>NC_134369.1:22262500-24762500 GCF_035582795.1 Mycteria americana | reverse complement strand
TTTCTCTGCTGCAGCAGACAGCCTCACTGACAGTTGCCCCATCCCAGGTAAAAAAGGTCTCATATACTCAGTTGCAAATTATTTCTAAAACCTGTTGCAAGGTCCCTGGGTGCTGCAGCCTTTGATGCAAATTTTGCAGTAGTTTCAGGTGTATTCTATTTGCAAGGCTTATATTTAACTAACAGAGTAGCTCCTGATTTTTTATTTTTTAAAGCAAACTATATATATAGACTACATAGAGAGACAGAGACTGTATCTGTATATAGTGTGTTTCTAGATAAATATATACACAGTATATATATAATTCCTAAGCTTCTCATTCTAACAATTGTATCTTTTCATGTTACGGCATAGGATAAAGAGGCAGAGATGGAAGGAATAAACACTGCCTATAATTGTTTGTAGCAGATAGAGTATCGCACAGTCTGAGGCTCAAACAATTCAAACTGGTAGACGAACTGCAGCTGCAATTCTTAGTGTTATTTTTAACTCCATTCTCCCACTCAGGCTGTCTTGTCATGTCTCTCCGTCTCTGAGACACACACATTAAACTGCAGTCCAATAGTGTTATTAGCACCTTTGTCAACAAAATATATTTGCCTCCCTGCGATGGTGAAATGTGTGTCACGAATGAGATTTCTGGAGTTCAGCAGCAATCTACAGGGAAGTGTTAATTAGAACAGACTGAGTCACAAGGAAGGTCAACAGACACAAACTAATTAGCACCAACAAGTGCAGCAGGGCAGCTCTGTGGAGGCAGCACTCCACCACCGGCTTCTAAGAAGTTAGCATTCTTTCCTATTCCCTGGCTTTAGTCTCAAAATGACATTAAAACATATGCCATCAGACCAAGAGTCCCACAACCATATAGCCAGAAGATCTTCTTTTTCTCCATCACCCAGTTACCTTCATCAACTCATTCTCACCACAGCATTCAACTCAGTCTATCCACAAAGTCAAAGATCTTCAAAATTTCATCCAGGTTGGAGAGGGTGGGTCCTCAGAAAGGTATCTATCCCTCCTGAGTGTCAGCTGGACTGACAGTCTATAAATGCTACCAGTTTCCTCAGGGAATCTAAGAACATTGGGTGTCAGTGCAGAATTAAACTAGACAGCTTAAGTGCAGAACAGCAAGGGGGTTCTAAAAGTCCAGCAGGAATCTGGAAAAAGAAGAACCAGAAAGAGCCGTTCAGCACGTCAGCTTACGAGCTTACAGCTTGCTGACTAGCTGACATTAGTCAAGAAAAAATATGCTTCCTAAGTGTCGCATCAGATGTTCTCCAGACGAATCCCCATTTTTTCCCAGATGCAACCTAGCAGTTGGACTTGTGCACATGTAATTCTGTCAGCAGATAAATAAGAGGCTGGAGATGCTAAAAAAAATAAGATAAAAAATATAAAGTAGTACAAAGCATCATATTCAATGCTTGTTTCTCACAGTCCTGTGCTCATTAATTTCCTCATTTTTAAGGGAAAAGGTTTCAGGTTATACTAGTAACCAATGGGTCAGCATCCACAGTTTCCCCAGCTTCTGGCTTATAGCTATAAAATTGAAAGTAATGCTGCAAGCTGAAGAACCCATACCCACAGACACTTAAGACTTCAATAAACTTATTTGCTAAATTTTGCCTTTGTACCATGGCTATTTAAAACACTACGTGTCCACCAGTTGATATTTGCCTCTGCCAGCAGCCCAAGCTCCTTGATTCAAGCACATAATTCCACAATGCTAGAACTCTTTGGTATCTTGTCGTCTTACTTCCTTTGGTCAAGAACTTACCTCATCTGATGGTTACAAGCTTTCCTCCATTCCAGTCTAAATGTGCTTGACAGACATAAAGGAGTGTAGTGTTAAAACTGGTTCCTAAATAAACAAAAGTTGAAGTACAGGTCCAGTCAAAGCTAATGGGAGCTGTGGATGTGTAACACATGCTAAGAACAAACCATTTCAGCATGCTTTTAGATACACATGTTCGAGCATTTTAACAACAAGCACCTTTTGGCACAAATTGGGTTAGAAGGAGGCTTTTCAACATTAATGCTGTGACCAGTCCCTACTGGCCCATACAAATTTCTAAAAGCATCTGCTCTCAAAACTGCATTTCAGATATCAAAGAAGGCAGGATTAGAAAAGCAGGGGACAAAAGTGTTCTCTCCCACATTCCTCATCTTGGCTCTGCAGGGAAAAAAAAAAAAAAAAAAAAAAGATGAGGGTGTTAGGTTCAGCACTTTAGAAAACCATCGTTTCTGAACCAAACACTTAGCAACAAGAGTCTATCACCTGCTGTCGTTAGGGGAGACAAGACCTTACAGTCTGATGGATGAGGGCATCATCCTCACATATGACTGGATCAAGAAGGAGCTAATGGGCCAAATGCTTTTATTACTGCATTTAAATAGCACAACAATATATGATCATAGCAGTTTACAAAGGATTAAAATACATGTACACCCTCTTCAAGGCCTGTTTTCTTTCCTTTTACACTAGTAGAGAACTGGGACCAATATTATCTGCTCACAGTAACACCATGGTACCTCCTGCTACAGAAAGGAGCTGATCAGCTATCCATTGTGTACTGAAGCAGATGGTGTGTAAATACCAGGAGCCTAACGATACCTAGCATTTCAGAGATCCCATTTCTTTTTCATGGCAGAGTTTAAATTAAACTGCAAATGCTGCAAACACGTAGGGACAGATTCTTTCTTCTCACAAACCATTGCAATAAGAATGAACTCCAGTCAAGTCAACAAAAACAGAGGTGTAAAACAAGTATCAGAAGAGAATCAATGTTCTTCAAAGCCATACATGTTACAGAAGGCATTGAAATTACTTCTATCCGGTGATTGTAACTGCATCAATCACACAAGATCTGTGCAGACTGGAGTTTTTGCAATCAGCACACGCAAAAAACACCTTTTCCCCTGCTCCCCACTACCTTCACCCAGAGAAAAGCAGAGGGACAGAACTGTACTAAGTCAGTCTTGATTTCTAATTGCTTGGAAAATCTGGAAGGGAATTACGTTACATAAACCAAAGCAGTCATGCAATTTAACATGCTTTACATAACTAAGCAACCAAACATCTACAGCATACCTCAGCACACCTCAGACCACTTCAAGCATTTGCCTTGTAGGTCAACTGAAGTCTTGTGGACAGCAGTTTGAAAGACATTACATTAAGACACCTTTGCTTACAGATCATTTTCTTATTGTTATTTAGGCATTTACATGAACTATGGCAATGTGTATTGCTTTATCCTCTTGCTGCTAATTCCTCACCATCCATCAGGGCAAGGATCGAAATCTGGCCAGATATATTCACACACCCTAATATTTTTCACCCTTGTCTATCACCCTCATGGTCAACAACGAGAGATAGGCTTGCAAAAGACCTGAGATACAGAGTAAAACACAAAGCCTGTGGTCAAGCGAAGAACCAGTTAAGCTCTTAGAAAGCAAATCCCTTCTCTGAGACTATTCACCAGACTGCTGGCTATGAGAGACAGAATTTTAAAAACATGGTTTTCTTTTCATTATTACGCTGTCTCTTTCTTATTTCCCTTTCTCCCAGGAGAAATGGGTAAGGGAAACAATGTTACTTCTGTTTACAGTTCCTTTTAATTCTGAACTCAGAGGGGAGGACAAGTGAGATCCAGGCTTGCAATTCCATTTCATTGTTTTGCCTGTGCTAACACAGAGACGCTCAAGCCTGGGTCGCAAGCATCATTGCAAGCATCCCATCAATGGACTTATTTGAATGAAGAAGAAAAAATACGAAAGATTTGCTTTTCTACCTCCCCTCCAAATACACACACCATTCTAAAAATCATTTTCCTTTCCCCTTGAGCAATAAAAAGAGTATCCTGTGCATCATCAATTGCTCACCCAAGAAAGGAGGCACCAGATACAAATTTGTTTAATACCTGATCAAAGCCTATGCGTAACATAAGGGAATCCAAACTCCTAACACATCTGGGGCAGTTAGTGGGACACTGGTATAACTACTCAGAAGTGTCTAGGTTTAAAGCAGGTACTGATTTGCTCCTTTGGTTTTGGAAAGAGCAGGCCCAGCTCCTGTATAAGCCTACTGACCTGCTTAGTCAGAAAGCTGCACTAGGTCTGTCTGACTTGATGCAACATGCGTTAAGCTCTCACAGTTGCACAAACTGATTATGAAATGAAATATGATGATGAAATAAACTAATTATCAAACTTCTAGATCAGAATGGTGGCTTTTTAAATCCAATTTTACTCATCTGAACAGTAAAAAATTGCTTAAAGTGTCTTTTGAACTTACTGTGTAACACTGCTGCTATGGTTCCCTGCAGCCATATGGGTAATTGGGAGACCTTGTGTAGCACACAGTTGCTCTGATTTGCTGCTCTCTTCATAAACACTGGGAAAAAGAGCAGAATTAAGGATCAACTTTTCCTCATTGTTTCAGTCAGACCAGGAAACTCCCCTCAGAATATTTTATTTTAGTCATTTCTTTATGGTGCGGCAAGTTATAAGGGCCTTGGTGTACTGTACCTGATTACATTGGAACAGCTGAGCCCATGCCTCTGTACTGGAAACCTTGTGGCCCACATGGTAAAGCCATTCATGACCCAAAACCTATGCCTGTACAGTTTCTCCCTAGATGTAGTAAGATAAAGGTAGCAAACACCAGTTCTGTTTTTTCTTGGCACTCCAGGCTGTGTACCATTCCAAAGTGTAGAAGGTACTTCAGGACCCATGAAGTCATCTTCCACAATAAACTCTGAGAAACGAGCAGGACAATGCAACTTAATCTGGTGCTACTCATGAATTACAGCCTGCACATAACAATGTGCAGCCTGACAATCTAGTTCAGTTCATATAGCTGAAATGCAGAGATACAACAATGTACTTATCAAGTTATTAAAGACTTATAATATGGTAGTACCCAAGGTCCCAAGCCCCAGACGAGGCACATTTCACTTAAATCCTGATTCAAAAGTGTAGGGACCTTCATACACAAAACCCAGGATACCCTTCCCTAACACTTGGAAACAGTCACTTGCTGCTACAAATTCTACTGTACAACCTGCACTTTAAATGCAAAGCCCCCTAGTGCTAGCAGTAATGATTTGGATTAGCACTGCAATTGTCCCACTGCCAGGGAAATAAAAATCTCATAGTACCACTATCAGAGATTTCTGTGGCAACTCAGTGAATAACAGTAAAAGCAGCTGCAAAATAGCAAGTGAACAAAGACTACAGAGATATAATGGTGACTCAACAACCTTTCAATTCGGCTATTAAAGTGTCTGCAGTTCCCTTTATGCTGCAGATGAACCAAAAGTGATTGGGCAGTATTAATCTCTCCCTAGAGCATTAAAAAAAAAAAGTTAAAGTTTCAGTGCAGACTTGCTGGGCTCTTTCAAGTCTGAGTTTCTTAAAAATTCCTCCCTGCTGTAACACCAATGAATTGAATGTCCAATGAACTGAATTTCAGCAGAGCTGAGTTTTGGATGACTGAGTTAAAAGAATTATGTGAATTAAAATTGTATATATTGAGTTGATGAGCTTCCAGTTGAAATATATAAACCTTCAGGAAACACAAACATTGAAGTGCAAGCTCCCTTGGTCTCTTACCAAGCACCTATGCAGTGCTAAGCACCTGAGGTACTCACCTTGCCTATGAAGCTCAGACTGACCGGGTGAAAATTTTTTTTTTTTTTAAGTTCCATACTGAGGCCACAGATATTCAAGCATGTGACTAGCCATTTTATGGGTTTAGCACTAATTTAAATATCTATTTAGGAGCCCTATGTGAAGAACAGGCTCCACAGCTCTGGCTTGGAAACCTGAAGCCCTAATACATGTGTCCAGCACTTGTGTTGTTTTATGATCTAAGAAGAGCAATTTTCCTCACCTTGCAACAAATACTGAAACTATAAAAAGCAAGGGTTTTTATGAGGCTGTTGCTGAGTGAAGGACAAAGGAAAACAAATTGATGAGTAAAATTATTAACGTGGAAAAGTCAAAGCTGTCTGGGGGAAAAACAGAAACCACATCATACATTTTTTAAAGTTTGCAAGAAAAATACAATCTGTACATTTTCCAAGTGTTTGGATAGGCTTCTCTTCTCCTTCCCACAACCACAGTTTCTCCTAAACACCTTTGTGTTTTGGATTCAGACCAGGACTATAGAACCAGAGGTGTCATGTGAAACTTACTTCAGGTGCATGAACTATGAAATTTGGCTGTAAGTGAATTTTGGATGGCAGTTTATCCAACCCATACCTTAGCTACCTGACACTTAGGACCAAAGTAGGCAGGCACTAAAAAAGAAGAAAAGCATAACATTTCCCCTTCAGGAAACAGAAAGAAAACCAAATACGTTCTAGGACACATGCAGAAACCTTAACATAACTAAGGATAACACTGGGACATGTGAGGTTTTTGTTTGTATAGATTGCTAGCTCTGAGGACAAGTTTACTAATGGAAGCTGATTAGCAGATATGCCTGTTTAAAGAATAACAAGAAACCCAGTTGGCTCAGCTGTTAGTGTTGCTTCTCCCTGCAAAATTCTTTCGAGTGAAAATTCAATACATCTCTGCCAGTGCTCCTATGTGGTACAGAATGGAAGAGAAAATTCAACTATTCTTCACCCACCTCTCTCTAGGACATCCCAGTATCATTCAGTGCAGCAAATCCAGGAAGGTGGGGCTTTAAAATACAGGCTCAGAGCTCCCAAAAATCAACAGCAGCTCATATCTCCATGTAATCAGAATTATCAGTCTTACTACACCCTCTCATCTGTTTACCTCTGTTTTCTAAGGGACCGATTTCATTTTTGTCTTCCTTGGGTTTGCTGGAATTTCTCCATATGCACATCTGTGCCAGAAACTGAGTTTCTAGACATGCAATTACTCAAAATGACTTACAGCCTCCATGTGAAGAGCTATAATATTAAGGGAGTTCAACTTCAAGGTTGCTTGGCCCAAGTAAGAGCGTGGACTGCTCAAACCTTCGTTGCTCTCTTTCATTTCTACAATGTGCCTAAGCAGAATTTTGAATATGAAGACTTCAAACTATAATTGAGCAAATCCATACCCAAAATCTGGTTTGTATCAGGCAAGAAGGGAAATCCTTCACTGATCTACCCTCCACACACAGCCATCCAGGACCCAGGCAACGAGGAGAAAGCTTAGAGATGCACAGGCTCTTGGGGATCTAGATGAATTAAGAACAGTGTCTGTAATAGTAACAACAGTTTCTTTTTCTAGAGACACACATGCAATATTGCATCTACAACAGTTCTGCTTTCAAAAAGCATTATTGCAGAGGAATGATTGGACTATAAGGGAGCTTTGAATAGCTGGGTGTCCCTATTTGTCAGCTGAGTTATAAAAATGATAAAATGCTCTTTCACTTTTTATGAAGCAACAGCATCTCTCAAGAATTTTATGTACAGTACACCAGAAATCCAGTATTAAGTGGCTGAAGGCATTTGGCTTTTTGCCCCTCATAATCACTGAAAATATGTGTGCATCTAAATGTAATAGTACAACTTGTCCTGCATTATTGCTCACATCATGGCTTATCACCCTGGATACTTAGTGGCATTTATGAACGTATTTAATGCTGATATAAGCAACAGAAGAGTAAGCCAAAGAGTAATCCACTTTACCTGTTCTTAGGTTTTACTTCAGGTTTGAGCAAGGCCAGCTCATTGAAGGCAGGTGTTCGGTTGCCTTTAGGTTTCTGCTGATCAGATTTGCCACATGGACATGGATTTCAGCCAGCACTGCAGTCAGACAAGCAGCAGCCACTGCTTCCCACAGGTCCTTGAGGCAGAGAGCACTCTGCTCCTCCTGCCAGACCAGCTGCCATGCTTTATCAAACTCCTGCTGAATATACATTTTTGCCTCTCCAGGTTACCTGCAGATCTTAGCAGAGAAAAATCCCTTTTTATATAGTCTACGCTGTTCATCCTCAAAGGACTGCCTGGATGCAGGTAAACTGTAACTGAAACAGATAACTGAACTTTGGCTATACTCCTGGATGCACCCTCAGAACAGAGTCCATACTGGACCATATCTTGAACACGTGAGTTTCACCCTGAAACTCACTCCCCCCTTCCTTGAGTGAATCCTGATCATCCTCTAGAAATACAGCCTTTACAGCTCCTGGGATAAAACACAGATCTGCTACCAGACCCAGAAGAAGGCAAACCTCTGTTATCTGTACAGAACCCATAACATTCCTGTGCTCCAGGGTACTTCTGAGTCTCTCTTCCTACTGAGAAGAACATCACCACATGTAGAGTCCGATGAGCACTGTATTGGTGAAGAAGAGATTCTGGAAAACAAAATCCCCTCTAAGAATTAATGTATGACTTGAGACTGGTGGATATAGAAGCTTAACAAAACTGACACAGTTAGTTACCAGATAATGGCCACTTCCAAATGTCTTATCTCAATTATCAACAATTAGCCTACAAGCAGTAAAAAGAAACTTCATTAAAGTAATTTGATTTTAACCAGGAAGGTTTAAAAAGCTAATATTAAAAAATGGACTCATAGTAAAAAGTAGTTACAAAGAGCTACAGCAGCAGGGTAGAGGACTATTTTCCCAACAAAACCATATCATTCCTTCATTGCTTCGAGGCTTCCTGCCTTACTTACAAAAAAATTGTTTGGTGAAAAATCCATTTTGTTCATTTGTTCCTGGAAAAAATATGCAAGTGAGCAGAGGCAGGCTGTGTACCTTAACCAGCAGAACCCAGCAACATTCCTGTGGCCTGTAGGTACAAGCAAAGCACCAGGTAGGACAGGGTTTGTGGTCAGACAGACTAGCTCAGATTAAGACCAAACAGTAGAGCCGGGAGAAGCAGAGAGGCTTTTGGGCACACAAATCGTAATTAGGTGCTGTCTGCATGTTTGAAAGCATCTTTGACTTTTCCAGCTATATTTGCTGGTTTAATACAATATGTTATCTCTACAAACCTTGGATTACCTATGTCCTTAGGTTGTCACAACTTTGACAACACACCAAACAAAAATAATCAATGAACAAAACAAATCATGCTCAAAAACTGGATAGTAGTTACAGGTTCAGCATGCTCCTAAATTTAAAGCCTGGTAAACTGATTTTCTTCCTTGACAGAGTATATTCTATAACAGGTCACAAAGTCCCACAGACATGAAGTTTAGTTTCATGACTGATTTTCTGGTTTCACCACAGTGGCTGATATGAATAAACAAACAGTTTTTCTTATCAATTAATTATCTCCCCTCTCGCCATGAAAGTCAGAGAATGCAAGACTAGTATACATATTTTTAACTTATTGCCTTTATCTCTAAACAAAAGTCTTTGAGGCATAGGTCTGGGTCCTGACATTTGTGGAAGTGAAAGCCCAAACTATACCTCTTTTGCCCTAGACTGACAGAGGGGAATTTGCCCTGCCAGAGGCAAATTAGGAGTAATGCTCTTATAGTATTGAACCACCCCTGAATACAGTGAAATGACTGTCCATCCTTTTGGATCTAGCCTGTGTCTACAGACCTCAGCAGATAATCGGTATCACATAAATAAATAAGTTTTTAAAAGGTGCATTGAGTTGACAGAATGAGTCTCAAACCAGAGAACAACGGGAACATGTTCATTACGCTGACAGCCCATTTTGACACCTCTCATGCAGAAGATGCTGCTAATCCTGATGAATATTCACTCTCCTCTGAGCAGGAGCCTGAAATGCAATGCATAAATTCACACCTCTCAAATAGGACATCTTTTGGAAGCCATCAAAATACAACATTCTCCACCCATTTTTCCACTTTGGCTTGTCCTTTGTATTTCAATTAATTAAATATTACCTGCATATGACTATATGTACATAGCAAAGAAAACCACTGTTTTCTCAAAGTTCAGGCCTCAATACTTAAGGCCATACACATACAACTGGCACATGAACAAAAGTATTTTTCTCCCCTTAACACACATCGTTCATGCAATAAAATACTTCCTTGAGATATTATAATTAATTGCATTTGATCGCAAAACAAACATTCTAGGGGAAATACAAGCAAATAATTAGCATTTTTTAATGGGTAGCCAGTACCAGCCCCTAAGGTTTAGGGGCAATGCAGGTCCTACACCCCGATGTAGCCCCAAAAACAAAGCAAAAATCCCGTGGGTGTTCACTGTTACCATGGAAGCCTGAAGAGACAGAAATCCTCATGATCCAGAAGATCCTGGGGCTAAACTACACAACATTCTTCTTGTCTGTGGAAAGGAGAATCTACCAGAGGAAGAAGATCACCAAATAACAATCACTGAAGGTGTGAACTGAAAATAGGATCACCAGGAACAGTTACAGAATAGTAATTGCCACAGACAATCTACAGTACTCTGCCACAACACGCAAAAAGGTGACCTTTCCACCAAGCAGTTATCTGAGAGACATACTTGTCCTGCAAAGCAGGGTGACTTCAGTGGAGCTGGCCAGTTCTGACCTCCAAGGAAAATTTCATTGGCAACTGATGGACAATAATGCTATTATTTTTCCCCTTGCATCTAACCTCACTGTTTTTAACGTTGTTGCGACTTAATGGGACTAGATTCCATTAACAATTAACACCATTAATTAAATGCCAACAGTTCACAAGTGACAAGTGCCTTACAACAGTCAAAGCAAACATATTTGTTTTATCCATGGAGGAAATGGTGGCAAAAGGAAGATTTGAAGAGTTCAGGTTTTAAAGCAAAACACCAGGATGACTTTGAAGTGACTTAGCACTTATTTGCAAAACTGTTTCTAACCAAGAAGTTCCTGTAACGACTTCCATGGACATATTCTCAAATTGCTCAGCACAAAACATGATGAGCACTCTGAAACCTTTTTTCATTTATCCCAGTCCCTGAAGGGGAGTTTCTGCCCATTGCCTATATACCATGCCCACCTTTCCTCCTGCAGGCATTACAACACGTCCTAGAAATGCACAGCCTCAGATTCTCCTGTGTAAGAAGAGCAAGAGCTTGCAGAGGCAACAGTGCTTCTTTTGGACCCTGTGAACTCAGACTTCTCTGTCAAAAGATTCTCACATCAGGTGTCCTTGACAATGAGCTGAAACATGGAGAGGCTGTTATCCACATTATCCACAGATAAGTGGTGGGACCAGGTTTGCCAGTATCTACTCTATTTCACTGGTCAAAACTGGGAAACTTTCAGAGAAAAGTAGCATGACTACAACAATCCCAGTACAACAATACCAAAATGGACATCTTATTTTCTTCATCATGAGAAGAAAAGTCATCTCAGAACCCAGGAATCCAGCCACAGAAGGCTTTCTCTGTCAAGCCAACACCATCCTCTTATCCAAAAACCATTCAGCTAACTGTTGCTACCAGGCCCTGGTACAATATATTGCACGTGAAACACCACTAAGGAAGCAAGCACCAGCATTCTCCCTCAATGAAGTTTGAGTTACCTTCATGGGTCACCCCACAAAGAGCACACTGCAGCAATCTTACACTGTTCTGTGTGTTTTGCAAAGATACTTGAACTCAGGGAAAAATTCACAGACAAAAGGAGTGTGACCTTGCTTCAGAGGGGTTTTCAGTGCTCCTCAGGGCAGAGACTGTCTTTATTTATGTTTTGTACATACAAAGAACATAGCGAAAGAGAAACTTTGATCTAATTTCTTCCTTTACCTACACGCATTTGAGCCGAGCAGAATACATGAGGTAAAATTTCATCAGTTCAGGGTCTACTCAGAAGGGCAAAGGAGTAATAATATTAGGACTCAGTGTTCTGGACAAAAGGACATCACCTCCCAATAGCATCCCCTTCTCACTTTAAGAACTGAGGCACAAATGAAAAGAGTATCTTTGTGTGAGCTTCTAAGAAGCTACTCAGAAGGCTGAGCAGTTTGGAAATGTAAAAAGAGGACTACAATGTTTAAATAATGGAATTTCTTCAATTAAGGTTAATCGGAAGAAGGAGATATTCTTCAAGCATCCAATAGGGGTTTGGGGGGGGCGGGGGAGGGGGAGAAAAGAAAAAAAAAATCACTATCTCGACCAATGTAATTGCTTTAACCATATCATTAGATTCTTTCTTCCTGCATGCTCCATCCACTCCATACAGTACAGCCTCTGCAACAAACAAGAAGGGATGCAGCAACTTTCATCCCTCTATAACCCCCTTCATTCTCAGAGCAGGTCCACCATGGTCAAAACTACCTGCAGTCTCAATAATGATCTTTTCTACATATGTTTCATATGTAAGTCAAAATCAAAACTAACTGCAAGAATAAATTCCAGAAAAACCCAACAGAACAGAAGTACTATAAAGTGATCTCACATTGTCACCCTCGGGGATCAATGGCAATCCTTAGCCTACCAACCTGCCTCGCAGACCTTCTTTACTTGGGCAAACACAGCAGCTTACAGGAGTAACAGTTGTTGGCCTTTGTACTGATCAGCCAGAGAAGGTACAAAGCAAACTGCCAGCGGAGTTTAGATGTACTAGCTGCCAGCAAGGTCTGCAGGACATCTGCATGCAGGGCAGTGCAGCCCTCTTTGTCCCGTACGTTTGAAATGCCATGAACATTTGTCACCTCATGGGGAGCTGGGTCAGGCAGCTGATCCAGGAGGAAACTTGGGTTATTTTTCCTGGATTGCCCAGTAGGAACATGACAAAGGAGCAAGGGAGAGTCGTGCTGTCACCTCTGGCAGCAGAGTAGACTGAGATCCTGGCTGATAGCAGTCATGGGTTCTTCTCCAGAAGGAGTAGGATATGGCACAGTTTCTTGGGCACAGACCCTCCTGCCTTTCCTCCTACTTGCTTGACTCCTCCTGACCTGTCTCTTCTGTCTCTAACTAGTACACAGCATATCCATCTTCACTTGCTCTGCTCACCAGCAGGCTGGTCAGCAGTAAGTGATGGGACAGGTTTAGCCTTTCAGTGAACAGAAAACCTTAATGTTCAGCAAGAAAACTTTGAAGTCACTGCTGCACATACATGATATGGCTTAAAACTGGGCAACTTCTCACAGAAGGGGAAATGCTCACCCATGAGCCCAAAGGCAACACCTCTGCCAAATCCCAAAATTGGCTTCCAAGCATTTGGGGCACTCCAGCTCATGGAGAAGGCAGCTGCCAGGATGTGTTTGCTCATTTGTTTTAATGTAAAGCAATGCTCTCCTCCTAGTCTTGTTCCTGGAAAAGGCTGGACATTTTTTTGGATGAAAACCTAAAAATAATAACATGGTGAGATAGATAGCCCAGACAGAAAATTTCAGTCAAAATGCTTATGATTTGGTAACACTATAATCAATTGAGAACTGCTTAGGACAGAGAGCTGAGGTGATCTTAATAGGTGTACTACCGGAATTTCTTACTGCAATTAGAACAGAGACAGAAAAAAAATGTATCCTTTACAGCTCATGCTAGATACCATCCACAGGCAGCATCTTTGAACTGGGACAGGTTAACAGGTAACTGGGACGATTGACAGGCAAGGCTGGTACCAGCAGGTAGCTTTCTATGCTATAGGTTTCCTTTTAATTAGCACAGTTGGATATCAGCGGAAGCCTGTGTGGAAAGTTCTCTTCAAAACTGCTCACAGGGCATCCTTCAGCAAAAACTTGCAAGTGTCAAGGGCAGGAAGCAGCACAGGCAGGCAGCCAAACCAGCACACTTGCTGCAGATGCACTTATCCTATTAACCAGCCATCCGGCCGGGTACAAAGGCTCTGCACCTTACCTTATGAGGCAAGGATTGAAATGACAGTGGAATCGGAAGTGGAGATCTAACAATAAAAATCAAGGCAGGAGCATCATCTTAGGCACTTGTCTGAGTGGTCGCTGTTTTGAAAAGAAGAAGGAGAGAGATAAACAAAAGAAAAGAGCAAGGGGACATCCTCTTCCTGCCAGGGTCTGCCCTGCCCTGTCTGCACAGCAGCAACAGTCACTGTAGCACTACCCCATCCAGATTTTGAAGTATATAAGCCTGGAATGGGAATTTCTCCATTTGTTCTTAGTAGATTTATCTGGCTGTTTTCCAAAGCTCTGGTCTGCTCCAGGGGTGATGCATTTTGTCGTTGTTGTTTTGAGAAGTTTAATTAGGCGACTGGAACCAAGTGCCAAAAATACCCTCTGCACAGAGTTCTTCCCAAAACAAAACTTGATTACTGTGAGTAAGGGCAATGCCTTGAGAGAATTTGCAATCCTCAGACTATTTGCAGTCCAGGTTTTCTCTTCATTCATTTGGGAGGATGAAAAAAAGCAGGGACCAGTCAGATGGTGGTATTTCTCAGTGGCACTTACTGGGTATCTGCTTATCAGCTAATTGTTTTTGAAGCTTCAGATGCTGATATAGCACATATCTGGAAATTTTCTTTGCACAGGGGGATAGCAGAATAACTACGCATTTCCAATCTGAATTTAAATTTAACGTCTCTCTTGCAGGAGGTACTGTATGCAGTCAGGCTGCTGTAAAGCAGCTTCCTGAGAAGTCAGGGAAATGGCAGCAACGTGACAGCACCATGTCTTACACTTTAGAGCTACCTACTTCCAACACTACAACCAGACTACTGCAACTTTCAACAACTTTTGACTGCCACATTACTCACCAACTGTTGCATGGTTAAATTCAGCACTGCCTTGGGAAATTAGGGAGTACTCACACCTACAACAAAATTCACAGAAAGAAGGCAGGCAGTCTTCCCCCTTATGCTGGCTAAGTGGGACTTTCCAGAATGAGACATTAACCCAGTCTTCGTTAGGAAAAGTCTGGCACTGATGCTTCCCTGGAAAGAATCCATCTTTCTAATGTCATGGAGAAAAGCCCTCAAGCTAGCAAAGCGCCTTTTCCCTACTCCTTGAAGTTCCATCCAAGTTTTATTGCTTTATAAACAGCAGAAAAAAAATGCCACTTCCTTTCCCTTGTTCGTGTTCCTCAGAAAACAACAGCAGCCTGTCAACTAATAACTGAATGTAAAAAGAAAATTTTTAAAAAAACTGGAAAGAGCTGGGTCTGTCCTGCCAAAGCAGTTCTGTGCTCTACCACTGGGAAGGTAGGCAGATGCCAGGAGCGGGTGAGGAGATGCCCCCCTTCCACCAGATCCATACCTGGCCTTGCTCACCACCCATGCTGGGAATCCCCAGTTAAGGAACATAGTCTGCTGTGAAGGATGACAAGAGAGTGTTCCCCCTTGGAGCCAAGGGTCCCCTTGCTGCCCTCTGGGTAACAACCATACTCACTGGTGGCAGGAGATATTTTAATCCACATGCCACACCAAATGCCAGAGCCACCTTGATCTACAGTCTCCCCGCACCAGGTAAAATTCTCAGAAAGGTCTTAGCCCCTCAGTGGATCAGGGAATTAATGAGGGGAGAAAGATCTCAGCCTTTGCCCAAAAGCCCCTGAAAATACAGTAAAGCCTTACTGAAAACACACCAGCACCAGCAAGCAATCAGGACATCAAATTCTACTTTGCTCTCAAACTGTCCCTGCCTTTTGCAGTACACTTGTTGGGTGCTCGAAGAGGAAAAGTGCAGATGGATAATTAGCTTGTTTTGGTGTTTTGTTTTGGTTTTTTTTTAAAACATATCTTTAACAGTTCTTTTGGTTTCTAAAAAAAATTCTGGCTGTGCAAAGGAAGGTTTATACTCAATTTCATGCATCTCTGTAAGATGCAACTCTGTAAGATTTCAACCACTGTACTTTACAAAAAGGAAAGCTTTCAGTTGAGAACAACAGATCATGCAATACAGGGAGTGATGCACAGAGCAGCTGCATAAGTAACTGCAAGACTAGAGAGGACTCATACACAGGCCTTCCCTCCAGCAGCGGTGCTGTGAAATGACCAGCACTGAGCAGCCGAGGGGGACACAGGCACCCGGTATGACTGACTTGCCCAGGGTCATATCAAGTTTACAGCTGACAAGACACTGAGTTCACGTCTCCTGACTCTGTTCTGTTGCTTTGCACCTCGTGCGGTCCTTGACAGAGGGCAGAGTGAGCCCGCTTGCTCTTTCAGGTGCTGACAGGATAGGACAAACACACTTCTCTGTTCCTGGTCCAGACACTCATGAGCGTAAAAAGCAGGCAATTAAAACCACGTTTCCCCCTCTCAGCAATTTCAGGAACAGTCCTTCACAAATATCCAAGTTATTCTGTTTAACATGCAGTTTAGTTCCCTCAGAAACTATGTCTCTATCGATAGCTTAGCATCTCATTAGGACAATGTGCATTTTACCTTTTGATGGTCACTTGCTTGGAGTGCCAGGTAGATTGGCCAGTATAAAGGAGTGTTAATGAACAACAGTCCTTTTTCAGCACAGCTGAAGAATACTTAATTTTCTATACATATTCAGCTAACACTTTGTGTCTTGCTAGAGCATATCTATTTATTTAAAATCCTGGAGTAGGTGCTAGTTTCTCCACTGTGAAATAATAAACCTCTATAAGGAAATTATAAACACATGGTCTAAGAGCAAGTCTGCCCAGCAGGCTTGCAATGTGATGTTGCCCAGCCATCTTATAATTAACTCTCGAAACATTGAAATGCACATGTCAAGCCCATGCAGTTTAACATTCTAGAGTTCAGTGTGGGATTAGCTGTACCTAATCCTTCCTGCTCTGCTGTACAGCAGCTGCAGCAAAAGCATGGGCTCCTGGGCTGGCAGTGAGAAACACTCTGGCATCTTTCCTACAGTCCCTACACTTCTGTGCTCTCGGCACCTCCTCACAACTACTTTCTTATCTCCTGCTTCCTTGGACCTGCTTTCAGTGTATTTATCCTTCTGTGACACTTAACCTTTGTTTCCCAAGTTCCAATTTATTTTCCTGTACCGTTTACCCTTAGCTCTGCTAAAAAGCAAGCCGCTTTCCACCCAGCCTGCTCTTTGAGAGCTACAACCCCATATGGATTCCTACTTACTTTTTGGGTAAACATAGAAAAGATCAGTTAGAAAAACAAGACAATCCACCCCCACCCTCAAGCTTCTCAAAGAGCTAGCACTCTGGGGACTTCCCTTATCTTTGATGGTTGAGATAAGGTCCTTTTATGGCTGTGAGGAGATTTATTTTCAGAATAAGCAGATCCTGAACACAAACACTGACTGTTTCGTATTAGAGAACAAAGTGAAAAGTCCAGAGGCAGCAGCAGAAGAGAATACAGCGTAACAAGATGGAGTCATAGTTCACAAAGCTGTAAACTCAGCATCTAGCAGTGCCAGTGAAAAGGCTACTGAGTGTTTTAGGTGTCACTTCAACTGTCCTGCCTGGGAATGGGCCCAAAACGGTGGGTCCTCCACCATTTTGCCTATTAGTGAAGTGGAAGCAGTAGCAAACAGAGGGAATTTGTATATTATAATACATTCAAGTGAATGTATTATATATATACAGGATTGCCACATTACATCCTGCTAACCAGGTCTAGCTCCAAGTGAGGACATAAACTATACCATGCATTCCCTTCATTTGTTCCCTCCTTGCTTACTCTCCCCACTAAACAGCAGTTCAAGATAATTCCAAAAGGAATAATAGAAATAAATAAAATTTAAGAACTATGTATTTTATTATCATTGTTGCAAATATCAGTCAAGAAAAAGGGACTGGGGGTGCAAGTTAAGACAGCTAAATGCATCTCTCTGCAAATGCTGCTGTTAGTAATTCAGTCACACCAGTAGAATTATATAGATCTAGAGCGAATGTTAAAGCATCATCTCTGACTGCATGAGTCACAGCTCCCAATGGCTGTATCAAGTGGTAAAAAACCCTTCTAGACCTCTTCACCTGATCTTTGGTTTCACTCATTTTTGGAACACTATCCCAGCTGCAGAGCCAGAAATAAGCAAGATGCATCTGAATCATCTGCTCTTGGTAGTCCCTGCCTTCTGGCAGAGGTTCGTCTTAGCATTCCCACAGCTCACAGGTGGTGCTGGAGGACTCTTCTAGCAGCAGAAACTCAGACCGACCAGCAGGCCCCTGAGGTAAGGTAACCCTCCCAAAACTGCCTCTTCCTGCAACCCATCAGCCCTTTCACCTCCTTTTTGCTGCCCCACTCAGGCAGTGAAAAATCTTACAGCAGCTTGCGCAATTACACCAAAAACTGGTAAATGTCTTCTTTCTGCTTTGCTATTTCATAAATGGTGCTTTTGTGGCCTGACATTTTCTAACTAATAACACTGCTGATTATTCTAGATCACTTCAGCCAGATGCTGCCAACCCTTCCCCCACTTTACTTAATGAAGTAATCCGAAATTTGTGTCAGAGCATCTAGTATGAAGCATTTTTGTAAGTGGGAACACTGAACAAGCCACTTTTATTAATAAAGAATAAGTACTTGCAACAGTTATTCTTAATGAAAAATGGAAGGTAGTAGTGGTAGGAGTGCTCAAGAGTTAATAACAGTGGGTTTAAATTACAGCAAGGAATATTTAAAACAGACATTAGGAAAAGCTTTCTAATGCTCAGGGTAGTAACAGACTTGTGCTGACTTCCTGAAGAGGCTGTGGAATACCACCACTGAAGGTTTGCATGACAAGGTTAGACAAACATCCGTTGGAAACGACAGATACAAATGATCCTGCCCTGAGGGAAGGGCAGACTGATGCTCCCTGGAGCACCTTTCCATCTGCATTTTTTTGTGGGTTTCTGTGTTATGCTCTGGAAGCACCAACGGGATGGCTGTGGCAGAGGCTGCAACCTGCCATAGACAGCCCCCTCTGAGCCCCACGACCTCAGCTCCTGCTATCAACAGAGCCAGTTTCTCATGTGTAAAAGCCTAAGCCACAGTCAAGAGCTACTCCTCCATAGCACTGCAAAGTATGCCACGTGATAGCTGCAGCAAAAACGTGGTGGTGGGTCAAAACAAACTCCTGAATGAGGTTTGAGGGCAAGCCCTGCCAGCCATCCCTCCGCCAGCTCTATCTGCTGAGATATGAAAAGTCCTGGAATCCAGGCTAAGCAATCTCGACACAGAAAATGTACAAAAAAGCAGCATCAGCATGGACACAGACTGACTATTTGGGGTTTTTTTGTTTTGGGTTTTGGGTGTTTGTTTGTTCGTTTGTTTTTTAAACAGCTATCTTATCAACTGCTAAAAGCTGGAGAGAAACAAGTGCACTCCAGACAATTACGGAGGAAGTGGGTGGTTGGAAGTGACACAAGGAGCTGGGGGCCTTCATGCAGGCAGGCACTATTTTTAAACCCTGATGTGGAATATTTGTTCTGCTCAGAGAAAACCCATTCCCCCATACCGTGCCATGCCCACTCACTTTAAATTGAAAGACTTCAAACACCATCCATCTACTCTTTCTAGTGTCTGCTGTAGGACTGGGTACATAACTTCTTCATGGGAAGCACGTTATATCCCAGAGACTCTGTAAAATATTTTTTTCTTCCTGTAAGAATTTCCCTCCCAGTTGCCTTCTACCAGCAGTAGCACAAGTACTGTCTCCAACGCATACTCACGACTAATATTTTAATCTCCACATTAAAAGTATGACTCACCATGGCTTTTTCACCCCACTCAGCTAACACAAGTGGCAAAGCATTGGTGTTGATCCCAGTAATGGGGTATTTTTTAAATGCGGGAAGGCAAAAAGAAAAAAAAAAATTAGCTTGATTTCCACTGTGTCCCCTTACCTGCTGAGTCAGGGACTGTCTCTGTGCCACCTTGTCTAGGATCAAAAGACTGCTGGGTGAATGAGCCTGCCTTCTCCAGGACTTGGGGCACAGTCAGAGTGAAGGACAGCTACCACGTGTACATTAGGCACGAAAAATAACACATGCATTTAAGATCCTGAGGCACTGATACCATGAGGTCCAACTCCTGCTGCCGCAGAGGTGCACAGTGGCATACACCAGCCTGTAGAAGTGCATCAGGGAGGGGAACTGCCTGGACAAAGCACCACTGACATGATACAGCCAGGGCCCCAGCAGTATCACCTCAGCTCTTACCAGGTTTGACTGCTTATGAAAGACAGACATATTGTCCCTGACATTTGCTCCTCCATCACACCGTGCAGGAGAGTGCAGCCCATGCTCCCCAAAGGGGACAAGCTGCCACAGTATCACTGACCTCTCCTCCTGGGAGCCACCAGCCTGACCTACTTTCACCTGCAGGATAGACTTGAGCACCATCAGCACTGATGCAGCTCAATGTGATTTCAGAAAAATCCAGTTATCTCCTCCTCAGTACAAACACAGCCTTGTCGATACTATTAGTGCTATTTT
This sequence comes from Mycteria americana, assembly GCF_035582795.1. NCBI lineage: Eukaryota > Metazoa > Chordata > Aves > Ciconiiformes > Ciconiidae > Mycteria > Mycteria americana. Next base: position 24,742,279 of record NC_134369.1, on the reverse strand, counting down.
TTTCCTGTGGGAAATGCATTACTGATCGAGACAGAATGTGCTGCTTTGTGAGAAGATGAGTAATTGGATGAATTACGAACGGAAGGTTCTTCTCTTCTGCTGACACTATCCCTCATCCATTCCTCCTCCTCTGCATAAATTCTGCCTGGCGTCTTAGGAGTGAGCCAGTGAAAGATCTCACAGCCAGAATAAGACTCATTATTAGATCTTTATCTGCAAGTCAGGTCTCCTCAATTCATAAAAATTCAGGGTTAAGTCTCCTCCCCTCCTTAATTCAAGTAAGATCCTTCAGCCTGAACTGAGCATGGGGATGGGCCAGGAGAGAGAAAGAAAAGATTGTCAAATACAACACTCTGCTGCTTTATCACTATTATCATAGTAAAGTTTTATATGCAGGCACTGAGGGTCTTAAATTAAATGTCAAATATTATCTGGCACCAGGAACATTAAGTATAGTGGCCTACAGGGAAAAGGAGCCTGACAGCTTTGCTCTGCTTGTCAAAACAGCAGTTGCCTCATTCAGCCCTTCAGGCAAATGAACCATCATTTGCCAAACAAAAAGTTACCAGAATCTACTCACTAATGCCTACCAAAAAGAGGTGCTGGTGACAGTAGGGAGTAGGCAAATTTTTTAATCCTATTCAGATGTTGAAAAGATTGATTCCTCCACTTGTAACAGTGGAACATAAAAAGATATAGAGATGTCTCAATTTTTTTTTTTTTTAAGTTGAGGTTGAAACAAGGTCATTAAATCTTCTCCCATTTCAGATTGCCTGTGTTCTCCTCACCACTTAAACAAAAGAAATGCCCTGAGCTTATTTCCCTGTCAGGCAGCCCAGGAACTATTGCTGCCTTTTTGAATAGACTCCAGAAAGCTTGCCAGCTGAAGTGTATGAAGTCTAGTTAATTGCTTCAGTGTATTGATTTCATGTTTGTATGGGGAAACACATAGCTCGAGACACCCCTAGCTGGTTAGCCCTCCAATGGCTGGCGCCGCGGCACAGCCACGCTGCTCACTGCTGCACTGGAAACCCTGCTTGGTGGAGGAAAAGGTAGGATCCTCTAACAGGGCAACCTCTGCTGTGTCCAGAGCCACAAAAAAAAAAAAACCAAACCCAACCACTTCCCAAAGTCTACAGCATTGCTGCAAAGGTACATTACTAGAAATTGCTGATTATCATCCAGATTTTAGAAAATGTTGCACCAAAGAGAGAAATTTTGCTTTCAGAAAAGCAGAATAATTTCGATAGTAATAACTTTTCCTAAGCACCTGATTCTATCGACAAGGAGCATTCTGTGCCCCCACAGACCCAGAGTGCAGCCCTCCCAGTGTATGGGGAGCTACACTGCAAGCAGGAGGAAGACACAGGGAGAAAACAGCAGCTCCCAACTGGCACAAATGGGCCTACTTGCATGCCTAAGCACGTGCTGGAAAATATATGGTAATTACGGCTGCCTCCCTGATGTATTAAATTCATTTTAAGTGTGGTTTTGGGGTGTAAACTGGAAACTAGACTTAAGTGCGCCAGGAAACAGCTATGGTGTATGGCATGTCTGACTTGGGGAAAAAAAATAATCTGCAGGAACAACTGTATCCCAGTCAGACGGTAACACCACAGTCGTGTTTGGACTTCCAGAGCCCAGGAAGGAGAGCAACGCATGAGACACAAGCAGAGAGAGACCCAAATTCATTTTTGACATTTCTTACTGAAAAAAAAAAAAAAAATCTTTTCCCATGCCCTCTCAAGGGCAAACTCAGTGCCTGCTGAAGTCAAGCGCGGACATGTTAGCTGCGGGAGGAAATGGAAGAGCAGATGAAAATATTAAAGCAGAAAATAAAGCAAGTTTCCACCATGAAAGTTCTGTTTGGGTGCTCACATGCGTAAGCAACCTTTCTTCTCCCAGCTTGCAACAGAAAGCACTAAAAAGACTCTTTCCAGGATGAAGATTTATGAAGTTTTAATGACTGCAAACAAAAGCAGAAATTATAGATGTGCTGAACTCCAGAAGGGACCCACTCTGTCCCACGGTCATGAGGCAAGACTGCTAGCCCTTGCAGCTCTTTAATTAAAGAAATAAAAGGCAATTTGGCGCATCGGGGGGGGGGGGGGTGGAATCCATCCAACATCCTCCCCCCAACATTGTAGCAGAGAAAGGAAAGGCCGCAAGATTTGTAGGAGACAAAATCATAAATCTTCATCCACCCTTTGCAGAGCTCTAACATTAATACTAAAAATAACTACAGCGCCTGCGGGATTTCAGCATTTGGATTAATCAAATCTTGTGGTGTTAGAGGGGGGAAAAAAGCAGCAGAGGAACAAAGGGCAGAAGGATTTCAGGACCTGAGCATTCTGACAAGGACGTGGCGTCCATAGAACAAGTTGCTGTTTGTTCCTGGCTGGGGCAGATGTTCCATAAGGATTACAGCCGGGGAAGGAAGGGGAAAAAAATCAGGCAGGCACAAAAGCACATTGAGAAATGGGTCAGGCTAGAGCAGAGCTGTCAGCCTTCCCTACCCACAGTATTAAAGCTTAATTAGTGAGATCTCTTATTAAGGTCCACAAGCCAGGATAGCCTATCTAGGAGCTGCACATCTTCAGTCACAACTTTCCTCCACAGCCTTTCAGATGTCTAGCATTTGCTTGCCACTGCTATACAACTTCCATACTTGATGCAAACTCATAAGCGCTAAAGTATGTGACTCAGAAGCTCAGAAGGGCAGAAACCATCATTGTGCTCCTCAGGAAAATAGATGCTGAGGGTTAGAGACAGGAAAGACCTATTGGGGTATCTTGGCTCTGGTCTCTGGTTTATGCTATTATTTTATCCTGTTCAATGTATAGCAAAATAAGGCAGCTAAACTTCTGGTGTTTTCCTGAAAGGAAGATTATTACTGACTTTGAGGTTTGGGACTTTTTTGTAATGTGTGATCCCAATTTGTTTTTCCTTACAGTCATGAAAAGCTTCTTGTACAAAACACTGTAATCTCAATCCTACCAATATGCTTTATTTTACAAATATGCTGTGGGTCAGAAGCCACCTCCCTTCTTTTATGGTTGTTTATAAAATGGTAATACTAGACTGTGGCTTTGCCCTCTAGTTTTCTCACTCCCGATGCCTCAGTGGAAGCTCCAAAGCCACATCATTTGATACTTCCATTTTCGGATTTTGGTTAGCAAATTAGGATTTACACTTCCTGTAACCATCGGTGGCTCTTGCTCCAATGTCAGATAGAGGATCCAGTACTCTAGATGTTGCACCTTCTCTCCTATTTCCAGAAAGACCTTCCCGGCAGCTTTGTCATATTCACTCCTGATCGTGTTACTTCTAGTGTGTTTTCTGACATTGCATGAAAAGCTGAGAACAAATTTGACTTCTCTATGATGCTCCAGCACAACCTTAGCTACAGCCTGGCAAGGTCTGGACGTTTCATGTGATGCTTGTCCAAAGCCATTTTATAATGAAAGCTAGCCCTTAAGGTAAACACTGTGGTAGGAGTTCATTAAGCACTTGTCTGCAGTTCAGAGAAAAAAAAAAAAAACAAACAACAAAAAAACAACAACAAACCCACACTTACCAGTTACATGTTTGTAGTCATAAAATTGAGGGGGAAAATATAAATTACTACCAGGCACATTAGAAGCCTGCTTTCTGGGGTTTTTTTAATTGGCAGGCTTAATTAGAGCTTAATGCAATGTTCAGATAGGCATTAACAATACACTGCACTTAGATCTAGGAGAATGAAAGGCAAGAGCAAGCAAGTGAATGCTCAAACAAGCAATCACTTCTGTAATTTACTTTTGGGTCTGTGAACCTGAACTTTAGCCTTTCCACTATCTCCAGCCTGAGCAGGTTCAGCGCAACAGGCTCTGTTCTGTAAGGATGGAGAGCAGAGGGCACTAGACAGCACTTACTTCAACCCTACAAAGCACAACAAAGATTCTCAGTAAACAATGGGAGGCAGCAATTTTTCAGCTTATTCTATCAGCCAAGTTGCAGCAAAACTATGAATACATTAGCCTGCCCTTGTGGGACTGCTTTTGTTCAGTCAAAAAGACCAAGAAAGAATTAAAAAAAAAAAAAAAAAAAATGAAAGCAAGCATGAACTGAGAAAAGGAAAAAAAAAAAAAAAAAGAAAAAAGAATAGCTGCCAAGTGAACTGGGAAACCTGCTAGAATGAAAATTAAATGCAATTGCACAGGCAATTCATTTTTCTCATGGTTTTTTTGCATCCTTGTTAATGAAGTCGGGCTATGAGAGATGTTTCACCGAAGTCAGTGGCTCAGGAGCTTGTGGGGGGCACTCAATCCTTGCATGTACAGGTGTTAAATTTGCTCTCTAGAATGCACATTGTGTGCCTGATAAATTAATACTCTGAATTTCTATTTTTATTTATTTATAAATGGGAATAGACAGAGATTTTAAAAGTACTAATTAAGGAAGCAATCAAGGATGCATGCTTCAGGAGAGAAAAAGGGAAGTGTAAGGCACTTAAGGAATACCTGAAATATTTGTTTCCTTTGGTTCAGCTACTCCCTGAAAAAAAATTGTTGCTCTTATTTGAGAGGCAGCAGCTTGTTGACAAATGAAAGAGTTGAGGCAGAGTCTAATGAAGGCTTTTTCCAGAAGCATTTTCTGATTTTATCTAAGGCATTTAACAGAACAGAATCCGAAAAATGTGCTGACACCTTGCTAGAGGGAGACTTAGATAACTAACCCGAGTCAAATGCCGACATCCAAAATATCAATCCTCCCACATAATCCTAAAGACACTTGAGTGTCTGCCAATAAAAATACTTTAGATATCCTTTCCCTCCTTCTAGTGTGGAGAGCAAACAGCCTGGCAGCAGCCTTGCACATTGTTTCCCATCCAATTCACCCACTGAACCATTCTTCTGCCTTTGCCACAGGCAGACCACATGTAAAACAAAATGAATCAATGCTCTTATGATCCCCTTGTCTTGCATAGCCAGTGCCCTTCTAACAAAGATCAGGCTCAGTGATGCTGTCTGTTTGATAGACCTGAAGCCAGGTCCTCTCAGCTCTTGGTCTGCTGGCCCTTCTGGGGCAGGGCTCAATATCTCAGTATCTCCTCCTCTCTGCATAAATAATTAGGTATCAGTCAGAATACAGAAAAAGGAGAAGATTCATTACTGTATATCCCAAGCTGAAACAGGTGTTCTCCTTGGCATGAAAGCAAAGGATAGAGCTTAAATTATATATTTCTCCTAAACATTTCTGTTTGTCAACATCATGGATCCACATTCAGGCTTTCCTAAATCACTTTCTCAGGCAGTAACTGTTCTCACACATAACAGGGGAAGCCTAGGCCCTAAATCAGAAGAGTATTTGGTATTACAGTAGTTGCCTGATGACTCCCAAGCTGGGAGATGCGATGCTTAGACTAAGGCTCTTTCCCAAATCTAGCCCCTCACAGACACCACTCTTGACAAACTCCTTCTTGTTCACATACTGAAGAGTGGGAAGAATGCAGGAGGTCCTCTGTGTGTGTCTGCCCAGCCATCCACCCCACGTACTAGCGAGACTACTGGATTTTGACATAAAGTTGCTGCTATTTTTGCTTTATCCTGATACCACCCTCCACCACAGCCCACCAAGGACAAGAGACAGCTACACCAAACTGGCACCATCTGCTATTGGGCACTTTGGCTCTGACCTCCACTCCCAACTGGAAACAAAGAAGTAGTGTAGATATCCTACCTAGCCATGGTCCCAACCTTGCAGTCCAGGGACATGTCATGGCACTGACGAGGGTGGTCAATGCTAGTACAGAAGCCTTCCAAAGTGAGTATGGAGCAAAGACCAGGCTAAACTAACTGTACCACTGGAGACAAGGGGAGGTGGGAAAGGAGATCACCTCCTAAGGGCACTGATGGCTCCCAACAATAGTACCACCAATGGAGGTTTTTTGGATGCACCTTGACTGACCCTAACAGCATCCCTTCTGATGCAGGTGAATGCTCCCTTGCCATACCAGCAAATACCACTACCTCAAGACTTTTTCACTTCATGGTACTCATCCCACTGCTGAAGAGCCCCTCTAAACTCCATTTACCAGACTGTCACAAAACAAAACCAAATCCTATTTCACATGTATTTGGTTTCTGGTGCACGGAAATGAATGAATTTCCCCTGCTCCTTGCCCTCCTTTCTCGCCCTTTTAATTTCATAAGCTTGTGATGCTTATGGAGTGCCAATCACTAGACTTCCTGGGTACTGCATCCTCCACTTTGGACAGCACAATTATCTCCTGAGCAATCACCTTGTGACATAAGTATAAACAGCAGCAAGAGCTAAAAATCAAAAGCAACAATGTTTTCACACAGGTGCCCCAAGTCGCCAAACAAGGAAACCATAAACTCGTAACATATGGTATGCTGGCAGGATTGCTTCCAAATAGATACTTTTTTCCAAGCAGAATTGGTGTCAAGTGTCCTGAGGGATTAGTAATACTCAAGACAGAAGGCAGAATGACTTAAATAAGCCAAGAAGCATCCCAATAGTCTAATAACATCCCCCTGAAGTGACTGATAGAGGCTGAAAACAAGAACATTTTTTTCCCCTCTCAAGAGACACTGCGGACCCTGAACACAAAATCAGAGAGATTTATGTACAAATTCCACCTGACTCCAGCTTCAGCCGTGGCCTGGCTCCACTTTGGCAGCTCCGTGGCTCTGACCACTGCTCCGTGTGGGGCAATCTCGGCACTTTTGGTTTCCCTTGCCATATGGCTCTTCTGCAGGATGAGAGTACTGTTCCAACTGGTTTGCATTACTGTTCTCTCTTAAGGAAGCATTAATAAACACATAAGTGAGCACAATGGCAACACGCAGGGAGGCTTCTTTGCAGGGGTGGGACGTAAGTCCTTTAGGCTTATACACACACATTACAGGCAATGTGATCTATCCCAGTGCTAAAAAATGTTAGCCATTAAAGCCTTTCCAGTCTGGACAAAGCCAACAATTTGAAGTACACACAAATACTAAGCCATCTTATTTGGCCTTCACCTGACCCAAGTTCCCTCCACACAGCAGGAACCCTTTGCTTTCCTGCAAAGCACTTCTAACTCATAATAATTTTACCTGTGTGAGTGCCCTCAGCCAAAGCCCACCTCACACAGATGGTGCAGCCAGGTACCAAGTGCCTGGGAGGGTGTCAGCAGGACACATGATGAACACAAACCTGCTAGCTCATTTCAAGAAAAATAGTACTCCAAGGAAATTAAAGCTTTAGCTAGCAAGTATTTATCTTGTCAGTAATGGAGATGGGAACGTCATGATTAGATTTGGGTAAATATAAATCAGTAATATTTAATTAATTTAACCTGTCAACATTATGTTATAAATCAGAGTCAGCATGGACCAAGGGTAGATTCTGCACAACTTGCAGGGAGCAGAGGGGCTCATGCAGTGACAGAAAGGACTGTCAGTAATCTCATTGCAACACCAAGCCAGGCAGAGACCATTTTGCTCCAAACCAGACTCCAGGGAAGACCTTAAAAAGGGTAGGTTGTCTCAAGGGCTCAAGCATCTGTACTGTCTTTTAGTAGCAGCTTGAACCAAAGCACAACAGGTAAGAAGGGATTCTTGCCGCCTCCAAATGCAGGGATGCTCGAGACCAAACTAAACTCAGCTAGCCATGTTTCTTCCTGATTTTCTGGATCTCTTTAATGTCTAAAGGCAGACATGGACAAACAAGAACACCCACAGCTATCTAGCAACCTTATTCGTGTGAGCAGGTGTGTGGTATGACACTTCCTTTAGAGAAAAGGAAAGCCATGATCTTCAGGAGGAACCTAAGCATTAAAGACCACAGGCTACTCCCTAGAAGAAGACTTCAACTTACATTACTTCCATTCCCCTAGATAATAGCCTTCATTTCTCAGAAAATTTAACATGCCTAATTTCCACTGAAGTCACAGCGGACCCCGGGCACAAAACAGGACCTGTTTTTATAAACCCTGGAGACTGAAATCCCAACTTTACATACAAAATAAGCTAAGTCATAACAGTATGCAAGTTTTTCTCACCATGCTTTAATCTAGTAGTTGGAAAAAAACCCCTTCACTGGTAGCCTTTTTGCTAATGTTGCCAGCTGAGACAACACTTATGCTATACACACTACCAATAGCTCCTGTGGCCACCATATGGCAACAGCCTTCCATCACGGCTGGAAGCAACTTGGAGGCTAGACGATTGATATTTTGCGAGCAACCCCCCCTGAACCAGTCAATTCCCCTCCCTCACTAGCGCAGGAGTTGGGGAGGAACTTCACAAAGCATCCAGCAGTGAAGGAACATGGGAGAACACGGGGAGTGCTTGCTTCTTCCACTGATTGTTTTGTCTGTTAATGAACAACGTTATTGCCAAGTGAGTAATGAACTCCCAGTCCCTGCTGAATATCCCCCCCCATGTCTATTTTAGTAGTTACAAAATTAACATTATGATTTAAAAGCCTCCCACTGCTACAGAGTAGCACTTTTATTGGGCTCTCACGAAAGCAGCCATCAAGCAATTTCTTGGGAGACATACAATGAGACCTACCAGGGTTATGAGAGCACCTTGTGCCAGCAGGTTCCATGGAGCAGCCCTGAAGCTCCCACCTGACAGGACAAGAGGACTGCACACTCAGCGACCTCCTGGAGTGACACGGCAGGAGGCTGGGGGGAGAGGGGAGAGGTGTTCAGGAAAGGCTGGCCAGGTGGCAGAGACATCAAGGAAATCCAGCACTGTGACGATTATCAAGAGCCACATGCACAATTATAACTTACACCAGGAGTTCCCAGGTGTTTCCCTCACGGAAAGCACCCCTTGCCCAGGACTGGTGGCACCTTCCCCACCCTCACACGCCGATGCTCTGCCTTTGACCACCCCAGACCTCGTCTTCATGTTGTCCCCAACCGTTCCTTCCCCCATGGCACCTCCACGCCATATACGCCAAAGCAAGCGCTCCTCAGCATTAACAGACAGAAGTCACGCCCTGATGGCTCCCGAGGGTTGTCCAAGTGTGTCCTGGCAGCTCCCCCTGTACCTGCCAACGGAGCAAGCGGTTCTGCGCTACCGCTGGTTGTTTCCCGGCTATGTGGGCAGCAGCGGGGTTCATCGCTCGGGGTTTCCTCATTACGGGTACCGCCAGCGCCGCACCACTGCCAGGACCGCAGCGCGGACAAATGCCCGACACCCAGCGCCGCCTGGACGGGCAGGCCTCAGCCCGGAGGCCGCGACCGGCGGGGCCTCCCCCGCCCAATAACACCACTCAGGCGGGGCGGCGAGCCGCGGCGAGCCTCAGCGCGCTCGGCGCGACGGGCCACCCCCGGCGCCCGGCGCTCCCCTGCAGGCGTCGCAGCTGCCGCCGGGGCGCGGGCAGCGCAGCCCAGCCCGGCCCGGCTAGGGTCGGCCTCCCCCGCGCGGGGTGGGGCCGGGCCCTCCGGCGCCTTAAAGCGGCGATGCCTCCCACGTGGGGTCGGAATGCGGAGCTGCCGCACGACCGGTGAGGGGCCGCGGCCCGACAGAGCCCAACACCCCCCAAAACGTGCCCTTTGGTGGCCTAAACACATAGTGTTCTGCAATGCACACACGCACTCCCATACACTCCTACAGCCCACCCCACACACACCCTGAGCTTCCTCAGTGACAGCGAATCCACTCTGCATCACCAGGGACTCGCTGTTGCTGCGGAACAAGCTATTATCTTTAATCTTGTTGTTAATTATCACTACAATTGGCATGGTTGTTATCAGTGACGTCTGACACAAACATTAGGCAGTGTAGCCATATGCACTCTAAATCTTTTATTATTTACTTGGGGTAAGTTCCCGTTGCAGCACTGCTACCCGTTTGCTTCTAATTGCTTATCCCTGATCATCATGTCCTCTAGTTTTGGTCTTGCACAGCAGGGGATGAGGACGGTGCATTCTCCGATGGCAAAATCTATCAAGGAAGTATCTCAGGGACAAAAGGTCGTTAGCAGTGCCCTTTTTTATTGCACTAAACGGAGGCTAATGTGATGCTATTAGCTGTGTCCCAGCTTTTCTGTGGAGATGCTTTATTTCATTACAGCTGCACCCAGGCATTTTATTTGATCAGATCCAGCCGGCCCAGCACTTATGCTCACAGTGGCTCACCTTTTGCCTGCAGGCAGCGAGCAAGCCAGTGGCTTCTTGAGCAGAGCTGAAACAGCAATGCCCGTGGCCCAAGGCTGCCATGTGTTTCACCTCCTTGTCTTGCACAGGTGAATGTGGCCAGAGCTCGCTCCTACACCAGCCAGAGCCAGCCTCGCACCCAAAAATGCTGACAAGGATGCAGAGGCACCTTCCCACCCAGGTGAGGGGAGTGCTCAGGACAGGAACTGTGCTGTGGGTCTGGTAGGGGAGGTGAGCACAGGTGACTGCGAATTATGGTGCTACCATGTTTGAAGTGATGAGTGGCGATGGATATGGCTGAGCTTCCTCTGGTGGAAAGTACACCGGCTGCACTTTCATGGGAGCAGGCCGTGGCATTTGAATCCAGAGCAGCAGCGGTGCAAATCTTATGCCTGTGAGCATTTATCAGCTTGCTTTCATACAAAATTGCAGTTGCAGTCAAAATGCCATCTGGACACCAATTTTAGCCCTTGCTCCTCCATCTGACCATGGCAGGAGGAAAGTCACTCACCTGGCAGCTCAGAAAACCCCTCTATCTCCTGGTGAGTCCCTTGGTAGAGAAATCAGCAGTGCAGCTCCCTGCTGTAGGTGCCCCGTGGAGGGATGACTGTGGGAGAGGAGATGTGAGCGTAGTTCTCTGCTGCTCTCTATTTTGTAATATAATGGACCACCGCATCTCCTTGGCACAGTCCTTGGGGCCTTTTGAAATGAGGCTTGTCAAGAAAGAAGTTGAAGGCCCTAGAGAGCCATCTGATGAAGAGCGAGTTTTTATGTGCTCTAAACCCTCCCACCCAATTCTTCCCCTGCTGCTGGGCAGTCCACCCCTTTCAGCATGCATTAGCGAACATCACAAGCCTATTGGAAAAAGTGCTGGAGATGAAAAATGAAATGTACTCTATTTACTCTTCAATTAGGGAAGAAGAGTTTACTCCATCTCTCCAGGGCAACAAAAACTGGAGCAGAGTGTTAGGTTCATTGAACATTAATGATCTTTTCCTATTATGCTAAATTATTGTTTCCTTAGCCAGTGATCAAATACAATAGCTTTATTAAAGCCCATTTCAGTTAGAAAAAAGAAAGTGCCTTTCTGCTGCGGTAGCTCTTATGAATGACAAAGGAGTGAGTGCCCTACAACAGGGTGATTGCTGGAAACAAGGGAAGTGATGGTCCCAGCTGCTTCTGCAGACGCCCTCACCTTTCCCCCATCCCAGTAACAGAGACATCGAGCTGCCTGAACCAGAAGCTAATTTCAGCTTTGTGCTCACCCAATTGCAGGCTCCTCTGGCCCTCTACGCTACGCGGCAGGCACCGCTGAGCAGGTCTCTTGCTGATGCCCTGCCCACAAGTACACAGAGCTTGCCCCACAAGAAAATATGAAAAACCCTAAAAAGGCATTTAACTCATGACCCGAGCTGGATTAAAGTGTGTGCTTTCGGCAGCGAGAGCAAGTGCAGACCCTAATAATGCAATCCTGTGGGGAAAAGATAATCTGAAGCAAAATGAGCCAATTTTTTGGTGAAAGTCTATGGAGGCAATGCTACACTCTTTAGACAAAATTAAATAAAACCATTTTAGTGGAGTTCTGTGGAGGCCACAGTCCAATGTAATTACAATGGCAAACTGATGTTCTGATATAAGTATGCTGCCGCTGAAAGGAAAGGATATGAAGCCATGGCAAATACAATAGGTATAAAAAATAAGGTCGAAATTAAGTTAGGGGAACATTGTAAACCATTTTTGAAATGCATTTGTTTATACCACACCCCCTCTGTGTTCCTCTCTGGCACTATAGTGCTCTTGTGAGATGATTGCCTCTTGCCTGCAGCTCGACACTACCTCACCTGCTGTTCATGAAAACTGGGTGCACGGTTTCCTCTTGCACCTGCTGCAACAGGAAAACACAGAGGCAGTGGTGTCATTTCCAGAAGTCCCTGAGCCGTGAGCAGCTGTGTGTTTCCCTCTCCCTACCTGCTTGCCCTAGATGGATGAGCAGCTTGACCCTGCTGGGTCATTCAGCCATTGAGGATCCTCCTGCAGCACTCTCAGACATTCATCTTCACACCACTGTCCCGTGGTATTTAAAATGCCATTGCTCCTTAATCTGCGGCATACACAAAAAATTACTTATCTGGGCCACAGCTCAAATCTGAGTGGGTTTGGGTGGGAAATGGGAATGATCTGTGCCATTTGCATGGCAGAAGGCACATGGAGGAGGGGAGAGGAATGTTGCCAAGCACATGGAGAGCAAGTCCAGCAACCCCCCAGGGTGCACAAGATTTGCTTTATTTCAACAAGACACTTTCAAGCTACGGGAACCTCAATTTTAAAGTTATTTCTCCCTGCCCCAATCTGTTTCTGCCTTGCCATCCATGCCGTAGTGCCCTTTGATGTTAAATATCCTGCTTGAAATCTACCTGGATAAGGGGAGGATCAATAGGCTCTCAGTTTTGCATCCATGGCAACACATACTTTACATACTATTTTATCCTGAACAAAGAAAAATTAAATACTTGATGTGAAAAGACTTGGGGTTTCAGGCAAGGCGAGGGGGAGGGAAGGCTTTGCCTCCAGGTGCAAACCTGTCATACAGAATCCTTAATGCAATGCATTTAAGAAAAGTGTTGATAGAGCAAAACTTGAGGCTCTGAGGAACATATGAATGTCAGACTTATTTCAGCTGACACTACTCACAGTCTAATGCAAACTAACAGAGCTATCACCAACCCTCAACAGACAAACATGCAAACAAGTCATTCTCAAAAAGTAATAATAGAAAGCGTGTGTACTAATCACACAAGTGTATTATTACAACCCCCCCCCCCAAAAAAAACCACCAAGAAAGATCAAATGTTTACATTTTGGACTAATTACATTCTAAACCTTATTCTGATCTGACTTCTACTGGCAGAAAGCTAGAAAATCAGTTTTCAAGCTGCAGTGGTTTAAACCAAAAGAAAGTCCTTCCTGTGTTCCTGAACCCTGGAAGTGTTGCTAATACTAGGTGGCACTTGTGATTACATTGGGTTTGATATCTGATGATCTACAGAAGCCTCACCCACATCTAATGATTTAAGTTCATTACTTTTCTGTCTTAATAAAGGTATATTTATTTTCTTTTTTTCAAACCCAGTTATTCTGAAGTTGGGCTGAACAGTGATTAAATTAGGTAGTCAACAGCATAAAATGGCCTGATTTTCTTCTGCTGTGTCCCTAGGGTTTTATTAACCACAGAGTGAGTAAAATGCATAAAAGTATACATTTCTTGTATAGTTTTATTTTACAATCATTATGATCCACACTTTTAAAAGTGCAAATTCCTACACAAGGCAGTGGAAAAATTATTTCCTAGTTGTGTGCCTATCCACATGAAAAACCAGCACAATCCCAAATCTTTCTAAGTCATTACTGTGACCCCAGTAAGTGCATGTACCTATACTAATATATAGTGCTGCACTGATTCCTCCAATCAAGCAGTTTCAAATTCCAGTTTTAAAGTTCTGCTCTTCCAGGAACAGCTTTGAACCAGGCATGCTGTGAGGCTGCGTGTGCTCCTGCTAAGGCAAGGGGAACCCAAGTGCGGGGTCAGGCCAGACAGCGGGTGGTAGCAGGTGCCACTTGCTACAAGTAAGTATGGAGACAACACCAGAGGGGTCGGTGCATCACATCAGAGTAAAAACCATACAAACTCGTACCTGCACATTGCAAGCCTGACACTCCTGAGTCAACGGTACCTAAGGAACAGGAGCTTGGCCCAAAAAGGCTTCACCAGCACAGAGCTTCTTCCTGGTCTCTTGTTAATAATGTATCCAAAGATGCTCTAGCTGATTTCTAGCAAAGGCAGGAAAGCACAAAGACCATAGTCTCAACAGAAAATTTGTACAGTTAATACAGTATTGTTGGGTAAAACCTTATAGATTTTTAGCATACTTTAAGGTTGTGTATTAAGCCATCTTCCCAGGGTGGGGATCCCAGAAGACAACAGATGTAGGCATGTGAGCTATTGATGCCACATTTGTGCTTGTTAAGAGCAGAAAGATCTAGTGTAAATATAGTGAAAAAGAGAAATAATCCATCTGGATACTAAGGAGTGCCTGCAGTCGGGTTATTCTATTAAATTCACATCGCTGCCCTTCGAGGCACATGTCACAAAAGTACTCTGGGAGAAATATGAGTCAATGGCAAAGATGCCACATTAAATACAGGCTATAACCATGTCACAGCTTTCTTTTACTTGCAATTATGACCCTGAGGCTTGTAACTATAATACCAGGACTAAATTACCTTTTCTTTACTCTGAAGCCTGCCTGGCGTTGTTGGTAAACAAGGTGAGCTCTGCAATGTAGCTGTGCTGCTCCTGCAAGGGCAGCAACACGGCACCGGGCAGAAGCATGGGGGAAGCCAAGCAGCAGGAGCAAGCTTTCTGCCGGCTCCTGGCAGCAGTGTGGGCAAGCCTAAGCTGCCAGCCTGGGGGAAGTGGGTCCCCTGAGGGGCCACAAACAAGGGCCCTTTCTGCCCACGGCAGATGGTGAAGGCTCCGCCCTTATACTGCTATTGCACTTCTATCTCTGAATGGTTCATGTCATTATCACTAAGCATGAATATTATTATTTATTATCTACCCATACTGTATCTCAGCTCCTTGGCAGTTGTACAGAGATGGTGTAAATGCTTTTCTTATATTTGCCCTTTCCCAACAATTTCAGGAAGTTGTACACGCATCTGAAATGTTAGAAGTCAAAATTCTGGCATTTTGAATGCACAAAAGGCTCCATCTAGCACACCTATATTTTTCAGCTATTATGCAAACTGAGAACTGAAATGTTAACAAGCTTTGTGAGTAATTCATATCAGGCAGGATAATTTTTGAAGTTGTTCAGTGAGTACACTTTTCTTTCTGAGAAGAAATTCTCTTGAAGACTGTGAACATATAGATAGTTGCTGGAACTGAAAGAAAAGGATAGATATCATTAGATTGACAGCAGATTGAAAAATTACAATGAAGAAAACATTTATTTGCATTTCATCATGAAGTAGCATGTCATGTGTTTCTTACCACCCTAGCTGGTGTTTCTGGGGTACTACATGTAAGTATGGGTAGGTCCTCCTAGCCCAGAGTAGCAAAGATGAGGTAGCACGCCCCACGGGGTGGGCAGACTTGTCTGTGTATGGTATAACATGTACCAGCATGTGCGAATATCAGTGGTGCCTGAGAACTTGCAGCATAGCATGGACAGGAGCAAAAATGATCTAGATGGTAAAGAAAAGGAGTTGAGTGGTTTGAACAGGATGAGGGGTCAATATGCTCAAGTTCCCTTTCCAGATGTGGCATTTGTTTGTTGCCACTGCTACTCGTAGCCCGTGGCAAGGCACTCAAATGCACCAGGGTGTCGTAAATAAGGATTTAAGCATTTTAAGTGCCATTGGAACAGACAAGTTCACCGAGACTCTGCTGAGTCTCTTGAGGAAGCAGCTGTCTCACCCCCACATTTTAGCAGTGCCCCTGTCCCAGCCTTTCCACCGGCAGGGACTGCGAACCTCAGCTGAACAGCATGCAGCCTGCATCCTTGGCTTGCAGGACACCTCTCCCTGCTTCCTGATGGATCCTTCTGCTTTTGCTCCCCAGCTCTGAGGTTGAACCCTGTGTCTCAAGAGCAGTCTTAGCTGCTGAAGTGCTGAGGATGACCCTGGCAGGGAGAAGCACTAAGTCTGGAGCAAGGCAATCCCTTTTGTTAGCAAATACACAGAAACAACCATTTTTTTTGCCACTCAGTACCTGCTAGAAATCATGTGTCGGGTTTCCCACTTGTGTCAGATGAGAGCTGTGCCTGTCCTGGCTCCTGGCCCCAAGCACAGCCGATGACATGGCATGCGTGGCCCCACAACTGTGGGACCAGCTGTGCCTGGAGCCAGCCAGAGCGCAGCGCTGTGGCACAATGCTCATGGCAGACTGCTCCTGGAGGAGCCCGGCTCCATCCCCTGCGCCAGCTGCCACTCTGCCAACCCCAGATTACACTTACATCAGTGGGGTTAGCACAGATCTTGCAGCTTCCTGGGCCACCTGTTTTGATCCTGTCTGAATGCACTTTGTGTTGCTCTGTGGCTTAAACATTTATTTTCAACCAAAGGGGATGGGAAGCAAAGGAGGAGGAAGGGAGATGTTTGCACTGAGGCTGATCCTGAGGGTTTTCTTCTCCCAGGACCAAACAAAGGCTCTCTTAACACTTGCACTCACCACTGTCCCAATTCATATCAATTGCTGACACTGCGTACGCATCCATGATCTACGTACTAACCCAAACTAAACCAAACCTGTACATACCTTCACAAAGCATCAGTACGTCACCCATGAAGCAATCAAGCCTTAGATCCATACTTCACTATGTAACCTACCTGTCCTATGCTTCTTTGATCAGAGACAGCTTTCCTGATGTCACCAAAAGCACTAAGGCAGATGGTATTGCCGTGCTGTTTTATAGGAAATAGATGTTGCCACATGAAGCAGTTATCTGCTCTCCCTTCAGCATAAAGGAGCTAAACCTGACAGTTTGAAAGAGGAAAAAATTGTAGCCTGGCTTGTTAAGATTCCCAAGGGAAAAATCCTAAATATTCTCTTTTACAAAATATATGAATAAATAATTTTAATGATTTTTATGGGAATAGCTAAATTTCAAGGAATACCAATTGTAGAGTCTACAGTACAGTTACTGCAGTGTCCTGATTGTGTAGGAGAGGTCTAGAGAATGGAACTGCCTGGAGACCCGTTATTGACAAAAAGGGCCTCATTTATGTGCCTTGATTAAGAGGAGCAAAATACAAGTAAAATAACTATCTAGACTATTCACTGACAAGTAAATTACATTTCTAACTTAGTTTTAATCATGTGAAGCACTAATAGAAACATAAGGAAGGGAAATGGTTTGGTTTTCTTCTTAAAGAAAAACAGGAGACTTAACCCCAGAGCATCCATTTAACCAATCTGTATCAGCTCCAACCACTCATCTTCAGAAAGTCAGACATTTCATCAGCTCCATAATAAATGACAAACTGGTAAGAAAACTGTCAGTCATCGGTTGTGGTCCTTTGTTCTACAGCTGATAGGCACCTGAAGAGCTGGCTCGAATGGAGGGATAAATGACTGTACTACGCTCTATCATTTGCGATTTCAGGAGCCTCAGACTCTGTCACTGGACAGCATCCCATGTAACGCGTTGTGCTGGTCCCCAGACTGTTTCCGTCCCTCTCTGCACTGTGGCACGTTGTTGGGAAGGGAATGACTCGATGCTATCTACTAACCACTTTAATGAGCCTTGAAAGTAATATAGCTGGACTCAGTGTGACATTCCCAGTTTGAACCTTTTTTTTGTCTTTGCTGCTACTTTTGATACATTTCTACACAGGTAATTGTTTTTATGAGCCAGAAGATGACTGCCTCATTTTTGGCACAACCTGAAATATTCCTTGATAGAGGAGCTCATAAAACCTCCTGTCATCCTGACTCTCACAGCAGGCTCTGGTTAACTGGGCTGCCGGCAGTCTGCGGGCTCGGTCAGCAAAGAATGGAGCAAGAAGCACCACTGTCACTCCCCCTTGTCATTTCTGAAAGTGGGACAAAGAGTATCTTAAATAATACTCATCATGGATATACTCATCACCAGCTTTTGCATCCAAGTTGCAGGCAAATTCATGCTATTATCCCTGCAGGGCTGTAAATCAGAAAAGAATTTAGCCTGTTACTTGCATTTAACAAATTGCAAACAGAGGGCCTGGTTTTGATCTCTGGTGGCTGTCAAACCAGGAATATCTCCACTGAGCAGTTGACTTGCTGGGTAGCTGGTGTGAAAGGAAATAATACCATTAATATCCTCCAGATCCTTGCATCCAGACTCATCCATAATGTATGCCACCTGACTTCGCACTGCACTGTTAAAAAATAAAAAATAACTCTCTGTCAGATGAGCAAATCCTGTATGTTTTTAACAAAACAAAGGAAGCAATTACTTTTCCTTAGCTTGAACATACTAAAGGGCATTGAAAACTTTGGGGATAATGAAGGTGACCCAGCTAAACTAAAGCAAATTGACTAACTGCAGTCACCTAAACAAATAAATACTGCAAGCAGACTCATAGCTCATCTACAAGAAATCATGTATGGATAAAAAAAATCACAACGGCAGCTTTAAACCATAGTTTATTAATGCCCTTTCCCCCACAGAAGGACACAAAAAGGAAATTGGCAAGACAGGCGCATTAAAAAATTACTTCTCTGACTGAAACATATGATATGCAGAAATACACCCCTCTTCTTTTGTGGTGGGGTTGAAGATACTGATATAAAATGTGTTCGTTCCTTACCTCATTACCGGGTTGCATTACTGTGTTAGTATCACTTCAGGTAAATGCCTGTCTGTCCTCATTGCAAGGCATTTTTTTAAGATCCCAGCCATGAGGGGAGAAGACTTTTGGAGAAGAAGGAGTTTAAGGGAAGGGTAGTTGCGGGGCAGGGGGGAACCGGACACGGACACTTTAACAGCTGCCTTTTGCTTTCTGTGAGATACCTTTAGGAACAAACCCCTTCAGCTACATTTCAATTAAAAGAGGAAAATCAACTTCAACTCAGTCCATACAGACAAACAGTAATTTGAACTCCCGTACATATTTTTGGGGAACATGAGGAGCAGCGAGTGGCAGCAGCGGGGGGGCCCTCCCAGCCTCTCTACTCACCCAAAACCACACTAACCTCAAACCTCTGTGAATCCCCACCATCACACAGCTGCAGGTGTAAGCTCTGAGGATGCCTTGAGGCTGAAACAGCATCCCCTAGTCCAAATAGTTTGGGAAACCCTGGGCTGTTACATACTTGGATATTAAATTATATATGTGGATTTTATGGTACCAAAGAGGAGCTTTTTAATGAACTGCCCACAACTCAGAATGGGGAAAGTAAAAACATTTTCAACATTTCATGAGTTTTGGTAAATAATATTGAATGGGTTGAATTAAATATTGAGGGCAGTAAAAAATATTGAACATGAATAATGTTATGCAGGCTGAAATCCATCAGATAACAAAACCATTTAATGACAGGTTTTGAAAATGAGCCTGTGCTTTCAAGACCACAAATTGTCAGTGGTCTACACAGGGGAAGGGCTGAAGGCCTCCTGATACACACATTTTTCTCCTTGTTCTGTGACACAGGCTGCCTAGAAAAGACCCATTTCAGAGGCTGTTGCAGGAAACCTGTCACAGAAGGTGGAGAAAGGTGCTGTGGGGGACATGCTGCTTCTGCACCCATGCAATTTCCTCAAATGATGTTTGCCACTTGCCATCCCCAGCATTTGCAAGGAGTCAACTGTTTCTCTGTCCTTTTCTGGAGTGCTTTCTCCTCCGTTCCTGTGTCTTTCTATACCTCGCAAGGTGGCACACACGAATTCATTGAACGTGTCCCATTGCTGCAGACATAGCTGGGGTGGAATTCGCCTACTTTTATGTGCCACAAAGTCTATTTCTTTTTTGGAACTTTCATGCCTTTGACTACTTATTTGAAAACACCTTCTGCTGGCTTGACACTGAGGATTGGCTTGACACTGTGTAACACTCAAAAAAGCCTAGGTGACAGGGTAGACAAGCATGATGATATCCTGGCAGTACATGTAACGGTGCAATTTAAATCTGCCTGTATTAATTGTATTACAATATGCTGTACCTGACTCTTCCTCAGCTTGCATTCTGCTTGTATCCCACCTGAAATCCCCCTACCTGCATTTCCCTCCCTGGGATGGGAACTGGAGGGGTCTGGGTCTTCAGGATGTCTGCTCAATTTTCCCTGCATCAGCGATAGCTGCATTTTGCAGTCAGTCTTCCCTTGGGTTTGTTTCCTTGTTTCCATGTCTCTGTGCCGCGCACACAAAAACCCACAACCCAAAACCCTCAAGAAGTGGTTGAATAGCAGGATCATGCAAAAACAGCCAGTCCAATTGCAGCATCAGATGCCCTTTGTTGTCCTATTACTGTCGTTCATCTTCCAATAATCCAGCTGGAGCTCTTTTCCTTGAATGCAGCACTGGCTTGCTTTCAGATGGGATTGCTCTCCTTTGTCTGCACAGCTCCTTTCACACCTGCACACAGCAGCCGCCCTGATTCACGCGGGCCTGTGTGCATGCGTCTTTCCCATAAGCTCATCCTGCACCTCCGTGTGGAGCGGACAATGGAAAGCCACAGCATGAGAAAGGGTTAGAATGTTACAGGTATAACACCTTGTTCCTGCCCCATACACAAAGTACACTGAGTTAGATTAAACAGTCCCTGAGGGTGGGACTGATAATGTTTGTTAAAACACCAGCTGATTCATAACAAAATACTCTTTGCAGATGTGAGTCACCCTGTTGGGAAATAACTTCTGCTCAGACAAGTGCACATTACTTCAGCGGGGAGAGCTACATTAGCACCCGAGACGGCAAGGTAAAAGGTTTTCTAGATGATTGAGAGTCGCAGGAGCTGTGCAGGTGCCTGGCAGGCACTGCTTACTGTGCGGCCCAGCCCATTCTCATGGGAGCTTCACTGCGTTGAACCCAGGGAGTGCAGCTCTGAAGGAGCGATTCAAATTTATGCTGTGGTTGCAAAGTAGGAATAACATGCAAAATGGGATTAAGTGTTAATATGATATCATATCCAAGCTAGTCCTGGACCACCTAGTAACGTCAGTGAGAAAATTCTAAGTATTATTACCATGTAAAAAATGCACCAAACTTCAAAGGGAAAGCAAACCACAAAAACTATGCCGGTGATGTTAAGAGCGTGCTGTACGCCCAG
This sequence comes from Mycteria americana, assembly GCF_035582795.1. Classification (NCBI taxonomy): domain Eukaryota; kingdom Metazoa; phylum Chordata; class Aves; order Ciconiiformes; family Ciconiidae; genus Mycteria; species Mycteria americana. Next base: position 24,721,308 of record NC_134369.1, on the reverse strand, counting down.
TAAGTCAAAGTGTAATTAAATATATTTTCACTGTCTTCCACTGGCCCCAAGTTATTTCCTGAATCTTTGAATGGGCTGACATGGCCTCAGTCTGGCAGCGAAGTGTGATGCCAGCAGTCAACTCAGCTCCATCCCTAGGGCAGCTGCTTTTGTGTGAGAGGCGAGGGGACTCTGTGCCTGGGAAGAGCTTCCCAAGCAGCGAGGGAAATCCTCGAAAGGAAACCCACAAAGAAAATAAATCCAGATTGGAAATTACTTCAGATGCAAGCAAACAAAAGCAAAGGAGATTTGTGCTGCGAATGCAGTCTTGCTTTTTTCACTGAGTGGGAACCCCACTGAATTCACCCAGGCTCTGCTGTACGGTGCTCCCTGGGGGTACAGTAGCCACTGCAAGCACAATTTTGATACCCCTTAGGGAGTTCTCAGAAACTGTGAACTTGGTCCTCCCTCCACACTAGTAGGGTTTGGAGGCAACATCCCAGTGACTATGAACTAAAGCTGGGAGTAGTAACAACCCCTTACCCTACATGCCTCCTTAGATTCCAGTGAAAGAAAAAATCTGGGGGAGGTATTCTGAATTTAATCAGGGAAACATACAGAAACATGGGACTGAATGAAGTGCATCCAAATTACAACATCCTCTAGGTATTTTTTTCCTGCTTTTTTTGAAGCTAGTGTTATCAGTTAAGCACATGGGTCTCCACAAACCAGACCTCCTGTCTCATGTCTGGGACAGACAGTATGCTGCCAACCCCACCCAACCTTTTCAAGACTCTTCTCAGATCTGTGCAACAGCCCATATCTGACCGAGGCACCAGTGCAGCCAACCTGTAAACACATACTTCACTGAAAGGCTGTGAAAAGTGGTGGGAAGTTAAGTGCATCCCTAAGTGTTCTGCTGAGTGAGGCCTAAAGCCCTACAGCCCCATTCTGATATAAGTTGCACAGCCGAGCCTCAGGTAAAGTGCTGCTGAGCTGCCAGCAATGCACAGCCAGAACCAGCTGATCCTGCTATTGAGAACAGCCTTCTACTCACAACTTCCAGGTCCTAAAGTCTTCTTGCTCTCAAATAAGCAATAGCCTTCCTTGCCTGTCTGATTACTGTAACTCGGAAGAAAGCAGAGTTAGACGAGTGCCATTGAAATTATACTACAAAAAGTTTTACAGAGTTTCACCCCTTGGTTCTGCAGGAAGATAGTCAAACATCAGACAGCATATACAGCTAAAATGGCATGCAAAAAGTGTACTAGACCACTAATTTACAAAGCACTGTTTGCCTTAAAGAAATCACATAGAAGAAAGTAAGTTTTCCTTAATGTGATGGTAATTCAAAGCTTTCTCTGGCACAGAAGCAGATGATCTGCACCAGAAGAATAAAATGCAGCAACGAAGTGAAGTATCATCATCCATCCAAGCTAGTTTTCTCCATCCCCTTTGAATAAACACATTTCCCAGTAGGGCACAGCTTCTCTAGCATAGCATCTCAAGTTTCACACCAACCTACAACTACGCCATTTTTGAACATGTAACCTATATATAACTTGAGGTAGTTACCAGTCACCAAACAGAAAACCATGTTTCTTCTTGAAAGGTATAATTATCTAGGCTCTGGCTCTAAAGATATTGCAAAGGAGATTTATTTTCCATTAGCCATCAAAACCACAGGTGCGCCATACTTCTAGAAGTACTTAAACAGAAATGAAACCTTAGATGCTTGTGGCACAGTAGTTTGCTCCTCACAGTGGTTTAAAATCTATGCCAGCAGTTTATTATTTAAATGTATTTTCATTAGATGAATGCAACAGAGCTGCTACATTTGAGTTACAAAGCAACGCTAAAGAAGAACTAAGAATTACACAGTTAAATTGTGTATTATCATGTAAATGGAAAAGGAATGTCACATGGGATTCTGTACATTGTTTGGAGAGATAAATGCAGTGAACTATAAATACAAGCTCAATAGAGAGCCTTGTCAGTTAAGCAGTTGAATGAAAGCTAGCCTTGGAGGCTGCTGGTACATTTTAAAATAAATACTCATACACACAGTTGTAATATCTAATATAGCTAACTAATAGGCCATTAATTTTAAGTTGTTTGTAAACCTGTCATCTTTTCCTATTAAAAGAAAAAAAAGAAAACACTGTCATGGCCAAAGAAAATTGTCTTTATGTGAAGTTTAATCTAAATAGATGAATATTAACAGACCAAATACCTCCTGCAGGTATGAATGCACAGCCCTGTCTGAGTTCAGGGGAAGGTTAGAGCTCGGCATACTGAAGACAGCACCTACTTGCATAGGAGCCACTGAGCACACTACTGCCTTCATCAAGAGAGATGCTTGTCTAGATGTAGAAGAGATTATGCTCCTGTTTGATTATAGCAGGATATATACCGGCATTTGGGGTTTAAAGAGGTTTGTCCTTTGTCCTTATTCTGGCTGTATTTTGAGCCATACAGTGGCCTCTTCTATGAACACTGGTACATGTAAAAAAGCAAACAAGAGATGCAGATATTTTATTTTGTACACCCACTGCTACCACTTTGCCCTACCTAGAACAAAACTTTTGTGGGAAAAAACCCACCAACTATTTTAGTGAGATTGAAAAGCTTTCCTATTCTTCAATTCTGCCTCAACCCCCCTTGCAAAGATAAACAAAATGGGAAGAGAAGACTAAGAACCAGTATAAACACCCACTGAAAGCAACTGCCACCTCCGAGGATGTTTCTGGTACAGTAACACTTGACGTGACCTGTATTAAGAGGTTGTTACCCAGTCCCAGCACCCAAAGAGGCTGATGGCAGCTAAGCCCACACCATCTATATCAGTTTGCTGAAACTAACTGCTTCAGTTGTCTCAGTGCTAGTCAAGGCAGTTCATTTCAGGCTTTAAAAAACATACAAAAGCCTATTCAGCTAAAGTATGCAATAGTCACATTATTTTAGCCACTTGAAGAGCTTTTGCCCTTTCAGTGATACAACAGCTAGGAAAGAGAAGGGTAGCATTTGAAAGCTTAACTCTACCCCTCCTTGCCTTAGAGAGAACAAGTAAATGAGTAAAGTTTGTTCAGTTCGGTGGAGCAAGAAGTTGGACAGAGGTGGTCTCTGTTGCCTATCAGGGAAGACCGAGGAGGTGCATGCTTCCCTGTCAAAGCTCAGGCAAACATTCAGGACAAAGAAGGCAAAACATTAACACGCTTTACTGAAATATCAGTTTCTTTAGTATGTTACAGAAAAGCTTATGAACATATATAATGTACATAAAAGGCAGACTTTGTAAAATAAAAAGATCTTCTTTTATAAAAAAATTAAAAAGTCAAAGTAAAGTGCATGAAACAGTTTTTTCTCCACTTTAACTATTGCATCAAAGTCTTAGCACATAGCAAGGTTTTTAAAACCTGGGAGATCCTCTTGTGTCACCCGTTAGTCAGTTACTTTACTGGTCAGATGAAATGATGATGGTGATGATTACAAACAAATGTTTAAGAATCAAAACAATTTAACCAGATGCATCCACAACAAAAGCTAAGAGCTAATGGAATATGGGCTTCCTATACACTTCTCATCCACAAGATTTAACAGTCAGCAGAAAGGTTCACTCTTGTTAAAGAAAATCAGTAAGAAACAAGCTTCATAAATAGGGCAGTTTTGCTAGTTAGAGGCTCCCCTATTACACAATCAGTTCTTGGTCTATGAATATCAACATTCATACTTAAATATGCTGTTGCAAAAGGAAGAATATATAAAAAAATGTTTTGCCTGCCTTCTTTGGAAGGAAAAGGCAGCGACCCCAATCCAGACAAAGACAACAGCTTTCCTACAGAGTCTCTTATGAGGGCCAGTGCACTGAGAGAGTTAAGGAAAGCACTCAAGATGCTGAATCCTCTCATTTTTTCAACCTCTGGGAGCAGAGTCCCGGAGTGGAAGTCGGCTAAAATTATACTGACCGCGCTCTGCATCTTCAGAGATCTTGACAAAACCGAATTAATTGCTCTGCTCGACATCCCCGGCAGGCAGGCAGCCCGTTATTAGCCGCACCCGAGCGTGAGCGGCCGCTCCCGGCGGCCGCTCCCTCTCCCCCATCCCCGGCAGTCACGGCGGTTACGGAGCACCGAGGTGGCAGGCAGGGACCGCCCCAGCCTTCGGCGGCCACCGGGACAAGTAAGTCCCGCTCCTTCAGAGGGGAGAAAATCCGGAGCGATGCGGACAGCCGGCTCTCGCCGCCACCCTCCGCCCGCCCCAGGGCCGTCAGAGCACGGCGGCCTGTGCGCGGCAGTGGGCGATGTGGCGGTGCACGAAGTCGACGCGGGCCTGCAGCAGCTCAGCCTGCCGCTCTGAGAGGAAGCCGAGGCGCGCCCAGAGCGGCTCCCGCGCCCGGTAGCGGCGGCGCAGCTCGGCGGCGGCGCTGCGGCGGCGGTGCAGCTCGGCGACGCGCCGCGCCGTGTCCTCGCGGAAGATGCAGACGGAGCGCAGCAGCGGCTCGTTGTAGGGGTCCCACATGGCGAGGAGGCGGTAGCCGTGCACCAGCCCCGCCTCGTTGTCCATGAAGACGAGCCCGCCGTCAGGGGCGCGGAGCAGGTTGCTGGTGGCGCGGCGCATCACCCGTGGGTCCCACTGCAGGCTGAAGAGGTTGCTGACCAGGCGGTCGAAGTTGGCCGTCAGGTAGTCGAAGAGGATCAGGTCGCTCCACTGCACCAGCTCCACCAGCTGCGACGGCGGCAGGCCGCCCAGCTCCCCCGCCGACAGCGGCTGCAGCCGCCGGCCAGCGCCCGCCTGGGCACCCCAGGGCGCGGGGGCCACCACGGCGGTGAGGTTGTCCACCCAGCGGGTCAGGCTGACCACGGCGCCCTCGGCCCAGTGCGAGCCGCGCAGCTCCTCCCGCACCGGCTCCCACTGCCGCCCGCGGGCCTCCACCAGGGCGAGGGCCATGGGCGGCAGCCGCTCCTGCATGCCCAGCACCCCGGCCAGGTGGTATGAGAGCGCCTCGCCTTGGATCTGCTCCGGGTTGATGCCGTATCGGACGCAGGCGCGGCTCCCGTCCGACAGCCGCGCCAGCCTGTTGGAGCTGCGCCCGCAGCCGCCCCGCTCCAGCGAGGCCACGCGGGCGGCGCGGGCGGCCGACAGCCACGCCGCCGCCTCCTCCGCCGCGAAGCCCGGCGGCACCTGCTCCTCCAGCTCACGGCTCCAGAAGATGCCCCGCTCCACCGGAGAGGCGGCGGCCGGCGGCGAGGCGGCCGCAGCGAACCGCCCTTCTCCTCCCCGCTCCTCCCGGCCCGCTGCCGCCGCCGGCACCGCCAGCAGCGCCCGGAAAGTTTTCTGCCCACCGCCGCCGGGCTCGCCCCGCGCCGCCGGGGAGCGCCCCCAGGCCCACCGCCCCGGGGGTGGCCCCGGAGGCGAGCGCGGCTCCGGATCCGGCTCCCGCTGCGCCGCCGCCTCCCGCCGCAGCAGCACCGTCCAGAGCCCCGGCAAGGCGCCCAGCAGCAGCAGCCCCAGCACGGACAGGGGGCCCGGCGCGGCCCGCCTCGCCCGCTTCATCCTCCCGCCGCTTCACGCCCCTGCCGCGGGACGCGGCGGCGGTGCAGCCCCGCCACTCGGCCGCTCGGCGCGGCGCTGGCGCATGGCCGCGGGCCGGGCCGGACCAGCCGCCTGGGGAGCGGCAGCGGGAGCAGGCGAGCCCGGTGAGCCCCGGCGGCAGCCCAGCACTGTGTGCGCCCAGCTCCGCCGGCGGCCGGGAGGCACGGGCGCCCGCACCACGTGGGGGAGCCGGGGGGACGCGCCCGGCCCGCCCCGTCTCCCGGCGTGGCCCTCCGCTTAAAGCGGCGATGTCCCGCGCGGCGGTGGCGGCCGGCTCACCAGCGGCGGGGCGCCCCGTCGAGGAGGCGGAAGGGTGAGGGGTGGCGTGGGGGCCGCGCCGGCCGCCCGTGGCAAGGGAGAGTGCTGCGGCGGGGGCGCTCAGCTCTGCCGCTTCCTCCTCCCCGCTGTAGGCAGCACAAAGGAGCCTGTACGCCGACGGAGGGAGGGGGAAAGGGAAGGCGGTGGCGGTGCGCACGCCGGTGGGGCCGCCCCCCGCGCCGGTGCACGGCCTCCCGCGGAGCCTCCGGGCGCGGCCGCGCCGCTTCCGCCCACGCCGGCACGGCGGGGTCGCGCCGCGGTCACTGGCGGATCAGTATACCCTTCGCTCCACCTCCGGCGCTGGCGGGAGCGGGGGCCGGGAGCCGGCAGGTGGTTGTACAAAGAGATCACCCGAAACACAGGCGCCACGCTGTACACGTATAGCATGTGTACGTATGGGTACATATACGGACACACACAGCTGCCCGCCCGAGGAGCGTTACGCCCGGGACTAAGCCGGGACACTGCGGCGTGATGCCGAGGCTCCCTGCCGGGCAGGGCCGCCGCTGATCATGGGCGAGGCATGGTCGTGAGACCCGACGGAGCATCACCTCCTCCTCCGCCTCCTCCCGCTTCGGCGGCGGCGGCAGAGGACAGTCGGTGCGGGGCCCGTCTGCACGGAGGGGAGCGCCATTCGCGTCCTTACGCACCGGTGTGTGCGGTGCGGACCAGCTTTTCCTGGCATTTTAACCCCCTCAAGAGGAAGTTTCAAGCCTGCAGAGCCGGCGGCAGGGCACGGTCCTGCTCCGCGGAATTTCCTGCCCGAGGGAACGACAGCCAGCCCTTCTCTTCAAGTTTTGTCCCTTTGAGGTCTTTTATGTGTATACTGGAAGATTAGAAGAGCAGCTATTTCTCTGTCCCCCCAAGTTCCCGCCTTCCCAAGGCAAGGAAGCTTAGCTCTGCTCTTTCTGTATTTTACTGGAGACCTCTCTTGGGAAGAACATGTTTGTGAGCCGAGTTGGATTAAACAGCTCTCCCTTCTTCAATCAGTGCCATGGCTATCCTCCAAAGTAGTTATTGGAGTTGGATCAGTGAAGCAAAACCACCGTATAATCTTAAACATCACAAAAGAAAAAAATCCCTTTCTCTTTCTCACCTCCTCAATTCTTCTTGCTCTCTTGAGATATCACAACTAGTTTTCCAACCATACCACAGTCTTCCAGGTTGGATGAAATGCAATTTATTTTCTTTTAATATAAGAAAAAGGGAATTCTCTCTTTTCCGAGATTTTGTTAATCCTGTTTCCAGGATCCACCATAACAACTTCCAAATAAAAGAAGAAAAAAGAAGAAAGCAGACGCTGAATTCCCTGTCTTTTGCCTCAAATTCCCCTTTAAACCGGGACTCCACAGCCTTCCTAGGGAAGCTCTGGCTGCAAGACGCCAGTGCCTTATTCCTCCTTGCCTCCAGCGCGCCCCGCGGCACCGCAGAGTTTGGGGGCGGCAGCGTTTCTCCTGCGGTCACACGGCGGAGGGAGGCCCCGGCTGCCCCCGAGCCAGGGCAGAGGAGGAGAGGAGCAAAGCGAGCGCTTCCTCCCAGCTCTACCGGGGAGCTGAGCGGTCGTGTCGCACCAGCTCCTCCCACCGGTCACGGCGCCGCGCTGCAGCCGCCGCCGGCACCGAGAGGACCGGGCGGGCAGCCTGGCTCCGCTGCCCCTATCCCCCCCCCAGCCCCAGCAGGGCCCAGGCTGAGGAGACCGACTCGCAGGAAACCCTTCGGAGGTTAAGGGCTCACTCCTGGGTGGAGGGGTCTCTTGGCAACAAACGGGAGTGCCAGGCATAGAAGGGACAGCCAGCGCGTGTCAAAAATTGTGGCTGATGCCTTTTCTAACAAGACCTCGCATCTAATTGCGACTGTTGTAACTGGGAGCATCAGTGCTGTGGGGTCCCTTACGCACATAGAGACTTACTGAAATAATGAGGAATAGTCACCATCCTGGCTTCCCTCAAATGCAATACAATCTGTAATCTTTCCTCTTGTTACCCATGAATTCAGGTCTCACGCTATTCTGACCCTGAAGCCTTATTGACACATGATGCTTTACACTTTCACCCTTTGAAGCCACACGAGCTGCATGGTGAACACCAGGAGCATGATTTGGAGCTGGTGATTGCTACAGTTCACAGTGGCCAATAAGAACAGTACCATTACACTAAGCAGGAGGCTTTTATGCAACGGTAGGCTGAATATTTTTACCAAAGAAATGGCACAGAATTGCCTCTGTTCTCTGCCACTGGCTGGCTTGAAATAGCTTTAAGAAAACTCATGGCTTGTTGGAAAAGGACTGAAACCAGAAAATGAAATTTATTCCATACATAGGTTGGACATGTATTTTGATTTAAGTGAATTATTTGCATTTCTTTCAAGGTGAATTATGCTTATACTGAGCATCCAGCTGGCAGTGCCTGCACTAGGAAGTCCCCCGGTGAAGTACCATTACCATGGTTAAGGACACGACATTTCCTGTTATTAAGGTGAATATAAGCTCCAAGTTATGCATGACATTCATTTCAATTACAGCTTGCCTCTTGTAAGCTAAGCAGTTAATCAACAGGCTATACTGTGACTACACCCTTAAATCAATAGGTGGGAAAACAGCATCTCTGCCAAATATTCAGCCTCCTAACCACACTATTTGGAAGGAGAACAAGCCAGAGTTTTGCTGAGCCATCCCACTGGCTAACAGTCCTGCTTACAAGTTGGAATATTTTTAAAACCAGACGATTGGTAGAGGGTTAAATATCAGCCAAGCTGACATGCTGTTCAATTTACAGCATGTTAAGCATTCCTGAAACTGTGATCACTGATATATTTGGGTCAATCAGATGTCTTGTTACTGCTTTGCAGACATTGCAATGAGCATCTTGGAGAGATGGAGAACAGTCTCCAGGCTTCTCAGCCCTATACTGGGAAGGGAGAGCTGGCCACCATCCAGACCTAGAATCCTAGCAAATAAAAAGATAACAAAATAATTTCTGGCTTCCCTACGTTATTTCTTATATTAACTTGATTTTAGCTGCCTGACAAAGCTAGGCTCATAGAATACCTAGCTGCTAGTGTTTCGCACTGATTTTAGCCTAGTGAAGGTTTTGTTCTCCTCATTTCCCTCCTGACCCTCAGTACCCAGCTTCCTGGTGATGCAGACCAGCTCTCATTGCAGGCAGCAGTGATTCCTCCCATCAAAAGTAGAAAAAATGGAGACTGAAAAGAGACTTTAAGATTTCTCCCCTGCAGTGAAAGTTATTTCATACTCAAGTAAAAGGCCAAACTCTAATGGGCTTTGATAGGATTAGGATCAGGGTGAAGCAGATGAGGTCTTCACTTTTCTGGACACAGCTTGCCTATGCTGGACTTGAGGGGCCCTGCCTCTATTAACAATCTCTGCTGGGCAAGGAAGGCTGGCAAAGCAGGCACAGAATGAGTCTCCATTGCCCCAGAGCCTGAAACTATCAACAGTTCCAAACCACACAGAGATCCACCAGTGCTCTCTGGAGCAGGAGGGAGCCTCCTCCCATGGCTGGAGCTGCAGCTGGCAGGGAGGACAGCTTGGGAGGGCTGCCCCAGTCATGCATAGGCACCCTCTGGCTCAGGCAAGTTCTGGCCTGTGGTAGCGTTGCATACCTTCATCTGATACTCTCCTACAGCTCAAGGCTGCAGCACAAACCCTCCACCCCAGCCTTTCAGAGGAATTGCCATGGAAGTTATTTCCCAGCACAGACCTTTTCGGACTACCAAGATTAGCCCTCTCAAATCCTCCCCAGGCTCATGGAAATTTCTCTCCCTTCACTGAATAGTGACAGACACTTTCTGTTCATCATTGGTTTTGGTGTATACCCAATGCCAGATCTAACTCACCTCAACACCAAGTTACTGAGTCTGGTGGCTGCCACATTAACCTCAGCAAGGCTGTGAGCTCCTTCCCTGGAGACTGCAGTGGGTGAACCTAAGCTACTGCTTCATGGTGATCTCTCTCAGTAGCACAACACAAGTCCTTCATTTACTCTGAATTGTGGTTCAGGATCCTGGGTGGGGTGGGAATAGGGGCTTTTTGCTCCAGTCCAGCGTAATTTTTCTAGATTTCACCCTCCTAAGACTTTTATACAGCTTGTTCCCACCTTGAGTACTTCTTCAGCTCTACCTGCACTCTTTCTTTTTTATCCATCAGGTTACCAAATGCCTCTATTTCTATCCAGCATTTCCTCAGCTGTCCCTGAGCAGCTTGTTCCCACCCCTATTTAGTAGCTTTGGCTCCTGGCAGTGAGCTGGTGCCAAAGAGCTCCCAAACTAGTGATAGCCATTTTTAAAGGGACCACCTGAGATTGCTGTCAGGAGAGGAGCACTGAGCACATGGTGCAATGTGCCTGCACCTGTGGAACTGGGATCTGCCCTGGGGATGTGAAAGCTCCTGCAGACAGGCTGTAGCGAAATGATGCCCCTGCTTCCTCATTGCTGCATGTTCCTGTCTCTCCACACTTCCTCTCTTTGTGTTTTGAGCCACTGGATCAGTGAAAATGTGGGTCTCAGGAGCCTTCCATCAGGGCAGTATCAGCTCTCCACATCCCAGTAACCTATACTGGCTGATTTACAGCACTCCTTTTCTGCTGATGACAGGTTCCTCCTGATGCAGCCTCCCTGGTGCTGGCTTGGTAGTGAGAGCACCTTACACTGCCCTTCTGCACTGCCTGAATCTGTGGCCTCCTGGAGGAAGGGCAGCTCCTGCACAGAGCCCCTCGTCCATGTGTCCCGTGTGTTTCACTTCTTCCCTTTGCAAGGAAGTTACTTAGACTAGCTGGCTAGGGGAGATGAGTTGTGCCTGCAAAGCCATCTAGTACAGATGCAGGGTTACCATCAAAACAATGCTACTGCCAATACAGCTTGTTTCTCTTGGGGAAGGGTGGGAATTTTGGAATAAACTATACTGGCAAAAAGTTAGCGTGCAAAAATGTTATGTGCTTAGCGTCACTATAAGTTATTTCCACACTAGGAGTGCTTTGTACAAATATATCAGCAACACAGCCCATGTATATGCCTGACTATGGCTCTGTTAGGGTGGATTTGTATTTCTCAACCTAAAAAAAAGCATCCCTCATGATGAGATATTCCAGCAACCAAAGGGCAGGATTTATAGCTGGTTGTGACTGGGGGAGGGCTGAAGAAGTTAAGGTGCTGTGCATTTCATAGCAGGGAGGTGAATACTAGAGACCTTGCCCTGCAGGCATGTTGGCAGTTTCCAGAAGTATTTATAAACTTGTCTCAGCCTGGAATAGAGAAATTTGGAAGCTTTTCTTTTGCTTTGACTCCATAGTTGATTTTGCTGAAAAGCTTCCAGACAGATGGGACTCTACAAGGATTTTTTTTTGTAATCTGAAGCACCACATAGAACACGAAGCTAGGCAATTTCCATACACAGAATGGATCCTATCTCCCCTGTACTCTGGAACTCTCTGTGTTTAATATCTGTGACTCTCTGCTTTTAATATCAAAGCAATAAATGAGTAAGTGCTTGAGCTCTTGTGCCTGGCTCTTGAAAGTGTTAATAAGACTTGTCAGGTGCCTGATGATGCTCAGTCAGTTAGGGGATTTGTTCTCATCCCTATTAAAAGTGAACTGCAAAGATAGAAAGAAATTTGTGTTATGCTCGGACTGATGTTCTCAGGGTCTTCGACAAGCAGGCTATGCAGAACAGCCATGAAAGAAATATATTGAAATGATAGGTCAGCAGCATCCATTATACAAATACAACCCAGCCTCTCCAGACAGCTGATGATTCATCTCAGAGTGTTTTCCACATAAGCAACATCAGGCATGATGGGCTTGCTTTTCATGGCTTAGGGTGAGACCCTTGGCTGATCTGAACTGGCAAAGCTGCATGGTGGTGAATGGCTCAGTGAAACTTGCAGCATCCACGTTAGAACAATTCTGGGAGGTCACTGCTCCCTGCTCACCCTGAAATACAGTCCATTCTGGAGGGAAGCAATGTAGCCATTTGTGTCCATTAAAAAAAAAAAAAACCAACATTTTTTTTAGGCCAGGAAATAAAGAAGTTCAAGAAACCTCTTCAAGTGAAACTGCTGAGGCAATTTAGGGAGACAAAAGGTAATTACCACATGAGAGGACAAATAATGCATTGGGTACTAGCCTCTGCTTCCAAGTAGGGTCCCGAAGGGTCAGATCCCATGGCATGCAATATTCATGTCATATGTATCGATAACTCTTCTGCTCTCCTTCTTCTGGCTGCCAAAACATGTGAGTGAAGAATATTGTTCGGTACAGTTCACAGTAATTCCAGGCACCTGCCTTGGTGTAGCATAACAGAAGAGAGAGGGGAAACCCAAACTTGGTGTCTTTCCAGAAGAGAAAAGGTCAAACCACCTTGACAGTAGCCCATAGACCTTCTTTCCTCCTGACCCATTCTGCAAACCCATGAAATTGTACTTGAAGAAGTATGTATGATTTGGAAGGGACAGGCAAGTCAGGAGGACTACAAAGGTGTAGCAAGGTTGTGCAGGGAGAAAATCAGAAGGGCCAAAGCTGAGCTAGAGCTCAATCTGGCTACTGCCATAAAAGACAATAAAAAAATACTTCTTCAAATACATTAGCAACAAAAGGAGAGCTAAGGAGAATCTCCAGCCTCTATTAATGGGGGAGGGAACATAGTGACAAAGGATGAGGAAAAAGCTGAGGTACTTAATGCCTTCTTTGCCTCAGTCTTTAATAGCAGGGCCAATTGTTCTCTGGGTACCCAGCCCCCCGAGTCAGAAGATAGGGACGGGGACCAGAATGGAGCCCCCATAATCCAGGGGGAAATGGTGAGTGACCTGCTACACCACTTAGACACTCACAAGTCTATGGGGCCTGATGAGATCCACCCGAGAGTACTGAAGGAACTGGCAGATGGGCTCACCAAGCTGCTTTCCTTCATTTACCAGCAGTCCTGGCTAACTGGGGAGGTCCCAGTTGACTGGAGATTAGCAAATGTGACACCCATCTACAAGAAGGGCCGGAAGGAGGACCCGGGAAACTACAGGCCTGTCAGCCTGACCTCGGTACCAGGAAAGCTGATGGAGCAGATCATCTTGAGTGCCATCACATGACACGTAGAGGAGAACCAAGGGATCAAGCCCAGCCAGCATGGGTTTAGGAAAGGCAGGTCCTGCTTGACCAACCTGATCTCCTTCTATGACAAGGTGACCCGCTTAGTGGATGAGGGAAAGGCTGTGGATGTTGTCTACCTAGATTCAGTAAAGCCTTTGACACCATTTCCCCCAGCATTCTCCTGGAGAAACTGGCTGCTCATGGCTTGGACGGGTGTACTATTCGCTGGGTAAAGAACTGGCTGGATGGCCAGGCCCAAAGAGTGGTGGTGAATGGAGTTTACTCCAGTTGGTGGCTGGTCACAAGTGGTGTTCTCCAGGGCTCAGGATTGGGGCCAGTCCTGTTTAATATCTTTATCAATGATCTGGATGAAGGGATCGAGTGCACCCTCAGTAAGTTTGCAGACGACACCAAGTTGTGCGGGAGTGTTGATCTGGTTGAGGGTAGGAAGGTTCTACAGAGGGACCTGGACAGGCTGGATCAATGGGCTGAGGCCAATTGTATGAGGTTCAACAAGGCTAAGTGCTAGGACCTGCACTTGGGTCACAAGAACCCCATGCAATGCTACAGGCTTGGGGAAGAGTGGCTGGAAAGCTGCCTGGCAGAGAAGGGCCTGGGAATGCTGGTTGACAGCCAGCTGAACGTGAGCCCAGAGTGTGCCCAGGTGGCCAACAAGGCCAATGGCATCCTGGCTTGTATCAAAAATAGTGTGGCCAGCAGGACTAGGAAGTGATTGTCCCCCTGTACTCGGCACTGGTGAGGTCGCACCTTGAATACTGTGTTCAGTTTTGGGCCCCTCACTACAAGAAAGATACGGAGGTGCTGGAGCGTGTCCAAAGAAGAGCAACGAAGCTGGTGAAGGGTCTAGAGAACAAGTCATATGAGGAGCAGCTGAGGGAACTGGGGTTGGTTAGTCTGGAGAAGCGGAGGCTGAGGGGAGACCTTGTTGCTCTCTACAACTACCTGAAAGGAGGTTGTAGACAGGTGGGGGTTGGTCTCTTCTCCCAGGTAACTAGTGATAGGACAAGAGGAAATGGCCTCAAGTTGTGCCAGGGGAGGTTTAGACTGAATATTAGGAAATTTTACTTCACAGAAAGGGTTATCAAGCATTGGAACAGGCTGCCCAGGGAAGTGGTTGAGTCACCATCCCTGGAGGTATTTAAAAGACTTTTGGATGAGGTGGTTAGGGACACGGTATAGTGGTGGTCTTGGTAGTGTTAGGTTTATGGTTGGACTTGATGATCTTAAAGGTCTTTTCCAACCTATACGATTCTGTGATTCTGTGATTTTGAAAGATACTGCCTTTAGGTAGAGACTCTCCATCACCTTCTGGTAAGCTGGGCCAGGGGTTAAATACCCTCACTATTAAAAATATCCTCAGTTTAATGTGTTTTCCAGGCACTTAGACAGCCCTGTGACAGGCTCAGTTAAAAACTGAGATGGACCACACTTGACTAGAAAAACAAGGCCAGGCTAAAGGTAGAGTTACTATTGTTACAGGAAGGAAAAAAAAAGGTCACAAAATTTAGCTTCTACTGCAAAAATACACTCAGGACACATCTTAAACTTTTCAGCAAGTCCTAAAAAAGTGCAGCTTTTGCACTGCCAGTGAAACTGTTCCAATTAGTCTTAAGGTAAAAACACCGGCTGCATGAGTGGAAAGCCAGCTGTTCAGTTCTCTCTAAGCGAAGCAGAGAAAAGGACCAGCTTAAATAGCAAACCCAGTTTCGAGGCTCCTAATATCTTCTTTTTGTTGTGTTGCCTGGAGAGGCAGCTGGATTCTTTCCACGGACAGAGGAGCCCCTCCGGCTGCCAAGAGTGCTGGACGGGAAAGACACAGAAGAAAGAAACGTATGAATTCCCTGGACCTTTGCTTTTCTTCCCCCAGCCTCTCCCCTCCTTGAAGGTGTCCTCCGCCCCTGCATGAAGCTGTGAGGTGAGGTGGTGAGAAATGGGAAGCAGTGTCCCAGTCCTTCTCCTTTGGCCCATGGGTCCTGCCAGAGGAGGTCCTCTCTGCACACTGCCTGTATGGTGCAGGGTTTCTCAGTTCTGCCCATCTCTTACCCACACCAGGCACTCCAGGGAGCCTGTAGCTTGCCCACAGGGGCATCCCTGGCCTGACACTCAGTCACTTAGGGCTGTACAATAGCATGCCAAACGAGCAGCGTACACATTAGCATATGCAGCACCCTGTGGGCTCCAGGATGTGACCTCCAGTCACATATCCACCATCACGGAAACGTGGTGGGGTGACTCGCACAACTGGAGTGCGGCGATGGATGGCTATAAACTCTTCAGGAGGGATAGGCAAGGCAGGAGAGGTGGTGGGGTAGCCCTATACGTCAGAGAGAGTCTGGATAGTTTAGAGCTCGATGATGGTGATGATAGGGTGGAGTGTCTATGGGTCAGAATCAGGGGGAAGGCCAACAAGGCAGATATTGTGGTGGGAGTCTGTTACAGACCCCCCAACCAGCATGAGGAGACAGATGAACTATTCTATAAGCAGCTGGAAGAAGCCTCACGATCGCTAGCCCTTGTTCTTGTGGGGGACTTCAACCTGCCAGATGTCTGCTGGAAATACAATACAGCAGAGAGGAAACAGTCCAGGAGGTTCCTGGAGCGTGTGGCAGATAACTTCCTGACACAGCTGGTGAGTGAGCCAACGAGGGAAGGTGCCCCGCTGGACCTCTTGTTCACCAACAGAGATGGACTTGTGAGCGATGTGATGGTTGGAGGCTGTCTTGGGCAGAGCGATCATGAAATGATAGAGTTTTTGATACGTGGAGAAGCGGCGAGGGGGGTCGGCAAAACTGCCACCTTAGACTTCTGGAGGGCGGACTTCGGCCTGTTTAGGAGACTGGTCGAGAGAGTCCCCTGGGAGGCAGCTCTTATGGGCAAAGGGGTCCAGGAAGGCTGGACATTCTTTAAGGAGGAAGTCCTAAAGGCACAAGAGCGGGCTGTCCCCAGGTGCCGAAAGACGAGCCGGCGGGGAAGAAGACCGGCCTGGCTGACTAGAGAGCTCTGGCTCGAACTGAGGAGAAAGAGGAGAGTCTATGACCTCTGGAAGAAGGGGCGGGCAACTCAGGAGGACTACAAAGGTGTAGCGAGGCTGTGCAGGGAGAAAACTAGAAGGGCCAAAGCTGAGTTAGAGCTCAGTCTGGCTGCTGCTATAAAAGACAACAAAAAACACTTCTTCAAATATATTAGCAGCAAAAGGAGAGGTAAGGAGAATCTCCAGCCCCTAGTAGATGGGGGAGGAAACACAGTGACCAAGGATGAGGAAAAGACTGAGGTACTTAATGCCTTCTTTGCCTCAGTCTTTATTAGCAGGGCCGAATGTTCTATGGGTACCCAGCCCCTGGAGTTGGAAGATAGGGATGGGGACCAGACTGGAGCCCCCATTATCCAGGGGGAAATGGTGAGTGACCTGCTGCACCACTTAGACACTCACAAGTCTATGGGGCCTGATGAGATCCACCCGAGAGTGTTGAAGGAGCTGGCAGATGTGCTCACCAAGCCCCTTTCCATCATTTACCAGCAGTCCTGGCTAACTGGGGAAGTCCCTGCTGACTGGAGATTAGCAAATGTGACACCCATCTTCAAGAAGGGCCGGAAGGAGGACCCGGGGAACTACAGGCCTGTCAGCCTGACCTCGGTGCCGGGGAAGCTGATGGAGCAGATCATCCTGAGTGCTATCACACGGCATGTAGAGAATAACCAAGGGATCAAGCCCAGCCAGCATGGGTTCAGGAAAGGCAGGTCCTGCTTGACCAACCTGATCTCCTTCTATGACAAGGTGACCCGCCTAGTGGATGAGGGAAAGGCTGTGGATGTTGTCTATCTAGACTTCAGTAAAGCCTTCGACACAGTCTCCCACAGCATTCTCCTGGAGAAACTGGCTGCTCATGGCTTGGACGGGTGTACTCTTCACTGGTAAAGAACTGGCTGGACGGCCGGGCCCAAAGAGTGGTGGTGAATGGAGTTTACTCCAGTTGGCGGCCGGTCACAAGCGGTGTTCCCCAGGGCTCGGTGTTGGGGCCAGTTCTGTTTAACATCTTTATCAATGATCTGGACGAAGGGATCGAGTGTACTCTCAGTAAGTTTGCAGACGACACCAAGTTGTGTGGGAGTGTTGATCTGCTGGAGGGTAGGCAGGCTCTGCAGAGGGACCTGGACAGGCTGGATCGATGGGCTGGGGTGAATTGTATGAGGTTTAACAAGGCCAAGTGCAAGGTCCTGCACTTGGGCCACAGCAACCCCATGCGACGCTACAGGCTTGGGGAAGAGTGGCTGGAAAGCTGCCTGGCAGAGAAGGCCCTGGGGGTGTTTGTTGACAGCCGCCAGCAGTGTGCCCAGGCGGCCAAGAAAGCCAATGGCATCCTGGCTTGTATCAAAAATAGCGTGGCCAGCAGGACTAGGGAAGTGATTGTGCCCCTGTATTCGGCACTGGTGAGGCCGCACCTCGAATACTGTGTTCAGTTTTGGGCCCCCCACTACAAGAGGGATATTGAGGTGCTGGAGCGTGTGCAGAGAAGGGCAACGAAGCTGGTGAAGGGTCTGGAGCACAAGTCTTATGAGGAGCGGCTGAGGGAACTGGGACTGTTTAGCCTGGAGAAAAGGAGGCTGAGGGGAGACCTCATCGCTCTCTACAACTACCTGAAAGGAGGTTGTAGAGAGGTGGGGGTCGGTCTCTTCTCCCAGGTAACAAGTGATAGGACAAGAGGAAATGGCCTCAAGTTGCGCCAGGGGAGGTTTAGACTGGATATTAGGAAATTTTTCTTCACTGAAAGGGTTATCAAGCATTGGAACAGGCTGCCCAGGGAAGTGGTTGAGTCGCCATCCCTGGAGGTATTTAAAGGACGTTTGGATGAGGTACTTAGAGACATGGTGTAGTGGTGGTTTTTGGCAGTGTTAGGTTTATGGTTGGACTCGATGATCTTAAAGGTCTTTTCCAACCTATATGATTCTGTGATTCTGTGATTCTGTGATTCTGTGATATGGGAGCAAGTCTACTACTGAGAACAGGTATGGTCCCATCTCAGGTGACAGTATAGTCTTTTGCATCAGGCCACACTGAGGCTCTCTCCTCGCTTGTGGGGACTCTTCCTTCTCCAAAGTCTCTAGGGTTTTGTTTCGTCCAATTTTGAGTGACTCAAATGATAAGATTTCCACCCCTCCTAGCTCTATCCAGCAGATGTCTCTGCTGGGACCATTGGCTGTGGCTGCAATTCCTACTGTAATAGTTTTTCTACACATTCCAGCTGTTGGGATCAATTTATTGACTGACACTCTCAGTCTTCACTGAAGGGTCTCTGAATAGGGTCTACCTTGATGTATATAAGGACAGCCAAACAGTCTGAAGATAAGCCAGCTGAGCCTGGATGTGATCTAGCTGCATTAACCAGGCTTCCTGCCTGAGCTCAGAAGCCTGGGTTCAGGTTCAGGGCTCAGCCTGGGCTCAGCCCAGGCACAGGGATACTGCCACACTTGCATGACTAGCCTAAATTAAGACTCAAATGGACTTACCAGTTTGGGTCTCTGCAACCGCAGTGATCCCTACACCACAGTCTGTTCTGCAGTGATGTTCCCTGTCAGGAGCCCTCCTGCTGATGGGGTGAGAAGCAGGAAATAAAAGAACCCCCTCACATCTGAGTCATGAAGGTGTCCCAGTTTTGAAGGTCCCAGCTCATGATTTTTCTGTAATCGGAGTTGGTGACATTGAGAAGTTTCCCTCCTGAGCACTCTACATCTTAATGTGACCCATTTAAATTTCTAAGCCTTATTAAACACAGCATTAACATTCAATAAATGTCTCATTGATTATGTATTTACTTATCTGGTATTTAACTAGCATTCTTTTAAGGAATGAATAAAGAGTCAGAAGCAAGCGATAGTTACTGCATGTGATTTAAAAGGAATTGGGAAAGTACCCTTCAGAGGTTAAGGACTGCAGTCAGGAACTGAATCTGCCCAATATCTAAGTGCCATAAACATTTTTATATTCAATAGGCTTTATTAAAATGCTTTTTTTAAATCAAAATGTGTTTTAACTCTAAATGAAATCCAAACACTTTATCTACAAACAGGAAAGCATTTCAGTTACTGCATTGATTAACTGGCCCAAATCAATACTTTGTTCCTCAGCCTGCAAAGCCTATGGCTGGCCACTAAACAGCGCAGCAGCAAGGAGTAATGCTGGTTAGTGGCTGGAGCTTTAGGCTGTAAAACTACAAAATAAAGATATGATTTACAGTTCTACTGTAGCTGGGCTGTACACTCTACCATGTGCTCTGGTAGGATATGCCTCCTCCACCTTGCTGGGGAAAGAGGTGCTGCTCTTTTTTCCAAAAGCCTGAGACAGGTTTAGGACTCTTGGCAGCCAATTTAAGAGCAGTGTAAGAGGCTCCATGTTGTGCTTACAACATGGTGCACAAAGTGTGTCTTTCATCAGGAATGATGAAATACAAAAGCATAAGAGTGAGCCTCTCCCTCAGCCTTTCTTGCATCCAATAGTTTGGCAAGACAGGTAATGTAGTTGTTAGTTTCTACAACTGGCCCTACTGCATTTCCCCTCTCAGACATCGGGTGAACCACTTAGCTTGCCTGTGTCTCAGTTTCTCCACTTGCAGAATGGGATGCTTTGAAGATAAGTTATTTGATGATGTCTTGTGCTGATTTTGGCTGGGATAGAGTTAATTTTCTTTATAGTAGCTAGTATGGAGCTATATTTTGGATTTGTGCTGAAAACAGTGTTGATAATACAGAGATGTTTTAGTTGTTGCTAAGTAATGCTTACAGTAGTCAAGGACTTTTCAGCTTCCCCTGCTCTGCCAGGTGCACAAGAAGTTGGGAGGGGACACAGCTGGGACAGCTGACCCCAACTGACCAAAGGGCTATTCCATACCATATGATGTCATGCTCAGCATATAAAGCTAGGGGAAGAAGAAGGAAGGGGGGGACGTTCAGGGTTATGGTGTTTTGTCTTCCCAAGTAACCGTTACGCGTGATGGAGCCCTGCTTTCCTGGAGATGGCTGAACACTTGCTTGCTGATGGGAAGTTGTGAATGAATTCCTTGTTTGGCTTTGCTTGCATGTGCAGCTTTTGCTTTACTTATTAATCTTATTTATCTCAACCCACGAGTTTTCTCACTTTTACTCTTCTGATTCACTCCCACCAGGGGGGAAAGTGAGCGAGCAGCTGTGTGGTGTTTAGTGGCTGGCTGGGGTTAAACCACGACATGTCTAAAGAGGTCTTTGAGTTCTCCTTGAGAGCTGGGAAGAGCTGGTGGACACTCAAGAAAGTCAATGCAGTAGAATTTTATTATTTTTGTTGTTGTTATACACTGTCATTTCATATAATTTCTGATTTGTGTAGGACTGTGTCCTTCTCATTGATCTCAAACTAAAGATAGGAAAAAAGCAAAAAGTTTTGGGGGATAAATGAGCTTCCCCATCTTCCAGACCAGCTACTGTTCATTCAGTCTTCACCCCTGCTCAGCTCCCCGTTATTGCATTTGAACTTCCTCAGTATGTGGATGGAGAGGAATAGCAGCACAGACATTACAGAAAAGAGCTCTTTTTTCCTCTGGGAAACTGACCAATATTTTTGTCTTAATTTAGCCCAGTTTCCTTGCAAATTAGTTTCTGCCTGGCTGTTGAACTTTCTGTAAACAGTTTAGTGAGAGTCATAAAATAAATCCCTGAAAGAAGAGAAAAATAAACATAGTCATGAGTTACTGAAGTGAACTCTCCCTCCTGCTCTTTGTTAGCTGTCACAGGAGCTGATTTTCCACTGAGTCACAAAAAAACAGACCAGGGAGATTACAGGAGGCAGGACAAACAAACAAAGGCATCATGGAGAAAATATACATTTATTTTTTTAAGTTTTAGATGGATTTGAACAGACATCTGAACTTCCTCAGATATGGAGTGGCACTAGAAACGTGGCTTAATGTAATCTGCCCCACAAGAAATGGCAAGTAGTGGTGCAGAGGAGCTGAGCTGGTCCTGGGTGTCTCCGGGCTGGAAAAGCAGCTGCATCGGCATGTGTGCTGCATCAGGCCCTCCATTCAGATCACCATGACCCACCTGCACCCCTCTCTGGTTCCCTGTCCTTACATTAAAGATTGTCTTTAAGGTCTGCATTAAGATTTTGGAATCACGAAGGCAGATACAAGCATTACAGGTCCCTTCACAAGATCTATACCAGATGCTTTTTATTCTGGGACAGAACTAAGTGTAAGAAATACATTGCATTTCTCTAATCACCCTTTTACACAGTTCCTCAAATTAAGTACCAACATGGAGCAATACAGCTTTGTAGGGCTTGCATTGCCACAAACCCTCTCAGCACTCTGTACTGCAGTGTTATGCCACTGTATGGATGGGCAAGTGAAGCAGTTACATAAAATGGCTTTTGGTGCTCTCTCCTCTGCCTGCTAGGGTGAAGGACAACAAGGACAAAGCCTATGTGAAGACCTTGGACCTTCCTTCTGTATATCCCCTCACCAGGAGCTGCAGCACTCAGGAGCCCACACGAGGACTTTGAGAGCTTCCTGTCTCCTGCTGCCAAAACCAAAGAAAGCACAACATTCACTGGGTTAAATACGCAGTGTGAGGATGATGCTCAGGCTGTGCTTAAGACTACAGCTGCAACATGCTCAGATGGGGTCATATTATGAATTCTGCTCAGGAAACAAAATAATATTTAATGTGCAACACCCATCTTAATTGCTTTATTAGCTTAAAATGTCAAGGTTGAATCTGCTCATGGTCAAATGCTCTGAAATGTCCAAAGTAGTTAAAATGCTGTCAATGTACCACTAAAAGTCTCTACTTAAATGCAAGTTATTCTGCAATTTATTGTTTTTAGTAGGGCTCGATGGTCAGAATACCAACATAGAAGTAAACAGCTCAGCTCTCTCAAGACTTGTCTATACGAGACTTCTTCCCCACCCTGGATGGAATGAGGTAAAGGATGCAAAAGGCACATGAAAACAGTGTTTAATCAATAAGGTGCTGAGGTGAAAGGAGTCACAAAAACAAGGGAGGTCAGGTTCTTTTGTGAACAAGCAGAACAAGAATTTGGATCATACCTCTGCCATGTGCAGCTTGCACAGGATTTGTGTTTGTGGCACACGGGGCTATCACTGTGTGTGGGAAAGTCAAAACCACACAATCAAAACCAATCTTCGTGATGAGAGCTCTACAGACTGGGATGTCAAGTTTGACATGAGATAGTGACTGCCTTCTGTGCACGTGCACTGTGTCCAGAAGCCAAGGGGAGCCAAGAGCCAGCTGAGACATTTCTTGGAGCTCAGAGCCTTTGATATCCTATATTCTTGGAAGTGGTTGAGTGTGCTGACAGGAGTGTAATTGGCATAAAGATGATATCATCTGGGGTTTGGATCTTTAAAATAAAATAACAGAAGATGGAATCAATCTGTACTCCAGGAAAGCTGGTTGCCTGTAGGAGTTCTCTTCAGGCAGTCTTGGTAGGGGAAGACTTGTGCTATTAAATTTCCAAGATGTTTCTATTGGTGAAAATCCAGACATTGAATTTAGCTTGGCTATTAACTTGGCTGGTGAGGGGGCAATTAGGTTGGCTGGTTGAGGAGGTAGGAAGATAAATCATCTGTAGCCTGGCACATACAGAAGGGAGCTCAGTGAAGAGAAGGTGTATCCCGGGCTGCCCCCACCCTGATTTACCTTCACTAAGGCCCTGAGCCCTGCACTAAGAAGAAACTTGAGCTGAGGATTTCCTATGTGCAGTTTCAGTACATGGTTGTATGTCTCTAATCTTCGTGAAACTCCGTCTGTCATGGATCTTTATTTAAGATCCTCTTTAGGATCCTCTGTAGGGTCTTTTAAAATCCTCTTTAGGACTTTAGATGCAACTTAAGTTTTTCCCCTCTCAAGCTGTGATTTGATTTTCACAATTGCAGTTCTGCTGTGCAGCGTCAGACAGCATTGCTTGAATGTGCATCTTGATTTTACAAATGTTTTTATATCCCCCTTGGTATGTACCACAGGCTCTAATTTGACTTGCCCGGAAATGGGCAGGTTCACTGATAGCCAGGGAGCCTGGAAAAGAAGATCCAGATCACCTTACTTCGCTCTCAGTCTTTACTAGTTACTTGTTGTGCTCTTTGTTGTCCAGTTGAATAGACTTCATTATGGATCCTGGCAAAGCTAGAGAGATACAATGATGTGAACTGTTCATGTAACAGAAATCCCAGCTGGGAAGGTCAGGTGCTGTCCACCAGTCTTTTGTCTGGGCTGCCCAGCAAATGTACCTGTAATCCTTTCTCTGTTGCAGACTATGTGCTATGCCAGAGCTTATCAGCCTCTACTGAAGAGTCTCCATAGGGAAGCCAGAACACTTGCCTGCACTTTTTCAGAGCAGTGGCTCTTCACTGCTGCTGCAGCAAGTTTCTTCATGGTTACACAATGCTCTGGTAGCGAGGCTTGGGGATTCCCACTTGCCCACTTGCTGAGGAACGGCATGGCTGAGCATCATTTTCTACTTCCATAACCATGATTTATCCACCTCCCTCAGTCTTGCTGCTGTCATTAGCCCTCTTTTCTCCTGGGCTTTCAAGAAAGTCCAAATGAGAGACTTTGACCCTGAGGATTTTTACTTTGCCAGAAACATTTTTGCCTTTCATGTGCAAAGTAAAAAAAAAAAAAAAGAAGATACTACTTCTAGTGGTAATAAAAATAAATCATTGTAGTATGACCAACAAACTATTGAAATTCCTTTCTTTCAGGGGTTTTCCCTGTACAGCAACATAACCCATGAGTATTAGACAGGAGGTATTAATCCAAAACCACAAGAAAACACAAGTGGGTAGAAACCAGGAAAATTGTTTGAATTTGGCACCACACTTCCCATTTTAGTCTCATGAAAAGTTCCAGGAATGATCTCGGATTTGCTTCTCCTCAAAATCCATGAGGCTCATGAATAGAATTTGAATGAACAAAGTGTTCAAAATTAAAAAAGCACTGTAGAAAATGTTTGGGTTTGCATCACAATTTTACTTCAAATTTAATTTAATTTTCCCTACTTTTTAAATTATTTGCATTTTAAAATGTAATTTCCTGATACATTACTAGCATGCACTGCTGCTTCTGATATATTACAATATGACATAATACAGTAGCTGAAATACGTTATTTTTTTAATGTAATTTAGTGACATGTATAATGTTAATAATTAGCAGTAGCTGTTACTTAGAGCTAGTTAAAACTTCATGCCATATTCCCTAGAGTATTTTATCTTATTCTTTCAACCTGTGCTGCCATGTAACAGATTGACACTTTGTGCAGCATAAATAATTTGAGTGCCAGGGTGAGTCAACAGTAATGATTTGCAGAAAGCAGTGTTAACAATGCTGTAAGAAATAGCTTAATATTAGTGGTACTTTGTGCTTAGCTCATATTTTCCATCCCTATATCAGCAGACACTTTACTAAGACAATTGCATATCCATTCATTACTTCTGTTTTCCAGATAGGCAACCAGAGGCTCAGACTAGTGCAGTGATTTCAGGGCAGCGTTAATATCTGGGATCTGCATTTTGCGGGTACTGCCATATCTTTTCCACACCATTGTTTTCTAGGGGTTTGCAGATGCTGCAGGAGTCCAGCACAAGAAGCAACACAGCATTTATACTCTACCCAGCCAAAATTTCCCTCTGAACTCTCTGGTATTCAGGAGAAGATAGTTCACTTCAGAAGGCTCAGCTTATCTCTCTTCTTACACCAGCCACTTCTGGTCTCTTGAGGGACCCTTAATCTCGCTCATTCCTGAGTGCAGAGAGCAGACTTGACTTCAGTTTTATGCAGGCTGCAAAGGTGGGATGTAGCAAAGGAGAGGCCTCTGATGTTACACTTTGTCCCGCATCCACTGCATGCGAGCAAAGACCTTAGTGACAAGCTGGGTCTAACCATGGACCAGCACCTCTTAAAGGACTGGCTGAGTTTCTACCACCTCGAACTTTGGATCATGCCCAAACTGAACAATTTCTTTGTCTTTCAGTCATTGTATTCTTGAGTGGGTGACACCTTCTCTCAGCTATGGCTCAGACCAGGTCCTTATATATGGGTCAGCACTTCAGGTGGGGCACACTGGCCTTGGCCATCTCTCTTGCAGGTGCAACCTGGAGAAGCAAGCATCCTTCACATAAAAAAAAAAAGCCATAGGGATTGCTACTGTGCCAGAGGATGGCAAAGGCCTGTTCCTCTCCCTGTCCTGGAGAGAACAGACTCAGAGGAATAAGACAAGATGCACAGAGTCTGTTTGCTTCTTCTTCTCCTCTCTCATTCACTCTCAGCTGTGCTGCTATTCCTAGACACAGGGACTTAAATCTGAGCCACAGGCACTTACATGGCTTGATATTTTTATAGCAACAAAAATGAGTTTCCCTTTAGCCAAAAGTGTCTGGAATCTCAGGTCTGGAACTGTGTTGATGGGGTAATGTCTGGAAAAGAAAAAGGAAATCTCCAACACGGAAACACTAAATGCTATGGCAACAAGAAGAGCAACAAACAGGGCTTAAAGACACAGGCTCAGCATTAATTTAAGAGCTCGGAATTAGAGAGAGGGAAATATCAGTAGTTTATAACACTGTGTTTTATCTGGGATGAGGAGATGGGATCCTAAGCCCTTAAACAGCAAGGCATATGTGCTAGAGGTAAGACAGACAGGCAGTGTCCTGCTGCAAGCTGCTGGCTTTCATCAGAATGTCTTCTGGCCACTCAGCTGACATTACATGTGGAAACAGTTCTTCTCACATTATCCTTTTTTCCTGAGCTTTCTTTCCAGTCATGTGCTGTAAATACAAAGGAGGGAACATATCTGTGCAATTTGCTAATCCAGTGATAGGAGTTGGCTGAGCTGCTGCTGCCAAACCATCTGCTCTTGAGTCACAGAGAGATTCCTCCCTTCCCTGATGAGCAGATTTTTCTCCAGGGACATCTGACTCGCTCTGTGCTAATTGACAGCTCCCTGTTGAAAATGATGTATGTGTTCA
Source organism: Mycteria americana (assembly GCF_035582795.1). Classification (NCBI taxonomy): domain Eukaryota; kingdom Metazoa; phylum Chordata; class Aves; order Ciconiiformes; family Ciconiidae; genus Mycteria; species Mycteria americana. Next base: position 24,695,291 of record NC_134369.1, on the reverse strand, counting down.
GGATATGCTGGGTTTTGTCCCAGTTTATCCTGGCCCTAGTGACGACACTTCACAGGTCTCCCTTCAACCCCTAAATCCCTGGTAAACAGATAATTTCTATATGTAAACCTTCTGGCTTCTATCCAGAGTAGCCCAAAGGAGTTTTTTCTTGCTTCTTTTATTTCCTTTGTGGATCTGAATCTCTAACCATCATGGCACAGTAGTTTCCAGTAAACATCTGGAGAGGAGAGACAGGTAAAAAGTAGTCTGAAGGTGCTCAGTGGAAGGCAGAGGCTTTTGAAGTTGGGACACAGGCTTCAGCTTAGCAGATCTGAATGCAGATCTGGCGAAGCTACTTCCATATAACCACTGGGTGAACTTGTTGTTTAAGGTATTGACAGGCTGTTCCCTTGCAGCACATCGCATTGCAAAGCTCAGCACCTGGATTTCCAGGCTCCTGGAGCTGCTACCTCCTAATGATGTATGTATAATAATTTGGAATAATTAGGAATTTCACATCTTTGCGAAACAGACGTATTTATAAACAGATGTAAAAAATGGAGCAATTCTCTACTGTGTGTTTAACTGTTTTTTTAATTTAAAAAAATGACATCACAAGACTCTGCTTCTCAGCATCCAATGGCAATGACATCTGAATCTCAGGCAAGTGACTCCATCTCTTTTTCTTATTCAGCTTCTTTAAGCATGTCTTCCCTGGACTGGCCAATTTTCTCCTCCTGTAAGGCAATATTGCATTTCCCCACTGTCCTTGCCCTTACCCCAAGGCTCTTGCTGTGAGCCTGTCCCAGGCTGTGCGGAGTCTTAAGGAGGAGACATATGGCCTGAATGTCTGCTGCTCTGGGGACAGGACAGGCTACTGAAACACACTGACACTGCCGTGGGTCACAGTGTGCATGATGTGAACTGTCCCTGCGTGTGTGTGGTACACAATGTTTGTGTAGCACACTACTCAGAGCACTGACCACAACGCAGCTGTTGTGGTTTAGCCCCAGTCGGCAATTAAGTACCACACAGCCGCTCGCTCACCCTCCCACCCTGGTGGGATGGGAGAGCGAATCAGAAGAGCAAAAGTAAGAAAACTCGTGGGTTGAGATAAGAACAGTTTAATAATTGGAACACAAAAATAATAATAACAATAAATTGTAATGAGAAGGAAAACAACAAGAGAGCAAGAGAGGAACAAAACCCAGGAAAAAACAAGTGATACAACCACTCACCACCCGCCAACCGATGCCCAGCCAGTCCCTGAGCAGCGATCGCTACCCCCCAGCCAACTCCCCCCAGTTTATATACTGAGCATGACATCATATGGTATGGAATAGCCCTTTGGCCAGTTTGGATCAACTATCTTGGCTGTGCCCCCTCCCAACTTCTTGTGCGCCTGGCAGAGCATGGGAAGCTGAAAAGTCCTTGACCAGTGTAAACAGTACTTAGCAACAACTAAAACATTAGTGTGTTATCAATATTATTCTCATACTAAAATCCAAAACACAGCACTATACCAGCTACAAGGAAGAAAATTAACTCTATCCCAGCTGAAACCAGGTCAGCAGCAAAGCAAGGAAACTTACAGCAAACCTGCCCTCTCTTAGTGATGTTTTTTCTGTGTCCAGGCTGCTCAGGGTTTGCAGAAAACATGTGCCAGGGTGGCAAGAGGGGATGAAGAGTAGCAAGAGCAGTAGAGGGAGAAGAAGAAATTTCATCAGTGTGAATTCCTCCCTCTTGAAGAGCAGACTGAAGAAGCAACTCTCACCTTCAGCGTGTTTCACAGGGCAGGCTAATCACGGAGGACAGGAACAGCACAGTGGTTATTTCTCTCCCCCTGATCTACCATTTGATCTTGGACAAGTTCCTTAATTTCTTGTTGTATAAGTTCCCTTTTTCTATAATGACAGGATAAGAATACCCTCATTTGTGAAGTCCTTTGATATCTGAGGAGGAAAAACATCATATAGAAGTTACAGATTATTAGATTTATCAGCATCACAGCCATCTTCCTCTTGGACAAAGTCTCTCATTTGTACAAAGAACATAATTGTTGAATAACTCTCTCTGGTGTCACACCAAACTATATCTGCTTCCATTGTACAGAAAGAGAGTTGTGTTCCTTCATTCAAGGACTTGTTAAACTTCTCAATGTGTGTCCTGGCAAGGCATCATGAAGAAGTGGGTACAAGGGTAAATGAGAATACTGACAATCTTTTTCTTTGGATTCTGTCTTAGTGGATTTGTGTTCTCTGAGTTTCAGCAATTTCCAAGTAAAAACAAAAAAAAAAAGGCAGTTTATGGTTTTCACGATTTCATCCAAGTTTCCTCAGAACTGGGGCCAGGTACATTCCAGATGAAAGGATCATTTTTGACCAAACTGCTTGTTTTCAAGTGTGTAACATTCATTCCATGTGATTTTGTGTTTCAGCTGAGCACATTTCACACAGCTCTGTTCAGGACTAGGGCTCTTGTCTTATGCCAGCTCCTAGAGGACAACATAGTGCCAGTGCTTTCAGCCTCACTCACCTGCCTGTTTTGTATACACATGAACAGCTTCTGTCTGTATTAAGCATTGGTAGAGTTCTGCTCAAGGCGCAATGGAAATCTCTGTGATACTACTTCCTGATGCAACCCTGATACATTTTGCATGGAGGTAGAACCCAACATTTCTGAAATAATAGCCAGTGGGATCAGAGGTTTTATTGTTCATATGAACATCTTTTGAAGACTGAAAGGCTTTTGTTTTTCTCTACGTCAGCTGTGTGCCTCTTGTATCTGGAAAGCAGCCTACAGACCCAGAGCAGGAGAAATCAGCAAACTCTTTGAATCATAGAATTATTTAGGTTGGAAAAGATCCTTAAGATCATCGAGTCCAACTGAAAACCTAACACTGCCAAGTCCACCACTAAACCATGTCCCTAAGCACCACATCTACAAGTCTTTTAAATACCTGGAGGTATTACCTGGAGGTATTACCTGGAGGGATAAATACCTGGAGGGATGGGGACTCAACTACTTCCCTGGGCAGCCTGTTCCAATGCTTGATAACCCTTTCAGTGAAGAAATTTTTCCTAATACCCAATTTAAACCTCCCCTGGCACAACTTGAGACCATTTCCTCTCGTCCTATCACTTGCTACTTTGAAAAAGAGACCAACACCCACCTCTCTACAACCTCCTTTCAGGTAGTTGTAGAGAGCAACAAGGTCTCCCCTCAGCCTCCGCTTCTCCAGACTAACCAACCCCAGTTCCCTCAGCTGCTCCTCATATGACTTGTTCTCTAGACCCTTCACCAGCTTCACTGCTCTTCTTTGGACACACTCCAGCACCTCCATATCTTTCTTGTAGTGAAGGGCCCAAAACTGAATTCAAGGTGCGGCCTCACCAGTGCCGAGTACAGGGGGACGATCACTTCCCTAGTCCTGCTGGCCACACTATTTTTGAAGTCAGGATGCCATTGGCCTTGTTGGCCACCTGGGCACACTGTGGGCTCACGTTCAGCTGGCTGTCAACCAGCATTCCCAGGCCCTTCTCTGCCAGGCAGCTTTCCAGCCACTCTTCCCCAAGCCTGTAGCGTTGCATGGGGTTGTTGTGACCCAACTGCAGGACGTGGCACTTGGCCTTGCTGGCTCTTGCACTGCAGTGAGTAGGCTGTCACCAGTGTCGGAGCTCAAAACTGGTGGCCATGTACTGTCAGGCTAGCCTGGGCCATGGCATCCTGTTAAGATTTGAGTTGAGCTTATTTGAGTTAAATTTAGCTCTTTTCCCAGCTTTTGGAGAAAATCTCAAGAGAGGAACAAATGGGTCCATGCCTTTTCTTTCCTTTTCTAGCTATAAAGAAAGCCTGAAAGAGTTTTTATTTTACAGATATTTTGAGAGAACTTCTCAGCAGATACTTTGTACGTGAAAAATTCAGATCTTGTCTCTACTGCTTTTCCTGATGGACTCTCTGGACAGCTTGAGAACTAATAGGATTATGGTATCTATGATAAAGGTATAGCACAAATAGCTGAGAGAGGAAGTAAATTTTATCTAGGCTGTTTAAAATGCTGGGTTTTGTTAGTACATGTTTAATGCAACCTCCCTATAAACAGCTGGAGAAAAAAATACCAATTTGCTAAAGATTCAACTCAGTCTGCTCTATACAGCCAATATCACAGATATCCATGCAGTTTCACAAGAAAAAGCAGTGAAGATGAGCCTTGACCTTTCTGATGCTTCAAAGGTTAAAACCGAGAAGAGAATGGAGACTTTTTGAGAGGGAGAAAACGTCCCACTTTTCAGGCCTTTTTTATCTGTCTCAAAAAGGAACAAGAAGAGCACAGACTCATCTTGCACTTCCTTTTGCCATTTCACTTTTCTGCTTCTCCTTATAGCTCAGAAAATGTCACAAAAGAGCTGCAGTCAAGGCAGAAGTTTCTGGCTGGAAAGTCACCAAGTGGCAAGCAGCCCAGCTGTGTCTCCCCCTGAGCCTTGAGAAGTCGACCTTGTAACTGATTCTGGGCTTGAAACATCCCAGAATGTTTAAAGTAATGAAATAAAAACAAAACAGTGATTGCTCAGACAGCAGGGTTTTCTGGGAGCACTGAAAGTCCTGAACAAAGATGCATGATCCAAACAACCATTTCTACCAATTGCTTTGCATATCTTGTACAAAATGACACAAAGGGAAAGCTTTGCCAGACGTTGCCTATGTTGTTTTACCAAGGGTGGGAAGTAGTCAGACCTCTGCCTTACATTCTACAGAAATTAGCGGTATTGTGGAGAATTAAATCAGGGAATACAAGAAAAGGAGAGTGTCTTCTGCTCAAAGAAGCAGAATCCTGCAGATTTTATCCACAGTTCTGTTATAGAGTAGCACAGAAGACCCAAACACCTCATCTGGGTTCCTTAAGCCAAGCTTTTCAGCTATTTGCATTCGATTTTTGCAGGTTCCTCACCTGCCACCCCAAGATTTGACCAGCAGGAAGGTGGGCACTGACAGCAATAATGGAAGCCAATGGGAGTCTGCTCTGGTACTGTTAGAAGAAACAACATAATTTAAAAGCAAACAAACAAAGAAACAAAAAAACTGTCTAAGCATCTCATTTTGGACCATGGAAACAAATACACTCCTGAGCTTAATCTGTCAGCCCATCTGTCTCAGCCCCTCAAGTAAAAAATGAGATCCAGTCATCACCTCCTTGCTAGGAGCTGTGAGAAAGCATTCATTAATTCATAAGGGTAGGATACTTATTCGAGTATGTTTAGAGGAAAGATATTTGCAGTCAATAACCCTAAACCCACTATTGCCATAAAGAGGTTAATTGCCTTCGCGTCTGCTTTCAGTCAAAATACAGTCAGGAGATATATACAGTTATTCCACAGAGATGCTGATATCAAGCACACTTGTTAAGGTACAGATTACTATGACATATGGGGTTCAGTGTAAGGTCACGAATGTAGTGTCACACATGTATGACAGCGGGAGGACATGGAAGGAAGCATAATGCATGTGCAAGTGATCAGAAAAGACTGGAAAATAACACCTGGTCCATTGCAGAGATGTTTAAGTTTCCAAGAAAGTCAAGCAACCCATATTTTAATGAAGAATGATCAGGCTCCTGCCTGGATAGAAAAGAAATAAACTAGTTTCAGAGAGAGGGATCACACCTGCCTGCATCCCCTGGAAGGCTTCAAGGGGAGACCAGGCTTGAGAACTGTCATGATCTGCCCAGCTGAGTCCTCCTGCAGGTTAAGGCTGAGGTGAAAGGCATATGGACAGAGACCACCCCTGCCAGGTAAGCATGGGGAACGGCTGCAATGAACTGCTGGGAGAAAGGCAGAGAGAAAGGGAGGGAGAGCATAAGAGGGAGTCCCTCCCTATTGAATCTCAAATGGTTTTTTTCCTTCCATTGCTTCACCTTTACCTTTTATAAATTTTGTGACATCATCTATTTTGTATCTCATCAATAAGTACTTTTATTTGTAACTGATATTATCCTGGCTTGAATTAAGGGTAATTTCAAGGCAACTGGATAATAACAAGGCACTTTTCACCCAAGGCTATGCCAATTTATAAAGTGGGATGCTAGGGACACTTCAATGGGTTTCCTTGCTCCCAGTGCATTCTCCATGCTGTGCCCCCAGAGGATCCATACAAGCCAGTTCATAGAGAGAGGAAATAGCTCTTGTTATACCAAATGATATGGCTGGGAAAAACTGACAAGCTTCTGGGCTCACTCATGCTTGTGTGCTTGAAAGCTTGTCTGTTTTTTCCAGCTGTATCACTTGGCCTAATCAATAATTTTCCTCCTCCTGTGAACTGTGCCATATTACTAGCCATGCAATTTTAATCATGTCTTTTCCCTCTATTACACAAGGATAATATGTTTAAAGAGGCTGACTTAGGACAGAAAAAGCAAAGGATAAGAAAAAAAAGCAGTTAATCCCTTATGCGAGGAATATAAGGTAATTACACTTCTGGAGACATCTGAAAACTTTGTAAGCCTCACATTTGATAGGTCATTTAAACCAGATTATGATCTTGATATGACAGTTCTTCCCCTCAGGATAGTGCAACAACTGTGGTTGGTGAATGTGTTTTAGTCCATCCCTATTCAAGAAAGCATTTAAGGACCCATTCAATTGTAAACATTATCCTTATGAAGATAAGCATATATTTGAGAGCTTTTTTGACCGTGTATGCTCCACCATAGGATGGGGTTGCCTGTTTCTGGTGCAGTTCCCCATATCAGCCAGCCACCAGATCATGACTGGGCCTCCCCATAAGCTGCCCTCTCTTCCCCATTGTCCGAGGGCACCATCTGTAGAGATGCGGGGTTACCCTCTTCAGCAGGCCGCTGCTGTGCCCAAAGTGCCCTTATGGAAGCGTCACTGTGGCATCTTTGCTGCTGCTGTCCTGTGGGGTACAGGAATAGGAGCATCTCTTCCTGGCATTTCTGCCTGGAGGGTGTTTGGGATAATATTGTAACTCCCATAGCAGGGAAAGTAAACACTCTGGATGTAAAATCTTGCAGAATACAATGATTTACTTAAATAAAAACAAAAGTGCAAAAAGGTAGTGGACAAAGTAGTGAAAAATGCCCTTAGGCAGGCTATCAGTAAGGTTTAATGACTGATACCTTCCCTTTCTGGCAGGCACTTGCTGAGACACTGACAGGCCCACTGTCCATGGCAGAGCAGTTCTGGAAACCGGGGTTCATGCTTGGGACTGAAGCACCTGCTCCAAAGCAGGGTTTCTGCCTCGAGTAAAAGTACTCGCAGAATGTGCTATGGAGTTTGCTATCACACTCACCCAGCACCTATTTAGTTCTGTGTTTCATAAACTAAAAGTTATTTTACACAATAGGTAAGATGGATAAATCAAAGGCAATTTGCAATGCTAAAAGCATCTCTCCAATAATGTGTGCCCAAGGCTGCACCCCAGACCAAATAACTGTCTGGCAATTAATACTCAGAACACCCATGTGTTAGCTTCTGAACAGTCAAAAAAGAGTACAGAAAAGGTAAATGCCTGTCATGGGAAACCCACTATCTAGAGATTACTCTTCCGTAAATACATTCCTTATTCTGCAGAACTACAAAGAATAAAAGAAAATTATGCATTTCTATGGAGGCTGAAATTAGATGTTCATTGCCTGTGATCTCCAGGGAGTTCATATTTATTTTGTTGAACATTTTACTAACACTGGGAACATATTCTCTTTTCCTGAACATTTGCCCTTTGTCATGTTGCCAAAGCTTTACAGAATGATGAATCATTCTTTAGTGACAGTACTGCTATTATTTCTCATTTGTAACATAAGCAATTTATTGGGTACAAAAATTTCAGACACCGCATAGTGATGTTGCAATGGGACTTAATGCCTGCATATTTGAGCATATGGGAAAAAAATGCATGAAGCAATATAAAAAAATAATGATTCCTGTGGTAAAATTAGGCAATGCTCACACCAATCGCTTATACCGATAGGGCTGCATGTATACTTGACAGTGAGATCCACATCGTAAATAATGGGGAATTGCAGAGGTAAAGACAGAAGTTCAGCAGGAACCATCTGAGGCTTCAGCAGATGAGGACAGTGGTAGCTGTGCCAGTGCTGTGAGGAGCTCTGGGCTCGGAATAGCAATGGGCATTGCAAGACAGAAATCCAGTGAATTTACATGAGAGTAAAGCAGCGGGTAGAGGGTAGCTGGTTGCCATAGCTCAGTTAGACCTCCCTGCAGCCCCTTCTGAGGTGCCTTATAGAAGGACAGAAATAAATTTAAACTATCATGGCTGAGAAACAAAGTATATGGGTCAAAACTGTCTGAGAGATAGGAAGAAAGAGTAAGAACAAATGTCTTTTCTCATACCTGACAACATAGGTGTAGTGAGGTGTCTAACATGGACGTGAAGCCATATGTAGTTTAATACACATATAAAAGGGGTGAGCTGAGACCTAGCAACTGTGGCAGATAGCATAAGGTTAAGCTGATCAGTCCAGACCAAGGAATGTCTATGAGGAACTTGCAAAGGCTCCAAGAATAGTCTAAGCAATGGTCTAGGGAAGCAGACAATATGGCAAGCCAAGTTTAATACAAGAATCAGAAGAGTAAGTTACCCCTGCACTTCTCAGTTGTAGGTTAGCTCAGCTCTATCTCAGGTTCAGTTGTTCAGGCAAGTGAGCTGGGTCCTGCTCTGGGCAGGCTGAAGAGGTGGTGGCTGCAGTGGCAGCTGTATCCCAGCAAGCCAGCAAGTATGGACAGAGGAGAGCATGATGAAGAGAATGATGCAATGCTTTGACCTAATCAGTGGGATGGCCCCTGTGGGTTACTCACCTCATCCCCATCACTGCATTTCAAATGGATGTTGTGGGACTAGAGGATGGAGAGGAAAAGGGGAGAGGCAGAGAAAAAGCATTAAACTGGTCTCTTGGTAGCAATTAAAAAAATGAGAGTTCTCTTACCAAAAAATAGTAACCTGCTGAATCAAGAAAACTTTAGAGACGTATGGTTTAAGTGTTTGCCTTGGTTTTTAGGAAGCAAAGGATAATTTAATGAAATAGAAGGTGGTCAGTTCAAATCTGACCAGAGGAATGATTCTTGGTGCAACATGTAGTTAGATAATTGATCATTTCCACTGCATACCTCTGGGAGCAAAATCTTAGCAAGTTTAAAAGGAGTATTAGACATATGTGTAGATAGCAAGAGGTAAGGAGTATATTTGCTAAACCATAAACACTTTAGGAGTTGAGTTATTCTTTATTAGTGGAGAACAGGATAGAACTGTGAGCTGGAACAGGTTATCCCAATGAGTTTACTGTCCATATCTGTTGAAATATATGGTCCTGGTCATTTCTGGAGGTAGAACACTATACAAAGAAGATACTCAACCCTGTCTGGCCTGACTGTGTTTATGTGACAATATTTCAACAGATCTATGAAACCTAGGCCTGAAAGAAAAGGAGGGATTGAGGAGTGAGGCTTTTTGGCAGAGCAGTTTGTAGTCCAATAATGAAACAGCACGGGATACTTCAGGTCAGTCCTGAAGTGCACTGCAAGAGCCATCCAGTAACAGAAGTCATCCATTATCACTCAGGCACAAATATTTCGAAAGGAAAAATTCTGGACAGGCTTGGAAAAGCTGGCTGGCTCATCATTCTGATGAGATTTCCATAGAGAAGTTACATTATTTGCAAGGTTGCCAATTTTTAAGCAACCCTCTCTCAGCCAATTTCTTTATTTCCCTCCCCACACTACCAAACATGATTAGATCATATTATGAACATATTGCCTGCAAATTTAATCTCCAGTTAATCATACTGAACACTGTGACCTCATAAAAGAATCTTAAACTGATTAACCTGTTTACTCTGTGCCTACGTAGAGAAAAAAAAAAGTCTCCACCAACTTCTTTTGCAGTGCTATTTATTAAGACATCCTGATTTATGTTTTCGTCCTTTTTTTGCAGTTGATATGTCATACTTCAAAGGGAAAGGCTGTAAAAGAAAGCAGTGGTTCCACCTGAACTGTGATCACATGGAGGAAGGGGATGATAGAATATTAAATACACTCCAGATAGCCAGGAATATGCCAATCTGTTGATCTGTTGTCTGCATCTCATTGTTCCAATGTATTTGTTTACTCTGTGGCCTGTGTGGCTTCTTTTGGTTGAGAAAATCATAAAACATTTAAAGCAGCTCATCTGTGCTGGCCAGTAAGGCTTTACTCTGCTAAAACAGCAGAGAAGGGCTGGCACTGAAGGCCAGATCCTCACATGGTACTTATCTGCCACCCTTCTGGCATCTGTACTCTGCAGAAGCAGACAATAATTTGCTTCATGATGAATGGCAACCTGAACCAGTGCAATCTGTCCCCTGAAATACACGTTTTCAGATTAAGTCAATATTGCAATTTACTTTTTTATATGGCATGCAGTCCTCAAATAAGTTCACCAGATTGGGTTTGGGTTCACCTTATCTAACACCAGACATCCTAAATGTCAGTATTTACATCAAAGGTAGTAATCTAAAAACCCTTTCTAGTGCATGGAGAAGAACAGAAAACTCATCCTAATGCTGATTTTTTAAAAAGTGCTAATAAATCACATACCAGAAGTTTCTAGTTCTCTCCGTTTATAATGAAGAGCACCTAAAGCATTAACTCAGATATCTACGAACAATCGTCTAACATTTGGTGAGATGGATGCTATCCTCATGTCTGAAATGGAAGACCCATGAAAGAGTGCAAAATGCTAGAGGCCAGGACTAAGACATGTCAGTTGAATTACACCTTAGATCAGGAATAGAATATGAGGCAGGAGAACCAATTTTCACTAATTGACTCCCATTGAAAGAGCAGAAATGCCATGTATTATGAAAAGGAAAGTGATTGCTGTCTACCTTAGTTATGCATTGTAATATTCCACCATACGCAACAATCCCATTAAGTGGGTTATTGGGTTGCTATTGTAGGATTCTGCCTAAGATCTCTTACTCATAATGATGTGTGTGACAGTTGTATGTTCAGAGCAGAGAGATGAAAGCTGCACGTGATTAAACAGTTCAGGGTGTTGATATTGGCTTCGGCCTTGAGATACTACTGTTATAAGCTACCTGTCTAAAAGCCAATGCTGATTAGGTGACTCAGGAAAAATGCATAGTGTATAAATTTTAACATGCCAAAATATTTGGGAAACACAGCTGAGGACACCAACAAGAGAAGAATTTCCCTCAGAGATCAAATAGCTGGATGTACTCAGTTGTGCTCCTGTCTTTGACAGTGGCTACTTCTGAAGGCACAGAAAAGCCAACTTTGATAGTTATGACATAAACAGTCCATACAGGACATTTTTTCTTAATGTTTGTTTTGATAATGTTTGGGAAAATCCTTGTTCATGAGCACATTTAATACAGGAAGAAATACTATATTTAATTTACAATTTTTCCTGTAGTCACACGGATCTACATCAGAAAGTTATTTGAAGTGGTGCACTCATATTAACTATGCCTATATTGCCTGCAAAGGATGGTCTCATGACTGCCCCGGCAGAGGAATTGCCTACCTGCCACAGGTTGAGCTTCCAGGCATGGTCTGAGGTACAACTGGAGCACCATTTCCATCATCTACAGGATAATGTATGCCCAGACCAGCCAAGAGGTAAGTCAAGACAGGCAGGAAAGGAAACAAACCAGGTTCACAAACACTCCAGAGGTTTCTGTTTCAACATAACATAGACATGGCCTTCAATTTCAGAAAAATTTGTATCAGCTAATCATCAGGATCCTTATGGGCCTGCTCTGAAGGCCACTGAACTCAATGATAGTCTTTCCATTCATTTCAGCAGCTTTGGACCAAGCTGTTTTGGATTAAAACTACATTAAGAGAAATCTAAAACAAATGTCAATTGCCAAGAGATTCTTCACACAGAAGACAATGACTGAATATAAACAATGAAATTATGGAGAGAACCAAATATATAGGAAAAAACCCCACAATAGTCAATACTCTTTTAGTACAAACTAAAAATTCTCTACTGGATCCAAGACCAGCTCTTCTGGGGTCCTTCCTGAAGCAGTTTAGACTACTCAAAGCAGACTTTTCTGTGTAGACTTTTCTTTCCTTGCATGGTTTTGTGTGTTATAGTGCAATGGGAGTTCGGGAAGGTCTCAAGGAGCCATGAATAGATATCAGAAGTTTAAAGCTATGCTGTCATGAGTCACATGCTCTCATTGTGGTTTCAAGATAGAGAAATAGTAACAAGGATGGAGAAATGTGGATTTTCTAGCAGGACAGAGTGCAACAGATTAGACTATTCCTTTCTTTTACTGCTTAAACTTGTAAGATCAAAGTCCTGCTGGAGAAAACAAGAATTGCTATTATTTCTTTTCTACTCCTTTTTGTTGCTTCTCTTCTACGAAGAAATGTTCAAAGTAATAAAAATCAATACCCACTCCGTCAGCTTGCACACCACTGAATGCTAACAGTCAAGGGGTGCGACAATGGTGTGGTAAAATCTTTTACTTTGCTTCAACTGAGTTTTTTCCATCTTTAAAGGGAAGCATCAGTGTTGATTTCTAATCCTGGAGGCTGCTACATAAATATTTACTAAAAACTCTGATACACCTATTAACAATGAATGTTGAAGGCTGTCTTATTTGGAAACTCCTATCACTCTTTCAATATCTCTGAAGTAGTGGTCAGGTGCTGGTCTGTTGGCAATCCCAGTGGGAAATCTGATCTGATGGAATCTATTTCTTTTTATTTCTTGTACAATGCAGGCAGCACACTGCAAAATGAGAGCCTCATTCCTGTTTGCTGCTGAGGGCAGCAACTGCAGTAATGATAGCAATGCTCCACATCTCTGGAGGTGCGGGAAGTCCAGCCAGTCCAGGACTCGGGCAGAAAGCTTTCCTTGTGGCCCCTGACATTGTCACTTCTCCCAGTTTCAATTATGGTTATCCACTAACACCTTTAGGCTTTAAAAACTTAAAAGAGTGTCATTTAGCCCCACTGAATTCAGTAGGATTACTGATTTAACCAAAGTTAAGCACATGCTTAAGTCTTTGCTAGGTCACAGCTTAAAATACCACTGCAATCAGTACTGTGTAGTATCTTCATGGATATTTTAAACAGAGTTCTTATGAGCTATACAAAGTCTTCCATTAACTTTAATGCACTTTTTACATCATGTTTTTTGTGTATAGAGTCTTTTTCCTTGATTAACAGCTTCAGCTTATAAGTCTTCTAAATCTCCCCATCTTATATAACTATAAGTAACAGAATTATACTAAGACTCATTTTTGCTGTGGCGTTAGATCCACAGAGGGGGATTTCCTGATACAGACATATCGTATTACTCACTGAGCATGCATTCCTGAAAAGTGCAACAGTTAGTGATTTGACAGATAGCAAAACAAATTTTCTCATAGGAATTAATGTAAGGGCAGTGGGATCTGTGCTCCAGAATTACACATAGCTTAAATACTGACAGACAATATGTTACAACATATGATCTTTCTGATTCATATCCCAATATCACTGCCTAAAAAAGAATAAAAGAATAATTATTAGGAAACATTTTTCATTTTTTTTTTCAAGTTTTTAAGTGAAACATTAATAGTGGTCTGGCATGCCAGAGTTTGAAAATGACAAGGATGACACAGAGAATAAATATGTGGAAGCAGGATCATCGGGACTGTCAACTGCCACATCAGTGTCTGATAGGGACAGAAGAGGTGGACAAGACGCTACTTTTCAGTAACTTGCTTTTCAGCACCTGCTTTTCCACTAGTTGAAGATGCTGATGACTTTTTTTTAAATAAAATTGAAGACATGACTGCATATTGGTCTGAGATTTTGATCAGTATATCTTTTTATATCATGGGATCAAATTTTGCAATACCCTCGTGTCCTTGTCCAATTGTTCTCAGAATGGACTACTGCTCTGAAAGATCTCAGCCACTTCATCTATTAGTTTGAGCAATGTTGCTCTCTCTTTCTGAATCATTATATTTTTATTGTCTCTGTTATCTTAATCAGGTCCCCCTCTTTTTGTCAAGGTCAGACAAGTCAATCAAGGGAGAAGGACAGAAAAACTGGGAAATGATAAGCATAAGAGGGTGTTATATGATGGACGGCAGAACTCCCAAAAGATGCATGGGGAAGATACATGACATGTTACTGTACATTTCTTGATTATTTACTTGTATGATATGTAAGACAACTGTATAAAAGGTGAATGATTTCATTACTCCTTGTAATTAGAATTTCACAGTTGCTCCTAACTAGACTTTTTCACGAAGGACATTTTGGCAAATTTGACCTACAGGGACAGAGAAAGTGAGCCTTAATTTCAGTTTTTATGGGGATCAGTGAAAGGAGAAAAGGAGATCACAAAAATCCTGCACTTCAAACTAAGCTCTTAATTTTTTAGACAGCACTGCTCAAGTCTTACATCACACCATTATCTAACTAACTGCAATGCAGTTACAGCTCATGTGAATCATATTTCCAGAAGTGCTATATTTTTACATTTCCAGTTTGGAAAATCAGACATTCAGCACCTCTGAAAAGCTGACCTTCCACCAATTACTTCCAACATACCTTTTTTGGTATTTATTTCATGCACGTATTCATCTGGCTGGACTTCATGCTGCAGTGCTAGGCTGGCCTTCTAGGTGGAGCATGGTTAGGTTTCTGTCTCAAAATCATATTCTCTTCTTGGCTTCCATGCTGACTCACATGTATCCAAGACCATAAAACATAAGCCCAACTTTTATTTAAAACCAAACCAGTTGCTAATTTTCTGTGTGTCTGTTATTTTGGTGATCAGTTTGAATCTGCTATACAGACTATAAGTTCTATTCATTAACCTAGAAAGCCTTATTTATTAACCTACAAAGCAAAAATGTGTATCACAAGAATGACTGAATCTACAGGCTGTTCATGTCCATGTAGGGAAATATGTAATTGCAGCCCTTTTTTCTTACCCCCTTAGACTGTAATATCAGTGTCTGACTGATTGTTAAGTAGGCTTGACTACTGGCTAGTTTTAATTTCAAACGAAATCTTCCATCTGTTTCTTTTCTTACACGTTGCTATGGTGAAGATCATCATAGACTGTATACAAAAGAGAAACACAGAAAGATCACTGAAAAAAAACATCCAGACAGATTAAGACATGAAATAACAACTGAAAAAAAGCATATTGCTTGTCAGGTGCCATTAAGCAGACATATTTTTCTGGCCATATTTTGCTGATCACCTGCCCAGAAATGTGTTTGGAATCATAAACTTTAAACTACCTCGATTTTCCTGACAAAGTCTTTTTAACAAATACAAGCATTACCATTGTCATTACAAGTCCCATTAGGTCAGGGGCTGTAATGTGTGCTGGCACTACAGCTCCTAGCTCTTTTGGCTTCTCCCATTCTCACCTGTTCAGCTTTCCTGGACTGTGATGCCTCAGTCACTGAGGATTAACATCCCACACAGAGATGTGAATAGTTTGTGGAGCTCAGGCCAGAAAAAGCTGAATAAAGTGCCCTTGCCTGTAGGTGCCTGTGTAGGTAGGCTGCCGCAGTTCTACTGTGGTTTATTAATGCTGGATATTGCATTGCACACATTTGGCAGAAGTTGAAGCCCAAAGGGCAAAGTATACTCTTAATATTCCTAGAAACTTATAAAATGTTCCTCAGATGTTATGGTAAGGACTGGGATTTCTTTTAAAAGCTGTGTTTTAAAGGCAAACACTTTGTAATCTCTCCTCTTTTTAGAGGACCCCCTTATTTGACAATAATGTTTTGAGGGGAGGAATAAAACATTAGTGCTAATCTTTCATTAACTGCTCTTGCTGCTACTCTTAAAGCTCCAGGTCTGAGTTTCATTTGAACTTTATTTTCCCTCTGAGATACAAGCCCTTTCCAGCCTCTCAATGGGTCCATTTTCTTTTACAGTGTCTTTCAAATGGCTTCTTCAGATTTTGTTTGAGTGGGATGGGTATTATTGGGCAGTTACTAAAGTTCAAGATCTAACTCCACCAACCCTGCTGGGAGCATGTTTGAGATCAGATGATTCAAACTCTTTCTTTGACAGAAGACTCCACTAGTTTCAGTGGGAATCTTGCCTGTGAGAAGAGAGAGAAATGGGCTCCAAATGTTCTTGTAAGAAGGATGTCCTGTGAAGGCATCCAATCTGTAGTAGCATAAATGAATAACATTGAAAATCACAGATTTCCTTCCAGCAGAACCTCTGGAACTTTGTAAGATCATCAGGGCCATTTGGGATGGAATCATCTGAGCAGAAGTCACAAAAGAAGAAAGTTTTCTGGTAATATTCCAGTAACAGAAACAAGAGAATTTGGTAGTTTGTGAAAATGGGGGGAAAATAAAAAGTTCACTAAAATTTCACAGACTGAAAACAAATTCTTCTGGCTCCGAGACAGTGATTTTATTTCAAGTCCAAATTGATTTTATTCAGAACTATACATTTACCCCTAATTATTCTTCACTGAGTCCTCTCAAGCAGGACAATCCAGAGCTTCAAGTACTGAACAGGGGTGAAGTTACTGTGTTCCCTTCTTGACCGGCCACTGCTTCAGGATATGAACCTCAGCTCATCTCTCTGCATTTCAGTTTTTCCCCACTATAAAATGGTGGTGTTCTTTCTGTTCTTGCAGACTGGACCACACAGTGTTTTCACGTCTCAGATTTGATGGCAGATTATTAGAAGTAAAAGTTAGTGGTATTAATTAATTAATTATTCACTCAGTGGTCAATTATTAATTATCAAAGGGCTTGTTTTACCCTAGGTTGAAATGGATTGCTAGATCCTTTAAAATTACTATTAAAATATGATAACTCTACCAATTTTTGCAGCACTCTGTTTTACAACTCGGTTTCAGTGGAATGTAATTTTCAAGCCTATACTTAAGTATGTTCAGCAATAGGGCAGATAGATACAAACATTGCAGCCAAATGCTACAGTGAGATTCCTCATCAGCACAGCCACATGGTTAAGAGCTTTTATCTTTCTTTCATGGAGGATTACATACAGCCTGAAATATTTGGCCAGTACGATCTGCCTGGTTTGGTCCCTGCCTCTTAATAAGAATTCAAGAAGTGCATTCAGGAGAACTGTGTAAGTTGCCCAGAGTAATTCCTGGGGCTAAAGCTACATTCCACCAGACTACCCGTGTAAACAGGCCATGTGCAAGTCTGTGGGATCATGGCTGAATTCACTTCTTTGTCTGCTGGGCCATTCTCTAAGGAGGCAGTGGATCCACCAACTAAACTGATTTGGCAAGGTGCCAAGCTAAGTTAAGCACTGTAGAGTAACGCTGAGTGCAATTATATTTCCTGGTGGCATAACTATCTTCCCTCAGAGACAAGAAAAACAAAGATGTCACGGATCTACCAGTTTTCTCCTTTAGTCCACTCCTCCATAAAGCAGAAAGACCACTTTTCCACCCTAAAACAGAAGGTGTCCCTGCAGAGCTGCTCCTTGCACAGGACAAAGATGCAACTTCAGCTACTCCTTTTCTACTGTGTTGAACATCTTGACACAGGAACTGGCTCAAATAAACAAATAGTTGTGGCCCTTGTAGGTATGTTTTCCACAATGGTTCTGGCCTTTATGAGAAATCTAAGTATTATGTCCTCTATGTCTGGCCTTAACACTCTGTTTCCCTGTGTCCAGCCTCATTCAGTGCTCTGGGATTTCCCTTCAACGTCACACAGCAAAACCAGATTTTGGCTTACATCCTCATGACACTCCATCTCAGAGATATGTAAGCCTCGGATATCTGTAAGCCAACTTTCAGTCCTAAAAGAACTTACTAAATTAAATAATTTAGTTGTTTACTAGAAATAAGGACTAGGAAATAAACTAATCATGATTCCACAGACATTAAAATAGTTCTGTGTTTCTTTGTGAAGAGGTAAGGGCTCCCCGTTTTCACTGTTTTCATCTGGTTTAAGGGGCTTCAGTTTTTTCCTTATTTTTTTTCCTCCTGCCACTGACCAGCAATGGCTTGTTAGAAGAACCCAAAGCTGGAATTAGGAAAGAGTTTTGAGCATATGTGTGAGCAATCAGAAAGGAGCAGGGGGCCACCAAGGCAGGGTTTCAGGGCTCCGGGGCATCAAGGGCTCTGGGGGAACATGGTAGCTGAACTATAATAGGGCCCAATGGGACTTGGAGAGCTTTGGTAGCCTCCTCCTGAGCTGCCGAGCACCTGAGGCAGCAGCCAGGCTCAGCGAGGACGGCTCACACGCTAGGATCGGTGGAAAAGCTTTAGTCTGCTTGTTAGGACTTCCAGTTTCAGATTGCTACGGACCATCATTGCAATGATTCCTGTGCGCAGAGAGAGATTTCCACTCAACAGCCTTGGTTTCTTCACCTTTTACAGAAGCTGTGAACATTTTGCCTGTGACATCAGAGGTGGAGAATAGGAGCTACTATGAAATACAAGGGTGTGTGGAAACTAAATTACTGTATTGTTGTCCCTGGCAAGGTGGTGACAGCAGGGGCTGCAGGAGCCTCTGAGAGGAGATGCCGGGGCTGCCCCATGCCTGACACAGCCAGTTCCAGCTGATTCCAGCCAGTTCCAATGCCCCACCACAGGGCACAGCTGAGCCCCTCAGCCAGGCTGGTGGTGCCTTGGGGAAAGCATGTTTAAGAAAGGGCAAAAAACACCAGACAGGCAGAGGAAGAGAGAAAAAAAGTGAGAAACAGCCCTGCAAACACCACGTTCAGAGAAGGAGGAGAGGGAGGAGGTGCTTCAGGAAGAGCAGGGATTCCCCTGCAGTCCACAGAGAGCCCACACCGGAGCAGATATCCACACTGCAGCCCCACGCCAGAGCAGGTGGATATTTCCTGAAGGACTGCAGCCTGCGGACAGCCCATGCTGGAGCAGGGTAAAAGTTTGAGGAGGAAAGAGCAGCAGAGAGGAGCTGCAGAGAGGAGCAGACTGACCGCAGCCCCAATTCCCTGTCCCCCTGCACCGCTCGGGGCGGGGAGGTAGAGGAGTCAGGAGTGAAGGTGTGAAGCTTAGCCTGGGAAAGCGGGGGGGACAACGTATTGTTTTACTTTACATTTTTGTTTCTCACTATGCAAATCTATTTTAATTTGCAATAAATCAAGTTGAGTCTGTTTTGCCTGTGACAGTAATTGGTAATGAACTTCCCTGTCTTTATCTTCACTCTCTGTCCTGCTGAGAAGTGGGGGTGAGTGAGTAGCTGGGTGGGAGTTTGGCCCTTAGCCAAGGTTAACCCACCACAATTAGTATGTATAGATCATACTGAAATAGTTAAAAAGATGGTGTTTGAGAAGTGGAAACTACAGGTTTATTGACTGATCATTACTGTATTTGTAGTTAGCATTGGTTCTACTGTTGGAAGCCATGCAGAAAGTCAAAAGGCATCTAAGTGCAAAATGTCCTTCAAGTACCATGTTATGTTGACATGTTCTGAGTAGCAATATGTGCCATAATGGTTAAAAACTTGGCATCTATCTTAGGTCTTCTTGTATTAGTATTCTCAATGGCAGGTTTGCATCAGTGTTAAGAGATTTAGAGAAAAAAGACTATCGTGAACACGTTGGTATTGTTTTATATGGAAGGTGCACAAACACTACGAAGACTGTTCACAGTTAAAAGTCAATAGGTTGGTAGACAGACAAGCATAACCTAGAGAGATATCTGGATAAAGGAATTCACCCCATGAAAGACCACTTGAAGGTGTAATGGATTTTCCACTGCAGTAAACTACTCAAGGTTTCCATTGGCTACTGCTCTCAAATTTTTGAGGTTGATCAACATGCCTAAGAGCTTTACAAACAGCTGTAGGTATTTGTTAAAGCTTCTTGAGATACTTGAGTTTCTACTCCAAAGCAAATGCCAATATTTCAATTTTTCACCCTCACAATATACGTAAATTTTGAAAACTTGCTACAGAAATGAAATTGAGAAAGTCTTATTTAGAGCTATGAAATATTTCCTTTAGATAGTATTGAAAAATTGTGCAAGAAAAATATTAGAAAAAATAAAGTATACTGCTATGAAATATGGGCTGGAGACCAGATAAAATCACTAGAATGTGCTAATAGAAAAGGCAAAACAACTTATGACACAAGATAAAATCCAAATTAAATGGTCTCCTTTGTTTGGATTGAACATTTCCTCAATATCAACATGTTCCAACAAAACATTTCAATTTTGCCAAAATTGCATTTCCTGGCAGAAATGGACTCCATAAAAAGGTTTTGACTAGCTTGAGCGTGTGTATGCCAAGTGATTCCTTTTGTGTTTTGTGGTTTTCATCCACTGTGGAGTGAACTTTTTAGTGAGCCTCATTCATTTATCTGCCCCACCATAAAAATGCACCGCTATTTTAAGCATTGTAAAGTGAAACATGTCACTTGGCCAGGCTGCCCAGTCATGGGAGCATGGGCCAGGAATCCTTCTCTGCACCCACCCCACCCGAAGCTCTGCCTAAGGGCAGCACCCCGGGGATACACTGACCCCTGCAAACCCAAAGGGAGCATGTACAAAGTGCCTCCTTCTGGAGATGTCTGTAATTTCAGCTCACCCACAGCAACTGGGATGACTCATATAAATAGATATTCACATTTCTGCTTCTTCCCCCTCTACAATATCTTTCTTTCCGAGATGAAAACCGCTGTCTCAGAGCTGAGCACTGAGCCAATAAACCCATCAGAAAAGGGGTCGGCTGCCAGAGTCCAGAAAGGGTTAAGGCAGCAGTTGGAGACGTTTGGGGTGACGTCGTGCTTCTGGACGCCTGAGAAGTCTCTTGAAGGTAGTTCCCCTCTGGTGAGGATGGGAGTGAGCTGAGGTCTGAAATCCGAGATCCCTCACAGCCTGGAGCTGGTGAGGTCCCAGTAAAAGCTGTTTGCCTGCTTTCCCTTCCCAAGCAGTCACAACGCTGCACTGGCCTGGGCAGTATGGAGCGAGCCCCCTGGACACATGTAGGACTCACTCTCCTCCAGCTCCTGCTGATCTCCTGCTTGCCAAGAGGTACCGTAAGTGAGCGTATGCGTTCCCGGCACAGCTGAATGAGTCCTTTTCCTTCAGTGTGGTCAGAGGGGTTTGATCTCATGCGCTGTCATGGGAAGTAGAGAGATCTGCAGGGATGGTAACAATAGAAAGAAGGGGCTCTGCTTTATTTATTTTTTTCTTGCTGGCATGGAGTGTGTGTGGGGGGAGGTTTGCCCAGGGATGATTTCCAGGCGAACTTAATAGCCTTAAAGAGAAACAACTGGCTGGATTTGTTTGCCAATGGCCATCAAGAAAAGGGTATGCAATCACTTCGCTTACTACTGCTTTATTTTCTCAACACTCAGCGCTAAGGAAATGATGATAAAAAGAGGCATTTAAGTCTCTGAATTGTAAAGCGTAATTTGTTTAGTTTGGCAAGACAGAGACTTTCCCCTCCAGCCCCAATACCAAGAATGAAGTTAAGGGAGGAAAAAAGTGAAGGAAAAAAAGAAAATAAAAGTCACACATTGTTTCCAATCTGGGCTTTAGTTCTGCCAATATTATTCATTCGAAGGGGAAGCCTCATTAAAGCAGAACAATCTTTTTTATACTCAAGCCTCACTCCAGTTTCTGCTGAACCAGCATGTATGGTTTCTTCTTGATAAGGTTAAACAAAAAGCATTTACTGTTGAGTGCAAATTTGCTGTTGTTATGGCCATGAATGTGGGCTGTTTACACCTGGAGGTGGCTGGAGCTGCTTGCAGCAGCTAGCCATCACCATTCCAGGCTACTTTCTCAGGAGTTGCAGCCCTAAGGACTGGTAGGTGAGGTGCCCTCAAATCACCCACCCTTCAAGCTGCCGCAGATTGTGGCACTCCTGGCAAGCTAAGTGCCACTTACCGGGGGAGCTGTCAGGTACGCAGGCACTCCAATTGCGATGGCTATAAATAATCAGTGTCAAGGACAGAGCTTCAGAGCCCACCTTGCCAGGGGCCATGGCAGAGGGTCTGCCTCTGCAGTGCCCTTCCCTGCCAGCCCATCGGGGCCCAGGGTGCAGGTGAGGGGTGGTGACCAGGGATGTCTGCCCGCTAGGCTGGCCACCAGTGCCTGCAGCTGTCCTGGGAGACTGACCTCCTGCCAGAGTTTCCCCCTGGGGCATGAGCACAGAGAGCTTCTCCACACCTCCATCCCACATGCACTGATTTGTCCACATGGTGGCCTGTCCCTCAGCCATGTGCCACCTTGCACACTGGCCAGGCAAGGCGGCTCCATGATACATGCCAGGGTGGCACAGAAATAGTTCTGCTGGTGGCAGAGCAGCCCTAGGCATGGGCTACAGCTGTCAAGCAGCTAGGTGGGCAACAAATCTCTCCTGCTGCGGGGTCGGCATGTCTCTCTTATGGCAAGAAGCCGGTCAGCAGAGTGGGCAGTCAGCGGGCTGCTGGGGGCCTCCTCAGCAGCAGTGATGAGAGGAGGCAGGAGGAAGGACAACATTGGGCAATGGGATACGAGGGCTGTGGGGCTGCGAGCTTGGGAGGGAGGATGCCAGTTCCCCCCCAACGCCAGCTCCTCACACGCCAGGAGCAGTGTGAGAAGGGCCTGGGAGACACATGGAGGAGAGCCATCCCCCTTGCCCACTCTCCTTCCTCACCCTGCCTCCCCTGCCCTGCTGCTGGTGGAGCGGCCTGCGTGGGCACTTGCCCAGCACACAGCTGGCAGCATGGAGGAGGGGGCCAGGAGGTCGCCTCTGGCAGCAGTGGGAGGGCACTCAGAGACGGGAGCAATTCAAAAGTGCGGTGGCTTTAGCATGTCAGGACAGGTTGGAAAATAGCATTTTGCCTCTTCCCCACAGATGTATCCAATTTTTATCCATATTTATCACACTCAGTTGCACAGGGCCTGCCTCAAGAGTTGGGGGCAGGAGTCAGGGAGGTCTGGGAATTGATTTTTGGAATAAACTTGAAGTGCAAGTGACTCATATTTCCTTAAAAATATATGTGTATTTGTGTGTGTTTCTGCCTATCTAAATCCTTCCCAACCTCTCTTCCCCTCCCCCTCCAGCCTCTGTCTAGAGAAGTGGAGGCCAGATGCACTCAGATGCATCCAGATGCATTCAATCTTAGAAAATGGGTTACTTCAGTTCACATGTTTAGGTTCCTAGCATGGACAAAGGGAAAGAGACTTGCTTTTTATTTTGGAGAAAACCTGCGATTACTCACTCTTGACCCCAAGGCCACCTCAAGGGGCTCCCAGGAGTCCCTGCAAGCCTGCTGGTGCCCAGGATTTGGCTCTCCATTGGCCCAGAGGAAGTCCTCACCACTGCAGGACCGTGTGGGTGCTGCTGGCAGGACAAGCTCCCTTGAGGACGTGGATGCCCCTCTCCCTCCTGCAGAATCAGGGACCTGGTGCAGGTAAACTGCAAGTAAACTGCCAATGTGTTCCAGGTCTCACACCGTTACAGCAAGCAAGCACTCAAGACAGGTCCAGCACCACTCCTCCGTGTTTATAACACAAGCACATTCTCATGTTATGTGGTCATGAATTTCAATAATGCAGCTGCTGCTTCTCCACAGATTCCCAAATATTCTCCCCTATTGCAGAAGTCCAGCTTTGCCCCCCAGACCCCATTAGCAAAGGCTGGGCTCTCTAACCTCATCGATGCTGTCACTAACTCAAAAGTGCTACATTCATTACCTGTTCCTGTTCCTTGTCTTGCAGCACAGAGAAAACAAAATCTCTTCTTGATCACACTAGTATAATTTTTCTGGCCAGAATAAGCTCCTCTATCCCAGAAAAAAATCAAGGCCTGAAGGGTAATGTGGCAACCTCTGAGTTTTAGCCTTACCCTGGCTATTTTATCCTGTCACAGCCCTTCTCGGGTGAAGACACAAGGCCACAGTGCCAATAATAAAATAAAAAATGCCAGCTCATAATTACAGAGAAGAAACTGAAGGAGGGGGAGGTTTAGGGCAGACTTCTTCAGGTTGCTTTAGATGCTAAAAACATCCTGGCTAGCAGCATAGATGGCCTGTAATTTAAATCCAACTATGACAAAAAGATACAGTAAAAGGAAGCTGTGTGGTGTTTTGAGGGCAAGGGGAAGATGCATGCAGAGGAGAACGAGGTTTAAACTAGTACTGGATCTGAAATATGGTGGAGGCACGACACTTGAAGCAGCTCTCTCAGCCTGTGGCCCAACTGGCCTGTGCCTAAAGGGAAAGGAGGGGATATAAGGGTTTGGTGCAAGAAAATGGGGAAAGGAGCAGAGTTTCAACTCGGGAGGTGTGGAGTATGGCTCTATTTTGCAAGTTACCACCAGGGAGCAAGGGCTGCTGAAATGTAGGAAGAAAGGGAATGGGAAGTTTCCAATAGGAACAAGCATCCTACCCTAGAGCTACCTGTCAGCCCTCTCCGTAGTAGTGGGTAGAGCAGGCAAGAGGAGGGGCTGCAGGGCATGCAAGTTTATTGAAAGAGGAAAATTGTGGGAATGACGCAATTGGTTGGGCATCACAACTGAGGCAACGTTGGCTGGGGGGTAGTGGGATTACTGAGGCTTTAACATGTAGAAAGACCGAATTGACAGTCCTGTTTTCCGTTAAGACTGGAAACAGAAAACCCTAGAGCTGTTTGTGTTAGTGCTGTTTTGCATTAACCCACCATTAAAGCACTTAAATGGGCAAAGTCTAGACCTCACAAATAGGAAGCACAATTTTTATTTGGCTTTCCTTTTAGTTACACCGAGATACTTGATTTTTATCACAGACAAAGCAAAACAAAGCAATATGGAAAGAGATACAAGCTGTGAAAGTCACATAGGAAATCCTGTTAAGGACCCGATGGAGACCTCAAAAATAATTTTTTTATTGAACTAACAATTATTCTCTCCTTGGAGCAGAAGTGTTGGGAGTTTATGATTTGCTTGTCAAAGCCTAGTTAAGAATATAAGCTTACAAATGTAAAAAGGCCCTACTGGAAGAGCACGATGAAGCAAACCTACAGTCTACCAGGAACAACATCAGGTCTATTTATTTCTGAATTTATAGCTACTAAACACTACATGACATCAGGAAACCTGAAATAGAGACCCTCCTACTTGAAAACATTAGGCAGACCCCAATTCCTGAATCAAAGGAGAATGTGCATTAGCCTTTTTTTCTACGTGAAACATGATCTGAACTGTTAAAAAGGTAGAGCTTAAGACAATGGTGGTCTCATCCAGCATAACACAGTTGTACTTACACTAGACAGGTTTTCAATGGGTTTCTTAAACAGAATATACTTTCTGTAGTATTTTAGTCTGCTTTCAACACAATCCTGCATTTGGGACTTAAAAAAGACAGTCGAGTTAATGCACATTTATTAAGTGGACAGATTCACCTTAGTATAGTAGATCTCTCCCTGTGTTCACCCACTGGCTTTGATATTTTTAATATCTTTAATATCTTTCTTTTCTTTTCCCCCCACTTTTACCGCTGTGTGAAAGCACACACTAATGGCCAGGAAAGGATGCTAACTGACTGTGTAGGAGAAGCAGTCTAATTATTCAGCAAAGGTCTGCAACCCATAAAGTAAGCACACTGAGTAAAACTAAAACAGGGATGTATTTAGCTCCTCTTTTAAATGTCCAGCTGCCATTTAAAAGAGGCCAGCTGCCAAAAATAATAATAGGTACATAATTTCTAAAGAGAAGCAAGTGTTTTTAGAGATAGCATTATCCCTTTCATCCTCTTAACACATCTGTGAGGAAAACAGGCATCATTCGCACAATAGGTTATCTGAGACAAAAAGAGGTTAAGAATAAAGACCTGCACTTGCCTTCATTATTAATGGTTTGGGGTACACTGCTTTCCAAGAGCCCCAGTAAAAGCCTCTTAAACGAAACATCTCTCTTCCTTTCCCAGGCCTATTCCTCTTGGCCTTACTGAAATCAAATGGAGAGTTTTACTATTCATCACAGTGGAGCCACAGTTTCACCCAACATGTTTCTCATTTCCAGCTGACAAATTCTAGATCTCCTGTGTGCTCAGAGCTCTTCTTGTTAATGTTAATGTCCACACACATGATACCTATGGGGTGGGGCCCAGCTTGCATATCCGTGCAATGACAGTAGAGCTGAGTAAGAAAGGAGCAGTATGAAACAGTAATAAAAATGAGACAGACCTAAAGAAAATATCAGCTGTTACTAGGTTTCACCTCTGTTGGAGCTATTTTTTCTTTAAATGAGAAAGCTCCATTTCAGAATTATTACATGGCCAAACATTCCCTAATAAGAGCTTTAAGAAAGCCTTGCTCCTTCAAACTCAAATGCTCATTTCTTCTGCAGAAGGCAGTAATTGTTTTTGAGCATCATGCTGAAAAATTAAAATGCAATCAAATAAAAAGGAGCATGTTCTCATCTGTGGAACATGAACTGGTTGAACAATCACTTTGAAAAAGTCATCCTCTATGGACTCTAATTTTAGAGACGTATCTGTTCATATCTACTCTTATTTAAAATGCACTGCTAATTTGTATGGCAATTTTCAAAGCAATTTGAAATAATACTACTTTGAGCCTAAGTAGTGTTTTAGCAATGTGCTGATGGATAAATTGAGGCATGGAAGGAGAACTCATCTTTGCAGGATAACAGAATGGACTTGTAGGATAGGAAGTTCCATCAGTTCAGACCAAGATATGAATGTCCTTATAAAGCACTTTCTTCCGTCTTTCAGGAGTTCTGATAAATATATATATCCAGCAGAGTCCTAAGGTGCTCTCTCTTTTGGAGGACTGTAGAGCACATTTAGGTTGTAAACATTTTTTTTCCCCCCCAAGGACGGATGGAGATGGCAAACTGGTTTTCTGCTGGATCAGTCCTCTGATCCCTCCACATAGCAGCTAATGCCAGCACAAAGATAGGGAGTGGGAATGGGAAGTCAGGGAGAGAAGGGAGGAAAGTGTCCCATCTAAGCAGCAACATGGGCTTATATCAGCTTAAAGTGACTGCAGCCTAAAAAAGTAATTCTTCCAAAGAAGTGGAAGACACAAGAGTTAATTGGTGTAATTGGGCTTGCTTCAATTCACCTTAGTTCTTAGTCATATAATTTTCCCAGCTCTCAGACCTTTGAAACAGAAATTCCCTTTCTATCTAGGAAGGTATCTATGACTGACAAATTCACCACGGCAAAAGACAAGTGTGTGATGCTGAAGTTTTACCATGATGAGCTGCCTGACCCACCCCTAAGGCAGCAATGTGCTTGTGAATCTGTTCCCCAATCACCAAAGATTTAAGCCTGACCTAGTACGATAAACCAAAATTGAAGTTGGTTTACTTGTATATCCCAAGGTGCAAACTGCAGTTGGTTAGACATTCACTAATATGTGGATCACACTTTATTTGTTTCCACATGCTCAAACCCTTGCTCACAGTTTCCCCATAAACAACCTCCCTGAAGATAAAAGCTAATAACTCACTACATTCTCCACCACGGTCTTTTTTACATTTCATCTGCACCCCCATCCCACAGAAGTCTCTCTTCCTCTTATTTTTTTTTCCTTATGTGGCTGAAGAACTTTTTGCTATTATTTTAATTTCCTTTGCAAGGTCAAATGCAGCTTGGCTTCTGGCAGTTCTTCCTTTGTCCCTGAGCTCTAAGACATAGCTTGCTTTGATGATCAGACTTTTTTCCATCCCTGATAGGTCTCTGCTTTTCCCTTGAATGAGAGATTTGACTGGGCTCATTGTATAACCCACAGGATTCATCACTATTCTTTCCAGCAGACCTTGTATTGAATAGATCTAGTGCTTTAAGATGGTCTTACCCTTGCAGCTATTTTTATTACTTGGGCATCCTCTCTGAACTCACTGGCATAAGAATAAGTAAATACCTCCAGTCTTCAGAGTGAGTGCTAATGGAGCCTTCACTTATCTTCTGAGGAGACTTCTGGCTTTTCAGAGTGGTGCAGTAAAAACTACCCTTTTGGAAGGCTGCACTTCCACTCAATTTCAAACAATATTTCTGTCAAACCTCCATCAGGACCCTTCCCAAGTACTAATAAAAGAATTTCTTGTGTGGTTTTTATCACCTCATTTTCCAAAGTCCTGCAGTTTGGAACAGGATAGTATTTGAGGTTTAATGAGGACAGAGATGCCTGAGTCATATGTGTGCCCAGATCATGAGGGTGATAGGAAAAACAGACACACTTGTGTCAAGGAGATGATGACTACATTGCTAACTGTTCAAGCTCCTCTGCTGTACACTAGGCTGTCCAAGCACATCTTGGCCAAGGAAGTCGGCACTTTTTGAAAAGGTGAAGCAAAAAAAGGAATTCTGGGCCAGAGAAAGTGAGGGATGTGGTGAGCCTGGCAAGTCAAATCAGAGCTAGATTTGCTGCAGCTTTGTAAAGGAAGTGAGTGACAGTAGAAGCTTAAATCCAGCAGATTAAAACTATTTACGCTTCAAGCTATTGCAGCACCAGGAGTAACCTACTTCAACCCCCTTCCCTTTACTGGTTCCTGTGGGTTCATGGTACAGAGGCAGGCAGACAAGCATCACTTTTAAAAAGGCAAACATTGAGCTGAGTCAAAATCAAGAGCAAAGGCTGAAAGTTTTGCCTTTGCAGTCATGAGGATCTGTGGAGAAACTGATGTCCTGTTACTGACAGGGGAGGTCAGTAAGCATTAAACTACTCAGCAAATTGGCTGTGCATTTGGTTCGGTGCCAGCTCCTCTGTAGATGTTCTTCATCTGCTTTTCAGTAGCTCAGCTCCCAGCACCGGCTCAGAGAAGGCCAGAGCAGGACCACCCCTCCACATCATCCTGCTGCATCTTCTCCTTGCTGCGGCTTATCATCCACACACAGGTTTTCACAGAGGAAGCTCAGGCCCCACCTGTTAGTGGGGAGGGCTCCTGAAAGTGAGGAGCCTTTTGCTTCTCCACAGCCCCGGCTCAGCACCGGGGAGCAGGGGAGGTGGCAGCATCACTGTGATGAATTGCTATCGCTGTAACTCAGCCCTCAGACTGACGCTGCTAACAGGGAGGACATTGACTGGGAACATCCCCTCCTACTGCCATCTTACAAAATCCATCACTGACAGCCTTTAGGATCTGAAATGTGCTATAGGGACTAGGCAGCCTCACTAGGTGTAGATGTCTGTGAAAAGCATGAATGTGTTGCCATCCAAACCTGGAAATGCATGAGAATTACCACCCACGCTGCGTATGCCTCAGTGCTCATCTCCAACCTCACTTGTCCCTCAGGCTGGACTCAAAGCATTGGGTGAAACATTGCATTGTGCTCTACCAGGCTCCCCAGCCGAAGATGACTTCCCTCCGGCACCTTCCCCGGAGGTTCGCGTGCCTTCCCAACACAGCCATTTCTTGCTTGGTTTCCATGGCCTTGAGCTGCTTCCGTGTGTGCTATTTATGCCTGGATTTAATGGGCTTTTCTTCCATCATTAAAATGCCATAAATTAATCCACTGTTTATTTGCCTGTCCAGAAACTTGCTTGTTCTTTTCAGCTAAATATTTTGCATGGGTTGTCAAGCAGCTTCTTCCTGCTTCTCTCAAAATCAGGTCAAGCCACTTTCTGGACTGTGTGACACTGGGAGACGCAGCCACTGCCTGCAAGCCAGACTGCCTGCTTTGGAGGATTATCAAAGTCAGGCCCACAAAGCACCCCACAATTATCTCTGCCACAGCTGGCCAAGGCCTGGCTTCCAGTAGTTTACTCAGTCAATAAATCTCCCCCAGCTGTTCTCTGCCTCATTCCTTTCTGTTTTGAGGTAATAATGGCCAAGTGTTGGTCTGGGGAGCCGCCAGTGGTTCCCATTCCCCAAACATACAGGGGGGAGCGGGGTTATGCCTCTTCCTCACTGGAGCCCAGGCTGAGCTCAGCAACACAAACAAACATTCATTACACATGCTAGTGGCTCTGTACATCTTCCTTTTAAATTTCTGAGGGAAAGGTTTCCTTTGCCTTTTGTTCAGTAGCCTGGAGATACTTACGCAAAACAAAAGGGATCCTACTGTTATTAAAGAGGTGCATAAAGTCTTCACACAAACTTCTTTAAAGAATAGCTTCTACAAAACTTCAAAATAATAGATTTCATGGTTTCTGTGAAGAAAATCCTAGAGAGGATCACTTAAAAAAAATCTCAAATCCACAAATTTCCTTGTCAAGGCTATATATGTTGCCCAAACTGCAGTACCTCAGAACCTGAAAGGGAATTACATTATCAGTAAATCCAAAGACAGTCTATTTTCATTGTCTCAGTTGAGACAAGGGCAAGGAGTGAGCAAACAGCATTTCTAGGTGGCAGCAAATTTATTTTTACAATTCTTTAAGGGCCAGGATCTGCTGTTCCCATCTTAACACTAAATATTACCTTAAACTCAACTTACGCTACAAATACACCCACTTGATTCACCAAAAGTAAGTGTGGTATCTGCTTTTTGGCCCTGTTGTGTATACAAGCTCTACATATAAAAATAAATATACATATGCACACACACACTCTCTACACACATACAAATACACGTGTAATATTTTATGAAAGCATAGAGTAATTTAGGTTGAAAGGGACCTCTGGAGGTCATCTGGCCCAGCCCCTCTCTCAGAGAAGTGCTAACTTGGAAGTTACGTTGTGTTGCTCACAGCCTTATCTCACCAGGTTTTGAATTCCTGCAAGGATGGAGACATGCCTTAGTCACCCCAGTGCAACTTTGCCTGTGAACATCTGGATCATTTTACAGATAGCAATTTCTCCTGGGCAATTTACAGCCACAACCCAAATGGATATAGCCATTTTATTAATAAGCTTTAGCAATTTTGAGAGAAATTAGATTTCTAGCTTGAGTTGGGAAAAATGAGAATTTGAAGGAAGCTTTGCAAAAGCTCCTGAGTGTTGGATAGTTATTTATTACTCAGACTTTGGGGAGTCCTCCTTCAACAAGGATTGAGACCCCAACCCCTGTACACCACAGAAACAGCTATTTTCCGTCATGTATGGTGAGATGTATCAAACTGAGTGTCAGTTCTAATAAGATAATTAGACACGTGTAATCAATTTGCTCTGGAATCTGAATCAGATACAGTTCATAGATAAATGGCTTCATTAAAAGAGAATAATAGCCATAGGTTAAGAAGTGCCAACTTGGCCAAGTTGATTGACTGTTCTTCTGGGAATTAGAAGGCATAAGTTTAATTCCTGGCTCCGCTATTGTTTTTCTCTGGGACCTTGAGCAAAGTCACTTCACCTCCCTTGTGCTTCAGTTTCCCATCTGGAGAAAGGACTTTGTAGAGCATGTCAAGATCTACAGGCAAAAGGCTACATAACTGCTAAACACTAAGGTTATTTTGATGCAAGAATTTATTATTAGAATAAAAAATTACAGAACCTTATTGAATGACAGAAGTGGCTTTCTTTTTCTTTTTAGAATGATTATGGGGTGGGGAGGGGAAATAGAAAGGTTTCACCACAAACAGCAGCCTGGTTTCCAAACTCACAGCAGCGGTGGACTCTCCCCAGTTGGTCCACCAGGCACAAGGGAAAGGCTCAGTTCTGAGGAGCACAAAGGGCTGAATTTCATTTTCCAGCCAAAGGGAAAAAGATGAAGAAACAGTTTGGTGGTCCCTTTTTCATGGGGCCAGTACCCATCATTAGGGGAAAAGATAAGCTTCCAGGAACCAGATTTCATGAGGCTGTGGAGAATCATGTGAGGCAGACCAGCAAGGTTCAGTGGCAGGGAGCTCCAGCAGACACGGTAATTAGGTTCTGAGGCACTATGAAACAAAAAACAGCAGTGTGAGAAGGGAGCCAGGTACAGGCATGGACGGGAGTGCTGCGCCTTAGAGATGTATGGCTTGTTGCAATAACAAGGCAGCCCTGTTACTCAGAGTTTAAAACAAAAGGAAAAAGGATGTTTCCTAACCACAATGAAAAAAAAAGAAAAAAGGGGAGGAGAGAGGGAAGAAGAAAGAGATAGTCTCATTATGTTTCCTTCATGTCTCATCTTTCTAGTCTGCTCTCTCTCTTTTTACCATCAAACTCCATGAAAACAGTCATCAGGTCTGTCAGCTGGTTAGGAGACATGCTGACAGCACCATGCACTCATTAGATTTCACTTTGTGGAATTTAGACAGCACACTGGTGGAGAAAGATGGGATCTGCATTTACTGTGGCAGTCTGGAATCACAGTCTGAGGTAATTTCCTAAAAGGGCACTTCCAGTATAGTTTAAGTAATATCATATGAGGTTATGCTAAATAATAAAAAGATATTAATAATGTTACCATATTAGAAATGCCAGATAAAATGAACCTTTAAAAATAATGAAAAATCATGTTTCCTTTGGCAGTGAAGCTGAGTGTAACACCATGTGCTTCTGAGTGAAAATAGGTAGTGAAACTGGCTAAAACACAGCCTCAAAATTGGCCTTTCCTGGTGGACACCCTAGTCTTCAAGAGTAGCAAATTCACAAACAGAAATACAACCAAAACAGGCTATTATAGTTTAAATAATCTATACTATGTATGAGGCCATAAATCAGTCCTGCGATCTGAAGAAGAGTTTCTCATGTGACATCATGCTCTGTGGTTTCTTTAAACTATTTTTCTCACCACAGAAGTGGGAACACCTTGCAGAGAAAAGACTAAGTGAACATATTCCTTCCCTCTGGCCTGCTTGCCTCCTCTGGCTGGCACTCCAAAACTGTCCATGTGTTCTTTAGACACCCAAACTGAGCTGATGTTTCCATCTTGTGTTACCAGGTAGTTTGGAATTTCCTAGGCCAAAGACCTCAGCCAGCCTCATACCATACATGATCTGACAAACTGCTGAATCATAGATCCTGTCAATCCTCGGCAGATAATGGATTATTTCTGTGTGTCCCCCTCTCTGTTCCCTGCTTGCAGAGTACACAGTGATCAATGAAAACTGCCCAGGCGCTGAGTGGAATATCATGTGTCGGGAGTGCTGTGAATACGACCAAATTGAGTGCATCTGCCCAGGACAGAAAGAAAGAGTGGGCTACACCATTCCCTGCTGCAGGAATGAGGACAACGAGTGTGACTCCTGCTTAATCCACCCAGGTATGTTTAGGGCCACACTGCGTTCACACCGGATCTTTGGCCAAGGCATCAGCACGTAATGGTAGCTGCTGGGCAGGGGAGTGGCGAGGGCAGGCACATCTCACTGGGGCATGGGATTGCCCCGCATCTCCTCAGGAACTCCCTCTGCCACTCTGCTGACAGCAGCAAGACACTTGGCAAGGTGCCCCCACAGCAGGTAGCATTGCTGCCAGAAAAAAAAACACTTTCTACCAGCAGTGCACACCTTGGGCAGGCTTGGGAGCTGCCAAAGGGTGATGTTGCAGCTGGCTTCACGCCAGGAGTGTTTTGTAGGTGCTCTGGGATGATTTGCATCCCTAAAGCAAGAAGGGAGAGACAACTTGGAAGTCCAGCTAGCAAGGAGGAAAGGGCAAAGTGAAAGGGCAGGAGAAGACAGGACCAGGTTGGAAGACATCAGAATCACTTGGGCAGGGCCCAAGCAGCACCAGCATCCACATTCAGACTCCTGAGGGGCATTTACAGTTGGAGCAATGAGATTTAGAGGTTTGGGCAAGTCAGACTGGGAGTTCGGCTCCAGATCTCAGTTTGGGGGTGGAAGTTGGGTACGGTTCACAGTGGGGAAGCTGTCAGCAACGCAGCAATCACTATCGTCATTGGCATTTTTTGTGGAGAAGAGAGAGAGGCTGCTCCTCTCCCTGCAGGACAATCCACCTTGGCTTTCCTCTAACGCAGTGGCTCTCCTTTCAGGCTGCACCATTTTTGAGAACTGCAAGTCCTGCCGGAATGGCTCTTGGGGAGGGACGCTTGATGACTTCTACATCAAGGGGATCTACTGTGCAGAGTGCAGAGCTGGCTGGTATGGAGGGGACTGCATGAGTAAGTGTCCTACACGGGCAGGGAGGCATGTCAGGGACAGGGAGTGGTGGGACGGAGCCAGAGCCATGCTGTGCCTTTCCAGCTACTCCTGTATGGTGACTCTTGCAGAGGTCACAGGCAGGAGATGGCAAACACAACCAGGCAGTAAGCAGATCTACAGTGGGAAAAACTTCTCTCCCAGTGCTCATCTGCTAGGGATTGGCCGAGGCCCCAAGTCATGGGAGGTTACAACCCTACTAAACTTCTGTTTTGTTTTGGTTTATTTAAAAATTAACTACTGGGACTCTGGAAATCTTCTGGTCTCTGCATTTCTCAGACATACTTCAGTATAACTGATTCCCCAGAGCCCTTCAGCAAAGCATAAACATTCACAAGGGCAACAGCTATATCAAAGAGCTTCTCCTCTGTCCTCCTTCAACCCCCGGACTGCAGAACCAGCACCAAGGAAGTCCCAGTGCTCCCTTGGTCCTTTGCACAGCTCCAATACACTCCAAGGTACCTCTGGAAAATAGTGTCTTGCAACTGCTAACAGTGCTGTGATGGACCAGGAGTGTTTCAGGCTCTGGTAGCGATATCTGAAGGTTTTGCTCCCGACAGCATACAAAAGCTCCCGCTTCATGGATTTTGCTAAGCTGTTGGTCCCAATGCTTTCAATAATTAATTCCACAAGCTAATTGGATACAGGTTAAGACTAGTATTTCCTTTACCAATTTCCCACCAGTGAAGGTATAGCCTTTTATCAACCCTCTTTCAATTTTTATTGACTGTCTCTTTGTTCACATTTTACTGAAAGGGATAAAAGCAGAGTCTGCTTTTCCTGCTCTGTTCTGTTCTGTCCATTATTCTACACATCTTAGTCTTGCCTCCTCTTACTCATTGACTTTAAAGCAACAATTGAACCTACTTTCCCAACACAGCCCATGACCATTCAGGAGGTGAAAGCAAACAAAATAAAATCATTGCTTCAAACAGCAGAATGTGGAGAATCAACATGTTTCAGCAACAGGGCTAACTCAACCTTGGTGCTTTGGAAGTTGATAAACTGAGTCTCTTGCAGTTTACGGTGTGATTTCTGATAGCACTTTAAAGTCCTGTTTGCTCTGGGTTGATGCTAGAGCTCCCCTGGCACTTTTTATAAGAGCAGAGCCAAGAAAGAATCATTAGCTCATCTAATCCTTCCTCCCTCTGCCTAAGTAGATTGGTTGCCTAACAGTGTATTTCAGCCTGCTCTGCCTACTTGTTTTTTAAAGCAAATACACCCTCACACTGCAGACTATTAGGACATTTTTGCAATA
Organism: Mycteria americana; assembly: GCF_035582795.1. Classification (NCBI taxonomy): domain Eukaryota; kingdom Metazoa; phylum Chordata; class Aves; order Ciconiiformes; family Ciconiidae; genus Mycteria; species Mycteria americana. Next base: position 24,660,106 of record NC_134369.1, on the reverse strand, counting down.
CTGAAATTTTGCAGAGCTTTGTCTTATAGTGTTTTTCTTAGTACTTGCTCTTTTGAGGGAAGCAGTGTGACACTGAGGATGTGGTCTCTTTTGTGTGGTTCTGCAGTACTTCAGAGGCAGGGTAGGATGGGCAGATAGCATTATTGCCTCTTCCACTCTTAAAGAGGAGCACAGGGGACAGCTGTGATCCCAGCACACTCCTGAGTTCCCCTGCTCTGGCTGTCATGGCTATCTCACTTTTGGCCTTGACGGTAGGCTCAGGCATGCAGAGACTGCATGTCCAGAAAGCAGCCTATAACCATGCTGGGTGCTGGCCTGCAGGCTCACAGCTATGTGACTTTTGGTCTGGAGTGTGGCCAGTGAGTAGCCTTTGAATGACAGTGTGCACTGGCTGCTGGAGCAGTGGATGTGCTAACACAACACATTTTGGAGAGTGAAGGAGGAGGCATCTCTCTTTGGTATCTGCACACAGGATCACATCTGGAACTTTGCAGCCTGCCCCAGGCATCTCACCAGCGGCAGAGTGCCAATAAATCCTGGGAACACGGGGGGCGCAACCACAGTAATTGGGGGATGTAATCTGTCTACCTCAGCCTATATTGCAAACGCCGGTGCCCTCTGCTAGCAAGCACATGGATGGCCTGTGGGACCTGCCCTGACCAAGCTGGTCATGCACACAAGCCGCACAGAAAGCTTCACCCCACACCAGGTCGGCAGCTGTGGGGAACAGCGTTGCCACAGTGGCGGGAAAGGAGGACTCCTCCTAGCAAAGCTGCCCTTGCAAGGCATCCCCAGCTGAAGCTTCTTACCCAGATTTTACCTCCTCCTGCCCAGCGAGGCCCGCGTCTACCTTGCCCCTACGCCGAGGGCAACCTACCCGCAGACTTCACAACCCCGCTACGCCTGAACGCTTTAGGGCGGTTGCCTAGAGCACGGACTGGTGCGGAGGAGAGAGCCCGGAGGTGCGGGCAGGCAGCCCCCGGGCACCCGGCAGGGCTCCGGGCGGACCCGCCGCCGTCCGGGGAGCGCCGGGCTTTGTCTCCCTCTCGCGGGGCGCCGGAGGCGTTGCCGCGGAGCACCTGCCCCGGCCCTGGGCTCCTGCTCCCGGGGCCGAGTGCGCCGGGGCCGGCCAAGACGGCGAGCGGCTCGGGGCGCTTGTCCTCCTCTCCGCGGTAAGCGGGCGAGAGTCCCGGCAATTCCGTCCCTTCACTAGCGGACCGCCCTAAGAAACCGGCCCCGCCCGGCCCGGCCCGTCCCGGCAGGGACTCCCCTCCCGCGGCGCAGCCTCCGCCACTCCGCCCTCCCGCCGCGCCATTTCCCTTAGGCGCTCCGGCCCGCCCGCGGGCGCCGCGCGTCACCTCCGCCGCGCGGGCGCTAGGTGGCGCCCGGGGGCCCCGCAGGAGGACGCGCTTCAGGGCCCCAGGCCCCAGGTCCCACGCCCGCTCCTGTCAGCGAGATGGGGAAAAGGCCGCACGTGCAGGCACAAGGGGATGAAGGCCAGGGATGCAGAGGAGCACGCAGCTGCAATTTAGCCTATGGGCAGGATTAGTGCCTATTTGATACAGCACTGGTGTGTGTGGGGGCAGCTGTGGGGCAGGCTCTTGTTACCCCATGGGGAGCAGCAAGGCTTGCCCACAGGGCAGCCAAGCAGCCCTGGGGTGCCCTGTCTGGCTCCATGGGCTGGTGGCGCTGCCCCAGCCACGGGGCAGCGGTCAAAGGGCTGCCCACAATCGTTAGGGCAGTGTGAGCCCCTGGGAGCAATTTCTGGGAACTGCCAGCAAAAGTGATGATGCAGCTGGAGGGCTGTGGCAAGGAAGAAGTAGTATGGGCTGGCCCATGGGGCCATCTGGTTTGTACTGGCTGCTGGTATAGCCGGACGCATGGACATGGCTGAAAAACAGCCAAAGGACACCAGATCATTTGGTAAAAAGAGAAATGGTATAAGGTAGTCCAAAGGAATGTTATTAGGAAAAAAAACACACTGAATAGAGTAAATTGGGGACTGGGACATTTCCTAATGGGACCGTTTATTGGATTGGACTCTCACGCCCTAGAATGCACATCAGAATCTAAAACGAGAAGAAAAATGACCCTGCAGGACCCTTTCCTTTGTACTCTGCACTCCAAAAGCCTTTGTCAACCTCCGATTGTCAAGTCACTTGAGAACACATACTCCATCAAAGCGGGAGAGAAAGTGGTATTATCTAACAGCTGTCCTCAGCCTTGCTGTCTGAATGTGGTCCCTGTGACGAACAACAGTACTTGTAGTTTTAGAGACTTTGCGAATGTTAGAGTTTCACATAATACTGGTGACCAACAGGTAGCCACAAGGCATGACAAGGGACAGCTGCCTTTCTGTATCAGTTTGTTTCTGAATACGAGTAATGTTTCTACTCTCATTCTCCTCTATTCAGTCCTCTTGACCTTTGAAGGAGCCCCACATAGATGCTGTAGCACTCAAACAGTGGATAATGAGTTTTTACCAGAGGTCTCCTCAGGACCTTTCCCTGCATCGACCCACAGGTCTCCGTGGGCTACAACTCAGAAGTCTCCTGAATTGTTTTTTCTGTTAGTAACAAGCCTTAGAGAAGATCTTACTGTGGCCCTGAAAACTGCCTTTTGTTTAGGAACAGGAACAGAACAAGGATGTTGACACTCTGCCAAAATGGATTTTTTTTTGTAAATTAGGCAGAATTTTCCAGCATTTGTATTTAGGATGTAAATTATTTTTGAGAGCTTTCCAGTCTCCCGCAGATTCAGAATGGGAAGAGAAAAGACTTCTTTTGATCAACAGATGATTGAACTGTTGGTCTGGGAAGTCAGCCTAACTTCTGCTAGAAGGGCTGGAGATACAAGAGCACAAATCTGATGTGATCGTAAAGGTGCTTCATGCAGAGAAGGGCAGTGGCAAATCTGAGAACGTTCTTTTGGAAGTGGTCATTGAATGGCTCCTCTTTAGCCTCTGGACCACCTGCTTTGCTGGCCAAACCTAATTCCTTGGCACCAGTGTTCAGAGAGTTCAGGCTGTAGCACTGCAAACAGAAAAGTGCGTTTAGTATGCTGTGCACATAAGTATCTCTTTGCACCAGTTCTTTGGCTTTCTTTTGTTAAAGGCATCAGAAACTCAAAAGCCCTTCATGACAAAAGGGAAACTTTCTTTGAGATGGTCCAAGCCCCCTGTCAAACCATCTGAAAATTTCTAGCAGCTTTGTCTCAGGTTGTTTTTGAGGCAGGAGCCAGTGGCAGCACAAGGTCCTGTTTCTTGCTGTGGGAAGGAGCATTATCATGTGCACCACAGCAGATCCTGCTGTACTCACTGAATCCTAATGTGGTTGCTGAGCACAGTCATTAATCCTTGCCTTTTACAGAGGGAAGTAAGTGAGCCACAGAGGAAGATGAAACACTTTTGAGGAACTCTTCTGAGCAGTATTTGTTTCCTTGGGTCCTGCTTAATTAAGGGTAACTGAGGGTAAATGAACAAAAGGTATTTAATTTGAGCAACACTTTCTTAAGAAGAAAGAGACCTGCAGTTTTCACATTTCCCCGTAGACCAGATGCAGTAGGACTGATTTCCAGACGCTAAGATCAATGGGAACCGCAGATGCTTGGTACTTAACCAAATCAGGTCACTGTCATCCTCTTTTCCCAAAGGAAGGAAGGGCCCTGAGGTGAGTGTTAAAACCCACCATTTCAGTAGGAAGCATTAATCCTGTGTTACTGGTTAAAAGTTTAGGGTTCCTCTTTGGAAACACATGGAAGGAGAAGGGCTTTCTTTTGGACTAAAGAGGTGAAAAGAAGTGAGACAGTTGCTTTGGAGATCTTTTGGGTCATTTGCCTTTTTACTTATCCTCATTATCTGTGGTGTGCAACCTATCAGAGTCCCCTGGTTCAATGATGCTGTTAGACTCAATTGCAATTTCTGGCTTACGGATACAGGCTCATCCCCCCGGCAAAGCAACAGAAGGCTTACCAGGGAATGTAGCCATGTGCAAGACTCCATTCGGAAAGATGTAGTCAGGAAAGTAGAAACTGAGAAATTAGCTCTGTTTGGTGTGTAAGGATTTAACTGTGCATTTTGCTAGCATTTGCATTTACAGATCATAGAAGGCTCTACAAAAATCACTAAAAACTCTCCTTCTTCCACGGAGGAAAATACCATTAGCCAAATTTTATAGCTGGGGCAAAGGGAGAGTTTACTGAAGGTGAGGGAACTCTCTGGGCTAAAGATGTTCAGCATCCAAGATGAGGAATTAGGACAACTATCCCTGGACAGCTGCCTAGGGACAGCTGCAGGATAGCCATGAAAAGATGTTGCTTCCTCAGTGTGTAACCTTGTCTGCTGTTTGTTGAGGTCATTGTCCTCTGATGGTTTTCTCAGACTGGGCACAAATGACTGGAGTACTTAATACTGAAGTACATTTTGTAGTATGGTGAAAAGCTGAGAGTGACACAGGCAGAGTGGGACAGGAGGAGGGGAAGGATAGGAATGAACCTGAGAGAAGGAATGAGGGCTGTATATTATGTATGTGTTACATTGAGTCATTGGTGGAGGAGCTGTGATGGTTATGTGTCACCATTGGCATGGTGGCATTAACGTGTAAGGATGATGTGGTGAATCCCGAGGACAAACAGATGACTCCTCCAGCAATACATCAGCTGTTTGTCCTCCAAGAGTCTCCTTGTGAAGGACTTGAAACTATCATGCTGGGTGCAACAGCTCCTCCTTTCATTGTTTTGCTCACTTGAGCTAATTCAAGTGTTCATTGTACCTTTGGCACTTTACCGCCAGCTTCCTCAGCTTCAGTGATTACACAGGTCAACATGAGATCCATCAAAACTGGTCTTAGCTGGAGTGTCAGCCAGGTGGGTGGGTGGGCTAATCAAGAGTGGGGCGAAAGCTGTAAGAAATGGTTTCATGGGGCTGCATTGCAAACCAGGGAGAAGCAATCAACTAAAACTTTTCTAGGAGTGCTCTTAGCCTAGACAATACTCTAATAGAGTCGTAACTCTTCATAGCCATTGTGTGGCTGTCCCATTATTTTATACACTGCCTTGTAAGAAAGTTTGTATCTTCCTAAGCCACCCTGTCTTCTCATTCCAGGGTTGTTTCTACATGTATTGTCTTCAAATGCCTCTTGAAGGTCCCTCACACAGATTTTTTTTCTTCTTTTGCTCGCCAGGGTGTGGGCAGGTTCTTCGGGCTTCTAGAGGTCAGATTTTGCTGGAGGGTTACCCACTGAACGCACGATGCGAATGGACTATTCATGTTCAAGCTGGATTTAACATTGAATTAAGGTAGGTCATACTGACTTTTAGCCAGCACTGGTTTCAGGTGGACATTGGGGCATGTGGATAACCAAGAGTCAATGAGGGTCAACAGCTGGGAGCCCTGGGGCAGTGAAGGTATTGCCACCACTTTGCATTTGATGCCTCAGCTCTTTCCCCTGGTCTAGCTTGTGATGGGCAGCCACTGCATAAATCATCAATGCTGCACCTTCAATTCCCATTTAGGACAGCTGGATGCTAAGGAGAGTTTCGCAGATATTGGGCACAATGCATCTCTCTAGACGTCTCTTCAAGACCTTGACACCAAAGCACCCAATATTTTCTGAAGAGTGTACCCAGCTGAACTAAGACATTCTTTGAAGAAAAGCTGTACGAACATTTTGATATGATGTCTCATGCCAGGAGAGAGTTGCCCATGGGACCTACCTTGCATTTAGCCCATGTTTTCTCTCTCTTATTTTTCTTTCACTCATTTTACCAGCCCTGTCCTTTACCAGCCTCAGTTATTCCTCTTACCATTCCTATGTCTGGAGGATGTGATTGGTTCTCCCGCAAGTCATTGCTCCTCTGACCTGTGTATGCTTAGACCTGTTAACCTATCCCTGCTGACTCAAGCTCACAGTTCTTGATTGGGTATCTTGCCTAGTGCAGGAGAGACCCTAGTTGGGATAATTATTATTAAATGTGTACATTACATTAAAGGCTATACATTAAATGTGTAGCAGGGAGCTCACACATGCAGCAGGAAACTTGACAGCGGATTGTATTCAAAACCCACTAGCTAATATAATAAAAATAGTAGCTAAAGCCTTCACATCAATATTTCACCAGCTTTGGAGCCCAGGCAAAACAACTATGCTAGACACACAAACAGATTTCTTCCTATATGTTTAAAGAGAGACTTAATATTTAATAAGAGGACGAGAAATCAATTGAATAGAAAAGAAGGGCTTGTGGCATTCCCACATTAATACCCTTTCTTCAGACTTGCAAATGCAAGTCTATTGTGTAGTTAGCAGCAGCTGCAATTATTGCCTGGATAGCGTTGGAGCCTCTTGACTCTGAAGAAATGTGTAGGAGACACAGGGGAGCAGTGCTGTGAGGAGTTTTGTGTTCTCATGACACAACTTTGCATCAGTCTTAGCAGGTATGAGCTGTACCTACCTTGTTTTTAAAAGATGTTGTTGGCTAAGTGTATGATTAGCACAGCACAAGCTCAGGAAGGTGGTAACCTGGTATTTTTTACATTTTTGAACAAGGCTTTGTCAATTGTAAGGCTTAAAAAGTGCTTCAGGAATTACAGATGTCCCCTGTCTTCACTTTTATGGAGGTGCGTGTGAGAGTGGAAATGGATCCTGTGCATGCACATCACTAGTGAATGCACCCATCTCTGGGTAAAGAGTTGACAGCCAGGTGGCACCAGGCACAAGGTACAAGAAAGGGAGGAAAGGCTATTTTCACAAAGAACACTGGATCGAACAGCGGTACTTGCTGTGGCTGCACTAAGGAGACTGTCATCTGTTTTCAAGGCAGAGGAATGAGGAGTGCTCTAAAGTAAGCTGACAGAGAAATCAGACCTCCATTCTAGACCCTGAGGGCCACCCACATGCGTGCTAGGAAGATGTTAGTGTCATGTGAGATCTGTGCAGTTCATTCTGTTTACTTTTGCTGTTACCAGAAGATGCAAAACTTTAACATGAGGGGCATCCTGCAGAGAGTGCCTTTCTCTTTCTCCCCATGTCCATCCTTCCTACAGTCAAACAAACACAATACTAGGCATCTCGTTGTTGTGACATAACATTACATTGCAACTGTGCAAGTCTCCAAGAGGGAAGCCTGAGCTACCAACCTTCTATTGTCAGCAACTACATTTATCTGAGCTGGATAGTGTTGGAGAAGCCTAAAGCCCTGTGCCCAGCCTGAGCTGAGCTTGATGTCTGGGTGCCTAAAGATCCCAGTAGATGACACGGAACTTCTAGGGAAAGATCAGGAACTGTTCTGAATGTCCACACTTAATCCTGCCACCCTGTAAGTCAGGAGGCATAGGAGGAAGCCTCCAGGGCAAACACGGAACAGGAGGACCTATATCTACCTCACATAAGGTAACCCTGCAATGTGTTCTGAATCAGCTGAGGTTTTCAAGGTGGACCGCCTCAAAACTGGCCATTGAGGTACTTCAGCAGTTAGATACTGTGGAAAACTGGTACATTTAGCCTAAAGCTTCTCCTTTAGGCCATTCCTACACAGAAGGGGAGGTACAACTAAGCAGGCCACCAGAGTCTCCTGGGTCTGCCATCCATGCTGTAGCGTTGCCTTCACTGCATTTTCATATAAATGCGCTGATCCCCTCTATGGGTGCTAACTCTGCTTAGAGCTGTAATGCACAGCCAACATTATGCTGAATCAGCACAACTGCTAACAAAAGAACTCCTTTCTTCATTCTCTCTGTGGACAAATCGTGTTTGCTCCCACTTTGATGGCTTGTGAGGGCAGGAATGGGGACAGCATGATACGGAACAAAGTCGTTTGTCTCTGCTTACATAGGGCAGGAAGAGTAAAACTCTCAGGAGCACCGATAAATCTTTCCTTGCTTCAAGCTGTGCCACACAGTCCTTTGGGGGTTAGCTAAGCAGAGCTGTTTTGATAAATGGTACCCAGACTGTGGTGGTAGTTTATTTTCTCTGCTTTTTTCCAGCCTTGTTTTTCTTTGGGTTGTGATGTATAGGCTCCTTCAGCCAGAGCCACGTCAGGGATGTCATACCATAGAGGTATGACACGTAGAGGTAGTTCACAACTTTCAATCATTTTCTTTAATGCCTCAGCAGAGATGCAGTTTTAAATATTTCCCTTTGGCTAGAAGCTTTCCTCAGAGGGGTTGGTGAATGTATTGACACTGCAGACCCTGATGAAATCAAGACAATACTTTGCATTCCATTTTGTATCTGATGACCTGTAGCACTAAATTGTCATGCTTAGTTTCGTAATATCCAGGAGAATTATAATATAGTTACAGTTTCACAGGTGAGGGAACTGAGGTTCATTACATTGCCTGTATCTGTGGTTTAAACAGCAGTAGACCTCATGATCCCGTCAACTGGGCCATAGCCACGAAGTTTTGAAAAGCTTTGGCAGGTTTCCTGACCTGCCAATTCTGAGTCTTAATCATGGGATTCCATGTCATAAGTACAGTGTATCTGCGTCTATGCCAAGTTAAATAAAATGCAAAACAGAACCCCCTATGCCTTTCACATCTTCCACTCTGTTTTCATCATTTTTTAAAGCAGAGAAAGCAAGCAATTAAAAACAGTATTCTGTGTATGGCTCTTTCATTCTGTGCCTTCACTCTGTGTGAGTATCTCTTGATGTTCTTTGTCCAGGAACACACTGCTAGACAGAGTTTACCTTTACATCTATAGATAATACTGCTCCCATTACATGGTAGGCATCCCAGAAACTTTCCTTCTGTACTTACACACATACTTAATTTTAATCAGAAATGTACCAGTTCAGAGAAACGGTAAATATTTTTAGGATTGAGTCAGGATAAACTGTAGCCTTATAAGTGTGACAAGGATGAATGGGTTAATTTGTATTGCTCTATAACTTCCATAAGGGTAGGTCCCTGGAGTATGATCCGCCAGTGAAAGAATGTTTTGAAGATGTAGTGTATAACCTGATGCCTGTGAGGATGTCTCTGGCAAACCTGACAGAACTAGAATTCAACTCATGCATTTTATGCAAAGCTAAGTTGAATTAATCTCTCTCTAATGCATATTAAAAGCAGATGTCATTTTCTTCTTATTCTACATTCCATCAGATGATTTAAAAAATGAGGGGCTCTGCTCCATTGGTAGCTTCCTACAACTGCTCATTCATTTCTCTGTATGTAGTGTACTCCTGATGCTCTAAAACCAACCATACGACCTGAACAAAGGTGACTGAGTGACGAGGCCTCTTACATCAGCTCATGAGTTGTCAAAGAAAGGTCATTTCACATAACATGGGGGCCTCCTTAACATGGGGGCCTGAGTCCCAAGAAGAGAAGAGCAGGAAATAGGCTCCAGTACTCTCTTGCCTCTTCAGACTGTGAGATCCAGCAGCAGATCCAAAATGTGTCTCACCTCTTTGGTGTTAAAATGCAGTCTTTGCAAATCACTATGCCCACACTGGAATAGGCAATGTGGTAGATTTAGCCTAATCCTAAATACACGTCTGTGGCTTTAGGAGTTATCAGGAAGATTGAGTACACAACAAGTTTCATTTATAAAATATTCTGCTGAACAGTTAGTAGCATGGCCTCTCCCAGGCCCAGATCTTCTTATTCTTATCTGCTGTACCAACACTGGGCCCAGCACCCCTGGCCATTCCTCATTCTCCAGAGGCACTTGGTGTTTTTCACTCTGTTTCTCATTCATATTCTGGTGGGATGCTTTGGCTCTGTGCTCCACCAAATTCAAACAGCAGCATATGACATTGCTGTTAACAAACAGGAGCCTCGCACAGTGGCTGGATCAAAGCTAGGAAAGACAGACATTGTGGGAAAAGGCTTTAAATATTTCCCTTCTGCACTAACTCCTGTCCCTTATTTCTGCCCTCAAAATGAGAGCAAGTGCCAGACATGGGGGATTTACTACCATTTTGCTTTCTAATGCAAAACGTGCTGTAGTGTTTTGGATTCCCTTTCTCTGCCTATTTCTGCTTCTGTTACATCCCCAAGCTTTCCTTGTACCCCTAATTGCTGACTTCTGAACATCACCATTTAAATAGCTTTTGAGCCTTGGTCCTTGATACTATTACTTTCAGTACTTAGAACTTTATTTAGGGGAAATAGAACAATTTTTAGCAAACAGCCATGATAGAAATATGCCCCCTATGGTGTCTGACCCTAGATGAAAGTTCTAACATTGTAATGTGGTTAGGGACCTGATGCATGTGAACAGAGTGTATGACTTCAATTTAGACTTCACTGTTCTGCCACTTAAATATGGAGCAACTGTGTAGAGTTGAGCTGGCTTCCAAGGGTCATGATGCAAAAATTGAGATGAAGCGAGGGGGACTTCATGTGATTTGGGACTTGTTGATTCATTGATGGGGGGGAGCACTAACATAACTAAACATCCAAACAAATCAGAGTCAGGGTACACAGGTAAGAGTATGCAGTCTGACTGTGCGTCTTTGTTCCCCAAGATTTTCCATGTTGAGCCTGGAGTTTGACTACATGTGCCAGTATGACTATGTGGAGGTCCGTGATGGGGACAATTTGGACAGTCGACTAATTAAGAAATTCTGTGGAAATGAGAGGCCGCCTCCCATCCGAAGCACTGGGTCTTCACTCCATGTCCTCTTCCAGTCTGATGGATCCAAGAACTTTGATGGATTTCATGCTGTCTTTGAAGAAATTACAGGTAAAATAATCCAAAAGTGGAACATGCCACCCATTCTCATTAATTCAATTTCACTAATCTCTCTCCCTGTTTTGCTTCATTAAAAACTTTCATGCTGTGTTGCCAACAGCAACTTACACAAAGTCAGTGCAGGGAAGATTCAAAAGCCATCAGATGGCATGTGAATGTGAGGTTCTTCTAACAAAGACTGAATTCCTTCTACCTGTGTGAAGAACAAGCACATCAGCCAGCACAGAAAAGCTGCTGCTTTGTGAGACTTTTCTGTTTGAATCTGAGAACTAAGAGCACAGAAGGAAATAGAGGAAGGGGCATGTGTATTGCAGAATTGCTCAAGGCTGTGTGCAGGAGCAGTCACTGTCTCAATTAGCAAAAACCTGATGCAAAGCCTCATAATTAGCTCAGTGAAAATGCCCTGACATGACTCTTGAGTTGGCTCATGTATCATACCATTAGGGCTTAAAAAAAAAAGTGTGTACAAAGGACAGATTATTTTCTTTAAGAAAAAAAAGAAGGCATTTCCCATTCTGTGATGAACTCAGTGTTATGAATGACAGAAGCGGGGCTCCAGAATTCCTTTGTTTTTGCTAGTACTCAATGCTTGAGTCCCCCACACTGCTTTCCACCCTTTCTTTCTGGCTGCAAAATAACATTGGAAGTGTAGCTGGCTCCTCATTTTGCCATTGCATTTGAAGCAGCCTCTATGCTCTTCCTGGATCTTCCTTGTTTAGCTATGTAGGGAATTTTGGTCAAATCTATCCACAGTACTCCTGGCACAGAAGGCTAATCAGAGTGTGCTGCTTTGCCATAGATAATCCCTGCAGGATCTGTGACTCACCATAACTTGCCTTCCACACACCCTGGTGACCCACATTTCATGAGGTCATCCAGGGTATATATCTGGCTCAGGATGTTTAGTTAGTTTATATAATCCTTATATAAATACACAAACCTACAGTGGATCAGCTGTTAACAATGATCAGGGATGTAACTAGCAATCTGAAATGTGCATACTGCTGGATGCAGTGCTTATGCCATTTCTTAGCCTGCCCTGTTCTTCAAATGTTATCTTTAGTATCTGTTAGTAACATAGCAGGAGCTGTTAGCTATTGATAGTTCGCCTGGGCTTACAGCAGGAGATGTGATATAGAACAAATGAATGTGGTGTGGGCTATGTTGCATAAGGGCTGCCTACACTCAGGGAACTAACATTTTCCATATGGTGCATGCTGAATTGATTCTGTTTACTCTGCCCAGCAGGGAACACTTGGTCTTCAAATACTGTTGAACACTTTATTTCTGCCCCATTGTTAGTGGTAATTATTCTGAGGCTGGGTGGCTGCAAGCATGGTAATCCACACAGAGCACATTGCAAAGGGCTTCTTAGAGTTTGTGAGGAGGTCTTATTTGCCTAATGTGTTCTGGCCTAATGTGTAGCTGTAGTGAAAGGCTTTTAAAACACTCCTAGTGTCTTTTTATGTGAAGCATTAACCTGGCCAGCAGGACAGTTTAGGGGAAGAATATGGCGTGCATGGGGCAGCATAGAATTTAAAGCAGGGGCAGCAGAGGATCAAAAGCTCTGGCAGCACATTGCAAACTGAAGCATTTCCCCTGAAATTTCCCTCTGTGCACAGCACTGTGGAAAAGCCAAGGTCCCGGAACAGATTGCATAGGGCTTGCTAGAGCAATTCCTTGTGCTGCAGGTGAGAGCAGCAGCAGCACTTGTGCTTACAGCATGTGGACCAGGCCATGGAGGTGATCTGATGTCCCCACCACCTTAGAGGTGTAATGGAGAGGACTGAAGAAGTGCCTTGTGCTGTCAGAACTGAATTTCTTCACTTTCTGTCTTCCCTTCCTCTGAGCTCTGTGTGGCTTTATAAGTCATAGCTTGCTGAAGCAGTGGCACTGACTGCACAGAGGTCACTGGTTCAACAGCCAGAAAGGTTTTGATTGATACAAAATAAGCTGCAAAGCCTATATCCCCTTTAGGAAAGGTCACTGCATGTGTAGTTATTAAAGGACAAAACCACATGGCCTGCTGTACTGCCTAGTCTGGAAGCAAGTCCCATCCCATGCCAGTTGTCAAATGGGAACCAGTAATTGGCATGAGTGACTAGAAGTCACTCAACAAACTTCAGATGAGAAGGATGGGGTGCCAGATGGGGAGGCATCAGGGTCTCTTAGGGATTAGACATATGCTGGATCTAGTTAGATGAAAGCCTGTTATTGAATTTCAATAACACTTTACTTTCTGTACCCCCAACCTAGTGATCTTTGACACAACATAAGGGCTTTTACCTTTTATAGTACTGTCCCATGTTGTTTGACTGAAGCCAGGAAATCAAGACTCCTTTAAAATGAAAAATATTTAGTGCTCTTGAGTATCAGGCATTTTCAAGGACAATATCTGACACTTATTCTCATTCACTTGACATGCTTACTTTTACATAATCATGAGACAAAGCTGGGGCAAGTACAAAGCTGAAAGTTCACTGGCTTCAAACCAGTGACTACAAAATATCAGCCTGTACAGGCTCTTCTGCTTCTCCTTCCCTTTCTCAGTGATATTTTCCGTTAGTTGGATACAGTACAATTGCCATATATACATATATATTCCTTTTAATGAATGAATTACTGTCCTTAGTCAGACCTTAGTCTTTAACAAGACCTGGAAGATATACATTGCCCAGCCATGTATGAACTGCTGTTACTTCACGACATGAAACTTCCAGAGAAATCCATACGTGGCATCTATATATTTCTTGCCTCTTGCCATCTGGATATAAGATACTCAAAGATTATACTTCAAGTGAAGTCTTGGCAAGGAACACTGCTGATTCTGATATCTGTTATTCTGGACTGCAGCAGAGAGAATGCTTTAAATGTAATAGTACACAACCTCACCATAGGTCCCCCAGGGCTGGTTGCTCATGGTTGCAACACTCAACGGCTGGTACAAAGATTCATATTTCTGTTATAACTGAAGTAATCAGTGTATTTAGTGTGGAAGGACAAAGATGATCTGTAAATGAATTACAATGCAGACCTTTCTAGCAATTATGATTTCAAAGTTTATAGAATCATAGAATCATTAAGGTTGGAAAAGACCTCTAAGATCAGCTAGTCCAACCATCAACCCAACATGTCCATGCCTACTAAACCATGTGCCGAAGTGCCTCATCTACACATTTTTTGAAATCCTCCAGGGATGACTGGAATTCCTCCAGGGGTGACTCCACCACCTCTCTGGGCAGCCTGTTCCAATGCTTGACCACCCTTTCAGTAAAGAAATTTTTCCTAATATCCAGTCTAAACCTCTCCTGATGCAACTTGAGGCCATTTCCTCTCGTCCTATCACTAGTTACCTGGGAGAAGAGACCGACCCCCACCTCTCTACAACCTCCTTTCAGGTAGTTGTAGAGAGCAATAAGGTCTCCCCTCAGCCTCTGCTTCTCCAGACTAAACAATTCCAGTTCCCTCAGCTGCTCCTCATATGACTTGTTCTCCAGACCCTTCACCAGCTTCGTTGCCCTTCTCTGGACACGCTCCAGCACCTCCATGTCCTTCTTGTACTGAGGGGCCCAAAACTGAACACAGCATTCAAGGTGCAGCCTCACCAGTGCCAAGTACAAGGGCACGATTACTTTCCTGCTCTTGCTGGCCACACTATTCCTGATACAAACCAGGATGCAGTTGGCTTTCTTGGCCACCTGGGCACACTGCGGGCTCATGTTCAGCCGGCTGTCAACCAGCACCCCCAGGTCCTTTTCTGCCGGGCAGCTTTCCAGCCACTCTTCCCCAAGCCTGTAGCGTTGCATGGGGTTGTTGTGACCCAAGTGCAGGACCTGGCACTTGGCCTTATTATCCTCATACAATTGACCTCGGCCCATCAATCCAGCCTGTCCAGATCCCTCTGCAGGGCTTTCCTACCCTCAAGCAGATCAACACTCCCACACAACTTGGTGTCATCTGCAAACTTGCTGAGAGTACACTCAATCCCCTCATCCAGATAACTGATAAAGATATTAAACAAGAGTGGCCCCAAAACTGAGCCCTGGGGAACACCACTTGTGACCGGCTGCCTACTGGATTTAACTCCGTTCACCACAACTCTCTGGGCTTGGCCATCCAGCCAGTTTTTTACCCAGCGAAGAGTACACCCACCTAAGCCATGAGCTGCCAGCTTCTCCAGGAGAATGCTGTGGGAGACAGTGTCAAAGCCTTTACTGAAGTCCAGGTAGATAACATCTACAGCCTTTCCCTCGTCCACTAGGCGGGTCACCAGGTTGTAGAAGGAGATCAGGTTTGTCGAGCAGGACCTGCCTTTCATGAACCCATGCTGGCTGGGCCTGATCCCCTGGTTGGCCTGCACATGCCTGTTGAGCACACTCAAGATGAACTGCTCCATAATTTTCCCCAGTACTGAGGTCAGGCTGACAGGCCTGTAGTTCCCCAGATCCTCCTTCTGGCCCTTCTTGTACATGGCACATGGTACAATGGTGTCACATTGGCAAGCCTCCAGTCATCTGGGACTTCCCCTGTTAAGCAGGACTGTTGATAAATGATGGAGAGTGGCTTGGCAAGCTCCTCCGCCAGTTCCCTCAGTACTTTCGCATGGATCCCATCTGGCCCCATAGACTTGTGAGTGTCGAAGTGGCATAGCAGGTCGTTAACTGCTTCCTCCTGAATTATGGGGGTTTATTCTGCTCTCCGTCCCTGTCTTCCTGCTCAGGGGGCTGAATACCCTGGGGATAACTGGTCAGACTATTAAAGACTGTAAGTTATCAAGCATGTTTGGATAATTCTTTAAGGTGGCAAGGAATATGTTTTGTAGTCAATGTGAGCTGAAACTGAACTCAACTTCTGGTATGGATCCAGATGTGAACTTTGCTGCAGAGTCTTGTTTTGTTAAGATGGACTTGAAGCAGGGCATCAGATGCTGAACTCCTCAGGTGTTTACTTGAATCTTAAACTGGATCTAAATCCTGAGATTTTGGCTCTACTTTCTGTTTGCTAAAACCCACACTCAGTTTGGGAAATAATCTAAGTGGAAATGACTTTGTATTTTTGAAAGTAAATTATGTTCTACTCACTCATCTCCCCTTAGTGCAGGCACAAAAGAAAGTGTGTGTGTTATTGCACAGTGGAATTTGCTGATGTTAAATGGCACAATTACACATTCTGATATTAATTTATGCTAATATGTGCAGTTTGATGTGTATCACTGCTAGATTTGTGGTGTGGAAGAGGTTCCCGGCAGACTTAGGGTCATCATGACCATTCAGAGCTTCCTGAACCCAACACCAAAGAAGTGCCCTTCAGGGGCAAAGCAACTCCCAAAGTCTGGGATGACAAGATCCAAGACCCAAAAAACCCACCAGAACCATGGATCCCAGAATTTATCCCTAAACTCTGGGATGAATGGCAGGAGAAATATAGGTTGATATTAAACTTCTTTAGTTTAGGCTAAGCGCTAAACACTGTTGGAGCTTGCTGTAAATTATTTTGCTTCCACAAACCTTTCTCACCACTTGACTACAGTTAAAGAAAAATGGTAAGGGTAAGTGATGAATGCTGGGAAAAGAACTGTTCATCCCTATAAGATCCCCTCTCCAGTAAGTAAGAAAGAAGAGCAGAAGGCTTTTTGACATGCATTAGGCCCTTTACTGTGTCTTCCTAACTTTTAACCAGAATATGTAATTTACCCCAAGACACAATCATCATGAGGAAAAATAGACAGGACCCCCATCCTATGAGAGACTATGAATGTTCTTGCTTTTCTTTTATAGCTTGTTCTTCATCTCCATGTCTTCATGATGGAACGTGCATTCTAGACAAAAGCGGTACCTACAAATGTGCCTGTCTGGCTGGCTATACAGGGAATCGCTGTGAAAACTGTGAGTATAGGCACTGTGTGTATGACCAGCCTCCAGGGTTGTCACTGATGCAGGCCATTAATTGTTAGGAGTGTCATTGATATGTAGGTTAGGTCAGTCACAGTGCCAGAGAATGCACTGAGCTTCTTGTGGCATTTTTAAAGACATGTTGCTTGCAGTTTATGAAGATTTCCACTGAATAGTTCTGGAGCTTTTTATCTATGGGTAAAAAGGTAAAACAGAATTGGAGCTGGGAAATAGCCCACAAGAAATCTTGTAATTTACTAGCCTTATCAGACAGAGATATACCTGCCTGCTATTTTCCACTGTGTGGATCAGCTGTTTTCTTCTAAAAGCACATACCCCAGCTGAGCCCTGAGCTTGATGCTCTAGCCAGAGTCAGTCCTAGGAAGTTTGTCTTCCCTCACAGCCACCTGAAAGGTAGAGTTCTGGCACCATGAATGACAGAGACTTGGGATCAAATGAAAAAGGGTAGATTCTGTCCGTATCTGTGTTGGTGGTCCTCACTGTATGTATAGTCATACACCTGGTTTTGTCCTGCCAAGCGAATTGTAAAATAATTGGGTTCAAATGAGTTCAAATCAATTGTCTGTTCTACTGATTTAATTCTTCATGCTTGAGCAAATGTCTTCATCTAACAGGGCTTGAAAGAGCAAGGAGTAAGAATTGTGCAGTATATGCTATGATAAAGGCTATATCATCTCTACTAGCTGAAAGAAGTGTTGTGCAATATTGAGAGTCACTGAGCTAGAGCTCCAGCTGACCCTGGAGGACTTCAGTCATACTAGTGAAATCCATTTGGGATCATATTTGGCCCAAGACAGAAAGCATGGTTTAACGTGCCTTGCTGTGGCATTACTCTGGCCATGAGGCACACAATGCCTTGCCTGCTTCCAGAGTTTTCAATTCTATGTCAGAGCAGCCAATATAGACCAAACCTCACTACTTCAAAATCTTTTCCCCACACATACCATTGTCAGGAGTGGATTTCTCTCCTGGAATTGGTTTACTTAATCAGGGGAGTTAAATCATAGTGATATGGTACCTCCTTGCATGGATCATTTTGAGATAAAAGACCTTTTGATTTCTACAGATCCAGAAGTAGCTCATAAGACTTGATTTTTCTCCCAGCAGACCAGAGGAGAGGTAGTTTTACATTTTCTATAAACCTGAAAAAGTTTTGGCTCTGAACAGCATGCCACATTCTGCCAGACTACACAGATTCCTGGTATGTTTTCTGTAGGTTGCTGAAAATTGAGGGTTCCTGACCTCAGGGCTAATGTGGCTGGCTCTTCTGCTAACAGCCTCTTTCCTGTGAGTAGTTGTTTAGCAGGTCATTTAGGGACTGGAAACTCCTGAGCTCTTTGCAACTGCTCAGTGAGATTAGTTCTGTTCCTGTCTTTAGGAGAGAGTTTAAAAAAAGAAAAGATTCCTGTCTGGTTCAGAACCAATCTAAATTTCAAATTAATTACATTTCCAGCAAACTGCAACCATAGTTTTGGCAGGCTCTACACTACAGTCAAGGCAAGAAATGAAGCTCACATTCTTTTACTAGTTTTCTTTTGTAATTCCAGTGTGGAAACTTCACTCATGCAACACACAGAGCAAACAACAGAGGAAGCAGTTGAAAAACAATAGGATGAGACTTCTGTCTTATTGTAAACAATGAAGGGTATAGGTAGTAACAGAATAAAAGGGAGGAGACACTTAAAAATATATACAGTAAGATTTTTAACTTGACAGGAATCCTGTAGTTTGATTGTGAAAGAACAATTTAAGTGGATAAAATACTGTTACTTTATTATGTTTGTGGGCTTATGCTAGGAAATATTTTTTCCAGCACCTATATTGCTGCCTTCCATAACATAGATAAAGGTTGACCTTTTTTCTTGTATGTGAATAGCAAACCTCACAGTGTGAAAACATCATGGCAAATCTCTGTTCTCTCTGACTTCAAAGTTTTTTCTTAAGATATTTCCTTCAGTTTTGCCAAAATGTATCCTAAGTATTTTCCAGTGCATGGGGGGAAAAAGGCAGAAAATTAAAGTTTGATTTGTTTTTTAAGAGCAAAAGGAAGAACTGGAAAAAATATCTGTGGCTGTAATTCTTTAAAAATTAGTCATGTAGTTTCCTGAACAGCATTGCCGTTTAAATGTTAAAGGGAGATTGTGTCATGCTCAGAATCTTTCTGTCTGTTAGGTCTTGCAGCAACAGTGCTGTCTTGTGAGGTGGAGCCAAGGGAAATAAATTTATTTCTGCAGAAAACAATCATAAAATGGTCACTTTTGGAATATTGAATATGACTTTGGACACTATGAGGCTGATTCTTTCAGTCTGGTTTTCTTGCAGCAAGTCAGGTGCAATCCCATTAAAGTCAATGGATTTATGTTGATGAAAAATAGGTATAAGAGAGAAGAAAATTAGAGCCCCTTCATGTTAAGTACATGTAGAATATTTGAGGTGGTGCAACAGAAGTTATCCAGAGAGATATGAGGGTTTTAAAGAAATCCAAGGGACATACTTCAGAGGAAGGGAGACTCTGGGATTATCTCATTGAGGAATAAGTTAAGGCCAAATTAAACAAATTCAGCAATGGATGTTTCATGACAGAATCAGAAATCTAAGTACCTCACCATCCCAGTGCAGCTGTGTCTTTTTGTCTGTTACCAAGTTTAGTTTTAAAGATGTGGGAATCACTATTGGAATTATGGAAAGCACCTTAATGAGATAAACCACAAGGAACCTATTTTTTCCTCTGCTAAACTAAATTCCATCTATTTAACAGGATGATCAACATTGGTCAAGCTGCTTTCCTGGGGTAATATTCAACACTAATTGCTCTGTCAGTTACAATTGGCAATATTAATAAAATAATTAAAGGCACAGGTTGCTTATAACTAGCAGTCTCTTGTCTCTTCTAATATGGCATCCAGGAAATTATCTTTTTGTTTACAATTTGAGGGGCTAATATAGTGATTTAAAGGCTTCAACAGCATGAAGTGAAATGCAGACATGTATCTTTCTAACAGCTGTTAATATTTCAATCAGTCCTGTTTCAGGGCAAGAAATATTTTATCTAAATATGTCTGATTTCACTCCAAAGACTGTTTTAAAAAAAATCTATATGAAATTGTAAAACAAATGCTAACCAATAGAGTGAGATCTTTCCTTCTTTCTTCTGCCCTAAAACACAATAAAGACAAGTCCTAGAGACCAGCAACAAATACCTTCTTACACATAAGCATGCTTTGTTATGATCATACAGTAAGTAGAGAAAACTAATTCCTATTTTAAATACTTGGGCTTCTTTCTGATCTTAACTGAATTTGCAGTATACCTGCATACCCCTTCCAGTGACCACTTAGCCATGCTGACATGACTGAGGTAAAACTCAGGCTTTTCTGTCTCACCTCTGTGTATTTTAATACAAATAATCCTGCATTCAGAGGCATTAAAAAAAAAACCAAAACCAGATCATCTTGTTCTTGTAGCCTGCAATACCCTGAAACAGAGCAGCAGCTTTCTCAAAAGATGCACGTTAGGGAAAAAGTAACAAGCTGACTAGTGGCCTCATCCTGGTGCTCTCCATGCTAAAAATCATCCACACAAGTATCAGACTGTCAATTACTCTGTACAGCGTGACAACTACTTGTTCAACTCAAACTAAGAAAGGTCTTTTCCAAAGTCTCAGTGTTGAGTTTTCCTGCTGAAGATGCAGCTGTAGAGAGATGGTGCTGCTGGTACCCCATGGCAAATGCTCTCCCCCTCTGCTTGTCCTCCTCCTAGGACGGGGTGTTCTGACTCAAGAGTCCTCCCAGGGCTTGCTGGCCCCAAAGCAAGAGACCTTGACCTCCACCTGCCCTGAAATTTCCTGTTACCTTTATTTCAAACAAAGCCAGGCGAGCTAGAGTTCCTACGCAAATAAGAGGAAATCGTGCTGAATGGGGAATTCAGGGCTCAGATCCGATTTCCATTTTTATTCTGTTTCTCGCTCCTGTCTGCCAAAAAGAAGAGGTTTGTTCTGCATCCTAATGAAGGGTCTAATCCAACTGACTAAGCTGTATAAACTAACTCCTTGCTGTAGACTTTGATGTTGCTAGGACTGGCCTTACTATCTTCCAACAGGCCTCTGAATATAGCTTTCAGACCAGTGCTGATATAATCCCCTTCCATCCTTCTTGGCCCCATACAAATGTGCCTTGGGCTGGTTCTTAGGGATGCCCTCACCCTTAACGGACTGACTGACTGATATTTAAGATAGCGAGAAAGCTTTAACACTCCGCCACCCCCTGCCTTGTTCTGCTATGGGAGAAATGAGCCCAGCTGTCACTGCTTGGCATAGGCTAGACAGAGTTTTAATCCCAGCAGAGTCTAGGATGAGGCACTGGGAAAAGGTTCGGGACATTAAACATAGTTTTCTTACCTAACCATGGACATGTAATGCAGAGTCTTCTAAGGGAATGCTTGGAATTTTTTTAAATTTTGTCAGAAAGATTCTCAGTAATAGGTTTCAAGGAGTGCCATAATCACTGTCTATAATCACTGGTATATATTGTTCTATTTGCAGCCCACGTGTGTTAGACCATGCCTACACTGCATGATTACAGTGGGGAACTTCAGGTATAACCAAATGCCCCTGAGTCCTTTCTTGCCACTCTGGCCTGGAAATCAGTCCTATTCCAGTTAGGGAAAATGTTCCAAAAAGAAATATGACTCTTAATTTCCCTGCTCCTAGCCCTGCCATTGGTTTTGTTGGTTGGTTGTTGGGTTTTGCTTATTTTTTCCAGTGGAAAATAGCTTATTACAGCTTTTTTAAAAGGACAGAGTTCTTCCCCACTTGTATCAAGGTGGCTTTTTTGGTGGCTATGTCAAAGAGAAGAGATTAATGCCACTTTTCCTCCATCACATTTCTACTGTCCTCCCTATAGGCTTGCCTATAGGAAGCCCTATAGGCTTCCCACAGGGTGGGAAATAACCCAAGTCCTTCTGCTGCCAAAGCACATATATACCTGGAGCTGCTAAGGAGTAAAGGCTAGTGGCCTTTTTTCATTATCACAGTCCAAGGGTTCACCTGCCTTGAGACCCACACACTAGCAAAAATCTTTAACTGCAGTGTGGCAGTTCTCAGGTTTTGCAGACCCATTAGGGGTTACAGGCTAAAGCTTAAACCAGCACCGCCCTTTAGCCTGTCATACAGCAACCCTGTAGTGTGAACACAGGCAGGATGCTCTCAGAGATGGCTTGTTCTCCAGAACCTTCCTGGGACTCTGAGAGGCAATGTAGTATCACTACTTGTGCCTTGAGCGCTATTACTTGGTTAAACTGCTCTTCATGGGCAAGACTGTCCAGAAGGACAGTTAGTTCAGACAGGGTGAGGTAATCCTGCAGTGAACACATGCGCTGAATGTGAATACAGGAAGTGAATACAGGAAGCTTCATTGACCCACTTGTCTCTGCAAAGCTGGGTAAGATAATAGTCCTGCAGTCCTCAGAGAGGTTTTTTAAGTCACCTTCAGAGTTCAGGTCTGGTGGGATAATGCCCTCTTTTGTTCTCCTGAGCTGATCAGAAGAACATTGTGATGCTGGCTAGACATTTGCTAGGATTTTATCCTGCTGCCCCATACTGCCCCACAGTATATTCCTTTCCAGAAGAATCATGTGTTTATGAGGCAAGATCTGTATTGTTTAGTGCCTAGTACATGAGTTTGAAGGGCTTGGCTTGAGATGGAGGTAGAGATTTCTGCTCCCAGTTTCCACTTCCTGGAAGTTTCTCCCTTAGTTAGAAGGATGCTGGAACTGTTCACACAGCAACTGCCAAACATTATGTCTGGTGCTTTAAGGTAACCTAACATCAATTTTGGGTTGTCTTAATTCACTGAGCAATAAACTAAAGCTGTTTGGCTCCTATTACACAAACAGCCAAGACGCCCCATAGGAGGACAGAAACGCCTAAGTGAAAAATGAGGTTGATGGCTGAGGATGGAAGTTGCTACAAACATCTGAAGCAATCACTAAACAACTGCTGCTTGTGAATCAGCCTGCAGAAAACTGGTCCCTAGGACTACTCTTTCCTTCAGCTCTGTCAATACAACTGTTGGATTGGGCAAGTCATGCAGTCTCTGGGAGGAAGTTGCTCATACCATTTAGCAGTGTTTGATCTCATAATATTTTTATAGTGTTTTGAAACGCCAGTGAGTAAGTGTAAGCTGCCAGCAAGGCTGAAAGAGACAGGACATCTGCTTTATTGATAACTCCTCTTGTCCCTTTGTTACTTTCTCAGTGTCTATTAACTAGCCAGTTTTTTTTGTTTTTCAGAAAGTGAAACATGTCTGGTAAAAAAAAATGCTATTCTGCCCAGAGCATAGCCCCAGGCATTGCTATCATCTAAATAAATCAGAAATTGTCCATTTGTTAATGTAATCTATCCAAGGATAGGTCTGCCATAGGAAAAGAGATGTATTTCTATACCACATTAAATGGATTGATAGGGAATCTCCACTTGCCCCACCCCAAAACAATCCTGAACTTTTTCCTCAGTCTGCTAACATGCCCTAGAGATAAAACAATCCACAGGATTCTCCCTGGTATGACTTACCATGTGGAAGGATGAATCAGTGTTGCAGGAGGACAGGTTGGACCAAGCTACATTCCAGGTATTCTTGCCATGCTGGATAGGACAAAGTTACTTTTCCCTGTCATTTCATCAGAATCACTTGGGAGACTAAGTCTTCCTGACAGGTCTGCTCTAAGGTAAGGCACAAAACAGCTCTTCAGCCCAGAATAACTGCATGCAGGCCAAAAAAAGAGTTTGCATCACTGGCACACTTTAGGCTCACCCCCACCTTTTGCAAAGGTCACATATTACAGGGGTCTGGTATACAGTTAGAAGTTGCTGATGGAGATGTTTTCTGCCTCCTAGCTGAGGGGAAGGAGATGTATCTTTTGGTTTCTTTGCAGCTAGAAGAAATGAGAGAAGGGCCCAGAGTGGATTATAGATTTGGGGTCTCTGCCTCTAGCCACTCTTTGTCCTCTCTGAAGACTACTGATACACTATTCGTAGCTTCTGGGGTGCAAGCATACAGACTGCACGTTCTTGCAGTGCTTTGGGGTAACCTTACAACTACTTTGAAAGTTTGCTGGAATAACCAGCATGCTTAAATGCTGACAGTTTTGTTCTTTTCCCCCCAAAGTTCATTCAAAGGCTTCATTCCTCCTTGAGGATTTTACACTCAAACATCTCTTAAGGCAATTACCTTACACACTTCCCCTTGTTGTACTCGTGGGCATGATTTCACTCTTGCACGCTGTTTGCAGCTGATACAAAACACTGCCAAGGCAGAATGGCTCCAGGCACTAGGAATGATGACACAAACAACCAGGCAGTATCCCACTTGCTCTTTCTTATGGCTCCCATACTTCTCTTTGGTATCTTCAAGAGCTCAGGAACTGCATTTCATAGCCAACCAAGTTGCCCTGCTACTTCCTTAGCACTCTCCTGCTTTTTAGTTCCCTTCATTTTCTTTTTCCCTATACTCTCATCTCAACACTTGGTAATTTCCATCTCTTTTTCTTAAACAGGCAATGCTAGATCTTCCTTTCTCTCTGAAATCCAGCTCAGATCCCTGCAAAAGGCTGAATAAACTATTCTGTCAGCTACGCCAGGGTGAATCTCTGTCATTAAATGGTGTTTTCCTGTTACAGTTAATGGACATTCACAAACATTATTTCAAAGCAATATGCATTTCTTTAGAGCGTCTTTCTCATCCAGCATTGCCTGGGCTTGTCTCTGTTTAGCTGGAAAGCTGACATCTCCAAAATGAAACACCTCAGGATGATTTACTCTCCTTTGTAATTTGGTATAATAATGAGCATATCAGCTTCTCTGTTGCCCTACAATCTCCCCTCTGAGCGATAGCGCTCTCCGCTGCAGTGTGATATTGTGTTGTTTTCCAAGGGACACATTGGGGAACTTGTTCTAAATATTAGTTCTTGCCACTGATAGAGAAAGTGAGTGTTGAGGATCGTTAGGATTTCACTCACTCCAGCATCCCATGCACAAACAGGTCCAGTTGTATAATTAAATAGGCCATCCAAGTACCGGAAAGGTTGTATCCAGAGACACAGCTTTTTAAGGGCTAAGAACAATGCTGATAAAGATCAAGTGGCTAATTGTGAGCAACAACCTCCAAATTGCCTCCGGATGAATAAATCACAGTGGGTGATCCAAGCATATTTTCACATGGATACAGTCTCACTCACAGAAGCAGGGAGCTGGAAAACATCAAGGGTGAGTTCCAATTGGCTGGAAGGGAATGAAAAGATTTGGATTTCAGCAGGGATTACATCATAGTTTTGTGTAATTATTCCTAGCTGGTGGAACCACTGCAAAAGTGAAGAGGCCCAGAAAGCAGGACAGGAAATCTACTATCTCTGGTACTTGGGCTTGGCTGATCAGCTGCTCTTATTATGATTTCCTTTGACATTTCCAGGATTAATGTGAGGACTGGCAAAATGCAACAGAGGAGATCTGAACTTCCAGGACTCTTTCACGGGGGATAAATTAAGGTCAAAAGTCTTTGTGGTGAATTGTCTGTCCCAGCATTTCTGCATAAGCTGTGGTTGGAGCTGGGCATGGAGCTGGGCATGTGTCCTGGGGTACCACAAGAAACACGAAGGAGAATGGAGAGTCTCCTCTCTTTTGAAACACAAGTGAGTGAGGGCAGAGATAGTTTATCCAAAATCTTCCCTTGCTAGCAACCTGAATGGAATGCAGGGGGGCAATTCTGGGGAATAATCCTTGTTACCCCTCCAGGACTTGTATTTGATACTGAAGGCCAGTTCCTAAGTGACATCTAGGTACCTATTTGCTCTTTTAGCTACTGAAATCACCATGACATGGGCACCTTTGTGGAGCTGTATCTTAGCCTTGCTGGCTAAAGTGCCTGTGATAATGTAGACGTTGGAGGTACCTCTGAGACCCCCACCTAAAGCCTCACCCACTCATTGCAGAGTCTGTGGCAGAGCAGTGCTGCTTGAGTGTGTGGCTGTAGCTGTTCAGAGCATCCTTGTTCTTTGAGGTCCAAGAGTCTCCTTATTCCAGAAAACACTGCCATTGCTGTGAACACCTTTTTATCACAGTGGTTTCCTTGCCCTTTCCTGTACAGGATCTGCTGCAGTGTTTGCATGCATTTGTTCTCTGCTTTGAGAGTCTTGCTTTAAAAAAAATAATTTTCAACCCAAACCATACCACTCTTGGCTTTCCTTGTTCACCCCCTTCTAATTTCTGGTTGTACAAGTTGCAACCACACTCTTTTTTCACCTAAAACACGGAGCCTGCCAGGTCCAAAAAGTAAAAGTTCTGAGGGGCAACAAAGAAGACAAGGAAGCATCCTAGACATCACCAGACCCCTCAGACATGGCCTGTGTAAACACACACCACTCCCAGTAAGCATTTACTTCAGAGAGTCCTGATCAAGACCACCTATCCTCCAAAGTGGTTCAGCTCTCAGCAGTCTGTTCCTGCTGTGGGGAAGAATGATGATCACATAGCAAAGCTAATGCCATCGAGCCTCTCCTGCTCTCATTCACATCCAGCTCTTGCCAGGGTCTGGAGGAGAACAGCTGGGCTGCTTGTCAGTGTGTGGCTTCCTAGTCAGCAGTGCTCTCCAGCGTAGGAGAGGTGAGAGGTTCAGGGAGGTGGTGGCAAGAAGGTTAATGTCCTTTTGGTGGATCTCGCCATGTTTTCTACTATTTATTCAGGAGAGCTTCAGCTGAGAGTTGATCTTGAGAGCAGCATCAGGAGGTGCCAGGCTCTTTCATGAGTGTAAGTACCATCACTGTGAATTGAGCTCCTTGTAGGAACAAAGCCTATGCTGAAACGATTGCAGGCTCAGGGAGAGTGTCAGCAGCGTCACAGAGAGAAGGACATTCCCACCACAGCTTATACAGCTTGCTCTATGAGGTGCTGCAGGACTTCATGAATCCAGTGTTGCTATCAGCAGACTTATGATGTGCCCATGATACCAGCATGCAGAGAACCTTGAAGGCAGACAGGAGCCAGAAGAGAACACTGGGACTCCTAAAGCGTAAGTCTGCAGTCAGGGCTCCTGCCTCATAGTATGTGTGACCTGATACATCAAGGTCTGGCAAGCCTGCACAGAACAGCCTGCCAGAAAAGAGCCCTGCTTGAAAGCCCTGCTCACTGCTTATGAGAAGAAATAAGAAAACAGTTCTCCTGAGCACTCTAAGCCATGGCCTCCAGAAATCCCTCACCTCATTCCCTCCTTGAGGACACAGCCATTCCAAAAACATTTTGACAGTCAACGTCCTTACGCTTTTCGCTAAAGTTAGCCTCTGTGGGCTTATGTGTTAGGCATTAACCGTCTCTAGGCTGCTATGCCAAGAT
Source organism: Mycteria americana (assembly GCF_035582795.1). NCBI lineage: Eukaryota > Metazoa > Chordata > Aves > Ciconiiformes > Ciconiidae > Mycteria > Mycteria americana. The sequence continues at coordinate 24,633,116 of NC_134369.1, read as the reverse complement.
GCAGAGGGATGATGTCTCAGGAGAGCCATCTGAGTCCTCCCCCATATCAGTTCTTTTCTGCCAGCAAACCCTGTGAGAACCTGAGGCGTCCTCACCTTGTGGATGCACACTGGGAAGAGAAGGGATAAGTGTAGGAATATATGGTATCAGAGACTTACATGGACTGACAGAGCTCATGGGCCAAGATTAAGAAATAAGCTCTGTTATGGGTGAAGACAACAAATTCTGTAAGTCTAAGTTCAGAAAAGCTCTTTACCAACAGGGCTTTGGAAAGGGCATCACAATACCCTGCAGTAACTGCTAAGCTGTTCATGGCTGTTTCTCTCCTTAACTCCTGTGCTGTGCATTCAGGCACACTGAACTATCTGCTCCCATATGGCTCCACCACCTTTGTACAAAACACTGCTGCTGAGAATAATGTGTGGATTATGTAATGGTATAATTATTTAATGCTGATTTCTGCACAAGGCTGGGACAGTTTAACTGTAGACGTAGTAAGAATATCAGGAGATGACAGAACTGTTCCTAGCTCTGCTACTCACTCACTGTTTGCCTTCAGCTCAATCACTTGATATGTCTGTGCTATAGCTTCCCCAGCAGTAAAATGCAGACAGACACTAATTTTATAAAAAACTTTGGAAATACAGAGATTATAAGCTTTAAGAACTGTTATATAATGATACTCAGGTAGTCATATAATCAGACTTGCCCTTGAAACAAAAGTTAAGCCAAGAAAAAGAATTTGATCAAATCAGAGACTTGCAGGCCAAAAGTCAAACCTGATGGAATTTACCACTATTGACTTTAGCAGGCTTGGCCATAGGCAGCTACTGCAAGTATCAGTGAGCTGCATGAAGCGCATGTAGACAGAGCTGGCTGGGAGTTTTCTGTTAGAATGGTTCCATAGCAGTAAATTTTCAAAGAAATTTATATTTTGTGCTGGAATTTTTTTTAATTATTATTTTCTTAATCAGAGAGAGAAAAAAAATCACTTCCACATACTCTGCATGTTATGCTCCCTCCAGCAACAGCATCTTGGAGCTGTGATTTCTGGGGCTTCCAGGTTCTCTGGCTCCAGAGCACTTGCCAGCCACTGCCGTGGAGCCAGGATCCAAAATCCTGATGCTGAGGTTCCCTGCGCAGCTTTTCTCTGTCTCAGGGGCTGCTGTGGCTTTTAGCAGTGTGGTGGGTCATGATAGCATTCACTGGAGAAAAGAATGTCATTTAGGCTTTCTCTCAACAAAATGTCCTCTTTCTGAGGATAATTATTTAAATTTCTTCAGTTTCAGTCTCTATCAGGCTTTTTCTGACAGTCATTAGCCTGGTTTGGCTAGGATGGTGGCAACTGGGGTCCCAAAGCAAGTCCATAGCTCTCTTGCTGCAGAAGACATATGCTAGGATTCATAACAGCAGAAGCTGCTCTACTCCCCTACTTGTTACCAAGTGCAGTTTCTGTGGCCATTTTCAGTGTTTGGCCTCCACTGAGCATGCCAACACACCTTATGACAAAGCAATATTACAAGTATATAGAAAAATGTTCCCCAGAGCCACTACTAAATAGTCAAAATGTGCTATATACATTAGTACAGGTCAGCCTGAAAGCCAAACTCTGACTTGGGAATATGCAACAAGATAAAGTTCTTTAGCAGTAGCAGTATTAAAAAATCCTGTAAGCAAATTAAGAACAGAACTCCATACAATTACAAGCTCTTGCACCTAATATTTCAGGGGGGACAAAAATGGAAATGTAAACTTTTTATTAGTACCAGCAATGAGAAATGAGGTTTATTTCAGGCATGCAATATATTATTGAAAGGTTGTGCAGAATTTAGAGATAACATATGATATGTGTGAGTGGGTATATATTATTTAATGAGGAAGTGGGTGAGAGGAAGGCAGCAGAAAAAAATGGTGTTCATTTAATGAAGGGACCCTGGGACAAAAGCAAATGATAATTCCATCAGGCAGTATTTGAAGGACATTGAAGAGAGAAAAGTGTAGCTCAAGGGATTATCTAATTTATCTCACTGGTGATAAAATGAGCATGAAAACTATTTCTAAATGGCACATAATTCAGATCTGAGGAATGTCTCTCACATATAATTTAAAAGGGAGCGGAATTTGCACTGTTGTTATTAATAATGGAACATTTTACTTAAAAATTCAGGAACTTACTGTTCCTCTAGTCTAGTTTTTCTCAGATTGCAGAAAGTTGTCTGTGAAATGAGAAGCCATTTTAATGTTTCATATGGGACAGAAATATTGTTTTCTCTTTTCCAAAACACCAAAGTAGGAGTCAAGAAGGGTAATAAGTTTTATCGGGAATCTGTGAGTTTGTTATATAGACACTTGAAGCAGCTCTGGTTTTTATTCTCTCTCTAAAAACTGGGCTGTCACAATGGAGCATTTCTGCCAGAGGTAGCTGTAGCCACCTTGTCTTATACCTTCCTACTTTGCTCTCTTATGAACTTTACAGAGCTGTGTCAGGCCAAAACTCACCTCAGACCCTAAAGTGACAAGGGTTACCTATATGCCTGTATAGATTAATTGTGGAACTTCCCAGGAACAACATTGTGTAGCAAAATGTGAAAAAAAAAAAAAAAAAATCTCTCAGCTCATAATGGGCTTGCTAGTGCCACCATGTTCTCTCCAATGTCTGTTCCAGTTCTTTTTTTAGCTGGAGTTTCAATTTTCAAATGATGAGACTCACATAATTTCCACTTACATCCTACTATGCCTTTCAAACATTTGTCAAGGAGACTTTTATAGAGTTTTTCTTGAGTAAGAATTCTCCTGTTCTTAATTTTATCCTGCCTAAATATACCTCTTTGTCTTCCTTTAAACATTTTACTGTATCCTCTCTGCTTTTAGCTTTTAGATTATTGTAGTTTTTAGCTTTTGCATGACCAGGGTGGTCATTCTTAGCTCTTAGTCACTCCCAAGACTGTATTTCCGTAACATTAGTTTCACCTTTCCCTGAAATCTCTCCAGTTTTGCTATTGTTTTCTAGATATAAATTCACCAGAATCTTTATAGGTGTGATGACACCATGGCATGAAGAATGGGATCAGCCTCCTCATGGAGTCTCTGGGTTGATCAGACCTTTTTTGGCAGACCTTGAATGAATGTCTTTCATACTTGGCTGTCCATTACCATCTCATAGTAGAATTTTGCAGCCATCTAGTACATTTTCTAGGCTTATCGTGGCTTTGGTCTTCTGTTTGTGGAGAGAAAGGTGCAGAGACCGAGCACTGTAACCTGAAATCCTGACACTCTTAGTTCCATTTTGCAGGGTTGTCTCAAACCGTACCATTTGGGGTGAGTTGCTGACTTCATGGTACATTTAATAGATAATTCTGTCTGAAGCTCTCTACCTTGTCTTTTGCTTCTTCCTCTGTCTGCTTTGCAAAGTGCACTGAGAGAAAAGGTAAGGTATTAATCTTGTGAAAAGCTGGGCAGTGACTGCTATTCAGAGGGCATTGCACTAACACTAGGGAAATGTTGATAAGGCCTTTAAGTAGGGTAAGACCTATGGAAGTCAGTTCTTTCTTTAACCACTGCTGTGTCAGTAAGGAAGTCCTCCCATGGACTCAAGACAGATTTTCCTACTCCTTCCTCTCTCATTTTGCTATGGACAAGTAATGCTGTAGCAAAACACAGCACAAACAACATGTCTAAGACACCTTAAAGGTAGGAAGCCAGAGTTACAAGGCAGTAGGAATCATTTATTTCATGTGGAGCAGAGCAGTCTAACTAGCAGCCTAGGAACAGTTCAAGCCCATGGAGTGCTCCTGGACAGCCCACCACCTGCTTCCGAAGGAAGTGCTGCCCAAACAGCTCACAGCCCCGTCTCTGCTGTAGCGGTCAGGCTAGACCAGGCACAGGTGTAGCTGGGGGTGGATACAAGGTGGGATGGGGATGGCTGTGGGTGGGTGAGGACTGTGAGGGTGATCCAGCTTGCGTGACTGTGAAAGCTGGACCACGCAGAGAAGGAGGACTGATATTCAGAAATACTCAGTAGATGGCAAGATCAGGCCCATCCTGCCTAGGCAAGGGAATCTGAAATAATATCAAATATCTTAGAGAGCTTAGAAACTGAAGAGAATTGGGTCAGCTCAGGTGGTTGGATTTTATGGCTAGTGTGTGTGTTCAGAGGGTAAGGGCAGAGCTAGGTATGAATGACATTTACAAAATGTTCTTTTCCTTTCTTTTTGACTTGTGAGAAACGTCTGTTGGAGAGTTGGATATAGTCTTACACCAAGAGAGAATGTTGAAAGACTTCCATAATATATCTCAAACAAAGGAAGCTGTCCTAAAATTCAATGGAATATACCACACATTCTGAAAAACGTAAGAAAAAGTCAATTTCACACTCTTGATCCACAATAAGATAAGAGACAATTGGATGAAGCACACAGGGGCTAGAATTCCCTTCACAATAACTGTTCAAAATTCCATTGCCTGAAGTGTTCACAAGTAAAGGGAAAAGGTGCAGAAGAGCTGCCTGAAAATATTAGGCGAAAGGGATAAAAGGCAAGTCAAACTGAAGAGGGAAAAAAGCTATAGAGCTCAAAGCAAAGCAGTAGAGGCAGGTACTAGAGTAACGGCATGGGACTTTCAGGCTAGATAATATAGCTGAAAACAGAGAGCTCAGCTGTGATACTGAGATGCAGGGAACATCTCAAGATTCAAAAACACATTTAATTTGTAGAGAGAAAGAATGAACTTACAAAATGATGCAAAGAAAAAATGAGTGACTGTGCCTCCAGTGGCAGTTTAAAGAATAGGACAGACCATGAGGGAAGATCCTGTGTTACAAGAGAACAGATAACCAGTAGATAAAGGCACAAAAGAGACACGTCTGTTAATAATACTTTGCTGTTTTGCCATCAGAGAAACCCCACAGTGACTCTGTGACACAAGTGGGTATGAGCTAGTGCTTATAACATCCTGGTGAGGAAAGGGGTGCTCTCATTTGTTAGATACAGCAGACAAAGCAACTTACCCATAGCTACAGTTTTATAACTATGATTAGATCTCATGACCTTCTGCCTCCATATCCTCTACTCTAGGCCATAGTTCCAGTACTAAATGAATCTATGTACAAAACACTGAATTTACATCATAAATAAACCCAGAGTTGTTCCAGCTGGGTCACACTGGCACAGACAATCTAAAGAAAGTCTGTCAACCAGAGCAAATCAAAAGGACTAGAAACTAAATATCTTAATCATGTAGGAGACTGAACAAGAACAAATACTTATAGTTTGTGGAAAAAAAAGTAAGTGTAGCTTGGTGACATTTTTTCCAGGATGGACCTAGAACACAAAAGCACCAAAACATTGGTTCTGCAGAGCTGAACTGGACCACAAGCAAAATAGAAAACCTGTATTTACGATAAAAAGGAGAACTCTTGAGTGGTGCACAGATGTTTCTAATCATCTTTTCTCATTTGACAAGCTGAGTGTGACTTTACATTGAAAGAGAGAAATACAAATGTAGTGAAATGAATTGCTGTTCAGAGAAAGATATGGAGGAAGTGACTGGGAATACAAAGATCGTGACTGGGAATACAAAGATCATGACTGAGAAGACAAGTGTTCTGAGAATTTAAAACACCCAGAAAATCTATACTCCCATTATTTCCATTTATGTATGTGCTTGTGTATACACATATGCACCTATATATGCATGTATATGTATGTGTGCCTGTATTTCACATGAGAAACGTCAAGGGCTAGGAATGAATTTTGTTGAATTTTTATCATTATTCTTTTGCTAAAGATGACACCGGTGCAGAACACTTGCAGCCAAGAGGAAATGTTGAGCTCCCCTAACGATGTGTTTTGATTTGGAGCAGTGAGTCTGGGCCCTTTTCTAACACTTAAGTGTTAGACAGGTTTTATTTCCAAGACTTGTGCTTACTAGTGCACAAATGATTCTGTTGACTCATTGTTTGATGTTTGTAGTAATCCGTAAAATGAGGGGAATTTCTGTGGAGCCTTGTTCTTGCAAATGCTGATGCTTTAGGACTGTTGCTCAAGAATCTCTCTCTTATGTGAATAATTGGATCATCCACAATCCATATAAAAAGATGCATTCATGTGTGTTCTGTGTAAGGATTACAGGGCTGAGGCCTTAGAAAAGTCTTTCCTCTGGAAGTGAAAGGATCAGAATTTGGCTGTAAGTTAATAAGCAACTAGTTACGAGGCAAAACAGAAAAAGTCATACTCTAAAAGCATGAAGTAGGGATGAGCTCTTTAGCATTCATCTATCTATCTTCAGCGGAGTACCACAGTTCCCAGGTAAAAAACCCATACGCATATCTAAATCTTGCACTGAATCCTTTCCTATGCAGTTTTCCACAATGAATGGCCAGGCAAAGCCACAGACACACAGAGATGGATAACTGTGTAGATACTAAAACCTGTGTTTCCTACATTGTTGTAATTTCTACATACAGAAATACATACATATAATTTCTCCATATAGAAAATTGGTCATAAAAAGTGACTTGCAGAAGGGGAATAGGGCATGGATGTTCTCTGTCTCTCATAATGGAGAAAGTAGAGCAACAAATGAAATTATCAGGTGGCAGGCTAGAAACCAAACCAAAGAAGGCAGTGTATTTTTCACACAACACTTAGTCTGTAGAACTCATTGCCACAGGATATTGTGGACACCAAGTATGTAGCTGAGTTTAGAAAATACTCAGACAAATTAATGTTAAAAAAAAATATCACCAGGGTATGTTATACCAAAAATACCATTGTAGTTCAGGTAGTCCTTCAGCCCCAGATCGCTGAATGCTGCCAGAATATGCCAGGAAAGTATTCTATATGCTTGCTCTCATTTTATATTCCTTCCATCAAACCTATTGTTTACCACCATTGAAGACAGGTTTCTGTGGTGGATGGACCTTTGTTCTGATTTAGTATGGCTGGTTTGATGCTCTCAGAGAAATCTTGCTTACGATGTTTAATCTAATATTTACCACTTGCAGTAGTTAAACAGACCATTGTCTGTAAGTATTTTCCCAATAGAGAAAGCCCTGTGGAAAGGGTAAATATCACAGTTTGGTAAATATCAAGGTTCCTTTTTAATGTCATTATGAGATAATGTTTGATCTACACAAATAATGATGCTTTAATATTTCAGTGAGGTTATCTGAAAAACTATATAAAAATGGAAAGCAGAATTTGAAAGTATTTCAATATAAGGCTTTTAAGGATCTAAATTTTTTCTTGACCAAGCATGGTAGTTCATTCAAAATCCCTGTTAAGATGGAAAGTGCTTGAAGTACTAATATTTTTAGCAAATGAGCCTTAATGATACAAACACTTATGCACATGATCACTTCACACTTCTGAGTAATCCCATTGAACTGAATGGATCTAGATATGTTTTGAGAAGTGGCGTATATGTAAGTGTGTGTAGAACTGACGTCTAAACAACTTTCTAAAGATCAGCCTATACCTGTCTTGTAATTTTGACTCCTGTGCCCATTTTAATTGGTTTTTCAATGTTCTAAATAAAAAATCATCCTAACACAGTCCTTTTTTTGTAATAAAGTGGATTTTTTTGAAATATCTGAACTGTCAGTGGTGATGTGTAGGACTCCAGGTGCTCCTGCTCATGGTATTGTGGAAGGAGATGACTTTAAATACGGGGCCCAGGTTTACTTCAAGTGCAACGCAGGTTACAGCTTAAAAGGCAGCCGTGTTGCCTACTGTCAGCTTGATGGGATTTGGTCAACACATCATCCTGAATGTGGTAAGGTCACTTTAAGTTTTGATTCTTATCAAATGTTTTGGCCAATGTATTCACATGAAACTAGAATATCCAAATCTCACTTGAAATTTGGTAGATCCATGGCTTAACATGATGTTCGTTTGTCTTCCTGTCTTTAAGAAGCAGTAGGGATTCTTATTTTACTCTGCTGGAGCCCAAGCCTGCAAGACTTGCTTATATAAAGGTCTCACTGAAATATCAAATGACTGAAAAATAATTTTCTCAAAGACTTTAGGCATACACCCTTCTTACACACAGTCTGAAAATGTCTAGGACCAAAACCAAGTGAGGGACATTGTGCAACAATGAATAGCTACCTCTATTACTATGTACCTCTGATACCTTCTCTGTAGAAGTCTGGTGCACTCTGTGGAAGTGATTAGGGGCTTACTGCATGAAGACTAGATTCTTATTTCAACAGACTTCCCATCCTAGAGAAAAATTGATAAAAGAGAAACTTCCATTTGTTCTGGCTGTGCAAGGTGGCATGCCTACCACTCACATTGATTCAGCTGTGAAATTCCAAGCCCCTTCTTCTCATCTGAAGAGACTTTTAATTTTTCTTTAGTTGTTTTGTATTGCACAATTTTATTTCCATATTCCAGAATAATTTGTATCAATTGCAAAAGTGCTTTTACAAGTGTGTTGTGGCAACCAATGTATATCTGGGAGAGAGTGTTGTGAAACAGCTGTATATAAGTTCATGTGAAAGAGCAAGCAATAGGCATTCTTCTATCTAGAGAGAACATCTCCAGTTGCAGTAAATGTAATATCAGGATTGTGCTAAAGTCCCTGCTGCATGATGTCCTTGGCTAAAGATCTATTGAAAGATCTGTCTCTAGACTTGGCTGTTACTGAAGTGCTAGGTGGTGTAATTTAGGTGTCTCCTTCCCAGATGTTTTCTCTTTGTTTTTAATCTATCAAAAAAGTCATAACCCTGAGCTTAGGGAAGAAGATAATTACTGTTCAAGTTACTGACAGGTATAGGATGAAATAAGAGAAGGCCTTCATTGACTTATTTGGTCAAGCTTAGGTACATTTGGAAACATGCACTCTGCCCATCAGATGATGCCTCTAGGCTAGATATCAGTGCAGAAAGCAACTTGCAAATAAAGCATTGTACTGTGGGTGATTCCCTGTAGTGTTTAGCTGCTATCAAGTTATCAGTCACTTGTGGTTCACAAGTGAGAGAGCCTGTGAGGTACAGAGAAGAAAAATGAAGCCAAATGAAAAGGAGACAGGGCTCTGCTTCTCCCTTTCTCCTGGTTGAGAGGAAGTTCGGATGTCCTCTTTGTTTACTGAATATGACTCATGTGGAAAAGTGTTTAAGTACATATATAACCTTCAGCATATGCTAAAATCCAATGTTGTTCAAGAAAGCACTGAAATATACGCTTAGCTTGAATTATATACTCAATGTTAAGAGCATATGCTCTTCATTGAACTTGTACTGTTACGGTTAGCTATGTGTTTACATGCTTTGCTGAGCTGGGCTCTGTCTGGTGACATGAGGATATGGGAACAGGACAGGGACATACCTATGCACTGTTACTGTGCTGATTTCACAGGGATTTAAATAAATGTTTAAGTGCTTTGTTATATGTTGGTGCTTTTGTGAAGTGAGGCTCAGCAGGCAGCCAAGTCTGAAGCAATGACATGAAGAGGTCATTTCTGGTCAATTGATATGTCTCAGTCTTCTCAGCTCTCCATAAGCAGAGCAGCACCAACACTAGCTGTCTAAACTAGCTGTTCACTGGTTATCATGCAATGAGACATCAGACAGAGGAACTAAACAGAATTGCATGTTACTGTCAGCCTGACAAGAAAACTGAGATGAAATCCAGAGGAAAAAAGAAAGTACCTTTTCAGCTGCTACATAGAAAGAGCAGAGGATTGAAAAATATAAGGTAAACCATTTATTAGCATCACATAGGGAATACTGTCATCCAGATTTAGGCCAAAAATTTAAGTTTATTGAGAGAAAAAGCCACAACAACAAATAAAAAGGGGAAAATATTGGGAAGGAGGAAGTAAAAGAGGTTTTATAGGCAAAACCTAGCATGAGTAAGCTTTCCATATTAAATTTTAGTATCAGTAAATATATATATATATGTTCTCTTTCAATTCCCATAATTCCATGGATTATTGAGATCTCTCTCTCAGTGCTAAGAAACCAAAATGCAACCAAACATAAAAGTAAAATTAAGTAGTCTAGTTTTATTATCCAAGTCCAGTGAAGTATTGAAAATACAGAAAAGGGAAAAGAATGCCAAGGGCCTGTTTCCTGCAAATAGTTTAAGTACATCCTTTTATGCTCTTGAAGTAGTCCTGTTAATGTTAATGGGACATTAACATCATGTAAAGTCAAGGTTCTTTTTCAGGATTGTCAGCTATGTTTTAAGGTCTTCTTAACAATTGGAGAATCTTACACTTTCAGTGAAGACTAAGGTGTGTATTATAAACAGACATCTGTATATTATAATTTCTTCTTTAATATTTGATCTTTTCAAAGATAGAGATCCCAGATGGGTCTTGAAAAGGCATCTTTAATAAAGTGTAGATTGTGTAGTAACATCTGAATGAAATGCCAAGCAATCTGATGGGTGAAAATAATGCTGTGAACTTGATAAAATGGTTACTATTTTTTTCCCCTATCATTAGTTCTAGATGAAAAACACTGCTTAGATCCTGGTGGCCCACTCAATGGCTACAGAAGAGTAGTAGAAGACACTGGGCTCTTGAATGGACGCTATGCAAAAATTGGCACAGTCATTGCTTTCTTTTGTAACAACTCGTATGTTCTTAGTGGGAATGAACAGAGGACCTGCCAAGATGATGCAGAATGGTCAGGGAAGCAGCCAATCTGCATAAAAGGTAGTTTACAATCTTTTTTACCACAACTCACAAAAGCTGCTTTGGTTTTACTGGAGTTTGTTTTATATAATTTACACTCGCCAAACAATCATTTTTGACAAGAATAAACTGTCTGACTGACACCTAATACTGAGATTGGTAGTTTGTCAACTCTATTGGCTACTAAACTCAGCCAGAGAAGATGCCAGTGATTCCAGAAGATGTTTCCATTTTTAAACATGGAAAGGAATGTTCCCTAAGACCCTTATTACCCTCATTCTAGGATCAAACCTGCATAAGATCAAAATCAAAGAAGATCAGGAGGGAATTGAAATAGAAGGAAATAATTGTCTCATCAGAGTTGCTGTCATAGGGCCAAGCTCTCCTCTCACAATCTTTTTAAGTCAATGGGACCAGTCATAAGTGTAAAAGGCCAAGCCTGTAGATTGCAGCCTTGAAAGTTTGGTTCAGAAAAGCACTTGAGGACGTGCTTAAATTATCTATATTCATCAAACCACTGAAACATATCTTTAAATACTTTGCTAGAAAGAGAATTATGCTGTTGACCTGGAGCTACTCTAAGCGTGTCTGAAACCCTGAATGGATGAATGAATTTGGGCTAGGGAACTGCCAAATTCATTTTCTCAAAGCAATTGTTTGACACATATTTTAATTTTTTTTTTTTAACTGAAGTAAAGATAATATAAGGAAATATATCTGTCCCCTGGGGAATTTGCTTTATTCTGTTATTTTAGATGGAAATACTCTCTCCTTGAAGTGTATAATCATCTGTGGAAAGCATCTGTATTGACGATAATAATTTGTGGAAAGCATCTTTATTGAAGTTAACTTTGATAGTGACATAAAGGTTAACATATACAGTAATCACAAAGATTTTATTGTTAAATCCCACAGAACACAAGTGCTCAGGCATACAGATAAAATCCATCCTGCAAGATCTTCTTCCTCCACTGTGCGCAGCAGGAAGGACATCATGGCAGAGTTATTTGAACTGATAAACCTGAGTATTTTATCCTGGTCTTAAAGTAAATAAACTGAATATGCAAAATTAGAAATCCTGGATCTCCCTTCTGTTATTTTGTGCATATTCAGGTAACTCTGAGGTGTTCCTTTGAATCAGACTCTCCAGCTCCTTCCAATGGGTGCACAAGCAAACAGACTCTTAGAAGTCTGTAACATCCTGCAGCCTTTCTCTGTATGCTGAGTCACTGGGATTAGCTGTGTGTGGCTACAGAGATGGAAATTAAATATTTTGTATACAATTCCATTACTGCAAAAGTTTGCTCAGATTCCAAACCATCAGCCGTACTGCTGTAAATCTGGCATTCAGACACACTTGATGGACAAATCTTCCTCCATGGCTGAAAGTGCCAGTGCAGAAGATGCTCAGTTGCTTCCACTGTTGTAAATGGGATAGATCTGGTGATCTGTGGGGAAGTATTTTTCCAAGGCTTTAGGGTTTAGGGCTTATCTTTATTTTAATGCACGTAACTTACTGCCTCTTTTCTTAATCCAGTCCACTATAGCTAGTGAGAGGAAAAAGTGGAAATGTGTATGAACCATAACACTTGAGCTGTGAATGTGGAAAAGTACTGTGCAACATTATATTTTTTCTAGCCTGCAGAGAGCCCAAGATCTCTGACCTGGTGAGACAGAAAGTGCTTCCAATGCAGGTTCAGTCAAGGTGAGAATGCAATAACTCAACTACAGTTTAAAGAATAAACGTGATTGCTTTTCCCCTCCTTTCCTTTCCACCCTGTGTGTTTAGCCTGCCTGAGCAGCCATTCCTACAACTTCACTGACAACCAAGCAATGAGAGCTGCTGGGAGGGGAGGTCTGATTAAGCACAGGTCTGCAAGCTGCTGGAGGCAGCCAGGAAGAAATGCACAGTTAGAAATGTGCAAACTACTGGACTATGCCGGAATTAGGCTTGCAGGCTTGTGACAGGCTATGAGAAGAGTCTGAGAACAGTTCTTTCGGGCTAATGATGTGTCTTTAAAATATGAACACATGCTGTCTTAGTGAAGAAATGAGTGGGGAAAGCACAAGGAGAGAAGGGGGTATAGCAATGTAATCTGCTCCCATTCAGTTTCACCATCCAAAGCAATATAGCACAATTGATATAAAGTTGGGTTTGGGGTGGGCATGGGGGAAAGGAGGAAGTAGAGTAGGAGGGGAAGAAGGAATGAAAGTTTGGACCCTATCTGGGCTTACCCTTCTGCTGATTTCTTGAAATAAGCCCAATATGAATTAGTTATGCTGCAACGTTCAGGTTCATTTTTGTCCAAGTGGCAATTTCTTATTTCAAGGTTTTTTTGCAGTACACGATTCATTTATTTTTAGATGCAGTGCAAGAACTGTCCTCATCTTTGGTCTTAAGAACAGTCATACCAGGTCAGAATAAAGGTGCAGCTCAAGCCATATCCTATCTCTGGCAATGGCCAGTAGCAGATGCCTAGAGAAGAGTTTAGAAACAAGGCAAGCATGTACTTCCCAAATACTCTCCCACTCTCCAGTTCTGTGATGTATGATTGTAGAGATGGATCTGAGAAGCCATCAGGAGGCTTTAGTAGCCATCAGGGGATTTTTCTTGCTTAAATTTCTCAATTCACTTTTGAACACAGGTCTTTTTATGCTAAACGTTTCAGATATTAACACCAGCTGTATGAGAGTGCATACATGCCCCCAACTCCATAGCATCATGACGGCATCTCATGTTTGTGGACTGTTTTTATCCCTTGAAGTAGGATCTCCATTTCATAGATTAATAGTGAGGCAAAGTGGATTATGCAATATTGCAAGGTCACATGTGAGTAGGGAATGGGACCCTGGCAGTCTAAGCATGACCACAGCAGCTCTCATCCTTCTTCCAAAATACAGGAAACTTGCCATTGCTCTTGTTCTTAATAACTTTAATTTCCTTGAGTGCTGTTATGTATTGCCTCACAGATTCTGTATAACGGAGGCAGTCTGTGTCTCTCTGTGACCAAAAATGGAATTACCACGTGAAAAAACATGCTTATGGCTTTTCTGGCAGTACCAGAAATCTCAAGGGAAATTAATTTTCTGCTGAATTTTTCAGACATAAATAGTTTTTTCTGTACATATGTGCTTTTAAGCATTAGAGCAAGGGACATGTTCTAAGTGATGAAGATTTCAGTATGACTGTAGTCAAGCTTATGGTCCATATCTAGGCTGGTGCATATATTTATTTTTTTAATTATGTGCCATGTTTCAGCTCATCAGTACAATTTCTAAATGGAAGCTTAGTGATTATTGCAATTATGAAATCTCTGTGGTTAGGCAATTATCTCTGTTAATTGCTAAATCAAGCAACTTTATCAACATGATTTAATCTGAATCGATTCCTAATACTGCCTACTAAAATGTTCACTAGAGAAAAGATGTGCCTAACTCCTCTCTAGTGAGAATGAATTACGGCAATGCCAACTTCCAGTGTAATTTCTTTATTTAAAAACATGGTATCTCAGTCCTTTTGTGAATGGCAAAAACTGTTCCACATTCAGAGGCAACTGGTTACAATCCAGAAACTGTAAAATGAAAAAAAAAAGAGACACAAATAGAAAATTTATAAACATATGTGTATTTATATATGTGTACATATATATATGTAAATAAAATAGCTGGGATGTAAATGGGAGTATTGCTAAACTATGTTGGAATGATATTTTTGCCTTACTTTCACAAGCAAACTTCATAGGCTTTTAAATGATACTTAACACAGCTGGTGATAAAGCTATGGTAATGATCGCTTTTATAATATTATTATTACCTTGTGTTCTTTGTGCCTTGAAACAGGGAAACACCTTTGCATCAACTTTACTCATCTGCATTCAGCAAGCAAAAGCTTGAAATCTATCCAACCAAGAAGCCAGCACTGCCATTTGGAGACCTGCCCCCAGGGTACCAGCATCTGCACACTCAGCTTCAGTACGAGTGCATTTCTCCTTTCTACCGCCGCCTGGGTAGCAGCAGGAGGACTTGTCTGAAGACAGGAAAATGGAGTGGGAGAGTCCCTGTGTGTATTCCAAGTGAGTCTCCAAAAAAAAATGCACACATCTCTGGGTGGATGGGGGAACAGGATGAGTATTCATCTTAGATAACTGGGGAGTCCCAGCGGTGTAGGCTGCCTACACTTCCAGCTGGAAGATGGGAGCAATGAAGCTTGGAGGATATATGGCTCTTTTTATCCACCAGTAGAACTTGTGCAGTTGATGGTAAAGGCATCAAGCTTTCAGCACTGTAATTTGCCATCAATTTTTCTACTCTTTTATTGAGCAAAAGGTGTAGTGAGTTTCTCTCCTGATTTGAAATTGTTTTCCTACTATCACTTCATGTTTTCCTGTATTATTTACTGCAAATGTAATTTTTCTTTCATCTCTATACTTTGGCACACAGCTGACAAAAACATCAAAATTTAAGTAATAGAATGGAGAGTCTGCATTTTAAAGATGCTCTTCCTTTAATATATCCTGCTAAGGAAGGGTTCATATTGCAAACTGTAAGTCCAGATAAAAATCTTATCCAGAGCTAGTGCACAGAGTAAGTCAGGGTAGGAACATCACAAGATTTGGTACAACCCACTACTGACATCAGGCAAACTGTGAAAAGTAGATCCTAACATCAAGCAAATTTTTAGAGTTCTTGTTTGTGGTTTTGCTTTGAGATCATCTCATGTATTGAAAAGTATTTCATTCAATCCTTTTCACTATGGGCATGAACACACATCCCAGGAAAAAAAAAGAAGTCCTAAAGGAGACTAAAAAATGTGACCACATGATGTAACTCCTTCAACTGAAGTAAACTTTTCCTAATACAGGAGATGTTACCCCAGGTCTGAGCCCAGGTCTAGAACAGGGCAGAACTTTTTCTTTTCCCCAGGATGGCTGTTGATTTAGATGCATTTGCTTCAAGGTTCTTGTTGCAAGACAAGTCTGTTCTCATAGGCGTGAACTCATCTGTGCTAAGGTCAGTTCTAGGAGAGGACCTCACAATTACTCTGTGACTGCCTAGGGTGAGTTTTAGTGCACTTCTGGCTTTATGGTGTTTATGAATCAGGGGTGTTCTTTCCATTTGTTTATGCAGTCATCTCATTATAGTGCAGCTTGATAAGGTTGTCATGAAAATGCACCTGCTCAAGTGCTAAATCCACATTCCTGCTTCAGCCAGGAGTTCAGATAATAATGGAAAAACTGAAAGTTTTTTTTTAAAAGCTATATAAAATACTCTTACACTGTAATTTTGCAGGTTGGAAACAGGGGTTAATTAGAAAGCTGTCCCTCATGCTAACCATTGCAGTTTGGTTTCTTTTGGCACATCCTAAGCAGGAATCAAGACTGATACTCAGATTCTTTGGTGGGGAGAAGGCATTACCTCATTCTTGGTTCATGTTTACTCAGTCTGTGGAAAAGCAGAAAACATCACCCTTCAGAAGACAGTGACCTCTACCAGGTGGCCCTGGCAAGCAGCAATCTATCGGACAGCGAACAGGGTGAAGGAGAACAGTCTCCAGAAAGTGGCCTGGATCCTTATCTGCAGCGGGGCCCTGGTGAACGAGCGCACCGTGGTGGTGGCAGCTCACTGTGTCACTGACCTGGGCAAGACCATCGTGCTCAAGACAGCAGAGCTCAAGGTGGTTCTGGGGAAATTCTACAGAGATGATGACAGGGATGAAAAGACCATCCAGAACCTGCGGGTGAGTAAGTCTGCTGGGAGTGGAAAATGATGAGCACAGACAGCTCCTGATCACTTCCATCTTGTATGGGGAGAAAAAGGTTATCCTTTGAGCAATATATTGTTTGAAATGCATATCTAGAGACTCAACTTACAGAACTGTCATGGCACAAGGAGGGCACATGCTGTAGTTAATTAAATTCCCCTGACACTGTCCAACTCATATGTTCAGCCCCTCACACAGATCACTAAGAAAATAGCTCAGGTACCATGGGCCGTAATGTCTTGAGTGATATTGCCAGAAAAAAAGTAGAAGAGATGCCAGCTACTGTCAAAAGTGATTAGCATAATTTATGAGGGAAACACTTGTGCTCTAGGTCCTGTTTTGATGCCATGAGCGCATTTCACATCTCAGCAGCCCCAAGGCTGTACAGCTCTAACCTCAAAAGAAGTTTATGTCTGACTCCAGCTCCAAAAATAGCACCTCAGGCTCACCAGAGTGGCATTTTTTTCAAGTAGAACTAGAAAGGTTGAAGTCAAAATGAGGAGAAATACAGCAATTTTGGGTGTGTGTGTCTGTTTTTCTGGAGTGGGGGGGTATGTGAGTTAATTAATGGATTTTATCCAAGAAATCATAGTTAATTTGATTCTCCCCCCCCCCCCCCCCCCTGTTTTTTTTAGTTTCTCTAATTCCAGCTTTTTCAGACTTTTCCTGTAAGGAAATATATTATTTTTTACAGGATTTCCTTATAGGAATTCTATCCATTCTTGTAGTGTTTCATCAAGGAAACTAGCAGTAAAGGTTTGGCCCCAACATTATGTAATGTAGTGCTAGTGTTCTTTTTTGGTGGGAAGATGGTTGAATTTCAATACGAAGATAACATTTTAATTCAAAGCCCCAATCCCCCGCCCCCCTTCAAATTCTACAGGCATGGCAGGTAAAATCTTTTCAGTAAACAGTGGAAAACCTTGAACTGCACATTAACTCCCCATTTTGCTGAAAATGTCCTTGACTGCTTTTCATTAGGAAGAATTTCATGCAATAAAAACTGTCCTGAAACCCAAGCAAAAAAAAAAGTCAGAAGATGCTCAATCTCTTTGCATGTTTCTCATTTGAGTGAGCACTATGGTGAAAGAACAGTTTGGGAGTGGAGGGTAGAGGAGAAGTATGCAAAATAAACTAACATGTATTATAGTAGTATGGAAAGAGTGCTGCTGATGTGCCATTGCTGTTAACTCTATAATTCTTCCTACTCTGTTTCCCTTCCAGATTTCTGCCATCATAGTGCATCCCAATTATGACCCTATATTACTTGATTCTGACATAGCTATCATAAAACTCTTGGACAAAGCCAGAATGAGCAGTCGTGTTCAACCCATTTGCTTGTCATCTTCTCATGACTTGACTTCATCCACAGAGGATTTAAAAATAATGGTTACTGGCTGGAAGGTATTGGCTGACATTAAAGATCCCGGATACAAAAATGACACAATCCGCATGGGAGCTGTTCGGATGGTGGATTCGCTGTTGTGTGAGCAACAGTATGAGGATAATGGGATACAAGTCAGCATCACTGACAGCATGTTCTGTGCCAAACAAGACCACACAGCCTTTTCTAATATATGCCCTGCTGAGACTGGTGGGATTGCAGCCATAACTTTGCCAGGAAAAGCAACTCCTGAGCTAAGGTGGCACCTGATAGGATTAGTGAGCTGGGGTTATGATAAAACTTGCAGCCTAGAACTCTACAGTGGCTACACCAAAGCTCTTCCCTTCAAAGACTGGATTGAGAAGAACCTGAAATAAAAAGCTGCGTCTGGAAATGGCATTTTATAACTACCATAGTATCTCTCTCAGTCTCTGCTGCTTTAGGCTTCTCATCCCAGTGATGAGCCACGTCTGGGATAAGGTTAAAGCAGACAGCCTGCTAATTTTTCCTAGGATCAGATGTTCCATCAGGCTACTTTTACTCAACCCATGACAGAGGGTCTTAGTGCATGAGAAGTTTTGCCATATTTCACCTGTCTCCCCTGCTGGGAGGATGATGCTCTGCTCCCGAGTCTGACATACAGAAACAGGACAGCAAATTCTGACTGAAATTAATCTGTAGTGTGGAGTCCCCTAGAGAAATTGATGGCAAGCCTCTCCCAAAGATCTGTGTGACTGAGTGGATTAGGAGGCTGGAAAGAGTAGCCTGAATTCATTACGATGGATGAGCTTGTTACAGTATGTGCTGTCTGTATTGCCATACTACAATGTAATCTTTTTCCCTCCCAAGTACTTTACACATTTAAATAAACCATGGTTTGGATTTTTAACCTACATGCCCATGTCTGACATTATTTAGATTCCTTGTTGCTTCTGTGTCACACTCTAGGGACTCTCTACTGCCCTTGTCTGTTTGTATGTGACTCTCATTTGGGACTCTTCAGGTACACTAAAAGGCAGAATTAGCACAAAATTCAATTACTACATAAATAACAAGATTTTTTTTTCTTAATACATCCAGTGCCGCTATTGTTCTACATGAACCATTGCAATGAAACATACAGGGGGTTACCTCCCACCTTGTATTCTGAACAGATGAAAACCTGAAACATATTTTTAAAAACATTTTTGCATGTGGATTATTTCAAAGACCTATGAAAACCTCAGGAAAACTTCTGGTTTCCATCAGTTCACATACTTTTGTGGCAAAACAACTCCTCTGTAGCTCTTCAGGGTGAAGAATAAAGGTCTCACACTTAGCAGAGGCTTTTCTTGACTGGACTGTTTGACATCAAAGTGTAAGATTCTCCCACTGGGCATGCTGTCTAGCGGAGAGACTTTGGTCTCCTCATGGTCCTTAATTACTGCTGTTTCCCTAAATCATTCTCCATTCAGTTGTGGCTAAAGACTAGAGATGAGCCCTAGAAAAAGTTGGGGAGGAGGGACAGGGGAACATCTCCCATCAGTAATGACTCCTGGAAAAGTCATCTATGACACCCTGGAATTTGTAGGACCTCCAAATTATTACAGTGCCCAAAACAGCTCACAGCAATAGTTGGATGTGAAGCCTGGGGATCTGATGAAAGGATTTAGTACTCTCACCAAGAAGGACTCAGATCCTGAAGTCATGTTCTGCCTAGCCGGCAAGGCTATGGCAATTGTAAGCTAAGTAGTCTGATTTCAGCTCTGATTCTCTGATGCTGTGAAATCTTGTTAAGAGTTTCTTAGCATTCAGTAGTTTCTACCTACTTTTGAATCTGAAAATTGCTGCTAAAAGGGCAATTAGTATTGGAGGTCATTCCATGTAATTTGTATTTTGCTTTCCTGGGCAGAAAGACTTAATGTGTTATGCTTTTGCACCTTTCTTATTTTCACTGGCAATAGGACCAGGTGATGTTCCTTGAATCAAAAAGTTTAAGGGCTACAACCAAAGTATATTGTTTCTCTTTATCTTGTTTCTCTGTCTCCTCCTGCCAGGAGATTATGCTTGGCTGACAAACTGCATGACAACAACAGCAACAA
Source organism: Mycteria americana (assembly GCF_035582795.1). Taxonomy (NCBI): domain Eukaryota; kingdom Metazoa; phylum Chordata; class Aves; order Ciconiiformes; family Ciconiidae; genus Mycteria; species Mycteria americana. The sequence continues at coordinate 24,613,246 of NC_134369.1, read as the reverse complement.
AAATTCTGAATTAAATGTGAAAAATAAGATGTGTTTCATTCCTCTGCTAGGAGGAACACGTGCCAGTGAACATGTGGTACTCCCCCGCTGACAGAAGGCGTTAGAGGAAATTAGGTGACAGTTTTGGAGAAGGGCAAACTTGCAGAAAGTCAAAATATGTTTCTTCCTAAGACTATTGATGAAGAATAAAATGAAAAAGGAATAGAATTGTTTATTGGAGCCTGGCTTGCCCAGTCAGACCTCCTCCATTAAATGAGAGTCTCTACACTCTAATGGTAACAGAAATTCTCTTCTAAAACAGAAATCATAAAGGTCTGTGAGCTGGTTCTTTTCTCAGTTATGACACTGTAATGGCATTGCTCTCCATAGCATTACTGTTCTCCACTGCTACAACTGAGAGAGAAGAAGAGGCTCTAAATGTGTTTTTCTCCCTCTAGGATTTGTCCAGTAGAGAACTAGGCAGTCCACACAGATCTGCAAAAGTCTGTGTTAATTCCAGCTTTAGCCCTCACTCTTGTCCTTTTACTAAAGATCAGCCATGCCTAGTATTTACTGATCCTCTAACTCCTCCTCAGTGTTGAATCCCATTCGCATTTGGCTTCAAACCACACACAGATCTGGCAAAGAATAGCTGAAAGTTTCTGGGCTTGGGAAGCAGCAATATAGCTGTTCACTGGCTGTATATCACACAAAAGTATATTCTTGAAGAGAAACTTGAAGGAATTCAGGGAATGAAAATCACTGGAGGAGGTTTCTACAGCTGTGTGTGCACAGCAGAATTCAACCCCCCTTCTTTTTACAGTCCTGATGCTCTTCAAAGAAAACAGAAGCAAGAAAACGGCCAGGTTCCTCTCAACCCCAAGATTCAGATTTTAGCACAGTCCTCTATAGAAAGAGGAATTAGCTGTAGCAGTTGGTTCTACTTCTGGACCTTAATGATGTTTGAATCCTAGATTCAATTCTGGCTAATCTCTAAATGCAAACATAATGTTTTATTTCTATTGTTATATGACATAGGTATTCACATGTATGGGTGGGCAGTCATATCAACATATCCAAGCACCTGCACCATGCCTAGTATTCGTAGGAATTACAAATCAGCTTGTCCATCCTGTCTGGCAGGCTGACCCACAGTAGTTCCATACTTACAGCCTGAGCAGAACAGGGGTTAATATCTAACACCAATAATGAGGGAAAATAGGGGATGAAAGTTTGAAAAAAACAACCTGTGAGCTGGAATCACTAATCCCTTTGATAGCTAGGATCTATTTTTAAGATGCAAAACTATTTGAAACATCTCTTTCTAAACAGGTGAGGATCTATGCCATCTGTTGGAGAAAGGGTGTGAAATAGCACAACGTGGATATCAACACATCTTCCCTCCAAGGAAGATAGCTCTGCATTCTGGAAAGGCTGTAAAGATTTTGCTATGAAAAAAAGAGAGCAAAACAGTCTGCATTCTTACTCACTCCAAGGGATTTATACTTGTCCCTTTGTATGTTTTTGGGTCTGGGGGTGCATTAAATCACTTCCAAAAGCCAGGGTGCTCAGCTGAAAAATAGCACTGTAAGAAACGGACATACTGAAGTACCTGCTCTTCTCAGGCATACCTTCAGTGACTCTAGTGGAATTGCCCTGGTAACTTCTTTCCCTTGAAAACCTAACTCCATGGTAACGTTACAAGAAAAAATGTGTATTTGAGTAGGGCTAGGGAATGCATACTAAGCTGCATTCTGCCATTTTTAAGGACAGGTACTGGAATCAGTTGGGTTGCAGGAAAGGCATCCTGGGGGAGCAGGAGCAGTGGGCAGGGTTGAGCAGCCTTTGCTCAGCTGTGCATCCCCTGCAGCCTTGGAGCTCCTTATCATGGCAGGGAGCTTCCTGCACAGCTGCTGGCTTTCTGTGCCGCCTCCTTGGTGCAGAGTGACGAGGCTACGGCAGAAATGTTTCCTCCCTGTGAAACGGAACATGAGGCTGGTCAGACTTGGATGGAAAGACAGCACCGAGGTTGGCAGGCAGAGCCTGAGCTGGGGGAAACTGAAGTGAAGGTGCATGGCAGTGTCTTGACATGGCATGAGTGTTGCGTGCCCCAGCACGAGTGCAGTTACCAAACAGCATGCGAACTTCCTGTCCTCGCTACAAACATGGCCCGGCTGTAGCTTGCAGGCCAGGCAGTGGGCTGCCAGGCCAGCCTGTGGCTGGTAGCAGGATCTGGAAAATTCCTGTTCCCTGCTGCTGTTCCCAAGCATGATGAGGTGAGGAGGAGGGGTCACACCAGCACCTCCCTGTGTTCTCCTGTGAGCCGAAGTGCTGTGAGTGCCCGTCCAACCCTCCCTGCTCTGACGAGGGGCCTGCTAGGGCAGCCGTGGCCCGGCCGTGCCTTCCCGCCCGCGTTCCCGGCGGCTCCTGCCCCAGCACGGTGGGGCCGCTGCAGCGGGACTCGGCCGCGCCCCAGCAACTACCGTGACCACCGCCCTGCGGCCCCGCCGGCAGGAGGCTCCGCCCGCACCTCAGCCTCCCCCGGCCCCCGGGCCCGCCAGGCCGCGGCCACGTGCAGCGCCCTCCGGCGGAGCGGGGCGGTGCTGAGGGGCGCGGCAGCGGCGGGCGGTGCAGGTAGGGACGCGGTGCGGGACGGGCCTGGGCCTGGGCCCGGGCCTGGGCCCGGGCCTGGGCGCGGTCGAGGGCGCTGAGAGTGTACAAGAGGGCGCAGGGAGGCGCTGCAGCCACCCGCGGGACGACGGCCGCTTCCCGGGGCCGCGGCGGCGCGGGGCTGGGCCAGCTCCGGCGCTCCCGGGCTTTGCTCCGCGGTCAGGCTGAGCTTGCGGGGACGCCGCTGCCAGGCCTCGCCGCCCCGGCCGGGGTCCCGCTACGCCGGCAGGTGGGGCCTCCGCCGCGGCACCGCCTCCGCCTCCCCGGCAGGGGGCAGCACCGCCCCGCGCCGCCGCCGGGCCGGGCCGGGCCGGGCTGGGGCCCGGCGCGCTCGGTGTGACCGCGCCGCGCCGTGCTTGTACCTTAGAACGGGCGGCTCCGCTCGCCGCTGCCTTTCGGTCCTGCTGCGGCCGGCGGCCAGCCCCGGGCTCTCGCGAAGGGCTGAACGGGCCGCGCCTGGCGAGGGGCGGCTGCCTACCGCCGTGCCGGGCCATGCAGCCTCGGGAGGCTGCCGCCGCGGCGTGGCGGGGCAGGTGCCTTGGCTGCGGCGGGCGCGACCCTCGGCCGGGCGGGCTGCGGGACTCTTCTCCCGCCGGAGTGCCGGCCCGCTCGCCCAGGGAACATGAGGGGCATGCGGTGGCAACCGGACGCCCATGGGATGTGTGTGGGGGGTTCGCTCCTTTCCGTCGGTCCCGGCCGGCTCCCCGGAGTCCCGGCGGGCCCTCTCGGTGCGGAGGGCCGGGCCTACCCCGGGGAGGGGGCGGCGGTCCGCGGCGAGCGGGGCAGGTCGTGGTCGGCAGCGCCCGGCCCTCCCCCTGCGAGGGACTTGCTGCCGCCCCCCCCGTTTCTGCCAAGGAGCGGTTGGGGGGATTTATAGGAGTAACAACGGCTCGTGATGTCAGCCCGTGCCTAAAATAGAGAGGGATAGACTGCAAATCCACGGCTCGAGGGCTAAAACCTTCCAATCCAGCCTCAGCCAACACCGCGCCGATGTGAAGTCACCCCCACCTCTCACACACGCACACGCACCCCACGGCGAGGGGAGGGAGCCGGGGATCGCAGCCCAGGTGCCAGCGGCTCCTCGCCCCGCCGGCCACTGTTCGGCGGCCGCGTGGCAGCAGCGCTGGTCCTCGGGGCACGGAGAGCCCTCGCTGGGGTGGCGGCGGCGGGGTGGGGGAGAGCCGAGGAGCGGAGCTGCCGGATCCTCGCCCTGCAGAGCTCCCAGGATTACAAGGAATTGCGTGCTCCTTCCCAGACGCGAGCGAGGGTTATCCCAAAGAGCCAATCTCCTTCGCGCCCTACTGTCCAAAATAATCCCTTGGACTCTTGAGAAGACAGGGGGGCTTTCGGGACGATGGCATCGACAGAAGGGTGAGGGGGACTGTCTGTTGGGAGGGAGGAACGGGAGGATCGCAGGGAGGGGGGGGTCCGGCATTGTGCTTTTGGTAACAGTTTCCTGTTATCTGCTTCATTGTTATTCCTTGCCCCTCGCCATTCCCTAACGGCATAATTAGGGAGCGAGAGGAAACGAGAAGCAGATGAGCCCCATTTAGGAGAGGGAGAGAGGGAGGGAAAAAAGAATTTCAAATATGAGCCATTGGAAGGGTTTTGCTTTTCCTCCCATCACTTCTTCATTTAACCCCTGGAGGGCAGATCAAGCTTAAACCACCTGCCTGAAAGAAGAGTCCAAGTGAATGGTTAACTCAGAGGTGGAGGGAGGATATAATCCTAAATGTAATAACAGTAATCAAAAGTTCAAAAAGAATCGAGGAGCTGTCCCCCCACCCGCCCCTTAAAAAGGCAACAAACAAATCCAACTTCTTGAGGAGTTTTCCAATTTTGCAGTTTTGTGCCAAATGCATTACAGTGCTAGCAAGAGAAATGCTGGGAAGGGCGAAAGGTTATACGAGAGGCTTTAAAGAAAAGCAAACACAGTTCAGCCCTGGTAGCGTCCCTTGGAAGGAAACCTTTCTCCCTACCCATGATGATTGTGAGGATCAGCCGCTTCGTTGCTCAGATGGGGCTGGGGGCTTGTTCAGTTTACGGAGTAACCAGCAGTAGGAAAGAAAAGAAAATGTTTCTTTGATCTCTGGTTGCCCTCTTAGAATACTGGCTAGTATTAGACTGCGTCTAGTGTGAGCCTCCCCTTTATCCCTGGATGTTGTCAGGTTATATCAGCATGATCTGCTCTGGACAGGACTCTCTGAGGACAGAGTGCAAAAGGAAGCTCTGTTCATATTGCTTTTGTGTCTCTCAGGCTGAAAGACTTGCTGAGCTGATTTAAATAACCTGAGACATGTCTGGGAGGGTGTGCGCACAAGTGTCCCGTTACCGGGACAAAGGAAGGAACTGGCTCTCTGCAGAGTGGCCCTTGAGCAGTTGGCTTGGGAGGAGTGGAAGGTTAGAAAGTATTAGCTTTGGTTGCTTTAGAAAAAGGACAATCCCCCAGGTCTGACAGAGGGCAAATCTGTGGGGCTCTTCTGGCTCTTCACGGGACTGTGGCAGAGGTAACTGACTTACCATTTGCTACTGCCTTGCCTTCGTGGGGAATTTCTGCTCCAATTTGTACATTCCTGTTTTGGTAGCAGCCCAGCAGCTTAATCTACCCTGTAGCATTTCCTCTGACATTGAAGTCACTTAACTAGATACTGTCAACAAATAATTGGAGCCATGAGGAAGAAGCTCGGAGATGGAAGAACCAGCCTACATCTGTAGGGTTGCAGGTCTGTCTTCTCTGTCCCTTCTGTATCCTTGGACTACCCCAACTTTTGCTCCCCTCTGGGTGCTCCAGTCACCTGCTGTTTTCATTCCCACATAAGGTAGCTGTAGAGGTCTATGCTTGTTTCGGACCGGTGGGGAATGTGGGATCTGCTGTGCAGGGTTTTAGTAAGAGGAGACATGAAGAGAGGTGGCTGTTTTAGAGGGATTTGTCAACTTTGGATGAAAGGAGCTTTTAAATGTATGTAAAAAGAGAGGTGCTTTTAAAAGAAGTTGGCTGAACAGGTGGGCTAAAACAGATGAGAGTGCCAGAAACAGAAAGGCTTCAATAGATGGATGCTTTTGCTTTCCTTACTGGACAGAGCTAAATTGTCAAGGTGAGAAAAGAAACAAAAAGTTCAGGCTTTGCTTTCAAACTTTTTCGGAAATTTTTCTAGACTAAGACAAGCTGAAACTATTTATTTGGTGTGATTCAACTAGTGCTTGATGATAGCTGAAGGAGGTGTGGAAAACAAGTTGAGTGGGAAAGATTTCACTTGTCAGTCCCTTTTTACCAGTGAGAACCTCTTCCAAAACTGAATTGTCATCTTTCCCTCCCCTCAGGTAAAAAGCTGAGGATGGAGATAAGCTTTACACTCTGGCATAAAGGTGAGCACCATAAGGATCATCAGGGAAAGTGAATACTGACCAGACCTTGTTCAAGAAAGGCTTTCCACCAGCACCGGCACAGTGGGAAAAAGGTAGCAGAAAGTGCCCGTTGCTGCAAGCAGAGCAGTGTATCTCAGGCACACACAGGTACATGGAGAAAGACCTGCTGGAGGTGGGGACAAACTGTATGCACTCCAGGTTTATGTCTGGTGGCTCTTGGGATGTTCAGATAGATACGTTAGTCGAGATCTGAAGTACATAAGTTTATTTTGTTGTGATAGAACTATTCCAACCACAGTCATTTTTGCAGTGTGTTATTTCTCCTCTACCAGGGGAGCTTACATAAAATCTTAAAAGTGGGGATGTCAGGGGTGTGACAGGATACTTGGCGAACAACAAAAGGCCCCAATATATACACAGAGGAAGGGAAATCTGTATTCCATTGTTAAGAAGTAGTGGTCGCTTACAGCCAGGATTTGCTAGGAAAGATTTCCTTATCTGCGCCTTTCCAGTAATTTTTTTTTTCTTGCAATGTCTTATTTGGTTAAGCTTATCCATGTGTGGAAATTTTCTGCCCAAATCTTTCTGTTCCAAGAGGATGGTGGACAACGGGAAACTTCAGTCAGTTGAAAATGAGAAAGGAAATGTCTCCCAACATGGCAAAATCAGACTCGTGTCCTCTGGCTCTACCTTGCTGTAGTTCCAGCTAGCGGGGCTTTGGTTTACTGTTGAATATGCTGTCTGTATCTTGACTGTTAAGTCTTCCTTTCACAAAATCCCGATACAGATCTCATTACCAAGATGGATTTTTGGTGTTTAGCTGGTGCTGAAAACAGAAGATAGCTAGGTCAAGGAGGAAGGGCTAGAACCAAGTATTGATACTGTTCAGGGTTGCTTGTTTTTATGTTCTCTGTTTAAACATCCTCTGCTGGCCATGACTGCAAACAGGGTGCTGCTGGGAGCAGTGGCCTTCTGATCTATGCCGGCATCGCCTTTCGTGAGTTCTTAGCGTGGTTCAAAGATCCAGCAACATTAGTTCATATTCACACGTTGTGGTGTCTGGCATAGGGCTTAGTATGTGGTAGGTTGAACCTATGGAGACTTACCGTAGCAGAGCATTTAAGCATTTCCTTTGCTTTTACAGGGTCTGAGAGGACCTAAAGGTTAAATGAGAATGACTCTGATCCAATTGATGCCAATGTTTGCCTTCAGACCTTTGAGCAAAGTCCTGAACACCTTGCTTCACATGTTTTTGTTATGGCTCTCATCTCTCTCTTTAGTGTTACTGTTTCAAAAGGGAAAGAATGCAATACTTTGCTACTGTTTTTTTAAAAAAAACCACATTTGTATAACCTAGAGATAGGTTTTAGATGTTAAATCAGCATGCAACTTTGTAACTTAGATATTAAACTTTGATGTTTAAATTATTTATTTTGTTTTACCTATTTGAGAGATTCTGTTTTAGATATTCTAAAAGTCTGGAGATGCGTTTGTATTTTGTATACTGTTGAAGAGTGGGAATTTCAGGTGTGAAGTTTGGGTTTGGGTCTGTTCCTTCAAGAATATAGCCACTAGGAGACACTATCACTGCATCTGTAGTAGTAAATTAAACAGGCAGAGTGGGTGCCCGAGCTGGGAGCTCAACTCACTGCGTGCAGGTCAGCGTCAGAGCAGTTGCGCCATGGCTTTGGCCAAGCAGCTCTCTCCTAGTTCACAGGCATGGTTAGGGTGTCAGCGTAAGCCAATGGCCATTCCTGGTGGGCAGTTTGGATGTGATCACCATATTTTGGACAGTTTAATAATACTGATGTGGGCTCTTCCATTTCCGTTGGTCTCAGTGCTAGAGAACAGTCCCAGGGCAGGTTTATGAAAAGAACAGAGATGTTACCCTTATGGATATATGGTACACAGTTAACAGGCAAGTCTGTGTGTGCGTGTGTGTATGCACCCTGCTACAAAATAAATCTAGTGAAGTGGAATAGTACACTGAAACATTATTATGTTTGAAAATACATAAGTCTAGGTAATTGCTTAGCATCATGATTTGATTAGTGAGATAGTTGTAAGTGCTTCACAATTTTATGTACACGTAATATAAATGGTGTTTATGTAATATGAAATGGCATGGATGCAGAGCTCCCATTCTGTTCAGAGTAGCAGATGTACTGCATGCAAGCTACAGAGATCCCTCCTTGGTATTTGACTTTATCAATATCTCACTTAACAGGAAAAAAAAACCAACCCAAAAAACCCCATCTGTGGTCCATTCCTCCTCCTCAGACTTGATTGTTCCTACATTCTTCTGTAGATACTCTCTATTTTCATCCCAAGTTTCACTGTCTCTGAAGCTACAGTTCCATGGCCATGAATACCGTTTGTCAGTACTACCTGATCACCCAAACAATATGAGTTTGATCCAGATTAGGGAGTGTATGATTTGATTTCTCTAAAATTAGCCACAGCATATAGTATGGAACTTACACAGTTTTTATACTAGCTGTAGAAAGATGATTATTAGTCAGTTCAACATAAAGTTAACACAGGAGGCACAAACAATAAATACCTTACCTGGCATCAAGCCCTGTGGATGCAAGTTAACCTGTCAACATTTTTTGAACAATTTGAACCTTAAGAATTAATTTATTGTACAGGATTAGTGTTTTAGTCATGCGGCTGTGGTGGTTTTGGATCTTTGAGTAGGAGTCCTAAAGCCATTTGCTGCATTGTCAAGACAAAGCCTGAAAGGGAGATTGCCAATACGTATTATACACCTAGCCCAGAGACAATGGGACACACCTCTGTGAGTCAGAAAAACTAGCTTTGCATTTCATGGTAGGGTTCAGGCACCTACATAGGAGAGTGGGTTTTCAGGATCTGCCACAATATGTACAACAAGCACGCCCACAGATTTCTTGTCATCTGAGTTTTTACTCTTTAATTTACCCACAAAATTCCTCTAAATGGAAACTTGATGAAATGTGCCGGCATAAATGTTTAGATACTTAAGAGGATGAAATCCTCCGAGTGCTCTCACTGTTATTTTTATGCAGGATTTGAAGAGTACTGACTCAGGATGGAGATGTTTTACCCTATGCTCTTTCTCAGACATTTTGTAGGACAGGTGGAGTGGATGTAGCCTATTAATTAGACATATCAGCTGTGGCTCTGACCTCATTTCACTGTTGTCGATTGCAAATCTCTCATCGATTTCAATAAAATAGAATTAGGCTGTACAGAAGATAACTCATGTTCCTTAAAACTAATCTGATGACATGATAGTTCTCATGGCCCCAACCTTCAGTTTGGCCTTGAGCTCCACTTTCAAAAAGAAGTTGTCACCTAGACATTAACTCCAGTTTTCTACATATCTAGATCCATTCTGGTGCATAGACGCACAAGAATTAAAAAACTTCTTATAAAGCCTACAGGGGCTTATTTATTCTGAACTTTTTGGAAAAAGCAGATTATAGTATTGGGTTAGATATACAAAGGCTAAAGGGAGATAGTGCTTCCTTAAAAAATGGCTAAAGTTTTCCAAAGTCTTGCCTTACTGTAGGTTTCCATGAGATAAACAAACACATATGTACACCCTCCTCCATGAACATACATGCAGATGTATACGTACAAGTGTACTAAGCAGTACACTAAGCTGAGTACACTTGCTAAGTGTACTCAGCATACAAAGCAGTACTGTATTTCTATACTAGCAAATTACTGCATTTCATTTTTCTTCTTCGTCTTCCTGTTTCCCCTTGATCTACAGGCTATCCCAGCCAAGATTGTTAATAATTTTAAATTTGTGAGCAGTGTTTAAAGGGTTACAGTGTTTCAGTTAAAAAAGGCTGTTATTAAATCTCTGTCCTGTTTCACCTGTGTAGCAGTGTGGTTGGCATGCGGGTTCCTTCACAGTGTACGCAACAGTGGGAGCACTGGGGCTGTGTATGCAGGGGGACGCGGTGCCCACACTAACCCTAGCCTGCAGTGCCAGGCTATCTCTGCAAAGAGTTGTCTTCATACAGGACAAGCTGTGTGCTTGGGAGGGGTGTGGAGAGAAGGCACAGTGTTAACAAGTGGGCCTTCATCTTCAGTACCTTCTCATTTAATACCTTTTCATTTTCTGTATGATTTAATTCCCTTCGCCAGCCCAATGTGTTGCAATACCTGCTATTTAGAACAATTAATTGTATGAGTTCATGAAAACACTGGCTGGATCTGTCAAATCCATGATCTCTGTTATTGTCCGTCTGCTAATGAAAACTCCTCTCCCACCAAGTCAGTACAATGTTTCACACTTTTAGTCTCCAGCTTGTTAGTTTAAAATGCTATTTCCAGAAGCATATAAGCAATAAAAATAACGGTGCTTTTATGTATTTAATCCTACCTCTATATTAATTTCAAAGCCTCTCAGTGTACTTAAAGCTTTAAGACAATTAGCTACAATACATGTCTCAGTGCTTGGGAAAGATAACAGACTAGGTTCAAAGATCGTCATATTTTCTAACTTGTATCTAGAACATATTTGATCCTGTGTAAGCAATTCCAAATTGGGGATCCTTACAAGGAAGAACAAAAAAGAACCAAGGCATAAAAGACCTAAGGAACACTCCTGCTAATTACAGGCATCTTTAGGAGAATGGCATGAAATTCACAAAAATGCAGTATTTCAGGTTCACTGACATGTCTGAGAAATCAAATTCATTGAAGTGTTTTAAGGTGGAAGGGGAAGGGGAATTTAAAAATGAAAAACATTTAATTTTTATTTTTCAAAAATAAATGCTTCGTTTCAGCCCAAACATTTTCATTTCAAACCTATTTTTCAATTGAAAAAAAGGTCAATGAGAAAAGGAAGACTAAAGTGAAATGTAGGGGCTCAATACAAAGGAAAACACTTCACTGCATAATAAGGAAATATTTTGGGTTGACTAAAACAATATTTGTCTTTTTGTGTGTGGGTTTTTTTTTTTTTAAGTTTTGCTGACAAACTCAAAACATATCTTTTTTAGTGTGACTGTGACTGATCTATTTCTTGACTTTTTAAAAATATAAACATCAAGTCAAAAATCAGTAATTTTTCCAGGCTGCTTTCTGCTCAGTAGCCTTTTTTACTATTTTCTCAACACATGAGTTAAACTCTGGGCTATTCCTGTAGGCATTTAAATTTATAGAGAATCATAGAATCATAGAATAGTTTGGGTTGGAAGGGACCTTTAAAGGTCATCTAGTCCAACCCTCCTGCAATTAGCAGGGACATCTTTAACTAGGTCAGGTTGCTCAGAGCCCTGTCCAACCTGACCTTGAACACTTACAGGGATGAGGCATCTACCATGTCTCTGGGCAACCTGTTCCAGTGTTTCACCATCCTCATTGTTAAAAATTTCTTCCTTATATCTAGTCTAAATCTACCCTTGTTTAGTTTAAAACCATTCCCCCTTGTCCTATCGCCACAAGCCCTGCTAAAAAGTCTCTCCCCATCTTTCTTATAAGCCCCCTTTAAGTATTGAAAGGCCGTAAATAAGGTCTCCCAGAGCCTGCTCTTCTCCAGGCTGAACAACCCCAACTCTCCCAGCCTTTCCTCATAGGAGAGGTATTCCATCCCTCTGATCATCTTCATGACCCTCCTCTGGACCCACTCCAACAGGTCCATGTCTTTCCTGTGCTGAGGACTCCAGAGCTGGATGCAGTACGCCAGGTGGGGTCTCATCAGAGCAGAGTAGAGGGGCAGAATCACCTCCCTCGACCTGCTGGACTCGCTTCTTTTGATGCAGCTCAGGATACGGTTGGCTTTCTGGGCTGCGAGCGCACATTGTTGGCTCATGTCCAGCTTTTCATCCACCAGTACCCCCAAGTCCTTCCCAGCAGGGCTGCTCTCAATCCCTTCATCCCCTAGCCTGTATTGATACCAGGGGTTGCCCTGACCCAGGTGCAGGACCTTGCACTTGGCCTTGTTGAACCTCATGAGGTTCACATGGGCCCACTTCTCCAGCTTGTCCAGGTCCCTCTGAATGGCATCCTGTCCCTCAGGCATGTCAACTGCACCACTCAGCTTGGTGTTGTCTGCAAACTTGCTGAGGGTGCACTTGATCCCACCGCCTGTGTCATTGATGAAGATATTAAACAGTACTGGTCCCAATATGGACCCCTGAAGGACACCACTCATCACTGATCTCCCTCTGGACCTCCCTCTGGGGTCTCCCAATTGAGCTGCTGACCACTACTCTCTGGATGTGACCTTCCAGCCAATTTCTTATGCACTGAACAGTCCACCCATCAAACCCGTATCTCTCCCATTTAAAGGGAAGGATGTTGTGGGGGACTGTGTCAAAGGCCTTGCAGAAATCTAGATGATGACGTCAGTGGCTCTTCTCCTGTCCACTGATGTAGTCACTCCATCATAGAAGGCCACTAGGTTCGTCAAGCAAGACTTGCCCTTGGTGAAGCCATGCTGGCTGTCTCAAATCACCTCCCTGTCCCTCCATGTGCCTTAGCATAGCTTCTAGGAGAATCTGTTCCATGATCTTCCCAGGCACAGAGGTGAGGCTGAGAGGTCGGTAGTTCCCAGGGTCATCCTTTCTACCCTTTTTAAAGATGGGCACAATGTTTCCCTTTTTCCAGTCACCAGGGACTTCACCTGACTGCCATGACTTTTCCAGTGTCATGGAGAGGGGCTTGGCAACTACATCAGCCAATTCCCTCAGGACTCTGGGCTGCATCTCATCAGGTCCCATAGACTTATGTATGTTCAGGTTCCTCAGGTGGTCTCAAACCTGATCTTCTCTTACAGTGGGAGGGACTTTGCTCCCCCAGGCCCTGCCTTGTGGTCCATCCACTTGAGAGGTCTGGGAAGAGAGCTTGCCAGTGAAGACTGTGGCAAAAAAGTTTGAGAACCTCAGCATTCTCCTTGTCTGTTGTTACCAGTTTGCCAGTCTTGTTCATCAGGGGGGTGTACACTTTCTTTGACCTTCCTTTCCTGGCTGACATACCCATAGAAGCTCTTCTTATTATTCTTTGCATCCCTTGCCAAGTTCAGCTCCAGCCACGCCTTGGCCTTCCTGACCCCATCCCTACACAACCAGGCAGTGTCCCTATACTGTTCCCAGGATACCTGTCCCTGCTTCCACTGCCTGTGCATTTCCTTCTTGTCCTTTAGTTTGACCAGCAGGTCTTCATTCATCCATGCTGGTCTCTTGCCTTCCTTGCCTGATTTCTTACACCTGGGGATTGAGAGATTGTGTGCTTTATGGAAAGCATCCTTAAAGATCTGCCAGCCCTGTTCTGCTCCCTTGTCCCTGAGGGCAGTTTCCCAGGGGGTCCTGTTGACTAATTTCTTGAACAGCTGGAAGTTTGCTTTCCTAAAATTCAGGGTCCTGACTTTACTTTTTGCCTGTCCTGTATCCCTCAGGACTGCGAACTCCACCAGCGCATGATCACTGCAGCCCAGGCTGCCTCCAATCTGGATGTGACCAATTAGCTCACCTGTGTTGGTGACCAACAGGTCCAGTATCGCATCCCCTCTGGTAGGGCTGTCTATTACCTGGGTTAAGAAGCTATCCTCAATGCATTCCAGGAGTCCTGGATTGCCTACAGCTCGCCATGCTGCTTTTCCAGCAGATGTCGGGGTAGTTGAAGTGCCCCAGCAGGACGAGAGCCTGTGAGAGCAATGCCTCCTGTAGCTGGAGTAAGAAGTCTTCATCAATAGGCTTCCCTTGATCGGGTGGCCTGTAGTAGGCACCAACAACAAGGTTCTCTTTGTTGCCTTGGTGTCTAATGGGTAAGAACCCATATGCTTTCAGCCTGCTTGTGGCTATTCTTCGGAGACAGCTCTTCATACTCTATCAATTTCTTAACATAGAGGGCAACTCCTCTGCCCTTCCTTCCTTCCTTGCCTGTTCCTTCCGAACAGCCTGTAGCCATCAATAGCTGCACTCCAGTCATGGCATTTGTCCCACCAACTTTCAGGAATGGCAACTAGGTCATAGCTTTCTAGCAGCACGGTGGCTTCCAGCTCCTCCTGTTTGTTGCCCATGCTGCGTGCATTGGTGTCGACAGCTGGGCTGTCGGCCGTGTCACCTTCTTAGAGGAACACCCCTTAATTCCTTTGAGGTATTTCACTGGTGTTTCCCTGTTGGCTCCTATTACCTCAGGAGCCCCTGGCTTATCTACGCAAGACTTCAAGTGTGCTCCAGTGTAGCCAGCACATCTCAGAGCACAGGCTGAGGGGCCCTCACTAGCACCCCATCCCTCTAACCGTGGCATGTCTTCCCACAGCTTGTCACAGGCAAGCCTGATATTATCGCCTCTCCCCCTTCAAGTCTAGTTTAAAGCTCTGTCAATGAGCCCTGCAAGCTTGTGAGCAAAGACCCTCTTCCCCCTTTGAGAAAGGTGAATCCCATCTGACACCAGCAGGCCTGGTGCCGTGTAGGCCCTCCCATTATTGAAAAACCCAAAATTGTGGCAGTGACACCAGCCATGGAGCCATGTATTAATTGAGTGAATGTGTCTGTTTCTTCCAATGTCACTGCCTGCAACTGGAAGGAGAGAGGAAAAAATAGCCTGTGCTCCAGATTCCCTTACCAACCGTTGCAAGGCCCTGAAGTCTCTTTTGATTGCCCTCGGACTATGCATTGCGGCTTCATCACCACCCACATGGAAGAGCAGTAGGAAGAGCAGGAAGATGCAGCCTGAGGGCTGCACCAGTCTAGGAAGTTTCCTAGTGATGTCCTTAACCCAGCCCCAGGGAGGCAGCAGGCTACCCTAAGAGGAGGGTCTGTCTGGCATATTGGACCCTCTGTTCCCCTCAGAAGGGAGTTACCTACAACTATAATATACATTATGTATATGTATATATATGTGTGTGTATGCTTCATTGCTCCATTTCAGATACTGTCTCCTTCAACAGTTTTATTTAGTAGACTTTGCTGCTGTTTCTGTCATATCGGTGCATTTTAATGCCACCTCTGTCATATATTTCCACAGTAACTTTTGGCTTTCTCCTTTACCATTAGATATTGGTCTACTTCCTACACTTTCAGCCATCTCTGTTGTCATTCTTTTATTTCTAGTCCTTCATGGCTTCTGTTTTGTCTTTTTTTAATAGTTCTCTTTCCTGGTCACTAGACACTGATAATTCACCTAGCGTCTCTGTGAAGACAGCAAGCTGAGAAGAGGTTTTGCCAAGTCTCTATGCTTCAGTACTGTTTTGTTTAGTTTGGCGTAAAATGTTTCTTCTTCTCTGGCTGCATGCAAAGGCATATCTGATTCTGTCTTCAGCTGGTTCACTGGTGTTGCTTCCAAAATTGCCAGGAAGTTTTGAGCCTTTTCTCTGTCAATCTCAAAACCTGTTAGTGTATTTTGCAGTGTTGATTTTCACAACGGCAGGTTTGCTGTGTTGGTTTCTAATACTGGTAGCTATATATAGGCATAGGGGCTGCCTTCCTGTCTCTGTTGGGTGGGCAGAATGCAACTGCCATTACCAAAGTCAAGGTCCTTGAGCTCCGTCCAGGAATTGAGCTTTCTCTTATTCTGTGATAGCTCATTATCTGCATCCCCAATAAGAAGATAATGGATAGCACCTCTGAAATAGATGTTTCAGGGCAAGTTTAAATTTAATCAATCATCCCTTCGGCATATCCAGAATAATCAGTGATTAATCAGTGTAAAATCTGTGAGAAGATGGTCAGTTTGGTACTAGAACACTTAGAGGGGGAGAGGGGGTAGCAGTAAAACCTGCATTCAAACTGATACTTGCCAAAAGTGTAAATGCATTAATTTATCCCTGTACATCTACCCCAGTGAAGACAGATAAACAGGTCTAAGGGGAGCTATAAGTATATCACCTGCTAGTTCACATTTCTGTGTGAATCAAGTTAGTCTCGCTTAGCCCCACTGCTAAATTTGTCCTTCAAATCTGAGAGTGACTGCACCTCTGATTTACTTGTGGCCTCCTTAAGCCATACCATGTGGTTTCCAGATGGTGGACGTCATCTCCCCCGAGGCAGGAGCCCCTGGTGTTTGCCTTTCCAACTGTTCATTGTACTTCCTCCTGTCATTTACTGTGCTAACCCCAGCAGCTGAGTTAAGTTTGGATCTTGGAGATTCGCTTTCTTGCAGGGACAATGACAGAGATCACCAGTAAACAAGTCACATGCACGGCTAAGCTTCTGACACACTGCACATCATTCACAAAGGCTGTCTGGCAGGCTCTGTGCGCAAACCTGTCTGTTCCTACTCCTTTGGGCAAGTGTGTCTGATGCAGCATCCTCTTAGAGGGGCTGACTGACACCTCTGGTACATCTTTCCAACCTGGAGGAGCAACATGATCAGGGACAAGTTTAGATCCTGAAGGTGGTGTAACTGTATTAGCCCCAGCGTTGTATCCAGGCTAATGACTGCCTCTTAGTCAGGCTAAGTACTTTGAGCGCACAAAAGCGCTAGTATGGATGTCCTGGGCAACCACAGAGGCAGACATGGGTACCCTTTATGTCCCAGGTGAGGCCCATACAGAGCCTGAAAACCTGTTTCTCAACAGGTTTCTCAGTCCAAGGAAAAAAAGATCCATGTTATTTCTTCTAGAGTATGAAAATTATGGCCAGCATTTGTGATTTTTACTAACCACCAACCATCTAGGACCGTGGCTTCCTTAATCTAAAAAAATGCCAACACATATGTAACATGTAACTGGGGATATAAAAATGGACTAGAAGCTCTCCAGAGGTCCCTTCCAACCTTAAGTGTTCTGAGATTCTGTATACCACAAATACATGGTATGCAGCTGTCTCCATGTATTATCTTCATATCTCAGTTCTTGGATATGGCTGTGATGCCATATACTGCTGGCACACCATACCATACTATGCTATGTCCATGTTACTGGTTTTTCGTGAGATTGGCTTCAGCTTATGTATACATGAAAAATAGTCCAGCCCAACAGGAATAGTTGGTCCTGGTAAGTCCACACGACACTGGTTAGTATGTGGAGAGCCTTAGGTGTGCTCCTAGAGCGCATTTTCTGGTGTAGCTTAATCCAAAAGTAATTCAGTACGTCTGCCCCAACACAGCTCTGCAATGTGAACTAGAGTGCCGCAGGTGGGCATCATCAGGAAGTTCACTCCAGAAGCTCGCTCCTGATTTGGACTAAACTGCTAATATAAGTTTACCCTCAGTTGGTTACTGATATTGCTCAGGTAAGTGCTCCCCACTGGGGGATGACTTCCTGGCAGGCTCTTGTCATCTTCCGGATACTCGTGTGCATGCTGGTAGCACAGCTGCTTCTGCGGCCACAAGCCGAGATGCTGCCATGGCCTGTTGAGACATTTGCGTACCTAAGCCGCTGGTGAACAGTACTTGGCGTACTCGTCACGAGGAGCACAGACTGGGGCAAAGCATGGCTGGAGGTAAACCATAATCTCCAGTCATGCAGCATGTGGAGGCTTCTGTTGCAAATTCATGCCAAATGTGCAGAGGGCTCTTGGCCCCATACAATGGCAGAAGCAGCATACTGAGTATGTACAGTTGTAATACACTTCCTTTGAGGCAGAAAGGTATCTCATTAATTAAGCATCTGGTCCTTATCTGTGGAAGAACTACTCTTGCTATAGTAACTGAGAAAAGATTTGTCCTTAAAAGCGCACATGTATATAAACACATGGTATCCCCACACATGCACTCATATGGGAATTAATTAACACCTGGCTGCTATTTATATCATAGCAATCTAGGACAGGAAGTGAAAACCAGATCAGAATCCCTCACCCGACATTTATGGGGGACTTAGAAGAGGCAGATGGCAACGTCCCATGCTGGAAACTGCCAGGAGATACTATTTCTATTGATATAAAAAGTGCCGAAGGAACCTTCACAGCTATGTAGGCCAAAAGCATTACAAAATCTGTCTCACTGTAATACCAAAGCACCTCAGTAGGAAGCCTTCTGCTACTTCTAGGATTAGTTGTTGCCTTCCTTCTTGCCTTCTTTCCTGTCCCGTTTGCTTCACTGCCCTGTATGTTCCCTGGTGGTCTGCTGAAGGGGGTTCCCAACAGCCCTTTCTGAGGGGAGCCTGGAGGACCCTGTGAAAGGCACAGTACTGGGCTTGAAGTTAAGGGCAGAAAGGCCCCACAGCAGTCACCGTCTCTTCAAGCAAGTTGCTGAGTGCCTCGAGGAGGACATTCCTGTCTCCCTTTTCTGGGAATGGGTTTGTGTCACATGGTGGCACCCTTGCAAACAGAATAAAGCTTGAACTCCTGCTGCAGCCTCTCCTTCAGTCAGGGAGGTCTAGGGGGTCTTCACCCTCACTCAGTAACCGAGGCTTGAATGTCTTTCAGATGTTGATCCCCTGATTGTGTCTGACTTGAAATCAGTGAATAGGTGGAAAGACTTACTGGGCAGCAGGAAACAGGTAAAACCCACAAGGATGGTGTGGTTGTGTAAGCCCCATTTTTTTAGGTGACCTGGCAGTAGATGCAAAATCATAGTGCAAAGAGTAAAATCCCAGTATGTTGGTTGGTATTTATCATACCTGGCTATTTTTGCCAAGACACTTTTTTTTCATCTATAATATTTAGCAATGAGATGCTACTATAAGTAGCAGTTAAGGATTTTGTGAAACATAAAGCAGGAATATATGTAGCTAAATTCAGACTGAAGGAATCCTGTTCTGGCCACCTGAATTCTCGCCAGCTTCCTGCCTTAGACAATGGTATTGTGTTACCAAGTGCTCTTAAACAGTTATGTTATTTTGCCTTTCCACAAATGAGGTAGGCTGTTGAGTTTAGGTACCTCAGTTTCTTAGTTGTGCGTGCTTTGGAAGCCTCTGTGTCGTAGGAGATCAGTCGGCTTGAGATCTTCCCATTCGTCATTGTGCTGGCAGTGTCCAAAAGCCTGGGCTGGGGATCAGACCCCAGCTGTACATGAAGTGTTACATACATTTACAGTAGAAAGACAGACAGTTGTCTGCTTCGGACAATTTGCACTCTCTTACAGAGATCCAGCAAACTGCTGCAGCAGGAGCGTGGCAGTGTTTATTACCAGCACTTCTTTGTGCACTGCATTTTTCTAGCTAAAAAAAGACACCATCAGTTGTTATGGCCCTTTGAAGTAGGGCCCTGGTGAGGGCAGGAGTAAGGTGGAGTCCGAAACCAACTCAATTTGTAGACTTTATGTATTCACTAACCTACAGAGAAATGTTTCTAATTCAAATTAACAATGGCGTTAGTTAATCTGGATGTGTTCTCCAAATCAGGAGAAAAGCATGCATTTTCTTATCTTGAGGAAATAGTAAAGATGTAGTCATAGAAAGACTCGAATGCCAGTATCTTTATTCCTGTCCGTTTTGAACTTTGGGCTGCCCTCAAAATGTCCTGCGGAGCCAGCATATGTAGCCCTTAACAATAAAAACATGAAGAACAATACTGTTTCATCAGTGAAGTTTTCCCCTGTGTCTGGATCACTCAGTCTAGATGTGCCATTTGCTTTGATAAGTACAAGTGATTTTCCGCGTATGTCATGCTATTCAACCTGCATATGAAACTGGTTCATTACTTAGACTCCTTGATATATTGATGTAACGACAGTGTAGGATTGATATAATTGGCATGAAAAAGTGTTAAGTGACAGTTTAATTCTACTGGGTGGTAACAGTTCATAGTATTTTCTATTCAGGCTCTGCATTGAAGGTATGAAATCATTGTGATACCTGAACCAGTGTAGCAGCCATCGTATCCCTCCTCCTCGTGCAAATACAGGAGGATTTCAGCAGTCAGCACATGTCTGAGATCACTAGACTGCTCCTGACAGCCATTGCCTGCTGAGTGCTAGAGGTCATGGGAAGAAGGAGCTAGAGCTCTCACCTTAAAGCCACCAGCTCTATATCTGCAGAGGGAGCACTGAAAGTCATCACTTGGAAGCTCGTCAGAGCTGATGAGAGGAACCTGCTAGAACGGGTCACAGGTTGGACAGGCACATTGAACGGGAGCTGCAGAAATAGCAGTTGGTGCCTGGACATCAGACTTGGCCTCAAGACTGAGAACTGAAAAGGGGGGGACAAATTAATTACCATCTTGTACCTGTGTGTTAATACCTGGTAATTACCCTAGGTTACACAGTGACCATACATCATCTTCTAAGTGAAGTATTTCTGTAATTTTAGACACCATAAGGAAATCACAGTAGCTGTCATATACTGTTTCTTCATTATTTCCAATGGGGAGAGAAAGGAAAGAGAAGGAGGACTTAACTTCAGCCAGTTTCCCTGCTATTTATACTCCTTCTGCCATCAAGAAAAACGGTAGTTTTGGTAATCTCCCTTCTCATCCATGGCGTATCCAGAGTGGCCACATTGAGGTGCTGTTTTTCTAATCTATTTATTAGTAATGCTGTGATACCAGAATGTCTAAGACATGCCTCTTTGGGGCTAAAATGACATGTACAGAAAGATTAATGTCTCCTAATTTATCTTCCTGTCTGAGCAGAGAAATCAGAGACAGCTTAGGAGAAGTAATATATTCTCATCTTTATAGATGGAGAGCTAAGGTGTGAGATTTGCTCCCTGTCACACAGGAATCTGTGGCTGTGGATAGAACAGTTGTCCTGTTGCCACAGCCAGTCAGGTAATGCAAAACTGTCTGTTTCCCACACTTTTCATCCCAGGTGATGTTGGTTGCCCCTTTGCTGCCTGACTAGAGCAGAGGGAGGCCAGATGAGGGGCTGAACTTGCTTCTTTGCATGGACCTGCAGTGGCTTCCCTCTTCTTGCGAAAAGAAAATACCAGGTTGTCTTCAGATTTGTTGAATTGTTCGTGAATGCTTAGGTTCTCCTTTTGTTTCCTCTCAGTTTTGTTTTCCCTGAAGCTTAAAATATAAAAAAACCTGACGATGACTATTTATTTTTAGAGGCAGACTGCATTTTTCACAACTGCTGTTTCTAAGCACTGTTGTGAAATCGATGTGTTTATTAACGGTGGCTGATTCATAAAACTAGGCTTTTAGACATCAAAAGTACATACCTGAAGGATAGATAGGAGATTTCCCAGTGATGGGAAATACTCTAGTGCCAAATGTACATCAAAAGCCAGAACGGAAAGATCCTTATTGGCAGATGACGAGCTTATCGCATTTCACAAACCTTCCATCACTATTTGTTTTGCGGACTATTACAAAAAAGTACCCAGGAAAAGGAAGGTCAAAACCTATCTGAAGCTGATGGTTTCTTTAACAATTTCTGGCATAATGTGTCATGTTTCAACAGGTAGATTCTTTCTCATGGCTTATGCTATTGACATAACTTCAGATTCTGCCTAGCAGAACAGAATAGCAGGAGACAGAAAAAAAGTTCGTTTATCAGTCGAACAAGCAATTAGGTAAGCAAGATAACACCCCAGCAGGGCATTTTTTACATGACAAAGTGTAAAAGAACGGAATGGTGTGTTTTCTTGAAATTGCCCATAAACAATTATTGTAAAGGGTCTTCCTTGTTTAAAGAAGATGCTCACACATCTACTGAGCCATGGAAGAAGTTTTTACATACAGACACATACTAAAAGAAACATGTGCAAACATGCAGTCACTATTATGTCTAAGCGGTGATCTGCGACCAAGTTGCCAGGTGTCTCTGGAACATAACTGACAAACGTGGCACAGTTTTAAATTGCCCCATTTGATATACTGCAAAATTTACATTAAAGTGGAGATGACATAGCTATCATTTGTTTTGTCTGTCTGGGTATTGCTGGCCTCAAAATCTTTAAGATAAATCTTAAAGATTTATCTTTAAGATAAATACCCACTGTAAAAATCTTTTTAAGATGAATCTTAAAGATTTATCGACAGATTCTCTCTGCTGTTTCACCATGTCCTGAGTTCAGTGTAGAAGAAGTATTTGGGCTCTGTGGAATTGATCTTCACAGTCCCACCCCAGCATAAATTAGAATATTCTAGCAGGTGCTTTAATTTTCAGCCTTTGGGATCATTTACAATGGTTAGTCAGTGTAGTAGACATCCTTATCTTGTATTTCCTCCTCAACATATCCTTTGTCCAGAGTCTCTGGAGAAGGTGGTATAGGAGTTGGCTAAGCTGTATGTGTATCTTTCAGTGTCTTCTCAGATAAGCATCCCTCCATCCAAGAATTGCACTCTTAATTCCTTTTGAAATACTCAAATGATGTATGTGGAACAGAAAAGACTCCAGATTTTAGCCTTAAATCTAGTCCTCTTCTAAAATCCTTTAGTGTAGCTGACAGTTGTCCCTGACAAGTGATTCCACTGTTAGTGTTTTCAAACCATCAGCATTAACTTGTTGTAGCAATTCATGTGTGTTTTTTCAAGTGCCATGAGGTCCCACAAAGATTAGGTGGATTAGCAGAAGCAAAGTCAGAAAACAGTAATAAGGCAGACAAAAAGGCACATCAAATCCCATGCAGGCCTACAGTGTATCGCCAGAAAAATTACAGTAAATACCCACTGTAAAAGAAAAGACGGGAGTTAGCTTATCTGTTTTGTGGACAATACTGAATCTGATTTCATATTAAAAAAATCCACTCACAACTCAGCAAAGGATAACAACCAGTCACTCCCCCAGCAGGGAGAGAGACCTCCTTTGTCTTACTGTTCAACATTGGTAACAACAGTTAGTAGTCTCCATCTTTATCTATGGATTCCATATCAGTGACACCACTCAAATATGTTTCAGTGGGTTTCACATCAATGCACAGGTGTATATTCTATATGAAGATCTCAGAGTTTGTAAGTTTTGTTTAAAATGCATCCTTCTAGGTCAGTGGGATCATGCATTATGAGTTTTCCTGTGCAAAAATGAAAAACGAAAAGTTGTATTTCACCATCTAGTTATTATTTGCCCGTAACACTTTTGTTATGTTTAGTTTCTTTTTTTTTTTTCCTATTCACTCATCCACATACAAAGTGGGAGTTTCCTACAGCTTGTTTAGTGCCTGTATGGATAGCGCTGGTACTGAAGACCCTACATGCACTGCACTCCTTAATGGTTCCTGGCAGGCTCAGTAAGCAGACTCACTTGTGTGAGTGTGTGTTCTCAGTGACTGTGAGTACAAATACCCACATTCATGTGGACATCAGTGTTCACATGCAGTGTCCCACAGGTTTGCCCATACATTCTAGCATGCCTTAGATGTGAAAATTTTTCATTCTCAGTTTTTTGAACAGATCAAATAGTGACCCCCTGACAAAAACTGAAGTAGGATTTAACAGTTCTAGCTATCTGCTCTGTTCTGTTTACACTATAAGCCTCTATATCATATTTTTTCTTCAGACTACTGGCAATAGTTGGTCACCTGAACTAGAATCAGACTTGATAGTTGCTAGAACTAATTTATGATACAAATGTCAGGTTTTTCTTGAAAAGAAAGTGAGGAAAAAAGGGCATTGTAGGATTTTCACAGTGCTTTCCAAATACTTCTTTTGATAGGTGAAAGGTGGGTATTCTGCCTGTTTGTTACTTTTTAAATCTTTACTCACTGCAAGAACGAATAAAAATTAATTACAAAGGAATGTGAGGAAGGTGGTACATATTTAATTGCAGCTCTCCTGGCCAACTATGCATAGTTTATTTGGGTTTGCCAGTACAGACTGCTGTGACTATTTGTCCATGTTGGGGCAATCACTTCTCATCAGTTATAGTAGAGGAAAATTTCATTTCAGGTTTACTCTTCCTTCAGTGAGACTATTGCCCATGTGGCTGGCAGGAAGAAAGCAGCATCAGTGGAATATGCTGGTCTTTTTGCTCAAGTACAGACTTTCATAGCATATGTGATATGTGTCACGCGTAAATTCTGATGCTTTGCTGGATTACCTCTTGATCTGAAAGTCTTTCTTTAGAAATCCTTCACAGCTACTCACAAACACGTTTAGCACTCTGTCTGGAAATGTATGGGCTTGCCTACTCTGAAGCAAGCTATTTGGCTAATTGGCTGTGCACTAGCGACTGTGCACTAATTCCTCATGCACAAACGCTTACCCCAAAGCAAAGGTGAAGTAGCTGACTATACCTTGGAAGTGTAGGACAGCCAGCGTGGTACCTTTGCCTGCACCGCAATAGATTCCCAGTGCAGGCAGGCCTTAGAGTTGTAAAGGCTTTGCCAGCCTAAAAAAATCACATCTTTCAATTCACTGTGAGTTTCAGCGGCTTCGTTTCCTTTGGCTGGGTTCTGAATGTGACTGCCCAGATGAGGCCAGGAGATGGGGTTAAAGAATTGATTTTGACTCTGCTTGTTTCTGACTACCAGCTAGCAGTACACGAGACACTCAGCAAGTTTGAGCCTGGCAGCTAATAAAACAGATGGATTTTATGCACAAAATGAATTTGACTCTACTTACTTGTCTTAAAAATATAATGCAGCTGTGTCAGAGCGACAGGCCTTTGCTTGTGCAAACTTTGCTTTGTTCCCTCTGTGGCGCAGTTCCCTCGCGCTGTGGGTGTAAGAGGAGCAGGACACTAGTGAAAACAAGTAGCGTGCAATTGTTTGTGGCTCTTTTGGAGAAAAAAAACAGGTAGAGCTCAGAAACATTTATGTGATATGCAGAAATGGGGGCTAAAAAGCTAACGTTCCCAGTTCTCCCTTCACAGGGCATTTTGTTAACAGTAAATGCTGCCATACAGTAATACATAACCACAAGGACACAACAAGGCTGTATGGGAGAGTGTAATTAGCACTAAAAAAAGATGACTTGAGAAAACCAGAGCAAGCCAAGTAGATGCTTCCCTCATGAGGCTGTGAGGAAAGTGCTCACAGATGGTAAGTGGACTTTTTTTTAATGAAATACCATAAATAGGCTAATGAAACTCCACTTAGGAATACACTGACAATACCACTTCCAAATTGCAGTTGTGGTATGACATTTTTTACTGCCTTAGAAAAATACAAACCTGGAATTCAATTCTGCCAGCAGATGGACAACAAAGACTTACTGTATTAAAAAAATAGAATTTATAATACTCAGATCTGCTTTATAATACACAATATGACGTATTTTGAAAATTACATCTGTGATTTTCTTCGGGTGCTCCTCAAAGCGGAAAGGAAAGGAAGCGGTGGTTCATATCGTCAAACTCAGCTAATCACATTTTTTTAAGAAGTGGAGAAAGGTCAGTCTCTGCTCCTCCCTGTTTGCTTAATGCTGTTGTATCTGGGTTTAGAGTAACATGCTGGTAAAACTCAGCCTGGGACATGGAGGTGGATGCTTGAGGTACAGAAAGAGCTAGGCTTGGTCAGAAATGGACTTAGAGAGCTGAAACTTTCTTATTGCCTCTTCATATGGTTAGCCTCAAGGTGCAAATCTTTCAAACCCTTGCTGTGCAGACGTCGCTCTGCCTGTGCTCTGGGCTGGAGGGATGTGAGGCAGCTCCAGTCGAGGAGAGTTGTGCAGCTGCATTAGCTCAGTGCTGCGGCTGAGCTAGTGTACCTTGTCTGTCAGCTGGGATTGTTAGCCTGTGTCTGGTATTGTGCTAACCCTTCTGGTCAGCGTGAGCAGAGGGAGTCTGTTTCTGCCTGCCATATGCTGCTCAAGCCCTGGGAGTCAGGGCCATGGTACACCAGCCCTTCTGCAGGCTGACCTCAGAGCACCTTGCCTGGTGGAGCAGGAAGGATGCAGTTTGTTGTAGGGCTGAGATCTGATCTCCATCAGGTCTCCAGACAAGAACCTGAACCCAAAGGCCAACCCGCCAACAGCACCCATTCTCTAGGAAACTAAAATCCTGTCTAGACAATTAGACACCATTGTTAGTGCATTTAATACAATGCTTTTAATGTGGATAGTCATATTCTAGTGCAACATAAGAGAACATGAATTAATTTTCTCTCACCTGTTACCCTCTTTGTCACTACTACCTTATTCACAGCTCACCCCAAATACATGCATGCCGAGCTTCTCTTTCCTCTTCATTTGCCTTTCAGAGCTTAGTCATATGCAGTTCCTCTGATTTTTTTTCTTTCCTAGCCTTAGTTTTTAATCTGAACCATAGTTACCTGATGGCTTTACTTCATGTTAGCATGCTTGTTGCCTGCTGTAAGTCAGAGTGAATTCAGTGCTCATGAATGATGCTAAATGAGCAACCCAGAAGAGTAGATTTCAGTCAGTATTGGTCCATGGGTAGGAAGGTCTCAGTGCTGCTTCAGTATGGTCTTCCAGAGAGGCCTCCAAATATTCAAGCATCTGATTTGTGTGTTTGAAAAATCTCATCCTGTGTCTTGCAGGGAGTGAATCTAATCCCAACAGGCAGTTTATCCTTTGGCTTCTCCTTGCTGTGTCTACCACAAGTAATATTTTCATGGTTTGTGCGACTGCTCCCTAGGAACTGAAATAACTCGTTTCACATATATCACAAAACTGCCATTAGTGGTTGCGTGTTTCGGTCACAGCCAAGCCAGGCTGGACTGGGTCCAGGGATGAGCCCAGCTCCTTAGGCATCCAGTTCCGCTCGCTTGCAACACCAGCACCCTCCACTATGTAAAATTCACTCTGCCTCTCCCAAAATAAAAGTCCTCATGATATTACACTGTGATGTTGCTACATCCATCGTAGAGGATTGGCCCTATTAGAGAAGCAAGGCTGACTACATGTGTGCAACTCATGCAGTAGTGAATTATTTGTTGTTAATAATAATAATTACTTCAAGCTGGTAAAATTGCCTAAGCTACAAGACTGTCCTTCTGAAGTCATGGGCAGCACCAGAAAGCATCCCATGCATCCATCACCACTCCTCTTGACTTACTTTCATGCTCCAGGGAACTGAAGGAGCTGTGCAAAAATGTGACACAGACTTTTATGGCCAAAGGACACAGACGGGAGCCATTCTAACTTCACAGTGAGGGTGGTTGTATGTGCGCCATGTATGCCCCCACACAACTGGTGCTCCGTTAGGAGAAATAGATCCTATTATAATGTGAACATGAAACCCAGCAACTGTTTTCCAAGAAGTGCAGTGCAAAAGAAAATGGAAACGAAGAGTATTTATTGTTACTTTCCCTCAGCCAGGAGACCTTGCAGACAGTGAGATATATTTTCTGCTCGTGTTCACTGGTCATCACTCTGTTGACTTCAGTGCAGTTCTGTCAATTTACATCAGCAGAGTGTGACCTTCTGCTTGCCTGAAATTTATACAGACAATCCATCATTCAGTCAGTTGCAGACTCTGTTTTTTATGGGGCAATGTCAGCTTTAGTGTATACACATCTACCCTTTGTCAAGACATGCACTGTTCATGTTCAAAGCAGCCCAGATACGTTTTTGTGAATAGAGGTCTCAGACATTACTATGGCAACCTAATACTGTCAGTCATGAGTAAATTATTAGTGGTTTACAGCAGAAGAAAATGCAAAATCCTGTTCCTGATGCTGGTGCACTGTGGTGTCATGTGTTTTATTGAGAAAATAGTGCAAGACTTTGTAGCGCTGGGATTTTGTAGTACATTACGTAAGCTATAAGATCTTTTTTCCTTATATTTTTCCTGGAGCTTTGTCATCTACTCTCAAGCTTTAAACAGCTCTAGCAGTTTATCTAACCATTAACAGACTGGCAGAATGGGTTATGTTTAAAAGGGAATTTCTTCCTCTGAGCTTCAAAATTCCTATGCAAAGCTCACTTGTTTTAAATTTTGTATAGAAAATGCCTCCTGACATTTAATAAATTACTATTTTAAATTAGAATCTGGGTGGTAACTATAAAAATCAAAATTTAGGGAAAAAATGTGTCTGGTGCCTGCTAGTTTTTCGTACAGCTTTTCTATGCAGAAATAGCATGATTGTAAAAGTATTGCAGAAGATTTTAAGGGTTTTTTTATACATTCAGTAATCCACGAACTTTTTCCGACCAATACATATGTAGGGAAAGACTGTAGTGTTCTAATTTTCTAAGAAAATGGAAGCTAAATTCATGAGCTCTGAAGTTCCAGTTTTGCAGTATTTATTAAGAATTTTTGTAATGGCTTTTCCTTGCTCAGACCCGCCCCTCCCCAAACATATTTCAAACATTTTCTTTTGTAAAATTTCCTGGAAATAGTTTTTAGGGTTTAGTACGAAAAACATCATGATGATAAGAGAGAGGGCAATTCACTTGGAAATGAAACATACCAGTGGCATGATTTTGAGGGCAGAATATTTTCCATCTTTAATATGTATACTTCTGTGTTCTGGTATTGGCAAAGACCGCAGCTATTCTCTGAAGGGTCAGACAACTCCTTTAAGCTTACAAAACTGGTTGACACAATGCTTACTTTTTCAAAAGGCTCTGAATAACTGCTGCTGTAGGACTTTACATTACTGCTTTAAAACTACTTAAAGATGTGATCCTGCTTAACAATTTTTCTCATGTATGTACAGTCAGTTTTTTTGGTTATTCAGATTGTCTTTATCTTAGTCTTTTCTCACTAAGGGATTTAATTGGTGACCCGAGATAAGAATTACATTTCTGTTAGTGTTGAATATTTGTTACAAAAATGGCAGAAAGTCTTTAAAATTTGATTTAAGAAACACACAGGTATTAACCTCCACTATTCATAGTCTATGAATGTGTCCTAGGAAAATACAGGTGTTTAACAGATATGCTAAGGAGGAAATTTGGTAGATGTAGTTATGCTCAAAAATACTGGGGATATGATCATGAATTTGTTTCTTGAAACAACTAGATAATTGAGTAAATATCAATCACATCATAATTATTTCCACCTAGGACTAATATGCTGCCCAAATGGTCTGTCCCAGATAGGTGAATGTTCATGTTAGATCTGGAAGGGTTGTATATGGGTCTTTTGCTAGGCTGCTGATTCTGGCTGGAGAGAGACCTTTCTTTTCCAAATGGGTAGCTGAGGTAGGGTGCTGTGTGTAGCTCCACCTTCACGCCTCATGAGCAGGGACTTGCATCTTTGGGCCAAATTCAGAGCTTGCTGTAGGGCTGTGCAGCTTAATCAAAGTCCACGGATGTCTTCTCCTTCCAACCCAACTTTTCCCATTGTGATGGCTGGTATGCTCAGATGTCACTGTAGGCTGATAATTATTTTTGTAGTCTTTGTTAGTGCAGATTTTTCTGCAGCTCTTCTCTTCCTCTCTTCACACTCCAGCTAGGCTTTGATATGCAGGAATGAGATCAAAGACAGGTTTTACATGCAGGGTTTGAAATACAAAGCTGATGGTCTAGGACAGATATTATAACCATCAGCTGAACAGACAAGAGCTGTATCTGCCTGGCTGTCCATCACAGGCCCTTAATGAGTCCTTTGGAAAAAAGGTAAAACCAGGAAATCCGAGCTGTAGGATGCCTCACTTTGCTGAGACACCTGGCAGGTGGCATTGATCATTTCTAGGAAAAGCAACAAACTGAAGAGTAGGGAGCTTTTTTTGCCAACTGTTCAAGCCAGATCATGCTTCACTGCAACTTTAGAGAGGTAAATGTGTGATGCCATTTCAGAGGGAATGGGATACCTCAGCTGTTCAGCAAAGCTGGGAGCAGATCGGGCCAAACAGCTGACCTCAAATGAGTGGCAGCATAGCAAGCTTCTTGGAGAAACTTGAAGTTCAAAGCACAGACTCTTGCTTTTTGTCAGGTTTTTGTTAGAAGTAAGTTTTCTGTACTAGGCGACTGAAATTGGAGGGAGAAGCAGAGCTAGCCTTTACCATTACTGCCATGGGAAGGAGAAACAGTGATCTTAGTTGAAGTTTTAGGTTGCCTGTGCTTATCTGAGGACATTCTTCTGCTGGGCTCTGAGCTGAGATGTAGTGCTGCAGGTTGAGACAAGTATTTGTACCATCAAGAAAGGAAGGAAATTAATTTGCTTGGTCCTCCTGAGATAGAATTAGGAATATTCAGATGGAAAAAACACGGGAAAATGAGCCTGAATTCCAAATGTATGCATGTATTTATGTATTAATGACAAGATTCAGTAGACAGTTTTGGAGATTCTCAGGGGAAGCAGTGGAAGATAAATTCCTTAAAACTTTAATGAGCAGACTGGACAAATCACTCTAATACATCACAAGGCACACCACCTGAATTTCCTAGAAAGTGCCCAGATGACTTACTAGATATCTGGTTTAGAGCTTTATTTGAGAAGAGAAAGGTGCAAAAGCACTAATGGAAATTAAAAAAATCCAGCCCTCCTTTTTCTACAGTGGGATCCTGTTGTCCTCTGGGCTTTTGAGACCTTCCACCAGATTTTTTCTGGACATAGTCAGCATGCAAAATAGTAAGGAGAGCACTTGTTTATCTCCAGTTTCTTCATCACTGCAGCATCTGCACCACTGTCCAAAAGCTGCCTTTTAGCAGGAAAGAAAATATTCCTTCCCCATGTAGGGTGCAGTCCAAGGTGGGAAATGAACTATTTACTAAGGCCAAGGAGTTATCCTGAAAGGTAATCCACTGAAAACTAGACAGTGGGGAGGAAGAGAGGTGGCCTGTGGGGAATGTGCAGGCCCATAACATTGGTGGTGGGGTTATCTTTAGCAGATACTTCAGCTATTCAGTAAACCTAGATAGAATCATGATTCAGGAATATTCAAGGCAACTCCCTCTTGCTTGTGACTGAAAAAGGAAACATTACAAATCAGATGGCAAAAAGCAAAGAAAAGAAGAAGAAAAAATAAAAAGAAAAAAGGAAAAAGGGAAAGAAAAAGAAAGAAAACAATATAGCAGAAGAAAAAGAAAAAATAAAAATCAGTAAATCTTCATGAAAATACACAAGGCTTGGTGATAATATGTATTTTTTGCCTGCTCTGTGCTGATTACCATTCGGCCCATGCGGGCTGGCTGTAATGGACCTCCCAAAGGAAGGCTGGTGTGCAACAGCGTATGGGTGAATGGGAAAGGCCTCAGCCTCTTGTGTGCTTAACGTACTGGTTTGGACACAGTCATTGCTTCATGACCAAGATAAAAATAGAGAATTACCAGAAACCCCAGAAGTTCTGGTTGTAACAAGAGCAGTGCTCCTTTTTGCTATTCCCCACCCATCCCTAACATTTGTATCTTTTCCTCCATCCTGCAGCCAGCCTAGCCATCTCTTGCAGACAGCTGATAACCGTCAGGCTATCTGCAGGTTAGCGTGTGTTAAGCCCTACCCCACTCAGCTGATTTCCCTGCAGAGGTGTTAGGGGGATTGGCTAGGGGATTTAAGAGCTGAAATTCATGCCCCAAGAAGGGCAAAATGCTACAGCTAGAGTCTCGTTTATAAGATTTAGTCAAATCTTTTTAGAGACATTTACTTGCATTTGCAAGGCATTCCACTGCCCAGAGTTCAATAAACACCTCAAGCTGAATAGTACATCTAGGTGTCATTTCACCAAAAAATGTGAATTATCCAGTGTTTTCTTGTACTTGTATCTTCTTAGTTCCCTTCCTGAAAAGGAAAGGAAAGGAGGATTACTTAAGCACGGGGCAGAAGAGTTCAAGCCTGGTTTTGCAATGCCTGCTCTCATAAGCAGTCCCTGTGAGGTTACTTAGAAGAATAAAGGCTGCATTATTCCTCTCTGCAGAGCACATGAGGAAGCTAAAGCCAAGGTTTTTTTTCCGACTGAAGAAAATCAGACTAAGGTCTGTGCCTGAGATGTGGTGAAATGGGGAGGTGCCTGCCAGAGCTCCCTGTTTTCCACATAACCATTACTCCCGCACAGATTAGGAAAACGTATTTGGTTTTCTACCTCTACCCAGCTGGGAGTAATCCAAGGTCTAAGTTGTCACTTCAGGACAGATAGAGTCAACTGTTTGTCCTCCTCACAAGTCTTGTGTGTGAAACGGCCTTTCCTGTACTCGTATGCCTGCTGTGCACATATGTGTAGATTTCTGCCTCTGTGACCTCCCTCACACTGGAGAAATCCCTCCTAATTATTGCATGATGGCCAAGTGACCCTTACCTTTATGCCACCTCCAATAATCATACCACCGTGTTTCTCAGTACAAGGGAAGGGGGCACTCAGAATTAGCAGCTGCAAGGCTGTGAACAGAAAAGAGGTGTGTCTGTCTCCCTCTTTCTCTCTCTGTCTTGCAGGTTCAGTCTGTGGAATTGCCAGTCACAGGCTCTGCTAGAAAGGCTTCAAAGACTGTTGATGGCTTTGGCACTGTTTTTATTATGTATTAAAAGTTAACGATAACATGTGTCTTAAAATGCACCATTCTGTAAACTGAAATACCTTTTTCCCTCAGCCCTTCTTTTTTTCCAACATTGTCATTAGAGAAGCTAAGATAAAAATAAGAAAATCTGAGCAAGCAAATCTGATGCATGTTTTCCTGTGTCTTTGAGATGCAGTGAATAATTGCAGGCAGAGCAGACAAATCCATGCATTGTAGAGCTGCTAAAAAGACCATGGTAAGAAACAGAAGACAACTAAATGCCTGTGGCTCCCCCACCTTTTCCAGGCTGCACTAGGATCCCAGGGAAGCGTTGCATGCCTTCTGGCTCTTTTCTGTGCCTTTCTTACCCTCTTCTAAGGGTAGATATAAAAGAGGATTAA
Organism: Mycteria americana; assembly: GCF_035582795.1. Classification (NCBI taxonomy): domain Eukaryota; kingdom Metazoa; phylum Chordata; class Aves; order Ciconiiformes; family Ciconiidae; genus Mycteria; species Mycteria americana. The sequence continues at coordinate 24,580,776 of NC_134369.1, read as the reverse complement.
TTGAAAAAGCATTTGGTGTCTTCTTGCAGCTCACCACCAATCTAAGCTAAGATTTATAAAGAGATCAGCCTAGTCTGTGGTGCAGCAAAGATTAGTCAGGCTTTAAAATAAAACTCTTTGGAAAAAAAAATTCACTAAAAATAAACTGTCATGCTTTTATCCATTAATAGGTACAAGGACTACAAATAGACACCAAAACATGTGCTTAAAACAACATGGAATCACAATGCAAGAATAAATAAACACCTGTCTTGTTTTGAGATGTGTAAAATATGAATTTTAATACCTCTGCACTAGATGGGGTGTGGTGGTACCCTGGGTTTTTGAAGGAAACAGAAATTCTGCATTATTTTTAATGGTTAAATGGCATCGTGTTATTAAACAAGCATATAGACCTGTCAGTGGGAATCTTCCCACTAATGAACACAATTGAAATATTTGGTGCCTAAAAATGCCTTGTATTTGGAAAGTGGCAGGGTGCTTTACATCCCAAAGAACCCTGACACCACTGTTAGGAATTTAACACATCAAACCTAGTTCACGGAGAGCAGCATGACTCCTCTGCCCAGCACAAACTGTAAAACACATTTACTGTCTGAGGCAGGCTGATAATTAGTAAGAGATTAAATGCAATCAAGCAACCAAAGCCCTTTGCTGTTTGTTTGTATTAATGCTTATTGCACATTAGTGGAAACCAAATCAATGCAGGAACCCAACCATTACAGTGTCAGGAAATAATGCTGCAAGGGACCTAAGGAGGTTTTCCGTCCTTCATGTGGGACAGGAACAATCATTCTGGTCTCATCTCTGACAGGTTTTTGTTTAAACTAGAGGGTCAGTGAAGGACATCCCCAGGCTCTCCAGGTTACTTCTGCAGAGTAGAAGAGTTTTCGTAACACATAACCATAGCCTCCTTGCTAAACATTAAGTTCTTTTCCTTCTATCTACTACAGCCACAGACAGAAAATAGTTTCTGTCCCATAGAGCAGCCTATTTCATAATGGAATGCTTTTCTGATCCCCACTTGGTGTTTTATCTTAATTTAAATACCTAACTTTTTATGGGAAGAGTTACATTTGTTACATTAAAGCTTACAAGAGATGCAGTCCAGTACTCAGTTCCCACTGTACAACCACAGAATAAAATTCCCCTTTTGTTCTGACCATAATAAAGCTATCAGTCACTTCATTTTATAATGTGGTATTTTAATGATGGTTTGCTATATTCAACATAACCTCTTTCCATTTCACCAGCGGGGAAGATTCAGGGCCTCTCTTGTATGCACCTTGCAAAAAGAATCCTTGTTTTGTGAAAACTACCTTTTTACATCTGTTCAGAGAGCCTACTTTAACTCCCAGATCAAAAATGGAAGTTATTTTGCTTCTTACGGAAGATTGTCAGAAAGATGTCTTTGGGGACTAGCCTCATTTTGCTGTATTATGGTGTTTATGTGTCTGGCAGTTTGGGCCAAATGTAGTGATAGGCTGTACTCTGCGCCTCAGTATATGCTCTCAAAATCACAGACTGGCCTTTGGATTTAGAAAAATGAAAAGTTAAGAACTTTACAAGATGGAATCAATTGCACTGTTCACTGGGTCATGAAGTGTTCTGCATGCTCACCTAAGGGAGTGTTGTCATTAGGACAGTAAGGCCAGTGATGTCTATCTTATTTTTCAATATTTGTTTTCTTTCTAGAAAATCTTTATTTGTTCTTCAGCATTATAATACTGGCTGCATTTTGAGAAGAGTCTTGAGTTGAAACCTGATGATCCTCATTGTGAATAAGGGTGACAGTGTCAATATAAGCTTGTTGCGAATTTAGGGGGCATATTCTGCTCTTTGAATAACGTTTCATTTTTGTTATTCTGCTTAGCCACAAATGGGATTTAATTTGCTAGGCTATTTTAGCTTCCTCTTTGTTTTGCCTCTGTAAAGACACTGTTTGGGAAGTGTAATTAGAACAAAATTAAGAGTTTAGTACATTGTCTGGATTAAAGCACCCTACTTTCTGATGCAATTTTTCCTAGAATCTGACAATAAAAGCACAATGGTTTATTAAGTCAGTGGTAAAGCATGAGAGGAAAATGTTTAGATGATTATCCATTGACAGCTAAGTAAACTAATTGAGCAGACAGCAAAATACTGCATTGTTGGTTAGTCTAGTTTTATGCTGTTGTAACTCTGTTAAGCTGAGTGGTATAACAAAATTAAAAAGGAGGAATAAAGCCTGTGGTGACTCTGGCCCCAGAGTGCTCCAGGACTTTGCCTTAATTGTCATTTCATGTGCATTGCTACAATGCCGAGAGTGAATCCAATGAGCTGATAGTCCACGTTCTCGCTGCAGTTCTCATTGACTCCAGTACGAATTGTCTAATGCCAGCATAAGGAGAATTAGACTCAGCAAAATCAGACTTCTCTAAGACTGGTGTAATAAACAGTCATTTATTGGGTCAGTCATTATATGGGTCAGGTCATTTATATACTTTTTCTAAGGACAGTATTTTTAAATGTCATTGTATGAGTGAGATTTAGATGTCTGTTCTGTGGAAAATGCCTATGTATTATTATCATTGTAACATAGTTCCTGCGAATCATTTCTGATTTTTATTGGGGTGACTGGGATCTAGCATTCTGAAACAGGAAACAGTATGGGTTGTTATGAAATAAAGTTACTATAAGTACATTAAGGTTTGCACTAGCTTCTCTGTATTGTGTCTAGGACTCTGCTTTGGAAGAGAGCTTACGTCTACACAGGCAATTATGCAAGGTAAGGGTGTATTGACACTCACACACTAGCTTACCTTGCATGACCTTCCCGTGTTAATGATTATTGAGATATAAGGCATGTGAGTCCTAATATTAACTTTGTAAAATAAATGCTACCTAGAAGTGACATCAGTGTCAAATCCAGGCGAGTAGGTTGAGACAGAGGAAGGTCATAAAATAGCGAAAAATTTTCTTAAGAAACATCAGAAATTCTCAACAGCATATAATGATGCCTTAGCATTTTCCATACAGGTCTTTAAAATCCGTTTTCCCTCTCAAGGCAAAAGGTAGATAGCATAAAAGGATTTGGATACAAGTTTGCAGAGATCATGTCTGTGCTTGAGATGAGGAAGATGCACTACAGACTCATTTGCTCTCTGGAAGACTGCTGGGAGGAAGGGGAGGGTAAAAAAACCACACTGGCTTTTAGTTTATACAGCTAGAATCGTTAAGGGATGCTATGCAAGGACCTTGAATACAGTAATGGTCAGTGTTTGCTTTCATTGGAAAACAGTCTGTGGAGAGCTCTGGGCTACATAAGGACTACCGAAACAGGTACCTTGTTTACTACCACCAGCCCAGATAGACTGTGCTGCTGAGCTGTGAGGCTTTCTCCTAGGTTTCTGTTCTGAGGCAGTTATTTGTGTGATTTCCAGGCTCAGGAGGTTGTCTATGAGCATAAAGTGGCAGAAGCCTCGAGGCTCTGCCATGAGTCTCACAGTGTTCAGTGCCACATCAGGCCAGTTTGAGTCACTGCATTGATGGGTCTCTGGTGTTGTCCCCTGGTGCATGCGCTGCTGGCCTCCTCTGCCAGGGAGCCACTTCCCCTGTGCCCCTTCAATCAAATTTCCTTATCAAAGCTGAAATAAAATAGCAATGAAACCACTGTATTTCTGTAGTGGCCTTCAAACACGTTTCTGCATCTTAACAACGCTGTTGTGGGCATCGTCTTTCTATCAGGTCTTCCACACAACTTCTTTCTGGCTGGTTGACGCTTCTTCCCAGGGCTTATCAGTTGTGGGTTTTTGGTTGTTTTTTTTTTTTTCTTGGCTAGATTTAAAAAGGCAAGGCCTATGGGCAAATCTTCCACTAACCTTAAAGGAAAAAGGATATGATCAGGAATGTAACTCCTCTGCATTTTCCTATAGCTGTTGTAGTTCTGCCTTTAAAATATGTCTGTGTAGGACACAGAACTTAGCTTTTTCTTGGACTGATTGTTTTTATGTCTCTTTTAAACTGACAACTATATATATTTTTAATAATAAGTTTTTTCAAAATCTCATGAACTTTGTATTTTTTCAATGAAAAAGAAATAAACAAATGCAGAGATCCTGTTTGTTTTTCAAACCCAGACTGGGAAGTCTAGAAAGAAATAACATATCAGCAAAAAGCTGTGATAAATAACATTTCTAAAGGCAAATGTTTTGAATAACCTGCACACTGCATGTGTAAAACTAAATAGGATCCTTTCAGTACATGTGGCCTGGTAGTAAATCATGCGGGCACCTCCTCTTGTTCTGGTCGCAAGAGCGCTCCCTGAAACAAGGGGACTGATTGTTCTTCTGAGTTTATTTCAGCTCACGCTAATATTGCATGCTTTAAAAATAAATCTCTTCTTTCATTTGGAGCTAAGCTATACACTCCCAAAAAGTCAGAGGGTGTTCTGGTTAAGGAATTAATTAGGTATCTGTTTGACAATATTGTATGGAACCTTTTTTTCCCCAAGATAACATTGCACATCTACGCTCAGTATCCCCAAAAGGAACTTGCATATCCCATTATTTCCATGTTCCAGTAACAAAATTTTGGAGATTGGAGTATTCTTTGATGGCATTGCAGACCCTAATTGCTGAAAAAAAGGTTTGAAGCTCCCTTGTACAGTATCAGTACAGAATGATTTTTTTTAATTACTTGAAAGCTTCATAACTGAGCTAGAGAAAACTGAGCTGGGGAGTGTAGTGTAAGTCTTTGGAAGAGGTGTTGCAGTGAGGGAAAGAATGGATTAGTATCTGTGAGATTGTAGGGCACAACTTCCATACTAGACAGAAACAGAATCGCTGGTCTTAGCAATTTAGTTAGTCTGCCTTTTTGGACAGAGCTTTATGTAATGAAGCCAATAACATGCGAAGAGAATGAAGAAATTGGAATTTTTTCCACATTCTTTGTTGTGCGTAAGGGAGTGCTAAGGCGCAGATGTACATTGAATGCAATTGTTACACCGTATTTAAGATGAGTGCAAGAAATGAGATGGAGGCTTCTCTGTTCTGTGTACCCTCAGCTTTAAGTGTGTTTTTCATTACAAATGCCAGGATATTACAGTTGCCATCCTATGTAGCTTACTGAGAAAGAACCCAACTGCTGAGTGTGACAAAATGTACTGTAGGGCACAGCCAAACCTCTGAGCACTCTTCCCACCATCACTGTCATTCTTTTATGTCCAGAGGGAGGATGGCATGCTCTCCAGATGTGCTTGCATCTGGGGTTTTTTTCCAAGATATAAAACAAAATCTATTGCCAGCTGCATTGTTCTGCTTGAGCAACTGAGGAGAGATTACGCATAAAACCAGCAATGAGTGAATGAGCTGTAGATCTACAAAAGCAAGAATGGGATAGCTCCTTCTTCCTACTCAGGTAAATCTCTTTCCTGGTATGCAGCTCAAGATTTTCAGAGAGCAAGGAGCCCACATCCTCCTATCAGGCAGCCCAGAGGTTTGAGTACTTTCTCTGAAACTCACTAAAGAAATAGGAATCCTCCATTAACTTAGTATGGTTTGGTTCAGGTTCAAAAGTATGGAGTCTGAGAAGAAGAGAGGAGATCTGGGTTCTGTCTCAACTTGTCTAACGTTTAGCAAGTCACTCATGTTAGAGCCCTGTGGCTCTAAGTGATTGTGCAGTTCTGGAGAACTGTACCCAAGGCAAATATGCTCTGCTCACACATGTAGGAGGATGCCTACAGGTTACAGGTTGGTTGACATAGGTGACATAGGTTGACATATGGTTACAGGTTGCTTGACATAGGGACAGCAAATTCAGCTGTTAAAAAAAATAAATATCCCTCCTGCCTGACTCCCCCCCCCCCCCCCCCCCCTTTTATGACTGGTTGCAGTAAAATAAAAATGTTAATTCAGGCTGTAGGGAAATCAAGGTTGAAAATCTCTAGCAAGGAGCAGGAAGAATTAAATACACGTTCACCCTGAGACAGCTCTTCTAAAGCTTCTGGACAGTGTAGGACCAAACTGGACTCCCATCTTCCTTCAGACCTATATGAATGCTGCAGCCCTTGCTAGCCAGACATGCCACTTTTCCTGCTTCAAATACCACCTCATACACTAAAACTACTCAGGTGAATGAGTCTCACCGGGCATTAGTCATGGTTTCAGGATCATGCCCTAGTAAGAAGGTTAATTTTAAAAGCCCCATTGTGCGTGCTTCTAGGTGAATGGAAAGGGAAGAGGAAGCGCAGGTGAGCTGCTGCTGCTGCTGTCTTGTGTAGCACAATGGTGTCTTACAGCCCGTGCCAGAAGAGACAAAAGGGAAGACAACTGGCTGCAGAGGAGAACAGACTTTGCATCTCTCCAGGGCAATACAGTTGCAGTGCTTCTGTAAGACCTTTCTCACCACTGCAGTGCCCTGCATCCTCTTCTAGGAAAGGATTTTAGGAATGAGCTCTCCTGCCCCAATAGCACCTCACACAGGGGTGATGTGAAAAGGCTGAATATTTGCTTGTTGAAAATGGCAACAGACAAGAAATGTCTGGTTATTAATTCTCTTTCCCTTACATATCTGTGATACACATTTTCTTCATACCACTGTGCAGCCTGTGTATTACTATGGAACACATGCTGAAGCCATGGGCAACTGGCAAATGAGAGACAGGGGAGCAGGTGATGTTCTGGCCAAATTCCACTTCAACCTTTATGTTAAGGTCCATTTTCACAGCACCATTCACACTACATTGAGAAAAAAACATTTAAAGTGTGAATGTTTCTATTGTAAAGGTTCCTCTTTGGAATTTTTCCCCCCTTCTACATTGAAGGGAAGTAAGAGAAGCATTTTGTATTTAAAAGAGCCAAACCCACGACCTGTAGGTTGGACTGCTGGACATAAGGAGATGGACAAAAGCAAACAGTGAATAGAAACATTGAGCTCTGTTTTTTTAAACTCTGATTTAACATTCAACACAATTTTCCATATGAATTTCAAGTTGCTGGACTTACACCAGGTAAAGCATAGTAAATTTATTAGTATATTTTTTCATTTTTAAATCCTAATTGCTGTTGGGATTTTTGTTTTGTTTTTAAGTTCATAAGTAGTCTATGGGTTAAATCTAAATAACATAGAACAGATGCAGCATTTTGTACAAGAAAACATATAATCTAGCATAGTGACCATGAAATAGAATGGGTAATTTAGGTGGTTCTGTTGTCTTTCTGGCAAGTAGTGGTGGTAGAAACCAAAGTTTTGTTTTTCGTTGCATCCCGTTTGCTCTTTTCTCCACAACTGCTGCATGGAGATAGACTTGAAGGGCCCAGGCTACCATTATGTAACTCAGTAACGTGTTTTCAGTGCCCTCTCCTTCAGTTGCATGTGGATCCTTTATTTTGCTTCAGCTCTCTATAAGAGATTGTGTGAAAGGAATGGCCTGCAAAAAATCAGGGTCAAGTACAAACTGTAGGACAGATGAGGAAGTTTGAACATAAGATTGCAGTTTTGTGTTGTCTAATTTTCTTGCAAATGAGTTTCCAACTTTCCTGCCCACAGCCAAATACAACTTGAATACGGCTTTATTATGTGCTGCTTCCCATCTCATGCTTCTGTGAAAAAAATTCCTATGACGCTTTACTTTACATGTGCAGAGTTTCAAAAGCTCTTTGAGAACCTGTAGAGCCCAAAGCATTTGTGCATTAAAGAATCTTTTCTAACATACACTACTTTAATATTCCTCCACAATGAAAGATTTGCCCAGGAAAAGAACAAAAAAGATTTTGGAAGATGTGGCCATGTGACATTGTTTATTGTATTACATATAATTTGAGTTCTCCTATTTGTCTTGTTTTTTTCCATATTATAAACATGTTTATTGATATACTTTTAAAATACTAACATTCATCTTTATGTCTGTTCTCCTGATTTAATAATCTGGTTTAACAACTTCTAACATTATCTTTTTTAACATAACCATTTTTGGGTTTAGGAATGCTAATATTAATCCTGACCAATAGTGATAAGGCTGCTAAAAATTTTGGACTGAATTAATTAGTCCAAATTTAGCAGCCAGAATTAAGGCTGCTAAAAATTAAGGCTGCTAAAAATTTTCCAGTGTAACTTTATTTTTAATTGCTTGTAGATTTTGCTTTTGAGGGGAAAATATTTCCTAGTTTTTATGTGCAACCATATGGTTGCAGATAATATTTTTTTTTTAGCAAGAATGAGCAAAATCAGCAGCTGTAATTTTTTTTTGCTTCAGTATGAAGATCCACTACACTTTGACCTTCATCATAATTCATGTGACCCATAGTCAGGAATCTGAAGAGTAGAAATTGTAAATCTACTGGTAGTTTAACTTCTCACTGAAGATATACACTGAGGAGTGGTGTTACAAGCATGTCTCCTGGCAAGTACTGATGACATGTTTGTTTTGTTTTTGCATATTTGCATTTGGTAGACCTCCCAGAATTTTTCTTGCTTATATTTTATGCAAAGAGGGCATGAAGGGCACATATATATTGCTTTATTTGTGTTGGACAACTGATGATTCAAAGATAAAAGCATAACGTTGCATCAATAATGTTGTAAGTCACAACTAAACTAAAACATTGGCTTTCCTGAATTCTAGGATGTTTCATGTCTTTTATCATAGAGATATGGCCCAGAGATGAAGCGTGTTCAAGAAAATTGGGGTAATTTTGTGAATCTGATTTTATAGCAGATGTTTAAACTGCCTGGAGAGTCTGTGTGAGGAAGGAATGTGTAGACAGAGATCTTGAGGCATGCTTTCTTTTCCTCCTATGGAAATCTAATCACTTCAAACTAAACTCGGATAAGAACTACCTTGGCTGAATTATCAAACTGCCACAATGTGGTATGCTGTTGTCTTGCCATAGTAGTTGTAATTTGAGTACCCAGATTGTTTCCCATTCTTCTTAATAGGCTGAGCTAAAGGTCATATTATGTCTTATGACGGGAAGAGTGAATCATTTTAATGTTCCTTACGCAGGTAAAAGTATATGGACCTGAGGTAACCAGAGACCTTCATTTTAGCATACCTGAACTGAAATACATTGTTCTGGGAATACGTTCTGAACTTTGTCTCGCTGGATTTTGCTCAAGCCCTGAATTTTGACTAAGCCTTGAATTAGGAGTAAATAGGCACTCAGTTGAGAGACATGGTAAAGTCTCATCTAATAAATTCCTTTTCATTTGGGGAAAGACATTATTGCTGAGCTTTATGTGCTCCTAATTTTCGTCACTCATAGAGCTAGGTCTTTCCTTCCCGTACACATCTACGCAACCAAGAGAAGGAAATAATCTTTTCCTCCGTAGAAGTGACAGGAAAAAAAAAAACAACAGACAAAATAAAAACCCAAGACAATTCATTAGTGGGCTGAGGCCTTAAAAAAAAATTGTATAAACTATATGTCTCTGTCAGTGTGTGAGAGGTGGCAGCTCAGAAAAGAAATGAAACATAAGGAGATTAAAGGGGCAGGCGAGAGAGAGACAAAAAGAGATGTACTGACCTTGGTTAACTTGGAAAAGCTAATTAATAAAGAGGAAAAACATGGTTCAGGATTCAGTATGAAGGTGAGCTTTCTTTTAGGTGATGCTTATTAACAGTCTGGAGCATTACTATACAGAATATTAGTCTGAAGAGCTATTATTTCTAGTAGAAGTGGGTCTGGACTGTAACAAGCCAGTCCAGTGACTTCATAGAAAACCTGTGAATAATTTTGTTCTTAGACTCTCTTCTAAGCAGAAAAACTTCTCATTGGAAGTGCGGAGGATCAACCTTTTATATTCCAAGGTAAGAAAGAACAAAGTGAGTTGAAATGTGATCTTTAACATACACATGAATGAAGTAAGGGACTTGCCCTTTTAATTAGACAGTGTCCATCTTGTACAGTCTTAATGACAATAACACTTTTTTCTGTTAAATATGGAACTGAAAACAAGAAGAGATAAAAACCAAGTAGATGTTACCAGGAATATTGAAATGGGCAGCATAGGACTGGTATATACAGAGAGGGTGAGGCTATGCCACAAGGTAGTCATTGTGATCAATTTGCTGTTGTAGAAAAATTTTCAGCCTTTGGGGCAGTGACCCAAATGTAGTACCAGCAGAGAGAGCTAATAGAATGTGTTGGTGGGATAGCTGATATATAGAAGAACGGGTGATCAGGGACAAATTTCTGTTGGCTATATGCAGTCAAAAAAATAGGCTTTTGGTCCAGAAGATATTTGAAGCACTTTGTTTAAGATGAGCTACAGTAGCTTTTTGGTTACACACTTACCTTGTGCCTAGATGAAGAACTTTGATTTTCAGTGCCTTTCCTCTTCAAATCTCATAAAACTCAGCATAAACAACTTGTAATAAGACTTATCAGTCATCTAGGGAAACTGCATAGGGAACAAGTGCTCAGGGCACAGGGCACATAGGAGTTGGCCTTTGGAAAACAATGAAATATGTTGGGTTACTGTTGAAGACAAGTGTGTGCTGGACTTAAAACCTTTCTACACAAACATTAGCTTCTGCTATTTAACAGGTTTTTTTTCTTATTTTTGCTGTTGATAAATTCAGTTTACTGGTATTCTCTTACTATATTAGTGTACCACAAGTAATTGAATTAGACACAATGGCCATTTACAAATTAAACAAAAGGCAGCTCTCCGTAGTCAGCTTTCCTTTTCCAGCTAGGACAGATGCTTCCTTTTGTATAAGAAATCCTCCGTCTCTGTTACCATTCAAGAATCCTTTGTGCATTCAATGAAGAGCCTTCTGCCTTATTACGAGATTACGTATAGCCATATCACCCATAACAAAGAGGAAAGAAAGGATTTAGGAAATGACCGAAAGCAATTTCAATTGTACTTAACACTAAGGAGATTCTCTGAGGCTAGAGTACTTAAAATTGCATTCAGGGCACAGTCTGATCCCACAAAATACTGGAATTTAGCTAAACTCTTTTGGTGCCTAATGGACCCTGTATTGTACAAATGCATATCAGGGAAGAAGTCCAGATAGCCTTCACAAGATAAATACTATGTGGTCTGTCCATGCCTACTTTGTTCAAAACAGCAGCACCTGCTTAAAGCAGACTGGGTCTTGCTGATTGCTGCAGTGGCTGTTAGCAAACCCAATACTGGTATCTGGACTCTTGGTATCATGACAAAAGTGGTCTAGGACATGGACGAGAGGGGGAAACAGCATTAGAAAATTCTGTTTGTTAGGAAGGTCAGAGGTGCAAGACCCAGCAACAAACAAGTTTAAGAATTACCATTAAAACTTTTGTACTTTTATAATGTGTCTCTCTAATGCTATTCTGGTTCTTCTGGCATTTATCAGATCTTGATAAAGCAGGTATCAAAAGCAGATTCTGGGCTCTGCTTCTTGCCCAAACTTCTGCAAAGATTTTAATGGTAATTAGTGTAAAATCCGGGCAGAACCTGTTGGCATCAAGGATAGCTGCGGGGGCTTAGGTTAGCATGGTTTCCTCTCCTCTCTGTAGTTTCCTGGTACAAAGTACTTCTGAGGATGTTTTGTATACATTAGGAAAGCTCTAATGCATCAGATCTAGTGTGATGGGAATGCTCTTAGAGTCCACAGAGGTTGGTTGCTGTAGTCCACAGTAAGGCTTCAGGGAATGCACAGTGGAAACGAAATAGTATTGCCAGGATAAACCTATGTACAACTGTGAACCCAGGAATGGTTTGCACCTTTCTCACACTAATATGAATGGCAATACAAATTGGCAAGATCATGAATAATCCTGCTGGGTCTGTCAGGGTTTCGTCCCAGACCGTTGATGGCTTAAATATGGGGGACACTGGGGTACAGCAAAATCTTCCCTCTACAGATTGTGTGCTAAATTAGATGTGTTTTCACTTGTACTGCATCCTCTACTGAAAGCAGAAAGTGGCATATATACGTATGCATGCACATCCTGCACTGAAGTTCTTTAAACTGCTTAGGTGCTTTAATTGTGCAAAAGCCAGAATTGCCAACAGGATCTGAGAGCAGAGAGGAGGGCAGGGGCAAAGAAGTCAGAGAAAGATTATTTCCTCGAAGACAGAAAATCCAGCATAGGCCTCAACTGTACCCATAGAAAAGAAGCCCGAGCTACTGTTGAATAGCTTCATGCAGGCTTTAGTAATCACAGAGTACAAAGGTGTACTGTAAAATACTCCCTTTGCTCTTAGTTCTGAGAAAATAATAGAAGAAAAATTTTATAGCCAACAACCCTTTTAATTTTAGGAAGCCTGTTTACTGCTGTACCTGCTTAAGTCAATGTTTGATGTCAGCCCATAGGAGTGGTCCTGAGAAAGGTGCAAGAAAACTTCTCAGAGAGTCGAACAGTTGTGGAGTACTCAAAGAACATCATTTCATCCTTGCCCCTGGTAAAGCGTAATTATCCTATGCCTTTAAGATGTAGGCTTGTCCTTTATCAATTTGTATCCTGCCAGGTGTAAGCAGAGTTGAAAGGTATAAATTTTCCAGGAGTAATGATGGTATATCATTAGCTAGCAGAAGATGGGCTGAGCAGACTGTGTCCACTTCGAGAACAATTTTAGCAACAGGCAAGTCAGATATGAGTGTCTTAGCAGCTCTAAGGGCTGTGAAGTGTTTACAATATTTCACATGTGTCTAATGGGTGAGTGATGGGTATAAAATGTGTTGTTTTACCCTTAAAAATTGTAGTAATGTTCTGTTGAATTCTCCCACCCCTCCCCTTCTTTTAGGCTACATGCAGATAAACCCTATTTGAATGTAAAAACAAACCTGGGCTTAACATGTTTGACAAAAATGTGCCTGTGCTAGAAAAAAACTGTGTTAACAAAGCACGCCAACTTCCCTTTTAATGAGTTTATAAGTGGATTGGCTGCTAGTGTAGGTGTGCATTTCATCACCCCAGACAATCCATAACACACTTCCTGCAAGTGCAATAACAAGCCAAGTTGTTTTCAACCCAAGTGATGTGTAAGAGGAGGAAGAGCAATCAGAATAATGTGTTTCTTCATATAGGCAATACAGGAAACTGTGTAACAGGCTCTGGCATGAGGCAGTTAGAGTTACTACCATACGCAGAGGCTTGCAGGAGGCAATGTAACTTGAGCAGAACTCAGACTCCAAGTTCTGCTTGATATGGATAAAGGCCAAAGTAGGCAAGGGCAGGGAAATTCATAATTCCATTCTGTCTGGCTTTTGGGATGTATGAGCTAACAGGAGATGCATGAGCACAAATTATTCAGGGGTTTAGGTAGAAGGAAACTGAGGTGATGTTTGCTGAAGCTGCTTGGTCCAAACCATCTCCTTCAGGCATTGCCAAGAGATTCCTGTGGCTCTCAAGTCTGTCTTCTGGAACCTGAAAATCTGGAAGTATTCAAAAGCAAAGAAGAATGACAGAGTGGGAAGGTCATTCTTGGAACAGGGCTAAAGCTTTGTTTTCTCAGATAAGTTCAAGGCCAGGTTTGAGTTGCAGAGCATTGTCATGTCTAGTAGAACATGTCCCAGTGAATCCAAATGAATGTATTAGCTAGGGAACTTTTTGTATTACATGGTGAGCAAGATGCAAATATTTGACTACAGAGATAGAGAGGATTAGTCATGGAGAGAGTAAGCTTTTTTGCTTAATGTATTTCTAGTTCAGGAATATTTGTTCTATTTCTCTGAGTAGTTTTTGGCTTACAACTTATTCACAATGAGTTGGTGTACCTGAATGGGCGTAGCATGGCCAGACCTTCAATAAGAGGAGGTTAAGCCGCCTTAAGGAAACCTTTGAGCAGCCTCCTGGCAGAACTGAGCATGGTCTATCCTCATCTGGCACAGGGCTGGCCTGTGCCCCCAACATATCACTTTGTGCCCTGGAGAGACCTTAGTGGCTCTCAGTCTGCAACCCAAAGAGAGATCAGGGAGAGCCTGGGGAATTGCCAGGGCTATGTCAGTGGTAAGGAGAAGCCCGAGGTACTCGGATGTTCTTGTTTAATGGAGTGGGTTGTTGGCAACTGTCCTGCGGTCTTCGACTTTTCCATCATTAACGCTAAACTCTTCTAGTGTAGTGGATAGTCAAGCTCCATGTTTCTAGAGATGAATAACTAAAAGATGGAGAAGCTGAGAAGCATTTTATTTGATGAAAATATACAGTTAAAATGCAAAGGTCCTATATTGTCATTCAAAGGTGGGATTTCATACATGAATACTACAGGGTAAGGCCCTGTTTTGTAACTTTGCTCTGTTGTTCTATACTTTCCCACTTATTTGGCTATAGCACATGTGTTCACCCTTACTGTTCACATTTCATGTTTATTTTTAAGCATAGGTGAAGAATGTTTCTATTTCTCTTCTAACACCTATGCTTCCTGTTATAAATAATCACTTGCAAAACACCTGTGAGCCATTATTTGTGCTACTAATAAATTTGCAAGCAAGGCAGTATTGAAATGCATGGAAAACGTTAAGGGTATAAAAATCTCTTGTGTTAGTCTTTGCCATGAAAGTGATCAAATTACTAAAACCAAGAGCCAGAGGCAAAAATGCAGAGGTCATTAATTATCGTTCTCACTAGCTGCAATCCTTCTTCACTGCCTGGTTTGTGAAGGCAAGGCCTGTTGGGTAACTTGGACTTATATGACACCAGTAAGTGCAGCAGTGTGAGGTGCTATTCAGTGCCACTTTGCCCAAGCCTCTGCTGCCTTCTGCAAGTCTGTGCCAGCTCTCAAACCACTGTGCGGAATCAAGCATGGAGGTACGTCAAGAAAGCTGCGAGGAGTATACCTTCACCATAAATCATATTTTGTAGCTCCTGTCACTAAAAGTGGACAGGTCAGATTACCTGGCCATTTCAGATCAGTCTTCCTTCCTCTGAAATGGAGCCCTTGTGCTATTCAGGTTACTAAAAAAAATCACGTCCTCCTGCTCAGTTGAAAATGCTTCTTTTCATTAGGTATTTTAAGCTCCAGTTGCTGGAAAGTTTAAAGCAGAATCAGGAAGAAGGAGGCAGAATAGGGAAAAAATCCAAGCTTAAAATAAAGTGAATTGTATTATAAAATTATTTAATTGTAACCTGACAATTAAAGCCCAGAACTGAAAAAAAATAGAGGAAGTCCTGAGTGTCCCCAAATTTATATTAGTCTGGGCCAAAATTCGAGCTCCATGCAGTCCTTAGGAAACCGGATTTTGGTTTAGCCCAGTTTGCCTTCTGGCACTGTATATCAATGCATAAGATACTTGTTTTAGAAGAAACACATCATTTTTTACCTGCAAAAGGTATGCCTGTTAATCTCCCACCAGTTTTCTATTGTGTAGCGAGAGGGAGAAGAGATCTTTCTCTTTGTAGGTGGTGCCATGGTTGCCAGGCAAAACCCTTCTGAAGACTGCTAGAAGTAAAACTTCACACCATGCCAGGAAAGCTGAAGATAGTATTGTTTCCAATGGACTTTATCCTTACTGCAGCTGGCAAGGAGAGTTCTCTGCAGCCAATTGAAACAAACTGTACTTTTGCCCCTTGAAAGGTCAAGTGAACCTGTCAAGAAATATAATAAATGTAATAATTATTGTAAGAGGAGCGATACATTGGTTCTGGCTTGAAATTTCCCAAATGTCGCTCTCATACACTCCTAGAAAGTGACTTTTACCTGAGTGCTGAGAAGCCTGCCTGTGCGTGCAGCACAGTGCAGCTGGAGTTTCTCTGCAGGCAGGCGGTGGAGGACAACAAGGAGTGGAGAATGGCCACCTGCTGCTGCGGAGGAGAGGAATAGGGACAGATGAAGGGGACAAGAGACAGAGAGAGAAATTGGTCAAGGAAATGCTGAGAGCACCTTTTCAAGAAGTTAATCCTTTGGTATTTTCTCTGGAGCAAACATTTTGATGAATCTGCTGCTTTCCATCATCTGAAGGAGCTTGCTCATCACGTTTGGGGATGAGCAGTGCTTGTAAATGTCCTCAAGGACACTTGTGTATTTTGAAACACACTGTGACTGGTGCCGTATGAAGGGTGCAGTGACTGAAAGGCATATGGTCATGGAAGACATTTGCTTGGGTAATGACCTCTGGCCACTCAGAGCAATGGCGTGATACTTGGGCTGCACCAACAGCCTAAAGAAGCATTAACAACAGAAGAAACTCATTTAAGTATTTCAAGAATGGCAAGACTGGCCTGTTTAATTGTGTTACAATAAATACAACCATGAAAAACTATGGTTTTAAGTAAACAGAAAGTAGCAAGATTAGTGTATGAGACTTGAGCTGGGCAGAAGGAGAGTGGGGAAGAAAACTGAACAAAAATATGTGGTAAGTTCAAGTCAGTGACTCCATGATGCCTGAGGAAAGACACACAAATGCATGATCACAGATTTTTCATTCCTAGAGCTTTTCAAGTATTTCAGTGGTACAAATTTTTGTCCTTTGATTGGTGTCACCTGGTAGTTAATCAGGCAGAAAAGTACCAGAGATTAAACAGACACATTGTTACTGCAGGATACATGGAAAGGGCAGCAGAGTTTTAAAGAGCATTTGAAGAGAATGCTTCTTCAGTTAGGTTTGTTGAGCAAAAGAAGGTGTCAAATTTTCCCACTTAAACCTGTATACTAAATACTTAACTGAAGACAAGCAATTAAACTAGGACATACTGTGTTGTTTGCAGTGACACAGAGCTAAGTCATGTGCTCTGTGGATTTTTAGTATCGATTTCTTCGCTAATGTGAAAGCAACATGCAAGTGCTGTAAGGTGCTATAAAACTCTGCGTCGTAACTTCAGCACGTGATTTTGTTGATCTGTGCCTGTTTAGAAATTCAGCCTAACCTGAGCATTGTCTTGCCCTAGAATGTGGGCACAACCACAGCATTACCTAGTCCATTGTATTTTTGGTGTGTCCATCATGGCTGCTTCCCCACTTCATTGTTTTTGACAGAATAAACTCTGTTGATGAGGAATAAACTGTAAATGTAAATGATCAAAACGTCTACTGGCTTGCATTGAGGACACCCGTGGTATGCTGATTGACAGCCAGAGCTTAGTGGGAGTGCCAGAACTGAGAAGCAGTATGGCCAGCTAGGACTCCAGCTCACTTCTGGCTACAAACGACAATAAGAAGGCAATGAATTATTGTTTGAGGTGTCCTTTGCTATTAAAGTTTTCAAGCAACAAAATACAAATGCAATAAATAAAAGCAATGTAAGCTAAAGCCTCCCATAGTCCTAAAAGTCAGAATTTTCTAGATTATCTACATATAATGAAAAAAACATTAAGGTCTTTTAAAGTAGTATTGGCTTCAAAGTTCCTAAGTACTTAGAAGCCTAATATTTAGTCAGCATTAAAAAGATAAGCTAGGATGCATACAGCTGTTAGTTAAAAATCTGCGTTTCCCTTGATCATTATTTAGGCAGTGATTGCTTTCAGTTTGCAATTCTATTGTAAGAATTTTTTTACAGAAAATAGCCTCGTAAATTCTAGGGCGCTGTATCTTCCAGCAGTTCATTGATTAGGGACCAGTTCAGTCAACCAGATAAACATATACTTAACTTCAAGGACATGTGTAAGAGCTGCTGAGTTAACACACAGCTGTGTCCCAGGAGATCACTATTCATTAGATTAAAAGACCAGATGATTGTGTTTGGGTGTGACGTGTGCTGCAAAGTGAGCCTCCAGTTCTGTGTATTTACTCTGACATTGGCCCAGGGACAGGGCAGTTGACACTGAGGGGTGTCATGCTTCACACAGTTTTATTAGCCCTTTTCAAACTCACTTGAAGACATCCATTGCTTAGACATTTAGTGGTGTGGGCTTTTTTTTATTTCTTGGCAATAAGTACCTCTAAAAGTGAATGAGATTTTCCATAGCTCCAAGTTTAGGTAAACATTCAAGTGACTTTAGTAGAAATCTCAGTAAAAACTCAATAAAAGCCTTAGGATTTAGCTCATGGGAGTTCATTATTGGGCTTAGACTTTTTATTCCTTGGACTAAAGCACCCTGCAATACGTCACCATTTTGCTGGAGATGATGTTTACATAATATGCTTTGGAATTCACCATGGAAAACATAGACATAGTAACTGTGGTTGGGGTTAAGATTGTGCTGTAATTTATGATTTGAGATGTAACTGAGCATAATTCAAGCTAAAACTCTGCAAGCTTTCTGCTTGTACAACATGTTCTACAAAGGTTCCCAATGCCATCTCAGGCTCGGTCTCTCTTTAAGCAATCTGGATTACAAGTCTCACAAGGAAGAATGGGAAGAATTGCTTGTGATGTGTGCTTGTACTTCCTTTTTCTAACTTTGCATTGAAGGAATCTTACAGTTTATGTCCAGATAGCACTTGAAATCCACAACCCACAGGCTGATGAATGCCAGGACAATACTTCGGGAAATACTGTGCTACATGCTTGTCTTACAGTCATGTCCTGGCTATCTAGAGCTGGTCACTGTCAGAGATCTCAAACTGGGATAAATGAGCCCTCTAGTCTGACCTGCTTCAGTCTTCATATTAAAATCCATTAGGGTGAGTAGCACAGAATAATTTGGAAAATTAACCTTTTTAGATTTCCACTAACTTTGAAAAATTCAAGTTTCCATGGTTGAATTTGGCTAAGGTTAGAAAATCCATCCTAGTTTTCACAGAAGCTATTGCGTCGTCATGCAGTGACAGTAGTTGTATCATGCAGAAAACCAAGTGCTGCAGCTCAGAATAATGCATCCTGCTGTTGACCCTCACAACTTTTGAATATAAAGATTTGTCTTCAACACATGTATAGTAACTGTGCTGCTCTGTCTTGAAGTGGAGCATCTCCCTAAGAAGGCACCACCAGGCTGAGCTGAAGTAGTTCAGCCGAGGCTACCCAAAGTGTTATGCTACAGTCAAGTGGACAATACTAAATAAGCAGCAAAAATAAAATGTTCAAGAAAATGTCTTGCTAGGATAGAGACTTATGGAATAAAAATAATCTTGATCCTGCCAGCACTGAAATTCTCTCAGCTCTTTAACATCTGTAAAATGAGTGTAAGCAGACCTGGGGGAGACAAAGGCTCCCTTGACAGAGTGGCGTGTGCCCTGAGAGCATCACATGTATAATATATAAGGTAGAAAGCAACCCAATCATCCATCTTCAGGCCCATAATCCTAAATTACACTTCTTTGTGAAAGCTATTTTGTATTTATGAGCTCTTATCTTAATCCTATTGGTTTTCTGGGTAGTTTCCTAGCAGACATCTCTGATATATTGATAAGGAGGGAACAATATAAACAGATCACCCGAGCAACCTGGTTATCTGAATGTCCATTCCATTTCATACAGCTACTAGAATAAATTCCTAGTCCCTGTGAATAGGAAAGTTTTCCCTCCTTTCCCAAGAATGTGGTCACAGTGTGTTTACAACTGTTTTTCATTTGTTTTAAAGGTACAGTATGGAAAAAAAGGCTCCAAACAGTAATTACGAAGGCACATGAGACAATGAAGAAGATGCTTTACACTGAGTGAAAATTATTGCTGCCTTTTAGGATTTCCTCTGAAAGAAGCCTTTTTGGTTCCAGCAGATGGCATGCACTCATCAAAGCTTGCAGTGTGTGATCATAAATACTGCTCCAAGGAGTATGCTGCGCTGTACAGCTAAAATAATGTGTCACAAGTGATTCCATTATGCTGCACTTGTTTTCTGTAATCTCTTTAACATACTACAGGAAGTTGGTATGTCTTCAAAACTAAGTTTTTTTGCTTTTTCAGGGCCCAACCCAAGTAATTTTTGTTGAGACTGTTTTCAAGGAACATGAGCAGAGTTTGGCCAAAGCAGTTTTGTCAGAGCAATAGTTGTGATTAAAGCAATCTGAATGTCTGGGTATAATAAAAGCATATTGGCATAAAAAGAAAAGCAGGGACTCTGCAAAAAAAAATAACAAAACAAGGAAGAGAAAAGAATGACTAAAAGTTTCTTGAAGAGGATGCATTTTAAGGTAGAATATGCCATATGGTGAGAGAAAAAGCTTAAAATGTCTTTTTTGTTTTTCAGCTTGTGAGATAACATTGTACTGGTGAACAAATATAGTCTGTTTATAATGTTATGCTGTGAGACCTCTGCACTTTCATAGAGGTTTCTGGCACTCAGAGATTGCACTGGTAAATTAGCTTTATAGTTGTTTAAAATTTCCTTGTAAGTCAGATTTTGGAGAACAGCTGAGAAACGCCATTATCTATAGTTGAAGCAGAATTAACATCTGTTAGTGTACGTAGGAGCAAACATTTTCTGCATAGAAGTTCAACTGTTTTCTTGTAGTCTCCTTAGTAGTTGCTCTTTGTGCAAACAGTTTCTGACTCTATCCACAATACTTTCTGGAAGAGAGATTTCCCCCACAGGAAGCACTGTGAAATGGTTTAGAACAGAATTAGTGCTGGATTCAATGTTATGTGCTGGCTCATTGACAAACATCCCATGGAACTGAATGCATTTTTGAGTGAATTGGTTGCTTTTTATTAAGGTTATCTGAAGTCTTGTCAAACTTGGATCTGTTTGTGCCATTTGCAGGGTTTAGAGGAAAATACTGAAAATGTGAAGGGTCAGCTATCTCAGACTTTAGCCACTGGAAGTCGGAGAGGAGCTCTGATTTTTTTTTTCCATGTTGATTTTTCTAGTTTTTCTGGTTGAATGTGTATAACAAACCTAGCACTATCCAGTCACTTCTCAGAAAACATTTACAAACTAAAGGTTTTTTAGTACTTTGAGAAGCAACTAGTTGGATACATAGCTTATTGAAAAAGAAAGATGAAGCTTTGGTATGAGAGGGACTTCTGTTGGCAGGTTAAAGCAGTACCATCTGTGGTCACTGTTTTCAGTTGAAAGATACTCTGGAGCTGTATTTCTTGAAATCACCTGAAAGTTTATAGCACTTCACTATAGCACAGCATTGATAAGACTCCTAATGCATCTGATGGGTAGTTCCATTCTGCTATCAAAGCTATAGGGAACTTTCAAAGTAGATACCAAGAACAATAGTCATTATAGGAGAGGCAAGGAGGGTTTTCCTCATTTTTTGTATTTTTTCTGCTCATTGACACATACCATACTTTAGTTAATAAATGGTTAATATACAGATTTGGTGAGAAAAAAATTAAGCAATTAAGATTGGGTCTTTTTATCCCTAACGGTGTCTAGATGAATGCTAATAATTGCATTCAGATTTAGTTAAGACTTACTTAATTGTAGAGCCCCGATGCACCAATTCAGCCATGGGGCTTTACATGGCCACTAGAAACTTGTTCTGTGTGCATGTTGTGGTCCAAAATCACTGGTGTAACTGCTTTCAGTGACAAACCTGTGAGAATTTACTGCGGGAAAAAGTGTTTCAAGAGCCATCACTCAAGAAATAAATTCATAGGAGAACTTGCATTTTGTTTCCCATTGTCATGACAAAATTAATTCTTACTATCTAGCTCAATCAGAGCTCCTTGTTCAGTCTGCCTTTCTGTGAACTACTCTGAATTATATAAAAAACCCCCACACCTCTACTCCTTTTTGTCCCTGGCCAGCATGTCTAGGAGCCGCTACGTTTCTGATCTTCTCACATTCTCACTGGGTTAATCTTTGCTCCGTGCCCTTGAAAACTACCAATCATTTAATCCCCAATCATTTCATAGCCTTTTTCTTTGTGCTACCTGGCACACCCCAGGTAGAAGCAAATGCAAGATCATGATTTTACTTGTCTCTGAGTTCCTGAGCATGTAAGTAGATAATTTTTTTGCACAAAGCACATTGTTATTATATCCTTTGCCATAATAATAATATGATTCATCCTTAATTCTATTACTCTTCATCTCAGCCTCGGTACATAATTCTGGGGTAATGAAGCATGCAAGTCCCCAGGCTGTTACACCACTATAAAGCCCTATCAGAAATTTGTCAGTTAAAAAAGATATTCCACGTGTGCATCATTACATAAATAAATTATCATCTTTATGGTAGGTATTATACTGTATGGTTTAAAACACACTTTCTTGCTTTAGACTCTGAATGATGGATAGAATACAATCCCTGTAGATAGAAATACATCTTGTTTATTCCAAACAAGAAAAAAACTGGCAGCCCTGCTTCCACAAAGAACTGATATCCCTTTAAGGTCTGAAATTGAGAGTAAATCTGAATCTTTACCATGTCATAGTAGGATTTGCTTTTTTAGGTTGATTAGGTGTGAGATTCACGATCAGAAAAGCAGAGACAGTAAAAAGGCAGAGCCAGAGCTTCATATAGATATGGCAGTGCCAAATTTAAAGAATTGTTAAAAAAAAAGTTCATGTCCAGATCCTCAGCTGTTATGGATCAGAGGACTTGGCAAATAGGAAGAATTATGGCAGCTTTTTCTTTCTCTGCTAAAATGTGAGCTATATTACAAATTCTGTCTTCCTACAAACAACAGCTAATCTCTATCAAGGCAGTGTTATTTCACCCTGGAGATGCTCACAAGGAGAGGAGTATAACGTAAGTCTTTGGTTACTCCTTCTGCTTTGTAGACTGGTCAGCGTGTGCAGATGCAAGAAGCACCTTTGGGTCTTTCAGATGTTTCTGCAAGGAGTGTATTTCTGATCACTAAAACTTTTCTGATCACTAAACTAAACTTTTGTCCTAGTAAAGTGCTGGGGATCTTCCTTGCCAAGGACCAGGTCTGGATAACTACCTTGGCTTTGTTCTTAGGAACTGTAACTTAATCTCTTTCTGTCAGGCTTTGTCATGCCACTAAATTAGAAAGTTAGTTAACTTTCTTGCTAATGTGCCCACACACAGACACTCTGACACACACTCTCTTTGAGGTGTTAAAATCAGGTTTTCATATGACTAGGTAAGAGACACCCAAAGGCACTGCTTTGTGGGGTCCCGCAGCTAGTGGGTTCATGGCTGCTTGGTGGAAGGTTACCTGTAAAGGTTCCCGTGGCTCCCTACCATCACACCCACCACCCGGTAGAGAGTTGGTTTACAGATCTCCTTTTTGCAGTTCACTGCAGAGATTTCCATCTCTCTTCCTTTCAGACACCTAGGTGTTATCCTGACTGCTTTCTCCCCTGCTGACCTGACACTCCCAAAGCGTTTCTAGGTATGCAGTTACATACCTGTTTGTGTAAAATACAATTATCTTCTTTCTAACAAAATGAATGTGATTCAGTGTGATCTGTTGGCTTCATGTGGTTTATTGTGGTTCCATGAAAAGTGAATTTTAGTTCACAACCTCTCCATAGGAACTCATTTTCTTTTCCATATAATATGCTATAAAATGTTATATAAAATCTAAGTTGCAAGTTAACAGGAAAAATCTTGCACAGGAAGAGGCTTTATCCGTGCACTGCAGTCTGTCTAAAGAGATTATTCAAAGCCGTGTATCTGGACATCCACAGGATGTGTGATTGTGAGTAGAAAACAATTCCTTCCTGCCCGGCAGATCCATCACCTTTACTTCTCTTCCTTATTGTTCAGTTGTATTGCTGCAGCCCAGTTAATACGTAAGTCAATACATTAGTCAATCAGACATAAAGAAACCCCGGGGGGAGGGGGGGCGGGGGAGGGGAAGTCTCTGCTCCACGGTGATAAGTATTTGTGGAAAGACCTGGATAGATATGTAAAAAAGGACCATGTGCTTTTAAGAATATGGTGTCACGTTATACTTCATTTTCCTTTGCTCCTGCTTTCAAATGATCTCTAGACTACCCTTTCTCCACTGGACAATTAAGCTTCCTGAGCCAGATTCAAAAGCTGGAGAAACTGTTAAAGGAAGCATTTAGTGAGCAGAAACCTCCTGCCAATTCTAATAGGGTTTTAAAAACGCAAACAAATGGAGCCTAAGTTCAAAGATTGCAAACTCAGGTATATCATGAAGAGTTGTTTTCCTAAATGACCTCGTGGAACAATATTTTTAAAAAATCAGAAAAAAGAGATGCATGTAACTGCTAACTAATTCAGAGACGGGAGTGGGTTCACACAGACCACTCTTCCCTGTAGGTTCAGTAAGGATGCTGCTGGTCAGCTATTTCAATATAGAAAAATAGCATCTTAGAATCATTAAGGTTGGAAAAGACCCTTAAGATCATCAAGTCCAACTGTAAACCTAACACTGCCAACTCCACCACTAAACCATGTCCCTACGCACCATGTCTACACATCTTTTAAATAACTCCAGGGATGGTGACTCAACTACTTCCCTGGGCAGCCTGTTCCAATGTTTGAGAACCCTTTTGGTGAAGAAATTTTTCGTAATATCCAATCTAAACCTCCCCTGATGCAACTTGAGGCCATTTCCTCTCGTCCTATCACTTGCTACTTCAAAGAAGAGACTAACACCCACCTTGCTACAACCT
This sequence comes from Mycteria americana, assembly GCF_035582795.1. Taxonomy (NCBI): domain Eukaryota; kingdom Metazoa; phylum Chordata; class Aves; order Ciconiiformes; family Ciconiidae; genus Mycteria; species Mycteria americana. The sequence continues at coordinate 24,556,475 of NC_134369.1, read as the reverse complement.
CCTTTCAGGTAGTTGTAGAGAGCAATAAGGTCTCCCCTCAGCCTCTGCTTCTCCAGACTAACCAACCCCAGTTCCCTCAGCCGCTCCTCATAAGCCTTGTTCTTTAGACCCTTCACCAGCTTCACTGCTCTTCTTTGGACACACTCCAGCACCTCAATGTCTTTCTTGTAGTGAGGGGCCCAAAACTGAACACAGTATTCGAGGTGCGGCCTCACCAGTGCCGAGTACAGGGCCGGGGGGGGGGGGGGGGGGATCCCCTCATCCAGATCATTGATAAAGATATTAAATAGAACTAGCCCCAGTCCTGATCCCTGGGGAACACCACTTGTGACCGGCCACCAACTGGATTTAACTCCATTCACCACAAGTCTTTGGGCCCAGCCATCCAGCCAGTTTTTTACCCAGCAAAGGGTATGCCCGTCCAAGCCGTGAGCAGCCAGTTTGTCCCAGAGAATGCTGTGGGAAACAGTGTCAAAGGCTTTACTAAAGTCCAGGTAAACAACATCCACAGCCTTTCCCTCATCCACTAAGTGGGTCACCTTGTCATAGGAGGAGATCAGGTTGGTCAAGCAGGACCTGCCTTTCATAAACTCATGATGGCTGGGCCTGATCACCTGGTTGTCCCGATATGATTATGATTAAATTCACTCATACGATTATGTTAAACTCACAGAATGTATACTAAATGCTAACTCAGAGGAAACAACATGATTGTAAAATGACCCGGGGAGAAAAGTTCTTCTCCCACTGCAAAAAGGCAAGTCATGCTTCAGGGTGCTGCTTGTAATACCAATCCCCAGGCCAAATCAGGTTGCATGGTAAATGACTAAATCTCCACTCAGAATTCATTAATGTCCTACATATAACAAGAAAAAATCTACATAATGCAGTTAAAATTCAATAGAAGGGCTTAGTGGCAGGAAGAGGCTTAAAATAAACCCCTTGTTAATGCAGACTAAAGCTTATGTTACTCTTGTTTGTAGTAGTTTTGTGTGTTTGGTTTTGCATTTTTTTTTTATTTTTGTGAAGAGGCTGAGACCTGACCAGAATATTTTATTGGTGTAAAATACAGCATTTAACAACTGGACATCACATAGCAGGAGTGATGCCAAAGCTATATACTTTGCACAATGAAAGTATTTTAGCGGTTTCCCCTGCATGGCCTGTCATATTGTGGCAGTATATGATGAGCTTTACCAGCTCCACTGTGGTTTGAAAAATACATCTAATCTAAGAAAATAAACCCCCACACTACAGCACATGCCATGGCACAATGGAACAATATAGTCCCAGACTGTCTCCCAAAAGAAGCTCAGCAGCTGTTGTCTTGATTTAATTAATTTAAGCAGCAGACAACTCTGTTTCAACTCAAACTAGAAGTTTCTTGGTAAGCTGATGCTTGAGCCCTAATTTCACAAGAGTTGTGGCAGACAGTCCAGACTCCTCACATCCAGCTAGTGAGATCCCTCTCATCCTGGTGATGTTCCATAAGTTTTCCTAGTCACTCATCTTTTATTCTAGCAACCAGAGTAGACCCTTTCCTACATATGGGATAGGAGTAAGCTGATGGTGTGGGGTGGAGCAGATCCATACTCCCTTTCCATCATGAACACAGCACACAATCCTGAATCATCAGTGTTACACTGTCCCTCCAGGGAAAGGGGAAGAGATACAACCCTGATCCAAGCCTTGCTGCTAACAAATATCCTTCAAGGCAGATTAAGCTCTCATTTACTCCCATGCAATTCCACTGATTGCTAGGACGAGCTCTGTCAGTAAGGATTCACCAAGACTACTATACACCAAACTTCATGATACCATATTGTTGGCATGACTTTTCAGCTGTGACTACATTTGAACCACCTGTCTGAGTATTAGGTGGTTGGCAAGAAGAGAGCTTGTTCACTTTTTATTCTGAGGTCAAGAAAGCTAGTTCAACTTTCTAATCTTCCCTCTTTTTTTTTTTTTCCTTAAGAAGGCTAGTCCTCTTAGGAACAACTGAACAAGTACTGACATTTATGCCTGCTGTCTACTCATTGCTTCAGAAGAGAGCAGTGTTTGGTTTGACAGCAAACATCTAGCTCAAGAGATGTTCTTAGACCCTGAACTGAAACTTAAACCAATCTGGCCAAGGTTGGTTTCTCAAGAATAACTCTCGCTACCTAGATTGAAGTAATTGCTACAAAACATAAACTGGTGCTTTATTCACGGTATTCCAGGAAAAAAAATGCTATTTCCCTAAATATTTTGCTGAAACCCTCAGCCTCTACTAAATAACCCTTAATAAACGTCAAAAGCTATTTTGCCAGGTCCCAAAATAGTATTATCCTCATTTTGTTGTCCTACTCTAAAATAGCCATTTGCTATGCTAACAAGAACCTCTCCTCTAAACAGCTTACCATCTCACAAAACTAAAGACCAAATTAATCTCCAGACAGTGCTAACCAAAGCAGACTTTTATACTGAGAATTACCTGCTTGATTAACTGACACAGCTGAAATACCTTATACAGATTAAACACAGTCTCTGCTAATTTACCCTGTCCACAGCATCTGTTTTCACTAGCCTTGTTATGCTCTTTGCCTACATTTTTGCCTAGATGAAAGATTATTTTTATCCTCTAGTCTCTGCTCTAGGTTTATGCCAAGCTGGGTAAGTATCTGAGAGATACAGAGTTCTTTCCCTGTAGTGGCTGAAAATAAAAGGGCATTGTCACTCAAGTACTGTGTAAATTGTTAACACTTAACTTTTGTGAGGAAAGGTAACCAAGGAAAAGAAGCAAACAGGTTTTCCAGCTTTGAGGCCTAGAAACTTCAGTGGGAATATGAGAAAGAAAGAAGCAGTTGAAAAGAAATAGAACAGCAGGCTTTCCCAGAGGGAGGTAAAATAAAACCTAAGAAGAATGCCTGGAGGAAATAGGAACAAGAAATCCCAGGGACCTTGGTGTTTTAATAAATTGTTTTCTTGCATTTTGACACCATTATGCGTAACAACCAGCAAGAGAAACAGACTACAGCTTAAAAATCGCAGATAAATAGATTATCTCATATAGCACTATGTATCTCACATGCAAAACTAACTGTAAATATTTAGATAATCTAAAATCAAGTGCTTAAGGACAGGTTTTTTTTCTTGTACCTTGTGCATACTGTGGAGATGAGGGACGGTGGAAAGAGCAAGTAGCTAACTTGATTATTCAGGCAAGAGGTTGTTTCTTTGCTTAAAATTGTAGTTTAATTCTGATACTCATTTCTATTAAGGCACTTGATATATCACCTTGGCAGAGTAAAGCGTATTTGAAGTTGGTGAAAATACAGGTTGTTTTCACTTTGAGACACCTCTGTACTCTCCTAAGGTGAATAAAAATAAAATCTCCTGAGCTCAAAGGAGTTCCTTTCCTTTTCTAGGGATAAGTGGTGCCTCAAAAGAGAGAAGGATAGGTGACACTGGGCTGTTGCCGTGAAAAGCCGAAATCAGAACTCAATAGTCGGGATGACTATTAAGCAGGTATTCTTTATTGCAGCGCTGGGCAGCACTGGGGATCGCTCCGCCACAAGTGCTCCGCCAGGTTAGCGCAACACATCAGTTCATATACAGAAAAATCATACATATTCATCAGATTTCTTGAAAAGGGCAGTTTTATGGTGATGAGTTCCCGGAATTCATTTACATAGTCCAAGCATGCGCAGTAAAATTAGGGTTAGGGTCTTTTCACCCTCCCGGTGGTCTTCCATAGTCTTCCTTACGTTGTCCACTAGTTGAACTTTGGGCTGCCTTTGTCCATATATAGTCATTGAGTTAGCTCATCAGTCCTTCGGCCTCGGAATGTTACAAGGGGGTCGATTTAAGCTAGTTCTTTGGTGCTTATCTTTGGCACAATTGTCCTAAGTTCCTCTTATCAGTGATGTAATTAGGAAGCCTAACGAGCTTGCTCAAGGCCTGCTTAGTCCTATCAGGTAAGAAGTCACAGGAGATGTTCCACCATCAACTCTGCTCAGCAGGTAACCGAAACTATCTTTGCAGGGGAAGAGAACAAAAGAGAACAAGGATAAACTAAAAAAAATGCAAGTCTATGTCTTAGTCAGGGACTGTCAGGGATTTAACCCTTTCATTCCCCCCTTTTCTTTTTGAGGGCTTGTAGCTTACTCGCTACAGTCATCAATATACAGTTTTATTATGTCTGAAACGAAGCTTATTACAAAAGCTACAATAAAATCAATAAAATTACTATTTAAAATAGTAAGGCTCTTTAACTACGACTTTCAAATCCTTTTAGGCCTAAAAGGGTGTTATCCCTAATTATTTTATGTTTTCAAAATTCATAATATTTCATCCTTTTCTTCAAGGGTCTGAGTAAAATACCTTCCCGTTTCTACTTGATGCCTAATCTTGTTTCTTTTCCAATCACTGTACGTCTCTGCTGAATTTCGGTGACACCAAAGAAAACATTTAAGAAATACACAAACAAATATTCCTAAAATTGCCAAAGTAATTAATCCAATTAATAATTGTTTCAACCATCCAAAGTTGGGAAGCCAAGAAGTCAATTTATCCCATAAATCTCAAAGCCCCAATGAAGTATCATCCAAAGATACTTCCTGGAATATTTGTGTTTTCTCCCAGAGTGCATTTAGACCTGCTTCTGTTTATTGATATATGCACAGCAACTGGTATTAATGATCATACATACACTTCCTTCTTTGGCAGTCAATAAATCTAATGCCATTCGATTTTGCAACACAACCTTACTAAGGGAAGATACTTCTGTCTGTAAATTTTTTATAGTATTTATGGTTAGATTTTCCATCTGCTCTAGAACTGCGGAAATATTTACCATGGCCTTTTCTAGCTCGCTTACTCCTAGCCATGGTAAGAACAATCTAACAAAGCTATGAAATTTTGCTCCCCTAATTACAAGTGGGTTGTCTTCTCACTTAGCCCGTTTCCAGGACATTCTCAAAATACCCCTAGGTATTTTGGACTGATTATATATTTGATCCTGACTAACTAAATGACCTATGGTACACCTTCCCTTCCATCACCACACAGCCACCAATACCTGTCGGGCAGTTTGCAGAGTCCATCGGTGGCTGCGAGATTAGCTCCATAAAATGATCCTTTGCTTACCCATCCAACCGATGTATTTCTACTGGCATCCCACTTGGTAGGGCTACAGGTTTCTAACTGGGTTCTATTATAGAAATTAATATATGTCACGTTCAATCCCGTCAAGTTCCAAGTTCCTACTTCTACCGCAGTCTTGTTGATCCAATAATCATTCCACCCATTCCTACAGGAACAGTTATGATATTTGTTATCGGGGGGACGGCACAGACAATTATTGGATTTGCCTTCCATAGGCAACTATTATTGCTAACTAGAATCTGGGTGCTATTATCTAGTATCTGCAGGTCAAATCTTGGTCTGATCTCATAGCTCAAATTATCATAACTACAATATCCTCCATCTTGTCTTTTCCAAAACTCAGGCCAAGTATTATTGTCACAATTCTAATGAGTTGACCCTATGCCGTACAAAGGGAGTCTCATGTTACCTCTCGGTAGGGCAGTACAAATCCAACAATCCTTAGCCCCTACAGCATTCGCTATCATCTGAATCACATTATAATACAAGTTCTCTTTCCAAGCATCTACTGATAAGCTTAAAGTCAATAAAGTTATCATCGTAAGCGTAATTTCAAATCTCCAACACTTTCAATGGTCCATCGTGGTTCAGAAGCTTTCTTTACTCAGGAGTAATGGATCCAAGCTGTCTGCTCTTTAATCTTGATTGCAGTGAAAGTGGTTAGCAACACCTGATAAGGTCCATTCCACTTCTCCTCCAATGGGTCACCTGAAAAATTCTTCACATAAACCCAATCTCCAGGGCTAAATGGGTGGATTGGGTGATCTAACCCTTTTGCTCTGGTTCCCAAAACAGTCTTATTAATCTTTTCCCATTGTTTTCCTAAGGATATAACATAATTTTGTAAATAATAATTTCTCAGCTGATTCAAATCTTCCCCTTGATATTTGGCCTGATATGGCCTCCCATATAATATCTCAGAAGGGCTCAGATTTTCTTTGGCCCTAGGTTTTACACGTCTCCAAAGTAGTGCAATAGGTAGTGCTTGATAGGGTGTGTGTAATTGCCAATCGATTCCTAATAGCTTGCTGACCTGTTGCACTACTTCTGCACAAAAATGTGTACCCCTTATCTGATGAAATGACCGTAGGTACCCCGAATCGAGGTATTATTTCATTTAATAATACCTTAGTTACTTCTCTTGCTTTGTTTGTCCTACAAGGGAACGCCTCTGGCCATCCGGAAAAGGTGTCTGTAAGTACCAATAAGTATCTGTACCCCCCTTTTCTTGGAAGTTCAGAGAAATCAGTTTGCCAGTGGTGCCCTGGTACATTTCCTCTCCCAATACTTCCTAATTGTGCCCAGTTACCTGTATTGGGATTATTTTTCAAACATATTTCACATTGCTGAGTCACCTGTCGAACTGTAGTATACAAATTTCTCCCTATTAATTTTTTATTTAAAAATTTATACAGGGAATCTGCCCCCCAATGTATCTTATTGTGTTCTTCTTTAACAACTCCCCATACCTGTTTGGCAGGAATTATAATCCTGCCATCACTCAAGTGGGCCCATCCTTTGGAGGGAACCTGCCTTCCCATTTCTTCTATTAATTCTTTATCAGCCCTACAATATTCAACATTTTCTTGGTCACCTAGACTCCTACTTCTATTATCCGGAATTAAGGTTAAAATCTTTTGCATTCTCTCCGCTGCCTGTTTAGCCTCATAATCAGCTAACCTGTTACCTTTTTCCTGGTCAGTGTTACCCTTCAGATGTCCTCGGCAGTGCATGATAGTGACTTTGGTTGGCAGTCGGACTGCTTCTGATAGGTGAAGGATTTCCTCAGCATGCTTGATCTGTCTCCCTTGTGTGGTTAGTAGTCCTCGTTCCTTCCAAATTGCTCCGTGAGCGTGGACAACTCCAAAGGCATATTTGGAGTCCGTCCATATATTTATCTTTTTCCCTTTTGTCAATTCCAGGGCCCTAGTCAGGGCAATAATTTCAGCCCTTTGAGCTGATGTTCCAGCAGGTAATGATTGAGATTCAATTACTTTGCTTGCTGTTGTCACCGCGTACCCAGCCTTTCAAATACCTTGTCGGACGAAGCTGCTTCCATCCATGAACCCGGAGTCTTGTGCATCTTCCAGGGGTTCTTCTTTTAAATCTGGTAGTACTACAGCTGCCACAGCTCGTAGGCACCCTGGCCACCCTTTGCTTACTTCATCAAGTTGAAAACAGCCAGAAGGGTTTAGTAACGTCAGGTAGGCCCAGGGCTGGGGCCTTCATCGGTTCCTTTTTAAGTATTTTGAATGCATTTTGAGCTTCTCTGGACCAAATCAATTGAGTAGGATTGTTTTTCAAAAGTTCATATTAATTGTAAATCCATAATCGACACCAACCTGTCATTCCCAAGAAGGTCCTGAGTTCCTTTACCGTTTGAGGGAGGGGGGTTCTGCAGATGGCTTCTTTTCGTTCCGTTCCTAATTCTCGTTGTCCTCCAGATAGCTTGTATCCAAGGTAGGTTACTTGCTGTCGCACCATCTGAGCTTTCTGTTGAGAGACTCAATACCCATTCAGTCCCAAAAAGTTCAACAAATTAATAGTCCATTGAATACAATCTGACTTTGTTTCAGTTGCTATTAATAAGTCCTCCACATAATGTAGAAGAGTTCCGTCTCTGGAGGGAGGATCCCATGTCTCAAGTTCTCATGCTAATTGGTTCCCAAAGATGGTTGGACTGTTCTTAAAACCTTGGGGTAACACTGTCCAGGTAAGTTGGGTTTTCCTACCAGTAGTAGGACTTTCCCATTCAAATGCAAACAGGTTTTGGCTCTCCTTGGCCAGAGGCAAGCAGAAGAATGCATCTTTCAAATCTAATACTGTAAACCATACTTGTAATTTAGTAAGTAAAGTATAAGGATTGGCCACCACAGGGTGTAAATCTTTAAAATTGAGGGGTTTTAGAAAGAACACCTTTTCCTGTTGGCCAGTAGCTCCCACTACAGTCACAAAGTCTTTACTCACAGGTATCAATTCCTGATTTAAAACAGAGAAAGAAGCACCTGTGTCTACTAAGAATTCTACTTCTTTCTCTTGTCTCCCCAGTCCTCCTCTACTTTCAGAGAGCCTTCCCCTTCCTCGTCCTCTAAATCCTTCTCTATTCACCATTCCTCTCTGTTCCAAGGATGCCTCCGTGCGGCAGGAGGTTAACACCACAATCCTTCTGCCACTCCGGGCGATTCCGCAAAGTAAAAACCATATCCGCATACATAACCTCATCCCATTTTCCTTCTCTCCATAAGAACAACATTAACTACAATACAGTATTATAATTTAAAGATCCATTAAAGGGCCATTTTTCACCATCTTCTAATTTGTACAGGGGCCACCACTGATCACAATATTTGATTAATGTTTTCTTATTCACACTCCCACCTGGTTGTCCCCCTATCTCTTTCCAGTGTGCTAAGATACATCCTAGGGGGCTTTTCTTTACAATACCACCACTTTGCTGTCCCCCCATTCTACCTTATTGATTCTGTACTTCCGTTATCCTCCCACAGATTATTTTAATAACCTCGACCTGTCGCACTTTATTCTCCCACTCTGACCACGTTCCACAATTCTCACATTGAATAAATTTTGGTCGCAAATAAAACAATTCACAAGGAAAAGCGGTTCACATTCATTTTCAGGATGAGACGCACAGGTCTCCAGGTTTTCCACACTCACTTTGCAGTCACACTGTGTCTCAGTCACTCACCAGTCACACCAGAGTTAACTCAGCTCATTCACGCTTAGTTGCCGATTTTGCAGTGCCTAACGAATATATCCAAATTCAATACCAATAAACCAATATCCGAGTTTGGTGCCAGTAAATCCATACCGCCAACAGTACAAACTCATGCGGGTTTCATAAGTGTACCAATACCAAAAGGCACGTTATTGCAGAAGTACAAGGCTTAACCCGTGCCTGTACCAACGTACCACCAACAGTACAAACTCATGCGGGTTTCATGAGTGTACCAATACCAAAAAGCACGTTATTGCAGAAGTACAAGGCTTAACCCGTGCCTGTACCAACGTACTAAATACCAAATGTATACCCTCAGGCACTAGTAGCCTGGTATACGGCACTCAGCGTAGGACGTCTCCTACGACTTAGGAGAACCTTCCAAATGACCGGTCCCAAATTCCAAAACAGATAAGATTTAAAGAATACCTTTTTCCTTTAGATGGTCCTTGTCTGCTCCCGCAGTGATCCGATTGAGGCGAGGAGTCCCTCCGGGAAATCCCGGGGGTACCCTAGGGAGTCCTGTTCTCAGCGGGTCCTGCAGCCGAGCAGAGCGGGTCCCATCTGGGGTGCCAAACTGTTGCCGTGAAAAGCCGAAATCAGAACTCAATAGTCGGGATGACTATTAAGCAGGTATTTTTTATTGCAGCACTGGGGATTGCTCCGCCACAAGTGCTCCGCCAGGTTAGCGCAACACATCAGTTCATATACAGAAAAATCATACATATTCATCAGATTTCTTGAAAAGGGCAGTTTTATGGTGATGAGTTCCCGGAATTCATTTACATAGTCCAAGCATGCGCAGTAAAATTAGGGTTAGGGTCTTTTCACCCTCCCGGTGGTCTTCCATAGTCTTCCTTACGTTGTCCACTAGTTGAACTTTGGGCTTCCTTTGTCCATATATAGTCATTGAGTTAGCTCATCAGTCCTTCGGCCTCGGAATGTTACAAGGAGGTCGATTTAAGCTAGTTCTTTGGTGCTTATCTTTGGCACAATTGTCCTAAGTTCCTCTTATCAGTGATGTAATTAGGAAGCCTAACGAGCTTGCTCAAGGCCTGCTTAGTCCTATCAGGTAAGAAGTCACAGGAGATGTTCCACCATCCACTCTGCTCAGCAGGTAACCAAAACTATCTTTGCAGGGGAAGAGAACAAAAGAGAACAAGGATGAGTGAAACTAAAAAAAAATGCAAGTCTATGTCTTAGTCAGGGACTGTCAGGGATTTAACCCTTTCAGGGCTAGGCAGAGGATCATGCTCAATCATTCAAAAGCCACCACATATGTCTAGCTCTTGGTATGTGCTGTTTCATGTGACTACATATTTTCAATATTTGGTTCATTTTTTTATAAGTCTTGTCAATGTTTTCAAGTGCCTGTAGTTGGCAGAAAATATTATCTTCTTTGAAGGTCTCAGTTCTTACAGTTCTCCGTGGGCCTATTTTGGAGCTTAGCTGTTTGGCTGCTTGTCACTATGACATATGAAAATAATGAGTAGAATTAATTTATATTATCATGTTCTGGCTTCAGTGAAGTTAGACTAAAAGTGGCTTTGGTCAATGGGTTTCAGACAAGCATTCAGAATGCTTTGTTAGTTTGAATGGCCATAGAAGCTCAGCTTTATTTAACCAAGGTAATCATTTGCATGTTTGAAATATCACAGCTGCTAAAATGTATTCTGCACTGTTTTGTGATACTTACCTATGTACAGAGATACCATAAACATAGAGGTTATGTTAGTGGTGTTCAGTTGTGTAGGAGGGGCTCATGTTGGTACACTTTTGGCTTTGCATTTGAGTTCCAGCACTGCCCATGAGTTGGGGTTCAGTCAGGCTCCACTCTGTCATGCATTAATTTTTTCCTTCAACAAGAAAATCTGAAGCACAAGAAAGCCTTATACATATTTAGGCTTTGTTGCATGCTTTAATGTGGCACTGTGGCCTTCATGGTATGGAGAAAGCTGTGCATGTGAGCATGCGCTAATGTCAGTGACAGACAGCAGAGGAGTAGGACAGATCCAGGGGGATCTGGTCCATGAGGGCCCAGCTTCTGCCCTAACTTACATCTGTGCATCTTCCATTGACTTCAGTAGGAACTTCTTGCAGTTATGTCATTATGTGACTGCAGGTTTCAGGTGCAAAAAGTTCTGCATTCTTGTGGAGCTAAATATAGTTTACAAGATGCCTATTTGCATCATAAAACAGCACAAGGAGGATGACTCAGTCCATACAACAAAAGTTCATTTCCATGATTCAGAGGTCAAACAGATTTTCACCTTCTAGTAATTGGATAGAAAATTTCTGGTGCAAAATACTGATTTTGTCATGTGCTACACAAGAAGCTTCTCTTATCCTTTGCAGAAGGTTTTTGTTGTGTTATTGTCGTCACCCCCCCACACCCACACCCACACACCCCCCGCCCCGCCCCGCAACAAAGCCTGGAAGAATACTTTGCCTCTGGTCTGGTGATAAAATCTCATTGCTAAGAGCAGTGCTAACAGTGCAAATGCTTAGATTTTTATCCTTTGTTGTACCATTTTTCATGTGATGATACTCATCTGTCAACACTTTTTGTAACAGATCTGCATGGTTAGCATATTTTAGTATTGGGTCTTTTTCTTTAAAAAACCCATACCAGTCAGAATTTCAGTCCATGCTGAAGGTTCATGTACAATCCTGAAGAGCTGGAGAGTGTAAAACCCATATTTTGCACTTGAGGGAAGCACACAATATGGTATTAAGTTCCTGAAAATTTAGGAATGTCCTTAAAGAGCTTTGTGTCCTCATTTCCTTCTCTTCTCAGAGGGTATTTGGATATCTACATTTTACATGGCTAAACTTTTGTAGAAGATGGTTGCTATCATGTAAAAGCTCTGTGTTGTTTGACCACCTCAAGCAGGGCTGACTTCAGTTCACTTGGGGTGTAATCCCAGCTGTGGAAGTAGGTCCACCGTCCCCTCACTTCATGAACCTTTGTTTGTATGCTGACCAGACTTGGAGTGGAAGGGGGATCTGGCCAGTAAACACCATGTTGTCACTTAGAAATGGATGCGAATAGAAATAAGGCTTGAATACAAGAACAGGACCAGAGGCCTGCTTCTGCATGGGAGGACTTATTTCAGCAATGGTGTCCAGGCAATGATATGCTTCCGTTGTCTGTGAATTGGGGAAAAGCTGAGGAAGCAGATGTTTGTGAGGTGGCTTTCCTTTGGACGGTGTGAAGCTATAGGCATGGCATCAAGTGGGAAAGGGTCCAGGAAACCAGACTAAACCTAGCCCAAAGCAAAATCCTAGAAGGACATATAACATAGTCAAGTGCTTCTGTTTACTGATCCATTCCAGTTCTGCCTAATTATTTGCTAATGGAAGAGCCTCTAAGGTTCTATTTTGAATTACTTTCAGCTGTCCATATTTCAAAGTTTTGGAGGAATATATAATCTACCTGTAGTGAATAATAGGTCTAAACAAGTTAATGCATTCATGTTCAGAGTGCAAGTGAAACTAGATGTAATCCCCAATTGCAAAGTTTGGACCCCAAGTTCCTTTGATTTTGTGGCACACTTCCACCAGTGATTTCATGGCTTTGTGGCCCATGTGCATGAAAACTGCAGACACTGTCTCATCTTTCTTATAATTCCTCAAATAACTCTATGCACATTATCCCCTGGCTAATCCTTATGTATCTCTGATACTTGCATGCATAAGTCTTCAAGAAGTAGGCATGCCTCACATTTAAGCTGTCAGAATGTGCACCGATATTCTTGTTTGTTATTCCACCATCAGCAGTACATTTCGTTACAACCACCATTGTAAAATATTTAAAAAGGTACAAAATGAAAATGACAACACTTGGAGGGGTTTTTCCCCCTTAAAAAAAAAAGGAGTATCCTCTAATGCATTTTCTGCTGCTGCTACTTTTTTATCAGCCAAATGTATTGGAAAGAAATGCTGTTTCACTTTGAAAGGGAAAATCACAGAATCACAGAATCATATTGGTTGGAAAAGACCTTTAAGATCATCGAGTCCAACCATAAACCTAACACTGCCAAAACCACCACTACACCATGTCTCTAAGTACCTCATCCAAACGTCCTTTAAATACCTCCAGGGATGGCGACTCAACCACTTCCCTGGGCAGCCTGTTCCAATGCTTGATAACCCTCTCGGTGAAGAAAAATTTCCTAATATCCAGTCTAAACCTCCCCTGGCGCAACTTGAGGCCATTTCCTCTTGTCCTATCACTTGTTACCTGGGAGAAGAGACCGACCCCCACCTCTCTACAACCTCCTTTCAGGTAGTTGAAGAGAGCGATAAGGTCTCCCCTCAGCCTCCTTTTCTCCAGGCTAAACAGTCCCAGCTCCCTCAGCCGCTCCTCATAAGACTTGTGCTCCAGACCCTTCACCAGCTTCGTTGCCCTTCTCTGCACACGCTCCAGCACCTCAATATCCCTCTTGTAGTGGGGGGCCCAAAACTGAACACAGTATTCGAGGTGCGGCCTCACCAGTGCCGAGTACAGGGGCACAATCACTTCCCTAGTCCTGCTGGCCACGCTATTTTTGATACAAGCCAGGATGCCATTGGCTTTCTTGGCCGCCTGGGCACACTGCTGGCGGCTGTCAACAAACACCCCCAGGGCCTTCTCTGCCAGGCAGCTTTCCAGCCACTCTTCCCCAAGCCTGTAGCGTTGCATGGGGTTGCTGTGGCCCAAGTGCAGGACCTTGCACTTGGCCTTGTTAAACCTCATACAATTCACCCCAGCCCATCGATCCAGCCTGTCCAGGTCCCTCTGCAGAGCCTGCCTACCCTCCAGCAGATCAACACTCCCACACAACTTGGTGTCATCTGCAAACTTACTGAGAGTACACTCGATCCCTTCGTCCAGATCATTGATAAAGATGTTAAACAGAACTGGCCCCAACACCGAGCCCTGGGGAACACCGCTTGTGACCGGCCGCCAACTGGAGTAAACTCCATTCACCACCACTCTTTGGGCCCGGCCGTCCAGCCAATTCTTTACCCATCGAAGAGTACACCCGTCCAAGCCATGAGCAGCCAGTTTCTCCAGGAGAATGCTGTGGGAGACCGTGTCAAAGCCTTTACTGAAGTCTAGATAGACAACATCCATAGCCTTTCCCTCATCCACTAGGTGGGTCACCTTGTCATAGAAGGAGATCAGGTTGGTCAAGCAGGACCTGCCTTTCCTGAACCCATGCTGGCTGGGCTTGATCCCTTGGTTATTCTCTACATGCCGTGTGATAGCACTCAGGATGATCTGCTCCATCAGCTTCCCCGGCACCGAGGTCAGGCTAACAGGCCTGTAGTTCCCCGGGTCCTCCTTCCAGCCCTTCTTGAAGATGGGTGTCACATTTGCTAATCTCCAGTCAGCAGGGACCTCCCCAGTTAGCCAGGACTGCTGGTAAATGATGGAAAGGGGCTTAGTGAGCTCTTCTGCCAGCTCCTTCAACACTCTCGGGTGTATCTCATCAGGCCCCATAGACTTATGAGTGTCTAAGTGGTGCAGCAGGTCACTCACCATTTCCCCCTGGATTATGGGGGCTCCAGTCTGGTCCCCATCCCTATCTTCCAACTCCAGGGGCTGGGTACCCATAGAACATTCGGCCCTGCTAATAAAGACTGAGGCAAAGAAGGCATTAAGTACCTCAGCCTTTTCCTCATCCTTGGTCACTGTGTTTCCTCCCCCATCTACTAGGGGCTGGAGATTCTCCTTACCTCTCCTTTTGCTGCTAATGTATTTGAAGAAGTGTTTTTTGTTGTCTTTTATAGCAGCAGCCAGACTGAGCTCTAACTCAGCTTTGGCCCTTCTAGTTTTCTCCCTGCACAGCCTCGCTACACCTTTGTAGTCCTCCTGAGTTGCCCGCCCCTTCTTCCAGAGGTCATAGACTCTCCTCTTTTTCCTGAGTTTGAGCCAGAGCTCTCTAGTCAGCCAGGCTGGTCTTCTTCCCCGCCGGCTCGTCTTTCGGCACCTGGGGACAGCCTGGTCTTGTGCCTTTAGGACTTCCTCCTTAAAGAATGTCCAGCCTTCCTGGACCCCTTTGCCCATAAGGGCTGCCTCCCAGGGGACTCTCTCGACCAGTCTCCTAAACAGGCCGAAGTCCGCCCTCCAGAAGTCTAAGGTGGCAGTTTTGCCGACCCCCATCGCCGCTTCTCTACGTATCAAAAACTCTATCATTTCATGATCGCTCTGCCCAAGACAGCCTCCAACCATCACATTGCTCACAAGTCCTTCTCTGTTGGTAAACAAGAGGTCCAGCGGGGCACCTTCCCTCGTTGGCTCACTCACCAGCTGCGTCAGGAAGTTATCTGCCACACACTCCAGGAACCTCCTGGACTGTTTCCTCTCTGCTGTATTGTATTTCCAGCAGACATCTGGTAGGTTGAAGTCCCCCACAAGAACAAGGGCCAGCGATCGTGAGGCTTCTCCCAGCTGCTTATAGAATAGTTCATCTGTCTCCTCATCCTGGTTGGGGGGTCTGTAACAGACTCCCACCACAATATCTGCCTTGTTGGCCTTCCCCCTGATTCTGACCCATAGACACTCCACCCTATCATCACCATCATTGTTCTCATCATGGAACTATTTGCATCAAAATGACTGAATTCTTATTACAGGGCTAGTTGTAACTTTCTGTTGAGAAACTTGATGAAGATAACAAGCTATACTATATATAATAAAAAAAAAGTGTTGGGTTTATTACTAAGAACATTGAAACTTTATATATCTTTTCAGGCCTGTTTTAGGTCTGTAGACCTCAGTCTGCTGTTGTAGAGGAAGGTTTGGTTTCCTTTTTCTAAAATCTTGTCCTAATCTGGCATAAGACCAGATCTCAAGATATATATTTTCTTGATAATAAAAAAATCTGTTCTTTACCCATTTCTCATATTTAAGTAGACAGCCTTAACTTTTAGAGAAACTGTATGTTTTATTTGTAGTAATATTTTTAGTATTTTTTCAAGTACATTTTAATATTTTGTATATAAAAAGGGCGTCTATTGCTAATGATTTCTGAGGCGTTGAGAAAGTTAGAGGCATGGCTTTCCAAGTCCTGCACTCATGTGCAAATCACTTACTCAGATATAAACCAGAGTTAGTCAAAAAGCTTTTTCCTCTAAACACTGCCAATTCAATGAAATCAGACGTTTTCTTGGGGAATGCATAGTTTTCTGCCTAATTTTCAGTGGCAGTTCAAGTCTCATTAGAACCAAGTTGAAAAAGATTCTTTTGACCTCAGCATTCTGATTATATTACAATAAAATGTTAATGTTGAAGTGAAACGTTTTGGGAAGATTAAGCAAAATAGTCTGGAATGCTTTATTTTGTATATAAATCCTCATTTTTAAACTCTTTTCCTGAATTGGAATTAAATAAGGTATTAAAATCTGCATTTTCCTGCTAATAGAAACTTTGTTCTTCAGCCATCTCTCCTACTTAAGTAAACAGCCATGATCTTTGGGGAAACTGAATTTTCCAGCTCAAGACCAATAGTTTACTCCATGAAACAGTTGGGATGATGTGTCCAGTGAATTAATTCTGTTTACATATCCACCATTTGAGAGATAACTGCAAAAAATACCTTAAAGGCTACACCTTTAGAAGGACAAACCATTGCCATTTCAGAGACTTCTTCAGAGGATTAAGTATACAGTGTTTGTGAAATGTGGGAAGAGATGGAATATGCATCAGATTCCACAGTTATATATGATGGAAGTAATCCAGACTTTCCTCTCACTTTTGGCATCTTGTGCTATAACTTCTACTTGATTTTCATTTTTTATTCTAGTGCCAACAATATGCCTAAGCAAGTAGAAGTGCGGATGCATGAAAGTCATTTAAGTCCAGTGGAGCACAGATCCAGGAACATATGCGTGCAGTTCTGCCAGTCACTCCACAGGAATCTGCTCCTGACTCTTACTGTATTCGGTAAGCTACATCTGCTAGTCTGGACATTCTGTGTGTATCTGTATTTGTTCATGTAGTACCACAGACCCTGTCTGTGGTCATCAGCTGTTCCAGCTGAACAGCCAGAGAGTAAATAGGACACCCATAGGCATTGTCACTTTAGTTCACGTGTGCAGGGTATTACTGACACAACACAGAGCAAATCCACACCACTGAGATACATTCTATATCTGGTTTTGAATGGAGTGTGATCTAAGTCCCAAGGCCAGTCAGATCCATGCCATTCAGTAGAACTAAATGCACTACACATTTTTTCTCTCAGTTATTTGAAAAAAAAGACAAAAACTCTTCAAAATTTCCTTTCCTTCATCTTTTATCTCTCAGTTCATGCTCCACTGCTTTTAAGGTTTGTCCCCCTCTCTGTAGCTGTAAGCCAGCACTCTTGTGATCTCATCCTGAATATTGCCTCTGGCTTTAGCAGCTTCCAAATATGGAACAATTTGACATTTTATTGTGGTTCACTGGATCTTTGCCTCTTTCTTTTTCACTGAAAGCCTAAGAGCCAAATGCAGCAAATTCACAGACATACTCTGTTTTGTTATTGTTTGAAAGACCAGCTGCACCTGGTCCTTAGCTGCAAATTTCACATCCATATATTTCAGCCTTCACTGCTGAAGTGTTTAGACAGTATTTGCTTTGAATCATCTTTAGAAGATGCCTGATGCAATTCCAGAAAAAGTTTTAAATACAAGTATATTTTCCATTGTGTCAAACTGATACTTGGAAGAGTCATAGTTGCTGCAAATGAGAACTCAGGCTTTGCTGTCAAGTTTTACTACACTTGAGATTTGGGCTTGGGATCAGGAAGACAAAGGCATCCTGGATGTAAACATAAAACATCCATTCACAAAGACAATGTTATGAAAGTAAACATGGCCTTTTTTTCCCTAGACTATGCTCAATCCTGAGAGAGGGGTTTAGGCGTTATCACTGTACAAGTCTAAATAAGTGATGAAGGGATTATTTGTGATTTGAGAACGTTAGCACAAAGAAAAGGATGCAGATCATCAAAGGGAAGGAGGAATACATAAGTACTAAGAATCAAGTTTTCTTCAAATGGTATGTGCAGTATTCCAGATCAGGCACTCCCTTCCAACCCCACCCCCCCCAAATGAAACTTGAATCTGTTTTCCTCACAGGACTGTTCTAGCTTTCCTACAGGGTTTTTCTTAGGCTGTAAAATAGCTACTCATGCTGACCTTGTTTTCAAGTGCTACCATTCTTATGTTGAGAGCTAGATGTCATACTCCAAAGAGCTGGGTCCTAACCCTGGCTCTTCTGTCAGTTCTGTATGGCCTTATGTAAATCACTTCACCTCTTGGTGCCTCAATCTTGCCATCTGTAGAACGGTGAGATTAATTATATTTGACTATCCTTCAATGCATTACAAGGCCTACACAGTATTAGCAAACCTCAATAACATTGTGATTTACAGCAAATTTGTATTTGCAGAAGCAGAACAGTATGTTAGGTGTAAGCTCAGCTGGCAGAAGATTCTACATCAGGACCACTTTTCTTTAATCATGAGATACGTGGTAATTACAGCCTCATATTAATCAGAAGGCTAAGCCTTCCAAAATCTGTCTCTGTACCAAAAATCAGCTGCCTTGTGTAACCATTTTTCTTCTAGGCTGTTCTTCTGGGTAATCAATGAGCATTCAGTTATATTTATGTTACCTACCTGCTCTCTTTTATTCTTCTTCCAGGTGTCATCCTGGGTGCACTGTGTGGGGGTCTTCTTCGTCTAGCAGCACCTATTGACCCTGATATCATCATGTTAATAGCCTTCCCAGGAGATATACTTATGAGGATGCTAAAAATGCTGATACTCCCTTTAATTATCTCCAGTTTAATCACAGGTAAGATCTATTAGCCATAAATACTTTAAGATGCTTGCTACAGATATCACCTGATTTGCTTTTTGTGATGTAGGAAGAATAATAGTGTGATCCTGTCAGGGATTTTGCAGTTGCAATGTGTATTTCAGATTTAATTTCTGATTAACTTCATTGGTTTTAATATGTAGATGCTTCAGTGTATTTATTTTCAAACACATGCACACATACTACCTTCTTGAACATCAGAAATTTCTTAATATGCTGTTTCACCTAATTCCTGGATTGGACCTTGCAAATAAGATGGCATGACACTAGTGAGCCTAGCCTTCTTAAAGCTGTGGTATCAGCCAGACCATGACCAGATTTCAGCAATCAAGGGCAAAAGATGCTATGATATCTTCTCTATTTTTCAATGCCTCCTCTGTGATTAGATGGAATCTTAAATGATTCTCTTTCAAATTAGTAGCAGCAGACATTGTTCACATAGGAACTGGAGGGAGAAGACTCAGTAATCTATCTAGTGGTGAGAATTTCACAAGGACAAAAGTAGGCACCTGTAGGCAGTCATTAAACTTTGCAAATTATAAAGGATTTTATTTGATGATTATTGAATTGGATATTAAGTCTCAACATATTTGTTTGTTTCTTAAAATAAAACACCTGCAGGACTGTCTGGTTTAGATGCTAAAGCAAGTGGCCGATTGGGTACAAGAGCCATGGTCTACTACATGTCTACCACTATTATTGCTGCTGTGCTGGGCGTGATTTTGGTTTTAGCCATCCACCCAGGGAATCCAAAACTCAAGAAACAGCTTGGTCAAGGGAAGAAGAATGATGAAGTATCTAGTCTGGATGCTTTCTTGGATCTGATCCGAAACCTGTTCCCTGAAAATCTAGTCCAAGCATGCTTTCAGCAGGTAAATCCTTCTACTCCTTGGTAATATTTTTTTACAACTCCTTGGTAATATTTTTTACATCTTTTGCTTACCAGGGATGACTGTAGAGTTAATGTCATTGTTTAGGTGAATGATAGAAATGATGATGTAAAGAGAAATACAGGTCTTAAGTCTTGAGCAGGTAAATGAAAGAACATTATTTATAGCTGCTTTGTTTTATATTGTAGTTATTACTTAAATTTATAGATTTTTTTAAACAAGATGATTTTTAGTTTGTTATTAAGTAATCTTAATTTTTTTCCTCACTTTTTGTACAATATATATGTTCATGAATTCTGGCTTGGGGCTGAACAGCGGATGAATTATGGGATCTTTCACCCAGGCTGAATTTGATCTTGGTTGTTAGTTACAGAGCTCATGGTTCTGCAATGCCCTGTTTGTAATATATGGATGATCTTCATTCCAGCTGGTTGCCAGTGGAAATGCACCGCAAAACCCAACCTCTCATAACTTCTATTGCTGTATTAGAGTCCAGACTAGGTGGGGATAATACAGTCAAGTGGCTGACTTACCTACAGGTGGCTCCGTCAGGCCAGGTTTGAAGCATACTGGGAAAGAAGGATGCTTGCACCATGTGTTGCTTGCTCTGTAGGTAGATGATTTTGTCTAAAAGCTTTTCACCAATGCTTAATCAAAACAGCTTCACTTCAAGGAGTAAAACAAATGAAAAATGCATGCTTCCTAATTTCTGCTTAAGCATATTTCTTGTAAGCTGCTTTTTCCTACAACTAAATTGTTTGGCAATCATGCAGACTGGTTTTTTTTCGTATGGAACAGGATTTGTTGCCAAACCTGTTCTTAAGTGTTCCTGTGTGAAATGGCATGATAGCTGGAGCTGTGGTTATGGCCAAAGAATAAAGTGAAGAGAAGACAAGGAATGGAGAAGAGGCCACGGGGCTTGGAAGAATGGAGAGCAACCTAAGCTGCCAAAAGGGATTGGATTGCTTCACTTCTTCCATGGACTTTCACATAAAAACACATAGTCCTTGGGGGTTTAAAGAGAGAACATTCTCAATATTTCCAAATAATCATGGGAATGTCAGTCATGTGGTCAAATTGTGGGTGGCTAAACATCACATGTAATGTGAAATGTATTTTTGCAAAACTGAGTGAGGGGAGAGCAGGGTGCTTATGGTTTTTTTTTTTTTCCTTTCTTTCCCTTGTTTGAACTGTGGAAGAGAGGAGAATTATATTTCTGGTCAGTTGAAAGTGGTCAAATATCTTGGCAAAGGGACAAAAAGTGGGAGAAAGAAGAATTAAGCTACCTGTGTCAGATAGTTTTCTTGGAACCTTAATATTGCTTTTTCAGTGTGTGTAATATCAATGTTCAGGTCACTTCACTAGTTATGGATCACCAATTCCATTGATTGTTTTGTAAACTTAGTCAAAAAAGCTATTGTGCTTTTTTGGCTTTCCAGTGTTTAATTTTATCTGATTCCAAACTAATTGCCAGTGAAAGCCTCTGCCACAAAGCCACCTTTCATTCGCAAAGTAAGTAACGCTCCTTTCCAGATGGAACTTGTGCCTTCTATTAGCCCTTAACTCCTCAGTAAGGAGCTAGGCTTTACTTGTGTCTTTATTTAGGAGGGAAATTAACTGCTTTGAATGGTGTCAGCATGTATTTTCTCTTCCTACATTTATACAGACTGTCTCCATGAGCATTCAGTGTTTCCAGGTTGCCTTAGGAGGAAGCAATTTTTTGCAGAAATCCTGCGAAGAATGATTTTGAAGGGTGCACAGCAATGGTACGGTGTAGCTGTGGTCTGTGGGGGAGTTTTTACACACCTTCCCTTGTGACCAGGCAGAAAGCAGTGAAGGGATTTACTTGCAATTTTGAGATAGTTCATTTGCAAACTGAACTCTGAACCATCATGGAATTTCAGTATCTCTTGAATTGTTGTATGGTCCACAAGAAAGTCTTAATTTATAATGAAAACTGCTATTCCAGCAGAGACTTAAGATCTTATGTGCCATGAAAGAGAACGGGACTATCATCTATAAATATGACTGACATTTAAATGGTTTTCTGGCCTCAGGCATTGTTGTCAGAATCTAAACGATGTTAGGCTCAGCATTTTTAGTGACTGTGGCCTTGTGCAAAGAAGGGCTGAGGACCTTTGACTTAAGTAACTGTAGTGGAATTTGTGAGTGTGTAGAGTCAACTGTTTTAAGTTTAATTTCTGTGACTCTCTTCTTACATTCTGGGTACATCACATAAAAAATATTGTGTTGACAACATCCCTCAGATAAAATTTAACTCTGAAAAAAATGTAAATGTGCAGGAATATTGGGTTGTTTCAGGACAACTGAAGAGTTTCTCATACAAAGCTGTGTAGGTTTTCTGTCTACATCCCCCTCTCTAGATTTAGACAGCAGGTTTTGAAAGGAAAGTCATAAGGTATTTTAAAACCTTATGGTTTCAAACCAGAAGGTTTTATATTTGGTTTTAAACCATAAGGTTTTATATTTTAAAATATAAATGGTAAACCATAAGACCTTATGGTTTTAAAATATAAAAAAAACTTATGGTTTTAAAATATATGGATCGAATCTGGATGATCATCCATAGCACTACAGTGTCCATCCCAACAGGAAAGAGTGCAAATGTTCTTTGAAAGGCTAATACAGCGTTGCTGATGCCTTGCTCAAACATGTTTCTAGGAAGAAGGAAAGTAGGGAGCAGATGGGAAACCATGGCAAACCGGTCGTAGCTTGCTAACCATTTTGCCTGCCCTAGAGCCATGAAGAGGCAGGAAAGGCTTAGGGTGTGAAGTGGGAGGAAAATGTCCCTTCTAAAAGCAGCAAGTCACAGATCTCTCTTTTTTTCCACTTCCTCCTCCCTTTTTTCCTAGCTGTAAACTCAAGCCCATTTCTCTCCGGACTGTTCCTTCCCAGCTTTCCTTTGACCCTGCCTCTCATGTGCCAGGAGGGGTCCGGATCCATTCAGATGCTGATGTCTTCTTTTTTGACGTGGTCAGGTTTGATTTAATAGGCATCTGGCAGCTTTGATAATTTTTCTGTTATCTGTCACTCACAATATTTTAATTAGAGAGCTCAGGGGACTGTGTGTGTATTCCATTTTGAGCTTTCGCAGTCACCAGTGAAGTGTTGGAAACGTCCTAAGTTTTTGACTCAAGTTAACCATAAAACTATGATAACTTGAGCTGGGCAGAGCATCCTGAATAACAAGCCTTACTGCAGAGTTGCTGCTGTGGCTGATCTTAGAGGTGCCTGCCTTTTGGTGCTAAATAGTATCAACATGTAACACAATCTGTGAAGCACCATTTGGACAAAGGGGCTAAGTATCTGTAAAATGGTACATTGTAGCAGTAAGGAACAAGTATTTGCCATACTTTTCACACTAGAGTCATGAGGAAGACTCCCAGGACTTTGTGACACTTGAAACTATTGAAAAACAAACTTATTTTTGGAAGTGGGGGTAAGAGGTTGTGGAATGCCTGTCTAATCCTTTAAAAATATAGTTCTCTGGAATTTCAAATGAAGACTCTTTTTATTATTATTTCCTGATGTCCCATATGGATTACATTTAGTCTGTTTCCCTTCTTGTCTTCCCTTTTTATTGCCTTCAGATCCAAACTGTCACCAAGAAAGTGCTGGTGCCACCACCCATTGAAGAACCACCTAATGTCACTGACTCTGCTTTTGCTATGATGAATGAGACAGTGCACAAAGCACCACCAGAAGCCCAGCTGGTCATTAAGAAGGGACTTGAATTTAAGGATGGCATGAATGTCCTGGGTAGGAAAACTTTTTGCCTGTCAAATATGTACATCATATGTATGACATAGCTTTTGGCTGTGACTGGGTAGCCAGTGTTGTCTGATCTGCTCTTCAGTGCAAGTTTAGTCTCCCCATATAATCATCAAATGTTATCACCTACTGGCTGCCCATTGGTCTCTGATATGAAAATCTAATGGTCTTACTAGAAATATGACTGTATCACAGAAACAATCAAGTGAATTATTCTGGATTGGCAGCTTTGCAGGTATTAATTGGAGTACAGTGGGGAAGCATGTAGGAGATAACCAAAATTTCCTTTCATCCTAGAAGTAGCCTACCTAGACAAATACTAACCCATATTGGCAAAACAATATGGGGTAGAGCTTCAAGAGCCAGTGCTTTACCCACCCCCTCATGAATTTGAGCTCAATTGTTTCCAGTAGCTGTCTCGGGCATGCTGAACTAGAATTTGGCTTGAGGCAGAGCCTGAAGTGACAGGTGGGGTGTGAACTGCACCACCCAAGAAAAATCCCAGAGAGGTTTGACACATCTCTGAGTCACAACTCCCTCCTTTCGTCTTGGCTGCTGACCTTTACCGGCTGCAAATTATGAACAGCTGCCATTGTCCCATCTTGTCTGGACAAGCCAGTAAGTGGGGGTGGTACAAAGTTTTGCCTATCTCCCACCCCTTCGTGAAGCACCTGTTTGGACTGGGACGGGGGCATGGGGGAACAAAGAACTGCCACACCACTTCTATTTTCTCCTTTGTGCCTCGACTCACCATTTTGTCAGCCCAGAGAGGAGTGCTCCTCCTTCACCTTCTTACTTTCTGGATGTGGGTGAAGTCAGTCACAAATTAGCCCTCAATTTTTAGCCTCACTGGCACACCTACACTTGAAGATACACATGCTCTGTGGCAGCATGTCCACAGGGCTGAGGCTGACAGCTGTGTTTTATAGGTGTTGTCCTCAAAGTGAGACAGTATGTGGCAGTACCTAAACCACTGCTTTATCTCACCACTAGGCCACCACTTTTTAGGGGCAAATGGCCCCTTACAGACTCCTTCCAGCTGATGAGCTGCTCCTGCTGACACAGTGGCTGCTGTGCCTGCAGAGCTTCGCCAGGTGTTGGTGAGTTGTTTGGCAGTGGCTGCTTTGCTTAGATGTAGGGAAGATAGCATCAGTAAGCTGATCACAGATGATTTGTTTCTCTGTGAAGCAGCCTGCTCTACAAGAGCCAGGAGCCACTTTATTCTGCCTGCCTCCACGGCTCCTCCTTCCGTTCAACATCTGTGGGCAGAGGAGCCACTTTCTTTCAAAGCTGCAAATTGGCATTTTGCACCCTGTGTGAGGCAGCAGCTCCTTGCTCATGCTGTTACCCTCACCTGCTTTTTTCTCTCCTGGAGTTCTGCTTATGCATTAAAATGAAACAGTATTTCTAATGTGAGAGATGCATTACATTTAGTACTGGACTTCTTTGTGCAGACTCTGTCATGGAGAAAAGAGCTGGAAGGCTGAATACAATTCCTACAGAAAGGAGATACACAGTTTAGATGGGGGATTTGCTGTAGTATTTTAACCAATGACTCTCAAATGTTGCAGAGTTTTTTGGTTTGGTTTGGTGGTTTGGTTTTGAATGAAGTGAAAATGTTGGGGAATTGCCATCCAGCTTGTACTGTACAAGCCAGGCAAATTCCTGCAAATATGAACCAACTTGACTTTTATGACTAATGTAGCAGCTCATTTGGAATTAACGAACAAAACCACCTACTAACATTTTCTGATGCAGAGTCTGAATTCCAGGAATTTACTTAGTCTTCAACTGAAAAGCTTTTCATCATTTCTCTATGCTCTGCAGTGCACAAACATACCCTTCACTTCCCTATTCAAGTGACTCAACAAAGATAGCGTGGTGCTAAAGAATGACTTTATATCCAGGAGACTGGATTAAAAAAAAAGAAAGAAAAAATTCTGGTTACTAAACCCAGTACGAGGATATGGGACAGCCTGTCTTTTCCCAGAGTACTGTTAGCTGAAATTCCCTTCTCTTGAATGCTTTTGTGTCCTGATGGGTTTTTCCTTAGGAATTTCCCAGCTGAGTTCACACATTTGTTAAATACTGAACTCATATCATGACTGAAAGTTTAGCCTCAAAGGGTGGCTGAAGATTCAAACCATCTGTCAATAGCAGTTATTAATCCCACTCTGGACACTGAAAATTGCTGGAGGGTAAAGGTTAGCATTGGAGACACAGCTCCCAAGTAGTACATGACAGATGCAGTCAGTTGGTTTTTCACACTGGTAGTGCAACACTCCAGACTTTCACACCTTAGCATTTAAATTTAGGAGCTAAATGTTACTTGTATTAAATTCTATGATTATGTATCCACTGATAGCCAGTTTCATTGAGGTTAATCTGTTTAATGGGAGTTCTGTGGTTTAGCTTAAAGTGCAATACCCACCTTCTCCTCCCATCCCCACCTTCTTCATTTAACTGGAATACTCCTGGCCTGTGAAAGTTATGTTCTGGGGCTGCTTTTGCCTTTCCCTGTACTCCAGGACTGACTAGTCTGTAGGTTGAATCTGTCAAGGGTAAAGCTTGAGAAAAATGCTCTTGGTCTCTAGTGACTGTTTTAGCAACAAAGAAGAGTCATGATATGGTGCTGTGTTGCCTCTCCCATTTGCCAGGGGCTATGAGGTTTCTAATAGTTGCATGGCACTGAGAAGACTATTGTAGAGGTAATTTTTGATGATTGGATCAATTCAGGAAAAAAGAAGAAAACATAGTTGGGCTGTGAAATTGGAATCTAGTAAAATATTGAAGAATAAAAGATGTTCTGATCGTGAAAGTTGAGAGTGGGTCCATATTAAAAAGTCCCAAGAGATGTGTAATACACTGTAGTTCTGAAAACTGGATTAGCAGGTAGTATCAAGACATTGACTAGGTGCAAAAACTTCCTAAAAAACATGGTTTTATTTGCCTTTTTTTGTCTTGCAATTTTTTCCTACTAGGTTTGATAGGATTCTTTATTGCTTTTGGCATTGCTATGGGGAAAATGGGAGAACAGGCCAAGATGATGGTGGATTTCTTCAACATCCTGAATGAGATTGTAATGAAGTTAGTAACTATGATCATGTGGTAAGTTTGAAGTTGTAACTTCTAGAACAAAAAAAGATTTACAAAAAATCTCATAAAACCCTAATATAGCATGTAGTGACCACAGTTTGTTAGTAAACAATGTAATTAAATAGTTCATTTTGTGAAGTCTTGACAGGTATGTTAGAACCGCAGCAGCATTATCTCTATTTGGTGAGGACTATTTAGGACCCGATTTGAAATATTTCTGAAGGTATTCTGGTTTTTGTTTACTGAAATCCAAGACATGCAGGTACCAGCAAAGGCCTTCAAATGCCACATTGATTATGGAAGTTCATTACACAGAAGGACACCTAAGCAAGCAAGAACACCCCACATAAGAACATCCAAATCTTCCTGGGAGGTTAGCATAATCCCAGGGTATTAGCTAGGAGGTATCATTACAAAGAAGCCTGGAGACTTTATTCACTGTCTTCTGTAGTAAAAATACTTTACCACTAAATAAAATTCCAGTTGGTTTCAGTGATGTGTAGTCCCTCCACCTATAGTTCCTGCAGAATCTGTCTTACAGCCTTGCCTCAATGGAGTCACTGGAAGGTATCAGTCCTGTTTTTGAAGTATACCATTTGTAATAATGGGGCCTGGCTTGCCTTCAAGGGAGTGACTTTACCTAATTAAGACTGAGCCCTTGTTTACATTTCTGGAAGGGGATTCTCTCTCCTTTTTTTTTTTTTTTTTTTTTTTTGAGAGAGAGAGATGTTTCTTCCAAGGGCTTCCCCAGAGCTATTTTTACACAGTGCCAAGCGTGGCCATATCGCACAAAACCAGTTTTTCAGAACATAAAAACGCAATGCTATGTTTGGCATTGTACTACTGTGTTTCATATCTCCTAGGTCTGTGAGAGCAGAAATAGCCAGTCCAATACAACACACGTATCATGGCTCATTGCTCCCCGTGATTCCCTGGTGTCCCTGGAAGTGATTTCCTGAGGTACAATGCTGCAGTATGCCTCTTCTCTGAGGCTCTAGATGGACACATTTTATAGAAAAGGGAGCAGGGTGCCTGAAGCGCAAGTCTTCAGCATCATCAGTGTTTCAAAGGGAGACTGTTATGCAAGAGTGATGCAGATAGCTACAGCAATGTGGGAATAAAAGAAAGAATTTGAAGCAATGACTTTGCATTCCTGTTATGCTTCTGCTTTTCTGTAGATGATCTTGCTGCATAAAAAACCTGTTGTTTTTATTCACAAAGCCCTACTGCTTTCAATAGTTATTGTAACCTGCTGCTCTCGACTCTACAGAGAGGCGGTGACTATACTCTCGTAACACTCCAAGAGCTAGAATTTACTCTTACTTCACTTAGCACCAGTTAGTACACCCAAGACATAATACCTTGCCTACAGCATAAATTTTCTCTATTAGTCAGTGTTGCAATGGCAGTTTCAAGAAATTCACTGTAAATGTTTATTTTTTACAGATGTGCTTTTTATTTCTCTTTTCATGAGAAAGGAGATTGATGTTGGGAATTCCACTTGCTCATCTCTGTCTAGAATTTTTAAAGAATTGTTGTGGCCAGAAGCAGGTTTTTTTTATGTGTGTTTATAAAGACAAATGCACTTCTTTATGCAGAGTTACATTTTATTTGGTTTATGATTTCTCTGCACAGAGAGCTGTAACTCCCGTGGCAACTCCAGACTCTCAGAAGCATGGCATTGCTACACAAACATAAAACAAATCAGACATCTGGCTCTGACACCATGTAATTCTTTATGAGAAATATGCTTAATGAAGTTCATTGAAACATGGCTTTTTATGATAACTGGTATAACAACTGGCCTTGCATTTCAAGTGACTGAGGACTTTCCAGGTTTTGGGCACGTTGCTTGAGAGACCATGAGATGTTTCTTACAGAAAACATGAAGCACTTTTATTCTGAAAGTCAGTTTCCTTCGTATTGTCTTTAATTAAGCATCCAAATCACTAATCACTTTTGAAAATATACATTACCATTTATTTTCAGAGAGGCATTTTGTTTACTATTTCTGCACGTTACACACATTACTTTCTCCCAGCTTAAGTTTTATAAAACAGATAGAGAAAATGAATGTCACTTAAAATTATATAATATACTAACCTTTACCAGTGCAGGTATAAATATTGTCTTCTATCCATACACTTTCAGGCATTTTTCACTATAGCTCATTATTAGATTTTTTAAATAATATCCATTAATTTCAAATTTTTTTGTTGCCAAACTGTGCTACTGTTATCATCCTATTTAAAAGTTCCATTTATGCCATCGGGGAATCACATGACTGAGGTGACAAAAACCCTACCCTAAGTAAGAAAAGCACATAATTAATGAGAATCCATAAACTAAAAGCATTTGTCCAAATTATTGAAAGAACATAATGGAAACATTTGCAGCCTTCAAGATAAAAGCAATTCATTTCAACAAATTGTTTAACTGGAGCAAATAATGCAGCTCCCTGAAATCAGATAAGCAATGGGTTGTAAAAGTTATATATTAAGAAGAAATACTACACCACTCTTCATAATGATACAAGCCTGTGTTAAATTACAGTATTCTTGTACGATGTTATTCCAGGGTCAAAGACTATTCAGGAAATGCATATTCCATTCGATGGGATGGAATAAAATGAAGTAGATGGGGAATTTGCTGGAGATGGCCATTACTTTCTAAAAAGATGTGAAAGCTATCCATTGAATTTCCATCAATTCCTGACTTGCATCTCAGTGTTGAGCCTGGGAACTCCCTACTCTTTCACCAGTCTATACTCTATTGAGCACAATTTTTGTGATTGCGCTGCAAAGACTAGTTCTGTCTATGCTTGTTCTCTTTCTCCAGGTATTCCCCTTTGGGCATTGCTTGCCTCATCTGCGGAAAAATCATTGCAATCAAGGACTTAGAAGTAGTTGCCAGACAACTTGGCATGTATATGGTCACTGTGATTGTAGGTCTTCTCATCCATGGAGGGATCTTCCTACCTCTGCTCTACTTTGTGATAACAAGGAAAAGCCCATTTTCATTCCTTGCTGGGATTTTCCAGGCATGGATCACAGCACTAGGCACAGCTTCCAGGTACACTTGAGAAATAACAGCTTGCTTTATTTTTTAGCAGATTATTAGTTGCTGTTTAGAGATAATACATCTGCTGCTCTGACCTTCACTGCAAAATTATTTTATGCCATTGCATAAAAACTATTTTTAATCCAGCCATGTTGAAATAAATAAAAATAACCACACATCTTTGGGATTTTTTAGAGAGGTTGTACAGCCAACTGCAGAGAGTTGGGAGACCCACTTTTTGTTTGCTTTTCTGGCATTGGCCAAAAGACTTGTGCAAATTGTGTTACCTCTGTACTTGTTTCCTCAACTAGGAAACGGTGATAATTCTATTTATTTTGAAAGCACGTTAAGACCAGTTTTGTTGAATTGGGGGAAAAAGAATAAACAGTGCTAGGTTTCAAGAAAGAAATTAAAAAGCCTCTCATTTTATTCTTTCATCCATTTTGGCAGAGCAAGGGGACTTCCTTGAAGAGCTGAGCATTTTAGACTCATTGCTAATGCACAGAACAGACTCAACAAAGTGTGTAGGCAACTCAGCTCTCAGTAATAAATTGGTGCTTTGCATTAGGGTATCAGTAGATCTTGTGTTGAAAATTTTTCAGTTAAATACCGTATTTTAAAGTGTTTTTCTTCAATAAATGTTTTATTTCTGAAGAAAATTTAATCTTCCATTTTAATTAAAAAGGCGAAAACAAAAAAGCCTAGTTCAAAACTGACCATCAGAAAACTGAGCAGTTTTGATTTCAGGAATGCCCTGAAAGAACTGTAATTTGTCTGCCTCTTTGGGTCAACCCAAACCACTCTGCTTCTCCTCTGATGAACAAGAGGCTCTAGGGGGACCTTACTGATGTGCATAAATATGATGGGACAGTGTAGAGAAGGTCAAGCAAGACTCTTCCCAGTTGTGCCCAGTGACAGGATGAGAGGCAGTGCGCACAAATGGAAACACAAGTAATTCCATCTGAACACAAGAAAAATCTTTTTACTATGATTTACTGTGACGGTGGTTGAATGCTGGCACAGGTTGCCCAGAGGAGTTGTGGAGTCTCCATCCCTGGAGATACACAAAACCTGTCTGGGCATGGTCCTGGGCAACCTGCCCTAGATATCCCTGCCTTGAGCAAGGTGGTTGGAATAGGTGACCTCCAGAGGTGCCTTCCAACCTCAACAATTCTGTAGCTCTGTGATAAATGATGCGGGATTATAGGAGATATAGTCTGGCCAGGAGTTTCACTAAACCACAATTTCCCTAAAGCTTTTGTTCACTGAAGTGTTCGAGTTTCCACTTAGATTTTCAATACAAAATTTACAGTGTCCATACACAACATTTGTGGGGGTTTTTCAGCATGAAGAAATGTTTTTCTGCTGGAGTACCAAAGTGGAAAAATGTAGGGGATTCTACGTGATTCCAGCATATGGGTTTACCTGGATACTAGCTTTACCACCTGGCTGCTATCCAGATCAGAAACAGAAGTGGACCAGTTCGTAGCACCACAGACAAGTGACCACATGACAACAATCATATGGTCTAACCTGGTACTTCTGGAAGTTGTAAATGCTTCCTATTCAGGGACCTATCAAAGCTCTTTGGCCAGGCTGAGGAACCATGGAAGGCATCTATGTATTGTGCTCTTCTAATAAAGAAACCTTGTCTCCATGGCCTGCCTACCTGTCCTTACTCATGGTGGCAGAACTGAAGGGGAAAGATATTTGCATAGTCCCTGACTGCTGAGCCTGCCGGGGTTCATTGCAACAATTGTAGGCCATGGCTGGTACACACTTTGTGCTGATGATCTGATTTGTAACAGTAAAGGTAAGGTGGGACTTGTATTTCTGAAGAAAAAGAACCTTACCTGACTGAGTTTCAATGCGTGTCAGTGAACTACATTTTCTATTCTATTTTTATTTTAATAAGATATAGGAACACCTTTGCTATAGGAGGCAAAGTGATCCTGGAACTGACTTGAAAACTGACTAGTAGTTACTGGTTAATGACTCACTACATATTTTCTGCTATCTGCTGTAAATGTAGCTGCTAGAGTAGCTTACGAGAGAATATACTACATTGTTTTTAGAAAGTGTGAATTCTCTCTGATTTGGCTAAACCAACAAATATTAAGCCTTTGATTACCATTAAAACACAATAAAATAAATCATAATTACAAATATATTTGTAAAGATGCTAGAACACAAATGATAGGTACCGTGTATCTGGCTTATCGACGTCTGTTTAAAAAATCACCTCTGTGAACAAAGAATGGTCCAGTCATTTGAGCACAAGGTGGGGATCTAGAAGCTCCTATCTTCTAACTCATGTTTCCATAGATGTGGGACAAGACGAGTAATTTAGGAAGTGACTCAGGCATCTGCCAGTCCAGAATGGTTTGGGTTTTCCATAGATCCCACGCGAGCTAGGTCAGCCTCATGTGCTTGTTGCAGATAACCTAGGACGTTTATTATGACACTACATTTTTATAGTTGGGTATCTCAATCATTCCTTAATATCCCTTTTCCATGGTTTAATTATCTGTAAAATGGAAAGATTACATTTTTTGTACCCAATAGCATCTCTATGGTAGTGGATGAACGAATGAGTTGGAAAGACCCTGAAGTTGCAAGGCACTAGCAACAATATGCTGCAAGTACTTATCTGAGAAAATTTGGTGAGTCTAGTCCTTTACTCTTCTATGACCAAATTAGTATTTTTGTAGGGGCAATGACACCAGAATTAGTGGGATACAATAGTGAAGACCTTTGAGAAATTCTGCCAACTCAGCTGAAGAAAAACAAATAAACCACAACAGATGTGCTCCGCTGCTTCTGTATGAAACACCAATTAAAAGGAGTTTCCCAGGTCAGCTTTCTTTTCAGAACAGCTTCTCAGGCAACAACCAACTTCATTGAGTGGTGGACTTGACCTCAGAGGTAACACAGAAAAGTAAGGAACCAAAACATGCTCCTGTGTTGGGTTTCATGCTTGTTGCAGTAAGTCAGTCCTTTGCCTGAGGCAGGCAGACCTGCTAGGGAAGGGAAGAAGTGGAAGATATTTACATCTACAGGGAAAAAAGAATATGTTCTGTTTTCAGCAGTATTTTTTGATGAAGGTGTTTAATATTGCTCGTGAATGTAATAGCCTGAACTATTCCCACAAAGGCAAGGCACTGTGGATCTGTGCAAGAAGCTGTTCCCCTCTTCCGGCCATCTTTCTCATCTTTTCCTATCCTCCAGCTGTATTTCATATCCTTTCCTGTCCTCCAGTGTCTGGGAACTCCATGGGTTGTATCTTTTTGCCTGGCTTTTTCATTCCGTAGTGCAACACTGATTTCTCTGTTCAGAGCAAATTCACAATCAAAAAAATTTAGGATTTGTCCCTAAGCTCATAGTTCTGTCAATCAAAAACTTGTGGTTTTGAACAAAATGCAAGAAATAATTCATAAATGAGTCTGAAAAATTCATCTACACTCTCTCAAGCTCTCATCCCTACTTCAAGTCACGTTCATGTCTTGGCCTCAGTCCCACCTCCTGCTGAATGAAGGCTTAATTTAAAAATTGGCTAAAAAGGCTTGAATCACAGCAGAAAGTGGAAGTAAAAAATGTAAACAATGATAGCAGAATTTCCGACTTTGCTCCCTTATGTGTATATATTATATTGTAATTATGTCTTCTCTACTTTTTTGCTTTCTCTCCTTCAGTGCTGGAACATTACCTGTCACATTCCGGTGTCTTGAAGAAAATCTAGGCATTGATAAGCGTGTAACAAGGTTCGTTCTTCCTGTTGGAGCAACTATTAACATGGATGGAACTGCCCTTTATGAAGCTGTGGCTGCCATCTTTATAGCACAGATGAATGGAATTGAGCTGGATGGAGGTCAGATAGTTACTGTGAGGTCAGTTCAAAATATTGTAGGCTTTGTTTCTACAGACTGTAAAATACAAAGCGATGTCTTCTCAGTAGCTGTGGGATTCACTGTGATATCCATGGATTTATAATAATGATATGCAAAGGAATGTCATATACATAGGTCCTGGTTCTCTGGTGACGTGCGCTTTCTATCATTTGCAGCCTTAGTGCATGCTGGTGGTGTTTTTACACAGTTTTGCAGTTGACAATACGATGTGAAATACAGCATTCTCTGTCCAATGCAATGCCTTTTTTAGTATAGAGGGATGCTACGAGTGATATATGGGGCATTAACTTTCTAGAATGTATCTGTTTATATACCATGGAAGAAAAAAGTATACCTAAAAATGTATCCATGTATTTATGTCTTCCTGTACTTTTTCTGTGACTTTGGTGAACAGCAAACAAAATGGACTAAGAATAGCCTAGCCTGAGGGTGAGATTGCCTGCAGCATGGTCTGGATGCTCCCAGACTCTTTATCTCTAACCCAGCAAATATTACCTCTAGTCTTTTTGTATCAAATTGTCATATTGAGGACTAAGCTGAATATCTGGAAGGACAAGGGAAAGTGCCCATTAAAGTGGATAGGAGTGATTGAAAACTGTTTACTGTAATGGAGTTTTAAGACTATTAGGCAGGGTGACTAATTAAAAAACAATGGCAAAGTTGACTGCTGCAGCTAAAGTTAATTTACAATGGAAAACTTGATGAAGACACCAGGCCTAACATTTTGAATAGTTAAAATGGAAACCACTAGTGGAGGCTGCCAAGCTTGCCTTCTTCTTGTAGTTTTCACCCACCCACCTTTCTTTTATTAAACCCTTTTAACACTAAATAAACTCCTGCAAAGGGATGACTAATTCTATGTTTATTGCCCAGCTATACTAGTTCCACATTTTCTGTTTCTTTACCTCCTGCCCCAACCCCTGAAATAGTACAGCCAAGGTTTGTGAAGGGTTCAGGGCTGCTTCTGATGAAGGCAGATGCTAGACCTGCATGATGCATATTTGTTGCTAAGACTGAAAACAGTCATTTCAGAGATGCGACGTATTAAACTAAATTGAGATCAAGGAAATTCAAGTCAGGAATCAGCTGTTGTCTAAGAGATTTGGTAGGCTTGAACCTGAGTTACTCCTCTTCTCCTCCTCTGAGGGACTGACCCAATAGCTCTTCCTGATCTCACCATTTCAAGGCTGGTTTAGCCAGCTTTGTGACTCACATTTACTAAGCAAGCGGCAATTTTGGGCTATCTGTAAGAAAACCATTGGTTCTCCTCTTCATGCACTATAGCATTTTTGCTACAACAATATGACAAGAACTATCTCTTGAGGTGGCAATACAAATGAATGAAAAGTTATTAGGTTTTGTCTGTCAAATCCAGTTTGTGATACTGAGGATATTCAAATGACCCAGACATAAACTCACAAAGACTTAATTAGCCTTTGACCAGCCCCAGTTACTTCAGAGGATCTACATGACCAATATGATTTCCTTTCTTCTTTGGGAGAGAGTGATCTTGGAAATGGTAGCTAAGCCAGACTGTTTAGACCTGAAACATGGACCTTCATTCCTCTCCAGCCCTGTAAGCACTGCTGTGGGAAGGTTGGCAGGAGCATTTCCTCACAGAGCTTGGAAGCAATCCCTTACCAGTTCAGGCTGGAAGTGCCTGAGGAGCTGGCACTGTGCGCAGAGCCTAACGGCAGAGCAGAGCATCCTGCCTGCATACCTGCTGGACCTATCTCGGTGTTTAGTAGGCCAGGTTGCACTCTAACCCAGACACCTGACAAACACACTGCAGCCTGGATTGTCTGGGTCAGACCCAGCCATCTGCCAGCTCTAAATCAGGCTAACATCCTCACAGATTAGTTCTGTGGCTCATGGCCGAGGACTTCCCCCATAGAGACCCTTCTCCCCTACTTCTATGTTGGAAACACTTTCAGATTTGTTGGGTACATCCACAGAAGTACAACCATGTTACTCATCTCTCTATTTAAAAAGACAGAGATAACTTTTTCTTTCCTTTTTCCTTGTTCCTTGTTGCTTTTTCCTTTCCCTCCCTCTCCCTCTCCTTCTCTTTCCTGTTTTTCTCCCCTTGCCTTGTTCTCTGACAATTTTATTTTCCGTTCTTTGTAGGATTGTCCAATGATGTTGATATTAGTTATGATCTGTGTTGTATTTTTACAAACATTTGGAGCATAGACATTCACCCTACTGGTCTTCATCAAAAAATAAGAGAGGCAAAAACAAAGACAGGTTTGGATTTATGAAACAATCAGATGAATTTTGCTTTTTCATCTAGGGTTATTTGTATCTAGGCTTGGTACACCACTGGCTTGTACCGTGGGAGTTTTGGATGCCAAGACTTTTACTCTTCTATACTTGATAATAACCACTTTCTCTCAGCCATTACCTCACAATTCAGTCTTCAAGTACCATAAATAAACAGAAATTAACCACCCTGAAAATTCAACCTGTAGCCACCAAACTTCAGCAAGTCTGGATGATCAAAACTCAGGATTCAAGACTCTGGATGTGTTGGCAGAGCTCAGAAAACACCACCAGGCCAAAGATTTGAATGTCATAACCAACTTACAGAACTTAAAACCCTCAGACAACCCTCTTACAACTCTCAGAACAAACCCCATAGATCTGGCCTCCCCTAATAAATAATTTTGGAGAAACACAAGCATGAAAACTATGGGCTGAGCTTACCATGATTTATCATATAGTTGTTAGTTTTCTGGGAAGAACTCATTAAAAATAAGACCTTCCTAATGATCACATGAGTATGCAATGAAAAGTGTATGTTCCTCTTCCTGCTACCCCCATTTGATTTTTGTTTTTGCAGTTTGACCGCCACCCTTGCAAGTGTTGGAGCTGCCAGTATTCCCAGCGCGGGACTTGTCACTATGCTTCTGATCCTTACTGCAGTGGGTCTCCCTACCCAGGACATCAGTTTGCTTGTTGCTGTTGACTGGCTTTTGTAAGTTGTGTTGACTCCACTGCTCAGCGCAGAAAAAGTAGCGAGGTAATGCTTGTCCCTAGTGCTTTTCAGCCGTTGATCTTAAAGAACTCTCCTCTACAGATGAAGCAAAGGAGGAAATAGGCTATTTGATGATGTAGGAGACACTGAAAGAAAGCAGCTTCTCAGCTGGTACAAATTGTTGTAGAACTACTGAAGTCAGTTTCTATGAGCCAAGGATCTTCTTGTAAGACCCTTGGGCTCACACTTATATATTTTCTTCTTCCTAATGATGCCTCTCCATCACAGACATAGCTCAAGAGCAGTTTTCTGATCTTTGCTTTCATATTTCTGTTTCTTATAGTTCTGGTCTAAAATTAAGGACAAATGCTGAAAATGCAGATTCCATCAGGACATTGTCAGCAAGTTACGTGGTGGTTTCGGCATTTGTAGTATCAAATGTTTTATGCTCGTAGTGGGGACAGTCTATTTCTTTTTGTACATAAGAAAGTAAAATACTTTTAAGAAAGAAACTGTTCTAGAGCAGGTTATAAACCAAAGACAAATAATAAAGCAAACTGAAGGAGAGAAGGTCATTCCCTAGTTTGATTTTCCTGACAGATCACTCAAACTGGAAAGACTGACTTTCATTTTCAAGGAGTTGAGATCAAAGTTCTTCAGTGCCATTGCAGGTCCTCCGACAAGAAACAGCTAACCCACAGATAGTTTTCCAAGGCTTTTGTTCTTCAACGTTTGAATACAGAAGCTGTAAATATAGACAGCACATATGCCAAGCCACATCCTTTCTCATGTTGTCATTTGACAATGTGGATATCTTTCTGTCACCTGCACAGAGCTGACAGTGACTAGGTAGTCCTCTAAGTAGTACTGGCCTCTAGAGGCATTTATATTGTCCTGTACTGCTGCAGCAACAGCCATGTCTCCCCTAATATTCTTTTACATAGTAAAGAAAGACATATGTTTCTGTTGTGCCAGCCGTGGTGCCGAGAAGGGGAGATGTAAGTACCGCTCTGTACTATTTGTGCATTTTCTCTTACACTAGCAGCCTCAGCTGCCTGCTTGTGGTAGCTTTCAGTACCAGATACACTACTAAAATTATGCAAGAAGGAATAGCAGAGTTGAGAATGTGAAGATAAAATAGAAAATTAATTTTCTGTCATTATCTTTTGGCTTATTGAGAAGAACTCAAGAACTTGGTCAATCCTCTGACATGTATTTTGGATCCACTGGTATAGTCTATCTGTTATTACCTATCTTGTCGCTAAGAGTTGTGAAGAATAGCACACAGCGCGTGTTTCTGCTTCAGGGAAAAATGAAAGAGGAATTTACAGCTTGGTAAGGCAAAGGGAAAAGATGACTTACATATTTTATATATAACTGAATATCATGATATCATGACTCAGAATGGTGAAATGAGCAGGGTTCAGCAGTCAGAGTACAGCTGGCATAGGGAAAAATGTGATATTCTGTGGGTTTATTATATTTATGAGGTCATGGTTGAAAACCGGAAAGCGGCATAGGAATCTGCAGCTGGGAGGAGGACAGCAAAAGGGAGGTGCATACTCATTTTAAATATATGTTTTTGCTGGCTCTCAAAGTAAGGCAAATAGGTAGGTTTCTGCAGCTGGTAGGAGGATATGCAAAAGGAGCCTGTGGTTTGTTTGTTTTTTTAGGGAAATGTCATTTAAAAATATTCCTGTGGACTGAGAAGCTCTGCCCACACTAGCCAACCTCAGAGCTGTAAGTTTACCAGCAGTTCTGGTCCACTAGTAGGTGTTGCATTTCAGGCTTGGCTTCAGCAGCCATGTTACTGCTGGCTCATCCAACCCTGCTTAGGAAATAAAAACGTCTGTACTGTGGAGCTGTAGGGATGATGCATGTAAGTATAGGAAGGACAGTACTTATGAAAAAAATATTTCAAGGTATCTTTCCAAAATAAATGCCAGGCAAAAGAACCTTTTAGCACAAACGGTTGGGTTTGGATCCTCCTGGCCTAACAACCAGCAGTGCAATTGCAGCATGATTCAGAATTGAAAGGTAGAGAGAAAAGGGAAACGAGAAAAAAAAGGAGATGAAAAGCTCTGTGTCATGCCACTAGTGGTACAAAGTTAAGACAAAGTTTGGTGGAAGTGTTGTGCTAATTAACATATGTCAACAGCTAATAGCTTTATTTTCCATCTTCCAGTGATTGTGTTGTGGTAGCCACAATGATCTAATGAGATATGGAAAACGATGCTGCTGACATTGCTGATCTTAAGAAAAGGCACACAAGCCAACTTTTGGGCAAGCTTTTGGGCACACAAACCAGACTTAAAGAATATCTGAAAGGAAAGGTCATAAAGAGATATTTTTCTTTACTTGCAAACATTGTCTTCTTCCATTTCCTTAGATCATCAAATAACGTTACAGCAGTATTTCTAACAATGTAGAAGAGAAAGTTAATAAAATATTTAAGACCCAATTCCAGCCACTTTTCTGGAATCAGTGTGTAAATGCAAGCAGCCATGTAGTAATATTTGCAATAGCTCTTTTATAACATTTCAATTCCAGATAATGAAAGCTTTTAAAAAATTTCCTACTTTATGAGTTTTTCAACATTTCTGATGAAGGAAAATAACAGAACATCAATTGATTTTACAATGCTACCATCATCTGAAACTGTGGTCTTACCAAAACTAGTTTTGCACGGTTTGCTCATGGTGTTACGAAAACCTGACTTTTGATTGTCCTTAAACTTGGCACTCTCTCCGTCAAATTGGAGCCAAAAGGTTTCTGTATTGATTTTTTCTCAAGCCTCTCCAATATCTAGAGATTAGGTTGCTCAACCTTTCCCCCTCCTACACATACATACACAGTGTGAGCTCTTTCACCAGGCAACTTTCCCAAGATTTCACAACTCTCATAGTTTCTCAGTTTAAAACTAAGCACAACAGAGCAGTGACATTTAATAGGCCAGTAATTATAAGCCAACAGCTGGAATAAAACCAGCTTCTTTGGCTCTAGCCAAAAGCTGGCTACTTTCCAGATGTGAGAATGATAAGCTTAGGAAATATCATAGCACAACCTCAAATAGAGTGGTATTTTGCAGTGAAGAGAGAGGAATTAGAGAAAATGGGCTTGGACGGCTGATCTGGTATTTAGACCTTCATTCAGTAACTCAGAAAAAGATTTCTTGAGTTCTGACTGTACCTTGGCTTAGATCTAAATTCAGAATATTCAAACCGAGTTGACGTCTGGATGTTATGAACAGGGCCTTATATAAATCAAATTAAACCATAGGAAACAGGAGCTCTTTCCTGTAATGACAGAGGTGAGTCAAGTTAAACATGTCACCTGGTCTTTGACTTAGCAGGTATGCTAAGATTTTCATCTCCTTTCTAAAATCTAGTAAGGTTGATATACTGGGATGTCAAGCTTTCAGGGAACAGGAGTAACTTTTTTGCATGCTAGCATGCTATATAGGTACTATGACATTAATAACAAGGGGGCTTGATGCAGTTCTTATTTTCTATTCCTTTCATCTACATTGTTAAGCTTCCAGTTCTTCTGATTTATACCAGTTTGAGGAAACTGGGCATTAATCCTTATCAGGATTTAAAAAATTACTTCCCAGTTATTCCAAAGCACATTCTTACGAGATGTTGAATTGGCTTTTGATAGAGAACTTTGACTTTCAGTCTCATTATTCCTCTCAGAAGCTGTTACGGACAATGCAGAAGTAGCTGTGTTGGGGCAAGTAATTTACTATACTGCAACTTTCCGATATCGATTTTGTTTACATCGTTCCAGCTGGAATTAACTGGTTGGTTGTTTTTAACAAAAAAGAGTAAGTACAGAGTAAGAAAAGAGTAAGAACAAAGTCTTCTTTGTTCTTCTTAGGGTGTTCTTTGGCCCAAAAGAGGTCACTGGCACTTTGCTGTTGATTCCTGACAGCCAAGACACTGTCCTTTCTGTTGTAAGGAACTTATTTGTTTACTTCGGTTCATGCACTATAGCATGTTCTGCAGCAGTGTGCAGTTTGTATCGCTAGATCTCATGCCTACTAGTACATGCATATGGGCTGGAGCATCTCCTCAAATGACCCTTTCATAATTTGAATTGTGCCTCAATTATACTTATGTATTCTCTCCACCTTGGTTTTTTGGCATCCTATACTATCCCTCTGTCATCTGGCATCAGTGAATCCTTTCAAAATTTAATACCATTCATACAAAAAAAATTAAGCAAGTGTTCT
Organism: Mycteria americana; assembly: GCF_035582795.1. Classification (NCBI taxonomy): domain Eukaryota; kingdom Metazoa; phylum Chordata; class Aves; order Ciconiiformes; family Ciconiidae; genus Mycteria; species Mycteria americana. The sequence continues at coordinate 24,515,782 of NC_134369.1, read as the reverse complement.
TTTTGTGGAGCTATATTGCTAGGTTCAGTATATTTGATGGTCTTAATTTAAAATTACACTCGGAAAGTCATATTTTCCTATTCTGCCACTCTGACCAGGTTTAAAACACTCTTCACAGGTATGGGATGAGAACTGTATAAAGCATTTCATTTGTGTGAAGCAAAACTGGAAGGGTGTTTTCCTCCTATGGGTTGTTGGTTGGTTTGTTTTTCAGGGGGATTATGGGAGGGGTTTTTTTGTTCTGGGTACTCTCTTGATGACAAAAAAATAAAAATGAACTGCTCCAACTAAGATCCTACACCACAAACTCCAAATATGTAAGCATGATAATGTAGAGAGGGAGAGGAGAAACTTGAAAGGGAATACAGTTCCACAGCTGGGAAAGGCGGATTTACAGATATTTAGAGCAAAGATGTTAAAAAGGGCTCAAAAGTTTGTATGGCCATGAATAGGCATCTGTAATGAATGTTTATCAGTTTGGGGTTTATGTATTTAGGTTTTTTTTCTTGGTGTTCTACAGGAAAAGGAGATGTCACACAAATCTATTACCAGAAATACTAGAAGGGGTGTTTTCAAATTAATCACTGTCATGGGAAATGAGGTCTTAAATGTTGGCTTTTCTGTCACTTGGCAAATGTCCACACTGTTCAACCTGCCCATTGAAAATGAGTCTTCGTGGATATACCTCTGAGAATTAATCAGTGCAATCGCTTCTCTGACCTATTTGACAAAAGCTAGACTCAGTTGCTGCAGTAGCTTTAAATTGCAACCCTCAGTCAGAAGGTTTTTAGGAGTCTTATGTTTATTTCAGATATGAAGAGGCAAATTAGATTGTAAATGATTTCAACATGTGTAATACAGTCTACCTGCAGTAGGAAAGATAGTGGGAGCCCATAGTCCTGCAGTGCTCTGTAGGACCATCTCCCATTTTTGCAGAATTTTCAGCAGGTTTGGGGCAGAATTCTGAAACCAGGGAAAATCCACAACCTTGAGTTCACTGCTGACAGATAGAGCCACACTCTAAAAAAGAGACAAGAGAAAGGTGGCATGTCTGTCCAATGTCATCCTGTCCAGGAAGTGCCAACAGACATGTTTCTTTGTAATGAAGCATGTGAGCATTTGTTGACACCCTCCTACAACGAAGGGCACTTTTTACTGAAATGCTGTCATAGGCTCATCATATTGTAGGCCATGACCTATATTTGGTTGGCTGTGGCATACAGTAGTATGGCATACAGTAGTGTGAGTGGGCATGCTGCCATGCTAAGAGATGACCGTCTGTAAAGACGGTGCCAGGAGATGAACTTCAATGGCCTGAGCCTTATGGAGATATTTCAGGCATTTTTTTCCCCATAGTTTGCTCACTGAGAATAAAGGGAGAGGCCATTTCTTAATTCGTCCCAGAAATGAGAACACTTCGTCAGATCCAAAATCCTTTTCTCTGGCTGCATTAAGTTCAGTGCTCTGATAAATTCACATTAAACAAAGGGCAATGATGTGAGCCTGGCACCCTGGCATTGAAACCTCCAACTCTGGAAGCAGGCGCTGGGGAGATCTCAGTCAAGCTCTGCAGTTTGGCTGTGTCTCTAGCGCAAGTTCTTTGCCAAAATCCATGAGTATGAGCAGCTGGGACATGGGAGTTTGCACATCCTCCCTGTCTGAAAAGTCCACTGGGAAAGTAAGCTTTTTCAATTTCACTCGAAAGCTCCCATCTTTCAGTTCTAAAGATGCCTTACACTTTCAGAAATAAATGCAGTAACTGTAACACTAACAGGGCTGCCATGCCCTACTTTTTCTTCCTCTCATGCCATTCATCCTCTGCCTTTTGATTCTTTTGTAGGGACCGGATGAGAACGTCAGTCAATGTAGTGGGGGATTCTTTTGGTGCTGGCATTGTCTACCACCTTTCCAAGGCAGAACTTGACACCATTGATTCCCATCATAAAGGGCATGAAGACATTGAAATGACCAAGACTCAGTCAATCTATGACGACATGAAAAATCATAGGGAAAACAACTCAAACCAATGTGTTTTTGCAGCTCACAACTCAGTCATAGTAGATGAGTGCAAGGTACCTTTCACATTTATGGATATTGAGACATGTATATAGCACTGCATGCTTTATTTTATCTTATTTTTTAACCTGCATGTGTTTTTCAAATTGTTCTGTAAATAACAATGTGACAACAAGGTCCATGAATCCCAGACATTTTGAATGAGTTTGAGCAATTCAAAAGATGTTTTTTTTCACTCTTCTTAAAAGTTGTCATTTGAGGGGAAAAAATCATGTACATTGTTTACATATCAAAAGGCAAGATGCAGTGCATTATGGAATATGCCAAGACGCAGAGAATATGGCATCACCTTCTATGGATATTTACTGAATTGTGTATGGCAACAGAGAACTTAATTGCCAACCCAAATGAAGGATAGCTGCAATTCAGATACAGGTGTTGTCATTTGCTGACTGCCTCCCATGATACGCTGTTCAGCGGTGGACATGTTGAATGCACTTTAGCATCAGAATGCTCACTCCTGCGCTCACTCATACAGCATGCTTACGCTTTGGTTCTGTCATCGTTCCTGAGTCATTAAGACACAAACATAATATTCTCTTTCTAATCCTTGCTGTAACTAACATGGATTATTAATAGTCATCATAACATCTTGATCAGAGCAAAGTGAGCTTGAGAAACCTAACCAGTTGAATGAGAAAACAGTTGGGGAAGTTAGTGGTTAAAAGTTTACTAAGCACCCACCACTAGGATGGGGCAGTTTAAAATCAAGAGAGAGTTTTTGAAAAAGAGGAGAGAGAGAGAGAGAGTGAAACAAGCTGGAACTTTTCATTTCATAGTCTTTTTTTAATTTACTAATACTCTGATCTGATCCTGTACACTGTCTTTGACACAATGAATTTGCCAGTTAGCCTACCTTAAGCATTTATCCAAACAGATTCTCTTGCATCTTCCAGTTGCCACAACTGAGCCAGTATCTAACTGTGAATGCCTACACTAAATCCATTGGCAGATCACTATATATATTGGAAATATAAGTCCTATTCTATCACTTTCACCTGTCTCCAGCCTGGCTGGAAATGCTTTTTAGAATATATTTTTGTCTAATGCTTACTTCTAGATAATATCAGGCCAAACCTGAATTTCCAGGGGAAAAATTAATACTGAATTCAGGAAAGAAAGAACTTTCATCTTATCCTCAATTTTTCCCTGAATCTTCCAAGTTTTTAATAAAATAATTTTTTAAAATGAAAACAAACATTTTGTTCTGACATGGCTCTCCTCTTCCTCTTCAGACCCACTCTTTTTCCATGACAAAAAATTAAAGAAAAAAAATTTTGAAATGGAAAGAGAATACATGCTTACACAAAATTAAAAATTGTCATTAATTTATATTTATCAAAAAAGGAAAGGACACAGAAGAGGTAAAAATTTGAAGGAAAAGAGAAACTGCCTGAAAAGAAATATCTCATTTGATAAAAAATTTTTTTCATTAAAAAGTGTGCGCACGCTCACATACACTTTTTGATTAACTTCTTTTGGAACTTTTGGAAAACCATTTTTCAGTGAAATAGACTATGCTCATTTCATTGGGTTTAAGACAAATTCAGCTACCATATATCAGTCTGAATCAGGTTCATGGAACTGAATACTGATAATTTTCTCTCCTTCCAGTCTCTCCCATTTGCACAGAGATCCAAGTCAAGCTAGATAGTAGCCTGTTGATGCAATACTTGCTGTACTTTCTTTTCTCCTTCAGTTTCTCTTATCACTTCGCTCAGTTGAGGCATTAGCTTACCTCAAAAACATGGATTAATGGTGCGGTATGTCATCCTAAGCACACCCTTTAATTAAAATTTAGGACCAGTGATTTATGAGCTAGAAGTGTTTGTCCTTTTTCATTGTTTTAGGTTTGCTCTGCTTGCAATCTCATTTTGCACTTTTAAACTCATGAAAAGAGCCAGGGTTTACTGGGTTGAGCACAAGACTGACTTTGAGCAGGTCACTTGTCTTGTCCGTGTGTCTGTCTGCAAGCTGCCAAAAGGATGTAGTGTTACGGTCTACTTTATAAGCTATGAATATATGCTGACATTTGCAAAGCATTTGGATCATGTTGAAGTGGTCTACAGCTCCCAAGTGTTAGAGTGGCAAAAGCAACAGAGTGTAGGATTTGGGGCTTCAAAACAGCCAGCTGTTAAATCTGAAGAGACATCTTGTCATCCTGTCAAATGCACTGGTGGGTTGAAAAGCTCACTGCAACTCTGGTCAGAATGTGGAAAAGCTAATCTACTAGCATGTCCTTTCTACTTACTTTCTGTAATATAGTCCATGTATAAAGCTAGTAGTTTATAATTTTGCATGGTCAATCTATATTTTTAATAAGTAGTTTACATTTATATGGGGGTAGAGTGGTTGTTATTGCACAATATTTTTGTATTTTTTTATTTCATATTTCACATGACTCTATGTGATTTTCATTTCTGAATAAGCTGTTCATTCCTGTATTTGCATGTTTCCCCTTTTCAATTAAGAAAAAGCTTGACTATGTTTAAAAAATCAGTGCATTTTGTCATGTTTCCATGTCCCAATGCTTCCATGCATCCAGTTTATCCAGCGTGGGGAATATCAGCTCTGTCTTTAAGTTTTCATTTGAAGCTGAGGATGTTAACTTACAAGGTAAGTTAGGAAAGAGTGAGCCATCCATTTAGAATTAAATGAAGAGTTCTCTCACAATTATAAAGACCTCGATCACTTTTGTAAAGTTAAATTGACATTTTACCTTTTTTAAATTTTTGAAGTCATTTGACTGGAGCTATCTTTCTTGAAGCATGTGTTTATTTATAGTGATTTCTGGGTTGCAATGTACTGGCCAGTGTTTACTGTGAGTTGGTAGGTCACTATAGGTCTCCTACCATACTTAAAACCTAAAAATTTTAGCACATATCTTTACAGGCAAGAGTGATGTTTTTCTGTACTTTGTGTGAAACAAACATAGCATTACATAGCATTGAATTTTTGGTCTGACTATAGTCAAAATCTTTCACTACATTGTTAGAAATAGTGGTATGATGAACAACACTTTCACAGCATATCTTTTCCTCCATTTCTTTAAAGGTGGTGTAATTATAGGTGAGTTTTTATAGATACACATCTATGATTATTCTGGCCTTGCATATTTTTCATGTCCTTGCATCAGCTATCCTGCTTTGCTAAGGAGTTCCACTGAAAAAATATGACTTTCTACATTAAAAAAAGTAATCTGTTTTTGAAATAATCCAGAGAAATCTATAGGAGATAGAAAGGAGTAGAATCTGAAATATTTATTTAAAAAAAACTACAGCAAAGGCTAAGAAAATATGGAACTTTTTTTCTACTGCTAATGTTTTCTAGTCAGTATAATAAATGAACAGGAGTCTCACTATTTGGGAGTGTCGTGAATTCTGAATAAATACATTTTACATATATAATAAGACATGGTGTATGTAATTCCTGTAAATATCATGATCTTCCATATAAAACCCATGGATTTTCTTGTGAAAGTGCCTTGGCCTTTAAGTCGGTTGTTGATGATAATTACTTGCAGGTAACACTGGCAACCAATGGCAAATCTGCAGACTTCAGTGTTGTTGAGGAGGAGCCTTGGAAACGTGACAACTAAGGGAAGAGATTCCTAGCTCCATCTTTAATAAACCCGGAAGCTATCTTCTGGCAAAAGATATCAAGATTAAAGAAGATTTCACTTTTTGCTATTTAACATCTACAGTTTCTGCTTACTTAATTTCTTAACTGAAACTTAGCAAAGATCTCATCAAGTCATTGTAGTGTCTTTGCCAAGCAATGATGCATAACCATCTGTCTCCCTTGTGTTACTGTTTGGATGATGCAGCTGGAGAATACTCCATGCAGTGCAATGTGCTCTCACCCACCTCCCCTTTCATTCAAGACACAGAGAATGTAAATGCTGCAAAATGAGAAGATCAAAGTGCCAGTACAGTTCACTACAGGGACTCAGGGTTACAAATACAAGAGAATCATAAAACCACATACACCTTCAAGTGTTTTGGTGACTCCTGTGGCATACCTGATCTATTTAGCACTGTATGGCTAAAATATATTTTGAAAATGTCCATAAAAATTTCTATTTGTTTTAATAATAACAAGCACTGTATTTTTGTGCCTAGCTGTACTTTAAACTGAACTTAGATCCAGGGGCAAGATTAATGTATAGAAGTCAATAAATTATCCCAGACATTTCATTAGATCAGTACAACTAATACTTACCATCAAGACAAGACCTTAGATTTGTATGTGCAGGTGCAGTCTTTATTTTATGATGGGGCTGTGCTGCTTTGTGACCACAATGCATCATATAATATAAGGCAGTATTATTGCAGAGGTGGTAGTTCCTTCACTAAATCTATGCCTGATGTACAAAATACAGAATACCATGGGCTCAGTTATGCCATTCTTAATCAAAGGAGGTAGCACCTTACTATTCACCCTGCTCCACTGATGTCAGAGGGATTCCTCATGTGGACGGGGCTACTCAAGTAAGGTACTACTAAGATTGATCACAGTTATCCTGATTGGGTACTTGATAATGAGCTATAAACAAATTCTGAACCCATTACTCTAAGAAATTGAGACGTTTTGAATGTGATCATCAGTAGCATTTGGTATGCAGTGAAAGCCATCTTTCAAGTATATGTCATATTTCAGAGAATGGCTAAATCCTGAATTCATTGCTAAGTCAAATTCCATGTAAGGTTAATAGAATTTGGCCAGGGTGAGGACTGAATGAAGAATAAACCAGAATTTCAGGATTTAGACCAGTACATTGAATATGCATCTCTCTCTCTCTCTCTCTCTCTCTCTCTCTCTCTCTGTCTTGCAGAGTAGCAATTCATGTAACTCTCTAATGTCAGTGAAATGTTTCTTGGAGCACATGGCATCTGAATTAATGAGATGGTGTTTTGTCAAGACAGTATAGCTGACTCATCCTGTCAGAATAAATTACAGTCACAATAATCACCCTGTGAAGTGTTTTTAAAGGTGCTTGTTAATAATCAGCAATTTTAAGACACTGGTGAATGCCACTACACTATTAGCAATGTTCTATAGCAAAGCTGAGCCACGTGGCCTTCAGAGGCTCTACCCACAGAACAAGCTTTGTGCAATTTTTGGGGACGCTCTCAAAGTTTCCCAGGATGAATCACAATATGAGCAGATGGTGAACTTAAAAATGGCAGAAAACAGAGTTGAAACATTTACGGAAATAGGCCATTCAGTGTCTGTGCTTAGACCTGTCATGGGTTTAAACAGGGATAATGCGTTTAACTGTAGAGTGGTATTTGACTCTGTAGAAACTATTAAAATATAAATATCATCTGCTTTTGCTCATCTGCATTCATATAAATATCTCTGAAAATGCACGCAGACCTGAGCCAGCCAAGGCTACTTGCATGGTTAATGATGTGCAAGATCAAGTCCATTGTCAGAGTATCCCTCATTTAAGCATTTGTTGTCGTGGAATATTTTTCTTGCCATTGTATTTTTGTCCTCACTTGCATGCTATGGCTGCAATCCTAAGCAAAATGGCCTACATAATTTAACAAATATTGAACCACTGTGAATTCTGTAGGCTTCTAACATGTATTAGAGGTGGAGACCTTTTCCAGAGGCCTCCTGAAACATCTGATGGATTTTTTTTGTGAGGGATGGAATTGTACGATATTCAGAGAAGTGGCAGGCAGGTTGTCTTCTCGTTTCTTCAGTCATTGGTATTGGCATATCCAGAGTTAACCTATAGGTAGCTAGCTGCTGCTTCTCCCAGTTCGCATTCGAAGACATTTTTACCACTGGGTTATGTGCCAGAAATGTGCCTGGGATGGTGTGTAGGTACTCTAAAATGCTCCCTACTCTGAGGGCGGTGGCTTACATCAAGTGAAATTTGCTGTGACTTGGGTGGTAGTTGTATCCAAGAATAACACGCAGTGTTTACCCCGGTTTATATCCAGCATTCTCGAGCTGTTTCATGGCACAGCTCGCCCATTAATAGATAACTTTCCATCCTCTTCACTGTAGCAGTTTCTTAGGAGCAGCCACACCGATTGCTTGCCTTGAAAGTAGCTTTAGAAAACTGGTCCATACACTTTTACCTGTCATTTGAAACTGTTTAGCAGTTGGAAGCAAATAGGAATGCCAGCAACATGTGACTAAGCAGCTCCACAAAATTATATATTGAGAACACTTAGAATGTGCTTACACTTACCTACTTGGGACCTATTGTCCTTTGAAGAGTGCTTCTTTGGATGGAGACTAGGGGAGGAAGGAATGAGATAGTAGAGAAACTCCACTACCACCCACCCATAGCAAAGGGAGAATAAATTTGGGTCTTTTGATAGGACTAGAATAGCAGACTGTGATTTTAAAATAGTAATTCTGTAGATAAAGTAATTCAGGGACGTTTCAAAATACAATTACGATGGTATTTATTTAAATGTGGATGTGGGAGAAGGAGAAATGTTGGGTTTGGTATGCTCTCTGCTTTTAGCCTGATTGAATATTTAATATAGTGTTACTCCAGCGCAGCACTGTGTTTAACCATCAAAAAGCTTTCTATTTCTCTGGGAAAATGTAACTCACTCTTGGCTTGCACTTCTCTATTTGCTCATTCCACATGAGGCTGGGTTGCTACTTAACTAAATAAACAGAAAATAACCCAGGGACCAGCCACCTTAGCTAATACAAGGTTCATGTTTCAGCAGGCAGTGCTGGTTACTTGCCAGTCTCTTTTTAGTTTCACTGAGTGTTGATGCATTAATTTGCATCTGGCAAATCTTTTGTATTTGTTCGCAGTGCTGGGGTGGCAAAGTTAAAGGAAAAGCACAGTAGAAAGTGATTTGTTTTCTGTGTAGTTCCTAAACAAATTAACGTTTTTTTTCTACATTCATCTCATTTGCTGCTCTGTCAGTTCCCCCCACCCTTGTCTGTGCAACTGTGATACCTTTTGAGCTTTGGATTGCTGACAGCACACTGGCACATGGAAAAGTCTAGACCAGGCATAGACTCAGCTAATTGCGTGCTTAATTAAGTACATGCTTACGCACTTGCTTTATGCATTTACTGCTGAAGCTAGGTCGGCATTCTCTTAATATCTGTTCGTTGAAACTAAAGCACATGATACATTAAAACTACAGAACAGGTGGAGCACTTCGCTACTGAATTTGTTTCTTCATTGCTTTGCTTAGAAGACAAAGGCTGCACCAGCATTGTAAGAAACATGCGTGGGTCTTATACACGACGGTGCTTCAAAGAGGTAGGGGATAAGGCATTTGAGCCATATTATGGGATGTGCTCCTTGCATTTGAATCCGTGAGAAACTCAGAATGTCTTTGAAAAACTGTGTTTGCTGTAGTAAAACCTGTGCCTGCAATGCTCGCACTACGTGAAAGCCCCACTGAAATCTATGGGAGTCACAGGCTTCCAGGAAAGGTCAAGTCCCTTCCTGTCTCCGTTAAGTTATAAGACATTTCACAATCCCATCCTAGGCAATAGTCTTTGTCTGCTATTTATAATGACATTGATTCTCACATCCAAAAGATTTCTGCCAAGATGGTTCTTTTTTGCCTAATTGTTTCTATGCTACGAGTCCAGGAATGAATAAAACTCAGCACAAAAATAAGGATCACTATCATTATGTGTTCTTCCATTTCTTCCTTGAGATACAGCTGATCTCCATTTCTTTCTCAAAGCACATGGAATTCCAACTTTGTGCCACTTTAAAACATACAAGTAATATCGATTTCTGATTTGTTGTCCATCACTCCCAGGGTCATTAGTTTTCCAGCAGTAGATATGCAGAAGAGCAGACTGTTCATCTGAGAAGCTGCAGCAAGAGTCTTTGAACAAATTTATTCTGGCAACTGCCTGGATTTTCTTTGCTTCCTCGCCTTCACTTGTGTTGTTGCAGCCTTGTTGTAGCAACACAGCAGCAATCACACAAATCCCCAAAACCATAGGCAGTATTAAACCTCACCTCTGACATTCACTTCTGTAATTGTCTTTAAAAAGGCTCTGAGCTTTAGTACCGGGCTCAGAAGAAGAATCCTGTGGATATGTAAAGGTATAACTGTCTCATTTCATTAAGTTCCATTCATCTATTTTTATTGCTGCATTTGAATTAATTTACAGAAGGATAAATAAGGGCAATTTATAAAGATGTACTGTAATATTATTCTGTTATGAGCCAGAAGACTATCCTTGATTTTATTACTGTGACTTCTAAGGCCACGATTAAGATATTTTTCATATTAGTTATTATGATTGGTATATAGTCCATTGGGACAATTCACCTCAGCTATAATTCACCATATAAAACTATGTAGAAGCTCCTGTTCCCAGCAGAAAGCACTCTCGGGAAGATGAGTGCTTCTCTCTTCTCTCCAATCATATTGATGATTTTGAAGGAAAAATATTTATGCAATTTCCTTTGTCTGAATAATGATATCTAGAGTGTAGCTTCAAGTACTGAAAAAAAAAAAAAAAAGGAATCGCAATACTGAAGTGTCAAAGAAGGCAGTCCACCGTAAACAAATTGTTCAGCTTCACCATGTTATTTTTTGAAGTATTATGTTCTTGCTCACAATTTACTTGAAACAAGTATTTAGTGCATATTCTTTCCAAAGTCATTGATCTTTCTTCCCACATACACAGCAAGGCTGTGTCTCTTCGTGGTCCTCAGACAAAGCACAGACTCTGCAGTTCTGCACACCTAAGGCAGGACTCCTGGTGTCGTCCCCAGCAATAGTGCTTGGGTACAGACTGTACAATGGGTGCCTCCCTCATTTTTTCCTTCTGATCATGTTTGATGTTAAATTGAAATCTGCTGCTATGAATGAGTCAAACCGCTGCTGATGCCCAGGCGCTGGTAATTCTTTTACTTCTTGTATTAATGGGCTCCCTGGCACAAGGCTCTGAGGAACCATCCCTCGCATGTGCAAAACCATCCCAGAGACATCTTCCCCTGCTCAGGGGAAACCTGGTGACTTCCCACTACCGGGTTGATACAAATCCTAACAGATAAGGTGATTGTGCAGTTGCCAACTATGAGTCTTATGGAAGACCCAGGCTCCAAACACTGAAAAAAACTAGAGCATATGACTGAGCCACTGAGTAGGTCTCTACTAGTGCAGGACAGAAATAACCAAGAGGCTAATGCAGGATTTGGGGAGGCAAGAAGACTTGTGAGATTTCTCATTTCACCCAACCAGTTGATCCCCTTTCAGTTCTAACTACATTCTGCTGCAGAGCCAATGCTGATGGATGCCAGAGTGTCTAATCCTTCTAGGCTGATTTTTCAAAATTCAGGAGTCCTGCAATTGTTTTTAATGATGCTCTGTGGCGCACACCATTACACGAAGGGAAACTGTTATGGGCAGCATCACACAACCTGGATTGTCTGGTACCTGTATATTGCTTTGTACATAAATAGTATAGTTTGCAGGGATCATTTTTCTATTTTTTTCTACAGTTTTTCAAGGACTGTATGCAAACTGTGTTTACAAATTGATTTTGCAGTCAGTATTGTAGATTATAGCATTTCCATTTTAGTGTTTTGTATGGGCTTGTGAGTTCTTGTGTACTACAGGTTGTCTTTCCTTCTTGAAGATAATTGCATACACTTCCATCCAACATATCCTGCTCCTTTCTTATATATCCCATTTCCTGTGATCTGGTGTGAACTCTAGCTTGTAGATTGCATGAGAAAAAGATGCATATGTGTTTACATTGTTAAATATTATATACTCAATACTGATTTAGTTATTAATACAGGTTTTGGGGGTTTGTACTTGTTCTCTGGAAACTACAGTGTAGACTGAACTAAATTTCCTAGTAACTGTAATTTACAGACACACTAATATTTTCTTATAATATTTTCTATATGACCGTATGAGGTAGGGGGATAATCTTTTAAAGGTGATCTGTACCTCAGAACAAAACCAGTTTTCTTATAACAGTTAGGATCAATGAAATATTTTTGTGTTATGTTTAGTGATAAATTATAAACAAAGCACAAAATGCAAGAAGCAAATAGGAATTTCAAGATGTCCTTAAATGCTGCAGTTCATTATGGAACAATGTTATAATAATCTGAACAGTCTTCTAGATTGACTGTCTTGGGCAATTGTCCCTCATTTTTGTCATTTTTCCTGGTGTTACCTTTGCCAAATCCTGCAGTTCTTTCTTAGGATCTGATCATGTATAATTGACTGACTCAGAATACAGTTTATAGAAAACTGGAGATCTGGATAGACAAAATACATGTTATTAGGTACCCAGTCCATCTTGCTACAATACAGTGTATATGAGTTCAGCCTGTGGAAAGAGTTCATGATTTGGCCACCTACCTTTGCCTTCTTGAAAAGGGACCAACAGAACCACCTTGGGACCAATGTAGTTGGGTAGCATCTGTACAAATACCTCCTGCTTTCTTATGTATTTTAAAGAGAACAACCACTATATTTTTTGACCAGGACAAGCGAGAGTTGCTTCTCTGTTATGGTCATCTGTTCCCATTAGGCAAATACCTGTTGGCATTAAGGCTGTGGCTATAATAATTTCTATTTAATTAACAAGGAACTGTTTTTAGAGGAATAAAAATAAACTAATATAAATATTCATAACAGTTATATCCTAAAAAAATCTTTTATGGCCTACTAGCTCTTTGACCGCGATTCAAAACAAAGAAAACATTGAATAGCAAGTACTGCTGTCCCAGTGTGACTGGGACACAGTATCTCTTCAACTATTCAGAAATCTATGGGGCCACATTATTCTGCTGAGGTTTTGGAGACTAAATTTCTACTAGATACACATGTAAGAAGTGTGTTGATATATCCTTGTATTTTAATCTCTTTCTTGTATTTTAAATCAGATGTACCAGGTATTATCTTAATAGGAACTGCAGGTAGAATAGTGCTGAGTTACTAATAGCTGTAAAACCTTGATACCAGTTTTGACATTTTGTTGAAGCATGATGTCCAGTGCCTCTCTGCACTTAGTGTAGATAATGTAGATATCAACATGTAATTTCAGTGAAATGGTGTATACAGTATGCATGGCAGTGCTTTAATTTAATTTAATTGGTTTCTGTGTATTGAGCCATAGTAGAAAATTAGACTGTCTTTTAAAATTTTGTTCTACTTCCTGTTTTTCATTTGCATCTGGATTTGTTTCCTTTTGGCCATTCAACTGATTAGGTTCCACAGCTTAGTGACTGCTTTATCTGTCTATTATGGAGTATCCTGTTCTGATAACATTCAGAATCATGTATGCAGCAAACTTATTGTAAATATGTTATTTTTAGTTTTCAGCTATCTAACCAGTGTGGTATGTGTTAGTACCTGCATGTGTGTACCTCCCTGGCAGTGAGTGAAAGTGATCCCAGAATAGATTTGCTGCTTTGTGAATGCAGTTGTTGTGACATTAAGAATTAATGTTCACCTAGAATGGTTAGTTTCTGTTTTGTTTTCTTCTTGGTTGCTTGAAATGTTGGGACTCTTTATCATCATTTATCTTTATTCTTTTTACAGCTTATTTAAACAGTAAGTCACTGTTTAAATTGGCACAATGAATAAGGGGAAATCCATCTAACTGCATTCCCTGCTGGATGCCCTGGCTTCTTTTGATTCTTTGTGCACTGTGCATCATTCAGCCCTTAGTCATGTCACGGCATCGCAGGATCCCTCTGAGTCACTTCCAGTTCCTCCTTGACCACAGACACCAGCAAAGCAAGTGCAGTCACACAGCTGTGACTGGCAAGGCTGCAGGCAGCAGGGAGCTGCTGGTTCTCTCCAGAGTGCCCAAGAAATCAAAGTAGGAAGCTCTGCTTCATCCCCTTGGCAGGAACAGTCTCTGAGAAAGATGAATACACTCATGGGCAAAGGTGCACTGTTTCTTTCATTGTTAAAAAAGGATATTGATAGTTACTGGAAATTAAATGCAAAGCTAAATGCTTCTTGAGCTACTCTGGTTGTTGTACAGATCTGTTATTTACAAAAAGTATGCCTGATCATAAAACAGACATATGAACTATATAGTCAGTGGCAAAAATCTTCTGAAATCAGGGCTACAGTTCGGATCTGTGAGAAAATGAGAGCTTTCTGGGGCAAAACCTGAAGGTGGTTCTGAAAGAGCTTGAGACAGCAAGAAGAAGCTGGTTCATTCCTAGATACACTGGGCCTGGATCTCATAAATATAATCATCCCCTGTAAGCAGAAAGAGATCAAGATCAGGCCCCAAAGCACAGGAAGTATCCTGCTTGGTGAGTCCCATTATGATGCTTCAGTATGAATTGCATGCTACAGTACTGTGCGCTGCCTATTCATCATCCCTTGCTCCCTCTTAAAAGTGACCAGGCACGAGCTGGAATGTTTTGAAATGTTTCACATAAAAAGGATAAAAAGGAAGAGGGATAAGGTTGGTCTTTTCCTTATACTCAAAAAGTTCCCCAGATTTTGAAATTACATTCTGTACAGTATCCATAGCACAGTTTGTTTAAAAACTAATGAATGCAGATGGTAAAATTCTCCCAACTCTGGGCTTGTATATTGTAGTTGGAATGCCTCCTAGACTGAGTCTATTTTTGTAGTTCAGATCCTTTCCTCCTTACAATGATCAGTAGTCGTTTGCTTTTAATGCTTTCTTACAGTGTGAACTGATTTCTGTGACTTTCATGTATAAAACAAACTAGACATTCTTTCTATACTGGAAATAGTCATGAATATAATCACTAAGTGTTGTACCTCTTGTGAACATATCATCAATAAATGTTGATTCATAATTTTCATGGCTTATATCTGTGAGTTTTAATGTCAGCCTGGGCTCAATACGGGAATGTTTTGGGTAGGGGTTTAGATAAAGCAGTCTGATGTGGGAGGCTGCCTGTTCTGAGAACTGCAGGCAGGGCAGAAGATGGCCAAAGTGTTAAGTGACTTTGCCAAAGTGTTAGAAATCTCACTGTATCCTCCAAATATTCCAGGGTGCCAGCTGCAACTGAGCTCGTTTACTACAAGGCCAGGATGCACTAACTACAGTTCTTGGCAATGAAGTCTAGAGAAGTGGGAAGAGATGTTAGAAGAGTAGGAGGATACAATGCAATGGCTGCAGTTGCTTTAGAAACCTACTTCCCTCCCCTGGCTGCTAAAAATTCCTCATAGCCTTTCTAAAAAAAATAATAAATAAAGCCTGTAGATGAACCCCTGGAGCACTTTGTAAAGAAATCGACTCTATTTAATACATGAATTAAGACATGCTCATGGAGTGAACCATGGCCCAGAGGACTGGCAGTTGCTAAGTATGGAGAGAAAGCACCAACATTTATGCTCAGAGTAGCACACATTACAGAAATAGTGTAACTACCATTGTGTGATCAAGTCACAACCGAAACCCAGGTTGTAAGGTTGAACAGTCTGCACAACCCTGGGCTTACTTGTTACTAATCTAACCCAGACCAGCATCCACTTGAGGATTTTCCAAAGAAAATCCAGGCATGGCAGGAAGTGGCTTTGGCAGCACTTCAGCTGGCGGTCTGCCCTCTGAGTCAGTAATGAACCAACTCCTAATGCGGCGCTAGGAAGATCTTTGGGCAAAAATCGGAGGCCCTGGCTATCTGCTGCCATTTCTGTACCATGTTGCTGCCTTCTGCCAGAGGCAGAAACATCTTGATCTGGCCTCATCAACAAGCATTGTTAATAAATTCATGCTGCTGACATAAAATTCCCTTCTGAAGTTTGTTACGCTCAGGATTCCCCATCACTCACGTATTGTGTGTGCACTGTTTACGTTCAAATTCCTTCCATAAAAGGTGGTTATTCTTTTGTTACACATCATGCCAAGACGTTTGAAATGAAAGGCTCAACACTGTGACCTGTGTTTGTTGCTTTTTTCAAAGCAATGTTTCTGCGAGAATGACCTAAAAAAACCAACCGATACAGGAGCCAATTCTACAATTATATGAAGTTGTCCCTTTTGAAAATACATACCCTAAAAGCTAAGCCCTTGCAAGCCCCTTGTGTACCCCTCTTTCTCCATGTCCTCAGCCTTAGAGAAAAAGATTATTTCAGGAGTGTCTTTTTTTCTAGAATGTGTCCCTCTCTACAGGAAAGCACCTGCTATAAGGTGCTATAAAAGACAGTGAGTCATGAATCATTGACCCATATTGAGAGATATTTCTATGTCCCCTCTCAGGCATGAAAGAAAAACCAAGAGAACATTTCAGGGCTGCTAAACCTTAAATGGTCTCTTTTAGTACGTGCAGTAGTACATGTAAACAGGACAAGGATATGAAAGAAACAGGTGGCCCCAGCTTACAGTGCTTTAGGAGGAAAACAACATTAAAAATGACACTCAGTTGGGCTAGCAAGAGTTATTTGCAGCAAGTACTTATACTGCAAGAATGTACAAATACCCCAGCAGGGTTTAGTGGCACTGCGCTGCTGAAGCTCCCCTGAGCTGTGCAGAGCCCTGTGCAGGCGCACAAAGCTGAGGCGGCTTCACAGCCTCAGCAGGCAGCTGTCTGCTGTCTTGTGTGGACAGCATGCAACGAAAGCACCCTTCTGCTACAGCTGGCACAGGAAGGAAACTAGATTGCATGCAAGATCAGGTCTTGTGGTCATGGCGGCATTACCAAGGCAGGCAGGTTCTGTGATGATAAGCAAAACGTGTGTGCGTAGACAGATAAATTACAAAGCTGACTGCCACCCACTGAAACTCGCAGGGATGGGATCCAGAGGAACGAGGCCTCACACTGTTTATGGTGCTTCTGTAGTACAAGGACAAGTATTTAGAAAAGCAACCTAGGGTCTGTCTTTCACAGTGTTGTGCCATTCATTCTCACTCGTTACTGAACTAAAAATATGTTTCCCTTTCCCGCAGTCATTTGTAAGACTGATCTACCTCCATTTGGTTGTTTTCTTACTGGGGTGCCTGAAGGTGCTCCACGGATCGCTCTCCCGTGGTCAATGGACACCAGTTGAGAAATTGTGCTGTGGAGATGTGCAAGTGGGAAAAGACAGCTGACTCCCAACTCTGTGAAGGGGAAAGAAGAGGGACCAGGCTAGGAAATTCACTCAAAATTCATTCCACTGTTTCACCTAGGTTACCAGTATTACCTAAATTGCCAGGACCAAATAAGCTTTGTTAGCTTACGTTTAGCAATGATTTTTAAGGTACTTCTCCATATGAAGATTGCTCTAAAAAGGCTCCCTGACGAAGACCCAGACCTTTGCAGATAATCAGCTGACCCTCTGAGCTGTCTCCGAACCAGGTTTCTCCTATTTTTGACTGGCATGTAACTGACAGGTAGGCTTTATACCTGTCCTCTGCAGGGGGGGGGGAAGTCATGCTTCTTGAACAAAGGGTAAGTTTGGTTTTTAAGTCACTAGCTGAACAAACAGGCATCCTTACCTACAGTTCATTTCAGACTTTTGCTTGATGAATGAAAGAAACATTAACTAGAAAATGAACCACAAAAGAACTGCAGGGAAGTACCTGATAACTATAAACTTGTCTCCACTGGTGAATTGGATGACCTACTGCTGCAAAACAAAACATGCTTAATTGAGTGGATGATTGTAAAACAGTTTTACAGTAAAACAAACCCCATGTACTTGTACACTAGGGTACAGATAGACAGGCAGTATTAGACATACATTGCCAGTGCTTGAACAAAGCCAAAACAGTGAATCATTTGTAGATTTGAAAAGTAAAATGAACCCAACATACTTTTTCTAGAGATTTGCTGTAAGACTTGTATCATTGACAGTTGTAGTCCAGAGCACTCACAGGAAGACTTTTCTCTCCCTTGTTGTGCTGTTGTCAGCTGAGATCACTGTCTTGGATACAGGGCTCAGCTATGACAGGCTCATCTTAGAAAAACTCATCCTACAGGTTCAGGCTGAAAGCTGCTGAAATTTGTCTCTCTGAGCTAGCGATGGTTAAGGGTGCTGCTAGCAATCTGCAGCAGCAGCCCTGAATCAGATGCTTGTTATTAAAGAGAGCAGGCTGATAAAAAGTGTTGAATATAAACTCAGACTTAACATCCAATCATGAGGCAAAACATACCCAGTTTATTACTGTTTGTTCTGGGTAAAATGAAAGCATGGAGTCTCAATTCATGCAAGGAAAATGTGGTCACTGAAAATGATCTAAACTTTTTTTTCAGATTAAGCTAGGAAAAAAAAAAGGCCTTTTGAGTATGTGGTGCCAGAAGCTAGATATACACCAATGACTGCAAGTAAATTTTGATTTAAAGCTAAAACTCTGCTGTAACCAAACCATTTATACACTGCAACATTGGACTAGCATATGGGCATTAAAGCTGACCCCACCCTAACACGATTGCCTGAGGCAAGGCTTTCAGATGCCAGGTACAAAACTTACAGCCTCTGGAGAAGAGGTGGAAAATGCCTTATGGCATCCTCCTCTGTCCTGGGTTGCTCTGGGAGTTTGAAGGACTTCAGGACTAACTCAGCAGACCTGGAACCTGTTTGATGTACAGAGCCTCCACTGCCTATGAGCCATATGCTGATTTCCCACTGCCAGTCCACACGCCCCTAACTTCAACTGTGCCTTTGGCACCGCTTACAAGGCAGCCTCTTGCCTCAGCTTCAGCACCAGAAGAAAGCTGCTGTTGAGCTCAAGTCTGAGTTAGGTGGGTATTTCAAAGTAAAACTTTTCCCTAAGATTCTAAAAAATGCTTGAGAGTTTTCTGATAGATGCATTTAAATTTGACTTGACAAATACTATTTTACTGTAAATTTACACAGACATTTTTTCCAATGGAAAATAAATTACCTGTAAGAATTTCATTTTAGTACAAAGGGAAAGCTATATTATGTCATAGGCATGGTGAATCTTCAAAAAAAACCCTGTAATTTTGCACAGCTAGATCTATCTGGGATATTAAAACTGGATAAAACTATGTCTATTTCTGAAAACAAAAAATAGTCATCTTCCAATTTGACAGTTTTTATGAACTTGTTTTGATGCTAAACATCATTTTAATATTTTTTTTTCTGAAAGAAAACACAGAACTAATGACGTTCACATCAGCTTTCAATGCACAGATTTGTGTGGCAGAGAATGTATGAAAATGGGTTTCACCCATCCACTTGTTCATCCAAAACCCTTTTGCCTGTGGAGTAAGAAGTTTTAATAGAAAGTTTGAGACTCCTTGAAGCTGTCGTTCAGGCAAAACCTTTCTACTGCTTGCTGGAACCATCCAGACAAAACTGAAAGAAGGCTGTGTTTAAAGCATATGTAAAGCTTTCACTGCCTCTGCTTTACTTGCAATTTAACAATAATCAGCTCCCTTGATGTCAGGGGGGCTCCTTTGATGATGGATTCACTTCTTCAATTTCAACTTTTCAAAAAACTGTGCAGCAGCATATTTGACCTATGTGAAGATCCGTGGAAGTCTGGTACTTTAAAAACAGGAAGATGAGCAAGAACAGAAATGTTCTCGAAATCTTGCCGTTGCTAACCTTAGTCCAAATGGGTGAGACAGGAAAGACAAAAAGTACAGTCTTTGTGCTGTACAAAAGAAACTGTTACTAATCTTTGCTAAATTTGTGCTTTGCCTGTCATTTCTCATTGTCACAGCTGCTTGCTCTCAGCATGGTGTTGGTGGATGCCATATACATCATGGCATAGTAATAACAAGAAATAAGCTACCGGGGCGGGGGGGGGGAATCGGTTTGCAAATGAGGTGGTGAATGTAGAGGGTGACTTGGAGGTGGGGAGTTCACAGGAAAGGGCCAATTATTTTTTCCTTCTCGGAGCTGTGAAACATTCAAGTGCCAAAGTCCTGGGGGTGTTGAAGGGACTTTCCCAGTAGTAGCACAGAAATTTCATTCTCCCTTTACTTCCTCTCCCAGTGCCTGTGTCCTCCCTCCAGCCCTAATCCCCCGGAGCGCCCACCCCCAAAACAACTTTGCACAATTCTTGCCCCCTGTAAGGAACGAGAGTTTTGACACCCTCTCCTACACAGCTGGAACTGCACTCCAAAGAACTGCCCAGTGCAGCGCTTTTCCTGCCACCTTTTTGTCCTTTTTCCCTCCACAGAGGAAAAACTAGTCAGTACCTGTGGTTACCCAAGGGTTTGTATTTGGCTAATCAAATCTTTTGCAACCAGAGAAGTCAGAACCTTGAATTGTTTAATAAGGCTAAGAAATAATTATTGGCTAATGGCCTAATATAGCATAAAACAAACCCATTAACTGCTGGCTTACAAAATATCCTGGCATCTGTGTATGCTGAGGCAGAACACAGTTGTCAGAGGATTTAATTCCTTTCCTTCATCTACAGAAAGAGTAGTTAGGACCAGCCCTAACCAGGATGATATACTGACCTCTGTCCCTGCCCAGCATTGTTTCTATGTGCTAAAGAGACACTTGGTCTCCTAATAATATTCCAGGCAACATGCTTCAAACTACTTAGAACAGAGGCTGTTCTTGTTGACAAAGGACACACAAAAGACATCCCTATCATGTGAAAAATATTGTGCAGAAATGTAATTTTGGAACTGATGTTGTGGAAAGGGTTTAAAACATCCATGCAGGTAGACATGACAGCTGCATATCCTTTCTCTGCTTTAATCAAACATTCCTTGTAAGATCTTCAAGAAAATACAGGTGAAACAATCACCCCGGACTGTTTGATGAAAATATTACATTCTCATAAAACATACAATCCTCCCTCTCTTAAATATGCTTACTGCTTTAGACAGTATTTCCATGAGAGAGGTGGTCTGGATTACATTTATTTAAAACTGTTCAAGACAAAGGAATAGCACAAGCTAATCATGGGGTCTGTTCTAGGTCCAGCCTGGTCTCCTCAGCATTTTTAGGAGAGATCCTCATTCTTCCCAGGCACCAAGGGTAGACCAAGACCCAACTTGCCTGTCAGCACCCTGAAGGAAGGGCTGGATCTTGCTGGGTGCTGTGCTCTCCCAAATGCCGTTGGTTCAGTGAGCCAGGAATAGTCTTTAAGCTCTTACTGGATTGATCTTAAATTGGACCAAGTTGTCTGCTTCCAGGGCAAAGCTGAGTTAATTGCTAACTCCCTGAGCATCTGGGGAGCCTATGGGAGGCTGGCAGAGCAGACGAGGTCACATAGCATTCAGCTGAGCCTGATTTAGAATTTGCAAGCAGAAAAAAATGACCCCTGGCTCACCAGTACTAAACACAACTATCCTGCTGAATACTTCTCTCCCAGTAATAATGCTGGTCTTAGTTTTTACCCTCAATGTGGAATCAAGTTTATTTCTGGAAGCTTATTTTACAGTTCAATGTGGTTTTAGCAATACTATTTCTAGTTACAATTTAGAGATGATATTTTCTTTCATTCTGATTAATCTGTTAAATAAATATGCAAATATATCAAGTGCTCTCTATAAAAAATACATACACACAACAAACAACCCCTCAAATAATAAAACCAAGATTAATAAAAATATGTACTATATTACATATATGAAACGGCCATCTAGTTTTGAAACTGTAATGAAACTTAATTACACATTAAACACATGACATAATCTAAAAAGAATCAGCATATATAAAATAATGGCATTGCCTCTGTAAAGAGAACTTGAGCATCTCCCTATTTAAAAATATAAAAAGAAGCCCACCAGTGTTGTCCGTGCATTTATAGCTACTGAACGTTAGATAAATTAGGAAGGAGTTTGTGAATTACTCCATTAAACATCTGAATAGGGAGATAAATAACATGCCACAGCCTTTCTCTTTTTTTAAAGAAAAATTTAGCCTTCAATACAATGAAATATCTCCTTTTGATTGAGACCTATATTCAATTAGGATTTAAAGAGAGGAATAATTCTTGGTCTGGATCTCCATACTTAGTGAAATGAGTACATAACACCATTTTAAACACAGCCTTCAACAGATCATTTTGATTTATAATGACAAATAGAAAAGCTTGCTCAAAAACTTTACAGGAATTAAACAAAAATCAATGCACAGAGTCAACAGACTTCCCACTACACAGTTCAGGATTAAAATACATGAAAGGACTGAGAAGTTTGACAGTGGACCACAAATACTGAGAGTGTAAATCACCTTGACCCATTAGCTTCAGCTTGTTTGAACACCTTTGGACCACAAGCTGTGTGACTGTTCATAGATGAAACATGCTGACTCTACATAAAGTCAGAAAACATCCTATGTGTACTTTAAAATCACACCTCGTCTTGGGACCTTTTGCCCAGGCGTAAATTGCCCCTGAGAAGATCTGCCTGCAGATACCAGGGCACTGAGCAACTCGATGAAACACATGGGAAACTGCTGGAGGGCTGTGACTGAGAAATATAATCAACAGTCTTGTGCTTTATGTTCCAGTAAAGATCAGTGCTAGCTAATGTTAGTATTTAGCCAGCTGAATACTCATCCTCCAAATTGCTTCAGATGGAGAACATAGAATAACATGCTTTAGCAGAACAGTTTCAAAGACAGGTGCTATGGTCAGTGAACAGGAACACTTGAATAACCCAGCTACAGGACATCCCCCATCCCACAACTGACACAGCCCACTGGTTGCAATTACGTTAGATTGGTTTTACTTGCATTTTTTTGAGGCAGCCCAATTAGAAGTTATTATTCTCCCTCCATTCCAATACGCTTTCTTAAAAATGGCACAGACCACTGGTAGTGAATAATTTTCTTTCTGACAATTCATATCAATATAATGCACAGCATCATAGCTTAATACAAATACTTTACGTAACAGACACATAAGGACAAATCAAAAGCATATAACAATGCAGCTGCAGCTACTTTACTACATGGCTGGGAGAGTTTCCTTTAATATTCTTTGATCTTTTCTGTAGAATATGAACTTCTGGTACCAATAAGCAAGCAATGTTTCTTTTGGTATTTTTAAAAAGCAGAGAGGAAAACGTGAATGAAATAGAATTCAGAGGAAGTGAGTGAGATCATAGAAAGGCAACTTTTAAAATACCAGCAAACTGGTGTGACATAATAATTATATGGGAAACAAGTTTTACTAGGCTCAGCATCTCCTAAGTAAAATGGAGCAGAAGAAGAGAGAGACCTATTCTTCAGGAATAAAATACTGTCATCTTCCCTAATGATCTCCAATTGCTTGATTTGTGCATGTGTGATAGAGCTGGGGTCATTCTGTTTTATTCATTATCCTAACTAACAGACTCATTAAAAACATGCACAAACTGTGACCAATGAAGGAGGGAGGGGGGAAAAGCAATGAACACCTCAAAAACTCAAGGATAACTGTACAGATTGTTAGGATAATAAAGTATAGAAGTTTATCGTGTATCAGCTTGTGTTTTCATCTCTTTATTCCCCCTCCCAAGAAGACTTGCTGTATGCCCATAGACATTTGAAAATAGAGTTAAATCAATTTTGTCCTTCTGGGTTTCCCTCATTGCAGACCAAGCCATAAATCATTATAAAAATGTCACTTTTTATACTGGCAGACTCTGAATGCACCTACTGCTCTTCCTGGCTGGAAGGCATTTCTGAAGGATTCTGACGTTTTAGACATTGTATAGGAGGCCTTTTTGGTTAAAACTTGATGTTTGCTTTTGACATTTGTTCTTCCCTTACTCTTGTACCATGGCAAGTTTAGTACCTTAAATGTCTGTAAGATAGAGTGACTGGATACTTCTGTAGCTCTGCACAGTGAAGACCCTCCATCTGGGGAACAATGATGTAAACTTGTGTCCCTCCTAACACCCAGGACACAGTGAGTGTCCTCTTTGTAGGAACTGGGAACGTAAAACATTATGCAACTCTTGGGATCTTATTTCAGAAAGCAAATGTCAATTTTGTAACTCAGACATCATTTTAAAGTGATTAAAAATGAATAAAACTTATGTTTAATTATGTTCAAAAGACATCAGTAGCACAGTGCATCTGTGAATTCCTGTCCAAGTTCCATGTGATTTTGATTTCCCCAGCTCTGATCTACTTGGCAACGTTGTACCATTACACTCCACTCTTCATGTCAAGCTCCTGATGATTTTGTGTTTCATTAACGGTCAGGAATTCGTCACATGCTCCTGTTCGGTCATTTGACTGTTCTTTATGAACCAAGTGCACCATTTCTTGTGATTTGTTGGCATCTCCATTTAATCCACTTGTCTTCCTGTCCTCCACTGCCCCTTTGCCATTGTTAATCACTAGCTTTTTCCTCTGCCCACACCTAGAAAGAAATAAAAAGAAAATAAGTACTATAAATGGAGACTAACAGAAATAAGAAAAAAATTGAAAGTCAATATTTAGGAAAAGGTGCTTGGAAATGAAACTTGTGTCTGCCAGTGCAGAGGAAATGAAACTTCTGTCTGCCAGTGCAGACTTATACAAGGCAAAGTGTGAAGTTTCTCCATATTGCGTATTTTATTTTTGAAAGCATCCACCATTATATACATAAAATTTGGCAGGAGCTCACTTATTCAATTTCTATTTACTTTTACTACAGATAGAAATAACATTCATTACTGGAAGCTAGAAAAGATTTTCTAACATTTGGATATAACCACATCTATGAACTTTGTATAAAAGGACAGGATCATTCTAAATCCAGACTTGGGACCACACCTCTGAAAATGCTCACGTTCTTGAGATAGCAGAAAATTTGGATCAAGGTCTCACTTCATTATACAAGATAACTTCTTCCTTCTTTGTATTAGCATGTCAGGCCTAGAAGCCCACCAACAGCAAGGAAATATGGAGAACTACTCTTGCTACTATCAACAGCATAGGTCCTTATGATAATTAAGGTAGGAAATAGCTACCGTGCTTTTAAAGTTACACTCACCACAGTGCTGCCCAATAAACTCTATCTGTAGCTCTGGATGAACACACACACACACACACACACACACACTCTTTTAAAAAGTCACCAGTCCAAAACTGATGCATGCTGGTCAATGTGGGCTGCGTATTCTTCAGGGTAGTAAAAAAGTACTACTTAGAGAGCTATCAATCAGATTTGCCCCAGACTGTTAAGATGGTTCTCTGGCTACACAGTGCTGAACATCCTACTTGTCCTTGAACAGCCTTGTGTAAAGTGAATATACAAAGCACAGCTCTTAAGAGGGACAATGTCTCTGTGAAGTTGTACTTTAAAGTGCTTTCTTCTTAAATGAAGCATATTTTGCCCGAATGACTGCCAGTTCAATTATACTATATCCTTCTGAAATATTACTTTTTTCATGCTTACTGACCGATAGATGACGGTTATTTTATCCAAAGTAGCTCAGTTCACTGTGCTAGTTACACACACCCTTGGGAATGATTACTGCTCTGCAGCCATGAAATGCCAAAAGAGGCCAGCAAGGAGCTGTGGAGCTCCACAGCCTCTCAAAAGAGCAGCTCAGAGTGTCTTTCCTGATGTGATGGTCAGGCTGGACAGCATCTTCTGTTGGACCCTGGAAGGAGATCCTAACACTTTTTATAACAGGCACTAGACAGAGGCAGTCTTCTTTGCAACAAGAGGAATAAATAAATAAATAAATAGGACCACACTGAACCTTGGCTATTTTGGTTTTTGGTTAAGATAACTGATGAAAACACCAATTAAAAAAAAAAATAAAGGAAATACTATAGCCAAGCAATTTGCTATTTACTGAGAAGGCCTTGTTGCTTGTTTGAAATGCTTGAAATCTCTGCCATACAGACCTCCTAACTAGAAAGGCTAAATCTATTGATTTCTGAATCAGGAAGTTAACTACCTTGAAACTGAGGCCTACACTTCATTAGGCTTTTTCAGATGACCTGAATGAGACTGAAACTGAAGATGATGCAGTTAGCATTCATTTAAAAAATGGTGTAACTGACAGCATTACACAAATAAAAACACAGATCGTTCTCACTTTTTAAATAAATTAATGCTTGAAACATTCTCAACTTACTGCTCAGCTAACACTGAAATGTTCAATCCTCCTTTCTCAGCTGTCCAGTTTTCTCATAGCACTGCTGCAAGTGTTAGTTTCGGATTAGTTGGCATTCATGTGCAGTATGCTGACCGCACAGCAACTACCTCTCTATGAATTTTCAGCATATTAGCACTTATCAGAATACATGAAGAAAGGATCCTTGATTTATTGATGTTATCATTTCGATCCTGCTAAAGTGAAAGAAAAAATTCCACTTGTTTCAAGCATAACAGAATACCTCCCTGCTTCAAAAAGTTTTCCTCACAGTGATGTAAATACATTACTAGGGTCTAATCCATGCATTCATACACATACATGCACCCACACGCACTTTCTCTCTTTGCAACTCACTCCCAGATGGGTGGAAGCTCTAAGTAAAAGATATGGTTTTCATTAACAGTATCTAGGGCATAATTTACAGCTCTGAGATTGTTTCATTTCTTGTCAGATGCAATCTATAATTAGCCATAGTGGCCCTGTTTGTTCCTATGGTGACTCTGGGTTAAGAGGGGAGGAAACAGTGGCAGTCTCTACTTTTAAAGGCATAACAGAGTAACATATAAATCAATAAGCCATGCCATTCAGGCTGTGTAACTCCAGAATCACTTCACAGAAAGAAAGTTGTGGAGTCTTCTGTCTCACCATATGCTTGATAGCTTTCTTATTTTAACAGTCTCTAATAATATTGTCAGAGAAGCACTGATATTTTGAATACAGTCATAGGGCAAACATACTAGGTGGTACCTCACTACTGACTTCAGCAAAACTGTATCAGTTTACTCTGTCTGACAATTTGGCATTTAGTTTGCACTGTTTTGTCTCAGAGAAGCCTTCGCATTATGGGCAGGGACTGCCTGGATTGCTCCCTCACCACGGTGGCAGTGTTTTATTCTAGCACCCACGCCATGCTTTGGAGGACCTTGACACTATTTCACAGAAGCATTAACATGTGCTTTCCTGCAACCAGCAGACTAGGAATAAATTTGCTCACTGCTTCCTGAACAAAAATCTCCACATATTATGTGGCTACTCTGATAAAAAATTTCAAATTCAACATTCAAGTAGAAAATAGTTACTCTGTTCAAGGGTTCAACTTAAACACTCAAGTAGCAAAAAGCTGTTTAAGACAATTGAGAGGTAACCTCAGAACAGCCCCCAGAGAAAAGAAAGAGTAAAGAACATTATAGCCTACCCTTGAGGCTAGAGTTTTTTCAAATTTCCTGGCTAACTTTGCACAGATCACTGCAACTTTCTATTCCTCAGCTTCTTCATCTGTAAAGTGGAGTAAATAAAGCTATTGAGTGCTCTGATAGTAATATTACGAGATATCCCTGTGACTGCCAGCTGTGATACTGCCTTTTGTTTGGAAGGAACAAATTAATCCTGTGACAGTGATTGTCTAATACAGCCCTTCACATCGTACACAGACAACACTGTTAATGGTGGAGGATTATACTCAGCTCATCCTGTGGTTGCTACTGTCTATGTCCATCTCACATAGTTTTCACTCTCAGTGGACAGGATTCTCCTATTAATAAGTAATAGGTAGAGAATAATTAATTCTCTGTGATCTATATACAGTTAGTTTCCATCTACAAGTAAAGAACAAATGGTTTATACAGCTACTGACTTCACATGGTTCCACATGAGTGTGAAGGCTGATGTGTGACCTACGCAGGACACGGTGACCCAGAGCCTCACACCCCAGGTCACAGGGCTTTGCAGAGGAAGCTCTTTCCTGTGTTCTACTCTGCTCTTTCACGAAGCTTTGAAGCCTCTTGATGAAGAAAATAGCAAGGCAGTGTGTTTTGAAAAAGTAAAGCGGCTACCTTACCTTCTCCGACTGTTAACAGCAATGGACACTGCAAGAATCAACGCAAGTGCCACAAGAGCGGCAACTATGATCAGCCACTCTGTGGGGAGAATTGAGGGAGGGGAGGAGAGCGTGTTAACGTATCTCATGTATTTTTGCCATCTCACAGAACTGCAAGAACACAAGCTCTTTTACATTCTTTAAACTGTCAGACTTTTTTCCTAGCTTGCATGAATGTTTGTTTTACAAAGTGCTTCTGTGCAAATGGAATACATTTTCAGCTATACACCATTCAGCTATACACAGGCCAACTCAGATGAAATACCCCATCACTATTAGCACCTATAAGCGCTGTACCTTGGTGGGCATAGGTGAAGAGGAGTTGTATCACTGATTTACTCCAAGAGCAAAAGAAAAGGCTTAGCATGATACACCTGCAGTCCCAGGCACAAAAGCAGGACGACTTTCAGGTAGAGTGAAATGTTCATTTTTTCATTTAAAATCTTACTTTAAGTGGTATTTTGGGGGCAAACGCTAAAAAAAAAGGGAACTACAAAACTGGAAGAGACCCTAAGAAGTCACAGCAGCTACATTTCACTCCAGTGAAACAGGGTCAATAAGATGAACACAGAGCTTCAGCTCTGGGCTTGCTAGGCCTAAGTAGAGTGGGATAATTACTTTCTCTGTTTTAAAAATGACTTTACTGTTAATATTTCCCAGAACGTATTTGCATTCTTTTGCAATTGTATCATGGTGTTGGCTTCTTTCTATTCCATTTTAATCTGCAAGCCCTATTCTGCAACACTCGTCTCAGCTATTACTTTCACCAAACATTCTCATGTATATGATACTTTGCATATATCTGTACTGAATTTTGTCTGATATTATATCAATTGATAAAGGTTATTTGGATCTTAATCCCATTCTCCAAATGCATGATTTCTCTTATCTTGATACTGCTGGAAAATTATATGAGTTACAATATGCTCCATTTTTCAGACTACTAGTGAAAATGCTGAATATTACATGATTCAGAACAAAGCCTGAACAACTGTACTTGACCTGCATTTTCATCTCTTATTTCAGTTCATATTAATACAATTCTGTGCTTAAATTGCTAAATATGACTTCAAAAACCTACCTGGTACCTGGGCTGACCTTAGTTGTGAAACTATTTTTGTTGTGGTGGTATCTCCAGGGAAAGTAGTGGATTCATAATGTCCCTTGTGTGGTCCTTGAGTACCATATATACTGGAGGTAGATCCTAAAGAACAAAACTATCTGTTAGGCCAAATATGCTTAGTGAATATTTAACAGCAAGGTACAAAGACTATGACTTTCACAATTAAGAAAACATATTCTAGAAAGTTCATGCTGAGGTCATTAAAGAGTATTTATACTGAAAACTATTACATAGACTATAATCATCATACTCGTCTGAACTATGGCTAGTTTTAGTATTTTGAGTAACAAAAGTCATGGTTTTCCCCTCTTGTCTCTCTCATGTTTCAGTTTTGATTATGCTATACTTTTGTGAACCAAAATGCAATTATAATTGCCTAGAAATTTTCCGGAGAAAATGTAAAAGAAAAAATGTAAATGTTGGCAACTTTTTGAAGACGTTTTTGTCATACAAGTCAACCGTCTTGTCTGTTCCATGGGGAAAAGAGAGTGAGAAAAGAAGAGAGAGAGACAACAAAAATAACTTTACTTTTTTCTTTAAACCTAAAATGACCAATATGGAGAAATGTTGAAACTTTTAATTTTATTCCTACACCAGATAAAACTGAATTTCTAAAACTCTAATGCTTTCATAAAATAGAAGGACAGTTCTCTGAATCCTTTTAAGTTTGATAGCTATGTATAGAGTCGGACTTCAAAAATTCAAAATATTTTTCCTAATAGAAAAAATGCTCTCTGTAAACTTAGAGGTGGATCCCCTTGTCCTTTTTAATAAGTTGTGTAATTTGGTTCTAAGATGAGATTAGATCTTAACTCAAAATGCGTACTTCCAGTCTCAAGTATTTGCTATGCTGGCCATACTGCTTGAACTTTTTATGCACTTACATTTCTGGCCTATGCTGTTGCCATATGGATATCCCAAGTTTAAAATTATCAGCAGACTATAGATATAGTGATTTCATTTGGGACTACTACTTCATTATCACTATAAAAAAGATATTACAGATCTCCACCGCTCTGAATTCTTCCAGACTCTAAAAGAGCAAATTAAGCACTTTCTAATCAGCTGTAAAATTCTTTTTCTTTAACACACATTGCAACTAATTTCTAGCCAGCATTTCTGATCTCCTTTCCTAATAGCAGCTGGAAAATACAAAAGTGAGAAGCATGTTTTTTCCCTCTGTTAAGCTTAGCCAGAAGTAGTTCGTGAGTCTTTCAGATGTTTTCATTATTTTTATCAACAAGAAACTTACTGACTGGTGAGTTGTTTTGTGCTATCTCACCACAAAGGACAGAGCACTAATTCAGCAACTAAGGATCCTGATCTAGCCTCCAAGAAAGCTGACCAAGAGGAACATACTCACTTGTCTACCTCACAACTCAGCAGATTTTTTTTTAAGGTGCTTTATATCATCCTTGAGAAATGCCAGAGCTTTTCCACCACAAAGCCCCTTAGAAAGGCACGCAGACATTTATTAAAATTCGTGTACTTAGAGAACTGCTACATTCGCCCTTCCCCTCCCCTGAGCACTGAAAAGAAGAAGCAGGATTCAGTCATGTCCCCTGCTGTTCTGGCTCTGGGGAGGTACTTGCAAGTGGTAGGGAGAGATCCTCAAAAGCTCTCTACATTTCATTTTGATGACATACTAGATTTTTTGACAGTTATTTTTTGGGTTCATTCAGTGGATTGATTTATTATTCCATGGACACTTGGACAACAGATCAGTTATTACTGTGATGTCAGACCACAGCTTAAACATTGCTGTAGAGAAAAAGCAAGTGAAAAAAAGTAGTATAGTACATCAAGCCATTCATTTGTTCAAAGAAAGCCTTTAACTGTAGTCTGCCAAAATATTCATGAATCTTTTCCATTCTGTTACAGATATATGGGACAGCATTACAAATGAATGAACCCTCCAATAAATAAACTTTTTAATGATGATGGTAGTGGCCTAGTAATTCCCTTGTATTGTGTTTTTAAAAAGCACCAAGAGAAGATAAATGAAAAAAGGAAGAGTTTTGGGAATATGGCCTTATGAGACTTGCCAGGGCACTGACAATGCAAAGATTCAACACAGACATTCACCTTGAAAATTAGTTTCAAACCAGTTCTTACAGGTTTTATATGCTCAAAACAGAAAGGTAACAAATGTTTTTTCATAGTGTGTAATGTCTGCACATAAAATTAAAGAGGCAGCTTGGATTAATTAAGCAAATAGGGCAGAAAAAGTCAAGAAATTAGTTTATTGTAGTAGGAAACCATAATTAAAAACAGATTTATCTTTCCAATAAAATTCTATCAAATACATATTTTGCATTTATATTGCTGTGCCTATGTCAAAATACTGTAACTCAGGCAATTTTGATAGGGCTGATTTTACTGGGTTTATATAAAACCCTGAAAAAAAAAGTAGGCCAAATTCTACCTGACAATGTATTAATTAACATGAATTAATTAATTAATAACAGAATTATCTTTAAAGCATTTGCTATATAATGCTATAAAAATATAGGTACATAATCTTGCTTATGTGCAAAGAATGTCCACAGAGCATTGGCCAAAATCTACCCTGGGATGGTTCCACTAACTTCCAAGAAAGCGCATGAGAATAGTATTTGGATTAGTGTGCATGAGAAGTAGCATTTGGAAAAAACCTTACTGTTATGATGATTATTTGTATGGAAACTGCATTTGGGAATAAGGATAAATCTGTTCATTTCCTGTACTATTAGCATGTGACCACACACACAAAAAAAGAAAGGCTATATGAGTGTAACACTGTTACCGTTAACTGCACTACCTCTATCAGAAGAATAACCCTTTTAAAAAAAATGTTCACAAATGACATGTCAGTTACAGCCCAGTAACATAGCTATAATTAATCACTGGCAAGATACCAACAGCAAATACACCTAGAAAAAAGGTTTCACGGAGAATTACCTTTCTTTTGATACATATTCAACTAATGTAGAGGGAATATGGATGGGGGAAAAAGTGACAGACAGTTAACTCTTACATAGCTATCATTTGTGCCCAGCAAAAAAGAAAGACAAAATGGTATCACATATGTATGGGCATGACGAGAAAGTTTACACCTGTTCACTTTAATAGTTGTGTTACCACATACAGATAACAGAATATAAGAAAAGGTTATTTGCAAAACACTGTTTTCAGCCTTTTAGCAAATGTCCTCTACTTTGCACAGGAAGAGATTCCCTTTAATGACATTTTATAAGCAGGATATAAACAACTATAAAAACCAGAAAGGAAATCATAATATGACAATAATTTACCATTATGGTTAGTACACGTTTTCGGACAATCACCATTGTCCAAAATAATAACTGACTGATAAATGAAAATGCTCGTAATTTATAGTCCTTACTAGTAGGAAGAGGGGTCTGCAATTGGTTAAGATGATCTTCAATGTCTGGAAAAACTCCAGGTATCCAATTGACATGGGAACCATCTGTGGTGTTTGCTTGTTCACTTTCACTTCCAGGTGGAGTGCTAGGTGCCAGTGGCTCCTTGGTTGCTTCCTCTTGGTTAACATCATCCACGGACTCTGTGACTGCCACGATGACGGCATGATCAGCTTTAAAAGTCAGCGCTCACAAAACCACCACCCACATTATTTCCCTCTTTCCTGTACCACAGCAAGCCAGAAAGCATGTCCATCTTCCTCATTCAAAGCACAGAAGGAGAGAAGACATGAAGGCCTCCCCTTCTTCTTCCACACTGTCACTGGCTTCTGAGAGAGCTTCTGGCTTAAGAGCACCACATACATGCTCATCATGTTGGAGGGAGACGTTGACTACACATACAGATCCCAGTGACAGATGGAGAAGGAAGACCTTCAGAAGAAGAGACCACAGCAGCAACAACCTGACCCTGTAACTCAGGAGTGAGTGGTCATACTGCAGCCAGATCTGTGGCGGTCTTGCCTGGCAATCCACCAGTGGAGTAAGGAATTGAAGGCAGAATTTATAGTACGTAATTCTTCTATGATTGTCCTGCCCTCACCACTGGGATGGACAGCACTCCCCGGTAATGGTGCTGCTGCTGAGTCACAGGAGCAAGCCATCTGATTAACCCACCAGAGGACCTCCACCACACCAATCATGGTGCCAAAGCAAATCAAGCCTGATCCCACTGATGTGCAAAAAAGGAAGATGGGGCTGGGGATTCAGAACCACCAAAGTGTGTGTCTTGCAGAACAGTCAGGAGGGCACCCAGAAACATGCTTCAGCAAAGCACAGAAACTGCCAAGTGTACCAGCAAGGAGTCCCTTATGACTTGTCCAGAAAGTAATTCTATCAACAGCACAGATCCCACCACAGATTTTTGCACTGCAAGTCCACACCAAGAATGTAGACCCCCAGGATGAGAAAGATAGGGAAAGGAGTCAATTTCAGAAGAAATAATGTCTCATTTCACACCAGGCATGAGAAATGAGTATGATCCATTATTCTTACTGGTACCCGTCAGAGGAGAGTCATCACCAGCTTTGTTCGTACTAGCTGTGGTCCTGTGCAGGACCTCATCCCCAGGGGCATCTGTGGGATGCGTGGTGCCTTCAGTGCCCTGTCCTGGTTCATTATCTGAAGGCAGAGGTGGCTGAGTTGGGTCTTCGTGGTGGGCACCATCAAGAGAGGCAACAGCTGTTACCACGATACGAGGTGCCCACGCTTCCTGGGTTATATCTTCTGGTTTCAGAACATCAGGGGAGGTTGTGACTGTTGTGATGATGGCTAACAAAGATGTTTACAAAACCTCACCTTACCTATTTTTTTCCCTTTTTATTTTATTTAACAAGCTCTACCTTTTTCTTTTTTAGCCTATGTAGAATATACAGTGAGAAAAAAAAAAAACCACAAGCAAACAAGATCTTCTGTATATGTCACATTATTTTTGGTTTGTCTGTTCTTTCACTAATACTCTATTGATCACTTTAATAGTTGCTTATTCATTTCTTAAATTTCAGTGTGGATTAAAGCACATAAAGACTTTCCAAAGAGTAGGTAGCAGGCACTTAGACCTGACTATTTAAGATTGACAATTCCATGATATTAAAAAATTTCTTTTTAAGTTTATTTAGGCATCTCTCTTTTTCCATGAGATGATCATAAGAATGTATGCTGGTCTCCCAAGAGAAGAATTTAAAATTAATTCAAATGTAAAATTAAGGAATTCAATTATTTAATGAACATCCTTCACATATCATTCTGGCAGTGCTAAGAGTGCTGCTGATGCAGAAGAGTAAGAATGTCACAAAAGCATGCTAAGAAATAGGCATAGCTTAACTAAATGCACTTTCAGAATTTCCAAGTGATCCAAAATATTAACTGAATAATAAAGGTTAATATTCATGCAAAATTACACCACCGAAAGTTAATATCACTAAGCAAAAGGAGAAACCAAAAGACGCATTTCCAAACAAGAGTAGCCTACAGTATTAGTTTTGAAAATACATAATAATCATTATTTAGAAGGGAGAAAAAAAAATTATTTTCAGAATAATATGAGTGTAAGAAGTCCTTTCTATGTATTCCTATGTAATACATAGGAATTTACATGTAATACATAGGAATGTAATACATAGGAATATGTAATTATATATTCCTATGTATTCCTATGTAATACATAGGAATGTAATACATAGCAATATGTAATTATGTATTCCTATGTATTCCTATGTAATACATAGGAATGTAATACATACATGTAAAACATAGGAATAAGATTCGAATGACTTGATTGAAAACATTTGAATAAATTGCAAAATCGTACTTGGGTTTTCATATTTGCAATTGATCTGTCACACCACATAAAGCTTAACAGGCTGATGACAATGAACTGTGAAGCTTTACAGGGTCTCTTCCATATTTAGAAAACAGGAGTAGGGAGTACAGAAAAGAGCTGTATTGTAATCCACACAATCTCTGGTTTTCATAGCTCTTTGGCAAATCCTAAATGTTGTGGATTAAACAATCCTGATGACAATGGATTTTAAAGAAGAAAAGGAAAAGCATACATGCTAATTTTTCCTTAGAATTTTTTTTTAGAAAATGCAAGAAAGATACAAAAAGTTCCAAAGCACTATGATGTCATAAAAATCCATCATTAAACAATAAAAACGTTAGAATAAAAAAAGCAATATTTTGATTGAGGATAATTTTAATTGGATAACACGCAGAGAGCTTAGGGATCAAAGTTAGAACCTTGCAGAACTACATGAATAAATTGCAGTAAGTTATTTCAAAGTTTATAGTATTAAGGGAATCTCTGGCAATGCCAAGACCAGGAATGATCAGATATGAAAACCTGTTTTTAAGTCTCTCA
This sequence comes from Mycteria americana, assembly GCF_035582795.1. Taxonomy (NCBI): domain Eukaryota; kingdom Metazoa; phylum Chordata; class Aves; order Ciconiiformes; family Ciconiidae; genus Mycteria; species Mycteria americana. The sequence goes on along the minus strand of NC_134369.1, from coordinate 24,480,430 downwards.
TTCATTTACACTACCTGCCACCCCCACAAATCAATTGCTTTCTCAGTATTGCCTTGTACTGAAATTAAACTGGAGAAAAGCTGGGGGACATAAGAAACAAGGGACCCAGGGAAAAAATATCCTTAACAGATAGCAATTCTTGTTGGGATGTTCACATGCAACAAAATCATAAAAACATTTGCATTGCAAGTTCACAACAAGAATGTAGACCCCAGGATGAGAAAGATAGGGAAAGGAGTCAATTTCAGAAGAAATAATGTCTCATTTCACACCAGGCATGAGAAATGAGTATGATCCATTATTCTTACTGGTACCCGTCAGAGGAGAGTCATCACCAGCTTTGTTCGTACCAGCAGTGGTAAGGACCTCATCCCCAGGGGCATCTGTGGGATGCCTGGTGCCTTCAGTGCCCTGTCCTGGTGGTTCATTATCTGAAGGCAGAGGTGGCTGAGTTGGGTCTTCGTGGTGGGCACCATCAAGAGAGGCAACAGCTGTTACTACAATGATTTAATCAGCTGTGAATTCCATGTGTGTGCTGCCGTGCCCCTCCCATTCCCACCACGTTCAAGTCTCCTGTTCACTTTAAAACACTGCTACCCTTTTCTCACCACAAAAGGGGAAGAGAAGGGAGACCTTCTGTCCTCCCATACATCATCACTGCCCTCTCAATGTATTGATCAGACATTTTCATTTGTTATTCTCATCCACTTTTTTACTTAATCCAAAAGATTCCCAAGGACAGTGGGCACAGGGAAAGGATATAGAGACAGCAGTCAGGAGAATTCCCTGACCTGCATCCCAGGCTTACCACAGATCTCCAGCTTCAGGGACCCTGTCAAGTGCTACTACAGTGTGTTTTACATTACAGATATCAGTACTGACAGTGAAGAACCCTTTCTACAGGCATTGATTCTCTTTTGTTGCTCAAGACTCTGTGAGTGATGACAAGTTACAGAAAATGATTATAATTTGTTGTTCTGTTCATGGTAGTCATAAGACTAGGTTTCTTCCCAGAATCAGCTTCAAATTTTGGCATTACTGAAGGATTTCACCTATTAGAATTACTTTGTGGTGTGGTTGTTTACTAAACCCACCACCCACACTGTTTTTCTCTTCCTTATATGCAGAGTAGACTTCATGGTTTTTATTCTAATTGGATCACGAAGAAGAAAAGGAAACAGGCTTTTCTATTTATTTTCATTGCCATCAGCTTTCCAACTTCATAACCTAAGCTATCCTTGCTTTTTTAGAATAGCTGGCTAATGCTGTATAATGGCAGAAGCAATGAAACAGAAGAGATACCATCAGAGGAACACACAGCAATCATAAAATAAATTCAACTAGTTGTCACAAAATTAAAAATAGGTTCTGAGCATTGTCTGTTTAAGGATTAAAGGATTAAAGTTACCTTTCCTCTTATTTCAGGAATAAGTCATGTGTTTCTCATACCATGTTTTTAGAACATTATTTTGATGGTATAAATGGTATGTGTTATACAAGACTGCATCATGATGTTGTGTCATGCCAGTTTTGTAAATTCCTTTCTCTCATCATTCTACGAACCAGAGGGACAAATGTTTCCATAAACCTATGAAAGGAACACTCTTTCCCCAGATGAATATTCACAAATTAAAAGCATTAACCTGTTGATGTACAAATATACATAAGTATGAATTCAACTTTATGGTAAAGACAGTTTGGCAACACCAAATAATATAACTTATGTAATGAGCTGGATGTAATTCCCTAGTCATGTTTCACTAGGGAACAGAAAGCACTAAAAGTGGTGTTGGTAAGTAAAAAAGAAATGTTTTATGCAGAGCTAAAATTGAAAACCATCCAGGCAGAGCAGAGAGAACATTAATCACTGTAATTTATATCATTGTGTTAAAGAGATCAGTAAGTTACTCCTCTCTACAAGTTCATGCAGTATCTTTCCAAGACAGGCCATCTGAGAGACAGAAGTATGAAATATACATAATTGACATTATTACTAGTACCTGTTGTGGAAGATTCTTTTTCATGATTATTCTCTCTGGAAGGAATAATTCTATCCATTATAGCAGGTTGTGTGGTATAATCCTCTCCCTTGTCCCAACCTGGATACACCAATGGGTCTTGCGCTGAGTCATTCTGTTTGGCCCCATGGTTGGAGCCCATAGCTGTTATGATGATGGTGAAGCAATTATGAACTCAGTATATAAAGATCCATTTCTCATATTAATTCTCCTCTTTGGTTCTTATCTCTATGACAGGCCTTGCTCACATGTCTACCACATTTAATGGCAAAGAGAAGTGAAGCAGATTTCCTTCTCATCCTAGTTTATGTTTAGAAAAGCTGCCTACTGTCACCAGTAGGACTGACCTCTTCCTCAAACTGAGCAAATGCTTTTCAGAATCAAGATATCTCATTGTTTTTGAAAAGTATTGCCCCAAATCACGCTGTTGACTTTGTATTGGTTGAATATCAAACCAATACCCACTGATGCAGAATTAAGAACAGCAAAGGCAGAAATAACTGCAAGAATATGACCCATTACTAAGATCTTAATCACAGAATTTGAGCGTATTGACTATATCCAATTTTTTCCCCTCAAAATTTCACCGTTTTATTAGTTGCAGCATCTCCAGGAAAATAGCCAAGGAATTCTGACAGAGGGGAAGGCTAGCACATGCTGCAGATTTGTGAATGGTGCACACAATAAATAAGACAGCATTCAACTGGAGAATATTTGATATTGCAGTTATTTAGAGAAATATGATATTGACCATATCAACCAATCTGTACCTTTTATTAGACAGTCACAGCAACAGAGTGTCACCCACATCTTACAAGTAGCACAACCCTCCTTAACCTCTCCTAACCCAATAAAAAAAACCCAAGAAAATTGCCATAGCGTGTTAAAATTATAATTGCAACTAGGCCAAATTATATTGCTATAGTAGTATAGTATAGCATAGTATAGTATAGTATTTTTATATATCAGTAATACATTGTACTGCATCACCAGATTTTTGAAGGATGTCGATGAAACACCTGGGGTTAATACCTTAGAGGAATGTGGGCTTAGGGACTACCGAAGCAGTGAGCGACACAAAATTTTGCTAATAAGATTACAGTTAGTTGAAGGAATAGATCCACATTATAGAGCATCTCAAATAATGTTTATGATATGCTTGTCTTCAGTGGCCTGTATTTGATAATCTGCAGGAGCAGATGATGACTGTGTTACATTCACTGTTGGCAGTGCTTAGTACTGCACATCAGTCATTAACTAGTAAACTTAGTACACTCACAGGAACAGAAACTAATATATGGCAATTTTCAGTTACTACCTTTATAGTATAATTTGTTCTTTTGTATTTCAGTTGCTTCGACCGATGGAAGAGAGAAGCCTCTCTTTTATTCTACACTATGCTTTGTTTTCTTCCCTTAATCACCTTGTCATAGTTCAAAAGTGCGGTGAGTAGATATTTTAGATAAAAATTTTTAGATATAATTGCCATATTAACAAAAACTGAAAAAAAGCCCAGGTCCAATAATGACTTGCAACAGGGGAGTGAACACAGCTCCCAAATATTGGAAAAATACTGGGACATTATTATTTTTCCATTCAAACATTCACTGTTTCCTACGGATATAATCCTGGTAGATAGCCTTTTAAAACCTTGTGACTTCATAACACAGAACACAAAATGTAGGAGACAGTTACGGAATTAATCTACTATAGGTCTTGATGTGCAATCCAAATAGGAGAGAAAACAAACCTCCAGGAACAGGTGTGAAGAACAGAATAATTTAAAAAAAATATCACATAACATCAGAATTCCTCAGGTTTATTCACAGGACCTCTGTTATGGCCTCAGAATGCAAAAATGTTAGTAAAAAAATCCTAAAACTAAACCTTTAGTAAACCCTGATAATTTACTAAAATGTGACCTGTAATATTACCTGCATGAGAAGATTCCTTTTCAATATCATTTTCACCTGCAACAGTAAATTCATGTTGTTCAATACTCCCAGTGGTATTTGCAGGATTTTCTTCTTGACTGATCCATCCAGAATGAACACTGTGTAACAGTGGATGGTGGGTTGGTTCTTGACGTTTTTCATTTTCACTTGTAACTAGTGCTGATAAGATGATGATTGAATCAATAACGATCAAAATATGAAACACCAGTCACGTTATTCTCATCTTCATGGTCTACACAGCAAGGGTGCTTGGCTTTTGTGTTTTGGCTTTTCCTTGTGATTGTTGCATTTGATGTGAAATGAAAGATGAAAGAAAACAAAAGTCCTTTGGAAACCCTATCACACAAAAGCATGACCAGGATCGGAAGAAGATTTAAGTGTGCTAGAAAGTATCCCAATGACCAATGTCAGAGAAAAGCTATAGGAGAAGCAGTGGAAGAACACATAGAAACAACAGCTTGCATCTCTAGTTCATATTTATTAATACTAACTTAACTGCTGAGTCTGTGTATTCTGGGTTTTTAAAAGTGAAAAAGATTATGAACTTTCTCTTTTGAGTTAATATCTCAATTACACAATTACAAGGCTGGCTCCAAGGAAATTGTCATTTCTGGGACTGGATGAATGAAATAAGTAGGTTCATATATTCAAAGCTGAAAAGCATACTTGTTTTGAACTCAGTAATAATTAAAGCTCTTTGATAAAATAAATTCATTGCTCCCTCTTTAATTTGCTGTTGTTTACATAGCAGAAGATGCAGTCAGAAATCACCTGAAGTACCACCACCATAAGAGATTTTCTAATGAACATTAAAAGGCTTAGAAAAGATACACCAGAAAAAAAAGAATACCTGTAACACTGAGATCAGCATTAGAACTCAGTTTGAAATGTATTTGCCTTAGGTACTAAACATTTTCATGAGTGATATATTAAAGGTAAAGCAAAGGTCCTTAATCAGAGCATGCAAAGAATGAGCTGGACCTGTTACATATGCCATAAGTCACCAGCTAGAGAAATCTATGCTATTTCCCAAAAAGAGCAAAACTGGAAGAATATTTATCTTCACATTCAGGCAATAAAATGTTCATAAAGAGGGCACTCATGCAAATGTAATTCATTATTGTTGTAATTAAACCCAATACATATAGATAATTTTGTAAAAAAGAAGTTAAAATTAACTAATGTATGAACACAACTGATCTAGCAATACTTCAGAACTAAAAGAAAGTTAACACAAAAATTATTTCTGGGTGATTATAACACCTGTTCTGATGCCAATTGTATAAACTTTCACTGTTCAAAACAACCTCAGAACCAGAAAGACAGGTATCTAGCTATTGAAGGCAGATTGTATAAATCCGAAGAACTACCACAGGATGTAGAAAATGCTTGTTTTTACAGAGGGATAAGGAAGCTTTCCACAAGTCCCAGTGAAATTTATTTCTTTTCAATACAATCTAACTTCATGCAATTACAAGGCTGGCTCCCAATCCAGCTGTATATAGCTGTGCCTCCAGCTATTCAGTTTTGCACCTCTCCTTAACAGGGTAAAGCTATGCATTACAGCCAAAACATCCTAAAAACGAAGCTCATATCCAGCTATGCTTTTCAAAAAAATGTAACTAGAAACTATTTAGGTACACAGCAAAAATAGCTAGAGAATGCACTCCATAAGCCTTTGCGTACAGAGGTTTTTAGGCTTGAAGAACTTGAGCACACCTTCAGTATCTCAGTTGGCTACTGGCACTAACACTGGTAGCAAAATGTTCACATTCACCTGGATGTAGTATATTATCTTTTGTAGCACACTTTCATGTATTTGAATCACTAGCTCCCTTTTTTGTCTTTTGTCTTCAGATTTTACAATAGAAATTTTGAAGTGGAAAAAAGGGAAATTTTTTTTCTCACCAAGGTGGGCCACCAAAGGTTACAATCTGCTCAGTTTTATTACACTACTGGCAATGCAAGTTTAAAAATCCCAGAGACGTGAGGAAAAGTGGCAAGTAATGAAGATTAGATGCAGAAGATAGACTTGGAATGACAGATGAATGTTATAGATGCCACCTCTGGGGGCTCTAGTACAAATAATATAAAGGTATTATACTGAACTGAGGCTAATGGTATGGGAATTACAACCAGTTGCACCATAACAGTCTCATACTTCACTGAATTATGTCACAAATCTGAATATTATCTGAAATGCTTAATTGCTTTACCCCTGCCAGCAGAGCTAGGATACTGCTCCTCTTCATCTGTATAGGCGGGGTTCCAATGATCTTGTGTGGAGATTTCCAGAAGTGTTTTGTGTTGCGAGTCCACAGCTGTTAGGACAATGGAGGATTCAATGCTGACCATGCTCTACGTCTACCGCTATTACTCTACTGTTAGTGTGTGCCATAAAGGTGATGGAAAATGGAAATTTCATGCATAGCTTAACTGTAGACTCTCTACTCTTCTTATCAAATCCCTTTACATCAAACCAGTCATTCTTTTCTTTGCATTGGACAGATGCAAAGTTTCCCAAGAAGAATGGGGAAAACAAGCAATAGAATAATAATGTATAGCAGAAGTAGTGCAAAACCATTACAGCTGTTATAGACATTTAAACTCAAGTTTGAAGAATAATGCTGGACCTAAGGAATATGGTAGACATCTGAACACATGTAAAACATGCTTGCTAAGTATTCAAGAATTACTCAGATTCATGTTAGAATATCCACCACCGAGATCAAAATCTACGGTCAGCAAAAAAAACGGAAGCACCTTGACAGCCACCAGGAAGCCAATATTAGTCAAGAAAGTTATAATACAATTGAACAGATAAAATAAAACTTCCACAAAAGTCTATGATCAGAGACTGTATACATTGTCACCCATGGAGCATGCAGACACCACTAGCCATAGAAGGTAGTTGGAATGCAGTATGCCATGTAGAATAAGTCACCAATGCAGAGTCTCAAAGATAAATAAACTACACCAGAAATACCCAAAACTCAGGCAAAAGAATAAAAAATCCGAATGCAAGATGACTTGCTCATTTTGTATTTTCTTCAAAAAATGAAGACCACTGCTGAAAAAAAACAAATACTCCACTATCTTCAGGAAAAAAAAAGCTTATAAACAGTTATTTACAAACACTACTGAGTAAATAAGTGCACAGACAAAAGACACATTAAGATGTGCTCAAATTAAATTAAATACAGATTATTATTTGTGGACAAATAAGAGTGTTAGAGTGTAGTCATTAATGGCAACACCTACACTGAAAAATAAAACCAGGGCTGCGGCCATTCCCTGGTCATAAGACCAAGTAGCAGACTGTGTGCTTCAGTGACACACAGAATTTGGCTTTGATCCTCATATAAGGTGGTTTTCTGGTTTTGAGACAAAATGATTTTAGGTACAGATGGCTTTTTTAGTTAAAAAAGAGCTATCAGATGATCACTGTGAGACTATTCATATCAGGAAAATAAGGCTATGTCTTAAAAGGCTGTATCTCAGTTGTGGTATTGGATCATGCCTAAACATCTGAGGTCACAAAACAAATGAGATGATGTTAGAAGAGTGCATGGGAAGAGTGTGGAAGGTAGCAAATATGAGACTGTTTTGCTGACACTTCCCAATGAAAAGGGCACTTGGGGTATGGCCTCCCCAAATTTTGCCTGAACATCTTCTGCCACAGAGAGGAAGTCTACTATTGTATAGATGTAGATTATAAATAACAAGAACCAGAATTCTTTTAACACTGTTTTCACAAAAAAAAAAAAAGAGAAAAAAGATAAACATTTTTTTTCTTGGAATGCACGCATTCAAATAGGCATGAAACTGATAAGTTAATTTCAAGTAGTGATAAAAGAGATATTCATATTATTGATATGGACCTCATATGATTTATCCAATGGCAAAAGAGACATTTCTGAAGGAACAGTTGATGAGAAGAGCATCCAATTTTCACACGATATATGTGTGGCAAGGGAGAAGGAATACCAGGCAGGACAGAAAAAAGAAGAAAGAAACCATCCAAAGAGAAAGGAAGTTCCTTACTAGTACTTGGAGCATACTCGTCCTTGGCCACACTCCTGTCCCAGCCTGGAAACACTGTTGGGTAAATCGTCTCCTCTGAAGAGTCTTCGTCATCTGAACCATTGCCACTTGAGGTCACATCTGCTGTGATGATGTTAAATCTGCCATGAAGCCCTAAACCACAAGGTCTTCTGCTGACAGCAGTTATGCTTTCCTGTCTCCCCTACATGCAGCCTTACAGTCACAGAGGAGAGTGTACAGCACCGTGCTTCCCATGGTCCGTATCTCCTCCTGGTTCTTCCACCCACAAGGGATTCATCACTCTGCCATGGCCCTGCTGAAGCTGCCCCAACGTGGCTCTTTAGCTACATTTCAGTGCCCTATGCATGCTCGCAGCACTAACCATACTCTGTCCTCTTCTAGCAGAGTGAGCATAGTGTACTGGCTTGAAAACATTTTCTTCCTTTCTCCCACAAGTCCTCCTCGTTGGAATAGTCTACTTCTAAATTGCCTCCAAACAGGAAAAAAGAAAAACCCAAGGTACATCCTTATAAAATGACTCTCATACTCATCTCTTTCAGACACGCAGAATACCTCTGCAGTACATGAACAATGCGGACAACTGCTCTATCGCTACCAAACGTACAGTCAGTGAGACACAGCCCAGTACTTTGCTCTTCCCACTTCAAACACATGGTAACAAAAGCAGTGACACATACCACACATTCAGCCCCCCTCCACTTAATGCTTCTGAAGCTTGCTACCCTGGTGCGCTGGTTATTCAGCCCCTAATCAAAGCACCCTCTTTGCATGACATTCTTTACCCTTGGTTGCTTGCGTGGGTTCTTGCATCTTCCCTCCAGGATTTGACCACCACCAGTCGTTTGAGAATGGATTCCACCGAGCTTGGGTGGTGGCCTTCTCCAGGTTGTCATGATGAGGCCCTGGAGCTGTTAGGACATGGTTCGTTCAACCAAGATCTTGTTAGTATTTCTTGAGAAGCACTTTTCCTCCAGCAAAGTCAAGTCCACCAGCACCGGCACCCTGAGCATGCTCATGCCACTGAGATGGATGTGAGTGCAAGGCGAATGTATGAACCCATGGTATCATTACATTCCTCCAACAGCAAAAATATCCAAAGTTTTTAGTGTAAGTAAGTGAAGTTTGAAACATTCTACTAAGGTATAAGATTATCTTATCAGCTCTGAAATTCCTGTAAAGTCAATGAATTCTGCATAGCATTTTTATGTATAACATATGAAAATATGTACTGTATCTGAAATACAAAAAGCATTCAAAGCTTATAGAAGCATGCACACCATAGAAATTGAAATCCCTCAAGCAAGCCTGTTGATAGTTTAACCTTTCTCTCTGCTAAGAAAGTTATTCATCAATAAACTGAGAAGCAGAGCTTGCAAGAAGTGCTGCGCTTCAAGTCATACACATATTCACCAAAAGAAAGCAAAATCTATTTCAAAATGTTTCTCAGGAAATATTTTTATTCTGGCAACTCCTCACAAGCAATATTTTTATCAGCATTTAGACCATCTTACTTCTATATCTTCAAGATGAAGAAAAGATAATAAGTACTCTTTTTCATTCAGAAAAAAATCTTTAAATAATTAATTTAGAAAAATACCTTGATGACTAACATCAAAGACACTGGTTTTGATCAATTTTTGTGCAATATATGAATGCATTGGAAAATTCAAGACCTAGGAATCAAAGTTCTAATGATCAAACAGGATAAACTGATATTTTTCAGTCTGCAGTAGTTATGTTTTGCTTATCTGTAAACTGCAAAGTGTACAAAGTGTATGGACTTAAACTCAGAACTGCACTTTTTCAAGGTGTGGCTATTTTGGCAGCAATACCTAACAGATTTTGTCTTTCTGATAAGCTGTCCTTGACTGAATAAATATGGTGTCAGAAAATGGGAAACCTGGACATTCAAAATCTGATCTCTGAGCGACAGACCACCAATACTTAGGTGGTCTCAGATTTGGAGCTTTGGGATGGAACTGTGAACAAAATGATAACGCCAAAAAACCTGTTAACAAGAAAATAACTGAATAACCAAATAATTGCCATCTGACTTGCTGTAATCACAGCAAAATTCTCACCTCTACCTGCTTTCCATAACAGGCCTTAGGAGCTCATTTTCTTAAGTGATGAATATGTATTTATGGCTTCCTTCCACATACAAAATACCAATGCAGATGCTTTCCTGTCAGATCAGCCAAAGTATGGACATAAGACTTTTTTCACTGATGAGATTTTTTTCAGGGAATGCTTCAAACCAAATAAAAGGAAAATCCACCAGAGCATTAAAATGTCTGTTATATAGGGATGAACAAAATCAGGTACAGTTACTGTTTGAGTAACTAGCTCTGATAACTTAGGGAAGTATCTCATCAATCAGCAGCAGAATTTTATGACATGTGATCCATGGCACATCTACAGATGAATCATAACTTGTTAATAACAAAGAGAAAAACTTGTATCAGGCAGGAGAGAAAGTCAATGGCAAAGTGCTGGCAGTGCATTAATCTGGACTGTGAACTTGATGGAGAACATCACCAATAATGTCCAAAGCCAGAGCAATAATGAAAGAGGATAATCTGACGAACAAGGAGCTGTGGCAATTGCTCACTACAAACCCATTGCTAAGAAGTGTTTTGATCAAGCTAGAAAACTTTTCACCAAACTTGAAGTTTACAAATGGTGTGTAGTACAGATGGAGAGCCACTGGTTTTGTTTCTCTCTTTCACACACTATAGAATTAGATAGATATATTTTTAGCCATCTATCTGAAGATATATGCCGTATAGTGTTCTTTACTTATTTCTTAATTTTTTACTTTCCTGTCTGTGGAATTTTTCTCTGGGAAATTAAATTGTGGCCAGGATATTCCAATGAGCCTGCATTGTTGCACAATGCAAATAGCAGACATTGGGGCATGGCTTTATCTTCTTTTTTGTTTGTTCTCCATGTCACTTTCTCCTATGCCACTGAATATTTGATGACTTCTCATGGAGTTGCATAGCTTATACTTCACTTCTGAAAGGAGTGCTAAATTACTCATTCTTTTGTAATGCAGTAAAATTAAATGAAATGGGCCTGTTTGGCTTTAAAGTGATGCTGCTGAGCAATAGCTAAAGCTATCAGAAAAGCCCAGGTGTAGTACCTTCATGGCTTTTTCCAGAGAATCAATCTATCAACCCTAAACCAATAAGCAATCATGCCAATGCTATCACTTCTGTGATACACATATATCAGTATTGACATCTTTTATTACATAGCTCTATAGTTATTTTGACCTTTTAAAATACTAAATACCTCTAGGTTTCCCTATGTAAAATAGTCATGCCCATGAGAGAGAACTGTTAGCTCAGGAAGGGACATATGTATCTAGGATCAATACATTTGATAATCAAGTAGTAAAAGGAAAACTGAAAGCTTTCCTGCCTAGAAACAATGCACAGGTTTTTGCAATGGGTACAGAAACATCTCTACAAGGAAGCACTAAGTAAGTCACACATGCATACAAAAGCAAATAAATATGAAGGAAAGATCACCACCAGTCAACCAGACAAACTCCCCACTGTTACCAGGTGGGATTTTCCCCCCCACTTACAGACAATACTTTGCAGCAAAACCTTTCACTTGAAACAAGCACCAGAAAATTCTCTACTTGATTTCAAGGTTTGGGGGGAAATCAACCTGATATTTCTTTTTTCCATGTACATATTTATAAGGTGTTACTAACGTTCACATCCTCTGAGACAAGATGCTTGGTTGAATGATTTGTGTCTTTTAGTAAAGCTTTTGCTAACTGTATAAGACATACAATCATTCTTACCCTATCCTGTGATTTCTAAATACAGTAACAAGGGCACCGTCCCTCCAAGTCACATAGACCATTTGACCATCTAGCAGCAACCAACAAATAATTAAGCAAATTCCTCACTATCATGGGCTTCCATGGTGGGAAATAAAGAGTCAGCAGAAAGAAACTTTCATTTCTATCAGTTCAGTCTTTACTACAACACACCTCTGTAGATCTCCTCTGTATAATAAAAATGTTCTCCCTTTAGGTTCCCTTTATTTTCTGGGGCAAAGATCTTTATCACTCTAAACTTAAGAACTAGAGTGAATATATGTACAGTTGCACTTTAAAACATGTAAGATGACTTTAAAAGTTTTTTATCTGCTGTAGCTGCTCTACACTACATATTTGATAAAAACATCACAAGCAGTTTTTCACAAGCAGAGAAAATGGCTACTGATCTTTTGAGCCCTCAAAGCCTGTGAAGGGACCACAGGCCCCATTTTTTTCTCATGCATATTGCCAACAACAAGGAAGAGATCAGTTTTTGCAGTGCACAAGTGGCTTGGCAATTGGAACTGCCACTTAAAGCACTGCTTTGGTGAGCGAGGCCATGGTTTTGACGTGGATTACCCACATTCACAACCATAAATATATTGGAATCACTTTCATCACAAATTGACAAAAATGTCCTTTTCTATCTCAGAAATAAATTGACTTCAAGTGATAATTGGTTGCACTAATTTGTGGTGCCTCATAAAGTAAATAGGTGTGGTAAAAAAGCAGTGGGAAACACAAAACAACAATCTTTCTGAACTCACGTATAAACATTGAAGTAAACCTACAGTAAATGTTTTTGCTCCCCTTGTCCCAGAGAGTGAAGTTTATTTCTGACTTAACCAGTCTGGAAAGTAATGTCTTTCAATGTCTTTCCAAAATTGGAGATGATGTATATTTCACCACTTACCAGAATGTCCTGCTGGAAGAAGAAAGCAGTTTTAATGCAATCTATATTTGACGTAGTTATTATAATACATAAATCTTACTAGTACTCGCAGGATACTGTCCACCATCTTTTTCAGGGGAACGATCAGCTGCCGTCACCAAAGAGATGTCAGTTGATACAGGAGAAACTTCATCATCTGGTGATGGATGAATCATTACTATTTCATTAGCTGAGTTGCAACTCAGTACTCACAACTATTTCAACTATTCTATACTGCAAGCTTCATTCCTTCATTTATTGATCCAAAAGAGAAGAAAGATACAGACTAGGTTCTTCATATAATTCAACCCCAAATAGCCTTCCTTTACTAACATAGTAAGGATATCACCAAAACAGATTATTTCAAGAGGAGTATGTATTACAGTGATAATGAACATTCTGGCAATGATCTCTTCATGGGATTCAAGCTCTAATTGTACCATCTGCACAGGGCTTCTAGAGCAACAAGTGAAGTTATTTGTATTCCCCACTTTACTGAGATTCTGATATTTAGTCCAAAAATCTAAACTCTGCACGTAAGCAGAGTTGATAAAGAGTTGTCATGGCAAGCAATTGAAATACATGGCATACACCTTGGGGAATGGCTCTGGTCATAGTTCCTTAGGAAGAGAATGTTAGGAAGAGAATGTTATAGTTAGCACCTTTCATAATGCTAACTATATGGAAAAACAAGCATAACGTCATGAGTATATCACCAGTGAAAAGTAATTTTATAATCCTAATGCTTCTGCCCAATTTTTTTTTTTAATTTCAGTATTTATTGAGGATAATGATGCAAACTACTGGTATCTACTAGTAGTAAGTTATTGGTGATTTGATTGGTGATTGGTGATAAACTACTAGTGAGTTATTGGTGATTTGATAAAAAGCCTGTAGTCAGAGATCACACAGTAAACTTTACTGTACTTAGAGGATGAATTATATTCGTATCCCTTAGGTTCAATGGGAGCTAGTCTTTCAGACCTCTGATAATTTTAGCCACACAAGCAACATAAAAGATGAAATAAAATACATGCCACTTTCACAAGAAACCAAGATACAGGAAAGGCACTCTAATTCACTAATTTGCCACCCTGCAGAATGCCCTAGAAAAGAGTATGGCATTTGTATTTGGTAGGGCTTCAGGAAAACAGAATTTGGCTTTACCAGCTAAAGGAAGAAGATATTAATAACACATTAATTTTACATTTTTATCTCTCTGTGCATTCTGTAATATGCTGTAGTAAGAAGATGTCCTAACCCCCCCCCCCTGTATTTGTACAAAGATAAATTACTTGTACTGTAAACTCCTCCTTGTTCTTATTACTTAATGTCAATTCATCCTTTTAGAGAACAGATAAGAATGTTATCCTTATCTCTATATACCCATACCCTCAGCCTCACTAACCTGTCTGTGTTCACTGCTAGATATGCTTTTGAGACTTTAATAAAATAAATATTTTAATAAGAACAAGAGAAAATTCTTAGAACCATCTATTCTCAACATTCTGGGAAGGTTTATGTGGGAAACTATGCTGATGTGTGGCTGCTTTGTACTCCTGTGCAATCAAAAAAATCCTTAGAAATTGAGAATGCTTCTGTCTTCTTTCAAAGACACACATTCTCCTTTTACTTCTCCAGGGTACAATATTAGAGATGGTGCCTCTCATTCCCTCATGATATCCTTTAACTAGCAATGTAATCCTTCACTCAGTTATTTTAAAGGGGATATAGTGGCAACCTACTGTCCTTACCAGAATCTTTTCTAGGAATTTCTTTTTCACCCCCTCCAGAAGAATGATCTGGCAGTTGTGAGACTGGAGTAGCAGTTCCATAATATGAGGGGCTGGATCTCCTGATGGAGGTATCCATGGGAGTTGTGTCATGTGTTGATCCACTACCTACATTTTCATCATCTGCGGTTGAGGACTCCCCGCTATGGCGCGTGCCATGTGCATTATAACGTGAGTCATCTGCATTGTCAATGACTGTTGGAAAGAGGAAATTCTGTTGGAAAGAGGAAATTAAGCAGCTGATAATATCTAGGAGCTACATAGCTATATTTCAGTAATGCTAAACAGTTTAAGTCCTATAACAAAAAAAAAAAAGAGAAACAGTTGTGGATTAATATCAGTTCATCCATTTTTGCCATCTTATCTAATCTGTCTGGATCATACATCACTAAACTATGTCTAATGTATATATGCTAATGTATATATTTGTCAAACATACAGGGCTTACTCTGCATCAAATATTTTGATATTTTGATCAGACAGTTTTATTTTGAACATGAAATCTTGGCCTCTGTAAAGTCAATCAGAATTTTAGAAATGAGACAAATAATTTATTATGAGAGTTTTCTTCCACTTCCAGCTGCTTTTCTAACCAGCAGCTCAAATGATATGTAAAAAGGTTGCTGTCTTAAACAAAGTCCTATATGTCAAAGAAACATTAGCAGCTCTGAGGTGCTAAAAAATGTCAAATACCTATATAAAAAATGTTTGGTAGCACCTTGAGACAAAACAAGCTCCATAGGATTTAGGGGAAGACAAGTGACTAATTGCTTTAATTGCTGTTGAACATTTCTTGACTTCTTTTTCTTATGTTTGGCTTGATTTTTAATATTAGCAATTGTTTAGGTAAAAAAAGATAACCAGATCCTAAAACTGAAACAAGTGGCAGGTCTTTCTAATCAATACTGTACCTATTTCACCCTGATTATCGAGGAAAGAAGTATCTAGTCTGCCAATTGGCTCACACGCTTTGTCCCTTGTTTCTGTAAAAGGAATATAGAAAATATTAATTTGAGAAAATTGGGAAAAAAGTCACGTGTATACCCATATTAATTGTACATAATCACAAAACATCAGCTTCAGATGTGGACAATTGAAAACAAATTTCTAAATCAAACATTATTCACTGATCTACCTACGTTCCCTTTTTGCTCCTACCCAGGTGGGGCACTTCAAGATTGTTCTGTCAGCTAACAATGACAGTCTCCATTTCTGTAACTTTTCCAGGAAATGGTTGCAATCAATGCCAGTTAAAATAGCCCTAGGACCAAGTTTCAATGCAGACAGCCCCACTGTTGTGGCAGCAGTGGCAGCTCTAATCCTTTTTAGCCGGAGCTACCCGGACCTCTCCACCACGGAGGGCTCTGCACAGGCAGAGTGTGCCCTGGTCTGATAAGCACTGCTTGCTCCAGCAGGCTGCAGTGCCACACTCGGGGCCAGTGTGTGAGCCACCTGCTCATAGTGCCAGAAGGGAATAAGACTTGGGAGGAGTTATAAAGGTCTGGTGGGGATGGACATCACTGTAGCAGAAGAAGAGTCACCTGTGGGTGACAGAGGATGGCAGCTCACCTGATACTATGCCAATGCAAAGATGATTTTTAATGATACAACCACCAAGAACAAAATAAAAAAATGTCACTGCCATTCAAATCATCAATGAATTTTGCCTACAGCTTTCTGTAAGATCTGTCTGTTTCCACTGTGAATGTAATAATCTACTGAAATTCAATACACTTGAAGTTAGTCCAGATTTTATCTTCAAATACTGTGTTCAGCATCTGTCACAAGATTATCTACATTTTCCTAATAATGTAGTAAAATATTTCCAACTATTAAAAAGTTCAAAACCTTAGAAGAAAGCAGTCTGCTTCTGACCCACCTCGCTATCTAACTGTCTAATGTGTGAATGGAGATTTGCCTGAGAGCAAACACTGGATGAATCTGCAAACAGGAGAGCAGCAGCCATGTCCATGGATCTGGGATGGCCACCCTGGGCCTTGGAGCTGCTGCAGGTCGAAGCCACTCCTAGCATCCCTTAACACAAATAACTGTTGTTTGCTATAGAAGCTCATGTGTGCATGAACAGAGCAGCTGAGCACCATTGCCTACAACAGTTATGTCTTTTAGATTCACCGCTGCAGTGGTTCACTGCACTAAGCCATTATAATGAACCATTCTGAAGCTACTAAGTTAGTCCCAAGAGCAGTCCCAACGGTTTAGTTCAAAACACACTAATGACAAAATGGGTCAAATTCATTGCTGGCATTATAGATACACTTCTAGAGGCTGACAAACTGTATTTCTTCTCAGCTGAAAAACAGATTATATTTCATATAGAAGCCCTCATTCCAGTATCTTAAATAGGAGATTACATATGTTACTGTTAGTCAATCTATATTTAAAATACATCATAAAAGCATATACATACCTGTCGCATTGTAACAGTATGCATCATACCGACCAGTTGTGTTTGCTGAAAGTTTGTAAATGCCAGTATGATTTGCTGCACAAAGATGATAGGGATTGATTCGTGGGATAACAATATTCCCCACTACAAAACCATACCTGTGAAGAACAGAGGAAAATACACCATATTACATATTATAGCAGATGGCATAAATGTTCTACATATCTCAAACGTGAAGAAGCTACAAAGAAGCCTCTTACATTATTTTTTAAAAAGTGCATGCATTTATGTATACTTTTTGTATATGAAGGGTGTTCCTTTCTCACATGTAGCTACATCAGTCTCCAGCCACTCAACACCATTTTGCATGTAATTTTGAGAGCTAAACCCATTTTAATTAAGTGATTTAATTAAGTGATTAATCTTATTAGCTAGGATGGTCAGTTCCAGAGCAAGGCAGTGAAAGTGAGGGACTGGGAGGCAAGTGCACTTTTTATTCAGTGTGAGGTTGTATTACCTGACACTGAAGACTGGCTTCTTTTTTCTTCAGGGATTCACATTTTCTTTGCTTTGAGCATAACATACTGCTCAGTGACATTTCACACAGAAATGTTGGGGGCTCAATTTATGAATTTAGAGAATGATTGTAAGGCACATCACTTCCTGCAAAAGCTGACAGCTTAATACAATATTCAGATACAACACTCATTCATCCACAGATTCTTACTGAATCTTTCAGTGGAACAATGTGGCTATTGTGTACAGAGCTCACATATTTCAGTGAAGACTGTGGTTAACAGAGCTACATAATGCACAATGCATTATTACTATTTAGCAATCCTATAACACCTGATTAATTCCAATGTCTTTAGCTGGAAGGTGTGATAGAATGGTAACAAGGACGGGGGTTTGGTTTGGGTTTTGTTTTACTTCTTGAGAGGTACAATTTATCAGGGAGGAGTAAATTTCGTAGCTTTGCAGTTTTTTATCTGTGAGTCCCATTCCAGTTACATGTCTAATGTGCAGATACTTGCAATTCTGAAACTCTCTTGTAGGTGGAATTATAAACTGCTTTACTCACACTTCCAACTGAGCCTACGATGTTGACACTTTATAATCCATTAATCACCTACTTGTGTTATGGTCTGTTGATTCATCTTATTCACTCACCATTCCACATGTATTTTGATGATTATATGCGGTATATTTTTTCTCTCCTACTCAACCTTGATAAGAGCCTAGCCTTACTGACAAGGACCTCTAGCACAGGATCAACAAACAAAAGTAAGAGGGTGGGAGGGCTGGCCAGAAGGGAAGAAGGAATCCTATCTACATGCCTTACATGTCCAAATCTGTCCTCCGCTAAACAGTGAATTAGGGAGAATTGTAACATTAATGAAAAACTACAGCTCCCCACTGCAAAAAACATTTCCCTCTACTCTTTCTTTCAATTATCTTTATATTTTAACTTCAGAAAAGACTTTCCACATTGCAGAATACTCATAATTGCTAGCACTAGAAATCTCCACCCCTAAGTGTTTAGTTAGGATTTGATCCTCAGTCTCTACATATTGTGTAGTGCTGGACAATTCAGAATGCTAAGTATGTTCATATGCCAATGTTAGAGAAAGAACATGCCTACTATATTATGCAGGACTTTTCCCTCAGAGTAAAGAATTGTCTCTATAGTTTTTATGCGGTACTATTTTAAACAATATTTCCACTTCTCATGGAAGAATCTTCTAAGAATTTTCTGTCCCTTGCTCCCTGGCACTATTGTCCACCTCCTTCACCACTGTGCAGGGCATAATGCTTGTGAAAATGAACGTGCCATATGCCGTCATCAATAGCAGTGCATGACATTTATATGTATAAGCATGCTTTCAAGGCACTGCACATATATCTTTCCATGATTACAAATGATTTCATGTGGATACTATTAATTTGAAAGGAGCTTTATTCAATTCTCATGGGCTTGCAAGCCAGTGGGAAAGAACATTTATGCATTAGGTGTTAAAAAAGTAAAGCACCACTGACTAAACTGAAATGAACTAATTCACAGGAAATAGTTGCAAGCAGTATTGATGCCTGTACATGGTACAGGTAACATGGTAACAGAGTGAAAGTTTTAAATTTTGGAGAAATGTCCACTGAACTTTTCTACTCCAGTCAGTTAGAAGATAAATTCCATTTTTCCATATCTGCTGTTTTAGATTGTTGAAAATCTACTGAAGTTTATTTCAACTCTATAATGGTTTACCAAGATGAATCTATGTTATTTGATTTAAAAAAAAAATGAATCAAACTTCAAATTTACAGCTCCTGAGCTCAATCTCTTTTATGCATATGAATGTTCAGGATGACTTCCATAATAAATGTATCATGTATTTTGTAAAGCAAGATCACATGATCATCTAGTCTGATGTATTTACAGACCATAGGACTGTCCCGAGTGGATTACTGCTTGAACAGAGGGCATCCTTGGGGAAAATATTTCCTCTTGATGAAATTTTGGTGTAACAAAGAACCTACTACAAACCTTGTAAGTTGTTTCAGCCAGTAATTATTATCCTTACATATTTTATTGTATTAGTACTCAATTTTTTTGAATCCAAAATTTTCTGTGAGTAACTTCTAGTCTCTTGGTCTAGTTATTTTTTGCTAAAATGAAGAATCTGTATTATCTGCACTTGTTGCCCTATACATAATTAATTACAGAGGGTAATTAAGTCACTTGACAACGTGGTTTTGCATTTTTTTAATCATTTTTATGGTTGTTTTCTGAAATTTCTTCATTCACACATTATAAGAATGCACTAGTCCTGTGGCTATATTTTTCACTGGGATGTCAGGAGTTCATCCCTCACAGTACCACTTGCTGCTTTTTACTATTTCTTGCAAGGCAGAGTTCCCTATACTGTATATACCATCTTCGGTCTTTGACCTTACATCAGGTCATTAAAAATCGTAAATACTTTTCACATACTTATTTTACCAATTAGTCAGTGATACAGTATGATCTGAACATCTTCCTAATTAGTTTATTATACTGTCAATCTTTTGTTATCTTTAGATTTTATCTGTAAGAGGTTACGATTTTTCAAAGGTAATTGTTAAACAGTATATGCAGTCAAGGACTTATTTATTACCAGACCCAGAGCAAACATACACATGCACAAAGATGTTTTGTTCCTCACAGAATGTAACTTGCTTGAGGACTGACACGGCCTTCTAATTAACAGCTATATGAAGTCAACTGTAATTATTACACTATAGCACGGATGGATGGACTTGTCATGATTTTTTCAAGAATTTCTTTACCTGCAAGTTTCAAATCCAAGTTCATGAGCTTTCTTCAACTGCTCTAGTGTTGACAAGGTACTATTGAGGGCTCTGCAGAGTTCGACTGCTTCAGATCGTGTGAGACTGTAGCGACCATTTTTCTCAACATGAAAAACTCCTCCATATCTGCAACTTACGTTGAATTCTATTATCAAAAGAAAAGACAAAAAAGGAATTACAAATTGTTGGACTTAATGTTTCACTGAAGACCTGGAAATGATTTATTTTCAAGTATAGTGCTTTCAATGCAAACCAGCAACAAGTAGCAGCTACAGATCCGTTCAGAAAGAGAGCTAGCACTTTCAGTCACCTTCTTCATACTTCCCTTCTTTGGGCTGAGACACAAGCCAAATCTTCAGCCTTTCCAAAACAGCAATACAACATGTTTTTGTGTGGTATCTGGCAGTATTAACATACCATTAACAATAACGTGCAGAAGGTGTAAATAACATTGTGAAAGTCTTGGAAGCCACATTACTGCAAAACTAACTGAATATCCAAATGTATTTGAAAACAAAATATTTCATTCATAACAGAATTTTTTAAAGATCAAATGGTATATAATCAGAGCCTTTATGATCCTAAGGTTCCTTAATTATCTCATTGTGATCCCTTCACAGAGAATGCTTTTAAATGAATATATACGTCAATCCCCAGTTTCAGAACTAGATCAAGCAACGTGTTCCTATTATTAGCTAGATAAAAGCAGAAAGCTTGCATTGGTTTGATGTTGCATGATCTACCTGAGACAAAAACTAAGTGAGCTGCACAGATATTCTGAACTAGAACAACATTATGCTGTTAATACTCCCTAAAAAGTAATCTTTAAGCTCTTCTTATTCAGCCTGCCAGGGCAGATAGAGAAGCGTCAAATACACATTATATAAGAGTGAATGAACTTCACGGTCCCTGTTCATTCATCGTGACAGTATTTCCCTCCATTTTGAAAGGCTTCCTCTTGCTGAGCTCACGCTCACACTCACACACAAATATCTTACTGCCAACCCGTGTCAGAATTTCAATATGTACTGCAATGAGCTTATTTAATGTTAAAGGATGTCTTAGATGGATTTTAATTTAATAATATTGTAAAAGTTTGCACATGGAAGTAACTTTCAATGGCAAGCAGTATGAGGATAAAAATAATGAATAAAATAATTTTAAAAAAATTTAGGTGCCACAGTTATGTTGTGCAATTTGTTTTCTGGCCTTCAGCCTAGGAACCCTGAACAAGCCGTATATGGGAGGGGAGCACCTCATACAATTCACTACAGACACTGAACAAAAGGCATAAGGGCTAGAGGCTCTGAGGAGATCACACTCCATTCATCTTTATGTTGGAAAGATACTACCTACACAGTGCAACAGGCACAGTGGGAAAATGGTATAATCCAAGGTAAGTCTGTGACTGAGTAAAATGAGAGGAAAAATAAACATTTATCATCTCTTTTTAACAGGAACAGCTAAGAAAGAGTTAATAATAATAATAATACAAATAAGAATTATCATGTGGGTGGAGAAAACGGGAAAGATCAGGATGCTTCAAAGCAATGTGAATTAACTCTGTTCCTGCCCCACCTTTCCCTCAAGAGAAAAAAGTGGTTGCAACTCCAGACTAGAATGACAACTGCAAAGCACACTTAATTGGAGTAGCCTATTATTCCCAGTGAAGAGAGGAGCATGCCTCATTTTTATCTTAATTTTAATGGGAGTTCCATGTGCAAGAAAGGGAAAAATAGACCAGTCTTTTCCAAATATTAAAAGGGGGTGTCTTTACCATCTACTTGATATAAAAGATGCCATATAATAACTGTTTTCCTAAAAGACCCGAAATGCAATTCATGCACATTTGCATTGACACATTCTATGTGAATAACAAGTAACTTTCCTAATGTCATTTTTGTTTGATGGTCTATTTTCTTCCATTGCATAGATGTGAAAGCAAATGATAGTAATCAAGGTGTGCACTCTTCCTTCAATTGCTTTTGTTCATTGGTAAACTGAGGTTATTCTACCTACTCAGTGTAAACTGCAAGGAATGTTCCTTTCTGCAGGTAAGAGGAAACAATCAAGGAGATAAAATACCAGATTAGATCCAGACTGTACGGTGTATGAGAAGACACCCATTATTCGCAGCATAGGTAGGAGTCCAATAGTATCGATGACTGCTTGTCCAAAGGAGCTCAAAAGCTGTGCATCCAATACTTAAGTATTTAAGCTGTGCTTAAATAATTTTACCATAGGCAACAGAATTAATCATTATGGTTACTTGGATTGCCTTTCCACAAAAAGAATGTAAAAAATATCTCTTCTCCCACCTGCCCCCCCCCATTATTTAGGCTGACAAAAACATTTAATGTAGACAAAATTGATATATGTTGCATAGCTGTTTAACAGTCTTGATGATTACACTTCTTAATATTTTTATTATCATATGTTATAAAAAAAGGACATAATTTTCAGTTTTGTAAAATTTATGCAAGACTAACATGTTTTCTCAAAATGTCTTTATTTTGACACAGCTGTTTTCTTCCAGAGAAAATAGTTCTATTAAAATTTCTCTGATGACAGCCATATCATGAGAGGTTTTGAAGGCAAGAATGAGGAACCTGTGTGGAAGAGGACACTAACAAATGCATTTTTCTTTCCTGGAGGACTTAATGTCTTGCAACAGGGCTGAGTTTCAGAGTCTGAGGAGAAGCTAGTGGATTAGCATAGAATGATAGTCTCAGCAAGTTCCCACACATGATTCTGAAATAGTCATAGTGCTTCCACAAGTGCCAGACGCAGACGTGCACAGCAGTGGTCCTGGGGATAGCTGATGCACTAGAGACCTTCTGCAGCCACACCCCTCACTGAACAGCACTGTATGCTCAAAAGTCATTGCCATGTGTACCTACAAGTCACAGATGTAGTCAACAGACGTTCAGGTTGCAGATCCCAACAGATGTTTTCTTACAACAACACAACGAGTAGCTACTCTGCACAGAAGCATGTGGTCCACGACTACTGCTATTGGATGGAGCTACTCTCACAGCTGCTACGTGAGTGATTTCTACTTTGGCTCTGAATGTTCCATATTCAAAGCCTGACATTATTTTGGAAGTTGTCCAGTCAGTAGCTGTATTAAACATAAATGACCTAGACAAGAAAAAGGCTTCTCTTTAGTTTTCCCTTCTTGATTCTCTGTTCTCTGTAGAACAAGGCAGGCCTAAATTTCTTAATAATTAAACATACTCTGTGAAGCCCAAGACTTAATATTAAATTTGGGGATCAGATCACAAAGATCTATTTGATTACTTAAAAGTAACAAGCTTAGTGATTTTGGAACTAGATTTGTTTGGAACATCAACACCTCTTCCAATAACTTTAGGCTAATTTCTGAAGAACTTTTGCTATGAAATCAGATACCACATCCACTTGCTTTGGGTTGTATTTTAATCTCGCAGTTCATCCCAGATTCACTGAAATGTTAAGTGAAGTTCATTTTTGTTTAGAGTGAATTTGATTCAGCTCTCATCAAACCTCAGCCCACTCATGGTTTTAAAATGCTGCAATATATGCTCCATTACCATCCAGAGATCCAGTCATAGTGAGAATCCCACTTATTAGGCAGCCAATTCCTTAAACTCCAACTGTTGAAAATAAATAGGCTTATTTACACAAATAGGCTTAATGGAACTACTTGTGGGCTACACTTACATCCATGTACATTTTCCATGGAAATACTCAGCCTGGCTCTACAGTGTACATAGTGTACACCAGGACACTTCTGGGAAGTATCAGGCTTATTGCACATGTGCTGACCAACTGCACTGCATGCACACACAGAAGGGCCAAAGCTCCCAGGAAGCCTCACTCATGCAGCATGGGAGATCACATGGGTTTCCAGGAAACCCCGGGCAAAAATGTGGCAATCCAACTCTCAAAACTGGTTTTGAGGCCATCCAACTAGTTGGCACTTTGCCCTAAAGTAATGTTGAGATAGCATGCTTTGTTTTTATTTTGATGATATCTTCTACACCTATTATTAAAAATGTTTGTAACATTGCTGTAGTATAGACAGTCTGTTTGTGAAGCAGTGAGTGTGGAAAAAGAACTACAGCAGTACCTAAAACTCACATGACATTTCACAGCCTAAGCAAATTGCATAAATGCAGCATGTCCTCTGTGAAGACAATAATTACCACATTTTAAAAATGGCAAAATACAGATGGAGAGCATACTGCCCAGAGCTGTCAGGGAACCCAGACTTTTTACTTTATGGTCTCATATTTTAACGTCCAGACAATGGGGACCCTTAATTGAATTAATGAAAATATTTCTAGTCATATCAATACAAAACTTACCAAAAATAAAAGACGGGGTCTAAACTAAATTAACACCTTAAATTCTTTTTTCCATGCTGAGGCTTATAAACTAAGTTTGAGTTAAGGAAGAAACATGATTGCCAAATCCAAATCTAAACACATATTCCACCTTTTCCCATTGTGCAGGAAGGTCAAATCCATTTATTTTATGTTGATGTTACGTAGCTGGCTTTAACACAGTTATGCAAAAGATGGAATTTTTTCTCTGTTTCAAGAGACAAGGCAATGCAAAACTCACACTGTGTGCCAAACCATTACTGATCCCTTCAATCCTTTTGAAGTTTCAAAGGGTCTGATTCAGAGTGGACTCACAGTGGAATCACAAACAGCACCCAAACCTTCCCTTCTGCCCTCTCATAGCTGGCCAGCTTTGGGGGCTGACAGGCCGTGATCTTTCCCCGACATCCACATGATTTGCTACAGCTAAAAGACAAAAATGTTTAATAATAGCTCTTCAAAAAGGCAAAAAGTACTAGACATGCCTGACTTGTCATGATCATTAACCTCATCCAGACCATGAGACTTGGGTGACTCAACCCAAAGCCATGGAATGCCCCTAAGCCTGCACTGAGTTTTATGAGCATGGAGAACGTTAACTTTCACACAGGCCATTTCTCCCTGTATTTCCTGGGATTTATGGTGCTCTTTCTCAAGCAGCTGCATGCAACCCCTTCTCTGCTATTGCCATTCATGTATCTAAACCAGGCTCAATTAATACTTTTCAGCCAAAATCACTAACTCCAGTTCCACAGACAATTTGCTAGCTAGAGCCCACTGGTGTGATAGAATTGGCTGAGACAGACTAAAGAGCATTGTCCTTTCATGAAAGTGTAAATTACACCCTGCTTATTAATTCTAGAGGCTTGTTAGAAGCTGTCACAGCCAGGTGCAATGTCCATTTCCACCCTGGTTCTGCAACCCTTACACATGAGTAACACTGACTCATGCAAACTCTTCCCATTAGAGTTGATTTTCCATAAATATTTTTTATCCACTGCATGGATGTTTCATGCATTGCTCTGTGCTTTTCATTGTTTTCAAGACAATACCTAGAGGTTTCATTCTCAAGGTGGATGCTGTCTTATATAAAAGAAAATGTTATTTTAACAACTGCAGAGATACATCAAAGCAAATGAAGTGGAAGATTTGCAAAAACCCTGCCCCCCCTTAAATGAAAACCTGTAGAAGAATACTTAGACACAAGGCTGTTAACAGACTTCTTGGTAAAACCACAGTCTGAATTGCATGGCAACCAGGAAATGTTAGTGTGCTGTTCTCATGGGGATTTTCCTTTTCGGTTTGTGGTTCAAGATGATTGATAGGTCACCAGGATGTGATAAATTGGGGCTGAAAACAGGGACAGAACTAGGGGTTTGACGGTGCAGAGAGTTTTCATTCTTTGTTTGCTTTAATAGAATATAGTTTTTACATTTATTGTAAGAACTTTGTTCTAAATTTATTAAACAGATTTCAAGTTCTAGGTGGATATACATGGGTAAACATTTCCTTATAATCACAGATCATTTAATCTTGTACTGACACTTCTGAACAGGAACTACCATTAGCTTAGCACTGATATCTACATTTTTAATATTAGCACCTGCTTTAATGCATGCTAGTAATGAAATAGAGAAAAGTGGCACATTGGAAACAGACTAATATCTGTTTAAAAGAGACTCCTAGTAACTACGGTTCCTCTCCAGGCAAATCTAGAAATTGGGCCATATGAGTCCTAAGATCTGAGGAGGTCTGGACAGTTCAGATCTCGGCTCTCAGTTCAGACTACCTCCAGTTGATGTTTGGTTTTTTAAATGTTTCTCAGGACAACTACTTCATGGCTAAATAAGAATGCATATTTTATTCCTGACTAGAGGAAATGCCCTCTGAATACAAGATTTCATATGGGATGGATTCATGAAACATTTCAGGATCCAAGACATTTTGTCAACAGACATACTAAGATAGCCCAATTACCGCCATTTTGACATCTGGGAGAACTTGAATGTACAAAAATATCATTCAGTGATTACCTAACACACCTCGATACACATGGGCCTGGATGGCATTATTATTTGCTGAGTATTCCACCATTTCTTTAGAGGCTATTAGTAAAACCATTCACTAAAGCAATTCGCAGCCCAGACAACTGTAATAGGATACAGAGGCTTCCACCTTTATGTCAGAAGTTGGACTAAAGCCCAGGTCAGTAGTGATAAAAACCACTGGATAGCTGTTTGCTAGGTTATGTAAAATGATTCATTAATCTCAGTCCCAGTCACTAATAGACATGTGTCGACATCATTAAAACACACCTATACCTAAATCCCTAAGGGCTTGATGAGGAAAGGAAAATTGTGCTGGGAAAATCAGACTACACACTGATCAAAATTTAGAAGTCAAATTCTGCAGAATCCACATGAGTTAAGCAAGCATGTGTCTATGAGACTGCAGTCCTTTACCATCACAACAAAAAAGTCTCAAGGATCAAGTAACATGTATAGTCATTAGTGTGGCTGGGTGATGTTTTTCTGTTCTCCCAGTTATGATATTCTTGCTCTGCTAGCCACCATTCTCTACAGAAAGTAGAGAAACAAACCTGGAAATAAAAAACCTACACCATAATTGAGGCTTCTCCAAATAGTGACAGTGAAAGTAAGTCTATACAGATTCTTGGGAGCTATCAGATGAAATACTTTCCTTGGGGTATTGCCAAGTTGTGAAACCTGAAATGATTTATAGGAAATACATTTCCAGATTCAGTGGGAATAAACCATATTTTCAGTTTTCAAAGTATCCCTCGTGGATACTTAAATAAAGCAAAACAAGGGGTTTGTTTTTCAGTTTGAAACTGCCTTTCATTTTGAAATGTAATTAATTAGTTTGCACGAAATAAAATAAAAAAAATTAAGAAAGTTAGGTTTAAATGTTTACATGGTTACAATACAAGTAGATGGTTTAAGGAACCCAGTCCAAAATTTCACTGTAGAATTTTTAAAAATTTCATATTTTCATTTCAGTTTGGCATCAGAAAATGTTCTAAGTCTTGAAAATTTTCATGGGAAAGAAAAAAAACATAGTTATATCCTTAATAGATTGCTGATATTCAGGGGGGGGAAAATTGTCTGCACACCTGGCTTTTTAAAGACAATAAAGTCCAGGAAAACACTTTAGAAGGAATTTACCTGCATGTTGCAAGGAGTGCCTGCTATAAATAGAGATAACATATTCTTAGTAGTTGGGTGTGGTGACAAGAAAGTGAAGCTGTCTCTCCATAGATCCAAAGGTATAAAATCAGACCTTTTTTTGAAGTTGTGCCAAAGCCGTTCCTACTACCCAGTTATATTTGGGTACCTAGTAATTTGGGCTGAAAAGGCAAATAAGATAGTAGCTTCCTCACTCTCCTGTATGCTGTTAACTACATAAAAAGTCACGACATAGCCATGCTAATGCTGTGATCCAAGTGGGCTCAACTGAATCTCTGAAATGAAAAGGAGACATGTGGCTGGGGATATAGACAGTAGCCAGAGAGGGCTCTGGCTACAGTAGGAGGATCTCCTTTCTCCACCAAATGTTAATAAGTATTCCTTACATTTCTGTGTTACTTCAGTAAGTGCACACTGGAAACAGGATGTGGGACAAAGCTCAAGCCATTGACTTCCTTCTAAATTGTTCTTCTTAACAAATCTGCCTACTGGCCACCACCGTCATTGTCTCTGTATCTGTTTACTGATGGGCAAAAATTTTCAGTCTCTTAATCTGATAGCTTTCCTGGCTACTAATTTAAAAAAGTGGGGATAGGGCTGGCACTATTAATGAATCAAGCATCCATAGAGTCACTCAAAATGCAAGTATAAGAAATATGTTTCATTCCTCAGAAGTTGCTGCGGGAAGAAAAAAGTCTGCTAACGCATCTTCCAAACATACTTTATCTGCTTGGCAACTGTTGCTCTGGTAAACATCCTGAGTAAGCCTATACAGTGTCATCACTTATGATAAACTTCCTTGCTGCTGACATTAATATTATTCTTTTTTTAATAGTTCCACCAATAGTGAGCTGAAAGTTTTCAGACTCTGCTAGAACATGGTACAGCTGTGCAGCACCTCAGTGGAAAAATTGCAGGCAGTGAAATCATAGTCCTGGAATTAGACAGTTATCAGATATGCCCCCCTCGAGATGATGAAAACATCATCATCATTGTCGATACTAGGAAAGCTTCAGGCTATACGAGTAGTCTAACCCCAAAGGCTGAGTAACAGGGACTGTGAAGCGTATCAGTTGGGATCAGTTCCATGCAATCCAGGTGAAGAAACGTACATGAAATGAAGCTGGTGAATAATAGTTGGAGTCTGATTTTCATTGTTTGACTGAAAGCAAATTGTTTAGTCATTTGGGATAAAAGCAGGTGAGACACAGTGTTGCTCAGCAGCCAGATCCCTAGCCCGGAGCTCAAAGGGCCTTATCCCTATTCCCTGCTCTGTCATTTGCCTGCTGATATAACCTGGATAAGCCAATTCATCTCTCTTTACCTCAGTTTGCAACTAACCTCCTTAATAAAGCAATTTTAGATTTACTGATAAAGAATGCTGTAAGAGCAAAGAACTATTACATTGTTATTTTATTGTGTTCTTACGGCTTTTACATTCAGCCTCCATCTAAGCTTTGGCAAGTCACAGAAAGTCTGATTTAAGTTCTGTGGTTATTTAGATAACAAATTAATACAAAATCAGACCTATGATTAACAAGTCCAATTAAATGACAGATTTTTAATTTTAATTACTTGCAGTATGCTACTCAATAATAATACCAGGTGTAATCTGAAACTATTTTTCACATGATATTGAATTTTTTTCTTTTTTTTGGTAAACAATTTCTAAACTAGAAAACTATGCTTTTTATATTTCCTCTGCTCCTCTGAGTTATACAGGAAAACCTCTCATAAGCATTCTCAACATTTTAAACTCATTTGTACAATAAGTTCATTATGGAAAAGCAAGCAATGATCAAAACTGAAAAAGAGAAAAAAAGATGTTGAATAAAAAGTAGAACATCTATTGACTTTAACAAGGCCACTTTGCAAGAAAACAACAGAGAAAGGAACTGCAAGAATCTTTTTAAAAGCTCTAAAACCCAGCCAGTTAAAACAAAGATAACATTAGTCTGGCAGACATACTAAAAAGAAGAAGTCTGCTTAGAATATGCCTCACAATGTAAGACATGTCAAAGGACAAATGACCCATGCAGACTTCCTAGTAACAAATAATGGCAGGAGAGGACTGCCCAAACAAGAGACATACCAGTCTTGGAAAAACTGAAGAAAGTTACTTATTAGAATCAACGGTTAGCAAAAACCAGCTGACTCGCTTTGTGAAGTTACACTGAAACCCTGCTTTCTTTCCCCAGTGGGATTTTGAGTAACTTCTGCTACCAGTGCTGTCTGGTCATTGTTATCCACAAGACCTTACAAATGGTGTGATTTGAAGAGATCAGAAATGCTGGATATGAAAGACAAAGTAAAGAAACAATCTTGGAAGAAAGCATTCTCTGAAGAACAGATCATGGAAGAAGTCTGAAGAACTTCACAGGCAATAGTGGAAGATGAAAGTTGCATATCCAGCTGTGTGTACGAGCTACTGCAGTTTCAGAGGTGGAGAGTGGGTTGATCTCAATGTGTTCCTCTCCATAAAAACTCAAGAAATACCCAGCCATAAGTACATTTTCAATAGAGGGATGGCAACTATGGTGCTCTTAGAAGCACTGGGGAGCATACTACACACTATTGAAAAAAATAAAACTCATGAAATGCACATTTCATTTCCACTTGCTGAAGACCTTGAAATTTTACTCTGGAAATATTAGGACAAAGAGTGAAAAAAAAACCCCAAACTTAAGATTTTCACTGACAGAAAGACTTGGCTTGGGATCTGAAGTAAGTATAGTTCAAACAAAATGCTACCTTTGGAAATGATCACTTTGTAAAAAACATATAATGATTAACACAATCTACTGAATCAAATCTCGTCTAGAATCTATAGAAATCAATGGGAAAGGTCTTACGCTACCTTAAATCAGTGCAAGCTTCTGACGATGGAAGAGAACACTGTCACATACACTACTGTTTTTTCTCTAATACCAGAAGGGCAGGGATCCCATAGCCTGTAACCAGAATGCCTAGGCCAGCAGGCAACTTCTACTAGAATTTTTGGTGGCAAAATGTTTCCATTTTCTGGACTCTGTGTCACTCTATCCATCCATATACTACAGTTTCAAGAATCTTGTGATTTATACTGAAAATACTGACTAGCAAGAAACTTTCCTAAGATGCATGCAGGTTATTTGTATCCCATCTAGATGTTCAGTTAAATTTCTTTAATAATTCTTACAGTCTTAGTTTTGAATCTTTTATAACTGGTTTAGTAAAAAGGTATGTTTAATAACTAGAGCTTGCAATTAACATTAGTATGTACACAATGCTGTTGCTATCACAAATGTGTTGAGAATAATGATATGCCTTGGGTTTAATATATTTTTTCCTATTTTTTTAAAAAAAGTTCATTTAAACTTAACAATTCATGGGAGGCAGTGAAGATTCACTTGCATGAGGGAAGAATGGGAAAGAGGCATGGGCAGCGTGGCCTCGATATTCTGTGAATTCAAATACTATATTAAATTCTACATATATAGGCAGTGGAGATATGTAAGGGCAATGCACTACTGTTTGCATGTAGTCATCCTCAAATAGTGAAGCATCATTGTCTCCCAAAAGTGCTGGAATCATTGTGAAGCCAGTGATTTTGCTGTGATGCTCATTGATTGTAGTAATCTTCTATTTTAATGAGATATAGCTGGATTTTACAAAAAGATCCAGAATTAAATCAATGTTTGAATGGCAAATGATACAGTGACAGACCTCAATTCAGGTACTGTGAGTTTCATGACATTGGAAGGCATCATGAAGTCAGATTCACTCAAGCAAGAGTAAATTCAAATAGCAAATCAGGAATAAGCCATCTTAATAAATAGAAAATCCTAGATAGGTAGTAATTTGTTATTAATAAAGCACCACAAGATATTTTGTTCCCCCAAGGAAATTACTTTCTTGAAGCAAAATTCATTGAGTTGTCTGTCAAGTACACTAGACAAAGCAAAAAACTGGTCTTGTGTCACCCATTATTACCACGTTATAATGAGTATTAACAGCAAGCTATATACAGTACAAAAGATGGATCAAGACCAGTAAGCTTGTATCAGAGCTGAAAAGGAAAGCAAGCCAGCAAAGGACTCTGAAATCAGAAGTAAGAAGATCTTATCATGTACTTGCAAAAAATAAAAGTAAGTTCTTTAAGCAAAGCAGAGATCTCTCTTAGGAACAGCAGAAGTAGCCGACACAGCGTGGAACCACTTTTCCAGATGATCTGCTACTAGTCATTGTGTATAGATCCCATTTGTCTTCCTTGAACAGTCTGAAAGCATGTCTTAGGCATACCTTACTATATCAATTCCTGAAACACTGCTAATTCAGGTGACTTTTAAAACTATTTGCTCTGGATGGATGTGAGATATTGGGATATCTCCCAATACAGCAATTAATTCAAGATACCAAACCAGTAAGTTAAAAAGCAAAAGACAGACTTACATTAGGACTTGAACATGTTGCTATGACTATCATTGTGGATATATTTGTATCATGTCAGGGGTCGAAAAAAGGTGCTAATATGTTGCCTTGCAATTGCTGTGAGTACATTAGGACTTGAACATGTTGCTATGACTATCATTGTGGATATATTTGTATCATGTCAGGGGTCGAAAAAAGGTGCTAATATGTTGCCTTGCAATTGCTGTGAGTCAACAGTAATATGATTGTGACTGGTGTTGATAAAGTGGTATGACCTGAGCACTATGAGTATGAATAATAAAGTCAGATAAAGTATTTGACTGATACTGTTAATAAATTCAGTGCAGGTCTGCAAACAACGAGTTGCAAGGGTGTTTCAAAAATTAGGAAAATACTTAGCTCTTACTCATAAAGAGTTATTTTCTCACATAGATTGTTCAGCTGAAGTAAGGATTGCATAGCCAGGCTCAATGATGGATTATCAAACAGTTAGCAACTGAAGAGAGTTTCCTGGTTCTAAGATAACAGCTTTCCAGAGAATGCTCCAGTCCTCTGTACTCTTGTTCACTTCTGCACTAGTAGAAGAATGTGTGCACAAGGACTTTTTTCTTATGAATAATAATAATAATGCTTATTTCAGCTGAAATATCCTTGTATGTGAAATCATAGCTGCTTTCTGAAATTCAAGTGAAAGAGGCACTAATCTTGTTGATGGAACACCAGGCTGGGACTTAGGAGAAAATATTCTATTTACAACTACATTGCTGGGTGACTTATTTTGCTGTCTCTCTGTTTACCTATGAGGTAGGAATAAAATCACTGACTTCCAAAGGGCTGCAAAAACTCCTAGTTATTATTGTCTGCTATCAGCATATTGGTCAGTTCACTTCTTTCTCACTAGCTGGGATCATCTTTACTCTGTTAAATAACACTACATCTAGACTTGAAATTTTAAGTTCTACAGTAATTTAAACACATTCGGACTGATTCCAGTTGTGCTGAATGTGTTGATGAAACACACCAGATAAGACAGTAACCCCGTCTAGACCAAATGTTGTAATATTTGTGAACTGTAATGCAAGTTACAGAACTGTAACAAGAACTGTAATGCAAACTGTAACGTTTCCATGTAACACAAGAAAAAGAAGCACTACACAGAACAAAATTTCCTCAGAGATACCACCTGTTTCGGAAGTGATACATTGAGAAAGCGTAAGACGTCAAATCTCTTTGAAGAAGAATTCAAGTTCTTCTTCTACGGTACTTGGAAGAATCCAGCAGATGACAAGTGGAAGGAATACATCTCAGACATACGTTGATGTCGAAACATTCAAATGTTTAAGGTGCTGTAGGATATATCGAGGAGAGACCACTGCATTTTGTTACTAATGCCCACCTTGAGCTTTGAAGATGTGGATGTAGATCATCAAGTAGATGTTATCAACAAACACTCTTGTAGGTTATTAATGGATATATATAACCCTTGCTGGGCCCAAGACTTGCAATGCTGTGGCTATACTATATTTTTTAAATGGGATTGTGATAACATAGAAGAAATTGAAGAAAATAACATTGCCTATATTTTATTTTGAAGGGTAACCTAGTCAGGTAGAGAGAGTTTTTTGAACTTTTCCTCCTTTGCTCAGCAAAGGAAATTAATTAATTCATTCATTCATTTGCAAATGCAAAATTTTGGATAGAAATTCCACTGATCTTTAAGGGTACTGTTGCAACATTTTCCCAGTCTTCCATTGTTCTGTATGTAATATATTGGGTACTCTACATTAATTTACCATAGGGCTGGCCCTCACTGGCATGTATATAAATAATAGGAGTTGTTAGGAAATATAAAGACAAAGAAAAAAGATCTCCAGCTCCAGAAAGAAACACAAACTACTTGTTATATGAACTACCTGGATAAAAATATACTCTCAGCAAAGCATTAACAGAAAACAAATTTGGATTCAGTCGTTGGTCTTAATCTCCAAGTCACAGGATATGCCTCCTCCTGGAAAACTGGATGATCGGACTTTTCTCTAATTCACAACAACCCACAGAGACAGAAAATGCTGTCTAGCACATATGCCTAGAGATGCTCTGAAAAAAACTGAATAACTGTGCTGGTCTTACCCTTCCATGATGCTCTAAGATTGTGTCTGCTTCACTGTTTTAAAAGCCAGTTAATGCTGTGCTCTCTTCAGCATGAACACTAACTATATCACTGCTAGATAATGTGTGAGACTTGGCAGGTCAAGGAGATGTTGAGAAAATAAAGCAAAACTACTGTGATCTTTTCCCACTGAACAAGCAGCCAGGAAATACAGCCATAAGAAAAAGAATGAACAGGACTGATCTAATAGAAATGTCAGGAGACACAAAAATCATCATACACACTCTGAGAAGAGCTCTGCAACATTTTACACCACAACAGCGAGCAAATAGATCCAGGGTTTTCTGAGGCAAGCCACAAAAACAGGAAAGAAACTTCTCTCTGGGCAGTCACCATGGGAACATGTCTCACATACTCACAACGTCTGCCTGTTACTGCTTTTAATACAAGAATTGTGAACTGGATAGCTGCCTGTCTAAAACCTTAGCTGTGCCCATTCAGTGATGAACTGGAACCACCAAGTATCTATTCTCTGTAGGCTATAAAATGATTTTGTTAACATTCCAGAAAAGAGGAGTTTAAGAGTTTAGAGCTCAATATGAGATTTCAAGAAAAGTATTTTTATTTTCTGTGCTAGAAGAGTTTTTGCTCCTCCCAAGAAGGCAAAGTGACTCTTGTTAGTGCAATATAACAGTGGTATTTTGTTAATACCAATCTTCTGAAGTCACTGGATGCTCCTGCCCTATTAGCCTGATGTTGAACACAATGACAGTAAGTCAGACTTACCAGCACAGTAGGCTGAAATAAAAAGAAAATAATAAAAAATATGAGTAAGAGAATGTTCTTGTCAATTGAGTCTTCTCTGAGGCCTGTCTCTTGGCCTCAGAAGAACTTGGTCTCAAGAAGAACTTGGTCTCTACATTTCATTTTTCCTGAGAATGACTAAGCTGCTGAGCAGAAGTTTTACTGGATCAAATGGATATAACCTTCTTTCACAGACACAGGCTGACAAGAGTCTATCTATCAGATTTATTGGACTGCTTCAGCCAGATGTCCGAGAGAGAGAGAGATGGATTAATGGGGAAAACAGTAAACAGGTGTGAGAAACAGAAAAAAAGTTGTTCAAAAGAAGACACAGACATTTAAATGATATAGCTGGGTACCACCTGGACACACCTAGTTCCTGCACAGTGACACTCAAACTTCTCTGGACTTGTAATGTTCTGGTCACATGGCCTTCTGGCATTGTGACCAGGTGGCCCACCTTCGGGTTACAGACAGTAGGTCTATTCTTGGCTCCTCCTCTGACTTGCTGGGTATTTCATGTCTCTCGGCACTTGGCCTTCCCAGAGTATCAAGCCTTCATGTACAAGTACCTCCAAGATCTCAAGAAGATAGCTGATAGTTATCACTAGAAAGTAGTGTTTCAAACAGGAGAGAAATTTGACTAAATTTAAGACATCATTCTTCAGTTAATTATTAAATCAATTTTAAAGTTCTTGAACCTAAAGAAGTGTTAAGTTTGACAGTAGGACAAAAGATGTAAGTCAGTTCTCATTTGCCAAACAGCTTCAAACATCCCTAATCATAAAAAGATAAGTCTTGAATAAGAATTTTTTAAGAAAACTACACTTTGCATTTGCTATATAGATAGTACACACATAAGTAAACAGGATAAAACTGTCAGAGTGACAAAGAAAAGTTGTATCTGATTTTTATAGCACTGCTACTGGAGAAATTGATTTGAACACAGTACATCATAGCATTTCACTTCCATGTTCTAAATGTTCTTATATGTTGAATTTATGCATAAGCAATATATAGGAACAGAGAGGAAAAAAACTACGTTTATAAAGATGAAGACTCATTAGCAAAAGAGGCTTTTTTTCTACACTTATATGCCTGAGTGAATGATGGAAAAGGCAAAGGACATGTAAATTAATGGAGGACACCTAATCAAGCAGGAGGAGGAAGAATAGGGAAGTGAGTGAAAGCAAAACATTAAGATGAGTTCAGGCCTCACCCTCAGTTTCTTCATTATTAATGAATCATGTTTCTTTATAATTGGCAAATACTACTTTC
The DNA here is from genome assembly GCF_035582795.1 of Mycteria americana. Lineage (NCBI taxonomy): Eukaryota > Metazoa > Chordata > Aves > Ciconiiformes > Ciconiidae > Mycteria > Mycteria americana. The sequence goes on along the minus strand of NC_134369.1, from coordinate 24,443,903 downwards.
CCTTGAACCTGCCCAGTTAACAATTCCATATTCCTGGTGCGGAAGCTTCACCCAGAGCACCGTGATGGAGTTGGGAAGACCTGGCTGCCCCTAGCAGTGACATACTGCCTTAGTGTCCTCATTCCACGATAGGGATACTCCATCTTACCTATAAGATGTGCATTGGCCAATGGCAAAGAGTATGTAAATGACTAATCACTACCATCACAATCATCCCTACGGTACTGTTGAACTATTACATTTACATGCTGTAGAAAGAGCAGGTGCCAGCTTGCTTGGTCTGTTTTGAGTGGGCATGCAGGGTCTGCCTGCTCTCTGAAAACAGCTGCAGTCATGCTGCTCTGACGAGTGTGATACCAATCCCTTGCTGATAAGCCTCCCTGGTGGCAAGATATGTTCTCTCAGAGAGGCTGCCAACTTAAGGTTGGTGCTTGACTTTTAGACTCCAATTTGGATAGCAGGTTGCTTGCCTGGACAGAGCTCACTCACATCTGCCCACAGGGTCTGGGTGGTCATAGACCATACGCTGAGCTCCAGTTAACCTTTCACTTCTGTATGGGAACGCTGCAAGAAACTATGCATTACATCTACCCACACATACCACACCCTGCTTCTTTACAGACAGCTATCCATTAACAAAAATAACAATAAAAAAGCCCCCTAGGGAAATATACTTCTGAGAACCTGTTTTGCTAACATGCTGCCACTGTGAGATACATATAATCAACAAAAGCTATGCCACAGCAGATTTTTTTACTATTATATGTTCTGTCAAGGGAAGCTTCTTATTTACGAAAGCACGTATTTAGTAAAACAGACATTAACTGTGTAGTTGATGATCGCCGGCTAGTGCCCTTTTCCTAGGCAACTGCCAGCCCGTACCCTGGCAACCTCTTTTATAACCATCTTGCATTGCTTTTGGAATGGTATCATTAGCAGAAACAGAGACGGAAGCTTTACCACAGCTGCTGCATGTCTGATTTTTTTTTCTTTTTTTTTTTTTTGCAAAGACACAACGCAGTCTCTTAGAGCTTCCAGCTACTGAGCCTAGCACAGTCATCAATAGAAGGAAAGAAAGAAGTGAAGCAATGTATTTCTCAAACTGCAAATGTAAGTAAAATTCAGGTTTTCTCTGTGATTTTTACTTTGAATTGGCATGGTTGCTTGACCTTCCATGTTAGTAATTGCCAAAATTGTAGATATTCTTCAACTCCTTTCTGTCTTCTTTTTTTTCCTATTTCACAATGTGAGGGTTGAAGGTTATTGTACTGAAATAAGATTGCTGCATTATATAATGTAGCCAGTGTTGTCATGTAGAGGAACTGGAAAGTCCCAAAGCCAGTGCATACAAAAGAGAGCTCAATTAATTGTAGGCACAGACTCCAAAAATGACTGCAGGTTTCATTAGGCAGGAAACAGTCACGGAGGTTTGAACTTTAAATTGCAATTAGCTGAACTTTCAGTCTGACTGAAAAGATTCTCCAAGGAAAACCCCTCTTTCTCTCAGTTGCCATTTCACATTACTGCCTGCAAACTCATTCATATGACGAGCTGCTCTGTCGTCCCTTGGGTGCGGTCAGCTCCAGCAGCCGTGGCAGGGGAGTAAAATCACAGCCAGCTGCTACTGGTACTACTGCTGATGCCACTGTTGGAAGGCCTGTGATTTGGCGGGGAGGAACCTGACAAACATTCAGGACTGACACAATCCTCTCTGGCATCAGTCCTGGTGCCAGATATAACCACCAGATATATCACAAAGAAACCCTTACAGGTAAAGGCAAAGAACAAAATAGACTGTGGATGTGGGTTTTACTCGGTAGCAACCATGATGTGTGTATCAGAGATGTGTTGGCGACCCCAACCTCTCTCTTGCTCCTCTCACCTTGGTGGCCTTCAATTGGAACTTTGAACTTCTCTAGTGTAAGAATTCAATTTAGTGTTGAAAAATGAAATTTGATAAAGCATGCTCTCAGTTACCAGCTGTTGCTAAAATATCACTTGTTTTGAACACTGTGAATTGTGCCAGTACAATGTTGTATTGTTTTCAAAGTAGGCAAGATTACTGTGGTGGGTCATGTTGGTTTCGTGATTATCCTCTCTGTGAAGTTACAGTTCACAGGTAACTATGCACATTTAGCCTTGGTCCTGGAAAAAGCAATTTTAGAGGAGAGTTTGGCAGAACACCTTCCCTTGCTCTCTCGCATAGGGTTCTCTTTAAAAAAAAAAAATAAATCAATATTTTATAAAGAATGCAATACTTGTCGTATTAAGTTGAGAATTATCATCTTCTATCTTGAGTGTATTTTCAAACACTTATCCATTAGTGCAGGAACAGAAATGTGAGGCAAGAAGACCAGAAAGCAAATGGAGAAACCTTCTTACAGCATCTGGAATTCCAACAAATTTTTAAGTTCTTGGGCTGACTTACCCTCTCTATATGAGAGCTCTACATCATTTTTTCCCTGCTTCTCTACAATGTATTCCACTACCAGTCAACTACATTCAGAACCAGAATTATCCTTTTATCAAAGAAGAAATAGAGTTACCAGTCTTCTACTCTGTCTTCTTACCCAGTAGCACCATCACCATACCCAAACTGTCCTTTAAAGGTGTTTATCTAGTCTGTGCTTATCTAATCTGTCCTTAAAAACAATGTCTCTTAGCAACCTATTTTCAAACCTAATTACTGCTGCTGTTTAGCCACTCCCTCTGAATACCAGCTCTTCTCTGGCAAGAACATTGCCATCTTGCATTGTTTGCCCTTTGCTTTTTAATTAACCCATATTAACCCAATTTCCTCCTCCACATCAGCAATGCAGTTTTTACTTTTTCCAACTTTTCACATATCTATCCGCTCCACTCCTATTATACATTAACTTGATTGCTGCTGCTATCTTTTTTTATTCCTCATTTATTTTCCCCTGTTCCTGACAGTTGCTATCCAAATTAGTGGAAATGTCTACAGAGGTTTACACTAGGTTCTTGCTTGGATACCTTTCAGATTTCTTCTCTAAGTTAAATTCTTCAAGACTTCATGCAGTCTATATAACTAATTTTAGTTGCTTCCTGCAATCCACCATGCTCCTTGCCATACAACCAGACATCCCTTTGAGATCTAAATTTTTCCTCACTATATTTTCCTGCTCTCTTCCACTTTCATTTGAAATGGAAGTTGTCCTTCAAAGAAAGCATTTTTTTTTATCCCTTCATGAAATTCTTGAGAACCCATCTTTTCTACAAGTATTTTAGCAGTAATGAGCTCATGATTCTCTCTGCTGTTTATACCTGTCTGTCAGCATCTCAGGACATCTCATCCTGCTGGCACATTCTTGCTACAGTAGAACCTCATGCACGTTTAGGTGCTAGATTAATAACTGCAACATTAATACTGTCTTCAGGTCCTGGCCTATAAAAGTCATGGGGACTGTTCTGGAAAGAAAGACACACCAGGTATGGGGGAGCATTTCACTTAAACTTGGCTAGAGCTACCAGTGGTTTTAAAAACATTTAGTTTAAAAAGTTCTTCCTCAATTGTATGATGCTATCTTTCCTCATTAAGCCTTTCTCATACTTCCTGTTTTCAAGGTAATGGTTCTGCATTGTGGTGAACACGAGTAACTAAAGAATCAACAAACATTTCTCCAAAGACTGCAAGACATTCCTCTGCCATGTTTTGTTGGCTCTGTGTGTGAGAGTATTTCAAGGGCAGGTATATAACCTTTCCATTAAACAATGATGGAAGTTCAAGTGAACTTCAATAAAGTATAGTTACTTTGCAGCTTTGGGAAAATAGCCAAGATACACACTGTAAGGACTAAGTGAAAATAAACTAGCACAAAGAGCTTCTTCAAACTGCTTTATTTACAAATTTACATGATGGATATATAAGCCAAGAGGCAGGCAGGTCCCTTCCTTTGTGACTGACTGTAGCTATAGTAGCCCTGTCTCAAAGCCTTACGTCTTACCTGAGACTCTGACAACCTCTCCAGTGCTAATAGCTAAACTCCTCCCTCCCACTGGTGGACTCACTCTCCCTCTTTTCATTTCATCTTCACACTACTATTTCTATTCCAGATTCTTCCAGTTTGGGGGTCAAAATTCTAGGATTTGCTTTGTGTTAATCAAGGAAAACTTTTGAGAGAAATATTTTTACAAATACATAATGCTCACAGGGGAAAATCTCTGCCAGAATCATCATTAACCAAGATGTCAGCATCTATATCGTCTTGGCTCCAGACTCCTTAGACAACAAAAGTCACCTCAATACCATGAGTACACCTCACTCACATGTCAGTGACAGTATGGTCACAGCAGCACAGAACTCAGGATGAGTAAGTTTTTCAGCTGCTCGCTATAACTCATCTCTCCTTTAGTAATCACGTTAACAGTAATCCCAGGTCCTTTCTAATTTTGCCAAATTCTGTACTAAAAGAATCAAAATTCCAATTCAGGAGCAGATCTGAATTTTGTCTTCAAGCAAGGTGTTTCCCAACAGCAATGGCCACTACTCTATGATACACAGCAAAGTCACTGGTTTAAAAAACAAAATAAAACCACCATCAACTGTTGTTTTGAAGTAATTACTGACTACAAAGTCAGGCTGGAATGTACTGCATACCAACTAAAATATATCGTAGCTATAGTCTAATACCTTGCTAAGCCAATAAAGACACTTCCCTGTGGGGCATATGTGAAGTTTGACATACTTTTTCTAACTATGCTGAAGACTAGATGATGGGGTTTTCTGCTATGTCTCACTGTAAAAATGCATAACTCCCAGAATCAGTGCAGACCCTGCTTCTTTAGGACGCTCCTGGCAGCTCATAAAAGGAGAACAGTTGAGCAGGCGGTAACTAAATAATTATAATACTTATACAGCATACAAACTTGGACCAAGCCAAGGTTTTAAACACATACATACTTTATTTGCCTACACTACCCCTGCCCTTTCTCTAAGGGCTTTATCCATATACCTGATTTTAGCAAACACATTTTAGTACAACAAACAGACAATTTTAGAAAGAAAAGCAATGAGGGTTCTTCAGCTATCACAGATGCGCTGGGAACTGTTCACTCCGATACACCCATTCACAGCCCAGCAGCACTGCAACCATTACAGAAGTATCCACTGCTGCTCAAACAAATGAGATATATATTTAATATACACACACACAGCCCTTGGGTGACAATGGCCATGAAAAATGTATTTTGTTAGACTCCTGGAACCAATGATTAGAAAAATAATGTAGAAGCATAATTGTTATCCCTAACCACAAAATGCCTCGAGGCAGTTGCTGTCACAGTGAGAGTCTATTAAAAGCATGGCCATTTCCCTCAAACACGGTTGAGCCTGCACCATGTGAAATTTCAAAAGCATTCTGTCATTCTGGACATAAAATTTTTATTTTTGTCTCTGTATTAACGTAGCATTTTTAAATACAAATATTCGAAGCAGGTAACCAAGCTACAGAAAGTTAATTGATAAACAACTGAATTTTGTGGTCATTTCTAACCCCCTTTGTTCCAAAATCTCATCAGTCAACCCCAAAGAAACCTTAGTAAGTCAGAAACAAGCATGCTTGGCAAAAAGCTCTCCAAATTTCAGTCACAGATCACTGCAGTTTTGCTTCTGTTCAGCAAGGCTGCGTCCAAACGCAGTATGTATTAGCTGTTAATTCAGCCCATGTAAACTCAAGAATGCAGTTGTGCTGGGGGGTGGGTCCATCCCCATCCCCCTCACCCCCTCTCTTTTCCCTACTGTCTGAAATGGAGCTGGGAGAGCAAACTAAGTATGTAACAGCAGTCACACTGTTGAACCGAGCTTTACCAGAGCTGTTCTAAATTCCCTAATGTACTTCTGTTCTTAGTTTAAACTTAACTTTAATGATCTACAATTCACTTTATAGATCTGGAATTGCCCTTTCCTAGCAATACACAGCTTCCCGTGATTGTACAGACCAGCACAGCTGAGGTTACAGTTCTAAAGCATCTCTGATAACTCTTACCAATAATAAAACTTTATATAAAGATAGACGCAAGAAAGCTGTTAGCTATCTAGCAGAAGAGCTCTTGCTGTCTGAAGCATAAACTTATTAGCAACCATAAGTGTTTTCATTCATAAAAAACTTACGTGTTTCTGTTAGACAAAGCTTCAGCAAACATAATCCAAAAGTTGCCCGTAAGGAGAAGCTGACCATTGTTTTCTCGGAACTGTTTTGCAAAACCAGAGATCCTTGCAAGCTGCGGAAAGAAGAAAAGCCCGGACGCTTGTTACGCCTGCAGTCAATAAGTCTGAAGTTTGCTGCACTTTTTATTCTGATTCAAAGGAACTGAAGTAATGACATAACTGGGAGGGGGAGCTCCATCAAAAGTCACACCCATATTGCAACAAAAGTTACCCAGCAGTGGAAGAAGGGGGGTGGGAGGGGAGCCAGTACTGACTAAGCAGCCACACTTGAGTTTTAAAGAGGCACTAAACCTCCTCTTCCTACACAAGTACAGTCAAAAGTTGTATTTACGGCGCTTGCAGGAAAATTTGTGTAATCTCTCATGAGATAGCTCAGAAAAGGCACTGTTTGTTATAAGCTTGCCCTCCTGCATTTTAAAAATCTCCTTATTATTGCAAACCAGATGAACATAAAGCACTAGAGTTTCTGAACCCCAGCAAAGCGTCTACAACAGCCTGGATGTTTCCCCAAAATATTTTGCTTATTCTGTCCCATCACACCGTTTTCTCTTTTTGGAGTTCAATTTAGCGCAAGCAAAATGCCTGCTCTGCAATGAACCTTTCTAAAATGTTTCTGTTTGTCCCTGGAGGATAACGTCATGCAGAAGGTAAGTTGAGATGGTTCAGTCTCCCACAGCCCATTCTACCCTTGGCTTCTCTGCACAGGCTGCTCCAACAAAAGTGGTAAACTAATGCCAGTGCCAGCAGTGATACTGAGGACTAAGGCTGATATTTTATTGTATTGATGGCATGAGGTATGGAAGGAATTATTCCTCCTATTCCCAATTCGCAAAGCAGAGAAACCAGATGAGAACATATGACAGTCTTTGACATTCAGACAAGGTCTCAGTTCCTGAGGGACACGTGTTCATTGCAGTGTGGGGTTTTGTGTGACTCTAGATGCCTCATGAAATCCTTGGCAAAAACCTCAAAGCCTCTGTAGATAAGCGAAAGGCAGGTCTGTTGTGTGCCTTAGCGATTTCTTGTGATGTCTCCATACACTGGCCTCTCTTCAGAGCTGCAGAATTGCGACAGTGGTTTGTGTGCAGTGGTATGAGGTCTTGGTCAGGGATCACCAAAGCCAGTACATCTCACCTTGAACAACCAACATGTGGCAATGACTGACAGGCAGTAATGCCCTGATTTCAGTTTCACTCGGCAAATTTGAAATGAATAGTTCTATATCAGATTACCATTTTGTCGATCCTCCCACTTGAAAGAATTCTCTCATTAATTTTTCATCTCCCTTAACACAAACAATGGAAAAATACAGACAGGTCTTTCCAGCCACAGGCACAAGAACGTTACACAAAGAGGTTTTCAGGACTTTGCCTTTTCTTTGACTTTTGACTTAGAGATGGCTGGAGATCCTTCCCTCAGTCAGCCGAATTTTTAGCAACAGGTTCCAACAGGCTTTTCCTACAGGTCTAGAATATCTGATGGGACAAGGTTAAATTGAAAATTTTTCCTTAAAACACAAGGGATCTTTTTATTAAGAAGCTAGCAACTTTGAAGTTACAGATAAAACACGTTTTATTTAGTGAATGTGCTACTTTTTCTTTTGAAACAAATGGCTTTAAAAGCAAGGAAAAAACAATCTCCTATACACCTTACTGTTTATAGTGGTGGAAAAGAAATAGTTCTGTGAATTCCTGTAGGTTTACAGCTATAGATATTTTGGCATCAAAATATATGAATGAAATTTAGTGGGATTTAAAATGCTGGTGCACAGTTAATGCATGTTGTAAGTTTACTAAGCATATCTTTTTCTTCAATTGCTAAATGACTTTTAAAATTCACCCCTATGGATGAAACAAAAGAATGAAATATTTAATCAAAATTTAGGTATCTTTGAGTATTATTTTTTTGATGAACATAAAATACCTCTCTGTTAATGTCTTGTATTCACAATTATATGGAATGAAAAAATGAAAATAAGCTTTCTTTGGCACAGGTAAATGGAGAGTAATGTCCATTTCAGGGATGTGGGCAAGTGTGACAGAGGCAAAAGTCTTACTTTACCAGGAGTGGAAATTCCTAGTCTCTTCACGGTCTGAGGTTTCTAATTCTAGCCCTTCTGACATCAGATTATGAACAGGTTGTTTTCTCAATACTGAATATTATTTGATATGCATCTTAGACTTCTCAGTACTTCTGCGTGTGTTTGGCGGGGGTGGGTGGTATTCCACTTTGGAAAGTCTCTCTCTTGCTTGTTGCCCTATAAAATTAGGCTAAGATTAGGCATGTTTAAACCAGGTGCATGGATGTGCTAATACCTAATGCAAAAGGAAACGACAGATGTATACAAGAAAAATAATTAATCACAGTACGTCATTTCATGTGATGAACCACAGAAATAATTAATGAACTGTATGTATGTAACACATAAGTTTGTCCATTTCACATGCCATCTGCCTGCTTACACACCAGCCTAGGACACACACTTGCATTCCAATGCACTGAGCACTTCAAAGAGCTGCCATTAACAAATAAATTAAAAAACTGACAGAAAAATATTTCCTTCTTTCCCACCCAAACATGGAATTTCTCCCCTAAAATATGCTGGCCTGATGTAGACAGCAGTCCAAATTTAGCCTGGGTGCAGGGCCTGATGCTACCCAGAAAATTTACTCAAAGGAGATGTACAGGTCTGCGAAAAGCTTTTTGGTTTGGGGGTTTTCTTTGTGAGAAATACATAACTTTTCCTTTAGCTTGGGATAATCTTAGTATTTAGGAACAGAAAAATCCTAAAGCAAATCTTCAGCTGAGGAAATGCAGCAAAGCATCACTTTAAGTTGAGCCTATTAGTTTATTCCCATTGTGGATTTGTTCCTGTGACATTATTGTTAACAACACAAATCACATAGTGAAATGTTTGAGCTTTTGGAATTTGATTACTCCCTTGGCAACAAGCAGTTAAATTACTGACACTAAAAATTTGTAAAATAATAAATGGTACCAAATGAATTAAGTTTTCAAAAAAAATGAAACAATATAACTAAAAAGGATAAAAACCCATCATTTAAAAAAGTGTTTTTCTGTGAAGCCTTTGACACAGCAGATACTGAATCTATGATGGTGCAATATAGTACAGGAACACCAAAATAACCCATTCATGATTTTATCACATACGTGAACTGTAGCCAGCACCAATTAATTTTGATTAAAATCCTATTAGGGACTACATGTGTTGGAGCCCTAGAAAAGGAACATGCATGGCTTACAGCAATATAAAGAGATGTTCTTGCAGGAATCCCCATAGAGGATGAAATTCTGGCCTAGCTGAAGTCAAAGGCCAAAACTCCACTGAATTCAGTGGGGCAGCCTCTCCCTGTAATGTATATTTATTTGGATTTTATTATGTGGACAGACCAGAAAGTGAATGTACCTGAACTTACAGTGACAAAAATGACAACAATGGAGATCAGTTTCACTATCAAATGGGAACAACTGACGGGGGTGTGTGTGTGTGTGTGTGTAATTTTGTTTCTGCCAAAATAGCCGGCATTTCTATTGTAAAAAACAGAAACTTCGAAAAAGAAAGCTCCTAATTTTTGGAAAACCTTTTTTTTCTATTATCAGCAGAAAGACTTTTTTTTTTTAAATTAAAAAAAATCCTTTTCTGAACATATTTTGGTGGAAATTTCAAGCCTGTTATGGGGAGTTGAAGAACACAGTCCTGGTGAATATAAAAAGCACAAATCTCATTAGGTAATTCTGGTCATGGCAGTGTACATTCTGCATAGACTACAGCTGGTCTGTGAGACTGGCTGTAAGTCAGTTTTAGGGGAGGAGGGAGGATTTTATACCCATTTAACTGCAATCTCAATAAGATATGGTATTTTTAATAAGATTTCCTCCTGTGTCCCTAGACTGCAATCTTGTTTCCTGCATTTCAGACCGGATTTAATTTCCATGATCAACCCTGAAACCAGGTTTTGTAATGGAAATGGTTGTAAATGCTTCAGTGTAGCAAATCCTGTACTGCACACTTTTCTTGGGCTCTGAGTGCTGATGAGAAGGCATAAGAAGAGCCTATGCTGGTTTAAGCCAGAAAAGCTGCTCGTTTGGCTGGAGGGCAAAGCACTCCCTTGGGAAGTTGGGTACCCGGTTCTACTGCCATCAACCTTTTGTTCCTAGATGTAATTTACAGCCTGTGTCCTGCAGAGAGTTAGGAAGATGAACAATGTCTCCTAGTTGTTTACTTCTGAAAAAGGCAGCAACCCAGATTGGCACCTACTGCGTGGATTCATCAGCCTGTTTTACTGGTTTGTCCCAGATCCCTAAACAACTCACTAATCCAACACAAGCAAAAATCTTAACAGCCAGAATCGCTCAAGTAGGCCATAAGAAACTCTTTGCAGCAAGGTTTCTCCTGCGGCAGACCATGTGGCCCCATCAGCTTTCCTGTTCCTAGCACCATTCAAAAGCATTCAGTCCCTGGCTGACCCACATGGCTCCCAGCAGAGCACAGGCAGGAAATCACAGTACCAGTCCACATTCACAACTTTCACACCACTGTACGCAGTTAATTACTATGTCGCTGTTGGAGATGGGGCAGGAAATCTGCACACAGCGGCTGCCACCAGATGTCCAAGCATGCAGCACAGACATGCTGAATACATTAGTGACTAACTGAGCCACAAGCAGCTGTGTACAGGGCTGGGGGGTGGGAGGAGTACAAGGGCAACTGAGGAGACAGATATTCTCTGTAGATGGTTTCAGTCTGCCTCTGCCCCTCCCTCCCCCTTGTCGGCCCTCCCAGCGCACACCATGCAACAAGAGCCTGGAAACTGATATATCAGAGCATGAGCTGCCATCTTTTCACTAAGCATTCTGTATTCCCACTTCCATTTCTTTCATTTGCAGTTTAACAATATGTAAATCAAGCTTATACCAGGCCATCTCCAGGATATGCTCTGTCTCGTCTCCCTCACTCTCGTCCCTACTGTCTTTCCCTTCTCTTCCTTTTGATTTTGCTTCTTGACTTCTACCTCAACTTCTCTTTCTCGTCTCCACTCATTTCTCCTTTTTCTTAGCCCCCATCCTTTCTCATCCACTCTCCCTTCTGTGCAGCATGTTGGAATAATTAAATCAAACATTTAAAGCTCCAGAAGAGCAGGTGAGGTTTACAAAATGCAAACATTCACATGACTCAGGAAACACTTGATATTTGCATAAGCAAACTGTTAACTGTACCTACAGATAAATCCTTAGGCACTCCTATGTCTAATATGGACCTCACCAAAGCCCTTCAAAGTCAAGGGAAGTTTTCTACCGATTTTGAGGAATTTTGAGTCAAGCCAGCTGTGAACAGTGTTTGGTTTAGTCCCAGTATCTATATTGTGATAACTCTGCATACTGTGTTACATTTTTTCCCTGTGTATATATAATTTGAGAGGATAGAAGGATTACATCAGATTTATAGCCACTGATAAAATATTTTCCTATCTAAAGAAAGTAAAAACCAAATTTTAGTTGGATTCATTCATGGAACAGTTTCTGTTCACACCAGGTCTGTTTGTGCCAGTCTTGCCATAGCCACATATAACATAGCCACATTTAGGCTGTGCCCTAAACATAGCAGTGTGGGAATGAATAGTTAAGCCTGTCTTTTCCAGTTATGAAGAACACTAAAACCAGACCTAGTCTGTATATAAACAGAAACTTACTGAATTTCAGCAGTCTCCCTGTTAGTCAGTTTATGACCCCTGTGAAAGGTGGAAGGGAAGGAAAAGTATCCTAATTTTAGACCATAATAGGCATGTTTGTTTTCAGAGACAAAGATAATAGCTGGTGCCAGTCTGGCTCTAGGAGGGAAGGTGCAGGTGTGTGCACATCATATGATGAACAGGGTGAGAAGGCTGACAGGCACAGCAGTGCTAGGTTTTGGATTGCTAAACTTGCTGGGTAAAACACACACCAGGCAGCCTGCCCCTCTTATATGGCTTTAGGTAATGCATTGGTACAGCAGTAGTATCTTCTTCCTCAAACGGGCAAAAGGCCTTTTGGCTTGTTGGATGCGCAGACATCAGCAGCAACTATCATTTCACCCTTTCTCCCCGCCCCCAAAAAATTTTTAAACCCTGTTAGTTCTGCAGGTTAAACATAGCCAGGAATCAATGAACTTGGCTCCTCCTGGTGCAACAGCAGCAGCTTGTTTACTAAGTTTTGATCCTTTCCGCCTGGACATACCCAGACAAAGCCAGGGCAGCTGTCTCCCTGAGCCCATCTGGAAAACAGGGAGCCCGAGGAGATGCCTCAGGTCCAAACGGCACTAAGTGGCCCTCCATGCATGGAGAATGCACAAGGCAGGAAACCCCCCAGTTTGCCCCTTGGAGCTCACTTGGGAGTGTGTAGAGGTGGCAGTTAGGAAAGCATTTTTCATTTCTGAGGTCCACATAATTTATGTGGGAATTGTCAAGGAAAATAAATGATTACTTCTGAGGGAAATTGCTTTCTCTGTATAAATAAGCAAAAGAAAGTCATTCTGGGTGACTCTGCAGGCAGGAGTTTTGTGTGAGGCTGGGACAGAGGCACAGAAAACGGATTTCATAAGATCAGTGAGACAGAAACTCTGTTTTTGCACATTTCCATGTTCCTGAATTTCTGGTAGAGATAAGGGAGGAGCTGAATGCTGTTACAACACAGTGAGTTTATCTTAGAACTGGGAATTGTCATACTAGACCACACATCCATTGCCTACTTAACAACTTGGCTTAAGTAACAATGAAGGCCAGTATTTTAGAAACGAAAAATAAACACTCATTTGGGATATTGTTACATAGTTGGTAAGAGTTCAATTATGTATTGAAGTTTATTACATACCTAGAATAACACAGCTGTGTTTGAGAATGTATGTTTCTTACTGATCAAAAGCTGATATTACTTGTGGTTTATTTGCTTTGTCTTTTCTTTAGTAATATTGAGTGACAATAACTTACTGAAGTTAAGAAAAAAATATTACCTTGAATATGATTTTGAAAATGTGCTTGCATTCAGTTGCACTCCTTTTGGGTTGCCTTTTGAGGGATGTTTGAGGTGACAGGATCTACCAGCAAGAGATATTAGCTGGATAGAAATTCTATACAGAAAAAAAAAAAATTCAATGTTTTATGCAATTGTAAATTACAAAATTTGCACTATGCTGGTGATTTATATAAATACACTAATCATCAAATGACACAGTATCACATGATCATCATTGCTAACCAACCCCATATCACTTTTTGGTTCCTGCATACTACTTTTTCAATCATTTGTGATTCATTGGTACAGAAAACATTTGTTCAGAAATTTACCAGATTCTTCTGAATAATGCATGTCTAAAATATTTGCAATGTGTTCACAAACTTCTAATTCGCAGAAATGTACAACTGGCAATAAATAAAGTATTATGAGTTATTTGTTCACCTCTAAAGCATTACTTATATATGCTAAACATTTTATTGAAGTGTTGGAAGGATTAAGCAGGTCTTGTCTGAACAGCATTTTGAACAAGTCAGATCTGGAAAGCTATTAAGACTCCTTCAGATGTTAAAGTTTCAGCCAACTTGCAGTGAATTTACAAGAAATGATGTATGTCTGAGTCATCTGAGATTTCAAAGATATGATATGAGAGCAAATTCAGTGTTATACAAATGGATATGGGAACTAGCAAGAGAGTCTGCAGTTTATCTGCTGTCCATTGTACCTGGAAGTCCCATCAGTAAAAAGCTCCTTTTCCTATCTTTTGCAAGAAACATTAAGATAAAGATGTTTATACACATAAAGATTTAGCTGGGATTCATACTCCAACCAGTTTGCTTTCTATAACCAACCCTTCTTTAATTGTTACAAGAATTTAATGAAAAGTTTCCCTAGGGGAATGGGTAGGAGAGGCCGAGATAATAGAAGGAAGAAAAAAATGTCCTTTTAGTCTGATAGATCTGGTACTCTAATAACCTCTGCATGCCACTATCAAGCAGGAACTGCTAGCCAATACTACAAAAAAGAGTATCATACTAAACAGTTTTTTGAGAGTCTTGGGACAAAATGGAATGTGTTGAGTGCACTCCTGCAAAGCTTCTTTCCCTTATACAGGAGGAAAGTCAGTTTGGTATTAGCCATTAGTCACTGTTTGGTATTAGTCACTATTTGGTATTATCCAGGAAGGATAGATTTACAGCAGCATCAGCTCTTACAAATGTATTACTCCTAAGTGATTAATGATATGAGGCATATCTCAAGGGGCATAGATGTGAGATAGACAGGCTATGAATGTTCAACAGTCTAGTTCAAATAAAGATACAAGGATACAAAAGCTTATCTCAACTATTTAAGGATTCCTTTTTAACTTCTCCCTCCCGTATTCAAATTCAGTTCTTCAGTCCCAGCCTAGCTTGTTTTTCCTCTCTGCTTAATCACACATTTCTCTACAGACAGGTATCTGAAACCCAGTTCACATGGCCCAGTCTTTGCTGAACCTAGCAATTCCAGGATACTTTGCACTTTTTCTAGCTTAGCCCATTGGGGAACTAATTGAAGCACTCATAGAAAACTGAGAAATAAAAAGGTAAAAATACACCATACGCTGCTAGTCACATGCAGCCAGAAACTCTTACCGAATGTCTGAGGAGGTTCAGATTGCACCTCTCAAGAGGTTTCTCATTTCCTTCCAAAATATGGGTGCATCATGTAGAGGGCATAGCAGATCCTTTGCACAATATTGTTAAGTATGAGAATTTCAGACAATAGAAATATTTTTCTCTAACTGCAAATATAGGTTACAATCTTAATTACTCAGATTGTGATTATCTGAATTAGAATGCAGCCAAGACTGTAAGAGTAAACACACACCTGTGAGTGAGTAAGACCAGAGTATTTGATTGTACTGGGTTTTTGCCTGGGATGTGGAAGACACAGATTTAAGTCCTTTATTTGCTATGACCATTTCAACCACAGCTGCTCTCCCAAGAGTTGCGCTAGCTAGTGACAGTTCGGTCCCCTTGAGCTGGGTGTCTCTCAAGCATTCGTATTGAAGTTGCTCCATTTTGCTTAGGCAGTTAGGGAAATATTAGGCCAGAGAGATAAACTGAACCTATGGCTGGATGGCTTTGTTTGATATTCTTGTGGGAGAATCAAAGTCCTCTTATTTCCGCAGGGAACAGGCAGTTTAGCATGTATTTGCACATCTGCATAGCAAAGAAAGCTCTAGCCTGCTGTCAGCTGAGTCCCCTTCAGAGCTGAAAACATTGTAGCCACAGTTATATGGCATTGCATATGAGCTAATTAGCCTTGCATATAAGCCTAACTAGCTAGGACCAGCTGCATTCTGGTAGTGATCTACAGCTTTCAGGAATTCATGCTTCCACATAGCTTGGCATTACATGTCTTTGCCCTCTTCTGTACACTGTACATGTACACTGAAGTCATGTCCCTAGTCCCTTGAGGTGAGCTTACCTAAAGGACCCAGCACATTGCAGGATAAGTCACCAGTAACACTGCTTGTGGCTTTTCAGATGAGAAAGGGGAATATCTCCCACTGAAGTCTGGGGCAGTCTGTCCTTTCCCCACCTCCCTTCTTTTTTTCTTTTGCGAGGCTCTGCAGGATTTCAGATTTTGCTGGTATGGATTTAGGCTGAAGCAATAGTCTATTCAGTAATAGATAAGAAGTTCTTAGCCAAGCAGGAAATCTGGCCAAGCAAGACTAGGAAAAATTCCTCTTGAGACTCAACTGGAGTAAGTGATAAAATTCAGACAGGAAAAAAATTAAGCTGAACAGTAGGAAGGTCCTGCTATGATACCAGCTACATAGTGGAATAGCTTCTGAGAACACGCTCATCCTTGCTGAATGATGGATGAGATGACTAGACCTTTTTAACTATGAGTCTGTGATTCACTTAAGAGGATCCCACATCTCAAGTGCTATACTTGAAACATCTGAACAGTCACTGAAACCAGCACTAGGAATTAATCACATCATGGTGGGATTTGCCACTCCTCAGAGACTTTACTGCAGACAAGGGGTGCTTTCAGTCACACAGCTTTCAGACTGAAACTCAGCTAGTAGCTTCCTCTATTTCTTGGAACACAGCTTAATTACTTTATGGGAAAGAACTTTTGTATTTTAACCTGTCTCATCTTTATTCATGTTATTGACCATCTCACAGACATCCTGGATTTTACATTCCTCAAGAATCCATTTTATCATCCCTGACAGATGAGAGATTACCAGTAGATAGCCAATTACTAGGTTAAAAATGAGGAATAGTCTGAGTATGAATTCATGAGATTCATTCTTAATGGTCCCTTACTTTGTGCTCCAAAAGAAACACCAACTTATCTACACTTTCCTCCACTCAGTGCCTTCATCATGGAAAGATGTCACCATGTTCTGGGCTGTGCAATGCAGTTAGAGCCTCACAGGACCAAGATCTCAGAATTATTTCTACTGCCTCACTGATTCAGTAATTGCTTTCAACATAAATGAGAGAAAACATATGTTTTGATGCCTGACTGAATTGAGAATTCAAGTCACAGGCATTGTAAAGAAACAAATCTATACAAAAAAAGAGTTCTCCTAAAGAGACATATAGTGATCTTCTAGGTCAAGTACAATCTCACTGCCATGCTATTACACATTCATCAGTGCTTTCCACACTGAGCTATTACTTTGCAAATAATGTTCACTTTTTAGAATGGTAGGTGGTGCTAAGGAATATTGGAAATAATAACTGTGCAGCTCTTACTTGTTTCATAAATTCTTATGAGTAGAGTGATACAGAGGGAAAGACATCATAGAAAAAAGGGACACAGGATTTGAAACATGGGTACCAGGACTGGGCTAAACACATTCTTTTCTGGTTGGCATTATTTTAATGTGGTCAATGAATCATGAAACATGAAATATATATTGCCCTCTTCCTATAAATATGGTAGTAGAGTAAGGAACAAGTATAAGATTTGTCAGGAGATATGTTCTTTGTCACTGAAAATATCAATTCTAGAGAGACAGAGATCTCAAGCAAAATGTACTTCTATATTGTCCTTCAGATGACTCTTTACAATGCTCATTTATGTGCATGATTTTAGCCATGCAACACTGACCATACAAGCAACACTAAAATATCTTCATAAATCTGAGAGCCATGAGACAAGTTATAGAAAGCTGGGGGAAAAGAGGGCAGTTCCAGGAGAGGTTCATATGATGATGGCTCCTCTTCCTTTCTGGGGCAGAGGTGAGTTGAGATGGACACACATCTCAGCTGAGTTGCTGAGGGCGACCCAGCAACACTGGCCTCAGCCATTCTTTCCTACAGGCAGAGACTCAAATTCACCAGAAGCTTTGGTCCCAGCTGAGCCTTCCCCATTGCTAAGTAGTTCCAGAATGAAGCTATGCAAGGATCATAAGCCACAGTTTGATCCTCTGTGTATTTAGTTTTTGGCCACTTGTCCTGAATGTAAAAACTCTAAGATGGAGTTGTCCTCTTAGAGGTAGAAAAGTAGTTTCTTGATCTGAGTAGAGATCCCTATCAGTGTAAAAATACCTTTTCCCAAGACAAACACAATTTTTGACAGTTTGAACCCTTTCAGAATTTTGAGATCTGAGTACTATCTATCAGCCAGTCTGCAAGTCTGTGTGGAAAGCAGTCTGAATTCAGATGTTCAGCCCGTCTTCGGAAGAATTATGATCAACGTACAACCCAAACAGCACTCAGATGTATCTCTCAATGACCTTAAACTTAGTACAACAAAAGGAGAATAAGATACGAAATAAGGTCTTAGAAATTTGGTCTGTTCCACACTTGAAGTATTAAAATCAAGGAGCTTGATTTCCCCATTTCAGTTGTAAAGTTTAGCTTTGGTTAGGAATCAAAACCTATCCCTAAGGCTGAACACTTACAAATGTAGGACTATTTCCAGTAAAGCAATATGTCTCACCAGGCCAAATACTATGTTGACTTTTCTCCCTGTGTATACTCTAAAACCCAACAGATTTTAGAGGGGAAAGGAAACTCCAAAGTCTCAAGAATTTCTAATAAACTTCAGCGTGCCTTCTCTGTTAAATCAAAGACACATCAGAATTTGCATCTCTGATGATTGCTATGAGGTGGAAAGAGGTGCAAACAGCAGAGAAAAGGTGAGCCTGGAAAGAATTCAGAAACCTGCTTTAAGCCATAATCTCAATTCAGATCCAAGCTTGAGAAAGGACACATAAGCCATGATAGGGACAGAGAACTCATTTCCACCCAGCAATTAAGACCACGTTGTCTCAATCAGTAATCATTTGCACATAATCACCACGTACTCACAGTCATTCTGGATAAACAGAAATGCACTTCTTAAATTTATTTTTTAATTCACCGTCAAACACATTTGTTTAATTATTTTCAAAAGCTTTAGAAATGGAATCAGAAGCCATCTGTGGAGTTTATAAACAAACTCGTTTCCAAATGAGGAAACACATTTTTCTCAACATCCACCTTAGTCCAGTCATTCCTTTCCTTTGCATGTGGCTACATGACGAGTGAAGAAAAGACATAAATAACAATGCCAAGTATTTGGCAATGAACTCTCTCTGCTACAGTCAAGAAACTGCACAGCAGATGAGAAGCTCGAGAACATAATTAAAAGGAAACACAGTTACACAGTTTGTTACTGTGTAACAAAACTGGGATTTTTTTTTTTGTTGTTGTTGGGTTTTTTTTGGTTTTCGTTGTTGGGGTTTGGTTTGGTTTTGGTTGTTTTTAGTTACAATTTATTTTAAACTTGCAGAAATCCTCAACATCCTCTTAAGGGAAATACAGGCCTCAGCTATGCAGGTAGATTATAGAAAGTACCACACTGGCACTCAAGGATTGCTTGTTTTAAATATTCCTCTGTATTTCTGCACAGTTGCTCTGCTATTTGGATTCCCATGCAACTATTAATGGTGTTAGCTTTTATGGAGACATTCTTTTAAAGGAGAGGAATAGTAGCAGAAATATAATTTCTGATTTGGTTGTAAATGCCCATCACATTAGGTTCTCTTAAGCATGCTTTTAAAAATAAGGAAAAAAATATAGTTGTGATATCAGGCTCCTTTGTATCTATTTTCATTTTGACATGCAAATGAAGGCTGAAACCTCCACAGTAGCATGCAGTCATCCAAAGACACTTGTATGTGTATATATATACTTATAATATTATATATACGTGTGTGTGTGTAAAACAAGAAACTTTATGAATCACCCATCACATACTTAAAGAACAAAACTACAAGAATATGTGAAAAGGGGATTCCTGAAGGGCTTCAGTAGAATTCAGCTATGGCATTAACCCAAATCAAGGAACCACTTCTCAGTATCTCTCTGCAATAATTTGGTTCTGACTTTTGTGATTTCCTTGATATTCTTAATCCTGATCAGGTTTAAATAAAGTAGGTACTAAAATTGATCATCTCTTTAAAGACAAGGGAAATTCCAGTGCAAAGTCACTACTGCCACTACTGACCATATTTTAAAAGAGAACAACCCAGTTTGATCTCTCTTTGGTGTGGGAGAATAGGAACTTATTCTTTCAGATACTGCTTTACATAGGTAGCTACCTATATACTTTTGATGCTAGATACCTACATTCAAGCAGTTGTTCAGAGCTGTGATGCTGTGTGAATGGAAATATTTCCTTAGAAAACTGAGAAATCTACCTAAACCTCAGAGGAATGTGAGATTTTAGAAGTAGCCCTATTCCTCTCAACATTTCCTGCCATAGCTGTAGGAAATGCCCTTTGTAGATCCCATTTAGAGATACTTGAGTTGGATACTTGTCCACTCTATAGGGAACTCTGCGTGAGGTTCTGGCTTCTATCTGGGGAGCCATAGGGCTGACACACCTAATCATTAGGTATTTGAGTGCTTTACTGGATCTAATCGAAAAAAGCACATTCCTCAGAAATTATGTCAGTGATTCTGACTGGTTTCAATGGGACTATTCTTGGGCTTAAATTTGTGAGTTTAGGTATTTTGCTGAATGAGAGAGCTCGTGTTGTTACTTGATCACTGATTACCACAGAGACATTATTATAATGTCTGTTTCTGTTACTTATAACTGGGCAAAATTAATTTGAACTGCTGCCATTGTATTTGCTTATCACTGTACACTGCTTTAAATCCCCCAAATTGGGCTACTTAGCATGTGAGGCAATGGCAAAACAAGTTTTCTGCATTTTTTCCTGAACTCTGTAATCTGAATTCTGCCCAGGTAAATCACACTTTTAACTAGTAAGATATGGAAGACTGATATGTAAGATAGGAAATTACAAATTATAACAAGATTTCTTTGATGTTTTGCGGGATCATCTTCCATTTTTTTCCAAACAAATTTAGGAAAGACATGAATGCTTACTACAGCACAGAAACATCAATCTTACATGTTTAAGGCATGAAAAAAATGAAAGCTTTTATAATATTTAATGTGTATTGCAATTGCTTTATATAATCCTAAATTATCCTTAGGGGACCTGCAGTATGTTATGAAATGTAGAGTTATTTGACCAAATCATTAAAATATTCTTTGATTCCTGACATCTCATAAATGGAATGAAAAGTTCATGCTCTCAGCTTATTTCAGAACTGTATAGCTCAAAAGTGTAGTCAAGTAATTATAACAGTAAAGTCTTTATTTCTGCCAATGACTCAGAATACAGTAAAATAAGTTTTCCTCTGTAATACCAGATTATTGCATTTTTCTGCATTTTTCTTCATTGCATTTTCTGCATTATTGCAGTCAGAAACTGAGTGTTTAGCACTGTGGGAGGCATGGAGAACACCCTGTTTTGCTTAGGAAATATCAGATAGACTGTAGCAACAAAGAGATGGGGAGCTGAGCTGGGAGGGAGCAAAGTAAACTGGCAATAAAAGGAAACAGGAAAAGAAACTGTAAATAAGGAAAGTCAACTTAAAATGTGATTTCAGGTGAACATTTCAAAAGATAGATTTACCTGCCAGCCTACCAGGAAGTAAGAGAGTTGAATTTGTGAAAGGGATTCAGGTATCTCAAAGTCTTGTCTCTGTCTCACTAGAATCTATGCCACAGTAATGATATTAACTACAACAGAAGCACGTGTTTGGGTTTTTTTTGCTTTTGTGCAAGATCTAAAACCTGCATCCTTGCGCAGTGTCTCCTCTTAACAACTCAGTGAAGAAAATTCTGACATCTCATTATTTTAATATTTGAACTTCCCCTTTCTGCAGTCCCCAAAAGGCCCCATTTCCCTCCCTGCTATCTCACCTCTTCCATCACAAAAAGCACCCAACATTCTTACCTAAATTTAAGAAGCCAGTGTTTCACATTTTTTCAGTCTCTATTTAGGTTTTAGAAAACTGTTGTTAAACCAATTTTTCTCTGGCAGGATGTTAGGTAAAAAATTGAGTCCTTATAAGTTCTCTTTGAAAGATTCTTTAAAATTTTAAATAGAAGGTGTGTCTGACAGTGAGCTACCCATATTCTCTGGTGTTTTCACACAGTAAGCAGCCTAGCTTCAGCATGTGGTAATTCTCAGGATACCTGTAATGACTGATAGCACATGGTTGAAGGTACTGGGTACAGAGACATGTTCTATCACATTCCCTCTTGAATGCAAGTTCCTGTGTCACTGTACAGTCATCAATGGCTCATGATACTGGCTCAACACGTGCCTATTTTATATTCCAGGCACCTTCAATTACTCCTAACTGCTGCTCAGAAACTACTGATGACTGCACATTTTGTTCAGACAAAAGTGCTCAAGACAAAAAGAAATTCCCAAAGAAAATTGTTTACCTGCTAAGAATCTCTGAAACACAACTCTTTACTATCTTTCATAGTATCACCTAGTACAAGAAGTGTTCACCTGTACTTCCACTCATTCAACAAAGGAACAATTTGTTTTTATTCTGTTTTACTCATTGGACTAATGAGAACTATTCCAAAAGAGAACAAAAAAGAAGTTAAATTAACATGTTAGTTCAGAGGAACTTTCTGCCCAGTCTGTTGCCCTTTTATTTTCTTGATTAAAGAAAAATTAAAATGAAGAATGTTCTTGCATGCCCTCACTTTCTCACTTTTCTTTAAAGATATATTTAAGTGTATATCTTTATGACTCCTGACTCCTGTAAGTATCATTGCATAGTATAATATGAGATTGGATCCCTACTTCATCACCATGATCAAAATCATTTTTTAGAAAGACAGTTTTTTCCCCACTATACTTTCTCACTGCACTTCAGAGCATACACATTTACTGTATTTGTGTAGAATACATGGGCAGAGAGGGAGTTACTGATGCTGGTGACATTTTTTTCCCCAAACATTTAGCAGACTGTAAAACGTGTGCTCCCAAAGCAGCAATGACTGTCAGTTTTTCACCACCAATGAGATTGCAACTAGAATTAAAGCATTTCCTCTTCCATTGCATATGATGTTCTGTCCTTTCTTTTCATTTGATTTCTTCCCCAATCCTTCTGGCCTAAAACACAAAACCTGAGCATAAACTATCCATTTCCCTCAGCACTTTCGTCCCAGCTCTCAGGTTAGAACTCTGTATTTTAAAGAACTTTGCAATTCTGACTTAGAAATTGAATTGATTGCATGTTTATAAGAATATCTGTTTACATTTATGTTCTCATTTATGCATATTCAGATCTTAATGGAAGAAATTATTAGATTAAGCAAGAAAGTGAAGCAGTTCTAATCAGTGCAGAATTGTTTGTGTTGAGCCTAATAGTTTCTCCTTTAAAGGGCCAGACTGAATATTCATCTGTGCAATGCAAACAAATCAATTCCTCCAGAATGGATTTTCTCATTTGAAGAGATGAAGTTAAAATATTTATTCATCAGTTCTTTCTTACTATGTTGGCCAGAGAAGTAATTTATATTCTACTGCAATTAGAAATAACTACATAGGTCAGTGTTGCAAAAATCCTTCACAGTTCTCTCTTACAACAGCACTTTTAAAGAGGAGCAAATAAATTATTTTGTGCTCTATACTGATGTATGTGGCCACATTGGCTTGAGAGGGAGTGCACACAGTGATCAGAATTTTACAGCATGTGAGAAAAGAATGCTAACAATGAGGCTTGTTTTCCTATACAATCACTCCCAAAGGAAATTACAATACTAATAGAGCCCAGCAAAGCAGTGGGTAACATAGAATATTGAAAATATTCTTCTTTGCCAGGACCAACAGACTAATTTGTATGTTTACGCCATATTGCTTTGAACATATGCAGATGTATACAATTGAAAAATGAGCTTAAATAGATACACTACTTTGTTGAGAGGATTTGAAGATGCACTGGAGTGCTCATAGGAATTTTGCATGGTTTGTGCATAATTACCTCCATGGTAATAAAGAAAAATACTTGTACAGGGACAGAGAAGATCAAGGGTTTATAAACAGACAATACTATCTACATAAATACTAATGCAGGACCACTTTGACAATCTTAATGCACTTTTCCTGCCAGCCTGCATTAAGTAAAGCCCTAAATTATTTCAGTGACCAAGAATGCAGCCATTATTTAGAAAAAAGTCTCAGGAACAAACCTGGTACTTCCACAGTAAGATGTCCTTGGAGTTAGCTGGTATTTTTTCTAAATAACAAGAGTCAGTAATGATTCAAAAATTCAGTATGTTGTCCACTGATGCCCTTGATAACTTTTCTTATATTAATTTCATGAGGAACAACAAAAAAGTTCACAAAAACTTGCTTAAATCCAGAATAAGGAGGTTTCACAGGGAAATCTGATGCTTGCACCAATTCCATCACAATTTTGTGATCTCAGAAGTAAAGTGGTTGCCATCCAGAACAACTCAATTTAATACATACATCTACCTGGGCTCTTGAATCTCAGAATCAAAGCTTCATATGGTTTTAGTCACAAGATACTGAAGTTACCCAGAAGGGCAGGAGCAGCAGAATTACTGCCTCAAAGCAGCTCTCATAGTCTATATGGCTCTATATTTTTGCTTTTCTATTATATTTGTTTAGCACTCTTGTATTTGGCTAAATAATACTTGTGCATGATACTGACACATTCATTTTCCCAGAAAATTAATAAAGTTACAAGTTAAATCAATTGGAGTAATTGCATCATCTTTGCTTTCAGTAAGGTGAACTGAAGTAATTTTAAAGAACATATTAGCAATAATAAAACAAGAGATAATGCATAAGGTTTTCTTTAGTCATTCTAGCAGCAGATCTCAAAGGAGTGTTAGGATCTATCTATTTGAACTTAAAAATAATATGGATGAAAATAATCTCTACTTACAGGCTTGATTTCAGGGTTATTCTTATTTTCAGGGTTATTCTTATTTTCTATTCTTATTCATATTTCTTCTTCAGATTAATTTATGCTACCTTATGTATTTTCACATCACTTGCTGCAAACTGGATGCATAATGTATTGCTCCTTGGTCTTGATATATAGATGCTGATTTTCTGTCCATCATTAATTATACCTGTTGGTCTGGGAAAACATATTATATTAGCTTACAAAATTTGTTCAGCTTTAATTGCCACTGAATTAAATATTGGGGCAAGGGAACAGTTTTTCATAAAACCAAGACCATTAACAGCAGTTGCTGTAATTGTCTTTTCACGTAACAAGAAGAAAACTTTTTTGTAAAAGCAATTAAACAGCCTCTTCTGATGTTTACAAAGAAAACACTGTAGAATTGACTAAAAATGAAATTGGCTTAAATACAGTAAATGCGAAAATGAATCCAGGGTATTTTCATTCTTCACTAAGTAAAATGCAAAAAGCAAATAAAGAGAAGCAACTGTGAAAAGCAAAGTTGGGTTTTTTCTCCCAGAACACCTTCTGATGTCCAATACTTAGAAGTTATTATCTATCATACAGTTACAGATTCTTCATTTTACATACAAAACGGACAGCACTCTTGTATTTTTGTTCACAGGCTCCATTAATAATGTGATACATATTTTATGCACCCACCGAGTGTGACACTCATTATGAACCCAATTGAAATTCACACTGATGATATCACCAGCAACAGCAGTGAGGATGGAAGAAAGCCAGGCATCATGGCTTCTCAGATGAGCCTGAGGAGAAAAGCCATTGAAAATAAGCAGTGCTGGGAGATTATTGTGTATTACTGAGCCTTACTGCAAGATTGGTCAGTTTAACTGATGAACACAATATCAGTCCCTTTGTTCTGGGAGCACAGGATGAAAAAAGCACACACCAACACTATTAATTACTTTCAGCAAGTTACATGGAGAAATAAACTCATATCAAGGCCTCTGTTTAACCGGCTTGAGTGAATAAAGAGGGAAATTGAAAGCAGTGAAAAGAAGAGTTTGTTGAAGACCACTTGACCTGAAGAAGAAAACAGACAAAGCAAATAAAGAAATAAAGATGCATTGTGAGAGGTCCACCTATATGGATATGCGTTGCTGCTAAGCATTTGAATCAAATGCAATGTGAGAGGTCCACCTATATGGATAGTCCACCTATATGGGTGCCTTATTAGGATGTAATTAGGATGTAACTCCCATCAGTCCCCAAACTAAATCACAGAATGACAGAATGGCTGAGGTTGGAAGGGACCTCTGGAGGTATCTGGTCCAAACGCCCTGCTCAAGCAAGGCCATCGAAAGCCAGTTGCTCAGGAGCATGTCCAGATAGCTTTTAAATATCCCTGAGGATGGAGACTCCACAACCTCCCTGGACAACCTGTGCCAGTGCTTAGTCACCCTCACAATGAAAAAGTATTTCCTGATGTTCAGAGGGAACCTCCTGTGTTTCAATCTGTGCCCATTGCTTCTGGTCCTGTCACTGGGTACCACTGAAAAGAGCCTGGCTCCATCTTTTTCACACCCTTCCTGCAGGTATTTACATACATTCATGAGATTTCCCCCTGAGCCTTCTCTCCTCCAGGCTAAACAGTCACAGCTCAGTCTTTCCTCATAGGAGAGATGCTCCAGCTACTAAGATGATGCTTCATCATCTTAGTAGCCCTTCATTGTACTCTCTCCAGTGTGTTCATGTCTCTCATACCAGGGAGCCCAGAACTGGACACAGTACTCCAGGTGTGGCCTCACCAGTGCTGAGCAGAGGGGAAAGATCACCTCCCTCGACCTGCTGGCAATACTTTGCCTGATGCAGCCCAGGATACCACCAGCCTTCTTTGCAGGAAGTGTACATTACTGGCTTATGTTCAACTTGGTGTCCACCAGGCCCCCAAGGTCCTTTTCTGCCAAGCTGCTTTTCAGCTGGGTGGCCTCCAGCACATAAATATTTTACATCTAACTTTGGAACATCTACACATTTTTAGCCATTATTTTTATAATAGCATAATCATGGGCTTTTCCATTGCACTGGATATTTATTGCACAAGTTTTGGAAGAAAACAGCTGGTAACTTTGCAGCAATGAAGCGATGTAGACTCCTTGCACTGGAGGTTCAGAATGTCTAACTCGGTGTCTGATGTACTCAGCTAGATCATATTTCACTACTGTAGTTATAGAGTGCAACAGCTGGTGAGTGTAAGCTTGGCAATGCATTCTAGGAGACAAAATAACTTTCAAATGGAGATTCCAAGCAGTTTGCCAGAACTCTTGAATTTAGCCCTGAATATGTCTTTGAAAATAATAACATTTTTCCTATTTTGTAGTTAGGATAGAGGGATCCTGTCATTGACCTAGTCCACTCAGCAATTTCAGTTTTTCTTTTCTGTTGTAATTACCAGAGAAAATTTACACAGTGTAAAGGTCAGCTTAATCCCACCTGGACTGCCAAACAGTGCATCAAGCATCTACAACAATTAGTAGTAGGGAGTCTTTAAAAGCTACCAAGATTTTGGTCTTGTTTCTGTGCAAGCCATCAGGGAAAAACAATTTTAATGGTTCAGCCCTAATAATGAAAAGTTATGGACTCACTTCTAACAAAGTGCTGATTTTGCCTTGGAAGCAAAGATAATACTTAATTGAGCAAGACATTGAGCAAAACGAAACAGCTGAATCAGTCTGGAACAATGTACTGGTTGAAATAGGATGGAAAAAAAGAAAATATTTACATTTGGAAGGAAGAAACAGAACACAAATGTCACTGTGTACATTTTTTGTTTAGAAGATCCTGTTATCAAATCAATAGGAGCAAAAAACAGAAAAGAGAAGGATAGTTCAGACATAGATGTGGTCTAAGACATAAATAATACCATGTGTGTACCAGAATCTCATTTCCAGTTCCAAATCATAAAAAAAGAAATGCACATTGCTGTTTGCTCTTTGTGGGATTCAGTTTCCTGCCTAGTAAACTGTTCTCTGCTCACAGTTGTGAAATATTACATGCAGCTGTACTAAAATGCAAGGTACAGGCCAACCATGTGAACTAGACTGCTGTGTATAACTGATCTGTCTGACTATTTTTTTACTGCCCATGTTTTACATAAACTGTATTGGAAATTACTTTAAGTTATCCTACTTATTAAAGAGGAAGATATTAAATAACAAGTGGGCCAAGAAAAGAGAGACTCCTCTAGAAACTTTTCCATGTACTAATGATTCCCTTTTTACAGTTACTTTTTTCTGATCTCCCAATTAGTCAGATGTTGTTTCTTTTTCTGGTGTAACACTGACTGAATATGTACAATTTCAGTTAGAATATCCCATGTATACAATAAACATGCATGTGCTGCACCTAAGTGCAAAATCTCTTCTGTTAATTTTCTCCTTTGTGTTCCCAACTTTTGCTGAACTGATTCCTATAGATCCAGGCCTTCAGCAAGTTCTCACTTAAGTTGTCCTTAAATACTGTTTATGGGAAAGTAATGCAGATCCACTTTTTCCCACCAGCTATTAAAGCAAGCCACTTCATTCATATAATTCATCTATTGAACTGCAACAGAGATTATTTAACTAAAACTTTTCCTCTTTGACTGATTTTTGTCTTTCAGTTCCCCTCCCTTTCCTTCCCCTTTTTTAATTTGTTCTCTTCAATTGTTCAATCCACTAAAAATTTCTTGCAAGAAATGCCAAACTTAGTATGTTATGAATTTGAGGAGATAATTCAGATGGTTTGTTTTACACTGTCTATTTATGTTTAATATGATCTCACAAAGAACTCTCTTATCTTGAACAAAGAGCTCTCAAATTTTGGAATTCCTGTTTGTTTAGCTGAAGAATTCTGTGGTTTGTAAGGCTGGATATAAAGAACCAAGCAAAAGGAAATTACATTACATAAAGGCCATTTGCTTCCACTATAAAGAAAGCCAAGCTAGGGACGAAAAAAACCCATGACGTTTCCTCAGAAGAATCTACCTTGCTATAGCAACCAAAGGCTTTTTAGAGCTAACAGATGAAAAGGTCAATAATCCCCAATTCTTGAAAAGTTGGGATTTAGTTCCTATCATCCCTCTCATGCAGCTCTACAATTCATGTTTCTATTTGATTCAAATGCTTAGCAGCAACTTACAAATGCTTACAGCAGGCAGAACAATACTGACTCACCTGAACGGCAATGACTGTCTCGCTGATTTCCATGTAGAAACGCAGTAGATATGTAGTGGTCAGAACTACATATCTGAATAATATGTAGACATGACATGATATGAAAGATATCTGAATGATATGAAAGACACTGCAGTCTTTCCCATCTTGAGAATTAACACACCCCTCTTCCATGGAGCACTAGTAGGGGTACAAAGATGCAGCTGAGATTTAAATAATGTAGACAATGATCCAAATGAAGACAGAGAATGCTCCAGGATTCTCTTGGTAGTCTTTCTGTTTTCACTCCACAAATGCATGAAAGAGCTGTTCATTGCATCAGGTGCCGTGCCAAGGAAGAAAGTAATACATGGTTTTGACCTGTAGTGGTTTGGGACCATAATACTTATGCTAAATCTCCTCTTCACCACATCGCTTGCCTCCCATGTGCTACCTAGAAAACACTAAATCTTCAAACTGTATTTTCCTGTTTAGTTCAGGAACAGACAAACACTGCAGAAGTTGTTCCTAGTTAGAAATAACTAGTGAAAAGTGTTACTGTCTCTATCAGGTCTGATTAAATGGGATTAGATTACTAAGAAGCTGACAAAGGAAAAACAAAGCTTTATGTTGCACCTTCATTTGTACAGTACAATCTATGTTATCTTCTGTAACCACAAGCTGTTTTAGCCTCACACTTAAATTGCCCTATATTGGCCAGATTTTAATGGCTACGCTTGTGCACTTCTGCAACTACAAATTGTTTATGCAAAAGTATAATAAGCTATATAACCTAAAGAATGACTATCCCAAAGAGGAACACACTGTAATGTTCTGGCAACAGATCAGAAGATCTTTGCCACAGTCACATTAAAACCAAAAAATTTTCTCCTCTGTCCAAAACCCACCCAGAATCAACAGAGGGTTAAGGGCTGAATTGTTAGCATGTAATAGTTATTTACCAAATCTGTTAGACTAGTGGGGAAATGTCCAAATTTCAGATATGCTTTGGATTCCAATTAATAGTATTCCAAACAGTATTCAATAGTATCCCAAAATGTTCTTTTAAAAACTATTGCAACTACCAAAAAGCAAAGTTTGCATGCAAAACTCCTTCAAATAAATTACATTAAAAACTGGGTACAGATCAAGACTAGAAGTAGTCTGAAAGCTCTCCTTTAACAACTATGCAGGAACATAGTCTGGAAACTAGAAACCACTCTCCCTTCTGGTTCAAATCCATTGTTGAATCTTTTGAGTTATTCCAGACCGATCTCCGACTGGTAAGCAGCAAGAGGTAGCACTAGCTTTTATGTTTTATTCAGTCTCTTCTGCTGTATTTTGGGGATAGCTACACTGCCAGTTTCTTTCAAGGATTCTGTTGCCTTTGTCTTCCACGCTGCACTTGTGCTCCATCACTTCTGGGATGTCTTTCAAAGTAGGACAATTAAGTTTCTGCCCAATAGTCAACTCTGTTCCAATAGGCAGTATGAGTTAAGATCAAGACATGCCTTGCTCCCCCTCACTGGCTCCCTTCTCAATTGTTAATACATCAAACCTTGTGCCTAGTTCTTTGTGCCGTATCTCTCTATATGCAAACACACACCATCAGAGACATGTTAGGAGAGCAAAGATAAGGTGGGCAACAAAGTGGACCTATAGTAATCTTCGGTTTCTTGTAAAGAAATATTAATGGTTACTTGAAGTATCTTTAAAAATGTTAAAATGCCTCAAGCTCAACAGTAGGTCAGAGGGAGAGGTCTTCAAAACCCAACTGGACAACCTGCTCTAGCTGACCCTGCTTGAGCAAGAGGGTTGGACTAGATGATCTCAAGAGGTCTCTTCCAATCTCAACCAGGTTTCTAAAATGACTGAAAGTGCAAAGGCTTGTAGAATACCAAGTCAGAGACAAGCCCAAATGTGGATTGTGCCTGATTGTCCTAGGTCGAATGACCTGAAGAACAGGCACTGTCCACGGAGCAGTCCAAAGGTACACAGACATAATCAGTGATCAGATAGCATTTAATCAAGGCAAGTTTAAACCTGGATTTAGAAACAGGTTCATGTGACATAAATAGGCCAGAAAGGATATGGGTAAATTCTATCAAAAATATATACTAAAAAATTCTATCAACTCTTCTCCTGGACCTAAGAAAGTGACTGAAGGTCAATTTTAAAACACAAGTTTTTACTTGTACTACAGAGAACTAAAACAATCACTTTTAAAACAAAACCAACAAACATTTCCTTGTCTGAATGCAGCAGCTCTAAGTATGATCAAATCCTCCTGCTACACAGGTTCATGCAAAGAATTTAGGCACTATTTATAAATACAAAACCACTGAAATTCCCATTGTAGCAACTTGTATGTTCACAAGAAGAACATTTGATTTATTTTTGCATCCCTCTCACTCAATACAGTCCAACTGCTTGCTCTCAATGAAACCAATTTGCATAAGTATTAAAAGCAACTGAGTTGAGGAGGTTTTCCAGAAAAGGAACTGAAATTTTTAATGAAGAGTAATATAAACCAAACAGACTGGAAATTTTTCTTACAGCATCAAATCTTCTCCACT
Organism: Mycteria americana; assembly: GCF_035582795.1. Lineage (NCBI taxonomy): Eukaryota > Metazoa > Chordata > Aves > Ciconiiformes > Ciconiidae > Mycteria > Mycteria americana. Next base: position 24,412,651 of record NC_134369.1, on the reverse strand, counting down.
TCGAAAAATCTGAGAGAATCAGATGCGTACATCTGCAAGCACTTCATTTTCCATTCCTCAGTTTGTTGCCACACCTCTATAGAACCACTATCTGGTCCTACCACTAGACTACTCACTAGAATGGTAATCAGAGACAAAAAAAAATGGAAACACTGGTTTTTGTCACTGCCTGAACTGCTACTTTTACTTCTTCCACTCAAGTTTATTCATCACAGGTCCCCTAGGAATACCCTTGCATAGGACTTTGTATCTACCAAAGCAAAGCAGCATGTAAAAAAGTACTTTCTGGGCTTTACATGTTGACCTGGGTATGTTCCTTCCAGAGGAGAATTATATCATTTTAGCTGATGTTATGCATGCTTCCTATGGGAAAGTTTCCCATGGGCAGAAAGTTGATTGCTTAGATTTATCACTCAAAACTCTAAAATGGTCACATTTTGTGAATGGTCTCCTGCATTTTCCAGAAAATTTTCAGTAGCTACATGAAAAATGATTGAATTTTCGACACAGCTTTTCTCTTTTCAAACATATAAATCTAATTACTCCTCCTGTATGAAATTTATTACACTGAAACCTGAGGAATCTCAGGGTTTTCACTTTCACAGAGAAAAAGCAACTTTTGTGGCAATTCATAATCTTTATGAAATGATCAAAAAGTGAAACTGCAAAACTTCTTGCAAGATATATTCTGTTGTTACTTTTGCGAAAGTGCAATGCCTTGTGACAGTGAAGCTCCTTCCTCTTTTTTTTTTTTTTTTAAACTAACCTGGAGTTTGAATATGGAGCTGAAGACATCAGCAGTGAATTAGAACAATCTCTGCCTGTACTAGGATACATTAAGTGAAATATCAGAGCAGGTGAGCCTGAGTACAGTGTTCTGTACTCTCTCCTATTTATCTCTCTTGCTTATTTCAGGCCTCCTCACATCCTCACAACCATCCTAGATTGTTTCCTTTTGATTATATTTTCCTACATCGAAGGGATTAGATAGTACCATGCAATTCTACCACTTTCCCATTTTATGTCACAAACAATTCTCTCCTGAATTCAGCACCCCCCACAGCAAAACTCAACTTTGGCTAATAATGCATGTCCCCTTTCTGACAGTGTAATGCATTGATAATCTGGAATCTCTTGCAAGTTTTTTTGTTAAGTGAGCTGCAGAACAATAATGAATAGAAGTTACTCTCTTAGAGCAACAGTGTATATATTTTAATATTTTCTGTATGATGTATCTTTGCATACGCTATTTACACATCAAAATTCCAGGCAGACTTAGCCACTCCAGATAGGCCATTAACTCTGATGCTAAAACTGGCAAACTGTCTCCAAGTGATAATGTACATACCTACACTAGGCAAGATAAGTGTATCAAAGAGGTGATAGAGAGTTTGGTCTGTGGAGGGAAGTGTTTAGAGTAGAATTTCTGCATACTTCAGCCACTCAGAACAGCTATGTTGGTGTAGAAAAGTCAGCCATTTCATCATCTGTGCAATTTATGCTTGAGTGCCATATGGTGACTTCTTGTGCCACATAGTGACTTGTAGGAGTAAAACAATATTTCCAGTTGGGAGATGGGGGGAGAAGAAGATGAGCAACTGTATAGTACTGTAAAATTAAATACATAGTTAATGTCTGAGGATGGACATTTTTTGCTTGTCATTTAAATAAGCTCAGCAGGATGACATTTTCATGTCACCTACCCTTTCTCAAACTTTCACCTGCGCAGTTCCTCAGATACAGCAGGCCAGCAGTTCTCTGAGGAGCCAGTATTTTGGTGGTTTATACCATCTAAAATGATGACAGGCCATTGTAACCTTTTAATCTTACCTCCTAAACAAAGTAAAATGAAAGGGGTTTGTTACCTGCAGGTTTGTTACCATAGAAGTGATAGAGGTGAAAAAAGAGGAGTTTTTTTCTCCTTGACTACTGGAAATGCTACTTAACCCACTCAACTTGTGATTAAGGTCATTGCTGTGTTCAGAAAGATGAGTCTTGGGAAACATTTACTGAGAAGTGTGTTTATATGGAAGAGCTAAATACTTCCTGCACTGTAGATTAAGGGAACTGGAGAGAGGAACCAGGGACTAACTGTTCACAGAGACTGAATCCACATTTAGACGGTAAGTTTGGAAAGATTTTCCAAGCTCACCCAAAGCAATTCCCTGTTCAGTCACCGAGTCACAAAAGTGACTTTTCATGTTATTCTGATCTCTGTCTTTAAAGTCCCATGAATACTATGGACTATTCATAATGGAGGGCTCCTCCAGAGACTTCTTGCTCTCATTTTCAGACTCCATACAGTCACAGCACCTCTATCTGTTTGATCTTGTGTTCTTCGGTTTAAGATGCCGTCTCTTGGTAGTGGTTATCCTCATCGTTCATGTGGTTATCCTCATGTTCATTGTTCATGTTCAGAGAACAATATCACCTTTTCCACTTGCCTTTCTAAGCCAAAGAATGCAAATTTCTCCTGAGTGTCTCCGTTCCCTCAATCACCCTACTTGCCCTTCTTTGCACCTCTTCCAGTTTCAATCTGTTGTTAGCATACCTACCACCTCTACTAGAAATGCTTTGACTGATAGCTCTCAGGACATTTGTCTTTTCCCGTGGATGTATAGCTTGTTGACAACTGATAGTTGTCCATTCTCTCACCCAAATTCACCTCCTTTCTAAGCTGCCTACCCCTGTGGTAGTCCCAATTCAGAATAGTTTTGTGATTAGTCTCTCCATTAAGGGCTTTTCTCTACTACTACTGAATTTCATTTCATTTCTATTACCCCAGTCCTCAATGCATTCAAACCTTCCTGTGTGATGATCCATTTCTACCATCTGATCACAATGTCATCTTTGTCATCACCAGTCCAACCCTCTGCTCCCAAGTTGCTTCTTTACCTCTCTTCTCCTCTACCAACTCCTTCTCCACTTTACAATTCTTGCACTCATTCCCTTCTTAATCAATAATTTATAATGTGACCCTATATATGATGCATTTAATTCAAATAGATAAGTTTTTCCCCACTGCCAAATAAATTCTGATTTTCTAGAGAAAGAGATAAAAGATTTGAGTGGCACAACCTTCTGTTTGCAAAATCATTTTTTTAATGCATCCTTGTTTCAATCTTTGAGTAATTCTGTCCTTCAAATTTGCTCTGAAGGCTTCTTTCTCTTTCAGGTTGAACTAATGCACCTACAGATATGCAGATATGTCCTTACTCTGTGAGTGTTGATAAAGCATTTGCTTCAACTTCAACGTTAATCTGAGTATTGTATAGTAAATAGAGGAACTTGGCCCCACAAATTTTTGCATCCTAGCTAACTTGGAAACCTGGGAAAGAGGTTAACATTGATTTAGGTTTTGAATCATAATAGATAAATATCTTTACTCCCAATCACATCCTCACTTCATTGAACATTTTTCCTTATAAACTTTTCAGTTTATATGGCTAAAGGACCTCTTGAAATCTATTTTTAATGTTCTTAACAAGGTCTGTCTGAACTAGTCTGAACTTACTGTAGCCATATACTTCATGTCCAAAACATGGGGTATTTTTGGTAAGCAGACCATTTTCCATTCATTCCCAGCTCTCTACTTATGGTAATGTCACTCTGGAGGTACCTATTATTTATTTAGGTACAGAATGCCTTGAATAAGTTTTCCCTTGCATGAGATAGGAATTCCTGATAGTTCCACAACATTCTAATTAAGCGTCAGTGCTGTCTACATGCAAGCTTCTCAGCTTTCCTGCTCAAGTAACTTGACTAACTAATCCCCATCCTTTATACAAGAAAATTACTTGTTTTTCTCTCTCGAAACTGAAGGCCTTATTCACAAATCTGCTTTTTGTTATCCTTCTCTTAATTTATAGTGGATCAAGCCACCATCATGCAAGTCACAAGTATTTTCTGTGGCCAAATCTTTTATATCATCTTTGTAGCATGTTTTATTACACACTCAAACCAAGCTAAATAACATCGCCCCTTTCTAATTCAGGGAACAATCCATGAAGAAATATGTTAACTATCAAATCTAGGAATGTCTAAGGCTCATCATTGTAACTGGCATTTCTTTTCTAATTCTTATCAAGAAAGCTAAAAATCTCAAAGTCATGCACTTCCCCAAAGTATTTCCTAACACCATTAGAAATCTGAAAACACACATACAGGTTTCAGTATTGTCCTACAATAACTTATTTTGCTATTCTTAACTAGATCTCCCTTTGATCCAAACCTATTCTCTTTAAGCCACGCTACCTATTTTTTGTTTGTTTTTGTTTGTTTGTTTGTTTATGTCCGATCATATCCTGAGTGTGTTGCATTATCCATGTGCCTTAACACCAGCTAAATGTATAGGGTTTTTTGTATATGGCATACCTCTCAGTACCTACAGTCCAGTCATGATTCTTATTGCACCATGTTCCTCTTATCCTCACCCTGTCTAGTTTCATTTCCCCTACCATCTCAACTTCCTGTGTCATGTTACCAGGCTGCGGTATTAGTATATAAATATTTGGTTTCTCACTGACCACACCCAGTTTCTGAGATAAAGTGTAGTTCCTTCAGTACCTATACTGTTCCCTGTTTTCATCTACATGATTCTTTTTGCTGTCCTTCTGTCCACTGATCATATTCCTTTGCATTTTGTTGTATACTTATTTATCTGATTTATGCTCTTGGTGAGCAAATACTAAGTCTCAAAATCATACAAGTCTCTCCCCACCTTCTTCCCTTGTTCCTTAGTTTAAAATTCGTATGTCTCATTATCATTGCAGAGATTTCTCCAGGTAATTGGATAGAAGATGATTTGAAGTAGGTCACCCATTAGGTCTTTACCTTTTTTACACAGCCTATCATAGCACAGTTCATAATCGGTAATATAACAGTCAGAAATGCAACATATCGGCTCCACACAAGTGTTGAGGTTACTGGCAGAAAAACATGGTGGCAGAGAGAAGTCTGTAAGGCTTGGATATATAACAATAGATTACCCAGTTCCAATGTTCAGGCTGGTTCCTGCACTATATTTTTTAGACATTTGTCCAGTCTTATTTTTTAAGTCTACTTTAAAGCATTTTGCAGTCTCATAGTTATACTTCCTCCAAATTTTTCAGCTCATTAATTCTTGTAGTACTTCCTTTGCATCACAGTAAATTCCTCTCCTTCTTTGGCATTCACATGCTTCAGCTTTTGCAGACTGTTATCACGATTCCCTCGGAGTTATCATTTCACATTTTCCTCCCAAGTCAATCTTTCCAGACCGTAATCATTTTGCTGCCATGTGTTGCTCTAGAATTTTTGCAGTTTATCAACAGCTTTTTATGTGAGCCCTCAACTTACAAAGAATATTCATCATGCCTTACCAAACATGTGTTATCTAAAAATAACACTGACATTTTTTCCACTGTCATATCTATGATTTACAACCTCATTACTAAATGAAGTCATAGAATTATAATACTCTTCATGCTGACAACTAACTTAACCACTACTTGATAGTTTCTCCTGGCTTTAGTCACGCTTTGTCTCTTATTGAGTAGTACACCTTTTGGGGATGGGGAAACATCTTTTTCTACAATGTCTCTGTGCAGCACATCATAAACTGATGCCTTGCTACATGAGGTGGATCATAAGCATTAACCACAAAAAACCATATAGTGACCACAGCACAATATCTTGTATGAATGTAGAACATCAAATACTGGTTTTTGTTCTTGGGTTTGTTTGTTTTTTTCCTTTCAACTCCTTGACATGGAAAAAGGTAGCAGAGGTGATTTGGTATCTGCAGAAACCGAAAAAGTACAATGAATCTTGAACAGTTTGTTATTATGCAATTAGCCAAGGTTTCTAAATTTGCCTTTCAAATCTCAAATATAATACAATTGCATAAATGTGCATTCAGAAGCAAAGAATTTTGACCCTAAACTTGTTCTTATCATGAAGTTCTGAATAATTATAATAATGAAGGTTCAAGCACAAATTTGTGTGAATGTGAAGTCAGTCACCACTGTTGTGAGAAAATTGCCTTCAGCAGCATTTGACAAAGACCATTGGGCTTAGAAAAGGAGGGTCTATGGGCCTGCATTAACCTCCAATTGTAGTGTTGATTTACAGAGGAAACATTCCAAGTTCTCAGTCTCAGAAAGCAGACTACAGATTGCAGTTAATTTTCCTTTGCAGAGACATTGGAAGAGGGAGAGTATTAGAAAGGGTCTCTCTGCACTTTTTTCACACTGCATTTGATGTTATGAATTTTCTTGCAGTTTTATTACTATGCACCCAGATATGGAAAGGCAGATCCTAACGTTCTCACCGTGAAATGTGTGATCATCAGCTGTGAAAATACAAATGTAGCACTGTTAATTTTTTTCTTCCAAACAGGTCCAACTTTTCCTTCATGGACATGAAAACAGATTTGGCATGTGCCTCTATGTGAACGTGATGGAAGAGACTATAAATCCTTCAAGACCTCTACATGGAATCTTTACAGGGTGGAGAGCTGGGGTTTTTTTCCCTCCCTTTTTTTTTCTTTTTCTTTTTAACAAAGAGGCAGTCTTTTGGCTTGCAAATAATGGCATAGAAACTCAGCAACCTAATCAACTGTTCAATGTGAGTAACAAAAATGAGTTATAGAGAGGAAGTGAAGAGTTGTGGAAGAGAGAGAGAGAAAATAAAAAAGGAGAAATGTATGAAGAGAAGGGAAAGAAAAATGAAGGGGAGAAAGGGTAGAGTATAAAATCTTTCCAGTGAGTTCTGATACTGGAGTACATGTATGTAAAAATAACTGTGCAACAGATACCAGAGCACTAGCACTATGAGCACTACTGTACCTTTGACTTTTTTTGTTGTAAGAGTGTACAGCTCCCCCTTGAAATGACTTCAGGCAATTCAAAGGAAACATTGGCTGCTCACAGAAATCCTAAGAAATCAGAAGAAGTTCCAAGATTTTTTTTTGTCTTTGCCAGCCATTTTGAAACAAAATCTACTGAAGGAGAGTGAAATCTGGCTTATTACCTCTGCCTGTATGTTCCAGAGCCCTGCAAGAATATTTCCTTTTTCTTCCTCCATTCAAGGATCTAGCTCAGTTTTTCATTAAGTATATTTAGGTCATATTTTTAGGAAGAATAAAAAGCACTAAGAAAATGCCAAAGCATTATTAAAAGAGAATGGAAAATTTCATATACAAGGTTTAGCTAATAGCTCAAATATCCTCCCTACACCTCTGTCTTTTTGAAAGGATGCCAGACAGGGCTCAATTTCATTTCAATATTGTGGATCAAGAAAAACATTTTATTATATGCAGGGAAAGGGGAAGAAAAGAGGGAGAGACTGGCTATGTAGGGAAATGCCTTCTAGTGAGGAAAGAAAATCCTTAAATAAATAAGTTTAATGCTCTGAGATTGGAAATAAAACACACAGTCCTATAATTTCAGATTGTTGCTTGGGTTCCAGGTCAGTCTCATGTAGATAGAAACATATTTCCATTTTCTGGTGGCTTAGTAGCTACTATTGGTTCCTCCACCTATTAAAGCCATGTAACAATATCTTTTAAAAAATAATATTTTAAAGGTCTGCTAAATTCTGAAACAAAATTTTTCTGGATGTCTGCTGTGTTAAGGTAAATTTTGTTTTTGGAAAATTTCAATCAGAATAGTTTGTTCTTTTCAAAACATTAAATTAAGAATATATTGTTTTATTCAAATATGCATAATTCTGATACTTTTTTCCTTTCCATTCTTCTGACACCCACATACTTTACAGTATTACATGGGAGTGGTTGTTGCATCAGGAGCATGCCATATTCCAAACCTATGAGTGCTGCTAAAATTCTAAGAGTATCTGCATCTCGTATACACCCAGTGGCTCTTTGCAGCTATGATTATCAAATATTCCACCTCCACAGGGCGTGCCCAAGCACAACTATCCCTGAAACTGCCAAATTCCACGTAGCTACACAAACCCCAGAGAAATAAAGAAGCTGTCAGAGTCAAGGAGAGGACAAGAGTTGACCCATATACAAGGGGATGGCAAAAAGAAGCCTGTTGAAAGACCTGGCAGGGAGAGGAGCACACCTGGGCTGACTCAGTAAGGAAACAGGCCAGAAAGCAAGAGAGAAAGTGCAGCATAGAATAGAAGCAATAGAAAAGCTCAGCTTTGTGTTGAAAGAAATAAAAATGGCAGCCATGTCCACACTCATACTGTTTCTCTCAAGACATATCCCTTCCCCCTGCCAGAAGCATTGTCCCACTGGATGTACAGTAAACGCACTCCAGAAATATGGTCACTCTATGCTAGAGCCTCACTGTCATCTACCACTCCCTCATTTTTCCTCTAGTGATGGTCTGGTTGTAGGCATCAGTCTACCACAGATAAACATCACTGTTAACTGATGCAAAGACTGTGATAACAACTCAAGATAGTTCTCTACAAGGCAGCACTTCTGGAGGCTTTTTTTCATTTTGCTTTTTGAAAACCAAGCAGGTTGCATAGAACATCTCTTTTTTTTTGGTTGCAAGGTTAAGGTTCCAAAATAAGGAAATATCAGCATTCATCAGTGTATAATCATAATTCAGTCCTGTTGTATGCATAAGGAAGCCACCTTCACAATTTCACAATCATATATTTTCCCCCTTTGCAATACCTTATTCAGCATGCATACTACAAAATACTCTGAGAAGGCAGAAAAGCTCTGAAGTAAAAGTGATTATTGTCGGTAGCACCCATAATCCTCATAGAGACTGGGAGGTGTATAGCAGTTAGAATAAGGGACTGTAGGAGAAAAAGGTGTGGTCAGGGTTGAGTTTAAAGGCTAAACTGAATTCCTCTCTCTGCCTTTCTACCTGAAACTGGAGAACTTGAACTGATATTTTACTTTTTTTGAACAAGTGAATGCTGCATGTTAACTCCTGGGTGTCTGAACTGAAGCTTCAGCTCCAGTAAAAGAAATCTTAGTGATTCACAGCTGTAAGTTAAGTTAGAGAGCGGTACACTTTGAAGGTATGAAGCTTGGTTTACTCCTACATATTCTAAAACATTATTTCCTGCATGTCTCAGTTTTGTCAGAACTGCACATGGTGTTAACAAATAGAACTGTACTGTCTCAAATCAAGCTAGTTGTTTATTTTAATCATAAAACCTCCTGGAGGTGGTAAGATTTGCTTGTCTCGGGGACCTTTGTAAAGACAAACTACTGCTTTTGAAGCATTCAGGAACTATAGAAAAGCATGAGTCATCTCAAAGCACATGGCTTCTTGGTCATCGGACACAGTCCCTAAATGCCAAACATAGATAATGAGGCACAAACAAAACACTGAAAAGATGCTCATTACATGAACACTGTCTATGTCATGCACTAAGTTACTCTGGGGTCCTGGGAGGGGGAGGAGAGGAGGAAGCATGTGATCATGCATTGAAGAAAGCATTGTAATCAGATGTATAAAGAAGCCAAAATTACGGAAGCACAGACAAACCTGCTTCTGCTATTTCCCACTTTTTGAATGTTTGACTTTGGGATTGTCATACTGTTCTCTTCAAACTATATGTGTATGTAAATATCAGTTTATTTCCTTTCCTAGTTAATTTCAAATGGTTTGATCTAATTGTTTCTTATAATACCTAGTGGGGCACCTAGGGATACCTATCGCCAGGTTAAAGACAGTGGCTCTGTGGGGAGCCCAGCAAATAAGCAAGAGGGAGAGAGAGCACTGGGTGTTAAGGTGTTGAGATGAGCATATTTGCAGATGACCTAGAGTAAGGAGAGAGAAAAAAAAAACCCAAATACTGCAAAACCCCCGATTTTCCCTGGAATTTCCTGATTATTTACCAAGCTCACATTTGAGCAAAACAACCTATACCAGCCAAACTGGATGGATCTTCTAGAACCTTAGTGCTGGCAAGATAGAATTGAACAGACACCACTTTCATCCTTTGGAGCATCTCTCACCAACAAATCTCTTCTTTCCACGCTCTTGAGTATAGTACAACCTCTTGTTAAAGGGCTAAAACTGCTCTGCCTGCACTCAACCATCTCTAAGCAAGCTTAGAAAATTCTGCTATGATTTTCTCCTCCAAAGACCAATTTCACTCTGAGGCACCACTGCTGGGCAGAGCAGTAGAGACCCTTTCAAATTAAAATGCAACCTTAATATCTCAGCTACAGCTCTTTTAGACAGTTTCTGGGCTCTTTAAAATGTAAATCCAGTAAAAATATTCCTCCTGTACTGCTCAGTATGAGGTAATCCTTGCCAAAGAAAAAAATGTGTGCTTTAAAACTCCTGGAGCTCACTGTGGGAGATTTTCCACTCCTGTCCCATAGAGGACATTTTCCAGTTCCAGCCTCCCATATCAACTGCAGAATGCCCTGATACAATTAGCGGGAAGCTTAATTTCAGGGAGTCACAAGGGGACTGAAACAGCAGATCACAAGGGGTAAGAGAGAAAGAGAGAAACTAAGGAAGGCTCTGTAGACTGTTAATAACACAACAATTTCATCTGAGTGCAGATCCAGCCAATAGTTACTATACCACACCAGATTGTAAACCAGCATTCGCTTAAGCTGAGAATGGGAAATTACACCAAACTGGGAAAATCTTAGCTTATGCAGGTATTTCAAATGTTTTTTCTCTTAATTAGCATCCACTAAAGTCAGAGCAGTCATGTCACATACTGGTAACAACCCACCCAAAATATGAACTAATAAAGATTCCTATGATTCAGACATACATGGGCATTCAAATAAAATCCTGAAGGGGATATAAAAATTGGAATTCTTAAGGGAATTAAGGAATTAGGCTAGAGGACCATCCAGTGTAATATATTGCCCTTGAGTGAGCAAGATGTGACACTTTTCAAGTGAGTGTGATTTTTTTCTAAATTAAAAAGGCCTTCATACTCCAAGCTGCCAATCCAGCATTATTCAATAGAACTTAATTAACATAGTAGCCTCTAATAGTGAAGTTCACTTTTCTGTTGAGGTTTACTTTCCATTCTAGCAACATTTTATTTTTTATTTCCTAATTGCTATGTTCCAAGCACCGCCAGTTTTGCCTCTTTAGGAGACAGGAACTTTATTTTAGTACCCTTCATATCTGATAGCTAATGATTCATATGATTTTGCTGTTATCTTTTGACTGGCATGAAACAAATGATCTTATGATGCTTTTGGCTTTTGTATCAGATATACTGTACAATTTACATCTCAACTTTAAAACTACCAAGTAAAATACAAACCACATCATTTTCTCCATCCACCTATTTTACACAGCAATATCTAGTCAATGTTTATTATATGGGTACTTATAGTGGGCAACAATTGCTATTTATATAGCAGTCCATCATCATCAATTAGCTCTAACTGCAGGCTACATTTAAGGATAAATTTGTCTGTCAATGCAATGCAGCAATCGATTGAAAGCATATTGTTTTGACAATTGTTTATTTCAGATGAATATATGTGAGAATTTAAGGAGAAAGAACACAGTGACTTGGAATCTGACCAGAATTCTGGGTCCTATTCTTAAATGCAAAGGAACTTTTATAGGCATAGTTACAGCAAGGTAGTCATCAGCACTCTGTATGCTGTTGATTTAATCCTGACTAAAGACAAATGCACAGCCAGATGGGCAAAAAGATGGAGAGCCCTTCTCAAAGTCATGGGCAGGATGCAGAGAATGAAACTAGGTCCCCTGTTAGTCATCTGCACCCCAATACTTTACTGCCCATTAGTCAACAGCTCCTTATTCATGGGTGGTGATTACGACATTTCCATGGCATAAACCTCCTCTTCCCAGTCACACCCTGAGCTCTTTCTCTCACCCAGGAAATAAGCCACAAGCAGGTTGCTTTGCTGCTTTTCTGGTTCCAACAGTACCTTATTTTGTAATGCATTACTATAATTATTGCTTGTTTCTGGCTGTTGCCGTAATAATTTTCCAGCTAAAAAATTTCCAAAACAAGTTTATGATGCATTGAGGGGAAAAAAAGAGAAAGTATGTAGGAAACAAGTTATTATTTCCTCAAGTGCTAAAGATCCTAACTGGTCTTCTTCCGCTGCAGAATATTTTAAAATAAAGTTTGCTTTGCTGAAATACAAAACCAGCCCCAAGATACAGGCATAGACATTTTGGTACCTGCAGTCCCTGTGCTATTTTTTTTCCAGGCTGTTTCTGTGTCCTCTTGTAGGCTTGTACATAGTTTTTTGGCTTGCATCAGCAGGGTTAAAGCATGTGGTACCCTCCTCAGAACAAAACCCAGGGTGATGTAACTCTTGCTTTGCTTTTTCAATCGTTCTATGTCCAAACACCAGCCAAAAGTAGTCAATCAGTGCCTAGAAAAATAGAATCTTAGATTATGATTTGCATGCAAACTTCTCTGGACACAATAGGCATAATACCTATCAAAACAAAGTGAATAAATGCAGAAAACAAATTGCAGAGGTGTCTTTCATATACAGTTGGAGTACAGAGGAGACAAGATTTGAGAAAGTTTGATTCAGTGAATTCATATTTCAAAAGCTGCTGGTTGCCAAAACAATGTGCATGTGTTAATTAGGACCTCTGTGTTGGTATTTTTAATCTTGACATACCTGCAGCGCAATGCCGGGTATATATCATATAACTGTGTGCTGTTGCAATTTCTGTTCTAGTTTGCACAGGTGTTTGTTCATCTCATTTTGCCTAAAAGCAAACAGAGAATGGTGTTAATAAAAATACGAAAGTGTCCTAGAACAGAGTAAGAGCTTTAAAGACTGAAAGTTTCTATGTCAATGTCTCCTGAATAATTTCATTACAAAATCTATGAGTACTTTATGATTAATCCAAAGCCCAGAATGCTCCCATTGGCTGCAGCAAGAGCCGCCTTTGCAAGCAGGAAAGTAAAACTAAAGGCAATCCAGAAAGCTGAGGCTTGTTTTTTCTTATGAGTTGGTTATGATGATCCCATAAAAGTAGAATTAATAACCGAGAAGTTATTAATTCAGCTGCTTCTGCCTGCTGCGACACTGAACATACCTCCTACTTTATAACTCTCCACTCATGTCACAGGAATGTTTACAGGACTGGCAGCAGAGCAGACTACACGTAAAGACAGCAGTGGTCTGCTAGCCTTCAAGCTTGCGTAACTCAGTTTTCCAGAAATGGGGGGAGACATTTTTAAGCAATTTAAACGAAGGGATTCAGTGTTTCTAAGTTAACAAGCACCAAGCTTGGGAAATACCTGCTGTTCAGTTTCCATCCAGTAACTCTCACTAGCTTCAAGACAGTCAAGAGCCGTTTCACAAGTACTTAGGCTGAGATTTACCTGAAACTGAGAGCTAGAACAAGCACTGCCTGTATTCCTCTTGAGCACACTATGACTGATAAACAGACAGAATTTAATTTTTTTTTTTTTTGGCAGAATAGTTATGTCAACAAATAGTTATGAAACAACAAAGCCACAACAGTATTTAAAAACTAATGCCTATGTTCTCCTTACGGCCATTTTAAGAAAAGTTTTAATTTTTTATAAACCTAGCTCTGCCTTACTCTAATTTTAATATTTTCAAGTGACAAGGGTATTTAATTGTCCATTTACACACAAATCATATGGACAGTATGCAGGCAGGATTTTTTTCAGCTTACTCAGTGGGGTTTTTTTTTCCTTCTGGTTTACATCAAATTACTACTGAAGACTTAATGTTTCATAAACAAGATATTCTGTCTCTTCTATTAAGTAGCACACACATCAATATGCTCTCTCACACAGACACACCTTTCTGTTATAAACTTTTCCAATAAAATTATACATAAATAGAAGGAGATATAATCCTGATTTCTTCTATCACTTCAGGTAAAAATCTCTAGTTAAGAAGTTTCCAGAAATTCAGTGAAAATACCTTGGACCATATAGTCTAAAAAAAAAAATTTTGGAAATAGACAACATGACAATAGACAACCTCATATTTTTATTACATCAACATTTAAAGTCCTCTAAAATCTTACTACTTATGATTTATTAATTGTGATACAAAGTTCCTTTTTCATAAAGTGTAGTTTGTAAAACACAAAGAAGTATTTGGGCTTTGTTTATGGAGTTATTCTGTACCAATTTAAGAATTATTTTTGCAAGCCCAAACAACCAGGAAAGTCCTCTGAGAAAGAGGAGTTATCTCGTCCTTAGTGTGCATTCTTCAATTTACTGTTAGAAAAAATATTTACTGGTTTGCTAAATTGCTCTCTTTCTTAAATAGTATGTCTATGAATAATATTAGCATGACATAAAAGCCATGTATTCATTCAGGGTATTTTCTGCCTGTAGACAGACAGACCCCACGAATAGTCATTCAGCCCCACATTCTCCAAGTTTACTCAGAAGATAACCAGGCACATTTGGAAAAGACAAGACAGTTAACTGACTCAGTGAAAATGATCAGATTTCAAAAAATGATCTCCCTGATGTAATAGAAAAGTCTTTAAAGAACAAATGAGTCATGTTGCTATAACAGGACAATGTTTGCATGCATTGTAGCTATGCAGTATAACCATGGAAAACTTTGTGACAAGGGAATAATCATGCTCATGTAACTCATGCATACAGGCTTTGCTATTATCTCAGTCTAGCTCTACTCAATTCCAGACTTCCCTTGGTTTCACTTCCTGTGAACTGTCACACACAGTATATGACAAATTCCTTCACTGGCACATATCACATCTCTGTCCAAGATTATTCCACCCAGAAAGACAGATAGTGGAGCCACAGTGTACTGCAATTACCTTGGCACTTTCAAATGTTAACTTCTCTAATGCTACACTTAAAAAGGGAACACCTGTAGAAAGTGGCGTAAATCATTTAGAAGACAGCACTTTCACCTTCTCCCACCGTTATGCCTGAAAGGTAGAAAATAAGATACTGACACCTTTCATTTGCAGGAGACATCACTTCCCTCTGCAAAACATGCTGCAGGCAGGAGGGTTATGTCTACTTTCACTGATACATGTTTGGCCCTTCCTTTCTCTGAGACTTGAAAAGGCAGAGCACTGATTCATTGTGAGACAGCAAAACCAAGAAATGGATGCCTACAAAGAACCAGACCAAAACATAGACTCAAACATACCCCAAGGACAAACCAGGAAGGATTCAGGGGGCCTCAGTTCAAGGCTGTCATCATCAACAATCTTATCTCAACATTTTGATTCCATGTAGACTTATGGTTTGTGTCAGGAAAATTATTTTGATTTCTGCTACTGAATATGCTCAGAAAGCCCAAATGCAAAAGTCACCAAGATCATGAGAGCTAAAAAGTGTGATCAGATTTCTTATCATTGATGGGAAATATTGATTACTGTTCACCTAACACTGAACAGTAAGATAATCTTTATTTATGGGAAGTAATAACTAATAAGGCATAGACTTACTCCTGAGAAACATGACCCCAGGACACCCTTCCACATTAGCCTCTCTGGCTGACTGTCTGCTTTTGAATGTTGTGTTCTTGGCTACATAGTGGCTCACTGTCATGATATAGGTAAAGATAACCAGGTGCCAGTTTACCCTTTGGTCTATCTATGGCTTTCTTCGTGGAAGGGTGAACCCTTGACAGAGGAAAGCACTGAACCAGGGTCTTCTACTTTCTGAGCAAGTCTAAATATCAGACTTCCTTTCAGAGGAATGCATGCTAAAAACCCCACCACCACTGAGACAGCATCCTAACTGAAAGGACAAATTGGCCTCTGAACTCTAGAAGGAGGTTTCTTACTGGGAATTCCAGGTTTTTATATACCTCAAGTCATGACTAAAGTAGAATTCCAAGCCCAGGAAAAAGCCCAGATTTAAGAATTCTCTACTGGCCTCTATCAGTCTGCCTTGAACAATCAGGCTGGCTTCTAGCCCAATTCTCCATGCATTGCAAGATGCTTAACATCCATAGGTTCCTTTTTTCATCTGAGACTTCTGTGATTAGCTTCCAAGCTTTTCCATAATTTTGACAGCCTAAAAGACTCAGAAATCCCAGGGTATGAATTAGGAATATAAATGATGGTACTGGGACAGCTGTGTGCAAAAGATACTTGGGAAAATCTCTCATAAAAACATGCACCAAAGTCTCTCAGTCTCTCTCTTCCTTCCAAAAGAAACAGTGAATTGGATTGCCCTGTTTGCAATTGCATATTCTCTCAAGATCTGTAAGGCAGAGTGTTGCAAGTCAAGGGATGCCTCATTTGCCTCTTCATAATGTTCAGATGCTGGCTGCCAAGAAAAAACTACTTCTGAATTCAAAGATCACTGGGCAAGACCATTACAATCATAGTAAGAGCCTGATGAAAACCTGTATCCTTCCATCATGTGTAGCTAACATTTACTCCACAAAATTTTACTGGAATGAGAAACCTCCTTGCATGCTACTCTGATCACAGAGTCTGAGAAGCCTCACATCCTGTTCTCCTCCTTAGGACTGGGTTCTTCGTCTTTATGTCTTTGAGAAGGAAAAAAAAAGATTTTCTGCGCTTTGTCAGCTCCTATGCAGTACTCTATTTCCCTCTTGGTTTCATATCCACATTTACCAGCAGCTTCAGGTGAGAAATCAGATAACATCACTAGAGCATGATTTCTTGATTATGACCTGATAGATCTGTTATGGCAGCAAAATGCACAATATCCATGCAGACAGACATCAGCAAATGTTGCATTACTGTCCATGGCTAAATAGTAAGTGAACTGAGGCAGCATATCTCGTCCTGGAAATATGAGAGTTCTGTTTGTTTAAATGCAGCTAGTCCAGCATGACATTAAGCCAGTGGAAGTATTAACTCATCTCTATTTCTGTGCTTATATTAATACTGAGCTGCAGTCAGCATTTCAAGTAGTTACTTTCAAAGGAGATGTGACATGCATAAAGAGGAACTATTAATGTTCTACTTCCTTTGCTTATAGCAAAACTTACTGGTTTCACTCAGCTTCCCTTCCTACCTAACTTTCATGCCACGCCAGGGTGAGGCCTTTGCTTTCAAAAAAAAAAAAAAAAAAAAAATCTTCCACTAAGTCTTTAGAAATGTGTCCAGATGATCAAAACAAACACCAAAAAAGAAGGTCCTGAAAATTACTTTACCAAAGAGATCTCACACTAACTGACCTGTAGAGTTTGGTGTTGTCAACTGATGACCTATTCTGTGTATGGAACAACTTATAGGCTAGATCACCATGCATGAACACTACAGTTTGCTGAACCATTAAAAACCGAAAACAAATTTAGATGATAATCCAAATACTTTCTGGACAAAAAGGACACACTGGGGTTCAAAAGAGATTTTCCCATTTAAAGTAGTGGTTGTGATAATTCTGTCTTTTCTTATACACTGCCAGAGATTTACATAGATAAATTATGGAATGAGGTGTCACATCTGAATGGGTTTACTCTGAAAAAGGTGTACTTTAAAGATACTATGGCATAGGCTGAAGTGTGAGCTAGCAACTTGTACAAGGTACATATTGAGAAGGAGAAAGAAACTCCTGTAGCAGATGCAACCATCAAACCATTTGAGATGACTGAAAAGTCAGTTGCTGAACATGGAGTTTGGTTCTCAGAGTCAGCTGCATTTAGGGAAATATGACGTTAGTCACCTTTGGAAGAAAATTATACAAGAAACTCCCTGAAGTGGAAAGAAAGCCACACACCTCCCCAGAACTAATCAGGGGAATTAGCTATGCAAAAAAAATTCATTAGTTATCAGACTGTTCTGGATAATTAAGTCTCACGGGCCAGGGTGTAATCACTGGAAAATTCCCACCCTCTCCCCATCTCTGTGCATAACTTTGAATAGATTCCTCATGTGTCTTATTCCTGTTTTACTTTAGCTCATCTCTCATATACCACTACTGAAAACACGATGCAGAGGTGAATTATCTCCCATGTTAAATAGTTAGACTGTAAAGAAGAGACTGGAGCTCCTGTCCCAGTGAACTTATCACTCTCTGTGGTTGAATATTTTTGTACCCTGAAAAAACTCTGCAAAGATAACTAATTTAAGTTCATGCTCAGAGGCTGGGAGCCACAGAAGAAACTAGACAGGATACCAGTCTCGTGTCATGTATGTGCAGGTCACCCACAGTTTTTGATCAGTCTGCAGACTTGCCAGCAGACCAGCAGGCAGATCATTGCATCAGGCTTTTAACTGAGACCATGGGTGAGCTGCAACCCAGTGGAAGGCTGCTAACAATTTCCTGTGGATCAGAATTGGGAAAACAGTGCTTTGAATGAGAACAGCTTTGCATTTCTGGAAACAGACCCGGTTGTCAGGAACCAAAGATAAGTGTCAGAAAAGAAGGCAGTGGAGAGAGCATAAAACAATAACCACAGACTTGCATGATTGACTAGATAGGGAAACACCTGAAGATGCTGTAGGGTTACTGTGGCTAACTTCAAGGCAGCTGCATCCACAGCAAACTGAAAAAACTTGTTCATCTTGCACCTACTAATGGGCTTAAGTGAAAGAGAACGTAGGCCTGAACTTTGGGACTTTGCCATTATCACATTTATATTTGAAAATCCATAATTAAAAAGAAACCTTGAAATATTTGGCTTTATAAAAATATGCCTTAACAACAGAAAATCAGTGAAGGAAAAACCCTGCTCTGACTTGTAGTGTTGGATAATAATGCATTAAAAAAAAAAAAAAAGACATCCTACTCTAGACTAAATCCACCCTGACAAATAAATATGGCAAAAAAAATCAATAAAGACTGTAAAGTAGATGCACTACTAGAACTATTTTTTCCAAAGCACACTTGTGATCTTAGATCACTACCAGCAGATTTCTGAAAAAAAGTCAACCGTGGCATCAGTCCGTACAAAGGGAGAAAAGAACAATATGAGCAATTCTTGCCTGTTCTTTAACCAAAAAATCTTCCCTCAGCATTAATAACTTTGCAAAAGAGTTTTGGTTGAAACAGAGAAGAAAAAAAAAAACAGGCTAGAAACTGTGCAGCTTAATAGCTGAGAAACTCAGAGCCAAAGATACGCTCCCTTTATTTTTATCTGATTTGATTACTAATTTAATTTACTTTCTAAGAAAACTTACATGGCAGAAGTAAGCATCCTTGACATGATGGCCTTGTTTTTATTATCTAAATCAATATTACACTAAATTTCTGGTAAACCATATAGCTATAGTTGATTTATACTGCAACAAGCATGTTCCTTATACCTCTCTATACCAGCATCTATAGCCCGTCCCCAGGATTAACAGACTTTGCGAATTGTAGGAAAGTCAATTCAGACACTGATGGTTCTTCATGAAGCAGCTCAGACTTTCAAGCAGTACAGAGGAGTCAAATAAAGGCATGTCCTGCCTGGGGAAACACAGTACTTTTTCTAATGGCAGCTGCCATTGGGTCATCAAGCAAAAGTGGTTAGGGAGAACCTCTTTCCCAATGCCTTGAACTTCAATGCTTCCTTTCAAAAATTAACCACAAAGCCCAAAGAATATTATGAAAAGAAATAATGTAGCTAGAAACTGTATCTAGGGGTGACAAACCAGACAGACTTGTGATGGACCAGCTGATGCATAAAAAATGCAAAATAGCTAAAAAGATTTCCCTTTTTATAATACTATTTTTGGATGTCATAATAAGCTAAAAGTCCTTTTTTACTTAGAGCATTCTAGAAAACACAACTTGGGCAAAACCTCCATGAACCTGCTAGCTAATAAGAATGGTGCTTAAATTGATTGTTCAACAGAGTCTTTTTACTACATATTGCTGAATATGTAATTGAACAAAAATTTAGCCTGAAAGCTCCCAGATGAAGTCAATGGAGCTGCGCAGGCTGAGACTAATGGAGAACCAACCTTTTGTCAGACGGTAAAAAGGGAGTTATACACAACAGCTCAAGGAGTGCCTCTTAACTTAGTGTAGACAAACTGTATTATTTACTTGAGCAAGTCTAAAAAAAGAAAGTAAAAATAATGAGTATAAAAAAGAGATTATAATATGCTTCCTATATAATGAGATCACAGCAGTGGCTGGATACTACTATTTGGTTGTTACAGTAATGGGTGTTTTCGAAATGCATAATTTCTATGTTGCAGTCTACACCACTGCTTTATCAAGAAATCTCCAAAACTGTATTTTCATGGCTAATAAATAGCATGCAAGCAAATATCTATTTGGGGGAGAGGCAGGAGGGTTGCTTTGGTTTGTTTTTTTAAGTGCAGCAGCCTCCATGATGGATCCAGTAGCTGCTCAACAGCATGCAGCAACATGGCACAGAAGTTTGAAACAATCCAAATTGAAGCTGTACAAGGAGCTTTCTAGGGAGGCTGGAGGCAATTAGTCAACCTGGAACATTTCCCACAGCTCCATACAGCCCCCTCCCAGTCCTCTGCTTATTCCACTATTCTGCTGTGACTATCTTTGCTAACTTTCCAGCACAATCTTAAAAGCCAATTGCTGTATTATATTATACAGGCTTGGAAACTATTCAGTGCTACTATTTGCACTGTGCAGAGAAAGGGAAATTTGCCTCTCCTTTCAGATGGAACAGTGTAGTTAAAATTTTGGTCAGATGTTCAACTTGGAAGAGATTTAAAATTAACATTCAAGTATGAAAGACCTAATAACCCATGGAAAGAACTGGAGAAAAAAATACCATTATTAAAATGGCAGAAGAGCCAAGGATAAGTATACTTATTGTTGACATGAGTGAAAGATCAGTTGCTTCCATTCAAATCCTCTCGTATTTCATACAAAATATAAATTCGAATAGGCAGCACTCAACTAACAGTAAAGCTGAGGCCTAAAATAAGAGTGGGAAAAGAGGCTTAAAAAATGAAAACAGAAGAAAATGAGAATGAAAAATTGAGAGGTACACAAAACAGAATGATGGGAGAACCGATGGAAGTGAGTGTGCTGGGAGACAAAATTGGAGAACAGAGAAAGAAAAAAAGATAAATGAGACATACTAAGGGGAAGAGTAAGAGGAAGAAAAAAAGAACAAGAAATGAGATCAAGAGATGAAAGCAAGGCCATGGGGAAAGGAAAGCACAAGATAAGGTATTGGGATTGAATAAGACAAAGCAAACATCACCTGGAAGACCCTGGTCTTCCTAATGGGTCACCTGCAAGTTTTGTGAACACTAATAGCTTTACATGTTCTACTAAAAATGCAAAAACTTCTACTAAATCTTCTACATATTTTTTTTCCCAGCTTAATTAGTTAGCTGTCTGACTACCAAGTGAATCTGCCATGTAAAACTGTTGTCACCATAAAACACATTAATCTCTACAACACTGAAGCTGTCCAGTCTACCAACTAAATTACTATAAATACTTTATATACTGTATATTGTTGACTGGAGCGTAAACACTGTATACAATGTATGAATATACACGGCTACATAGTGCACCCTCTCTTAAGGGTTACCCTCACTTTAGCCTGTCTGTCTCACTGACTGACTCACTCATTGACTGTCACTCTAAATCTGTACCTATTTAGTGATGGCTTTGTGAAATAAAAAGCTTTCCAAAGTTAAATTTCCAGAGGCTGCCCTAATCATGCCAAAACATATAAACACAATGGTCTGTAACATTTCATTTTGCTCCAAAGGTATTCTTTTGACTTAACCAATAAAGCTTTCCAGGATCCACCAGGCTACTGAGAGCGAGGGCTACAAATTTTTGAGAGCACTCTTGTGTTCTCATTCATTATGTAGCTTCTAAAACAGCTTACAATGGCAACATTAAAGACTGATACTCAGCAGTTATGGATACAACTTGAGGAAGATCTTGTTGCATCATAACCCATCCCACACTTGTGTCCTTGCTCTTGAAGAAGTAATTGCTGTCCAAGAAAAGGATGAACTCCTACTATAACACGCTAAAAATGAATTTGGATTTATTTTGCCTTTTTCCAGGCATAGTGCACTTGGCAACTCAGTGTATTTCTTCTTACTTAGGCCAGTTCTGTGTGGCCTAGTATTTCTCAAACAAGCTTTTTGAATCTAAAACCTAGCAAGGCAGAAATTAACAGCATCCTGAGTTTGTGATACCTCTGGCTTTTAGAGCAGAGGTCTAATGCTGAGATAAAATTGAACTGATTCTAGTACACTAAGTATACACAGGCAATTAGAGTAAAAATGAAAACTCATTTGTTAAGTGAAAGATGGGTACATTCTAAATGGATCTCTGAGACTACACTTCCCATCTATTAAAGCAGCATCTACAAAATGAATACAACAGTAATTTTGAAAGGCAAAAAATGTCTCTGTAAAAGATGAGCTGGAAGGCTGACATTCTGCTAGGAAAATATATTTATGAAAATACAAAGACTAATTTTCAATAAAAGTTGAGATAAACTTGAATAAACAAAGATAAAAACTGAGATTAAGAAAAGACTGGAACTAAAAAAGGCTGATCTGGAATTGAGAACACATTTTCACCTCGGTAAAGATGCAGCAAGGGAGGTTGCACATGGAAGCCATAGTGCCTTGAGGTCTTCAAAAGCTGCACCAAGAAGTGACTCATTCTTGGGAACAGCAAGGGCCAGAGCAGTCCCACAGGGACTGAAAATTGTGGGCAGAGCTAGGTGCTGCTAGGAAGGGCTTATCGACACTCCTAGGCAAGGCAAGTGATGAATGAGGTACAGAGTCCATCCAGGGAGTCCAGTCAGGAGCAGAAGACAGGGCCAGAAACAGGGCTATAATGTACATCCAAAGGGTCTGTTCCAGGAGACAAGCTGCCTACAGCCAAGGTCTGATATTTGTAATTCACTTTTCTTAACAAATGGCTTTCTGCAGTCTGAGAAGCTTCATGAGGAATATGTTATTTAACGTACATAATTCTGGAGTGTCGCGGATGGAGTGAGCGTGCACTTCACTCATTAGAGAGAAGTAAAAATATAGTTTATTGATACAGAATAAGGAGTTAACAAAGTTCAATGCAACAGTGTTTTAACAAGATTCGATGGTGAGGCAACTTGATTATTTACTGCATAGAGGACACGGTCAGACAAAACTGTCAGGGAGACCCTCCCATTGAGTCATGAGGTTCAGAAAGGATCCCCTTGCTTTCTAAACTCCTTCTCAGAAAGGAGTCTAGGTGCAGCTAGATCCAGTCCTAGTCCCAGACTTGGTCAATGGTTTATGTCTAAAGAATTATATATGTGCGCAATCAATCCCTTATATCACTTAGCTAAAATTTCAAAGTTTAGCATGCTATTAGTCACTTACCAAGGATCTGTTGTGGCAAGGAATCTCTCAACCTCGAGGAGTAACCTTGAGAGGCGTCCCTGCTCAAGGGGAGATCCTGGCATACAGCCCGCTGCCGTGCAGGACTGCTCAAAGGGCCCTGGACTGTCCGCTATTTAAGGAGTAAGATGATTGACTTATGGTCATATTTGCATATCAGCCAGACGTTTAGATCCCTGCTTCAGGCAGCCCTTGGCTACTTTGTTGCCATTTGTCCTCAAGGTCCAGCATAAGCTGGATGCAGCTATCAGGATGACTCCCACTGATGGTTACTGCTTGTGCAGGGAGCAGGGTGGGGGGAGCACACCTCCACATGGAGCTATTTCTCCAGGTAAGGACTTTGCTCCAAGTAACATGCCCAACAGGATTATTTTCTGCATCTTCTCTCTATACTGACTTCTTGGTCAACTTGAGGCTGTTCCAAGGAAGTGTATACCCTCAGAAATCTCATTTAAGCACTCTGAAAAGGGTGGTTTTCCTTAAGAGTTCTTTTCTGGACAGATTTATATGGATAATGTCTTCTGATAGTGTCCACTAAGGTCTTCAGCAATATTGCAGTTATATTTACCATGGGTCCTTTGGGGGTACTGTGTCATCACATAAGTAAGATCCAGCCAGCAAAATGCTTATAGATGCCAGAGCAGAGGAAAAGAAGAAAACTGCCTCAAGGGAACAGGGTAAGGGAAAATGAAAGTACTGCAATAGCAGGAAAGAGCTATGAGAAAAGAAGACCAGGCAGTCTGGAAATAAAAATAAAACAGTGGGTACACAAGGCTTGCTGGAACTGGAAAGGCCAGCAATAGGTATGACAGGTAGATTCTGCGAAGCAATCTGCAGAGGCCTTATGACTAGTTCCATACAAATAAAAAATGAACCACCAAAGAGCCATTCTCTGGTTGTTTTCAGCAGAAATATGCCCCTTGTTCTGTCTTTCTACCCCTAAACTCAATGATCTGAGTAGAAGATTGAGTTGATAGCTCTTGCCTTGTTTTAGTTGTAGTCAACAGTCACAATGCTGCGGTTGATCACCATGTGTTTACCCAGCAGGCACAGCAAAACAAGCTTCTTTTCTTTCTGAAGTCTACGACAACTACAGGGAAAAGCCTGGCATTTGTAGGTCATAGTGCATTTTCATTCTTAGAAATCGGAAATTGGCTAGCATGCCACCAAACACGTTGGCATATTGTAATAATTCTGCTGCTGAGACAAGAGCAATGACAGCACTTTCCTTTCTTAAAAACAAACTGTAATTAATGATTCAGTGAGATGCAGTAACACTGTAGTAAACAATAGAGATGAGGCCTGTTAGTTATGAAGCACAATGGAATTTTTCTCAAGAAGAAATAGCAGTGTTTACCCTCTCTCTAATACAGTGCTGTTTTTGATTTAGCGTATTCACTGCCATAGAAATGAATGTGCTGCTTTAAAGATAACAGTAACTTCTGTGACTTGGCAGTGGATCTAAATGTCAAGGATGGAAATCCTGACTTTCTTAAAGTTTAAGGATAGTAAATATTTTATTCTGTTATGTGCTGGAGATTAAAAAAAGGCCTGTGGAAAATTCAGGTCACAGTAAGATGCAAGTTCCTTCCAAATCTAAGGGACAGTTGTATTACAGCCTTTGACTCCTGTTTCCTTCTCCCCGTACTGGAACTTGAAAACTTATGAGTGATGTTTCTAATACCTATGCCCATACTTAGTTGCAAATGACTCTCATTTTCTTACCATCCTTTTCTGCATCACTCCAGCTGTTATAAGGTAACACAGTAAGTTAATATGTGGATTTTTTAAATCAGTCTTTGGTATCAGCA
Organism: Mycteria americana; assembly: GCF_035582795.1. Lineage (NCBI taxonomy): Eukaryota > Metazoa > Chordata > Aves > Ciconiiformes > Ciconiidae > Mycteria > Mycteria americana. The sequence goes on along the minus strand of NC_134369.1, from coordinate 24,387,633 downwards.
ATTCTCGTCCTCCTACATCATTCTGCCTTCTGTCCCTAGTGCAGGCAAATTTAGACAGTTTTCCGCACCCTTTGATGCATTCTAGAAAACAGAGCTTACTTTACAGTAAATTGAACCTAACTTGCTTGGTGAAGTAGGTGCTGTAGAATATTTTAACATCAGAATGAGAGGGTACACCTGCTTAAAATTCTGGCAGATTCATGATAAATGATACACTGTGGAAATGCAGCCTGAAAAGTTACAACTGTTTCCAAAGCTCCAAAAAGAATGACTGATACTCCACTGGAGTTTAATCATGCTACCTTAGGGATGACATAAAACAACATGTATTTAGTTATTATAGAGAAAATCTTTCCCTCTCAAGTACCTACTGTACTGCTAATGATCCTGAAAAGATTGTTTTCTGTGTAAAATCCAGATTTTTTTTTTCCTCCAGCTAAAGAGCAATAGCAATTTTATAAAAGAATCTGCCATACAGGAGATTGATGTCTGGATAACAGGTTTGACTCTCTGAAATGTCAGAATTGAATAAAATTCCTGGAGAAGGTAAAGGCAGAGAATCATTGAAGTACAGTGTTCTCATGGTGAATACACAAGTGCACAGCAAACTACACTATAGCAAACAACTTTTGATCGAGACCACTGGGGCAGATATCTTTTTTGTTCAAGGAAAGTCAGGTTAGATGGGTTGCTAGCATTTAGCATTGGCATCAACATATGATACTGTGAGCAGAAACTCATTTAGGTTCAGTAGCTGTTAAAAATGGAAAGGGAATGATGAAAATAAACTATTGTTTTGTTGTCTATAGCTTGTTAAAAAGGATTGCAAGAGATGCTCACTTGGGAGAATCTTTGCTTCTTAAACCATGCACAATTGTGTATCAGAGAAAGCAGTATATCTGCCTTTGCAGGTTTGTGCTCCACATGTGGTGGGGTGATGACCTGTACTGCAGACATCTGAGAGTGGTGTGGAAGGCCAAAAACTGTACTCTTTTAGACTAAGAGAAACTGAAGAAGCTTCTTGAATCCTTGCTCACCGTATCACACATGTACAAAGGCTTAACAGACCTTTATTGCTCATATCTTTCTAAAACATTTCATCCAAATGATACAGAAAAATGCTTGTATCTCTTGAATATGTCTGAGGCATAAAGATGTGGCCTGATTCTTCTGGGATTTTAATTAAAAAGCTTTGGAAATATTTTCCTGTTCATTTCCCTGCAGAAACAGGCCCATAACATCTGGAATGAATACCATATGTTCATGGCAGTTCAGAGGACGAGTTCTCAGGAACTCTCAGGAAGTTCTCCACTGATTCCTGAAGGAAGTTACCTTTTACCCAATACAATACTTACGCCTAATGCATTACACACAAGGGACCAAAAGAGCTGGAGTATATCAGCAGCCAAAAAAGAAAAACTGCAAAATAACAAACATTCAGTCTAGATTGGGTATCTGTACTTAATAACTTGCCATTTTCCTCTGAGCCATGTCAAAGTAACCTCTCATAATGCTCTACAATGTGACAACAGAGGGCTACAACACTCATGCAGTGACACCACTTTATGGAGCAGAAAAGGGGTGCAGAATCAGAGCTATTTTCTTTGGAACTGAAATGGTTTTATTTTTATTAAGTACATTGTAGTCAAGGAGGCATTGTTTTCCATCAACACAAACTGAAAAAGTGCCTGGCTGGCATCCCAGGCACAAATTGTCCTTGCTGGATACTTGAACTAGGCCAGACAAGCCACTGAATAACTCCATCTCTACCCTGCTGATCACATATGCACTCAATAGAGTCCACATAAGAAATCACAAAGACTTGTTGCATTATATACTCACAATGGCTGGAGTGAAGGCAGCTGTACAAATGTGGATGAAAACCCATGATGCAGAAGAGGCATGGAAGATAAGTGCTCTGTTCTGGACCTCACTGAACAGTTCCTGAAACAAAGAGAGAAGGTTGTCTGTGAGTCACTGGATAACTCACTTCTTCCTCCATTCACCAGACTTACTCTGCTTCCTACAGTGCCAGCCAGTTGACCTGCATCTCCATTTTTGATAGCCATCTCTAGTCTCTGGCATATGTTCCTCTTCTTGGAAACTCCATAACCCTCTTCAGCATGGTCTCCTGTAACCTTCTATCTCACCTGCTGGCATGTACTCCCCCTCCAGACAATTTATCTTCCTTGGAATATAATAGGAATTACGTGCTCATCTGTTCTAAAAATCAGGCCTAATTACAGACTTAATTTCATGACTGTTTGTATGAATTACAATCATATTAATTAATTTTTAATTCTTATTCCAAATAATCAGTTGGAACAGTACTGGGAGAAATCCAGTGTATGGCCTTTTACAGCAATTCATTTGCCTTGGTGTTTGAGATCAAAGGCACTGGTTTGATGATGTCATGCTCTTGGTTTAAGACACCAAACCTAGTGTGTTGTAATCAGCATCAACATGTACCAGCATCTCTTGCCTTTTTCCCTACTGTTTTCCTGCTGTAGTGTCAGCCTACTATTCACTAAAGAAATGTTTCACTGTGTATGTGCAAAGTATTTAGAAGATGCCTACCTAATTATTCATAGGTTTTGGAAAGTCATGTATGCTGGGAAAAGTCCATATCCTTATAGTAGGATTTTCTTCTTTGTTTATGTCTAGATTGAGGGATTTTTCATTTTAAAAAAATAAAAAAAATGCATACAGAGGAAGTAACTACATTTCATATTAATTTACTATGTAATGCAGTTATCCTGAGGAGCACTATTTAATTTTTATTTCCACTCTAAATACTCAATAAAGGTGTCCAGTTGTCCTCTTGGATGGATGTGTTCAATATGAAATCAGAGCACACTTCTAATTTATTGTTTGCACACATCTTACCCAGTTTTAGTAGCAGTTACATGTTTTTCAGTTCCTGATTTTAAAAACTTTCTGTATTTTCTTTCATATGCCTCAGTAAATCACTTCATAAGTGCCTGGTAAGCAGGCAGTCCTTGGAAATCTGGGGTGAGACAGTCTTTGCAGTTTGGAGTTTCCTGGGCACCTATACTTAAAACTCAACAGTCACCTGTAAACATTTAGCTTTGTGCCAGGAGTTACTAGACAGAACGTTCCTCCTCTTTGATTCATGATCCAAATCTCCAAATTATAGATAGCAGTAGTTGATGCTGAAGACTGGATGAGATTTAATCAAAAGCGAAGATTAAAGTGTCTCTTTTCTGTTGTTTCTATTTCATTGAACTTCAGTTCACTGCTATAAATGATCTGAAATCTGTCAGAAAGATAATCAAATCAAGCTATTCTCCAGCAAGTCCTTTGTTTCTCATTTTGAGAGTAGCGTGCAAGCTGATTTCTTACCTGTGTATGAGGCAGCTCTCTGACAGCAATGCAGAGGTGATATGTAGCATGTGTATCTTTATCTTCACGACATGCACAGCCACTGATGTTGTTAGAAACATGTCTCCAAGTCTAAGGAAAAATTGATTCTTTTTATATCATACATTGCAGTGAAAGTACAAAGGGTCCTGTCAAAAAACAAACATTCAATTAAAAAAAAAAAGTTCAAGTTCAGTCTCTAGGGAAACAAGAAACAGCAAGTCAAAACCTAACAGTGGTTTCTCTCCATGCTTACTCAGTGATGTAACTCAGTGATGAGAGTTCATTGTTTACACGCAAGCCTCAGTGTTATTTTAGACACCTTTGGGTATCCCACCTGGTCTCTAGCTGCCACTCCTAAAGAGAAGCTATTGTCCCCTATTGTTTTACCTTTTTTCTTTTTCTTTTTTTTTTTAAACCATGTGTGAAGGGCCACCACAATCCCAACATGAAACTTGGGGGGGTAAAAAAAATTAAAACAGTAAAAGCAAATTATACACTATGCTAGCTTCAATGATGGTGTATTTTATGTATCTCCCAGTAAACAGTTTCTAACAAAGTGATTTGGCAACAGTTACAGGTACCCTGCTCTAAACTGTAAAACACAGTATGTGCTTTACATTAATGAGTCTGCTTTAGTGAATCTTGAAGAATCAAAACAGTTTACAGATGGACAAAGGAATTCTTTTGAAGGGGTGGCAAATCCTGCTGGATTACAGGGGGTAGGTAACAGTTTACAAAGGAGGAAATAAAGTAATCTTAATTAAATACTTCCTCTTGCTTCACAGGCTTTCAGTAATTAGCTCAAAAGAAACCATTCAAAGAGTTTGCTGGACAGGCAAATTAATACAACATTCACAGATATATATACATAATAGTCACAAATTTTTACTTAAAGCATCTGCTTTTCTCCTTTTGCAGAATCTGTGAAGAAAAATATCAACCAGTTCCTGGCACGGCGCTGGTAAGCATAGAAGACAGCTTCCAGGATGTCCTGGTTTCAGCTGGGATAGAGTTAATTTTCTTTATAGTGGCTGGTATGGGGCTATGTTTTGGATTTGTGCTGAAAACAGTGTTGATAATACAGAGATGTTTTAGTTGTTGCTGCACTAGTCAAGGACTTTTCAGCTTCCCATGCTCTGCCAGGTGCAGAAGAAGCTGGGAGGGGACACAGCCAGGACAGTTGATCCAAACTGACCAAAGGGCTATTCCATACCACATGACGTCATGCTCAGTATATAAAGCTGGGGAAGAAGAAGGAAGGGGGGGACATTTGGAGTGATGGCATTTGTCTTCCCAAGTAACCGTTATGCGTGATGGAGCCCTGCTTTCCTGGAGATGGCTGAACACCTGCCTGACCATGGGAAGCAGTGAATTAATTCCTTGTTTTGCTTTGCTTGCATGCGCGGCTTTTGCTTTACCTATTAAACTGTCTTTATCTCAACCCACAAGTTTTCTCCCTTTTACTCTTCTGATTCTCTCCCCCAGCCCACCAGGGGGGAGTGAGTGAGCGGCTGTGTGGTGCTCAGTTGTCGGCTGGGGTTAAACCATGACACAGGAGAAGCAGCACTAGCAGGGATTATTCAAAGCCAGTGGAAGATGAGCTAATGACTGAGAAAGGATGGCAACCCAAGCTTACAGGAAAGGAGGCAGCAGGGCTGGGGTTTTTTGCCTTAAGCATGTGATTCACAAACTGGCTGCGATTTCGAGTCTTACTTTGAACAAACAAGAGCAAAGTGCCTCTAGAACATCTCTACCACAGTCAGAATAAGCTCCACACCAGGAATACCCAGCCTTGACATTTATGGTGGTGGAGAAACTGTTCTCTTAAATATACAGGGACACTATTGAAATAATCACAAGGAAAACGTAAATCTAATTCTCTGGTAAAATTTCTCTCACCTTTAATCTCTGGAATTTTTATAATGTCCCCAGGTAGCTAAACTAGATCATAGAATCACAGAATCATTTAGGTTGAAAAAGACCCTTAAGATCATCAAGTCCAACTGTAAACTTAACACTGCCAACTCCACCACTAAACCATGTCCCTAAGTGCCACATCTCCACGTCTTTGAAATACTTCCAGGGATGGTGACTCAACCATTTCCCTGGGCAGCCTGTTCCAATGCTTGATAACCCTTTTGGTGAAGAAATTTTTCCTAATATCCAATCTAAACCTCCCCTGATGCAACTTGAGGCCATTTCCTCTCGTCCTATCACTTGCTACTTCAAAGAAGAGACCACCCACCTTGGTACAACCTCCTTTCAGGTAGTTGTAGAGAGCAATAAGGTCTCCCCTCAGCCTCTGCTTCTCCAGACTAACCAACCCTAGTTCCCTCAGCCACTCCTCATAAGACTTGTTCTCTAGACCTTTCACCAGCTTCACTGCTCTTCTTTGGACACACTCCAGCACCTCAATGTCTTTCTTGTAGTGAGGGGCCCAAAACTGAACACAGTATTCAAGGTGCGGTCTCACCAGTGCCAAGTACAGGGGGACAATCGCTTCCCTAGTCCTGCTGGCCACACTATTTCTGATACAAGCCAGGATGTTATTGGCCTTCTTGGCCGCCTGGGCACACTGCTGGCTCATATTCAGCCGGCTGTCAACCAACACCCCCAGGTCCTTTTCCTCTGGGCAGCTTTCCAGCCACTCTTCCCCAATCCTGTAGCGTTGCATGGGGTTCTTGTGACCCAAGTGCAGCACTCAGCACTTAGCCTTGTTGAATCTCATACAGCTGGCCTTGGCCCATCAATCCAGCCTTGTTCACATCCCCCTGCAGAGCCTTCCTACCCTCAAGCAGATCAATACTCCTGCACAACTTGATGTCGTCTGCAAACTGACTGAGAGTGCACTCGATCCCCTCATCCAGATCATTGATAAAGATATTAAACAGGACTGGCCCCAGTCCTGAGCCCTGGGGAATACCACTTGTGACCGGCCACCAACTGGATTTAACTCCATTCACCACAACTCTTTGGGACCAGCCATCCAGCCAGTTTTTTACCCAGCAAAGGGTACACCCGTCCAAGCCGTGAGCAGCCAGTTTGTCCAGGAGAATGCTGTGGGAAACAGTGTCAAAAGCTTTACTAAAGTCCAGGTAAACAACATCCACAGCCTTTCCCTTATCCACTAAGTGGGTCACCTTGTCATAGGAGGAGATCAGGTTAATCAAGCAGGACCTGCCTTTCATAAACCCATGCTGACTGGTCCTGATCACCAGGTTGTCCTGTACATGCCGTGTGATGGCACTCAGGAAGATCTGCTCCACAACATTCCCCAGCACTGAGGTCAGACTGACAGGCCTGTACTTCCCCGGATCCTCCTTCTTGTAGATGGGTGTCACATTTGGTAACGTCCAGTCAACTAGGACCTCCCCAGTTAGCCAGGACTGCTGATAAATGATTGAAAGATGCTTCAGCTTTCTGCTGTATGGTCAGTTGTTTTCTTTGTCTTCTCACAATTTGATTGCTTGAAAGCGATGAGACCAAGTGCCAGGAGACCTGAGACACATGAACACAAAGGGCATATGCTTCCTCACTGATATTTCACAGTATCACTGGAAGCCGAAGGCAGCTTTTTAACATGTAGTTGGAGCTGCTATCCTAATCTTATCAGTCTCTCAGCACCCCTGTGGACAGTCTGGGTAGTATTTGCATTTCACAACTCTGGATTCTGTTTACATATAAGAAGAAAACAATTACTAAGGAAAGGATAGCCAGAAACTCTTAAAATTTTTAACTCTTTCTGATAAAATTTAGTCCTCACAGACTTCAAAAAAGTTGAAGTTTCCTTTCAAGTACAAATATGATTTCATTGTAATAAAAAACATTTTAAAAATTATTCTATTCAAACTTACAGGATCCTTAAAAAGGTCTTATTGTATAAGAATTTCAGAGATAACATAAGTTCTTAGCAATTCATGGTAAGGTGAGCCAAGGCTTTCTGGCATTGCTGGAAAAACTGATTAAGCATTGCCAGATAAGAAATTCTTCAAATGATTTAAACAACTGACACATAAACGACCTCTTATTTTAAAAAGTGGTGGTCAGTACTAAAATAATGTTTATGCATATATTTTATTATTTATATAAATCTACATCTAAATCAAAACTTCTGCAAATGAACATCTTTGAAATGTTCATAGCAATTCTAATGAAAACATTTTTAACGATAGATATACATCCACAGTTTTGTAAAAACATCAGCATATTTATAAATGTTTTTGGTAAACTAGGCCACTAATCCTTTTAGTACATTGAAACTAATTGTAAATGAAAAAAAATAATTGAGTAAAAGAAAATTAGATGTTGTTCGCACCTCGTTGAGAGCCTAGAAAAAGGCCGTCTTTACATTTCCTACCATCGGTGACATGGGGATCTACTCCAGAAAACTTATCTAGCAGTTGCGTACCTTAAGCAAAAAAAATTGCAATCTATAATTGTTTAATCTGCTGTTCACATATCAAACTCCAGTCAAGCATTCTAAATAACCACAAGAATAATAGTAAACCATAGGAAAACATTTATTTTTAATATCACAAAAACTTCAGGAGAAACCCCCAAAAATTCCAGAGTCAGAAAAACATATTCTAGAGTTTGTAATTAGAACAGAGAAAATAATGTTTTAGCCTATGCCTAAATCAGTCCTAATACCATGTGCTTTCTAGAATATCCCTTTCTGGATTCATAGATTTATCAACAAACTTAATAAAGTACTCTGCAACAGTTGCAGGTTTTGCTTGGTTAGTTGATTAAATGTTTAAAACCTCTCCAAGAGTACTAGACACATTATTCTCACAGAAGACAACTCTTTCCACCACCACATACCCCCAAAATACTGTGATGAGGTATGTATAAGGGAAAGCTGCCTTCTCACACAAAGACTGCATCATAGATTCTTCAGGGTATCTCTCTTAGCCAAGAGTATTTGCTCCTAGCTATCATTTCAACTGCCTCATCACTTATGTTTGAGCAACAGACGCAATGTTGCAATTACTTTCTTCAAATGTAATCAGAGCGGGTTTCTCTTAGGCCTTCCCCAATATTGTACCTATTCACACATACATTGGCACACATACATTAAAGCAGAAATGTTGAAGTCTCAGCAGGGGAATTCAGAAGCCTTTCTCTCTGTTCATCCTGTAGCCCGAATCAGAAAGACTTTAACAAATGTGGTTGAAATAGCAGCTGGCCCTCTTTACCAGTCCATCTCAGCACATACAGAGATATACATGTGCATAGGCACACATGCAAAGTATGCACACATGCTTTAAAAGGAGGTCCAAGAAGTAAAATTCCCTTTCTTAAATGTGTTATGGAATATTAAAGTTTTGAAGTATTATTTCCTTCAGAGTTTGCTTAAGAGAATTACATGGACAGAGATCATCTGCTTATAATTTATGGCTTAAAAAAAAATCCAGGCATTCCTTGATAATCAATAAAATAGATATAATGCTATACAAAGAAAGATGTTCAAATACAGGTGAAAAAGACTGCTTTCTTTTGACTTATTTTCATCCTTTCTACCCTGCACAATAGAGGTTGTCTTCCAAAATAAAGATGTCTTCCTACAATTGCTGGAATGTAGTCTTCGGCCAAAACACCTCTCTCTCTCAGCTCAGATCTCACTTAATATTTAAGCCATGTGAATAATATTTAAGACACTCCTGATAGGTCAATTTAGTTTCATAAGTTTGTAGCTGCATTGATGCTACTGGTAAAAATGTAATTGCTAATCACGTAAACAGTGAGTACTGACCTTCATAAGCAACGTTGTTCCCTCCTAATACAGCTAAGGGTGTCACAGACTAATGATTAACACAGTCATTATGTTAACATACAGTAGGGAAAAGCTGTCTTGTTTGAAAACAAAAGAATTAACACAGAAGTAATTCTGTTGTGGTAAAACTGCAATCCTTTCCTTCGACTTACAGTCAATGAAACTAGCTGCATGGTGGCTAAAGGCATTGGAACAGAACTATTAACAAAAATCTTGCGGAAAGGAGTGAATAATCATGTTTCTTCTCCTTTATTAGTATTATCCATTTCAATAAGAGGGCCTAGACCCTCTGTTTGTGGCCTTCCTCTGCAGCTGTCAGAGTGGTTGAAGCCTGTCAGATAGCATACAAATATATAGGAAAAGCAGCCAAGGAGGTGCCTTAGAGCATTGTTCAGGATAATTTAGCACATCCCAGAATGTGTCTTCTGCTCCAGGCTGGGAGTCACTCAGAATCATTAGCCCTTGTTATGAGTTTGAGTAAGACATAACCTGCTTTGAAGACTATGAGAGCTAGATTATATTCAAAACAGGAATGGACAGAGGAAGGAAGGACTCCTAATCTGCCTGAAAAAGCTGTAACTCTTCTATACTTGTCAACAGGGAAATGCAAGATGTTATAACATCTGATAAATTTCTGTAGGCACAACCAATTCATTTGTGAATTGACTCCAAAATAATTCTGTACATAATGTGTCTTTCTAAATACTCTTGGGGGGAAAAAAAAGTGTGAATATTATTTTAATTTGAATCTGTGTATTGCTTGTACTATAAAGTGAATAGTAAAGGTGCTCTAGGATCCTTGCCAAAATGAGCGAGTAAGCAACGTATTGCACTCAGAATATTTGGTTGAAATTTGCACTACAAGCCAGAAGTCTCACACTTCAGAAGAGTGTCAGAAGAGTTTTTTTCTTGATCAACCAAGGGATCTGTTATAGTTCCTATTTTCCATGCAATGAAGAGGAACAGCATGATGCTGTCTGCTGAAACATAGAGAAACTCAGTGCATGCTGCTAATGGAGACTAGGACATGACAAAGCAAATATAAACATCTGCACAAGCAAACAGCCTCCATGGATATTTAACCTTATAATTTATTTGGCAGGGAAGAATTAAGAGTCCACCAAAGTTGCAAAATGAAACATAATTACACATATTTTCTTAAGATAGGCAGCTGAAACAGAAATTGGTTGATGACTAGGTCAACAGAGAGTATCCTAGAAGGTTCAATTGCTTGGATCCCTGCAAAGTGAAGCCAACAGTATGCTGTAATGAATGTTACTGAGACAACGCAAATATCATGAAACAGTAGGAGGGAGAAGATCTGCTGCACTAACAATTCAGTATATTCTTCATACAACAGTGAGCAGAAATAAAAATGTTCACAGCTGCCCTTTCTTCCTATCTAGGTCTAGGCCACATGAGAGGAACTTTTAAGGTATAAAAAAGAATCTTCTCTTGATCTCTAATCTTTAAGGAGATAAATAGTGGTATTCATTAATATAGCATGAATCATTTTCCTTAGTACAGGTAATGAACAAACAGAAAAGTCTGTCATTTTCCAGCTAGTTATTTCTCATAATGACACAAACGTTTAACTTGCCAGGTAGGACAATTATTGTGGAGAGAGGGAAGAACAATATGGTTATTGTACCTGAATAATTATCCACTGTGATACCTACAAGTCAAAGCAAAACTGACGTCAAAGGGAAGGAGTGCAAACTGAATTTAAGCAAACAGTGATGGCTTTTCAGTGATACAGGTTAGGCAGATTTTGTTAAGTAACCATGCAAAGTATCCAGTCAAGCTTTCAGTAAATGATTTGCACCCCAGTTTAATCAACACATGGGTCTTCACCCAAATCCTAAGTTTCTGTGTTTCTTGGAACATTTACTGGTTAGCATGTTTCTACAAATCTTCAGCAAGCTACCATGAACATCCTCCTGCTTTACTCAAGCATGATTACAAAGAAAGAAGTCACAAGAGGTTGTAAGTTTAAAACTTATGCTTAACTAAGAACATATTGAAAGATACTTTCAACTGATCAGTTTTTTCTCTGTTTAATCTGTTACAGAGGTAATTGCCATACTGACTTAGAGGAATCTGCTCTCTATGCCTTCAACATTTTAGGAACAAATGGAATAAAACATCATTGAATATGAGTCAGCTGTGTGCCCTGGCAGCCAAAAGGGTCAACCATGTCCTGGGGTGCATCAAGCACAGCATATCTAGCCGGTCAAGGGAGTGGATCGACCCACTCTAAACTGCACTGGTGTGGCCCCACCTTGAGTACTGTGTGCAGTTTTGGATGCCTCAGTATAAGAAGGATATCAAACTATTAGAGTGTGTCCAGAGGAGGGCGACCAAGATGGTGAAAGGTCTTGAGGGTAAGACTTATGAGGAGCAGCTGAGGTCACTTGGTTTGTTCAGCTTAGCGAAGGCTGAGGGGTGACCTCATCACAGTCTACAACTTCCTCAAGGAGGGCAGTGGAGGGGGAGGTGCTGATCTCCTCTCTCTGGTGACCAGCAATAGGACACAAGGAAATGGAATGAAGCTGCATCAGGGGAAGTTCAGATTGGACATTAGGAAAAGGTTCTTCACTGAAGGGGTGGTCGGACACTGGAACAGGCTCCCCAGGGAAGCACCAAGCCTGTCAGACTGCAGGGAGCATCTGGACGAAGCTCTTAGTCATATCGTTTAGGTTTAGGTAGTCCTGTGAGGAGCAGGGAGTTGGACTTGATGATCATATGGGTCCCTTATGGGTCCCTTGAGATATTCTATGACTCTATGATCCAGTTCTGCAGGAAGTGCCATACAATAACCAAGTTTTCCGTCTGATCCTAATTCCAACAGATCAAGGCAAGTTAGTATTTCCTATTCCTTCTTTATTCATGTCAGGTGCTTTCTGAGACACTTCAAAACCAAACACCAAACCATCAAGCTACAGTTTAAATTCAAGAATATCTACATGCTAAATATAGTTCGGTGACTATAGTTACACTTAAAGAGATCCAGAAAGTCAGAAAAACAGGCTGCTCAGTCTGCCCTCTGCTGGCCTTTCTGTATTTCAGTTTTCCCTCTAAAACAAGTCTTTTCATTGACTGAAATGATGGAAAACAGTGGCACCATCAAGGCTTATACCAAGCAAATCCACTGGTGAGGAGTACATCAGTACCTTGATTCTCGTTTCTGAAGGATGATTCAGTGAACAGCTCTATGTACAGAGATTAACAGATTAATACACTTTCTTGAAAACAAATTTTGGATAAATATGCATATATTGCTGATAATTCACAAAATACAGCAAAAGAAAAAAGGACACTTCATGCACTTTCCTGTAGAACAACATTTCATTTTTCATGCTACATTACTATAGTCAGAACAGAAACTGATAGGAGACACACTGAAGATACTTCTCTATTGTGCTAACATCCTTTAAAGCTACTGCAGCAATGCCCATCTTCCTTGCATCTTGAGATCAATGTCATGCTCATCTTAGATACACTCCTTCTTCTGCAAGAACAATATCTAGCTGGCATATTTTTTAAATGACTGCTAGGACATTAATTTAAATGACACATTCTCAAAGGGTTTGGGCCTTGCCTCTTAAAACCAACAGAGAAATCTCTACTCAACTCTGTCATTTGGCTGAATTAAAAAATGAAACATTCATAAATCAGAAGTTTCTAAAACTTAACCTAGTACACAAAGACTAAAAGGGAAGGATCAGAACATTTAAATTACTTAGGAAGGGTTATCAAACCATTAATCTCATTTTATTGGACTATCATTTAGCTAATACCTGGAAACTTTAAGGAAAATGAAAAACCATCATCATCATAAGCATACAAACAAGAACATACACTGAACAACCATCTTTTTCTATCTTTCTTACTTACAAAGTACTATGTGACTATTCGCATGTAATTCAATACCTCTTTAAACAAAAAACCAGAAATGCAAACAGCACTCTACAAACAGGTATTGGGGAACAGGAAATTGTAGGTGCTAGGACACTCCTTAAATGATAATGCTTGATTGCTTATTAGCAACCTTCAGGGTAAAGGAAATAATAGCTATTTATTTCTGATCCATGATGCACTATAATACTAGATGAGAATCTCTCCTGATCTGGAAAGCTCAGGTGTAGGAAATCAGGCAAGGAAGAGAAGACACCTGCATGCATGAGTTGAGACATGCTGGTCAAACTAAAGAGCAAGAGGGAACTGCACAGGCAGTGGAAGCAGGAATGGGTAACCTGGGAATAGTATAGGGATGCTGTCCGCTTGTGTAGGGATGGGGTCAGGAAGGCCATCCCTGGAGCTGGACTTGGCAAGGGATGCAAAGAATAACAAGAAAGTCTTCTACAGGTATATCAACCAGAAAAGGAAAGTTAAAGAAAGTGTACCTCCACTGATGGATGAGAATGGTGACCTAGTATCAACAGATGAGGAGAAGGCTGAGGTACTCAACAACTTTTTTGCTTCAGTCTTCTCTGGCAACCACTCTCCTCACCCTTCCCAAGTCAATGGACAACATGTTGGGGACCAAGGGGCTAAAGCCCCTTCCACTGTAAGGGAAGATCAGGTTCGTGACCACCTGAGGAACCTGAACATACATAAGTCTATGGGACCTGATGAGATGCAGCCCAGAGTCCTGAGGGAATTGGCTGATGTAGTTGCCAAGCCCCTCTCCATGACACTGGAAAAGTCATGGCAGTCAGGTGAAGTCCCTGGTGACTGGAAAAAGGGAAACATTGTGCCCATCTTTAAAAAGGGTAGAAAGGATGACCCTGGGAACAACCAACCTGTCAGCCTCACCTCTGTGCCTGGGAAGATCATGGAACAGATCCTCCTAGAAGCTATGCTAAGGCACATGGAGGGACAGGGAGGTGATTTGAGACAGCCAGCATGGCTTCACCAAGGGCAAGTCCTGCCTGAGCAACCTAGTGGCTTTCTACAAGGGAGTTACCACATCAGTGGACAAGGGAAAATCAATAGATGTCGTCTACCTGGACTTCTGTAAAGCCCTTGACTCAGTCCCCCACAACATCCTTCCCTTTAAATTGGAGAGATATGGGTTTGATGGGTAGACTGTTCAGTGCATAAGGAATTGGTTGGATGGTCACATCCAGAGGGTAGCGGTCAGTGCCTCAATGTCCAGATGGAGATCAGTGACTGGTGTCCCTCAGGGGTCCGTACTGGGACCAGTACTGTTCAATATTTTCATCACTGACATTGATAGCGAGATCGAGTGCACCCTCAGCATGTTTGCAGATGACACCAAGCTGAGCGGTGCAGTTGACAGGCCAGAAGGACGGGATGTCATCCAGAGGGACCTAGACAAGCAGGAGAAGTGGGCCTGTGTGAACCTTATGAGGTTCAGCAAGGCCAAGTGCAGGGTCCTACACCTGGGTTGGGGCAATCCTCGGTTTCAATAGAGGCTGGGGGATGATGTGATCGAGAGCAGCCCTGTGGAAAAGGGCTTGGGGGTACTGGTGGATGAAAAACTGGACATGAGCCAACAATGTGTGCTCGCAGCCCAGAAGGCCAACTGTATCCTGGGCCGCATCAAAAGAAGCATGGCCAGCAGGTCAAGAGAGGTGATTCTGCCCCTCTACTCTGCTCTGGTGAGACCTCACCTGGAGTACTGCATCCAGCTCTGGAGCCCTCAGCACAAGGAGGACATGGAGCTGTTGGAGTGGGTCCAGAGGGCCACAAAAATGATTCAAGGGCTGGAGCACCTCTCCTACAAGGACAGGCTGAGAGTTGGGGTTGTTCAGCCTGGAGAAAAGAAGGCTGCAGGGAGATCTTATTGCAGCCTTCCAGTACTTAAAGGGGGCCTATAGGAAAGACTGGGACAGACGTTTTAGCAAGGCCTGTTGTGACAGGACAAGGAGTAATGGTTTTAAACTAAGGGAAGGCAGATTTAGACCAGATTTAAGAAAGACATTTTTTACAATGAGGGTGGTGAGGCACTGGAACAGGTTGCCCAGAGAGATAGTGGAGGCCCCATCCCTAGAAACATTCAAGGTCAGGTTCGATGGGGTTCTGAGCAACCTGATGTAAAGATGTCCCTGTTCTTGCAGGGGTATTGGACTAGATGACCTGTAAAAGTCCCTTCCAACCCAAAGCATTCTATGATTCTATGATCTTTCTTATAAGCCCCCTTTAAGTACTGAACGGCCACAATAAGGTCTCCCCAGAGCCTTCTCTTCTCCAGGCTGAACAACCCCAACTCTCTCAGCCTTTCCTTGTAGGAGAGTTGCTCTAGCCCTCTGATCATTTTCACGGTCCTCCTCTGGACCCACTCCAACAGGTCCATGTCTTTCTTGTACTAAGGACTCCAGAGCTAGATGCAGTACTCCAGCTGGGGTCTCACCAGAGCAGAGGAACAGAATTACCTCCCTCAACCTGCTGGACTTGCTTCTTTTGATGCAGCCGAGGATACAGTTGGCTTTCTGGACTGCGAGCGCACAGTGCTGGCTCATGTCTAGCTTTTCATCCACCAGTACCCCCAAGCCCTTCCCACCAGGGCTGCTCTCAATTCCTTCATCCCCCAGCCTGTATTGATACCAGGGGTTGCCCTGACCCAGGTACAGGACCTTGCACTTGGCCTTGTTGAACTTCATGGGCCCACTTCTCCAGCTCGTCTAGGTCCCTCTGAATGGCATCCCGTCCCTCAGGCACGTCAACTGCACCACTCAGCTTGGTGTCATCTGCAAATCTGCTGAGGGTGCACTCAATCCCACTGTTTATGTCATTGATGAAGGTATTAAACAGTACTGGTCCCAATATGGACCCCTAAGGGACACCACTCATCACTGATCTCCCTCTGGACATTGAGCCGTTGACCACTACTCTCCAGCTGCAACCATCGACCCAATCTCTTATCCACTGAATAGTCCACCCATCAAACCATATCTCTCCAATTTAGAGAGAAGGATGCTGTAGCGGACCATGTCAAAGGCCTTACAGAAGTCCAGATTAGGATTAGGACAACAGGTGTCCTAATCCTATGAAGGATGGTCTCTGGCTATGCTACGGTCTTGGAAATCACTCTCGTACAGTCACAGCAGTGCCATTCAAATTCCCCCCATGGCCTGCGTCCTAATAGTTTTCTTCTAAAAAAAAAAGAGCACCTAACTTGCAGTAACATTCAATGTCAATTTATAATCCTGCATTCAAGTTATATAGGATCATCAAACTGTGCGACAGAGGGCCACTGCATGTAGTAGTCTGCAAATGACACCACCAACACTACTACACATTTCAAAGAACGCTTGCTCTTGATCTAGCGCTACCAGAACAGTTTTGTGGGTCACAGAAAGTGGCAGCTTGGTTGAATACCAGAAGAGAGCCTGTCTCTCATGACAATCCATCTCCTGCATTCTTTTCTAGCTTAAGCAGCTATATGGACTGCATGGGGACTAGAAACAGATCAAAGAGGATTTTGAACACATAGACTTTACATTCCTTGATAAGCAAGTCAATGACGTGCATTCTTGAGCATTCTTAAGACAATACCTTTACATTTTAGGAAAAGGGGGAAAAAAAAATCCATCACCAACAATGGAGACCCAAGAGACCTATGTTTCTTAAAAACAAAGATAAAACCAGTTGAATTAAAAACCAAATCATAGTATAAGCTACCAGTTCAGTAATCGATACCTCTTTTAGTGTCATATAACCTGCTTGCTTATGGAAAACTGCCTGCTTGGCAAGAGGGCTCCTTGTGACACTTTCTACCAAAAGACAACATTGGGATACTTTTCAGCTCTTCAATCACCGAAGCTTTTAAATGAGTATGCTGTCATGTGTGCCACATCTCAGCTGTGCCTTTTCCTGTTTTTAATTCTATGCTACAGCTTTTCATATCCTTGAAGCAGAGTGGTTGTGAAAGATACTGGATTGTCCACCTACGAGAGCAAAATTCTTCTCCATAAAAGTCTGCAGCACAAGTTATAGAAATTAAGCTTCCCAGTGGCTGCTCCTGGTCTTGCCCATTTTTGGTTAACATACAAGTAGATTAACCTTACTTCAATTAACCCATATCTGAAACTGTCAGGATAAACTGAGTGGTACTGAAAGGGGCTTGCAAATAAGTACTTCTGACAGAAAGAGACCAACCCAGCTGACCAGTTGGTACTGGTCATTGTGCAACCATTATTTACTATGTGCTTTATTTCCACTGCTTTCAAAGAAATTACAATAATGCATAGCATTATTGTGTAACAAAAGTATTTGTTATGGTCTGATGTAATCGAGGACAAAAACTCAGTAGAAAAATGAGAAGTCATACAAGAAAAGCCAAGAAAGTGTAAAAAAAAAAAAAAATCAGTTTCAAACCTACAGGTCACCACCATAAGACTATTACATATCAATCCTAACAGCACCTTTTTCTTTATTTTCCATCACTTTATGGCACAAATTATTGCATATGAAAAACACATCAAGCATGATACTTAGTTCCAACAATTCTGAATTAGTTTCCCCCTAACTCGCTCTGCAATTGCATATACTTTAACATGATTCCTGTACAAGCACGTGTTCAGACTTTGTTTCTTGGATTGTCATATTTATGGCTTCCTACTCAACTTTAAAATTCTATTATCTCCAATGAGACTAATCATTAGTTGAAATAAGGATGTCTACTGTATTTTGTATGGATGGAGATGAGCATGTGGACAAAAGGATTAGGTGAAAACAGCACTGAGCATTCACTTTGTGGAGTGAGGTTCTTTCGGGGATTACATGTAGGAAGATTAATTACAGAAATTTTATTTCATAAGGAATACACTGCAGTAAAAAAAGATCCAAATAAGTCAAATATTCTGACAGCGTAATTAGGGATTAAAGTGTGACACAAAGTTCAATACTTGACAACAATCACAAAGTCCAAAATAGCTACCCTTTATTTTTTTTTCTAACTATGTCTCTTGCAAAGGAAAATTATACGAAGAAAATAATTTTCCCCAAGCATATCCTAAAGGCAGACATTTCCAGCAGACATTAGCATACTCCTTAAATTATTATTTTTTTTCTTTTTTTTTTTAGTTCTTCAAGAAAGCAGATGTCTTCATAGTATTTCTTGCTTAGGTATGTAAAAAACAAGTTGACAGAAGACATTTGAAAGAATAAAACACGAAAAATATTTTGCATCTGTGAAATTTTTACTTCAAGGCAAATTTGCTTCAAATGTAAGCACAACCATTTAATATGGTTCACTTTCTGGGCCATTTTATCCATTGCCCCCATCCCCAAATCCCTAAACTCTTCAGAAAGACATTCAGTGTTTTATTTTAATCTGTATGGGCAACTATTTGTTGTCTCACTTCTGCTAAAGTGGTAGATGTTACCAAATGGTACGATTACTCTGAAATTAAGAAGATCTGACTGCTGTCACATGTCTGAATTCTAGAGATTTCCTTCACAGGCTTATGGCTTACAAATCACATGCATACATCTTTATGTCAAATGACAATGCTAGCAAGCAGGCAGGTGTAAAGGAATTGGAATTAAAGTTTGTATTAGCCTTACAGAGATTTGCCTAGTTCAAAAGTTGTAAAGGTTTATTTAACCTGGAGAAAAAGTTGCATTGTCTTCACCTGTTTGTGTTGAACAGGGGAAGTATAATGGATGTATTGGTACCTACAAAAATGAGACATGATAAACATTCTATACTTACATACAATAGCGCCTTCCAGTGGCTCCAAAAGCAATACTGACTCGCACTACATGAACACACATACGTGCAAAATTATAGTTGTACACATCAGCCATGCAGCCCTAACTGTGGTCAGCTAAAGAGTAGAATATGCAAATGCTGTGAAGCACACACCACCACCAGAACACCAAGTACAAAAATGGAGAACAGTATATCAGATTTTAAATAAGTCTGCAAATTCTCTTGGGCAGACCGAGATTTAGCTATGTAAACAACGAGAACTTCTCGTACATTATTAGGGACAATATATAAATTGGCGGGTTTTTTCCCTTCAAAGTAATATGGGATTGACAAACAACTTTGGAAAAATTCACGGTTAACCATTTAAAATTGCAAATTAATCTTCAGCACCCAATCTTGAATATAATTTATCAGTGAGAACGTCCTAGAAATACAGAATGGACACATCCATTATTGCACAGTAAACTAGATTTAGTACTCAAAATCTCTCCCTACTGTTAGATTAATAGTTTATGAAATTTATGATATCAGAACAAGCCAAAGAAGAAAACTCATTTAGCAAAAACTCTCAACTCAGTATTAACTAAAGGTTTTGTCTTGCAAACAGATTTTTAATTATGGCAGCAGCTCAAAAAACAAGTCCTCCAAATCTTAAATAAAGTACTTGCACAAACTGGAATAAGGCAAACTCCCAGAATTCTACCCACAATTTATATTCTCACCAGGTCCTGTAAATGCAGTTATTTCATTACAAACACATACAATACATGGTTCCATATTTATATACAAGAAAAAAAACCCCCACCAATCTACTTCTGTTAATTTAAACTTCAGGCCACTGCACTTAAGCCTCCGAGTTACAATTCAATATACAGTCATGATGAAATACTTTCTACATACATCTTTATTCTATCCATACAAAGAACAGCATTAATCAGCAAATATTCAGTGTGCAAAATTTGACCTTTCATACTCAAACCTCTATGAGATTAAGAGATCAAAGCTAATTTTTCATCACAATTCTGCTGGCCCAATTAACTTGGGTTTTAAGTTAACCACAATATCACAGAGCTCCTGAAAAAAGATATTTTTTTATATTGTGGTACTGAAGAAGATATCCGAGTTGGGGCAACTTCTAAATTTAAAACATATAATTGTCTCCAAATTAAGTCAAAGAAAACCTATTATTAATTAATTTTTTACACAAAATGTTGTTGTCACTAAATGTTGGTTCCACCAAAAACTAAAAATCAACAACGCTGAGATTCCATCCTTTACGGAGAATGTATTTATTCAGACAAGTTTATTCTCCTCTCTACCCTTCTGCAAGGCATTAGATGATGCAGTTATCTTAAAATACTGGGAAAAAATAGATGCACCTACAGTTTAAATGTGTTTTAATGAGTTCTAATTATATGAATGAAACTGTGGATTTCACCAGATTACTTAATATTTTGAGAAATTACTTTTTTATCTATGATCTAATTTAGTCTCTCACAATCTCCTATCATTTCTTTTCCCCATTCATCTCCACAATCACCTTGTTTTCTTCAATGTGCTTACAGTAGAGAAGATGAAGAACAGTTAAATCTGCAATGTAAATGAAATTAAACCAAAATTTTT
Source organism: Mycteria americana (assembly GCF_035582795.1). NCBI lineage: Eukaryota > Metazoa > Chordata > Aves > Ciconiiformes > Ciconiidae > Mycteria > Mycteria americana. The sequence goes on along the minus strand of NC_134369.1, from coordinate 24,367,165 downwards.
TTGTTTGTAATCTCTTTGCTCTTATGTAGGAAGCCATTGAAATAGCTGTCAAAATCTTATAAACCTTATTTGAATCTAATTTGGATGGCACAATGTACCAGAAAAATCTTCGGAAAACTGAAAAAACTTTCTACTGCAGCAATATAATTTAGCTACTCATTTATCTCAGTATTGACCAGGACTCATGGCAGCACTTTGCTCAATTATGATTCTTGCATTCCTCACTCTAAAAACCAGATATTTAGCCCTTAAACAAAGCATCCCATCTCAGCACAGGTACAGCACATCTACAGCACCAGTACTGCATCCAGCTCTGGAGTCCTCAGCACAGGAAAGACATGGACCTATTAGAGCAGGTCCAGAGGAGGGCCACAAAAACGATCAGAGGAATGGAACACCTTTCCTACGAGGAAAGGCTGAGAGTTGTGGTTGTTCAGCCTGGAGAAGAGAAGGCTCTGGGGAGACCTTATTGCAGCCTTTCAGTACTTAAAGGGGGCCTACAAGAAAGAGGAGGACAAAACTTTTTAGTAAGGCCTGTTGCGATAGGACAAGGGAGAATGCTTTTAAACTGAAAGAGGGTAGAATTAGACTAGATGTAAGGAAGAAATTTTTTACTATAAGGGTGGTGAAACACTGGAACAGGTTGCCTGGACAGGTGGCAGATGCCCCATCCCTGGAAGCATTCAAGGTCAGGCTGGACAGGGCTCTGAGCAACGTGATCTAATTGAAGATGTCCCTGCTTATTGCAGGAAGGGTTGGACTAGATGACCTTTAAAGGTCCTTTCCAACCCAAACTATTCTATGATTCCGTTTTAAATTTCATGAAGTTTTCCTGAACTTTCTTTTACAGAGAAGATTGACTTTTCTACACAAACATTATGTGCCATTAGTACTAAGTGTTTAAAGAAATGTAGTATGTTAACTTTAAAGTCTTCTGGCTTTACAGTATAAAACCTGGTCATTGCAAAAGACTAAAAGCATGCAAATTAATAGTTTTTTCCATTAATTCAATAAATTAAATATTTTAACTGTCCATCTCACAGTAACTATTTAATCCTCTATACCAAAAAACAACCCCAAGTACATAACAGTTATCTATGTTGTCATAACGAGAAGCAATCTTCACCGAGTTTAATACAAGGCAAGCCGCACTGGATTCTCTATGTTGGCTTTCAAGGTCTCTAGAAACTTTGAAGCCAGTTCATCATCTACCACCCGACCATCACTTGAAAGAGTCACTGTCATGAGTTGATGCTGCTTAAGTTTCTCATTCCCTTCTTCATCTTCCACAATCTTGAGCTCTGGTCTCGCTCGGCCCACAGCTAGGATGCAGGCCTGTGGAGGGTTTATGACTGCAGTGAAGTCATTGATGCAAAACATGCCCAAATTGGAGATACTAAATGAAAGAGAAAAGAGTTACCCATAATATCAGAAGTTATATATCCCCTAGAAGAAATAATCTATATTCAATGACTACTATGACCCAATTCTCTCCCAAGGACAAACCCATTAACTTCAAAATAGATCTGAACTGGATTTCAGTAGGGCATATTCAGACTCTCAAGGGTTTGGGATTTTTGCAATTACAAGTAATGCACCTTTTTAAAAGTCCCATTTCTTTACAGCAATATATCCTTGCATTGCATGCACTAAAGGCGTAAAGTAGGACAGAAAAGCGCTATCTTCAAATAAACTTTGCCTATCCCTGTTCCAAGCCAAAGGTCTTTTAGATTGAACTTCACAACTTTGTTACAATGGCTGCTGATAATCAAGTGATACAATTGGGGCATCTAGATATCACTCAGGCACAGGAAAGCCTCATCATGCCTTTGTCCCTTGAACAATTTTGTCTGTGTCATCAACTGGTTAGTGGTATATTAGGAAAGGCTGGGACTCTTTTGTGACAGATTGTCTACAGAGAAAGCTGGCCCACCATCTCCTCCTTTTTGTTATAGTTACAGCAAAGAGTGGAAAAAAGATTAATCTGTATAGAATCACAGAATAGTTTGGGTTGGAGGGGACCTTTAAAGGTCATCTAGACCAACCCCTCTGCAATGTGCAGGGACATCTTCAACTAGGTCAGGTTGCTCAGAGCCCCGTCCAACCTGAGCTTGAATGTTTCCAGGGATGGGGCATCTATCACTTCTCTGGGCAACCTGTTCCAGTGTTTCACCATCCTCATTGTAAAAAATTTCTTCCTTATATCTAGTCTAAATCTACCCTTGTTTAGTTTAAAACCATTCCCCCTTGTCCTGTTACTTTTTAACAGGGCCTAAAGCATCTCCCCATCTTTCTTATAAGCCCCCTTTAAGTACTGAAAGGCTGCAATAAGGTTTCCCCAGAGCCTTTACTTCTCCAGGCTGAACAACCCCAACTCTCTCAGCCTTTCCTCATAGGAGAAGTGTTCCATCCCTCTGATCATCTTCATGGCCCTCCTCTGGACCCACTCCAACAGATCCACGTCTGTCTTGTACTGAGGACTCCAGAGCTGGATGCAGTACTCCAGCTGGGGTCTCACCAGAGCAGAGGGACAGAATTACCTCCCTCAACCTGCTGGCCATGCTGCTTTTGATGCAGCCCAGGATACGGTTGGCTTTCTGGGCTGCGAGCGCACAGTGCTGGCTCATGTCCAGCTTTTCATCCACCAGTACCCCCAAGCCCTTCCCAGCAGGGCTGCTCTCAATCCCTTCATCCCCTAGCCTGTATTGATACCAGGGGTTGCCCTGACCCAGGTGCAGGACCTTGCACTTGGCCTTGTTGAACCTCATAAGGTTCACACAGGCCCACTTCTCCACCTTGTCCAGGTCCCTCTGAATGGCATCCTGTCCCTCAGGCATGTCAACTGCACCACTCAGCTTGGTGTTGTCTGCAAACTTGCTGAGGGTGCACTTGATCCCACCGCCTGTGTCATTGATGAAGATATTAAACAGTACTGGTCCCAATATGGACCCTTGAAGGACACCACTCATCACTGATCTCCCTCTGGACATTGAGCTGCTGACCACTACTCTCTGGATGTGACCTTCCAGCCAATTTCTTATGCACTGAACAGTCCACCCATCAAACCCGTATCTCTCCCATTTAAAGGGAAGGATGTTGTGGGGGACTGTGTCAAAAGCCTTGCAGAAATCTAGATGATGGCGTCAGTGGCTCTTCTCCTGTCCACTGATGTAGTCACTCCATCATAGAAGGCCACTAGGTTCGTCAAGCAAGACTTGCCCTTGGTGAAGCCATGCTGGCTGTCTCAAATCACCTCCCTGTCCCTCCATGTGCCTTAGCATAGCTTCTAGGAGAATCTGTTCCATGATCTTCCCAGGCACAGAGGTGAGGCTGAGAGGTCGGTAGTTCCCAGGGTCATCCTTTCTACCCTTTTTAAAGATGGGCACAATGTTTCCCTTTTTCCAGTCACCAGGGACTTCACCTGACTGCCATGACTTTTCCAGTGTCATGGAGAGGGGCTTGGCAACTACATCAGCCAATTCCCTCAGGACTCTGGGCTGCATCTCATCAGGTCCCATAGACTTATGTATGTTCAGGTTCCTCAGGTGGTCTCAAACCTGATCTTCTCTTACAGTGGGAGGGACTTTGCTCCCCCAGGCCCTGCCTTGTGGTCCATCCACTTGAGAGGTCTGGGAAGAGAGCTTGCCAGCGAAGACTGCGGCAAAAAAGTTTGAGAACCTCAGCGTTCTCCTTGTCTGTTGTTACCAGTTTGCCAGTCTTGTTCATCATGGGGGTGTACACTTTCTTTGACCTTCCTTTCCTAGCTGACATACCCATAGAAGCCCTTCTTATTATTCTTTGCATCCCTTGCCAAGTTCAGCTCCAGCCACGCCTTGGCCTTCCTGACCCCATCCCTACACAACCAGGCAGTGTCCCTATACTGTTCCCAGGATACCTGTCCCTGCTTCCACTGCCTGTGCATTTCCTTCTTGTCCTTTAGTTTGACCAGCAGGTCTTCATTCATCCATGCTGGTCTCTTGCCTTCCTTGCCTGATTTCTTACACCTGGGGATTGAGAGATTGTGTGCTTTATGGAAAGCATCCTTAAAGATCTGCCAGCCCTGTTCTGCTCCCTTGTCCCTGAGGGCAGTTTCCCAGGGGGTCCTGTTGACTAATTTCTTGAACAGCTGGAAGTCTGCTTTCCTAAAATTCAGGGTCCTGACTTTACTTTTTGCCTGTCCCATATCCCTCAGGACTGTGAACTCCACCAATGTGTGATCACTGCAGCCCAGGCTGCCTCCAACCTTGACATTACTAATGAGCTCACTTACATTGGTGACCTATTGCATATTGCATATAATTTATTATATTGCATATATTGCATATCACATCCCCTCTGGTAGGGCTGTCTATTACCTGGGTTAAGAAGCTATCCTCAATGCATTCCAGGAGTCCTGGATTGCCTACAGCTCGCCATGCTGCTTTTCCAGCAGATGTCGGGGTAGTTGAAGTGCCCCCGCAGGACGAGAGCCTGTGAGAGCAATGCCTCCTGTAGCTGGAGTAAGAAGTCTTCATCAATAGGCTTCCCTTGATCGGGTGGCCTGTAGTAGGCACCAACAACAAGGTTCTCTTTGTTGCCTTGGTGTCTAATGGGTAAGAACCCATATGCTTTCAGCCTGCTTGTGGCTATTCTTCAGAGACAGCTCTTCATATTCTATCAATTTCTTAACATAGAGGGCAACTCCTCTGCCCTTCCTTCCTTCCTTGCCTGTTCCTTCCGAACAGCCTGTAGCCATCAATAGCTGCACTCCAGTCATGGCATTTGTCCCACCAACTTTCAGGAATGGCAACTAGGTCATAGCTTTCTAGCAGCACGGTGGCTTCCAGCTCCTCCTGTTTGTTGCCCATGCTGCGTGCATTGGTGTCGACAGCTGGGCTGTCGGCCGTGTCACCTTCTTAGAGGAACACCCCTTAATTCCTTTGAGGTATTTCACTGGTGTTTCCCTGTTGTCTCCTATTACCTCAGGAGCCCCTGGCTTATCTACGCAAGACTTCAAGTGTGCTCCAGTGTAGCCAGCACATCTCAGAGCACAGGCTGAGGGGCCCTCGCTAGCACCCCATCCCTCTAACCGTGGCATGTCTTCCCACAGCTTGTCACAGGCAAGCCTGATATTATCACCTCTCCCCCTTCAAGTCTAGTTTAAAGCTCTGTCAATGAGCCCTGCAAGCTTGTGAGCAAAGACCCTCTTCCCCCTTTGAGAAAGGTGAATCCCATCTGACACCAGCAGGCCTGGTGCCGTGTAGGCCCTCCCATTATTGAAAAACCCAAAATTGTGGCAGTGACACCAGCCGTGGAGCCATGTATTAATTGAGTGAATGTGTCTGTTTCTTCCAATGTCGCTGCCTGCAACTGGAAAGAGAGAGGAAAAAATAACCTGTGCTCCAGATTCCCTTACCAACCATCGCAAGGCCCTGAAGTCTCTTTTGATTGCCCTCGGACTACACATTACTGCCTCATCACCACCCACATGGAAGAGCAGTAATGGGTAATAATCCAAGGGCTGCACCAGTCTAGGAAGTTTCCTAGTGATGTCCTTAACCCAGCGCTAGGGAGGCAGCAGGCTACCCTAAGAGGAGGGTCTGTCTGGCATACTGGACTCTCTGTTCCCCTCAGAAGGGAGTTGCCTACAACTATAACCTATCTTTTCTTCCTTGTGGAGGTGATAGTGATACAGCGGTAGGCCTTTCTGACCTTGGCAACACCTCTGGTGTAGATGGACTGTCATCCACATCATCCATTGACTGTCCTTCCACATCCAGAGGCCTCATACCTGTTGTACAGAGGCACCTGGGAAGGGGAGGTGGGCAAGGAGGGGTTTGCCTGCTGCCCCAAGCACAGACTTGTCTCCATTCACTCCTTTCCTTCACTGCCTTCAGCCTGGTGGGGGCAGGATACAGGATCTCCTTGGTCGTCGTTTTTTTTTCTGGTGGCTGTTCCTGTTTCTGTCTCACAGAAGGCAGAGCACAGTTCCACCAGTTTATCTTTCTCAGCCCTCTTGATGCTCATTAACCTTTCTACTTCCTCTCATAGCTCTGCCACCAGGCTGAGCAGATCATCCACCTAGTCACACCTCACACAGCTGTTCTCACTACTGCCATCTGTTACCAGAGAAACACCCACAGTTATTCACATTCAGGGGCCATTTGTTTTGATGAAGACATCCAAGCCTCCACTGCTGCATTTCCATACATTTTTTGTGCTGAAAGGCTTAGAGATTTTTTTTCTGACCACTCCTCCAGCACGAGCGCCACATACTCCAGACAGCTGCAACCCAGGCACATTAATATACATTACAGCAATGTTTCTGAAGTCTGTAGCATTACTCTCATCACAAATTATCTATTCTAGAAGATATGATTAACATAGGCATTCAGAATTAGCTTTTAGAAAACTAACAAGTGAGCTAAGCTAAAGTTTATATAACAAAAAATGTTGCTTGATACTGTGTCATAAAATACAGTACATTAAAAGTTTTAGAAACTTGGGGAGTGTAAAAAGTCAGCTGAGAAATTAATTATGCAACCGTGTCACTACATTTATGCTCATGTTTTTACAGATGCCATTTATTTCTCATCACTGAGTTCACTAGCTTTTTTTGCAGAGTACATTTTATAGAAAAAATATTTACTAAATATGTGCTACTATTTAAAGTTTATCTACTCAGTTTTTAATGTTTCAGTTAAAAGTAAACTATAAGAGTTAACACCACAACTTTGCTGTAACTTTTTTTTGCCCCTCTAGAGACATTCCTCTGAAGAGTGAATTGAAGACAAATGGGACATCACTGTCTGCTGCAATACCTCTGCCAAACAACTTCTTTTAAAATATTTATTTTAAAACTATTGTCAATGGGTTTTCCTAACTACAGAATGTAATTTAAAAAGAAAACCAACCCAACAACATTCCTCTGCAATTGGGAAAAATTAGGTGCAAAAATAAAAGTCAGATCACTCTCGGTATGAAAAACATTAATTTCACACCAGGCTCAGATGAAATAAACCTGTACAAAGATAAATTGTTTCCCCTGATACAGGACACTCAACCTAGGTTTAGCCCTCAGAATCATCACATGGCATTTCATCCTAAGTGGAGCAAGATTTTAAAAGGCAATGCTTTAACACACAGTGGAATAGCTGAGGATAAAGCAGTTCTGAACCCACACTGCATATATTAAACACTGCTAGAGAGTTTTACCTAAAAGATCCTCCCTGGTACTCTTCTGGTAACAGTTTTCCCTCTCTCGCTTTCTTTGCTAGAGCCTAAGGAAAATGAAAGAAGAAAAAGAGGAGAAGAGAGGAAAGAAATTTAAGTGTTGTAATAGACTAATTCTTTTTACTTCAGTAAGACATTTAAGTACCACACAGCCATTAAAAAGTTATCTGCTTTTGGATTTAGGGAAGCAGCTCAGCAACACTGTTGTTGTAGCTGCAATGATTTGGCAAAGAGACTAGGACACACAATTTCATTTTCCCAACGATATTGGCTGTTCAATAAAAGCTGTTCTCTCACCTTACAAACCTTGTTCCAGTTTTCAAATGGAAACACCATTCTCCCTGGTGTTTTAGATGATAAAAATATCTAGCAAAATACTTATGAGACAAATTCACATTATTCTTCTTATCATATTTGTTTAAAGAAACTGCCATGTACCACTTCAGAACTTTCTAGCAGATTGAGAGAATGTATTTCTTCCAGCTAAGCATTCAACCACCTTAAAGAGCACCCTTCCTGTGACCTCCACTTCATTTGTGAGACTCTTCTACTTCTAAATATAACAGAAGAAACTGTCCACAAACATTTTGTTCAAAATACAGCCCAAGAAGTTCATAGTATGTTCTAAGATAAGATCACAGAGAAAGAGAAACTTATCCCCACTTAGGATGTTTCTAGTTCAGAGGTCTCCTTAGATGGAAGCAGTGGGAATCAGGATTAATAATTCTTACAGTAGTTGTCATAAGGAAGAAAGGACTGTGTGGACCTCAAGAGAAATGGCACTCATCAGTGGGTCAAGAGACAGTTATTCAGCCACCAACCTGTTCCTAACACCCTGTGAGTACCCAATGGAAAAGGTGGTGACTGGAAGTGTGTCAGATGACTTCTTCATTAGTAGCAACCTTTCCAAAATGAGGAGCTCTTCAACTGACAGCAGAGACTGATGTGGGAATGTACACAGGACAGATGATCACATATAGAATACATTTAGTGTTTTTTGGCTTGTACCATATTTATTCCGCAGGCAGAAAAGGACTTGTGGAACATGGAAATTGTTCCACAAGTCCAATTGTACAAGGACTTGTGGACATGGAAAATGTCATGTTGTGACAATTGCAGCATTATGACATTTTAAGACAAAAATAACTCTTTCCAAAAGCACAGTCAGGGAAATAGACTCAGATCTACTTCTAGGAATACTGATAAAAGCCACACAGTCTGTTTATATTTTTCTTTTTCTGGTAAAAATAATGAAACTAATATAGTTTCCAAACATTTAATTACGTTGCAGAAATTTCTGTGGAAGCAAATAAAAAAACCCCAAAAATCTACTTTATCACAACATGAAAAAAGTGATATATCACATTTGTGAAACTTTCTTGCAGAAGATTATTCCATGAATCCCCTCTGTTTTCTAGGAATTTTTCCAGTCCCTTTTTAGGAATTCTACCACTGTTTTCTAGGATTTTTTTCCATGTTCTTTCTAGGAATTGACTTTTTTTTTTTTCTTTTTTTTAATTTCTAGATTGCTTTACAGGAATTGCCTGTTCTGCTTTCCAGGGATTTTCTACATACGTTCTATGAATGTCCTGTCAAGCACTCAGTTCAATCTACCAAGAGGTAAGTTCTATGAAGCCTCACCCCTGCCTTAAAGGATCAGAGTCAGTAAGTGGAAACTATGATTGAATTGACTTCTTTTTGTTTGCATGTGGTTGGAGGTAGAGTCATACAAACAAAGTATTTGTAATGTGTACAAGCAAATTTCTGGGAAAGGGGGGTGGAGGGGAAACCTCCCAAACAAACAAAATCTCAATCCCAAAGACCAGAAACACTAAATAAATTAACATTATCTACCTTTCTCATGAGGATTAAAGAAATACAATTATATTAAATTGCAGAAGTCTGTATAGGTTTTTTTCAAACAGTCTAGCCAGCATTCAACTAAATAACATGATGGCTAAGTTACTGTTAATTAGAAATGAACAGAGTTGCAACATTAATACTAATTTTGCAGTCTAAGGAATGCTGAAACTGCTTTAGATCCATTTTGAAACTGCCTTTGTTATTACTGATGTGTATCTGGGTCATGCTACATTTTCTCCTACAAAAAAGCTATATAGCTACTATATTCCTCAGCCTGCCGTACATTTAAGACCTACCTTTGCAGAGGCAGCAATTTCCTTTATTCCCTTGGCAGCAACATCTTTTATGATTGGTGTAATGAGACCTCGGTCTGTTGCCACAGCAATAGAAATGTCAATGGACTGCAGCTGCCTGCAGACTTCTCCATCCCAGATTACATTCACATCTGGCATTTGCTAAAAAAGAGAGAGAGTAAAAAGAGACAGCTGTTAAAAGAACAATGGTGCAATCAATTATCAAGAAAATGGAAGATCCTTTAAGACGCATAGCTACATACAGGCATTCACCAAATCAATTACTGCATCACAGACTGCTGTCTGTAAATGAAGGCAAAAGAACAGGTCACATCTGTCATCAGGACTGCCACAAGAAAGATAAAAAAAAATAAAATCACTGTGAGGGTCTAAGAATAGACATACATGACTAGGTTGCATTTATTTTATTTTATTTAAACTTAGTTTGACAAAAAGCATGAATGTATGCTCCAGGAACTGAAAATGGCAGGGCAGCCAGAAGGTTTTTTGGTGCTGCTGGGAAAAAAACCCAACAAGTATACATTAATATTATTAATGTTTGGCTAGAAATTTCTCAAGTCCATTTCAGTGCAGTGTTCTCTCTTAATTCCATACATTCATTTATTAGTTCCCATGAGTTCTCATAGTAATTCCATGCAGTTCTCATACATGCATAAGTTAGTTCCCCAACTTAATAACTTCCTCCTTCAGCTTTTGAATAGTTAAAATAATCCTTGCAAATGAGAAAAATGGCTCTCACTCCCTTTCTGATGTTTCTGTATTGTTGTGAGGTAATGAAACTAGTCTGGATCCTTGTTCTGCTTTATCTTGTCTGTTTGTAGCTTTTAGAACCCGCTGCTCAAACAATGCAATGATATCAGAAAAGTTTAGCTTTTCTAGACATTTACCATATAGCTAGAAGGTGTGATCACTGTGCAATTAAGAAGCTATAGGTAATAAATCCACGGCTACATCAAACTCCTTCAAAATCCGCATTCACTCATTGTCACACACAAGTACGTTGCCTTGATGACAAGGGCAAACTCCATGGGACAGTCTGAGGCTCAAGAGTGTGTACCCCTTAATTATCTTTCTACCCGACAGAGATCTTTTCCAGCTGTTAATGATCACTAAAAGACACTATTTCCTCCTGAACCTTAAAAATACTGGCCTTCAGGCTGGTCAGAGCTCCCACCTATGACTTATTCTAAAATTAAGTGCAAACTGAATTTAAACCAAAACCACTCCACATCTAAGTGAAACCATCACAGTTCTTTCTTTTCACAAGTTTGGAAATAAGATTAATTTCACGTTATGTTTTCCAAGTGATTATATTTGAGACACTCTGGACTAAGAGGAGACAGTTTAAAAGGATGAGAGTTCTCCTAAAAAAGGATCTCTGAAACCTTTCAGCGTCAAAAAATTAAGTGGCACTGGGAGTGTTTTCCAAGCAGAACAATCGACACAAATTGGAAAGGAAGGTATCCAGTTCTACCCAAGGAACAAATAGCTTATGGAGACTGTGAAGCCTCTGTAGTTTGGCATGGAATAAGTAGAGCCTAATGAAATTTAAGATCTTAACTTCAGGATGTATTGCAATCGTTTAACTTGTACATTGACAATTCTTAGCAATGAGCAAAGATCAGTTGCCTGAATAGTTTCCAATTCAAAGCAGGGATCACTGAATATGCCATTGGAATACATCTGAGGTAAGTCACAAGATTGGTATAAGACTTAGGTAAATATTTGTTTATAACTGTAAGAGAAAATGCAACAGCAAAGAATAGAAGACTTATCTTGCCAATTGCTTTAGTCTGCTGACAAAGCATCTACCATTATCTGCAGATGATAACAGTAGTAAGTGGATCTTTACTAAGAAGCTCTCATTTTTACAGTCCACAGCATAGACAGCGTAGAGAATTCTACCTGGAGAGCTTAAAAAAACCTGACAATAAGTGATGAAGAATTACAAGCTTTGCTATGATCACATTAATATCTCCATATAGGCTCACAAAATACTTCTCTTGTCTCCTTGGCAGTTTACTATAAAATATATTTTTTCAAGTCAATTATTCACTTACCTTCAGAGTAACTGCAGTTGCCTTGATAATAAAATCATTTACAGATACTTTAATGTCATCTGCAAAAAGAAAAAAAGAAAAAAAGACAACAATCATTGCTCATAAGATTTGTTTATCAGTGTTTGTGTGATGACAAGCTTCCAGTGATTCAGCATATTTGCTTCTTTGAAACATTGTCAGAAAGCAACTCATCTTCAAAACACAATCATAAAAGCAAGAAAACTTCTCACCCTTGGGACACAAGGATTATCAACCTTGGGACAAAAGGATTATCATCAAGGAAAGTCTCTGAGCAGAGACTTCTAGCTGTTACTAGGTGGTCAAAAAAGCTGCAAACGAGTATTACTACTCCTCCTTATAAGTAGCAGCCTATATGGGTTTTAGGCTTTACATATTTACTGTCTATGTAGAAATCTATTGTAGGCTCTAAATATACAGAGACAATACTGGAGACTACTATCCTTTACATAGTGTGATGCCTAACTGGAATAATTGCAGAGATCAGCTTTTATTCAGCTATAAATCAGAAGTATGTTATTCTCCAGTGACCTTTGGGGCCTTATAACGTAAGAATTAGCAAGATGAAGGCATCTATCAATCCTTAAAATGGGTTAACAATATATTCTAAAGCAGGCTGCAAAATAATATGAGTGACAAAGTTGTTAAATTAAAAGGAAAGCTACACACAAAAAAAGGCAGCATTAGCCACAAGCAGATAAAATAACCTTGAGAGGACTGGATTTTTTTTTTTTATGTGAGCCTAAGAAATACTGCGTAACACTTGGTACATTTGCTTCCTTTCCCCAAAAGCTTGGGAGAAAGGAGGGATGGAAACAATGGCTATATTTGCCCAGCATTATTTTTTTCCAAGTTTTAGGAGACTGAAAGTACTAACACTAAGATCAGGACTGGCAGCAGAAGCAAAGCCTATAGATACAATGCAGAATATGCCACAGTTGCTACAAGATTACCCTGAAGATGCATGACATTTACACAATATTAAATGCATCATTCTCACAATAAAAAAAAAGCTACATTACTGTATCACCATCATCACTGCTGTCAGCTGAACAGATCAAGAAGAAAAACTACTTCATTTTCAAGTCTGGTTTATGGCATGTAATACACATACCTTTAGAAATGCTTTTGTAAAGGGAAAATTATTTATAGATTATAGAATTATATTAAGTGAAATCTCCTTAAGTGATCATAAATTTGGAGGAATGAACCAAGTATCCACTTACCACATAACTGACCTGCATTATGACCTTAAACTTCACGAACTTTTTCTAAATAATTCACTTCAGTGAATACAAGTTGAGACAAAAAGGGAAAATTAAATTTCTTAATCTCATACATAAACATTTCTGTATAAATAAGACACAGTAGACACATGAAAGTTGGGATTTGCACATATATATTGAGATTTATAGCTTTTAATCCAATTCTCAATGTATATTTTAAAATTATCCAGTTTTCTGTGGGACAGATTTCTATTCCAACAGTTTAACACACCTTTAAGCAAATATATGAATTTCAGTGAAAGATAACCCTGCCTCCTTCACATTAATACCATTACTTTGCCTTCAAGAGGCATTTACCATGCATTGGCTGGCGTGTGCTAAAAACACACTTTCTTTCCTCACCATGGATAAAGCCACTCTCACCCAGAATTTGAGAGGCTGCATTAGGTTTCCTTTTCCAGTAAATTCAAAGAGGCCAGCAAAACTAAATTTTAATATTGTACCTAGAAGGACAGAGCATGACTGTATTTTAATTTGAAGCCTCACCCATTATTTTTCACATGAATAATTTGAGATTTTAACCATCAAGAAGCTAAATATTGCTGCATCTGGATGGAAGGAAACAAAAACCTACTGGACAATGTGTAGTCCTGTATTAAATTGCAGTTGTCTCCAGTGTTGTGTTAGTTGGCAAAGTAACACCTCTGTCTTCCTATATCTTGATAAGTTGTCCAATTCAATAATCACAAGAAACTACAGCTTGAGTCCAACATTACAGAATACCAAAGAAGATTATTTGAATGCATAGTGCTCTGCCTATACAAAAATCTACACCTCCTGGGCAAAATTATGTAAACAAGACAAACTGCATTAGTACTACATGTTATAGTAAATCAGTTCAATCACTAACCTTTGGCCAGTTCTTTTCTTAATTTCAAAATAGCATCAATGTCACAGTCAGCAGCAGCATATGCATGAGGTATAGTAGTTTTAGACTCTGTTAATCTCTTAGCAATAACTCTTCGGATGTTGCTAGCTGGGATTTCTGTGAATGTGCCCTGAAAGAAATCATATGCTGCATATTAAATATCAAGAGAGCAAACATACTTCCCCTTTGCTGAAATGGGACTCCAGAATTGATGCATTATCGTCACTGACTCCTGCTCACTTCAAATATCCCCTAGACATGAAAAAGCAATACATTCCAATTACTGAAATTAATATGATTAAGACCATTGAGTGTTCTAGTCTATTCCCCTTAATTTGGATCAGCACAATAGGTTTTATAGAATAAAGACAGTTTCACTTTACAGTATAGAATTAATCCTACCATTCTAGCAGACTGCTTCAAAAAAAAGTATTTCCAAGTATTCAGGCATTAATTCTCATCCAGAGTATATGAGCACTGTTGCATCTGCCACACCTGGCGTATTGCTCAGAATATACTTTGTTCCATTTAAATTATAATAGAATATTTCTTCAGTAAGCTACTGCTTTTTCAGTTCCCTGAGTGGTTTGTTAAGACAGGCTTTACTGCATATCTTTTTTGTTATTCTTCTCTCTCCTTCCAGATATATTCAGTAATGTTTCAATGCAGAAGTCTGCCCAACTTCTTCACAGAAGCAAGTCAACTTTCAAGGAATCTCTTAAATATCAGTGACTACAGAAAGCAAGAAAACGTTTTACAGAATCTCGTATTATTTTGTATACCTAATCTATAGCACGTATACTACATACTGAGTAGTACTCAACACAACAAATTGCAATATATATGTTCTGGTGCAACCATAGAAACTTTTTTTTTGTAATGGAAAAATATCTAAGTTTGAGCTTTCTGTGCTTTGTTTCATTCTTTGTACAGTGCAAAAAAAGCAGCATTCTCTGAATGTTATGAATTGTAACTACATTGTAAACTTCAGCCTGTAAAGATACTTCAAATTTAGTTCTAGAGCCAGAAATGTTTTCCCCCCATGTTTCACAAAAGCTTTTCAATTTCTACTCATGTGCATTTCAGCACAGGCATTTATTCTTTAAAAAAAAAAAAAATTCTGGTATTTCTAACATTTCAAATTAACATAGAAACTGTATTTAGGTGCTAGAGTTTGCAAAATTACTCTTCAAAGCAACCATTAAGCCCTTTCCTTCTTCACTTCTTGACAACTCATCAATGGACATTTACATATACTTATATTGCAGGAAAGCAAACAAACGAAGTACAGTAAAAATAAATCAGAATTCAAGTTTCTCCAAGTTTGGAAATACACAATGACATACTGATCCTGCAGGGATTGAGGGAAACTGTGTATTGTTGATTTCCAAACTAATGGCATCTTCTTGTTTGGGGACTGAAATAAAACTGCTGCCTCTCTGACTTTCCCCTTTCCAAGGTAGTTGCTGGCTGGGGTTAAACCACGACACAAGGCCTGCAATATAAATTTTTTCATGGCTTCAGTTTGCAAGTTACACAAAGTAGTGTGCAGACCATAATTTTGGGAGCTCTGCAGTTTGAATTACACTGCTTTAGAATCACACAAACATACTAAAAACTGCACATGACCGGGCTTGGCACCTGGGGGACCTTAGTTTCCTTCACCTCTCCAGTTCTGGAAATCTCATATAGCTACTTAAGTACCCACGGCAATATTTAGCTGTAGCAATATTGAGGACTTAACACAAATGTTACCAGTGCAGCAGGTTGTCCTGGTGTGGAAACTGGTGGAACTGCTGGCCTTGGATAAGCAGAAGTCACAACTGTTGCTTGCGAAGCACAAGGCACTGCAGTAGGCTGAGGAAGAGCTGGAGAAACCACAGGTTTCAATTCACTGGGTTTGCCCTTCTGCTTCTCTTGCAGAAGTTTGAGAGCATCCCTGGTGATTAAACAAAGTGAAATACTGACAACAAAGAAACTATTTCAAAAATTCCCAAATTATTACTATTCCATCACTTATTTTAATTAATTAGCCACTTCTGTACATTTAAATTTCTGTTGTCAAACCAAACATTAAGAAGGCGACTATTATTAAATGATATTAATTTTGTGTCTCGTGGTATCTTTTTAGTAAATTCTCATTAACTTCTGTGAATAAAAGGGCTTGAATATGCAGTAAACAGAAAACATTTGTTAGAGAAGCATAACATTCATCACTAATTGTGAGTGTACAAGGTAATTTGTGATTGCACTAATAATTCTTCTAAATAAGATCGAGTACACTTACTCAGGCTATAAAGTCTCAAATAAAAGCTGTTTCATCTATTGTATTTGTAATCATTTGAATTTAACGTAATTAAGTAGTGCTCACAGAAAACTGAGTAGCACATTTATCATTCACTTCTCACACCCTTCTGACATAAATATGCACAAAGAAGCATAGAAAGTATGCAAGTCCATACTTCAAAAGCATTTTGAAAGATAGCACCACACTAAAAAACCAAAGCCCAAAACTGAGTAACGTCTAACAGTCCCAGGTGTAGTTGTGGCTCAACATCTACTCTATAAGCATTCTCCCATGGTCTTTATACTAATATAGCTACCCCCACAAAAATTCCCTCTTGTGGGCACAGCATGACAGACATAACTCCCATCTTTAAGCTATAACACTACATCTACCCTAGGTGCATTGCATTTATAAAGAAACACGCTAAAGATTAGCGCCTACAAGGCTAAACAGAAAAGACTGCATTCAGACCACCACTGCCAATTGCAAGGGAAATAAGCTATAGTGAAATTTCTGTTTTGCAGTTGTAACTGGGCCTATACTAGCGACTTGTTAAAAGAGCTGTATCAGTCATAGATGTCCTCTCTTTATGCTCCAGATCTGATAATAAAAGTCTGTATCACATACCTTAGATAAATCTCTATCACTTCATGAAGACATCACTACAGCATGTATAAAAAGGTTTATGTATACAAAATTTTATTACATAAACCGGGAGGAAATTAAAAATAAAAATCAGACTATTTACAACTATACCATGGCTTCGAAACATAAGCCATAAATACTAAAACCAAAGCTATCTAATTTCATTAGATTATTGCTTGAGTAAGAGTCTATTATTGAGTGAGAGTCAATAGTTTATGTGTTATTAAATTTATGTAGAAAGGACAAAATCTCAGAGCAACATTATGCATTCTTAGTTCTTCCTAACAAAGTAGCGCTCCGGAACCAAGAACTGAAAACCAAAAAGCTCTGTATGTTCTATATAATGCCTTTTACTGATTGTTGACTTGCTTCAATTTATTTTTTAGCTTCAATACAGTCTTCAGCAAAGTATATTAAAAATTTAAAAGAATGACTGAGCTCAGGATGTAAATTTGTCATTATTAAAGTTGTTACTTGTCTTCCGAAATTAACGTTAGCCAAAATTTGTGTTAAAAATAAGTGTTTAGTATTTAACATAACTACTATAAGGGGGGGAAGGGGAATCAGATTTCATTGAAATGAAAGTCATCCCCTAGCATTACAATTTGAGACAAAAAAGTAACTGCATGACATAATGCAACTTTCCTAGTTAACATATTAGAAGCTACCAAAAATTACTTAAGGGTTTTAACTTGGCAGTCATAAGACAGACCATCTGCTCATTATATTCCATAACACATAAAAGAAAGCTTTTATAGCTTATTATATATTTTAAAGCTAAGGAAATGCTTTAAAATTACTTCCATATGTTATACAAGTGACAAAAACCAGATGGTCCTACCTAACATAGCCAAGTCAAAATGCTTTAATAATATTAATGGCTTTTAGTGTGTTAATGGAAAAATCTATTGCCAAAATTGAGCTTATTTTTAGATTAGAAGATTCACTCAGGAGTTTTTGAAACTCATGCGTGAGTATGAGATAAATATATATAAAATATACATACACAAAAATCATATTTCATATATTTCTATTTTATATATTATATAAATATTTGTTATATGTACATATAAAAATTATTTGCCCCCCACCAATTCCACATGATTTAACTGATTAAGAAAAATAGGTACAGCAATGTTATGACTGTCATGGGTGCAAGATTGTGAGCCTGCATATAAGCAGAGTTGGAGAAGGCACCAAAGCAAATCAAATTAAACAGATTTCAGTACAAGTCAGGCAAACAGATATTTCATTAGAAATGGAAAAGGAAGAGTTGGACACATCTTTCCAAGTACTCTATCAACACAGGATAGTAATGGAGAAAGATGAGAGAGACAGGTAACAAACATGAGAGTAGTCTGCTCCCCAGAAAAGATACCAGAGCTTGGTAAACATTTATTAAACAAAAATATACCTTACCAAACTGTTATTATTAGAAGTATGCAGATTCTGGCAACTTTGTTACACTTCAGTTTACCACTACTACAGAAGCGTGTAGTCTTTCCACTTCACATTAGCCAGAATCCAAAGAATGGCAAAAGTAAACTGAGTATTTTTTGCTCAAAATATACTTTGAAATGGACAAGTTAGAGGTTATACACACACCTAAAAATCACTAAGGACCCAATGGTGCAAGAGGAGATGCACAGATTGACACTAGCTTCCTCTGGTAGCAGTTATTGTTACTAAATTGTCCCAACCCACTTTCATCTGAACATCCAATTACTCAATTCATAGAAGATTTCCTGAAAGAAGGAAAAAGGTAAGCAGAGAATGTTACACATCAGAAACTTCTAGGTATCAGACTTACTGCCCTATCAACATCATAAAAGGAACTCATTCCTCCATAATGGCAGCTGACAAGTGGCACACAGCATAGATCCCACTGTAAGTCTGCACTCAATACATACACATGAAATGACTCTCTGGAAAACCAACACTACATGTGCACGCTGTGCCTTACTGCAAGCTGAAAATGCAAATGCCTGAGCAGCTCTGAGATCCTAAATGACACTAACAGTGACAGCTGGTAGGAAGGTACAGATGGGAAGAACATGGCCTCAGAAAAACACAGTTATTGGTAACTAGCCCACCCCACCTTTTTATGGGATTTATTTATTTATAAATCCCTAGATGACTAGTAAATAGGATGAGAAAGGGCAGAATTAGTCTGAAACAATCAACAATTTTAACATAGCTCTCCCAAACACAGTGTCTGAGCTGACGACTAGGAACATGGTGCAATCTTTGATGAAAGTTGTGAGTTACTTTGTATTGACACATCAATTTTCTAGTGTATTGCTGAAGAAAGCAGAGGATATTGCTTAAAAATAAAAAAAAGCTGCCACTCCATAAAACAAAAACAAGCAGGAAGAAGACAACAGTAATTCATCCTTGCACAGACACATAACAGAAATGAAATATCAGCTTACTAAGGGAGTAGATTATGACAGAGAAAGCTATTAAGTGAAAGCTCCTATTGCTGTTAAAAGTTTTACAGTTAATTGAATTTAAACATAGAAAGGTGAGGGAAAAGAATCTTGCCTGCTTACATGACTCACTATCTTTCTTTGTTTCTTGTAATCTGGCAAGCATGAGCCCTGTTCAGTAAGGAAACTCAGAGTTTAAAAGTGAAAAGTGAACTTGCAACACTCTCTCAAAGAATCAATCGCTAGTCTACTTTGAAAAAGAGATCACGAGTCACTCAGCTATAAAGCATGGCATGTATTTTAACAGTAATCTCAAGAAATATTTCCCTGAACGTCTGTAGCAGTTCTCTACCAAAACCTGCAAATACTTAATTTCAAACTGAACATAATAGCAGAGCCTGTAGGCATGTGAAAGATTAACACCATTTCAACAGAATGGTTAAAAAACCCCCAGACATTCTGTATCTTAAAGTGACATTTCAAAAGTCGAATCTTTTGTATGGAAGAAAGCAGTTTTGAAAAAAGAAGGTTTTGTTAGATAATTCTCATAGCTACAGAGAAAAAAAAAAATCTTTGCTACATCGCCATGGCAACTAGGGGATGTTAATTAGGTAGCTCAAAGTCCTGGAGGGTTTCCACCTGCCATAGCCTAGTAACACACCATAAATTACCACTACACATACATAATTAACAAAAAACTCTCTCTGGTAATTTGCTGTTACACAGGATATTATACCTGTTCAACTCCTTATTTTATCTCAACTCAGCCAGAGACCACAGGAAAAAGTTTTGAAAAAACAGCAGACTTCCACTTTCTGCTTCTCTGGGTTCAATTACAAGTTACACTGACCTAGTTGTCTTTGAATGGAACTAAAATTACAGCAGCTAACAAGGTCTGTGCAGGTGAACAATGGCATTTGTCAAAAAGGGATAATTTTACTGAGAACAAAAATAAGTATTCCTGCCAAAATCCTCATCCCCAATAATATACACGTTAATGTGAAGATAATGCACCATTTCAAGGCTAAGGGCTTTGGATCTACCACAACACGTTTTTATACACAAGTTCCTCACTCCAAGGCTTGAGTGCCAATCGTTATATCCGAATACTCAAAAAGTATAGTAGACTACTAGAAGCCTGATCATAACAAACCACAGGTTTGTAAACAAACATTCTTTAAATCAAAGATAGGATAAAAACAGAACTCTGGATTTCTTACCATTACATTTCATTGCTCTCCCCTGCCTGATAAAAAAAAGGAACAAATTAAATCCTGACAGACTTCATAATTGAACTTCAGTGAAAGCAGCAAAAGATCTGAACTCCCCAAAGAAAAGGAGTTGAAGAAAACAGGCCACTGCTGTTTTATTTTGGCTCTGAATACATCTCTGAATACCAAAATTCTTGAGATTCACAATGATAGCTAACAGTGATGCCTAGGAGTTGATAGCCACCATCAGGCTGAGCTGCAGGAAATGTGACAACAGTACTACACAGCTCAGATAAGATATAAAAACAAAAAGTAGGGTTTTATTTTTTTAATTAAAGGATTCTTACAATATTTCTTAACCTATTCTCCGTATCTTCTCAACAGGTTTTTTTCAAATTTAAGCCATTTCCCCATCGAAAAAAATGGAACAAAAAGTTGGCTTTTTAAATAAATGGACTTTTCGAGTTCATGGAGGTTGTTCTAGGTTCAAAGGAAGAAATAAGGGAATATGAGGTTGTAGCTTTACTGAAATATCTACATACTCTTTAGTAAAGATTCCTCGAGGCCCAGAAGGTGTAATATTGCTTGGACCTAGTCCATGCGTCTCCAGAATGTTGCGAGCTGCAGGACTTAAGCGAACCCTAAAGAAATAAGGAGAAAAATAAACTATTTAAACAGTAAGATTAACTTATTTCATTTAAGGTATATCAAGAGAAACTACACAATATATGCTCTATTTCAGAAGCAACAGCTGGGGAAGAAAACAGAGTTCTGTACAAAGGCTGTGATCCTAACGCTGAAGTCAGACTGTAGCCCTTCACCAAGCTGTAACGCAAGGTTGAATTTAAAAACAAAACAATGACCTTAAAGAAATCAAAGTAAAGAGTGGAAAACTCATCTCCAAGCTTTCATCTTACAGCAGCAATGCAATATACTTGCAGATTCTTCTGGAAGAGGGTCATCAGTGAAGAACCAAATGTATTTTTTAAGACCAGCTTGTTATAGTAACATTAAAAAATGAGTTTAGGAGCTCAGACAAGAGGGTTGCTCATCTCTGTTATTTGTTTGGCTAGCTATATTTGCATCATTAATGCAGTTTAATTCTAATTATAACATTACCTTTGCCCTAGCTTCAATTTTATTTTATAGGATTGATTTTCTGAAAAAGTAGCCATTTCATTAAGCAAAAGCCATACAGATGTAGTTGCATAATTCAGTATCTGCTTTAGAAGACTAAATATTAAGCCCTCCCACACTTAAACATTTTAATTAGTATATACGTAAGATATAGTATAATACTAGTAAACCTGTACCTGCCATCTTGACCCAAATGGGGTATACTCAATAGTAACATTTCTGCCTGGAAACAGAAACAACGATCAACTACAAAGCACAGTACATAGCTACAGAGCACCCAGTGCACCTTAGCATGATTTGCTCTCTGAAATGAGGAAAAACACCAACATGTAGAGAAGACATTTCAGAATTCTTAGATACAAAAGCAGCAACATTTTCATAAAAGAATAAATACTTGGTTTCAAGTCTTTCCACAAAATCTCCAATCCATTATTTCCTAAAGGAAACTATATTTGCACCACTTTGAGTTTTAAGAATCGTCCATAAGCCCTTGCAAAAAACCCCATGTCATAAATGATTACTTGATTCCAAAGACACTGATACATCTCTAATTAACAGTTGCAGTGAAACAGATGCACTTCTGATGTTCTTGGGTACTAAAATGCATGACTTAATCCTTTCAAGGATCCTTTCCCTGGATCATCCTCCTACTACAGGCAACGTTTGGGCAATAACCTCAATTAGTTGTCTTCCACTTGCATGAAAAGAGCTTAAATGCTGACAGCAAAAGTAAACATAGCAAACCAGACAGAAAAGGCAATGAGGTTTGGAAAAACAAACCAACCAACCAACCCCCACCAAACCAGAAAACCAAAAACCCCCCAAACAACCAAAACCAAACTTTGTGTAGCACATGCTACCAAAATTAGTTTCCTATTCTTTTCCTTAATAGGCTGTAATTTTACAGCTTTTGTGTTATCACAATTCACTCCAAATAAGGAGTGATACCTCTAAATAAGGTACATCCTGCAACATAAACCAGTTATTTATAGATTACTGTTACCTGACTAACACTTTTGGGTTAATTTACTCCCCCTCTAAGACGTTTGCAATGCTTAGAGTACCCTAATGGATCAAAACAAAACTAAAGAGCACGTAAACCCACAGTTCTGAGTTTTTCACATTCCACTGTTATGAAAGTAAGAAGAAATTTTTTCTAATATCAAAAGGGCAAGAGCTTAGAAGGGTTTTGGAGTGTACCATTTGTTTGTTTCTTTTTTCTCCTAAAAAATAAATAAAAAACAAGTTATAGGTAAACTGAGCATCTGATGCATAAGCATTAGTGTCCATTGTATATAAACACAACTTCTTCCTAATCTAAGCTTAGAATCCTTCGTAAAGCAATTGTACGTCAGAATAAAAGCACATCCATAGAATGTGTTCTAATAAAACTATGTTGTTTTTTTAGAGAATAGACTTATTGGGCTTTAGAGAATGGAATAGACTTTAGAGAATAAGAATGGACTTATTGGGCTTACAAGCAAAGAAATATTCTGGGCAGGCAAGCTTTATTACCTCACACATACTGAAACACTCTCTTAAACTAACAGCTCAATACTAGGTAAAGAGGGACACAAGATTTTTCTTGGTTCAGCTCTACTCATCTAAATAAATAAGAGCTCCATTTCATAACAAACATAGAAACTTACTGCAATTTTCCAGGTTGATGTTCCAGTTTAGGACGGGCTGAAACTGAAACACCTGCAGGAGTTGAGGTAAGCGCAGGTGTTGGTGGAGTCAGAGAAGATGGATCACTACCATCAGCTGGTATTTCAACTTGCTTCCAGTCCTGTCCTTCCTCTACCAGCAGACCAATTAGTGAGCCCAAGCGTACATTTTTGCTTCCTTCTTCCACCTAAATTTAAGGCAATGAGAACATTAAGTTACATATTGCACTGTCTAGACTAATATGACTAAAAATGGTAGATGTGAAAGTTTCAGACATATTAATGACACTTCATCAAGAAAATATATGCTATTTTACTCCTACTATTAATAAGATGACACATGATGGAAATTAATTACAGTTGTTATTATGAGGTGAGGAATATTAACTTATGCCCCCAAATCCCATACATCCGAAGTTTACATTCAGAAATCAAAGCAAGCAAGTTACAGACTACTGAGTACCTCCAAGAATAAAGTCACATTAGCTACTGAAAACAAATGCGGATACCTAATCTTTGCAAATAGAGCCTGAAATTTTGCTGGACACATTGTGCAGCTGCACTTTGAGGTATCTACCCTGTATCTAGCAGTGTTACTTTTTAAAGCTTGTAAATTTAGAAACTAAGGGAACAAAGAGACAAAAACCCCACAACAGTGCCCCATTACTTCTTTTTGAAAAGGATAACATCCACTTTCCACTAACTTCCACCTCTAAGTTTGTCTATTTTAACATAACTGGTGCCAAGTAACAAGTCTGTCCACCAAGGAAGTGGCAGCACTTAGGCAGTATTTAAATCACTGTTTCAACATCTAAACAGATCTTACAGAAAGATAAATCTAATCTAATTTAAATATAATCTAATTAGATTGGATAAGGCAAATCTATTCTAGATGTTTCTTTTAAAACAAAAAGATATCTGTATCACAGTCAAAATATCTCTTTGATGCTTGACAGATAAAGGCATGGCAGTCATGTTAAGAACCTAATGAAGGGCTCCTCCTACAGTCTCTGAAATGGTTGCAGAAGTACAACTCTTCAGGTTTTCAAAAGCAGTAACATTTCCAGGGCATCACACCAAATGTAAAGAAAGTCCTTTAGGACCACAGGTAGTCAAATACAACTGAGGTTGTACCAGCCTGAAAGGGTTAAATCCCTGACAGTCCCTGACTAAGACATAGACTTGCATTTTTTTTAGCTTATCCTTGTTCTCTTTTGTTCTCTTCCCCTGCAAAGATAGTTTTGGTTACCTGCTGAGCAGAGTGGATGGTGGAACATCTCCTGTGACTTCTTACCTGATAGGACTAAGCAGGCCTTGAGCAAGCTCGTTAGGCTTCCTAATTAGGAATCACTGATAAGAGGAACTTAGGACAATTGTGCCAAAGATAAGCACCAAAGAACTAGCTTAAATCGACCCCCTTGTAACATTCCGAGGCCGAAGGACTGATGAGCTAACTCAATGACTATATATGGACAAAGGAAGCCCAAAGTTCAACTAGTGGACAACGTAAGGAAGACTATGGAAGACCACCGGGAGGGTGAAAAGACCCTAACCCTAATTTTACTGCGCATGCTTGGACTATGTAAATGAATTCCGGGAACTCATCACCATAAAACTGCCCTTTTCAAGAAATCTGATGAATATGTATGATTTTTCTGTATATGAACTGATGTGTTGCGCTAACCTGGCGGAGCACTTGTGGCGGAGCAATCCCCAGTGCTGCAATAAAAAATACCTGCTTAATAGTCATCCCGACTATTGAGTTCTGATTTCGGCTTTTCACGGCAACAGTTTGGCACCCCAGATGGGACCCGCTCTGCTCGGCTGCAGGACCCGCTGAGAACAGGACTCCCTAGGGTACCCCCGGGATTTCCCGGAGGGACTCCTCGCCTCAATCGGATCACTGCGGGAGCAGACAAGGACCATCTAAAGGAAAAAGGTATTCTTTAAATCTTATCTGTTTTGGAATTTGGGACCGGTCATTTGGAAGGTTCTCCTAAGTCGTAGGAGACGTCCTACGCTGAGTGCCGTATACCAGGCTACTAGTGCCTGAGGGTATACATTTGGTATTTAGTACGTTGGTACAGGCACGGGTTAAGCCTTGTACTTCTGCAATAACGTGCTTTTTGGTATTGGTACACTCATGAAACCCGCATGAGTTTGTACTGTTGGTGGTACGTTGGTACAGGCACGGGTTAAGCCTTGTACTTCTGCAATAACATGCCTTTTGGTATTGGTACACTTATGAAACCCGCATGAGTTTGTACTGTTGGCGGTATGGATTTACTGGCACCAAACTCGGATATTGGTTTATTGGTATTGAATTTGGATATATTCGTTAGGCACTGCAAAATCGGCAACTAAGCGTGAATGAGCTGAGTTAACTCTGGTGTGACTGGTGAGTGACTGAGACACAGTGTGACTGCAAAGTGAGTGTGGAAAACCTGGAGACCTGTGCGTCTCATCCTGAAAATGAATGTGAACCGCTTTTCCTTGTGAATTGTTTTATTTGCGACCAAAATTTATTCAATGTGAGAATTGTGGAACGTGGTCAGAGTGGGAGAATAAAGTGCGACAGGTCGAGGTTATTAAAATAATCTGTGGGAGGATAACGGAAGTACAGAATCAATAAGGTAGAATGGGGGGACAGCAAAGTGGTGGTATTGTAAAGAAAAGCCCCCTAGGATGTATCTTAGCACACTGGAAAGAGATAGGGGGACAACCAGGTGGGAGTGTGAATAAGAAAACATTAATCAAATATTGTGATCAGTGGTGGCCCCTGTACAAATTAGAAGATGGTGAAAAATGGCCCTTTAATGGATCTTTAAATTATAATACTGTATTGTAGTTAATGTTGTTCTTATGGAGAGAAGGAAAATGGGATGAGGTTATGTATGCGGATATGGTTTTTACTTTGCGGAATCGCCCGGAGTGGCAGAAGGATTGTGGTGTTAACCTCCTGCCGCACGGAGGCATCCTTGGAACAGAGAGGAATGGTGAATAGAGAAGGATTTAGAGGACGAGGAAGGGGAAGGCTCTCTGAAAGTAGAGGAGGACTGGGGAGACAAGAGAAAGAAGTAGAATTCTTAGTAGACACAGGTGCTTCTTTCTCTGTTTTAAATCAGGAATTGATACCTGTGAGTAAAGACTTTGTGACTGTAGTGGGAGCTACTGGCCAACAGGAAAAGGTGTTCTTTCTAAAACCCCTCAATTTTAAAGATTTACACCCTGTGGTGGCCAATCCTTATACTTTACTTACTAAATTACAAGTATGGTTTACAGTATTAGATTTGAAAGATGCATTCTTCTGCTTGCCTCTGGCCAAGGAGAGCCAAAACCTGTTTGCATTTGAATGGGAAAGTCCTACTACTGGTAGGAAAACCCAACTTACCTGGACAGTGTTACCCCAAGGTTTTAAGAACAGTCCAACCATCTTTGGGAACCAATTAGCATGAGAACTTGAGACATGGGATCCTCCCTCCAGAGACGGAACTCTTCTACATTATGTGGAGGACTTATTAATAGCAACTGAAACAAAGTCAGATTGTATTCAATGGACTATTAATTTGTTGAACTTTTTGGGACTGAATGGGTATTGAGTCTCTCAACAGAAAGCTCAGATGGTGCGACAGCAAGTAACCTACCTTGGATACAAGCTATCTGGAGGACAACGAGAATTAGGAACGGAACGAAAAGAAGCCATCTGCAGAACCCCCCTCCCTCAAACGGTAAAGGAACTCAGGACCTTCTTGGGAATGACAGGTTGGTGTCGATTATGGATTTACAATTAATATGAACTTTTGAAAAACAATCCTACTCAATTGATTTGGTCCAGAGAAGCTCAAAATGCATTCAAAATACTTAAAAAGGAACCGATGAAGGCCCCAGCCCTGGGCCTACCTGACGTTACTAAACCCTTCTGGCTGTTTTCAACTTGATGAAGTAAGCAAAGGGTGGCCAGGGTGCCTACGAGCTGTGGCAGCTGTAGTACTACCAGATTTAAAAGAAGAACCCCTGGAAGATGCACAAGACTCCGGGTTCATGGATGGAAGCAGCTTCGTCCGACAAGGTATTTGAAAGGCTGGGTACGCGGTGACAACAGCAAGCAAAGTAATTGAATCTCAATCATTACCTGCTGGAACATCAGCTCAAAAGGCTGAAATTATTGCCCTGACTAGGGCCCTGGAATTGACAAAAGGGAAAAAGATAAATATATGGACGGACTCCAAATATGCCTTTGGAGTTGTCCACGCTCACGGAGCAATTTGGAAGGAACGAGGACTACTAACCACACAAGGGAGACAGATCAAGCATGCTGAGGAAATCCTTCACCTATCAGAAGCAGTCCGACTGCCAACCAAAGTCACTATCATGCACTGCCGAGGACATCTGAAGGGTAACACTGACCAGGAAAAAGGTAACAGGTTAGCTGATTATGAGGCTAAACAGGCAGCGGAGAGAATGCAAAAGATTTTAACCTTAATTCCGGATAATAGAAGTAGGAGTCTAGGTGACCAAGAAAATGTTGAATATTGTAGGGCTGATAAAGAATTAATAGAAGAAATGGGAAGGCAGGTTCCCTCCAAAGGATGGGCCCACTTGAGTGATGGCAGGATTATAATTCCTGCCAAACAGGTATGGGGAGTTGTTAAAGAAGAACACAATAAGATACATTGGGGGGCAGATTCCCTGTATAAATTTTTAAATAAAAAATTAATAGGGAGAAATTTGTATACTACAGTTCGACAGGTGACTCAGCAATGTGAAATATGTTTGAAAAATAATCCCAATACAGGTAACTGGGCACAATTAGGAAGTATTGGGAGAGGAAATGTACCAGGGCACCACTGGCAAACTGATTTCTCTGAACTTCCAAGAAAAGGGGGGTACAGATACTTATTGGTACTTACAGACACCTTTTCCGGATGGCCAGAGGCGTTCCCTTGTAGGACAAACAAAGCAAGAGAAGTAACTAAGGTATTATTAAATGAAATAATACCTCGATTCGGGGTACCTACGGTCATTTCATCAGATAAGGGGTACACATTTTTGTGCAGAAGTAGTGCAACAGGTCAGCAAGCTATTAGGAATCGATTGGCAATTACACACACCCTATCAAGCACTACCTATTGCACTACTTTGGAGACGTGTAAAACCTAGGGCCAAAGAAAATCTGAGCCCTTCTGAGATATTATATGGGAGGCCATATCAGGCCAAATATCAAGGGGAAGATTTGAATCAGCTGAGAAATTATTATTTACAAAATTATGTTATATCCTTAGGAAAACAATGGGAAAAGATTAATAAGACTGTTTTGGGAACCAGAGCAAAAGGGTTAGATCACCCAATCCACCCATTTAGCCCTGGAGATTGGGTTTATGTGAAGAATTTTTCAGGTGACCCATTGGAGGAGAAGTGGAATGGACCTTATCAGGTGTTGCTAACCACTTTCACTGCAATCAAGATTAAAGAGCAGACAGCTTGGATCCATTACTCCTGAGTAAAGAAAGCTTCTGAACCACGATAGACCATTGAAAGTGTTGGAGATTTGAAATTACGCTTACGATGATAACTTTATTGACTTTAAGCTTATCAGTAGATGCTTGGAAAGAGAACTTGTATTATAATGTGATTCAGATGATAGCGAATGCTGTAGGGGCTAAGGATTGTTGGATTTGTACTGCCCTACCGAGAGGTAACATGAGACTCCCTTTGTATGGCATAGGGTCAACTCATTAGAATTGTGACAATAATACTTGGCCTGAGTTTTGGAAAAGACAAGATGGAGGATATTGTAGTTATGATAATTTGAGCTATGAGATCAGACCAAGATTTGACCTGCAGATACTAGATAATAGCACCCAGATTCTAGTTAGCAATAATAGTTGCCTATGGAAGGCAAATCCAATAATTGTCTGTGCCGTCCCCCCGATAACAAATATCATAACTGTTCCTGTAGGAATGGGTGGAATGATTATTGGATCAACAAGACTGTGGTAGAAGTAGGAACTTGGAACTTGACGGGATTGAACGTGACATATATTAATTTCTATAATAGAACCCAGTTAGAAACCTATAGCCCTACCAAGTGGGATGCCAGTAGAAATACATCGGTTGGATGGGTAAGCAAAGGACCAGTTGAAATGCACTCTGGGAGAAAACACAAATATTCCAGGAAGTATCTTTGGATGATACTTCATTGGGGCTTTGAGATTTATGGGATAAATTGACTTCTTGGCTTCCCAACTTTGGATGGTTGAAACAATTATTAATTGGATTAATTACTTTGGCAATTTTAGGAATATTTGTTTGTGTATTTCTTAAATGTTTTCTTTGGTGTCACCGAAATTCAGCAGAGACGTAAAGTGATTGGAAAAAGATTAGGCATCAAGTAGAAACGGGAAGGTATTTTACTCAGACCCTTGAAGAAAAGGATGAAATATTATGAATTTTGAAAACATAAAATAATTAGGGATAACACCCTTTTAGGCCTAAAAGGATTTGAAAGTCGTAGTTAAAGAGCCTTACTATTTTAAATAGTAATTTTATTGATTTTATTGTAGCTTTTGTAATAAGCTTCGTTTCAGACATAATAAAACTGTATATTGAGGACTGTAGCGAGTAAGCTACAAGCCCTCAAAAAGAAAAGGGGGGAATGAAAGGGTTAAATCCCTGACAGTCCCTGACTAAGACATAGACTTGCATTTTTTTTAGCTTATCCTTGTTCTCTTTTGTTCTCTTCCCCTGCAAAGATAGTTTTGGTTACCTGCTGAGCAGAGTGGATGGTGGAACATCTCCTGTGACTTCTTACCTGATAGGACTAAGCAGGCCTTGAGCAAGCTCGTTAGGCTTCCTAATTACATCACTGATAAGAGGAACTTAGGACAATTGTGCCAAAGATAAGCACCAAAGAACTAGCTTAAATCGACCCCCTTGTAACATTCCGAGGCCGAAGGACTGATGAGCTAACTCAATGACTATATATGGACAAAGGAAGCCCAAAGTTCAACTAGTGGACAACGTAAGGAAGACTATGGAAGACCACCGGGAGGGTGAAAAGACCCTAACCCTAATTTTACTGCGCATGCTTGGACTATGTAAATGAATTCCGGGAACTCATCACCATAAAACTGCCCTTTTCAAGAAATCTGATGAATATGTATGATTTTTCTGTATATGAACTGATGTGTTGCGCTAACCTGGCAGAGCACTTGTGGCGGAGCGATCCCCAGTGCTGCCCAGCGCTGCAATAAAGAATACCTGCTTAATAGTCATCCCGACTATTGAGTTCTGATTTCGGCTTTTCACGGCAACAAGCCCAAATAGAGTTGATTTCCTAACAAAGGAAATGGACATAATATTTCCACCATGAAGCCATATTGCACATACATACCAGCTCCATTTGAGGCAAAGGCATCTGCAATGCTGACACTTTACCCAAGAAAATGCAAATCACTATCATTTGAAAAGCCCCAAGGCAGACAGACAAAATAAAAATATACATAGCATCAGGTATCAATCACACTGTTCTTAACTACCTTAATTGGGTTTTCTAGGCACTTAAAAACTAACCAATAGAAGAGAATAGTAAATAGTAAAGACTGCACTAGGCAGATGCAAATACTAGAACATTATTACTCAGATAAGATTGTTGTCTGCACACTTAACTCCACTGACAATGTATCAGATTTCACAGGATTACCCAGTTCCCTCACTAGAAGGGCCAACACTAGACCTAAGAAGGAAAAGCAAAGGCAACTTGTTCTCAGTATGTTCTAAGACATCTCACACTTACAGTTCTGTCAGTTCACTTCTCCCCCCCCCATGAACATGAGGTAAATTCTAGTGTAATACTTCAAGACTATTTATTACATGAAAAAATTGTTTAAGATTTAGTTCAATAGTTCTTGTTCTGATCTCTTGATGCATTCTTCTCCATTAATATTCTGAAAAGCTTCATTTGAGAGAAGAAAGTCTGAAGAATCCATCAAGATTTTATCATATTTTATTTTTATTGAGATGACTTTCAAGTACTTGGGGATGACAGGACTTTTGGTTGGCGTTCTGAACTGATCTGTCTAAGGCTGAAAGATCCTATCACAGAAAGGTCCATCAATAAACAGATTTGTAAAACTATGTATAATTGCAATGTTACTACCACTCATAATCAAATAAAACAGCAGCTTGAAGCGCGTACAAAAACAACCTACCTAACCTAGTCACTGAAACACAAAAACTGGGAAAAACAAAAGCAAACAAAGCTATAAACACACAAAATACTGAAGTTAATCACTCTTAATAATTTTACAGCATTACCATCGTTAGCGCTCAACAAGGTATTTAGAAAAACTTATCAGCATAGTACTCAGATGTTTGATCCATACCAATGATTATGCAAAACAGGTATGTCCCCCAAGTTCAAAATATTCCCCATAACATATTAATATGCAGCAGTTAACTTTTTTCCCAAAATAAGAATAAACCAAATTTTTTGCCATGTGTTCTCTTTCCTTTACAAAGGCTTGCACATACAAGACAGAACACTTATTTTTATAAGCAGTCTACATATTGTAACTGAATAGACCAAGAAGCACTGTGACATACTTGTGGTGTCAAGTCCTTACCACCATCTTGGTGTCAGAGTGCTTTAATGGTGCTATGATAACACATGCAGAAATCCAACAGGGATGGTTGAGCCTTCAGAAACATAAGACAACACTTATATTAGTTAGGCTTCGTTTATAACCTGGCATTATATGAGCATTCAAAGCCTTCAATGCTGTCAACTCTCACTCTTCAGAGCAAGCCAATTGTGTTTTTTCTCATGTTCACCACTCCAAGACAGTTACGTGAAAACTCCAGCATTCCTTACTTTCTAATACAAGTTTCCAGCCCAGATGACTGCAGAGTTTATACTTTTTAAAAGTGTACATATGTACTTTTTTTAAAACCATGTTTTTAAACACACAGCCTTTGCAGATCAGAACTAGAATAGACAAAGAAAAATGGTTAGTATTTTGCTTAATTTTTCATCTCCTGGATTTGAGTCACTTCCACATTTTCATAATTCTCAATACCAGAAAACCTATCCGCATAAATCTCAATGAACCCCAGAATCTCAGATGTAAAAAGAGGTGAAATAAGTAGCTTCACAATACTTCTATTACTGTGTGTACACATAGCCAATGAGAGTCAAAAAGATCCTAGCTTTGCTGACAAACCAACAAAGCACAGGTGAGCCATGGCAGGGAGAAAAAAAATTGGAGGAGATTAAGTGCACAGAGGAATAAAGTTCTGTCAGAGCTGTTGCCACTGCAGCACAGTGCTTTAGTCACTAACACACATACACCAAAGTAGATGTTTATTTCCTACACTGGGAAGAAAGGTGGAGTGAACTTACACTGGCTCACTCTGCAGTGGAAGTTTTATACAAAGTAGTTTCACTTCATACCAATTCTCATTTAGGTCACAAATGAGAAAATGGTAATGGATATTAAATCCAGTTCTTAAACAATCATTCATCATCTGGTTTTGGTCCAAATTGAACTAATAAGTATTTCAGGCAAAAATGTCAGTGTTAATTTAAGAAGCAACTCTACTGAAAGAATAATCATCATTCTGAAATTACCCTTCTAATACTTTCATTCAGTCATTTTATTTTTTACTACATTTTACACTGAATCAGATGTGATCATTAAAAGACCTATTCAGACCAAAAAGGACTATATGCATCAGTATCTATTGTACTGTTAGCCTGCTCTTTCTTAAACCATACATACTTAGATTATACAGTCAAGAAAAAACAAGAAGTGTACAGAAGTTGAATTCATTTAATCTAAGGAAGCTTCTACCTTTAAAGGTAAAAACCAAAGTGTTAGGCAGGTAGTGTGTTTATTTGACTCAGTATTCCATACTGAACTCATTCAAGATGGTGCAGAATTATAGCTGGCATCAAAGAACGTAGAATTGTTGCCTCATTTCTTTTAGGAAGTGAGTAAACTTCAGCCAGATGCTGATAACTCAGATGCATCAAATATTCTTAATTTCCCATCAACTACATCACATCTGAAACTTTTGAGTGGCCTTTGGAAGGACAGTCTTTCCAGTAAGAAATCATCTCCCCATCCACAAACCTGAGACAGCTTAATATTATAAAATGTACACAAATGTCTACTGAATACCCAATATAGTGCAGAAATATCCACAGGACACTGCAGAAAGACTACTAAGGATCATACTTGAGCTAGGAAAAAAAAAACAATCAGAAGATTTCCGATTTTATTGCTCCCCTACTATTTCAGTTTCCAAAACATCAGGTTTCTTCTGTACTTTTTAGGAGACTGGAATAAAAGCCTATTTGTGTATCTATTCTGTGTACTAATACTTAAGCGCACCATTTCTAGATTCCAAAAAGGAGGATTAAAAGAATTCATTAAAGATTGGGTTTGCATAATAAGATGTTCGTGTTACTCCAGTAAAGCTGCCTCTATTCCCTTAATCTGAAAGACATTATAGTTTCTATAGATTTCCATCTCCTGGCATCTCCTTCTCACACTCAGCTCTTGGCATATGATTGTTATTGGATGATGTGGATATCTTGGCTAAGGTTGAGCGTCACTTCTCCATGATACTGATATCACATAGTTGCTGGAGAGTTTGGTTTTGATCTATCAGAGAAGTGTGCCACAACAGCAACACACACAAAGAAATTTTGGAATTTGGAATGCATTTGGAATACAAGGCAGGAAACAGGAAAAACACAGCTTCTGAAATACTAATGCTACTTGTAATCATCATTAATTACTATTAATGAAACTTGAAAAATCAATATTGGAGTCTGCTATTCTTTTCTTAATGTCTCTCTGGGAATCATTCTTTAATACTTTTGACAGAGACAATCCCCATATCTCCTCTTCACATAAGCTAACAAAGCAGTATCTGTAAATGCAGAATAGGTATAAAAAAAATGAAAAGGTTACACAAGTTTTTGTCAAGGTTATTAGATGCAAAATAATTTTCATAAACATTCAAAATTGAAGAGAGAATTAAAAATAGTGAAAGCATTACTCACCCAGAAATTATTAAAAGAACTATATGGAGACTAAAAACACATTTGAAAAGCTGTCTGATGTGAGATTTTGTCCTGGGATAGCAGAATAGATTCTCTAAAACTTATTAGATGTGTTGCTCCACAGCTGACAAAAACTTAGATGTTTCAAGGTGCTACAAAAAACCTGAACATCTGTGAAAAATTACTATTTAGCAATATAAATTAAAAGAAAGAAGAGATTTACAAAACTCTTGTTTATATAAACTAGTGTTTAAAATGCAAGTTATCCTATAGAAATTAAACACTAATGACAATTTCTTGTAAGACCTGACAGACTTCACTTGCAGCTGAGTTCCACCTTAAATCACCTCTCTTCCCCACCCAGCCCCCCCCACCTATTTTGATGCTTTCATTTTTGCAGAGGATGTTCCCTTTGCCTATACAAAAAAGGAAGATACTAAACTGACCATCACTTCTTAAATGCTGCCACACAGAAAACTACTCTCCTTTTTTTGCAAAGGATAACTATGCAAATACATGCTGGTGTAAGAAAATGCAACTGTAGCAGATAGGCAACCTAGTATAGCAACCCAAATAGCTTTTGTAATAGCAGCAGAAACATGTGTCTCACTGTGCGCAGGGTAGAATTTTCTCTTGCACACCGATGGCTCCAGGAACTAGTTTGTACCTATGCCCATTCTGTGGTTTCCTAAATAGCTAGATTGCAACTGATACCAGTATGCCTATATATAATTATGCAATCCACACCGCTTGTGTAGATATTCCCCAGATGAGACCTCCCTGACCAAATTACATAGTATTTATTATAAAAGTTTGCCTTCAACAGCATTTTCTTTCAGAGTGCAATCTTAGTTCTTAATGATTGTAGGACTGTTAGTAGAATAACAGTTTCAGTTAAGCAGAAAAGGCTCCAAGATTACACAGGATTACTAGCTAAACATGAGTCAATATAGACACTGCTGTAAAAAAGGAAGGGCGAGAGAAGCATAGCATATTTCATTTGGGAAATGTTCCATTAAATACTTGAGAAGTATTTCACTCTATAAAGTCCTGATGAGGCTTTAGATAGAATATCTAACCCAGTTTAGAGCACCATACTTCCAAGACAAATTGTTAAGAGCAGCCTGAAGGATTATAACAGAACAAAAGAGAATTTTGAAAACAATCCTTTGGAGGTTGAAGAACTCAAGCTTTTTCAAACTTGCAAAAGAGAATACCTTGGAGAAATATGTTAAGAGTCTTCCAGTACATAACTGTTCTATTTATCACAACCATTTATTAGCTGCAATTTGTGGCCACTGCATCAAGAGAATAAGACAGTTTACTTTTGTACAATTATTTACTTTTGATGACTGAGAAAATATTTTTTCTAAATGCAAATACAGAATGATGTCATAGCATGTAAAGAGTCTCTGTCAGCAAGTGGTCTAGGTAAATTTTAGCTGCTGTTGGTAGAGGAGGCTGCAGTAGTCAATGACTTGTCCTTTTCTAACCTACTTATCTATAGCTCCTTCACTCTGCACCTTACACTGCCAAATTTCACCCCTTTTTACCCATTCTGATCACACTATGATCTTCCGTATTCTCTTCCAGGTTTTTGCAGTTAACTAATTAAGTCAATATCCACCCTTTTTAGAACTACAAATATAGCTAAGTGCTAAGACCAAAACCTGCAATATCTTCTGGGGAAATTTTACTAGCAACACTTGTGTTCACAACAAAATTTAATAACTACAGCCTTCAGAAACAGCATAAGATTTCTGTGGAAAGCCAGCCCCCCCAATTTTTAATTCTTCTTCCCATTTTCCACATAGACTTAATTTGATTGTGAAATATTTGTATTAAACACAGTGAAACAATGGAACATAGCAAACATCAAGGAACAAAGCAAACATCAAGGAAATAGACATTTAAATTTCATGCCTATTTCATTTTTCAGACAATAGTATCTCTTCATAAATCCTTTTCAATTTTGACTGAACGCCATTAACCTTTAAATAGTCTCCTTATTGACAAGTGCATGTATATAAAGCAACATTTGCAGGGCAGCAGCTGATACACTTTGTTTAGTGTGGAAGTACAAGAAAAGTCACATCTTTCAGATAAAAGTCCAACAGCTCCATGAAGTTGTTAAGATAAGCATTCACGCTCAGAAGCATGACTGAAATAGTGAAATCTCCACAGAGGGATTTAGAGTACTGAGTAGAGTTAGAAGTTTCAGACTTCTTACAGTTATTTATTGATCAAAAGATATGATCACATGGAGCTAAAATGGATAGAGAACAACTTTTTTCCCAGAAGAGGTATGGATCAGTTGAAATCTTAATTTAAGCTTCCAGAAATCATTGCTTTGTGCTTACACAACTTTGCATACTAAAACTAGAAATACTTTTAACTTCATTTCACCCTAAACACAGTGGAATTCTTATTAATTCTTCCTGCATTTCAGTTGCATTGCTATCCACAAAATACTTCTAATCTGATATTGGACCCCTATATGTTAGGAAGGGGAAAGATTCTATAGCTTAAAAGGAATCTCACATTTAATTTTGAACTCATATTTTCCAATTATCAACAGGTTCTGAAGAATTGTTTTAAGAAAACACTAACAAAATTGGTATGCAGATTGAGCTAATAACCCTTTAAACAGATCATGCAAAACAAAAATAACCATTTTAAGAGTATTACCCTTCATATTACCAGTTTAAAATGGTAAAAATTTCTACCATAGAACATAAAGGAACTCAGTGAAGAGAAGACAAGTCAACGAAGAAGTGTCTCCTTACTTCATGTTAATGAGCATTCAGTTAATGAAAACCTATATAGTAAATTCTTTTTTTTTTAATAGCTCCATAAAAATTTTTGTCAATTAAAGTTTCAAATTGAAGGCTGGATCTCTCCTCTCAGTCAGGTCTTACTGTTGATGCAAGAGGGTTTTTTTGGTTGTTGTTCTGTTTTGGGGTTTTTGTTGGTTTGTTTTTCTCCCCTTCTTCCTATCACAAAAAGGATTTTGTTCAATACAGCTTTCCACTGGAGTCTTGGATCCGTTCTCCTAGTGGAGCATTCTGTAACTGCAGTATTTTCACTCTAAACCACCACCTCTGTTCAGCCAAGAAGTTTCCCTTTCAAGTTCATTCCACTCATCTTGTTACATTCTACTTCTCAATTTCTACTTTTTTTTCCACTCCCTTCTCTCTCAACATACCAATTTGAACTAAACATTTTGACAAAGGGTTTCATAATCTATTACACATATGGCGAACAATTTCTCATTTTTTATTTATTTTATTCAAAGTTCTTCCAATTCACCCTATTGTTTAATTATTCTGGAGGGAGAGAATAAACAGCTGCAACACTCCACCAGCATGGAAATGAAACCGTTCTGAAAATTTCAAAGAGTGAGGAGTTTGGGAGAGAAAAGCATAAGAAGTGAAGAAACAAAATTTTAGTCCTCCCAAGCAAACCACAAGGATGGAGTCTTGTGAGGGGAAGGAACATAGAGTATAATTTATATGTGTTCTTTTCTTTCAAATGAGGCATAGACTAGCCCATAAGCACCAAGAAAATTTGGAAAATGTGGTTTGCAACAAAAAGTATATTACAGCTTTATTAATGATTTCCACAGACAAGAACAGCAAAAGACCATTACTGCATTGCCAGAAAGTCAACCATTCAATCAGCACAATTTCTATGTATAATTTAGTCTTTAATAACATGCTGCTTGTATTTCTTCCATTTTCTGTGAAGCTATATCAAGACTGTACAAAGCGATGGAGTTTTGCCTCTAGGACTTTCCCACTTCATCATTTTTTGCGGCCTTTCATTTATGGTTGGGGTTTTTTTAAGATATATAAGGAATAAGGCAAAGAACTGAAAGGGAAGCATCAAAGACAAATTAATTTTGTCCTGGAGAACTGAAATTTAGTCCTTTCTGTTACTGAGTTCCCACACAATACAGGTGCAAGTCATTTAAAACCAGACTTTTCGTATGAACATTAATGGCACATTCTTTGTATCTTGAATGAAGAAGTTGAAACCCTGATGTACACTGCTGAAGTATGAAAACTTGCAGTTGAAGCTACAACAGTATTTAAATACGAAGCCCATCTAAGACAAAAGCCCTCTACATTCACTATAAGAGTATGGTGGTAAAAGAGTGGCACCACACAGCTGCATAGTCATGCATCCTGTATGCACCAGATCATGCTGGGCTGCACATAAGTAAAGGCAAATATCCATGCCTGATGCATGGTGTTCATTTCATGCCAGGTTCAATAGCACTTAGTTGCTTGGCCAACCAGTTGCATCTACAGAGTGGTATGCAAGGGTAAGAAGCCAGAGAAAGGCAAACACTACAATGCTGGAAACCTGAGCTACTAAGCAATGCTTCAACACACAAAGGATCCTTTGACAGAAAGAATACAAGCTAAATTAATAGTCCTGGAACAACCAAACCTGACATACTACATTCCAAGACAGCTAAAGTGTCAAACACTCTTAGAGTTAAAATAACAGTACTAATATTCATTTTAACATATCTACCACCAAAAAAAGCTAAGAAGCTGCACAGTGATTCAAGTAGATTTCTTCAGTATCCTATGGTTCAAACATTACAAAGTGTTTCATAACTTTTCTTGGCAACAGTAGCTCATAGGTAGGATGTTTAAGTGTGTTAAGAAGCTCTTTATATATCAGTATACGCATTAAACCTGAGAAATATTATACTGCAGAACCTTGTTTCCCCATTTAGCTGCCTATTTGACTGCCCAACTAGATTTTCTACAGTTGTAATTGAGCAAGTTGTTTTACCTTAACTAAACTGCAAATACACTGCAAAATCATATTTAAGATTATCCATGCTTATCTACCCAATTTCCAAAAAGGAAAAAGAATATATGTGTTCTTGTTGTAAGTGCTAGAGGCTAGCTGACATTTATCCTGTGAAGGCTTAAACTAAGAGAACTCCACAGATTTGGATATTATTTTGGGAAAATTTTAGAAGAGCGGTGAATATTGAAAAAGAGGGAAAATCCTTTCCCTGTCTTTATACACAATTAATAACAACTTTCATTCCCCTCCCTAAAGATAAGAAACTCTAAAATATATTTCCCATTGTACATATTTAATGGACAAGAAAAATATAGTCTCCCTTAATTTTTAAGCATCAAATGTGAGCTTTCAGAAAAATGTAATAGTTACTTTTCCACAGAAGCAGCAACAGAAGGCCTCAGAATTATAGCCCCACCCTTCTAAATTCTGATAAGAATTAACATCAGGTCATTTTGAAATAAGAAACATTTTTCAAAAATGTTAGAAAAGAAGAGGAGGAGAAAAGAAAAGATACAGAATTTGACTTGTCTTTTTAGAATACAGTATGTAAAGAATAGCACAGGACTTGCAAGCAGACCTTAAGCAATGCAGGGTTAGAACTAAGTCCTTCTTCCTAATCTCTGTAGTCCAGTTGTTATTGCATCCACCTTGGTACAGAACAGGATTTAAAGCCAAACATAAACATGGAACTCAAACTGAGCATTATCTCTCATATATGCACATACACACAAATACTCTGAACATCGTTTTGGAGAACTTCACATTCATCCCAGTTCTCATTCTTTATATTAAGCCTAATCAATCTAATTTTAAGAATACATGAAATTAATAACTCTGAGAATTGTCCTCTGGGTCAGCTCATCTTGTATAATGTTCCATCTTCAATGGCCAGCACAAGATAATCTAGCAGAGAGATCACACATCCTGGGTAAAGTACCATCCAAAATTCCATATTCCAACTAACTGATTGTAACTCATTTTTCTATAACTCAGACTAAGAGATGTCATAAACTGCATTAGTTCATATACATAATTCGTAAGGTGCAAAACATACAAAACAACATAATTCAATCAGGTTAACTGAAAATCCATTAAACATATATAGAATGATGTACCATGTACCAGTAGTCTGGTACATGTACGAAATAAATAGAGCAATTATTTCTCACTGGGAATGCAAGTAAATGCATTATTCTGAAAGCTGAGCAGAAGGAAATTTAGGTATCTAAACTAGTTTTTGAGATAATATGCTAAACAACAGTCTTAAGAGAAGTTATATCATCTTACTCAGAAAGGCAGAATCCCTACCAGTATTTTAGCCAATATGCCATCATCACTTGATTCCATAGTAATCACCGCTTTGTCCGTTTCAATTTCACACAATGCATCTCCAGCGTTCACTGTTTCACCTGCAAAATATAACAGAACTTAAGAATACTTAGCTTAAACTTCCTTTCAGATCTATTTAACCATGAAAGACATTTATCCATATAATACAGCCATTTTACATTCTTTAATATATTCTATAGCTAATTGATACCCCATCATTATTTATCGCATTGTATCTTTCATTTCCAAATAAAAACACTAAGATTTAGAGACACAAACTGCTGCAGCAGAACATTAACATATTACAAATACTGATGTTTACAGCAGGTTTTCCAAGGGGAATTATACACAATGAAATTTATTTCCACAACACCATCACTCTAACACTACCATGAATAAAATTTTGAGCCTTCCACATTCATCGCTAGCCATAAGTCAAAGCAAGCTATTTAAAACTGTAATTTTTTAAGGCAATGGTCACAGGCAACAACATCTTATAACTAAGTATCACAGTTCTCTAGTTTGTATCTAAACTATTAAAGATATTCAAATAAAAACCTCAAGAACTTTAATCTCTTTGGAAAGCATGTCTACAAGCTTGTTTCCTCAGTCTCCTATAGAGTTAAAAGAGGTATTTTAGAAACATACATACTTTGTGAAATAAAAATATGCACAAGTGTTAGAAATTGCTTTTGCTACATTACACAAATCTATGATTAATTTTGAAGTATACTCTTTCTCTGCTTTTGAAGAATATCTGCTAGCGCATGATAACGATGTTATGGGTCTGGATTCTTTCAACAGATCAATACTGACTAGATGGGCAACATCAAAATTGAAATTACACTGAAAACCTTTGAGGTAGTTGAATGTTTTGGTCTCCAAAAAATAACCACCTTTTCCTTACAGAGCACTGAAAAATAGGGACAATACATACAAGCCTAACACATGACTACAATTTTTATATGAAGTAAAATTTTAGTATTTCCCCAGTACCAGAAATGCTGCAACAGTATTATCTGTCTAAGCATTTAATTTAATTCCTGATATCACTCTCTGTTGTACTTAAGCATCAGAATAAACCTAGTGCAGGTTACCACCTGTATTTAGGTAAAAGATAATTATTTTTTAAAAAAAGTGTTTATTTCCTGTTTCGGGACTACCTGAATTAGAAGGGGAAAATGAAGTGGTGTATGATCCCTGTGATCTCTGCAGTAGTAAACAACGGAGACATTCAAAGCTCAGTCACTTACATAGTCATAAGTGTTCCTATTACAGAACTTGGCAGGGGAGTACACAAAGTAGCACCTGATCTTTTTAATTTAATAATTTAATTGCCACACTGCATTTTGCAATAACTAGAGCATGAACAGTCTATAACAGGAAGTCAAAATTCCAGGCTCTATACCAGTGTTTTCATTCTACTGGATCATTAATTCAAGTAGCCCATATATCAGATCATTAAGTGAGTACTTCACAGATGTTAAGAAATTAAATCGTTGGGCAAATTCTGTAACCTACAGAGCTATGATAGGCAAGCAGAAAGGAGCTTAACTCCGTATCTTAATTATTTTCTTCTCCCAGCCTGCAATCAGAGTGTTCTGCACCATTAAAAAGAAATCTCACTGCTAAGCAACCTGCAGCAGTAACTCCAACAGTACAAGCTAGCCAAAGCAAATACCTTCATCCATGTGTTTGTCACACGACATTCTCTCTTAACTTGGGTAAGTGAGGCTGTTCACAGAAAGCTAAGGATTTCCTTGTACAGGGAAGGCAAGAGGAAAAGTCTTCAGAGAACTGGGGAAACCACTTTTCCACTACTTTTTGTTTTCCTTTCACTGCTGCAGCCAAGAAGCGGTCATAAGTTTGGAAGGCAATTGATTAAATGCAATTTTAATAAGAATACTTCATAGCAGTATTCAAAAATCTCATGTGTGTTTCAGTAGCCAAGCGCAATAGAAAGGATCACAGTTATTTTCATTAGAGATTGCAAAATTTGTGATAGCTCCTAATCGACGCCCACTTTGATGTCAATTACAAATCAGCTTTCCCAATAGATAGGAATGGAAAGAACACTTTTGCAGAACATATCTTTGCTCTTATGCTTTCCAATGAGAGAGCAGTATTTGTAACAGAAGTTGCCTGAATGGCAGCTCTTGAAGATTATATATAAAGCCCTTGAAAAATCTTGGGTGGTGTTTGTCTGGGTTTTTTAAAAATTATTAACTTCTTATAGCTAGGCTGAATGATTACGATCTCTACTGAAGCCGAGTTTCCCTCTAGGAAATCACATCCAACTGGCATTCAATAGCCTACGTGCTCTGTTCAATTACTGACAGACAAGTATCCAAATCACAAGAGATAAACTGCATTCCTCGATGTACTCTTTGCAAATCAAATCAAAGTTGACTGAGCATAGAGACTGAAGTCCCTGGAAGTGATGTCTCAGAAGGTGGCAGAGTTACACTACATGAGGAAGCTAGCACCGTTGCCTCTTCTGTTTCCTGCCCACAATACAAGAGGATTTCGGTCTCCTGGGCTGTCAATCTATCGTCTTTCATCAACACTAAATTCAAACACAATAAATGCAAGTTTTTAGAAACACAATTTTAATTTTATGAGAATGACTTTATTACCCACATGAATCAATATGAAACTGCATTAACAATGAGAAGGAAATAGTTAAGCTGTCAACTAAATTCAGCATTTTTCCTTCTGCAGTACTGAAATCATCAGTCCATCCTGTGAAACCATAAAATGAAAACATTTGATATTTACACGAAGAGCAGAAAAATTATCAAAACGGTATTCTCCTGACCCCTGCTGGTTATACAGTGGGAAAAACATTTCATATGCAATCATCAGCTTTCTTCTGTCAATTGCTTTAAAATATTTATTTTCTTGGAGACATTTTTCTATGAGAATTTTTCTTGGAGAATTTTTCTATGAGATTATCAAACATTTATATTCAGTAATGCCACTACATTTAGATGGCCAGCTCACTGGAGAATTATGTAGTTATGAGCATCCCTTGCAGACAGAAGAAGTATAAGCATTAAATCACTTTGCTTTTTTCTTCAAAATTTATCCTCACTTTTTTTTTTTAGTGTTGTAATTATGTTTATTTTCCAGACTGTCAGAGGGAAAAAAAAAAATCCATAAGAACTAATTATGGTCAGATCTGTGCCAAATAAGACAATATATTATATTCAGTTTTGGTCTTGTTTCTAAATATGAAGTAGAGCAATAAAAATCCTAAAATAGTTTTCTCTCAAAGTCCAACCATCACTTAAGATTTTATTTTAATTAAATTAAAATAGGTGTGGAGCTTTTTTATTTTTCCTTTTGTGTTGGCGTGGAAGTGGAGTGGAAAGACTGAGAAAAACCATTGTACAGCTGTTGCGTCCTAAGTACTTTTTATGAGGAAAACT
This sequence comes from Mycteria americana, assembly GCF_035582795.1. Taxonomy (NCBI): domain Eukaryota; kingdom Metazoa; phylum Chordata; class Aves; order Ciconiiformes; family Ciconiidae; genus Mycteria; species Mycteria americana. Next base: position 24,323,507 of record NC_134369.1, on the reverse strand, counting down.
GATTCATTCATGTTGTGGAGCAAACTGGAATCTACTTCAACTCCTATTATGCTCTCTGTTTTGCTTTCTCTTGCAATTTTGAATGCTATATTTATTGTAAAACAGACTACTGTTGATTTTTAGTGTCTTACACTTATTGACAACTAATGAATAGAAAAAGGACTTTGGATCACTCCTTTCTCTCTGCATAATCTTGGACTTGATACTTGACTAACTGAAGCTTCAAGTTTCAAAAATATTGGTGCAATTACTTTTTACACACATAGACTGCCACATTGTTCCTAGTAAATTCTGCAGAAATTGTCACTAGAAGTTTTACAAGCAAAAGGCCATGTCCGCTACTGGAGCAACAAGTTGCCTTCCAGTCACCTCTCAAAATGTATTCAAAATGTATAAAGCAAAGTACTCCAGCAACACAATGCTGGAGGCTGTATCAACACTTAGAGGGTAAGTCAAAGGAAATGGCTCATCTAGGCAAAATAGTCAAAACACACATTTAGCTCACCAAATTGTGTCTGTCAAAGATAATATGCTCCAAGAGATTTTCTTTTCTCCAAATGTGTTCCTCTTTAGCAAATCTAAAAGCATCTGAAAACAAGATATATTCCTACAGTCATCTAAAACTCTGCAATGCATCCTATACCAATGGACAATTGCTACCTGGAATCCAAAACCACAGTCAAAATCCAGTTTCAATATTAAATTGGAGAGGGGAAAGGGTAGGAAGAGAGGTCTCCTGACAGAACAGGGACTACCAATTCTTCTGCAGATCATTTCTTATTTACGTACAACCTAGGTGAAGACAAAACATACACTCACACTATTTATCTAGCTACTCCAACATATTTTAACAGAAGTACATTACTTTTCAGTTGTCAGAGCACAGGGAACCTAAGGTAACGAAAGTTGTTAGGGCTTTTTTTGGAGGGGTAGGGGGTTTTTTTGTTTTGGGGTTGGGTTTTTTTTTTTTTGGAAAGAGATTTCCCCATTTGGAATTTGGGTTATGAAAGTAACTTAAATTTTTCTATCAGCTTTAATTGTAGACTATAATTTAGATATTAAAAAAGTAAGCCCTGAATAGCAACTATAAAAATACCATATCTTTCATGTTATTTCGTAACGCAGTGAAATAATGAAACAGAGACCCTCCTCAAAGTTAAAGGCTCTCAGACTTCCAAAGTTACTGATCAGCATGATAACACTGAGAATTAAAAACGCCACACACACTCACACCCTGGAACAGCCTAATGGAAATTTTTCAAAAATATGATCAATGCAATCTTTTGGAAGACAACTAAAGGAAAAATGTTTCAAGAACCAACAATTTCAAAGTGGGTATTGTTCAAGTCAACAGCATCTACATACCAAACGCTTTGCTTCAAAATACTAAGTTGAAACCAGAAACAATTATCTTACTCTTACAGAATAGATTATATAGCTGAAGAATTACAACAAATGTGGGCATAGAAAATGCTATCTTACCTTCCTTTTTTAACCATTTCACAATGTTTCCTTCTTCCATTGTAGGAGAAAGTGCAGGCATGAGAACTTTAATACCAGGGGTACCTGTGAAACAAGCACTAGACTAAATACTTTTTCAGTATAATTATTTTCTCAGGTAAGTGCTTAACACAACTGAAAATAAAAGCACATGAATCTGAAAGACAGTTGAACAAAAGATTCATTATGATGCTTTTTTTTTTTTAAAGCTTACATACAAGCATGCGCTCCCAAGAGCACCAAGGAAAACAAGGCACTAAGTATAGAACCTCTATGTTATACAGAGAACAAGGGCTAACTTCAGTATGAAGTCACAAATAATACAAAGTATTAAGCAAATTAAACTGTCTTAAGTAAAAATATGATATAGAAACTTTGGATCTGATGAAGATTAGTTTAGATATTCATGCTGCTTCAGCTTTGAGTCAATTAATTTTTAATGGAAACTTTCTCCATGACCAAGTCTTAGTGCATTATTAAAAATATACAAACTAGTATTTCAAGTACCCCTCAGTTCAGTCTGACCTACTGAACAATCCTACAGTGGATGCAAGTGAAACAGGGTTACCTAACTTATATAACTATATAATAGGGTTATATAACCAACAGAAATGTAAACAGAAAAAAAATTACAACTTACTTAGAGCTCCAACTACACACAAGCTATTGTGTGTGGAATGAAAAAGCAGCTATAAAATACAAACATACATTAGAAAAAAAAAAACAGCAGTTAGCATGAAGCTGTGATTATTATTTTTTATTCCCCCCCTCACCCCTGAAATGCCATAAATTTCAAAGCTGAGCCAGGTAATACACCCTGCCTCTTGTGTATCAGGGGCATATGCACTAAGCCAAACCACATTTCCATTTTTGGGAGCTTTCCACACATGGCCCCGCATATGCTTAGTTCTGCCCCTGTCAGGGTCTCTGAGCAAAACCTTGGTTAAAATGCTGTGCCACAGCCTCTCATTTACTCCAGGACACAAATGAATGAGACAATTATCAAAGACTTGTCCTCTCATTTCCTGCTTGCTTGGCAGGAAAGGAAGTCTGAACCTAAGACCTGTCAGATATAAGCAACTCCAGAGGAGAGAACACACACACAGACACATGCATACACACATCTCAGTCCTCAAGAGAGGCCAAGACTGCTGCAGTCATGAGAAACTGGGTGAGAGGTATTGATAATGTTCCCCGCTGATGAACCACGATGTGCTACAGAGGATAGTATAACTCCACCCACAAATTCCTCAGTGGTATTTACCATAGTCTTTATTCCTAGCTATGCAGTATGTCAGCAGTATGATTATGAATGTATGACCAGAGTACCAGCCAGGCAGGCATTTTTTCTTCTGTCTCAGAGTACTTATTCATACTCAGGCTTCTAGTCATGGGCATACAAGTGTGAGGACAGAGTGGGATGTAAATATGCAGAACGTATCTAAACAAATTGTTAGAAGCCTTTCCAACTCCTAACCAAAGGCTAGATACTTATATCTTGATTATGACCTCTGTCTTAATGCTGAACTGCAATATTAAGAGCATGCCAAGGCAAAGCATGTAATCCCATTCCCCCAAAGTTCAAATATTAAAAAAAGAAATGGGAATTCAGAGTCCTGAACTCCTAGACCAGAAGTTTTGCTGGTCTTATCAAAATCCACCGCAAACACTACATCCTCCTTTCTCCTCTCCTCCTCCTCTTTGCCACAAACTGTGGAATTTTTTCCAGATGACAGATTAAAGCATATCTTTTAAATTAATAAAGCCCACCGATCCTAGTGCTCCAGACACTGATGGTCCACCTCTTTCACTGATAAACTTTTCCAGTGTTTATTTATCCTTTCTGCTAGGAAACTATATCTACTTTGCAGACTAAAATTGCCTAATTTCAAGTTTCAGTGATTGGATCTTATGTCTCTTAAAAAGCTTGAAAGATTTCTCATTACAGAGATCCTTCTCATGGGTGTCTACATACAGAAACCAGGTGAGACCAGGTAAATTCTTAGCCTTTTCTTTCCTTTGACAAGTCAAATAAAAAGATTTGAAAAGTCCAATGTATTTAAGCAACACAACACGACAACCTCTCTGGCCCTGCAACACCATGTACTAGACACAGCTAGCTAGCAGATCACTTCAGTCTGTCAACTGACTGAATCTGCTTAGTAAACCCATACACAGAGAGAAGTGGCACTGCGCAGCAGCAAGCTGCATGCCATATAAGTGGGATTCTTCTGAGGACAGGGCTCATGATACAGCACATTCCTTGGCTTCGTAGCACACTACATCTCTTGTCATTTGACTCAGTATACCAAAGTAGTATTCTGACATCCTTTTTTTTTTTTCCACCTCATTATCCAGAAGAAAAAGGACAAGAAAAACACTAGAAGAATTTTGAGCTGAAAAGCACGTGTAAGCTAGAGTGACAGTGCTTTTCATCCTTACTTCCAAGAGTAATGATGTTTCTAAGAGTTACCATGGTTAAGATCTCAGAGAAGACAAAAACAGAAGTGAAACTTCAATTAATACACAATTATTTAAGGGAATTAAAAGTGTCCACCCATGTTCTGTAATTCATTAATGTCAATACATCAAATAAATCTGAACTTGTCTTTCTCATTGCTACGGGATTATGAAAGAATAAGTCATTACACTTGTAAAAGAATGTAGGTATTCAACCATAAATATTTCAATGGCTAGGTAGAGTTAAAGACATCACATAGAAATAACGGAAAAACTATTTCCATTATTATTTAATCTCTCTTCCCAGACCTCTCAAGTGAATGGACCACAAGGCAGGGCCTGGGGGAGCAAAGTCCCTCCCACTGTAAGAGGAGATCAGGTTTGAGACCACCTGAGGAACCTGAACATACATAAGTCTATGGGACCTGATGAGATGCAGCCCAGAGTCCTGAGGGAATTGGCTGATGTAGTTGCCAAGCCCCTCTCCATGACACTGGAAAAGTCATGGCAGTCAGGTGAAGTCCCTGGTGACTGGAAAAAGGGAAACATTGTGCCCATCTTTAAAAAGGGTAGAAAGGATGACCCTGGGAACTACCGACCTCTCAGCCTCACCTCTGTGCCTGGGAAGATCATGGAACAGATTCTCCTAGAAGCTATGCTAAGGCACATGGAGGGACAGGGAGGTGATTTGAGACAGCCAGCATGGCTTCACCAAGGGCAAGTCTTGCTTGACGAACCTAGTGGCCTTCTATGATGGAGTGACTACATCAGTGGACAGGAGAAGAGCCACTGACGCCATCATCTAGATTTCTGCAAGGCCTTTGACACAGTCGCCCACAACATCCTTCCCTTTAAATGGGAGAGATACGGGTTTGATGGGTGGACTGTTCAGTGCATAAGAAATTGGCTGGAAGGTCACATCCAGAGAGTAGTGGTCAGCAGCTCAATGTCCAGAGGGAGATCAGTGATGAGTGGTGTCCTTCAAGGGTCCATATTGGGACCAGTACTGTTTAATATCTTCATCAATGACACAGGCGGTGGGATCAAGTGCACCCTCAGCAAGTTTGCAGACAACACCAAGCTGAGTGGTGCAGTTGACATGCCTGAGGGACAGGATGCCATTCAGAGGGACCTGGACAAGGTGGAGAAGTGGGCCTGTGTGAACCTTATGAGGTTCAACAAGGCCAAGTGCAAGGTCCTGCACCTGGGTCAGGGCAACCCCTGGTATCAATACAGGCTAGGGGATGAAGGGATTGAGAGCAGCCCTGCTGGGAAGGGCTTGGGGGTACTGGTGGATGAAAAGCTGGACATGAGCCAGCACTGTGCGCTCGCAGCCCAGAAAGCCAACCGTATCCTGGGCTGCATCAAAAGCAGCATGGCCAGCAGGTTGAGGGAGGTAATTCTGTCCCTCTGCTCTGGTGAGACCCCAGCTGGAGTACTGCATCCAGCTCTGGAGTCCTCAGTACAAGACAGACGTGGATCTGTTGGAGTGGGTCCAGAGGAGGGCCATGAAGATGATCAGAGGGATGGAACACTTCTCCTATGAGGAAAGGCTGAGAGAGTTGGGGTTGTTCAGCCTGGAGAAGTAAAGGCTCTGGGGAAACCTTATTGCAGCCTTTCAGTACTTAAAGGGGGCTTATAAGAAAGATGGGGAGATGCTTTAGGCCCTGTTAAAAAGTAACAGGACAAGGGGGAATGGTTTTAAACTAAACAAGGGTAGATTTAGACTAGATATAAGGAAGAAATTTTTTACAATGAGGATGGTGAAACACTGGAACAGGTTGCCCAGAGAAGTGATAGATGCCCCATCCCTGGAAACATTCAAGCTCAGGTTGGACGGGGCTCTGAGCAACCTGACCTAGTTGAAGATGTCCCTGCACATTGCAGAGGGGTTGGTCTAGATGACCTTTAAAGGTCCCCTCCAACCCAAAGCATTCTATGATGATTTTTTTTTTTTAAGATGTGAATGGAAACATTGTAGCAAACACCTAATAACTTCAGCAACCGTCAATGATCTTGACATTTTAAAATGCACCAAGAGCAGAATGCGAGTTATTTATTCCCCAAAGTCTGCAGGAGAACAACACAATTAGGATCGTGCTCCTCAAAACACTTGAACTGTGGCAATGAGCCCAGTGTATGTATGGTTCATGCAAGACCGCATGAAGAAATATACATATTTGTCTCAGCCTTTCCATGGTACTTAAATGCTTGTCAGTTTAATACTACCGATTACTGCAATGTTTAGAAATGTATCCAGACAATGTTCCTCTTAATACTGGCAATTCCCATCTGGATTACCTGCAAGGATTTTAAAAAGTTTCTTCTTGCAACCTCTCATCTTGGACCAATAGACAGAAAAATTAACTATGTTAAGAATGTGTATTATTCTGTGAATGCATATTTGTGTTCATTTACCAAATCATGTTTTGCTTATGATCATTTTTCAAATCCTACAAATTAAAGCACAATTCACAATTATACATGTTCACTAAAAAAAATATTTACAGATAACAGCACGTAGAAAATAATACATTACAGGATGCAAAGAAGTGTTCTAATTGTCTAACTTGACAAGTCAACTTTGGCAATCAAAACATGATTTTGAAGTCATATCACACAAATATCTAGGACTATCTAGAACTAGTGGACATACCTCACTGAAAAAAGTGAAAGCATTCCACATTTCTAATGAGGAAAAAATTACTTTTTAAACATGGTGGTTCACATGTTTCACTTCAGTAAAGATTCACTTGATCCATTTCCCAGAATATGCTCCCTACTTTGGCATAAATACAAAATTGAGCAACAAATTTGTGCCACCTTAACATTTTCCCTTTCGTGTTATGAACAACTACCACAAAACACACAGTCCATTCTGGTCCTTTGACCAAGTTAGGAGAGAAGATCCAGCAGCACTAGTACACATGCAGTGTGTAAAAAATAAATAAATAAATTAAATAGGATACAAAGCAGAAGGAAGAATCCAAAAATCATGGCACTTATCAAATCTGAAAATGATAAACTGCCATTTTCTATACTATTGTGCCTCACTGCAAGAATGGTAACTGTAATTGAGGAGCAGCACTCAGACTGACCTTAGAAGGTATATGACTATGCCTTTAACAGCCAATACAGTAGGCTAACAGTCTTCTCAGGCACTTAATGACTTATTACCAGCCACACTAAAACAGAACCACACCACACAGAATAAACCCACTTGTCACTAGATAATAGAGATTTTGCAAAGTTTTTAAGTGGGAGATCAGACAAGTACTCACAATAGTAACTAAGAAAAAATTCTTTCCTTCATCCTTCCCCAGCTTTCCACCAGGTACACAGAATATTTGACTTGTAAGGCACAGGCAACTAATAAAGGCTTGTTATTATTACATAGAGGAACTTTTCTGCTACCTGAGAAAGACCAGTATACCATATAGGTCAAAGGAAAACTCATTTTTGGAAAAAAAAACCAACCTACAGTGTTCTGGTACTCCTATTTGGGAAGACATGGGGAGCTAAGGGCTGCTCAGCAGCTTCAGCAGGCAAGAGAATATAAACCCTCTTAGAGATAACGTTAGCTCCATATCACTGACGTAAATCCGAGTACTAACAGAATAGTTCACTCTGCATCACAAAGCAAAACAAAAGTAAAGAACGTCCATCTTTCCACTCCTAGTCCCATGCTTTATGCTGTAAATAGAGTACTATAACTCAGCCTCCTTTCCCTTCTCGACCTATGGAAACACTTCAGTGTAATTCTATCCTTACAAATCTGCGAGTATATTTAGAAACTGTAAGAAAAATAAAGCTTGAGAACTAGCCTTGTGCTCCACTTTCTTGGAAGATGCTAAATACAGGACCTTGCAAGTTGTGAGTAACAAAGTTTTCTACTACCTGGAAGGCTGCTAACATTTTACTTCAAAACATAATTACATATAAATATTATACTATTCTATGTGGTGATTTAATTCAGAAAAAGAAATATCTGGCTGTAATATTCTGTGAATTGTCCCTGCAGCCTTAAAACATATTGCAAGATGACCCCGATGTCATAGATGTTTTGCTTTAACCTGTTCACTGAAAGTTCAGCATACTGCCTAAATTACAAAATAATTTGCATATGGAAACATTTTGTTTCCCAAATGGATTCAAACAAAAAATAATTTAACAGATACATCACAGGTCTTTATTTAAAAAGAAAATTTCAATTTATTTATAGTTGCTAAGTGTTAGCATTTGAAATTCTGCTGTATTCTCCCACATGGGAGTTACATACATTTTTAATCTATTTTATTGTTTGTGGTAATTATAGCTGAATGTTGATTGCTAAATAGCAACTAAGGTATATGGCATAAAGCTAACATGTATTATTTAGAAAATCATTACAAACTCCTAGTCATCTGCAGAGAGCAAGTTGTTCAGAAAAAACACACATAAAACCGCCCCCCCCATTCACCAGCAAAACTTAAAAATCTATTTCTAGGCTGCTTTTGGTGGCCTATCAAAGACAGAAAAATACTACTGACACTCTGAGAAAATTTTGGGGGTAGAGGACTGGAGAGAACACAACACTAAAAAAAGTAATAAATTATCTCAAGTCATTTTTAAATTGGGCTATCTAGGGAAGAACTTTATCTTTAGAAACAATGTTGGTAACATGGATAGCCATGGCAGCAAGAAAAGTGGAAACAGTATACCAACAAATTGCTTTACTTCTATTACTTTGCACAGAACTTCCTTCTCCTCCTCACTTACATGCAGCCTGATCTGAACTATGCAGAATTATACAACAAAATTATAATAGTTACAGCATCCATTACAGTAATGCACAAGAAAAGATTTCAGCAACAGACTTGGCAATGCTGTGGCACTGATTTTAAAACTCAATTTCTAATTACTTTCAGTTGTCTGGAAGTCATTGAAAACAAGTTCATTGAAAAACTCCCCAGAGAATACATTTATTAACATTACTTGGATGCTTTAAAGTAATTTCATAGCTACAAAATCAAAGTGCTTTTTAAAGAAGAAAAGCATTTCTTCTCTCTACAATGTATGACAAATCTAATTTTGCAAGGCAGAGCAATGACTGCATTATGAATGGGGCCAATTCAGGGAAAAGTTTTAAGCCATGCATGACTGCCTCTTGTTCCACATTAACTTAATATCAATCCATGATCCAAAAGGAGCTGATCAGTCTTCTGCCCCGATTGTTCATATTCACACCTTTATTCATACTACCAGTAGTACTAATACTCATGCTGCTGCCCAGTTATCTAGATTGGGGAACGGATTTTGCTGGAAGCTAACCTGATCACAAAAACACATACAATTTCAGTCAGGTTAGCTTCCTGATCTGGCTCATCATACAGCAGCATGAACAAAATCAACATCCAAAATGGGCAGTGGGAACTAGGATAGAATTTAAGTCTAGTTAAAGCAACTATGGAACTACAATCCAAGTGCTTATGCAAAGGAAAGGAAAAAAGTGAGGTGCACTTCAGCTCCATTTTCTCCACTCCTTTCTCATCCTCCAAGCTCACCAACCTATCCATGCCTTGGCATTCATTTAATGCTCATGCCTATGTTCACAGAAGTTCAGTAGTGTTGCAATTAAGAGCTTTGTTCGGCAACAGCTACACAAGAACACCAGCTACAACACTGGTGTCCTTTCAAAGCTATTTTAGTAACTTTTCAGTTAATGACCATACATTTTAAACCTGTTTTTTGGATGTGTATCTCAAAAGAAAAAAAGCAATCTTACAATGAACAATTCCCTTCACCAAATAACATTTTCCATTCATGTAGGTTAGTTGCACTGCACAGGCAATCCTTACAAGTACTCTGGGAAGTAAATATTGTTGCTCTTTCATTACGGGTAAGCAAAAAGTTCTGGCAATTCCCACAGAATCTCAAAGACAGAGCTCATCAGCATAACAGAATTTAGAGCCATGAGCATATGAAACTTCTGAACTCCCAGTCACCATCCATTAATTTTACTGTTATCAACAGTAACTGTGTTATTACATATCAATTATCTGAATAAAAAAGGAGGAAGACTTCAAAAAACTTCACATAAACAGTAGCTTCTATTTTAAAGAAAACCCTCTGTGTATCCAAGAAAATTTTTTCCTAGTGACACACTTTAAGAATCAAATTGAGTCTGGGTACGATGTTTCTGCCTCCTTTCTTCTCTATGAAGAAATTCAATGCATATTTAGGGTGTGTATCAAACAGATGGAAAAACAGGGCTTTAAGAGAAGGGCAGACCGCTAGAACTTTATATCTTATTAACTGCAATTTCAGAATCCCATTGACAGTGAATTTTGTACTTAAACTTGTTCAGCATAACACATGTTCATTGCCTCTTTTTGACCTCCTTTGATATGGAAACAGCTACAGCATTGTCAAACAAAAAAAACTGCAATAAAGTGAAGACAAATGCTTTAATGTGCCCCATCAGAGAGATATTTCATAACTTCCTAAGCCATACTCTGTAGTCGGTACATAATTGAAAGATTTACTCCAACCTGACATTAATGATAAGATTAAGAAACATTAAAAACAAAGAAAAATTGACACACCTCTAACATAAAGGTTCATTCTATTTTTCTTCCTTCCTTGTAACTAATAAACTAGGAATTCAATTCCGAATTAATCATTTTGACTATGCAAAACCACCTTCTCCCTCCTCTACCACCACAGAGAAGGACATAAACACACAGAGAAGCAAAAAACTGAAGTGACACAACAAAACTAGATCCACATGAAATAACACTTCAAATGCTGGCATTTTCAGAAATAGAAAAGTGGAGAAATAAAACTAATGCTAAAATAAAACTGACTTAACTTTAAATTCTCAAACTAGGAACCAAGAGTGAGTTTTATGCCCAAAAAAGCTGTATTTTACCAAAGAAGTTATGACTTTTCTCTTTGTTTTAATTTTAAAGGCTACAATAAACATTTAAGAAAAATGGTGTCACTGAGACATGCACCACACTGAAAAGCAGTGAGGACTACTAAGAGGGTGCAAAGAAACAAGTCAATGAGGAAAGCCTGAACATAAACGTGTGATATATCCACCTTAATACATAATAGCTTACTGTAAGGAAGAAACAAAGACTTAACTCATCTCCATATCCAAAATTAATAATTTAACTCCAGCTGTATATTAAATAAGCATTTCTCACCATAAAGATATAAAGTACTACAACAGATTGCCTGGGAGGACTGTAGACAAGAGGTCTTTAAGGAGTTAGATAATAAGGCTAACGTAGAGGTAACTAATCCTGCATTGGACAAAAAGACAAACATTTTATGAAGAAGGAAGCAAGTTTTTTTCTAATAAAATTTGAAGTTAATAACATTTGTTTCAAGAGCAGGGATAGCCTTCCCTATATCATACACAGCAGGTTTTGCAACGGAAAAGATTTTTACACTGCAAAGCAGCAAAGACAACCAGTGCTGGAAAAAAGGGTATACTGGGATCTAAAACCACAATGATTAACAAGTCTCTAAACAACTACTGCTGAGTTTTATTGTGAAATGCACATAGTTTTATTACACAAGGTTAGCAAGAGCTCACTACTTTATAAGTGCAATTAAAAAACAAAGAGTTTGGGTATTTTAAGCTCAGTATCACACCAGTAGTTAATATCAATGCACCTGATTATTGTTTACATGTTTTACAAGTTGTAACTAACAGATCAAGTATGGAAAGAAGAGATCACATTTCATTTGGGCATCCAAAACTCTTCCCACATCTCTTAGAGACGAAGGAAAATATGGAAGGTAAGTAGAAGATCTGTGTGGTAATTCTGTAACAACAAACTCCTGAGAAGAGAAAAAGTATCTTGAAGGGCTGTTGCCAGAACCTCATAGGTTGACTTCCATGTAGCAATGTATGCTAGACATCCAATTAATAAATTCAAACTCCATTTCTCCATTAAAAAAAATTTACATAAAATATAGTTTCCATGTCCTTCTCCAGCTACTTGAAACATAGTAGAATATGTTCTAGTTCATTCAAAATGCAGAATAAAAAGATGACAGAGAAGTGGTGGAATCTCCAAACATTGGGGGGGGGGGAACCACCACCAAAAACTGTCTTTCAGTACTTAACTATACTTACACCTAGAAAACACTCAACTATTTTCAATTATAAGCACTTTTTTCCTTATCCACAACAGAATATTTACATATTTGAAGGCCTAATCTCCCATCAATCTGTTTTCCTCTCTAGACTCAAATTCCTTCATTTTTTTCTCAGTGATCACATTTTCTAGACCTTTAATAATTCTCATGCCTCTCTCCGAATTTTCTCCCATCAGCCCACACTCTTCCTGATGTACTTCCAGAGACCAAACCAAACAGCACCCTGCCAAACTAACCTATCTCCATAGCCTCTCATCCACTCACCAATCGGTCATTGCTACTCACGTACGCCTCTCCTGCTCAGTACACCAACGGCCCTGCTCAGCCTTGCCACCCTACACACCTACCTGGTAACACCAGGTACTCCCGCTTCCCCACCACCTCACACAGCCTTTACTTCCCCAGCACCACCTACCCTCATCCCTTACTTAACACAGCAGCTCCTCCACACACACCTGCAGCAGGCCAACAGCACAGACACCCGACTAACAACAAAGAGTGCAGGATCCAGCCCATCACTCACCCAGTAGCTCTCGGGTACCGTGCAGATGCCTCCAGCCTCCTCGAGCAGGGAAAGACACGCCAGCGCCCAGAGCTAGCCGCCCCCCCAGCAGCCACCTCGCCACCCCCTTACTGCCGCAGCTCAGCCACAAGGAAGCTGCCATCTTGCTTCTCGCTTCCCTGCCCTCCCCAGCGCCGGGGCTGTCTCTCTCACTGCCTGAGCAGGAAAAAAAGCGGCACGCTCTCCACCCCGCGGCCAATCCGCCTCAGCGCGGAGGAGCGGCTTCACCAACGCTCCCTGCCCTACCGCTGGCCACCTGCCTGTACCTGGCACAGCAGCAAGCCCTCTCGCACCACCAGCCGTGGGCGCTCAGCCTCTCGCCTGCTCGAACCCGACTGCCTCTATCGCCCCAGGTACGAGCAAATGGCTACCACGGACGCACCTGCACCTCTCTCAGCCCCGCCTGCCTGTCCACCCCCAGGGTGCGCCCGCATCTCCTCTCCAGCTACTCCCGCCACTGGTCCTTTCCTGCCCTCCCGACCTGGGGGAGGGGTGGGGAGCTGGTCTCTCCCTCCCACCCCGGCCAGTCTGCCTTCGCCCCGGGGCAGGGCCCGCGCTGCCCGTTAGGGTGTCGCTCGGGTCGATGCCCCACCGCCGGGGGTAGGGCAGGGGTAGGCAAGCTGTCTGCAAGCGCCCGCGCGGTCCCCGAAAGAAGCCCCCAAGGAAGGACCCCCGCACTCGCCGTCCGACTGGCAACATGGCGGCGGCTGCCAACGACCACGACGCGGCGCAGGTAACGAGGGGCCACGCGAAGACCCCGCACGCGGCGCCTGCCCCTGAGGCCGCGTGGACTTTAAAGGGGCGCAGGGCTTGGCAGCGGGGCGGGCGCGCACGCCTCGTCCCGGCAGCGTCCCCTTTAAGCAGCCCGGCGGCACGCGATGTGGGTCGGCCACCCCCTGCCTGCAGTCCAACACTAACTGGAAGCATTTCCTGTGGCGTGCAGCCCCTTGTAACAACTGCAACAAAATGCATGTGATCTGTCTGTTCAGAGGAGCTGCATTAAATAAAGCCTCTGCTTGCTGTGATTCTAAGGGCCAGGAGATGATCTTGAGGGGCTCACAAAACCCCTGTTCCCCTTTGCTTAAGTCTTACGGTCTTACTGTAGACCATCGGGGATCACTCGGTCTTCAACTTCAGAGTCACTGTGGTATCGGGGTGGGGGGAGAGAACAGTGACAATAGCACTTTTTTCTTAATGTTTCAGCAAAGGTATTGGTACTAAGTAACTACCTGCCTACCAGTTTTGGTATGTGCTACTTATTTTTTGCTTTTGTTCTCTTTATTATGTGGGTGTTAACAGAATAACACACACACACACACCCCAGTGTGGGTTCCTGCTGCTAAAAGAACGTTTCTTCTGGAAATGTCCTTTCATGGGCATAAGTGACTAAGCTGAGCAGTAGAGCAGGTAATCACTTGTCATTTTTGAAAAAAAAACCAAACTATTAAAGCTTCTGATTGCTGCAATTAAAAAAAATTCAAAACATAAAAAAGGCACACTATAAATGATCCATTTCAGTTGGAGATCTGTATGCTATAAAAATTGCCAGTCTGAGGCTTTTAAGCAGAGTAGGAATCCTCACCACATTGCTTTCCTATCTCTTCCTTACAATTATTTCTTTTTCAGACCTAAAAAACCTCCCTTTTGCATTATAGAATCCTAGTATGGTGCTGAAGGTGTTGCAGAAAATAAACTTTTTTAAAGGATCATGGCATTATTTTTGCTATTTAGGTTTATTTGGTCCGTTTCTATGCTAAAGACACATTTTAAACAAAAATCTACCAGCTTATTGATGGTACTTTTCTCACTTTATGTATACAGTATAGCACAAATCTGTTTTACTACATCAGACTTATCACTACACGGCTATTCAGAGAAACCTCATCATGATTTACTACATGTCAGTATGAAATATCAACAGTATGATTTCATCTGTGCAGTCTGTGCATATTTCTGAGGAAAATATATGATTTCTAAGCAATCTATGAAAGGGAGATACATATTTCAGGCACTGTTTATTTACTATAATATCTTAAAATATCCGCATTGTAGTTCAGTTTTACACCTTTTGAAAATTATCCCCAAAACCTTTACAAATGTGTTTGTTCCACAAGTAGCCTGGGTCCACCTTGATTTCCATTGTATTATTCCATTATATTATTCCATTATTCCATTATATTAGATCCACATTGTGTTCTGGATTTTGGGGTTGGGCGGGTGGGTTTGTTTTATTTTGTTTTTTTAAATCATATTAGGTACAGTAATTGGAATAAAATAGGAAAAAGCTAATTTTGTTTGAGCAACCACAGTCTTGCAGAATACAGTAATTTTTTAAAAAGCTTTGACTGCTAGAAATAGTCTAAATTTTCAGTGAATACTTTCAGTCAGGTTCTGTTTAGAAGTTTACCAGCAAATTTGTTTTCAAAAGAATAATTTAATGGATTGAAAAATTAGTCACTTCTTTTAGTTAATGGAAATTTGTGGAGTTGTCCTTTATACCTAACAGCATGTAGAAACTTAAGCTAAGATGGTAATAGCATAGCAGCAAAAGAAGCTAAATTGTTCATGTTAGCTGTATCAGAAAACTAGTGGGCCAGATCCTGAGTTGGAGATATGAAGGAAGAGATAAGCAATGACATCTGTACTTCAACTTAAAAATCAAATTTAAAAGTACTGTTAATTGGGATTTGACAAAGAGTAATCCTGTTAAGTTGCCTACTGTTTTCACCGATGTTTACTCCCAGGCTTATTACAGCAAGTACCCTTTTTAATTATGGAAACAACTGTCACTTTTATTATCAACATGAAATACAGTAATATTTTTGTTTAGCTAGTTTATGTTTATAATCAGTATCCACTGATCCTGGAAAAATACTGTTAAACTCTGAGGATTGATTTATAATCCTGGAATTTTTCAGAAAAATAGTCAAAATTCCTTGATTATGTTTATTTTCATATGTTCTTGATGAAAGTAGCTTCTGAATTTGAACTTCTAAAAATTATTTTTAATGATTTAAAGTGGTGAAAAGCACTCATGTTCTCCCATGAATATAAATTTTGCAGTAAATATCTATATTCATCAAACAGGGAAAATATGCAACAACGGTAGGAGTGGTATAATCTAGGGGTTTTTACAGCTGTGTACATTCAATAAATAATAACAATGTAAACCTGTTTAATAGAAGCTTATCCCATCAAAAGTAGAAGACACATAATTTGTCTTTGAAATGAAAAATAGCGATGTAGTGCATAGGTTAGAAATAGACAGTGATGTCATTTTGAATAAGAGTCAAAACAAAATACTGTGGGACTCAGTTTTGTGACAGGTGAATAGATAAAAAATATGTACAGCCATTAATTCTCTATAAGTAAATCAGAACAACAAAACGGGGACCCATAATTTATACATACTATGCGCTTGTTTTGTATTTGTAAACATACGACACATGCATTAATATTTTCAGATTCACAGTACATTTCAGAGTCATTAGTATTTGAGGAATGTTTACGTAGAGTATACTTGATGTATATTACTATTTTCGGTGGCGAAGAGCTGGAAGTTTCATTTTCAGCTGTGTGAATGGGGAAGATTTCAGATTTTTTTCACTGTAAATGCAGTAAAAATGTTTGCTTATTTGGTCTGGGGTCTTTTTCCTTCATGTACTCTTGTACATGCTGTTCTGTTTGTTTCAGGTAATGTGAACAGATGAGGTTCATGGTCCTTTAAAAATCTTAACTTTTTACATAAGTTTCTAGGAGTGCTGGTTAGAGTCTTGTTTCTATCACTTGAAATGAATAAACAGATGATTTTTTAATATATTAGAAGAGACTGTAAATAATAGAAACAAAATCAGAGCAGGCAGGAATACCATCTGAACTGAATCCCAGTACTTTAAAGTGCTTCAGAAACAAGTGCCATTAAAGAATATGGTGCAACACTATTAAGTTGAAGTTTGAAGTACTGATCAGGCTTAATGCATATATAAAAAGAATTATGTGAGAGTTGGCTGCAGTAGCAGGGGACTGTATTTGGTGACCTAAGGGTTTAGCCTTCCTAAAACTAATCAATTTTTCTGTTGAAAATAATGCAAGGAGCACATCTGTTATGCTTAATTGCTGATTTCTGTCACACATCCATATAAGAAACAAAACCAGCTGTATTACTGTGGTAATACAGATGGAAATCTTGCCCCATCCCAGGGAGATAAATTGACGTAAATAAAATTACTGCTCTGTTTCTCTATTGTTTAATTCCTTACTTGATGGGTTCAGTTGTATCAGGATCTTTGTGAAAGCACATACGATTTTTATTTTTACACTGGTAAATGGAGGAAGACTTTGGCTTTTTATTCTCTCACATAAGCTGAAAGAAATACTCAAGACAACATGCAAATGCATAAATTCAAGCACACAGCATGAATTAAAGTAGCATCTCACAGTTTTCTCTGTGTATACTGATTATATTTCTCACGTAAATGATTCTAACATTCAAATTTTTTAGTTTTCCAATGTAGTACTCGCTTATCAAAGACTGCTACCTGTTACAGCTTTCTTAAGTTTTATATGTTCAGTGCAGAGTAATGCTTAGGATTTCCAATAAATAGTTTTGGCTTGTACTGTAAAGCCATTCTGGTTTAGATTAACTATGAATTAATCTCTGACACTACAGATACCTTTGGTTAATAGATAGATATAGATATATTTATTGATGTAATAAACAATGGAATGTGGAAAAATCTAAGAACTTTTTTCCTTCTGAAAGAAATATTAAAATAGTGCAATTTGCCTTCTGGCTAAACTGCATGTAAGGTCACCTCACATTGTAAAAATGTAGGAATGTGAAGTTCATCAAATAATTTGCCTCTGTTTTCTATGGTATTTTTGACTGCTATGTAAAAATATATTATTTGACAGAACTTATAAAGTCTGTTCTACTGAAATTTGTAAATCAAGCAAAATAAACCTATAGAAAACTGATTCAATGGGAAAAGTTATTAGTTGAGCTTTTCAAAATGGATAATGTTAGATGCATTTATTTTTCTTTTTTTATGGCAATAGTCTATGACTTAATCTTGCTGGTGTAATACCTGTGGGCCACTGCACTCGAATAAATTTGAGATGAGACCTTTCCTGTGAAGGTTAAATCAGACATGCATTTTATTTGGGGGTTTTGTTTGTTTGTTTCAAGGTGTGAATGGCCCCTGCAAAGTGTAAAGGGCATTGTGCAAACATGCAGTCATTTTGTAGCTGAAGTTCATAAGCATATATTAGACTGTGGTACTGCAGTATGAAAGTACTACCCCTTTAAACTCAATTTCAGAATTGAAATTCTTAGGTTTGTGATGTTTCTGATCATTTTTAATTTATTTCTTTAATTTATTTTTAGGAGAAGTTACATCCAAGAAATCTTATCCCAGAGCTTTGTAGACTGTTTTATGGTTTAGGTTGGGTAACAGGAACTGGTGGAGGAATCAGCTTGAAACATGGGTAAGTAAAGATGGAAGAGAAAGAACATGATGGTTAGAGAGCGAGAGGGTGGCTGTGTTTAGTAGTTGGTGAGGGCATTTCAGTTCCACGAAAAATGTTTGAAAGTCAAGAATGAGCAAGAAGGTAGAGGGGGAAATGAACACTACGCCAGATTTAACCATATAGAAGGGAGGTGGCTAGTCTGAATTAATCATTGCACTCCCTTCAAGGGAGAGACCCAGCTTCAGAGAGTGACTTTTTTCTGTCGTTTTCCTATCTTTGTTTAAGGTAGATGAATTGTCTTTAAGGAACAATGCATTCCCCCTTTTTATTTCATTGATTATGGAATTTAGAGTGGGTTACGCCGGGCACATGGCTTTCAAATGCCTGTGGTTAGATGAGATGAATCCCACCCTAGACATTTTGCAGGCAAGACATTTCCTTTAAGAAGGAAATTACTGTTCTACTGAGGTAATTTCTAAACAGATACTCTTAACATATAATTAAAGCAGGACAGGTTATCAGCAAAACAATTTTTGGTGTGCATCCACTATCTAAGGAGCACCACTTCGCTTTTCAATGTGCTCGCTAGCCATACTTTCCAAGCTTTTAATGGATACAGAGCTCCTCTCAGTGGCCACTGACAAAAGAGAAGTCCTCATTCTGCAAAACACCTTGCACAATGCCTGCGATTCTGTCCCCGGTCACAGGGTGTTGTGACACTCTAACTTGAAAGTGTCTGACCTCTCATTTTTCTGACGTACACTTGCATGCAGACACAAACAGCTATTGCTATTCAAATTTATGAGAGAGAGAGAGAGAGAGAGATGAAGTAAAGGCTCTAAATGGTAATATTTGTGCTGTTCTAATGGCTTTGTGCAGGTCATTTCACTTCGCTGCTTGATTTTGCAAGCAAAGCAACAGCAATAATAATAATGAGGGGAATGACAAGAGGGTTAATTCTTGTTTTTTAAGTTCTTCGTCTATGGAAAGATCTTTCTAGCACTAATTTCTCATCAATAGCTAAATATACCCTATTTTCTTCATCATTTCAGTGCAATTCATGTTGGTTGTGGCAAGGCAAATGGTGTCAACAGAGAATACACTAACATAGTAGGACAGTTTTCCTCAGCAGTTCTATAACTTGGTTGCTCAGACTACACCAAAATACATGTTTGAGTTGGTACCAATGTTGTACATGATCTAGGAATAGTAATCTGTGTGGCTGTACTGTTTTATACCTACAGTAAGAGTAGCTATGTTTCAAAATTAATAGCTACGAGGCAGAGATCAGACTAGCTTAGAATTGTTACATAGGAAATAAATAGTGAAAGAACAATTGAAATTTGATTGAAATTCTAGCAACTGGTTTTACCAGCTAATCCTAATCAGCATTACTCACTGGCAGTTTGTACCAACTACTCAGAATAAAAATGCCAATTTGGACATGGGATAGCATATTAAAAATTGATCTAGAATTCTTTGTTAGGTGTTCTGTATTTCAAAGGCTCATCATCATCAGATTTTCCCTTTGTGATTAATTTCTAAAAAAGAAAAATATTTGTTTCAAGAAAAAATGCATGTCTTTCATTAGTAACCGAATTACCACCTGATTTCTTGATATGTAGCGCTCTCAATCATCTTGCTCATGCAAAGGAATTAAAACTAAATTAATGCAATGTTGGCAGTGTTAATTCATGAATGTTAAAAGTTACAAATGGGATAAAGCCACATTTTGCTGTGCTTCACAGCTGTTTTACCGCTATGAAGAGCACATCATCCTAAGAGTTGTATTTTTGGAAGAGTTAGAGTCATAGAATCATAGAATCATTTAGGTTGGAAAAGACCTTTAAGATCATCGAGTCCAACCATAAACCCAACACTGCCACGTTCACCACTAAACCATGTCCCTAAGCGCCATGCCTAAACATCTTTTAAATACCTCCAGGGATGGTGACTCAACCACTTCCCTGGGCAGCCTGTTCCAATGCTTGACCACCCTTTCAGTGAAGAAATTTTTCCTAATATCCAATCTAAACCTCCCCTGGCACAACTTGAGGCCATTTCCTTTCATCCTATCACTTGCTACTTCAAAGAAGAGACCAACACCCACCTGTCTACAACCTCCTTTAAGGTACTTGTAGAGAGTAATAAGGTCTCCCCTCAGCCTCCTTTTCTCCAGACCAAATAACCCCTGTTCCCTCAGCCACTCCTTATAAGACTTGTTCATTAGATCCTTCACTAGCTTCGTTGCTCTTCTAAGAGCTCTTGTCCAGAAATATAAACATCTTGTGGTCCTTAGGAAATGTATCTGTAACTTGACTAATTATTCACTAGATGTCTCTCTGCTCCTGAATTTAGTATGTTCCTGTTGAAACCGAATACTGATAACAATTGAGAGAGAGTGTCTGATTTTTTTTTGCTATTATTGAAAATATTTCAGATAGCATCTTAAAAACATTTTAATTTAAATCAATTTTTTATAATCTTTGTTCATGTAAACCTTGCAAGAAGTGATGCACCTCTATTTGAATTTCAGTCATTTAATTGCATTGAATTAGTGTTATCTTTTTATCAATACAAATAAAAATATAAGTGCATTAAAAACCTAAACTACACAGTTATAACAAAAACCAAAAGTGTTTACATTGTGGAATACTACAGGTAATTAATATTGTTTATAGGTAGTCTGTGGATTTTTAAGTAATAGTTTTGTCACCTGTTTTGTCATAGATCAGTATCTGCTTGCAATTTCTCTTGTTCCATTTTTATTCTGAATTCTGGGGATTTGAGTTTGGAATTATTGCAGGGGGAGGCTGCGTGTTTTTCTTTGCAGGAAAAATAAAGCTGCACTTCTTACATGTGTTTCAGATCTCTTGTCAAGTTGAAAGTACAGTTTCACACCCCTGCAACTTAAGAGATTTCATATGCCCTTGTATGATTTGGTTCTATTTTGAAAACCATTTACATGTCAGTCTGTGGAAGGAGCAAGAAGATTATTAAATTATGAGGGGCTAGATTTGCTATTTCCTTTTCAGTGGATCAAGAGCTCTAATGCCCATGCAGTTGAACAACCCTGTGTTTATTGATTTTCCTTGTCTGTAACTTTTCTTAGGAATGAAATCTACATTGCTCCTTCAGGAGTCCAAAAGGAAAGAATACAGGTATGTTGAACTGTATTTTTAACCTCAGAGCTCATCTTGACATGGATGAAAGTACCTTTGTTTAGAGTTTCATTTTTCCTTACGTAAAGTTAGAAACTGTTTATTGAAACTGTTTATTGAACTGTTTACTGACTGCCTTATTGAAACAACTGAGGATTTCGCCCAGTACTCCACTAGCATAGCAAACCAACATGTGTTTCAGTGGCCAGTGTAGATTAGTCTTGATGATCTCTTTGCTTTAAATTAACACAGAAGACTGTGAGATTCCAACATTACTCAAGTCCAGCTTTATTCTTTGTCAAGCTTGAATGACTTTATAGCTGTCTGGCTACAGTTTCAGGTTACTGTGGCACATATGTAATTAAGCATTAACACCTCATCTTTATTTATTTTCATTTGAGTGATTACAAATCTTTGTCTTGATATTCTCAGTAAATAGGTGGGCTCTCCCCATGAAAAGGTGACCTTGTCTGTCTCCTTTCCAAAAAACCCCGAAAATATAAGGAGAGGGGAGAATGGTAAATGATAACTATTCTATGACAGCAGGAACTCCCCCAGAATAGAATAATATGTGGAAAGGATTTGTTGTTTTATGGATCTGAGGGTAAATGCAATGAGAAATGAAAGGAATCTCTTCACTGATAGAAACTTGGGGTTTCGCAGCAGTGCTGGCTGAGGATGTTAGCAAGTAAAGCAGGCAAAGGCATAACATGGCAAGACCCTGATGGTCTGTTCTTTGCTAGCAGTAGCAGTGGATTGAGCACAGTGAGTAAGGAAATCTCTTGCAACTGTATTTCCTGCTCATTTTTAAAATAACATTAAAGAAGAAAGTTTTATTGCTGCCCTGAACAATTCTTTGTGCTATTATGAGTAGTTGATTGGGGCAAAGGTAACATTCATGTAAAGCTACTAAAAGCAATGTTTAAAGAAATAGTTCTACAAGTTAAATGTATTATATGTAGGTTTAATTCATGTCCTTTGTTGGTTCTTTAAGGGGGAAAGGAAGAGTACGTCTACATTTCTCTTTTTGAATCAGTTACTTCTTTTCCTTTTGATCTATTGTCTGTTATTTAGATACAAGCTGTCTGCTTTCTGAGAAAATCTTAGTTTTACAAATATCTGCTTGGCAGCAGTCTGAATTAAAAGAATACCTAATACTAATTCACATTACACAATGTCAGTAAGTAGTATTAGAAGATAGAATAAATGCAGTGCATTATAGCATTTTTACAAAGTTAAAATCACATTCTATATTAAATATACAGTGTATATATTTGTCTCCCTAGAAGGAAAACAAAACTGTTTGGGTCATCACAGGTCAAAATAATTTCTTCTTTCTTACAGCCAGAAGATATGTTTGTTTGTGACATGAATGAACAGGACATCAGTGGTCCTCCACCACACAAGAAACTAAAGAAAAGCCAGTGCACGCCTCTTTTTATGAATGCCTACACTATGAGAGGTGCGTACCAAATGTTTTTAGTTCAGCAATGACTGAAACACTGTGTATACATATCCACAAAATTGAAATTCAATACCATATTCTTTATACATGGTAGTTACAGTGAAATAAACATGAAACTATAAAATAAATTTATTTGAAAAGCAATATATACAATGGAAGGTAATCCGTGGTAACATCCTATGAGTGTCATTTACATTTTAATCTTCTCATGTACCTATACCTGTGATCATCTTTTCAGCACTAATTTTTAGTGCAGTATATTAGTAGGTTGTGGGAGGAGCTGGGGGATTTACAGCAGTTTTATACCAGTAGTTTTGCCTATTCAGCAACTACATTTTAGATCCTTTTACAACCATTATCTGTGATCAAAGGTTCTAAATTATGGATAGGTGAAAAAAGAATGAAACTTTTCTTTTGCAGGTGGACAGTAATAGAGAGCTTTTGTTGTTGTGTAAGATTTACATCTGTTTAGAAAGGATTTAGGGAGTCTCTTCTGATCTTCCTGCACAAGAAGCTTACATGTGTACCTGAGGAAAACTCATTTCATATTTTTGGCAACATTGCAACTTTATAAGTAAATTGTAAATATTGTCTACCTATCTTTCCATCATGACAGAATAAGATAACAATAAATATTTTTTCAGAGAACCAGTGGGTAATCAAAGAAGAGCATAAAAAGAAAGTAAAAGTCTTTAAACTTTCGTCTCTCAAACAAGTTTGGGAATTCTTTAGAATCTCAGAACTCTGATAAAATTGATAGAGTGTTTCAGTCATTGCAGTATGTAAAGAAATATACAAGTAGTGTTTCTCCTTGAATTTCTGCAAGTAATTTCTCTCCTGGAATTTGTTGTTAACTAAAAGTTAACACTGGTGTCCTAAGACAATCCATAATTATCCTTTATAGATGAGTAATTATCTCATACCTTTATTAGGTTGCTGTATATTTTCTCCTCTAATACAGTAGATCACCATTTGCTAAGATGCCTAGCCAAGGGAAATTAATCAAGTATGTGAATAAAATTTTCTTAGTACACACATTTTAAAATTAATTCTGAAAATATATGTTTTTCTTCCTTTTCTGTTCTTAGGGGCAGGTGCAGTGATCCATACTCATTCCAAGGCTGCTGTTATGGCTACCCTTCTTTACCCAGGGAGTGAGTTCAGTATTACCCATCAGGAGATGATAAAAGGAATCCAGAAGTGTACTTCAGGAGGCTATTACCGGTACTTCTCTATATTTAAGAAAAGAGGCATGCTATTTGATAATTTGTTTTCAGCAATATAAATAGATGACAAGTCATTTGAGTTATGTGCATTAAAGTGTGTAATATAAAGTATTAGGAATAAAAAGTAAAAAGACCTCTGGAATAAATCTGTCATTGGCTT
This sequence comes from Mycteria americana, assembly GCF_035582795.1. NCBI lineage: Eukaryota > Metazoa > Chordata > Aves > Ciconiiformes > Ciconiidae > Mycteria > Mycteria americana. Next base: position 24,299,350 of record NC_134369.1, on the reverse strand, counting down.
TCCCTAAGAAGGTCTCAAGCCTATGGAAGAGATCTGAGATAAAAATCTTGTAATGTCAAGGCTACTGTGGTCTGTTGAGCTACAGAAACAAACCAAATAAAGAGCTATGTCCTGACAAATATCTCAAGAACAGAGATGTTACCACATCTGTACAATGTTAAACTGAAACTGGAGCCAACTAACATTAGGTTGGATTGATAACATACAAACTACATTTGGGTGGACTTCACATATCACTGCCTGTGCTAGTTTAGAGCATGTTAAGAGAGTAGAGGATTTCAGATTTTACTTGACAGGCTTTGAAAGAAAATTCAGAATAAACAGCTCGTTAAAGGTAATGTTATTACTTTTCAAGGATGAGCTCTGAGGTAAGTGCTGAGTTATTCCAAATTATGTGTGATGGCTTGTTTTGAGGACTCCACCCACAGAGTGTTGAATTGGGATCCACAAACAGCATTTATATAATATGTGACAATTAGATGAAATATTGAAATGCTAAATTCTTTCCACTTTTGGATGTTAATTTTTGTAACTAACTATTGCCCTTTGGCAAAGGAGCAAGCCATATGTCTGGCATGTGATTTTACATCTGGGCATATTTTATTCAGTTTTGGTTGACTTGCCAGCTTTACCTTCTTGTCAGCATTAGCATTTGTATTGTGGTCATTGAATTCAATGACCCATTTAATTCAAAAGAAATTCGATAGTACAGAATAGGATCTTTCAAAAAAGGGATTGACAATATATATTTATTCTATATATATGTTCTATATATATGACAATATATATTTATAGCATATATATTTATACATAAACCTTTTCTGGAAACTATCCAGGAAAATGCTACAGATAGGATAATCAAATTTAGGCCAATTTGTTGGCCTAAATATGATCCCAGTGATGCCAGAATAGTGATGCCAGAATTTACCTTTGACTTCAGTAGAAGGAGAACTAGTTCTGTAGTAAATAGCTTTGAAAGGTATCCTATGTGAAGGTTTGGCTAAATGTAGGCTGCTTATATTTCAATAAAACTAAAGAGATATCAAGTATTTAACTCATTCAGAGTCTTCTTGGGGTTTTATAGGTATTAGTTCTTGATAAAAAGCTTATGATTATGATTACGAATCAGTTAAGGTATTTATACCTGCTTCCAAACTCACATCCAATTAGAAAGTAGAATCTAGGAAACCAATCCCTTAGCTCATTTGGCCTCACAAGTAGCAAACACCCCAAATCTCATTTTAATGATCAGAATATGTAAGAGTCAAAGTAAACCTACAAAAAACACTTAATTTTCTTCATTCATTATTTTTATAGACTTCCTTGGGAAAGCATCAGCATTGAAAACTGTAAGGGATGAGACTTTTTAATTTTCTGAATATCTGATTTGAAGTACAAGCTGTATTATTTTTACTATTGCTTTCTCTCTGTGCTTTATAAAAGTAAGTACTACTAGCATCCACTCATGAAATATCTATGTGATCTCAATGATAAATCTGAACCTGAACCGGGGACTTATTAAAACTATTTAAACAAGTTTCTGCCAGTGTTAATTAAGGTTCAAACAATGCCAAATATCCCAGTCCTTCTTCAGAAGAAACTCTTAGGCAAGTTCCACTGAGTAACATGCATCATCTTGTCTTAGGAACTAGGGTTCTCAGGCTCTCTTAAGATCACATATAGCCCACCAATGACTCCATCACAGAGAATTTATTTTTCATGTGTTGACTCTACTTTCTATTTATACTCCTTAGCAGGACAATCTTATTTCCAGGGGCTTTTTCGACTACCTAAATTAATTTTTTTCTGCTCTCCAGCAAACAGCTTCATTTCCTTCTTCATGACGTGATTCTTTTAAATAATTTTATCAGAGATAAAGCTTGTAGGTGATGCCAATACAGGATGAAGAGAGTCTGAAAAAGTTGTAAAGGGACCCAACTACAAAGTGATATGTGAACAAACAGTTACACCTAATACATTAAAGTGTTATTTTCTTTTTGTGCCTCAAGTGTAGCTCAGGTATTGCCAGCATAGCATACATTTGGGAGTGAGAGATGTTCCTGAGAGTTCTTATGTTACAGCATGACTCACAAGAGAAGAGTGAAAAATCACTAGTGTTGAGAATTTGTTAACATCTTTACACAGTCAAAGGAAAACCTCTTAGGGAAAAGCTTCGTACATCCAAGCACAGCATTTTTTTTAAATACATGAACATTCGTTTTTCTTTTAGATATGATGATACACTAGTGGTTCCCATTATTGAGAATACACCAGAAGAGAAGGATCTCAAGGAACGAATGGCACGTGCAATGGAAAAATACCCAGACTCTTGTGCTGTGTTGGTCAGACGTCATGGAGTTTACGTATGGGGAGAAACATGGGAAAAAGCCAAAACGATGTGAGTACAATTTAGGAATATGGTATCTTTTGCCATTATACCTCAAAATCTTAATGATGCACCGCTGTCCAGTCAGAACGTTGTGTTGGTGATGTAAAGATCAAGGAAGAAAACTATTAATTTTTCATAAAACATGGTAAGACTTGATCCTTACTTTACATTTCACTTTTTTTTCCTTTTAATTTTAGGTGTGAGTGTTATGATTACTTGTTTGATATCGCAGTGCAGATGAAGCAGCATGGGCTAGATCCTTCAAAATATCCAGCAGGAGAAAATGGAATCTTGTAAATGACAACAACATTTATATTCAGGTGTGAATTTATCTGTAGAGATGATCTGTTTGGAGGGAGAGACTACAGATGACACCATCACATCAGTCTGCTTTCCCACTCAGGAAACTTCAGTATTTCACATCTCCCCCACTCTGCTCCATTACCACTGCAATTGTGTCTATGCCTGAAATAATGCTCCTTTACCACACAATGCAACAAAAACATATGTGTTAATAGTTAAGTATGTCCTGTGCATATTTTAGCTCCTATGTACAGCATGGAGTGCAATTGCTTTTTAAAACTAAATTGTATCAAGCATTACCAGAAAAAAACAACAGAGAAAAAAGACTGCAGCCTTTACTAGGCTAATCTATACAGAGATGCCTGAACACCGACTTTTGTTCTTCAGCTTGCAGGATCAGGTTTGATTTCAGTCCGTCTCAGTGGTATTACTTATATGGTGGGTTGTTTCTTTTATTTCCTTTAGCAGAAATAGCTGGTGGCAATTTGATTAAGTTTCATTGATTAATGTCACCTGTTTCCCTCATACAGCAAATTACAATGACTTTCTGTTTTCTAATGTAGCAATGATCAATGTTTTGAAAGTTTTCATAACAAATATTTTAAAGTAGAAGCACATAGGTAATATGAGCAGGCAATACTTTACATGAAGGATCCCTGAAACAATTCTCACGTAAGCAATATACAGCTCGGTATGGCAAAACACAGTGGTAGCGTAACGTTTCAGAGTCTGGGACACTTCTTCCTGAAGATCTAAGCAAATGTAAAGATACCAGTATTGAGATTATAAGGGAGTTGCTAGGCCAAAGTGGTGGTCTAATGAAGCAGGATAGGCTAACTTGTTGCACAGAGTTGGCCCATCAGATAATCCTCTCCACTCACCACGTTTGCATCAGAAGAGATGACAAATGGCTGCTCAGGCAGCACGAGCCCAGAACAGATAGGTACTTGGATCATTAGCCTTTATGCCCACAGTAGAAGAGGAAGCAGTGGGACAGGAGGCATGCTGTCAAATGAGTCTCTGCGTGGACAGGTATTTGGAGTGCTGCCACCGTATACAGTGATGAAGACACGCTGGCTACCACACCTGCACAGAGCTACCTCATGGCCCGCAGGATCCATTCTAAAATTGCTCCTCAGCCCCTGCAGTTGAATAGGTTGGACTAACATAGTGGCATTAATATTCCTTTGCGTATTTCTTATGACTAAATACCTAGTTTTAGAATATTTTCACTTTTATCTTGTTTCTCCTATACAGGTTTCTTACATGATGACCGGGGTTCCAGATTCCACTTCGACGCTGTTAAAACCAGAAGGGGATGCAGTTATACTCAGCTGATTGACAGATGTTAGCAGTCAGTTTTGACTGTTAAACACATCCAAGAAGAAAAGGAGAGCTAAAACAAAACAAAAAAAATGCTGAACGATCATTGCTATTTATGAATCCTGTCAAATGCTACAGTAGGAGGAATGAAAATTCAGATGCAAAAAAAGATTCTGAAAAAAGCTATGGAGAACTAATGTGACATTTTGTTTGCATGCTTTAAAAATTCATATTTCAACAACCTGCATTTGTTGATCCTACTCTGCTGCTACATCATTTAACTTGTTTTAGGTCTCCATTTCTGAAAGTTATAGTAGCCTTTATTCTTGGGAAAAACGTGAGGATGACCCCCTTAATTAGAAGTTAGGTATAAAGTTTAAAGCATCGCTTGAACTGTTGATTCATTCATGCCGTGTTAATAAGGGTTTTTTTTAATTAAGCCTGTAGCATATATATTTTTAAATGCTCTTAATTGTCATTATCATGAGTAGGAAACACATAATTTTATAGCTTGCATTTGGAAGTTGTTACTGAGAGACTGCTCTGAATCTTATCTGTTTTTTACCTCTTTAAATTCATTCACTTTCAATAAGATTTTGTTTATTACAACTTTAAAACAGCTTTTTATGATTAGCCAGCCTAAGATAGATTTAATCAAACTGCTCATTAAAATATAGTCTCACATATTTATGTATCTTAGTGTCTTCTTTCAAAATCTCCTGGAATGACCCCCCCAGTGGCATCAGTCTAAGCCTTGATTGACCAACTTTCTGATTGAGTATTGAGACTGTAGTCCCAAGGGTGAATTGAGACAGGGTAAGCGCCAATTGACCTTGTTTTGTGCTAGGGGCCATGCATTCCCACCACTTCCCCTTGCATCATCTCTGGCACTTTTTTGATCTTCCAGGAGGTGAATTAACTCTTCAACCTAAGAGAAAACTACTGCGGGACAGGGGGGAAGAAAATTACCATATTGTTTCCTAATAAGTCACTGGTAAAACATTGAATCAACTCAGAGGTGGATCCAAAGAGAACCAGAGCTGGGGCAAAAGAGGAGATGGCTGAAGCCAGAGATGGCAGACAACACTTCCCCCATTTCATGGGGATCACTATTCAGACTTACTCGGCTACTTGTGGACAGGCATTTGCTGTGGATGTTCTGAAGAGTTCAGAAAGAACTGAAATCTGTGGAAAGTATTCTGCTAAACCAAGAAGTCAGGAAGAAACTTCTTATATTTTTCACCCATTAATGAGCATTGACTTTTCTTTAGTTATGTATGTCAGACTACTGATTATAGCACAACATATGGTGTTGGTCTCTCTAGTTACTGGTAATTGTGTTGTGCTGAACTTACACAAAAAACATCCTGCTTTGGCTTGGTGGGTATTCGTGTCCCCACATAACAGTTTGTCACTGGGCTCCGACAAAACTCATTTGCAGTGAGGCATCATGGTGTAAGCCAAGGGCCTACTGACGTGATCCAACCTGCTGGGTACCAGTTGTTTCTAAGCAGTCAGATGTGGTCACCTGTGCCATGACAGCCTGGTGAAGCCACCAGAGCTGTTGCTGCTATGCTGCCAGTTTGTCATCAACCAGATCCCTCTTATCTCCACATCCTCACAGCAGCTACAGCCTGTATTTCTGTGCTGCACAGGAGAGCATGTTCAGCTTCTGCTGCTACCAGACCAACAGCAGCTGTCAAAGGTGACATCAACACCTCAAGTGATGAAGTTACCACTCCACAGGAATGATAACATCATAGAACGATCTGCCATCAGAAACTTGCTGAGTGCTCATCTACCAAGGTAACATACCCTCACCTCTCTGGGATGCTTCAAATTTTCTCAACAGGCTTTGCTCTCAAATGTTGCTGTCCCTGTCAGTCAGATATCAACTAAAGAGTTGTTAAAAGAATTGCCATATAGTTCACATAGGCCTCTTTTTTCCCCTCTGATAATTGGACGGCAAAACTTACCAGTGTTGATTACAGTGAATTTAATTCAAAGAAATCTTTGCCATTCTATTCTTACATTAAAGGAATAACCATATTTAGTTCTTTTCTGGATTTCCTTGCACATTTTAGGAACACAAGAATAACATTGACTGTTTTGTGGTTTATGCCATTGACTTTATTTCTGAACTCCCTTTCCAAACGCTTGTGCTACCTGATTCTTAAAATTTGTAAAGAGTAGTGGTGCTATGCTGACAGACTGGCAGATTTCATTAAAATTGGTGTCTTGTTACCATTAGGCACATTTGTCCTTCTCTACTGTATGTAGTGCTGTACTTGCAGTATGCAACCTTTAAACCTGAGGGGGAGGGTGGCCTTAATTATTGTGAAACAGTGGTTATCACTAAGTTACTGCAGGTTGTTGACTATATGTTTATTGATACATTTTTTCATTATTGGATGCTTGTTTGTCAGTGGCAAATATTTTGCAGTGACTCCACATCTTGTGAGTGTATGTGGATTGCAGGAAGAACTTGGGTGAAAAATGTTATTTTTTAGATCAGAGAGTGACTTTGGACAGGCTGCATGCTCCTCTGCTCCACTTAAGCACAAAACACATCTCTATTTTCAAGACTTCAGAGATGCATGTGATATGAAGGAAAAGCGGATTGTATTTCCGTTAGCTTTTCTTCCCTATGGGCATGCTAACGAAAATTCTTCTTGATGTGACAATCCACTTAGTCTTGAAATCTAGTTGCCATCTATTGATTGTGACCTTTACTTCTTTATTTAAATTGCTAGATTTCTGCAAAAAGTAAGTTCCTGTGGTATTCTGATGATGCTGTCAGAATAGGACATAATTGTATTATTCCATAATACTGATGTTTTGTAAGGATAAAGATGATATTACACTTGGTGATGGTTTGTTCTGCATGTATAACGACAAACTACAAAAGACCACTCACTAGTAGAGGTGTTTTTTGCTAAGTATATTCCTCTGGGGTCATGTTAATTACAAATATTCACTTCCTCATCCAGCTACAACTTGCCACTCTGTAGCCTTTCTAAAATCTGTGTGAAATATCAGATTTCTATAATAGTAGTTAAGTTCTTTCATATAGGATTCTGAGATTCTCAGTCCCATTCAGTGGTACGGCAGTGAGCTAAATACGCTCTTCTCACATCTGTTTGTGTGTGAACTCTCAACAAAGAAATCAATGACTTCACAGCTTTGGTGGCTTCATAAACTTGTGAAATTATTACTTTCCTTTTCGTTTCCCAAAGTGTTCAGAAAGCTCTTAGAGTTCAGCTCCAATTATGTAGAACAAGAATATGAAGATATCCCATATGATTTAAAGCTTCTAAACTCCCATCATTTTTAGGTCTAGATCATTTTCTGATGTGAATTGTAGGCTAATAAGCCAGCTAGGTATTTTTATATGTTTGCAGCAAAGACTTGCTCTCCATTGAAGCCAATTATCTAGGTTTAGTATCACCAGATAGGCTTATGTAAAAATTACATAATTCCCATTTCAAGTGGGTCATCCAAAATACTAATGAAGTTCCAGTATTTCCCAGTAAAAGTAATTTCCTAGCAAACATCCTCCTTGCTTTCCAAGGTGGAAATAAAATAAATAAAACTGGTTTTATTTCATCTTGAAACATTAAGAGATAGAGCACTAACTTACAGTAAGCAGTTATGATGCCAGTATAGGTCCTCTAGTGAATACTGTAATGCCTCAATAACTGGCATCCTATTTCCTTTAACCCTGAAATTGTCATTTAAAAATTAATATCTAAAAAAGCCCACTGACTAGTCAAACAATACAAATAAACCAGTAGCCTTCCTCTAAATTATTTTTTGCCGCACTTTTTGGCAAATACATGGGTAACAATTTTTTGCCATTTTACAGAAGATGGCAAATTGGCAAAAAAAACCCTGGAGCACTTTAGATGGCTTACTTCTGTATCAAGGAACAGAATAAAATATATAGTTTGATATTAATGCTTCTTAATTTCAAAATTGTTTAAAAAAATCTCTGAGCTAATATAAGTTAAGGTATCCCTACTGAAAGGAGTTATCAGTCATGTACTCTACAGATTCATAAGCAATAAAGAAATTAGGAGAATGCTTCATTTTTGAAGCCACTTTGGATTTGTAGTTCCCTTTTGTTATAAGGGGAGGTGAAACCTTGCAGGCTTTGTTTTTGTTTTCTTTCCTTACGTGTGAGGTGAAATAAAAGTTTTGCCTTACAGACTCAGGTTGTTCCAAGGACAGCCCTCTGAGCTGAGGTAGCCTTTTGTAACAGAGAATATAGAGGTGCCTGTGACTGCACTTTGCTACCAGCTAATCAAAGCTTTCATAGAAGTCAGTGAATCTTATGTTTGGTTTAATTTTAAGTCAGCTTAATGTTAAAAGCTTAATGTTACTCCAGAATAATGCTACCTGACATGATTTCTAAAAGAGCGAATTTCTAAGTCCCTGAGTCTGAAAAAGAGCTCTCAGGCATTTATCCTGGTATTACCCAAGGGTTCGCTACATAAATCAGATGGTAAATAAAATCTCACTATTTTTTAGTTTACATCATTAGCCCAGGGACCTGTTTCTGCTAAATGTGAATGCTAGTGGCTCAGCATACTGAGTGTACCATTGCAAAATTATTTTGGAGATGAAACCTCTAGTGGAACCACAAAAATTGGCTATATTTCTTAAGATTTTAATCTACTGAAAAAGAAAATCAATTCCAAATAGTAATTTTAAAAATTTTTCTATATGTCTTCAGACTTAACCTAGCATCTGCTAGATTTTGCTGGAGCAGTCAGAAAAAACTAGTGACTGGCTAGTGCTTAATACCAAAAATGGACTGAGCATGTTTGACTAGATGGGATTTAATGGGGAATCATGGAAATTCATATTGCCTGAATAGCATTTGCAAACACCCACTCTCTCTGTACTTATGTATGTGTGTTGGGATTTTTTACTCCAAGATACTGTGCTATTGTACTAGCAAGTTTCTCCTGTCTATGACAGATAAAATTACAGAGTTTAATCTCCAGAAACCAGATCAACAAGAATTTATTTAAATAGTTAAGCATAAATTCTTGCTCCTTAATGAATCTCAGATTAGCTTCAATTTCTCTAATGGTAATTTCTGGTAATTACAAACAGAATACACTGGATATAGAAGAAAGAATAGGTCTTAAATTTAAAGCAAAGAGCTGGAAGTCTAGATTTTGTGGCTGATTCAAGTGTTACCTTAAGGTCATGCCTTGAACAGTTCACTTTGATGGGAGTTTCAAAAGAGCTTGAATGAATCAGATACTACGCTAAATCCCATTGGAAAGTTAGGTGCTTAATTTCATTAGGCTCCCCTGTAACTCCAAGGATTTAGCTGTCTGTGTTTCAATCAGAGAGGTAAAAAAGAAAAGGGAGGTGGGGTGCACCTTGAGTACTATCTGCCAACTTATCACTAGTATATCCTAGATTGACATCAAATGCTTAACTGGTATTTTTTTCCTAAAAAGAAAGATGACTTCTTATACTAGAAACCCTTAGTTTAGGAAAAAGGTTACCTAAGATAATTTCAGCTAGCAGAGATTTACAAAAACAAGAAATCAAGAAGTGAGCTCTCCTGCTTACTCAGAGAGGTACATTAATACTACCACAAGTAACACAATTTTTGTGACTTCAATTCCACCCCTACCAAAGGATACCAGCCGTCTGTCTTTCCAGGTGAAACATCTGATTCCCATTCTTAAGTTCCTGTTCTCCAGACAAAGCAGGTTACCCTCACAGTCCCCATTTTGGTGCCGTTCCTGAAAACAACATCACTGTAATAAATTTAAGTACGCCTATATGTGTGAATGATGATGGCAGACTACCTGGGCTCAGCAGGTTGCTGTGCATTTAACACTAATGATTACATTTCTTTTGTCTTTATGCTTTGTCTCATTTCTATGTTTTATTCAGTTTTAATCCTGCTTTTCTGTGAGATTTTTCTCCCTCCCCTGTTTTCCTTACTATATTTGAAACCAAATATAAACGTAATAAAATTTGCATTCTGGTTGAACTTTCAAACCCAGGAATACTTTTGTGTTAGGCAACGTACCTCTTTCCTTATTCATCTGCTACATCCCTGACATATCCAAGCATGCCCTGTTATTTGCATGTTTGCAAAAATTTGGTACTTAAAGGGTTAATGTGCCTTTTGTACCTCAGACACACTGGGATTTTGCAAGCAAATGTCTGTTGGTTGCAAGAGTGTATGACCAAGTATAAGACTAATTTCCTGTTAAGGAGTCGCTACATTAAAAGGATATTTGCATAATCATAGACTAAGATAACGTAGGGAAAACCCCAGAGATCATTCTGATGCCAGGATTAAGCCAAGCCCAACATGTAATTTATTTGAATGCATGAAAGCTGCTCCTTATCGTACACTTCTATCTCAAGTCCCCAAGCACTTTAGTTGGCAGCAGCAGGTTCTAACTCCTCCTGGCTAATTCATTATCCTCAACAACTTTTAAAAGGGTTATTTTAAGTTTAACTTAACAGTCCCTGCAACTTAATTCATACAATAAAAAAAGTATTCCTTTTATGACTTGTGTCACACATTCAAAATCAATCATCTACCACATCTTCTTGGGTCATAGTTTTATTTAATGCCCCCGCCTTCAGGTTATGATAACTTCTGAAATATCTCATGCACCACGAAAACAAGGGTTCAGGACTACACCTATGAAAAACATAGCCAAAACCAACGAGATTTCATAATGCAGGTAGTTTTTTCAAATTAGGAGTGTTTTTTCAACACTTTCAATAAAGGAGTGTCCACATAGGAGTTTAGCAGAAGGGCCTCAAGAGAAAGTACATTAGCAACTAAAAATCAAGGCACTTAAATGTTTCTGAACAGATTAATACTTAGTCAGGGCTTGAGGTCCCTGACTTCCATTTTAAATCCAGTTGCATGCTTTAGATTTTTATTTGGCTAATCCCATTGCCAAGCTAAAGAATTTGTCACACTTGTCACTTGATAATTCCTCCATGTAAACATGCTTATGGCTGGGGTGCTGTAGACATTATTTATTTTTGTGTGAAAGGTGTGTGAAAGGTTATTTATTTTTCACTCAACTTGGATGAGTAAGTTATTTGAACCCAAAAGTCCAGTTGCCAGAAAAAAAGAAAAACAAACAAACAAACAAACAAAACTCAAGGCTGCTGTCATGCTTACTTGCCAATGGGAATACAAAGAGATGTATGGGAGTAGGAAGAGGGCAGCTGCTGTTTCTGAAAAGTAATAGAGGGAGGAGAACCCATTCAATAGCATTTCAGCGACCGCTCAATCAAGCCTCAAGCCATAGCATAAGGGGGAGATGTGAGGGAAGGGCAAACATTATGATAAAGTATTTAATTGTAGTAAAGGCGAGAAGAGAGAATATAATTAAGGTCTCAGACACCTAAATAAGAAAGCATTTAATAGCAATGGTAGCAACATTCGTAGATAAGCACAGCTAAATGAATACAACGATGATCACTGTCTACTGCAATTGAAGCACTAATAAAACACTTTTACTGTACTAAAAAATAGTACCATGTTTTACTATACTTTAACTATGATTAAAACAGCACAATCCTAGTAGCCTGAATAGTTAGTCCAATATTATTAATAAAAAAGTCATATACTAACCTACATTAAGATGTATTGTCCTGTTTGAAATTTCTAGTCCTCAATAAGGAAGACTGCTATATTCGAAAGAGAAGGCCTAGACATTTTAAGTAGTTAATACAACACAGTTTCCTCCTAAATTTTGGAAATGTTAAAAACAAAAGTATCACATACTGAAGATGAGGAACTAATTCTAATTAGACCAGAAGAGAACAATGGCCAATCAAGTAGACAATACTCGTTAACGTAGTGTAACTCGAAACTCACATTGCACAAAATTAATTACCAAATAAAATGAAATGACAATACATGCAACCTGTTCCCATAGGGAGACAAAGGATGGGAGACAGTCATCCCAGCTATATTTAAGTTTAATGTCTCTCCATAATATATAGTCTATGTTTAACTCTAGCTTGATAAAGGTTCCCAGGCCGCAATGCTGAGACCAAGGTTGTGGCATTATGCCATATAACAGCATTACGCAAATCATGATCTTTCTCTAATCATGTTTCTGTGTATGTGGAAATCTATGCAGAAATCTATATGCAGAAATTTATCAGAAGGCTTAACCTCTGGAAAAAAAATATTTCCTGAAACTACTTTGCTTACTTCCTTTATTATTAAAGATAGGCCATTCACACCTTCACTTCCAGAAATCCTCCAAATCTCTGTAAATCTCTGCAACGTTCCTATCTCCCTTACCTATCTTTACAGGTCTCTGATTTTTTTTCCTCATACCATATTCAAAATTGATCCTAACAACACAGGGGATAGTTTTACAAAGATTTCTCCATGGAAGAAGTGTCCCCACATGAGAACTGCTTCAGGATGAAAGAGGAATACAGAATATTCATAAGCAGTAAAAAGTTTCCATCATGAGCACAAGGAATGAGCACAGGATTCCCAAATAGAGGAATGTGGTGCAGATGAACAGGAAGGAGAAAGGTAAAAACCATAAGAAATGGGTGTTAAAATCCCAGAAATTCAAAGTAATACACCAGGGAATGTAACATAAAAATAATCTTGCATGTGAAAAAAAGGAGAAAACATGCGTTAGAGAAAAGCAGCCATGAAGAGCTCAGGAGAAGTGTCATGAAGTTGACAAAGTTAAATAGCTAAGTTGCCAGACTTAGCCTTATGCTACAGATGTCAGCTAGGTCAAAAGAAGATTTCCCATTACAGGATTAAGTTTATCACACAGTAAGCTGTAAGACGTAGATGCAAATTTAATGTGCTCAGAAGATAATAGAGAGATCAAGAATTTCATGGTCCATTCCACGAACATCAGCTTAGTTACAGCTGTAATTATCCTCTCCTTTAAAAAAAGATACTAATAATTGATTTAGGCTATTTCTCACTTCCATATTTTGTTAAATTCCTTAAGCTACTATTTTGAATTACAGTTGACTGAGACAGATTAATTTTTATTTTTCTGTATTTTTTTTTAGAGAATATTTTCATCCTACTTCATCCTGAAGTATCACTCCAGTGGAAATGACAGAGCTCAAATTCTGCAAATAAGAGAAGAAACTTGTTTTCAAAGAAATAAAGAAAAGACAGACAGCTGAAGTGCAGCAGGGATCACTGAAATGCTGTTAGCCAGGAGGGATTAAAGTCAGGATAGTTTCATGAGTTGTATTTTCACACCTTGTCATCTGTGCACTGAAATTGTACTTTTTAATATTACTAATGTCTATAGAGGAAATTCTCACTGTCTTCTATGTTCTTTACTTTGGGTAGAAAGACTTAAATGTCAAAAAGTCTAAGATCAGGCCAGAGATAATTTCACCAGGATGGAGAATAATGTAAGCAACCGAAGCCTTCCTTGCAGAACTTTTGCAAGCTCTCTGTTAGGGGCTGAGCATAAGACAGTGATTTCTTATTACCTCAGGATTATTACCTCAGGATTTCTTATTTCTAATTACCTCAGGATTTCTTATTACCTCAGGAGCAGAGGGCATAACACTTCCTCAGGATTTGTAGATGTCCTTGGGAATTAGCTTCTATAACCCAAACAGTCTCTTGGGACTATCTAAAATATCCTATTTGGTCATTTCAGCTTTAAGTGAGCACAACAGCAGTATAAAATCACAACATCCTCCCCCAAACTATGACTTCCATGCTTGAGTTCTTAGAGGATAAAGGTGGGATTTCCCAGTTGGGTAAAAATCAATTCCTGTTCAGAGAAATAATATCAGGTCTTTGACTCATCTATGATCCACCTAAGCTCTGTAAAGGTTTTGTACTTCCTTATGCATGTTTCAAGCACTTATAGCTTTAAAGTGCTATCCAAAAAAAGGAGGTAGGCTTCTGATACTTGTAATGGACTTCCTTGTAAAAACTTTTGTATTCGAAGGTATAAGATTTACATTTTTAAAATACAAGCTGTATGTGAAGTAGAATAAGCAACCAATAGCAAACAACATGAACAACAGTAGGTCTTTAGTCTTAAGCCATATCTGAGTGTTACACTGAACACAGCAGAGAGGAGCCTCCTCCTGTTTGAGAAATCTCAGCCTGGAATCCGTTCCTAAAGATAAATGCCTCTGAAGAAAACGTAACCAGGGATTACTAATTTATTCCTGAGGAGAAGGAATTACCAGCTCCTTCAAATTGTACCCAGGCAGTTAATGGTCTCATTCAGAATGATGAAAACCTGGTACCTTTTCATAATGAAGAGGTGCAACCAAGTTTCTCCCATCTCCATGAAGAGCGCTAAAATTTCAGTTATTCTAAATTTGGAGGGAGTACTGTCATTCCTTCTTCCTGAAGATGCTGTGAAACTATTCACTGGCTTAGAAAGAGATAGCAGTGGGCACTATGAATCCTCAAACAACCAACAGATTTTTTACATGGGGAAGGGGAGTCTTGAATTCTAATCCGTGTTTAATTTTTAACTTGATACTTGATATCAAGATAGATACTTGAATCTGTGTCCCACTTTTTTTTAGCTTAAACTAGAGAAAGATGAGTCAGCAGAAGGAAGTTAAAGTACTGTCACAGCAAAGCTTTTGTCATGGGAGATGCAGATATGAAGGAAGAAGCAGAAGAAGGATATCCAGCAGAAGAAGGAATCAAAGTGTATTGGAGATTTTTGAATGAGTGTCATTTATATAACATGGGATATAAAAAGCTACTTTTCTGTGTCACTTAGTTGTGAGAAATATTTTACTCAGAGCCTGTCCCAGATGTTCTCACACCCTCTAAAGATATATAAAGACTCTGGTTCCTGAAAGGGCTTAGGTTTAATGTAGGTGCTTTGTTACTCGAGGCTTTTGGTGACTGTACACAATTCTAGGAGAAATGTAGATGACAAGGGAAAAACCTATGGATTAGATACCTCTAACAGAAATACTTAAGATGCTTGAGAATAGTCCTTGATGCTTGAAATGGAGGTTTGAATAGGCACTTCAGAGCAAATCTAAGTTACAGCTTCCAGGCCTCCCTTTTAACAAAAACTTCTTTTGCTTTCCATGATTCTTACAATCTTCTTTTGGTTCTGAAATGGATGACAGATGCTTTTACCAATCATTCATGGCAGCAAATTTTTCATTTTTCAAATTAGTAACCTTTAATAAACACACCACTGTAATTTGCATTGATAATCCTTTTCCCTAGAAGAGTGGGTGTTGCTGCAGGAACATGTCCAAAGGTTGCTCTCCAACCAATTACTACTGAAAAAAGCACCATGCCAGTAGCTATTATGACTCAATAATAGATTGAAATCTCTTGTTATGCATTAATATGGGATAACAACTCCCTTAGAATTTTCATTAATAATAAAGTACCTTAATGAAATAAGGACAGAACAACAGTTGCTGTGAACTTCCAGTAGATTCTATTTCTGCAAGATCTCTGTATTACTTTATCACTCAAGACACTGCATTCCAATCTTCCAGACACCCAGAAAAAACGATAACAGGCCCGACTCAAATGCTGACATGCATACAAATTAGTAAATGTGATTTCAAGAGAATACAGTAAGACAGATACATTGTGCCTTTGTGAACATGGTAATGTTACTGTGTTAAATACGACATTGTTCTGACTAGAAAGGGGTTAAGCTCAACTGAAATAAAAGCAGAAAAAGCCCCTTTGAATGTGTCGTATCAGAGGAAGGGAATTTGTTGTACCCATGTAACAGCGTCATTGTAGCTGGTGGAGCCTTCTAGTCTAAAGAAGTGAGTTAACACTGATAAATTTTTATCTTGGAATGGGAGTATCCACTTTAGGACTTGAATAAACAACCTCTTATTCATGCCCTGCTTTATTTTGATGTTGATCCTTATGTAGATTGACAGTGGTTCTTTCTGTCCACACACAAGCATGGATGCTAAAATCCATTGGGAAAACCTATTGATTCAAAACTGCTTTCAAGAAAATTGACAAAAAAAATTGTTCTTTCTTTAATTTTTAGAAAGTCTGAAGTTCAGTTTTCTCTTTCATCAACTGAATATTCATTTCCATGTTAAAAACTTAGAATCTAATTATTAGATGCATTTTTTATTTAATTTCCACTCCCATTAACAGAAGCTGATTCTGTCTTGCTCTCAGAATTAGAAGTTTAGGTTTGGAGAGTTAGAGGTAGTAATAACTCAAAG
Source organism: Mycteria americana (assembly GCF_035582795.1). Lineage (NCBI taxonomy): Eukaryota > Metazoa > Chordata > Aves > Ciconiiformes > Ciconiidae > Mycteria > Mycteria americana. The sequence goes on along the minus strand of NC_134369.1, from coordinate 24,283,116 downwards.
TGACAGGACAGTAGTCCTTTTGCTTTGTAAATGAGATAGAGCTAAGCATATAACTCAAATAACCTTCCCTCACCCAAATCATTTACCACAAAGGAGGACAACAAAACCAAAAAGACTATTTGATCTTCATTTATACATGTCAATCAAGTATGTCTTTTCTTCCTCCTTCTCCCCTAGTTGTGCATCTTTCCCATTGCCTTGCAGCAGAACGTGGGTGGAATTCAGTGAAGGCACTTACTCTATTTTTCCCCATTTATTTTTGAATCAGCCATGATAACTGTTGTCAGTAATGTTTATGGAGGTAGTAGGAGTAACCTTTTCTTGCTGTGTTAGCTTGGGACTTTATGTGCAAGCATTTTTCCAAAATGTTGTTTTGTTTGCACACCAGTCAATTACGTGATTCTGGAAAATAGCAAGCACTGAAAGTGTTATCTTAAGTTAAACAAGCAAGTTACTGCCATTGCTGATAGAGCCACTGAATAGTTACTACCAAATAATTAATTTTTGTGTTGGTTTTTTTTTCCACAGTAACTATGCAATTAACTTGTGTGCTGAGTGTTATTTCAAGATGGATGTTCTCTTCAACTTTCTTGAGTTATGCAATACAGGCATTCTGTAGTTGATGAAACAGCCTGTAACCTGAGATCATTGCCACTGATTTGGGTGGAAAGATATCCACTCAGCAAAGTGGCCCAGGGTTAGTAACCATAGAGAATAAACTGTTCTGCCTGGAAAAGTACCAAAAAAAAAAAAAAAGAGAGAGAAAAAAGAGAGCACACAGAGGGAAAAGGTGTGTTTAAAAAAAAAAAAAGAGGTATGACTGATAGCCTTTTATCAGTGGGACTCATGAAAACTCCAGTTTTTCTGGATTTTAGTAAGGCTTTTGATACTGTCCCTCACAGCATCCTTCTGGACAAGTTGTCCAGCTGTGACGTGAGTAGGTTCACAGTGTACTGGGTGAAGAACTGGCTGAACGGCAGAGCTCAAAGGGTTGTAGTAAATGGGGCTATGTCTGGCTGGTGACGGGTCACCAGCGGTGTTCCTCGGGGTTCAATTCTAGGGCCAGTTCTGTTCAATATATTTATCAATGATCTAGATGCAGGAGTTGAATGCACCATTAGCAAGTTTGCTGACAATACCAAACTGGGAGGTGCTGTTTACTGTCTTGAGGGACAAGAGGCCTTGCAGAGGGATCTAGAAAGATTGGAACACTGGGCAATGATTAATGGCATGAAATTTAACAAGTCTAAATGCCGGATTCTGCACCTGGGACGGAGTAACCCCAGGCACAAGTATAAATTGGGAGAGGAGTGGCTGCAGAACAGTCCTGGAGAAAGGGATCTGGGGGTGCTGGTTGACAACAGGCTTAACATGTCAGCAGTGTGCCCTGGCAGCCAAGAGGGCAAACCACATTCTGGGGTGCATCAAACACAGTATAATCAGCTGGTTAGAAGAGGCGATTATCCCACTGTATTTAGCATTGGTGCAGCCTCACCTTGAGTACTGTGTGTGGTTCTGGGCCCAACAATTTAAGAAAGATGTTAAGATACTCAAATGCATCTAGAGGAGGGCAATAAAGCTGGTGGGCTGGAAGGAATGTCCTATGAGGAGCAGATAAGGGCTTTGGCTTTGTCTAGTTTGGAGAAAAGGAGGCTGAGGGTGACCTCATTGCTCTCTACAGCTTCCTGAGGAGGGGAAGTGAAGAGGGAGGTACTGATCTCTTCTCCCTGGTATTCAGTGACAGGATGTGTGGGAATGGTCCAAAGCTGCATCAGGGAAGATAAACCCTGACTTGACATTAGAAAGCATTTCTTTACAGAGAGGGTGGTCAAACACTGGAACAGGCTTCCTAGAGAGGTGGTCAATGCCCCATGCCTGTCAGTGTTTAAGAGGCATTTGGACAATGCCCTTAAATAATATGCTTTAACTTTTGGTCAGCCCTAAAGTGGTCAGGCAGTTGGACTAGATGATCATTGTAGGTCCCTTCCAACTGAATTCTATTCTATTCTATTCTATTCTATTCTATTCTATTCTATTCTATTCTATTCTATTCTATTCTATTCTAATGGTCTCAAGCCTGAAAGCATCTGGCTTCCTTACATGGGTTAGGTCAAGATACTGACTGGCCAGAGCCACGTTTTCCTTATCCGCGAAAGGAGGATAAAATTCCTTTCTGCTATGCTGTGTAAATTGTGGCTAACATAATAGGACCTCATGCTCAATTGAGACTGCTTAAGTGCAGTTAATAAATAAATATAATACTGGGGAAAAGGGGGAGGAATATGCAGGAGAGAATACAGGAAAGAGAGGAAATGAAAAAGGAAAAAGCAAGCCTATTGAAAAAGTAAAACATGACAAAGACTTAAAGATATCAAGGGGACATTAAGACATACACAAAAAAAGAAAACATTAGGAAAAAAATGGGATGAAGGACTTAGAATAAGAGTATCTAAAGGGCAGAAAAATAGCAGAGCTTAGAAAAACATTTACTTTCTAAATATGGATAATGGAAAAAACAGTGGCTGTGTCATGCAACAATGAATACCCTGTGGTAGACCATCCATCTTCCCCATGCTGGAAGAACAAGTTTCTTTCCTCTGTAATTGCTTGCATTTCTCTGTGGTATAGCCAAACGTCCTGGACCCTTCTGAGATTATGAGAACTCCACAGTGCAGAGATCCCCAAAGAGCAGAGTAGGTGCCTGTGAATCCTGGGGGGGGACGGGACGATTAAATAAAAAGAAGAATCCTGTTTTGCAGAAGAATAAGCAAAACTCTTGAGGATTAGCTATCATTCCCTCTTTCTCAGGAATTCTGTAAAAATTACATTGATGTTTTCCAAGGTGACTTCTACTTTTACCTGCCCATGTCTCATTCCACATGTCCAGTGACTCCATTAATTCACACAAATTCCTTGGTGCAACAACTATACATGTGTAGCACATACAAAAGCTACACATATGTTTTGATTCAATAAAGTGATCCAGTGAGGTACTGTCTGTAACAGATTTCTTGAAGGCAGAACCCCAGCTTCAGTCAGCAGAGTAAAACAGGTTCAGTACAAATTACTTTGTTTCATCCCTGGGCATGGCTAATCAACAGCCTGGCAGCAAAGTCTGGGCCCTGACTTCTTAAGAAGTCCTACAAGACTACAAGATGGAGTAATCAGACCAGCTAATTTAGAAATACTGATGTTTGGAGTGGGGAAGGATGAAGCTCTAGACTGGGTCTGGAAGGTTTTATTAAGTTACTGCTGCACTGTGCAAACACATCTCTTCTCTTGCTCCCTTATATCGGGCTAGGAAGAAAAGTGACCCCCAAGCATTAAGAAAGTGACTGTACTCAATTTGTGCAAACAACTAATAGAAACAGTCCTATAAACTGGGATATTCATGTGCAGCATGCATGGATTTTTCATACAGGGCAAGTATATAAACAAATTATTCCTTACTTGACCTAGGGAAACACCACGCCCACTCTGCACACAATTACATCTTTTATGTTCTGCATGAAAGAATATACTGCAAATGAATCTTAGTACAAAGTTTAAATAAAGAATTACCAAGTAATAAGTAACCCAGCCTGTCATTTATTATGATTAAACACTAAGGTAAGGTCAGTTTCCTTTAATACTTCTCAAAGAATGTACTCATTTTAGAACAGGTATGACCAGTTAGACAGAGGTCTCAAAAGACATAGTGTTCTCCTGGCTTAGTGATGCACTGTGTATTCATTTTTATTGCTGGTTTTGACCCAATTATCCATATCACAGCCAAGGTGACATGCTAAAAGCCAAGTCACACTGAGGTTATGACCCAGGACTTTCACCTGTAACCCCTCCTGTAAGGTTTAACTAAGGATCCCTTCACTTCCGTGATGAAACACTTTTCACTGCAGGACAAGATCTGTTACTGTGTTTCAAATATGAGGACTCCCAGGTTACATTTTATTCCTAAACTCCATTAATGTTGGAAGCTTTTTGTGCATAGGTGGTTAACTAGAGTAACAACCAATAAATCAGTCCTAAGTATGGAGAAATTAATTTGCTATGTACTAAAAAACGTCTTACAATGGAGAGACTTTTTGTTCTAACTTCCTAGTCTGGGTTGTGTTTGGAGAGCAAGCTGTGTAGACTTACATGTACACAGTTCCCCAATTCTACAGGAGCGCTAGCTCCTCCATATTGCTGGGCAGGATTTGTCTGGTGACAAGAATTTGTTGTGACACCCCAGTGCCTTCTCTGCTGCTCAGTTCCACCCTGCAAATCACCTACTACTGAAGTCTTATTTTCAGATTATTGGGTTAGAGATAATGCTAATCTTACAAAGTTATTGTTTACTATTTTTCTTATAGTTGCACCTAGAAACCCAAAATGAAAGGATTTAATTTAATTAGGTGTTTTGCAGACAATAATAAGAAAGAGTTCCTTCATCAGAGATCTAACAGTGTTCTTATTGGCTGGGATAAAAGCAACGGATGGAACAGATAAACCACAAGGTGGGAGTGGATTGGAAAGACTGAATAACTGTAAAGCAAACAGACTTCACTACAGCTCACTACTTGCCTAACTGATGGGAGTGGTTCGTGAGCATCACAGCAGAAAAAGGTTTTGAGGAGGGATTTAGAGGAGGATAAGGCATCAACTTTACAGATTTTGGCAAGGACTGCTTTCTGCTGCTAGGTACTGCAGCAGAGAAAAGATTTAAGACTTCTGCCTATCACTGAAAGAAACAAAACTGCTTAAGAAGTTGCACTAGGTGACCACCCCTCACTTTAATAAATTAATTGCTATAACCTATGGTGAAAGATGATTTTACTAATTGACTCAAGCCCATTTAACATCTGTAAACTGGAAAACAGTTTTAATTTTAATCTCTTGTGAGTACATATAATTATATCCTCTCTTTGTTGTTGTTTATCCTGAAGTTGATCGTGCTCCAGTAGGGCCGGAGTCCAGAAAGCATAACTGTACATTGAAATGCAAATTGCACAATAACCATCATCATAGAGACTTAAAGGGAAAATTATGAGATTTGTTATAATCTTGTATGGCTTTACAGAGCAAAAAGTATTTTGTGAAATAGAAAATATGAGTACATTTTGCAAAAATCTCAAGTCTGTGGATTGAACAAGATTGTTTCTTTCCCACTTACTTTTATGCTTTCAGTGGAGACAATTGCAGTCTGTGTTAAATACAGTTATTTGAGAGCTGATAATACCATGTTATTATTAATGTTATCTGATTTATGTTGCACTAAAATAAACATCTAAATTTAAATCAAGTTAAACTCTTAAGAATATAATAAAGCTCTCCTAAAATTGATACGTGTGCCATTATCAGCGCAAATCCTTTCTCGCCCTCCATGCCCCACTTCCACTGACTCTCCAGGGTCCCTGGATGATATTCCAGGTTTGACTGTTCATCCATTAGCCCCACATCCCTGGCAGGACCCTCCCTCTCCCACCAGTCAGGAACTTTCACTCACCTAGTTGCCTTTAACCACATATTTAAATCAAGACCAGATTTGTTGCTCAGGTTCCCTTTACTGATGTAGCACAAGTAATGAAGCATGACACCAGTCAAGCTTTCAGGCAGCTGAGTAAACAAATTTGTATGCAAATCTCTTTTCCCCCCCCTTATTTACATCTAATCCGATCCTTTTACATTTTGCCATGCATTTCCTACTCTTTAGCTTCTGTCATCAATCTGCAACACATTTTTCAATTGATTAATGACTTATCCATACAATATGCACCCATGCTAGCTCAAATCATTGTCTGCACCATGTGTTCATGCCGTAAGTATTCAAAGACTATATTCAGTCATTTTCTGGCTTTCATGTTATTAAAAGACAAAAACAGACCCTTTGATGGACTATAAATAGCCTGCTAAATCACCTCCTCCCTAGCTACCCAGTCAACCTCTCAAGCACCCCATTACTTTAGTTGCATGGTTCCAATAATTAAATCTCCTATTTTTTCTAGGCCTCAATTACATTGTTTTCACTGACACCTATAAAGTCTTATTTCAGGAAACAGGAAAATTAACCACAATCTTTACTTATTTACATCCACATAAAATAAAACCTAGCTAGAGTTGTTAAAGCACCTGGCACAGGTTTAGAAACATAATTACAATATCATAGAATCAGTCAAAACACCAGCTGTTCTTTCTCTCCTGTATCTCTTCCATCAGCTACATATCATTCACTATTTAGTGAGAAGATTCAGTAAAGATTAAAACTCATCCTAAACCATATCTATTATGCAATCATATCTTTACCTTGCTGCTATAGCTAAGCAACTATTGTATAATCTTTGGAAAGAGGCTATGGGGAATAAGTAAACAAATAACTTCTAAAAAGAAGTATTAATGTCTTCTTCTGTCATGAAGGCCAGATTACTGCACCTGTGGCACAGTTCTGCCACTTCTATTGCTCAGAAACTACTTTCATGTAATTTTGAGAATGCATTGAACAATCTACCCTTCCCACCAAGTGGAAAAACAAATAATTAATCATCCAAATAAGATCTAAAATAATTTCTACTATATACAATTGTCTGACAGGTAGCAAAAAATATTTTTAAAGGTCAATAGAGATGTGGAATGCAGAATTAAATACTGATTAATCAAGATAGGACTGGTAGTTGATACAAGAGCAAGTTAACCACCTAGTGCTGTTAACCACCTAGTGCTGTATTACTACTCTTGTTAATTTAACATCCATGAGTACAGCAAGAGAGGCATATGTCCAAAAAACTGGGCAATTTTTATATACTTGGATGAAAAAGGATGCAAGAGTGTTCTTTCAGGCAGTCTGTCAGGCATTGGCTACCGCTCACATAACAGTTAGGGGTATAATTCAACAGGTAGCCTTACAGTTTCACCTAGGGCACTTTCAGGCCAGCCAAGATATTCCTGCTGATCCAATCTGGGTTTGCATCAGATTGCATTTTGGCTGTTATATGTTCAGAAATGCAGGAAAGGCACAACAAGATTTTAATTGTCAATTAAATACACAAGGAGTTTTCCAGGAACATGTATTCTGTATGTTCACTTTAGATGCTCTTCAGAGGGTGGGAGGCTGGAAAAGAATTCCCAGGTTAACATTAGCACTAGCAGGACTGAAAATAGGAATGATGTATTGTGCAAAATGTATACCTGAAAAACATGAATGCAATGCAGAAACCTTAGTAAATGGGTGCTGCACTAAACTTAGATTAATATAGCAATTGTCTGTGATATTTAAAAATCAGCTCTTTGTGAAATATTGGACATATCCAAGTATACACACTCTTATTATTTCTCTTATTAGTAACAATTTATTCTGCAGTGGGATTAGTTATGGCACTTACATGTAACATACTTTCCAACTGGCTGATCATTCCCTGCATCAGCATAAAAGGTTGCTGTATTTTCTCCCCATTTGGTGGTGGAAAAATATGTACATACATTTCTCAGTAACATTAGTAAAACCAAGAAGCCTTGATGTAACTAAGGGTTAAAGTGCAAGAAAGACTCTCCAGGCCTGCACTTGGACTCTATGCTCCAGGTCCTCTCAAGGGACTGAGAAATTTGATTGCTTGCTTGGCTGGCTGTTTGACTTTTCCTCTAAATATAAAGTTTAGCTATATCTCTACAAAATCCAAGATTCCCCCCCCCCCCCCTTTTTTTTAAGCCAGATAAAAACTGATAAATATCTGTCAACAAGCAGTTCATCAAACAGCAATGTGAAGCTTTGGTATATCAAAGCGCAAGAGATCATAGAACAGGCATTTGTCTAAAATGTAGCCAGATTTTCCAAAGAGCTCAAGGATAATTTTTTCAAGTGCTCGGCATCCACCTCTATAAGCAAATTTTCAGAAGTGCTCAAAGCCATGCATGCTAAAAGTCTCTAAGAATGCTGCTAGTTGTTTTGGTTCTTAAAAAGAAGCCAAACTTTTCGAAAAGCCCTGTCCCCTTTGAAATATTTCTGCTAAAGGATATTACAGTATCCCTCAGTTATTATTTTGGGTTCTATATGTATCTGTAGATCTCTACAAAATAATCTTATTGTAAACCAAATTTTTTGTTAAATGAAAGATAAGCACAGTCGCTTTGGAACATAACTCTTTCATTTTGTTATTTTTGAAATGGGATCCTAGGCAGCCGTTGTATGATATACTTCATCCTTGGTTTTTGGAAATTTTATATCATAAGGACATGTCATTTTTCCATTGCTTCTATTTATAAAGCAAGCATTCTATTTTGTTCCCTTTTCATATATATCTCTTCCTACACTAATGCCTATTTTCCCCACTACAAATACTGTGACTTTTACAAAACATAATTACATCTGACATGTACTAATTAAATTGTTCTGTTGGTTTTTGGAGTACTGTAACCACACTTTACTGAACCCTTACTTCTGAATAAAATACAGAGAACAACCTCAGAAAACAGTGCTGGCTGTTGTAGTTATCAATAAGAAACTGGAAGAAAAATTGAATACAATTTAATAACAGGGTCAAATGCTACACTTACATAGATGTGTTCAACTGTACAAAAACAGAATGAGGAATGACTGTCTAGAACACAGTTTGGAGTACATGGAGGCAGGGGATCTGAGCACAGGCTGCACTTGAGTAAACATTATGCTGCCACAACAGAAAAATGAGAGAGGCTAACATCACCCTTGGATGTCTAAAGCAGAGCATGAACTGATAGACACATGAAATACCTGTTTTCAGTGTTAGTAAGACTTTCGCTGGAATACTGAGCCTAGGACTAGGAACCCCACTTCAACAAATATGGCATCTGGAAGTGACATAAACGAGAGCAAGAAGGGGCAGGGGTCTTCAAAAGACTGCAAGAACTAGAGCTTGCTACCTAAAATAAATAAATAAATAAATGTTCACTACACTTGCTGTTGCAAAAAGGATAGGTATTATCCCTTTGTCAGTGACACCTCCAGCTGGGAGGAGCACAATTCCAAGGCGATAATCAAGTCTGCCAGAACTGTGAGATATATTGATATATTTCAGGGAGGGGCACCAGTAGGTGACTGAATTATCCAGTGCCAACAGAGGTGAAAAAGAGAAGGTTTGCGCTAGTGAGATGGAGCTGAGGAAGGCTTGGTGCCTGTTCAGCAGTAGGAGTGCAGAGAAAACAGACAAGCACTGAGCAGGAATGAAGCATGGGGTCATGGCAACAGAGTTAGTTGTAGCACAAGGGTCTGAAAGTAAATCCCCTTAGGAGATGTCACTGAGGTGATCTCATGTGGACATGATGACCAAGAAGAAGGGTATTTCCTGTGGAAGATTCCACTTTTCATATGGATAATGTAGAAAGACTGCACAGTGTGACTACCAATGATCATGTAATGTTAGGTATTTCATCAAACAGCAGAAACTTTTCAACAATTTATGAAATGGTTCTTATAATATGACTTAATTCTAAAGTGGTTTTAGTCCATCTTAAGCATACCTTCCCAAGATGTTACTCTAAAGACTATTTTTTTCGGGTTTATCATTCGAACAAATTAACAGTGGACAGGAAAGGAAAACCCAGAGGGGGAAGGTAACTTGACAATGCTCATCTGACCTGAAAGTGGAGAATTCTGTGCTGCCTTTCAAAGCTGAGACACTTTTCATGCTGCCACCTTTTGCAGATGCTGTTTCTGCTGAAAAGTGCACATCAAATGTAAAATGAATCCCAGAAGACTACCAAGTACAAGGTTAGTTTCTGACTGGGTATAAAGGAAAAAATATTTCAATGAGAAAATGGAGTGTTCGAACAGGTCACCAAGAAAGGCTGGGGAACATGTGTTCTTGAGGGCTTTCGAGACCCAACTGGGCAAAGCCCTGTACAACGTGGTCTGCATTCATAGTTCACCCTTCTCTGCGATGGGGATTAGACCAGAGACCTCCTGGGGTCCCTTCCCACCATTATGACTCTGTGCTGACCCTATGAATTCACTTTTCCTCAAGGCTACGAGCCTTGGAGGTGACTATTCTTCTAACTGGAAAAGAAATCCATTTGCAAGAGAATGTTTCACTGGTCAGTGGGTACCTGTGGGGGCATTGTCCAGGTAAGCATTTCATGAGTACACATGTCTCTGCACACGAGTGTGTCCGTGCACAGATATACTTGTGGCCACAGGGCAGTGATCAGAAGTTGCGTTCAAACTTGGAGGCTCTCCAAGGCCCAAATGTCCATCATTTAGATAGACGCTGATGAAAGATTAAAAGAAATACTTGTGTATTGCTTGCCTCAGAACACCCAGGAAGGAGAGGAACTATTCTGAATTGACTGCAGGAGTTTACAACTAGGAGCAATGGGGTAATGTCAGGTAAAGAAAAACAGTTTGAACATTGGTAAAATTTCCTGACAGTGAGTGTAATTAGACTGGAATAATCTCCCCTAAGGGAAGCAATAAAAATGACATCATTTGCATCTTTGCAAACTAGACCAGACAAAGCACTGGGAAATATACTGTGGGGAATAATCCTGTAAAATGATTGTGCTAATTCTTCCCATCTATTCTTTCTTCATAGGATTGCTTCATACATGGAATGTGCCATACTCTTTTTCCTGTTACTTTATTCCCTTTCCTGTGGGCTGAGTAAAAAAACCCTGAAGGAAATGATACCATTCTAACTGAAAAGTAACATATTAAGACAATTTGCATTTTTATTTAAAAAAAGACATCTTTTCTCTTTAAAATATAGCCAGCGATAGGCACAAGAGCATATTCTAGGATATGACACGCTTCAGTACACTAGGCAATTAGGTTTGCCTTAAATTAATTATTGTTTGACATGCTGCTCAGACAAATACTCTGTGTAACAGGAGGAAGTCAGTTTGACCTTAATTATTGACTGTAAATAATCCCTGAGTTGTAACTAAGTAGTGCCTTTAAAATGTAATTATTATAATACCAGAGTTACAGAGCTCATTGATTTATAATTACTTAATTGTTTATACCCATTAAAGTACAGCTGTGATAGGTCCATCATGCCTGCATGCACTAGCCTGGAAACTGATGAAGTATCGCCAAGAACTTGGACTAATGTTATCCCCCACAGCTAAATGGCTAAATAATCATTCCAGTCTAGTCAAGGTCAGTAGCAGTCATCAGATGGCTGATAGACTGTGGGAAATGAGCTGGTCACTTCAGTACACATCCTTCAGAATAACAAGGAGGGGAGAGGGGGATACACAGGCACCTCCAGGGTCCTGAGCTCTCACCAGCTAATTCAGACAAAAAACTACTTCTTTGTGAGTCTGATTTTAAACTTTCAGGGTCCTAATGTGTAATTCACTATTGGAAGTACTGGTAACTGTGCTACTGGGAAACAGAATACCCATGTAATTACGAAATTTTCTCCTCCCCCTAAACACAGGGTATGTAGTTGTTTGCACACTTGCATGCAAGGGAGAGACGCTAATTTTGCTTCTCATGCCTTGCACCTTAACATGGTTAAGAGCAATTTCACAGAGGTAGTTCAAGCCACACATATGGTCCTCTTGTCTTTAATATATTCAGTTCTTTCTCTGCCACTGTCTGGTAATCACCATCCAGACCACTCTCTTGTATTACATGTGTTTCTCCATTGTGAGTAGAAAAAATGAGATATAAATAATAAAGCATTTAAAAGTAGTCAGCGTGACACACTTTTACTTAAATTGTAAATCCCACCTGCCAGAGGAATGGCCAATGGAAAAGCCAACACCTTTCTCAAATCTTAATTGTGAGAAACTGAAATCCTGCATTTTGTTGTAAAGATCCTACTATATTTTGCTCAAAAGAAACTGGTATTTAGAAATAATCTGTGTGGCTTTTATAGCATAAAAATTTTGACTTGGTTCAAATAAGCCTTGGTTCAAATCTTCTGCTGTCTTACAGTCAAAACCATCTTACTAGTCAAAACCATCAGCTAAGCAGCATGTGAATTCTGTGTGTTACAGAAGTAGACCCTACAAGGAATGGTAGAACTATGAACTGACTGCTCAAATAACCGTGCTAGCCATAAGAGTATTCACAAAGCAGGTCTCAGGAATAAGAGATTATGTATGTTCTCAGTATTCATACAAATCCTTACATATTTCTTAAAAATGCAATATATTTTGAAAGCCTGAGAAAACTTGTTCTTTGTTACACCATTAAAGAAGTTTCTACTATGAATTTCTTCAGAGTATGCCCAAGACACTGAAAATGAGGATGAAGATTTTTGTGCAAGCTGTACATATAGTTTAGGGGTTAAAGCAATTAACCCTTTAAGGATTTGAAGACCATGTTCCAGTCTCAGGCTTTCCTAGTCTGTACAGCATGGAGGAAAAAAGAATACCAGCACTGTTCATCTCAATTTCTGCACTTCTAAAAAGGGAGTATTAGTCATGTAGGTTCACCAGTCAGGTTATGTCTAAATTCCCCATGGTAAATGAGACTACAGAAATGCAAAGTATTCTAGTACTGTACAATCCAGATGGAGTGATAATGCCCTGCTTGTTATTACCAACATTCCACAGCAATTAGGGAATTGCAGCAGAATCCTAAATCTATGGGAAGAAAATCAGATTGCCTCAAAGTGTGGTCCTGTGCCATCATGTGACTGAAAGTGTAGGATTAAAGGAATCACTGTCTCAGTGTTTCTTGTGTACTTTTTAGTTTATAACTGAAAGCATTGTTTTTTTCAACTGTCAGTTATGCAAATACAACACAGGTCCTTGCCCTTCTATGTACCCTCACCAGTCATCAAGGCTTTTCAGCCAAACTCTGCTCCCAGTTCTACCTGCACAGACCTATTCCTTTCAATCTTTCTGTGATATATCAACAATAGGCAAAGAACAACTTGCTTAAATGCAGGAGCCATCCATTCCCAAGTGTTGATTCCCTTGGAAAGGTGATAAGCTCCTCTTACCTATTCTGCTTTTTCAGATACAGCATGAAGAAAAATCATAAATAAAAGAATTCATTCATTCATTCACAAAAGTTTCATTTATCTTCCTTAGCTGCAATGCCTACTGAAGAAAATAATGTTTACATTGCTGGCATCTTGTGATTTTCTTCTTCTGTGACCTACTGGCATTTCTTACCTCAGGCTTAGAATATAAACTCTCTAGTGCAAGCACCATCTTATCTTTCTGTATTCCTTCATCATTATAGCCAGAGCAAGAACAGTAAGAAATAACTTTTTTTTTTTAAACAGAAGTATTTGGAAGACTAGTTGGTATGTGAAGTGTATCCTGAAAAAGTAGAGTATTATATAAATACTATGGACAGCTGGACTTTTCTTAGTTTCCAAAATTTTGAGTTTATTTCCTATAGTATTTTACCTTGGCAGAGTGTAGCACTTGGCTAAAATAATCAGAGGAACTTCAACCAATAAAAGTAACTGTAGATCCAAAAGCATAAAATGCTAAAGGTTAAAACTGGTATCAAAGTCACCCTGTGTAGGAAGTAGCAAAGACACAAAAAGTAAGCAAGTCAAAATACAATATAGACAAGAGGGAGAAAGATGCAATTGTGAAGAATTGGTAATTAAATAATCACTATAATGCAAAAAATAGTTACTTTCCTGACATTCAAAGGACCAAAAGAAGGGAAAAATAAAAACATAAGATCCTTTTTAAAAGAAGCTGACCGGATTCTGTGCTGGTAACTCAGGGACTGAACTTCTGGTAAGCCCAATGACAAGAGCAGCAGAGGTTATAGTTTTGTTTTTGCAGTATCTGGTGAGTTTGCAGTATTTTTGTTGGATATTTTAGAACAGTAATTCCTAACTGAGGTCTGGGAGTGGTTCTTAGCTGATCACTAGAACTGCAGTGAACAGCATTTTTGGTCAAAACTTAACTGAGGCAGTGTAGGATGACCTTTAAGAAAATCTGAGGTTTGCTTTTGATCCATCAAACCACAACATTCAGGAACAAAGAAAACTAAGGAAAAACAGGGAACCTGGAAGCCCTGTGATTTGCGTATATGCACTGAGATACTTTAAAGACCTGATTTTCAGAGATGACTACTCGATACTAAAAAACCCCAAACAAACAAAAACCCCACCTCATCAACACACAAGGACTGTGAGCACTCAGAAATAAAATTTTCCAGTTCCACAGTAAACCCTTATACTGGGATAAGTTAAACAAATAACACCTCCCCCAACAATTCCTAACAGAAGTCAACTACTAATTCATTCAATATTTTTTTTCCCCACTGGACAAAAAGGACATAGTAGTGAGGCATTCCCCAATTCTGTTATCAATCCCTGCTCCAATATTTAGCCTGTATCTAGGAGTGTCTTTCTGCTTCTGCATCACCCTGTCTGATAAGGAGAAAACCTTTCTTCTTCTTCTTCCTCACCTCATGTGGGCATACAGGTGTAGGGTCCTGCACCTCTACCCTCTGTAATAACTGTGTATGTGGAAAAACAACAAATGTATTGTAACAGTCGTCTTCTCTATTGATGGCGAGGCACATCCTTAAGGAATGTTCTTCCATAGGAGGTGATCGGGCAGAGCGGTTGCTGAAGGGATGTCCACAAGTGCAGACAGAAAGGGCAGTAAGACCATATAACACAGTCCTAAGCTTGTGCAATGCATGTCCTAAAGAGACCTGCTCATTCAAACTCATCAGCAGAGGCTTGCTTTCTCCTCCTCCAGTACTGCATGAACTCACTCTATTTTTCAGAAACATTATCTATATATAAAAATAACCTGTGCACAAAAAGCTACTAATAAAAAAATTTAATTATAGTAGTACCAACAAGGTAGGGCCTTAGTTTTTTAAAGCGTTTGTGTACATAACAAAGAGAGAGCCCCTACACCAAAAAAAAAAAAGTATGATCAAAGCATAAGACTAACCTTGATAATTGACAGTCTTACCTGAGGACACCAAACACCAAATAAATAGAGACACCTCGCTGTGTTTCACTCCTCAATTCATCCTCCCAGAGGGGATGTTCTGCAGGCATGATGCCCTGTTCATACAGGACCTATTACTACAGGGTCTAGCACATTTTTAACCCTTTTCTGACTGAGATCTGTAAGTAGTAAAATACAGACTGGTGTTGCTCCTAATTAAGTATCTCAGTTTCCACCCAGAGCACTTTTCTGTCAGCTTGAAGGAACACCCAGGACTGGCAAAACAGACACCTTGAATTAGCACAAAAGTAATACGTGTTGACATGCATAATCTCAGCAGATTGTCCCACTTTTCCACCCACTGAATTCTTGTTGCTAATCTAATTAATTATTTCAGATTATTTCAGATGGTCACTTGGCAAGTGACAGCAAAGATAAAATGGTCGGGTATCTTGTGACACATACCTGGTTTTTGTCTGCCCCATTTCCAACACACTTTTCTTTGTTCTGTTTCTCTCCTCATTTATCTCCTTCCTTACTGTTCACCCATGTTGCCTCTGCTTCCCAGCTTTTGGCAGAAGTTTAAGATACAAAGAATTGTTTAAGATACAAAGAATCTGATCGAGTTGGAAGCTCAATGTATCTGTCTCTTTTTCCTACATTTTTCAATTTATTGCCTCTGTTCTCCTCTGTGTCCCTTCCCCTTTTGCATCCTTTCTCAGCTCTCTCATCTCCAATATTACCTGCTCCTCACTTTGCCTGTAGGCTTTTCATGCAGCCCTCACAAACTCATCCACCACCCACTAGTACGGTGTTGATCTACAGCCTACAGCTAGAGCAGAGGGCCATGGTGTGCTGGGTATAACCCATGGAACAAGAGGATAGTCCTCACCTAGAGATCTTGCAGACTAAGTATTTGAAGACACAAGGAGTGAAGCAAACAAGGAGGATGCAGGCCATTTTCATGCGTTCTGGGAACAAGTTAGAGGCACTGAAAGTGTAAAGTGGTGGCTCCTTTGCCGAGCACAAAGGGGATATATTTTCCCTTCCTCATTCTCCTACTCCTTCACCTCAGACTGAGGCTAAACAAAACCATGAACAATCATGGTGAAACAACCAGGGAAGCCACTAGAGTTTTTGGACTTGAGATTATCTGGAAATTTATATTTAGCATTGACATATTTTCAGTAATAACAGCACACACACACACAAAAAATAAAATGGTCCATCTGCCAAAGAGCTCTCTTCCCAAGAGAAGGGATACCAAACAGCAAAACTCCAGTTGTAATGCAAGAATGATAGTTAACTAGTATGTGTACATGTGATAAATCTCACAGAAGGGACTCTTTTGGAGGTAGTAAGTGAATGGAAGCAGTACTTTAAAAATCGTAATGCTCATTTATGGGGAAAGCAAGAAAAGCTGCACAGGCACGGGAGTGTGGGAGCAAACAAGATCGTCTCTGCAGAATGGATGGGTTCATGAAAAACTAAGGGCATAGCAAAAGGAGGGAGGGAGTGGATCAGAGCTCCTTTGAATGAAAACCTGGTGATTGTCAACCTTTTATATCCACCATTCCTGCACTCCTCGCAAGTGACTCATCTCCATTCAGAAAACGCTGCCTGCATAACTAACACTATCCTTATGAAATGTCTCATCCAAATTCCACCTAACTCATCTGGAAAAAAAATACAGAAATTGTAAAGACATGCCAAAAAGTTAAGCAAGGTCCACTAAGTGAGTGCAGGAAATAAATCCAGTTATTGTATTTTTTAACTTGAATTTCAAGTATTCCCATGGCATGGAAAGAGTCATAGTATGACTAAGTCCGTTTGTATAAAAACATAGCCCTTGTACTATAAAAAAGTCTTTCTTTATTTAAAGAGGACTAGTATAAGTGTGTATTTTCTTTTATGCAAACCCTACTCTAGAAGAGCAGAATTCTTTAATAAAAAGGCTTGAGATAAAACTCAAACCGTACCAAGCGCAGTATTTCACAAAGCTCTTGTTATGTTGGAACAATTTAACATGCTGCTGGCAATGAATACAATAATTGCATTCAGTCAGACAGAAAAATTAAAGACCGAGGACCTGAATTCTTTATCATCATAGGTCTTATACTAGATCAGAAACATTCCCTTGTTAGTTGCATCATCCTATTTTCTCTTTGTGAAGTCACTAGAGGGCATCATCACCTACTCAATCTTGCCTGCAGACCAGGTCAGAGCATTCATACCCTACCCTCCAGAAGCTCACCAGGGAACAGAATGGGTGCACCTGCACTGCTGCCTGTAGGATTGCCCTCTGCAGAGCTCTGAAAACTCAGCTTTCCAGTTGTTCCCACAGCCTTAGCAGAGGGGGACCTGCAGGGCACCATGAAAATGGCCTACTTTGGATCACAGCACAGAGGAGTACTTGGCTCTCAGCACCCTTTAGTGTTCAGCACACACACTGGAGGAGCCTGGAGCACTCACCCTCTGGTTAGTGCTATCATCTGCTTCACAACCACCCCTGAATAACAGCTCCCTCTCAACTATCTCTTAAAAATGGCACTACTGAACAGAGATCTCCATCAACTGCCTAATACTCTCACTTCTTTGTAGAGTTATCTGTAAAGGTGCTTACATAGCGACTTTTCCAAATTGCCCTGGCAATTTGGAAAGACAAAGTGCTGAATAGACCATGAGAAGATGATTAGCTTTGTTAGACCGAGGGCAAGAATCATCTCCCACAGATTCATCATAAATGTGTCTACTATGCAGCACTCATACAACAACCCAAGTCCCATTCTTACACTAGCACTTTTTACAGTGAGCATGCCAGGGGAAAGATCTGGGTGTTGCATGAACTACAAACACAGGGGAGAAGGGCCAGCCACCGACTTGCGTATTTGCACACAGCTGCTTTACCCCCATTCTTTATTTATCCCTTTCTCTCTTGCTTCTTGTGCTTCCTAAAAAGTGGCAGGTAGGTCATCTCCATGGCTTGGTATTCATCACCATGAGCACAACCTCCACTGTCCCAGGATTCCTTAATAACATCACTACTTGGACAGCTTTGCTGAAGGTAAAGCATGCATACACAAGCTGGGAGGCAGGGAGCTTCTGAGCTATGCACATCCAAATTCACAGCAGGGTGAAACCCAGGCACATGCTGTCCCCTGCATATCACCACCATGTCCCAGCCCCACAACCTGGGAGGGGTGTGGACATGATGGGGCCACAGGACTCATGTTCCCCTGTGTGTGCCCAGGCACAGCACAGGGAGCGCCTGCTCCTCAGCTAAATGCAGGGCAGGAGAGTTTTCTCTTATGCCTCACTGCCTACATTTTCTACATTAATTTCTTCTGTGGGTGGAAAGCTGTAATGTCTTGAGAAAGGTCTTCATCCATCAGAGGACTTGGAAGGAAGCACCCCTTTTTTCTGATGGTGTTCAGAGAGACGGCAGACAAGTGACACGATGGCTCATTGCATGCAAAATACACCTATGTCTCACCAGGGTCTTCCAAAAGCAGCTTTGGGCCACCTCCAAAGCCTGGAGCAGTGCAAAAAGCACCTGAAGTTCTGGTGTCAGAAACACCTGTTATACAAGGAACAGGTCTACAGGTCATAAAGAGTATGTGGCATTTTGATTTTTACCTGGGATTTTCCCTTCAAAGGGTGGGTAACTGGAGCTGTTCTATCCAGGCTGATTCCCAAGTGCATGCTTTAGTTTGGAGGCAATAAATAAGCAGCAAGTGTATAGCCCTGCACTATTAGCACTGGTGTACCTGGTATAATGTGCAAGAGAGCAGCTTTATCAACTTGTTAGCAAAATAGATTGAATGTTGGAAGCACAACAGGAACTGGAGGAGGGGAGCTGGAGGGGACTATGATATTTATCACTAAAAAGGTGGAGGGGCAATGCTCTAAAAGGCAGGTAAGGTAAGTAGGTAGGTAGAGAAGAGAAAGAAGGGGAAAACATTGGAAATAGATCCCAATTAAAGGGGATCATTTATATTCAGATTGGGGCACAATGATCTTGTTAGCTGTATTGTCTGAAGCCTGGAAAAGATGACACATTTGCATTAGAAAAATCAAAGGAGGCGGCTCAAGTGGGGTCATAAGTCTTAACAATTTTGGGTATCAGAAACTCCAAACCTGGTTAAAAACCTCTGTGAAAATTTCGTGGAACTTTCTGTGATGAAAATTATCAATGTTTTCACAGAACACCAAGAAAAATTCACTTTAGAGCAAAAGTTTGCTTTTTCCTATAGGTACTGAGTCATGAAGGTTTCCCTGGACTGGAAAGAGTGGCTCCTACCTTTCTGTGTACATACAATGGGAGGATACTTGGTGATCATTATTCACTAAAGCTCCCATACTAGGCAAAGGTACAGTCTGAGTCACTCTAACAGAAACCCACCCATTCCCAGGCCTACAGCACTTACTCACAAGCCAGCATTTAGATATACAAATAACAACACATTGTTATAAGCAGCTTGTCCAATAATATTTCCTTTGTTTCATCAAAAAAAGCGCATCAGTTTTGTACAGTTGGCAGTGAACATGCAAAGAGGAATTTGAAAAAGCAAGACCAGCCAGAAGAGCAGCCTCTGCCAGTCTGATTGCAGGCATCGCTGATGTCAGATGATGCATCAGAAGCTTAGGGTGCTAATGACTTGTTGATATGTTTGACATTACGCAGCTATCCCTTGGCAGATATTTTCACGATAGGTATTGTTTTTATAGATGTTGCCATATTACTCACAAGCTGGAAGTTTCAAGGGAAAATTTTGAAAACAAGATGAAAGCTCTAGGGGACAGGGAAGAAGTGAGAGAGAAAGCTTGTCTGAATCCTCACATATACTTAGTCCAAAATACAGAAACATGAAATACCTTGTCCTTGGTCACAATGTTACAGAATTGGAAATGTAGGACACCTGACTTCATCTCCTCAGCTACAGTCATTTTTTTGTATTCATGTATACATATATAATCAGTTGTAGTCCTTGAACAGAAGTTAAAACATAATAAAAAAAGAGGAGGCAATTTGAAGTAACAGATCTAACTAAATTATAATCTTGAAATAATCTGGCTAGTTTATCTTCTTTGGTTTTTTGTCTGTCTTTCCTTTGGAGATTTGCAAGACAATTTTTAGAACCTAATTAATTTTTTGCATGAAGAGGCACTCCTTTCATTTTGGAGAATGAATCACATTTAACCTGCAGATGCTAGCCATTATAGCAAAACTGTCTGTCCACTGTGACAGACAGATTATGAGAAAATAAATAGAAAGTGACATTCACATTAGCCTGAGAGTGTTTTTGGCAGCCATCAACTGGCTTTTCTAGTTACTATGACTTTAAGCCATCATCACTTTTTCATTACAACTACCCAATTGAGTAGGTTAGGTTGCCAAATAGCTTTTCCAGGCATTTATTATGACAGTAATGTTGTTTATGTTTGAAGTTATCAAACCCCTTCTGAGTGAATTGCTTGCTTAAGTAGAAAGTATCTTGCTGTCAGCTGAAGACTGGCTGTGTGGGGCAGTTTTGGAGTCAAAGCTCTTTAGGCATGGAGGAGTGCAGATCCAATTGCAAACAGGGGAGAAGAATTCATTAACACATTTTTGGGCTGCATATCCAAGGAAGTTTGTTCCAGTAGTGATGATGCTGGAAAAGATGATATATTCTTACAAGGGACTTTGCATAAAACAAAAATGTGTGTACCTATATGAGAAGGAAACTGAGCAATAATACCAATTCAGTGAAGTATGTCTAAGAAAGAATGGGGGGTGGGGGTGGGTGGAGAATGAGTTCTTTCTAGGTAAAAGAATTAAGAAGTATGGAAAAGATTTCCATAACCATGCCAAAGAAAAAGAGATACAGTTGTTGTGTTTTGCACTTCAGCCAGAAGTGCAATCAGTTCTTTGCAGAACACATGCAGAAATAGGGCTGCTTGGGAGAGCATATGTTCTAGGGTGATTTATGTCAGCTAAATAAATGTAATTAAAGATATAAAGGACTGAAGCAGTAAAAACAGGACTGAGCTATTTAACCAAGTGTCACAGCTTTGCATGACTGATTATTCATGAACTACTAGGTAGTTAACAAACATAAAATGTGATTCATAACCTCTAGAAAGAAAACAAGCTATTTATTAAGAAACCTAACTTTATGATGCTCCTAAAACTAGTATAAATATTTGAATTCCTTTCTAAAAACTTTCTTAAAAACATGAATAAATACACCCATTCACATAATGCACATATATACATACATATATTTCCTAACTGGCAGTTAGAAAGTAAGCACTAATGTATGCAATATAAATGCATACTCCAAAAGCATTATGCAATTAGTTATCATTTCTACCAAATTCTTACCATCTGTTTTTATGGAGATCAACTCTATCAACTAAGGAATGCTAAATTAGCAAGCCTTTAAAAAAGAGAAATTATCCACAAAATTATCCTCTGATTGGGCTGAAAGCTCCTCTTCACAGATAAATAATTGAGTAGTGTACTAAATCATGACTATAGAGTGTGTTAACTACTCTTCATTAACTCTTCACATGCAGTGATTGCAGCTCATTTACTCCATCAGTTAGCTGCTAACACTGACTGCACTACAAGCATATATACACGCGAGGGTTAATGTGAGAGCCACTACAACACTATGAATTACCAAGTCATTGCACAGCACCTAGGAAATCCCTAATTATAGCTCACAATTTGGTAATGAACTAAACATATAATTCTGCAAAACAATCTGTTAACGAAAAAAGCAGAAAGTAATTCTTGTTTATTCATCTGGGCATCACAGCAGGAAGAGAGATTAAGTGTTCATTTCCATGTGATTTGGGGTTTTTGTTAAACCTTCTCTTTTTCTTCTTTATTTCCCCCTACCCATTCTGCTGCTAAGTATGACTATTTCTCTTGGTTTGTTGGGGTTTTTTTGCAATAGATGAGGTACAGTATGTAAATATATATAATTATAAAAAGTCATGCCATTATAAGCATGCTTTATTATGAGCCTGCTTTAAAGTAAAAATAAAACGAACACCAAGGAATTGCTATTAAAGGTAATTACCATAAAATAATGTTGCTTGACTATCAAATGCTGGAATTGGATATTGCTACAGTTGCCAGTGCATTTGTAGTTGAACTATTCAGGTATTATGTGGAAGTAATTTTCCTGGAATGTCCATCTGAATCAAACATTAAATTTCACAGACTAGCTTAAACATGGATATTACAGCTTTTCTTTCAGGGTAAAATCATGGCACAACTTCTGCAGGATCTGTTTTGGAATTGCCGCATCATAGTTACATTTTCCTTCATCTGACGTTACTGACATTTTATTGAAGAAGAAAAATATATTTTTTTATGCATGTAAGCACCAAAAAAACCCTCTAAAACCCCTTCATATCAATTTCTAAAATTATTTTCCATCTTTTTTTGCTTCAGTACTTAATGAATAATATATATTCAGATTTGTTCTGTTTTGATTGCAACTACAATCCAAGTTTGTTCCAAGTTCCGTGGAACAAATGAAGGCTTATGTTTAAAAATCCTTTATGTCATATGCTATTACTTTTAGAAATGCAGTAGCCCTTTATATCGTTGCTGCTATATCTGACTCCACTGCAGCCTTGCTTGCTTTTCTTTGCCACCAGTTGCAGCTAATGGAAAAGGACAGATTTTGCAAGGAATCTGCAATGGGATGTTCAGCTTTCTCTCCTCTCACTGGCTAAAGTTTTTGTTTTTCTTACTACAGCCTGGGGATAAATAGTCATAATAAAAACATATATTCTCATTGTCCTCCTGGAAATTCTGTAGAATTTCATGTCTAACCTTTCTGTAAAAACTTTATAAAATCTATGAAGCTCAGCTACAGCAATATCATTCTTTAGAATTCAGTAGGATGGATTACAACATCTTAAAAAAAAATTTATGCATGACTTGAAAAAATTTCTACTGGACTTTGCAGAATTTCCTCCCTTCATCTTTTCAACAAAATTTATCCGCAGTGCTTAAATGCAGTTTTGAATCTATGTCCCTAAAGATACTAACAGCTGTAAAACAATGTCAGTAAAATAAAGGCAGACCTACTTCCAGAAAAGCATGCATAGTTATGCAAAACATAAATTAATGATATGCTCATAGCATTAGATATGGAAGATACTCATGGAGGTTGTCTAAGCTGCCTCTCTATTTATGAAGGCTTGAAACATCTAGAGCCTAATACAACCAATACCAGAGTAAGTAACCTTGTGTGGTATCTGTTACTTGGACAACTGAACTTCCTGTGTACTAAGCACCTGCTCTGAATTATCCTCCAAGCCTGCTTTGTTTCAAGAGGCTTTTGTAATAGCAAAAGAATTAGCCTCAGTGTTTTCATACTGCAACATTGTCAGCCCAACAGAGGAAGATACACAATGCAAATGATGACCTGAGGACTTGGGAATTTAATAAACAAAACCGCCACATGCAAACTCTGGTGGGTACAGATTCCTCTAATATGTATGAGTGTTGATTTTAGAGAGAGATGGAGTGATCTCACTGGAATAAATTGTTGTATAAGTGTGGAACATCGCTCTTTGACCTGCTGGATTTGGACAGCCCAGCTCTGGGCTGACATGCGACACTCTAACCCCGAAGCTATTCTGCAGATACTCAGTAAGACTCTGGCAGAAAGCCAATGGTCCCGTTTTTAGCTGGAGTCAAGGCATTTAGGCTGTATGACATAAGCATTTGCACTGCATGATAAAAAGAGTTTGTGGCATCTAATAAACTCAGTCTCTGGTTCATGTAGGTACTCACTGCTGTTATTATTGTTGTGGTTAATAGTAGTAGTGCTAATATCAGAATAGCAACTGCCAATCTCAGTAGGGACTGAGCTTTGTGAAAAAAATAAATCTATTAAAAGCCAGAATCAGTCTCAAAGAATTTATGCTGGAAATAAAATTTCAAATTTTATTTAGCTGCAGCTGAGAGGTCATGAATCACTGCCATGTTTTAAGGCAGAGTAACACAAACCAAAGCAAAAGATCAATTTGTGTGCATTTATCAGCCTATGACCTAGAGAGCGTCAGAAGCTGATCAGCTGAGAGTGTCAGAAGGTCTGCCTTGTTGTCGCCCCCATTGCAGGGCAATAACCCCTGGCAGACAGGTGTGGCAGCCCATCATGCTGCTAATCTCTTCGTTCAGCCCAGCATGAATGGGTAGAGCTGATGAATCAGAGTCCAAAGGGTGGATGTGAGAGCATTATCTTGCTGCTACCTAGAGAAATGGAGGCAACATTTCTCCTGTAAGCAGGACCATTTCATCTGTGTTGGTCCTTGCCCTCCAGAGCATGGGGGCCTCCTTGGCTAGGAAATACAAGGAGCAGAATAAATTCCGCACCACTAGGGCAGGAAGGAGCTTTGCACTTTGCAGGGGAAATGAAACTCACATTCTTGCCATAAAGGCCAAAATCCCAGTGCTTCAAGCTCACCAAGGGCTCAACTAAAAAGGCAGCCTTCAGCCAGGGGTGCTCAAGTGCCATCTGGTTTTGTCACCCCTGCTTCCCTGGGACTGCGAAGCCCACTCAGTTTGCAGATCCTGCCACTTTGTCCCTGCAGGCAAACTAAACCCTGCGGTCCCCAGGGCCATTGAACTCCCTGGCCCCATGCATGCTGCTAGTGGGAGCAGCTAGTCCTAAAACATGCTGGAAACTGCTTGAGAAAGTGGTAAAACATGCTAGGGTTGTTGTGAGAGTGTAATGGCATAAACGATCAAGCAAGGATTGTTTCTTCCCTGTTTAATTTAGCAGCTCAGATAGAGCCACAGAGGCCATATGCATTTTGTTCCCATCAGAGTTTCCCAGAGTGATTATGTCCAAGTGCCACTCTGTGCAGAACGGACCAAATCCACCTCCTCTATCACCCCATTCATTTCAGCAGAATTATAGGAATTCACTCGGGTGAGAGAAACACTGCACAGTTCATGCTGGTTTGATCTGTCGCAGTTCTTGAGACTTCACTGAAAATACCCACAGGGAGAGAGACCGGCTACTGTAAAATGTCTCATCTTTCTCTCCTCTAGTCCTGGTTAGATATGGTTTCTGAAGGGCTTCCAGACAAAAATTTTTGCTTTTTTGTCATTATTGGTTTGCTTCAGCTTGAAATTAAAACTGAAAAGTTAAAAAAAAAAAGCTTGCTTCTAGAAACAGATGAATGCATAACGTTTGAACGGGTCAAGAAAGAGGGTTTTTTCCTTATAATCAACTTGCCAAAATTCATTTTGCAGTGAAACTATTCTTCCTTCAATTCTGCCTTCCCTTCTTTCATTAAACTCACACTGAAATAACACTCTTAATCCCCAAGAAGCATCAATATTTTTGCTGCAAAGTGTTGCACAATTTGTGGTATGGACTAATGCCATGCATTAGCCATGAAGCAAGGTTTGACGTAGCTAAAGAACATCAAGTACAATACCACATTTTATCAAAACCAAAGAGCAGAACAATGCACACAAGGCTCTTGCAAATATACCAGACCCATCAGATTTCAATCTGATAAAGTCAATACAGAGAAGAAATATAGGGTACAGTCTGTCTTCATTAATACAGAAATAAGCCCAGCAGTTCCATTCTCCCTCTGCACTGTGCTCTTAACCCAACAGACTTGGGGACCAGCCTCTCAGGCTGAAATATTGGAAGTTTGGTGTTTAAAGATCTGTGCTTTTTTCACCAGAGCCTACGGCCCTCAGAAATGCCACTGAAGGGACTTGCCCAACTTCTCCCTCAGGCAGAAGGACCACACAGCGTCTTGGTTTCTTGGGAGTGCCTCTCTGCAGACCTTCAGCAGGGGACTGATCTCTGTCCCCAGCTCTGCCTGCAGCTAAAAGGGAGGCACCCACATGGATAATCCCTTAGCCGGCAGAGGTTTAATGTCTGCCATATGGCTTACCATGGTTTAATGTGCCCCTTCTAATGAGGAAGAAATATGTTAAAGAATAATGTGGGGTGCACCGCAGGGAAAGCTAGAGAGCAGTTGTAGCAGGTCCGGCTGAGCTCTGGCCATTGGTGTTGAAGCAAGGTGGCTCACCAGCACCACAGCCATCCCTTGCCTTCCAGCCGTGGGTGTCAACACCAGGAGCACCAAGGACACCAGGGGTGCATCCCGGTGTACAGCAGGCAGCGCAGTGGAGACAGGCCCCAGCTGCTTTCAGCTGGAGCTTGCAGGTCTGGCTGTGGTTGCATGGAGCATTACGTGGGCTAATTGCCCAGGGGTTTACCCCATTTCCCAGGCATGTTTGGCTGTTGGCCACATGCTCCCAGTTCGAATGCCACCAGTACCTGAGCAGGCTAAATGAAAGCTACCTTAGGTCCATCTGCATGCCCAGCTGACATCTGTTATGACACGGGTTACGTACATGGACAAGTTAGGGGAGTAATTGTCCATGTGCCTTCCATTGTCCCATTACAGGAACAAAAGACCTGATCAGATGGATCAGTTTGTCTGTCAGAGTGCAGGCCAGCACCATGCAAAAGCGTGCAAGCCAGTCCAAACACCAGAAACAACATCACTCTTAGAGCAGCGATCCACCTAACAATGTAAGAAATGAACCCTGCTAATTAAGGAGCTACAACAACCCTAGGCAGCAAGTGTAAAAACACCTGAGACACATTTGCGCTGCACCAGGCACTGTGCACAGGCAGTTCAGCAGAGGGGCTATACTAATTTTGTGGTTAGCCTGCTTCCAGCACCCAGCCTGGCTGCTCACAGTGACCCAGGGCACCTCAGCGCTGCACCTTGCCCTGAGCCACACCTGAGCTGAACCTGGTGGCTCTGACACAGGGGGAGCCTCAGCACACCACCATGCTTTTCTTAAAAACACAGCTCTTACTGGCATCACCAGGTTCCTCACTCACTTTTTCTGCTCATTTTTGGGGGAAATGTATGGGGTGCAGGTTGCAGAGGGGCCTGACTTCACTGTATAGCCTGGCACAGTCCACGCTGGGCTGTGCTTCTCTTTGGTGGAAACAATGGGATTTGGGTTATGTTCCCTGGAGCCCCGTCTTCATGGTTTGCATTCTTGTTCATGCCTCTGGTGCAGGGCCTAGAGGGAGGAGGGATGGAAGGAAAAGCATTGACTCCCAGTGCTGGAGTCCAAATAACGTAACTCACCATTGGCACGTTTAACAACAAAAGATAAATCCTCTATTGGTGTTAGGCACATGGTGATTGGAAAAGCTGAGCAGAGTGAAGTGCTAAAGAGAAGATAAATGAGGAAGAACACACTGCTAAAAACTCATGCTATGACTTGTGTACAGTAGAGCCGAGGTTTTGCTTAGTTCAGTAAATATCCTAATTTCGACACCAATCCAAAACTCCTTTAATGAGACACATGGAAATCTTGCAAAAAGAGCCTTCCAGTGCTCTGACTTTGGAGAGTTTGAAAGTTATACTGAAGGAGTGATTTTCCCCACCATGTTTTCTCCTTCAATCACAACTGAAGCCAGATAACACAAAAGGTGAGTGAAATATTTTTAAAAGGAAGAGTTTCTAAACCTTTATTGTATTTGTTATGGGCAAAGACCTAGTCTCCCTGAACTGGTTTGTTCTATGCAGTAACCAAAATGATTTATTTTGTCAAGTCTCGTTTCAAAGGGCAGGTAATGGACATTTTGTTATTTCATTAAAGAAGAAATGCACGAAGAGCAAAGGTTGGTCTGATTTATGGTTTAGCTGTCTGGTATATGTTATGGCTTGGATTTACATTAAACTATTGTGACTTAGAGTCCATAAATGGAAAATGAGAAATAGAGACCATAAATGGAAAATGTTTAAAAGACCATTACATAACTGAATAAATGGGCTGAAAATGTTGTCTGCATGCCTCTCCCACACACATTAGCTGAGGATGATGGCTTCATCTGAGATTGAATCTGATCTGTTGCCACTACACATATTGCCAGGCTACAGCAAATATTACAAATCACATATAATTATTTTTTAAAGAACAATGAGGGAAAACAAATATAATCAGGTAAACTGACTCCTTTTGCAACTTTACCATCTCCTCATTAAGTTTGCTCTACCATTACCACATGTAACATAAAGAGACAAGAAAATGAGAGATATAAAGAAAATCACCTTTTTCATACAGAAAATAAAGGGGATGATTACTAGGGGACAAAGGTTTACTTCCCAGGTGCTTGGTTTAGCACCCTCATTTCCAGGTAACCATGGGGTTACGCCACCAGCCACCAATAGAGCAGCCAAATATTTCGCAGGTTACGTGGCAGGAAATGCAGGGTCTGAACATGAGGCACTGAGAAGGCAAAGCCATCAGCTATGCCTTCTGTACCAAGCTGTGCCCCATCACCACCGAGACCATGCATTGCTACAGCCTGTAAACCAAGAGAAACAAAGTCACCTCAGGAAAAAAATCCTGCTATTTTTTGGCTACCTGATTCAAAAGCCACCATAGCATTGCCAAACAAGCACTGGGGAGAGAGACAAGCTTGTGTGACCTACAGAGACTCTGCAGCAAATGCCATGGTACCAGCAAGCACCCAGCCTCCACCAGGTACTCACTCATTGCTGGGATTTTGTTCAGAGGTGTCCAAAAGTCCGCAGAGATACAACTGCTATTCCTGGGCAGCTCCCCAGTGGCCTGTGCTCGCTTTGCCAAATCTTTCTTCCTGGCATTTAAAAAAATAGTGGTTTGCTGACATTTTCTTGTGAAAACCTCTCAAATGCTTGATCACCTGTGTTTATAAAATTCTTCCACTGCTAGTTTGAGCTACCTCATAAATTTCACGCATCTGCCAGGTTCTTTGTTTAGACTGTATTATTCCATACAATGAACAGAAATGTATCGGATTAACAGAAACAAGCCACAGGAGCATCCTCGCCCTGGCGCTGCCTGCATGGCCTGGGACAGCCCCTGTCCTCCCCTGTGCAAATGTGCGGATCTGTCCTCAGTAAAATAAGCTGTTCTCTGCTAGGCAAAGGCTCAATGGGTGATAGGTGCTGTGATGACAGCTGTGAGGTGCTCAGATCCCAACTATAAGGCTCATTTCAGGGTGTTTGCTTTTAAGTTCAAGTATCAAAGGGCATCACCTGGCATTGCTATGCACCCCTTCTTGTCAGTTTCTAGGAAGGGTTTAAGGTTTCTCAGTCAGTTGTGTTGACTGATTCTCCATGTGCCTCTACAACTTCATTTTACAACAGCAAAGTAAATCTGTTATCAGTTCATAATTAAATAAATATTAATCTGAAGCACTTCATATGAATGCAAATAGCTGTTTATGAAGATTTCTCCCATAATCAACTTGAAATGCCTCTTAATTATTATTTTTCCTGACATCTTCATTTCATGGACAATTCAACTAAAATCTGTGCTGAAAAGTTACATCACATCTTAGATTTCAGGTTACTTCCCTTTAAATGCAAGGGAAAACTCTAATCAGGAGAAGTTTCCAGTTTCTGTGCCACAGTGAATTTACAAAGCTCTCAAAACACAGCTGAGCAAGAGGCAATCCTATCAGTCCATGGTTAACAGATTGCCTTCCTTCCAGAGAATCAAGATCAAAACGCGTTTTTATTACAAATTGAAAACCTTGGGTGTGTTTGATAGCTGAGCAGTGAGTAATTGGGATAAGGAGTCTTTCATCTGCAGCAGTCAAGTCCAATTCACAGCCCATATTAGGAATGACTAAAACTTCTTGCTGGATTGTGCCAGTGCAGTGCCATCATCCCTGGTGCACAAAGGTAGTGCCTAACAGGACCATCGTCTCCAGCACCATCTCTCCAGCCCTCCTCCTGCCTCCTGTTGTTGAGGAGGGGTGAGGCAGGAGCTGATTTTAAAATTATAATGGAATCTACAGAGAAATCATAAGAAAAATTTCACCTTAGCAGTTTCTAGAAATAGAACATTTCATGCCAAAATATCATGACTGCTTCTGGTCTGGAACAGGGGAGGACAGTGGTATTCACAAGCTATAAATTTTCCTGCAGAATATCAGATAACAAGTAACAGAGTCTTAAAGCTGTGCGGATCATAATTATAAGCAGATAATTCTGCCTTCTTTTCTACATTGCTGAAATCAATTGTCTACTTGTGAAATGAAACAGCAGTGTACTGAGAAATTATATTTGGTGATTGCTCTGCTTTCTTATATCTTTTAACTACTCTTCATTTACCTTTCAGGATTTCTGTAACATTTTTGGCAAGAGTAAGCATATGGAAAAGGTTTTTCTGCTCTGTTTCATTCATTAGTAATACCTAACTCTGCAGGCTTGTGTATTTAAATTCACATCCATAGCATAGCCTGTTGTCAAGTTGCCAACTGTTCTTCCACATACATTTAATTTCCCTGGATGAAATGCTGATTCAAGTGGACTTAAAGAAGTAAATCATTTAAGCATGGAAATGAAGCTGTTGCATGTAAGAGATCTTCTCCAGTCATCTCATTACTGCATACTAATTGTGCAGTTTAATCTCTACATCTTTTGTTTGGTCTGATTAGGCATATCCCAGTTCCTATTAGGCATCAGGAAGAGAGCAAGTTATCCTTAGAAGATAGCAGCGTGAGGCTCAGTCCTTGCTTCCTGATACATCCAAATCCCACATCATTTCATGTGCCTGAGGATGACAGTAGCAGGTGCCAAGTCATTCTAGGTATCCAAAATCCATTTTGCTGTGGTCTGGCAAGTTCAGTAAGATGTTTCCATCTTGCTAACTCTTGGGTCATCCTCTCTCTTTTGCTTTTGCGCTGAAGTTCTCCAAACACCAAGTTAGAGAGAGGTTTGTCCTAAGTAGTAGGACTAACTTAGTAAATTAGTTGTTAGCACTTATCTATAGTTGCTACACACTGATCTGGTCTGACACCAGAGCCAGCATATGCTTTGCATAGGTTGTTTTATTTTTTTTACTTCTCTTGGAGTGCTGTGCAGAGGGTGCCGCTTACCCGCGATGAGTTTGTCTGCTGACTATCCCAACACAGGCATTGCATATCCTGCGTGTCCCAAACCCAAATGCAAACACAAAGCTTTCATTGACTACAGACAATCCTCAGATGATTAGTCTTAGTAGGCTGCAGCCAGCCTGTTGTAACTACCTTCCTAAATACCAAGCATTACTCAGCTTAGAAGATTGATGTTAATGTATGTTCTTTGTATCAGCTGTATTCTGGATGGCTAGGTCTCCTTTTCTTGTTGCTTTGTTGATAGTGATACAGAAGTTCAGTGGGTAAGATTTCTCAGCTCTTTTTCTCTTTAGCTACTTATTGAGAACTCAACTGAAGACTGAAACTAGAGAATGAAACCAGAGAATGAAAGAGTGTTGCAAAACAGATGATCTACACATGGTATGTGAAAGGAAAAAAAAAAACCCCAAAACTGGCATAAACTCCTTTAACTTGTTCTGTTTCTTTTGAAACTGTTTCTTCCACATATTCACCTTCCACTGGGACTCCTTTGTCTCCCACTGATCAAAAAAAGAAGTGGATTGGCTAAAAGTTTTAATTTTCCATGGAAAAAAAGCCAGCCTGGCAGGTTGATTAACTGGATGGATGGGCTTTTCTGTCAAAGCAGAAATGTCTACTTTACTTTGCATTTTTCAGGTTTTGTCAGTTCTTTAATTATTTTGCTAAAATCTTGCACTATTCATTTACCACAGTCCATTTAGCACAGTCTGGCAAGTTTTCATAAGAGTTTTTTTTTAAAAAAAACCCCACAAATAATCAAAACTTATTTTTTTAATACTTTCAGCAAAAACAAAAGCATTTCACTAGAAATGAGAGTGCCTCCACTAGGCAGTTTAGTGCTTCATGACAGTGAAATGAAAGGAAAGAACAATCCCAGTGCAAGGCAGCTCCCTGTATCTGGCAGATGCATTCAGATTCAGGATCTCTCTATTTGTATGGCTTTGCGGAAGTTGCTTCAGCTCAAGTCTACACAGGTACATAAGCATCTCAAAACCACCAAACAGATCTTGACTTTATTTTCTGTGTATAAATGGTGTGTAAAAAGAGGATAACTGTACTTCTCTTTCTAACAGCAATATTTTGAAGACAGGATTGAAAGGTGTTTTAGGATACTACACCAGGATGGGCTATATAAGTGTTATATGCATACAGGAAAATTTTTGTCCTATCTTTTTGTAGAAAGAAGGGCACTTATTTGCAGCACATGATGCTGCCAGTGTAGAAGTATAGACTAATCTAGGTTAATGCTCCCCACAATCTAATGACATCAACAACGTCTCTTAATTCCTTTTAAAACTTGAACTTGCTTTATCACTCACCTCCAGGGAAACAGTACACAGTAAACAATTAGCTAACAGGTTAGATAGGTGAGGCTCAAACAAAACTCAGAGTAGGTCATTGTGATCTGTTCTACCCCTTGTCCTCTGCAGCCAGTTTGAATTTTGCACATATTCTAATTTAAATATATCCATATGCTACTATTTTGTCCCAGAAACACCTATAATTTCTTGCAGAATATACAAACAAGTGACTGAATTACTACAGTGGAATCCTACCAGAAGGCAACTTGATGAACTGTCGATGCATGCATTTCAAAATATTTTTGAAAAAATATTTTTTTCCATAGGGCCATTCTTATTTCATCAAAGCCTACATGACTCATGAAGACATATCACAGAGTCATAAAAAGCAATCTGGAAGAGATCTATGATCATGCCAGTCCATCCCTCACCCAAAGGAAAGATCACCTGCACTTAAGTAATTCCCCGAAGATGTTGGTCTAACCTGTTCTTATAAATGTCTGTTGTTGGGATTTCTATCCGTACCATCACAAATCTCTTGTGTACATCTAACCTGAATTTTGTTTGCTATAGTTTAGGCTTGTTATTTCTTGTTTTGTCTCACTGGAAATGAGGAAAGGTTTATCTCCTTTCTGGCAACTTTTTACATGTTTGGAGACTGTTACCATCTTTCTGTAAAATAACCCTGATTTTCTAATCTTTCTTCATAAAACATGTCTACTAGATCTCTAGCCCTTCTTGCTACACTACCAGGCTCCTGGTTTTGTTTTGGTTTGGTTTGGGTTTTTTTAAGTACAGTGTCCAAAGGTGGACATGATACTGTAGCTAAAGATAGTGTCACTGCTGCTGAATAGGCTGGAAGTGCAGTGCTATCTCATAGTTGTCACACCTATTTATATGTTCTCATCTATTTTTTCACAACAGCATGGCACTGCCAACTCATGTTGCCACCTCTGATCCATTGCAACATGACATTCCTTTTTTCTACAAAATAGCCATCCAATAAGTCATTTACCGTCTTGTATTTGTGCAACTGTTCCATATTTGTGCAACATATTGAGCCATTGACCTTGCTTTTGTGTGTCTGGAATGGTCTTTACTTATTTCAGATCACTTGTGTAATGTGTCATCATAATTTTGAATTTTCATCCTTTCTTTCAAAGGGCTTACTGCATCTCCCAGCTGGCATGACGTACAAACTCAGTAAATTGACTCTCTTTTTTCATGAACAAAGTCATTAATGAAAATATTGAATAGTACTTGACCCATGACAGATCACAGTGGAGCCACATTAAATCCAAATTAGTTTGACAGTGAATCACTAATAACCACTCTTAGAGTACAATTTTGCAACCAGTTTGAACACAGTTTAGAGTAATTTCATCAAGACCATGTTTCCATACCTTGTTTATGAAAGTATCCTATGAAGCAGTATTAAGTCAAAAGCCTAGCACATCAAACCTGGCACATTCTCTCTCCTATTCCTAAAGAAAAGTCAGCCTGTCATGCTATCACAGAATAAAATTTGTTGAAATGATGTTTGGAAATCCATGCTTTTGTAGGTGTTTTGCAAATAGATTGATTATTTGTAGCAATAGTTTTGGAGAAGCTGAAGTTACACTTCCTGAACTATATTTGCCTTGGTCATCTTCTCCTCACCATCCCCTTTTAAAGTATAGTTTCTGTATATATATTTTTCTGTATATATATATATTTTACCAGATCTCTACTTTTCTTTTTTGAACGTCATTGTTAACAACTCAAAGATTGCCTCAACCACCTTCCTAAGCAGTTTTGAATGGATTTCTAAAAGACCAGCTGATGTGAAACATCTAACTCATATTCTTTTACCTTTCCAGTCTGAAGTGTCATTTCTTTTTTTGCTCATGTTAATTTGTGTGGGCACGCTGATCCGAAGTCCAACCAAGTTTCTGGTGGGAAAGTTTCAAAAGTTCAAAATGCTCTCACTACTCAGATGGGACAGTGAAAAAAGGAAAAAGAAAACAAATCTATTCCAAAATGAAAAATAATTTTTTTTTACATTGTAATACATTTAAAAAAAACTTTTGAGATAATTAAAAAATAATATGTTAAAACTTTAGAAGTTATAAGTCGTGGCTGCTTTTACTTATTTGTAACATGCTTTCTGAAAAAAAAAAAAAGAAAAAGAAAAGAAAAAATCTTGTGATTAATTTAAGAAGATTAGTATTTCTTTTCTGTTTTTCCCTGGAACACACATCAAGGAAAACGTACTAGCAGCAATTTTGCTCTTCCATCCCATGCTACATGTATCAAGTTTTAAAAGCTGTGTCTTTGGTAGTCAGTACCAGGGCTGTGATTTCTACATGGTGAAAAAAAGTGACAGGCCCAAAGTAGAGTTAAAGGTTTATGAGCAAACAGCTGCAGACACTACTCCCTGAGCTGTCTCATCTGTGGAGTATACTGGTTCCCTTTGGCAAACTATTGCTTTCTCCATATTAGTGCAGAAAATAAAGGTGTATAATAAAACTGAAAAGCATTAATCTATTTTATTTTCGAGGCATTGCAGAAATAATCTTTTCAAGCATATCACACTGCAGGAATAATTTAGTGAGACCAGGTGTCGCAGCTAGATCTCTCACATCTCACACATTTGTCATGTCAGCTTTCTGCATGCAGTGCTTCAGCTGCAATCACTTGAGGCATTGAGAAAGATTTGTGTCTGGAATACAACATGGCACAGTGACAAACAGGAGAGTTTCTGTCTGAAATGTCTGATACCATCCACTGCAAGATCCCTCTGAGTGATCAAAACCAATACGGCACATTTTATGTTCCCACGCACATAAAAAGTCCCTTAATAAGTAACCACATAGCACTCCACAGAGGTATGAGCATACTACCCTGTTTATCAAAAGCAAGATCTATTTAGGAGAAACACATTTACAATTACACTAAAGAAAAAAAGAATGAAGCCTCCAGCTCCATTATCTTAAGACAACAGCTGGAGAAAAAAAATCAGACATTGCCAATGAGAAAATGAGAGGACACATGCTGGAGTGATTAACAAGTTTGGACTTCATAGTTAAGATAATTGGCTTTTTCTGGGAAACCACTCATGTATAATGACATGAGTACATTTTCACATACAGGTAATGATCCAGGTCATATTTATGATTTATACTTTATTGCATTTGGTTGATAGAAGACAACATACTCAAGAACATCTGAAAATAGTAAAAACTTTAACTCTTTCAATGCTACCCCTTTCCATTGCAAGGCACCCTCAGTGCACTTGCCTACTTTTTCACCAGAATATGGCAGGCATAGGAGGATGAACACTGTTACAACAGTATCTCAGCCTCCCTAGCTATGAAGAGGGCCACTTTTTGCGAACCAGACTTTGGGATCATAGACCTCTTACTACCTTGAGCTCCTTATGTAGGGCTAGATTGGAAGGATACTTGTAGCAATCTTGCCTCAAAAAAACCCCCTCAAATTTACTCAGCGAGAGTCATATTTTCTTTCCTGACTTTTCCTGGAAGCAAGTAGCATCTTTTACTCCTCACAGAGCAATTCCCATCTCCCCTTTTCCACCGCCTGAGCCAGAGAAGCATTGCTATGACTCCACCTGAACTCTGCACCCTTGCTCTTGGGAAGGTCTGTGCAGAACAGATGCCTGACCCGGGCATCACACCTGAAAACAAACATGTAGTCACTGCTCAGCATTCATGGGAGATGCTTTATTCTGCCTTGCTCCTTTGGACAGATGTGTAAGCCCAGGGAATAATCTAGGCCAAAGAAATTAATTGTCTGTAACCAAGCCTTTACAACGTTGTGATGATCCACTTCACTTGTGGTTTCTTTGGGGTTTTTTCAACTAAGCCCTTTGAATGGGCTGGGGAATGAACGTGTGGGAATTGACTGAGGAACGGAGCAGTGTGGGTTGATCACACAGGGTTTTTTTTATTTTATTTTATTATTTTAACTAGCATATCAGGTGAACGCATACAGACAAATCATAAAATTTTGAGATCAAAAAAAACATAATAGGTCACACCTGTCCTATCCCTCTGCCAGTACCAGATTTTATCTGCAGTTTATTTTCCATCTTGGTTTTTCTTGGGATAGGTGATTGCTCACTACCTCTGAAAATCAGGCCCTACTGGTGCTCAGTGGTGGGGCCTCAACCACTTCCCTTAGGAGACATGAGGTAATTGTTCTCAGATATTAATATGCAAATGCAGCATCCAGAGTTCAAAAGGACTAGATGCATCACACTGCCATTTCAGTTATTACAGTTTCTAATTCTGATCATGCACTGCAGCACAGTGAGCACAGCACAGCTTTGCAGCCCAAGCACCTCCAGCTACACAACCAGCCCTTCAGAAGGACAAGCTGCACAGTCAAGAAGTTATACCCAAA
This sequence comes from Mycteria americana, assembly GCF_035582795.1. Lineage (NCBI taxonomy): Eukaryota > Metazoa > Chordata > Aves > Ciconiiformes > Ciconiidae > Mycteria > Mycteria americana. The sequence goes on along the minus strand of NC_134369.1, from coordinate 24,246,608 downwards.
ACTCATCTTCACAGTTTCTCCTTTTCTTAATTATATTCCACCACTTATAACCCATCTCTTCATCTCAGTGATACACACTCTCACTCCTGCCAAAAAAAAAAAACCCCAGACCCATTTATCAGTAGTTTTGATCCCCTTTCTTCCCTTACTCCCCGAGCAGCATGGGCCATACATACCCTCCCAGGCAGCATGGACGCCAGAGTTTCAGAGATTCCCTGTGACTCATATGACCTCCTCACCATCCTGTGAGGACACTTGCTGGTGGGAGGTATCTTTCCCATACTAACACCCTGTGTTACTACCTCCTCAACAAACGTCCTTGCCACTTAGCAGAGGAGGCTTGCAATCATCCTGGATTCCCACATTTTGTGTTAAGCAGTGGGGAATGGGGGGCAGTTCCCCAGTTTCACACCACAATCTCACTGTTTCCTGGAGACCCGTGCTTTGCTAGGCATACAAAAGCACTCTTAAGGCCAGAGAAACATAATGGCAAAAGTAAACCACAAAATTATGTCATTATCATAAAAAATTTAAGGAAAGGTGTTGCTATTTTTATCAAAGCATAATACATCTGCTAGGTCCCCCCTGGTCCTCTCCATGAAGCAGGTGATCACTTGAGGTTTCACAAATTGGCTTACACTGATCTAAATGGAAACAGCTGCTAAAGGGGTAGGAAGTCATCCCCCTCTCTTGCTCCTCTGACTGCAGGTTTCTACCTTCTCCCTTGAGTTGTGACTGATGATCCTGTGACCCCAGGATGTGCAGATCCAACCAAAAAACTTACCCTTTTTCATTTCAGACTAATTTTGGGACCTATCAGTGAGTGGGGCCAGCCCATGCAGCAGTGCTGGTGCCAACATCAGGCAACAACAGGCACAGAGCAACAAGACAATGGAGCCACAGCTGCCCTTTCAGCAGGGATCTCAAGTCAGCTGAAACAAGCTATGACTAAATTAACCTGCAATCAAGCTCAAGATGTTTTATATGGTGGGTGACCTGGGACATATGCTTCTGATAAGTCCTCACTGCCTTGCTTTCCTCCAAGCTGAAGAAAGGCTTGCTGGTGTACATCCTTTTTGGGGCAGGGGAATCTGCTTAAAGGTTCTCTGCCCATAGGTCCCCTGTAACTTGTAACCTTGATGTCCAACCAAAATGTGTTTGTAATATTTCTCCCACAGTGTTGCTGGCTGTTACAGTGTGACTTTTTCTTGAAATGTAAAAAGGCTTTAAAAATGCTGATGGCCTTTGGGTGTAGCCACATGGAGTTATTATCTTGTGAAACCATTTATTAAAGGTGACAGCAAAGCTTATTAGCTGGCTTTGTTCTTAACTTGAGTATAAACAAATGGGTTATCCGTGCATAGTGAATTAAATTCTTTCTACACACCAGAAAAAAGGGGTTTAAACTCCAGCACATAACTTTTCATTTTATGTGTATTGAAAAATTACACCTGATGGAAACTGAGATAAAGGGCAGGTCTCATTACAACTGTTCACAGAGACCAAACTTCATGGCAACAGAACATACTTGGGATGAGACGCTGCTTGCTTAGATTCTGGGACACTGACAATGGCTATTCTGCCCCCTTAAATTTGATAGCACTGAGTTGCTCCTCACTAGTACGAGCACACAGTCTAGTGTGTGAATTACTTTTCTTCACTGAAGTAGTGAGCTCAGGTTTTGGGGAGCCAAAGGGTGATTGTCAGCCTCAAAATTTATTGCAGTCCTCCAGTCCTTCACATTTTCAGCATGGCCAGTCCTTTATCCGGGCCAGCTCGATCAGAGTTCTGCAGAAGCGCATCAGCTTGCAGGGCCATTGGGCAGCCTCTGAGCCATGGGGACTAGCATGGCTGAGTAGGGGTCACAGCAGCAGGCAGGAGCCAAGCTGCGCCAGGCAGGGTGAAAGGGCAAAGCATGTCCCTCTTCCAGTGGCAGCAAGGTAATAGATTGGATTAGCTTTATCATATAACTCTAAATTTCCTTGAAAGCAAATGTAACTTTTATTATCCCCTCACCCCCAAACCTAATGGAAAAGCAAAGATTGTCCGTAAGCCATATGTGCTTCCGTGACAGCTGCTGAATATGCCATGTGTCCCTGTGCAGAGTGCCCTTCTCCATTAGATGCCTCCTGGCATGCCAATGATTTCAGCCTGAACATGCTGAAATGTTTCACTCATGAACTATAAAATACTGAAAAATATTGGTTTGGCATGAATAACTGGTGAATCATTGGCATTTGTAATTGTTTGGGGGTATGGAGGTAGTCTTGGCTTATTTGTATTCTGGTTTCACATGAGAACATTGATATGAAACAGCAGTAATTGAATCTGATACGCTCTGGTGAGCCTTCCCCCAGGAGAGGAGGTATGATTTAGAGAGAGATATAAGAGTACAGAGGGAAATCTAGACAGATGCATGGAGACTTGAAGATTGCCTCACATCGCAACTCATAATTTTATATACACCTAAAATGAGTTATCATCATCTCAGGCAAAGCTAATTACTTGAGACATTATGATTGTATCTGCCGTGAGAAGGATGAAATTCAAGGTGTTTCCCCCCTTCTTTTTTTTAATTAATTGTCTGTCTATTTGAGTTTTCTTTGAACATACAGGGATCTTAGACAGCATAAGACTGCAGTCTGTGAGTCTTTGGTTGTGAATGTTGTTTCTCCTCCTGTCAGTGTTCGGGCACAGGCTTGGTGGGATGCCTGTGTCGAGGAGAAGTACTGTAGTCCACAGGAAACGGGGCAACATCAAACCTGTGATCCTCCATTCTCTCCGAACTGCAATGACTCAGTAAGAGAGCCCCTTGTCACAGATTTGGTTTGCACTTTTAAATTTCGCTGACTTAGCAAATTCACAGCCTATAACCGTGTGAGCTAGAGCCAAAGGGCTAGTCTGGTCTTAGGCCCTGAAAGCCGACTCAGAAGACCAGAGGGCTAACAAACAAACTCTTTAAATTCCCTTCCAGGGAAAGAGCAGTTTCCGTGGGTACAGCCAGCAATGTTATAACCACACCACTTGGGAAAAGGGGATGGGAGAAAAGATTGGAGGCAGGAGCTGACAAAGAGTGAGCAAAACTGGCAAGACGTGAAGGAGGAGGTGCAATCCACTCTCGCAGAGCGTTTCATGATCTCCAGCGGAGGGCTGCATCTCAGCATCTTCATGGCAGTATCACCTCCAGGAGCTTCAACAGTCCCATCAATCTCCTGACCTTTCTGCAGCGCTCAGAGTCATTTAGGGTGCTTCTCCAAGAATATTAAAAATCTTCAGCCTACATCTGCCTGGCACTGAGAAATGCAGGATCTGCAGCCTGGGAGATAAGGGTGTACAGTGGCACTAAACCTCTGTCCACAGTGATTCCTACAGGCTCCAGAGGCTGCAACCTGGATAAACACAGCACTTCTCACATAGGTTGCTATGGAGCCATCCTGCAGCCTTCCCTAGAGAGCTGTGAAGCACAATAGTGTCCTTGCCACACAATGCTGCGGGTCACATCATTGCCTGAAGTTTTCAAGATTCAGAAAGGAGCTTTAAAAAGCAGCTTATAAGGTGTCGTGTTCAGCCCCTGAACATCGTCAGTTCCAAGAAGAAGGCGTTCAGAGAATCTTCATGCTATGATGGTCTCTTCACCGCTCTTAGAAGAGAGAGGGGGAGGCTCCTCTGCAAAATTCACAAGATGTGTCACTGATACTGAAATCATTGCTTAAAAAGGCATTCACTCCTCACTGAAATACCCATAGCCTGAAAGGAGGAAATCCTAGCACATATCATACTTATGTAAAAATATGGGATCAGTCAAGCAGCATCTGTCAATGGAAATAAAGTGATTTTCATGATGAGTGATATTTGCAATAAATAGTCCACCTGCTAATCTCATTTCGTGATCTGATTGTCTTAATAAACCACTTGAACTAAATCACTGGAAGAAGAATCTATCTGAACATCTGGAGTGGCATAAAACTGCAGACACAGATACAAATGAAAAATCAAGTACAAGACATTCATAAAATGCATAACACAAGTTGACAAATATTTATGAAGCATTCCTACTTCCCTAAGGCCAAGAAGTACTGCATATGCAGCAATCCTGTTTGTAAAGGCATGGGGCAAAAAGCATGTTTTGTGTTGCTCTTGAGCGGGCCTTGCAGGCCAGCTGTAGGAACAGAAAATGCACTTCTGCCACAGCCTGTCTCCCCGTTCCTCAAAGAGATTTGAGAGGCAAAAAAATTTGAAGTGCTGAGATTTTTGTAGGTTACATCCAGATTTTCCCACTTTTCGTTCAGCATTCAAAGGAACACTTTAGATCAAATACTCTGCATCAAATAGGTATTAGGGGCATGCATCGGGGATGACAGTGAAATGTGATGGAGATCTTCTGGTGTAGAAAGGAAGCTAAGCAAGGTAGCAGCAATAATCTGCCAGGATGTAAAATTCATGAGGCAGATCCTTAATTAGTTTAATTTTAAAGAAAAAATATAATTGCTTATGTCAGGTCTGCTGACACTTTGCATAACACTTTAAGCAAAATATAATTCCAACTGCCGGGAGCAGTTGATTTTTACCCAGAAATTTTCATTAATAGGATCTCCTAGAAAAACCTCAAACTGGAGCAAACTTTCCAGTGAGGGGCAGCTGAATGCTGAGCTACTGATGCCAACGTAGTGAGCATGGGATTTTCATAGAGTTTCGAGCTTCGTGATTAACGTTGCTCACAACTCTATGTTTATCTTTGTAACTTCTAAAAACAGGTGGGTCACTGGAGAAATACAAAAGTGTCACCAGCACTCCTCCTGGAGCTTCCTTTGACAGTCTGTCTGCTTTTGGGGCTTCTCACCAGGTTTGAATTTACATTATCGTTGCTGAATGGTTTGCTTAACAGATTTTTAGTCAAATTGTATTAATGTAACAGTTTCTTTAAGAGATTTAGTTAAGCCTGATCCTGTGGGACCATCCCATCCAGGGTATGTCAGCATGCATATGTCCCAAGCATATGTGTCTACTTTACAGAGAAAGATATTCAACAGGTGCTGTCAGTAATTAAAATTTCCCTGTGTTTTCATCTGCTTGATAGGATATAGAAAATACAAAATATTTTTTAAAGGGTGACTCGACTCATTAAATCAGATTCACTGGTGCAATGACTATAATGTAAAAGGCAGAAATGAAATGATAAAAGGAAAGTTACTACATAACCTTTTCTCAAAAGTTAAAAATAAAATGGCAAAAAAAAAATCTCCTGATTTATTTTGTGTTATTTATTTTCCTAGTATGTTTGAAACCTCTTTGGTTTTCAGTACCAAAATTTGCCAATGAGAGCTTTTGAACATGAAAATACTCTTGTAAAATATATCTTGGTGTTAGGTTTTTTCTGCAGAAACAATACAAGGTTACTTAAATTAAAATATAAATACTTGAGTGTGTTTCAAATTTATCAGAGAAATAATTAGCCCTTTTAAACCAGATTTAGCTATTCAAGTTAACAGTCTCATCTCAAGAAAATTAATACTACATGGTATAGTAACTGATTGGGGCAGATGCATTAGAACCTCAGTTGTAGAAAGAGAAACATCTGCAATCTTAAAAATAATTTTATTTTTCCTTTTCATTTTAGTGACATCACATATTTAGACTAAATTTATCCCCAACCTCACACAAAGCACCTTGTTCCCAGGAACAGTATAAATGCTGAATAAGGAACCAAAAAGCTTAGGAAGAAGAACCTGTATAGCTTGCCTATTTATTTTGCAATACCTTCTACAGCATTACAGACCAGCCATCTCCCTCTTCATTCCCTGTGTTGAGACTGAATCTTATTGTTGAAAATTCAAAATGAGATGAAAGCAAAGGAGAATACCACACCATTCTGAAGACAGGGGGGAGAAATTCTTCAGCAGAAATAGTGCTTCAGTCATTTTACTTTCATAATTAAATATTTTTTCAGGCTCACAACATTATGCAGTGCACATAGGCATATTGCTCTAATTTCTTGTTGTCATTACACTTATAATTAGACTTGTAAACATTAATTTATGTTTAATTTTTGCAACCATCCTCTGATGGAAAGACTATAAGTAGACTGACTTGGATGTAATCAACTTTTTTTGTGCATACAGCTTTTGTTTTTCCACACAGAACTATTCGGTGCAGCAAGACCTGGCCATCTACTCAGCTTCTTTCTCCTGCCTTTTTTTTTTCTTTCCCTATTATTTTCTCTAACATTTTCATATGTTGAAACAGAGTCAGGTGACTGAAGGAGCTAAATATCTGGGGAAAGGCAGCAAGAGTGGTTGTCAGAGGAAATTCTTGGCTGGCACAAAGCACAGACTTAGACTGCGTTGTGTGAAGCACCATCAGCAAGGGAGCAAATGCTGAAAACCCAGATAATCTGTCTATCTTTCAAGTTATTATAATTGTCCCACTTACTTACACTTCTTGGAAGATACTAGTATTGGTAACTCTTAATTGCTCATCTTTCTGCAGTACCAGATTTCACTTACCTGAAGCAATTCTCTCTTGTCCTTGATGCAGACATGCCCACAAATTTATATCAGTCAGGTTTAGATATAGCTTGGTAGCTTCTATTTACTGTACTCCTCTTACTTATTTTCAGCTTACATAGGATTTGCAAACTCTGAATTTTGCCTTGAATTTTTATTTCATATGGCCTTAGAATGCAGTTGAAAGCTGAAGTTTTGCTTGATTTTAAGTCACAATCAAAGAAGAGTTTTGGTTTTTTTAAGTGTCCATTTATTTGCATGTTTCCAAACAATATTCTCATTTGTCTTTGTCTCAGATATTGGCCTCAGCTTGCTTGAAACAAAAGGCCCTACCATTTACTGGAAAACCAGCTGTATGCTTATTTAAAATTCAGTCTGAGCTTGCTTGAAATCTGGTTCCAATTCCTTTTCAAACCTGGCTTGGGACTCGCAAGTTCTCAAACTATGACAACCCTTTCGGGGCACTGGCCTGGTTTTGCATGCTAAACATGGGGGTTGTACCTACGTTTAAAATTCAAACATCTTGTCTTGCTTAGATGGACATAATTTTGGAGCCCCTTGACATTCTGGGCTTGAATACAGACTGATTCTATATAGACTAAACACTTTTAAAGCCACCATCTTCAAACATCCATATACATAATTTCAAATGCAGTGAAATCACTCGCTTGCTTAAAATTAAAGACATTTGCAGATTATAGAGCATGACAGTGTGATTTGACCCATTGCAGTGAAGCTCCTGGTTTGAGATTCAAGCCCAACTCCAGATGTGCTGGAACCGCAACAAGCACAGGTAGCCACAGCAGGCATGCCACAGTGCACCACTGTGGTGCCCCACGCTACCAGCCAGCTCAGGATACCCAGTGAGGGAGCAGCAGGGGCTAAAGGTTGGCTCTTTGCAGGTCCATGCACTGCACCCTTGCACCATACTGATACAGCCACAGTCCCCCCCAGAGTGTAAATGCCATACGGGCCCACTGTGACTTTCTCTTAATTATAGAGGTTTTCACTGTTTTTCCTCAAGCTGCAGACAAAATCAGGAGAGATGTTCTCTTTGTTCATTGAGTGTTTTTTGTAGGTACCACTTAGATTAGATTGAAAAATAACACGGGACAGGAAAAATAACAAGGACAGGATTTCATACTTTTAGCTGCTTTGATTTAGTAAAGGAAATGCTCAGTGTGAGTAATGGCATCCTTAATCAGCCTAGCCCTTGTACATACTTCAAAATACCTTGAAGTTAAATCAGTGCTGAAGTAAGACCTTTGTAAAGTTTAGCAGCCAAACAAGAAAGGCAATCTAGCTGTGTTGACATAATCGAGCATTCCAGCGAGGCCTGTGAGACATAAAACAGGTTTGGAAACCCAGTATCTTCACAATAGATGAAACACAGTATCTTCACTATTCAGCATTTTATTCAATTTAAGCTATTGGATTTTGTGGTAGTTACATCAGTCCTTTTGCCAATATTGAAATATTTTCCAATATTGAAATAATTCATATTAGTCACTTCCAATCTCAAGACATAAAAACGTGAAGATAAACATTCATCAGAAAATTTCTTTCACGAGTGTTTTATTTGAATTTATATCATATCCACAAAAATAGAAACAGTCTTTAGAACCATTTTGTGATACATAGTCTCCAAGCTGAGATTTACAATGGCAATAGCAAAATATCTAATGTGGATTTGTTTCCACACGTATACATTGAAGATGATGCTGTAAGAAGCAAGCAGGAATTATGCAATGTGCTGCAGAAAGAAAGATGAAAATGTAACTAAACATTTTAATGTCTGTGTAGTTCACTAGCCTACATACAGTTTCTCAGGATGTTTTTAGAGTAAGTTGCTCTAGTTTTGTGCAGAAAATATAGTTTGAGAGTGCTCATGCCAACACCTTTGATATTGTATTTGCATGTAACTATATAAATATAATATACTTTCCTATCTAGAGCTTTATACATATGAAAAATTATGGTACAATAAAAATCTATACACATGGTGCTACCAGTTCAGCAGCTGCTAACTTAAAGGATACATCTAAAAATATGATTGCTCAGCCTCTGAAATATAAAATAAAAGAGCAATCAGAAATGCATTTTGTTTAAATAGTAATTTACATAAACAGTCATCTCTTCATTTTCTCCATTTGCTTATGTCTGGTAAAAAGACTCCCTTTAGTTGGTTGCATCTGTCCTTGGCAAGAACTGTAGTTTTAAACAGTCCTTTGTGTTTGTCTTAGGCAAAGGTTAATATATTTGTAAAACAGAGTAAATGTTGGCTGGTTTCTATTCCAACTTTGTGCTATTGTAATGCTGAATGACAAATACCTAGTCTGAAAAGTTCTGCAGAGTGGGAATAGAAACTTGCACGATTTCCACGTGCTGAAAGACATGACAGTGGAAGACTGGCATTTATACTGCACCCCAGCATAAATAATTCTCTAGATTTATACAGTATGCTTCTAAATAAAGCTTTATCTTTCAAAACCTTTAAAAGCAGGTTTAGCTGCTGCTCAGTGGTGACACATGTATATCACAAGTTCCATTTATCTCCCAAGAAGTTTGGTGAGAGATCTGGTAGAAAGCAGCTTTATGAAGGTATCAAAATCAGTTGCTGTAAGATGTATGTTAACCTGAGATAAGGTACAACAGTATTGCAGATTTGTGATGGTACCACTGATTTCAAATTTTCACCCAAGGTGTGGGTTGGGGGAGGGGGGGGGGTGAAGAGCATGGAGCAAAGGGCTGCAAATAACTATGGGGTGGGGGCGGGAAGGAAAGGTCTTTGGAGCAAAGTGAAGGTGCTCTCCTCATCTGATGGCCTGGTTCTTGTTATATGAACTACAAAATGATGGCAAAGGAATTGGAATGTAGCTAATCAAGCTAAAAAAAAAAATATTGAGTTGCGCAAAAGCAAGCAAGGCTAGCACAGTCAGTCAAAAAAAGAAGAGAGAGGAAAAAAATGCTTTGAAGTACAGTGGCTTATTATTTGATTTGTAAATAAGATGAACCTCTCTCCACCCAGGTTATGAAAAGTAAAAATTGTCATGTATGTGTAATTGATGGTGACAGCTCTGGCATACACAGTGTAGGAGGTGGTGTTACTGTTTGACATACCCTACATGTGTAGATAACAAGTTAGACTCTCATGTTGCTAAAGACAGTTGATACCCTTTATATTGATACTTCTGTTGTCTCTTGGTTTCATCTCTATTTTCTTTTAGGACAAACAAAAAAAATGGAATATCCTACAAACGCCAGCTGCACCTTGCTGCATTTCAAGCTAAAATGGATTCAAATCCAGGGGACACCTGAGGAAATGGATATTGGATAGACTTAATATTCTTAATTTTCTTTCTTTTTTTTTTTTTTTTTTTGTCCTGGACTTCTCAATCTCCTGTTATTGTTTTCCAAATTCCCCATCCCTGAAAAAGTGAGTTTGAATCGATCTTGGTTTCACCTCTGTTTAGGTGAAACATCACCAAGAAAATCCTGTTTCTCAACTCCCACATCTCATGTACTCAGTGACCTGGTGAAGTGCTGCCTCCTCTATTTTTTATTTCCCTGTGTTCTGCATGTGCTTGGTGCCAGCCAGGAAGCATTTGTGACTTGGAGAAAGAAAAAGCTGCCAATGAACATTCAGACTCCACAGAGCACTGCTAGAGATGAGCCCAAAATACTGACCCAGATCTGAATGTCCCCAAAATCTCAGTGTCTTTATGTTGGTGGGTTTTTCTCCAACTAAGAATCCCAAGCACAGTTGACAAATAAAAATACAATATAGAGTTAGACTTGAGAAAAGCAAAGGGAAGTAATATTTTACATGCAATGGAGCTTTGCATTTCTCAAAGGTTTTTTGAAAGTATCTGTCCAAGTGAGACTTGACCTGCCAGGAGGACCATACGACTTGAAGGAACTGGGGAGACTGCTCCCTCATGCCATGGGATTAATATATGTTCTGCTTGTCCACCTCCTCACTGCTTCATATGGCATGGATTTGAATGCTTTAATTAGGAATATAGGAGGGTGGGAGGAGTATTAATATTTCTGCTGGGAAACTGGTGCCTTTTAGTAAGTTTGCCCAGTCAGAAAACAATCATCTTCCTTCAATAGGCTTTTGGTCCCTGAGATTGACTCTCTTCCTGCAGTTCACCTGAAAGATGTTAGTTAAAAACAAATAGCCCTTTTCCTGGGATGAGCATAATGCCCTTTGGAGATTAGGGAGGATACTCAGTACTAGGTAAGGTCAGGTCCTAAACTTCTGTTTACAAAAGAAGGTCCCAGTGGTGGAGGTAGTATGGGTTCTCCAAATAAATGCTGACAGTCACCTTGCAGAGCCACTGCTCTCCGTGGCTGGGATAAGCTAACTGAAGAGGAACCCACCATCTGACTCAACAACAGCAACTGGAAGCCAGCAAAGTGTTAAAACACTCAGAAATCAGAGGAGGAAAGGAACAAGTGATATTGGCCAATGAAAGCTATAAACCAGCTGAGTATGGAAGAAGACTACTTGGCTCAGAGATGCTTTACTGTTTCCTCCACTTATAGTTGCCTTCCAAAGTGGATTATCATACTCCCTAAATGCCCTAGTATTTTGCTCTTTCCCTTTCTTTACATGACTCATAAATCACATTATGCCTGTATGATTTAAAAAAAAAGAGAAAAACTTCACAAGAAGGGAAAAATAATCATAATTCTATAATGTTATCTTATATCACAGAAAACTGTGTACATTTTTTCCCCATACAGGACATACTTCAAATAAAATAATTTTAACACAAATAATGATAATGTTCCTTCTTCCCGACAGAAGTAGAATTGTTTTTTCACCCCAGTTTGGTACATAAATATAAGAAAATAGTCTTTGAATATTTACATCCAGGTATTTTAAATGTTATTTCTTGACATATTTAATTCTCATTTTCTCTCCAGCCACGGGCATTCTTTCCAAATTTATATACTAATCTCCGACCATCCACACGCTCCAGGATTTCTCTTTTATAATAGTATCTGTTAAAATAAAAACATAGAAAAATATTTAAGACTACATTCACCTGTGGTCCTAAAAGGCCACTGCCAACTAGATAATCCCTCAGCTAGCTGAAAAGTCTTTATTTTCTATTGATGTATATATAATACCTAAGATCATTATAACTGAAAGACAGAGAAGAAAAAATTGATGTATTCTTTTTACTTTATATTATCTTCTGAGTTTGAATTTCACCTTTTTTCAGGTCATAGCATATTGCCATATTTATCATACACTCTTATGAGATTCCATGGGGTTTTTTTCCAGATAAGCCAGGATCTGAAATCAAACCAGGAAAGAATCTCAGCTTCCTTTTAAAAATACATTTTGAACTTCCATAGATTATGGAAAAATGCTCAAAATGGTAAAGCAAAGAGCAAAGAAAATCCTCACATAGAATACGTAAACCTATTTTAAGATAATAGGTGGGGGGTATGTCTAGTTTCTGAACATTGCTGGAAATAACAAGGGCTCTGGCCATTACTGGGCATTTTAAGCCTTCCCTTCAGTAGCACGTGAACTTTCAGCTTGCTACAAACATGTTTCTTTCCTACATTGGTTGTTTCGGCGGACAGCAACAGAATGTATATTATATATATAACTCAAATGTATGTGATATATATTATATATATTATAGTATACAGAAACAGGAAGGGAAAGAAAAGACAAGGAAGATAATCTCAAAATTACTGGGAGAGACTCAGCTGTCAAAGAAAGCAACTGGTGCTGCTGAAAATTCATTTTTAAAAGTCAACCAGATTCTCCATTCAGATGGTCTCTTTACATGCTCCAGTCTTCTACAGCAACATCTCAGCTCACCTCATAGCCCGGCTGAGTTTCTCATAAGTCATGCTGCTGTTGTTTTTCTTCTTTCCCCAGAGCTGAGCCACAGCTTCGGATTTTAAAAATCTGAAGACACCTTCTGACCGGTCTTCCCACTTGATTAATCCTGGGTTTTTCTCAGGATTGAGAAGAATATCTCGAATAAATTCCCAAAGATGAGTTCCTCGAGGGTCTGAAAGAGGAAAGGGAGCAGGAGGAAGGAGTGTCTAAAGAGGTCTCCGGTCTATGCTTGCCATTTTTATGTCATGTTCTTACAGTGTGTCATCTACAGATGGTGACAACTTGGTAGGGATAGGCTCCTGGAGCGCAGGACCCCCACCTCAGAGATATACAGGCAAAAAAAATGCTTACAGCCTTTACACTGAGGCTGGAGGTGAGTGTCAGCCTTCGGCAGTCTGAGCCCGATGGTAGGCAGGTACCCCAGCAAGCAGGGGAAGCAGAGTCCAAACCACCCACTGCTTCCTTCTGCCTTTGGCACTGTTTCTGCCCTGAAGATAACATGTTTAAGCCTTCCCCTCATCTCATTTGCCCATTTTTCCTGATATTCTTCTACAGCATGGTGTGTAACCTGATATTATTGTGCGGTACGTGGAACAGCCAAGATAATTGTAAAGCAGGCACTGAATCTCCATGTATTTAAAAGACAGAAAGAAGGCAAAGGAGGTGAAATGCCATTCTGTTTCAATGAGTATTTGGTCCCAGGTCTCTTAGGTAAACCTAAAGAAGTAAGAAGGGGTAGAGTGGATAGAGGGATAGTGACAAAACTGGCTAGCCAAAACTGTATGTGAAAAAGGTATACAAAAGTTTGACCATGATATCAGAAAACGCAAAAACACATCTCTAAGTTCAACAGGTAGACCTCTCAGTTTAAGAACAAATCCGTCCTGCGGTTACTGTAGAGATGGCACAAGAAAGCCCAGGCCAAAAAGAAAAAAAGATTAAATAAATCAAATAAGTCAGATGTAGTAGTTGATGAATGAAGAATAGCAAACACAGTGACAAGGTGGGCCAAAAAGACAGCAGTCCTTTGGTCTGACTTCAAAAGCATGCAAGGGTTTAGACGAAATTAAGGAAACAAGCTAGTCAAAGATGTGAAGGTAAATAGAAAATGGTATACAGTGCAACATGAGTAGAAGTAGATTTCAGTCAACTAATCCAATATTTTTCTTTGTTATTACAATTGTTTTCTAGAACCAACAAAATGTGGTGGACCTAGTCTATCTAGATCTAGTCTATCAGTAACATACTCAATAGATCATGATACAGAGCAGTACTGAAGAAACTGGAAATGTAGGGGATTAGCCCAGCATGGCAAGGTGATCTTTTCTATATGCCAAGGCTGTGACTGAGTTCTTAAAATCATAGAATATCTCAAGTTAGAAGGGACCCATAAGGATCATCAAGTCCAACTCCCTGATCCTCACAGGACTACCTAAAACTAAACCATATGACTAAGCACTTCACCCAGACACTCCTTGAACTCTGACAGGCTCAGTGCTCTACTTCCCTGGGGAGCCTGTTCCAGTGACCACCCTCTCATTGAAGAACCTTTTCCTAATGCCCAATCTGAACTTCCCCTGATGCAGCTTCATTCCATTTCCTCACGTCCTATCACTGGTCACCAGAGAGAGGAGATCAGCACCTCCCCCTCCACTGCCCTCCTTGAGGAAGTTGTAGGCTGTGGTGAGGTCACCCCTCAGCCTTCTCTTCTCTAAGCTGAACGAACCAAGAGACCTCAGTTCTTCACAGGTCTGTCTTCAGACCAGTCCTACCTAATCCTTTCATTAGCAACTTTGATATACACACAAAAAAAGAAACAAAATATCTGCGTGCAGATAAAAAGTTCAGGAGTTCTGGTTGGGCAAAGTCACAGAGCAGGGTAAGAAGAGGAGTCAGGAAGAGACAGGTAGTCTGGAGACCATATTGAAAGAGGATGAAATCAAATACTACAAAATGCAGTGAAGGACCAATATTAAGGTTTTCTACTGTAAATAGGGAATGACGCAGGATGCAGAAGACATACACAAGATATTTTCAGCATAAAAATCTTGGTAAAGTACATTAATGGTACTACGTCCAGAAATCACAATTATGGTAATGTGTCTTTAGAGTCAGTTTGAATCAAAACTAGCAGAAAAAGCAGATGAGGGGACTGGAAAGACTGTCACATCAGAGGAGAAGATGGTGACATGATTGAGGGGCAGGTGCTTGCTCATGATGCCATGCGTGAGATGTGCAAGCAGATGCTGAGCAGTGTCTCTGGTGCATGCTGCACCCAGCAGGCACGGACACAAGCATGGCCTTTCTGATTTAATCTTGGGTCTCCTTCATTATTCCTTTACTCCAGTCCACCAGCCCATCTCAACATAGGGCAGAGGCAACTGGTTTCTGGTTGTTTTCCCATAAGCCCTCTAATAAAAACAATTTGAAAAGTATGACAATACTGAGTCAAAAATAACATAAGCAAACAGTACTAGAAACAGTCATATCCTTGGAGGATTCAATCACAATAATGATCTAACCAGTTTTGCTTTCAAAATGCTTCCTTTTCCCTCCCAAAGGGGATTTGCTTTTAATGTGTTTCTTTTCCTTCAATCAACCAACCATTATAAGCATGGATGTCAACTTACTGTGCTTCTTGGTGTGGGACTTCGGAGTGTGATCTTGCGATTTTTTCACATCTGAAGAATCTGCAGAGAAGGAAAATGAAGCCTATTTGTAAATCTGATTAAAGGCTTTCCATTGACTAGCAGGTTGAAAGAAATAAAACCACAAAAAAGAATGAATATCTCTTTTAAAGATAATCAGTTTTCAGAAAGTAATCTAAGTGAGGAGGAAGGGGCAGAGTTTTGTTTTCTGGAGTATATGTTAATCAGCACACTTCACAAAGAGACAATTGACAAACAAAGAATGAATGGAGAGGTAAACATTTGGCTTTTGAAACCTAAATTTGATTAACAAATACCTCCCCTCATGTTATGTGTGAGAGAGAGAAAAGTAAGACGATCACATCTACAAAAGGAATCCTGAATTGTCCCATTATGTCTTAGTCTTTGCAGAAGCATGTATCTTTGGGGGCTTATTTGTTTCTGAAGAGATGATCTAATGTGAAATGTATGCACTGGTGCTAACGCACAGAACACCTACCTGACTATAACATAACAAACTGGCAAAGCGTTGTCTGGGGGGAGGGCAGGGTGGGGGAACTGGGCTGTGCTGGTAGGAGTTTTTGGCAGCTGGATGTGCATATATTGTTCCGTGGCCCAGAGCCATAGAAACAAGCCATTTCTCATCGATGGTACTTTATCACCTGCAGCCAGCCAGAGGAGGAATAGGGTTTCTGGCACAAGCATTTCTTCAGAAATGAAGAAAAAGAAAAGTTCCACTTGCTTATGACTGCAGTCTGACTACCTCGCAGTCTGCACATTCAACCTTCCCACCCTCGAACCACCACAGCCTGGCTCTGCTCTTGTCATTAATGAATAGCTTTCATCTGATCACTCTAAGTCTCGCAAAATCTGTGGGAATAGTCCTGAGAGGGAGCCCCTTCTGTGTTTGCTTTTCAGCATACTTCATGCCTGAATTCCATAAAGCAAAGCTTAAGGTCCCACGCATGTTTTCCCAGCTTCTATGAATGCACGATTATAATACTTTTCATGGAAACTGGGCCTTTGCATGGGAAAATGACTCACAGGAAATATTAATTTGCATAGAAACTTGTCAGATTTGCACAAGCAACATAACTGCATGTGAAAAGGTAGATGCAAAGCTATTCACACACTTGCTTTATTCATACATAACTGGAAACATAAACTGAACAGGTCAGTGAGGATAAGCCTAACCTCCACTATTCTGAGCTTGACATAATTATTGTCCTTGACTCCCAAGCAGCAAATGCACTCTGAGTCATTTTTCCTTCCCACTCTCAAAGAGCAGGAGCTAGTCTGAACCTCACTCAGCTTGGGGAAAAAAGTAAAACGAGGCTTGTTTCACTGCCTTTCCTCAAATTATGATTCCCCTGATGTTATTAAAAGTCTGCGGGAACTCCAGGTGAGAACACCTGGACCCAGTCCTTTATTTGCCCTCTTATATAAATCCTTCTCATTTTAAAATCACACAATTCACTTGCAAATGTTTGTTATGCTCCACTTAGCTGAAGATTTATTCTTGGAAGTTCAGTTGTCTTCTGCCTAACTGGTGATTTATTCAGGATTTCAGCTGTGTAAATAGCCTCCTGGTCTGCCTCCTACATGGAGACTGGTTTCAAACATGCCATGTTAGGAGGCTGGGGCCTGACAGATGAAAAGAGTTATGATGCAGTTTCAACAAAGCCGTCTTGCAAAACTTTTGACAAAAGGTTGCACAGTATTTGCATATGATTCAGGAATGAGCCATTTTTTTTACGGGATATACAAATTTAGTTTTTAGAGGAGGCTGTGTCCTTGGCTTGCCACCCTAGCTCTAGGCTTAAGCAGTCAGCAGGTAAACACACCATGCCAGGATCTTGACAGGTCCCCAGTCCTGTCAGAGAGCTCCGAAATCCTGGTAGTCATCTTGTGAGAATGGGTGGAGGTGGCGGAGAAAGCAGACTGTTTGGTTGGGGTTTTTTTAAGGTTTGGTGGTTTTCTTCTCCTGGTCAGGTTTTCTCTCCTTTTTTTTTTAATTTATTGCTGAGTACATTAGTTTAAAATTAGTCCAGCTGTGCTGGGAGGCTGGGGGATGCAGCAAATGGGCAGGCACAGAGGCTGTGACTGCTGCCCGTGTGCAGAAGCACAGGGTTCCCCCCAGCGCAGAGATAGTGCCTGCGAGGCTGCATCTACAGCAGTGTACTTTCCTTTCTCATTATCCTATGACTTCCACTGCCTTCTCCCTCAGGTCCGTTTGCTTAACAGCCTCCTAAGAAGGACCTGCCTTTCCTTCCCCCCTTTCTCACTCCCCTGTCATCTCTGCTCTCCTCTTTTCCCACTGCCTGCTCTCTCACCTCCGCCCCTGGTTCCTGTCCCCGGGACATGGCTCACAGAGCACCCTGACACATGTGCCCAGACTGCACTTTCACCAGGCACTACGGCAAACAGGTTTGCTCTTTCTCCTGCCCTTTAGCAGGCAGATTGTATCTCTGCCTCATGGAAGCACTTGTGGAGGGGTGAAGAGGTGTGCAGTGCCTGACCTGCTGTCAGCTGAGACGGACTCCACTAGGAAGCCCTTCTGCTGGTGAAGTTTGGCAGTGGGCTTGGTGCCTGCCCTACAGCTCCCCTGGACCAACCCCAAACCAAGTAACCTACTCAGCATGAACCACTGCCTCACTAGGGAAACACAGCCACTTCTGGGGAGGAACATGGCATTCGTTTGCCCATACCCACCTACACCACAGAAAAGTATGGTAGAGCTGGAACATCTCGTCTCTCTGACACTAACATCTTCCCCTTTGACTCACTCACTTTAAAAGATATGTGGAGATTGCAGATTATTCGATCTTCTTTGTCTCGACAGAGAGAAAAGAGAAACATTTCTATAAAGCAAGCTATTGTAATGGTCATAGCTAAAGGAGCTGTCAGAATCAGTATTGCTTGGTTTAAAATTACTCAAGGCTCAGATTGAATCCTACAACAGAAGACCACAGAGACTATTATATGTCGGTAGCTCTGGACAAGCGACAAACAACTAACAATATAATTACAAGTTCCTTACCAGGAGGCTGGTGACTAGGTGTCGTCATGGAAATGTGAGCACGACAGAATGATTTACTGTCCAATAGCTCTGGGAATTTAAAAGAAGACATTTAAAGTAATAGCCTCAGAAAACAATAAAACCATCTCAGAAATGCATGAAGTATTGTGATGTTAGTTACCTACTGTGCTACCATAGCCACTGTCATACAGGTAATTCTCTTCTTTCCAGGACACCATTAACGACGGATCTGAAGGTAAAGGACCAAAAGGAAAATCAGATCACTAAAAGAACATTTTTTAGCACAGAGGTAAATACTGAGGGAATAAGAAATGTGCAAAAAAAAAGAGCTGTGAAGGGAACCAAGAAGTGAAGGGGCTATGCACAAAATTTTTTCCTTTCACTCAAATTATGGATGGGGTTTTGCATACTCAGGCAAATGTACTTACACAAAGCACTGACTTTTAGAAATAATGTAGTAGGCTATTCCTTTTCCTAGCTAATATATCATTTATGCCTTTCCTTGAAGGAGGTTTCCTATGCCAGATCAACTCTAATTCTACCCAATCCGGTCCTGAATTCTCAGCCCGTGGTGACTATGTCAGTGCTTTGGTGCCTTGGAGATGAAAGTGTTCTCAAATATCTAGTAAGGCAGAACAATGCTTATAATGAATATTTATTTCTATAATGGTAGAACTCGAAAGTCCCCTCCGAAACAGAGCTTCATGTGTATACACATAATGAGACACATCAAAGCCTAATCCTAGATGAAGGGCCATTTTATTCCAGGCATGTCAAGTCCCCATCCTTAACCTAAAAAACACCTTCACGATTAAAGAGGAATAATTTTTAGTGACCTTCTGATCAGATGGATCAATATAAGCAGAACAGAAGTATGGTCTTTATGACCTGTACATTGATCAGGAAATTACTCTCTTCACAGTGCATTTTTGAGGTCAGAAGCCTTAAAAATCTCTTTTTCTTTTGAATCCAAGTCAGAAAGGATGAGATGTAAGGTTCAAATCTAGGTTTTACTTAATTTTTTTCATGTTCATATAAATGAAATCAAAAAACAAAACATGAGTTATAGCTAAATCACCATGTTTGGCTGAGTTACCACTTATGACACAGGAATTTAGGAGGCATGCTAAGTAATTGCTGCATGTTTGGGCACCCAGAGCTTGTGTTCCTATGATAACACACGCCCTTTGCTTGCTTGGACACCTGATCTGCCTAATGTTGCCTCTGAAAACAGGCCTTACCTAGCCAGAACATGGGGAGAGAGCTTGTCTCCCCATTTTGGTCTTTTTCAGTATCCATGTCTTTACAACTGTGACGGTCTACTAGGATGAGGCAGGCTTCCCCTCTAAACCACCAGCCCTGTCCCTGCTGGCTCACAAGGAGTCCCTTCCCCAGCAGCCCCAATCCATACTGCCTGCTCCTCCCTATGCAGAAACTAAATCCACTCTCTGCCCGTGGTCAGCATCACCAGAGCCCCAACATGCCACTCCTGATTCAGCACAGCTAGGAGAACCATCAGTAAGTCGTGGGCTTTGACCTTTCCAGGATGTGCAGCTGAGGTACTTTGCACTGCACTGTGTATCTCTAGTGGGAGGAGGAACTAATATTATACCAAGATCTCATAAATTAGGATGTAAAGGATTACTGTGATTTCCTAAATGGCAAGCACTGAGGCTGCTGCATGCACATCACCCGCACTATGTGGGCACAGGCAAGGAGTACATTGCAGATTGTAATGCTTGCCTGCTGCAAGGAGAAGGTGAATAGTGTCCCTGGCTGGAGAGGCTGTGCTCCTCCAGGTTAGCTAAATAAACAGGCTGGCAGTATTTGTCGGAGACATTGCATGCTACGAATCTGTATTCGTTCTGCCAGGAGATATTAAAACGTGGCTCATGAACACGCCCAAATACAAAGAGGCTGGGACTAGTGGGATAGAGAGTGTTTGGATATGGACAGAGGTGCTCTGCCAAAGGAACCAGGAAAATAATCGTGCCAAAAGAGGAGGATTGAACTGAGCTAAAGTTATTTTCTTGGTGAAACGAAGTGCTGGGAGGAAAGGGATCTAGCTATGAACACACTGGAAGAAAAGACTGTCATAGGAAAAACGCAGATTTGGTCAAACCAAAATACTACCTGAATTTCAGTTTTTTTGAAATATGTGAAGAAATTGAAATGTAACATTTTTTTCTCTCAAAGTTGTTTTGTTTGGCTATTTTTTCATGCTTCAAACATTAACAGCACTTCACAACAAAATATTTTTCCTCTCTTTTTTAAAAAATGAGAATACTGTGAAAATAGTTGTTTTGAAATCTGCTGAATGAAGCACAGAATGAAGTCCTCTACAAAGCTGCACTCACTGAGCACTGCAAACTATTCCAACTCTGAACATCAATATAGACTGCCAATACTGCAGAGGTCTCCAGGAAAAGTGGCCACATGCAAACTAAGATACGGTGGTACTACCCAAAACTTCAAAAAGTAGACATTAACTGATATTTGTGTTACTTTTTTAATTCTGCATGATACCCTTTCCATTTTATTTAATGCCATTTTGATCTATCTCTCTTGGAATGGATGGTTTCCCATTTTCATCACCACCAAAAGACACGTTACCCAACTGTTACTCACCTGTTTGCTCTGTCTTCACAATGACATTAGGAGATTGGTACATGTCACTTCCACACTGACCTGCAAGAAAGCATATGGCAGTGTCCTGGTTTTGGCTGGGAGAGAGTTAATTTTCTTCCTAGTAGCTGGTATGGTGCTGTGTTTTGGATTTAGTATGAGAATAATGTGATAACATGCTGATGCTTTAGTTGTTGCTAAGTAGTGCTTATACTAGTGAAGGACTTTTCAGCTTCCCAGGTGCACAATAAGCTGGGAGGGGACACAGCCAGGACAGCTGACCCAAAGTGGCCAAAGGGATATTCCATAACATATGACATCATGGTCAGTATATAAAATGAGAGGAGTTGGCTGGGGAGCAGCAATCACTGCTCAGGGCTGGGCTGGGCATCAGTCAGTGGGTGGTGAGCAATTGCATTGTGCATCACTTGTTTTGTGTACTCTTTTATAGTTATTATTATTATTTTATCTTCCTCTGCCATTCTATTAAACTGTCTTTATCTCAATCCATGGCTTTTACCTTTTTTCCGATTCTCTCCCCCATCCCACCGGGTGAACAAGTGGCTGTGTGGTGCTTAGTTGCTGACTGGGTTTAAACCACGACAGGCAGATAGGACATATGACAACGAGCACAGAAGAATCAAAGGTATTAGCTCCAAGCAGCAACTGCTACAGCTGAGCCAGAGGCCTAATTTTGGAGCAGGAAACATACCCTTTCCCGTGATCCTTCAAACTTCTGCCTTATGTCATATCTAAGCAATTTAGCAATACAGTGAATGAGGTATAAGCAGTATAGCAGACATAGCAAATGAGATCTGCCAGGTAGGTCTCTGGGGAATGTAAACGACTTCTGAAGTTCCCAGAATTCAGACCACTGTATGTGCATCTCTGCCTAATACCTATTTACCATTCCATTTTAGGTGCTGAAGGTTGCTGTAAAGCAGTTGCCCTGCTGTCCCAGCTGCCTGAGTGAATTCCTGCAGGCTCATACTGCACAGATGTTCCCCATTAATATCAAACTCCTGGAAGGGTATGCAGTTGGCATCCAGTTGGTTGGTATCAAGGAGATGCTGCAGCCACTCCCAGACCTGAAACTTAGTCCAGTACTGCGGGTGTACTTCATGCCACTGAGTTCCATAGAAGCTGCTGGACACTGGAAAAGAAAATAGGTATTTACTCTCTCTGTTAGCACCATGGGATTATGTTGACAAGAAGAAAGGTCTATAGCTAAATTGCATGCCCTGGAAGTCCACAGGTCTAGATTCTTTTCTCAGTCCTTAACACTAGCTCAGTAGCTACTTCTAGAGAAGGTGTTGTTGGGTTTTTTTGCCTCAGTTTTCCAATTAAAAATTGGGAATTATTACATTACACCTCTCTTGGCAGACTGAGTATGTAGGAATTAACTTATTAATGTTGGCTAAATACACAAAAATTCTGTAATGGAAGATACCTTACAGAATTACTGTTGAAAAGGTATGTTGATCCTTGTGTGGGAAAATAATTCTAGTGCATCAGAAAATGATGGAAAAGCGTTGCAAAATTCTCATAACGTGACATAGAAATTTTATTTGAATAAGGCCTTAATAAGGACTGAATATGAATTGTGTGATTCAGTCAAAGAACAATAAAAGCCAAGGCATTCTCATATTGCTCCACAGTAAAAGCCTATCAGTATGGCCCACAGTTTCATGATGGAGCTCACATTCTGATGAATGCACGTTATTTCTGTGGTCAGGTAAGGTGATTTCTGAATGCAATAGTAAAACTCATGTTTAGTTACGGAAGCTGCCTAATTTTCTTGTTAGGATGTCTGAATCTTTTCTTGGCAATCTTTTAAACTGCTCTCAGTTGTATGTCATTACATGACAACAATTTACATGTTCAAATAAAAGAAATTGCATGTGCGGATAGGATAATTATATATAAGATAAGAGTAAAGGTAGGACTGCTTTGGTCTGCCCTCACAGAAGGGCTGGCAAAAGGAGTGCAGTGCAATTTATTCCTTGGGAAAGGAGGACAATGGAGTATGCCAGGCAGAGACAGTGGCATGATAAAATGCTCACAGGTGCATGAAGGGTTTAAGGATGAGAGATTGTAGAGGTGGTTGAATTACAGGAGGAGGAAAGACTGCTATGGCCTAGCTCTACAGTAGCCCCACTCCAGGATGTGGCACCAGCCCGTTCGAAGTCTCCCCAAGAAAAAGATTACCTACACAGCTGTGAGAAATACTGACAACAGTGGATATTGCTAGAGGACAACAAGCAACAGAGTTGGCACAGTTTAGGAAATCACCTCCCCTCAGGTCCCACTAGACCTCAGGTGTCTTTGGATGAGATACAGTGCACAATGCTAGTTTCCAGGTAAACACAAAAAAGCCCCACAATTACTTAGGTTTCTTTATCAATATCAGTCAACAAGGTCTTTGTCAGTAACTTAGGGAGTTTGCAGGACTGTTTCTCATCCTCCTGTTGAAGGATTTGGAGAATGAGTGTGGAAATGATTAAGAGTGTGGTATGTCAGAAAACGAAGGTTTGATGGAGCCGTCAAGTATTCCCTGAAAAGGAGGTTGATATGTCTTCCCATCACTTCAGAAGGTAAAGGAACATCAGATGCCACTAGATTCCTAATGTAAATGGAGAGCCTTTAGTGAGACAAAAGAGTAGCTGGGTAAAAGGAAGTGAAGTGGTGAATGATTGTAGCGGCTGGTGCCTCCAAAACGTAAGTGAATCCTGAGGAGTTCCACACTGGAAACATGAAAACACACCCCACTGTTTCCCTTCACGAAATCCTGTGCAAAGAAACTCAACCAGGACTTTTTCCCCATGAATCTGTTACAGACAGGTCGGCACATTTATTAAGTGCACGCTTATGTATTCCTGTGTGTTTAGAAATTACACATAAAGAAGAACAAGAATTTCACTGAGTGGGAACTTCCATTGTAAGTTTTGTTGCAGCATTATTTGGATTAGAACGATGCCTGCAGTATGTGTTTGACAACTTAGATTTTAAGGTTTACCCATCAACTGAGTTATGAAAAGAATTTTAAAATTATATCAAATACTATATATATAGATATATGTCTATATCTATATTTTTGTACTGAGAGAGTACATATAAGTACACATTTTTATATATACAGCCATATAATCAGAAAAGAGTAAAAAAAAAAAAATGTTCTCAGATCACAAGCTATCTAGTGCTCTAATGCCAGTCCAATTAGAAAGCTATCTAGTAATTTGAGCTGAAAAAGAAAACAGAGTAAAGGAGCAAAAAGACTATTCCCCTGAAAGCCGGAGAGGTGATTAGCACTGAAGAGTAATGTCGTTTCAGAGAAGGTGTGAGGGGTAAAAGTAAGAAAGAAAGAATTCTGAACTGAGGAGAGGGAACTTTTGGCAATTTCCACACCACTAAATTCATTTTAAGAAAAAGAACCAGTAAGGAAATGAACCATAAACTGGTCACTTTCAGAAACCTAATGTTGCGAGTTCAGCTTTTTACAAATAAAGTAACAAATGGAAATTTTTCTTACCAGAAGTGAAAATCCATTAAATTAGTATTACTGAAAAATAATACTTGTGCATGCTTAAAGGTGTAGTAGTCCCTTCCCCCTGCCTCCCCCCAAAAATCATGGCTCAGAGCCATTGAATTCCTCCTACCATTGCATGTGGAATATCCATCTGTCCAGGAAGGCTGCTGGTGGAGTAGATTGCTGCTGGAATTGATACTCATTCTGCCAGCACCTTCCAAAATCATGATCTGCAAGTGAATCGAACAGCTTGCTTAGTGAGCGGTGTCTAGTCCAAGAGGTAAATGGCAAAAAAAAAAATCCACTGAAGGTGAAGTGAGGAAGCCATTTCCATTTGTAGAAGATACAATTGAAATCAAGAACATGTTGCCACAACCCCTTTTCCACTGCCACAAAATCCTCTTATGATAAACACTACCATGATTGATTTGCATATGCAAGAAGCAAGTTTCTACAGCTGCCCATCCATAAATGAATAATCTGTAATCAGAAATTAAGCTGAATGAAAAGACAAGGCTCCTGACAGAGCAATACAGGAAAACTGTAAAGCTTTGAGAAATGAAATACTAAATAGTTTAACTTTTTTTTTCTAATTTAGAGAGAAAGGTGTTTTAAATATGCTTTCTTTTTTTATTTTCTTTTTTTTAGGAGAGAGAAAAGACTTTTCAATAATTGCAAATGAAACTGTACAGTTGACAACCACCCATGTTCAGAAACTTCCTCACACAGAAGGACCCACATGTTAATGCTACAGGGAGGTAATGATACAGGGAATATCTTGTCAGCTGACCCAGTTTCTTATCTGATTTGTGTCATCAGTGTCCATAACACTTCTCAGTAACAAATATCACAGATCATACATTTCAAACGACAAAAAATCAGACAGTGAAAGATCTTGTAAATGAGGCAGCCATTGTTGTAACAGAAACAGCATTTTGGAGTGACACCACCCCAAGACAGCATTCCCTCTTTTAAGGAACACAAACTTTCCTTTCTACTTATCTTAGCATTAGCACCATGAGTAAAACTGTCCTTTATTTTGTTTCTATTTTAAAAAAGAAAAACTACTTATATGATATTTTACAAAAATGTCACATATGTATCACATGCTTAATCATTTCAGTGAAGGCATGCAAAATTCCCCAATTACAGGTATTCTTGATATTTTACATTATCTTTCAGTGGTTTGAAGTGGCAAAGTCTAAAAATATAAATTATAACCATTGACATTCTTCAAGAGTTTGGGAAAGTAACTTGTTAAATATTATACCAGCTTCAGATTGTTATTCTTGCATAAATACACATAAAAAACCCAAACTGTTGTTCAAAAATATTCGAAATTGAAAGCCACAAATTCTGTAAAAATGAAACTTTAGACATCAGGATGGCATGTACATGCAGCTAGACTTATGAAAAAAAGGATGAAATACAAAATGGACTTGCGAACGCCAAAGTGCACTGGTCTTGACTGATTACCTACTGAGGCCAAGGAGAAAACTTCCATTGAGAGCGCAGCCTGACCCCCTACAAGCTCATACAGGCAACCTTTTTCATAGAAGAAAAAGTCAATAGAATCACTCACAGCCTTGGTTTTAAAGAACAGCCTGAAAATGACCTGGGTTGGTACTTTCCTCTGTCATTTAAAATAAATTATGTAACTTTTAAAAGTTACAAGTCTCTCTCTCTTCCCTCCCCCATATATATATTTAGAGAGGGAGACAGAGGTTACTGAGAATTCCTTAAAAAGCCAAAGCCTTAGGAAGTTTATCACAGGGAATGGTGCTTTACAGTATAACCTAGTTCAGAGCCCTTTTTTGTAGCTATACAAAATGGCAAAATCAAACCATGGATGTTTTAACAGTTGCTTTCCACCCTTAATTCTAGCCAATCTGTGACTCAATGACCACCAGCAAGGAGAATTTTATTTCTCATAGCAGGTATGTGGGGGTAGAAAATATTAACAATTGAGAGAGATACCTGTTGTCCCATTCTGGCCAAATAAAAAACTGTCATATCGTCAGTAAATTTATGCAAGTTAGAAGAGAAGACATTGTTTTAGTCCCATGTTACAGCCAAGTGACTTAGTATTGTGAGGGAGAAAGGGTAAGGAAGCATTTAAATTTATTATACTGATTATAAAGATGTTCAGCATATAATGAATATAATTTATCTCATACACTTGATATATAAGAACTTTTAAGCAATAATGCACGTTTGACAATACATATACTTCTCAGATTGTATGGGTTGATGATAAATAAATATCAAGTTATTTATTTAACTTGGGTTTTAATCATTTAAGACAATTAGGTATGAATGAATGAAGTATTAATGATAAAGACCTTATTACAGTAGCAAATAGAGGTGAGGTACAATACCACCTAGTCTGGGAAAACTATAAAACTTGAGGATTAGCAAAACACTCTTAGGAACTTAGTTTGGTAAATTCACTTATTTAAAAAAAAATTACAGTATACACTTAATATTGAATTTCAATTTACTAATCTGAAGTGACATTTTCAGAAGAAATCTCAGAATTTCAGGTACTGTGTTATGTGGTTTTGTCTTCTGCAACTTCTGCAGTTTCTGGAATTCTACATAATTTTCATGCCTGATACTTGTGCAACTAAAAATACGCCTGGGAAAATGTATGCACATGAACTGAAATTATTTCTGTGTTCAAGCTCCTGTGTAATTTTGCCCTGAAAATTCAGTTCAGGTAAACTCTCATTTTTCTTCTTCATAACTAATCAGGTGAATTTCCAAACCAAAAGATCCTGTGACAACTGATTCAGCAACTGAAGCTATGGATAGTTAAATAAAACAAATAGTGTGTCTTGCATAGTTTTTCCACCCCAGCAGTAACCAAAACCAATGCACGTTAGAGATCTGAGAAGCAGCACTCTGACAGCCTTTTCCCTAGATTGGGATTTCAGTTATTTTCCTTTAAAATCTTCTTCCCTGTCACAGTCTAGCAGACAATTGCTCTCCAGAGTATCCCTAAACAACTTTAATATTATTTCCAGATAATGTCCATGGAACTTGCTTTATAAATTAATCAATCAATACATGCCGGTTTTGAAAGCTATTTAAGTTATCTCAACCAGAATAACTTAATTTCCAATATAACCTGTGGGAACAATCATGCATGAGAGGAAGAATTTGCAATATGACATTAATCACAGGAACAGGACTGGATTTAGCTTTAACCCAAACTTTCCCAAAGGTCTGTGTATTATTCAAGGTACTGGTTTTTTGGTGACTTGAAAATTGTCAAGTCATCTCCTTTATCTTAATGCAAGGGTGTTCCTTACATGGAAATTATTCTAGCACTTTGTTCTGGGTGAGTATACAGTCCCACTAACATAACTTCCACACCTTTGCTTGGAAGTGTACAGCATCATGCTCAAGAATATTTTTCCCTATGAAAAATAAACCGTGATTTTCTGCATTGCCCTTCTTTGATACAAGTTCATGGCAGATTTATGCTTATAGCAGTGTCTCATCCCATACTTGGAAAGTTTTTGAGTCAGGATATTGGAAGGGGCATGTTCTTCATTAGTTTAGGGTCAAATCCTCAAATCTCCCTTGTGTACAGACAAATCTGGTTAAAAGGTGGGAAGCCTCAAGGGGAAGGACACATAATATGTTCAGTTTTCTTTTAATCCTATGCCATGTATCAAAGTGAATGGTGGAACTAATGAATTCTGGTTTCCCAAGAATGTGTATCTTGTGGTTGGATTCTCTAGTGTCTAGTAAGATGTGAGCGCTGACTGAAGTTTTTCCCACGGTTGGGGTATTCATAATATCTCATTGTCTCAAAGGAGTGAGCTCAAGCTCCACTCTTTCTTTCAGACAGAGTATTAATAGATTTTCCTCCTGTACTTGGCAGCCAGTTTTCATTAAGCCTGTAAGAATTTCATATCTTTGAGACTTCCACTCCATATCAAATTTAATTAAAATTAGTGATGGGATTCAAAGATTGTTACAGGCCAAATGCAAAAGCCAGACCACAAAAGCCTCATTTCCTCAAGAAACCACGTTAAAAAGGGATTCTAGCTGAGCTGAGATTTTGGAAAACAATATAACAATATATTTGGGATCTGTCTCTCTGCTAAGACATGGTACATTATAAATGAAAGCACACATGAAATATCTTATGTGTATATATACACACATGTATTTATATACACATATATACACAAGTATGACTCTCTGTGTGTGCATTGCAGGTATCTGTACGCACACTTCCATTCTTTTCCACTGAAGAGGAAACATCTCTGGAGTATAATCTTATAACACTACTAGGAACATTGCACAGTTGAGAGGAAGCAAATAACACTTTACTCATTCAGCAAGGTTAAATATAGTTCTGCACTGGTGTTCAGCAACATTCTTTCTAGAGAGAGTCCTATGAGAAGCTCTTTCACCTACATTCAGTATGTCAGGTGGTATTCAAAGACCAAACTCTGAAGACCTGTCTTAGTGAAAGCTCTCACTGGAGTCAGGAGGAGCTTTGACCAAGCCACAACCCAGCAACTTGGAAGTAACAGGAGGTCATTTGCTCAGTTCTCCTTGTTTTCCTTGACCACCTGACCACTCTGAGTAAACAGTGGTAATGGAAAGAGCAAAAAGAGCAAGGAGCCATGGCCTGCCCATGGAGCAAATCCAGTATTGCAGAAAAATATATTTACAAATCCTTGAACCTTGAACACTGTATAGTGCACTCTATGCAAATTATTTTATTGCACTACAGGTGTGCTCTGAAAATAAATTACTCTGATCCCCATTTCCACATTCAACCCAATAAGTCTTAATGTCCAGATAATGAGTTTCTCCTTTCTTTGAACCAGAATCTTTCAAAACCAGCTCATATTAAATTACACAAAAATGCTGAACACGGTATGAAAGATGAATAAGCAGTACAGAGAAAATGAGTGAATCCTAAAGTACTACAACCAAAGTGATTGTTCTGACATTGATTTGTACGGTTGCTTATGTTACAACACTGAACTGAACTCATTAATTACAAATATGAGGGGGTGTGGAGCCCATAGGGGAAGGGAGGCTACAGCCTGCTAGTTTGTAAAGCTATGATATACTCTATGCAAAACACAAAAAAAGATATCTAAGGCAAAACTGACTGAAACTATTAAACTATGACTCCACCCGTAAGCTATGCAAAGTCTAAGAGTGACTTCTAGCTGAGACAAGCTCAGTGCAGCTCCTCCTGGCCTGTCCAAAAGGGTGGATCTCTTTTGGCGTATTTACCTATGGGATCCTTCCCCATTTTTCCCCTTTTACCATCATGGCTGAACTTCAAATGTAGATTTCACCTGGGCCTATTTTCTTTGAAGTATGTTATGTACACAGTGAAGACACAATCCCTGCTTTTCAGGGCTTGGAGTTTATGGAACAAGTATCTACAGAGTATGTTAAATATTTTAGATCATTACTTCACCTTGGATTACAGTCAAACACTTAAACAGCAATCTGAAATACATGATACTGGGTAATAACTGCAGCTGCAGCAGTACAGAATCTCGATTTTAATCTTTTTCTTGAAAAATCAAAAGACAACGAAGTGGGCCAAGTTTTCAAGACACCAGAAACAAAGGACATGTACAACAAAGAGCAGGTGGACCTGCTTTACACATATGGTTACTTCAGAAACATAAATGCATTGTACTTGTAATGTATATGATCAATTAGCTGCTTTGCATTCCAACTACTTATTTTACATCTCCAGTGGCAGGAAGGGCAGGCACAAACTGAATATATGAATGCTGAGAGCCTGTCTACATGTTACCGTGAGCTTTGGGTCTTCTGATTTGGGGTTTGTTTTTTTTCCCTCTCATTTAATGTATATTACTACCAGGGCTCCAGGGTCTTATTCTGAGCCAGTGTGCCTATACATACAGTTATGGCTGATCCTGAGATTGTCCCATGATCTCTATCTGTCTATTTTGCGAAGGTGTCAGGTTCATCCTTGGTGACTCTGCCAAACTCCCAGATAAGATATCATCCCTGCCACAGCTCACTTTCAGATACGACCTTTTCTGCAGTGTGGTAGGATCTCTTCTGGCCATGTAGATCCACATATAGCCATCACACACTTCCTTGTTTCCATCCCTTTGTTTTAGTGCCTAAAAAGCAGAGAGAAGCCTCAAAAGAAACAACTCATCTGCAGGTTGATTCCCGGCAGGGATCCACTTCACAACAAAAAGCTCAGCTTTGGACCACTTTGCTATGACCTGCAAGGTACCATTCAGATGACAGCCTAAGCAGCTTGGCCTGACGGATGATAATCTCAAGGCTCACCACTAATATCATTGCAAACATATCCCATAAAATTTGTTTCCAAACTTTTGAAGAATGGTCATATGAAGAAGCACTATGATCACACATTTGTTGTATAACATACTGTTTGATGCATTTCATTTTTAGTCCATCATATGTACCTTTGGGCCACAGTAACAAAATGTATTTACTGAATTACATTGTGAGCATGAAGTTCAAGAAATCAGTTTTATAAGAAAATTTTCTAAATAATCTCCAAAACTCTTTGTATTCAGGATTCTGGTTTGGGTCTTTGGGGCCAGTCTTTTTCCCTTACACACTTCTTTGAACTGCATGTTCCTATGCTTCTATATTTTTGGTGTATACAGCTGTGGTTCATATGCACAAACCCACCTTTGCATGTGCAAAACTGACTCTTGGTGAGCTTTCAGAGACTACATTGAGACCTTGATCATTTACTGTTGTGGGCTTTTGGAAAGGAAGAGTTGGGTTTATTGTTTTGTATTCTTTGAACATTGTATATTAAATGTAGACATGAAGGTAAACTGAAAGACCAGGAAAGGAAGATGAATAGAAAAGGAGCATTTAACATTTACTTACATTACAGATAGGATCATGATAAACAAAATCAAATAAGGCTTGATGGGAATCTTTTATTACTAAAGATCTAATTTTCATGATGCACTACAAGGCAACTTTTGTAAGAGATATGTGGTGGTTGTTTTAACATGTTCGTATGGATGCTTCTAAATCTTGCATATATATTTTAACTAAAGAGAAGCTTGTGTAGAAAAGTTAGGACCTAGATCTGTATCTGAGCTATCACTCCACTCCAGGGTTTGGGTTTGGTTCTTATCTCTCTTTTAATGATGTAATTTAAAGACAAAAACCATAGTTCAGTCTCCTTTTTGAGAGAGAACAAAGTTCACTTTATGAATGAGAAAAAAAAAGAAAATTTACTTGATGCTATGCAAAGTATCACAGGCTGTTTTTTCTCTGACCCCTTTTTTTTAGAATCAACAATCTTCATATGAACTGACTTCAATTTTCAAGGTACTCATTAGTATAATGAAAATAAAAGGGAGAATTTTAAAAGAGGTTTTGGTTGTTTATTTGTTTTCCTAAATCAGAAGCAAAAAGAAGGCCAACTATGAACAGAGAGTCCTCAAAGCATAGATGTGTCTGACAGTGATAACTGCCAAAGGTTGGTACTTCTGCAAATTTTACCTATATTTATGTTACCGTAGCAGAGGAAACAGTGAACCGGAACCTGCCCTTTAACAAGGATCCAGTGTTTGAGATCCATGCTTCCTTGCCACATCACAGGCTAGTTGTGCCTCTTCTTGCCATGCCACTAGTTTTTGAATATGAAAAAAAAGAATATCATCATTTATTTTTCTGTCAAAAAGCTCATTCTCCTCTTGCAGAAGATCTGTGCACAGATCTGTATATTATTAGTGGAATTGCTAGTCATAGAGCTAAGACAAAAGCAAGTCGAGATATGTTTTATTTATTGTGATAAATGTTCATGACATTTTTGCATTAACATATCCTTAGAATGTTTGGAACAAGTAGATATATCAGCTAAAAACTGGCAAAAAAGCAGACTTTTTTCTTTTTTTATTCTTTGGAGTTGGTGCTGCAAAACGTGGCTTTGACTGGCATATGGCACTCCTTTCATTACTGTCTGCACCACCTCAGCAAGTTCATGATAATTTGGGTCAGCCATTTTTCCTGAATATTTAGAAGTCATTTGCCATAGATTCATCAGTCTAGCCTCAGGGATACAGAGACTTGGAAAACACATTAATGGGAAAAAATGCCTTTGTTCTTTATTCTTCTTTCAGCACTTAATACCACACCTCATGGAACAACTCCACACCTCCTTTCATGTCCTTCCTATCTCTCTGGTACATCCTTCCTCTAACCAGGAGCCAGCTCATCTTCCTAATCTTTTGCTAAACACCTTTCTTTCTTTTGCTTACAATACACTAAATATGCAAATGGCCAAAAAGCACTCTAGATGCCCCTGTAGCTTGACAAGCCACATGTCTATAATCAGGCAAGAACCTCATCAGCTAACAAAATATTACCATCGTGTTCTATCACCTTCTCCTTTTCCCTTGGCTCTGGTTCCCCAACCACTTCCCTCTACCTTCCATGACAGCTTCTCTTTCTTTGCACAGCATTAAAGACTAATAGCATATCGAGGGAACTGCTTTCTATATTGCTAATATAGCTTGTGTTATTGTTCAGTTATTAGTGAATAATCACAATAATAACAATAATAATTGTGTTTGTATTCATGTTTGGCTCTCATTAGGTGCTGAAGTGTTTCCGACATAACAGCCACTCAGATACAGAGACTGACATATGCTGCTGCAGCAGCCAGTATTTCATGGAGAAGTTTTTTAACCACTGTCACCACCAGCACTTCTCTTTTGTTATGGGACTAGTCTGGTTTTCAACAGTAACAACCACTAATTTGCTTATTTCCAAAATAAAAATATACTTTTTTTCACTTTTCCTTTTTGTAAACTCTGTCTCAAATATTTTGTTTTTATAAAGGGCATCTGCTTGGAAACTGGAGGTTTCCTCTTTGGGGCTGGCTTCTGAGTGTGAACTAAACAGAATAAGGAACATGGGATGGAGATCAAAACCAGGAAAGTGTCTTGAGGAACATGCAAATTTTCCCATTGGGACTGCTATTTTTCACATGAATTGATTCATTCAATCAACAAACTAATTGTGTTTCTTCATTAAATACATGAGGCGCACAGCACAAATTAGCTAGGACGGGTAAGCTGGAAGTTGAGCGTAAACATTTTATCCTAAACTAGGTAGCTTGCTGGAGGACTAACCCAGTCAATAGCAGAGTTCATACCCTATTACAACCTGACTAACCACAATCTGATTACACTCTTTTGCTGGCATGATAGCAAAATGATATTTCAAGGGGGAGACATAGCAGAGGCAGTGCAGAGCTCAAGGTAGGAAGGATCATTCTCTGCAGCCAACAGGGAGGGTTTATATGTCTATTAACTCCTCTGCCCGGGTCAGCCGCTTTCCTTAGTGCCAAGCTGGGACTCACCAATCCCACCTGCATGATAGCTCCAGCCAGGATGCCTGCTCCCCCTGCATTGCTGTCTAGACTACCAAGGATCCCAAGGCAGGCAGCTGTTTGCAAAGGGAAGTGTCCCCAGGTGGGCAGCTATAACTGAAATAGTTCAATGGAGCTCACTGATCCTGTTTCAGAAACCTGCTGTCAGACCATTACTTTGACTGTCATCCAGGCTTGCATGTTTGTGTGTGGTTAGTAAACATTTCTTTAGAGCCCAGCTATATCCATGCAGTTTCTTCATATTGTATTTGTTGTGTAAAGAATAAGAGATTGCAAGACCACTGCCCTAGCATCCCACTCCACTGGCTTCACAAAAGTTGTCTGTTTCACCCCTGGGTGTAGCAGCAGGCTCACTTGCCCCACACACCCAGGACTTCGAGGAAGCCCTGAGCCTCCTGGAGCCACATGGCACTGGGACAGTAGCTGATGTGTACACTGGAGCTTATTTATGTTCCCTGCCTTCATTAAAAGCAACCAGAAAATGGGGGGAATTAAGTTTCCTTGCTCTGTAGCCACCTTCTATAGATAAGGCAAGAAGCTGTGGGAAACAATGTCTCCCCACTTTTGTAAAAGCTGAGAAAGCTTCCCTCTGTCTCCTTTCCATGGCGTCGCTCCTTGTCACCTGGCACAGCAAGAGCTGCCCATCCTGTTTCCATTGATTTCTTCAGTGGTTGGTTTAAACAATACAATGGAGTCTTTATGTGCCAGTGCTAGGAGCAGGTTATTAAGTAAAGCCCACCATAAATAGAGCCGTTAATTCAGTTGCTGGCATGGCGCTCTGTTATCTTCTCAATACCTCCCAGAGGGTATTAGTCTTACCCTTTCATTTGAGTTGGCAGCAGAGTTATTTTTTTGCACCTGCTGCTCTACTCTGATAACAACACAGGTCAGCTTTGATTTGTTGGAATATAAACAAAAGAGCAAAGCCAGACATCTTCCTCAACAGCCTGGGCTGGTTTGACGATAGAGCTTTTCCCACTGGGTTTTGTACATATGTACTCTTTCGATTCTTAAGTGAACTCTCTCCCGCTTCATAAATAGTCCGTTTCTACAGTATAGCCTGGTGTTGGAGGAGAGCTCAATACCATACCTTTTCATCAACTGAAACCTCAACAGGTCAAAGTAACACACTGTTCTAAGACTTAAGTCAGAAGAGGTGTCATACAAAATACATAAAGAAAAATCAGCTGAGACACAGTGGTTCGAAAATTAGCAGGAAAAAGCAATAAATTAAGTGTAAGCAGTAAAGGAACTTTCTTGAGAGATGTAAAGTAAGCCTGAAGCACTGGGAGGGTCTGCTTTCCCATATGAACCTATACACACTCCAAACCTTAATCTACTATTAAAAAAAGAAAATTAAAAAAAAGAAGTCCATGAGAAGTAGGTATTCAGGTGGGAACTGGGCTACTTTTAAGTTCTTCTGAAAATCAAGCCTGCAGGGCTCATCTACTGTAAAATCAGCTACGGTGATGGAAGAACTCCTGAAACACTGACAACCATAGAGCAGAAAAGGAAGAGTTCACACAGACAGCAAAGGCAGTAAATAGAACAAAGCACAGAAATGAAGAACTAGCATTACCTCCTTATTACAAATAGAAAAATTGAGACACAGAGCTGAAATGATTTGCTTAAGTCATGTAAGAAGTCAATGGACAAGTCAGTCCAACTCGTATCTTCCAGCTCAAGCTCCATTGCTATCCAGTGCATCACGTCTCCAGCAAAAATTGCAACATACAGATGACTTAAGATGATCGTGGGATTTTTGAGGGCAAAGAGAAGTTATTTAATAACTTCCCTTATTTAATAAGGGAAAGACTTTTCTATAAAAGAGAGACCTGTTCAGACTGAAACAAAGATTCTTCTATGCATCATGGCTATTATGTGCCTAGTAGAGATTTGAAAGTTAAGGTAGCCAAACAATTAAAACTACACTTGAAGTATTAAATCAAAAAAAGCTGCCCTTGACCTATGTATGATCCTGAAAATGAGCTAGAAATTCCTAAGTAGGGCTGGCTGAAATTCAAAATTTCTGTTCTGTGGAACTGTGGCTATTTCAAGGCCGTTTTTTTCTTCCTTTCTTTTTTTTTTAATCACAATGAAAGAAGGGAATTTTAAAAAGCAAGTCCCATGGCAACAGAGAGGGAGGATTCCCATCCCAATCAACTCACATGTAAAAAACCCTGTATTCAAGTTCTCCGAGTAACAAAAGTGCAACTCAGCCTGTTATATATAATTGTTTATAAAAGACAGAAATGTCAAATACCAAACTAAGATATTACTGCAAACAGGCAGTAACATCACAACAGAGCAGCTGCACTGGAAGCAACAAACTTTCCTAACATGGCTGTTGTGCACATGGTCACCAGGGAACCCTCTGCAGAGCCTCACCACGGTAATCTTGAAATGCAACCTCTGCAGACTACCAGATTTGACTGTCATAAATGCTACCTAGGATGTGAATTTGGCAATCCTGTTTCTCCTTTTACACTGATTGCTGCTATTCCTTCTGTTCCTCCTTATTTCTTTTATTTATCTTTTTTTAATTTTTGTTTCATTTTTTTCTCTCTCTCTCATTTTTTGCCTCCTACTTAATCAGACTGCCTGACCTGGACAAGGAAGCTTCTTTCAAACACCACCATAAGTCTGTAGCCAGCAAAACAGACAAAAACATAATTTTCAATTATCTAGCTGTGGCACAAGAGTGCCAGGTCTTACAGCAACTGCAGAGTTTGTGGCTGGTTTCTAGGATGGAGGCCTGGAGGAGTCAGAAACAGGGAAAAAAGCTCGCTTCCCTCAGTTCTTTTTGCTCCCCTGTACAGGTATGTATCTCACTTAGTCCCCAAGGTAATTCGAACAGGTTCCACCAACAAAATCAATAAAAATATTTCCAGACTATTTCAAACAACTATTTTCTTCAAAAGGAGATTTATTACCATGTGAATTATACCAACTTTAACATTGTTCTAGGAAGGGAGTGTTAGCAGAGATTCTTATAACAGCTATTTACAGGTGCTGAAGAGGTTTTTTTTCTTTTCTTTTTATCTTTAGTGATTAAATCTTAATAAGATTTTTAATATTGAAGATGTGTCATAGCTTAAGGCAGGCTGATAGCTTGGTTCTAAATGACCCAAAGCCCTGTTAGCTTTTCACATGTATAGCAGCACTGATTACGTTAACACCTTTAAGTCTGTGCATCCCTCCATTATATCAATGCTAGCATAGATGAGCCTGTTTGGTGCTAGAGCTGCAGGCCCGCTGCTCATAGACCGGGGTTTGGGGAAGGGCACACCAGCTCTCAGGCTGTGCACGTGTTCCTGCAAGAAAAACTACTGCGGCACAGGGCAAAAACAGCAGGTGTGGAAGTCGCAGACAGCTCAGGCTAGGGCTCTTGGCAGGAGCAGCCCCTTGCTCGCTGCAGGACAAAGCTGGTCAGTCATTTATACCTACTGACAAAATACACATACATATCAAATACAAATAGCTTTGCATTTTAAAGAATTAAATGAAGGAGTTATTCAGATTAGCAAACAAAATTGGTTCAAATTGGGACAAATATTTGAATTCCTGTTTTAAAAAGTAAAGCAAGAAAGCCCATGTAGGAGGTAAGGGATGCGCATGGACTTAGTGCAGTATGTTTATGTGAGTGTATGAGTATCGGGAGTGGCTACAGGCAGACTAAGAAAAATTTACTGGATTGACTACAATTGGACTATCATCCAAAAACATTTAATCATTTGAGATTTTAAAGACGGAAAAGAAGTTTCTACCTGTTCTTACAAAGTCTTACAGCTCCATTAAAAAAAGTCTTAGGCAGGGTAAGGATATCTACAAGTCACTAAATGAAGGAAAAAACCCCTGTATCTATTTCATTTTGTACAACTTTCTTTTGATAAGTCTGTAAGGATATCTTAATCATTTAATCACCTATTAATTCAGTCTTCTAAAACTTTTTCATCTGCCTCTGTCAGGGCAGCTGCTTGGGAATATTACAAGTCAAGTCTGTTTTATGTGAGTAGTGTGTTAGATCCCACTGCAAAAGAGATGAGAACAGCGCCTTTAATGTGTCAGAATTTGACTCCCAAGCCCCTCCATAGGCATGCGAATCTATGAGACTTAACCAAGCATACTTTGAAAGTGCATCATCAAGATGCAAGCTTCTAAACTGTTGTGTAATAATAATTACATGTTTCAGTAAAAATCATTAAGAAAGTTTGGGGGTAATCATTATATCATGGATTTAGTCTGATTCCTGACCATAGCATCTTGGGCAGTTTTTTACACGGGTTTGTTAAATATATAGCAATATAAATTAGTTACTGCTCACTGCTAGATGAAAGAAAACCCAGAGTGGTTTTAAAAAACAAAAATAATTCTTCTGATGATGCACTAGTAAGTTGGACAATAGACCATATTTTTACACATAGTTGCTTAATCCTTACAGACTTGTAGGGGCTCAGGAGACTATTCTCGCTACATCTGATTGTGAGCTGAGGAAATATATCAAGTGTTTATGCCTGTATCCTTCCTCCATAATAGGCAGGAACTTTTATTTTATTCTAAATGTTCTCAGATCCTTTAAGTAGAATGACTTTCTTTTCACTACTCCAAAGCAATTCTCTTTTATTGCCCCTTCTTATTGGTCTATAACCAGTGATTATCCAGCTCCAGCTAGCTTTTTTGTCTACTAGTTTTCATACCCTTTCCTGCAGAGCACATTTCACAAGATCAGCAGAGGAACAGGTAACAATAACCATGTGCAATGTCAGCTTTTGGAAAGGGAGCCTTTGAGGCCTCTTCCTCAGAGGGAGACACGCAAAATGCCAAATGCCGGTTGATTGCTCCACTGGCTACATGACTCCATGTTTACTCATTCTCACCTGTCTATAGACCAATGACCAACAAATGTCCCAAGTATTTTAGGCATTCACTGAGGGATTTGGTGCAAGCTGCATCCCCAGTAAAGCTCAAAACAGCTCTCTCACTAAGAAACACTCCTGATGACTTCCACAGAAACCATATTAATCCTTACTTTTCCATATACCAGTTGTCTGAACAAACCCTTCTTTGCTTACCCTTTCTATCAGCAGTGTTACTTAAGAATTTCACCCTTGCCGAATTTGCAAAGTATCCTTTTCTTGAAAACTTAAGGAAATAAATCCTTGGCTCATCAGAGGCTGTAAGCTGCAGAGTGTGCTGAACGCAGGGACAGGGAGAAAGAGAAGCAGATGTTTGTGGCTAGAGATCTTGAAGCCCTCTTGAGCACTAGGCTGGCTGAGCAGCTGAAGTCAGCGTGCTTTGCTGAAGATGGTGTTGGACTTCACTGGTGCTCACAAGGCACTTATTATTAGGAAGAAAACTCCATCAGTTTATGCTTGAAAGTTCAATAGTAACTAAGCTGTGAGACTGGGCAGATACTTTACTTCACTAAACATCACAAACTATGCAAGCTACAAAAATCGTTAATATTTCTGTTCCTCATGTACAGCAAAGCCTTTATATTTGGTTCTACCACATCCTAACATCATGTGTCATTAGCAATGACAAATGACAATTAAGTTTGTGACCCTTTTTTTTTTTTATGTGCTGCTTGCCGCAGGAACGCCTAGTCCTCAAAAAGTACACCTACTTTACAACTGTAGGAAGGCTGATGAGAAAGAAGAGAGCACTGCGAGACCACAGAAAATCCTATAAAGGGTGGTCACATTACCTTCAGAATAAGAAGGGGTCATCTCTATTCATAGCTTGGTCTCAGCACATTGACCA
The DNA here is from genome assembly GCF_035582795.1 of Mycteria americana. Classification (NCBI taxonomy): domain Eukaryota; kingdom Metazoa; phylum Chordata; class Aves; order Ciconiiformes; family Ciconiidae; genus Mycteria; species Mycteria americana. The sequence continues at coordinate 24,207,207 of NC_134369.1, read as the reverse complement.
ATTTTTAAGCCAGACAGGTCTGTCCTGTAGCACCCAGTTTCCAACCTGTCTGTCCATACAGTAGGTCATTGCTCCAGTTCACAGAGATGGTATTCATTGTATTGCAGAAAGAGCTTGGACACATGTGTGTAAATTGAATCTAAGCAAGTAAACAGCAGTACGAAGCACATACCTACAGAGTCCACAGAACAGATGCAGATTACACTGCAGTCAGTGGAAAGTTTGCCAGGGAGAACACTGAATGGTTTAGTCCTGAGACTAAGTTAGACATGTTTATAAAGAATGTGTAAGGAGTGAACAAGGGAGGGAACGTAAGAGCCGATTCTGAATAAGTGTCATGGCTTCTGGAAAGTTCTCTGAGTTCTGAGGCAATAAAGTCATTAATCCTCTTCTGTGAGAATTGTACATAAATATTCACTTCTTCAGCAGGTGTAGAATTTCATTCTCGCAGGGTTTTTTTGGTGCGAATTGCTGTGGGACAGGCAACAGGCTAACAAGTCAGTCCTGTATGGACACAGACACAGCTACAGAAATCCTACTTTTTCTCTCTAATCTCTCTTCATCTGTGTCTCTGGATGATTTTTCCTTTCCAGTTTGATGTCTCTCCATTGCAATTTGTTACCTTGCACCTCCCAGACAGAACAAGTACCGGTGTTAACAATAAAATTCATTGGGAATGAAAAAAAAATAAGGAAGTTCAGTGGGAGCCAAATGATTTAGTTTTGTCTTTGTCCAACTCTCCACCACTGCTGAAAACTGACAACACCCTGAGAATATCTGAAGTAATATGAAATCACTATGGCAATATCACAGCGTATTCTCTCAGGTGACAAGAGGGTAATGTTAAACATGACCCCATGTTAAACAGACCACATTCTGTTACCTGATCTCACCACGACTGAGGTAATATGTATTGTTGTCACCCTGTAAATTGCTGTGAAGGGCTACCTAATTTGTGCTGGGGCAAACGAAACATTATTCTGGTCTGATATGAGATCCTTCAGTACTATGACTTGGGAAAAAAAATGTACTTTTTTTACCATCCTTATAGGCTTTACAAATGACACTAGGACAAGAAAAAAAATGAAAAAAATGCAAGCAAAAACATCAACTCTAGTAATGATAACCTCATCTCTGCATGTAGGAGCAATGCTTGAAGGTGAGAAGGGAGTCTGGAGGACAATGACTCTAAGAAAGCCTTGGGCCCACTTTATAAACCCCTGACCCTGAACTCCCAGTATATTGACTCATACTACCTTTGTGTTTGGCCCTGCTGTTCCTATAGCCTGTGTCCAGTCCTGACGTCCAAATTTCACAGCAGATGTTGAAAAATTAGAGGGGACCGTGGAAGTGATTAAAGGATGGAAAAGCTTGCAGTGGAACAGGTTGAGGTCCTAGAGGATTTCACCGTAGTGTAAGTTTTTCCTTGAGAGGGAATAGTCTGTGGAGCTCAGACTACCACAATTATTAAAGACTAGGCTAAGGAAGGACTTGTCCCCAGCTATCCACACGAGGAACAAAAATTGCCACCCAGGGGAACTTCACACTAACCATCAAAAGACAACAAAATCAGGTGGCTGAATGTTGAAGCTAGACCGCATCAGACTGAAAATGAGATAAAATATTTTTAGAGGAATGGCATTTAATTGCTGGGGCACTTAAAAAAGTTCTGGTGAATTTCCCATTGTTGGACTGCTGGACTTTTTTTTTAAGATTGGAAGTTTTCTAGAAGATAAGCTCTACTTCAAGTCACCTAATTAAACTCTGAAAAATTCTGGGAAGTCCTGTGTTGTTATTGCAACAATCACTTCTGGTATTGAAAATTGTAAGGGCCAGTAATTAAACTGCCATTAATTGTGATATTTGCTGGTGAAACACCATATCCTGTTGTATTTCTAGTTTTAATTGTAACTGTTTTCTTTGGTTTCTGCATTTGCATTAAATATAAAACTGCTATATTTTCCAGCTCTGGTATTTTCTACAGTGCAAAACAGATGTCAGAAAACTGGCTTAAATTGCTCCCCACAAATTTGCCATCCAAACAAAATTTAGAGGAGGGCATTTTTTTATTCCACTAAAGTTTTCACAAATTACAGGAAATACTGGTACAAGATAGGTATATTTAACACAGTCCCATGTGACACAAGTACAAATAAAATCACTAAATGAATCTTTTACCTCAAGGTTCATTTCTGTCATTATGAACTGGTTTCATTGTCTAAAGAATAGGAAAGAAAGGATAGTTGGATGTACTTTAGAAGCAAAGGCAACATTATATTTTTAGATGAAGTAATCCAAAAGCACATTACTGATAAAATTCAGTAACTTTATAACCATACACACAAGAGTATGTGCCTAAAATATCTCATGGGGTGAAATGCAAACATTTATCACCAAGCCCATTATTCATATTTTACAAAATCAACATAGATTTTGAGCAACTTTTTCTTTACATTCACTTCTACCATTACTTAAAGCAGCTGTGTCTATACCTTAAGGGGCCAATTCTGGTTCTATTTAAATAAAATTAGCATTGGAAGAGAAACAAATTAAACAGGCAAAGACACAGGAGGCCTCTACTCACACTGTATTTAGCTAGCCAGTGCTTGAGCTGGGTTCTGTGCAGTCATTTACTCAGAAGGGACTAAGATCAGCAGAACCCTACTCACAACAGGAACTTCCAAGAAAGTGCCTTGAGGATAAAACTGAGCCAAATTATAAATGTACTTTAGGGTTTTTTGTTATCAGCACAATCACTATCAACATCCTCATCCCTAAAAGCAACAGAAACACCGTCACTGTAAAGAGTCTCCCAGTTCTGCGACACTAGCACTCTCAATGGTATTGAGAAGGTCCACATTCTCACCCCTTGCCTTACTGAAGAGATGACCACTCTGTGGACAAAAGCAGCAGATTTAGGACCCAGAGTATTATTCGATACAGCATAATAAAAAGGATCCTCAGGAAACTTTAAGTAATCCCGACGAAGCCAACAGCTCAATTCAAAGTCAATGACATTCTGGGTAAGTAAAGGCAGCAGATCTGGCCCCAGTCAAACATAAACACAACAGAAATATTTAAACAGAAGTAAGATACAAGTTGCAGGAGTCTTTATCGTAACGTTAAAAAGCCTTTTGATCAAATGAGCTTAGCTGCTGCTCCAAAGTGGGAAGGGAGGGGCTTGGTAGGGTGGGCATGAGTCCAGTAGACACTTCTCTTTTTTTATTTTCACTGGTGTTAATTTAAAGGAAGTATACTAAAAAAAAGAAATACCCCATACACCTTACCTCATTTAGCTGCAGATTCTGGAATGGAAATCCTTAACTGAGGCAATGGGAAAACTGTCTACAGAACAGTAGGTTGGGTAAACACAGGTACTAGGTTATGTCTCCTAAAGACTGCCAGGAGTGAAGATAAATGGATGTGATATTAATTTTAAAACATTTAGCTGAACAATCAGGCAGCCAATAGGGAAATTCCTTATGTCACTTCCTGTTCATTTGATTGGGTCTGCAACAACAACAACCAAGATGAGGTTGGGAGCATTTGCATAAGGACAGCTCAGCCCTCAGTATTCAAAGAGAACAGGTCTAACCGGGTTAAACGCGTGGCTCCAGAACAAAAGAAAAACCTGGTAATGGATGAGGGATTGATTTCTTTGTAGTTGTTTTTTTAAGACCCTTCTTTTTTTTTTAATGGAGGTTATTTCAGGTAGATAGGGAGATTATAATTAGAATGAGGAGAAATGAAAAGCAGGAAGGTCCTAAATTAAAATTAGTCTGCAAATAACATTAGGAGATGCACGGTATGGAATAACCCTGTGCTCACAGGGAGGTGGACTGGGTGATCATCGGTTCATGAGCCCAATCATGGGCTCAATTCTTTCTTTTCATACCTTGAGCATCCTGTGATATGCATGAATCTGCAGAAAGGAGAGTCCCTTGGTCTTCTAGCTTCTCTGTGTACCTGAGAGAAAGTAAAAACAAAATGAAGAAAAAAATTGTCACTGTATGTGTATATGAGCCTGAGTATGAAAGCTCAGCTACACACAGGTTAGCAGGGCAGAAAAGCAGCAGATGAGTGCTCAGTTTTACATTTCTCTGCTTTTAACCTTTCTAATTCTGAAGCTTAAGATCACCAGGGGAAAGCTAAAACTTTTCTTAAGACACCTGCTCCAAAGCCCATGGAAGTCAGGCAAAATATTTTTGCTTGTTCTTCTGAGCCACAGACTGGGCATTGCATTAGAGGCCTTTCACTAATTCAGTCATCAGTTCAACTGTCACCTGGGGTGAAGAGCAAGGAAAGGCTGTTTCCTCACAGAATATCTGTGCTTGCAGGACAGTTCTAAGAGTTGTGAGTCCAAAGTTTTCCTTGACCATGTGCAAGTTACCCCTCCAGCTTGCAACCATGAACCTGAGCAGGAAATGAGGTGCCTAAATGAAAATATGAACCCTCATCTGTCTCTCATTACTTCACTAGTCAGAAAAAAGCATCTAACATGAAAACAGCTAAAAATGTAGTAACATAGAAAGGTTCTGAGGTTTCATGAATTTGTATGCATAAAACACAAGACGTGCTGAATATTATTATACAGTGACTGTTCAGTGGTATCTGTGAAGTAAATTTTCCAGTCTTTGTTCACTTTTGGTTCCAGGGCTCATCATAAATCTCCCCCCGCAACAGATGCTGACAAGCATTCTCAGTGCTAGCTTTACCTAGCACAGGGAATGAACTGCCCTTCAACATCCAGAGATACTATTAATTATTAATCAAGGCTCATTGTCAGTGTAGGGGAAACATTTCATACATGTTATTTATGCTGGACCTGATTTCAAGATAAATAGTTGATCTCAGACTCAAGGAATGTCACCTTTGTTCCTACCATCCACACTAACACCAATTACATTAAAACCTGAGTTGCTTTTGTTCATACAGATAAGGGGCACATGTGTACAAGTTGCTTGGGAAGATCCCATCTTTTTTCACCCAGGTTATAGTGAAATTCCATGGCTTCTCACCTTGATTCTCACCTATCAAAGAAAGTTGTCCCTGAGAAAGAAAGAAGACTGTAAATGTCCATCTTGGAGAGCAGTATTGTCTTGTAGTTACAATGCCAAGTGTTAAGGATGTCTGAAAACATCTAGGCAACTCTTAGGACTTTTCATAAGTAGGTCTAGTACCTATAAGATTTCTCTAAGCATTCATATCACCAAGTTGAAGTATTTGCATACCAGTTCATGTCTTGGTGAGTATTTATATTAAAGCTTTCATCATCAAAATAGTGTCTTATCATCATATCAGCATGAATGATCAGTCCAGAGCAGGAAAAAGCAGAGAAGTAAGCAAAGACTAAGAAAGCAATAAAAAGCACTTCCCTTCCCAGGAAGGACATCTTTAACAAGGAACCCACCTCTTACATAGTCCCACTGAGCTAAACATGGGAGATTAAAGAGTCATGCTGAAATACATCTCATCTGTATGCTGCAGAAGCACCACAGGAGGATGAGACTGCTGGATCTCAACATAGCTAGAGAAATCAGACTTATACTGCTGGAAAGGACACGAGCAAAAGCAGCAGAAATTTGGTTCAAATATGGTACTTAGAAAGGTGTGTCACTTTCTGTTTGTTTGGCTGTAAGCCTTTTCTGTCTCAGCTCCCAAGGGCAGAGACAGCTCTGGTTGCTAAGACCCAGAATACTTCCAGACAGACAAAAAAGGACATTGTACCAACAGGTCTGGGCAAGATGAGACTAACTTGGCTGGCACACCAGCATGCATTATTTAGTAGTGTGCTATTTTCAAAGGCATGGTGCCACACAGGGTGGTGGCTCCTTAAATTTACTGCCCTGCCTGGTCCCCATGCTCCCGAGTATGCTTATTGACATTTACGTGTGGTTCAGCATAGAGAGGATTACGGGTGGCTTTTGGAGACAGGCAGACCTTTCCCTCTGCATATCCTTCTCCAGCACTGCAGCCACAAAATTAACATGGTTTTGGTCCCCACACAATTCTAGGTGGCAGAGAAAACATGAAAACCTCTATAATTAGGAGCTAGGAGGCCACATTCACAGTATGGCAGAAATGTCAGTGCAGATTCCCAGAATTAATTTAATTATAGCCATCAAGCATTGAAGAAATTATCTAAATCTGTCTAGATTCTTAAATTGGCGTCTGTTACTGTAGTGTCTGACACCTGATGAAAACTGAGAACAAATGTATGGTAATTTCTACTTTTCCATTAATATTAATCTCTGCTTCATTTGTTAAATTCCAGTGAAATATCAAAAGGAGAGTGTAATAGGCAGCTATGTAGGTTAGACATGCCAAGCAATCAGAGAATTCAGGGTATGATGTTCCTGCCTTCATTCTGTTGCAGCAAAATCAGAAGTGAATCGTAAAGTTTGCTGTAAAATAATACACTTTCTGTAAAAACATTACTAGAGAAGCCATAAGGAGCAGGACCGATGTTATTTCCAAAATGTGTTCGGTGTTATAGGCAAGCACCACCTATTACTAAGGTTGCCCATTAGGCAACTTGCAAGAGCCTGTAAGGTTGACTTGCAAGAGCCTGTAATTTTTTTCTTTACTGTTTGTCAAATTCTAGCCCTTAGCTGTTTGGCTAAATTGAAATTTTCCATAATGGGCATTTGCTTTGCAACAAAATTTTGAATACTTGTCATCCATAACAGTGTATGTTTTCCTGACAAATTAAAAAAGATGAGGAAAACATGCTGTTGTTTGTATTCATAGTAAAAAATATTCCTGCCTTCTCTTTGGAAAGCTCAGGAACATTTATATTTTAAGCAAGGACTGATTACAATGGGTTGTCGAGTTAAGGGTGTGCTATTTGCCTTTCCCAATAAAATCCAACCAAAATTATCCAGTTTAAAGCTCATTGACAAATCATAGTCCACATAATGGATTCCATGATGAAGAACCGCATTCCCTGCAACTTCCTTTTGCACTGGTCATTCTCCACTTCCTGGCTTCACAGGGCTTTCCCAGCAGCTAACAAAGGCTATTCCTGTATGTCCACCCTCCTGAAAAGGCAAATTTTCCAGTGAGTCCCCCACTTGGCCCAGCAGCTACTGTCAGTACAACTAGCGGAGTTCTGTACAGGGGATATAAAGATTTCATTTGTGGGCTTAACCCACAGGATACCCCATGCTGAAACACCTATCTCTGCACATCACTATTCAAAACCTAGAAACCATACACAAGAAACAGAACTGGAAGAACATTATTAACATTGTGACATTAGGAGGTACTGTACTTAAGACACAGACAGATGGTACTCATTTGAAGAAAAGCTAGTCAATAATATGCATTCAGGGAGTGGCCGTGGGCTGTATTTGCGGCACATGAATCGAACTTGCTCTGAAAACTTCTATTCATTTCCTCATGACTTTTCTTATGGTGTTCATCCTCATGGTATTTGAGGTATTATAGTAACACAGTTATTTATAATGTAAATAAACATTTAGTATATGTACATTAGTGTATCATATTATATTAATGCATTAGAACTAGCATTACAGTATTAGCACCAAAACATTTATTTATCTTTATGCTTCCCTAGTAAGGTGAGAAGGTAATAATTTATTATCCCTATTTTAATGGGGAATCCTAAAAAGATCAAGATAAATGTGTTTAATAATCTGAGGTATCCATTCTGAGATGCCTAAGCATCATGTATTTAGAGCACTTAGTATTCTATAGTCAGTTAAAGTACTGAAAGCACAGGTCCCATTCACTTCTATTTCAGATCTTAGCACTTAGCTGTTCTGCAAATCAATCTCTTTTTCTCCCAGAAAAGAAGGATTTTTTTTTTTTAATATGGACATCATATTTGGTGGCATCAGTCTAGAAAATAGCCTAAGCATTTTGTCTGAATTTTTCCAAAGATTCAACCTCAAGCAAAAGCCCGTTATAGCTCTGCTGATCACCATTTGGATAAACTATAAGTAAAGGTGGTAATGATGAGGAGCTAGGCAATGGTCACAAGATATTATAAGCTTTGCATACAATTCTATGAAGGTTTAATTTCTAAATCAATACAGCTATGTATGTTAATATTTCTTCAGCTTCTTCACACACATCCCAGTCATCAGACAGACCCTAACTTGCTGTAAAGTGGAACCAATGAACTGGAAGTAATTGAGTAACAAAACCCTTTAGTTCTCTATGCTCTCCTGATGAAAAGGAGATGTCCTGCAAATCCAGATATGCTTCAAAAGGGGTACTGGACAACCTGATGAACAAAGGGATTAAAAACAAGCACCCTCAAATTCCTTCCCCAGCAAAGCCAGCTTCTAGCCAGAAAGTATCTCCTAAGCACCACTTCTCCTGCTCCTGGGGATGAGCCCCCTATCTTGACACTTTGGTCTCCTTTCCACACATTGTAGCTCAAGGGATGGACATTTTCTTGGACATGTCCCAGTGGTTTCTCTTATCATGGCAATCTAAAGGTAAAGAAAAGGCAAAAAGCCAGTGCGCATCTGTTAATTTAAGGGCTTGCAGGAAAAAATATGCAATAATCTCTGCAAAACTGTCCATGCTCTGAGGGAGACATTCACGGAAAAAACCCATAGACACCTGCACTGAGAAACAGAATAGGGATAGGGTAGAAACCAAATAAAATTATAAATAACAAGTTAAGTTTTCCATGGAAACGATAAGGGTAACAAAGGGCTAGAATGAATCAGCAAGGCAAACACGAATTGCTTACACAAACCCTGAAAGAAAAAATGCAAATCCTAGAGAGAATATAGGCTTGTTATTAATTATATGTTTGTTTTGGTCTCCTCAGTGTGCAGGTCAAACCCACTCAATGTAACAGTGCAGTGGTATCCAGCTACTCCTTTGTGCATAAGCTTCCATTGTTGCTCAAACTGTTGGGAGTAAACTCATATGAGAAATGGGGAGAGAGACATTAATGATAATAAATAATGTCTGTGGCAAATAAAAAGATACGTAGCACTGAGGAGACCATTAAATCCAGTGTAGCATGAGTTACGTTTTGCTTCACATTTGAAAGAAAAATGTCAAAAATTTGTAAGGCATCAACAGGACGAATTGGTAAGAAACTATTTATAAGACTATTTTCTGCCTGTATGAACTGACACAGTTCCATGGATTTCTGTGAGGTTTTGGCAATGTATATCTAACAGCATTTTTTAATATAGCTGTGTATATTGTCTTTTCAGGAGTCAAAAAATTTATGAGGCTATACTGACTGTGCAACGATGTCTCAGAGAAAAAGCTTCATAACTATGTAATAGTAGGTGTTAAACAACAGGCAGGGCAAAATTACCTAATGGGTCTTTTCTATCTGTTGTGGTTTGAATCTCTTAGCAAAAACCTTGATGCTGTCAGGACCAAAACAAAACAAAAGCTTTGATTTTTGAGAACATAAAACTATCTTTCACTGAATGCAAACACAAAGTAATGCACAAAGATAAACAAAGGAGCAAAAATATGGTGAGATAAACTTTTAGCAGGGCTCAAATATATTCATAAACTAGGACTTGATAAAACCACAAGGGCCAGGAGAGGCACAACCATTCCTATGAGTGTTGCACCTCTCGCTCCCAAATTTTGCTGAATATAGAAGTATGTTTCTGCTAGGACCATTTGTAGCTACAAATCACTGCACAATCCCCCAGGTGCCACTGGTTCACAGAGACAGGAACTGGAGCACAGCTACAGAGCTTAGAAGAGGTCTTGTGTCATGTGGATACCTTGTTATTGAGCTACAAATATAAGAAAAAGTGGGGATCAGTACGAAAAAGTGGGGATCAGTACTGTAGGTTGGCTGAGCAAGAGTTCAGTTTTATTCCTGCACTTAGGTCCTCATCAGTGACTGTAACTGTATTTTGCTATGGCATTTTATATACAGCATATAATGTCAAACCTTTTAGGAAATCTGCAAATGAGTAAGTGGCTCTCAGCTGCAGAATGCCGATTCTAAGTGTTTCTTATCAAATTAAACTTTTCCTACTTTAAGGGTGTTGGATTCCCTAAGAGCCCACTGGGGTCTTTGTAAATCTAAATGGTTTGAACATTCCCAAATGTAAAAGCTGTTCAGAGGGGAGGGTTTGATTTGAGATAATCTCCAGCAGAGATCTACAAGGAGCATGCGTGGTTTCTTTTATGTGCTGGAAAAGCAGGAAATTAAAAAGTAAGGACAACAGCCTGCCAAAAGACCACTTATATGTCATAAGGACAGATCAAGGAGCCAATAAAATGGGAATGAAAAGGGATGGCAGGGCCACTTACATGAAAATGGAAATTGTTCACACTGTAATTGGCTACTTTTCAAGGCAGTCACCCTTGTAATACATACGGCATGGCAAATGAGATGATAGAGATGAGGAGCCAAGGGCATCCCTGAACACAAATACCCACATCCAGATTTAGATCAAAAGCAGTTCAAGGATACGATGGCACAATACAGGTCCTAACAGAGAATACAGAGACAGACAGGTTGGTTTCACCTTCCATACATTGACTGACAAACAGAGCATCTGACTGAGAGATTATGGATTTGATTAGTTATGAGAAATCAGTGCTGCTCGCCTGGATTTCTCAAGTAGGAATATGCCCAACAGGGACCCATGGCAGCATGAATATATGGGTAACCAATTTCTTCAATGTGAGCTTCTCAATATTCATGACATTGAAGAGTAATAAGTTTCTGTGTGATTGCATTTTCATGCATGTTTGCATAAATGTGGGTGAGCGTTGCATGACTGAATGACTGAGGAGAGGATAAAGTAAGAAAATCATGCGTATGTCTGTCTTGGTGCATAAATGTGAGCTGAGTGCATTCAAATGGGTACGTTCATGTGTTTGGGAAAGGCTATTAAAGAAGCCTCCAAGATTTCAGCATTTAGAGTCAGGGAGTGGATACATAAGGCAAAGTTGGAATAGCTTCACAGAAATTAATGAAGGGGGTCTAAAAACTGCATAGGTAAAAAGGACATTAAAAACCCAGTCCTTCATGGTTTAATTTAGCCTTAGGAATCACACCAGAACAGATCTTTTGGGGCCATCTCAAAGCAAATAGCAACATGCAAGTTAGTATGAGGCGTGAACAATTCATAGACTAACTTCCAGTCTTTGTGATTATGAGAGGATTTCCTTTGCCAGCATCTGAGTGGGGGAGTGAGGGTTAACCCTTGAACATAGCTATAGCAGGCAAACCTTTCCAAACCAGTTTATCCCAACTCCAATATCTACACAATGCTCAGTGCCCGTGAGATGTAAATATCAGGTTTATGATTAACAGTGTTAAAATTCCATGGAACTCAAAGTACTTTTATTTGTTTGTATAATGAAATTGAAACAATGCACCCTTTCCTTACTATACTTTTACTTTGCTAGCAGTTAAAAGGAAATCTTTCAGCACATATATGTGCCATATCCTTATATGTCCCAAGAGGTTCCTCCACGTCCCTTAGTTGGACATAACAGTACACTATTTGCCAGGGAATATGCTTATTCAATGCATGTGTGACCAGGGCAAATATTGTTCTACTGGAGATGGAGGATAGACTAAGCAAATATTTTACACTGACCTCAGAGGAAGTCAGCTGGTTCCCACTACAAAACTTGCACCATGGAGCAGATACTTTTGCTAAGCAGGACATAGATAGGACTTCAGAGGCCTCGGTTATTCCTCTGGATTCTGGCACAGCCTTTCAGCTGTTTGGCTCTCCAGATCTATGTAGTCTATGCTGGTAATGAGGTAACTCTTCTTGAAATGATGTAACACTATAAAGATGAATGCATTCTGTTTGTAAGACATTCCAAGTTTCAGTAGATATGTCTAGATATGAAGACTCTACATAGATAAGTAGGGAATCCCATAAAAGAAGGTCTAGCATATACCAGACTATTGTTCTAGCACTTACCATGCTAATTCAAAGTGAGAGGCACAGAAGAGTTCTGCTGCATTAGTCTTTGACATGGGCTGTCTGTGTCTAATAGCTATAATATTATCCAGATGCCCTTTACTCAGCAAAGATTCCGTTTTTCTAGTCCTTACATTTGCATGTTGTTCCCAGTTGAAAGTAAGTGTACATCCTTTTTGCCAGGAGAGGGGGCCAATTTTATTCACCTGTGTGGTTGTTTGAACAGTGAGCACTGAGGGGCTGCATTTCTCTTTTACCAACCAGGCTGTTAAATCGTGGAAAGTGACCATGTGAACAGTATTGCAGGAACCACAGTGAGGCACACTAACATGAAGGTTGCACTTCATCAGTCCTGTACAGGGCTACTGTGCAACATTGCGTTACTCAGAATTAATTACTTGATTTATTTAGAAATAAAAAACTTCTCCCAGGTTTCTCCCATGCCCTTTCTGAAATGGCTTTTAGCAGCTGGCATAGTGCATCTGTGGGAGGAAAGAATGAGAAAAATTGTAGTGACTTTACTAGCACTCATTTTGTGGCTTGCAAACTAGACTCTGACCCACAGCAACACAGCTCTGAATTTCAAAGGACTGAGTCTCTCCTTGAGCTTCTCCCTATTCTTCTAGTAAGCCAGCAAAAGCCTTGGAGCTGGAGTTGTGATCTTCAGGAAGTTCCATCACTGGTCTCATGCCCTGCAGGCAATCCTTCTACTTACATGCAGTTTCCACAGGAGAACTCTACAAGCTTATTTTGTATGAAAGCTATTCTATTTAAGTGCCAGGACATATTGGCAGGCAGCAATGCCTGCTGCAATCACTCTAGTAGTGGGCATCAATCCCCCCAAAAGACTGAAGTGAGCTGCTGATTAAGGAGACAGGTGGCTTTACTATGCACCTCCACATACATACATTGCAGAAATGCCTCTCAAGAGCATAACTGAAAGAAGCACCTATGGAGCAGCCACATCTGGAGGAAAGGATGGACACAGTCTTTAAGTCAATTTCTGTACTAGGAGATTGCACCATTGCTACTAAAATGAATTGGCTATTCTGCCATTACTGCCAATTACATAATTTATTTATTGTTCTTGATGATCTAATCTAAATGGTGACTGGCACAACATGCTTACGTTTGAGCATTCTTCGTTATGGACAGAAAGTGCACAGAAAGTATGTTCTTGGATCACAACACAGCTACACAGAAACACATGTTAATAGGTCCAGGACTTACAAAAGAAGAAAAGGAGAGGAGAAGAGAAGAAAAGGAAAGAGAAAAAAAGGGGAAAGTGGGAGGAAGGGGGAGTTTCGATTTATGGACTTTATAGGAAATGGTACAATCACTTTCTATATTTCTTTTCTTCACCATATCCTTGGATGTATTTATTTCATAGGATAATTCAGGTTGGAAGGACCTCAGGAGGTCTCTAGTTTAACATTCTGCTCAAACCACAAGTCAGATGAGTGATCAGACCAGGTTGCTGTAGGCTTTAGGGCTTTATTTGTCCCTCTAAATCAGTTCCTTGATCAAGGAGGTGTATTCTGTTAATTGAAACTACTATTATAACTACCATTGTAACTAGTCTATTATCCAGACTAGTTTTAAGTGTTCCTAAGGAACACTTTAAGTTGTACATTTTCCTTTGCAAGACTATTAATGATTTATCACATTCTGGCAACAAGGTTATTGTAATCATCTGGCTCAGTTTTTCCCTGCTCAGCCGTATGCTCCAGTTATAATTCACTGTCATATTCTTTTTGCCATGTCACTCCATCTTATAAACCTTACATCATATCCCTTTTCACATCTCCAATAATGCTATATGTAGAGGCACTGAGGCACCATGAAATGCACTGTCCATAAGAGTACAAGTTAAAAGAAAGCAGCCACCTGTTTATGTGCAATTGTGCATAGTAGAAAAAATAACAGAAGCAAATTTTCCTGAAAATGATGGCTAATTATACATGAGTCCAACTATTGCTAAATATCACCTTCAGCGTTTTTGTCCATATAGCATAGTTGTATAGAACAATCTCCATTCCCAGCACCAGCTCTCATCCCTGGGAAATCAATGTCACTCAAGGCAGGAAAGCCGTGATATGTTCATCCATGGATTCATCACTCCTTGAAAGATAGAACGAAAAATAAATGATACTAGAACTTGCAGGCATATCAGCAGTCTTACCATTGCAAGCATTCATCATCTTAACACTGTAACGTATAAACTCAATGTGGCTTTCTAATGACATAATTTTTCAAGAAATGTATTTTTGTTTACAGTAATAAGAAACACAGGATGTAAGTCTTAGCATCCTAGCACAAAATATTTGGTATGCAAGTTCTAAGTCAGGAACTTAATCTTCCTATTTGCTGACATTGAATTATTCTTATTAAAATAATGAAAAAGATGGTGGGGGAGGGAATGGCAATGATCTATTAAGCACCATTTGTTAACTATTAATATTCTTTGAGATGCAAGCTGAAAACCACAATCTGTGTAAAAAGACCACAAAGACCACATTTTAAAATCACCATCCAGATCAGATTTCAATCATTTAGAATTGAGAATGAATATTAATATATATTCAAATACTCATATATTATATATATATAATTTTGACTGAAATTGATCTGAATAGAAGTAGCCATTTGCAATATTCAGAAGTGAATGAAAGCTTTAAACTATACCATGTTCTTCTACAGAGATCCCAGAGATGATAGGAAGCTTTAAACTGATACAAATTTTTCCAAGAGGAAATTATTTGCTGTTCACTTCTGACAGAGTGCACTCTAATATCCAGGCTAGCCGATCCAAGAGCTCAACTTTACTGTTTTTTTTTAAAAGTCCTCTTAACATTGAATCTTATTCACAGTCATGGCTTTTGTGTCCTGATCGACTGGGAGCAGAAAAAGTCTGAAGAGTACAGTAATGCTGTGATGCTACTCAGTTTCAGTGTTGCGGTTGGTTGAACTTTTTAAGTAAGTGCTGCATTTTCCTATTTAAAAATCAGCTCCTCCTAACTAATAGCCAATGGTGTCACTGCAAATAGCTACATCACCTGGTATTTTTCAAATTCTTTCAACTGCAAATTTTATAGACAGGTGAGTCCCTTGGACAGAGCTGTGAAAATAACAAATCTCTTATACGAAAGCACAATAAATCATAACTCTGGTGACTCACTCCCTGTGTAGAGGATGGAAAATGAAAGGGTAAGTCCTTGAATAAGAACTGACATAGACCTGAGTGAGACCAGTTACTGAGATAATTAGGCGATGAATGTGAGATGAAAGCTAAAGTCTTTTTATTTATACATTAATGAACCAGAAGATCAAAGACCTTGGCTAGGCCTATAACCACGACTGCAACATTGGCTTACTATGCAATAATGAACTCATTATTAGCTGCTTTCATAAATTACCTGTGGTAGACTATTTTATTTTTAATACTGTACATAAAGCACAAAACCAACTACAATGTTAGTTTAGAATATTTTAATTTCTAAGCATGCACTTTTGTTTAATAAGTTTGTTCATCCTTTCAGCTGATTGCTGCTACCAACTCTGTTCATCCCTTGGAAATTTACTGACAGGTGGCAAACCTCTTCATATTTTGTGGAAGAAAAGGGAAATAAGTGAACAAAAGACTAAAGTGAACTTGAAGTGAGATGCATCACTTAAGAAAAATCTGAAAATCTACCTCAGAGGGAGGAAAAAACAGTGCAACATCCTAGGATTTCATAAAACAGAGAAAAGTAAATATTCTAACACTCAACCTCACCCCATCGTTTTGTGCCAGTATATTTCTACCATTTTATCATATTAGGGACAGATATGCCTGGAACCATGATCACAGAGTTGATGTTTACCTTGGGTGATTGTGTATTAAAGGCTCTGGGGTTGATCTTAGGAAATATGGAGTGTATTTCTCTTTCCACCATAGACTTTCTGCAATACTATAGGCAGGTTATATGATACCCATCTTCCAGGTACAGACCTGTACAAGCTTATATAATTTTATACAGACACTGGGAGAATAAATGTATAGATGTTCACAATCTATATTTGAGAAAAGCTTATAAATACACATCTGATTGAAACTTCCAGATAAAATCCCAGCAGTTTATGAAGGAAGTTGTGAATCAACAGTAAGATGAGATATGGAAAAAAGCTGTGTCACAAATGGACAAGTTATTATGTGGGCATGTTAGTATATGCCCTCTTTTAAAGGGCATAGGAAAGAAAGGTATTTTATCTGTTTGCAGAATTTCTAATGCAAAGAAGATATATTCACGTTTATTTATGACCCACTCAGAAAATCTGACACTGCTGGTGAGAAGTTTAAGCTTGGGGATTAAGCCATCAGTAGCTACAGCAACACAAAGCAATTATTCACTGCTCTGGGACATAGGGTAAACCTGACACATTGATCCCCCTCCCCCAAAATTTTTTACTTAATGATTTACCCGATGACAATAACCGCATGATTCATAGCTCAGATGAAAATAAGGGTGAGTGAAATCCCCACATCGAACAGTTTATTCAGAAAGTATTTTTGCCTGGAAATTATCCACAAGCTAACATTTTTCCATCTGCTTCATTATTCTGAACTGCTCTGCAAACTTTTGTCAACCCCCACAGTTCTCACCAAGTATTCACCAAAGCTTTTGTTTCCAACGTGACTATTCATAATGTCTTATTCATCCTGTGACCTCAGTAACATGTCATGGTTGTTTTTCTCCCTAACTCTATGACTTGAGAAACCACAAAGATCTAAGATGGCTGCAGGAACACTTCCACTGAAAATACTCATGCATGTCAGAGCTTGTCATCGCAGAGGTGCAGCTAGATGGATGTTTATGGCTTGTCCCTATTTCACAAACACTATAGTAAACAAAATATCAAGCCAACTGCAAAGACCAGCAAGTACAGTCCAGGGTTGTTATTAAAACATACATTCTCAAAGCTCTTTGAATCTCTCTTCCAGGTTCCCTTGAGAAAGAGACAGAGAGAAGACACAGACACTCATCATTGCTTTGCTAATATGCAGGACCTTTACAGTACAGTTTTGTTAGCTCTTCTTATGCCGTAGGGAGAAAAAGGGATGTGGCTGAGAGACCTTCAACTAGATGCATTTCCCCAGGAAATGCTCACAGCCTCTGAAAAGGGTGCAACAGCCACAGGAGCTACAATGTCTCAGTGGGTGCCAAGGGTCACTGTCATTGGCAGTGCCAGTGCTGCAGAGTGCATCATACTCCTCACTCTGCCTTTGAAAAATCCTTCCTGAGGACTTTAGTGGTGGATGAGAACTTGGCCTAGATATTGAGTTCTTTTTGGTAATTAAACAGAGTGTTTACCATAGTGTCTATGGAGAGAAAAAAAAAGCCCTCTAACATCCAGCACCCAAATCTAAATGCAGAGGGCAAAGTCAGAAGACATGTGCCATCAACTTCAAGGACACCAGACAGTGCTAGCCCGGCAATACCACGGCTCCATGCCAGCAGCAGCGCCCATCTGAGGTGCACAGCTGGAGGCTTTCTGGAAGGAGCATTCTTGTTTTGTCACTTCAGCTCTGATAAAATCTGAATCATGGCAGTTCCTTGGTTACTTTTGGGAGGCAGAGTCCGCTCCTTCTTCAGAGAGTCCTGCTTCACCTCACCCAAGCACTAGCTTTTGTAGCCTGTTGATTTTGGAGTTGAGATAGAACTAAAAAATTAGATCAACCTACCACTCTCTTTGTCAGTGCAAGACTGTCTTCTTCATTATATTATATGAGTCTATGACTCAGCAAAAGCAGTTTCTCTGGCAACTTTTGACCCATTAACTATCACTTAGTGCTACTGCTAAACATCAAGAGTCCAAATAGACTACAACAGGCCTAGCAATGGAGCTACCATTCCATTGCCCCCAGATGGCTGGTGTAGAGAGGAACCAGGATCTCTAGACCCTTCCCAAATCTTAGCATTACCTTTTCTTTTGCCTGTCCATGCCTGAGATTTGTAACGAGAAAGCTATTCATTCCTTTGGTCTCAATAAAAGTATTATATCAGCTTCCTATCATTTTGAGTCCTAGCTTATCTCTAGCCTCTTGTAGTTAAAATGTATAAGGAATGGCAGCACATTTTCAAAATGTATGTCTGTCTTGAGATAAAAACACTTTTTGTTGGATTAATTCTTCTGCATGGATACTGTACAGTTTGCATTTCTGCATCATGAGCAAGTATTTCCTACAGCCCTATTGTCCCATCGTCATCAGAATTGTGACTGTTTCTAAATCAATTTTCACCCTTCAGTGTAGTATTGGGTTGTCTGGCAAAAATCATTCCCAGAGACATGTGAATCAAACAGCTCTGAATGCAAAAGAAGGAATACATTTAGCCACAAATACTCTGAAGTTTTTTCTCTTGGGTAGTGGATCAGATGAGAGCTTAAATTCTTCCAATATTTGTCCTTCTCCTATAAGTGCATCCTACTATTAAGGTAGCTGGACAGTGAAGAGGAGAAGCCTACTCCTATGAGTTGATTCTAAAACAAGGGCAAACTTCTAGGTAGGAAAAGACCAAACTGAAATAGACTTTCCTGTCCATACTAACAAGCAGCTCTTGAGCCATAGGATTTGCTGTCATTAATCCTTGAAGTATTTGTCACAAACACATGCAATGGCTCTACCACTGTAGTCACAACCATGGAATTATATTTTTGCCCCTTTTTGCTTAAGAGTGGATTCGTCCATGAAGGTTATAGCAACTAGATATTTGAATAAGCAGGATGCACAGACCTCACAACAGATATGATCTGATGTATCACTAAAACATCAAGGAAAATTAAGCTCAGAACAGCTCTCAAGGTCCACACAACTGGTCACCATTCCTGCACATTGACAGTCTGTGAAGAAGCTATTTGCAGGACTCAGCTGCTTGTCATTGTGGAAATATAATGCTTTTTGCTGTTTGACTAAATTAAATATCCACAATGGCACATAAATAAGACAAATAGGTCATGAAAAAACATGTAATCTGAAAAAAAAAGAAAACTGAAATTAAAATTATTCACAGTTAAAACTTTTTTCCACTAAAAGGTGGGTGAAAAAGGAAAAAGTAAAATGGAATTTTAGTTCGGATTTCCAGCAAAAGTCCCAACTGTTTTAAAGATAACACTTGATCTATGGATGAAAGGACCTATATGAATTAGCTGCATCCGACAGGATGGAATAGGACTCAACAGTTACAAATCTTAGGTTCATTACACTCTTCTGGTCTCACCAAGTTTATCTTTAATAATTTTTTTCCCTTTTTAAATATGCTGTTGTTACAGAGCCCCCAAAATGCATTATAAAGTTGCAAGCTGAAGCTCAGGCATACTTATTCAACACTGACTCACTTTGTGCCTTGGGCACAAAGGTCTTATTTCATGAATAGGTGAATGGGGGAGTGATAACTATGACTCATAAAATTTAAGTAATTAAAATTTAACCATGACTCATAAAAATTAATAAAATTTCATTTTACTAAATGAAAAAGTCTATGAAAAAGTCTTCCTCCGTAACTACAATATCTTACCTGCCTCGTTCTTAGCCCAGTAATATCATCAGAGCAAAGCACAGAAGTCTGACAGAAAAGCAACTCCTACTGCCCACCATCTAGATATATCAGATGTTGGAACTCCCACCCATCCCTTCCTGACACTGGGATAATCATTGAGCTATCTGGCCTGTGTATCTCCTCACCACCACCAATAATACACTATCGGGGGGGAGGTCAGGTGGTGACTGACATCAGGCTAAATATATGGAGAGGGAGAAAGAAATAAAGGAAAAATATTACAGCAAAATATGTGCTTAGTTATTTCAGAAGTTTTCTTAAAAGGAGATCCATGGAAAAGGGAGAGATGAGAGTTATGGAGACCTGTGAGCAGGTTGAGGGTGCTGACAGCTGAAGGACAGGGCTGCAGCTAGCTCTGTAGCCCCCACTATGTAGCCAACAGCTGGAGGCTGGTCAGGTCGCAGGAACGTTATTTGTGGATCAGGGCCTTTACTGTTCTGAGCTGTGTCACGCAGTATATCTGAAATGACAGGGAACATGTCATGGGACACTGTGTTAACTTTTTATACTTTTCAGAGTTTTTAGTAGCGATAATGAAGCCTTTAATACATCCTTTGATGACTGTCTTCCTGGTACTAAATAAAAGTGGAAGTTACAAGAGCTCTTTGCTGACTTGCTTTGGGTGAGCCAAAGTGCCTTTGCTCTGGCTGACGCAACATCAAAGCTTGCCCTAAGAAGGGAGTGGACAGCCCGGTGTCAAGGTAAGTGCAGCAAGTGCTCTGGAAATCATAGGATGTAGATGCTGTAAAATCAGATTTGTTTCCTGCTTGACTCAGCCTTTGTTTTTAATTTGGCATTTCATCCACTTGTTTACACTGATACAGACCTAGTCTGGAGAAACCAATACATGATTTCCAAAGAGCTAACATATTCCATCGCAGGTCATAATCCCATGCTTGATTAATACATCATGACCTCTAACACTCATCCTGGTGTGTGGAATTGCACAAAATTGCACAAACCTCATTTCTTGGTTTGATTGTCTCAGACAGTGCCATAAAATTGTATATGTATGATGATAACAAAGTTTGGGATGTATTGATGCAACGTGATTGAACTGAGTTGCAATATCACTCTATGCAAAATGAAGCATAAGGTTTTGAAGAAAAAAACAGACGCCAAAGATCCTGTAAAGCAGTCATGCACAACTGTACGTCAGAGCTGAGAGAGTGGGCTGGCCAAGGCGGTTACCCAGTGCAATGCATCCAGGTGCACATTGTCAGTAGAGACAGATAAAGACATGCAGAGAGGCTAATACGGCTAGGTATTAATTGATTGGGCCTGAACAACGTCAGGACAAGGGAAAGAGCACCATCTGGTGGACAACAAGCCAAAATTAAAAGCAGTCAGTCCTCTGATCTTTTTTATCATCACCTTGCAAAGAATGAAGGAGTTACTATTGCCTTTAACTCATTTTGCACAGCTCTGGGAAACTCTGACTTATTCTTCACAGAAGATTAGATCTGTCTCATTCGACATATGTAATCTGTGCAACTCATCACATAATATAAAAATGGGTCTGTGAGTCTGAGGAAACTTGGAGTTTAACGATGGTTTCAATTTAAATTACTTAGCAGAATCAGATCCAGGTACGACATGCCTTAAAAAACCAAAAATAACGGTTTTACTTTAATTCTAAAAATCCGAATGTTCTAGGGTCAACTTGTAGCAATTCTATAGCAGTCCATACATATTCAGAGTTTCGCCTGAAAAAATGCATCCTCGAGACCCCATCTTCATTTTTAAGCATTCCTCCTCTTGTCAGGAGTCAGAGGAGTCCCCCATCTTCATTTGATAAAGCACTGAATTTCTTGAAAAGGGGGGAGTCAGATGGAGCAGCACTATAAGCAGTGAGACCAAGAAATCCTGGTTGCCTCTGGATTTGAGTCTTCTGCACTGCTCTCAAAACCTGTGTGGGCTGTGCCTGAGAGATTCCCACAGCAGAACTGCTAACAATAGATAGATCTCATCTGGCTTCTCTCCTGTCTTGCAGTGCTTTCTAGATGTTGTTTTTTACTGAGGGACCTGAAGGGTCTCCTCTTTTTCCTCACCTGACCATTTCTACTGAACTTGTGGCATCCTTGGGACTGCTACACGTCTCCAATATAGTTAAGAGTGGCAAATAGCTTCAAAACGTACAAGGAGGCAGACAGGAAAGATGCACATGAACTTACACACACACAAGCTTTCTGAGTAAACAAGACTGCAGAGACAAGAAGCCAAATGTGAGCTGTTAACTTATCTGATTTTTTTTGCAATTAATGGATCTCAGTCTAGTGATTGCAGAGTATTTCTGCCACAACATCATAGCAACAGAAGGATGCCAAGCATTTGAGCCTATTTGGTACACAAGTAATTCATTAGAATTCAGAATTAAGTGCAATATCCAGCAGAATTAAGCTGATGAGTTACAAATCAGGTCAATTCCAATGATTCTGTAATTTGGAAAACAGAAAATATCTAGCAGTAGTTTCAGAGTTTAATATTGAGTCAGCAAACATCATTTAATGTTTCTACAGTAGGGAAGATCCAAGGGACACCTGAAAAGAAACTCCAAAACCAGCAGCTTTGAGAATATTAGCAGTAGACTGTGCTGAGTCTTCAAGTTGTTTCCTCAAATGAGGTAACAGTTTCTTTTCTGCCCTTGATTGTAACAGCATTTAGCTGTCTTGCAGTAACGGAGCATCTAGGAAGCTGACTACAGTACTGGATAATTTACTGGGAGATGACTGTCAGGTTTGTGTAAAGTAGATTCATCAAAGGTATTTTATTTTTCCTCGCCCTGCTAAAGAAATAAGATAAAAGGTATCACGGAGAGAGCGGATGACAGCAATGGATCCTATAGCCCTTGCACAGCAGTTGCAGGGAAAAGATTAACGCTTGTGGTGGTTTAACCCCAGCTGGCAACTAAGCACCACGCAGCCGCTCACTGACTTCCCTCCCCACCTTGGGATGGGGAGAGAATCGGAAGGGTAAAAGTGAGAATACTCGGGGTTTGAGATAAAGACAATTTAATAGGTAAAGCAAAAGCTGCACACACAAGTAAAGCAAATTAAGGAATTAATTCACTGCTTCCCATTGCCAGGCAGGTGTTCAGCCAACTACAGGAAAGCACGGCTCCATCACAGATAATGTTTACTTGGGAAGACATCACTCCAAATATCACTTTTTCCTTTTTCTCCCCCGCCAGCTTTATACTGCTGAGCATGATGTTATATTGTATGGAATATCCCTTTGATCAATTGGGGTCAGCTATCCCAGCTATGTCCCCTCCCAAATTCTTGTGAACCCTCAGCCTACTCCATTGGTGGTGTGATGTGAGAAGCAGAAAAGGCCTTGACTCTGTGTAAGCACTGCTCTGCAGTAACGAAAACATCCCTGTTTTATCAACAATGTTTTCAGCACAAATCCAAAACATAGCCCCATA
Organism: Mycteria americana; assembly: GCF_035582795.1. Classification (NCBI taxonomy): domain Eukaryota; kingdom Metazoa; phylum Chordata; class Aves; order Ciconiiformes; family Ciconiidae; genus Mycteria; species Mycteria americana. Next base: position 24,184,270 of record NC_134369.1, on the reverse strand, counting down.
CTAGCTACTATGGAGAAAATTAACTCTATCCCAGCCAAAACCAGCACAATGCTCTTTCAGGAGTAATCAAAAGTCACATAGAAAAATACATAGTCAAGTACAGTGTTTATGGTGCTTTTGTTTGATAAAAGGACTGCTCCTGCTACTCACTATTGAATTTGCTGGTACATGTTATCAATATCCAACACTGGCTATACAATATCAAATCTATTTGTAGTTACACTCACCAAAATGGCATTGAGAAATAAATACATATTTGTTCTAGCTATCTGTCTCACTGTCTCACCTTCACTGTTTAACATGCTGGCAACCACTTATGCAATAGTAGCAATTACACAAGGAAAAAAGCATCTGTGTGTTTTCACAGTTCTGACAACAGACAGCTGCATTCCTTTAAAATCTACCCTGTAATTCATTGCAGTGCTGTTTCTTTTGCACCTGAATATTCCTTCAATAAAAAAATGAAGACCTCTGCTTTTTTTAACTGGTAAATTACAGTTCAATAGATGGAGTGTTCTCTTAACTTGAGTATAATCTTGGACATCTTTCGCTGTAAGAAACTTTGTATCCATCCTGCTATTACCATATAACGTCACCTACTTGAACCAAGTAGAGTTCCTCGCATTCTGATTTGACCAAAAATGTCATTTCACATAATATTCTCTTGAATTTGATATATTTGGACAAAACATTTCCATTTTTAAAAAAACCTGAATTTTCTGGTGGAAAAAATGCTGCCTTGGCATATTCCACACCAGATTTGCATGCACATATTTATCAGAAAATACAATGACTAGTGTCTAAAAAACAGGTCTCCTAACCTCTGCCTAGAGACTTGGATCTTGCTTCTCAACAAGGAGCCATAAAGGTGGGAGTTTAAACCCATAAGCTATGTTCTTTACTGCTCCTACCTGCTTGGGAAGACAGTATACATGGCCCCTGCACCTGCCTACATAGCCTTCACTACCTCTGCCAAGCAGTAACTTCATATTCCAAGGAGAAATTTCCAGGATGAGTAGTGAAGCCTGGAGCCAATGCAAATAGAAGTAAGAAATTGACTCACTGGCTGAATCCATTTTATCAGTACAGCCTGGTCCTTTTTTCAGCCTGGGACCCATGCCTGCCTGAGAACATTTAATATGGTAATCTTGATCCATGTCTTGCTCCAATCTTGCTACATATCTTTGTGGATTCCAGACATGCATGTGTCCTTCCAGAGTATTTCTCTTTTTTCCTCTATTTTGGGGTTTTTTACATGAAAACCAGAAACCAACTTTTTTCCCCCTGCAATCAAAAAAAAGCTTCATAAGTTAAAGGTAACTACATTATGGTTTAAAACTACAAAGACCGTGAGATTTGTATGGAATGTTATGGTCTAAATAAATACAGACTACTTTGTAATGATATGCTTTATTGAAAATTCTCTGCCTGAAGTGAGTTTATGGTTTCTCAGTGCCACAAGATGCATAATTCCTTCCTTGATCACGCTGTTATTCTTCTGTTTGTTTGTTGTTTGGGCTTTTTTTCCTAATGAAATAAAAAGAGGGATAGTTGCAAAATGTGTCTATATATAGATCTCATGTGAGGCTACTGCAGACAGTCAGTTGGTGCCATTTGTAGTTGTTTGATTAAGATGCATAACGAGTTTCCATAAAAATGGATTAGAGTTCCATTTTTGTGAAGTACTTACAATCATTGCCATATATATAAATTGTGGATAGAACTTTAATGGAAGTATATTCCAACTCCTGGAGCTTTAGAACACTTAAAAACATCCTGAATGAGCAGAAAGGAGCCTTTACCATTGATAATACTCCTCCATATTTTATCCTTATTCTATAGGTGATTTTAAACAGGACTTGTGAGCAAATTGTACTATCCAAAACTGCTTCTGTTGAGGTTTTTTCAACATATTCTCTTCTAAAAATTACAGATTGTGGATGGTTATATTTTCATTTCAAGAATTATATTGCTAAGACAGATGAACCACTTAGCTGCTACTTACCTTCCTATACTTAATCATGCCTCTATCTTAAAGGATTTGATTTATCTTAATGGGAATCACATTAAGGAAATTTACCTCATCAGGTGCCTAAGTGAATGAGGACTGCAGTCAGCTTAAGCACTAAAGACTTCTTCCAGGCACAATATACAAATAAAGAGACTGTTGCTTTTTGAAAACTGAAATGCCTATTAAAAAAATCCATAAGATGCTAGAGATTACTTCCAAAAAGTAATGTTCACAGATTTACATTAAAAAGATATAGAACAAAGAATAATACAAACTACTGACTGAAAAATATGCTACTGAAGCAAAAAATATGATTGGTCTTTGTGGCTATAAAGCTTACATTGTTGAGCATTGCAAAAGCACTATCTGATTAGAGGTGTATCCCACTCTCATAACCTCTGTCTATTCTACAGGAGAGCTAATGCTGTTCTAATGCAGAGCCTGAGATATCCTAAAGGAAAAAAACAAAACTTTGAAAACACCATTGCAAACCTCAACAGCAAAAGTGAAAAAAAGACACTTCCCTCATTTTCTAGGTGTTTAGCACAGATGCAGCTCAGCAGTTCCCCATTGCTCCATGCCTCTGCCCTGTCAGTGCACCTCACTTGCAGCTCTTCCCTCGCAGATACATACAGAGACCCATTGCAAGCAAATGTTCTCAAAACATGACAACTGATAACTATCTGACTTGGGCTTGGTACAGGCTGATCATGTTAAGACCTTACAGTATTTCAATGTTTTAAAGGAATTGCATGTGCAGTAAAGATGCACCTTCTAAACTTCTTCACTAAAAGTTGGTTTGGGAGAGATCTGTAAACCAGCATAATGGAAAATTAATGAGTGGTAATAGGAGATGTATAGCATGAAATAATGCTAGCTGAGGTCCATATAAAAAGAAAAACATAACAATGGTTTCAGAAAGTAACATTATACTTGTTAGCTCCCAGTTCAGCTCCCTAGCTGCCTGACTGACTTTTGACTGCCATTTATCTCTTCAGGAAAGTGGACATGAATCAGTTAAGTGTGTGAAGTTGATATGTCTGCGCTAAAGCATGTAAAAAGTTCAATTCAGTCCTCTCATGTAGCCTTAAACCACTGTAGATTAATTCTTGAGGGTAAGATGATATTTAACTTTCCTTTTAGCAAGGATAATTTAACCTAGCCTAGCTTTCATCAAATTTTTGCAGCACTGTAGTCATACAGTTCTGCATTCTGATACTTTCTGAGATTTCAGATCCTTTCAGATCCTTTCACGCACAAGGCCAGGTCAGATACGATGACTAAATGGACATGAGATGGACAAAAGTGTGATTGCTGATGGCAGGCTTTGACCAGGCAAGTGGAACACCTCTGTCTCAGTTCTAGAGCATGAAAAAGGAGGATGGTGCATTGCTCTCACCTTTCATGTGAATGAAAAAAATGTATTGATTGAAAAACAATTTTTACAGGAGTGAAAGGTGTTCCTGCTATTCTGGCTACCTTACAGCCTGGATCCATACTATCCAAAACAGTACGTAATGGACTACTGAGCGTAGGTGAGAGACCTTCCCCACTGGTTATTAAGAAGATGTTTGATGAAAAATTCTCATGTTGTCTACATGCTGATTCTGCATCAAAACAGAATAATGCACTTGGTCACCGATTCCCAGGATTTCTAGGTAAGTGTGCAATCACATTTTCTTCTGTCTTCTCATTTCTACAGTCGTATGCTTCTACACTTATTCTCCACAGACCCTGATCTTTGCTTTTCTTCTTACTCTCCTCTTTAACCAGAAACATAGTTCCCAGGCTCCACTTACAATGCTGATGTGCCTTATTAATGAGGAATTAATAAGGAACTCCTGAGCTAAGGCAAGGACTGGCTCCGTTGCTGCATTTGCAAAACCCTGACCATCACCACAGTGACAATCTTTCCAGGATGTTTCCCTTTTTGCAGTAGTGGCCTGAAAGCCACTTTCCCACCTCCCCATTGTAAATTAGAGCACATAAACTCAGCACATGTTGACACTTGTTAACGTGCTGACACTCTGACCAATTTTCTGTCATACACACAAAACTTTGCAGGCTGCTCGCTCCTGCTGTCATTCCTCTATCACTCATCTGCCCTAACATTTACAGTTTGTCCACAAGGTCTCTGGGATTCTTCATTCAAATGTGAATTCTCTGTAATGACAAAAGGAAAGCCATATGCCCTCTCCTGAGTGCCTCTTCTGTGTCCATCCATGTTATGCACATATTCTTTTGGGACGTGGGAAGGGTTAAGGATTGTGCTTCATGGACAACAATGTGCCATTTATCTGCTAGTCCTTCATGCTTAGTTCCTGAAATATTAAAAGCATTGTTTGAGCCAACAGCACTGGCACCATTAAACTTTCTGTTCTGCCCAACATTCCTGAGAAAAAACAGACACAGAAATTCTTTCTGGAAGCCATCTAGTTAAGGGTTAGTTTCATAGCTTACAAGGTCATTTGAAGGAGAAATTCAACATAATGAATCACTAAAGCAGGCTTCAGGGACCTTCCCAAATAGCAGTGGATACCCACTGTGCTTCTGTCAGCATGAATTACTGCTACCCCTATTTTCATGATTAAACTGAAGCAAAAGTTCAAATCTATGTGTTTCTCCAAATAAACGCATGGTAAGACAGGAAGTCAAGCACAGGAGTCCTTGTTGCTTGGTGCTTTCTGTGGTCCCTGGGCTTTGAGCTGCTCTTCACTGTGTCCCAAAGGATCTATTGTAGCCCACTGAATTTCCAGAGAATGGTTTGAAAGGACTTTTGAAGAAACACTTTCTGCGGAGAAGATAGTGTCAAGATTAATGGTATACTGTTTTAGAAAGAAGAAGGTCTTCCAATGGACAGAGACTTATCTATTTGAACCACCATCTAGAAAGCCTGATGTGGGAAGAAGAACCATTGCTCTTTTCCTGTCTGTATTTTCCAGTCAAATTTCAGTCGGGATTAGTGAGCATTTTGCCCTTCTATGTTGTCACTGAAGGTGATAAAAATTCTATAGAAATCTAACTAGTTACCTTGTTAGTCCCATTCATTTACAAGTCTCCTGAAGAGCATGGGGTCTTACAGGATTTAATTATTCTCATAATCAAGTTTTCCATCTAAGACTGTCATAAGTATTTCCTCTCCCTGAATCTTGTGCCTCAGGTCATGAACAACTCCTCATGAGTTTAGATTAGTATGAAGAGAAAACTGTAAGAGACACTTTGTGCTTGTAAGGGAAAATATATGTATTTCTCATACATGGACAGGGAAGGAAGAGTTTATTTAAATGGAACTGTGTACAGCTCTATGGTTGAGAGATGTCCAAATTTCTGGTCACTAGATCATACATGAGCTGCCTTTGCAGGCAGTGGCAAAGGTATGCACAGGTGTGTAGCAATTAAAAGGTTACTTTTCTGTGCCTTTCTGTTTCAAGGATTAAGAAACAGATTCAAACACTTTTTAAAAGTTTAATCTTTCATTGAATCCCTTAATCGCTCTAAGCTTTGCACCATATCTCACTCATTTGTTTCTATTTTAATCTAAAGTTTCTCACTTCAGAACTACATTGACCTTTTCTTTAAACCTAAGGCTGAAAGTGATGGTACTCCTTGGAGATTTTTTTACAAATTTTCCAGGTGCTTCTGCTGATTGGGGAGGTGATGGAGGACACAGGGAGGATGCACATGAACACTGCATGAGGCTGATCCAATTGTCACGGATGGAGTAAGCATGCACTTCACTAGTTAGAGAGAAGTAAAAATATTGTTTATTGATACTGAATACGGAGTTAACGAAGTTCTATGCAACAGCGTATTAACAAGATTCGATGGCGAGGTACACTTGATTATTTGCTACATAGGGGACAGGGTCAGACAAAAACTGTCAGGGAGACCCTCCCGTTGAGTCATGAGATTAGGAAAAAGGTACCCTTGCTTTCTAAACTCCTTCTCAGAGAGGAGTCTAGGTGAGGCTAGATCCAAACCTAGTCCCAGACTTGGTCAACAGTTTGTATCTAAAGGATTATATATGTGCGCAATCAATCTTTTATATCACTTAGCTAAGATTTCAAAGTTCAGCATGCTATTAGTCACTTACCGAGGATCTGTTGTGGCAAGGAATCTCTCAGCCTCGAGGAGTAAACTTGAGAGGTGTCCCTACTCAAGGGGAGATCCTGGCATACAGCCCACTGCTGCACAGGAGAGCTCAAAGGGCTCTTGGGCTACTCACTATTTATGGGGAATAAGATGATTGACTAATAGTCATATTTGCATGCCGACCACAGGTTTTACCAATCCATAGTAGATGAATTTAGCTTTGCAGGCTTTGTCAGTGGACTGAATGCTCATGAGCTAAGAAACACAGCATCCATAAAAAGCAAAGGAACTGATGCTGAAGGATCAATGCGTGAGCAAATGTCATCAGTCCCTGTGGTTAGACGACCAGTACATTTTAAATTTATACTAATTAGAACTGTTAATATAGGTAAGTATTTATACAATACTGGCAAAGGGCCAGATATCATGTTTCACCCATTTTACAAAATGGTTGGCTTTTTGGTTCACTAAAGGACCACAAGGAAGAAAACTCTCCTGCACTAAAAGCAAGTGTGGGAAGGAGACAGAGCTCAAAATACATCGGTGAGCAATAAGCAAATAGTGCTCTCACACCAGCATAACAAGTTACTGGGGCCCTGCTCTATGTATCTTCCAGGGAGCAGTAAAGCTGCCCTCAGAGACCTCCCCTCCACCCCAGACTAGGACACTGAACTTAGTGGCTGCTTATGTTTCCCGCTGTTTATTTGCTGGTAATGACAGAAAGAGCCATTCCCATCCCAGCAGCAGCTCTGATACACTTGCTGCAGCCCTGCACCCAGAGCCTATAAATGGAGCACAACATGCTCTGACAATCCTCTGGCTGGAATGGGATCTCACCGATGCTGCACCCTCAACAAGGCTGCGTCAGTCTGTGCTCAGGAGTGGCTCTGAACTGGTCATCACAAAGCAGTAGGAGGTGGGAAGCCAGTTCCCTCCATGCTGCAAAATGCTGTGGAAAACCTGCTGAGGAAGGTTGCTTTGGCCAACTTCCAAATACAGCTTTGCTTGCTTTGGCCATCTTCCTAATGCAGCAGTAGAAATGGTTTTCCTAGGTCCTATTTCCTTCCCTTCACCCAGCTTCTGATGCTGCAGCCAGAAGTTCTAACTTCTTTTGTATCTTGCTTTTCCCTCCTTCATGCTTCCTCCCCTTCCTCTGCTATTTTTCCTGAGAAAGGATGTTCTTCCTCAACAGCAAGAAGAGGAAGGAGTGCAGCTCTGGTTTGAATTGCTGTGCTTGGAGGCAATAGTGGCAGGTTAGGGCTTGGCCCACACAAGCTACCTTAGAGTTGACTTCAGCAAAGAGTTATATAAAACTAGAATGAAAATATACAGGAGGGGGAAAAGGTTCCATTTTCTTGCTGCTGTGTTAATAGGACATAGCATTCTTGAAGATGTGTCTTAAGAATTAGGAGGATCAACAGTGATCCCTAAAAAGAAACACTTTCTACAGCATGGCTGCCTGTGGTTATCACTGGGACAAATGGAGCAGCTGGGCTTCAGCAACCTCAGCAGCATGATTATCCACTGCAGTTATGCAAAGAAAGACAGCAATAAATTTTTTTAACCTTAATGGCTCATAGCATCAGCTGATTACTTGAAAGTCATGAGGAGAAATTTTTTTTCCCCCCACCTTTCAGAACTGGCTGCATGCTTTCTGCAGGACATCCCCTTCCCAAGATATATTTACTACATTTCCCTCTGCTTTGTTCTTACTTCATAGATTTGGGATAAGACAGGTGATCTGCACCAGGTTCTGCTTTGTGCTAGCGTAGATAATATACTACACGGTTCCCTGCACTTGGCTGTAAAAACTAATAATTATTTGATCACATAGCACATTCCATTCAGAAATTTGACAGACTGACTACCATAAAATCACATACTTCTCATGGTGCCCAAAATAGAAGAATGAGACTCACAGGTTATAATTAAAAGTTATACAAAATCCTCATTTCTGCTGGTTTTATGCTCCAGCCACAAAAATGTCAGCTTCCAAGAACACAGCCTAGTCTCACTAGGACCCACAGAGTCACCCTTCCTCACCCACCATGCTGGAGACATCCAAACTCAGCAATGTCTCCAAAACTTGCCTAGAAGAGAGAGCAAGGTTCAGTGAAGTCTGCCACATGGCAAACTGCCTTTCAGTTCAGGGCACTGGATGCAGGACTTGACATTCTCTGCCTAAAAAACCTGTGTCCATTATTTCTTATGAGACAGAGATGCTGTAGGGTGATGTTCTTTTAATTAGCCTAATTAAGGGAATTTCACACTGCATGTAGTAATTTATTAAGCTGAAATAATTTTCTGACCCAAAGCTCAGTTGGATTGCTTTTACAGCCTTACAGTTAGGGAACACACCTTAAATAAAGGGGACTCGAGCTTACAAAACTACAGAATCTACAAGGTGCATAGCAAGGTATACCTTTATTCAGACTTACCTAGAGCACCATTTTAATGAATAAAGCCCTTGTAAGCTCCTGTAAGTAGCAAAGAAAAATTGCCCTCAGGTTAAAAATTATAAAATATATTGTCCCAAGACACAGAAAGAATCATTAACCTACAGTGCCTATACATGTCTTTAAATCAAACTTCTTTTATTGTCCCACAGTTTTGAAACAGAAAGGTGAAAAAATTCTCAAGGGCAGCAAATGCATAAAGATTATGGTTCCCACGTCAGAACAAAGTTTATGTTTTTTACCTTCAGATCCATGGTTTTACTTGATTTTGCTTGAGATTCTTCATTTCGGGTAAGCCTAGACCTCTCCTGTGCAGACCTCTACATGAGTATTTGCCATCTTCTCCTGAGAGAAATAGGCACTTTTAATTTGCCTTTTTTTCCTACTGTGTTAATTAACAGATTAAAGGTATTTTTAAAGGTTGATAATTTTTATAGCAATATATTGATCTCTCCTACTGTTTCTAAACCTGAAGCAGTCTCAGACTGAGCAACACTATTGATTTCTAAGTTTTCTGAGGTTTGTTGCGGCTGAATTGCCATCATATTCAAAGGTCAAAGATATAACCTTGATTTTTCGTCCCTTTAAAAAAACAACTGAAGCATTTTGCACTCATATCTGTAGACATGACAAAAATGGTCCTCACTCCACCTGACACTCATTAGCATGGATACATGCAGATACTGTTGTCTGTTGGAGCAGCTGCCCACTCATAGCATCTAAATTTTGGATGCGGCTAATGTACTTAGAAGATCAGTGGGGGCTAAAAGTAGAAACTTTTCACTATCCTAGTGCCTAAGATTGCAGCCTAAGAAAATAATGCCTGTGGGAATTTTATGGCCCTGCTTCCTTTCTCTCAAGCAGAAGGCAAGAGAGAGAGCAACAAGTTCTCCCACGATGTAATAAATCCCATTGTTTCAGTTAAAAAGTGCACAGACCCTTTTCTGTACTGAAGTGAATACAGCAAAGCAGACTTTTCTATAAAAAAGTCAAAGCTGTGCTTCTGGCCTGGCTAGAGAAACAGTCCTTCCTTTCCAACCCATATCCAGCTACAAATAGAAAAAGCTGTTGCCAGATAAACTCAAAAGATCAGGTGCTGCCTACTTTTCACCACCAAGTCTCTACTCAGGCTTTGGTGGTTTTTTTCTCAATATTTCTTTCTGCCCTTGTTTAAATTATAATAATGAAAACATTCAAAAATGGTTTCTCACAAAATATTTTTTATAGCAGAAAGTGTGCAGCATGTGAATCTTTAACATACAATTACCATATCACATAATGTCAAGGAGATTTTCAGTGCTTCCATCATTATCCAACCCCACCCTGTCTGGTGGAGATGATCAATAGGATACAAGGGAATGATATGTCAGAATAGATGTTGGGAACTTGTGTTATGCTGCTGCTTTGTTTAAACATGTTACTAATTATGTTATTACTTATGGACTCTGCTGTCTCTACATGGGATTACACAGAAAAAACCCATGGAAAATATGTATATTTTCAGGAGACTGGGAAAAACTGTGGGAGTAGATGCTATAAAGTCCAGCAAAATCTTGTATAAAATACAATTCAGCCTGCTGGTAAATGCTGAGCAAAAAATGCTATCAGAATTGTGATGATTTAGCCATGTCTACCTATGGGCTGATCACATATAAGTTGCAGTGCTGCAGAAGGTAGGCCCACAGAATTACTGCCAAGATCACTAATAAGCAGATCATTGCAGGAAAACATTGAGGCTTTATAGACAAGCAGGAATTTGGGAAACATCTAAAATTCTCATTTCTCCGTTGGTCAGATCCACAGGGTTTATCTCTTTTGGGAGCTGTGCAAGGAGTCTGTACAAGTTACTCTCTTTTGTACAGGACAGTTTCATCCATGGCCCCAAGGTTCATGCCATCCTGGCCGAAGCTCCCACTTGCTGAAAAAGAGCCTGGGAGAGGACCTGGTTCTTGTTCTAAGTTGCCCTGCCAACTGGCTGCCACGGAACAAGCTCAAAGAGACTCATCTATGTGAACACATACCACCACTGGTGCCAGAGAAATAAAAAAAAATTTCCCAAAAAATCACAATAATATCACAGTAATATTTAAGTCTAGTTAACCATCTAGATATTTGGAGCATTGTTCTTTATCTTCACTGCAAATATCAGGTTAAGACTCCTTATGGTGATATAGGTGGTGGTTCATACACAATGACGGAGAGATGGAATATTTAATGTATTCCATGCATGCCACGAAAGCTTCAGATTTTTTTATAAAATTCTTCAAAAGAATTTCAGTATTTTTAGGGGATATTTCTGTTAAGAAGAAAAAGGTTAAGTAATTCATTTAGTCCAACATTTGGTTAAGTAGGAGGACTTCTTCCAATAAATATATTTCCAGATAGATCTCCCACAAACTTCTGGTATTCTGAGCAAAGTGGCATGATTATTCTTTAGAGGAGCTACATATGCAGCGATAAAGATGTAATACAGTGTGTTCGTCACATCCTCTAGTATGATAGGAGAGTTGACCTTGAGATGTTTGGTGTTGGTCAGTTATGAATGGAGGAAATGGAATCAAGTTTCTGCTACTGTAGCTGAAAGAATAAATAAGGTTACCATCTACTTTCACCACCACACTTTCCAGACCACATAATATAATTCAAAGTATCTTTGGAGTCATTCCGATGATTAAGAGATAAAAAATATTAATGGGCCATAAGCTGAGGAAATATAACATGAACCCAGTTTAATAGACAGTGAACAAAGTGCATTTCAGCCAGTCAAAATCTGAGACGCATTTGAATCAGAAACATCTCACTGTAGATATATTTTGTCTGTATTTGCAGTCATCAGCAATACTTCTCCAATCAGTCTGCCAAGCTCTGTGATTGGCACTTTTATTAAAAAGTGTGAAAGATGTTATCACGGTCTAATCCTATAATAATGTCTTCCTGCTACTCTCGAGAGCTCAGTAGATCTTACTTGTAGATGCAAGTCTTTATTCATGAGCTAAGAACCAAGGCTCAGGCACTTCAGTGTCACACAAAGTACACAGCATGGACAGCTGCTGCCTTGTGTGTTCACAAGTGCAGAAGCATTTCTACAACACTGCATCAAATTAGTAGTCTTTTTCCAAAACCTGGAGAACTGAGTATATTCTTCAAGTATCTTCACTGAGTGGGAAAAAAGGAGAGGACTTTTTTATTGTTACTCATTTCTTAGGGATAAACATATCACATTATTTTTACACAAACTTTGAGATCCCTTTTGCACAGTACAGTAACTGATATTCCTTATTTAAACAGTTACTGATATTTACAATACTACCAATAATTTCATTTTTGGGTAATCTCACAGTCAGTATGCTGTGTTATCAATGCAAAAAGCACATAGCAGGAAATCACACTGTTGCTCTGTGACAAAGGTACAGGTACAATGAGTACAGGCAAAAAGCTTTCAGTGCTGGGACGTGTCTTGTGGGAGAAATTGCTGTACGTGCACATTGTACAGAGCTGGACTCTGGAGAGTGAGATATATATTGTGGCACCTTTAGGAATCCAGGCAGTATCAGACCCCAATATTTGTGGAACAGTCAGGGCAGTTCCAAGGGATAATTGTGACTACAAAAAGCTTTCAGTCCTGCAACATTTCGTGTAGGACCAATCCCTGGACCATTAGAATTTTGGAGCTGGGCTCTGGTGAGAGTGAGCTACAGAGTGTTACAATGTTTAGGAAGTAAAGCAAGTGCGTATCCCCAATGTTTGTGTGGCAGTGAGTGTATTTCAATGGGAAGACGAGGACCAGAAAGAGCTTTCACTCCTAGCCCCTTTCTTGACGTAGCAATTGCTGGACAAGTAGAATTTCGCAGCTGGGCTTTGGTGAGAGTGAGATACACATTGTTGTACTCTTTACGAGCTAAGCAAGTGCAGAGCCCAATGTCTGTAAGGCAGCGAATGATCTCCCAAGGGAGAGTGAGGACCAGCAAGAAGTCTTAACTCCTGGCACCTTTCATGTGGGAACAATCCCTGGACCATTGGAAGTTCAGAGCTGGGCTCTGGTGATATTCATCTACAGAGAATTGCACTGATTAGGAAGCTAAGCAAGTGCAGAGCCCAATGCCTGTAAGGTAGCAAATGCGGTGCCAAGGGAGAGTAAGGCCAAGAAAATGCTTCCACTCCTGGCACCTTTCACGTTGGAGCAATCCCTGGACCATTGGAAGAACAGAGCTGGCCTCTGGCAAGAGTGAGCTACAGAGTGTTGTACTGTTTAAAAGAAAAGCAAGAGCAGCGCCGATTGTCTGTAAGGCAGCTAATGATATCCCAAGGGAGAGTAAGGAGCAGCAATAACTCTCATTCCTGGCACCTTTCACGTGGGAGCAATCCCTGGACCATTGGAAGAACGGAGTTGGGCTCTGGCGAGATTGAGCTACAGGCTGTTGCACTCTTTAAGAGCTAGGCAAGTGCAGAGTCCAAGGTCTCTAAGGCAGAGAATGATCTCTCAATGGAGAGTAAGAAACAGCAAGAGCTTTCACTCCTGGCCCCTTTCAGGTGGGAACAATCACCTGACATGTAGAATTCCGTAGCTGGGATCTGCCGAGATTGATGTACAGAGTTTTACACTGTTTACGTACCTAGGGAATGCAGACCCCAGGGTCTTTTAGGCAGCGAATGATCTCTCAATGGAGAGTAAGGAGCAGCAATAACTCTCATTCCTGGCACCTTTCACGGGGGAGCAATCCCTGGACCATTGGAAGAACGGAGCTGGCCTCTGGCAAGAGTGAGCTACAGAGTGTTGTACTGTTTAAAAGACAAGCAAGTGCAGCGCCCATTGTCTGTAAGGCAGCGAATAAGGTGCCAAGGGAAGGTAAGGACCAGTAAGAGCTTTCACTCCTAACATCTTTCATGTGGGATTAATCCCTGGACAATTGGAAATTCAGCGCTGGATTCTGGCAAGAGTGAGCTACAGATAGTTGCACTCTTTTACGAGCTAGGCAAGTGCAGAGGAGCTTGTGTGTAAGGCAGGGAATGATCTGTCAAGGGAGAGTAAAGACAAGCAACAGCTTTCACTCCTGGCACCTTTCACGTGGGAACAATCCCTGGACCTTTAGAAGTTCGGAGCAAGGTTCTGGCGAGACTGAACTACGGAGTGTTGCACTCTTTACTAGCTAGGAAAGTGCAGAGCCACTGTCTGCACTGTAGGAAATGCGATGCCAATGGAGCTGCAGAATGCAAATGTCTGTACGGCAGCGAATGCAGTTCCCAGCTAGAGATTTCAGTGCTAGCAACTTTAATATGAGCGCAATTGCTGGACGTTTCGAATTTGGCAGCCGGGCTCTGCGAGAGAGAGATACACAGTGTTGCCCCATTACCAACCCAAGCTTTTGCAGAACACGAATGACTGTGCAGAAGCGAATACAGTACCAAGGGACAGTGAAAACCAGCTACAGCTTTCCGTGCTGGCGGCTTTCCTGTGGGCGCAATTGCTGGACGTTTCCACTTAGGAAGCTGGGCTCTGCGAGAGAGAGATACTCAGTGTAGCCCCATTACCAACCCAAGCTCTTGCAGAACACGAATGACTGTGCGGCAGCGAATGCAGTTCCAAGGGACAGTGAAAACCAGCTACAGCTTTCTGTGCTGGCAGCTTTCGTGTGGGCGCAATCGCTGGACGTTTCGAATTTGGCAGCAGGACTCTGCGAGACAGATACACAGGTTTGCCCCATTACCAACCCAAGCTTTTGCAGAACACGAATGACTGTGCGACAGCGAATGCAGTTCCAAGGGACAGTGAAAATCGTCCGAATTTGGCTACAAAAGCTTTCGTTGGTACAGGGGCAACACTGTGTATTTCTCTCTCGCAGAGCCCGGTTGCCAAATTCGAAACGTCCAGCGATTACGCCCACAGGAAAGCTGCCAGCACGGAAAGCTGTAGCTGGTTTTCACTGCCCCTTGGAACTGCATTCGCTGATAGACAGACATTCGCTTTCTACAAAAGCTTTCGTAGGTAAAGGGGCAACACTGTGTATTTCTCTCTCGCAGAGCCCGGTTGCCAAATTCGAAACGTCCAGCGATTGCGCCCACAGGAAAGCTGCCAGCACGGAAAGCTGTAGCTGGTTTTCACTGCCCCTTGGAACTACATTCGCTGATAGAAAGACATTCGCTTTCTGCAAAACCTTGCCTTAGTAAAGGGGCAACACTGTGTATTTCTCTCTCGTAGAGCCCGGCTGCCAAATTCGAAACGTCCAGCGATTCCGCCCACAGGAAAGCTGCCAGCACAGAAAGCTGTAGCTGGTTTTCACTGCCCCTTGGAACTGCATTCGCTGATAGACAGACATTCGCTTTCTGCAAAAGCTTTCGTTGGTACAGGGGCAACACTGTGTATTTCTCTCTCGCAGAGCCCGGTTGCCAAATTCGAAACGTCCAGCGATTGCGCCCACAGGAAAGCTGCCAGCACGGAAAGCTGTAGCTGGTTTTCACTGCCCCTTGGAACTACATTCGCTGATAGACAGACATTCGCTTTCTACAAAAGCTTTCGTAGGTAAAGGGGCAGCAATGTCTATTTCTCTCTCGCAGAGCCCGGTTGCCAAATTCGAAACGTCCAGCGATTGCGCCCACAGGAAAGCTGCCAGCAAGGAAAGCTGTAGCTGGTTTTCACTGCCCCTTGGAACTGCATTCGCTGCTAAACAGACATTCGCTTTCTGCAAAACCTTGCCTTCGTAAAGGGGCAACACTGTGTATTTCTCTCTCGCAGAGCCCGGTTGCCAAATTCGAAACGTCCAGCGATTGCGCCCACAGGAAATCTGCCAGCACGGAAAGCTGTAGCTGGTTTTCACTGTCTCTTGGAACTACATTCGCTGCTAGACAGACATTCGCTTTCTACAAAAGCTTTCGTTGGTAAAGGGGCAACACCTTGTATTTCTCTCTCGCAGAGCCCAGTTGTCAAATTCAAAACGTTCAGCGATTGCGCCAACAGGAAAGCCTCCAGCAAGGAAAGCTGTAGGTGATTTTCACTGCCCCTTGGAACTGCATTTGCTGATAGACAGACATTCGCTTTCTGCAAAAGCTTTCGATCGTAAAGGGGCAACACTGTGTATTTCTCTCTCGCAGAGCCCGGTTGCCAAATTCGAAACGTCCAGCGATTGCGCCCACAGGAAAGCTGCCACAAGGAAAGCTGTAGCTGGTTTTCACTGCCCCTTGGAACTACATTCGCTGATAGACAGACATTCGCTTTCTACAAAAGCTTTCATTGGTAAAGGGGCAACACTGTGTATTTCTCTCTCGCAGAGCCCGGTTGCCAAATTCTAAAGGTCCAGCGATTGCGCCCACAGGAAAGCTGCCAGCAAGGAAAGCTGTAGCTGGTTTTCACTGCCCCTTGGAACTACATTCCCTGATAGAAAGACATTCGCTTTCTGCAAAAGCTTGCCTTCCTAAAGGGGCAAAACTCTGTATTTCTCTCTCGCAGAGCCCGGCTGCCAAATTCGAAACGTCCAGCGATTGCGCCCACAGGAAAGCTGCCAGCAAGGAAAGCTGTAGCTGGTTTTCACTGCCCCTTGGAACTACATTCGCTGATAGACAGACATTCGCTTTCTGCAAAACCTTGCCTTGGTAAAGGGGCAACACTGTGTATTACTCTCTCGTATAGCCCGGTTGCCAAATTCGAAACGTCCAGCGATTGCGCCCACAGGAAAGCTGCCAGCACGGAAAGCTGTAGCTGGTTTTCACAGTCTCTTGGAACTACATTCGCTGATAGACAGACATTCGCTTTCTGCAAAACATTGCCTTCGTAAAGGGGCAACACTGTGTATTTCTCTCTCGTGGACCGCGGCTGCCAAATTCGAAACGTCCAGCGATTGCGCCCACAGGAAAGCTGCCAGCAAGGAAAGCTGTAGGTGGTTTTCACTGCCCCTTGGAACTGCATTCACTGCTAGACAGACATTCGCTTTCTGCAAAAGCTTTCGTAGGTAAAGGGGCAACACTGTGTATTTCTCTCTCGCAGAGCCCGGTTGCCAAATTCGAAACGTCCAGCGATTGCGCCCACAGGAAAGCTGCCAGCACGGAAAGCTGTAGCTGGTTTTCACTGCCCCTTGGAACTACATTCGCTGATAGACAGACATTCACTTTCTACAAAAGCTTCATTGGTAAAGGGGCAACACTCTGTATTTCTCTCTCGCAGAGCCCGGTTGCCAAATTCGAAACGTCCAGCGATTGCGCCCACAGGAAAGCTGCCAGCAAGGAAAGCTGTAGCTGGTTTTCACTGCCCCTTGGAACTACATTCCCTGATAGACAGACATTCGCTTTCTGCAAAAGCTTCCATTCCTAAAGGGGCAAAACTCTGTATTTCTCTCTCGCAGAGCCCGGCTGCCAAATTCGAAACGTCCAGCGATTGCGCCCACAGGAAAGCTGCCAGCAAGGAAAGCTGTAGCTGGTTTTCACTGTCTCTTGGAACTACATTCGCTGATAGGCAGACATTCGCTTTCTGCAAAAGCTTTTGTTGGTAAAGAGGCAACACTGTGTATTTCTCTCTCGCAGAGCCCGGTTGCCAAATACGAAACGTCCAGCGATTGCGCCCACAGGAAAGCTGCCAGCAAGGAAAGCTGTAGCTGGTTTTCACTGCCCCTTGGAACTACATTCGCTGCTAGATAGACATTCGCTTTCTGCAAAAGCTTTCATTCGTAAAAGGGCAACACTGTGTATTTCTCTCTCGTGGAGCGCGGCTGCCAAATTCGAAACGTCCAGCGATTGCGCCCACAGGAAAGCTGCCAGCAAGGAAAGCTGTAGCTGGTTTTCACTGTCCATGGAACTACATTCGCTGATAGACAGACATTCGCTTTCTGCAAAAGCTTTCGTTGGTACAGGGGCAACACTGTGTATTTCTCTCTCGCAGAGCCCGGTTGCCAAATTCGAAAGGTCCAGCGATTGCGCCCACAGGAAAGCTGCCAGCAAGGAAAGCTGTAGCTGGTTTTCACTGTCTCTTGGAACTGCATTCGCTGATAGACAGACATTCACTTTCTGCAAAACATTGCCTTATTGAAGGGGCAACACTGTGTATTTCTCTCTCGTAGAGCCCGGTTGCCAAATTCGAAACGTCCAGCGATTGCGCCCACAGGAAAGCTGCCAGCACGGAAATCTCTAGCTGGTTTTCACTGTCTCTTGGAACTGCATTCGCTGCTAGACAGACATTCGCTTTCTGCAAAACTTTGCCTTATTGAAGGGGCAACACTGTGTATTACTCTCTCGTAGAGCCCGGTTGCCAAATTCGAAACGTCCAGCGATTGCGCCCACAGGAAAGCTGCCAGCAAGGAAAGCTGTAGCTGGTTTTCATTGTCTCTTGGAACTACATTCGCTGATAGACAGACATTCGTTTCTGCAAAACCTTGCCTTAGTAAAGGGGCAACACTGTGTATTTCTCTCTCGTAGAGCCCGGTTGCCAAATTCGAAACGTCCAGCGATTGCGCCCACAGGAAAGCTGCCAGCAAGGAAATCTGTAGCTGGTTTTCACTGTCTCTTGGAACTACATTCGCTGATAGACAGACATTCGCTTTCTGCAAAAGCTTTCGTTCGTAAAGAGGCAACACTGTGTATTTCTCTCTCGCAGAGCCCGGTTGCCAAATTCGAAACGTCCAGCGATTGCGCCCACAGGAAAGCTGCCAGCACGGAAAGCTGTAGCTGGTTTTCACTGTCTCTTGGAACTGCATTCGCTGATAGACAGACATTCGCTTTCTACAAAAGCTTTCGTTGGTACAGGGGCAACACTGTGTATTTCTCTCTCGCAGAGCCCGGTTGCCAAATTCGAAACGTTCAGCGATTGCGCCCACAGGAAAGCTACCAGCACGGAAAGCTGAAGCTGGTTTTCACTGCCCCTTGGAACTACATTCCCTGATAGACAGACATTCGCTTTCTGCAAAACCTTGCCTTCGTAAAGGGGCAACACTCTGTATTTCTCTCTCGCAGAGCCCGGCTGCCAAATTCGAAACGTCAAGCGATTGCGCCCACAGGAAAGCTGCCAGCAAGGAGAGCTGTAGCTGGTTTTCACTGCCCCTTGGAACTGCATTCGCTGATAGACAGACATTCGCTTTCTGCAAAAGCTTTCGTAGGTAAAGGGGCAACACTGTGTATTTCTCTCTCTCAGAGCCCAGTTGCCAAATTCGAAAGGTCCAGCGATTGCGCCCACAGGAAAGCTGCCAGCACAGAAATCTGTAGCTGGTTTTCACTGCCTCTTGGAACTACATTCGCTGCTAGACAGACATTCGCTTTCTGCAAAACATTGCCTTAGTAAAGGGGCAACACTTTGTATTTCTCTCTCGTAGAGCCCGGTTGCCAAATTCGAAACGTCCAGCGATTGCGCCCACAGGAAAGCTGCCAGCAAGGAAAGCTGTAGCTGGTTTTCACTGTCTCTTGGAACTGCATTCGCTGCTAGACAGACATTCGCTTTCTGCAAAACCTTGCCTTCGTAAAGGGGCAACACTATGTATTTCTCTCTCGCAGACTCCGGTTGCCCAATTCGAAACGTCCAGCGATTGCGCCCACAGGAAAGCTGCCAGCAAGGAAAGCTGTAGCTGGTTTTCACTGCTCCTTGGAACTGCATTCGCTGATAGACAGACATTCGCTTTCTGCAAAACCTTGCCTTCGTAAAGGGGCAACACTGTGTATTTCTCTCTCGTAGAGCCCGGTTGCCAAATTCGAAACGTTCAGCGATTGCGCCCACAGGAAAGCTACCAGCACGGAAAGCTGAAGCTGGTTTTCACTGCCCCTTGGAACTACATTCCCTGATAGACAGACATTCGCTTTCTGCAAAACCTTGCCTTCGTAAAGGGGCAACACTCTATTTCTCTCTCGCAGAGCCCGGCTGCCAAATTCGAAACGTCAAGCGATTGCGCCCACAGGAAAGCTGCCAGCACGGAAAGCTGTAGCTGGTTTTCACTGCCCCTTGGAACTGCATTCGCTGATAGACAGACATTCGCTTTCTGCAAAAGCTTTCGTAGGTAAAGGGGCAACACTGTGTATTTCTCTCTCGCAGAGCCCGGTTGCCAAATTCGAAAGGTCCAGCGATTGCGCCCACAGGAAAGCTGCCAGCAAGGAAAGCTGTAGCTGGTTTTCACTGTCTCTTGGAACTGCATTCGCTGCTAGACAGACATTCGCTTTCTGCAAAACCTTGCCTTCGTAAAGGGGCAACACTGTGTATTTCTCTCTCGCAGAGCCCGGTTGCCCAATTCGAAACTTCCAGCGATTGCGCCCACAGGAAAGCTGCCATCAAGGAAAGCTGTAGCTGGTTTTCACTGCCCCTTGGAACTACATTCGCAGCTAGATAGACATTCACTTTCTACAAAAGCTTTCGTTCGTAAAGGGGCAACACTGTGTATTTCTCTCTCGCAGAGCCCGGCTGCCAAATTCGAAACGTCCAGCGATTGCGCCCACAGGAAAGCTGCCAGCACGGATAGCTGTAGCTGGTTTTCACTGTTTCTTGGAACTACATTCGCTGATAGACAGACATTCGCTTTCTGCAAAACCTTGCCTTCCTAAAGGGGCAACACTGTGTATTTATCTCTCGCAGAGCCCGGTTGCCAAATTCGAAACGTCCAGCAATTGCGCCCACAGGAAAGCTTCCAGCACAGAAAGCTGTAGCTGGTTTTCACTGTCTCTTGGAACGACATTCGCTTATAATCAGACATTCGCTTTCTGCAAAACCTTGCCTTCGTAAAGGGGCAACACCGTGTATTTCTCTCTCGCAGAGCCCGGTTGCCAAATTCGAAAGGTCCAGCGATTGCGCCCACAGGAAAGCTGCCAGCAAGGAAAGCTGTAGCTGGTTTTCACTGTCTCTTGGAACTGCATTCGCTGCTAGACAGACATTCGCTTTCTGCAAAAGCTTTCGTAGGTAAAGGGGCAACACTGTGTATTTCTCTCTCGCAGAGCCCGGCTGCCAAATTCGAAACGTCCAGCGATTGCGCCAACAGGAAAGCTGCCAGCACAGAAATCTGTAGCTGGTTTTCACTGTCTCTTGGAACTGCATTCGCTGCTAGACAGACATTCGCTTTCTGCAAAACCTTGCCTTATTGAAGGGGCAACACTGTGTATTTCTCTCTCGTAGAGCCCGGTTGCCAACTTCGAAACGTCCAGCGATTGCGCCCACAGGAAAGCTGCCAGCAAGGAAAGCTGTAGCTGGTTTTCACTGCCCCTTGGAACTGCATTCGCTGATAGACAGACATTCGCTTTCTGCTAAAGCTTTCGTAGGTAAAGGGGCAACACTGTGTATTTCTCTCTCGCAGAGCCCGGTTGCCAAATTCGAAACGTCCAGCGATTGCGCCCACAGGAAAGCTGCCAGCAAGGAAAGCTGTAGCTGGTTTTCACTGTCTCTTGGAACTGCATTCGCTGCTAGACAGACATTCGCTTTCTGCAAAACCTTGCCTTCGTAAAGGCGCAACACTCTGTATGTCTCTCTCGCAGAGCCCGGTTGCCCAATTCGAAACGTCCAGCGATTGCGCCCACAGGAAAGCTGCCAGCAAGGAAAGCTGTAGCTGGTTTTCACTGCCCCTTGGAACTACATTCGCTGATAGACAGACATTCGCTTTCTGCAAAACCTTGCCTTCCTAAAGGGGCAACACTCTGTATTTCTCTCTCGCAGAGCCCGGCTGCCAAATTCGAAACGTCCAGCGATTGCGCCCAGAGGAAAGCTGCCAGCAAGGAAAGCTGTAGCTGGTTTTCACTGTCTCTTGGAACTGCATTCGCTGATATACAGACATTCGCTTCCTGCAAAAGCTTTCGTAGGTAAAGAGGCAACACTGTGTATTTCTCTCTCGCAGAGCCCGGTTGCCAAATACGAAACGTCCAGCGATTGCGCCCACAGGAAAGCTGCCAGCACGGAAAGCTGTAGCTGGTTTTCACTGTCTCTTGGAACTACATTCGCTGATAGACAGACATTCGCTTTCTGCAAAACCTTGCCTACGTAAAGGGGCAACACTGTGTATTTCTCTCTCGCAGAGCCCGGTTGCCAAATTCGAAACGTCCAGCAATTGCGCCCACAGGAAAGCTTCCAGTACAGAAAGCTGTAGCTGGTTTTCACTGTCTCTTGGAACTACATTCGCTAATAATCAGACATTCGCTTTCTGCAAAACATTGCCTTAGTAAAGGGGCAACACTGTGTATTTCTCTCTCGCAGAGCCCGGTTGCCAAATTCGAAACGTCCAGCGATTGCGCCCACAGGAAAGCTGCCAGCAAGGAAAGCTGTAGCTGGTTTTCACTGTCTCTTGGAACTGCATTCGCTGCTAGACAGACATTCGCTTTCTGCAAAACCTTGCCTTCGTAAAGGGGCAACACTCTGTATTTCTCTCTCGCAGAGCCCGGTTGCCAAATTCGAAACGTCCAGCGATTGCGCCCACAGGAAAGCTGCCAGCAAGGAAAGCTGTAGCTGGTTTTCACTGCCCCTTGGAACTGCATTCGCTGCTAGACAGACATTCGCTTTCTGCAAAACCTTGCCTTCGTAAAGGGGCAACACTGTGTATTTCTCTCTCGCAGAGCCCGGTTGCCAAATTCGAAACGTCCATCGATTGCGCCCACAGGAAAGCTTCCAGCACAGAAAGCTGTAGCTGGTTTTCACTGACCCTTGGAACTGCATTCGCTGATAGACAGACATTCGCTTTCTACAAAAGCTTACGTTTGTAAAGGGGCAACACTGTGTATTTCTCTCTCGCAGAGCCCGGTTGCCAAATTCGAAACGTCCAGCGATTGCGCCCACAGGAAAGCTGCCAGCACGGAAAGCTGTAGCTGGTTTTCACTGTCTCTTTGAACTGCATTCGCTGCTAGATAGACATTCCCTTTCTACAACAGCTTTCGTTCGTAAATGGGCAACACTGTGTATTTCTCTCTCGTGGACCGCGGCTGCCAAATTCGAAACGTCCAGCGATTGCGCCCACAGGAAAGCTGCCAGCACGGAAAGCTGTAGCTGGTTTTCACTGCCCCTTGGAACTACATTCGCTGATAGACAGACATTCGCTTTCTGCAAAAGCTTTCGTTGGTAAAGAGGCAACACTGTGTATTTCTCTCTCGCAGAGCCCAGTTGCCAAATACGAAACGTCCAGCGATTGCGCCCACAGGAAAGCTGCCAGCAAGGAAAGCTGTAGCTGGTTTTCACTGTCTCTTGGAACTGCATTCGCTGCTAGACAGACATTCGCTTTCTGCAAAACCTTGCCTTATTGAAGGGGCAACACTGTGTATGTCTGTCTCGCAGAGCCTGGTTGCCCAATTCGAAACGTCCAGCGATTGCGCCCACAGGAAAGCTGCCAGCAAGGAAAGCTGTAGCTGGTTTTCACTGCCCCTTGGAACTGCATTCGCTGCTAGACAGACATTCGCTTTCTGCAAAACCTTGCCTTATTGAAGGGGCAACACTGTGTATTTCTCTCTCGCAGAGCCCGGTTGCCAAATTCGAAACGTCCAGCGATTGCGCCCACAGGAAAGCTGCCAGCACAGAAATCTGTAGCTGGTTTTCACTGCCCCTTGGAACTACATTCGCTGCTAGATAGACATTCACTTTCTACAAAAGCTTTCGTTCGTAAAGGGGCAACACTGTGTATTTCTCTCTCGTGGACCGCGGCTGCCAAATTCGAAACGTCCAGCGATTGCGCCCACAGGAAAGCTTCCAGCACAGAAAGCTGTAGCTGGTTTTCACTGTCTCTTGGAACTACATTCGCTGATAATCAGACATTCGCTTTCTGCAAAACCTTGCCTTAGTAAAGGGGCAACACTTTGTATTTCTCTCTCGCAGAGCCCGGTTGCCAAATTCGAAACGTCCAGCGATTGCACCCACAGGAAAGCTGCCAGCAAGGAAAGCTGTAGCTGGTTTTCACTGTCTCTTGGAACTGCATTCGCTGCTAGACAGACATTCGCTTTCTGCAAAACCTTGCCTTCCTAAAGGGGCAACACTCTGTATTTCTCTCCCAGAGCCCGGTTGCCAAATTCGAAACGTCCAGCGATTGCGCCCACAGGAAAGCTGCCAGCAAGGAAAGCTGTAGCTGGTTTTCACTGCCCCTTGGAACTGCATTCGCTGATAGACAGACATTCGCTTTCTGCAAAACCTTGCCTTCGTAAAGGGGCAACACTCTGTATTTCTCTCTCGCAGAGCCCGGTTGCCAAATTCGAAACGTCCAGCGATTGCGCCCACAGGAAAGCTTCCAGCACAGAAAGCTGTAGCTGGTTTTCACTGCCCCTTGGAACTGCATTCGCTGCTAGACAGACATTCGCTTTCTGCAAAAGCTTTCGTAGGTAAAGGGGCAACACTGTGTATTTCTCTCTCGCAGAGCCCGGCTGCCAAATTCGAAACGTCCAGTGATTGCGCCCACAGGAAAGCTGCCAGCACGGAAAGCTGTAGCTGGTTTTCACTGTTTCTTGGAACTACATTCGCTGATAGACAGACATTCGCTTTCTGCAAAACCTTGCCTTCCTAAAGGGGCAACACTGTGTATTTATCTCTCGCAGAGCCCGGTTGCCAAATTCGAAACGTCCAGCAATTGCGCCCACAGGAAAGCTTCCAGCACAGAAAGCTGTAGCTGGTTTTCACTGTCTCTTGGAACGACATTCGCTTATAATCAGACATTCGCTTTCTGCAAAACCTTGCCTTCGTAAAGGGGCAACACTGTGTATTTCTCTCTCGCAGAGCCCGGTTGCCAAATTCGAAACGTCCAGCGATTGCGCCCACAGGAAAGCTGCCAGCAAGGAAAGCTGTAGCTGGTTTTCACTGTCTCTTGGAACTGCATTCGCTGCTAGACAGACATTCGCTTTCTGCAAAAGCTTTCGTAGGTAAAGGGGCAACACTGTGTATTTCTCTCTCGCAGAGCCCGGCTGCCAAATTCGAAACGTCCAGCGATTGCGCCCACAGGAAAGCTGCCAGCACAGAAATCTGTAGCTGGTTTTCACTGTCTCTTGGAACTGCATTCGCTGCTAGACAGACATTCGCTTTCTGCAAAACCTTGCCTTATTGAAGGGGCAACACTGTGTATTTCTCTCTCGTAGAGCCCGGTTGCCAAATTCGAAACGTCCAGCGATTGCGCCCACAGGAAAGCTGCCAGCAAGGAAAGCTGTAGCTGGTTTTCACTGCCCCTTGGAACTGCATTCGCTGATAGACAGACATTCGCTTTCTGCTAAAGCTTTCGTAGGTAAAGGGGCAACACTGTGTATTTCTCTCTCGCAGAGCCCGGTTGCCAAATTCGAAACGTCCAGCGATTGCGCCCACAGGAAAGCTGCCAGCAAGGAAAGCTGTAGCTGGTTTTCACTGTCTCTTGGAACTGCATTCGCTGCTAGACAGACATTCGCTTTCTGCAAAACCTTGCCTTCGTAAAGGCGCAACACTGTGTATGTCTCTCTCGCAGAGCCCGGTTGCCCAATTCGAAACGTCCAGCGATTGCGCCCACAGGAAAGCTTCCAGCACAGAAAGCTGTAGCTGGTTTTCACTGTCTCTTGGAACGACATTCGCTTATAATCAGACATTCGCTTTCTGCAAAACCTTGCCTTCGTAAAGGGGCAACACCGTGTATTTCTCTCTCGCAGAGCCCGGTTGCCAAATTCGAAAGGTCCAGCGATTGCGCCCACAGGAAAGCTGCCAGCAAGGAAAGCTGTAGCTGGTTTTCACTGTCTCTTGGAACTGCATTCGCTGCTAGACAGACATTCGCTTTCTGCAAAAGCTTTCGTAGGTAAAGGGGCAACACTGTGTATTTCTCTCTCGCAGAGCCCGGCTGCCAAATTCGAAACGTCCAGCGATTGCGCCCACAGGAAAGCTGCCAGCACAGAAATCTGTAGCTGGTTTTCACTGTCTCTTGGAACTGCATTCGCTGCTAGACAGACATTCGCTTTCTGCAAAACCTTGCCTTATTGAAGGGGCAACACTGTGTATTTCTCTCTCGTAGAGCCCGGTTGCCAACTTCGAAACGTCCAGCGATTGCGCCCACAGGAAAGCTGCCAGCAAGGAAAGCTGTAGCTGGTTTTCACTGCCCCTTGGAACTGCATTCGCTGATAGACAGACATTCGCTTTCTGCTAAAGCTTTCGTAGGTAAAGGGGCAACACTGTGTATTTCTCTCTCGCAGAGCCCGGTTGCCAAATTCGAAACGTCCAGCGATTGCGCCCACAGGAAAGCTGCCAGCAAGGAAAGCTGTAGCTGGTTTTCACTGTCTCTTGGAACTGCATTCGCTGCTAGACAGACATTCGCTTTCTGCAAAACCTTGCCTTCGTAAAGGGGCAACACTCTGTATTTCTCTCTCGCAGAGCCCGGTTGCCAAATTCGAAACGTCCAGCGATTGCGCCCACAGGAAAGCTGCCAGCAAGGAAAGCTGTAGCTGGTTTTCACTGCCCCTTGGAACTGCATTCGCTGCTAGACAGACATTCGCTTTCTGCAAAACCTTGCCTTCGTAAAGGGGCAACACTGTGTATTTCTCTCTCGCAGAGCCCGGTTGCCAAATTCGAAACGTCCATCGATTGCGCCCACAGGAAAGCTTCCAGCACAGAAAGCTGTAGCTGGTTTTCACTGACCCTTGGAACTGCATTCGCTGATAGACAGACATTCGCTTTCTACAAAAGCTTACGTTTGTAAAGGGGCAACACTGTGTATTTCTCTCTCGCAGAGCCCGGTTGCCAAATTCGAAACGTCCAGCGATTGCGCCCACAGGAAAGCTGCCAGCACGGAAAGCTGTAGCTGGTTTTCACTGTCTCTTTGAACTGCATTCGCTGCTAGATAGACATTCCCTTTCTACAACAGCTTTCGTTCGTAAATGGGCAACACTGTGTATTTCTCTCTCGTGGACCGCGGCTGCCAAATTCGAAACGTCCAGCGATTGCGCCCACAGGAAAGCTGCCAGCACGGAAAGCTGTAGCTGGTTTTCACTGCCCCTTGGAACTACATTCGCTGATAGACAGACATTCGCTTTCTGCAAAAGCTTTCGTTGGTAAAGAGGCAACACTGTGTATTTCTCTCTCGCAGAGCCCAGTTGCCAAATACGAAACGTCCAGCGATTGCGCCCACAGGAAAGCTACCAGCACGGAAAGCTGTAGCTGGTTTTCACTGTCTCTTGGAACTACATTCGCTGATAGACAGACATTCGCTTTCTGCAAAACCTTGCCTTCGTAAAGGGGCAACACTGTGTATTTCTCTCTCGTAGAGCCCGGTTGCCAAATTCGAAACGTCCAGCGATTGCGCCCACAGGAAAGCTGCCAGCAAGGAAAGCTGTAGCTGGTTTTCACTGTCTCTTGGAACTGCATTCGCTGCTAGACAGACATTCGCTTTCTGCAAAACCTTGCCTTATTGAAGGGGCAACACTGTGTATGTCTGTCTCGCAGAGCCTGGTTGCCCAATTCGAAACGTCCAGCGATTGCGCCCACAGGAAAGCTGCCAGCAAGGAAAGCTGTAGCTGGTTTTCACTGCCCCTTGGAACTGCATTCGCTGCTAGACAGACATTCGCTTTCTGCAAAACCTTGCCTTATTGAAGGGGCAACACTGTGTATTTCTCTCTCGCAGAGCCCGGTTGCCAAATTCGAAACGTCCAGCGATTGCGCCCACAGGAAAGCTGCCAGCACAGAAATCTGTAGCTGGTTTTCACTGCCCCTTGGAACTACATTCGCTGCTAGATAGACATTCACTTTCTACAAAAGCTTTCGTTCGTAAAGGGGCAACACTGTGTATTTCTCTCTCGTGGACCGCGGCTGCCAAATTCGAAACGTCCAGCGATTGCGCCCACAGGAAAGCTGCCAGCACGGAAAGCTGTAGCTGGTTTTAACTGTTTCTTGGAACTACATTCGCTGATAGACAGACATTCGCTTTCTGCAAAACCTTGCCTTCGTAAAGGGGCAACACTGTGTATTTCTCTCTCGCAGAGCCCGGTTGCCAAATTCGAAACGTCCAGCAATTGCGCCCACAGGAAAGCTTCCAGCACAGAAAGCTGTAGCTGGTTTTCACTGTCTCTTGGAACTACATTCGCTGATAATCAGACATTCGCTTTCTGCAAAACCTTGCCTTAGTAAAGGGGCAACACTTTGTATTTCTCTCTCGCAGAGCCCGGTTGCCAAATTCGAAACGTCCAGCGATTGCACCCACAGGAAAGCTGCCAGCAAGGAAAGCTGTAGCTGGTTTTCACTGTCTCTTGGAACTGCATTCGCTGCTAGACAGACATTCGCTTTCTGCAAAACCTTGCCTTCCTAAAGGGGCAACACTCTGTATTTCTCTCCCAGAGCCCGGTTGCCAAATTCGAAACGTCCAGCGATTGCGCCCACAGGAAAGCTGCCAGCAAGGAAAGCTGTAGCTGGTTTTCACTGCCCCTTGGAACTGCATTCGCTGATAGACAGACATTCGCTTTCTGCAAAACCTTGCCTTCGTAAAGGGGCAACACTCTGTATTTCTCTCTCGCAGAGCCCGGTTGCCAAATTCGAAACGTCCAGCGATTGCGCCCACAGGAAAGCTTCCAGCACAGAAAGCTGTAGCTGGTTTTCACTGCCCCTTGGAACTGCATTCGCTGCTAGACAGACATTCGCTTTCTGCAAAAGCTTTCGTAGGTAAAGGGGCAACACTGTGTATTTCTCTCTCGCAGAGCCCGGCTGCCAAATTCGAAACGTCCAGTGATTGCGCCCACAGGAAAGCTGCCAGCACGGAAAGCTGTAGCTGGTTTTCACTGTTTCTTGGAACTACATTCGCTGATAGACAGACATTCGCTTTCTGCAAAACCTTGCCTTCCTAAAGGGGCAACACTGTGTATTTATCTCTCGCAGAGCCCGGTTGCCAAATTCGAAACGTCCAGCAATTGCGCCCACAGGAAAGCTTCCAGCACAGAAAGCTGTAGCTGGTTTTCACTGTCTCTTGGAACGACATTCGCTTATAATCAGACATTCGCTTTCTGCAAAACCTTGCCTTCGTAAAGGGGCAACACTGTGTATTTCTCTCTCGCAGAGCCCGGTTGCCAAATTCGAAACGTCCAGCGATTGCGCCCACAGGAAAGCTGCCAGCAAGGAAAGCTGTAGCTGGTTTTCACTGTCTCTTGGAACTGCATTCGCTGCTAGACAGACATTCGCTTTCTGCAAAAGCTTTCGTAGGTAAAGGGGCAACACTGTGTATTTCTCTCTCGCAGAGCCCGGCTGCCAAATTCGAAACGTCCAGCGATTGCGCCCACAGGAAAGCTGCCAGCACAGAAATCTGTAGCTGGTTTTCACTGTCTCTTGGAACTGCATTCGCTGCTAGACAGACATTCGCTTTCTGCAAAACCTTGCCTTATTGAAGGGGCAACACTGTGTATTTCTCTCTCGTAGAGCCCGGTTGCCAAATTCGAAACGTCCAGCGATTGCGCCCACAGGAAAGCTGCCAGCAAGGAAAGCTGTAGCTGGTTTTCACTGCCCCTTGGAACTGCATTCGCTGATAGACAGACATTCGCTTTCTGCTAAAGCTTTCGTAGGTAAAGGGGCAACACTGTGTATTTCTCTCTCGCAGAGCCCGGTTGCCAAATTCGAAACGTCCAGCGATTGCGCCCACAGGAAAGCTGCCAGCAAGGAAAGCTGTAGCTGGTTTTCACTGTCTCTTGGAACTGCATTCGCTGCTAGACAGACATTCGCTTTCTGCAAAACCTTGCCTTCGTAAAGGCGCAACACTGTGTATGTCTCTCTCGCAGAGCCCGGTTGCCCAATTCGAAACGTCCAGCGATTGCGCCCACAGGAAAGCTGCCAGCAAGGAAAGCTGTAGCTGGTTTTCACTGCCCCTTGGAACTACATTCGCTGATAGACAGACATTCGCTTTCTGCAAAACCTTGCCTTCCTAAAGGGGCAACACTCTGTATTTCTCTCTCGCAGAGCCCGGCTGCCAAATTCGAAACGTCCAGCGATTGCGCCCAGAGGAAAGCTGCCAGCAAGGAAAGCTGTAGCTGGTTTTCACTGTCTCTTGGAACTGCATTCGCTGATATACAGACATTCGCTTCCTGCAAAAGCTTTCGTAGGTAAAGAGGCAACACTGTGTATTTCTCTCTCGCAGAGCCCGGTTGCCAAATACGAAACGTCCAGCGATTGCGCCCACAGGAAAGCTGCCAGCAAGGAAAGCTGTAGCTGGTTTTCACTGTCTCTTGGAACTGCATTCGCTGCTAGACAGACATTCGCTTTCTGCAAAACCTTGCCTTCGTAAAGGGGCAACACTCTGTATTTCTCTCTCGCAGAGCCCGGTTGCCAAATTCGAAACGTCCAGCGATTGCGCCCACAGGAAAGCTGCCAGCAAGGAAAGCTGTAGCTGGTTTTCATTGTCTCTTGGAACTGCATTCGCTGATAGACAGACATTCGCTTTCTACAAAAGCTTTCGTTTGTAAAGGGGCAACACTGTGTATTTCTCTCTCGCAGAGCCCGGTTGCCAAATTCGAAACGTCCAGCGATTGCGCCCACAGGAAAGCTGCCAGCAAGGAAAGCTGTAGCTGGTTTTCACTGTCTCTTTGAACTGCATTCGCTGCTAGACAGACATTCGCTTTCTGCAAAACCTTGCCTTATTGAAGGGGCAACACTGTGTATTTCTCTCTCGCAGAGCCCGGTTGCCAAATACGAAACGTCCAGCGATTGCGCCCACAGGAAAGCTGCCAGCAAGGAAAGCTGTAGCTGGTTTTCACTGCCCCTTGGAACTACATTCGCTGCTAGATAGACATTCGCTTTCTGCAAAAGCTTTCATTCGTAAAAGGGCAACACTGTGTATTTCTCTCTCGTGGAGCGCGGCTGCCAAATTCGAAACGTCCAGCGATTGCGCCCACAGGAAAGCTGCCAGCAAGGAAAGCTGTAGCTGGTTTTCACTGTCCATGGAACTACATTCGCTGATAGACAGACATTCGCTTTCTGCAAAAGCTTTCGTTGGTACAGGGGCAACACTGTGTATTTCTCTCTCGCAGAGCCCGGTTGCCAAATTCGAAAGGTCCAGCGATTGCGCCCACAGGAAAGCTGCCAGCAAGGAAAGCTGTAGCTGGTTTTCACTGTCTCTTGGAACTGCATTCGCTGATAGACAGACATTCACTTTCTGCAAAACATTGCCTTATTGAAGGGGCAACACTGTGTATTTCTCTCTCGTAGAGCCCGGTTGCCAAATTCGAAACGTCCAGCGATTGCGCCCACAGGAAAGCTGCCAGCACGGAAATCTCTAGCTGGTTTTCACTGTCTCTTGGAACTGCATTCGCTGCTAGACAGACATTCGCTTTCTGCAAAACTTTGCCTTATTGAAGGGGCAACACTGTGTATTACTCTCTCGTAGAGCCCGGTTGCCAAATTCGAAACGTCCAGCGATTGCGCCCACAGGAAAGCTGCCAGCAAGGAAAGCTGTAGCTGGTTTTCATTGTCTCTTGGAACTACATTCGCTGATAGACAGACATTCGTTTCTGCAAAACCTTGCCTTAGTAAAGGGGCAACACTGTGTATTTCTCTCTCGCAGAGCCCGGTTGCCAAATTCGAAACGTCCAGCGATTGCGCCCACAGGAAAGCTGCCAGCACGGAAAGCTGTAGCTGGTTTTCACTGTTTCTTGGAACTGCATTCGCTGATAGACAGACATTCGCTTTCTGCAAAACCTTCCCTTATTGAAGGGGCAACAATGTGTATATTTCTCTCGCAGAGCCCGGTTGCCAAATTCGAAACGTCCAGCGATTGCGCCCACAGGAAAGCTGCCAGCACGGAAAGCTGTAGCTGGTTTTCATTGTCTCTTGGAACTACATTCGCTGAAAGACAGACATTCGCTTTCTGCAAAACCTTGCCTTAGTAAAGGGGCAACACTGTGTATTTCTCTCTCGTAGAGCCCGGCTGCCAAATTCGAAACGTCCAGCGATTGCGCCCACAGGAAAGCTGCCAGCACGGAAAGCTGTAGCTGGTTTTCACTGCCCCTTGGAACTACATTCGCTGATAGACAGACATTCGCTTTCTGCAAAAGCTTTCGTTGGTACAGGGGCAACACTGTGTATTTCTCTCTCGCAGAGCCCGGTTGCCAAATTCGAAACGTCCAGCGATTGCGCCCACAGGAAAGCTCCCAGCAAGGAAAGCTGTAGCTGGTTTTCACTGCCCCTTGGAACTGCATTCGCTGATAGACAGACATTCGCTTTCTGCAAAAGCTTTCGTAGGTAAAGGGGCAACACTGTGTATTTCTCTCTCGCAGAGCCCGGTTGCCAAATTCGAAACATCCAGCGATTGCGCCCACAGGAAAGCTGCCAGCACAGAAATCTGTCGCTGGTTTTCACTGCCCCTTGGAAGTACATTCGCTGCTAGATAGACATTCACTTTCTACAACAGCTTTCGTTCGTAAAGGGGCAACACTGTGTATTTCTCTCTCGCAGAGCCCGGTTGCCAAATTCGAAACGTCCAGCGATTGCGCCCACAGGAAAGCTTCCAGCACTGAAAGCTGTAGCTGGTTTTCACTGTCTCTTGGAACTACATTCGCTGATAGACAGACATTCGCTTTCTGCAAAACATTGCCTTAGTAAAGGGGCAACACTGTGTATTTCTCTCTCGTAGAGCCCGGCTGCCAAATTGGAAACGTCCAGCGATTGCGCCCACAGGAAAGCTGCCAGCAAGGAAAGCTGTAGCTGATTTTCACTGTCTCTTGGAACTGCATTCGCTGATAGACAGACATTCGCTTTCTGCAAAAGCTTTCGTTGGTAAAGAGGCAACACTGTGTATTTCTCTCTCGCAGAGCCCGGCTGCCAAATTCGAAACGTCCAGCGATTGCGCCCACAGGAAAGCTGCCAGCAAAGAAAAGCTGTAGCTGGTTTTCACTGCCCCTTGGAACTGCATTCGCTGCTAGACAGACATTCGCTTTCTGCAAAAGCTTTCGTAGGTAAAGGGGCAACACTGTGTATTTCTCTCTTGCAGAGCCCGGTTGCCAAATTCGAAACGTCCAGCGATTGCGCCCACAGGAAAGCTGCCAGCACGGAAAGCTGTAGCTGTTTTTCACTGTCTCTTGGAACTGCATTCGCTGATAGACAGACATTCGCTTTCTGCAAAACCTTGCCTTATTGAAGGGGCAACACTGTGTATTTCTCTCTCGCAGAGCCCGGTTGCCAAATTCGAAACGTCCAGCGATTGCGCCCACAGGAAAGCTGCCAGCAAGGAAAGCTGTAGCTGGTTTTCATTGTCTCTTGGAACTGCATTCGCTGATAGACAGACATTCGCTTTCTGCAAAAGCTTGCCTTAGTAAAGGGGCAACACTGTGTATTTCTCTCTCGTAGAGCCCGGCTGCCAAATTCGAAACGTCCAGCGATTGCGCCCACAGGAAAGCTGCCAGCACGGAAAGCTGTAGCTGGTTTTCACTGCCCCTTGGAACTGCATTCGCTGATAGACAGACATTCGCTTTCTGCAAAAGCTTTCGTAGGTAAAGGGGCAACACTGTGTATTTCTCTCTCGCAGAGCCCGGTTGCCAAATTCGAAACGTCCAGCGATTGCGCCCACAGGAAAGCTTCCAGCACAGAAAGCTGTAGCTGGTTTTCACTGCCCCTTGGAACTGCATTCGCTGATAGACAGACATTCCCTTTCTACAAAAGCTTTCGTTTGTAAAGGGGCAACACTGTGCATTTCTCTCTCGCAGAGCCCGGTTGCCAAATTCGAAACGTCCAGCCATTGCGCCCACAGGAAAGCTGCCAGCACAGAAATCTGTCGCTGGTTTTCACTGCCCCTTGGAACTACATTCGCTGCTAGATAGACATTCACTTTCTACAACAGCTTTCGTTCGTAAAGGGGCAACACTGTGTATTTCTCTCTCGCAGAGCCCGGTTGCCAAATTCGAAACGTCCAGCGATTGCGCCCACAGGAAAGCTTCCAGCACAGAAAGCTGTAGCTGGTTTTCACTGCCCCTTGGAACTGCATTCGCTGCTAGACAGACATTCGCTTTCTGCAAAAGCTTTCGTAGGTAAAGGGGCAACACTGTGTATTTCTCTCTCGCAGAGCCCGGTTGCCAAATTCGAAACGTCCAGCGATTGCGCCCACAGGAAAGCTGCCAGCACAGAAATCTGTCGCTGGTTTTCACTGTTTCTTGGAACTACATTCGCTGATAGACAGACATACGCTTTCTACAAAAGCTTTCATTGGTAAAGGGGCAACACTGTGTATATCTCTCTCGCAGAGCCCGGCTGCCAAATTCGAAACGTCCAGCGATTGCGCCCAGAGGAAAGCTGCCAGCACGGAAATCTCTAGCTGGTTTTCACTGTCTCTTGGAACTACATTCGCTGCTAGATAGACATTCACTTTCTACAACAGCTTTCGTTCGTAAAGGGGCAACACTGTGTATTTCTCTCTCGCAGAGCCCGGTTGCCAAATTCGAAACGTCCAGCGATTGCGCCCACAGGAAAGCTTCCAGCACAGAAAGCTGTAGCTGGTTTTCACTGTTTCTTGGAACTACATTCGCTGATAGACAGACATTCGCTTTCTACAAAAGCTTGCCTTAGTAAAGGGGCAACACTGTGTATTTCTCTCTCGCAGAGCCTGGTTGCCAACTTCGAAACGTCCAGCGATTGCGCCCACAGGAAAGCTACCAGCACGGAAAGCTGTAGCTGGTTTTCACTGCCCCTTGGAACTACAATCGCTGCTAGACAGACATTCGCTTTCTGCAAAAGCTTTCGTTGGTACAGGGGCAACACTGTGTATTTCTCTCTCGCAGAGCCCGGTTGCCAAATTCGAAACGTCCAGCGATTGCGCCCACAGGAAAGCTCCCAGCAAGGAAAGCTGTAGCTGGTTTTCACTGCCCCTTGGAACTGCATTCGCTGATAGACAGACATTCGCTTTCTGCAAAAGCTTTCGTAGGTAAAGGGGCAACACTGTGTATTTCTCTCTCGCAGAGCCCGGTTGCCAAATTCGAAACGTCCAGCGATTGCGCCCACAGGAAAGCTGCCAGCAAGGAAAGCTGTAGCTGGTTTTCACTGTCTCTTGGAACTACATTCGCTGCTAGACAGACATTCGCTTTCTGCAAAACCTTGCCTTCCTAAAGGGGCAACACTGTGTATTTATCTCTCGCAGAGCCCGGTTGCCAAATTCGAAACGTCCAGCGATTGCGCCCACAGGAAAGCTTCCAGCAAAGAAAAGCTGTAGCTGGTTTTCACTGTCTCTTGGAACTACATTCGCTGATAGACAGACATTCGCTTTCTGCAAAACATTGCCTTAGTAAAGGGGCAACACTGTGTATTTCTCTCTCGTAGAGCCCGGTTGCCAAATTGGAAACGTCCAGCGATTGCGCCCACAGGAAAGCTGCCAGCAAGGAAAGCTGTAGCTGATTTTCACTGCCCCTTGGAACTGCATTCGCTGCTAGACAGACATTCGCTTTCTGCAAAAGCTTTCGTAGGTAAAGGGGCAACACTGTGTATTTCTCTCTTGCAGAGCCCGGTTGCCAAAATCGAAACGTCCAGCGATTGCGCCCACAGGAAAGCTGCCAGCACGGAAAGCTGTAGCTGGTTTTCACTGTTTCTTGGAACTGCATTCGCTGATAGACAGACATTCGCTTTCTGCAAAAGCTTTCGTTGGTAAAGAGGCAACAATGTGTATTTCTCTCTCGCAGAGCCCGGCTGCCAAATTCGAAACGTCCAGCGATTGCGCCCACAGGAAAGCTGCCAGCAAAGAAAAGCTGTAGCTGGTTTTCACTGCCCCTTGGAACTGCATTCGCTGCTAGACAGACATTCGCTTTCTACAAAAGCTTTCATTGGTAAAG
Source organism: Mycteria americana (assembly GCF_035582795.1). Taxonomy (NCBI): domain Eukaryota; kingdom Metazoa; phylum Chordata; class Aves; order Ciconiiformes; family Ciconiidae; genus Mycteria; species Mycteria americana. The sequence continues at coordinate 24,149,083 of NC_134369.1, read as the reverse complement.
GGGCAACACTGTGTATTTCTCGCTCGCAGAGCCCGGCTGCCAAATTCGAAACGTCCAGCGATTGCGCCCACAGGAAAGCTGCCAGCACGGAAAGCTGTAGCTGGTTTTCACAGTCTCTTGGAACTACATTCGGTGCTAGACAGACATTCGCTTTCTGCAAAACCTTGCCTTATTGAAGGGGCAACACTGTGTATTTCTCTCTCGCAGAGCCCGGTTGCCAAATTCGAAACGTCCAGCGATTGCGCCCACAGGAAAGCTGCCAGCAAGGAAAGCTGTAGCTGGTTTTCATTGTCTCTTGGAACTACATTCGCTGATAGACAGACATTCGCTTTCTGCAAAACCTTGCCTTAGTAAAGGGGCAACACTGTGTATTTCTCTCTCGTAGAGCCCGGCTGCCAAATTCGAAACGTCCAGCGATTGCGCCCACAGGAAAGCTGCCAGCACGGAAAGCTGTAGCTGGTTTTCACTGCCCCTTGGAACTGCATTCGCTGATAGACAGACATTCGCTTTCTGCAAAAGCTTTCGTAGGTAAAGGGGCAACACTGTGTATTTCTCTCTCGCAGAGCCCGGTTGCCAAATTCGAAACGTCCAGCGATTGCGCCCACAGGAAAGCTGCCAGCAAGGAAAGCTGTAGCTGGTTTTCACTGTCTCTTGGAACTACATTCGCTGCTAGACAGACATTCGCTTTCTGCAAAACCTTGCCTTCCTAAAGGGGCAACACTGTGTATTTATCTCTCGCAGAGCCCGGTTGCCAAATTCGAAACGTCCAGCGATTGCGCCCACAGGAAAGCTTCCAGCACTGAAAGCTGTAGCTGGTTTTCACTGTCTCTTGGAACTACATTCGCTGATAGACAGACATTCGCTTTCTGCAAAACATTGCCTTAGTAAAGGGGCAACACTGTGTATTTCTCTCTCGTAGAGCCCGGTTGCCAAATTCGAAACGTCCAGCGATTGCGCCCACAGGAAAGCTGCCAGCAAGGAAAGCTGTAGCTGATTTTCACTGCCCCTTGGAACTGCATTCGCTGCTAGACAGACATTCGCTTTCTGCAAAAGCTTTCGTAGGTAAAGGGGCAACACTGTGTATTTCTCTCTTGCAGAGCCCGGTTGCCAAAATCGAAACGTCCAGCGATTGCGCCCACAGGAAAGCTGCCAGCAAAGAAAAGATGTAGCTGGTTTTCACTGCCCCTTGGAACTGCATTCGCTGCTAGACAGACATTCGCTTTCTGCAAAAGCTTTCGTAGGTAAAGGGGCAACACTGTGTATTTCTCTCTTGCAGAGCCCGGTTGCCAAATTCGAAACGTCCAGCGATTGCGCCCACAGGAAAGCTGCCAGCACGGAAAGCTGTAGCTGGTTTTCACTGTCTCTTGGAACTGCATTCGCTGATAGACAGACATTCGCTTTCTACAAAAGCTTTCATTGGTAAAGGGGCAACACTGTGTATTTCTCGCTCGCAGAGCCCGGCTGCCAAATTCGAAACGTCCAGCGATTGCGCCCACAGGAAAGCTGCCAGCAAGGAAAGCTGTAGCTGGTTTTCATTGTCTCTTGGAACTACATTCGCTGATAGACAGACATTCGCTTTCTGCAAAACCTTGCCTTAGTAAAGGGGCAACACTGTGTATTTCTCTCTCGTAGAGCCCGGCTGCCAAATTCGAAACGTCCAGCGATTGCGCCCACAGGAAAGCTGCCAGCACGGAAAGCTGTAGCTGGTTTTCACTGCCCCTTGGAACTGCATTCGCTGATAGACAGACATTCACTTTCTGCAAAAGCTTTCGTAGGTAAAGGGGCAACACTGTGTATTTCTCTCTCGCAGAGCCCGGTTGCCAAATTCGAAACGTCCAGCGATTGCGCCCACAGGAAAGCTGCCAGCAAGGAAAGCTGTAGCTGGTTTTCACTGTCTCTTGGAACTGCATTCGCTGCTAGACAGACATTCGCTTTCTGCAAAACCTTGCCTTCCTAAAGGGGCAACACTGTGTATTTATCTCTCACAGAGCCCGGTTGCCAAATTCGAAACGTCCAGCGATTGCGCCCACAGGAAAGCTTCCAGCACAGAAAGCTGTAGCTGGTTTTCACTGCCCCTTGGAACTGCATTCGCTGATAGACAGACATTCCCTTTCTACAAAAGCTTTCGTTTGTAAAGGGGCAACACTGTGCATTTCTCTCTCGCAGAGCCCGGTTGCCAAATTCGAAACGTCCAGCGATTGCGCCCACAGGAAAGCTGCCAGCACAGAAATCTGTCGCTGGTTTTCACTGCCCCTTGGAACTACATTCGCTGCTAGATAGACATTCACTTTCTACAACAGCTTTCGTTCGTAAAGGGGCAACACTGTGTATTTCTCTCTCGCAGAGCCCGGTTGCCAAATTCGAAACGTCCAGCGATTGCGCCCACAGGAAAGCTTCCAGCACAGAAAGCTGTAGCTGGTTTTCACTGTCTCTTGGAACTACATTCGCTGATAGACAGACATTCGCTTTCTGCAAAACATTGCCTTAGTAAAGGGGCAACACTGTGTATTTCTCTCTCGTAGAGCCCGGTTGCCAAATTCGAAACGTCCAGCGATTGCGCCCACAGGAAAGCTGCCAGCAAGGAAAGCTGTAGCTGGTTTTCACTGTCTCTTGGAACTACATTCGCTGATAGACAGACATTCGCTTTCTGCAAAAGCTTTCGTTGGTAAACGGGCAACACTGTGTATTTCTCTCTCGCAGAGCCCGGCTGCCAAATTCGAAACGTCCAGCGATTGCGCCCACAGGAAAGCTGCCAGCAAAGAAAAGCTGTAGCTGGTTTTCACTGCCCCTTGGAACTGCATTCGCTGCTAGACAGACATTCGCTTTCTGCAAAAGCTTTCGTAGGTAAAGGGGCAACACTGTGTATTTCTCTCTCGCAGAGCCCGGTTGCCAAATTCGAAACGTCCAGCGATTGCGCCCACAGGAAAGCTTCCAGCACAGAAAGCTGTAGCTGGTTTTCACTGCCCCTTGGAACTGCATTCGCTGATAGACAGACATTCCCTTTCTACAAAAGCTTTCGTAGGTAAAGGGGCAACACTGTGTATTTCTCTCTTGCAGAGCCCGGTTGCCAAATTCGAAACGTCTAGCGATTGCGCCCACAGGAAAGCTGCCAGCACAGAAATCTGTCGCTGGTTTTCACTGCCCCTTGGAACTACATTCGCTGCTAGATAGACATTCACTTTCTACAACAGCTTTCGTTCGTAAAGGGGCAACACTGTGTATTTCTCTCTCGCAGAGCCCGGTTGCCAAATTCGAAACGTCCAGCGATTGCGCCCACAGGAAAGCTTCCAGCACAGAAAGCTGTAGCTGGTTTTCACTGTTTCTTGGAACTACATTCGCTGATAGACAGACATTCGCTTTCTGCAAAACATTGCCTTAGTAAAGGGGCAACACTGTGTATTTCTCTCTCGTAGAGCCCGGTTGCCAAATTCGAAACGTCCAGCGATTGCGCCCACAGGAAAGCTGCCAGCAAGGAAAGCTGTAGCTGGTTTTCACTGTCTCTTGGAACTACATTCGCTGATAGACAGACATTCGCTTTCTGCAAAAGCTTTCGTTGGTAAACGGGCAACACTGTGTATTTCTCTCTCGCAGAGCCCGGCTGCCAAATTCGAAACGTCCAGCGATTGCGCCCACAGGAAAGCTGCCAGCAAAGAAAAGCTGTAGCTGGTTTTCACTGCCCCTTGGAACTGCATTCGCTGCTAGACAGACATTCGCTTTCTGCAAAAGCTTTCGTAGGTAAAGGGGCAACACTGTGTATTTCTCTCTCGCAGAGCCCGGTTGCCAAATTCGAAACGTCCAGCGATTGCGCCCACAGGATAGCTGCCAGCACGGAAAGCTGTAGCTGGTTTTCACTGTTTCTTGGAACTGCATTCGCTGATAGACAGACATACGCTTTCTACAAAAGCTTTCATTGGTAAAGGGGCAACACTGTGTATATCTCTCTCGCAGAGCCCGGCTGCCAAATTCGAAACGTCCAGCGATTGCGCCCAGAGGAAAGCTGCCAGCACGGAAATCTCTAGCTGGTTTTCACTGTCTCTTGGAACTACATTCGCTGCTAGATAGACATTCACTTTCTACAACAGCTTTCGTTCGTAAAGGGGCAACACTGTGTATTTCTCTCTCGCAGAGCCCGGTTGCCAAATTCGAAACGTCCAGCGATTGCGCCCACAGGAAAGCTTCCAGCACAGAAAGCTGTAGCTGGTTTTCACTGTTTCTTGGAACTGCATTCGCTGATAGACAGACATTCGCTTTCTGCAAAACCTTCCCTTATTGAAGGGGCAACAATGTGTATATTTCTCTCGCAGAGCCCGGTTGCCAAATTCGAAACGTCCAGCGATTGCGCCCACAGGAAAGCTGCCAGCACGGAAAGCTGTAGCTGGTTTTCATTGTCTCTTGGAACTACATTCGCTGAAAGACAGACATTCGCTTTCTGCAAAACATTGCCTTAGTAAAGGGGCAACACTGTGTATTTCTCTCTCGTAGAGCCCGGCTGCCAAATTCGAAACGTCCAGCGATTGCGCCCACAGGAAAGCTGCCAGCACGGAAAGCTGTAGCTGGTTTTCACTGCCCCTTGGAACTACATTCGCTGATAGACAGACATTCGCTTTCTGCAAAAGCTTTCGTTGGTACAGGGGCAACACTGTGTATTTCTCTCTCGCAGAGCCCGGTTGCCAAATTCGAAACGTCCAGCGATTGCGCCCACAGGAAAGCTCCCAGCAAGGAAAGCTGTAGCTGGTTTTCACTGCCCCTTGGAACTGCATTCGCTGATAGACAGACATTCGCTTTCTGCAAAAGCTTTCGTAGGTAAAGGGGCAACACTGTGTATTTCTCTCTCGCAGAGCCCGGTTGCCAAATTCGAAACATCCAGCGATTGCGCCCACAGGAAAGCTGCCAGCACAGAAATCTGTCGCTGGTTTTCACTGCCCCTTGGAAGTACATTCGCTGCTAGATAGACATTCACTTTCTACAACAGCTTTCGTTCGTAAAGGGGCAACACTGTGTATTTCTCTCTCGCAGAGCCCGGTTGCCAAATTCGAAACGTCCAGCGATTGCGCCCACAGGAAAGCTTCCAGCACTGAAAGCTGTAGCTGGTTTTCACTGTCTCTTGGAACTACATTCGCTGATAGACAGACATTCGCTTTCTGCAAAACATTGCCTTAGTAAAGGGGCAACACTGTGTATTTCTCTCTCGTAGAGCCCGTTTGCCAAATTGGAAACGTCCAGCGATTGCGCCCACAGGAAAGCTGCCAGCAAGGAAAGCTGTAGCTGATTTTCACTGTCTCTTGGAACTGCATTCGCTGATAGACAGACATTCGCTTTCTGCAAAAGCTTTCGTTGGTAAAGAGGCAACACTGTGTATTTCTCTCTCGCAGAGCCCGGCTGCCAAATTCGAAACGTCCAGCGATTGCGCCCACAGGAAAGCTGCCAGCAAAGAAAAGCTGTAGCTGGTTTTCACTGCCCCTTGGAACTGCATTCGCTGCTAGACAGACATTCGCTTTCTGCAAAAGCTTTCGTAGGTAAAGGGGCAACACTGTGTATTTCTCTCTTGCAGAGCCCGGTTGCCAAATTCGAAACGTCCAGCGATTGCGCCCACAGGAAAGCTGCCAGCACGGAAAGCTGTAGCTGTTTTTCACTGTCTCTTGGAACTGCATTCGCTGATAGACAGACATTCGCTTTCTGCAAAACCTTGCCTTATTGAAGGGGCAACACTGTGTATTTCTCTCTCGCAGAGCCCGGTTGCCAAATTCGAAACGTCCAGCGATTGCGCCCACAGGAAAGCTGCCAGCAAGGAAAGCTGTAGCTGGTTTTCATTGTCTCTTGGAACTGCATTCGCTGATAGACAGACATTCGCTTTCTGCAAAAGCTTGCCTTAGTAAAGGGGCAACACTGTGTATTTCTCTCTCGTAGAGCCCGGCTGCCAAATTCGAAACGTCCAGCGATTGCGCCCACAGGAAAGCTGCCAGCACGGAAAGCTGTAGCTGGTTTTCACTGCCCCTTGGAACTGCATTCGCTGATAGACAGACATTCGCTTTCTGCAAAAGCTTTCGTAGGTAAAGGGGCAACACTGTGTATTTCTCTCTCGCAGAGCCCGGTTGCCAAATTCGAAACGTCCAGCGATTGCGCCCACAGGAAAGCTTCCAGCACAGAAAGCTGTAGCTGGTTTTCACTGCCCCTTGGAACTGCATTCGCTGATAGACAGACATTCCCTTTCTACAAAAGCTTTCGTTTGTAAAGGGGCAACACTGTGCATTTCTCTCTCGCAGAGCCCGGTTGCCAAATTCGAAACGTCCAGCCATTGCGCCCACAGGAAAGCTGCCAGCACAGAAATCTGTCGCTGGTTTTCACTGCCCCTTGGAACTACATTCGCTGCTAGATAGACATTCACTTTCTACAACAGCTTTCGTTCGTAAAGGGGCAACACTGTGTATTTCTCTCTCGCAGAGCCCGGTTGCCAAATTCGAAACGTCCAGCGATTGCGCCCACAGGAAAGCTTCCAGCACAGAAAGCTGTAGCTGGTTTTCACTGCCCCTTGGAACTGCATTCGCTGCTAGACAGACATTCGCTTTCTGCAAAAGCTTTCGTAGGTAAAGGGGCAACACTTTGTATTTCTCTCTCGCAGAGCCCGGTTGCCAAATTCGAAACGTCCAGCGATTGCGCCCACAGGAAAGCTGCCAGCACAGAAATCTGTCGCTGGTTTTCACTGTTTCTTGGAACTACATTCGCTGATAGACAGACATACGCTTTCTACAAAAGCTTTCATTGGTAAAGGGGCAACACTGTGTATATCTCTCTCGCAGAGCCCGGCTGCCAAATTCGAAACGTCCAGCGATTGCGCCCAGAGGAAAGCTGCCAGCACGGAAATCTCTAGCTGGTTTTCACTGTCTCTTGGAACTACATTCGCTGCTAGATAGACATTCACTTTCTACAACAGCTTTCGTTCGTAAAGGGGCAACACTGTGTATTTCTCTCTCGCAGAGCCCGGTTGCCAAATTCGAAACGTCCAGCGATTGCGCCCACAGGAAAGCTTCCAGCACAGAAAGCTGTAGCTGGTTTTCACTGTTTCTTGGAACTACATTCGCTGATAGACAGACATTCGCTTTCTACAAAAGCTTGCCTTAGTAAAGGGGCAACACTGTGTATTTCTCTCTCGCAGAGCCTGGTTGCCAACTTCGAAACGTCCAGCGATTGCGCCCACAGGAAAGCTACCAGCACGGAAAGCTGTAGCTGGTTTTCACTGCCCCTTGGAACTACAATCGCTGCTAGACAGACATTCGCTTTCTGCAAAAGCTTTCGTTGGTACAGGGGCAACACTGTGTATTTCTCTCTCGCAGAGCCCGGTTGCCAAATTCGAAACGTCCAGCGATTGCGCCCACAGGAAAGCTCCCAGCAAGGAAAGCTGTAGCTGGTTTTCACTGCCCCTTGGAACTGCATTCGCTGATAGACAGACATTCGCTTTCTGCAAAAGCTTTCGTAGGTAAAGGGGCAACACTGTGTATTTCTCTCTCGCAGAGCCCGGTTGCCAAATTCGAAACGTCCAGCGATTGCGCCCACAGGAAAGCTGCCAGCAAGGAAAGCTGTAGCTGGTTTTCACTGTCTCTTGGAACTACATTCGCTGCTAGACAGACATTCGCTTTCTGCAAAACCTTGCCTTCCTAAAGGGGCAACACTGTGTATTTATCTCTCGCAGAGCCCGGTTGCCAAATTCGAAACGTCCAGCGATTGCGCCCACAGGAAAGCTTCCAGCACAGAAAGCTGTAGCTGGTTTTCACTGCCCCTTGGAACTGCATTCGCTGATAGACAGACATTCCCTTTCTACAAAAGCTTTCGTTTGTAAAGGGGCAACACTGTGTATTTCTCTCTCGCAGAGCCCGGTTGCCAAATTCGAAACGTCCAGCGATTGCGCCCACAGGAAAGCTGCCAGCAAAGAAAAGCTGTAGCTGGTTTTCACTGTCTCTTGGAACTACATTCGCTGATAGACAGACATTCGCTTTCTGCAAAACATTGCCTTAGTAAAGGGGCAACACTGTGTATTTCTCTCTCGTAGAGCCCGGTTGCCAAATTGGAAACGTCCAGCGATTGCGCCCACAGGAAAGCTGCCAGCAAGGAAAGCTGTAGCTGATTTTCACTGCCCCTTGGAACTGCATTCGCTGCTAGACAGACATTCGCTTTCTGCAAAAGCTTTCGTAGGTAAAGGGGCAACACTGTGTATTTCTCTCTTGCAGAGCCCGGTTGCCAAAATCGAAACGTCCAGCGATTGCGCCCACAGGAAAGCTGCCAGCACGGAAAGCTGTAGCTGGTTTTCACTGTTTCTTGGAACTGCATTCGCTGATAGACAGACATTCGCTTTCTGCAAAAGCTTTCGTTGGTAAAGAGGCAACAATGTGTATTTCTCTCTCGCAGAGCCCGGCTGCCAAATTCGAAACGTCCAGCGATTGCGCCCACAGGAAAGCTGCCAGCAAAGAAAAGCTGTAGCTGGTTTTCACTGCCCCTTGGAACTGCATTCGCTGCTAGACAGACATTCGCTTTCTACAAAAGCTTTCGTTTGTAAAGGGGCAACACTGTGCATTTCTCTCTCGCAGAGCCCGGTTGCCAAATTCGAAACGTCCAGCCATTGCGCCCACAGGAAAGCTGCCAGCACAGAAATCTGTCGCTGGTTTTCACTGCCCCTTGGAACTACATTCGCTGCTAGATAGACATTCGCTTTCTGCAAAACCTTGCCTTATTGAAGGGGCAACACTGTGTATTTCTCTCTCGCAGAGCCCGGTTGCCAAATTCGAAACGTCCAGCGATTGCGCCCACAGGAAAGCTGCCAGCAAGGAAAGCTGTAGCTGGTTTTCATTGTCTCTTGGAACTACATTCGCTGATAGACAGACATTCGCTTTCTGCAAAACCTTGCCTTAGTAAAGGGGCAACACTGTGTATTTCTCTCTCGTAGAGCCCGGCTGCCAAATTCGAAACGTCCAGCGATTGCGCCCACAGGAAAGCTGCCAGCACGGAAAGCTGTAGCTGGTTTTCACTGCCCCTTGGAACTGCATTCGCTGATAGACAGACATTCGCTTTCTGCAAAAGCTTTCGTAGGTAAAGGGGCAACACTGTGTATTTCTCTCTCGCAGAGCCCGGTTGCCAAATTCGAAACGTCCAGCGATTGCGCCCACAGGAAAGCTGCCAGCAAGGAAAGCTGTAGCTGGTTTTCACTGTCTCTTGGAACTGCATTCGCTGCTAGACAGACATTCGCTTTCTGCAAAACCTTGCCTTCCTAAAGGGGCAACACTGTGTATTTATCTCTCACAGAGCCCGGTTGCCAAATTCGAAACGTCCAGCGATTGCGCCCACAGGAAAGCTTCCAGCACAGAAAGCTGTAGCTGGTTTTCACTGCCCCTTGGAACTGCATTCGCTGATAGACAGACATTCCCTTTCTACAAAAGCTTTCGTTTGTAAAGGGGCAACACTGTGCATTTCTCTCTCGCAGAGCCCGGTTGCCAAATTCGAAACGTCCAGCGATTGCGCCCACAGGAAAGCTGCCAGCACAGAAATCTGTCGCTGGTTTTCACTGCCCCTTGGAACTACATTCGCTGCTAGATAGACATTCACTTTCTACAACAGCTTTCGTTCGTAAAGGGGCAACACTGTGTATTTCTCTCTCGCAGAGCCCGGTTGCCAAATTCGAAACGTCCAGCGATTGCGCCCACAGGAAAGCTTCCAGCACAGAAAGCTGTAGCTGGTTTTCACTGTCTCTTGGAACTACATTCGCTGATAGACAGACATTCGCTTTCTGCAAAACATTGCCTTAGTAAAGGGGCAACACTGTGTATTTCTCTCTCGTAGAGCCCGGTTGCCAAATTCGAAACGTCCAGCGATTGCGCCCACAGGAAAGCTGCCAGCAAGGAAAGCTGTAGCTGGTTTTCACTGTCTCTTGGAACTACATTCGCTGATAGACAGACATTCACTTTCTGCAAAAGCTTTCGTTGGTAAACGGGCAACACTGTGTATTTCTCTCTCGCAGAGCCCGGCTGCCAAATTCGAAACGTCCAGCGATTGCGCCCACAGGAAAGCTGCCAGCAAAGAAAAGCTGTAGCTGGTTTTCACTGCCCCTTGGAACTGCATTCGCTGCTAGACAGACATTCGCTTTCTGCAAAAGCTTTCGTAGGTAAAGGGGCAACACTGTGTATTTCTCTCTCGCAGAGCCCGGTTGCCAAATTCGAAACGTCCAGCGATTGCGCCCACAGGAAAGCTTCCAGCACAGAAAGCTGTAGCTGGTTTTCACTGCCCCTTGGAACTGCATTCGCTGATAGACAGACATTCCCTTTCTACAAAAGCTTTCGTTTGTAAAGGGGCAACACTGTGCATTTCTCTCTCGCAGAGCCCGGTTGCCAAATTCGAAACGTCCAGCGATTGCGCCCACAGGAAAGCTGCCAGCACAGAAATCTGTCGCTGGTTTTCACTGCCCCTTGGAACTACATTCGCTGCTAGATAGACATTCACTTTCTACAACAGCTTTCGTTCGTAAAGGGGCAACACTGTGTATTTCTCTCTCGCAGAGCCCGGTTGCCAAATTCGAAACGTCCAGCGATTGCGCCCACAGGAAAGCTTCCAGCACAGAAAGCTGTAGCTGGTTTTCACTGTCTCTTGGAACTACATTCGCTGATAGACAGACATTCGCTTTCTGCAAAACATTGCCTTAGTAAAGGGGCAACACTGTGTATTTCTCTCTCGTAGAGCCCGGTTGCCAAATTCGAAACGTCCAGCGATTGCGCCCACAGGAAAGCTGCCAGCAAGGAAAGCTGTAGCTGGTTTTCACTGTCTCTTGGAACTACATTCGCTGATAGACAGACATTCGCTTTCTGCAAAAGCTTTCGTAGGTAAAGGGGCAACACTGTGTATTTCTCTCTCGCAGAGCCCGGTTGCCAAATTCGAAACGTCCAGCGATTGCGCCCACAGGAAAGCTGCCAGCACGGAAAGCTGTAGCTGGTTTTCACTGTTTCTTGGAACTACATTCGCTGATAGACAGACATACGCTTTCTACAAAAGCTTTCATTGGTAAAGGGGCAACACTGTGTATATCTCTCTCGCAGAGCCCGGCTGCCAAATTCGAAACGTCCAGCGATTGCGCCCAGAGGAAAGCTGCCAGCACGGAAATCTCTAGCTGGTTTTCACTGTCTCTTGGAACTACATTCGCTGCTAGATAGACATTCACTTTCTACAACAGCTTTCGTTCGTAAAGGGGCAACACTGTGTATTTCTCTCTCGCAGAGCCCGGTTGCCAAATTCGAAACGTCCAGCGATTGCGCCCACAGGAAAGCTTCCAGCACAGAAAGCTGTAGCTGGTTTTCACTGTTTCTTGGAACTACATTCGCTGATAGACAGACATTCGCTTTCTACAAAAGCTTGCCTTAGTAAAGGGGCAACACTGTGTATTTCTCTCTCGCAGAGCCCGGTTGCCAAATTCGAAACGTCCAGCGATTGCGCCCACAGGAAAGCTCCCAGCAAGGAAAGCTGTAGCTGGTTTTCACTGCCCCTTGGAACTGCATTCGCTGATAGACAGACATTCGCTTTCTGCAAAAGCTTTCCTAGGTAAAGGGGCAACACTGTGTATTTCTCTCTCGCAGAGCCCGGTTGCCAAATTCGAAACGTCCAGCGATTGCGCCCACAGGAAAGCTGCCAGCAAGGAAAGCTGTAGCTGGTTTTCACTGTCTCTTGGAACTACATTCGCTGCTAGACAGACATTCGCTTTCTGCAAAACCTTGCCTTCCTAAAGGGGCAACACTGTGTATTTATCTCTCGCAGAGCCCGGTTGCCAAATTCGAAACGTCCAGCGATTGCGCCCACAGGAAAGCTTCCAGCACAGAAAGCTGTAGCTGGTTTTCACTGCCCCTTGGAACTGCATTCGCTGATAGACAGACATTCCCTTTCTACAAAAGCTTTCGTTTGTAAAGGGGCAACACTGTGTATTTCTCTCTCGCAGAGCCCGGTTGCCAAATTCGAAACGTCCAGCGATTGCGCCCACAGGAAAGCTGCCAGCACAGAAATCTGTCGCTGGTTTTCACTGCCCCTTGGAACTACATTCGCTGCTAGATAGACATTCACTTTCTACAACAGCTTTCGTTCGTAAAGGGGCAACACTGTGTATTTCTCGCTCGCAGAGCCCGGCTGCCAAATTCGAAACGTCCAGCGATTGCGCCCACAGGAAAGCTGCCAGCACGGAAAGCTGTAGCTGGTTTTCACAGTCTCTTGGAACTACATTCGCTGCTAGACAGACATTCGCTTTCTGCAAAACCTTGCCTTATTGAAGGGGCAACACTGTGTATTTCTCTCTCGCAGAGCCCGGTTGCCAAATTCGAAACGTCCAGCGATTGCGCCCACAGGAAAGCTCCCAGCAAGGAAAGCTGTAGCTGGTTTTCACTGCCCCTTGGAACTGCATTCGCTGATAGACAGACATTCGCTTTCTGCAAAAGCTTTCGTAGGTAAAGGGGCAACACTGTGTATTTCTCTCTCGCAGAGCCCGGTTGCCAAATTCGAAACGTCCAGCGATTGCGCCCACAGGAAAGCTGCCAGCAAGGAAAGCTGTAGCTGGTTTTCACTGTCTCTTGGAACTACATTCGCTGCTAGACAGACATTCGCTTTCTGCAAAAGCTTGCCTTAGTAAAGGGGCAACACTGTGTATTTCTCTCTCGCAGAGCCCGGTTGCCAAATTCGAAACGTCCAGCGATTGCGCCCACAGGAAAGCTGCCAGCACAGAAATCTGTCGCTGGTTTTCACTGTCCCTTGGAACTACATTCGCTGCTAGATAGACATTCACTTTCTACAACAGCTTTCGTTCGTAAAGGGGCAACACTGTGTATTTCTCTCTCGCAGAGCCCGGTTGCCAAATTCGAAACGTCCAGCGATTGCGCCCACAGGAAAGCTTCCAGCACTGAAAGCTGTAGCTGGTTTTCACTGTCTCTTGGAACTACATTCGCTGATAGACAGACATTCGCTTTCTGCAAAACATTGCCTTAGTAAAGGGGCAACACTGTGTATTTCTCTCTCGTAGAGCCCGGTTGCCAAATTGGAAACGTCCAGCGATTGCGCCCACAGGAAAGCTGCCAGCAAGGAAAGCTGTAGCTGATTTTCACTGTCTCTTGGAACTGCATTCGCTGATAGACAGACATTCGCTTTCTGCAAAACATTGCCTTAGTAAAGGGGCAACACTGTGTATTTCTCTCTCGTAGAGCCCGGTTGCCAAATTCGAAACGTCCAGCGATTGCGCCCACAGGAAAGCTGCCAGCAAGGAAAGCTGTAGCTGGTTTTCACTGTCTCTTGGAACTACATTCGCTGATAGACAGACATTCGCTTTCTGCAAAAGCTTTCGTTGGTAAACGGGCAACACTGTGTATTTCTCTCTCGCAGAGCCCGGCTGCCAAATTCGAAACGTCCAGCGATTGCGCCCACAGGAAAGCTGCCAGCAAAGAAAAGCTGTAGCTGGTTTTCACTGCCCCTTGGAACTGCATTCGCTGCTAGACAGACATTCGCTTTCTGCAAAAGCTTTCGTAGGTAAAGGGGCAACACTGTGTATTTCTCTCTCGCAGAGCCCGGTTGCCAAATTCGAAACGTCCAGCGATTGCGCCCACAGGAAAGCTGCCAGCACGGAAAGCTGTAGCTGGTTTTCACTGTTTCTTGGAACTACATTCGCTGATAGACAGACATACGCTTTCTACAAAAGCTTTCATTGGTAAAGGGGCAACACTGTGTATATCTCTCTCGCAGAGCCCGGCTGCCAAATTCGAAACGTCCAGCGATTGCGCCCAGAGGAAAGCTGCCAGCACGGAAATCTCTAGCTGGTTTTCACTGTCTCTTGGAACTACATTCGCTGCTAGATAGACATTCACTTTCTACAACAGCTTTCGTTCGTAAAGGGGCAACACTGTGTATTTCTCTCTCGCAGAGCCCGGTTGCCAAATTCGAAACGTCCAGCGATTGCGCCCACAGGAAAGCTTCCAGCACAGAAAGCTGTAGCTGGTTTTCACTGTTTCTTGGAACTACATTCGCTGATAGACAGACATTCGCTTTCTACAAAAGCTTGCCTTAGTAAAGGGGCAAAACTGTGTATTTCTCTCTCGCAGAGCCTGGTTGCCAACTTCGAAACGTCCAGCGATTGCGCCCACAGGAAAGCTACCAGCACGGAAAGCTGTAGCTGGTTTTCACTGCCCCTTGGAACTACAATCGCTGCTAGACAGACATTCGCTTTCTGCAAAAGCTTTCGTTGGTACAGGGGCAACACTGTGTATTTCTCTCTCGCAGAGCCCGGTTGCCAAATTCGAAACGTCCAGCGATTGCGCCCACAGGAAAGCTCCCAGCAAGGAAAGCTGTAGCTGGTTTTCACTGCCCCTTGGAACTGCATTCGCTGATAGACAGACATTCGCTTTCTGCAAAAGCTTTCGTAGGTAAAGGGGCAACACTGTGTATTTCTCTCTCGCAGAGCCCGGTTGCCAAATTCGAAACGTCCAGCGATTGCGCCCACAGGAAAGCTGCCAGCAAGGAAAGCTGTAGCTGGTTTTCACTGTCTCTTGGAACTACATTCGCTGCTAGACAGACATTCGCTTTCTGCAAAACCTTGCCTTCCTAAAGGGGCAACACTGTGTATTTATCTCTCGCAGAGCCCGGTTGCCAAATTCGAAACGTCCAGCGATTGCGCCCACAGGAAAGCTTCCAGCACTGAAAGCTGTAGCTGGTTTTCACTGTCTCTTGGAACTACATTCGCTGATAGACAGACATTCGCTTTCTGCAAAACATTGCCTTAGTAAAGGGGCAACACTGTGTATTTCTCTCTCGTAGAGCCCGGTTGCCAAATTCGAAACGTCCAGCGATTGCGCCCACAGGAAAGCTGCCAGCAAGGAAAGCTGTAGCTGATTTTCACTGCCCCTTGGAACTGCATTCGCTGCTAGACAGACATTCGCTTTCTGCAAAAGCTTTCGTAGGTAAAGGGGCAACACTGTGTATTTCTCTCTTGCAGAGCCCGGTTGCCAAAATCGAAACGTCCAGCGATTGCGCCCACAGGAAAGCTGCCAGCAAAGAAAAGCTGTAGCTGGTTTTCACTGCCCCTTGGAACTGCATTCGCTGCTAGACAGACATTCGCTTTCTGCAAAAGCTTTCGTAGGTAAAGGGGCAACACTGTGTATTTCTCTCTTGCAGAGCCCGGTTGCCAAATTCGAAACGTCCAGCGATTGCGCCCACAGGAAAGCTGCCAGCACGGAAAGCTGTAGCTGGTTTTCACTGTCTCTTGGAACTGCATTCGCTGATAGACAGACATTCGCTTTCTACAAAAGCTTTCATTGGTAAAGGGGCAACACTGTGTATTTCTCGCTCGCAGAGCCCGGCTGCCAAATTCGAAACGTCCAGCGATTGCGCCCACAGGAAAGCTGCCAGCAAGGAAAGCTGTAGCTGGTTTTCATTGTCTCTTGGAACTACATTCGCTGATAGACAGACATTCGCTTTCTGCAAAACCTTGCCTTAGTAAAGGGGCAACACTGTGTATTTCTCTCTCGTAGAGCCCGGCTGCCAAATTCGAAACGTCCAGCGATTGCGCCCACAGGAAAGCTGCCAGCACGGAAAGCTGTAGCTGGTTTTCACTGCCCCTTGGAACTGCATTCGCTGATAGACAGACATTCACTTTCTGCAAAAGCTTTCGTAGGTAAAGGGGCAACACTGTGTATTTCTCTCTCGCAGAGCCCGGTTGCCAAATTCGAAACGTCCAGCGATTGCGCCCACAGGAAAGCTGCCAGCAAGGAAAGCTGTAGCTGGTTTTCACTGTCTCTTGGAACTGCATTCGCTGCTAGACAGACATTCGCTTTCTGCAAAACCTTGCCTTCCTAAAGGGGCAACACTGTGTATTTATCTCTCACAGAGCCCGGTTGCCAAATTCGAAACGTCCAGCGATTGCGCCCACAGGAAAGCTGCCAGCAAGGAAAGCTGTAGCTGATTTTCACTGTCTCTTGGAACTGCATTCGCTGATAGACAGACATTCGCTTTCTGCAAAACATTGCCTTAGTAAAGGGGCAACACTGTGTATTTCTCTCTCGTAGAGCCCGGTTGCCAAATTCGAAACGTCCAGCGATTGCGCCCACAGGAAAGCTGCCAGCAAGGAAAGCTGTAGCTGGTTTTCACTGTCTCTTGGAACTACATTCGCTGATAGACAGACATTCGCTTTCTGCAAAAGCTTTCGTTGGTAAACGGGCAACACTGTGTATTTCTCTCTCGCAGAGCCCGGCTGCCAAATTCGAAACGTCCAGCGATTGCGCCCACAGGAAAGCTGCCAGCAAAGAAAAGCTGTAGCTGGTTTTCACTGCCCCTTGGAACTGCATTCGCTGCTAGACAGACATTCGCTTTCTGCAAAAGCTTTCGTAGGTAAAGGGGCAACACTGTGTATTTCTCTCTCGCAGAGCCCGGTTGCCAAATTCGAAACGTCCAGCGATTGCGCCCACAGGAAAGCTGCCAGCACGGAAAGCTGTAGCTGGTTTTCACTGTTTCTTGGAACTACATTCGCTGATAGACAGACATACGCTTTCTACAAAAGCTTTCATTGGTAAAGGGGCAACACTGTGTATATCTCTCTCGCAGAGCCCGGCTGCCAAATTCGAAACGTCCAGCGATTGCGCCCAGAGGAAAGCTGCCAGCACGGAAATCTCTAGCTGGTTTTCACTGTCTCTTGGAACTACATTCGCTGCTAGATAGACATTCACTTTCTACAACAGCTTTCGTTCGTAAAGGGGCAACACTGTGTATTTCTCTCTCGCAGAGCCCGGTTGCCAAATTCGAAACGTCCAGCGATTGCGCCCACAGGAAAGCTTCCAGCACAGAAAGCTGTAGCTGGTTTTCACTGTTTCTTGGAACTACATTCGCTGATAGACAGACATTCGCTTTCTACAAAAGCTTGCCTTAGTAAAGGGGCAAAACTGTGTATTTCTCTCTCGCAGAGCCTGGTTGCCAACTTCGAAACGTCCAGCGATTGCGCCCACAGGAAAGCTACCAGCACGGAAAGCTGTAGCTGGTTTTCACTGCCCCTTGGAACTACAATCGCTGCTAGACAGACATTCGCTTTCTGCAAAAGCTTTCGTTGGTACAGGGGCAACACTGTGTATTTCTCTCTCGCAGAGCCCGGTTGCCAAATTCGAAACGTCCAGCGATTGCGCCCACAGGAAAGCTCCCAGCAAGGAAAGCTGTAGCTGGTTTTCACTGCCCCTTGGAACTGCATTCGCTGATAGACAGACATTCGCTTTCTGCAAAAGCTTTCGTAGGTAAAGGGGCAACACTGTGTATTTCTCTCTCGCAGAGCCCGGTTGCCAAATTCGAAACGTCCAGCGATTGCGCCCACAGGAAAGCTGCCAGCAAGGAAAGCTGTAGCTGGTTTTCACTGTCTCTTGGAACTACATTCGCTGCTAGACAGACATTCGCTTTCTGCAAAACCTTGCCTTCCTAAAGGGGCAACACTGTGTATTTATCTCTCGCAGAGCCCGGTTGCCAAATTCGAAACGTCCAGCGATTGCGCCCACAGGAAAGCTTCCAGCACTGAAAGCTGTAGCTGGTTTTCACTGTCTCTTGGAACTACATTCGCTGATAGACAGACATTCGCTTTCTGCAAAACATTGCCTTAGTAAAGGGGCAACACTGTGTATTTCTCTCTCGTAGAGCCCGGTTGCCAAATTCGAAACGTCCAGCGATTGCGCCCACAGGAAAGCTGCCAGCAAGGAAAGCTGTAGCTGATTTTCACTGCCCCTTGGAACTGCATTCGCTGCTAGACAGACATTCGCTTTCTGCAAAAGCTTTCGTAGGTAAAGGGGCAACACTGTGTATTTCTCTCTTGCAGAGCCCGGTTGCCAAAATCGAAACGTCCAGCGATTGCGCCCACAGGAAAGCTGCCAGCAAAGAAAAGCTGTAGCTGGTTTTCACTGCCCCTTGGAACTGCATTCGCTGCTAGACAGACATTCGCTTTCTGCAAAAGCTTTCGTAGGTAAAGGGGCAACACTGTGTATTTCTCTCTTGCAGAGCCCGGTTGCCAAATTCGAAACGTCCAGCGATTGCGCCCACAGGAAAGCTGCCAGCACGGAAAGCTGTAGCTGGTTTTCACTGTCTCTTGGAACTGCATTCGCTGATAGACAGACATTCGCTTTCTACAAAAGCTTTCATTGGTAAAGGGGCAACACTGTGTATTTCTCGCTCGCAGAGCCCGGCTGCCAAATTCGAAACGTCCAGCGATTGCGCCCACAGGAAAGCTGCCAGCAAGGAAAGCTGTAGCTGGTTTTCATTGTCTCTTGGAACTACATTCGCTGATAGACAGACATTCGCTTTCTGCAAAACCTTGCCTTAGTAAAGGGGCAACACTGTGTATTTCTCTCTCGTAGAGCCCGGCTGCCAAATTCGAAACGTCCAGCGATTGCGCCCACAGGAAAGCTGCCAGCACGGAAAGCTGTAGCTGGTTTTCACTGCCCCTTGGAACTGCATTCGCTGATAGACAGACATTCACTTTCTGCAAAAGCTTTCGTAGGTAAAGGGGCAACACTGTGTATTTCTCTCTCGCAGAGCCCGGTTGCCAAATTCGAAACGTCCAGCGATTGCGCCCACAGGAAAGCTGCCAGCAAGGAAAGCTGTAGCTGGTTTTCACTGTCTCTTGGAACTGCATTCGCTGCTAGACAGACATTCGCTTTCTGCAAAACCTTGCCTTCCTAAAGGGGCAACACTGTGTATTTATCTCTCACAGAGCCCGGTTGCCAAATTCGAAACGTCCAGCGATTGCGCCCACAGGAAAGCTTCCAGCACAGAAAGCTGTAGCTGGTTTTCACTGCCCCTTGGAACTGCATTCGCTGATAGACAGACATTCCCTTTCTACAAAAGCTTTCGTTTGTAAAGGGGCAACACTGTGCATTTCTCTCTCGCAGAGCCCGGTTGCCAAATTCGAAACGTCCAGCGATTGCGCCCACAGGAAAGCTGCCAGCACAGAAATCTGTCGCTGGTTTTCACTGCCCCTTGGAACTACATTCGCTGCTAGATAGACATTCACTTTCTACAACAGCTTTCGTTCGTAAAGGGGCAACACTGTGTATTTCTCTCTCGCAGAGCCCGGTTGCCAAATTCGAAACGTCCAGCGATTGCGCCCACAGGAAAGCTTCCAGCACAGAAAGCTGTAGCTGGTTTTCACTGTCTCTTGGAACTACATTCGCTGATAGACAGACATTCGCTTTCTGCAAAACATTGCCTTAGTAAAGGGGCAACACTGTGTATTTCTCTCTCGTAGAGCCCGGTTGCCAAATTCGAAACGTCCAGCGATTGCGCCCACAGGAAAGCTGCCAGCAAGGAAAGCTGTAGCTGGTTTTCACTGTCTCTTGGAACTACATTCGCTGATAGACAGACATTCGCTTTCTGCAAAAGCTTTCGTTGGTAAACGGGCAACACTGTGTATTTCTCTCTCGCAGAGCCCGGCTGCCAAATTCGAAACGTCCAGCGATTGCGCCCACAGGAAAGCTGCCAGCAAAGAAAAGCTGTAGCTGGTTTTCACTGCCCCTTGGAACTGCATTCGCTGCTAGACAGACATTCGCTTTCTGCAAAAGCTTTCGTAGGTAAAGGGGCAACACTGTGTATTTCTCTCTCGCAGAGCCCGGTTGCCAAATTCGAAACGTCCAGCGATTGCGCCCACAGGAAAGCTTCCAGCACAGAAAGCTGTAGCTGGTTTTCACTGCCCCTTGGAACTGCATTCGCTGATAGACAGACATTCCCTTTCTACAAAAGCTTTCGTAGGTAAAGGGGCAACACTGTGTATTTCTCTCTTGCAGAGCCCGGTTGCCAAATTCGAAACGTCTAGCGATTGCGCCCACAGGAAAGCTGCCAGCACAGAAATCTGTCGCTGGTTTTCACTGCCCCTTGGAACTACATTCGCTGCTAGATAGACATTCACTTTCTACAACAGCTTTCGTTCGTAAAGGGGCAACACTGTGTATTTCTCTCTCGCAGAGCCCGGTTGCCAAATTCGAAACGTCCAGCGATTGCGCCCACAGGAAAGCTTCCAGCACAGAAAGCTGTAGCTGGTTTTCACTGTTTCTTGGAACTACATTCGCTGATAGACAGACATTCGCTTTCTGCAAAACATTGCCTTAGTAAAGGGGCAACACTGTGTATTTCTCTCTCGTAGAGCCCGGTTGCCAAATTCGAAACGTCCAGCGATTGCGCCCACAGGAAAGCTGCCAGCAAGGAAAGCTGTAGCTGGTTTTCACTGTCTCTTGGAACTACATTCGCTGATAGACAGACATTCGCTTTCTGCAAAAGCTTTCGTTGGTAAACGGGCAACACTGTGTATTTCTCTCTCGCAGAGCCCGGCTGCCAAATTCGAAACGTCCAGCGATTGCGCCCACAGGAAAGCTGCCAGCAAAGAAAAGCTGTAGCTGGTTTTCACTGCCCCTTGGAACTGCATTCGCTGCTAGACAGACATTCGCTTTCTGCAAAAGCTTTCGTAGGTAAAGGGGCAACACTGTGTATTTCTCTCTCGCAGAGCCCGGTTGCCAAATTCGAAACGTCCAGCGATTGCGCCCACAGGATAGCTGCCAGCACGGAAAGCTGTAGCTGGTTTTCACTGTTTCTTGGAACTGCATTCGCTGATAGACAGACATACGCTTTCTACAAAAGCTTTCATTGGTAAAGGGGCAACACTGTGTATATCTCTCTCGCAGAGCCCGGCTGCCAAATTCGAAACGTCCAGCGATTGCGCCCAGAGGAAAGCTGCCAGCACGGAAATCTCTAGCTGGTTTTCACTGTCTCTTGGAACTACATTCGCTGCTAGATAGACATTCACTTTCTACAACAGCTTTCGTTCGTAAAGGGGCAACACTGTGTATTTCTCTCTCGCAGAGCCCGGTTGCCAAATTCGAAACGTCCAGCGATTGCGCCCACAGGAAAGCTTCCAGCACAGAAAGCTGTAGCTGGTTTTCACTGTTTCTTGGAACTACATTCGCTGATAGACAGACATTCGCTTTCTACAAAAGCTTGCCTTAGTAAAGGGGCAACACTGTGTATTTCTCTCTCGCAGAGCCTGGTTGCCAACTTCGAAACGTCCAGCGATTGCGCCCACAGGAAAGCTACCAGCACGGAAAGCTGTAGCTGGTTTTCACTGCCCCTTGGAACTACAATCGCTGCTAGACAGACATTCGCTTTCTGCAAAAGCTTTCGTTGGTACAGGGGCAACACTGTGTATTTCTCTCTCGCAGAGCCCGGTTGCCAAATTCGAAACGTCCAGCGATTGCGCCCACAGGAAAGCTCCCAGCAAGGAAAGCTGTAGCTGGTTTTCACTGCCCCTTGGAACTGCATTCGCTGATAGACAGACATTCGCTTTCTGCAAAAGCTTTCGTAGGTAAAGGGGCAACACTGTGTATTTCTCTCTCGCAGAGCCCGGTTGCCAAATTCGAAACGTCCAGCGATTGCGCCCACAGGAAAGCTGCCAGCAAGGAAAGCTGTAGCTGGTTTTCACTGTCTCTTGGAACTACATTCGCTGCTAGACAGACATTCGCTTTCTGCAAAACCTTGCCTTCCTAAAGGGGCAACACTGTGTATTTATCTCTCGCAGAGCCCGGTTGCCAAATTCGAAACGTCCAGCGATTGCGCCCACAGGAAAGCTTCCAGCACAGAAAGCTGTAGCTGGTTTTCACTGCCCCTTGGAACTGCATTCGCTGATAGACAGACATTCCCTTTCTACAAAAGCTTTCGTTTGTAAAGGGGCAACACTGTGTATTTCTCTCTCGCAGAGCCCGGTTGCCAAATTCGAAACGTCCAGCGATTGCGCCCACAGGAAAGCTGCCAGCACAGAAATCTGTCGCTGGTTTTCACTGCCCCTTGGAACTACATTCGCTGCTAGATAGACATTCACTTTCTACAACAGCTTTCGTTCGTAAAGGGGCAACACTGTGTATTTCTCTCTCGCAGAGCCCGGTTGCCAAATTCGAAACGTCCAGCGATTGCGCCCACAGGAAAGCTTCCAGCACTGAAAGCTGTAGCTGGTTTTCACTGTCTCTTGGAACTACATTCGCTGATAGGCAGACATTCGCTTTCTGCAAAAGCTTGCCTTCGTAAAGGGGCAACACTGTGTATTTCTCTCTCGTAGAGCCCGGTTGCCAAATTGGAAACGTCCAGCGATTGCGCCCACAGGAAAGCTGCCAGCAAGGAAAGCTGTAGCTGATTTTCACTGCCCCTTGGAACTGCATTCGCTGCTAGACAGACATTCGCTTTCTGCAAAAGCTTTCGTAGGTAAAGGGGCAACACTGTGTATTTCTCTCTTGCAGAGCCCGGTTGCCAAAATCGAAACGTCCAGCGATTGCGCCCACAGGAAAGCTGCCAGCACGGAAAGCTGTAGCTGGTTTTCACTGTCTCTTGGAACTGCATTCGCTGATAGACAGACATTCGCTTTCTGCAAAAGCTTTCGTAGGTAAAGGGGCAACACTGTGTATTTCTCTCTCGCAGAGCCCGGTTGCCAAATTCGAAACGTCCAGCGATTGCGCCCACAGGAAAGCTGCCAGCACGGAAAGCTGTAGCTGGTTTTCACTGTCTCTTGGAACTGCATTCGCTGATAGACAGACATTCGCTTTCTGCAAAAGCTTTCGTAGGTAAAGGGGCAACACTGTGTATTTCTCGCTCGCAGAGCCCGGCTGCCAAATTCGAAACGTCCAGCGATTGCGCCCACAGGAAAGCTGCCAGCACGGAAAGCTGTAGCTGGTTTTCACTGCCCCTTGGAACTGCATTCGCTGATAGACAGACATTCGCTTTCTGCAAAAGCTTTCGTAGGTAAAGGGGCAACACTGTGTATTTCTCTCTCGCAGAGCCCGGTTGCCAAATTCGAAACGTCCAGCGATTGCGCCCACAGGAAAGCTGCCAGCAAGGAAAGCTGTAGCTGGTTTTCACTGTCTCTTGGAACTACATTCGCTGCTAGACAGACATTCGCTTTCTGCAAAAGCTTGCCTTAGTAAAGGGGCAACACTGTGTATTTCTCTCTCGCAGAGCCCGGTTGCCAAATTCGAAACGTCCAGCGATTGCGCCCACAGGAAAGCTGCCAGCACAGAAATCTGTCGCTGGTTTTCACTGCCCCTTGGAACTACATTCGCTGCTAGATAGACATTCACTTTCTACAACAGCTTTCGTTTGTAAAGGGGCAACACTGTGTATTTCTCTCTCGCAGAGCCCGGTTGCCAAATTCGAAACGTCCAGCGATTGCGCCCACAGGAAAGCTTCCAGCACTGAAAGCTGTAGCTGGTTTTCACTGTCTCTTGGAACTACATTCGCTGATAGACAGACATTCGCTTTCTGCAAAAGCTTTCGTTGGTAAACGGGCAACACTGTGTATTTCTCTCTCGCAGAGCCCGGCTGCCAAATTCGAAACGTCCAGCGATTGCGCCCACAGGAAAGCTGCCAGCAAAGAAAAGCTGTAGCTGGTTTTCACTGCCCCTTGGAACTGCATTCGCTGCTAGACAGACATTCGCTTTCTGCAAAAGCTTTCGTAGGTAAAGGGGCAACACTGTGTATTTCTCTCTCGCAGAGCCCGGTTGCCAAATTCGAAACGTCCAGCGATTGCGCCCACAGGAAAGCTGCCAGCACGGAAAGCAGTAGCTGGTTTTCACTGTTTCTTGGAACTACATTCGCTGATAGACAGACATACGCTTTCTACAAAAGCTTTCATTGGTAAAGGGGCAACACTGTGTATATCTCTCTCGCAGAGCCCGGCTGCCAAATTCGAAACGTCCAGCGATTGCGCCCAGAGGAAAGCTGCCAGCACGGAAATCTCTAGCTGGTTTTCACTGTCTCTTGGAACTACATTCGCTGCTAGATAGACATTCACTTTCTACAACAGCTTTCGTTCGTAAAGGGGCAACACTGTGTATTTCTCTCTCGCAGAGCCCGGTTGCCAAATTCGAAACGTCCAGCGATTGCGCCCACAGGAAAGCTTCCAGCACAGAAAGCTGTAGCTGGTTTTCACTGTTTCTTGGAACTACATTCGCTGATAGACAGACATTCGCTTTCTACAAAAGCTTGCCTTAGTAAAGGGGCAACACTGTGTATTTCTCTCTCGCAGAGCCTGGTTGCCAACTTCGAAACGTCCAGCGATTGCGCCCACAGGAAAGCTACCAGCACGGAAAGCTGTAGCTGGTTTTCACTGCCCCTTGGAACTACAATCGCTGCTAGACAGACATTCGCTTTCTGCAAAAGCTTTCGTTGGTACAGGGGCAACACTGTGTATTTCTCTCTCGCAGAGCCCGGTTGCCAAATTCGAAACGTACAGCGATTGCGCCCACAGGAAAGCTCCCAGCAAGGAAAGCTGTAGCTGGTTTTCACTGCCCCTTGGAACTGCATTCGCTGATAGACAGACATTCGCTTTCTGCAAAAGCTTTCGTAGGTAAAGGGGCAACACTGTGTATTTCTCTCTCGCAGAGCCCGGTTGCCAAATTCGAAACGTCCAGCGATTGCGCCCACAGGAAAGCTGCCAGCAAGGAAAGCTGTAGCTGGTTTTCACTGTCTCTTGGAACTACATTCGCTGCTAGACAGACATTTGCTTTCTGCAAAACCTTGCCTTCCTAAAGGGGCAACACTGTGTATTTATCTCTCGCAGAGCCCGGTTGCCAAATTCGAAACGTCCAGCGATTGCGCCCACAGGAAAGCTTCCAGCACAGAAAGCTGTAGCTGGTTTTCACTGCCCCTTGGAACTGCATTCGCTGATAGACAGACATTCCCTTTCTACAAAAGCTTTCGTTTGTAAAGGGGCAACACTGTGCATTTCTCTCTCGCAGAGCCCGGTTGCCAAATTCGAAACGTCCAGCGATTGCGCCCACAGGAAAGCTGCCAGCACAGAAATCTGTCGCTGGTTTTCACTGCCCCTTGGAACTACATTCGCTGCTAGATAGACATTCACTTTCTACAACAGCTTTCGTTCGTAAAGGGGCAACACTGTGTATTTCTCTCTCGCAGAGCCCGGTTGCCAAATTCGAAACGTCCAGCGATTGCGCCCACAGGAAAGCTTCCAGCACTGAAAGCTGTAGCTGGTTTTCACTGTCTCTTGGAACTACATTCGCTGATAGACAGACATTCGCTTTCTGCAAAACATTGCCTTAGTAAAGGGGCAACACTGTGTATTTCTCTCTCGTAGAGCCCGGTTGCCAAATTGGAAACGTCCAGCGATTGCGCCCACAGGAAAGCTGCCAGCAAGGAAAGCTGTAGCTGATTTTCACTGCCCCTTGGAACTGCATTCGCTGCTAGACAGACATTCGCTTTCTGCAAAAGCTTTCGTAGGTAAAGGGGCAACACTGTGTATTTCTCTCTTGCAGAGCCCGGTTGCCAAAATCAAAACGTCCAGCGATTGCGCCCACAGGAAAGCTGCCAGCACGGAAAGCTGTAGCTGGTTTTCACTGTCTCTTGGAACTGCATTCGCTGATAGACAGACATTCGCTTTCTGCAAAAGCTTTCGTAGGTAAAGGGGCAACACTGTGTATTTCTCGCTCGCAGAGCCCGGCTGCCAAATTCGAAACGTCCAGCGATTGCGCCCACAGGAAAGCTGCCAGCACGGAAAGCTGTAGCTGGTTTTCACAGTCTCTTGGAACTACATTCGGTGCTAGACAGACATTCGCTTTCTGCAAAACCTTGCCTTATTGAAGGGGCAACACTGTGTATTTCTCTCTCGCAGAGCCCGGTTGCCAAATTCGAAACGTCCAGCGATTGCGCCCACAGGAAAGCTCCCAGCAAGGAAAGCTGTAGCTGGTTTTCACTGCCCCTTGGAACTGCATTCGCTGATAGACAGACATTCGCTTTCTGCAAAAGCTTTCGTAGGTAAAGGGGCAACACTGTGTATTTCTCTCTCGCAGAGCCCGGTTGCCAAATTCGAAACGTCCAGCGATTGCGCCCACAGGAAAGCTGCCAGCAAGGAAAGCTGTAGCTGGTTTTCACTGTCTCTTGGAACTACATTCGCTGCTAGACAGACATTCGCTTTCTGCAAAAGCTTGCCTTAGTAAAGGGGCAACACTGTGTATTTCTCTCTCGCAGAGCCCGGTTGCCAAATTCGAAACGTCCAGCGATTGCGCCCACAGGAAAGCTGCCAGCACAGAAATCTGTCGCTGGTTTTCACTGCCCCTTGGCACTACATTCGCTGCTAGATAGACATTCACTTTCTACAACAGCTTTCGTTCGTAAAGGGGCAACACTGTGTATTTCTCTCTCGCAGAGCCCGGTTGCCAAATTCGAAACGTCCAGCGATTGCGCCCACAGGAAAGCTTCCAGCACTGAAAGCTGTAGCTGGTTTTCACTGTCTCTTGGAACTACATTCGCTGATAGACAGACATTCGCTTTCTGCAAAACATTGCCTTAGTAAAGGGGCAACACTGTGTATTTCTCTCTCGTAGAGCCCGGTTGCCAAATTGGAAACGTCCAGCGATTGCGCCCACAGGAAAGCTGCCAGCAAGGAAAGCTGTAGCTGATTTTCACTGTCTCTTGGAACTGCATTCGCTGATAGACAGACATTCGCTTTCTGCAAAAGCTTTCGTTGGTAAAGAGGCAACACTGTGTATTTCTCTCTCGCAGAGCCCGGCTGCCAAATTCGAAACGTCCAGCGATTGCGCCCACAGGAAAGCTGCCAGCAAAGAAAAGCTGTAGCTGGTTTTCACTGCCCCTTGGAACTGCATTCGCTGCTAGACAGACATTCGCTTTCTGCAAAAGCTTTCGTAGGTAAAGGGGCAACACTCTGTATTTCTCTCTTGCAGAGCCCGGTTGCCAAATTCGAAACGTCCAGCGATTGCGCCCACAGGAAAGCTGCCAGCACGGAAAGCTGTAGCTGGTTTTCACTGTCTCTTGGAACTGCATTCGCTGATAGACAGACATTCGCTTTCTACAAAAGCTTGCATTGGTAAAGGGGCAACACTGTGTATTTCTCGCTCGCAGAGCCCGGCTGCCAAATTCGAAACGTCCAGCGATTGCGCCCACAGGAAAGCTGCCAGCACGGAAAGCTGTAGCTGGTTTTCACAGTCTCTTGGAACTACATTCGGTGCTAGACAGACATTCGCTTTCTGCAAAACCTTGCCTTATTGAAGGGGCAACACTGTGTATTTCTCTCTCGCAGAGCCCGGTTGCCAAATTCGAAACGTCCAGCGATTGCGCCCACAGGAAAGCTGCCAGCAAGGAAAGCTGTAGCTGGTTTTCATTGTCTCTTGGAACTACATTCGCTGATAGACAGACATTCGCTTTCTGCAAAACCTTGCCTTAGTAAAGGGGCAACACTGTGTATTTCTCTCTCGTAGAGCCCGGCTGCCAAATTCGAAACGTCCAGCGATTGCGCCCACAGGAAAGCTGCCAGCACGGAAAGCTGTAGCTGGTTTTCACTGCCCCTTGGAACTGCATTCGCTGATAGACAGACATTCGCTTTCTGCAAAAGCTTTCGTAGGTAAAGGGGCAACACTGTGTATTTCTCTCTCGCAGAGCCCGGTTGCCAAATTCGAAACGTCCAGCGATTGCGCCCACAGGAAAGCTGCCAGCAAGGAAAGCTGTAGCTGGTTTTCACTGTCTCTTGGAACTGCATTCGCTGCTAGACAGACATTCGCTTTCTGCAAAACCTTGCCTTCCTAAAGGGGCAACACTGTGTATTTATCTCTCGCAGAGCCCGGTTGCCAAATTCGAAACGTCCAGCGATTGCGCCCACAGGAAAGCTTCCAGCACAGAAAGCTGTAGCTGGTTTTCACTGCCCCTTGGAACTGCATTCGCTGATAGACAGACATTCCCTTTCTACAAAAGCTTTCGTTTGTAAAGGGGCAACACTGTGTATTTCTCTCTCGCAGAGCCCGGTTGCCAAATTCGAAACGTCCAGCGATTGCGCCCACAGGAAAGCTGCCAGCACAGAAATCTGTCGCTGGTTTTCACTGCCCCTTGGAACTACATTCGCTGCTAGATAGACATTCACTTTCTACAACAGCTTTCGTTCGTAAAGGGGCAACACTGTGTATTTCTCTCTCGCAGAGCCCGGTTGCCAAATTCGAAACGTCCAGCGATTGCGCCCACAGGAAATCTTCCAGCACTGAAAGCTGTAGCTGGTTTTCACTGTCTCTTGGAACTACATTCGCTGATAGACAGACATTCGCTTTCTGCAAAACATTGCCTTAGTAAAGGGGCAACACTGTGTATTTCTCTCTCGTAGAGCCCGGTTGCCAAATTGGAAACGTCCAGCGATTGCGCCCACAGGAAAGCTGCCAGCAAGGAAAGCGGTAGCTGATTTTCACTGCCCCTTGGAACTGCATTCGCTGCTAGACAGACATTCGCTTTCTGCAAAAGCTTTCGTAGGTAAAGGGGCAACACTCTGTATTTCTCTCTTGCAGAGCCCGGTTGCCAAAATCGAAACGTCCAGCGATTGCGCCCACAGGAAAGCTGCCAGCACGGAAAGCTGTAGCTGGTTTTCACTGTCTCTTGGAACTGCATTCGCTGATAGACAGACATTCGCTTTCTGCAAAAGCTTTCGTTGGTAAAGAGGCAACACTGTGTATTTCTCTCTCGCAGAGCCCGGCTGCCAAATTCGAAACGTCCAGCGATTGCGCCCACAGGAAAGCTGCCAGCAAAGAAAAGCTGTAGCTGGTTTTCACTGCCCCTTGGAACTGCATTCGCTGCTAGACAGACATTCGCTTTCTGCAAAAGCTTTCGTAGGTAAAGGGGCAACACTGTGTATTTCTCTCTTGCAGAGCCCGGTTGCCAAATTCGAAACGTCCAGCGATTGCGCCCACAGGAAAGCTGCCAGCACGGAAAGCTGTAGCTGGTTTTCACTGTCTCTTGGAACTGCATTCGCTGATAGACAGACATTCGCTTTCTACAAAAGCTTTCATTGGTAAAGGGGCAACACTGTGTATTTCTCGCTCGCAGAGCCCGGCTGCCAAATTCGAAACGTCCAGCGATTGCGCCCACAGGAAAGCTGCCAGCACGGAAAGCTGTAGCTGGTTTTCACAGTCTCTTGGAACTACATTCGGTGCTAGACAGACATTCGCTTTCTGCAAAACATTGCCTTATTGAAGGGGCAACACTGTGTATTTCTCTCTCGCAGAGCCCGGTTGCCAAAATCGAAACGTCCAGCGATTGCGCCCACAGGAAAGCTGCCAGCAAGGAAAGCTGTAGCTGGTTTTCATTGTCTCTTGGAACTACATTCGCTGATAGACAGACATTCGCTTTCTGCAAAACCTTGCCTTAGTAAAGGGGCAACACTGTGTATTTCTCTCTCGTAGAGCCCGGCTGCCAAATTCGAAACGTCCAGCGATTGCGCCCACAGGAAAGCTGCCAGCACGGAAAGCTGTAGCTGGTTTTCACTGCCCCTTGGAACTGCATTCGCTGATAGACAGACATTCGCTTTCTGCAAAAGCTTTCGTAGGTAAAGGGGCAACACTGTGCATTTCTCTCTCGCAGAGCCCGGTTGCCAAATTCGAAACGTCCAGCGATTGCGCCCACAGGAAAGCTGCCAGCACAGAAATCTGTCGCTGGTTTTCACTGCCCCTTGGAACTACATTCGCTGCTAGATAGACATTCACTTTCTACAACAGCTTTCGTTCGTAAAGGGGCAACACTGTGTATTTCTCTCTCGCAGAGCCCGGTTGCCAAATTCGAAACGTCCAGCGATTGCGCCCACAGGAAAGCTTCCAGCACAGAAAGCTGTAGCTGGTTTTCACTGTCTCTTGGAACTACATTCGCTGATAGACAGACATTCGCTTTCTGCAAAACATTGCCTTAGTAAAGGGGCAACACTGTGTATTTCTCTGTCGTAGAGCCCGGTTGCCAAATTCGAAACGTCCAGCGATTGCGCCCACAGGAAAGCTGCCAGCAAGGAAAGCTGTAGCTGGTTTTCACTGTCTCTTGGAACTGCATTCGCTGATAGACAGACATTCGCTTTCTGCAAAACCTTGCCTTAGTAAAGGGGCAACACTGTGTATTTCTCTGTCGTAGAGCCCGGTTGCCAAATTCGAAACGTCCAGCGATTGCGCCCACAGGAAAGCTGCCAGCAAGGAAAGCTGTAGCTGGTTTTCACTGTCTCTTGGAACTGCATTCGCTGATAGACAGACATTCGCTTTCTGCAAAAGCTTTCGTTGGTAAACGGGCAACACTGTGTATTTCTCTCTCGCAGAGCCCGGCTGCCAAATTCGAAACGTCCAGCGATTGCGCCCACAGGAAATCTGCCAGCAAAGAAAAGCTGTAGCTGGTTTTCACTGCCCCTTGGAACTGCATTCGCTGCTAGACAGACATTCGCTTTCTGCAAAAGCTTTCGTAGGTAAAGGGGCAACACTGTGTATTTCTCTCTCGCAGAGCCCGGTTGCCAAATTCGAAACGTCCAGCGATTGCGCCCACAGGAAAGCTGCCAGCACGGAAAGCTGTAGCTGGTTTTCACTGTTTCTTGGCACTACATTCGCTGATAGACAGACATACGCTTTCTACAAAAGCTTTCATTGGTAAAGGGGCAACACTGTGTATATCTCTCTCGCAGAGCCCGGCTGCCAAATTCGAAACGTCCAGCGATTGCGCCCAGAGGAAAGCTGCCAGCACGGAAATCTCTAGCTGGTTTTCACTGTCTCTTGGAACTACATTCGCTGCTAGATAGACATTCACTTTCTACAACAGCTTTCGTTCGTAAAGGGGCAACACTGTGTATTTCTCTCTCGCAGAGCCCGGTTGCCAAATTCGAAACGTCCAGCGATTGCGCCCACAGGAAAGCTGCCAGCACAGAAAGCTGTAGCTGGTTTTCACTGTTTCTTGGAACTACATTCGCTGATAGACAGACATTCGCTTTCTACAAAAGCTTGCCTTAGTAAAGGGGCAACACTGTGTATTTCTCTCTCGCAGAGCCCGGCTGCCAAATTCGAAACGTCCAGCGATTGCGCCCACAGGAAAGCTGCCAGCACGGAAAGCTGTAGCTGGTTTTCATTGTCTCTTGGAACTACATTCGCTGATAGACAGACATTCGCTTTCTGCAAAACCTTGCCTTATTGAAGGGGCAACACTGTGTATTTCTCTCTCGCAGAGCCTGGTTGCCAAATTCGAAACGTCCAGCTATTGCGCCCACAGGAAAGCTGCCAGCAAGGAAAGCTGTAGCTGGTTTTCATTGTCTCTTGGAACTACATTCGCTGATAGACAGACATTCGCTTTCTGCAAAACCTTGCCTTAGTAAAGGGGCAACACTGTGTATTTCTCTCTCGTAGAGCCCGGTTGCCAAATTCGAAACGTCCAGCGGTTGCGCCCACAGGAAAGCTGCCAGCAAGGAAAGCTGTAGCTGGTTTTCACTGCCCCTTGGAACTACATTCGCTGATAGACAGACATTCGCTTTCTGCAAAAGCTTTCGTTGGTACAGGGGCAACACTGTGTATTTCTCTCTCGCAGAGCCCGGTTGCCAAATTCGAAACGTCCAGCGATTGCGCCCACAGGAAAGCTGCCAGCAAGGAAATCTGTAGCTGGTTTTCACTGCCCCTTGGAACTGCATTCGCTGATAGACAGACATTCGCTTTCTGCAAAAGCTTTCGTAGGTAAAGGGGCAACACTGTGTATTTCTCTCTCGCAGAGCCCAGTTGCCAAATACGAAACGTCCAGCGATTGCGCCCACAGGAAAGCTTCCAGCACAGAAAGCTGTAGCTGGTTTTCACTGCCCCTTGGAACTGCATTCGCTGATAGACAGACATTCGCTTTCTGCAAAACCTTTCCTTCCTAAAGGGGCAACACTGTGTATTTATCTCTCACAGAGCCCGGTTGCCAAATTCGAAACGTCCAGCGATTGCGCCCACAGGAAAGCTGCCAGCACAGAAATCTGTCGCTGGTTTTCACTGCCCCTTGGAACTACATTCGCTGCTAGATAGACATTCACTTTCTACAACAGCTTTCGTTCGTAAAGGGGCAACACTGTGTATTTCTCTCTCGCAGAGCCCGGTTGCCAAATTCGAAACGTCCAGCGATTGCGCCCACAGGAAAGCTTCCAGCACAGAAAGCTGTAGCTGGTTTTCACTGTCTCTTGGAACTACATTCGCTGATAGACAGACATTCGCTTTCTGCAAAACCTTGCCTTAGTAAAGGGGCAACACTGTGTATTTCTCTCTCGCAGAGCCCGGTTGCCAAATTCGAAACGTCCAGCGATTGCGCCCACAGGAAAGCTGCCAGCAAGGAAAGCTGTAGCTGGTTTTCACTGTCTCTTGGAACTACATTCGCTGATAGATAGACATTCGCTTTCTGCAAAAGCTTTCGTTGGTAAACGGGCAACACTGTGTATTTCTCTCTCGCAGAGCCCGGCTGCCAAATTCGAAACGTCCAGCGATTGCGCCCACAGGAAAGCTGCCAGCAAAGAAAAGCTGTAGCTGGTTTTCACTGCCCCTTGGAACTGCATTCGCTGCTAGACAGACATTCGCTTTCTGCAAAAGCTTTCATTGGTAAAGGGGCAACACTGTGTATATCTCTCTCGCAGAGCCCGGCTGCCAAATTCGAAACGTCCAGCGATTGCGCCCACAGGAAAGCTGCCAGGACGGAAATCTCTAGCTGGTTTTCACTGTCTCTTGGAACTACATTCGCTGATAGACAGACATTCGCTTTCTGCAAAACCTTGCCTTATTGAAGGGGCAACACTGTGTATTTCTCTCTCGCAGAGCCCGGTTGCCAAATTCGAAACGTCCAGCTATTGCGCCCACAGGAAAGCTGCCAGCACGGAAAGCTGTAGCTGGTTTTCACTGCCCCTTGGAACTACATTCGCTGATAGACAGACATTCGCTTTCTGCAAAACCTTGCCTTAGTAAAGGGGCAACACTGTGTATTTCTCTCTCGTAGAGCCCGGTTGCCAAATTCGAAACGTCCAGCGGTTGCGCCCACAGGAAAGCTGCCAGCAAGGAAAGCTGTAGCTGGTTTTCACTGCCCCTTGGAACTACATTCGCTGATAGACAGACATTCGCTTTCTGCAAAAGCTTTCGTTGGTACAGGGGCAACACTGTGTATTTCTCTCTCGCAGAGCCCAGTTGCCAAATTCGAAACGTCCAGCGATTGCGCCCAAAGGAAAGCTGCCAGCAAGGAAAGCTGTAGCTGGTTTTCACTGCCCCTTGGAACTGCATTCGCTGCTAGACAGATATTCGCTTTCTGCAAAACCTTGCCTTCGTAAAGGGGCAACACAGTGTATTTCTCTCTCGCAGAGCCCGGTTGCCAAATTCGAAACGTCTAGCGATTGCGCCCACAGGAAAGCTGCCAGCACGGAAAGCTGTAGCTGGTTTTCACTGCCCCTTGGAACTGCATTCGCTGATAGACAGACATTCGCTTTCTACAAAAGCTTTCGTTTGTAAAGGGGCAACACTGTGCATTTCTCTCTCGCAGAGCCCGGTTGCCAAATTCGAAACGTCCAGCGATTGCGCCCACAGGAAAGCTGCCAGCACAGAAATCTGTCGCTGGTTTTCACTGCCCCTTGGAACTACATTCGCTGCTAGATAGACATTCACTTTCTACAACAGCTTTCGTTCGTAAAGGGGCAACACTGTGTATTTCTCTCTCGCAGAGCCCGGTTGCCAAATTCGAAACGTCCAGCGATTGCGCCCACAGGAAAGCTTCCAGCACAGAAAGCTGTAGCTGGTTTTCACTGCCCCTTGGAACTACATTCGCTGATAGACAGACATTCGCTTTCTGCAAAAGCTTTCGTTGGTACAGGGGCAACACTGTGTATTTCTCTATCGCAGAGCCCGGTTGCCAAATTCGAAACGTCCAGCGATTGCGCCCACAGGAAAGCTGCCAGCACAGAAATCTGTCGCTGGTTTTCACTGCCCCTTGGAACTACATTCGCTGCTAGATAGACATTCACTTTCTACAACAGCTTTCGTTCGTAAAGGGGCAACACTGTGTATTTCTCTCTCGCAGAGCCCGGTTGCCAAATTCGAAACGTCCAGCGATTGCGCCCACAGGAAAGCTACCAGCAGGGAAAGCTGTAGCTGGTTTTCACTGCCCCTTGGAACTACAATCGCTGCTAGACAGACATTCGCTTTCTGCAAAACCTTGCCTTCGTAAAGGGGCAACACTCTGTATTTCTCTCTCGCAGAGCCCGGTTGCCAAAATCGAAACGTCCAGCGATTGCGCCCACAGGAAAGCTGCCAGCAAGGAAAGCTGTAGCTGGTTTTCATTGTCTCTTGGAACTACATTCGCTGATAGACAGACATTCGCTTTCTGCAAAACCTTGCCTTATTGAAGGGGCAACACTGTGTATTTCTCTCTCGCAGAGCCCGGTTGCCAAATTCGAAACGTCCAGCTATTGCGCCCACAGGAAAGCTGCCAGCAAGGAAAGCTGTAGCTGGTTTTCATTGTCTCTTGGAACTACATTCGCTGATAGACAGACATTCGCTTTCTGCAAAACCTTGCCTTAGTAAAGGGGCAACACTGTGTATTTCTCTCTCGTAGAGCCCGGCTGCCAAATTCGAAACGTCCAGCGATTGCGCCCACAGGAAAGCTGCCAGCACGGAAAGCTGTAGATGGTTTTCACTGCCCCTTGGAACTACATTCGCTGATAGACAGACATTCGCTTTCTGCAAAAGCTTTCGTTGGTACAGGGGCAACACTGTGTATTTCTCTCTCGCAGAGCCCGGTTGCCAAATTCGAAACGTCCAGCGATTGCGCCCACAGGAAAGCTGCCAGCACGGAAAGCTGTAGCTGGTTTTCACTGCCCCTTGGAACTGCATTCGCTGATAGACAGACATTCGCTTTCTGCAAAAGCTTTCGTAGGTAAAGGGGCAACACTGTGTATTTCTCTCTCGCAGAGCCCGGTTGCCAAATTCGAAACGTCCAGCGATTGCGCCCACAGCAAAGCTGCCAGCAAGGAAAGCTGTAGCTGGTTTTCACTGCCCCTTGGAACTGCATTCGCTGATAGACAGACATTCGCTTTCTGCAAAACCTTGCCTTCCTAAAGGGGCAACACTGTGTATTTATCTCTCACAGAGCCCGGTTGCCAAATTCGAAACGTCCAGCGATTGCGCCCACAGGAAAGCTGCCAGCACAGAAATCTGTCGCTGGTTTTCACTGCCCCTTGGAACTACATTCGCTGCTAGATAGACATTCACTTTCTACAACAGCTTTCGTTCGTAAAGGGGCAACACTGTGTATTTCTCTCTCGCAGAGCCCGGTTGCCAAATTCGAAACGTCCAGCGATTGCGCCCACAGGAAAGCTTCCAGCACAGAAAGCTGTAGCTGGTTTTCACTGTCTCTTGGAACTACATTCGCTGATAGACAGACATTCGCTTTCTGCAAAACATTGCCTTAGTAAAGGGGCAACACTGTGTATTTCTCTCTCGTAGAGCCCGGTTGCCAAATTCGAAACGTCCAGCGATTGCGCCCACAGGAAAGCTGCCAGCAAGGAAAGCTGTAGCTGGTTTTCACTGTCTCTTGGAACTACATTCGCTGATAGATAGACATTCGCTTTCTGCAAAAGCTTTCGTTGGTAAACGGGCAACACTGTGTATTTCTCTCTCGCAGAGCCCGGCTGCCAAATTCGAAACGTCCAGCGATTGCGCCCACAGGAAAGCTGCCAGCAAAGAAAAGCTGTAGCTGGTTTTCACTGCCCCTTGGAACTGCATTCGCTGCTAGACAGACATTCGCTTTCTGCAAAAGCTTTCGTAGGTAAAGGGGCAACACTGTGTATTTCTCTCTTGCAGAGCCCGGTTGCCAAATTCGAAACGTCCAGCGATTGCGCCCACAAGAAAGCTGCCAGCACGGAAAGCTGTAGCTGGTTTTCACTGTTTCTTGGAACTACATTCGCTGATAGACAGACATACGCTTTCTACAAAAGCTTTCATTGGTAAAGGGGCAACACTGTGTATATCTCTCTCGCAGAGCCCGGCTGCCAAATTCGAAACGTCCAGCGATTGCGCCCAGAGGAAAGCTGCCAGCACGGAAATCTCTAGCTGGTTTTCACTGCCCCTTGGAACTACATTCGCTGATAGACAGACATTCGCTTTCTGCAAAACCTTGCCTTATTGAAGGGGCAACACTGTGTATTTCTCTCTCGCAGAGCCCGGTTGCCAAATTCGAAACGTCCAGCTATTGCGCCCACAGGAAAGCTGCCAGCACGGAAAGCTGTAGCTGGTTTTCACTGCCCCTTGGAACTACATTCGCTGATAGACAGACATTGGCTTTGTGCAAAACCTTGCCTTAGTAAAGGGGCAACACTGTGTATTTCTCTCTCGTAGAGCCCGGTTGCCAAATTCGAAACGTCCAGCGGTTGCGCCCACAGGAAAGCTGCCAGCAAGGAAATCTGTAGCTGGTTTTCACTGCCCCTTGGAACTGCATTCGCTGATAGACAGACATTCGCTTTCTGCAAAAGCTTTCGTAGGTAAAGGGGCAACACTGTGTATTTCTCTCTCGCAGAGCCCGGTTGCCAAATTCGAAACGTCCAGCGATTGCGCCCACAGGAAAGCTGCCAGCACAGAAATCTGTGGCTGGTTTTCACTGCCCCTTGGAACTACATTCGCTGCTAGATAGACATTCACTTTCTACAACAGCTTTCGTTCGTAAAGGGGCAACACTGTGTATTTCTCTCTCGCAGAGCCCGGTTGCCAAATTCGAAACGTCCAGCGATTGCGCCCACAGGAAAGCTTCCAGCACAGAAAGCTGTAGCTGGTTTTCACTGTCTCTTGGAACTACATTCGCTGATAGACAGACATTCGCTTTCTGCAAAACATTGCCTTAGTAAAGGGGCAACACTGTGTATTTCTCTCTCGTAGAGCCCGGTTGCCAAATTCGAAACGTCCAGCGATTGCGCCCACAGGAAAGCTGCCAGCAAGGAAAGCTGTAGCTGGTTTTCACTGTCTCTTGGAACTACATTCGCTGATAGACAGACATTCGCTTTCTGCAAAACATTGCCTTAGTAAAGGGGCAACACTGTGTATTTCTCTCTCGCAGAGCCCGGCTGCCAAATTCGAAACGTCCAGCGATTGCGCCCACAGGAAAGCTGCCAGCAAAGAAAAGCTGTAGCTGGTTTTCACTGCCCCTTGGAACTGCATTCGCTGCTAGACAGACATACGCTTTCTGAAAAA
Organism: Mycteria americana; assembly: GCF_035582795.1. Classification (NCBI taxonomy): domain Eukaryota; kingdom Metazoa; phylum Chordata; class Aves; order Ciconiiformes; family Ciconiidae; genus Mycteria; species Mycteria americana. The sequence goes on along the minus strand of NC_134369.1, from coordinate 24,112,055 downwards.
GCTTTCGTAGGTAAAGGGGCAACACTGTGTATTTCTCTCTCGCAGAGCCCGGTTGCCAAATTCGAAACGTCCAGCGGTTGCGCCCACAGGAAAGCTGCCAGCAAGGAAAGCTGTAGCTGGTTTTCACTGTCTCTTGGAACTGCATTCGCTGATAGACAGACATTCGCTTTCTACAAAAACTTGCCTTAGTAAAGGGGCAACACTGTGTATTTCTCTCTCGCAGAGCCTGGTTGCCAAATTCGAAACGTCCAGCGATTGCGCCCACAGGAAAGCTGCCAGCACGGAAAGCTGTAGCTGGTTTTCACTGCCCCTTGGAACTGCATTCGCTGCTAGACCGACATTCGCTTTCTGCAAAACCTTGCCTTCGTAAAGGGGCAACACAGTGTATTTCTCTCTCGCGGAGCCCGGTTGCCAAATTCGAAACGTCCAGCGATTGCGCCCACAGGAAAGCTTCCAGCACAGAAAGCTGTAGCTGGTTTTCACTGCCCCTTGGAACTGCATTCGCTGATAGACAGACATTCCCTTTCTACAAAAGCTTTCGTTTGTAAAGGGGCAACACTGTGTATTTCTCTCTCGCAGAGCCCGGTTGCCAAATTCGAAACGTCCAGCGATTGCGCCCACAGGAAAGCTGCCAGCACGGAAAGCTGTAGCTGGTTTTCACTGTTTCTTGGAACTACATTCGCTGATAGACAGACATACGCTTTCTACAAAAGCTTTCATTGGTAAAGGGGCAACACTGTGTATATCTCTCTCGCAGAGCCCGGCTGCCAAATTCGAAACGTCCAGCGATTGCGCCCAGAGGAAAGCTGCCAGCACGGAAAGCTGTAGCTGGTTTTCACTGTCTCTTGGAACTACATTCGCTGATAGACAGACATTCGCTTTCTGCAAAACCTTGCCTTATTGAAGGGGCAACACTGTGTATTTCTCTCTCGCAGAGCCCGGTTGCCAAATTCGAAACGTCCAGCTATTGCGCCCACAGGAAAGCTGCCAGCACGGAAAGCTGTAGCTGGTTTTCACTGCCCCTTGGAACTACATTCGCTGATAGACAGACATTCGCTTTCTGCAAAACCTTGCCTTAGTAAAGGGGCAACACTGTGTATTTCTCTCTCGTAGAGCCCGGTTGCCAAATTCGAAACGTCCAGCGGTTGCGCCCACAGGAAAGCTGCCAGCAAGGAAAGCTGTAGCTGGTTTTCACTGCCCCTTGGAACTACATTCGCTGATAGACAGACATTCGCTTTCTGCAAAAGCTTTCGTTGGTACAGGGGCAACACTGTGTATTTCTCTCTCGCAGAGCCCGGTTGCCAAATTCGAAACGTCCAGCGATTGCGCCCACAGGAAAGCTGCCAGCAAGGAAAGCTGTAGCTGGTTTTCACTGTCTCTTGGAACTGCATTCGCTGATAGACAGACATTCGCTTTCTACAAAAGCTTTCGTTTGTAAAGGGGCAACACTGTGTATTTCTCTCTCGCAGAGCCCGGTTGCCAAATTCGAAACGTCCAGCGATTGCGCCCACAGGAAAGCTGCCAGCAAGGAAAGCTGTAGCTGGTTTTCACTGCCCCTTGGAACTACATTCGCTGATAGACAGACATTCGCTTTCTGCAAAAGCTTTCGTATGTAAAGGGGCAACACTGTGTATTTCTCTCTCGCAGAGCCCGGTTGCCAAATTCGAAACGTCCAGCGATTGCGCCCACAGGAAAGCTGCCAGCACGGAAAGCTGTAGCTGGTTTTCACTGTCTCTTGGAACTACATTCGCTGCTAGACAGACATTCGCTTTCTGCAAAACCTTGCCTTACTGAAGGGGCAACACTGTGTATTTCTCTCTCGCAGAGCCCGGTTGCCAAATTCGAAACGTCCAGCGATTGCGCCCACAGGAAAGCTGCCAGCAAGGAAAGCTGTAGCTGGTTTTCACTGTCTCTTGGAACTACATTCGCTGATAGACAGACATTCGCTTTCTACATAAGCTTGCCTTCCTAAAGGGGCAACACTGTGTATTTCTCTCTCGCAGAGCCTGGTTGCCAAATTCGAAACGTCCAGCGATTGCGCCCACAGGAAAGCTGCCAGCACAGAAAGCTGTAGCTGGTTTTCACTGCCCCTTGGAACTGCATTCGCTGCTAGACCGACATTCGCTTTCTGCAAAACCTTGCCTTCATAAAGGGGCAACACAGTGTATTTCTCTCTCGCAGAGCCCGGTTGCCAAATTCGAAACGTCCAGCGATTGCGCCCACAGGAAAGCTTCCAGCACTGAAAGCTGTAGCTGGTTTTCACTGTCTCTTGGAACTGCATTCGCTGATAGACAGACATTCGCTTTCTGCAAAAGCTTTCGATGGTAAAGAGGCAACACTGTGTATTTCTCTCTCGCAGAGCCCGGCTGCCAAATTCGAAACGTCCAGCGATTGCGCCCACAGGAAAGCTGCCAGCAAAGAAAAGCTGTAGCTGGTTTTCACTGCCCCTTGGAACTGCATTCGCTGCTAGACAGACATTCGCTTTCTGCAAAAGCTTTCGTAGGTAAAGGGGCAACACTGTGTATTTCTCTCTTGCAGAGCCCGGTTGCCAAATTCGAAACGTCCAGCGATTGCGCCCACAGGAAAGCTGCCAGCACGGAAAGCTGTAGCTGGTTTTCACTGTCTCTTGGAACTGCATTCGCTGATAGACAGACATTCGCTTTCTATAAAAGCTTTCATTGGTAAAGGGGCAACACTGTGTATTTCTCGCTCGCAGAGCCCGGCTGCCAAATTCGAAACGTCCAGCGATTGCGCCCACAGGAAAGCTGCCAGCACGGAAAGCTGTAGCTGGTTTTCACTGCCCCTTGGAACTGCATTCGCTGATAGACAGACATTCGCTTTCTGCAAAAGCTTTCGTAGGTAAAGGGGCAACACTGTGTATTTCTCTCTCGCAGAGCCCGGTTGCCAAATTCGAAACGTCCAGCGATTGCGCCCACAGGAAAGCTGCCAGCAAGGAAAGCTGTAGCTGGTTTTCACTGTCTCTTGGAACTGCATTCGCTGCTAGACAGACATTCGCTTTCTGCAAAACCTTGCCTTCCTAAAGGGGCAACACTGTGTATTTCTCTCTCGCAGAGCCCGGTTGCCAAATTCGAAACGTCCAGCGATTGCGCCCACAGGAAAGCTTCCAGCACAGAAAGCTGTAGCTGGTTTTCACTGCCCCTTGGAACTGCATTCGCTGATAGACAGACATTCCCTTTCTACAAAAGCTTTCGTTTGTAAAGGGGCAACACTGTGCATTTCTCTCTCGCAGAGCCCGGTTGCCAAATTCGAAACGTCCAGCGATTGCGCCCACAGGAAAGCTGCCAGCACAGAAATCTGTCGCTGGTTTTCACTGCCCCTTGGAACTACATTCGCTGCTAGATAGACATTCACTTTCTACAACAGCTTTCGTTCGTAAAGGGGCAACACTGTGTATTTCTCTCTCGCAGAGCCCGGTTGCCAAATTCGAAATGTCCAGCGATTGCGCCCACAGGAAAGCTTCCAGCACAGAAAGCTGTAGCTGGTTTTCACTGTCTCTTGGAACTACATTCGCTGATAGACAGACATTCGCTTTCTGCAAAACATTGCCTTAGTAAAGGGGCAACACTGTGTATTTCTCTCTCGTAGAGCCCGGTTGCCAAATTCGAAACGTCCAGCGATTGCGCCCACAGGAAAGCTGCCAGCAAGGAAAGCTGTAGCTGGTTTTCACTGTCTCTTGGAACTACATTCGCTGATAGACAGACATTCGCTTTCTGCAAAAGCTTTCGTTGGTAAACGGGCAACACTGTGTATTTCTCTCTCGCAGAGCCCGGCTGCCAAATTCGAAACGTCCAGCGATTGCGCCCACAGGAAAGCTGCCAGCAAAGAAAAGCTGTAGCTGGTTTTCACTGCCCCTTGGAACTGCATTCGCTGATAGACAGACATTCGCTTTCTGCAAAAGCTTTCCTTGGTACAGGGGCAACACTGTGTATTTCTCTCTCGCAGAGCCCGGTTGCCAAATTCGAAACGTCCAGCGATTGCGCTCACAGGAAAGCTGCCAGCAAGGAAAGCTGTAGCTGGTTTTCACTGCCCCTTGGAACTGCATTCGCTGATAGACAGACATTCGCTTTCTGCAAAAGCTTTCGTAGGTAAAGGGGCAACACTGTGTATTTCTCTCTCGCAGAGCCCGGTTGCCAAATTCGAAACGTCCAGCGATTGCGCCCACAGGAAAGCTGCCAGCAAGGAAAGCTGTAGCTGGTTTTCACTGTCTCTTGGAACTGCATTCGCTGATAGACAGACATTCGCTTTCTGCAAAACCTTGCCTTCGTAAAGGGGCAACACTGTGTATTTATCTCTCGCAGAGCCCTGTTGCCAAATTCGAAACGTCCAGCGATTGCGCCCACAGGAAAGCTTCCAGCACAGAAAGCTGTAGCTGGTTTTCACTGCCCCTTGGAACTGCATTCGCTGATAGACAGACATTCCCTTTCTACAAAAGCTTTCGTTTGTAAAGGGGCAACACTGTGTATTTCTCTCTCGCAGAGCCCGGTTGCCAAATTCGAAACGTCCAGCGATTGCGCCCACAGGAAAGCTGCCAGCACAGAAATCTGTCGCTGGTTTTCACTGCCCCTTGGAACTACAATCGCTGCTAGACAGACATTCGCTTTCTGCAAAACCTTGCCTTCGTAAAGGGGCAACACTGTGTATTTCTCTCTCGCAGAGCCCGGTTGCCAAAATCGAAACGTCCAGCGATTGCGCCCACAGGAAAGCTGCCAGCAAGGAAAGCTGTAGCTGGTTTTCATTGTCTCTTGGAACTACATTCGCTGATAGACAGACATTCGCTTTCTGCAAAACCTTGCCTTATTGAAGGGGCAACACTGTGTATTTCTCTCTCGCAGAGCCCGGTTGCCAAATTCGAAATGTCCAGCGATTGCGCCCACAGGAAAGCTTCCAGCACAGAAAGCTGTAGCTGGTTTTCACTGTCTCTTGGAACTACATTCGCTGATAGACAGACATTCGCTTTCTGCAAAACATTGCCTTAGTAAAGGGGCAACACTGTGTATTTCTCTCTCGTAGAGCCCGGTTGCCAAATTCGAAACGTCCAGCGATTGCGCCCACAGGAAAGCTGCCAGCAAGGAAAGCTGTAGCTGGTTTTCACTGTCTCTTGGAACTACATTCGCTGATAGACAGACATTCGCTTTCTGCAAAAGCTTTCGTTGGTAAACGGGCAACACTGTGTATTTCTCTCTCGCAGAGCCCGGCTGCCAAATTCGAAACGTCCAGCGATTGCGCCCACAGGAAAGCTGCCAGCAAAGAAAAGCTGTAGCTGGTTTTCACTGCCCCTTGGAACTGCATTCGCTGATAGACAGACATTCGCTTTCTGCAAAAGCTTTCCTTGGTACAGGGGCAACACTGTGTATTTCTCTCTCGCAGAGCCCGGTTGCCAAATTCGAAACGTCCAGCGATTGCGCTCACAGGAAAGCTGCCAGCAAGGAAAGCTGTAGCTGGTTTTCACTGCCCCTTGGAACTGCATTCGCTGATAGACAGACATTCGCTTTCTGCAAAAGCTTTCGTAGGTAAAGGGGCAACACTGTGTATTTCTCTCTCGCAGAGCCCGGTTGCCAAATTCGAAACGTCCAGCGATTGCGCCCACAGGAAAGCTGCCAGCAAGGAAAGCTGTAGCTGGTTTTCACTGTCTCTTGGAACTGCATTCGCTGATAGACAGACATTCGCTTTCTGCAAAACCTTGCCTTCGTAAAGGGGCAACACTGTGTATTTATCTCTCGCAGAGCCCTGTTGCCAAATTCGAAACGTCCAGCGATTGCGCCCACAGGAAAGCTTCCAGCACAGAAAGCTGTAGCTGGTTTTCACTGCCCCTTGGAACTGCATTCGCTGATAGACAGACATTCCCTTTCTACAAAAGCTTTCGTTTGTAAAGGGGCAACACTGTGTATTTCTCTCTCGCAGAGCCCGGTTGCCAAATTCGAAACGTCCAGCGATTGCGCCCACAGGAAAGCTGCCAGCACAGAAATCTGTCGCTGGTTTTCACTGCCCCTTGGAACTACAATCGCTGCTAGACAGACATTCGCTTTCTGCAAAACCTTGCCTTCGTAAAGGGGCAACACTGTGTATTTCTCTCTCGCAGAGCCCGGTTGCCAAAATCGAAACGTCCAGCGATTGCGCCCACAGGAAAGCTGCCAGCAAGGAAAGCTGTAGCTGGTTTTCATTGTCTCTTGGAACTACATTCGCTGATAGACAGACATTCGCTTTCTGCAAAACCTTGCCTTATTGAAGGGGCAACACTGTGTATTTCTCTCTCGCAGAGCCCGGTTGCCAAATTCGAAAGGTCCAGCGATTGCGCCCACAGGAAAGCTGCCAGCACGGAAAGCTGTAGCTGGTTTTCACTGCCCCTTGGAACTACATTCGCTGATAGACAGACATTCGCTTTCTGCAAAAGCTTTCGTTGGTACAGGGGCAACACTGTGTATTTCTCTCTCGCAGAGCCCGGTTGCCAAATTCGAAACGTCCAGCGATTGCGCCCACAGGAAAGCTGCCAGCACGGAAAGCTGTAGCTGGTTTTCACTGCCCCTTGGAACTGCATTCGCTGATAGACAGACATTCGCTTTCTGCAAAAGCTTTCGTAGGTAAAGGGGCAACACTGTGTATTTCTCTCTCGCAGAGCCCGGTTGCCAAATTCGAAACGTCCAGCGATTGCGCCCACAGGAAAGCTGCCAGCAAGGAAAGCTGTAGCTGGTTTTCACTGCCCCTTGGAACTGCATTCGCTGATAGACAGACATTCGCTTTCTGCAAAACCTTGCCTTCCTAAAGGGGCAACACTGTGTATTTCTCTCTCACAGAGCCCGGTTGCCAAATTCGAAACGTCCAGCGATTGCGCCCACAGGAAAGCTGCCAGCACAGAAATCTGTCGCTGGTTTTCACTGCCCCTTGGAACTACATTCGCTGCTAGATAGACATTCACTTTCTACAACAGCTTTCGTTCGTAAAGGGGCAACACTGTGTATTTCTCTCTCGCAGAGCCCGGTTGCCAAATTCGAAACGTCCAGCGATTGCGCCCACAGGAAAGCTGCCAGCAAGGAAAGCTGTAGCTGGTTTTCACTGTCTCTTGGAACTACATTCGCTGATAGATAGACATTCGCTTTCTGCAAAAGCTTACGTTGGTAAACGGGCAACACTGTGTATTTCTCTCTCGCAGAGCCCGGCTGCCAAATTCGAAACGTCCAGCGATTGCGCCCACAGGATATCTGCCAGCAAAGAAAAGCTGTAGCTGGTTTTCACTGCCCCTTGGAACTGCATTCGCTGCTAGACAGACATTCGCTTTCTGCAAAAGCTTTCGTAGGTAAAGGGGCAACACTGTGTATTTCTCTCTCGCAGAGCCCGGTTGCCAAATTCAAAACGTCCAGCGATTGCGCCCACAGGAAAGCTGCCAGCACGGAAAGCTGTAGCTGGTTTTCACTGCTTCTTGGAACTACATTCGCTGATAGACAGACATTCGCTTTCTACAAAAGCTTTCATTGGTAAAGGGGCAACACTGTGTATATCTCTCTCGCAGAGCCCGGCTGCCAAATTCGAAACGTCCAGCGATTGCGCCCAGAGGAAAGCTGCCAGCACGGAAATCTCTAGCTGGTTTTCACTGTCTCTTGGAACTACATTCGCTGATAGACAGACATTCGCTTTCTGCAAAACCTTGCCTTATTGAAGGGGCAACACTGTGTATTTCTCTCTCGCAGAGCCCGGTTGCCAAATTCGAAACGTCCAGCTATTGCGCCCACAGGAAAGCTGCCAGCACGGAAAGCTGTAGCTGGTTTTCACTGCCCCTTGGAACTACATTCGCTGATAGACAGACATTCGCTTTCTGCAAAACCTTGCCTTAGTAAAGGGGCAACACTGTGTATTTCTCTCTCGTAGAGCCCGGTTGCCAAATTCGAAACGTCCAGCGGTTGCGCCCACAGGAAAGCTGCCAGCAAGGAAAGCTGTAGCTGGTTTTCACTGTCTCTTGGAACTACATTCGCTGATAGACAGACATTCGCTTTCTACAAAAGCTTGCCTTAGTAAAGGGGCAACACTGTGTATTTCTCTCTCGCAGAGCCCGGTTGCCAAATTCGAAACGTCCAGCGATTGCGCCCAAAGGAAAGCTGCCAGCAAGGAAAGCTGTAGCTGGTTTTCACTGCCCCTTGGAACTGCATTCGCTGCTAGACAGATATTCGCTTTCTGCAAAACCTTGCCTTCGTAAAGGGGCAACACAGCGTATTTCTCTCTCGCAGAGCCCAGTTGCCAAATTCGAAACGTCCAGCGATTGCGCCCACAGGAAAGCTGCCAGCACGGAAAGCTGTAGCTGGTTTTCACTGCCCCTTGGAACTGCATTCGCTGATAGACAGACATTCGCTTTCTGCAAAAGCTTTCGTAGGTAAAGGGGCAACACTGTGTATTTCTCTCTCGCAGAGCCCAGTTGCCAAATTCGAAACGTCCAGCGATTGCGCCCACAGGAAAGCTGCCAGCAAGGAAAGCTGTAGCTGGTTTTCACTGTCTCTTGGAACTGCATTCGCTGCTAGACAGACATTCGCTTTCTGCAAAACCTTGCCTTCCTAAAGGGGCAACACTGTGTATTTCTCTCTCACAGAGCCCGGTTGCCAAATTCGAAACGTCCAGCGATTGCGCCCACAGGAAAGCTTCCAGCACAGAAAGCTGTAGCTGGTTTTCACTGCCCCTTGGAACTGCATTCGCTGATAGACAGACATTCCCTTTCTACAAAAGCTTTCGTTTGTAAAGGGGCAACACTGTGCATTTCTCTCTCGCAGAGCCCGGTTGCCAAATTCGAAACGTCCAGCGATTGCGCCCACAGGAAAGCTGCCAGCACAGAAAGCTGTAGCTGGTTTTCACTGCCCCTTGGAACTACATTCGCTGCTAGATAGACATTCACTTTCTACAACAGCTTTCGTTCGTAAAGGGGCAACACTGTGTATTTCTCTCTCGCAGAGCCCGGTTGCCAAATTCGAAACGTCCAGCGATTGCGCCCACAGGAAAGCTTCCAGCACAGAAAGCTGTAGCTGGTTTTCACTGTCCCTTGGAACTACATTCGCTGATAGACAGACATTCGCTTTCTGCAAAAGCTTTCGTTGGTACAGGGGCAACACTGTGTATTTCTCTCTCGCAGAGCCCGGTTGCCAAATTCGAAACGTCCAGCGATTGCGCCCACAGGAAAGCTGCCAGCAAGGAAACCTGTAGCTGGTTTTCACTGCCCCTTGGAACTGCATTCGCTGATAGACAGACATTCGCTTTCTGCAAAAGCTTTCGTAGGTAAAGGGGCAACACTGTGTATTTTTCTATCGCAGAGCCCGGTTGCCAAATTCGAAACGTCCAGCGATTGCGCCCACAGGAAAGCTGCCAGCACAGAAATCTGTCGCTGGTTTTCACTGCCCCTTGGAACTACATTCGCTGCTAGATAGACATTCGCTTTCTACAAAAGCTTTCATTGGTAAAGGGGCAACACTGTGTATATCTCTCTCGCAGAGCCCGGCTGCCAAATTCGAAACGTCCAGCGATTGCGCCCAGAGGAAAGCTGCCAGCACGGAAATCTCTAGCTGGTTTTCACTGTCTCTTGGAACTACATTCGCTGATAGACAGACATTCGCTTTCTGCAAAACCTTGCCTTATTGAAGGGGCAACACTGTGTATTTCTCTCTCGCAGAGCCCGGTTGCCAAATTCGAAACGTCCAGCGATTGCGCCCACAGGAAAGCTGCCAGCACGGAAAGCTGTAGCTGGTTTTCACTGTCTCTTGGAACTGCATTCGCTGATAGACAGACATTCGCTTTCTATAAAAGCTTTCATTGGTAAAGGGGCAACACTGTGTATTTCTCGCTCGCAGAGCCCGGCTGCCAAATTCGAAACGTCCAGCGATTGCGCCCACAGGAAAGCTGCCAGCACGGAAAGCTGTAGCTGGTTTTCACTGCCCCTTGGAACTGCATTCGCTGATAGACAGACATTCGCTTTCTGCAAAAGCTTTCGTAGGTAAAGGGGCAACACTGTGTATTTCTCTCTCGCAGAGCCCGGTTGCCAAATTCGAAACGTCCAGCGATTGCGCCCACAGGAAAGCTGCCAGCAAGGAAAGCTGTAGCTGGTTTTCACTGTCTCTTGGAACTGCATTCGCTGCTAGACAGACATTCGCTTTCTGCAAAACCTTGCCTTCCTAAAGGGGCAACACTGTGTATTTCTCTCTCGCAGAGCCCGGTTGCCAAATTCGAAACGTCCAGCGATTGCGCCCACAGGAAAGCTTCCAGCACAGAAAGCTGTAGCTGGTTTTCACTGCCCCTTGGAACTGCATTCGCTGATAGACAGACATTCCCTTTCTACAAAAGCTTTCGTTTGTAAAGGGGCAACACTGTGCATTTCTCTCTCGCAGAGCCCGGTTGCCAAATTCGAAACGTCCAGCGATTGCGCCCACAGGAAAGCTGCCAGCACAGAAATCTGTCGCTGGTTTTCACTGCCCCTTGGAACTACATTCGCTGCTAGATAGACATTCACTTTCTACAACAGCTTTCGTTCGTAAAGGTGCAACACTGTGTATTTCTCTCTCGCAGAGCCCGGTTGCCAAATTCGAAATGTCCAGCGATTGCGCCCACAGGAAAGCTTCCAGCACAGAAAGCTGTAGCTGGTTTTCACTGTCTCTTGGAACTACATTCGCTGATAGACAGACATTCGCTTTCTGCAAAACATTGCCTTAGTAAAGGGGCAACACTGTGTATTTCTCTCTCGTAGAGCCCGGTTGCCAAATTCGAAACGTCCAGCGATTGCGCCCACAGGAAAGCTGCCAGCAAGGAAAGCTGTAGCTGGTTTTCACTGTCTCTTGGAACTACATTCGCTGATAGACAGACATTCGCTTTCTGCAAAAGCTTTCGTTGGTAAACGGGCAACACTGTGTATTTCTCTCTCGCAGAGCCCGGCTGCCAAATTCGAAACGTCCAGCGATTGCGCCCACAGGAAAGCTGCCAGCAAAGAAAAGCTGTAGCTGGTTTTCACTGCCCCTTGGAACTGCATTCGCTGATAGACAGACATTCGCTTTCTGCAAAAGCTTTCCTTGGTACAGGGGCAACACTGTGTATTTCTCTCTCGCAGAGCCCGGTTGCCAAATTCGAAACGTCCAGCGATTGCGCTCACAGGAAAGCTGCCAGCAAGGAAAGCTGTAGCTGGTTTTCACTGCCCCTTGGAACTGCATTCGCTGATAGACAGACATTCGCTTTCTGCAAAAGCTTTCGTAGGTAAAGGGGCAACACTGTGTATTTCTCTCTCGCAGAGCCCGGTTGCCAAATTCGAAACGTCCAGCGATTGCGCCCACAGGAAAGCTGCCAGCAAGGAAAGCTGTAGCTGGTTTTCACTGTCTCTTGGAACTGCATTCGCTGATAGACAGACATTCGCTTTCTGCAAAACCTTGCCTTCGTAAAGGGGCAACACTGTGTATTTATCTCTCGCAGAGCCCTGTTGCCAAATTCGAAACGTCCAGCGATTGCGCCCACAGGAAAGCTTCCAGCACAGAAAGCTGTAGCTGGTTTTCACTGCCCCTTGGAACTGCATTCGCTGATAGACAGACATTCCCTTTCTACAAAAGCTTTCGTTTGTAAAGGGGCAACACTGTGTATTTCTCTCTCGCAGAGCCCGGTTGCCAAATTCGAAACGTCCAGCGATTGCGCCCACAGGAAAGCTGCCAGCACAGAAATCTGTCGCTGGTTTTCACTGCCCCTTGGAACTACAATCGCTGCTAGACAGACATTCGCTTTCTGCAAAACCTTGCCTTCGTAAAGGGGCAACACTGTGTATTTCTCTCTCGCAGAGCCCGGTTGCCAAAATCGAAACGTCCAGCGATTGCGCCCACAGGAAAGCTGCCAGCAAGGAAAGCTGTAGCTGGTTTTCATTGTCTCTTGGAACTACATTCGCTGATAGACAGACATTCGCTTTCTGCAAAACCTTGCCTTATTGAAGGGGCAACACTGTGTATTTCTCTCTCGCAGAGCCCGGTTGCCAAATTCGAAAGGTCCAGCGATTGCGCCCACAGGAAAGCTGCCAGCACGGAAAGCTGTAGCTGGTTTTCACTGCCCCTTGGAACTACATTCGCTGATAGACAGACATTCGCTTTCTGCAAAAGCTTTCGTTGGTACAGGGGCAACACTGTGTATTTCTCTCTCGCAGAGCCCGGTTGCCAAATTCGAAACGTCCAGCGATTGCGCCCACAGGAAAGCTGCCAGCACGGAAAGCTGTAGCTGGTTTTCACTGCCCCTTGGAACTGCATTCGCTGATAGACAGACATTCGCTTTCTGCAAAAGCTTTCGTAGGTAAAGGGGCAACACTGTGTATTTCTCTCTCGCAGAGCCCGGTTGCCAAATTCGAAACGTCCAGCGATTGCGCCCACAGGAAAGCTGCCAGCAAGGAAAGCTGTAGCTGGTTTTCACTGCCCCTTGGAACTGCATTCGCTGATAGACAGACATTCGCTTTCTGCAAAACCTTGCCTTCCTAAAGGGGCAACACTGTGTATTTCTCTCTCACAGAGCCCGGTTGCCAAATTCGAAACGTCCAGCGATTGCGCCCACAGGAAAGCTGCCAGCACAGAAATCTGTCGCTGGTTTTCACTGCCCCTTGGAACTACATTCGCTGCTAGATAGACATTCACTTTCTACAACAGCTTTCGTTCGTAAAGGGGCAACACTGTGTATTTCTCTCTCGCAGAGCCCGGTTGCCAAATTCGAAACGTCCAGCGATTGCGCCCACAGGAAAGCTGCCAGCAAGGAAAGCTGTAGCTGGTTTTCACTGTCTCTTGGAACTACATTCGCTGATAGATAGACATTCGCTTTCTGCAAAAGCTTACGTTGGTAAACGGGCAACACTGTGTATTTCTCTCTCGCAGAGCCCGGCTGCCAAATTCGAAACGTCCAGCGATTGCGCCCACAGGATATCTGCCAGCAAAGAAAAGCTGTAGCTGGTTTTCACTGCCCCTTGGAACTGCATTCGCTGCTAGACAGACATTCGCTTTCTGCAAAAGCTTTCGTAGGTAAAGGGGCAACACTGTGTATTTCTCTCTCGCAGAGCCCGGTTGCCAAATTCAAAACGTCCAGCGATTGCGCCCACAGGAAAGCTGCCAGCACGGAAAGCTGTAGCTGGTTTTCACTGCTTCTTGGAACTACATTCGCTGATAGACAGACATTCGCTTTCTACAAAAGCTTTCATTGGTAAAGGGGCAACACTGTGTATATCTCTCTCGCAGAGCCCGGCTGCCAAATTCGAAACGTCCAGCGATTGCGCCCAGAGGAAAGCTGCCAGCACGGAAATCTCTAGCTGGTTTTCACTGTCTCTTGGAACTACATTCGCTGATAGACAGACATTCGCTTTCTGCAAAACCTTGCCTTATTGAAGGGGCAACACTGTGTATTTCTCTCTCGCAGAGCCCGGTTGCCAAATTCGAAACGTCCAGCGATTGCGCCCACAGGAAAGCTGCCAGCACGGAAAGCTGTAGCTGGTTTTCACTGCCCCTTGGAACTACATTCGCTGATAGACAGACATTCGCTTTCTGCAAAACCTTGCCTTAGTAAAGGGGCAACACTGTGTATTTCTCTCTCGTAGAGCCCGGTTGCCAAATTCGAAACGTCCAGCGGTTGCGCCCACAGGAAAGCTGCCAGCAAGGAAAGCTTTAGCTGGTTTTCACTGTCTCTTGGAACTACATTCGCTGATAGACAGACATTCGCTTTCTACAAAAGCTTGCCTTAGTAAAGGGGCAACACTGTGTATTTCTCTCTCGCAGAGCCCGGTTGCCAAATTCGAAACGTCCAGCGATTGCGCCCAAAGGAAAGCTGCCAGCAAGGAAAGCTGTAGCTGGTTTTCACTGCCCCTTGGAACTGCATTCGCTGCTAGACAGATATTCGCTTTCTGCAAAACCTTGCCTTCGTAAAGGGGCAACACAGTGTATTTCTCTCTCGCAGAGCCCAGTTGCCAAATTCGAAACGTCCAGCGATTGCGCCCACAGGAAAGCTGCCAGCACGGAAAGCTGTAGCTGGTTTTCACTGCCCCTTGGAACTGCATTCGCTGATAGACAGACATTCGCTTTCTGCAAAAGCTTTCGTAGGTAAAGGGGCAACACTGTGCATTTCTCTCTCGCAGAGCCCGGTTGCCAAATTCGAAACGTCCAGCGATTGCGCCCACAGGAAAGCTGCCAGCACAGAAAGCTGTAGCTGGTTTTCACTGCCCCTTGGAACTACATTCGCTGCTAGATAGACATTCACTTTCTACAACAGCTTTCGTTCGTAAAGGGGCAACACTGTGTATTTCTCTCTCGCAGAGCCCGGTTGCCAAATTCGAAACGTCCAGCGATTGCGCCCACAGGAAAGCTTCCAGCACAGAAAGCTGTAGCTGGTTTTCACTGTCCCTTGGAACTACATTCGCTGATAGACAGACATTCGCTTTCTGCAAAAGCTTTCGTTGGTACAGGGGCAACACTGTGTATTCTCTCTCGCAGAGCCCGGTTGCCAAATTCGAAACGTCCAGCGATTGCGCCCACAGGAAAGCTGCCAGCAAGGAAACCTGTAGCTGGTTTTCACTGCCCCTTGGAACTGCATTCGCTGATAGACAGACATTCGCTTTCTGCAAAAGCTTTCGTAGGTAAAGGGGCAACACTGTGTATTTTTCTATCGCAGAGCCCGGTTGCCAAATTCGAAACGTCCAGCGATTGCGCCCACAGGAAAGCTGCCAGCACAGAAATCTGTCGCTGGTTTTCACTGCCCCTTGGAACTACATTCGCTGCTAGATAGACATTCGCTTTCTACAAAAGCTTTCATTGGTAAAGGGGCAACACTGTGTATATCTCTCTCGCAGAGCCCGGCTGCCAAATTCGAAACGTCCAGCGATTGCGCCCAGAGGAAAGCTGCCAGCACGGAAATCTCTAGCTGGTTTTCACTGTCTCTTGGAACTACATTCGCTGATAGACAGACATTCGCTTTCTGCAAAACCTTGCCTTATTGAAGGGGCAACACTGTGTATTTCTCTCTCGCAGAGCCCGGTTGCCAAATTCGAAACGTCCAGCTATTGCGCCCACAGGAAAGCTGCCAGCACGGAAAGCTGTAGCTGGTTTTCACTGCCCCTTGGAACTACATTCGCTGATAGACAGACATTCGCTTTCTGCAAAACCTTGCCTTAGTAAAGGGGCAACACTTTGTATTTCTCTCTCGTAGAGCCCGGTTGCCAAATTCGAAACGTCCAGCGGTTGCGCCCACAGGAAAGCTGCCAGCAAGGAAAGCTGTAGCTGGTTTTCACTGCCCCTTGGAACTACATTCGCTGATAGACAGACATTCGCTTTCTGCAAAAGCTTTCGTTGGTACAGGGGCAACACTGTGTATTTCTCTCTCGCAGAGCCCGGTTGCCAAATTCGAAACGTCCAGCGATTGCGCCCACAGGAAAGCTGCCAGCAAGGAAAGCTGTAGCTGGTTTTCACTGTCTCTTGGAACTACATTCGCTGATAGACAGACATTCGCTTTCTACAAAAGCTTGCCTTAGTAAAGGGGCAACACTGTGTATTTCTCTCTCGCAGAGCCCGGTTGCCAAATTCGAAACGTCCAGCGATTGCGCCCAAAGGAAAGCTGCCAGCAAGGAAAGCTGTAGCTGGTTTTCACTGCCCCTTGGAACTGCATTCGCTGCTAGACAGATATTCGCTTTCTGCAAAACCTTGCCTTCGTAAAGGGGCAACACAGTGTATTTCTCTCTCGCAGAGCCCGGTTGCCAAATTCGAAACGTCTAGCGATTGCGCCCACAGGAAAGCTGCCAGCACGGAAAGCTGTAGCTGGTTTTCACTGCCCCTTGGAACTGCATTCGCTGATAGACAGACATTCGCTTTCTGCAAAAGCTTTCGTAGGTAAAGGGGCAACACTGTGTATTTCTCTCTCGCAGAGCCCAGTTGCCAAATTCGAAACGTCCAGCGATTGCGCCCACAGGAAAGCTGCCAGCAAGGAAAGCTGTAGCTGGTTTTCACTGTCTCTTGGAACTGCATTCGCTGCTAGACAGACATTCGCTTTCTGCAAAACCTTGCCTTCCTAAAGGGGCAACACTGTGTATTTATCTCTCACAGAGCCCGGTTGCCAAATTCGAAACGTCCAGCGATTGCGCCCACAGGAAAGCTGCCAGCACAGAAATCTGTCGCTGGTTTTCACTGCCCCTTGGAACTACATTCGCTGCTAGATAGACATTCACTTTCTACAACAGCTTTCGTTCGTAAAGGGGCAACACTGTGTATTTCTCTCTCGCAGAGCCCGGTTGCCAAATTCGAAACGTCCAGCGATTGCGCCCACAGGAAAGCTGCCAGCAAGGAAATCTGTAGCTGGTTTTCACTGCCCCTTGGAACTGCATTCGCTGATAGACAGACATTCGCTTTCTGCAAAAGCTTTCGTAGGTAAAGGGGCAACACTGTGTATTTCTCTATCGCAGAGCCCGGTTGCCAAATTCGAAACGTCCAGCGATTGCGCCCACAGGAAAGCTACCAGCACGGAAAGCTGTAGCTGGTTTTCACTGCCCCTTGGAACTACAATCGCTGCTAGACAGACATTCGCTTTCTGCAAAACCTTGCCTTCGTAAAGGGGCAACACTGTGTATTTCTCTCTCGCAGAGCCCGGCTGCCAAAATCGAAACGTCCAGCGATTGCGCCCACAGGAAAGCTGCCAGCAAGGAAAGCTGTAGCTGGTTTTCATTGTCTCTTGGAACTACATTCGCTGATAGACAGACATTCGCTTTCTGCAAAACCTTGCCTTATTGAAGGGGCAACACTGTGTATTTCTCTCTCGCAGAGCCCGGTTGCCAAATTCGAAACGTCCAGCTATTGCGCCCACAGGAAAGCTGCCAGCAAGGAAAGCTGTAGCTGGTTTTCATTGTCTCTTGGAACTACATTCGCTGATAGACAGACATTCGCTTTCTGCAAAACCTTGCCTTAGTAAAGGGGCAACACTGTGTATTTCTCTCTCGTAGAGTCTGGCTGCCAAATTCGAAAGGTCCAGCGATTGCGCCCACAGGAAAGCTGCCAGCACGGAAAGCTGTAGCTGGTTTTCACTGCCCCTTGGAACTACATTCGCTGATAGACAGACATTCGCTTTCTGCAAAAGCTTTCGTTGGTACAGGGGCAACACTGTGTATTTCTCTCTCGCAGAGCCCGGTTGCCAAATTCGAAACGTCCAGCGATTGCGCCCACAGGAAAGCTGCCAGCACGGAAAGCTGTAGCTGGTTTTCACTGTCTCTTGGAACTACATTCGCTGATAGATAGACATTCGCTTTCTGCAAAAGCTTTCGTTGGTAAACGGGCAACACTGTGTATTTCTCTCTCGCAGAGCCCGGCTGCCAAATTCGAAACGTCCAGCGATTGCGCCCACAGGAAAGCTGCCAGCAAAGAAAAGCTGTAGCTGGTTTTCACTGCCCCTTGGAACTGCATTCGCTGCTAGACAGACATTCGCTTTCTGCAAAAGCTTTCGTAGGTAAAGGGGCAACACTGTGTATTTCTCTCTCGCAGAGCCCGGTTGCCAAATTCGAAACGTCCAGCGATTGCGCCCACAGGAAAGCTGCCAGCACGGAAAGCTGTAGCTGGTTTTCACTGTCTCTTGGAACTACATTCGCTGATAGACAGACATTCGCTTTCTGCAAAACCTTGCCTTATTGAAGGGGCAACACTGTGTATTTCTCTCTCGCAGAGCCCGGTTGCCAAATTCGAAACGTCCAGCTATTGCGCCCACAGGAAAGCTGCCAGCACGGAAAGCTGTAGCTGGTTTTCACTGCCCCTTGGAACTACATTCGCTGATAGACAGACATTGGCTTTGTGCAAAACTTTGCCTTAGTAAAGGGGCAACACTGTGTATTTCTCTCTCGTAGAGCCCGGTTGCCAAATTCGAAACGTCCAGCGGTTGCGCCCACAGGAAAGCTGCCAGCAAGGAAAGCTGTAGCTGGTTTTCACTGCCCCTTGGAACTACATTCGCTGATAGACAGACATTCGCTTTCTGCAAAAGCTTTCGTTGGTACAGGGGCAACACTGTGTATTTCTCTCTCGCAGAGCCCGGTTGCCAAATTCGAAACGTCTAGCGATTGCGCCCACAGGAAAGCTGCCAGCACGGAAAGCTGTAGCTGGTTTTCACTGCCCCTTGGAACTGCATTCGCTGATAGACAGACATTCGCTTTCTGCAAAAGCTTTCGTAGGTAAACGGGCAACACTGTGTATTTCTCTCTCGCAGAGCCCGGTTGCCAAATTCGAAACGTCCAGCGATTGCGCCCACAGGAAAGCTGCCAGCAAGGAAAGCTGTAGCTGGTTTTCACTGTCTCTTGGAACTGCATTCGCTGCTAGACAGACATTCGCTTTCTGCAAAACCTTGCCTTCCTAAAGGGGCAACACTGTGTATTTATCTCTCACAGAGCCCGGTTGCCAAATTCGAAACGTCCAGCGATTGCGCCCACAGGAAAGCTTCCAGCACAGAAAGCTGTAGCTGGTTTTCACTGCCCCTTGGAACTGCATTCGCTGATAGACAGACATTCCCTTTCTACAAAAGCTTTCGTTTGTAAAGGGGCAACACTGTGCATTTCTCTCTCGCAGAGCCCGGTTGCCAAATTCGAAACGTCCAGCGATTGCGCCCACAGGAAAGCTGCCAGCACAGAAATCTGTCGCTGGTTTTCACTGCCCCTTGGAACTACATTCGCTGCTAGATAGACATTCACTTTCTACAACAGCTTTCGTTCGTAAAGGGGCAACACTGTGTATTTCTCTCTCGCAGAGCCCGGTTGCCAAATTCGAAACATCCAGCGATTGCGCCCACAGGAAAGCTTCCAGCACAGAAAGCTGTAGCTGGTTTTCACTGTCTCTTGGAACTACATTCGCTGATAGACAGACATTCGCTTTCTGCAAAACATTGCCTTCGTAAAGGGGCAACACTGTGTATTTCTCTCTCGTAGAGCCCGGTTGCCAAATTCGAAACGTCCAGCGATTGCGCCCACAGGAAAGCTGCCAGCAAGGAAAGCTGTAGCTGGTTTTCACTGTCTCTTGGAACTACATTCGCTGATAGACAGACATTCGCTTTCTGCAAAAGCTTTCGTTGGTAAACGGGCAACACTGTGTATTTCTCTCTCGCAGAGCCCGGCTGCCAAATTCGAAACGTCCAGCGATTGCGCCCACAGGAAAGCTGCCAGCACGGAAAGCTGTAGCTGGTTTTCACTGCCCCTTGGAACTGCATTCGCTGCTAGACAGACATTCGCTTTCTGCAAAAGCTTTCGTAGGTAAAGGGGCAACACTGTGTATTTCTCTCTCGCAGAGCCCGGTTGCCAAATTCGAAACGTCCAGCGATTGCGCCCACAGGAAAGCTGCCAGCACGGAAAGCTGTAGCTGGTTTTCACTGTTTCTTGGAACTACATTCGCTGATAGACAGACATACGCTTTCTACAAAAGCTTTCATTGGTAAAGGGGCAACACTGTGTATATCTCTCTCGCAGAGCCCGGCTGCCAAATTCGAAACGTCCAGCGATTGCGCCCAGAGGAAAGCTGCCAGCACGGAAATCTCTAGCTGGTTTTCACTGTCTCTTGGAACTACATTCGCTGCTAGATAGACATTCACTTTCTACAACAGCTTTCGTTCGTAAAGGGGCAACACTGTGTATTTCTCTCTCGCAGAGCCCGGTTGCCAAATTCGAAACGTCCAGCGATTGCGCCCACAGGAAAGCTGCCAGCACAGAAAGCTGTAGCTGGTTTTCACTGTTTCTTGGAAATACATTCGCTGATAGACAGACATTCGCTTTCTACAAAAGCTTGCCTTAGTAAAGGGGCAACACTGTGTATTTCTCTCTCGCAGAGCCTGGTTGCCAACTTCGAAACGTCCAGCGATTGCGCCCACAGGAAAGCTACCAGCACGGAAAGCTGTAGCTGGTTTTCACTGTTTCTTGGAACTACATTCGCTGATAGACAGACATTCGCTTTCTACAAAAGCTTGCCTTCGTAAAGGGGCAACACTGTGTATTTCTCTCTCGCAGAGCCCGGTTGCCAAATTCGAAAGGTCCAGCGATTGCGCCCACAGGAAAGCTGCCAGCACGGAAAGCTGTAGCTGGTTTTCATTGTCTCTTGGAACTACATTCGCTGATAGACAGACATTCGCTTTCTGCAAAACCTTGCCTTATTGAAGGGGCAACACTGTGTATTTCTCTCTCGCAGAGCCCGGTTGCCAAATTCAAAACGTCCAGCTATTGCGCCCACAGGAAAGCTGCCAGCACGGAAAGCTGTAGCTGGTTTTCACTGCCCCTTGGAACTACATTCGCTGATAGACAGACATTCGCTTTCTGCAAAAGCTTTCGTTGGTACAGGGGCAACACTGTGTATTTCTCTCTCGCAGAGCCCGGTTGCCAAATTCGAAACGTCCAGCGATTGCGCCCACAGGAAAGCTGCCAGCAAGGAAAGCTGTAGCTGGTTTTCATTGTCTCTTGGAACTACATTCGCTGATAGACAGACATTCGCTTTCTGCAAAACCTTGCCTTAGTAAAGGGGCAACACTGTGTATTTCTCTCTCGTAGAGCCCGGCTGCCAAATTCGAAACGTCCAGCGGTTGCGCCCACAGGAAAGCTGCCAGCACGGAAAGCTGTAGCTGGTTTTCACTGCCCCTTGGAACTGCATTCGCTGATAGACAGACATTCGCTTTCTGCAAAAGCTTTCGTAGGTAAAGGGGCAACACTGTGTATTTCTCTCTCGCAGAGCCCGGTTGCCAAATTCGAAACGTCCAGCGATTGCGCCCACAGGAAAGCTGCCAGCAAGGAAAGCTGTAGCTGGTTTTCACTGCCCCTTGGAACTGCATTCGCTGATAGACAGACATTCCCTTTCTACAAAAGCTTTCGTTTGTAAAGGGGCAACACTGTGTATTTCTCTCTCGCAGAGCCCGGTTGCCAAATTCGAAACGTCCAGCGATTGCGCCCACAGGAAAGCTGCCAGCAAGGAAAGCTGTAGCTGGTTTTCACTGCCCCTTGGAACTGCATTCGCTGATAGACAGACATTCCCTTTCTACAAAAGCTTTCGTTTGTAAAGGGGCAACACTGTGTATTTCTCTCTCGCAGAGCCCGGTTGCCAAATTCGAAACGTCCAGCGATTGCGCCCACAGGAAAGCTGCCAGCAAGGAAAGCTGTAGCTGGTTTTCACTGTCTCTTGGAACTACATTCGCTGATAGACAGACATTCGCTTTCTGCAAAACCTTGCCTTCGTAAAGGGGCAACACAGTGTATTTCTCTCTCGCAGAGCCCGGTTGCCAAATTCGAAACGTCCAGCGATTGCGCCCACAGGAAAGCTGCCAGCACGGAAAGCTGTAGCTGGTTTTCACTGCCCCTTGGAACTACATTCGCTGATAGACAGACATTCGCTTTCTGCAAAAGCTTTCGTTGGTACAGGGGCAACACTGTGTATTTCTCTCTCGCAGAGCCCGGTTGCCAAATTCGAAACGTCCAGCGATTGCGCCCACAGGAAATCTGCCAGCAAGGAAAGCTGTAGCTGGTTTTCACTGTCTCTTGGAACTACATTCGCTGATAGACAGACATTCGCTTTCTACAAAAGCTTGCCTTCCTAAAGGGGCAACACTGTGTATTTCTCTCTCGCAGAGCCTGGTTGCCAAATTCGAAACGTCCAGCGATTGCGCCCACAGGAAAGCTGCCAGCACGGAAAGCTGTAGCTGGTTTTCACTGCCCCTTGGAACTGCATTCGCTGCTAGACCGACATTCGCTTTCTGCAAAACCTTGCCTTCATAAAGGGGCAACACAGTGTATTTCTCTCTCGCAGAGCCCGGTTGCCAAATTCGAAACGTCCAGCGATTGCGCCCACAGGAAAGCTGCCAGCACAGAAATCTGTAGCTGGTTTTCACTGCCCCTTGGAACTACATTCGCTGCTAGATAGACATTCACTTTCTACAACAGCTTTCGTTCGTAAAGGGGCAACACAGTGTATTTCTCTCTCGCAGAGCCCGGTTGCCAAATTCGAAACGTCCAGCGATTGCGCCCACAGGAAAGCTTCCAGCACTGAAAGCTGTAGCTGGTTTTCACTGTCTCTTGGAACTGCATTCGCTGATAGACAGACATTCGCTTTCTGCAAAAGCTTTCGTAGGTAAAGGGGCAACACTGTGTATTTCTCTCTTGCAGAGCCCGGTTGCCAAATTCGAAACGTCCAGCGATTGCGCCCACAGGAAAGCTGCCAGCACGGAAAGCTGTAGCTGGTTTTCACTGTCTCTTGGAACTGCATTCGCTGATAGACAGACATTCGCTTTCTACAAAAGCTTTCATTGGTAAAGGGGCAACACTGTGTATTTCTCGCTCGCAGAGCCCGGCTGCCAAATTCAAAACGTCCAGCGATTGCGCCCACAGGAAAGCTGCCAGCAAGGAAAGCTGTAGCTGGTTTTCATTGTCTCTTGGAACTACATTCGCTGATAGACAGACATTCGCTTTCTGCAAAACCTTGCCTTAGTAAAGGGGCAACACTGTGTATTTCTCTCTCGTAGAGCCCGGCTGCCAAATTCGAAACGTCCAGCGATTGCGCCCACAGGAAAGCTGCCAGCACGGAAAGCTGTAGCTGGTTTTCACTGCCCCTTGGAACTGCATTCGCTGATAGACAGACATTCGCTTTCTGCAAAAGCTTTCGTAGGTAAAGGGGCAACACTGTGTATATCTCTCTCGCAGAGCCCGGTTGCCAAATTCGAAACGTCCAGCGATTGCGCCCACAGGAAAGCTGCCAGCAAGGAAAGCTGTAGCTGGTTTTCACTGTCTCTTGGAACTGCATTCGCTGCTAGACAGACATTCGCTTTCTGCAAAACCTTGCCTTCCTAAAGGGGCAACACTGTGTATTTATCTCTCACAGAGCCCGGTTGCCAAATTCGAAACGTCCAGCGATTGCGCCCACAGGAAAGCTTCCAGCACAGAAAGCTGTAGCTGGTTTTCACTGCCCCTTGGAACTGCATTCGCTGATAGACAGACATTCCCTTACTACAAAAGCTTTCGTTTGTAAAGGGGCAACACTGTGCATTTCTCTCTCGCAGAGCCCGGTTGCCAAATTCGAAACGTCCAGCGATTGCGCCCACAGGAAAGCTGCCAGCACAGAAATCTGTCGCTGGTTTTCACTGCCCCTTGGAACTACATTCGCTGCTAGATAGACATTCACTTTCTACAACAGCTTTCGTTCGTAAAGGGGCAACACTGTGTATTTCTCTCTCGCAGAGCCCGGTTGCCAAATTCGAAACGTCCAGCGATTGCGCCCACAGGAAAGCTTCCAGCACAGAAAGCTGTAGCTGGTTTTCACTGTCTCTTGGAACTACATTCGCTGATAGACAGACATTCGCTTTCTGCAAAAGCTTTCGTTGGTAAACGGGCAACACTGTGTATTTCTCTCTTGCAGAGCCCGGTTGCCAAATTCGAAACGTCCAGCGATTGCGCCCACAGGAAAGCTGCCAGCAAAGAAAAGCTGTAGCTGGTTTTCACTGCCCCTTGGAACTGCATTCGCTGCTAGACAGACATTCGCTTTCTGCAAAAGCTTTCGTAGGTAAAGGGGCAACACTGTGTATTTCTCTCTTGCAGAGCCCGGTTGCCAAATTCGAAACGTCCAGCGATTGCGCCCACAGGAAAGCTGCCAGCACGGAAAGCTGTAGCTGGTTTTCACTGTTTCTTGGAACTACATTCGCTGATAGACAGACATTCACTTTCTACAACAGCTTTCGTTCGTAAAGGGGCAACACTGTGTATTTCTCTCTCGCAGAGCCCGGTTGCCAAATTCGAAACGTCCAGCGATTGCGCCCACAGGAAAGCTTCCAGCACAGAAAGCTGTAGCTGGTTTTCACTGTTTCTTGGAACTACATTCGCTGATAGACAGACATTCGCTTTCTACAAAACCTTGCCTTGGTAAAGTGGCAACACTGTGTATATCCCTCTCGCGGAGCCCGGCTGCCAAATTCGAAACGTCCAGCGACTGCGCCCAGAGGAAAGCTGCCAGCACGGAAATCTCTAGCTGGTTTTCAGTGTCTCTTGGAACTACATTCGCTGATAGACAGACATTCGCTTTCTACAAAAGCTTGCCTTAGTAAAGGGGCAACACTGTGTATTTCTCTCTCGCAGAGCGTGGTTGCCAAATTCGAAACGTCCAGCGATTGCGCCCACAGGAAAGCTACCAGCACGGAAAGCTGTAGCTGGTTTTCACTGCCCCTTGGAACTACAATCGCTGCTAGACAGACATTCGCTTTCTGCAAAACCTTGCCTTCATAAAGGGGCAACACTGTGTATTTCTCTCTCGCAGAGCCCGGTTGCCAAATTCGAAAGGTCCAGCGATTGCGCCCACAGGAAAGCTGCCAGCACGGAAAGCTGTAGCTGGTTTTCATTGTCTCTTGGAACTACATTCGCTGATAGACAGACATTCGCTTTCTGCAAAACCTTGCCTTATTGAAGGGGCAACACTGTGTATTTCTCTCTCGCAGAGCCCGGTTGCCAAATTCGAAACGTCCAGCTATTGCGCCCACAGGAAAGCTGCCAGCAAGGAAAGCTGTAGCTGGTTTTCATTGTCTCTTGGAACTACATTCGCTGATAGACAGACATTCGCTTTCTGCAAAACCTTGCCTTAGTAAAGGGGCAACACTGTGTATTTCTCTCTCGTAGAGCCCGGTTGCCAAATTCGAAACGTCCAGCGGTTGCGCCCACAGGAAAGCTGCCAGCAAGGAAAGCTGTAGCTGGTTTTCACTGCCCCTTGGAACTACATTCGCTGATAGACAGACATTCGCTTTCTGCAAAAGCTTTCGTTGGTACAGGGGCAACACTGTGTATTTCTCTCTCGCAGAGCCCGGTTGCCAAATTCGAAACGTCCAGCGATTGCGCCCACAGGAAAGCTGCCAGCAAGGAAAGCTGTAGCTGGTTTTCACTGTCTCTTGGAACTACATTCGCTGATAGACAGACATTCGCTTTCTACAAAAGCTTGCCTTAGTAAAGGGGCAACACTGTGTATTTCGCTCTCGCAGAGCCTGGTTGCCAAATTCGAAACGTCCAGCGATTGCGCCCACAGGAAAGCTGCCAGCACGGAAAGCTGTAGCTGGTTTTCACTGCCCCTTGGAACTGCATTCGCTGATAGACAGACATTCGCTTTCTGCAAAAGCTTTCGTATGTAAAGGGGCAACACTGTGTATTTCTCTCTCGCAGAGCCCGGTTGCCAAATTCGAAACGTCCAGCGATTGCGCCCACAGGAAAGCTGCCAGCAAGGAAAGCTGTAGCTGGTTTTCACTGTCTCTTGGAACTGCATTCGCTGATAGACAGACATTCGCTTTCTGCAAAACCTTGCCTTCCTAAAGGGGCAACACTGTGTATTTATCTCTCGCAGAGCCCGGTTGCCAAATTCGAAACGTCCAGCGATTGCGCCCGCAGGAAAGCTGCCAGCAAGGAAAGCTGTAGCTGGTTTTCACTGCCCCTTGGAACTGCATTCGCTGATAGACAGACATTCCCTTTCTACAAAAGCTTTCGTTTGTAAAGGGGCAACACTGTGTATTTCTCTCTCGCAGAGCCCGGTTGCCAAATTCGAAACGTCCAGCGATTGCGCCCACAGGAAAGCTGCCAGCAAGGAAAGCTGTAGCTGGTTTTCACTGTCTCTTGGAACTACATTCGCTGATAGACAGACATTCGCTTTCTACAAAAGCTTGCCTTCCTAAAGGGGCAACACAGTGTATTTCTCTCTCGCAGAGCCCGGTTGCCAAATTCGAAACGTCCAGCGATTGCGCCCACAGGAAAGCTGCCAGCAAGGAAAGCTGTAGCTGGTTTTCACTGTCTCTTGGAACTGCATTCGCTGATAGACAGACATTCGCTTTCTGCAAAAGCTTTCGTTGGTAAAGAGGCAACACTGTGTATTTCTCTCTCGCAGAGCCCGGCTGCCAAATTCGAAACGTCCAGCGATTGCGCCCACAGGAAAGCTGCCAGCAAAGAAAAGCTGTAGCTGGTTTTCACTGCCCCTTGGAACTGCATTCGCTGCTAGACAGACATTCGCTTTCTGCAAAAGCTTTCGTAGGTAAAGGGGCAACACTGTGTATTTCTCTCTTGCAGAGCCCGGTTGCCAAATTCGAAACGTCCAGCGATTGCGCCCACAGGAAAGCTGCCAGCACGGAAAGCTGTAGCTGGTTTTCACTGTCTCTTGGAACTGCATTCGCTGATAGACAGACATTCGCTTTCTACAAAAGCTTTCATTGGTAAAGGGGCAACACTGTGTATATCTCTCTCGCAGAGCCCGGTTGCCAAATTCGAAACGTCCAGCGACTGCGCCCACAGGAAAGCTGCCAGCAAGGAAAGCTGTAGCTGGTTTTCATTGTCTCTTGGAACTACATTCGCTGATAGACAGACATTCGCTTTCTGCAAAACCTTGCCTTAGTAAAGGGGCAACACTGTGTATTTCTCTCTCGTAGAGCCCGGCTGCCAAATTCGAAACGTCCAGCGATTGCGCCCACAGGAAAGCTGCCAGCACGGAAAGCTGTAGCTGGTTTTCACTGCCCCTTGGAACTGCATTCGCTGATAGACAGACATTCGCTTTCTGCAAAAGCTTTCGTAGGTAAAGGGGCAACACTGTGTATTTCTCTCTCGCAGAGCCCGGTTGCCAAATTCGAAACGTCCAGCGATTGCGCCCACAGGAAAGCTGCCAGCAAGGAAAGCTGTAGCTGGTTTTCACTGTCTCTTGGAACTGCATTCGCTGCTAGACAGACATTCGCTTTCTGCAAAACCTTGCCTTCCTAAAGGGGCAACACTGTGTATTTATCTCTCACAGAGCCCGGTTGCCAAATTCGAAACGTCCAGCGATTGCGCCCACAGGAAAGCTTCCAGCACAGAAAGCTGTAGCTGGTTTTCACTGCCCCTTGGAACTACATTCGCTGCTAGATAGACATTCACTTTCTACAACAGCTTTCGTTCGTAAAGGGGCAACACTGTGTATTTCTCTCTCGCAGAGCCCGGTTGCCAAATTCGAAACGTCCAGCGATTGCGCCCACAGGAAAGCTTCCAGCACAGAAAGCTGTAGCTGGTTTTCACTGTCTCTTGGAACTACATTCGCTGATAGACAGACATTCGCTTTCTGCAAAACCTTGCCTTCGTAAAGGGGCAACACAGTGTATTTCTCTCTCGCAGAGCCCGGTTGCCAAATTCGAAACGTCCAGCGATTGCGCCCACAGGAAAGCTGCCAGCAAGGAAAGCTGTAGCTGGTTTTCACTGTCTCTTGGAACTACATTCGCTGATAGACAGACATTCGCTTTCTGCAAAAGCTTTCGTTGGTAAACGGGCAACACTGTGTATTTCTCTCTCGCAGAGCCCGGCTGCCAAATTCGAAACGTCCAGCGATTGCGCCCACAGGAAAGCTGCCAGCAAAGATAAGCTGTAGCTGGTTTTCACTGCCCCTTGGAACTGCATTCGCTGATAGACAGACATTCGCTTTCTGCAAAAGCTTTCGTAGGTAAAGGGGCAACACTGTGTATTTCTCTCTTGCAGAGCCCGGTTGCCAAATTCGAAACGTCCAGCGATTGCGCCCACAGGAAAGCTGCCAGCACGGAAAGCTGTAGCTGGTTTTCACTGTTTCTTGGAACTACATTCGCTGATAGACAGACATTCACTTTCTACAACAGCTTTCGTTCGTAAAGGGGCAACACTGTGTATTTCTCTCTCTCAGAGCCCGGTTGCCAAATTCGAAACGTCCAGCGATTGCGCCCACAGGAAAGCTTCCAGCACAGAAAGCTGTAGCTGGTTTTCACTGCTTCTTGGAACTACATTCGCTGATAGACAGACATTCGCTTTCTACAAAAGCTTTCATTGGTAAAGGGGCAACACTGTGTATATCCCTCTCGCGGAGCCCGGCTGCCAAATTCGAAACGTCCAGCGATTGCGCCCAGAGGAAAGCTGCCAGCACAGAAAGCTGTAGCTGGTTTTCACTGCTTCTTGGAACTACATTCGCTGATAGACAGACATTCGCTTTCTGCAAAAGCTTTCGTTGGTACAGGGGCAACACTGTGTATTTCTCTCTCGCAGAGCCCGGTTGCCAAAGTCGAAACGTCCAGCGATTGCGCCCACAGGAAAGCTGCCAGCACAGAAAGCTGTAGCTGGTTTTCACTGTCTCTTGGAACTACATTCGCTGATAGACAGACATTCGCTTTCTACAAAAACTTGCCTTAGTAAAGGGGCAACACTGTGTATTTCTCTCTCGCAGAGCCTGGTTGCCAAATTCGAAACGTCCAGCGATTGCGCCCACAGGAAAGCTGCCAGCACGGAAAGCTGTAGCTGGTTTTCACTGCCCCTTGGAACTGCATTCGCTGCTAGACCGACATTCGCTTTCTGCAAAACCTTGCCTTCGTAAAGGGGCAACACAGTGTATTTCTCTCTCGCAGAGCCCGGTTGCCAAATTCGAAACGTCCAGCGATTGCGCCCACAGGAAAGCTTCCAGCACAGAAAGCTGTAGCTGGTTTTCACTGCCCCTTGGAACTGCATTCGCTGATAGACAGACATTTCCTTTCTACAAAAGCTTTCGTTTGTAAAGGGGCAACACTGTGTATTTCTCTCTCGTAGAGCCCGGCTGCCAAATTCGAAACGTCCAGCGATTGCGCCCACAGGAAAGCTGCCAGCACGGAAAGCTGTAGCTGGTTTTCACTGCCCCTTGGAACTGCATTCGCTGATAGACAGACATTCGCTTTCTGCAAAAGCTTTCGTAGGTAAAGGGGCAACACTGTGTATTTCTCTCTCGCAGAGCCCGGTTGCCAAATTCGAAACGTCCAGCGATTGCGCCCACAGGAAAGCTGCCAGCAAGGAAAGCTGTAGCTGGTTTTCACTGTCTCTTGGAACTGCATTCGCTGCTAGACAGACATTCGCTTTCTGCAAAACCTTGCCTTCCTAAAGGGGCAACACTGTGTATTTATCTCTCACAGAGCCCGGTTGCCAAATTCGAAACGTCCAGCGATTGCGCCCACAGGAAAGCTTCCAGCACAGAAAGCTGTAGCTGGTTTTCACTGCCCCTTGGAACTGCATTCGCTGATAGACAGACATTCCCTTTCTACAAAAGCTTTCGTTTGTAAAGGGGCAACACTGTGCATTTCTCTCTCGCAGAGCCCGGTTGCCAAATTCGAAACGTCCAGCGATTGCGCCCACAGGAAAGCTGCCAGCACAGAAATCTGTCGCTGGTTTTCACTGCCCCTTGGAACTACATTCGCTGCTAGATAGACATTCACTTTCTACAACAGCTTTCGTTCGTAAAGGGGCAACACTGTGTATTTCTCTCTCGCAGAGCCCGGTTGCCAAATTCGAAACGTCCAGCGATTGCGCCCACAGGAAAGCTTCCAGCAAGGAAAGCTGTAGCTGGTTTTCACTGTCTCTTGGAACTACATTCGCTGATAGACAGACATTCGCTTTCTGCAAAACATTGCCTTAGTAAAGGGGCAACACTGTGTATTTCTCTCTCGCAGAGCCCGGCTGCCAAATTCGAAACGTCCAGCGATTGCGCCCACAGGAAAGCTGCCAGCAAAGATAAGCTGTAGCTGGTTTTCACTGCCCCTTGGAACTGCATTCGCTGCTAGACAGACATTCGCTTTCTGCAAAAGCTTTCGTAGGTAAAGGGGCAACACTGTGTATTTCTCTCTTGCAGAGCCCGGTTGCCAAATTCGAAACGTCCAGCGATTGCGCCCACAGGAAAGCTGCCAGCACGGAAAGCTGTAGCTGGTTTTCACTGTTTCTTGGAACTACATTCGCTGATAGACAGACATTCACTTTCTACAACAGCTTTCGTTCGTAAAGGGGCAACACTGTGTATTTCTCTCTCGCAGAGCCCGGTTGCCAAATTCGAAACGTCCAGCGATTGCGCCCACAGGAAAGCTTCCAGCACAGAAAGCTGTAGCTGGTTTTCACTGTTTCTTGGAACTACATTCGCTGATAGACAGACATTCGCTTTCTACAAAAGCTTTCATTGGTAAAGGGGCAACACTGTGTATATCCCTCTCGCGGAGCACGGCTGCCAAATTCGAAACGTCCAGCGATTGCGCCCAGAGGAAAGCTGCCAGCACGGAAATCTCTAGCTGGTTTTCACTGTCTCTTGGAACTACATTCGCTGATAGACAGACATTCGCTTTCTACAAAAGCTTGCCTTAGTAAAGGGGCAACACTGTGTATTTCTCTCTCGCAGAGCCCGGTTGCCAAATTCGAAACGTCCAGCGATTGCGCCCACAGGAAAGCTACCAGCACGGAAAGCTGTAGCTGGTTTTCACTGCCCCTTGGAACTACAATCGCTGCTAGACAGACATTCGCTTTCTGCAAAACCTTGCCTTCGTAAAGGGGCAACACTGTGTATTTCTCTCTCGCAGAGCCCGGTTGCCAAATTCGAAAGGTCCAGCGATTGCGCCCACAGGAAAGCTGCCAGCACGGAAAGCTGTAGCTGGTTTTCATTGTCTCTTGGAACTACATTCGCTGATAGACAGACATTCGCTTTCTGCAAAACCTTGCCTTCGTAAAGGGGCAACACAGTGTATTTCTCTCTCGCAGAGCCCGGTTGCCAAATTCGAAACGACCAGCGATTGCGCCCACAGGAAAGCTGCCAGCACGGAAAGCTGTAGCTGGTTTTCACTGTTTCTTGGAACTGCATTCGCTGATAGACAGACATTCGCTTTCTACAAAAGCTTTCATTGGTAAAGGGGCAACACTGTGTATATCTCTCTCGCAGAGCCCGGCTGCCAAATTCGAAACGTCCAGCGATTGCGCCCACAGGAAAGCTGCCAGCACGGAAAGCTGTAGCTGGTTTTCACAGTCTCTTGGAACTACATTCGCTGCTAGACAGACATTCGCTTTCTGCAAAACCTTGCCTTATTGAAGGGGCAACACTGTGTATTTCTCTCTCGCAGAGCCCGGTTGCCAAATTCGAAACGTCCAGCGATTGCGCCCACAGGAAAGCTGCCAGCACGGAAAGCTGTAGCTGGTTTTCATTGTCTCTTGGAACTACATTCGCTGAAAGACAGACATTCGCTTTCTGCAAAACCTTGCCTTCGTAAAGGGGCAACACTGTGTATTTCTCTCTCGTAGAGTCCGGCTGCCAAATTCGAAACGTCCAGCGATTGCGCCCACAGGAAAGCTGCCAGCACGGAAAGCTGTAGCTGGTTTTCACTGCCCCTTGGAACTGCATTCGCTGATAGACAGACATTCCCTTTCTACAAAAGCTTTCGTTTGTAAAGGGGCAACACTGTGCATTTCTCTCTCGCAGAGCCCGGTTGCCAAATTCGAAACGTCCAGCGATTGCGCCCACAGGAAAGCTGCCAGCACAGAAATCTGTCGCTGGTTTTCACTGCCCCTTGGAACTACATTCGCTGCTAGATAGACATTCACTTTCTACAACAGCTTTCGTTCGTAAAGGGGCAACACTGTGTATTTCTCTCTCGCAGAGCCCGGTTGCCAAATTCGAAACGTCCAGCGATTGCGCCCACAGGAAAGCTTCCAGCACAGAAAGCTGTAGCTGGTTTTCACTGTCTCTTGGAACTACATTCGCTGATAGACAGA
This sequence comes from Mycteria americana, assembly GCF_035582795.1. Lineage (NCBI taxonomy): Eukaryota > Metazoa > Chordata > Aves > Ciconiiformes > Ciconiidae > Mycteria > Mycteria americana. Next base: position 24,080,557 of record NC_134369.1, on the reverse strand, counting down.
CATTCGCTTTCTGCAAAACATTGCCTTAGTAAAGGGGCAACACTGTGTATTTCTCTCTCGTAGAGCCCGGTTGCCAAATTCGAAACGTCCAGCGATTGCGCCCACAGGAAAGCTGCCAGCAAGGAAAGCTGTAGTTGGTTTTCACTGTCTCTTGGAACTACATTCGCTGATAGACAGACATTCGCTTTCTGCAAAAGCTTTCGTTGGTAAACGGGCAACACTGTGTATTTCTCTCTCGCAGAGCCCGGCTGCCAAATTCGAAACGTCCAGCGATTGCGCCCACAGGAAAGCTGCCAGCAAGGAAAGCTGTAGCTGGTTTTCACTGCCCCTTGGAACTGCATTCGCTGATAGACAGACATTCGCTTTCTGCAAAAGCTTTCGTAGGTAAAGGGGCAACACTGTGTATTTCTCTCTTGCAGAGCCCGGTTGCCAAATTCGAAACGTCCAGCGATTGCGCCCACAGGAAAGCTGCCAGCACGGAAAGCTGTAGCTGGTTTTCACTGTTTCTTGGAACTACATTCGCTGATAGACAGACATTCACTTTCTACAACAGCTTTCGTTCGTAAAGGGGCAACACTGTGTATTTCTCTCTCGCAGAGCCCGGTTGCCAAATTCGAAACGTCCAGCGATTGCGCCCACAGGAAAGCTTCCAGCACAGAAAGCTGTAGCTGGTTTTCACTGTTTCTTGGAACTACATTCGCTGATAGACAGACATTCGCTTTCTACAAAAGCTTTCATTGGTAAAGGGGCAACACTGTGTATATCCCTCTCGCGGAGCCCGGCTGCCAAATTCGAAACGTCCAGCGATTGCGCCCAGAGGAAAGCTGCCAGCACGGAAATCTCTAGCTGGTTTTCACTGTCTCTTGGAACTACATTCGCTGATAGACAGACATTCGCTTTCTACAAAAACTTGCCTTAGTAAAGGGGCAACACTGTGTATTTCTCTCTCGCAGAGCCTGGTTGCCAAATTCGAAACGTCCAGCGATTGCGCCCACAGGAAAGCTGCCAGCACGGAAAGCTGTAGCTGGTTTTCACTGCCCCTTGGAACTGCATTCGCTGCTAGACCGACATTCGCTTTCTGCAAAACCTTGCCTTCGTAAAGGGGCAACACAGTGTATTTCTCTCTCGCAGAGCCCGGTTGCCAAATTCGAAACGACCAGCGATTGCGCCCACAGGAAAGCTGCCAGCACGGAAAGCTGTAGCTGGTTTTCACTGTTTCTTGGAACTGCATTCGCTGATAGACAGACATTCGCTTTCTACAAAAGCTTTCATTGGTAAAGGGGCAACACTGTGTATATCTCTCTCGCAGAGCCCGGCTGCCAAATTCGAAACGTCCAGCGATTGCGCCCACAGGAAAGCTGCCAGCACGGAAAGCTGCAGCTGGTTTTCACAGTCTCTTGGAACTACATTCGCTGCTAGACAGACATTCGCTTTCTGCAAAACCTTGCCTTATTGAAGGGGCAACACTGTGTATTTCTCTCTCGCAGAGCCCGGTTGCCAAATTCGAAACGTCCAGCGATTGCGCCCACAGGAAAGCTGCCAGCAAGGAAAGCTGTAGCTGGTTTTCATTGTCTCTTGGAACTACATTCGCTGAAAGACAGACATTCACTTTCTGCAAAACCTTGCCTTAGTAAAGGGGCAACACTGTGTATTTCTCTCTCGTAGAGTCCGGCTGCCAAATTCGAAACGTCCAGCGATTGCGCCCACAGGAAAGCTGCCAGCATGGAAAGCTGTAGCTGGTTTTCACTGCCCCTTGGAACTACATTCGCTGATAGACAGACATTCGCTTTCTGCAAAAGCTTTCGTTGGTACAGGGGCAACACTGTGTATTTCTCTCTCGCAGAGCCCGGTTGCCAAATTCGAAAGGTCCAGCGATTGCGCCCACAGGAAAGCTGCCAGCAAGGAAAGCTGTAGCTGGTTTTCACTGCCCCTTGGAACTGCATTCGCTGATAGACAGACATTCGCTTTCTGCAAAAGCTTTCGTAGGTAAAGGGGCAACACTGTGTATTTCTCTCTCGCAGAGCCCGGTTGCCAAATTCGAAACGTCCAGCGATTGCGCCCACAGGAAAGCTGCCAGCAAGGAAAGCTGTAGCTGGTTTTCACTGTCTCTTGGAACTGCATTCGCTGATAGACAGACATTCGCTTTCTGCAAAACCTTGCCTTCGTAAAGGGGCAACACTGTGTATTTATCTCTCGCAGAGCCCTGTTGCCAAATTCGAAACGTCCAGCGATTGCGCCCACAGGAAAGCTTCCAGCACAGAAAGCTGTAGCTGGTTTTCACTGCCCCTTGGAACTGCATTCGCTGATAGACAGACATTCCCTTTCTACAAAAGCTTTCGTTTGTAAAGGGGCAACACTGTGTATTTCTCTCTCGCAGAGCCCGGTTGCCAAATTCGAAACGTCCAGCGATTGCGCCCACAGGAAAGCTGCCAGCACAGAAATCTGTCGCTGGTTTTCACTGCCCCTTGGAACTACATTCGCTGCTAGATAGACATTCACTTTCTACAACAGCTTTCGTTCGTAAAGGGGCAACACTGTGTATTTCTCTATCGCAGAGCCCGGTTGCCAAATTCGAAACGTCCAGCGATTGCGCCCACAGGAAAGCTACCAGCATGGAAAGCTGTAGCTGGTTTTCACTGCCCCTTGGAACTACAATCGCTGCTAGACAGACATTCGCTTTCTGCAAAAGCTTTCGTTGGTACAGGGGCAACACTGTGTATTTCTCTCTCGCAGAGCCCGGTTGCCAAATTCGAAACGTCCAGCGATTGCGCCCACAGGAAAGCTGCCAGCAAGGAAAGCTGTAGCTGGTTTTCATTGTCTCTTGGAACTACATTCGCTGATAGACAGACATTCGCTTTCTGCAAAACCTTGCCTTATTGAAGGGGCAACACTGTGTATTTCTCTCTCGCAGAGCCCGGTTGCCAAATTCGAAACGTCCAGCTATTGCGCCCACAGGAAAGCTGCCAGCAAGGAAAGCTGTAGCTGGTTTTCATTGTCTCTTGGAACTACATTCGCTGATAGATAGACATTCGCTTTCTGCAAAACCTTGCCTTAGTAAAGGGGCAACACTCTGTATTTCTCTCTCGTAGAGCCCGGCTGCCAAATTCGAAACGTCCAGCGATTGCGCCCACAGGAAAGCTGCCAGCACGGAAAGCTGTAGCTGGTTTTCACTGCCCCTTGGAACTACATTCGCTGATAGACAGACATTCGCTTTCTGCAAAAGCTTTCGTTGGTACAGGGGCAACACTGTGTATTTCTCTCTCGCAGAGCCCGGTTGCCAAATTCGAAACGTCCAGCGATTGCGCCCACAGGAAAGCTGCCAGCACGGAAAGCTGTAGCTGGTTTTCACTGCCCCTTGGAACTGCATTCGCTGATAGACAGACATTCGCTTTCTGCAAAAGCTTTCGTATGTAAAGGGGCAACACTGTGTATTTCTCTCTCGCAGAGCCCGGTTGCCAAATTCGAAACGTCCAGCGATTGCGCCCACAGGAAAGCTGCCAGCAAGGAAAGCTGTAGCTGGTTTTCACTGTCTCTTGGAACTGCATTCGCTGATAGACAGACATTCGCTTTCTGCAAAACCTTGCCTTCCTAAAGGGGCAACACTGTGTATTTATCTCTCGCAGAGCCCGGTTGCCAAATTCGAAACGTCCAGCGATTGCGCCCGCAGGAAAGCTGCCAGCAAGGAAAGCTGTAGCTGGTTTTCACTGCCCCTTGGAACTGCATTCGCTGATAGACAGACATTCCCTTTCTACAAAAGCTTTCGTTTGTAAAGGGGCAACACTGTGTATTTCTCTCTCGCAGAGCCCGGTTGCCAAATTCGAAACGTCCAGCGATTGCGCCCACAGGAAAGCTGCCAGCAAGGAAAGCTGTAGCTGGTTTTCACTGTCTCTTGGAACTACATTCGCTGATAGACAGACATTCGCTTTCTACAAAAGCTTGCCTTCCTAAAGGGGCAACACTGTGTATTTCTCTCTCGCAGAGCCTGGTTGCCAAATTCGAAACGTCCAGCGATTGCGCCCACAGGAAAGCTGCCAGCACGGAAAGCTGTAGCTGGTTTTCACTGCCCCTTGGAACTGCATTCGCTGCTAGACCGACATTCGCTTTCTGCAAAACCTTGCCTTCATAAAGGGGCAACACAGTGTATTTCTCTCTCGCAGAGCCCGGTTGCCAAATTCGAAACGTCCAGCGATTGCGCCCACAGGAAAGCTGCCAGCACTGAAAGCTGTAGCTGGTTTTCACTGTCTCTTGGAACTGCATTCGCTGATAGACAGACATTCGCTTTCTGCAAAAGCTTTCGTTGGTAAAGAGGCAACACTGTGTATTTCTCTCTCGCAGAGCCCGGCTGCCAAATTCGAAACGTCCAGCGATTGCGCCCACAGGAAAGCTGCCAGCAAAGAAAAGCTGTAGCTGGTTTTCACTGCCCCTTGGAACTGCATTCGCTGCTAGACAGACATTCGCTTTCTGCAAAAGCTTTCGTAGGTAAAGGGGCAACACTGTGTATTTCTCTCTTGCAGAGCCCGGTTGCCAAATTCGAAACGTCCAGCGATTGCGCCCACAGGAAAGCTGCCAGCACGGAAAGCTGTAGCTGGTTTTCACTGTCTCTTGGAACTGCATTCGCTGATAGACAGACATTCGCTTTCTACAAAAGCTTTCATTGGTAAAGGGGCAACACTGTGTATTTCTCGCTCGCAGAGCCCGGCTGCCAAATTCGAAACGTCCAGCGATTGCGCCCACAGGAAAGCTGCCAGCAAGGAAAGCTGTAGCTGGTTTTCATTGTCTCTTGGAACTACATTCGCTGATAGACAGACATTCGCTTTCTGCAAAACCTTGCCTTAGTAAAGGGGCAACACTGTGTATTTCTCTCTCGTAGAGCCCGGCTGCCAAATTCGAAACGTCCAGCGATTGCGCCCACAGGAAAGCTGCCAGCACGGAAAGCTGTAGCTGGTTTTCACTGCCCCTTGGAACTGCATTCGCTGATAGACAGACATTCGCTTTCTGCAAAAGCTTTCGTAGGTAAAGGGGCAACACTGTGTATTTCTCTCTCGCAGAGCCCGGTTGCCAAATTCGAAACGTCCAGCGATTGCGCCCACAGGAAAGCTGCCAGCAAAGATAAGCTGTAGCTGGTTTTCACTGCCCCTTGGAACTGCATTCGCTGATAGACAGACATTCGCTTTCTGCAAAACTTGCCTTATTGAAGGGGCAACACTGTGTATTTCTCTCTCGCAGAGCCCGGTTGCCAAATTCGAAACGTCCAGCGATTGCGCCCACAGGAAAGCTGCCAGCAAGGAAAGCTGTAGCTGGTTTTCATTGTCTCTTGGAACTACATTCGCTGATAGACAGACATTCGCTTTCTGCAAAAGCTTTCATTGGTAAAGGGGCAACACTGTATATTTCTCTCTCGTAGAGCCCGGTTGCCAAATTCGAAACGTCGAGCGGTTGCGCCCACAGGAAAGCTGCCAGCAAGGAAAGCTGTAGCTGGTTTTCACTGCCCCTTGGAACTACATTTGCTGATAGACAGACATTCGCTTTCTGCAAAAGCTTTCGTTGGTACAGGGGAAACACTGTGTATTTCTCTCTCGCAGAGCCCGGTTGCCAAATTCGAAACGTCCAGCGATTGCGCCCACAGGAAAGCTGCCAGCAAGGAAAGCTGTAGCTGGTTTTCACTGTCTCTTGGAACTGCATTCGCTGATAGACAGACATTCGCTTTCTACAAAAGCTTGCCTTAGTAAAGGGGCAACACTGTGTATTTCTCTCTCGCAGAGCCTGGTTGCCAAATTCGAAACGTCCAGCGATTGCGCCCACAGGAAAGCTGCCAGCAAGGAAAGCTGTAGCTGGTTTTCACTGCCCCTTGGAACTACAATCGCTGCTAGACAGACATTCGCTTTCTGCAAAACCTTGCCTTAGTAAAGGGGCAACACTGTGTATTTCTCTCTCGCAGAGCCCGGTTGCCAAATTCGAAACGTCCAGCGATTGCGCCCACAGGAAAGCTGCCAGCACGGAAAGCTGTAGCTGGTTTTCACTGCCCCTTGGAACTGCATTCGCTGATAGACAGACATTCGCTTTCTGCAAAACTTGCCTTATTGAAGGGGCAACACTGTGTATTTCTCTCTCGCAGAGCCCGGTTGCCAAATTCGAAACGTCCAGCGATTGCGCCCACAGGAAAGCTGCCAGCAAGGAAAGCTGTAGCTGGTTTTCATTGTCTCTTGGAACTACATTCGCTGATAGACAGACATTCGCTTTCTGCAAAAGCTTTCATTGGTAAAGGGGCAACACTGTGTATTTCTCTCTCGTAGAGCCCGGTTGCCAAATTCGAAACGTCCAGCGGTTGCGCCCACAGGAAAGCTGCCAGCAAGGAAAGCTGTAGCTGGTTTTCACTGTCTCTTGGAACTACATTCGCTGATAGACAGACATTCGCTTTCTGCAAAAGCTTTCGTTGGTACAGGGGCAACACTGTGTATTTCTCTCTCGCAGAGCCCGGTTGCCAAATTCGAAACGTCCAGCGATTGCGCCCACAGGAAAGCTGCCAGCAAGGAAAGCTGTAGCTGGTTTTCACTGCCCCTTGGAACTACATTTGCTGATAGACAGACATTCGCTTTCTGCAAAAGCTTTCGTTGGTACAGGGGCAACACTGTGTATTTCTCTCTCGCAGAGCCCGGTTGCCAAATTCGAAACGTCCAGCGATTGCGCCCACAGGAAAGCTGCCAGCAAGGAAAGCTGTAGCTGGTTTTCACTGTCTCTTGGAACTACATTCGCTGATAGACAGACATTCGCTTTCTACAAAAGCTTGCCTTAGTAAAGGGGCAACACTGTGTATTTCTCTCTCGCAGAGCCTGGTTGCCAAATTCGAAACGTCCAGCGATTGCGCCCACAGGAAAGCTACCAGCACGGAAAGCTGTAGCTGGTTTTCACTGCCCCTTGGAACTACATTCGCTGCTAGACAGACATTCGCTTTCTGCAAAACCTTGCCTTCGTCAAGGGGCAACACTCTGTATTTCTCTCTCGCAGAGCCCGGTTGCCAAAATCGAAACGTCCAGCGATTGCGCCCACAGGAAAGCTGCCAGCAAGGAAAGCTGTAGCTGGTTTTCATTGCCTCTTGGAACTACATTCGCTGATAGACAGACATTCGCTTTCTGCAAAACCTTGCCTTAGTAAAGGGGCAACACTCTGTATTTCTCTCTCGCAGAGCCCGGTTGCCAAAATCGAAACGTCCAGCGATTGCGCCCACAGGAAAGCTGCCAGCACGGAAAGCTGTAGCTGGTTTTCACTGCCCCTTGGAACTACATTCGCTGATAGACAGACATTCGCTTTCTACAAAAGCTTTCGTTGGTACAGGGGCAACACTGTGTATTTCTCTCTCGCAGAGCCCGGTTGCCAAATTCGAAACGTCCAGCGATTGCGCCCACAGGAAAGCTGCCAGCAAGGAAAGCTGTAGCTGGTTTTCATTGTCTCTTGGAACTACATTCGCTGATAGACAGACATTCGCTTTCTGCAAAAGCTTTCATTGGTAAAGGGGCAACACTGTGTATTTCTCTCTCGTAGAGCCCGGTTGCCAAATTCGAAACGTCCAGCGGTTGCGCCCACAGGAAAGCTGCCAGCAAGGAAAGCTGTAGCTGGTTTTCACTGCCCCTTGGAACTACATTCGCTGATAGACAGACATTCGCTTTCTGCAAAAGCTTTCGTTGGTACAGGGGCAACACTGTGTATTTCTCTCTCGCAGAGCCCGGTTGCCAAATTCGAAACGTCCAGCGATTGCGCCCACAGGAAAGCTGCCAGCAAGGAAAGCTGTAGCTGGTTTTCACTGTCTCTTGGAACTACATTCGCTGATAGACAGACATTCGCTTTCTACAAAAGCTTGCCTTAGTAAAGGGGCAACACTGTGTATTTCTCTCTCGCAGAGCGTGGTTGCCAAATTCGAAACGTCCAGCGATTGCGCCCACAGGAAAGCTGCCAGCACGGAAAGCTGTAGCTGGTTTTCACTGCCCCTTGGAACTGCATTCGCTGCTAGACAGACATTCGCTTTCTGCAAAACCTTGCCTTATTGAAGGGGCAACACTGTGTATTTCTCTCTCGCAGAGCCCGGTTGCCAAATTCGAAACTTCCAGCGATTGCGCCCACAGGAAAGCTGCCAGCAAGGAAAGCTGTAGCTGGTTTTCATTGTCTCTTGGAACTACATTCGCTGATAGACAGACATTCGCTTTCTGCAAAGGCTTGCCTTAGTAAAGGGGCAACACTGTGTATTTCTCTCTCGCAGAGCCCGGTTGCCAAATTCGAAAGGTCCAGCGATTGCGCCCACAGGAAAGCTGCCAGCAAGGAAAGCTCTAGCTGGTTTTCTCTGTCTCTAGGAACTGCATTCGCTGCTAGACAGACATTCGCTTTCTGCAAAAGCTTGCCTTCGTAAAGGGGCAACACTGTGTATTTCTCTCTCGCAGAGCCCGGTTGCCAAATTCGAAACGTCCAGCGATTGCGCCCACAGGAAAGCTGCCAGCACAGAAATCTGTCGCTGGTTTTCACTGCCCCTTGGAACTACATTCGCTGCTAGATAGACATTCACTTTCTACAACAGCTTTCGTTCATAAAGGGGCAACACTGTGTATTTCTCTCTCGCAGAGCCCGGTTGCCAAATTCGAAACGTCCAGCGATTGCGCCCACAGGAAAGCTTCCAGCACAGAAAGCTGTAGCTGGTTTTCACTTTCTCTTGGAACTGCATTCGCTGATAGACAGACATTCGCTTTCTGCAAAACATTGCCTTAGTAAAGGGGCAACACTGTGTATTTCTCTCTCGTAGAGCCCGGTTGCCAAATTCGAAACGTCCAGCGGTTGCGCCCACAGGAAAGCTGCCAGCAAGGAAAGCTGTAGCTGGTTTTCACTGCCCCTTGGAACTACATTCGCTGATAGACAGACATTCGCTTTCTACAAAAGCTATCGTTGGTACAGGGGCAACACTGTGTATTTCTCTCTCGCAGAGCCCGGTTGCCAAATTCGAAACGTCCAGCGATTGCGCCCACAGAAAAGCTGCCAGCAAGGAAAGCTGTAGCTGGTTTTCACTGTTTCTTGGAACTGCATTCGCTGATAGACAGACATTCGCTTTCTACAAAAGCTTTCATTGGTAAAGGGGCAACACTGTGTATATCTCTCTCGCAGAGCCCGGCTGCCAAATTCGAAACGTCCAGCGATTGCGCCCACAGGAAAGCTGCCAGCACGGAAAGCTGTAGCTGGTTTTCACAGTCTCTTGGTACTACATTCGCTGCTAGACAGACATTTGCTTTCTGCAAAACCTTGCCTTATTGAAGGGGCAACACTGTGTATTTCTCTCTCGCAGAGCCCGATTGCCAAATTCGAAACGTCCAGCGATTGCGCCCACAGGAAAGCTGCCAGCAAGGAAAGCTGTAGCTGGTTTTCACTGTCTCTTGGAACTACATTCGCTGATAGACAGACATTCGCTTTCTACAAAAGCTTGCCTTAGTAAAGGGGCAACACTGTGTATTTCTCTCTCGCAGAGCCTGGTTGCCAAATTCGAAACGTCCAGCGATTGCGCCCACAGGAGAGCTGCCAGCACGGAAAGCTGTAGCTGGTTTTCACTGCCCCTTGGAACTGCATTCGCTGCTAGACAGACATTCGCTTTCTGCAAAACCTTGCCTTCGAAAAGGGGCAACACAGTGTATTTCTCTCTCGCAGAGCCCGGTTGCCAAATTCGAAACGTCCACCGATTGCGCCCACAGGAAAGCTGCCAGCACGGAAAGCTGTAGCTGGTTTTCACTGTTTCTTGGAACTGCATTCGCTGATAGACAGACATTCGCTTTCTACAAAAGCTTTCATTGGTAAAGGGGCAACACTGTGTATATCTCTCTCGCAGAGCCCGGCTGCCAAATTCGAAACGTCCAGCGATTGCGCCCACAGGAAAGCTGCCAGCACGGAAAGCTGTAGCTGGTTTTCACAGTCTCTTGGAACTACATTCGCTGCTAGACAGACATTCGCTTTCTGCAAAACCTTGCCTTATTGAAGGGGCAACACTGTGTATTTCTCTCTCGCAGAGCCCGATTGCCAAATTCGAAACTTCCAGCGATTGCGCCCACAGGAAAGCTGCCAGCAAGGAAAGCTGTAGCTGGTTTTCATTGTCTCTTGGAACTACATTCGCTGATAGACAGACATTCGCTTTCTGCAAAGGCTTGCCTTAGTAAAGGGGCAACACTGTGTATTTCTCTCTCGCAGAGCCCGGTTGCCAAATTCGAAAGGTCCAGCGATTGCGCCCACAGGAAAGCTGCCAGCAAGGAAAGCTGTAGCTGGTTTTCACTGTCTCTAGGAACTGCATTCCCTGCTAGACAGACATTCGCTTTCTGCAAAAGCTTGCCTTAGTAAAGGGGCAACACTGTGTATTTCTCTCTCGCAGAGCCCGGTTGCCAAATTCGAAACGTCCAGCGATTGCGCCCACAGGAAAGCTTCCAGCACAGAAAGCTGTAGCTGGTTTTCACTGCCCCTTGGAACTGCATTCGCTGATAGACAGACATTCCCTTTCTACAAAAGCTTTCGTTTGTAAAGGGGCAACACTGTGTATTTCTCTCTCGCAGAGCCCGGTTGCCAAATTCGAAACGTCCAGCGATTGCGCCCACAGGAAAGCTGCCAGCACAGAAATCTGTCGCTGGTTTTCACTGCCCCTTGGAACTACATTCGCTGCTAGATAGACATTCACTTTCTACAACAGCTTTCGTTCGTAAAGGGGCAACACTGTGTATTTCTCTCTCGCAGAGCCCGGTTGCCAAATTCGAAACGTCCAGCGATTGCGCCCACAGGAAAGCTTCCAGCACAGAAAGCTGTAGCTGGTTTTCACTGTCTCTTGGAACTGCATTCGCTGATAGACAGACATTCGCTTTCTGCAAAACATTGCCTTAGTAAAGGGGCAACACTGTGTATTTCTCTCTCGTAGAGCCCGGTTGCCAAATTGGAAACGTCCAGCGATTGCGCCCACAGGAAAGCTGCCAGCAAGGAAAGCTGTAGCTGGTTTTCACTGTCTCTTGGAACTGCATTCGCTGATAGACAGACATTCGCTTTCTGCAAAAGCTTTCATTGGTAAAGGGGCAACACTGTGTATTTCTCTCTCGCAGAGCCCGGCTGCCAAATTCGAAACGTCCAGCGATTGCGCCCACAGGAAAGCTGCCAGCAAAGAAAAGCTGTAGCTGGTTTTCACTGCCCCTTGGAACTGCATTCGCTGCTAGACAGACATTCGCTTTCTGCAAAAGCTTTCATTGGTAAAGGGGCAACACTGTGTATATCTCTCTCGCAGAGCCCGGCTGCCAAATTCGAAACGTCCAGCGATTGCGCCCAGAGGAAAGCTGCCAGCACGGAAATCTCTAGCTGGTTTTCACTGTCTCTTGGAGCTACATTCGCTGCTAGACAGACATTCGCTTTCTGCAAAACCTTGCCTTATTGAAGGGGCAACACTGTGTATTTCTCTCTCGTAGAGCCCGGTTGCCAAATTCGAAACGTCCAGCGATTGCGCCCACAGGAAAGCTGCCAGCACGGAAAGCTGTAGCTGGTTTTCACTGCCCCTTGGAACTGCATTCGCTGATAGACAGACATTCGCTTTCTGCAAAACCTTGCCTTCGTAAAGGGGCAACACTGTGTATTTCTCTCTCGCAGAGCCCGGTTGCCAAAATCGAAACGTCCAGCGATTGCGCCCACAGGAAAGCTGCCAGCAAGGAAAACTTTAGCTGGTTTTCATTGTCTCTTGGAACTACATTCGCTGATAGACAGACATTCGCTTTCTGCAAAACCTTGCCTTATTGAAGGGGCAACACTGTGTATTTCTCTCTCGCAGAGCCCGGTTGCCAAATTCGAAACGTCCAGCGATTGCGCCCACAGGAAAGCTGCCAGCAAGGAAAGCTGTAGCTGGTTTTCATTGTCTCTTGGAACTACATTCGCTGATAGACAGACATTCGCTTTCTACAAAAGCTTGCCTTAGTAAAGGGGCAACACTGTGTATTTCTCTCTCGCAGAGCCTGGTTGCCAAATTCGAAACGTCCAGCGATTGCGCCCACATGAAAGCTGCCAGCACGGAAAGCTGTAGCTGGTTTTCACTGCCCCTTGGAACTACATTCGCTGCTAGACAGACATTCGCTTTCTGCAAAACCTTGCCTTCGTTAAGGGGCAACACAGTGTATTTCTCTCTCGCAGAGCCCGGTTGCCAAATTCGAAACGTCCAGCGATTGCGCCCACAGGAAAGCTGCCAGCACGGAAAGCTGTAGCTGGTTTTCACAGTCTCTTGGAACTGCATTCGCTGATAGACAGACATTCGCTTTCTGCAAAACATTGCCTTATTGAAGGGGCAACACTGTGTATTTCTCTCTCGCAGAGCCCGGTTGCCAAATTCGAAACGTCCAGCGATTGCGCCCACAGGAAAGCTGCCAGCAAGGAAAGCTGTAGCTGGTTTTCACTGCCCCTTGGAACTGCATTCGCTGCTAGACAGACATTCGCTTTCTACAAAAGCTTTCGTTTGTAAAGGGGCAACACTGTGTATTTCTCTCTCGCAGAGCCCGGTTGCCAATTTCGAAAGGTCCAGCGATTGCGCCCACAGGAAAGCTGCCAGCACAGAAATCTGTAGCTGGTTTTCACTGCCCCTTGGAACTGCATTCGCTGATACACAGACATTCGCTTTCTGCAAAACCTTGCCTTGGTAAAGGGGCAACACTGTGTATTTCTCTCTTGCAGAGCCCGGTTGCCAAATTCGAAACGTCCAGCGATTGCGCCCACAGGAAAGCTGCCAGCAAGGAAAGCTGTAGCTGGTTTTCACTGTCTCTTGGAACTACATTCGCTGCTAGACAGACATTCGTTTTCTGCAAAACCTTGCCTTCGTAAAGGGGCAACACTGTGTATTTCTCTCTCGCAGAGCCCGGTTGCCAAATTCGAAACGTCCAGCGATTGCGCCCACAGGAAAGCTTCCAGCACAGAAAGCTGTAGCTGGTTTTCACTGCCCCTTGGAACTGCATTCGCTGATAGACAGACATTCCCTTTCTACAAAAGCTTTCGTTTATAAAGGGGCAACACTGTGTATTTCTCTCTCGCAGAGCCCGGTTGCCAAATTCGAAACGTCCAGCGATTGCGCCCACAGGAAAGCTGCCAGCACAGAAATCTGTAGCTGGTTTTCACTGTCTCTTGGAACTACATTCGCTGCTAGATAGACATTCACTTTCTACAACAGCCTTCGTTCGTAAAGGGGCAAAACTGTGTATTTCTCTCTCGCAGAGCCCGGTTGCCAAATTCGAAACGTCCAGCGATTGCGCCCACAGGAAAGCTGCCAGCAAGGAAAGCTGTAGCTGGTTTTCACTGCCCCTTGGAACTACATTTGCTGATAGACAGACATTCGCTTTCTGCAAAAGCTTTCGTTGGTACAGGGGCAACACTGTGTATTTCTCTCTCGCAGAGCCCGGTTGCCAAATTCGAAACGTCCAGCGATTGCGCCCACAGGAAAGCTGCCAGCAAGAAATCTGTAGCTGGTTTTCACTGTTTCTTGGAACTACATTCGCTGATAGACAGACATTCGCTTTCTACAAAAGCTTGCCTTATTGAAGGGGCAACACTGTGTATTTCTCTCTCGCAGAGCCCGGTTGCCAAATTCGAAACGTCCAGCGATTGCGCCCACAGGAAAGCTGCCAGCAAGGAAAGCTGTAGCTGGTTTTCATTGTCTCTTGGAACTACATTCGCTGATAGACAGACATTCGCTTTCTGCAAAACCTTGCCTTAGTAAAGGGGCAACACTGTGTATTTCTCTCTCGTAGAGCCCGGTTGCCAAATTCGAAACGTCCAGCGGTTGCGCCCACAGGAAAGCTGCCAGCAAGGAAAGCTGTAGCTGGTTTTCACTGCCCCTTGGAACTACATTCGCTGATAGACAGACATTCGCTTTCTGCAAAAGCTTTCGTTGGTACAGGGGCAACACTGTGTATTTCTCTCTCGCAGAGCCCGGTTGCCAAATTCGAAACGTCCAGCGATTGCGCCCACAGGAAAGCTGCCAGCAAGGAAAGCTGTAGCTGGTTTTCACTGCCCCTTGGAACTGCATTCGCTGATAGACAGACATTCGCTTTCTACAAAAGCTTGCCTTAGTAAAGGGGCAACACTGTGTATTTCTCTCTCGCAGAGCCTGGTTGCCAAATTCGAAACGTCCAGCGATTGCGCCCACAGGAAAGCTGCCAGCACGGAAAGCTGTAGCTGGTTTTCACTGCCCCTTGGAACTGCATTCGCTGCTAGACCGACATTCGATTTCTGCAAAACCTTGCCTTCGTAAAGGGGCAACACAGTGTATTTCTCTCTCGCAGAGCCCGGTTGCCAAATTCGAAACGTCCAGCGATTGCGCCCATAGGAAAGCTTCCAGCACAGAAAGCTGTAGCTGGTTTTCACTGCCCCTTGGAACTGCATTCGCTGATAGACAGACATTCCCTTTCTACAAAAGCTTTCGTTTGTAAAGGGGCAACACTGTGTATTTCTCTCTCGCAGAGCCTGGTTGCCAAATTCGAAACGTCCAGCGATTGCGCCCACAGGAAAGCTGCCAGCAAGGAAAGCTGTAGCTGGTTTTCACTGTCTCTTGGAACTACATTCGCTGATAGACAGACATTCGCTTTCTACAAAAGCTTGACTTAGTTAAGGGGCAACACTCTGTATTTCTCTCTCGTAGAGCCCGGTTGCCAAATTCGAAACGTCCAGCGATTGCGCCCACAGGAAAGCTGCCAGCACGGAAAGCTGTAGCTGGTTTTCACTGCCCCTTGGAACTACATTCGCTGATAGACAGACATTCGCTTTCTGCAAAAGCTTTCGTTGGTACAGGGGCAACACTGTGTATTTCTCTCTCGCAGAGCCCAGTTGCCAAATACGAAACGTCCAGCGATTGCGCCCACAGGAAAGCTGCCAGCACGGAAAGCTGTAGCTGGTTTTCACTGCCCCTTGGAACTGCATTCGCTGATAGACAGACATTCGCTTTCTGCAAAACCTTGCCTTCGTAAAGGGGCAACACTGTGTATTTCTCTCTCGCAGAGCCCGGTTGCCAAATTCGAAACGTCCAGCGATTGCGCCCACAGGAAAGCTGCCAGCACGGAAAGCTGTAGCTGGTTTTCACTGCCCCTTGGAACTACATTCGCTGATAGACAGACATTCGCTTTCTGCAAAAGCTTTCGTTGGTACAGGGGCAACACTGTGTATTTCTCTCTCGCAGAGCCCAGTTGCCAAATACGAAACGTCCAGCGATTGCGCCCACAGGAAAGCTGCCAGCACGGAAAGCTGTAGCTGGTTTTCACTGCCCCTTGGAACTGCATTCGCTGATAGACAGACATTCGCTTTCTGCAAAACCTTGCCTTCGTAAAGGGGCAACACTGTGTATTTCTCTCTCGCAGAGCCCGGTTGCCAAATTCGAAACGTCCAGCGATTGCGCCCACAGGAAAGCTGCCAGCAAGGAAAGTTTTAGCTGGTTTTCACTGTCTCTTGGAACTACATTCGCTGATAATCAGACATTCGCTTTCTGCAACAGCTTTCGTAGGTAAAGGGGCAACACTGTGTATTTCTCTCTCGCAGAGCCCGGTTGCCAAATTCGAAAGGTCCAGCGATTGCGCCCACAGGAAAGCTGCCAGCACGGAAAGCTGTAGCTGGTTTTCACTGTCTCTTGGAACTACATTCGCTGATAATCAGACATTCGCTTTCTGCAAAAGCTTTCGTAGGTAAAGGGGCAACACTGTGTATTTCTCTCTCGTAGAGCCCGGTTGCCAAATTCGAAACGTCCAGCGATTGCGCCCACAGGAAAGCTGCCAGCAAGGAAAGCTGTAGCTGGTTTTCACTGTCTCTTGGAACTGCATTCGCTGCTAGACAGACATTCGTTTTCTGCAAAACCTTGCCTTCGTAAAGGGGCAACACTGTGTATTTCTCTCTCGCAGAGCCCGGTTGCCAAATTCGAAACGTCCAGCGATTGCGCCCACAGGAAAGCTTCCAGCACAGAAAGCTGTAGCTGGTTTTCACTGCCCCTTGGAACTGCATTCGCTGATAGACAGACATTCCCTTTCTACAAAAGCTTTCGTTTATAAAGGGGCAACACTGTGTATTTCTCTCTCGCAGAGCCCGGTTGCCAAATTCGAAACGTCCAGCGATTGCGCCCACAGGAAAGCTGCCAGCACAGAAATCTGTAGCTGGTTTTCACTGTCTCTTGGAACTACATTCGCTGCTAGATAGACATTCACTTTCTACAACAGCTTTCGTTCGTAAAGGGGCAAAACTGTGTATTTCTCTCTCGCAGAGCCCGGTTGCCAAATTCGAAACGTCCAGCGATTGCGCCCACAGGAAAGCTGCCAGCAAGGAAAGCTGTAGCTGGTTTTCACTGCCCCTTGGAACTACATTTGCTGATAGACAGACATTCGCTTTCTGCAAAAGCTTTCGTTGGTACAGGGGCAACACTGTGTATTTCTCTCTCGCAGAGCCCGGTTGCCAAATTCGAAACGTCCAGTGATTGCGCCCACAGGAAAGCTGCCAGCAAGGAAAGCTGTAGCTGGTTTTCATTGTCTCTTGGAACTACATTCGCTGATAGACAGACATTCGCTTTCTGCAAAACCTTGCCTTAGTAAAGGGGCAACACTGTGTATTTCTCTCTCGTAGAGCCCGGTTGCCAAATTCGAAACGTCCAGCGGTTGCGCCCACAGGAAAGCTGCCAGCAAGGAAAGCTGTAGCTGGTTTTCACTGCCCCTTGGAACTACATTCGCTGATAGACAGACATTCGCTTTCTGCAAAAGCTTTCGTTGGTACAGGGGCAACACTGTGTATTTCTCTCTCGCAGAGCCCGGTTGCCAAATTCGAAACGTCCAGCGATTGCGCCCACAGGAAAGCTGCCAGCAAGGAAAGCTGTAGCTGGTTTTCACTGCCCCTTGGAACTGCATTCGCTGATAGACAGACATTCCCTTTCTACAAAAGCTTTCGTTTGTAAAGGGGCAACACTGTGTATTTCTCTCTCGCAGAGCCTGGTTGCCAAATTCGAAACGTCCAGCGATTGCGCCCACAGGAAAGCTGCCAGCAAGGAAAGCTGTAGCTTGTTTTCACTGTCTCTTGGAACTACATTCGCTGATAGACAGACATTCGCTTTCTACAAAAGCTTGACTTAGTAAAGGGGCAACACTCTGTATTTCTCTCTCGTAGAGCCCGGTTGCCAAATTCGAAACGTCCAGCGATTGCGCCCACAGGAAAGCTGCCAGCACGGAAAGCTGTAGCTGGTTTTCACTGCCCCTTGGAACTACATTCGCTGATAGACAGACATTCGCTTTCTGCAAAAGCTTTCGTTGGTACAGGGGCAACACTGTGTATTTCTCTCTCGCAGAGCCCAGTTGCCAAATACGAAACGTCCAGCGATTGCGCCCACAGGAAAGCTACCAGCACGGAAAGCTGTAGCTGGTTTTCACTGCCCCTTGGAACTACATTCGCTGATAGACAGACATTCGCTTTCTGCAAAACCTTGCCTTCGTAAAGGGGCAACACTGTGTATTTCTCTCTCGCAGAGCCCGGTTGCCAAATTCGAAACGTCCAGCGATTGCGCCCACAGGAAAGCTGCCAGCAAGGAAAGTTTTAGCTGGTTTTCACTGTCTCTTGGAACTACATTCGCTGATAGACAGACATTCGCTTTCTGCAACAGCTTTCGTAGGTAAAGGGGCAACACTGTGTATTTCTCTCTTGCAGAGCCCGGTTGCCAAATTCGAAAGGTCCAGCGATTGCGCCCACAGGAAAGCTGCCAGCACGGAAAGCTGTAGCTGGTTTTCACTGTCTCTTGGAACTACATTCGCTGATAATCAGACATTCGCTTTCTGCAAAAGCTTTCGTAGGTAAAGGGGCAACACTGTGTATTTCTCTCTCGTAGAGCCCGGTTGCCAAATTCGAAACGTCCAGCGATTGCGCCCACAGGAAAGCTGCCAGCAAGGAAAGCTGTAGCTGGTTTTCACTGTCTCTTGGAACTGCATTCGCTGCTAGACAGACATTCGTTTTCTGCAAAACCTTGCCTTCGTAAAGGGGCAACACTGTGTATTTCTCTCTCGCAGAGCCCGGTTGCCAAATTCGAAACGTCCAGCGATTGCGCCCACAGGAAAGCTTCCAGCACAGAAAGCTGTAGCTGGTTTTCACTGCCCCTTGGAACTGCATTCGCTGATAGACAGACATTCCCTTTCTACAAAAGCTTTCGTTTATAAAGGGGCAACACTGTGTATTTCTCTCTCGCAGAGCCCGGTTGCCAAATTCGAAACGTCCAGCGATTGCGCCCACAGGAAAGCTGCCAGCACAGAAATCTGTAGCTGGTTTTCACTGTCTCTTGGAACTACATTCGCTGCTAGATAGACATTCACTTTCTACAACAGCTTTCGTTCGTAAAGGGGCAACACTGTGTATTTCTCTCTCGCAGAGCCCGGTTGCCAAATTCGAAACGTCCAGCGATTGCGCCCACAGGAAAGCTGCCAGCAAGGAAAGCTGTAGCTGGTTTTCACTGTCTCTTGGAACTGCATTCGTTGCTAGACAGACATTCGCTTTCTGCAAAACCTTGCCTTCCTAAAGGGGCAACACTGTGTATTTATCTCTCGCAGAGCCCGGTTGCCAAATTCGAAACGTCCAGCGATTGCGCCCACAGGAAAGCTGCCAGCAAGGAAAGCTGTAGCTGGTTTTCACTGCCCCTTGGAACTGCATTCGCTGATAGACAGACATTCGCTTTCTACCAAAGCTTGCCTTAGTAAAGGGGCAACACTGTGTATTTCTCTCTCGCAGAGCCTGGTTGCCAAATTCGAAACGTCCAGCGATTGCGCCCACAGGAAAGCTGCCAGCACGGAAAGCTGTAGCTGGTTTTCACTGCCCCTTGGAACTGCATTCGCTGCTAGACCGACATTCGCTTTCTGCAAAACCTTGCCTTCGTAAAGGGGCAACACAGTGTATTTCTCTCTCGCAGAGCCCGGTTGCCAAATTCGAAACGTCCAGCGATTGCGCCCATAGGAAAGCTTCCAGCACAGAAAGCTGTAGCTGGTTTTCACTGCCCCTTGGAACTGCATTCGCTGATAGACAGACATTCCCTTTCTACAAAAGCTTTCGTTTGTAAAGGGGCAACACTGTGTATTTCTCTCTCGCAGAGCCTGGTTGCCAAATTCGAAACGTCCAGCGATTGCGCCCACAGGAAAGCTGCCAGCAAGGAAAGCTGTAGCTGGTTTTCACTGTCTCTTGGAACTGCATTCGCTGATAGACAGACATTCGCTTTCTACAAAAGCTTGACTTAGTAAAGGGGCAACACTCTGTATTTCTCTCTCGTAGAGCCCGGTTGCCAAATTCGAAACGTCCAGCGATTGCGCCCACAGGAAAGCTGCCAGCACGGAAAGCTGTAGCTGGTTTTCACTGCCCCTTGGAACTACATTCGCTGATAGACAGACATTCGCTTTCTGCAAAAGCTTTCGTTGGTACAGGGGCAACACTGTGTATTTCTCTCTCGCAGAGCCCAGTTGCCAAATACGAAACGTCCAGCGATTGCGCCCACAGGAAAGCTACCAGCACGGAAAGCTGTAGCTGGTTTTCACTGCCCCTTGGAACTACATTCGCTGATAGACAGACATTCGCTTTCTGCAAAACCTTGCCTTCGTAAAGGGGCAACACTGTGTATTTCTCTCTCGCAGAGCCCGGTTGCCAAATTCGAAACGTCCAGCGATTGCGCCCACAGGAAAGCTGCCAGCAAGGAAAGTTTTAGCTGGTTTTCACTGTCTCTTGGAACTACATTCGCTGATAGACAGACATTCGCTTTCTGCAACAGCTTTCGTAGGTAAAGGGGCAACACTGTGTATTTCTCTCTTGCAGAGCCCGGTTGCCAAATTCGAAAGGTCCAGCGATTGCGCCCACAGGAAAGCTGCCAGCACGGAAAGCTGTAGCTGGTTTTCACTGTCTCTTGGAACTACATTCGCTGATAATCAGACATTCGCTTTCTGCAAAAGCTTTCGTAGGTAAAGGGGCAACACTGTGTATTTCTCTCTCGTAGAGCCCGGTTGCCAAATTCGAAACGTCCAGCGATTGCGCCCACAGGAAAGCTGCCAGCAAGGAAAGCTGTAGCTGGTTTTCACTGTCTCTTGGAACTGCATTCGCTGCTAGACAGACATTCGTTTTCTGCAAAACCTTGCCTTCGTAAAGGGGCAACACTGTGTATTTCTCTCTCGCAGAGCCCGGTTGCCAAATTCGAAACGTCCAGCGATTGCGCCCACAGGAAAGCTTCCAGCACAGAAAGCTGTAGCTGGTTTTCACTGCCCCTTGGAACTGCATTCGCTGATAGACAGACATTCCCTTTCTACAAAAGCTTTCGTTTATAAAGGGGCAACACTGTGTATTTCTCTCTCGCAGAGCCCGGTTGCCAAATTCGAAACGTCCAGCGATTGCGCCCACAGGAAAGCTGCCAGCACAGAAATCTGTAGCTGGTTTTCACTGTCTCTTGGAACTACATTCGCTGCTAGATAGACATTCACTTTCTACAACAGCTTTCGTTCGTAAAGGGGCAACACTGTGTATTTCTCTCTCGCAGAGCCCGGTTGCCAAATTCGAAACGTCCAGCGATTGCGCCCACAGGAAAGCTGCCAGCAAGGAAAGCTGTAGCTGGTTTTCACTGTCTCTTGGAACTGCATTCGTTGCTAGACAGACATTCGCTTTCTGCAAAACCTTGCCTTCCTAAAGGGGCAACACTGTGTATTTATCTCTCGCAGAGCCCGGTTGCCAAATTCGAAACGTCCAGCGATTGCGCCCACAGGAAAGCTGCCAGCAAGGAAAGCTGTAGCTGGTTTTCACTGCCCCTTGGAACTGCATTCGCTGCTAGACAGACATTCGCTTTCTACCAAAGCTTGCCTTAGTAAAGGGGCAACACTGTGTATTTCTCTCTCGCAGAGCCTGGTTGCCAAATTCGAAACGTCCAGCGATTGCGCCCACAGGAAAGCTGCCAGCACGGAAAGCTGTAGCTGGTTTTCACTGCCCCTTGGAACTGCATTCGCTGCTAGACCGACATTCGCTTTCTGCAAAACCTTGCCTTCGTAAAGGGGCAACACAGTGTATTTCTCTCTCGCAGAGCCCGGTTGCCAAATTCGAAACGTCCAGCGATTGCGCCCATAGGAAAGCTTCCAGCACAGAAAGCTGTAGCTGGTTTTCACTGCCCCTTGGAACTGCATTCGCTGATAGACAGACATTCCCTTTCTACAAAAGCTTTCGTTTGTAAAGGGGCAACACTGTGTATTTCTCTCTCGCAGAGCCTGGTTGCCAAATTCGAAACGTCCAGCGATTGCGCCCACAGGAAAGCTGCCAGCAAGGAAAGCTGTAGCTGGTTTTCACTGTCTCTTGGAACTACATTCGCTGATAGACAGACATTCGCTTTCTACAAAAGCTTGACTTAGTAAAGGGGCAACACTCTGTATTTCTCTCTCGTAGAGCCCGGTTGCCAAATTCGAAACGTCCAGCGATTGCGCCCACAGGAAAGCTGCCAGCACGGAAAGCTGTAGCTGGTTTTCACTGCCCCTTGGAACTACATTCGCTGATAGACAGACATTCGCTTTCTGCAAAAGCTTTCGTTGGTACAGGGGCAACACTGTGTATTTCTCTCTCGCAGAGCCCGGTTGCCAAATTCGAAACGTCCAGCGATTGCGCCCACAGGAAAGCTGCCAGCACGGAAAGCTGTAGCTGGTTTTCACTGCCCCTTGGAACTACATTCGCTGATAGACAGACATTCGCTTTCTGCAAAACCTTGCCTTCGTAAAGGGGCAACACTGTGTATTTCTCTCTCGCAGAGCCCGGTTGCCAAATTCGAAACGTCCAGCGATTGCGCCCACAGGAAAGCTGCCAGCAAGGAAAGTTTTAGCTGGTTTTCACTGTCTCTTGGAACTACATTCGCTGATAGACAGACATTCGCTTTCTGCAACAGCTTTCGTAGGTAAAGGGGCAACACTGTGTATTTCTCTCTTGCAGAGCCCGGTTGCCAAATTCGAAAGGTCCAGCGATTGCGCCCACAGGAAAGCTGCCAGCACGGAAAGCTGTAGCTGGTTTTCACTGTCTCTTGGAACTACATTCGCTGATAATCAGACATTCGCTTTCTGCAAAAGCTTTCGTAGGTAAAGGGGCAACACTGTGTATTTCTCTCTCGTAGAGCCCGGTTGCCAAATTCGAAACGTCCAGCGATTGCGCCCACAGGAAAGCTGCCAGCAAGGAAAGCTGTAGCTGGTTTTCACTGTCTCTTGGAACTGCATTCGCTGCTAGACAGACATTCGTTTTCTGCAAAACCTTGCCTTCGTAAAGGGGCAACACTGTGTATTTCTCTCTCGCAGAGCCCGGTTGCCAAATTCGAAACGTCCAGCGATTGCGCCCACAGGAAAGCTTCCAGCACAGAAAGCTGTAGCTGGTTTTCACTGCCCCTTGGAACTGCATTCGCTGATAGACAGACATTCCCTTTCTACAAAAGCTTTCGTTTATAAAGGGGCAACACTGTGTATTTCTCTCTCGCAGAGCCCGGTTGCCAAATTCGAAACGTCCAGCGATTGCGCCCACAGGAAAGCTGCCAGCACAGAAATCTGTAGCTGGTTTTCACTGTCTCTTGGAACTACATTCGCTGCTAGATAGACATTCACTTTCTACAACAGCTTTCGTTCGTAAAGGGGCAACACTGTGTATTTCTCTCTCGCAGAGCCCGGTTGCCAAATTCGAAACGTCCAGCGATTGCGCCCACAGGAAAGCTGCCAGCAAGGAAAGCTGTAGCTGGTTTTCACTGTCTCTTGGAACTGCATTCGTTGCTAGACAGACATTCGCTTTCTGCAAAACCTTGCCTTCCTAAAGGGGCAACACTGTGTATTTATCTCTCGCAGAGCCCGGTTGCCAAATTCGAAACGTCCAGCGATTGCGCCCACAGGAAAGCTGCCAGCAAGGAAAGCTGTATCTGTTTTTCACTGCCCCTTGGAACTGCATTCGCTGCTAGACAGACATTCGCTTTCTGCAAAACCTTGCCTTCGTAAAGGGGCAACACTGTGTATTTCTCTCTCGCAGAGCCCGGTTGCCAAATTCGAAACGTCCAGCGATTGCGCCCACAGGAAAGCTTCCAGCACAGAAAGCTGTAGCTGGTTTTCACTGCCCCTTGGAACTGCATTCGCTGCTAGACAGACATTCGCTTTCTACAAAGGCTTTCGTTTGTAAAGGGGCAACACTGTGTATTTCTCTCTCGCAGAGCCCGGTTGCCAAATTCGAAACGTCCAGCTATTGCGCCCACAGGAAAGCTTCCAGCACGGAAAGCTGTAGCTGGTTTTCATTGTCTCTTGGAACTACATTCGCTGATAGACAGACATTCGCTTTCTGCAAAACCTTGCCTTATTGAAGGGGCAACACTGTGTATTTCTCTCTCGCAGAGCCCGGTTGCCAAATTCGAAACGTCCAGCGATTGCGCCCACAGGAAAGCTGCCAGCAAGGAAAGTTTTAGCTGGTTTTCACTGTCTCTTGGAACTACATTCGCTGATAGACAGACATTCGCTTTCTGCAACAGCTTTCGTAGGTAAAGGGGCAACACTGTGTATTTCTCTCTCGCAGAGCCCGGTTGCCAAATTCGAAAGGTCCAGCGATTGCGCCCACAGGAAAGCTGCCAGCACGGAAAGCTGTAGCTGGTTTTCACTGTCTCTTGGAACTACATTCGCTGATAATCAGACATTCGCTTTCTGCAAAAGCTTTCGTAGGTAAAGGGGCAACACTGTGTATTTCTCTCTCGTAGAGCCCGGTTGCCAAATTCGAAACGTCCAGCGATTGCGCCCACAGGAAAGCTGCCAGCAAGGAAAGCTGTAGCTGGTTTTCACTGTCTCTTGGAACTGCATTCGCTGCTAGACAGACATTCGTTTTCTGCAAAACCTTGCCTTCGTAAAGGGGCAACACTGTGTATTTCTCTCTCGCAGAGCCCGGTTGCCAAATTCGAAACGTCCAGCGATTGCGCCCACAGGAAAGCTTCCAGCACAGAAAGCTGTAGCTGGTTTTCACTGCCCCTTGGAACTGCATTCGCTGATAGACAGACATTCCCTTTCTACAAAAGCTTTCGTTTATAAAGGGGCAACACTGTGTATTTCTCTCTCGCAGAGCCCGGTTGCCAAATTCGAAACGTCCAGCGATTGCGCCCACAGGAAAGCTGCCAGCACAGAAATCTGTAGCTGGTTTTCACTGTCTCTTGGAACTACATTCGCTGCTAGATAGACATTCACTTTCTACAACAGCTTTCGTTCGTAAAGGGGCAACACTGTGTATTTCTCTCTCGCAGAGCCCGGTTGCCAAATTCGAAACGTCCAGCGATTGCGCCCACAGGAAAGCTGCCAGCAAGGAAAGCTGTAGCTGGTTTTCACTGTCTCTTGGAACTGCATTCGTTGCTAGACAGACATTCGCTTTCTGCAAAACCTTGCCTTCCTAAAGGGGCAACACTGTGTATTTATCTCTCGCAGAGCCCGGTTGCCAAATTCGAAACGTCCAGCGATTGCGCCCACAGGAAAGCTGCCAGCAAGGAAAGCTGTAGCTGGTTTTCACTGCCCCTTGGAACTGCATTCGCTGATAGACAGACATTCGCTTTCTACCAAAGCTTGCCTTAGTAAAGGGGCAACACTGTGTATTTCTCTCTCGCAGAGCCTGGTTGCCAAATTCGAAACGTCCAGCGATTGCGCCCACAGGAAAGCTGCCAGCACGGAAAGCTGTAGCTGGTTTTCACTGCCCCTTGGAACTGCATTCGCTGCTAGACCGACATTCGCTTTCTGCAAAACCTTGCCTTCGTAAAGGGGCAACACAGTGTATTTCTCTCTCGCAGAGCCCGGTTGCCAAATTCGAAACGTCCAGCGATTGCGCCCATAGGAAAGCTTCCAGCACAGAAAGCTGTAGCTGGTTTTCACTGCCCCTTGGAACTGCATTCGCTGATAGACAGACATTCCCTTTCTACAAAAGCTTTCGTTTGTAAAGGGGCAACACTGTGTATTTCTCTCTCGCAGAGCCCGGTTGCCAAATTCGAAACGTCCAGCGATTGCGCCCACAGGAAAGCTGCCAGCAAGGAAAGCTGTAGCTGGTTTTCACTGTCTCTTGGAACTACATTCGCTGATAGACAGACATTCGCTTTCTACAAAAGCTTGACTTAGTAAAGGGGCAACACTCTGTATTTCTCTCTCGTAGAGCCCGGTTGCCAAATTCGAAACGTCCAGCGATTGCGCCCACAGGAAAGCTGCCAGCACGGAAAGCTGTAGCTGGTTTTCACTGCCCCTTGGAACTACATTCGCTGATAGACAGACATTCGCTTTCTGCAAAAGCTTTCGTTGGTACAGGGGCAACACTGTGTATTTCTCTCTCGCAGAGCCCAGTTGCCAAATACGAAACGTCCAGCGATTGCGCCCACAGGAAAGCTACCAGCACGGAAAGCTGTAGCTGGTTTTCACTGCCCCTTGGAACTACATTCGCTGATAGACAGACATTCGCTTTCTGCAAAACCTTGCCTTCGTAAAGGGGCAACACTGTGTATTTCTCTCTCGCAGAGCCCGGTTGCCAAATTCGAAACGTCCAGCGATTGCGCCCACAGGAAAGCTGCCAGCAAGGAAAGTTTTAGCTGGTTTTCACTGTCTCTTGGAACTACATTCGCTGATAGACAGACATTCGCTTTCTGCAACAGCTTTCGTAGGTAAAGGGGCAACACTGTGTATTTCTCTCTTGCAGAGCCCGGTTGCCAAATTCGAAAGGTCCAGCGATTGCGCCCACAGGAAAGCTGCCAGCACGGAAAGCTGTAGCTGGTTTTCACTGTCTCTTGGAACTACATTCGCTGATAATCAGACATTCGCTTTCTGCAAAAGCTTTCGTAGGTAAAGGGGCAACACTGTGTATTTCTCTCTCGCAGAGCCCGGTTGCCAAATTCGAAACGTCCAGCGATTGCGCCCACAGGAAAGCTTCCAGCACAGAAAGCTGTAGCTGGTTTTCACTGCCCCTTGGAACTGCATTCGCTGATAGACAGACATTCCCTTTCTACAAAAGCTTTCGTTTATAAAGGGGCAACACTGTGTATTTCTCTCTCGCAGAGCCCGGTTGCCAAATTCGAAACGTCCAGCGATTGCGCCCACAGGAAAGCTGCCAGCACAGAAATCTGTAGCTGGTTTTCACTGTCTCTTGGAACTACATTCGCTGCTAGATAGACATTCACTTTCTACAACAGCTTTCGTTCGTAAAGGGGCAACACTGTGTATTTCTCTCTCGCAGAGCCCGGTTGCCAAATTCGAAACGTCCAGCGATTGCGCCCACAGGAAAGCTGCCAGCAAGGAAAGCTGTAGCTGGTTTTCACTGTCTCTTGGAACTGCATTCGTTGCTAGACAGACATTCGCTTTCTGCAAAACCTTGCCTTCCTAAAGGGGCAACACTGTGTATTTATCTCTCGCAGAGCCCGGTTGCCAAATTCGAAACGTCCAGCGATTGCGCCCACAGGAAAGCTGCCAGCAAGGAAAGCTGTAGCTGTTTTTCACTGCCCCTTGGAACTGCATTCGCTGCTAGACAGACATTCGCTTTCTACAAAGGCTTTCGTTTGTAAAGGGGCAACACTGTGTATTTCTCTCTCGCAGAGCCCGGTTGCCAAATTCGAAACGTCCAGCTATTGCGCCCACAGGAAAGCTTCCAGCACGGAAAGCTGTAGCTGGTTTTCATTGTCTCTTGGAACTACATTCGCTGATAGACAGACATTCGCTTTCTGCAAAACCTTGCCTTATTGAAGGGGCAACACTGTGTATTTCTCTCTCGCAGAGCCCGGTTGCCAAATTCGAAACGTCCAGCGATTGCGCCCACAGGAAAGCTGCCAGCAAGGAAAGTTTTAGCTGGTTTTCACTGTCTCTTGGAACTACATTCGCTGATAGACAGACATTCGCTTTCTGCAACAGCTTTCGTAGGTAAAGGGGCAACACTGTGTATTTCTCTCTCGCAGAGCCCGGTTGCCAAATTCGAAAGGTCCAGCGATTGCGCCCACAGGAAAGCTGCCAGCACGGAAAGCTGTAGCTGGTTTTCACTGTCTCTTGGAACTACATTCGCTGATAATCAGACATTCGCTTTCTGCAAAACCTTTCGTAGGTAAAGGGGCAACACTGTGTATTTCTCTCTCGTAGAGCCCGGTTGCCAAATTCGAAACGTCCAGCGATTGCGCCCACAGGAAAGCTGCCAGCAAGGAAAGCTGTAGCTGGTTTTCACTGTCTCTTGGAACTGCATTCGCTGCTAGACAGACATTCGTTTTCTGCAAAACCTTGCCTTCGTAAAGGGGCAACACTGTGTATTTCTCTCTCGCAGAGCCCGGTTGCCAAATTCGAAACGTCCAGCGATTGCGCCCACAGGAAAGCTTCCAGCACAGAAAGCTGTAGCTGGTTTTCACTGCCCCTTGGAACTGCATTCGCTGATAGACAGACATTCCCTTTCTACAAAAGCTTTCGTTTATAAAGGGGCAACACTGTGTATTTCTCTCTCGCAGAGCCCGGTTGCCAAATTCGAAACGTCCAGCGATTGCGCCCACAGGAAAGCTGCCAGCACAGAAATCTGTAGCTGGTTTTCACTGTCTCTTGGAACTACATTCGCTGCTAGATAGACATTCACTTTCTACAACAGCTTTCGTTCGTAAAGGGGCAACACTGTGTATTTCTCTCTCGCAGAGCCCGGTTGCCAAATTCGAAACGTCCAGCGATTGCGCCCACAGGAAAGCTGCCAGCAAGGAAAGCTGTAGCTGGTTTTCACTGTCTCTTGGAACTGCATTCGCTGATAGACAGACATTCGCTTTCTGCAAAACCTTGCCTTCCTAAAGGGGCAACACTGTGTATTTATCTCTCGCAGAGCCCGGTTGCCAAATTCGAAACGTCCAGCGATTGCGCCCACAGGAAAGCTGCCAGCAAGGAAAGCTGTAGCTGTTTTTCACTGCCCCTTGGAACTGCATTCGCTGCTAGACAGACATTCGCTTTCTGCAAAACCTTGCCTTCGTAAAGGGGCAACACTGTGTATTTCTCTCTCGCAGAGCCCGGTTGCCAAATTCGAAACGTCCAGCGATTGCGCCCACAGGAAAGCTTCCAGCACAGAAAGCTGTAGCTGGTTTTCACTGCCCCTTGGAACTGCATTCGCTGCTAGACAGACATTCGCTTTCTACAAAGGCTTTCGTTTGTAAAGGGGCAACACTGTGTATTTCTCTCTCGCAGAGCCCGGTTGCCAAATTCGAAACGTCCAGCTATTGCGCCCACAGGAAAGCTTCCAGCACGGAAAGCTGTAGCTGGTTTTCATTGTCTCTTGGAACTACATTCGCTGATAGACAGACATTCGCTTTCTGCAAAACCTTGCCTTATTGAAGGGGCAACACTGTGTATTTCTCTCTCGCAGAGCCCGGTTGCCAAATTCGAAACGTCCAGCGATTGCGCCCACAGGAAAGCTGCCAGCAAGGAAAGTTTTAGCTGGTTTTCACTGTCTCTTGGAACTACATTCGCTGATAGACAGACATTCGCTTTCTGCAACAGCTTTCGTAGGTAAAGGGGCAACACTGTGTATTTCTCTCTCGCAGAGCCCGGTTGCCAAATTCGAAAGGTCCAGCGATTGCGCCCACAGGAAAGCTGCCAGCACGGAAAGCTGTAGCTGGTTTTCACTGTCTCTTGGAACTACATTCGCTGATAATCAGACATTCGCTTTCTGCAAAAGCTTTCGTAGGTAAAGGGGCAACACTGTGTATTTCTCTCTTGCAGAGCCCGGTTGCCAAATTCGAAACGTCCAGCGATTGCGCCCACAGGAAAGCTGCCAGCAAGGAAAGCTGTAGCTGGTTTTCACTGTCTCTTGGAACTGCATTCGCTGCTAGACAGACATTCGTTTTCTGCAAAACCTTGCCTTCGTAAAGGGGCAACACTGTGTATTTCTCTCTCGCAGAGCCCGGTTGCCAAATTCGAAACGTCCAGCGATTGCGCCCACAGGAAAGCTGCCAGCAAGGAAAGTTTTAGCTGGTTTTCACTGTCTCTTGGAACTACATTCGCTGATAGACAGACATTCGCTTTCTGCAACAGCTTTCGTAGGTAAAGGGGCAACACTGTGTATTTCTCTCTCGCAGAGCCCGGTTGCCAAATTCGAAAGGTCCAGCGATTGCGCCCACAGGAAAGCTGCCAGCACGGAAAGCTGTAGCTGGTTTTCACTGTCTCTTGGAACTACATTCGCTGATAATCAGACATTCGCTTTCTGCAAAAGCTTTCGTAGGTAAAGGGGCAACACTGTGTATTTCTCTCTCGTAGAGCCCGGTTGCCAAATTCGAAACGTCCAGCGATTGCGCCCACAGGAAAGCTGCCAGCAAGGAAAGCTGTAGCTGGTTTTCACTGTCTCTTGGAACTGCATTCGCTGCTAGACAGACATTCGTTTTCTGCAAAACCTTGCCTTCGTAAAGGGGCAACACTGTGTATTTCTCTCTCGCAGAGCCCGGTTGCCAAATTCGAAACGTCCAGCGATTGCGCCCACAGGAAAGCTTCCAGCACAGAAAGCTGTAGCTGGTTTTCACTGCCCCTTGGAACTACATTCGCTGCTAGATAGACATTCACTTTCTACAACAGCTTTCGTTCGTAAAGGGGCAACACTCTGTATTTCTCTCTCGTAGAGCCCGGTTGCCAAATTCGAAACGTCCAGCGATTGCGCCCACAGGAAAGCTGCCAGCAAGGAAAGCTGTAGCTGGTTTTCACTGTCTCTTGGAACTGCATTCGCTGATAGGCAGACATTCCCTTTCTACAAAAGCTTTCGTTTATAAAGGGGCAACACTGTGTATTTCTCTCTCGCAGAGCCCGGTTGCCAAATTCGAAACGTCCAGCGATTGCGCCCACAGGAAAGCTGCCAGCACAGAAATCTGTAGCTGGTTTTCACTGTCTCTTGGAACTACATTCGCTGCTAGATAGACATTCACTTTCTACAACAGCTTTCGTTCGTAAAGGGGCAACACTGTGTATTTCTCTCTCGCAGAGCCCGGTTGCCAAATTCGAAACGTCCAGCGATTGCGCCCACAGGAAAGCTGCCAGCAAGGAAAGCTGTAGCTGGTTTTCACTGTCTCTTGGAACTGCATTCGCTGATAGACAGACATTCGCTTTCTGCAAAACCTTGCCTTCCTAAAGGGGCAACACTGTGTATTTATCTCTCGCAGAGCCCGGTTGCCAAATTCGAAACGTCCAGCGATTGCGCCCACAGGAAAGCTGCCAGCAAGGAAAGCTGTAGCTGTTTTTCACTGCCCCTTGGAACTGCATTCGCTGCTAGACAGACATTCGCTTTCTGCAAAACCTTGCCTTCGTAAAGGGGCAACACTGTGTATTTCTCTCTCGCAGAGCCCGGTTGCCAAATTCGAAACGTCCAGCGATTGCGCCCACAGGAAAGCTTCCAGCACAGAAAGCTGTAGCTGGTTTTCACTGCCCCTTGGAACTGCATTCGCTGCTAGATAGACATTCGCTTTCTACAAAGGCTTTCGTTTGTAAAGGGGCAACACTGTGTATTTCTCTCTCGCAGAGCCCGGTTGCCAAATTCGAAACGTCCAGCTATTGCGCCCACAGGAAAGCTTCCAGCACGGAAAGCTGTAGCTGGTTTTCATTGTCTCTTGGAACTACATTCGCTGATAGACAGACATTCGCTTTCTGCAAAACCTTGCCTTATTGAAGGGGCAACACTGTGTATTTCTCTCTCGCAGAGCCCGGTTGCCAAATTCGAAACGTCCAGCGATTGCGCCCACAGGAAAGCTGCCAGCAAGGAAAGTTTTAGCTGGTTTTCACTGTCTCTTGGAACTACATTCGCTGATAGACAGACATTCGCTTTCTGCAACAGCTTTCGTAGGTAAAGGGGCAACACTGTGTATTTCTCTCTCGCAGAGCCCGGTTGCCAAATTCGAAAGGTCCAGCGATTGCGCCCACAGGAAAGCTGCCAGCACGGAAAGCTGTAGCTGGTTTTCACTGTCTCTTGGAACTACATTCGCTGATAATCAGACATTCGCTTTCTGCAAAAGCTTTCGTAGGTAAAGGGGCAACACTGTGTATTTCTCTCTCGTAGAGCCCGGTTGCCAAATTCGAAACGTCCAGCGATTGCGCCCACAGGAAAGCTGCCAGCAAGGAAAGCTGTAGCTGGTTTTCACTGTCTCTTGGAACTGCATTCGCTGCTAGACAGACATTCGTTTTCTGCAAAAGCTTTCGTTGGTAAACGGGCAACACTGTGTATTTCTCTCTCGCAGAGCCCGGTTGCCAAATTCGAAACGTCCAGCGATTGCGCCCACAGGAAAGCTGCCAGCAAAGAAAAGCTGTAGCTGGTTTTCACTGCCCCTTGGAACTGCATTCGCTGCTAGACAGACATTCGGTTTCTGCAAAAGCTTTCGTAGGTAAAGGGGCAACACTGTGTATTTCTCTCTCGCAGAGCCCGGTTGCCAAATTCGAAACGTCCAGCGATTGCGCCCACAGGAAAGCTGCCAGCACGGAAAGCTGTAGCTGGTTTTCACTGTTTCTTGGAACTACATTCGCTGATAGACAGACATACGCTTTCTACAAAAGCTTTCATTGGTAAAGGGGCAACACTGTGTATATCTCTCTCGCAGAGCCCGGCTGCCAAATTCGAAACGTCCAGCGATTGCGCCCACAGGAAAGCTGCCAGCACGGAAATCTCTAGCTGGTTTTCACTGTCTCTTGGAACTACATTCGCTGCTAGATAGACATTCACTTTCTACAACAGCTTTCGTTCGTAAAGGGGCAACACTGTGTATTTCTCTCTCGCAGAGCCCGGTTGCCAAATTCGAAACGTCCAGCGATTGCGCCCACAGGAAAGCTTCCAGCACAGAAAGCTGTAGCTGGTTTTCACTGTTTCTTGGAACTACATTCGCTGATAGACAGACATTCGCTTTCTACAAAAGCTTTCATTGGTAAAGGGGCAACACTGTGTATATCCCTCTCGCGGAGCCCGGCTGCCAAATTCGAAACGTCCAGCGATTGCGCCCAGAGGAAAGCTGCCAGCACGGAAATCTCTAGCTGGTTTTCACTGTCTCTTGGAACTACATTCGCTGATAGACAGACATTCGCTTTCTACAAAAGCTTGCCTTAGTAAAGGGGCAACACTGTGTATTTCTCTCTCGCAGAGCCCGGTTGCCAAATTCGAAACGTCCAGCGATTGCGCCCACAGGAAAGCTACCAGCACGGAAAGCTGTAGCTGGTTTTCACTGCCCCTTGGAACTACAATCGCTGCTAGACCGACATTCGCTTTCTGCAAAACCTTGCCTTCGTAAAGGGGCAACACAGTGTATTTCTCTCTCGCAGAGCCCGGTTGCCAAATTCGAAAGGTCCAGCGATTGCGCCCACAGGAAAGCTGCCAGCACGGAAAGCTGTAGCTGGTTTTCACTGTTTCTTGGAACTGCATTCGCTGATAGACAGACATTCGCTTTCTACAAAAGCTTTCATTGGTAAACGGGCAACACTGTGTATATCTCTCTCGCAGAGCCCGGTTGCCAAATTCGAAACGTCCAGCGATTGCGCCCACAGGAAAGCTGCCAGCACGGAAAGCTGTAGCTGGTTTTCACAGTCTCTTGGAACTACATTCGCTGCTAGACAGACATTCGCTTTCTGCAAAACCTTGCCTTATTGAAGGGGCAACACTGTGTATTTCTCTCTCGCAGAGCCCGGTTGCCAAATTCGAAACGTCCAGCGATTGCGCCCACAGGAAAGCTGCCAGCAAGGAAAGCTGTAGCTGGTTTTCATTATCTCTTGGAACTACATTCGCTGAAAGACAGACATTCGCTTTCTGCAAAACCTTGCCTTAGTAAAGGGGCAACACTGTGTATTTCTCTCTCGTAGAGTCCGGCTGCCAAATTCGAAACGTCCAGCGATTGCGCCCACAGGAAAGCTGCCAGCACGGAAAGCTGTAGCTGGTTTTCACTGCCCCTTGGAACTACATTCGCTGATAGACAGACATTCGCTTTCTGCAAAAGCTTTCGTTGGTACAGGGGCAACACTGTGTATTTCTCTCTCGCAGAGCCCGGTTGCCAAATTCGAAACGTCCAGCGATTGCGCCCACAGGAAAGCTGCCAGCAAGGAAATCTGTAGCTGGTTTTCACTGCCCCTTGGAACTGCATTCGCTGATAGACAGACATTCGCTTTCTGCAAAAGCTTTCGTAGGTAAAGGGGCAACACTGTGTATTTCTCTCTCGCAGAGCCCGGTTGCCAAATTCGAAACGTCCAGCGATTGCGCCCACAGGAAAGCTGCCAGCAAGGAAAGCTGTAGCTGGTTTTCACTGTCTCTTGGAACTGCATTCGCTGATAGACAGACATTCGCTTTCTGCAAAACCTTGCCTTCCTAAAGGGGCAACACTGTGTATTTATCTCTCGCAGAGCCCTGTTGCCAAATTCGAAACGTCCAGCGATTGCACCCACAGGAAAGCTTCCAGCACAGAAAGCTGTAGCTGGTTTTCACTGCCCCTTGGAACTGCATTCGCTGATAGACAGACATTCCCTTTCTACAAAAGCTTTCGTTTGTAAAGGGGCAACACTGTGTATTTCTCTCTCGCAGAGCCCGGTTGCCAAATTCGAAACGTCCAGCGATTGCGCCCACAGGAAAGCTGCCAGCACAGAAATCTGTCGCTGGTTTTCACTGCCCCTTGGAACTACATTCGCTGCTAGATAGACATTCACTTTCTACAACAGCTTTCGTTCGTAAAGGGGCAACACTGTGTATTTCTCTCTCGCAGAGCCCGGTTGCCAAATTCGAAACGTCCAGCGATTGCGCCCACAGGAAAGCTACCAGCACGGAAAGCTGTAGCTGGTTTTCACTGCCCCTTGGAACTACATTCGCTGATAGACAGACATTCGCTTTCTGCAAAACCTTGCCTTAGTAAAGGGGCAACACTGTGTATTTCTCTCTCGTAGAGCCCGGTTGCCAAATTCGAAACGTCCAGCGGTTGCGCCCACAGGAAAGCTGCCAGCAAGGAAAGCTGTAGCTGGTTTTCACTGCCCCTTGGAACTGCATTCGCTGCTAGACCGACATTCGCTTTCTGCAAAACCTTGCCTTCGTAAAGGGGCAACACAGTGTATTTCTCTCTCGCAGAGCCCGGTTGCCAAATTCGAAACGTCCAGCGATTGCGCCCACAGGAAAGCTGCCAGCACGGAAAGCTGTAGCTGGTTTTCACTGTTTCTTGGAACTGCATTCGCTGATAGACAGACATTCGCTTTCTACAAAAGCTTTCATTGGTAAAGGGGCAACACTGTGTATTTCTCTCTCGCAGAGCCCGGCTGCCAAATTCGAAACGTCCAGCGATTGCGCCCACAGGAAAGCTGGCAGCACGGAAAGCTGTAGCTGGTTTTCACAGTCTCTTGGAACTACATTCGCTGCTAGACAGACATTCGCTTTCTGCAAAACCTTGTCTTATTGAAGGGGCAACACTGTGTATTTCTCTCTCGCAGAGCCCGGTTGCCAAATTCGAAACGTCCAGCGATTGCGCCCACAGGAAAGCTGCCAGCAAGGAAAGCTGTAGCTGGTTTTCATTGTCTCTTGGAACTACATTCGCTGAAAGACAGACATTCGCTTTCTCCAAAACCTTGCCTTAGTAAAGGGGCAACACTGTGTATTTCTCTCTCGTAGAGTCCGGCTGCCAAATTCGAAACGTCCAGCGATTGCGCCCACAGGAAAGCTGCCAGCACGGAAAGCTGTAGCTGGTTTTCACTGCCCCTTGGAACTACATTCGCTGATAGACAGACATTCGCTTTCTGCAAAAGCTTTCGTTGGTACAGGGGCAACACTGTGTATTTCTCTCTCGCAGAGCCCGGTTGCCAAATTCGAAACGTCCAGCGATTGCGCCCACAGGAAAGCTGCCAGCAAGGAAAGCTGTAGCTGGTTTTCACTGTCTCTTGGAACTGCATTCGCTGATAGACAGACATTCGCTTTCTGCAAAACCTTGCCTTCCTAAAGGGGCAACACTGTGTATTTATCTCTCGCAGAGCCCGGTTGCCAAATTCGAAACGTCCAGCGATTGCACCCACAGGAAAGCTTCCAGCACAGAAAGCTGTAGCTGGTTTTCACTGCCCCTTGGAACTGCATTCGCTGATAGACAGACATTCCCTTTCTACAAAAGCTTTCGTTTGTAAAGGGGCAAAACTGTGTATTTCTCTCTCGCAGAGCCCGGTTGCCAAATTCGAAACGTCCAGCGATTGCGCCCACAGGAAAGCTGCCAGCACAGAAATCTGTAGCTGGTTTTCACTGCCCCTTGGAACTACATTCGCTGCTAGATAGACATTCACTTTCTACAACAGCTTTCGTTCGTAAAGGGGCAACACTGTGTATTTCTCTCTCGCAGAGCCCGGTTGCCAAATTCGAAACGTCCAGCGATTGCGCCCACAGGAAAGCTGCCAGCAAGGAAAGCTGTAGCTGGTTTTCATTGTCTCTTGGAACTACATTCGCTGAAAGACAGACATTCGCTTTCTCCAAAACCTTGCCTTAGTAAAGGGGCAACACTGTGTATTTCTCTCTCGTAGAGTCCGGCTGCCAAATTCGAAACGTCCAGCGATTGCGCCCACAGGAAAGCTGCCAGCACGGAAAGCTGTAGCTGGTTTTCACTGCCCCTTGGAACTACATTCGCTGATAGACAGACATTCGCTTTCTGCAAAAGCTTTCGTTGGTACAGGGGCAACACTGTGTATTTCTCTCTCGCAGAGCCCGGTTGCCAAATTCGAAACGTCCAGCGATTGCGCCCACAGGAAAGCTGCCAGCACGGAAAGCTGTAGCTGGTTTTCACTGCCCCTTGGAACTGCATTCGCTGATAGACAGACATTCACTTTCCACAATAGCTTTCGTTGGTAAAGAGGCAACACTCTGTATTTCTCTCTCGCAGAGCCCGGCTGCCAAATTCGAAACGTCCAGCGATTGCGCCCAGAGGAAAGCTGCCAGCACGGAAATCTCTCGCTGGTTTTCACTGTCTCTTGGAACTACATTCGCTGATAGACAGACATTCGCTTTCTACAAAAGCTTTCATTGGTAAAGGGGCAACACTGTGTATATCTCTCTCGCAGAGCCCGGCTGCCAAATTCGAAACGTCCAGCGATTGCGCCCACAGGAAAGCTGCCAGCACGGAAAGCTGTAGCTGGTTTTCACAGTCTCTTGGAACTACATTCGCTGCTAGACAGACATTCGCTTTCTGCAAAGCCTTGTCTTATTGAAGGGGCAACACTGTGTATTTCTCTCTCGCAGAGCCCGGTTGCCAAATTCGAAACGTCCAGCGATTGCGTCCACAGGAAAGCTGCCAGCAAGGAAAGCTGTAGCTGGTTTTCACTGCCCCTTGGAACTACATTCGCTGCTAGACAGACATTCGCTTTCTGCAAAAGCTTTCGTTGGTACAGGGGCAACACTGTGTATTTCTCTCTCGCAGAGCCCGGTTGCCAAATTCGAAACGTCCAGCGATTGCGCCCACAGGAAAGCTGCCAGCACAGAAAGCTGTAGCTGGTTTTCACTGTCTCTTGGAACTACATTCGCTGATAGACAGACATTCGCTTTCTACAAAAGCTTGTCTTAGTAAAGGGGCAACACTGTGTATTTCTCTCTCGCAGAGCCTGGTTGCCAAATTCGAAACGTCCACCGATTGCGCCCACAGGAAAGCTGCCAGCAAGGAAAGCTGTAGCTGGTTTTCACTGTCTCTTGGAACTGCATTCGCTGCTAGACAGACATTCGCTTTCTGCAAAACCTTGCCTTCCTAAAGGGGCAACACTGTGTATTTATCTCTCGCAGAGCCCGGTTGCCAAATTCGAAAGGTCCAGCGATTGCGCCCACAGGAAAGCTTCCAGCACAGAAAGCTGTAGCTGGTTTTCACTGCCCCTTGGAACTGCATTCGCTGATAGACAGACATTCCCTTTCTACAAAAGCTTTCGTTTGTAAAGGGGCAACACTGTGTATTTCTCTCTCGCAGAGCCCGGTTGCCAAATTCGAAACGTCCAGCGATTGCGCCCACAGGAAAGCTGCCAGCACAGAAATCTGTAGCTGGTTTTCACTGCCCCTTGGAACTACATTCGCTGATAGACAGACATTCGCTTTCTGCAAAAGTTTTCATTGGTAAAGGGGCAACACTGTGTATATCTCTCTCGCAGAGCCCGGCTGCCAAATTCGAAACGTCCAGCGATTGCGCCCACAGGAAAGCTGCCAGCAAGGAAAGCTGTAGCTGGTTTTCACTGTCTCTTGGAACTGCATTCGCTGATAGGCAGACATTCCCTTTCTACAAAAGCTTTCGTTTATAAAGGGGCAACACTGTGTATTTCTCTCTCGCAGAGCCCGGTTGCCAAATTCGAAACGTCCAGCGATTGCGCCCACAGGAAAGCTGCCAGCACAGAAATCTGTAGCTGGTTTTCACTGTCTCTTGGAACTACATTCGCTGCTAGATAGACATTCACTTTCTACAACAGCTTTCGTTCGTAAAGGGGCAACACTGTGTATTTCTCTCTCGCAGAGCCCGGTTGCCAAATTCGAAACGTCCAGCGATTGCGCCCACAGGAAAGCTGCCAGCAAGGAAAGCTGTAGCTGGTTTTCACTGCCCCTTGGAACTGCATTCGCTGATAGACAGACATTCCCTTTCTACAAAAGCTTTCGTTTATAAAGGGGCAACACTGTGTATTTCTCTCTCGCAGAGCCCGGTTGCCAAATTCGAAACGTCCAGCGATTGCGCCCACAGGAAAGCTGCCAGCACAGAAATCTGTAGCTGGTTTTCACTGTCTCTTGGAACTACATTCGCTGCTAGATAGACATTCACTTTCTACAACAGCTTTCGTTCGTAAAGGGGCAACACTGTGTATTTCTCTCTCGCAGAGCCCGGTTGCCAAATTCGAAACGTCCAGCGATTGCGCCCACAGGAAAGCTGCCAGCAAGGAAAGCTGTAGCTGGTTTTCACTGTCTCTTGGAACTGCATTCGCTGATAGACAGACATTCGCTTTCTGCAAAACCTTGCCTTCCTAAAGGGGCAACACTGTGTATTTATCTCTCGCAGAGCCCGGTTGCCAAATTCGAAACGTCCAGCGATTGCGCCCACAGGAAAGCTGCCAGCAAGGAAAGCTGTAGCTGTTTTTCACTGCCCCTTGGAACTGCATTCGCTGCTAGACAGACATTCGCTTTCTGCAAAACCTTGCCTTCGTAAAGGGGCAACACTGTGTATTTCTCTCTCGCAGAGCCCGGTTGCCAAATTCGAAACGTCCAGCGATTGCGCCCACAGGAAAGCTTCCAGCACAGAAAGCTGTAGCTGGTTTTCACTG
Source organism: Mycteria americana (assembly GCF_035582795.1). Taxonomy (NCBI): domain Eukaryota; kingdom Metazoa; phylum Chordata; class Aves; order Ciconiiformes; family Ciconiidae; genus Mycteria; species Mycteria americana. The sequence continues at coordinate 24,042,317 of NC_134369.1, read as the reverse complement.
CCCCTTGGAACTGCATTCGCTGCTAGATAGACATTCGCTTTCTACAAAGGCTTTCGTTTGTAAAGGGGCAACACTGAGTATTTCTCTCTCGCAGAGCCCGGTTGCCAAATTCGAAACGTCCAGCTATTGCGCCCACAGGAAAGCTTCCAGCACGGAAAGCTGTAGCTGGTTTTCATTGTCTCTTGGAACTACATTCGCTGATAGACAGACATTCGCTTTCTGCAAAACCTTGCCTTATTGAAGGGGCAACACTGTGTATTTCTCTCTCGCAGAGCCCGGTTGCCAAATTCGAAACGTCCAGCGATTGCGCCCACAGGAAAGCTGCCAGCAAGGAAAGTTTTAGCTGGTTTTCACTGTCTCTTGGAACTACATTCGCTGATAGACAGACATTCGCTTTCTGCAACAGCTTTCGTAGGTAAAGGGGCAACACTGTGTATTTCTCTCTCGCAGAGCCCGGTTGCCAAATTCGAAAGGTCCAGCGATTGCGCCCACAGGAAAGCTGCCAGCACGGAAAGCTGTAGCTGGTTTTCACTGTCTCTTGGAACTACATTCGCTGATAATCAGACATTCGCTTTCTGCAAAAGCTTTCGTAGGTAAAGGGGCAACACTGTGTATTTCTCTCTCGTAGAGCCCGGTTGCCAAATTCGAAACGTCCAGCGATTGCGCCCACAGGAAAGCTGCCAGCAAGGAAAGCTGTAGCTGGTTTTCACTGTCTCTTGGAACTGCATTCGCTGCTAGACAGACATTCGTTTTCTGCAAAAGCTTTCGTTGGTAAACGGGCAACACTGTGTATTTCTCTCTCGCAGAGCCCGGTTGCCAAATTCGAAACGTCCAGCGATTGCGCCCACAGGAAAGCTGCCAGCAAAGAAAAGCTGTAGCTGGTTTTCACTGCCCCTTGGAACTGCATTCGCTGCTAGACAGACATTCGGTTTCTGCAAAAGCTTTCGTAGGTAAAGGGGCAACACTGTGTATTTCTCTCTCGCAGAGCCCGGTTGCCAAATTCGAAACGTCCAGCGATTGCGCCCACAGGAAAGCTGCCAGCACGGAAAGCTGTAGCTGGTTTTCACTGTTTCTTGGAACTACATTCGCTGATAGACAGACATACGCTTTCTACAAAAGCTTTCATTGGTAAAGGGGCAACACTGTGTATATCTCTCTCGCAGAGCCCGGCTGCCAAATTCGAAACGTCCAGCGATTGCGCCCACAGGAAAGCTGCCAGCACGGAAATCTCTAGCTGGTTTTCACTGTCTCTTGGAACTACATTCGCTGCTAGATAGACATTCACTTTCTACAACAGCTTTCGTTCGTAAAGGGGCAACACTGTGTATTTCTCTCTCGCAGAGCCCGGTTGCCAAATTCGAAACGTCCAGCGATTGCGCCCACAGGAAAGCTTCCAGCACAGAAAGCTGTAGCTGGTTTTCACTGTTTCTTGGAACTACATTCGCTGATAGACAGACATTCGCTTTCTACAAAAGCTTTCATTGGTAAAGGGGCAACACTGTGTATATCCCTCTCGCGGAGCACCCTGCTGCCAAATTCGAAACGTCCAGCGATTGCGCCCACAGGAAAGCTGCCAGCACGGAAATCTCTAGCTGGTTTTCACTGTCTCTTGGAACTACATTCGCTGATAGACAGACATTCGCTTTCTACAAAAGCTTGCCTTAGTAAAGGGGCAACACTGTGTATTTCTCTCTCGCAGAGCCCGGTTGCCAAATTCGAAACGTCCAGCGATTGCGCCCACAGGAAAGCTACCAGCACGGAAAGCTGTAGCTGGTTTTCACTGCCCCTTGGAACTACAATCGCTGCTAGACCGACATTCGCTTTCTGCAAAACCTTGCCTTCGTAAAGGGGCAAAACAGTGTATTTCTCTCTCGCAGAGCCCGGTTGCCAAATTCGAAAGGTCCAGCGATTGCGCCCACAGGAAAGCTGCCAGCACGGAAAGCTGTAGCTGGTTTTCACTGTTTCTTGGAACTGCATTCGCTGATAGACAGACATTCGCTTTCTACAAAAGCTTTCATTGGTAAACGGGCAACACTGTGTATATCTCTCTCGCAGAGCCCGGTTGCCAAATTCGAAACGTCCAGCGATTGCGCCCACAGGAAAGCTGCCAGCACGGAAAGCTGTAGCTGGTTTTCACAGTCTCTTGGAACTACATTCGCTGCTAGACAGACATTCGCTTTCTGCAAAACCTTGCCTTATTGAAGGGGCAACACTGTGTATTTCTCTCTCGCAGAGCCCGGTTGCCAAATTCGAAACGTCCAGCGATTGCGCCCACAGGAAAGCTGCCAGCAAGGAAAGCTGTAGCTGGTTTTCATTATCTCTTGGAACTACATTCGCTGAAAGACAGACATTCGCTTTCTGCAAAACCTTGTCTTAGTAAAGGGGCAACACTGTGTATTTCTCTCTCGTAGAGTCCGGCTGCCAAATTCGAAACGTCCAGCGATTGCGCCCACAGGAAAGCTGCCAGCACGGAAAGCTGTAGCTGGTTTTCACTGCCCCTTGGAACTACATTCGCTGATAGACAGACATTCGCTTTCTGCAAAAGCTTTCGTTGGTACAGGGGCAACACTGTGTATTTCTCTCTCGCAGAGCCCGGTTGCCAAATTCGAAACGTCCAGCGATTGCGCCCACAGGAAAGCTGCCAGCAAGGAAATCTGTAGCTGGTTTTCACTGCCCCTTGGAACTGCATTCGCTGATAGACAGACATTCGCTTTCTGCAAAAGCTTTCGTAGGTAAAGGGGCAACACTGTGTATTTCTCTCTCGCAGAGCCCGGTTGCCAAATTCGAAACGTCCAGCGATTGCGCCCACAGGAAAGCTGCCAGCAAGGAAAGCTGTAGCTGGTTTTCACTGTCTCTTGGAACTGCATTCGCTGATAGACAGACATTCGCTTTCTGCAAAACCTTGCCTTCCTAAAGGGGCAACACTGTGTATTTATCTCTCGCAGAGCCCTGTTGCCAAATTCGAAACGTCCAGCGATTGCACCCACAGGAAAGCTTCCAGCACAGAAAGCTGTAGCTGGTTTTCACTGCCCCTTGGAACTGCATTCGCTGATAGACAGACATTCCCTTTCTACAAAAGCTTTCGTTTGTAAAGGGGCAACACTGTGTATTTCTCTCTCGCAGAGCCCGGTTGCCAAATTCGAAACGTCCAGCGATTGCGCCCACAGGAAAGCTGCCAGCACAGAAATCTGTCGCTGGTTTTCACTGCCCCTTGGAACTACATTCGCTGCTAGATAGACATTCACTTTCTACAACAGCTTTCGTTCGTAAAGGGGCAACACTGTGTATTTCTCTCTCGCAGAGCCCGGTTGCCAAATTCGAAACGTCCAGCGATTGCGCCCACAGGAAAGCTACCAGCACGGAAAGCTGTAGCTGGTTTTCACTGCCCCTTGGAACTACATTCGCTGATAGACAGACATTCGCTTTCTGCAAAACCTTGCCTTAGTAAAGGGGCAACACTGTGTATTTCTCTCTCGTAGAGCCCGGTTGCCAAATTCGAAACGTCCAGCGGTTGCGCCCACAGGAAAGCTGCCAGCAAGGAAAGCTGTAGCTGGTTTTCACTGCCCCTTGGAACTGCATTCGCTGCTAGACCGACATTCGCTTTCTGCAAAACCTTGCCTTCGTAAAGGGGCAACACAGTGTATTTCTCTCTCGCAGAGCCCGGTTGCCAAATTCGAAACGTCCAGCGATTGCGCCCACAGGAAAGCTGCCAGCACGGAAAGCTGTAGCTGGTTTTCACTGTTTCTTGGAACTGCATTCGCTGATAGACAGACATTCGCTTTCTACAAAAGCTTTCATTGGTAAAGGGGCAACACTGTGTATTTCTCTCTCGCAGAGCCCGGCTGCCAAATTCGAAACGTCCAGCGATTGCGCCCACAGGAAAGCTGCCAGCACGGAAAGCTGTAGCTGGTTTTCACAGTCTCTTGGAACTACATTCGCTGCTAGACAGACATTCGCTTTCTGCAAAACCTTGTCTTATTGAAGGGGCAACACTGTGTATTTCTCTCTCGCAGAGCCCGGTTGCCAAATTCGAAACGTCCAGCGATTGCGCCCACAGGAAAGCTGCCAGCAAGGAAAGCTGTAGCTGGTTTTCATTGTCTCTTGGAACTACATTCGCTGAAAGACAGACATTCGCTTTCTCCAAAACCTTGCCTTAGTAAAGGGGCAACACTGTGTATTTCTCTCTCGTAGAGTCCGGCTGCCAAATTCGAAACGTCCAGCGATTGCGCCCACAGGAAAGCTGCCAGCACGGAAAGCTGTAGCTGGTTTTCACTGCCCCTTGGAACTACATTCGCTGATAGACAGACATTCGCTTTCTGCAAAAGCTTTCGTTGGTACAGGGGCAACACTGTGTATTTCTCTCTCGCAGAGCCCGGTTGCCAAATTCGAAACGTCCAGCGATTGCGCCCACAGGAAAGCTGCCAGCAAGGAAAGCTGTAGCTGGTTTTCACTGTCTCTTGGAACTGCATTCGCTGATAGACAGACATTCGCTTTCTGCAAAACCTTGCCTTCCTAAAGGGGCAACACTGTGTATTTATCTCTCGCAGAGCCCGGTTGCCAAATTCGAAACGTCCAGCGATTGCACCCACAGGAAAGCTTCCAGCACAGAAAGCTGTAGCTGGTTTTCACTGCCCCTTGGAACTGCATTCGCTGATAGACAGACATTCCCTTTCTACAAAAGCTTTCGTTTGTAAAGGGGCAAAACTGTGTATTTCTCTCTCGCAGAGCCCGGTTGCCAAATTCGAAACGTCCAGCGATTGCGCCCACAGGAAAGCTGCCAGCACAGAAATCTGTAGCTGGTTTTCACTGCCCCTTGGAACTACATTCGCTGCTAGATAGACATTCACTTTCTACAACAGCTTTCGTTCGTAAAGGGGCAACACTGTGTATTTCTCTCTCGCAGAGCCCGGTTGCCAAATTCGAAACGTCCAGCGATTGTGCCCACAGGAAAGCTGCCAGCAAGGAAAGCTGTAGCTGGTTTTCATTGTCTCTTGGAACTACATTCGCTGAAAGACAGACATTCGCTTTCTCCAAAACCTTGCCTTAGTAAAGGGGCAACACTGTGTATTTCTCTCTCGTAGAGTCCGGCTGCCAAATTCGAAACGTCCAGCGATTGCGCCCACAGGAAAGCTGCCAGCACGGAAAGCTGTAGCTGGTTTTCACTGCCCCTTGGAACTACATTCGCTGATAGACAGACATTCGCTTTCTGCAAAAGCTTTCGTTGGTACAGGGGCAACACTGTGTATTTCTCTCTCGCAGAGCCCGGTTGCCAAATTCGAAACGTCCAGCGATTGCGCCCACAGGAAAGCTGCCAGCACGGAAAGCTGTAGCTGGTTTTCACTGCCCCTTGGAACTGCATTCGCTGATAGACAGACATTCACTTTCCACAATAGCTTTCGTTGGTAAAGAGGCAACACTCTGTATTTCTCTCTCGCAGAGCCCGGCTGCCAAATTCGAAACGTCCAGCGATTGCGCCCAGAGGAAAGCTGCCAGCACGGAAATCTCTCGCTGGTTTTCACTGTCTCTTGGAACTACATTCGCTGATAGACAGACATTCGCTTTCTACAAAAGCTTTCATTGGTAAAGGGGCAACACTGTGTATATCTCTCTCGCAGAGCCCGGCTGCCAAATTCGAAACGTCCAGCGATTGCGCCCACAGGAAAGCTGCCAGCACGGAAAGCTGTAGCTGGTTTTCACAGTCTCTTGGAACTACATTCGCTGCTAGACAGACATTCGCTTTCTGCAAAGCCTTGTCTTATTGAAGGGGCAACACTGTGTATTTCTCTCTCGCAGAGCCCGGTTGCCAAATTCGAAACGTCCAGCGATTGCGTCCACAGGAAAGCTGCCAGCAAGGAAAGCTGTAGCTGGTTTTCACTGCCCCTTGGAACTACATTCGCTGCTAGACAGACATTCGCTTTCTGCAAAAGCTTTCGTTGGTACAGGGGCAACACTGTGTATTTCTCTCTCGCAGAGCCCGGTTGCCAAATTCGAAACGTCCAGCGATTGCGCCCACAGGAAAGCTGCCAGCACAGAAAGCTGTAGCTGGTTTTCACTGTCTCTTGGAACTACATTCGCTGATAGACAGACATTCGCTTTCTACAAAAGCTTGTCTTAGTAAAGGGGCAACACTGTGTATTTCTCTCTCGCAGAGCCTGGTTGCCAAATTCGAAACGTCCACCGATTGCGCCCACAGGAAAGCTGCCAGCAAGGAAAGCTGTAGCTGGTTTTCACTGTCTCTTGGAACTGCATTCGCTGCTAGACAGACATTCGCTTTCTGCAAAACCTTGCCTTCCTAAAGGGGCAACACTGTGTATTTATCTCTCGCAGAGCCCGGTTGCCAAATTCGAAAGGTCCAGCGATTGCGCCCACAGGAAAGCTTCCAGCACAGAAAGCTGTAGCTGGTTTTCACTGCCCCTTGGAACTGCATTCGCTGATAGACAGACATTCCCTTTCTACAAAAGCTTTCGTTTGTAAAGGGGCAACACTGTGTATTTCTCTCTCGCAGAGCCCGGTTGCCAAATTCGAAACGTCCAGCGATTGCGCCCACAGGAAAGCTGCCAGCACAGAAATCTGTAGCTGGTTTTCACTGCCCCTTGGAACTACATTCGCTGATAGACAGACATTCGCTTTCTGCAAAAGTTTTCATTGGTAAAGGGGCAACACTGTGTATATCTCTCTCGCAGAGCCCGGCTGCCAAATTCGAAACGTCCAGCGATTGAGCCCACAGGAAAGCTGCCAGCACGGAAAGCTGTAGCTGGTTTTCACTGTCTCTTGGAACTACATTCGCTGCTAGACAGACATTCGCTTTCTGCAAAACCTTGTCTTATTGAAGGGGCAACACTGTGTATTTCTCTCTCGCAGAGCCCGGTTGCCAAATTCGAAACGTCCAGCGATTGCGTCCACAGGAAAGCTGCCAGCAAGGAAAGCTGTAGCTGGTTTTCATTGTCTCTTGGAACTACATTCGCTGATAGACAGACATTCGCTTTCTGCAAAACCTTGCCTTAGTAAAGGGGCAACACTGTGTATTTCTCTCTCGTAGAGCCCGGTTGCCAAATTCGAAACGTCCAGCGATTGCGCCCACAGGAAAGCTGCCAGCAAGGTAAGCTGTAGCTGGTTTTCACTGCCCCTTGGAACTACATTCGCTGATAGACAGACATTCGCTTTCTGCAAAAGCTTTCGTTGGTAAAGAGGCAACACTGTGTATTTCTCTCTCGCAGAGCCCGGTTGCCAAATTCGAAACGTCCAGCGATTGCGCCCACAGGAAAGCTGCCAGCAAGGAAAGTTGTAGCTGGTTTTCACTGCCCCTTGGAACTACATTCGCTGATAATCAGACATTCGCTTTCTGCAAAACCTTGCCTTGGTAAAGGGGCAACACTGTGTATTTCTCTCTCGTAGAGCCCGGTTGCCAAATTCGAAACGTCCAGCGATTGCGCCCACAGGAAAGCTGCCAGCAAGGAAAGCTGTAGCTGGTTTTCACTGTCTCTTGGAACTGCATTCGCTGCTAGACAGACATTCGTTTTCCGCAAAACCTTGCCTTCGTTGGTACAGGGGCAACACTGTGTATTTATCTCTCGCAGAGCCCGGTTGCCAAATTCGAAACGTCCAGCGATTGCGCCCACAGGAAAGCTGACAGCACAGAAAGCTGTAGCTGGTTTTCACTGCCCCTTGGAACTACATTCGCTGCTAGATAGACATTCACTTTCTACAACAGCTTGCCTTCGTAAAGGGGCAACACTGTGTATTTCTCTCTCGCAGAGCCCGGTTGCCAAATTCGAAACGTCCTGCGATTGCGCCCACAGGAAAGCTGCCAGCAAGGAAAGTTGTAGCTGGTTTTCACTGCCCCTTGGAACTGCATTCGCTGATAGACAGACATTCGCTTTCTGCAAAACCTTTCGTTGGTACAGGGGCAACACTGTGTATTTCTCTCTCGCAGAGCCCGGTTGCCAAATTCGAAACGTCCAGCGATTGCGCCCACAGGAAAGCTGCCAGCACAGAAAGCTGTAGCTGGTTTTCACTGTCTCTTGGAACTACATTCGCTGATAGACAGACATTCGCTTTCTGCAAAAGCTTGCCGTACTAAAGGGGCAACACTGTGTATTTCTCTCTCGCAGAGCCCGGTTGCCAAATTCGAAACGTCCAGCGATTGCGCCCACAGGAAAGCTTCCAGCACAGAAAGCAGTAGCTGGTTTTCACTGTCTCTTGGAACTACATTCGCTGATAGACAGACATTCGCTTTCTGCAAAACATTGCCTTAGTAAAGGGGCAACACTGTGTATTTCTCTCTCGTAGAGCCCGGTTGCCAAATTCGAAACGTCCAGCGATTGCGCCCACAGGAAAGCTGCCAGCAAGGAAAGCTGTAGCTGGTTTTCACTGTCTCTTGGAACTGCATTCGTTGCTAGACAGACATTCGCTTTCTGCAAAACCTTGCCTTATTGAAGGGGCAACACTGTGTATTTCTCTCTCGCAGAGCCCGGTTGCCAAATTCGAAACGTCCAGCGATTGCGCCCACAGGAAAGCTGCCAGCAAGGAAAGCTGTAGCTGGTTTTCACTGCCCCTTGGAACTGCATTCGCTGCTAGACAGACATTCGCTTTCTGCAAAACCTTGCCTTCGTAAAGGGGCAACACTGTGTATTTCTCTCTCGCAGAGCCCGGTTGCCAAATTCGAAACGTCCAGCGATTGCGCCCACAGGAAAGCTTCCAGCACAGATAGCAGTAGGTGGTTTTCACTGCCCCTTGGAACTGCATTCGCTGATAGACAGACATTCGCTTTCTACAAAAGCTTTCGTTTGTAAAGGGGCAACACTGTGTATTTCTCTCTCGCAGAGCCCGGTTGCCAAATTCGAAACGTCCAGCGATTGCGCCCACAGGAAAGCTGCCAGCAAGGAAAGCTGTAGCTGGTTTTCATTGTCTCTTGGAACTACATTCGCTGATAGACAGACATTCGCTTTCTGCAAAACCTTGCCTTAGTAAAGGGGCAACACTGTGTATTTCTCTCTCGTAGAGCCCGGTTGCCAAATTCGAAACGTCCAGCGATTGCGCCCACAGGAAAGCTGCCAGCAAGGAAAGCTGTAGCTGGTTTTCACTGTCTCTTGGAACTACATTCGCTGATAGACAGACATTCCCTTTCTACAAAAGCTTTCGTGTGTAAAGGGGCAACACTGTGTATTTCTCTCTCGCAGAGCCCGGTTGCCAAATTCGAAACGTCCAGCGATTGCGCCCACAGGAAAGCTGCCAGCACAGAAATCTGTAGCTGGTTTTCTCTGCCCCTTGGAACTACATTCGCTGCTAGATAGACATTCACTTTCTACAACAGCTTTCGTTCGTAAAGGGGCAACACTGTGTATTTCTCTCTCGTAGAGCCCGGTTGCCAAATTCGAAACGTCCAGCGATTGCGCCCACAGGAAAGCTTCCAGCACAGAAAGCTGTAGCTGGTTTTCACTGCCCCTTGGAACTGCATTCGCTGCTAGACAGACATTCGCTTTCTGCAAAAGCTTTCGTAGGTAAAGGGGCAACACTGTGTATTTATCTCTCGCAGAGCCCGGTTGCCAAATTCGAAACGTCCAGCGATTGCGCCCACAGGAAAGCTTCCAGCACAGAAAGCTGTAGCTGGTTTTCACTGCCCCTTGGAACTGCATTCGCTGATAGACAGACATTCCCTTTCTACAAAAGCTTTCGTTTGTAAAGGGGCAACACTGTGTATTTCTCTCTCGCAGAGCCCGGTTGCCAAATTCGAAACGTCCAGCGATTGCGCCCACAGGAAAGCTGCCAGCACAGAAATCTGTAGCTGGTTTTCACTGCCCCTTGGAACTACATTCGCTGATAGACAGACATTCGCTTTCTGCAAAAGCTTTCGTTGGTAAAGAGGCAACACTGTGTATTTCTCTCTCGCAGAGCCCGGTTGCCAAATTCGAAACGTCCAGCGATTGCGCCCACAGGAAAGCTGCCAGCAAGGAAAGCTGTAGCTGGTTTTCACTGCCCCTTGGAACTGCATTCGCTGATAGACAGACATTCGCTTTCTGCAAAAGCTTTCGTTGGTAAAGAGGCAAAACTGTGTATTTCTCTCTCGCAGAGCCCGGTTGCCAAATTCGAAACGTCCAGCGATTGCGCCCACAGGAAAGCTGCCAGCAAGGAAAGTTGTAGCTGGTTTTCACTGCCCCTTGGAACTACATTCGCTGATAATCAGACATTCGCTTTCTGCAAAACCTTGCCTTGGTACAGGGGCAACACTGTGTATTTCTCTCTCGCAGAGCCCGGTTGCCAAATTCGAAACGTCCAGCGATTGCGCCCACAGGAAAGCTGCCAGCAAGGAAAGCTGTAGCTGGTTTTCACTGCCCCTTGGAACTGCATTCGCTGCTAGACAGACATTCGCTTTCTGCAAAACCTTGCCTTCGTAAAGGGGCAACACTGTGTATTTATCTCTCGCAGAGCCCGGTTGCCAAATTCGAAAGGTCCAGCGATTGCGCCCACAGGAAAGCTTCCAGCACAGAAAGCTGTAGCTGGTTTTCACTGCCCCTTGGAACTGCATTCGCTGATAGACAGACATTCGCTTTCTACAAAAGCTTTCGTTTGTAAAGGGGCAACACTGTGTATTTATCTCTCGTAGAGCCCGGCTGCCAAATTCGAAACGTCCAGCGATTGCGCCCACAGGAAAGCTGCCAGCAAGGAAAGCTGTAGCTGGTTTTCACTGCCCCTTGGAACTGCATTCGCTGATAGACAGACATTCGCTTTCTGCAAAAGCTTTCGTAGGTAAAGGGGCAACACTGTGTATTTCTCTCTCGCAGAGCCCGGTTGCCAAATTCGAAAGGTCCAGCGATTCCGCCCACAGGAAAGCTGCCAGCAAGGAAAGCTGTAGCTGGTTTTCACTGTCTCTTGGAACTGCATTCGCTGCTAGACAGACATTCGCTTTCTGCAAAACCTTGCCTTCCTAAAGGGGCAACACTGTGTATTTATCTCTCGCAGAGCCCGGTTGCCAAATTCGAAACGTCCAGCGATTGCGCCCACAGGAAAGCTTCCAGCACAGAAAGCTGTAGCTGGTTTTCACTGCCCCTTGGAACTGCATTCGCTGATAGACAGAAGTTCCCTTTCTACAAAAGCTTTCGTTCGTAAAGGGGCAACACTGTGTATATCTCTCTCGCAGAGCCCGGTTGCCAAAATTGAAACGTCCAGCGATTGCGCCCACAGGAAAGCTGCCAGCACGGAAAGCTGTAGCTGGTTTTCACTGCCCCTTGGAACTACATTCGCTGATAGACAGACATTCGCTTTCTGCAAAACCTTGCCTTCGTAAAGGGGCAACACTGTGTATTTCTCTCTCGCAGAGCCCGGTTGCCAAATTCGAAACGTCCAGCGATTCCGCCCACAGGAAAGCTGCCAGCAAGGAAAGTTGTAGCTGGTTTTCACTGCCCCTTGGAACTGCATTCGCTGATAGACAGACATTCGCTTTCTGCAAAAGCTTTCGTAGGTAAAGGGGCAACACTGTGTATTTCTCTCTCGCAGAGCCCGGTTGCCAAATTCGAAAGGTCCAGCGATTGCGCCCACAGGAAAGCTGCCAGCACGGAAAGCTGTAGCTGGTTTTCACTGTCTCTTGGAACTACATTCGCTGAAAATCAGACATTCGCTTTCTGCAAAACCTTGCCTTATTGAAGGGGCAACACTGTGTATTTCTCTCTCGTAGAGCCCGGTTGCCAAATTCGAAACGTCCAGCGATTGCGCCCACAGGAAAGCTGCCAGCAAGGAAAGCTGTAGCTGGTTTTCACTGTCTCTTGGAACTGCATTCGCTGCTAGAGAGACATTCGTTTTCTGCAAAACCTTGCCTTCGTAAAGGGGCAACACTGTGTATTTATCTCTCGCAGAGCCCGGTTGCCAAATTCGAAACGTCCAGCGATTGCGCCCACAGGAAAGCTGCCAGCACAGAAATCTGTAGCTGGTTTTCACTGCCCCTTGGAACTACATTCGCTGCTAGATAGACATTCACTTTCTACAACAGCTTTCGTTCGTAAAGGGGCAACACTCTGTATTTCTCTCTCGTAGAGCCCGGTTGCCAAATTCGAAACGTCCAGCGATTGCGCCCACAGGAAAGCTGCCAGCAAGGAAAGCTGTAGCTGGTTTTCACTTTCTCTTGGAACTGCATTCGTTGCTAGACAGACATTCGCTTTCTGCAAAACCTTGCCTTCCTAAAGGGGCAACACTGTGTATTTCTCTCTCGCAGAGCCCGGTTGCCAAATTCGAAACGTCCAGCGATTGCGCCCACAGGAAAGCTGCCAGCACGGAAAGCTGTAGCTGGTTTTCACTGCCCCTTGGAACTGCATTCGCTGCTAGATAGACATTCGCTTTCTACAAAAGCTTTCGTTTGTAAAGGGGCAACACTGTGTATTTCTCTCTCGCAGAGCCCGGTTGCCAAATTCGAAACGTCCAGCGATTGCGCCCACAGGAAAGCTACCTGCACGGAAAGCTGTAGCTGGTTTTCATTGTCTCTTGGAACTATATTCGCTGATAGACAGACATTCGCTTTCTGCAAAACCTTGCCTTAGTAAAGGGGCAACACTGTGTATTTCTCTCTCGTAGAGCCCGGTTGCCAAATTCGAAACGTCCAGCGGTTGCGCCCACAGGAAAGCTGCCAGCAAGGAAAGCTGTAGCTGGTTTTCACTGCCCCTTGGAACTGCATTCGCTGATAGACAGACATTCGCTTTCTGCAAAAGCTTTCGTTGGTACAGGGGCAACACTGTGTATTTCTCTCTCGCAGAGCCTGGTTGCCAAATTCGAAACGTCCAGCGATTGCGCCCACAGGAAAGCTGCCAGCAAGGAAAGCTGTAGCTGGTTTTCACTGTCTCTTGGAACTGCATTCGCTGCTAGACAGACATTCGCTTTCTGCAAAACCTTGCCTTCCTAAAGGGGCAACACTGTATTTATCTCTCGTAGAGCCCGGTTGCCAAATTCGAAACGTCCAGCGATTGCGCCCACAGGAAAGCTTCCAGCACAGAAAGCTGTAGCTGGTTTTCACTGCCCCTTGGAACTGCATTCGCTGATAGACAGACATTCGCTTTCTGCAAAAGCTTTCGTAGGTAAAGGGGCAACACTGTGTATTTCTCTCTCGCAGAGCCCGGTTGCCAAATTCGAAAGGTCCAGCGATTGCGCCCACAGGAAAGCTGCCAGCAAGGAAAGTTGTAGCTGGTTTTCACTGCCCCTTGGAACTACATTCGCTGATAGACAGACATTCGCTTTCTGCAAAAGCTTTCGTTGGTAAAGAGGCAACACTGTGTATTTCTCTCTCGCAGAGCCCGGTTGCCAAATTCGAAACGTCCAGCGATTGCGCCCACAGGAAAGCTGCCAGCAAGGAAAGTTGTAGCTGGTTTTCACTGCCCCTTGGAACTACATTCGCTGATAATCAGACATTCGCTTTCTGCAAAACCTTGCCTTGGTAAAGGGGCAACACTGTGTATTAATCTCTCGCAGAGCCCGGTTGCCAAATTCGAAACGTCCAGCGATTGCGCCCACAGGAAAGCTGCCAGCAAGGAAAGCTGTAGCTGGTTTTCATTGTCTCTTGGAACTACATTCGCTGAAAGACAGACATTCGCTTTCTCCAAAACCTTGCCTTAGTAAAGGGGCAACACTGTGTATTTCTCTCTCGTAGAGTCCGGCTGCCAAATTCGAAACGTCCAGCGATTGCGCCCACAGGAAAGCTGCCAGCACGGAAAGCTGTAGCTGGTTTTCACTGCCCCTTGGAACTACATTCGCTGATAGACAGACATTCGCTTTCTGCAAAAGCTTTCGTTGGTACAGGGGCAACACTGTGTATTTCTCTCTCGCAGAGCCCGGTTGCCAAATTCGAAACGTCCAGCGATTGCGCCCACAGGAAAGCTGCCAGCAAGGAAAGCTGTAGCTGGTTTTCACTGTCTCTTGGAACTGCATTCGCTGATAGACAGACATTCGCTTTCTGCAAAACCTTGCCTTCCTAAAGGGGCAACACTGTGTATTTATCTCTCGCAGAGCCCGGTTGCCAAATTCGAAACGTCCAGCGATTGCACCCACAGGAAAGCTTCCAGCACAGAAAGCTGTAGCTGGTTTTCACTGCCCCTTGGAACTGCATTCGCTGATAGACAGACATTCCCTTTCTACAAAAGCTTTCGTTTGTAAAGGGGCAAAACTGTGTATTTCTCTCTCGCAGAGCCCGGTTGCCAAATTCGAAACGTCCAGCGATTGCGCCCACAGGAAAGCTGCCAGCACAGAAATCTGTAGCTGGTTTTCACTGCCCCTTGGAACTACATTCGCTGCTAGATAGACATTCACTTTCTACAACAGCTTTCGTTCGTAAAGGGGCAACACTGTGTATTTCTCTCTCGCAGAGCCCGGTTGCCAAATTCGAAACGTCCAGCGATTGCGCCCACAGGAAAGCTGCCAGCAAGGAAAGCTGTAGCTGGTTTTCATTGTCTCTTGGAACTACATTCGCTGAAAGACAGACATTCGCTTTCTCCAAAACCTTGCCTTAGTAAAGGGGCAACACTGTGTATTTCTCTCTCGTAGAGTCCGGCTGCCAAATTCGAAACGTCCAGCGATTGCGCCCACAGGAAAGCTGCCAGCACGGAAAGCTGTAGCTGGTTTTCACTGCCCCTTGGAACTACATTCGCTGATAGACAGACATTCGCTTTCTGCAAAAGCTTTCGTTGGTACAGGGGCAACACTGTGTATTTCTCTCTCGCAGAGCCCGGTTGCCAAATTCGAAACGTCCAGCGATTGCGCCCACAGGAAAGCTGCCAGCACGGAAAGCTGTAGCTGGTTTTCACTGCCCCTTGGAACTGCATTCGCTGATAGACAGACATTCACTTTCCACAATAGCTTTCGTTGGTAAAGAGGCAACACTCTGTATTTCTCTCTCGCAGAGCCCGGCTGCCAAATTCGAAACGTCCAGCGATTGCGCCCAGAGGAAAGCTGCCAGCACGGAAATCTCTCGCTGGTTTTCACTGTCTCTTGGAACTACATTCGCTGATAGACAGACATTCGCTTTCTACAAAAGCTTTCATTGGTAAAGGGGCAACACTGTGTATATCTCTCTCGCAGAGCCCGGCTGCCAAATTCGAAACGTCCAGCGATTGCGCCCACAGGAAAGCTGCCAGCACGGAAAGCTGTAGCTGGTTTTCACAGTCTCTTGGAACTACATTCGCTGCTAGACAGACATTCGCTTTCTGCAAAGCCTTGTCTTATTGAAGGGGCAACACTGTGTATTTCTCTCTCGCAGAGCCCGGTTGCCAAATTCGAAACGTCCAGCGATTGCGTCCACAGGAAAGCTGCCAGCAAGGAAAGCTGTAGCTGGTTTTCACTGCCCCTTGGAACTACATTCGCTGCTAGACAGACATTCGCTTTCTGCAAAAGCTTTCGTTGGTACAGGGGCAACACTGTGTATTTCTCTCTCGCAGAGCCCGGTTGCCAAATTCGAAACGTCCAGCGATTGCGCCCACAGGAAAGCTGCCAGCACAGAAAGCTGTAGCTGGTTTTCACTGTCTCTTGGAACTACATTCGCTGATAGACAGACATTCGCTTTCTACAAAAGCTTGTCTTAGTAAAGGGGCAACACTGTGTATTTCTCTCTCGCAGAGCCTGGTTGCCAAATTCGAAACGTCCACCGATTGCGCCCACAGGAAAGCTGCCAGCAAGGAAAGCTGTAGCTGGTTTTCACTGTCTCTTGGAACTGCATTCGCTGCTAGACAGACATTCGCTTTCTGCAAAACCTTGCCTTCCTAAAGGGGCAACACTGTGTATTTATCTCTCGCAGAGCCCGGTTGCCAAATTCGAAAGGTCCAGCGATTGCGCCCACAGGAAAGCTTCCAGCACAGAAAGCTGTAGCTGGTTTTCACTGCCCCTTGGAACTGCATTCGCTGATAGACAGACATTCCCTTTCTACAAAAGCTTTCGTTTGTAAAGGGGCAACACTGTGTATTTCTCTCTCGCAGAGCCCGGTTGCCAAATTCGAAACGTCCAGCGATTGCGCCCACAGGAAAGCTGCCAGCACAGAAATCTGTAGCTGGTTTTCACTGCCCCTTGGAACTACATTCGCTGATAGACAGACATTCGCTTTCTGCAAAAGTTTTCATTGGTAAAGGGGCAACACTGTGTATATCTCTCTCGCAGAGCCCGGCTGCCAAATTCGAAACGTCCAGCGATTGAGCCCACAGGAAAGCTGCCAGCACGGAAAGCTGTAGCTGGTTTTCACTGTCTCTTGGAACTACATTCGCTGCTAGACAGACATTCGCTTTCTGCAAAACCTTGTCTTATTGAAGGGGCAACACTGTGTATTTCTCTCTCGCAGAGCCCGGTTGCCAAATTCGAAACGTCCAGCGATTGCGTCCACAGGAAAGCTGCCAGCAAGGAAAGCTGTAGCTGGTTTTCATTGTCTCTTGGAACTACATTCGCTGATAGACAGACATTCGCTTTCTGCAAAACCTTGCCTTAGTAAAGGGGCAACACTGTGTATTTCTCTCTCGTAGAGCCCGGTTGCCAAATTCGAAACGTCCAGCGATTGCGCCCACAGGAAAGCTGCCAGCAAGGTAAGCTGTAGCTGGTTTTCACTGCCCCTTGGAACTACATTCGCTGATAGACAGACATTCGCTTTCTGCAAAAGCTTTCGTTGGTAAAGAGGCAACACTGTGTATTTCTCTCTCGCAGAGCCCGGTTGCCAAATTCGAAACGTCCAGCGATTGCGCCCACAGGAAAGCTGCCAGCAAGGAAAGTTGTAGCTGGTTTTCACTGCCCCTTGGAACTACATTCGCTGATAATCAGACATTCGCTTTCTGCAAAACCTTGCCTTGGTAAAGGGGCAACACTGTGTATTTCTCTCTCGTAGAGCCCGGTTGCCAAATTCGAAACGTCCAGCGATTGCGCCCACAGGAAAGCTGCCAGCAAGGAAAGCTGTAGCTGGTTTTCACTGTCTCTTGGAACTGCATTCGCTGCTAGACAGACATTCGTTTTCCGCAAAACCTTGCCTTCGTTGGTACAGGGGCAACACTGTGTATTTATCTCTCGCAGAGCCCGGTTGCCAAATTCGAAACGTCCAGCGATTGCGCCCACAGGAAAGCTGACAGCACAGAAAGCTGTAGCTGGTTTTCACTGCCCCTTGGAACTACATTCGCTGCTAGATAGACATTCACTTTCTACAACAGCTTGCCTTCGTAAAGGGGCAACACTGTGTATTTCTCTCTCGCAGAGCCCGGTTGCCAAATTCGAAACGTCCTGCGATTGCGCCCACAGGAAAGCTGCCAGCAAGGAACGTTGTAGCTGGTTTTCACTGCCCCTTGGAACTGCATTCGCTGATAGACAGACATTCGCTTTCTGCAAAACCTTTCGTTGGTACAGGGGCAACACTGTGTATTTCTCTCTCGCAGAGCCCGGTTGCCAAATTCGAAACGTCCAGCGATTGCGCCCACAGGAAAGCTGCCAGCACAGAAAGCTGTAGCTGGTTTTCACTGTCTCTTGGAACTACATTCGCTGATAGACAGACATTCGCTTTCTGCAAAAGCTTGCCGTACTAAAGGGGCAACACTGTGTATTTCTCTCTCGCAGAGCCCGGTTGCCAAATTCGAAACGTCCAGCGAT
Source organism: Mycteria americana (assembly GCF_035582795.1). NCBI lineage: Eukaryota > Metazoa > Chordata > Aves > Ciconiiformes > Ciconiidae > Mycteria > Mycteria americana. The sequence continues at coordinate 24,024,737 of NC_134369.1, read as the reverse complement.
TGCGCCCACAGGAAAGCTTCCAGCACAGAAAGCAGTAGCTGGTTTTCACTGTCTCTTGGAACTACATTCGCTGATAGACAGACATTCGCTTTCTGCAAAACATTGCCTTAGTAAAGGGGCAACACTGTGTATTTCTCTCTCGTAGAGCCCGGTTGCCAAATTCGAAACGTCCAGCGATTGCGCCCACAGGAAAGCTGCCAGCAAGGAAAGCTGTAGCTGGTTTTCACTGTCTCTTGGAACTGCATTCGTTGCTAGACAGACATTCGCTTTCTGCAAAACCTTGCCTTATTGAAGGGGCAACACTGTGTATTTCTCTCTCGCAGAGCCCGGTTGCCAAATTCGAAACGTCCAGCGATTGCGCCCACAGGAAAGCTGCCAGCAAGGAAAGCTGTAGCTGGTTTTCACTGCCCCTTGGAACTGCATTCGCTGCTAGACAGACATTCGCTTTCTGCAAAACCTTGCCTTCGTAAAGGGGCAACACTGTGTATTTCTCTCTCGCAGAGCCCGGTTGCCAAATTCGAAACGTCCAGCGATTGCGCCCACAGGAAAGCTTCCAGCACAGATAGCAGTAGGTGGTTTTCACTGCCCCTTGGAACTGCATTCGCTGATAGACAGACATTCGCTTTCTACAAAAGCTTTCGTTTGTAAAGGGGCAACACTGTGTATTTCTCTCTCGCAGAGCCCGGTTGCCAAATTCGAAACGTCCAGCGATTGCGCCCACAGGAAAGCTGCCAGCAAGGAAAGCTGTAGCTGGTTTTCATTGTCTCTTGGAACTACATTCGCTGATAGACAGACATTCGCTTTCTGCAAAACCTTGCCTTAGTAAAGGGGCAACACTGTGTATTTCTCTCTCGTAGAGCCCGGTTGCCAAATTCGAAACGTCCAGCGATTGCGCCCACAGGAAAGCTGCCAGCAAGGAAAGCTGTAGCTGGTTTTCACTGTCTCTTGGAACTACATTCGCTGATAGACAGACATTCCCTTTCTACAAAAGCTTTCGTGTGTAAAGGGGCAACACTGTGTATTTCTCTCTCGCAGAGCCCGGTTGCCAAATTCGAAACGTCCAGCGATTGCGCCCACAGGAAAGCTGCCAGCACAGAAATCTGTAGCTGGTTTTCTCTGCCCCTTGGAACTACATTCGCTGCTAGATAGACATTCACTTTCTACAACAGCTTTCGTTCGTAAAGGGGCAACACTGTGTATTTCTCTCTCGTAGAGCCCGGTTGCCAAATTCGAAACGTCCAGCGATTGCGCCCACAGGAAAGCTTCCAGCACAGAAAGCTGTAGCTGGTTTTCACTGCCCCTTGGAACTGCATTCGCTGCTAGACAGACATTCGCTTTCTGCAAAAGCTTTCGTAGGTAAAGGGGCAACACTGTGTATTTATCTCTCGCAGAGCCCGGTTGCCAAATTCGAAACGTCCAGCGATTGCGCCCACAGGAAAGCTTCCAGCACAGAAAGCTGTAGCTGGTTTTCACTGCCCCTTGGAACTGCATTCGCTGATAGACAGACATTCCCTTTCTACAAAAGCTTTCGTTTGTAAAGGGGCAACACTGTGTATTTCTCTCTCGCAGAGCCCGGTTGCCAAATTCGAAACGTCCAGCGATTGCGCCCACAGGAAAGCTGCCAGCACAGAAATCTGTAGCTGGTTTTCACTGCCCCTTGGAACTACATTCGCTGATAGACAGACATTCGCTTTCTGCAAAAGCTTTCGTTGGTAAAGAGGCAACACTGTGTATTTCTCTCTCGCAGAGCCCGGTTGCCAAATTCGAAACGTCCAGCGATTGCGCCCACAGGAAAGCTGCCAGCAAGGAAAGCTGTAGCTGGTTTTCACTGCCCCTTGGAACTGCATTCGCTGATAGACAGACATTCGCTTTCTGCAAAAGCTTTCGTTGGTAAAGAGGCAAAACTGTGTATTTCTCTCTCGCAGAGCCCGGTTGCCAAATTCGAAACGTCCAGCGATTGCGCCCACAGGAAAGCTGCCAGCAAGGAAAGTTGTAGCTGGTTTTCACTGCCCCTTGGAACTACATTCGCTGATAATCAGACATTCGCTTTCTGCAAAACCTTGCCTTGGTACAGGGGCAACACTGTGTATTTCTCTCTCGCAGAGCCCGGTTGCCAAATTCGAAACGTCCAGCGATTGCGCCCACAGGAAAGCTGCCAGCAAGGAAAGCTGTAGCTGGTTTTCACTGCCCCTTGGAACTGCATTCGCTGCTAGACAGACATTCGCTTTCTGCAAAACCTTGCCTTCGTAAAGGGGCAACACTGTGTATTTATCTCTCGCAGAGCCCGGTTGCCAAATTCGAAAGGTCCAGCGATTGCGCCCACAGGAAAGCTTCCAGCACAGAAAGCTGTAGCTGGTTTTCACTGCCCCTTGGAACTGCATTCGCTGATAGACAGACATTCGCTTTCTACAAAAGCTTTCGTTTGTAAAGGGGCAACACTGTGTATTTATCTCTCGTAGAGCCCGGCTGCCAAATTCGAAACGTCCAGCGATTGCGCCCACAGGAAAGCTGCCAGCAAGGAAAGCTGTAGCTGGTTTTCACTGCCCCTTGGAACTGCATTCGCTGATAGACAGACATTCGCTTTCTGCAAAAGCTTTCGTAGGTAAAGGGGCAACACTGTGTATTTCTCTCTCGCAGAGCCCGGTTGCCAAATTCGAAAGGTCCAGCGATTCCGCCCACAGGAAAGCTGCCAGCAAGGAAAGCTGTAGCTGGTTTTCACTGTCTCTTGGAACTGCATTCGCTGCTAGACAGACATTCGCTTTCTGCAAAACCTTGCCTTCCTAAAGGGGCAACACTGTGTATTTATCTCTCGCAGAGCCCGGTTGCCAAATTCGAAACGTCCAGCGATTGCGCCCACAGGAAAGCTTCCAGCACAGAAAGCTGTAGCTGGTTTTCACTGCCCCTTGGAACTGCATTCGCTGATAGACAGAAGTTCCCTTTCTACAAAAGCTTTCGTTCGTAAAGGGGCAACACTGTGTATATCTCTCTCGCAGAGCCCGGTTGCCAAAATTGAAACGTCCAGCGATTGCGCCCACAGGAAAGCTGCCAGCACGGAAAGCTGTAGCTGGTTTTCACTGCCCCTTGGAACTACATTCGCTGATAGACAGACATTCGCTTTCTGCAAAACCTTGCCTTCGTAAAGGGGCAACACTGTGTATTTCTCTCTCGCAGAGCCCGGTTGCCAAATTCGAAACGTCCAGCGATTCCGCCCACAGGAAAGCTGCCAGCAAGGAAAGTTGTAGCTGGTTTTCACTGCCCCTTGGAACTGCATTCGCTGATAGACAGACATTCGCTTTCTGCAAAAGCTTTCGTAGGTAAAGGGGCAACACTGTGTATTTCTCTCTCGCAGAGCCCGGTTGCCAAATTCGAAAGGTCCAGCGATTGCGCCCACAGGAAAGCTGCCAGCACGGAAAGCTGTAGCTGGTTTTCACTGTCTCTTGGAACTACATTCGCTGAAAATCAGACATTCGCTTTCTGCAAAACCTTGCCTTATTGAAGGGGCAACACTGTGTATTTCTCTCTCGTAGAGCCCGGTTGCCAAATTCGAAACGTCCAGCGATTGCGCCCACAGGAAAGCTGCCAGCAAGGAAAGCTGTAGCTGGTTTTCACTGTCTCTTGGAACTGCATTCGCTGCTAGAGAGACATTCGTTTTCTGCAAAACCTTGCCTTCGTAAAGGGGCAACACTGTGTATTTATCTCTCGCAGAGCCCGGTTGCCAAATTCGAAACGTCCAGCGATTGCGCCCACAGGAAAGCTGCCAGCACAGAAATCTGTAGCTGGTTTTCACTGCCCCTTGGAACTACATTCGCTGCTAGATAGACATTCACTTTCTACAACAGCTTTCGTTCGTAAAGGGGCAACACTCTGTATTTCTCTCTCGTAGAGCCCGGTTGCCAAATTCGAAACGTCCAGCGATTGCGCCCACAGGAAAGCTGCCAGCAAGGAAAGCTGTAGCTGGTTTTCACTTTCTCTTGGAACTGCATTCGTTGCTAGACAGACATTCGCTTTCTGCAAAACCTTGCCTTCCTAAAGGGGCAACACTGTGTATTTCTCTCTCGCAGAGCCCGGTTGCCAAATTCGAAACGTCCAGCGATTGCGCCCACAGGAAAGCTGCCAGCACGGAAAGCTGTAGCTGGTTTTCACTGCCCCTTGGAACTGCATTCGCTGCTAGATAGACATTCGCTTTCTACAAAAGCTTTCGTTTGTAAAGGGGCAACACTGTGTATTTCTCTCTCGCAGAGCCCGGTTGCCAAATTCGAAACGTCCAGCGATTGCGCCCACAGGAAAGCTACCTGCACGGAAAGCTGTAGCTGGTTTTCATTGTCTCTTGGAACTATATTCGCTGATAGACAGACATTCGCTTTCTGCAAAACCTTGCCTTAGTAAAGGGGCAACACTGTGTATTTCTCTCTCGTAGAGCCCGGTTGCCAAATTCGAAACGTCCAGCGGTTGCGCCCACAGGAAAGCTGCCAGCAAGGAAAGCTGTAGCTGGTTTTCACTGCCCCTTGGAACTGCATTCGCTGATAGACAGACATTCGCTTTCTGCAAAAGCTTTCGTTGGTACAGGGGCAACACTGTGTATTTCTCTCTCGCAGAGCCTGGTTGCCAAATTCGAAACGTCCAGCGATTGCGCCCACAGGAAAGCTGCCAGCAAGGAAAGCTGTAGCTGGTTTTCACTGTCTCTTGGAACTGCATTCGCTGCTAGACAGACATTCGCTTTCTGCAAAACCTTGCCTTCCTAAAGGGGCAACACTGTATTTATCTCTCGTAGAGCCCGGTTGCCAAATTCGAAACGTCCAGCGATTGCGCCCACAGGAAAGCTTCCAGCACAGAAAGCTGTAGCTGGTTTTCACTGCCCCTTGGAACTGCATTCGCTGATAGACAGACATTCGCTTTCTGCAAAAGCTTTCGTAGGTAAAGGGGCAACACTGTGTATTTCTCTCTCGCAGAGCCCGGTTGCCAAATTCGAAAGGTCCAGCGATTGCGCCCACAGGAAAGCTGCCAGCAAGGAAAGTTGTAGCTGGTTTTCACTGCCCCTTGGAACTACATTCGCTGATAGACAGACATTCGCTTTCTGCAAAAGCTTTCGTTGGTAAAGAGGCAACACTGTGTATTTCTCTCTCGCAGAGCCCGGTTGCCAAATTCGAAACGTCCAGCGATTGCGCCCACAGGAAAGCTGCCAGCAAGGAAAGTTGTAGCTGGTTTTCACTGCCCCTTGGAACTACATTCGCTGATAATCAGACATTCGCTTTCTGCAAAACCTTGCCTTGGTAAAGGGGCAACACTGTGTATTAATCTCTCGCAGAGCCCGGTTGCCAAATTCGAAACGTCCAGCGATTGCGCCCACAGGAAAGCTGCCAGCAAGGAAAGTTGTAGCTGGTTTTCACTGCCCCTTGGAACTGCATTCGCTGATAGACAGACATTCGCTTTCTGCAAAAGCTTTCGTAGGTAAAGGGGCAACACTGTGTATTTCTCTCTCGCAGAGCCCGGTTGCCAAATTCGAAACGTCCAGCGAGTGCGCCCACAGGAAAGCTTCCAGCACAGAAAGCTGTAGCTGGTTTTCACTGCCCCTTGGAACTGCATTCGCTGATAGACAGACATTCCCTTTCTACAAAAGCTTTCGTGTGTAAAGGGGCAACACTGTGTATTTCTCTCTCGCAGAGCCCGGTTGCCAAATTCGAAACGTCCAGCGATTGCGCCCACAGGAAAGCTGCCAGCAAGGAAAGCTGTAGCTGGTGTTCACTGTCTCTTGGAACTACATTCGCTGATAGACAGACATTCGCTTTCTGCAAAACCTTGCCTTCCTAAAGGGGCAACACTGTGTATTTATCTCTCGCAGAGCCCGGTTGCCAAATTCGAAACGTCCAGCGATTGCGCCCACAGGAAAGCTGCCAGCAAGGAAAGCTGTAGCTGGTTTTCACTGCCCCTTGGAACTGCATTCGCTGATAGACAGACATTCGCTTTCTGCAAAACCTTGCCTTCGTAAAGGGGCAACACTGTGTATTTCTCTCTCGCAGAGCCCGGTTGCCAAATTCGAAAGGTCCAGCGATTGCGCCCACAGGAAAGCTTCCAGCACAGAAAGCTGTAGCTGGTTTTGACTGCCCCTTGGAACTGCATTCGCTGATAGACAGACATTCGCTTTCTGCAAAAGCTTTCATTGGTAAAGGGGCAACACTGTGTATATCTCTCTCGCAGAGCCCGGCTGCCAAATTCGAAACGTCCAGCGATTGCGCCCAGAGGAAAGCTGCCAGCACGGAAATCTCTAGCTGGTTTTCACTGTCTCTTGGAGCTACATTCGCTGCTAGACAGACATTCGCTTTCTGCAAAACCTTGCCTTATTGAAGGGGCAACACTGTGTATTTCTCTCTCGTAGAGCCTGGTTGCCAAATTCGAAACGTCCAGCGGTTGCGCCCACAGGAAAGCTGCCAGCAAGGAAAGCTGTAGCTGGTTTTCACTGCCCCTTGGAACTACATTCGCTGATAGACAGACATTCGCTTTCTGCAAAAGCTTTCGTTGGTACAGGGGCAACACTGTGTATTTCTCTCTCGCAGAGCCCGGTTGCCAAATTCGAAACGTCAAGCGCTTGCGCCCACAGGAAAGCTGCCAGTAAGGAAAGCTGTAGCTGGTTTTCACTGCCCCTTGGAACTGCATTCGCTGATAGACAGACATTCGCTTTCTGCAAAAGCTTTCGTAGGTAAAGGGGCAACACTGTGTATTTCTCTCTCGCAGAGCCCGGTTGCCAATTTCGAAAGGTCCAGCGATTGCGCCCACAGGAAAGCTGCCAGCACAGAAATCTGTAGCTGGTTTTCACTGCCCCTTGGAACTGCATTCGCTGATAGACAGACATTCGCTTTCTGCAAAACCTTGCCTTCGTAAAGGGGCAACACTGTGTATTTCTCTCTCGCAGAGCCCGGTTGCCAAATTCGAAACGTCCAGCGATTGCGCCCATAGGAAAGCTTCCAGCACAGAAAGCTGTAGCTGGTTTTCACTGCCCGTTGGAACTGCATTCGCTGATAGACAGACATTCCCTTTCTACAAAAGCTTTCGTTTGTAAAGGGGCAACATTGTGTATTTCTCTCTCGCAGAGCCTGGTTGCCAAATTCGAAACGTCCAGCGATTGCGCCCACAGGAAAGCTGCCAGCACAGAAAGCTGTAGCTGGTTTTCACTGTCTCTTGGAACTACATTCGCTGATAGACAGACATTCGCTTTCTACAAAAGCTTGACTTAATAAAGGGGCAACACTCTGTATTTCTCTCTCGTAGAGCCCGGTTGCCAAATTCGAAACGTCCAGCGATTGCGCCCACAGGACAGCTGCCAGCACGGAAAGCTGTAGCTGGTTTTCACTGCCCCTTGGAACTACATTCGCTGATAGACAGACATTCGCTTTCTGCAAAAGCTTTCGTTGGTACAGGGGCAACACTGTGTATTTCTCTCTTGCAGAGCCCGGTTGCCAAATTCGAAACGTCCAGCGATTGCGCCCACAGGAAAGCTGCCAGCAAGGAAAGTTTTAGCTGGTTTTCACTGTCTCTTGGAACTACATTCGGTGATAATCAGACATTCGCTTTCTGCAACAGCTTTCGTAGGTAAAGGGGCAACACTCTGTATTTCTCTCTTGCAGAGCCCGGTTGCCAAATTCGAAAGGTCCAGCGATTGCGCCCACAGGAAAGCTGCCAGCACGGAAAGCTGTAGCTGGTTTTCACTGTCTCTTGGAACTGCATTCGCTGCTAGACAGACATTCGCTTTCTACAAAAGCTTTCGTTTGTAAAGGGGCAACACTGTGTATTTCTCTCTCGCAGAGCCCGGTTGCCAAATTCGAAACGTCCAGCGATTGCGCCCACAGGAAAGCTGCCAGCACGGAAAGCTGTAGCTGGTTTTCACTGCCCCTTGGAACTGCATTCGCTGCTAGACCGACATTCGCTTTCTGCAAAACCTTGCCTTCGTAAAGGGGCAACACAGTGTATTTCTCTCTCGCAGAGCCCGGTTGCCAAATTCGAAACGTCCAGCGATTGCGCCCACAGGAAAGCTGCCAGCACGGAAAGCTGTAGCTGGTTTACTGTTTCTTGGAACTGCATTCGCTGATAGACAGACATTCGCTTTCTGCAAAACCTTGCCTTATTGAAGGGGCAACACTGTGTATATCTCTCTCGCAGAGCCCGGTTGCCAAATTCGAAACGTCCAGCGATTGCGCCCACAGGAAAGCTGCCAGCACGGAAAGCTGTAGCTGGTTTTCATTGTCTCTTGGAACTACATTCGCTGAAAGACAGACATTCGCTTTCTGAAAAACCTTGCCTTAGTAAAGGGGCAACACTGTGTATTTCTCTCTCGTAGAGCCCGGCTGCCAAATTCGAAACGTCCAGCGATTGCGCCCACAGGAAAGCTGCCAGCACGGAAAGCTGTAGCTGGTTTTCACTGCCCCTTGGAACTACATTCGCTGATAGACAGACATTCGCTTTCTGCAAAAGCTTTCGTTGGTAAAGGGGCAACACTGTGTATTTCTCTCTCGCAGAGCCCGGTTGCCAAATTCGAAACGTCCAGCGATTGCGCCCACAGGAAAGCTCCCAGCAAGGAAAGCTGTAGCTGGTTTTCACTGCCCCTTGGAACTGCATTCGCTGATAGACAGACATTCGCTTTCTGCAAAAGCTTTCGTAGGTAAAGGGGCAACACTGTGTATTTCTCTCTCGCAGAGCCCGGTTGCCAAATTCGAAACGTCCAGCGATTGCGCCCACAGGAAAGCTGCCAGCACGGAAAGCTGTAGCTGGTTTTCACTGTCTCTTGGAACTGCATTCGCTGCTAGACAGACATTCGCTTTCTGCAAAAGCTTTCATTGGTAAAGGGGCAACACTGTGTATATCTCTCTCGCAGAGCCCGGCTGCCAAATTCGAAACGTCCAACGATTGCGCCCAGAGGAAAGCTGCCAGCACGGAAATCTCTAGCTGGTTTTCACTGTCTCTTGGAGCTACATTCGCTGCTAGACAGACATTCGCTTTCTGCAAAACCTTGCCTTATTGAAGGGGCAACACTGTGTATTTCTCTCTCGCAGAGCCCGGTTGCCAAATTGGAAACGTCCAGCGATTGCGCCCACAGGAAAGCTGCCAGCACGGAAAGCTGTAGCTGGTTTTCACTGCCCCTTGGAACTGCATTCGCTGATAGACAGACATTCGCTTTCTGCAAAACCTTGCCTTCGTAAAGGGGCAACACTGTGTATTTCTCTCTCGCAGAGCCCGGTTGCCAAAATCGAAACGTCCAGCGATTGCGCCCACAGGAAAGCTGCCAGCAAGGAAAACTTTAGCTGGTTTTCATTGTCTCTTGGAACTACATTCGCTGATAGACAGACATTCGCTTTCTGCAAAACCTTGCCTTATTGAAGGGGCAACACTGTGTATTTCTCTCTCGCAGAGCCCGGTTGCCAAATTCGAAACGTCCAGCGATTGCGCCCACAGGAAAGCTGCCAGCAAGGAAAGCTGTAGCTGGTTTTCATTGTCTCTTGGAACTGCATTCGCTGATAGACAGACATTCGCTTTCTGCAAAACCTTGCCTTAGTAAAGGGGCAACACTGTGTATTTCTCTCTCGTAGAGCCCGGTTGCCAAATTCGAAACGTCCAGCGGTTGCGCCCACAGGAAAGCTGCCAGCAAGGAAAGCTGTAGCTGGTTTTCACTGCCCCTTGGAACTGCATTCGCTGATAGACAGACATTCGCTTTCTGCAAAAGCTTTCGTTGGTACAGGGGCAACACTGTGTATTTCTCTCTCGCAGAGCCCGGTTGCCAAATTCGAAACGTCCAGCGATTGCGCCCACAGGAAAGCTGCCAGCAAGGAAAGCTGTAGCTGGTTTTCACTGCCCCTTGGAACTGCATTCGCTGATAGACAGACATTCGCTTTCTGCAAAAGCTTTCGTAGGTAAAGGGGCAACACTGTGTATTTCTCTCTCGCAGAGCCCGGTTGCCAAATTCGAAAGGTCCAGCGATTGCGCCCACAGGAAAGCTGCCAGCACAGAAATCTGTAGCTGGTTTTCACTGCCCCTTGGAACTGCATTCGCTGATAGACAGACATTCGCTTTCTGCAAAACCTTGCCTTGGTAAAGGGGCAACACTGTGTATTTCTCTCTTGCAGAGCCCGGTTGCCAAATTCGAAACGTCCAGCGATTGCGCCCACAGGAAAGCTGCCAGCACGGAAAGCTGTAGCTGGTTTTCACTGCCCCTTGGAACTGCATTCGCTGATAGACAGACATTCGCTTTCTGCAAAACCTTGCCTTCGTAAAGGGGCAACACTGTGTATTTCTCTCTCGCAGAGCCCGGTTGCCAAATTCGAAACGTCCAGCGATTGCGCCCATAGGAAAGCTTCCAGCACAGAAAGCTGTAGCTGGTTTTCACTGCCCCTTGGAACTGCATTCGCTGATAGACAGACATTCCCTTTCTACAAAAGCTTTCGTGTGTAAAGGGGCAACACTGTGTATTTCTCTCTCGCAGAGCCTGGTTGCCAAATTCGAAAGGTCCAGCGATTGCGCCCACAGGAAAGCTGCCAGCACGGAAAGCTGTAGCTGGTTTTCACTGTCTCTTGGAACTGCATTCGCTGCTAGACAGACATTCGTTTTCTGCAAAACCTTGCCTTCGTAAAGGGGCAACACTGTGTATTTCTCTCTCGCAGAGCCCGGTTGCCAAATTCGAAACGTCCAGCGATTGCGCCCACAGGAAAGCTGCCAGCAAGGAAAACTTTAGCTGGTTTTCATTGTCTCTTGGAACTACATTCGCTGATAGACAGACATTCGCTTTCTGCAAAACCTTGCCTTATTGAAGGGGCAACACTGTGTATTTCTCTCTCGCAGAGCCCGGTTGCCAAATTCGAAACGTCCAGCGATTGCGCCCACAGGAAAGCTGCCAGCAAGGAAAGCTGTAGCTGGTTTTCATTGTCTCTTGGAACTGCATTCGCTGATAGACAGACATTCGCTTTCTGCAAAACCTTGCCTTAGTAAAGGGGCAACACTTTGTATTTCTCTCTCGTAGAGCCCGGTTGCCAAATTCGAAACGTCCAGCGGTTGCGCCCACAGGAAAGCTGCCAGCAAGGAAAGCTGTAGCTGGTTTTCACTGCCCCTTGGAACTACATTCGCTGATAGACAGACATTCGCTTTCTGCAAAAGCTTTCGTTGGTACAGGGGCAACACTGTGTATTTCTCTCTCGCAGAACCCGGTTGCCAAATTCGAAACGTCCAGCGATTGCGCCCACAGGAAAGCTGCCAGCAAGGAAAGCTGTAGCTGGTTTTCACTGCCCCTTGGAACTGCATTCGCTGATAGACAGACATTCGCTTTCTGCAAAAGCTTTCGTAGGTAAAGGGGCAACACTGTGTATTTCTCTCTCGCAGAGCCCGGTTGCCAAATTCGAAAGGTCCAGCGATTGCGCCCACAGGAAAGCTGCCAGCACAGAAATCTGTAGCTGGTTTTCACTGCCCCTTGGAACTGCATTCGCTGATACACAGACATTCGCTTTCTGCAAAACCTTGCCTTCGTAAAGGGGCAACACTGTGTATTTCTCTCTCGCAGAGCCCGGTTGCCAAATTCGAAACGTCCAGCGATTGCGCCCATAGGAAAGCTTCCAGCACAGAAAGCTGTAGCTGGTTTTCACTGCCCCTTGGAACTGCATTCGCTGATAGACAGACATTCCCTTTCTACAAAAGCTTTCGTGTGTAAAGGGGCAACACTGTGTATTTCTCTCTCGCAGAGCCTGGTTGCCAAATTCGAAACGTCCAGCGATTGCGCCCACAGGAAAGCTGCCAGCAAGGAAAGCTGTAGCTGGTTTTCACTGTCTCTTGGAACTACATTCGCTGATAGACAGACATTCGCTTTCTACAAAAGCTTGACTTAGTAAAGGGGCAACACTCTGTATTTCTCTCTCGTAGAGCCCGGTTGCCAAATTCGAAACGTCCAGCGATTGCGCCCACAGGACAGCTGCCAGCACGGAAAGCTGTAGCTGGTTTTCACTGCCCCTTGGAACTACATTCGCTGATAGACAGACATTCGCTTTCTGCAAAAGCTTTCGTTGGTACAGGGGCAACACTGTGTATTTCTCTCTCGCAGAGCCCGGTTGCCAAATTCGAAACGTCCAGCGATTGCGCCCACAGGAAAGCTGCCAGCAAGGAAAGTTTTAGCTGGTTTTCACTGTCTCTTGGAACTACATTCGCTGATAATCAGACATTCGCTTTCTGCAACAGCTTTCGTAGGTAAAGGGGCAACACTGTGTATTTCTCTCTCGCAGAGCCCGGTTGCCAAATTCGAAAGGTCCAGCGATTGCGCCCACAGGAAAGCTGCCAGCACGGAAAGCTGTAGCTGGTTTTCACTGTCTCTTGGAACTGCATTCGCTGCTAGACAGACATTCGTTTTCTGCAAAACCTTGCCTTCGTAAAGGGGCAACACTGTGTATTTCTCTCTCGCAGAGCCCGGTTGCCAAATTCGAAACGTCCAGCGATTGCGCCCACAGGAAAGCTGCCAGCACAGAAAGCTGTAGCTGGTTTTCACTGCCCCTTGGAACTGCATTCGCTGATAGACAGACATTCACTTTCTACAACAGCTTTCGTTCGTAAAGGGGCAACACTGTGTATTTCTCTCTCGCAGAGCCCGGTTGCCAAATTCGAAACGTCCAGCGATTGCGCCCACAGGAAAGCTGCCAGCAAGGAAAGCTGTAGCTGGTTTTCACTGTATCTTGGAACTGCATTCGCTGATAGACAGACATTCGCTTTCTGCAAAACATTGCCTTCCTAAAGGGGCAACACTGTGTATTTATCTCTCGCAGAGCCCGGTTGCCAAATTCGAAACGTCCAGCGATTGCGCCCACAGGAAAGCTGCCAGCAAGGAAAGCTGTAGCTGTTTTTCACTGCCCCTTGGAACTGCATTCGCTGCTAGACAGACATTCGCTTTCTGCAAAACCTTGCCTTCGTAAAGGGGCAACACTGTGTATTTCTCTCTCGCAGAGCCCGGTTGCCAAATTCGAAACGTCCAGCGATTGCGCCCACAGGAAAGCTTCCAGCACAGAAAGCTGTAGCTGGTTTTCACTGCCCCTTGGAACTGCATTCGCTGCTAGACAGACATTCGCTTTCTACGAAAGCTTTCGTTTGTAAAGGGGCAACACTGTGTATTTCTCTCTCGCAGAGCCCGGTTGCCAAAATCGAAACGTCCAGCGATTGCGCCCACAGGAAAGCTGCCAGCAAGGAAAACTTTAGCTGGTTTTCATTGTCTCTTGGAACTACATTCGCTGATAGACAGACATTCGCTTTCTGCAAAACCTTGCCTTATTGAAGGGGCAACACCGTGTATTTCTCTCTCGGAGAGCCCGGTTGCCAAATTCGAAACGTCCAGCGATTGCGCCCACAGGAAAGCTGCCAGCAAGGAAAGCTGTAGCTGGTTTTCATTGTCTCTTGGAACTACATTCGCTGATAGACAGACATTCGCTTTCTGCAAAACCTTGCCTTAGTAAAGGGGCAACACTGTGTATTTCTCTCTCGTAGAGCCCGGTTGCCAAATTCGAAACGTCCAGCGGTTGCGCCCACAGGAAAGCTGCCAGCAAGGAAAGCTGTAGCTGGTTTTCACTGCCCCTTGGAACTGCATTCGCTGATAGACAGACATTCGCTTTCTGCAAAAGCTTTCGTTTGTAAAGGGGCAACACTGTGTATTTCTCTCTCGCAGAGCCCGGTTGCCAATTTCGAAAGGTCCAGCGATTGCGCCCACAGGAAAGCTGCCAGCACAGAAATCTGTAGCTGGTTTTCACTGCCCCTTGGAACTGCATTCGCTGATACACAGACATTCGCTTTCTGCAAAACCTTGCCTTGGTAAAGGGGCAACACTGTGTATTTCTCTCTCGCAGAGCCCAGTTGCCAAATTCGAAACGTCCAGCGATTGCGCCCATAGGAAAGCTTCCAGCACAGAAAGCTGTAGCTGGTTTTCACTGCCCCTTGGAACTGCATTCGCTGCTAGACAGACATTCCCTTTCTACAAAAGCTTTCGTTTGTAAAGGGGCAACACTGTGTATTTCTCTCTCGCAGAGCCTGGTTGCCAAATTCGAAACGTCCAGCGATTGCGCCCACAGGAAAGCTGCCAGCAAGGAAAGCTGTAGCTGGTTTTCACTGTCTCTTGGAACTACATTCGCTGATAGACAGACATTCGCTTTCTACAAAAGCTTGACTTAGTAAAGGGGCAACACTCTGTATTTCTCTCTCGTAGAGCCCGGTTGCCAAATTCGAAACGTCCAGCGATTGCGCCCACAGGACAGCTGCCAGCAAGGAAAGTTTTAGCTGGTTTTCACTGTCTCTTGGAACTACATTCGCTGATAATCAGACATTCGCTTTCTGCAACAGCTTTCGTAGGTAAAGGGGCAACACTGTGTATTTCTCTCTCGCAGAGCCCGGTTGCCAAATTCGAAAGGTCCAGCGATTGCGCCCACAGGAAAGCTGCCAGCACGGAAAGCTGTAGCTGGTTTTCACTGTCTCTTGGAACTACATTCGCTGATAATCAGACATTCGCTTTCTGCAAAAGCTTTCATAGGTAAAGGGGCAACACTGTGTATTTCTCTCTCGTAGAGCCCGGTTGCCAAATTCGAAACGTCCAGCGATTGCGCCCACAGGAAAGCTGCCAGCAAGGAAAGCTGTAGCTGGTTTTCACTGCCCCTTGGAACTGCATTCGCTGCTAGACCGACATTCGCTTTCTGCAAAACCTTGCCTTCGTAAAGGGGCAACACAGTGTATTTCTCTCTCGCAGAGCCCGGTTGCCAAATTCGAAACGTCCAGCGATTGCGCCCACAGGAAAGCTGCCAGCACGGAAAGCTGTAGCTGGTTTTCACTGTTTCTTGGAACTGCATTCGCTGATAGACAGACATTCGCTTTCTGCAAAACCTTGCCTTATTGAAGGGGCAACACTGTGTATATCTCTCTCGCAGAGCCCGGTTGCCAAATTCGAAACGTCCAGCGATTGCGCCCACAGGAAAGCTGCCAGCACGGAAAGCTGTAGCTGGTTTTCACTGCCCCTTGGAACTACATTCGCTGATAGACAGACATTCGCTTTCTGCAAAAGCTTTCGTTGGTACAGGGGCAACACTGTGTATTTCTCTCTCGCAGAGCCCGGTTGCCAAATTCGAAACGTCCAGCGATTGCGCCCACAGGAAAGCTCCCAGCAAGGAAAGCTGTAGCTGGTTTTCACTGCCCCTTGGAACTGCATTCGCTGATAGACAGACATTCGCTTTCTGCAAAAGCTTTCGTAGGTAAAGGGGCAACACTGTGTATTTCTCTCTCGCAGAGCCCGGTTGCCAAATTCGAAACGTCCAGCGATTGCGCCCACAGGAAAGCTGCCAGCAAGGAAAGCTGTAGCTGGTTTTCACTGTCTCTTGGAACTGCATTCGCTGCTAGACAGACATTCGCTTTCTGCAAAACCTTGCCTTCCTAAAGGGGCAACACTGTGTATTTCTCTCTCGTAGAGCCCGGTTGCCAAATTGGAAACGTCCAGCGGTTGCGCCCACAGGAAAGCTGCCAGCACAGAAATCTGTCGCTGGTTTTCACTGCCCCTTGGAACTACATTCGCTGCTAGATAGACATTCACTTTCTACAACAGCTTTCGTTCGTAAAGGGGCAACACTGTGTATTTCTCTCTCGCAGAGCCCGGCTGCCAAATTCGAAACGTCCAGCGATTGCGCCCACAGGAAAGCTGCCAGCAAAGAAAAGCTGTAGCTGGTTTTCACTGCCCCTTGGAACTGCATTCGCTGCTAGACAGACATTCGCTTTCTGGAAAAGCTTTCGTAGGTAAAGGGGCAACACTGTGTATTTCTCTCTTGCAGAGCCCGGTTGCCAAATTCGAAACGTCCAGCGATTGCGCCCACAGGAAAGCTGCCAGCACGGAAAGCTGTAGCTGGTTTTCACTGTCTCTTGGAACTGCATTCGCTGATAGACCGACATTCGCTTTCTACAAAAGCTTTCATTGGTAAAGGGGCAACACTGTGTATTTCTCGCTCGCAGAGCCCGGCTGCCAAATTCGAAACGTCCAGCGATTGCGCCCACAGGAAAGCTTCCAGCATGGAAAGCTGTAGCTGGTTTTCACAGTCTCTTGGAACTACATTCGCTGCTAGACAGACATTCGCTTTCTGCAAAACCTTGCCTTATTGAAGGGGCAACACTCTGTATTTCTCTCTCGCAGAGCCCGGTTGCCAAATTTGAAACGTCCAGCGATTGCGCCCACAGGAAAGCTGCCAGCAAGGAAAGCTGTAGCTGGTTTTCATTGTCTCTTGGAAGTACATTCGCTGATAGACAGACATTCGCTTTCTGCAAAACCTTGCCTTAGTAAAGGGGCAACACTGTGTATTTCTCTCTCGTAGAACCCGGCTGCCAAATTCGAAACGTCCAGCGATTGCGCCCACAGGAAAGCTGCCAGCACGGAAAGCTGTAGCTGGTTTTCACTGCCCCTTGGAACTGCATTCGCTGATAGACAGACATTCGCTTTCTGCAAAAGCTTTCGTACGTAAAGGGGCAACACTGTGTATTTCTCTCTCGCAGAGCCCGGTTGCCAAATTCGAAACGTCCAGCGATTGCGCCCACAGGAAAGCTGCCAGCAAGGAAAGCTGTAGCTGGTTTTCACTGTCTCTTGGAACTGCATTCGCTGCTAGACAGACATTCGCTTTCTGCAAAACCTTGCCTTCCTAAAGGGGCAACACTTTGTATTTATCTCTCACAGAGCCCGGTTGCCAAATTCGAAACGTCCAGCGATTGCGCCCACAGGAAAGCTTCCAGCACAGAAAGCTGTAGCTGGTTTTCACTGCCCCTTGGAACTGCATTCGCTGATAGACAGACATTCCCTTTCTACAAAAGCTTTCGTTTGTAAAGGGGCAACACTGTGTATTTCTCGCTCGCAGAGCCCGGTTGCCAAATTCGAAACGTCCAGCGATTGCGCCCACAGGAAAGCTTCCAGCACAGAAAGCTGTAGCTGGTTTTCACTGTCTCTTGGAACTACATTCGCTGATAGACAGACATTCGCTTTCTGCAAAACCTTGCCTTAGTAAAGGGGCAACACTGTGTATTTCTCTCTCGTAGAGCCCGGCTGCCAAATTCGAAACGTCCAGCGATTGCGCCCACAGGAAAGCTGCCAGCAAGGAAAGCTGTAGCTGGTTTTCACTGTCTCTTGGAACTACATTCGCTGATAGACAGACATTCGCTTTCTGCAAAAGCTTTCGTTGGTAAACGGGCAACACTGTGTATTTCTCTCTCGCAGAGCCCGGCTGCCAAATTCGAAACGTCCAGCGATTGCGCCCACAGGAAAGCTGCCAGCAAAGAAAAGCTGTAGCTGGTTTTCACTGCCCCTTGGAACTGCATTCGCTGCTAGACAGACATTCGCTTTCTGCAAAAGCTTTCGTAGGTAAAGGGGCAACACTGTGTATTTCTCTCTTGCAGAGCCCGGTTGCCAAATTCGAAACGTCCAGCGATTGCGCCCACAGGAAAGCTGCCAGCACGGAAAGCTGTAGCTGGTTTTCACTGTTTCTTGGAACTACATTCGCTGATAGACAGACATACGCTTTCTACAAAAGCTTTCATTGGTAAAGGGGCAACACTGTGTATATCTCTCTCGCAGAGCCCGGCTGCCAAATTCGAAACGTCCAGCGATTGCGCCCAGAGGAAAGCTGCCAGCACGGAAATCTCTAGCTGGTTTTCACTGTCTCTTGGAACTACATTCGCTGCTAGATAGACATTCACTTTCTACAACAGCTTTCGTTCGTAAAGGGGCAACACTGTGTATTTCTCTCTCGCAGAGCCCGGTTGCCAAATTCGAAACGTCCAGCGATTGCGCCCACAGGAAAGCTGCCAGCAAGGAAAGCTGTAGCTGGTTTTCACTGCCCCTTGGAACTGCATTCGCTGCTAGACCGACATTCGCTTTCTGCAAAACCTTGCCTTCGTAAAGGGGCAACACAGTGTATTTCTCTCTCGCAGAGCCCGGTTGCCAAATTCGAAACGACCAGCGATTGCGCCCACAGGAAAGCTGCCAGCACGGAAAGCTGTAGCTGGTTTTCACTGTTTCTTGGAATTGCATTCGCTGATAGACAGACATTCGCTTTCTACAAAAGCTTTCATTGGTAAAGGGGCAACACTGTGTATATCTCTCTCGCAGAGCCCGGTTGCCAAATTTGAAACGTCCAGCGATTGCGCCCACAGGAAAGCTGCCAGCACGGAAAGCTGTAGCTGGTTTTCACAGTCTCTTGGAACTACATTCGCTGCTAGACAGACATTCGCTTTCTGCAAAACCTTGCCTTAGTAAAGGGGCAACACTGTGTATTTCTCTCTCGTAGAGCCCGGTTGCCAAATTCGAAACGTCCAGCGGTTGCGCCCACAGGAAAGCTGCCAGCAAGGAAAGCTGTAGCTGGTTTTCACTGCCCCTTGGAACTGCATTCGCTGATAGACAGACATTCGCTTTCTGCAAAACCTTGCCTTAGTAAAGGGGCAACACTGTGTATTTCTCTCTCGCAGAGCCCGGTTGCCAAATTCGAAACGTCCAGCGATTGCGCCCACAGGAAAGCTGCCAGCAAGGAAAGCTGTAGCTGGTTTTCACTGTCTCTTGGAACTGCATTCGCTGCTAGACAGACATTCGCTTTCTGCAAAACCTTGCCTTCCTAAAGGGGCAACACTGTGTATTTATCTCTCACAGAGCCCGGTTGCCAAATTCGAAACGTCCAGCGATTGCGCCCACAGGAAAGCTTCCAGCACAGAAATCTGTAGCTGGTTTTCACTGCCCCTTGGAACTGCATTCGCTGATAGACAGACATTCCCTTTCTACAAAAGCTTTCGTTTGTAAAGGGGCAACACTGTGCATTTCTCTCTCGCAGAGCCCGGTTGCCAAATTCGAAACGTCCAGCGATTGCGCCCACAGGAAAGCTGCCAGCACAGAAATCTGTCGCTGGTTTTCACTGCCCCTTGGAACTACATTCGCTGCTAGATAGACATTCACTTTCTACAACAGCTTTCGTTCGTAAAGGGGCAACATTGTGTATTTCTCTCTCGCAGAGCCCGGTTGCCAAATTCGAAACGTCCAGCGATTGCGCCCACAGGAAAGCTTCCAGCACAGAAAGCTGTAGCTGGTTTTCACTGTCTCTTGGAACTACATTCGCTGATAGACAGACATTCGCTTTCTGCAAAACATTGCCTTAGTAAAGGGGCAACACTGTGTATTTCTCTCTCGTAGAGCCCGGTTGCCAAATTCGAAACGTCCAGCGATTGCGCCCACAGGAAAGCTGCCAGCAAAGAAAAGCTGTAGCTGGTTTTCACTGTTTCTTGGAACTACATTCGCTGATAGACAGACATACGCTTTCTACAAAAGCTTTCATTGGTAAAGGGGCAACACTGTGTATATCTCTCTCGCAGAGCCCGGCTGCCAAATTCGAAACGTCCAGCGATTGCGCCCAGAGGAAAGCTGCCAGCACGGAAATCTCTAGCTGGTTTTCACTGTCTCTTGGAACTACATTCGCTGATAGACAGACATTCGCTTTCTGCAAAACCTTGCCTTATTGAAGGGGCAACACTGTGTATTTCTCTCTCGCAGAGCCCGGTTGCCAAATTCCAAACGTCCAGCGATTGCGCCCACAGGAAAGCTGCCAGCACGGAAAGCTGTAGCTGGTTTTCACTGCCCCTTGGAACTACATTCGCTGCTAGACAGACATTCGCTTTCTGCAAAACCTTGCCTTAGTAAAGGGGCAACACTGTGTATTTCTCTCTCGTAGAGCCCGGTTGCCAAATTCGAAACGTCCAGCGGTTGCGCCCACAGGAAAGCTGCCAGCAAGGAAAGCTGTAGCTGGTTTTCACTGCCCCTTGGAACTACATTCGCTGATAGACAGACATTCGCTTTCTGCAAAAGCTTTCGTTGGTACAGGGGCAACACTGTGTATTTCTCTCTCGCAGAGCCCGGTTGCCAAATTCGAAACGTCCAGCGATTGCGCCCACAGGAAAGCTGCCAGCAAGGAAAGCTGTAGCTGGTTTTCACTGCCCCTTGGAACTGCATTCGCTGATAGACAGACATTCGCTTTCTGCAAAAGCTTTCGTAGGTAAAGGGGCAACACTGTGTATTTCTCTCTCGCAGAGCCCGGTTGCCAAATTCGAAACGTCCAGCGATTGCGCCCACAGGAAAGCTGCCAGCAAGGAAAGCTGTAGCTGGTTTTCACTGTCTCTTGGAACTACATTCGCTGCTAGACAGACATTCGCTTTCTGCAAAACCTTGCCTTCCTAAAGGGGCAACACTGTGTATTTATCTCTCGCAGAGCCCGGTTGCCAAATTCGAAACATCCAGCGATTGCGCCCACAGGAAAGCTTCCAGCACAGAAAGCTGTAGCTGGTTTTCACTGCCCCTTGGAACTGCATTCGCTGATAGACAGACATTCCCTTTCTACAAAAGCTTTCGTTTGTAAAGGGGCAACACTGTGTATTTCTCTCTCGCAGAGCCCGGTTGCCAAATTCGAAACTTCCAGCGATTGCGCCCACAG
Source organism: Mycteria americana (assembly GCF_035582795.1). Taxonomy (NCBI): domain Eukaryota; kingdom Metazoa; phylum Chordata; class Aves; order Ciconiiformes; family Ciconiidae; genus Mycteria; species Mycteria americana. Next base: position 24,004,257 of record NC_134369.1, on the reverse strand, counting down.
GAAAGCTGCCAGCACAGAAATCTGTCGCTGGTTTTCACTGCCCCTTGGAACTACATTCGCTGCTAGATAGACATTCACTTTCTACAACAGCTTTCGTTCGTAAAGGGGCAACACTGTGTATTTCTCTCTCGCAGAGCCCGGTTGCCAAATTCGAAACGTCCAGCGATTGCGCCCACAGGAAAGCTTCCAGCACTGAAAGCTGTAGCTGGTTTTCACTGTCTCTTGGAACTACATTCGCTGATAGACAGACATTCGCTTTCTGCAAAACATTGCCTTAGTAAAGGGGCAACACTGTGTATTTCTCTCTCGTAGAGCCCGGTTGCCAAATTGGAAACGTCCAGCGATTGCGCCCACAGGAAAGCTGCCAGCAAGGAAAGCTGTAGCTGATTTTCACTGTCTCTTGGAACTGCATTCGCTGATAGACAGACATTCGCTTTCTGCAAAAGCTTTCGTTGGTAAAGAGGCAACACTGTGTATTTCTCTCTCGCAGAGCCCGGCTGCCAAATTCGAAACGTCCAGCGATTGCGCCCACAGGAAAGCTGCCATCAAAGAAAAGCTGTAGCTGGTTTTCACTGCCCCTTGGAACTGCATTCGCTGATAGACAGACATTCGCTTTCTGCAAAAGCTTTCGTAGGTAAAGGGGCAACACTGTGTATTTCTCTCTCGCAGAGCCCGGTTGCCAAATTCGAAACGTCCAGCGATTGCGCCCACAGGAAAGCTGCCAGCACGGAAAGCTGTAGCTGGTTTTCACTGTTTCTTGGAACTACATTCGCTGATAGACAGACATACGCTTTCTACAAAAGCTTTCATTGGTAAAGGGGCAACACTGTGTATATCTCTCTCGCAGAGCCCGGCTGCCAAATTCGAAACGTCCAGCGATTGCGCCCAGAGGAAAGCTGCCAGCACGGAAATCTCTAGCTGGTTTTCACTGTCTCTTGGAACTACATTCGCTGATAGACAGACATTCGCTTTCTGCAAAACCTTGCCTTATTGAAGGGGCAACACTGTGTATTTCTCTCTCGCAGAGCCCGGTTGCCAAATTCCAAACGTCCAGCGATTGCGCCCACAGGAAAGCTGCCAGCACGGAAAGCTGTAGCTGGTTTTCACTGCCCCTTGGAACTACATTCGCTGCTAGACAGACATTCGCTTTCTGCAAAACCTTGCCTTAGTAAAGGGGCAACACTGTGTATTTCTCTCTCGTAGAGCCCGGTTGCCAAATTCGAAACGTCCAGCGGTTGCGCCCACAGGAAAGCTGCCAGCAAGGAAAGCTGTAGCTGGTTTTCACTGCCCCTTGGAACTACATTCGCTGATAGACAGACATTCGCTTTCTGCAAAAGCTTTCGTTGGTACAGGGGCAACACTGTGTATTTCTCTCTCGCAGAGCCCGGTTGCCAAATTCGAAACGTCCAGCGATTGCGCCCACAGGAAAGCTGCCAGCAAGGAAAGCTGTAGCTGGTTTTCACTGCCCCTTGGAACTGCATTCGCTGATAGACAGACATTCGCTTTCTGCAAAAGCTTTCGTAGGTAAAGGGGCAACACTGTGTATTTCTCTCTCGCAGAGCCCGGTTGCCAAATTCGAAACGTCCAGCGATTGCGCCCACAGGAAAGCTGCCAGCAAGGAAAGCTGTAGCTGGTTTTCACTGTCTCTTGGAACTACATTCGCTGCTAGACAGACATTCGCTTTCTGCAAAACCTTGCCTTCCTAAAGGGGCAACACTGTGTATTTATCTCTCGCAGAGCCCGGTTGCCAAATTCGAAACATCCAGCGATTGCGCCCACAGGAAAGCTTCCAGCACAGAAAGCTGTAGCTGGTTTTCACTGCCCCTTGGAACTGCATTCGCTGATAGACAGACATTCCCTTTCTACAAAAGCTTTCGTTTGTAAAGGGGCAACACTGTGTATTTCTCTCTCGCAGAGCCCGGTTGCCAAATTCGAAACTTCCAGCGATTGCGCCCACAGGAAAGCTGCCAGCACAGAAATCTGTCGCTGGTTTTCACTGCCCCTTGGAACTACATTCGCTGCTAGATAGACATTCACTTTCTACAACAGCTTTCGTTCGTAAAGGGGCAACACTGTGTATTTCTCTCTCGCAGAGCCCGGTTGCCAAATTCGAAACGTCCAGCGATTGCGCCCACAGGAAAGCTTCCAGCACTGAAAGCTGTAGCTGGTTTTCACTGTCTCTTGGAACTACATTCGCTGATAGACAGACATTCGCTTTCTGCAAAACATTGCCTTAGTAAAGGGGCAACACTGTGTATTTCTCTCTCGTAGAGCCCGGTTGCCAAATTGGAAACGTCCAGCGATTGCGCCCACAGGAAAGCTGCCAGCAAGGAAAGCTGTAGCTGATTTTCACTGTCTCTTGGAACTGCATTCGCTGATAGACAGACATTCGCTTTCTGCAAAAGCTTTCGTTGGTAAAGAGGCAACACTGTGTATTTCTCTCTCGCAGAGCCCGGCTGCCAAATTCGAAACGTCCAGCGATTGCGCCCACAGGAAAGCTGCCATCAAAGAAAAGCTGTAGCTGGTTTTCACTGCCCCTTGGAACTGCATTCGCTGCTAGACAGACATTCGCTTTCTGCAAAAGCTTTCGTAGGTAAAGGGGCAACACTGTGTATTTCTCTCTCGCAGAGCCCGGTTGCCAAATTCGAAACGTCCAGCGATTGCGCCCACAGGAAAGCTGCCAGCACGGAAAGCTGTAGCTGGTTTTCACTGTTTCTTGGAACTACATTCGCTGATAGACAGACATACGCTTTCTACAAAAGCTTTCATTGGTAAAGGGGCAACACTGTGTATATCTCTCTCGCAGAGCCCGGCTGCCAAATTCGAAACGTCCAGCGATTGCGCCCAGAGGAAAGCTGCCAGCACGGAAATCTCTAGCTGGTTTTCACTGTCTCTTGGAACTACATTCGCTGATAGACAGACATTCGCTTTCTGCAAAACCTTTTCTTATTGAAGGGGCAACACTGTGTATTTCTCTCTCGCAGAGCCCGGTTGCCAAATTCGAAACGTCCAGCTATTGCGCCCACAGGAAAGCTGCCAGCACGGAAAGCTGTAGCTGGTTTTCACTGTTTCTTGGAACTGCATTCGCTGATAGACAGACATTCGCTTTCTGCAAAACCTTCCCTTATTGAAGGGGCAACACTGTGTATATCTCTCTCGCAGAGCCCGGTTTCCAAATTCGAAACGTCCAGCGATTGCGCCCACAGGAAAGCTGCAAGCACGGAAAGCTGTAGCTGGTTTTCACTGCCCCTTGGAACTACATTCGCTGATAGACAGACATTCGCTTTCTGCAAAAGCTTTCGTTGGTACAGGGGCAACACTGTGTATTTCTCTCTCGCAGAGCCCGGTTGCCAAATTCGAAACGTCCAGCGATTGCGCCCACAGGAAAGCTCCCAGCAAGGAAAGCTGTAGCTGGTTTTCACTGCCCCTTGGAACTGCATTCGCTGCTAGACAGACATTCGCTTTCTGCAAAAGCTTTCGTAGGTAAAGGGGCAACACTGTGAATTTCTCTCTCGCAGAGCCCGGTTGCCAAATTCGAAACGTCCAGCGATTGCGCCCACAGGAAAGCTGCCAGCAAGGAAAGCTGTAGCTGGTTTTCACTGTCTCTTGGAACTACATTCGCTGCTAGACAGACATTCGCTTTCTGCAAAAGCTTGCCTTCCTAAAGGGGCAACACTGTGTATTTATCTCTCGCAGAGCCCGGTTGCCAAATTCGAAACGTCCAGCGATTGCGCCCACAGGAAAGCTGCCAGCACAGAAATCTGTCGCTGGTTTTCACTGCCCCTTGGAACTACATTCGCTGCTAGATAGACATTCACTTTCTACAACAGCTTTCGTTCGTAAAGGGGCAACACTGTGTATATCTCTCTCGCAGAGCCCGGTTGCCAAATTCGAAACGTCCAGCGATTGCGCCCACAGGAAAGCTTCCAGCACTGAAAGCTGTAGCTGGTTTTCACTGTCTCTTGGAACTACATTCGCTGATAGACAGACATTCGCTTTCTGCAAAACATTGCCTTAGTAAAGGGGCAACACTGTGTATTTCTCTCTCGTAGAGCCCGGTTGCCAAATTGGAAACGTCCAGCGATTGCGCCCACAGGAAAGCTGCCAGCAAGGAAAGCTGTAGCTGATTTTCACTGTCTCTTGGAACTGCATTCGCTGATAGACAGACATTCGCTTTCTGCAAAAGCTTTCGTTGGTAAAGAGGCAACACTGTGTATTTCTCTCTCGCAGAGCCCGGCTGCCAAATTCGAAACGTCCAGCGATTGCGCCCACAGGAAAGCTGCCAGCAAAGAAAAGCTGTAGCTGGTTTTCACTGCCCCTTGGAACTGCATTCGCTGATAGACAGACATTCGCTTTCTGCAAAAGCTTTCGTAGGTAAAGGGGCAACACTGTGTATTTCTCTCTTGCAGAGCCCGGTTGCCAAATTCGAAACGTCCAGCGATTGCGCCCACAGGAAAGCTGCCAGCACGGAAAGCTGTAGCTGTTTTTCACTGTCTCTTGGAACTGCATTCGCTGATAGACAGACATTCGCTTTCTACAAAAGCTTTCATTGGTAAAGGGGCAACACTGTGTATTTCTCGCTCGCAGAGCCCGGCTGCCAAATTCGAAACGTCCAGCGATTGCGCCCAGAGGAAAGCTGCCAGCACGGAAATCTCTAGCTGGTTTTCACAGTCTCTTGGAACTACATTCGCTGCTAGATAGACATTCACTTTCTACAACAGCTTTCGTTCGTAAAGGGGCAACACTGTGTATTTCTCTCTCGCAGAGCCCGGTTGCCAAATTCGAAACGTCCAGCGATTGCGCCCACAGGAAAGCTTCCAGCACAGAAAGCTGTAGCTGGTTTTCACTGTTTCTTGGAACTACATTCGCTGATAGACAGACATTCGCTTTCTACAAAAGCTTGCCTTAGTAAAGGGGCAACACTGTGTATTTCTCTCTCGCAGAGCCTGGTTGCCAACTTCGAAACGTCCAGCGATTGCGCCCACAGGAAAGCAACCAGCACGGAAAGCTGTAGCTGGTTTTCACTGCCCCTTGGAACTACAATCGCTGCTAGACAGACATTCGCTTTCTGCAAAAGCTTTCGTTGGTACAGGGGCAACACTGTGTATTTCTCTCTCGCAGAGCCCGGCTGCCAAATTCGAAACGTCCAGCGATTGCGCCCACAGGAAAGCTGCCAGCACGGAAAGCTGTAGCTGGTTTTCACTGCCCCTTGGAACTACATTCGCTGATAGACAGACATTCGCTTTCTGCAAAACCTTGCCTTAGTAAAGGGGCAACACTGTGTATTTCTCTCTCGCAGAGCCCGGTTGCCAAATTCGAAACGTCCAGCGATTGCGCCCACAGGAAAGCTGCCAGCAAGGAAAGCTGTAGCTGGTTTTCACTGTCTCTTGGAACTGCATTCGCTGCTAGACAGACATTCGCTTTCTGCAAAACCTTGCCTTCCTAAAGGGGCAACACTGTGTATTTATCTCTCACAGAGCCCGGTTGCCAAATTCGAAACGTCCAGCGATTGCGCCCACAGGAAAGCTTCCAGCACAGAAATCTGTAGCTGGTTTTCACTGCCCCTTGGAACTGCATTCGCTGATAGACAGACATTCCCTTTCTACAAAAGCTTTCGTTTGTAAAGGGGCAACACTGTGCATTTCTCTCTCGCAGAGCCCGGTTGCCAAATTCGAAACGTCCAGCGATTGCGCCCACAGGAAAGCTGCCAGCACAGAAATCTGTCGCTGGTTTTCACTGCCCCTTGGAACTACATTCGCTGCTAGATAGACATTCACTTTCTACAACAGCTTTCGTTCGTAAAGGGGCAACATTGTGTATTTCTCTCTCGCAGAGCCCGGTTGCCAAATTCGAAACGTCCAGCGATTGCGCCCACAGGAAAGCTTCCAGCACAGAAAGCTGTAGCTGGTTTTCACTGTCTCTTGGAACTGCATTCGCTGCTAGACAGACATTCGCTTTCTGCAAAAGCTTTCGTAGGTAAAGGGGCAACACTGTGTATTTCTCTCTCGCAGAGCCCGGTTGCCAAATTCGAAACGTCCAGCGATTGCGCCCACAGGAAAGCTGCCAGCACGGAAAGCTGTAGCTGGTTTTCACTGTTTCTTGGAACTACATTCGCTGATAGACAGACATACGCTTTCTACAAAAGCTTTCATTGGTAAAGGGGCAACACTGTGTATATCTCTCTCGCAGAGCCCGGCTGCCAAATTCGAAACGTCCAGCGATTGCGCCCAGAGGAAAGCTGCCAGCACGGAAATCTCTAGCTGGTTTTCACTGTCTCTTGGAACTACATTCGCTGATAGACAGACATTCGCTTTCTGCAAAACCTTGCCTTAGTAAAGGGGCAACACTGTGTATTTCTCTCTCGCAGAGCCCGGTTGCCAAATTCGAAACGTCCAGCGGTTGCGCCCACAGGAAAGCTGCCAGCAAGGAAAGCTGTAGCTGGTTTTCACTGCCCCTTGGAACTACATTCGCTGATAGACAGACATTCGCTTTCTGCAAAAGCTTTCGTTGGTACAGGGGCAACACTGTGTATTTCTCTCTCGCAGAGCCCGGTTACCAAATTCGAAACGTCCAGCGATTGTGCCCACAGGAAAGCTGCCAGCAAGGAAAGCTGTAGCTGGTTTTCACTGTCTCTTGGAACTACATTCGCTGATAGACAGACATTCGCTTTCTACAAAAGCTTGCCTTAGTAAAGGGGCAACACTGTGTATTTCTCTCTCGCAGAGCCTTGTTGCCAAATTCGAAACGTCCAGCGATTGCGCCCACAGGAAAGCTGCCAGCACGGAAAGCTGTAGCTGGTTTTCACTGCCCCTTGGAACTGCATTCGCTGCTAGACCGACATTCGCTTTCTGCAAAACCTTGCCTTATTGAAGGGGCAACACTGTGTATATCTCTCTCGCAGAGCCCGGTTGCCAAATTCGAAACGTCCAGCGATTGCGCCCACAGGAAAGCTGCCAGCACGGAAAGCTGTAGCTGGTTTTCATTGTCTCTTGGAACTACATTCGCTGAAAGACAGACATTCGCTTTCTGCAAAACCTTGCCTTAGTAAAGGGGCAACACTGTGTATTTCTCTCTCGTAGAGCCCGGCTGCCAAATTCGAAACGTCCAGCGATTGCGCCCACAGGAAAGCTGCCAGCACGGAAAGCTGTAGCTGGTTTTCACTGCCCCTTGGAACTACATTCGCTGATAGACAGACATTCGCTTTCTGCAAAAGCTTTCGTTGGTACAGGGGCAACACTGTGTATTTCTCTCTCGCAGAGCCCGGTTGCCAAATTCGAAACGTCCAGCGATTGCGCCCACAGGAAAGCTGCCAGCAAGGAAAGCTGTAGCTGGTTTTCACTGCCCCTTGGAACTGCATTCGCTGATAGACAGACATTCGCTTTCTGCAAAAGCTTTCGTAGGTAAAGGGGCAACACTGTGTATTTCTCTCTCGCAGAGCCCGGTTGCCAAATTCGAAACGTCCAGCGATTGCGCCCACAGGAAAGCTGCCAGCAAGGAAAGCTGTAGCTGGTTTTCACTGTCTCTTGGAACTACATTCGCTGCTAGACAGACATTCGCTTTCTGCAAAACCTTGCCTTCCTAAAGGGGCAACACTGTGTATTTATCTCTCGCAGAGCCCGGTTGCCAAATTCGAAACGTCCAGCGATTGCGCCCACAGGAAAGCTTCCAGCACAGAAAGCTGTAGCTGGTTTTCACTGCCCCTTGGAACTGCATTCGCTGATAGACAGACATTCCCTTTCTACAAAAGCTTTCGTTTGTTAAGGGGCAACACTGTGTATTTCTCTCTCGCAGAGCCCGGTTGCCAAATTCGAAACGTCCAGCGATTGCGCCCACAGGAAAGCTGCCAGCACAGAAATCTGTCGCTGGTTTTCACTGCCCCTTGGAACTACATTCGCTGCTAGATAGACATTCACTTTCTACAACAGCTTTCGTTCGTAAAGGGGCAACACTGTGTATTTCTCTCTCGCAGAGCCCGGTTGCCAAATTCGAAACGTCCAGCGATTGCGCCCACAGGAAAGCTTCCAGCACTGAAAGCTGTAGCTGGTTTTCACTGTCTCTTGGAACTACATTCGCTGATAGACAGACATTCGCTTTCTGCAAAACATTGCCTTAGTAAAGGGGCAACACTGTGTATTTCTCTCTCGTAGAACCCGGTTGCCAAATTGGAAACGTCCAGCGATTGCGCCCACAGGAAAGCTGCCAGCAAGGAAAGCTGTAGCTGATTTTCACTGTCTCTTGGAACTGCATTCGCTGATAGACAGACATTCGCTTTCTGCAAAAGCTTTCGTTGGTAAAGAGGCAACACTGTGTATTTCTCTCTCGCAGAGCCCGGCTGCCAAATTCGAAACGTCCAGCGATTGCGCCCACAGGAAAGCTGCCATCAAAGAAAAGCTGTAGCTGGTTTTCACTGCCCCTTGGAACTGCATTCGCTGCTAGACAGACATTCGCTTTCTGCAAAAGCTTTCGTAGGTAAAGGGGCAACACTGTGTATTTCTCTCTCGCAGAGCCCGGTTGCCAAATTCGAAACGTCCAGCGATTGCGCCCACAGGAAAGCTGCCAGCACGGAAAGCTGTAGCTGGTTTTCACTGTTTCTTGGAACTACATTCGCTGATAGACAGACATACGCTTTCTACAAAAGCTTTCATTGGTAAAGGGGCAACACTGTGTATATCTCTCTCGCAGAGCCCGGCTGCCAAATTCGAAACGTCCAGCGATTGCGCCCAGAGGAAAGCTGCCAGCACGGAAAGCTGTAGCTGGTTTTCACTGTTTCTTGGAACTGCATTCGCTGATAGACAGACATTCGCTTTCTGCAAAACCTTCCCTTATTGAAGGGGCAACACTGTGTATATCTCTCTCGCAGAGCCCGGTTGCCAAATTCGAAACGTCCAGCGATTGCGCCCACAGGAAAGCTGCCAGCACGGAAAGCTGTAGCTGGTTTTCATTGTCTCTTGGAACTACATTCGCTGAAAGACAGACATTCGCTTTCTGCAAAAGCTTTCGTTGGTAAAGAGGCAACACTGTGTATTTCTCTCTCGCAGAGCCCGGCTGCCAAATTCGAAACGTCCAGCGATTGCGCCCACAGGAAAGCTGCCATCAAAGAAAAGCTGTAGCTGGTTTTCACTGCCCCTTGGAACTGCATTCGCTGCTAGACAGACATTCGCTTTCTGCAAAAGCTTTCGTAGGTAAAGGGGCAACACTGTGTATATCTCTCTCGCAGAGCCCGGCTGCCAAATTCGAAACGTCCAGCGATTGCGCCCAGAGGAAAGCTGCCAGCACGGAAAGCTGTAGCTGGTTTTCACTGTTTCTTGGAACTGCATTCGCTGATAGACAGACATTCGCTTTCTGCAAAACCTTCCCTTATTGAAGGGGCAACAATGTGTATATCTCTCTCGCAGAGCCCGGTTGCCAAATTCGAAACGTCCAGCGATTGCGCCCACAGGAAAGCTGCCAGCACGGAAAGCTGTAGCTGGTTTTCATTGTCTCTTGGAACTACATTCGCTGAAAGACAGACATTCGCTTTCTGCAAAACCTTGCCTTAGTAAAGGGGCAACACTGTGTATTTCTCTCTCGTAGAGCCCGGCTGCCAAATTCGAAACGTCCAGCGATTGCGCCCACAGGAAAGCTGCCAGCACGGAAAGCTGTAGCTGGTTTTCACTGCCCCTTGGAACTACATTCGCTGATAGACAGACATTCGCTTTCTGCAAAAGCTTTTGTTGGTACAGGGGCAACACTGTGTATTTCTCTCTCGCAGAGCCCGGTTGCCAAATTCGAAACGTCCAGCGATTGCGCCCACAGGAAAGCTCCCAGCAAGGAAAGCTGTAGCTGGTTTTCACTGCCCCTTGGAACTGCATTCGCTGATAGACAGACATTCGCTTTCTGCAAAAGCTTTCGTAGGTAAAGGGGCAACACTGTGTATTTCTCTCTCGCAGAGCCCGGTTGCCAAATTCGAAACGTCCAGCGATTGCGCCCACAGGAAAGCTGCCAGCAAGGAAAGCTGTAGCTGGTTTTCACTGTCTCTTGGAACTGCATTCGCTGATAGACAGACATTCGCTTTCTGCAAAAGCTTGCCTTCCTAAAGGGGCAACACTGTGTATTTATCTCTCGCAGAGCCCGGTTGCCAAATTCGAAACATCCAGCGATTGCGCCCACAGGAAAGCTGCCAGCACAGAAATCTGTCGCTGGTTTTCACTGCCCCTTGGAACTACATTCGCTGCTAGATAGACATTCACTTTCTACAACAGCTTTCGTTCGTAAAGGGGCAACACTGTGTATTTCTCTCTCGCAGAGCCCGGTTGCCAAATTCGAAACGTCCAGCGATTGCGCCCACAGGAAAGCTTCCAGCACTGAAAGCTGTAGCTGGTTTTCACTGTCTCTTGGAACTACATTCGCTGATAGACAGACATTCGCTTTCTGCAAAACATTGCCTTAGTAAAGGGGCAACACTGTGTATTTCTCTCTCGTAGAGCCCGGTTGCCAAATTGGAAACGTCCAGCGATTGCGCCCACAGGAAAGCTGCCAGCAAGGAAAGCTGTAGCTGATTTTCACTGTCTCTTGGAACTGCATTCGCTGATAGACAGACATTCGCTTTCTGCAAAAGCTTTCGTTGGTAAAGAGGCAACACTGTGTATTTCTCTCTCGCAGAGCCCGGCTGCCAAATTCGAAACGTCCAGCGATTGCGCCCACAGGAAAGCTGCCAGCAAAGAAAAGCTGTAGCTGGTTTTCACTGCCCCTTGGAACTGCATTCGCTGCTAGACAGACATTCGCTTTCTGCAAAAGCTTTCGTAGGTAAAGGGGCAACACTGTGTATTTCTCTCTTGCAGAGCCCGGTTGCCAAATTCGAAACGTCCAGCGATTGCGCCCACAGGAAAGCTGCCAGCACGGAAAGCTGTAGCTGTTTTTCACTGTCTCTTGGAACTGCATTCGCTGATAGACAGACATTCGCTTTCTACAAAAGCTTTCATTGGTAAAGGGGCAACACTGTGTATTTCTCGCTCGCAGAGCCCGGCTGCCAAATTCGAAACGTCCAGCGATTGCGCCCACAGGAAAGCTGCCAGCACGGAAAGCTGTAGCTGGTTTTCACAGTCTCTTGGAACTACATTCGGTGCTAGACAGACATTCGCTTTCTGCAAAACCTTGCCTTATTGAAGGGGCAACACTGTGTATTTCTCTCTCGCAGAGCCCGGTTGCCAAATTCGAAACGTCCAGCGATTGCGCCCACAGGAAAGCTGCCAGCAAGGAAAGCTGTAGCTGGTTTTCATTGTCTCTTGGAACTACATTCGCTGATAGACAGACATTCGCTTTCTGCAAAACCTTGCCTTAGTAAAGGGGCAACACTGTGTATTTCTCTCTCGTAGAGCCCGGCTGCCAAATTCGAAACGTCCAGCGATTGCGCCCACAGGAAAGCTGCCAGCACGGAAAGCTGTAGCTGGTTTTCACTGCCCCTTGGAACTGCATTCGCTGATAGACAGACATTCGCTTTCTGCAAAAGCTTTCGTAGGTAAAGGGGCAACACTGTGTATTTCTCTCTCGCAGAGCCCGGTTGCCAAATTCGAAACGTCCAGCGATTGCGCCCACAGGAAAGCTGCCAGCAAGGAAAGCTGTAGCTGGTTTTCACTGTCTCTTGGAACTACATTCGCTGCTAGACAGACATTCGCTTTCTGCAAAAGCTTTCGTTTGTAAAGGGGCAACACTGTGTATTTCTCTCTCGCAGAGCCCGGTTGCCAAATTCGAAACGTCCAGCGATTGCGCCCACAGGAAAGCTGCCAGCACAGAAATCTGTCGCTGGTTTTCACTGCCCCTTGGAACTACATTCGCTGCTAGATAGACATTCACTTTCTACAACAGCTTTCGTTCGTAAAGGGGCAACACTGTGTATTTCTCTCTCGCAGAGCCCGGTTGCCAAATTCGAAACGTCCAGCGATTGCGCCCACAGGAAAGCTTCCAGCACTGAAAGCTGTAGCTGGTTTTCACTGTCTCTTGGAACTACATTCGCTGATAGACAGACATTCGCTTTCTGCAAAACATTGCCTTAGTAAAGGGGCAACACTGTGTATTTCTCTCTCGTAGAACCCGGTTGCCAAATTGGAAACGTCCAGCGATTGCGCCCACAGGAAAGCTGCCAGCAAGGAAAGCTGTAGCTGATTTTCACTGTCTCTTGGAACTGCATTCGCTGATAGACAGACATTCGCTTTCTGCAAAAGCTTTCGTTGGTAAAGAGGCAACACTGTGTATTTCTCTCTCGCAGAGCCCGGCTGCCAAATTCGAAACGTCCAGCGATTGCGCCCACAGGAAAGCTGCCATCAAAGAAAAGCTGTAGCTGGTTTTCACTGCCCCTTGGAACTGCATTCGCTGCTAGACAGACATTCGCTTTCTGCAAAAGCTTTCGTAGGTAAAGGGGCAACACTGTGTATTTCTCTCTCGCAGAGCCCGGTTGCCAAATTCGAAACGTCCAGCGATTGCGCCCACAGGAAAGCTGCCAGCACGGAAAGCTGTAGCTGGTTTTCACTGTTTCTTGGAACTACATTCGCTGATAGACAGACATACGCTTTCTACAAAAGCTTTCATTGGTAAAGGGGCAACACTGTGTATATCTCTCTCGCAGAGCCCGGCTGCCAAATTCGAAACGTCCAGCGATTGCGCCCAGAGGAAAGCTGCCAGCACGGAAAGCTGTAGCTGGTTTTCACTGTTTCTTGGAACTGCATTCGCTGATAGACAGACATTCGCTTTCTGCAAAACCTTCCCTTATTGAAGGGGCAACACTGTGTATATCTCTCTCGCAGAGCCCGGTTGCCAAATTCGAAACGTCCAGCGATTGCGCCCACAGGAAAGCTGCCAGCACGGAAAGCTGTAGCTGGTTTTCATTGTCTCTTGGAACTACATTCGCTGAAAGACAGACATTCGCTTTCTGCAAAACCTTGCCTTAGTAAAGGGGCAACACTGTGTATTTCTCTCTCGTAGAGCCCGGCTGCCAAATTCGAAACGTCCAGCGATTGCGCCCACAGGAAAGCTCCCAGCAAGGAAAGCTGTAGCTGGTTTTCACTGCCCCTTGGAACTGCATTCGCTGATAGACAGACATTCGCTTTCTGCAAAAGCTTTCGTAGGTAAAGGGGCAACACTGTGTATTTCTCTCTCGCAGAGCCCGGTTGCCAAATTCGAAACATCCAGCGATTGCGCCCACAGGAAAGCTGCCAGCACAGAAATCTGTCGCTGGTTTTCACTGCCCCTTGGAACTACATTCGCTGCTAGATAGACATTCACTTTCTACAACAGCTTTCGTTCGTAAAGGGGCAACACTGTGTATTTCTCTCTCGCAGAGCCCGGTTGCCAAATTCGAAACGTCCAGCGATTGCGCCCACAGGAAAGCTTCCAGCACTGAAAGCTGTAGCTGGTTTTCACTGTCTCTTGGAACTACATTCGCTGATAGACAGACATTCGCTTTCTGCAAAACATTGCCTTAGTAAAGGGGCAACACTGTGTATTTCTCTCTCGTAGAGCCCGGTTGCCAAATTGGAAACGTCCAGCGATTGCGCCCACAGGAAAGCTGCCAGCAAGGAAAGCTGTAGCTGATTTTCACTGTCTCTTGGAACTGCATTCGCTGATAGACAGACATTCGCTTTCTGCAAAAGCTTTCGTTGGTAAAGAGGCAACACTGTGTATTTCTCTCTCGCAGAGCCCGGCTGCCAAATTCGAAACGTCCAGCGATTGCGCCCACAGGAAAGCTGCCAGCAAAGAAAAGCTGTAGCTGGTTTTCACTGCCCCTTGGAACTGCATTCGCTGCTAGACAGACATTCGCTTTCTGCAAAAGCTTTCGTAGGTAAAGGGGCAACACTGTGTATTTCTCTCTTGCAGAGCCCGGTTGCCAAATTCGAAACGTCCAGCGATTGCGCCCACAGGAAAGCTGCCAGCACGGAAAGCTGTAGCTGTTTTTCACTGTCTCTTGGAACTGCATTCGCTGATAGACAGACATTCGCTTTCTACAAAAGCTTTCATTGGTAAAGGGGCAACACTGTGTATTTCTCGCTCGCAGAGCCCGGCTGCCAAATTCGAAACGTCCAGCGATTGCGCCCACAGGAAAGCTGCCAGCACGGAAAGCTGTAGCTGGTTTTCACAGTCTCTTGGAACTACATTCGGTGCTAGACAGACATTCGCTTTCTGCAAAACCTTGCCTTATTGAAGGGGCAACACTGTGTATTTCTCTCTCGCAGAGCCCGGTTGCCAAATTCGAAACGTCCAGCGATTGCGCCCACAGGAAAGCTGCCAGCAAGGAAAGCTGTAGCTGGTTTTCATTGTCTCTTGGAACTGCATTCGCTGATAGACAGACATTCGCTTTCTGCAAAAGCTTGCCTTAGTAAAGGGGCAACACTGTGTATTTCTCTCTCGTAGAGCCCGGCTGCCAAATTCGAAACGTCCAGCGATTGCGCCCACAGGAAAGCTGCCAGCACGGAAAGCTGTAGCTGGTTTTCACTGCCCCTTGGAACTGCATTCGCTGATAGACAGACATTCGCTTTCTGCAAAAGCTTTCGTAGGTAAAGGGGCAACACTGTGTATTTCTCTCTCGCAGAGCCCGGTTGCCAAATTCGAAACGTCCAGCGATTGCGCCCACAGGAAAGCTGCCAGCAAGGAAAGCTGTAGCTGGTTTTCACTGTCTCTTGGAACTGCATTCGCTGCTAGACAGACATTCGCTTTCTGCAAAACCTTGCCTTCCTAAAGGGGCAACACTGTGTATTTATCTCTCACAGAGCCCGGTTGCCAAATTCGAAACGTCCAGCGATTGCGCCCACAGGAAAGCTTCCAGCACAGAAAGCTGTAGCTGGTTTTCACTGCCCCTTGGAACTGCATTCGCTGATAGACAGACATTCCCTTTCTACAAAAGCTTTCGTTTGTAAAGGGGCAACACTGTGTATTTCTCTCTCGCAGAGCCCGGTTGCCAAATTCGAAACGTCCAGCGATTGCGCCCACAGGAAAGCTTCCAGCACAGAAAGCTGTAGCTGGTTTTCACTGTCTCTTGGAACTACATTCGCTGATAGACAGACATTCGCTTTCTGCAAAACCTTGCCTTAGTAAAGGGGCAACACTGTGTATTTCTCTCTCGTAGAGCCCGGCTGCCAAATTCGAAACGTCCAGCGATTGCGCCCACAGGAAAGCTGCCAGCAAGGAAAGCTGTAGCTGGTTTTCACTGTCTCTTGGAACTACATTCGCTGATAGACAGACATTCGCTTTCTGCAAAAGCTTTCGTTGGTAAACGGGCAACTCTGTGTATTTCTCTCTCGCAGAGCCCGGCTGCCAAATTCGAAACGTCCAGCGATTGCGCCCACAGGAAAGCTGCCAGCAAAGAAAAGCTGTAGCTGGTTTTCACTGCCCCTTGGAACTGCATTCGCTGCTAGACAGACATTCGGTTTCTGCAAAAGCTTTCGTAGGTAAAGGGGCAACACTGTGTATTTCTCTCTCGCAGAGCCCGGTTGCCAAATTCGAAACGTCCAGCGATTGCGCCCACAGGAAAGCTGCCAGCACGGAAAGCTGTAGCTGGTTTTCACTGTTTCTTGGAACTACATTCGCTGATAGACAGACATACGCTTTCTACAAAAGCTTTCATTGGTAAAGGGGCAACACTGTGTATATCTCTCTCGCAGAGCCCGGCTGCCAAATTCGAAACGTCCAGCGATTGCGCCCAGAGGAAAGCTGCCAGCACGGAAATCTCTAGCTGGTTTTCACTGTCTCTTGGAACTACATTCGCTGCTAGATAGACATTCACTTTCTACAACAGCTTTCGTTCGTAAAGGGGCAACACTGTGTATTTCTCTCTCGCAGAGCCCGGTTGCCAAATTCGAAACGTCCAGCGATTGCGCCCACAGGAAAGCTGCCAGCAAGGAAAGCTGTAGCTGGTTTTCACTGCCCCTTGGAACTGCATTCGCTGCTAGACCGACATTCGCTTTCTCCAAAACCTTGCCTTCGTAAAGGGGCAACACAGTGTATTTCTCTCTCGCAGAGCCCGGTTGCCAAATTCGAAACGACCAGCGATTGCGCCCACAGGAAAGCTGCCAGCACGGAAACCTGTAGCTGGTTTTCACTGTTTCTTGGAATTGCATTCGCTGATAGACAGACATTCACTTTCTACAAAAGCTTTCATTGGTAAAGGGGCAACACTGTGTATATCTCTCTCGCAGAGCCCGGTTGCCAAATTTGAAACGTCCAGCGATTGCGCCCACAGGAAAGCTGCCAGCACGGAAAGCTGTAGCTGGTTTTCACAGTCTCTTGGAACTACATTCGCTGCTAGACAGACATTCGCTTTCTGCAAAACCTTGCCTTAGTAAAGGGGCAACACTGTGTATTTCTCTCTCGTAGAGCCCGGTTGCCAAATTCGAAACGTCCAGCGGTTGCGCCCACAGGAAAGCTGCCAGCAAGGAAAGCTGTAGCTGGTTTTCACTGCCCCTTGGAACTGCATTCGCTGCTAGACCGACATTCGCTTTCTGCAAAACCTTGCCTTCGTAAAGGGGCATCACTGTGTATTTCTCTCTCGTAGAGTCCGGCTGCCAAATTCGAAACGTCCAGCGATTGCGCCCACAGGAAAGCTGCCAGCAAGGAAATCTGTAGCTGGTTTTCACTGCCCCTTGGAACTGCATTCGCTGATAGACAGACATTCGCTTTCTGCAAAACCTTGCCTTCCTAAAGGGGCAACACTGTGTATTTATCTCTCGCAGAGCCCTGTTGCCAAATTCGAAACTTCCAGCGATTGCACCCACAGGAAAGCTTCCAGCACAGAAAGCTGTAGCTGGTTTTCACTGCCCCTTGGAACTGCATTCGCTGATAGACAGACATTCCCTTTCTACAAAAGCTTTCGTTTGTAAAGGGGCAACACTGTGTATTTCTCTCTCGCAGAGCCCGGTTGCCAAATTCGAAACGTCCAGCGATTGCGCCCACAGGAAAGCTGCCAGCACAGAAATCTGTCGCTGGTTTTCACTGCCCCTTGGAACTACATTCGCTGCTAGATAGACATTCACTTTCTACAACAGCTTTCGTTCGTAAAGGGGCAACACTGTGTATATCTCTCTCGCAGAGCCCGGTTGCCAAATTCGAAACGTCCAGCGATTGCGCCCACAGGAAAGCTACCAGCACGGAAAGCTGTAGCTGGTTTTCACTGGCCCTTGGAACTACAATCGCTGCTAGACAGACATTCGCTTTCTGCAAAACCTTGCCTTCGTAAAGGGGCAACACTGTGTATTTCTCTCTCGTAGAGCCCGGCTGCCAAATTCGAAACGTCCAGCGATTGCGCCCACAGGAAAGCTGCCAGCACGGAAAGCTGTAGCTGGTTTTCACTGCCCCTTGGAAATACATTCGCTGATAGACAGACATTCGCTTTCTGCAAAAGCTTTCGTTGGTACAGGGGCAACACTGTGTATTTCTCTCTCGCAGAGCCCGGTTGCCAAATTCGAAACGTCCAGCGATTGCGCCCACAGGAAAGCTGCCAGCACGGAAAGCTGTAGCTGGTTTTCACTGCCCCTTGGAACTGCATTCGCTGATAGACAGACATTCGCTTTCTGCAAAACCTTGCCTTAGTAAAGGGGCAACACTGTGTATTTCTCTCTCGCAGAGCCCGGTTGCCAAATTCGAAACGTCCAGCGATTGCGCCCACAGGAAAGCTGCCAGCAAGGAAAGCTGTAGCTGGTTTTCACTGTCTCTTGGAACTGCATTCGCTGCTAGACAGACATTCGCTTTCTGCAAAACCTTGCCTTCCTAAAGGGGCAACACTGTGTATTTATATCTCACAGAGCCCGGTTGCCAAATTCGAAACGTCCAGCGATTGCGCCCACAGGAAAGCTTCCAGCACAGAAATCTGTAGCTGGTTTTCACTGCCCCTTGGAACTGCATTCGCTGATAGACAGACATTCCCTTTCTACAAAAGCTTTCGTTTGTAAAGGGGCAACACTGTGCATTTCTCTCTCGCAGAGCCCGGTTGCCAAATTCGAAACGTCCAGCGATTGCGCCCACAGGAAAGCTGCCAGCACAGAAATCTGTCGCTGGTTTTCAATGCCCCTTGGAACTACATTCGCTGCTAGATAGACATTCACTTTCTACAACAGCTTTCGTTCGTAAAGGGGCAACATTGTGTATTTCTCTCTCGCAGAGCCCGGTTGCCAAATTCGAAACGTCCAGCGATTGCGCCCACAGGAAAGCTTCCAGCACAGAAAGCTGTAGCTGGTTTTCACTGTCTCTTGGAACTACATTCGCTGATAGACAGACATTCGCTTTCTGCAAAACATTGCCTTAGTAAAGGGGCAACACTGTGTATTTCTCTCTCGTAGAGCCCGGTTGCCAAATTCGAAACGTCCAGCGATTGCGCCCACAGGAAAGCTGCCAGCAAAGAAAAGCTGTAGCTGGTTTTCACTGCCCCTTGGAACTGCATTCGCTGCTAGACAGACATTCACTTTCTGCAAAAGCTTTCGTAGGTAAAGGGGCAACACTGTGTATTTCTCTCTCGCAGAGCCCGGTTGCCAAATTCGAAACGTCCAGCGATTGCGCCCACAGGAAAGCTGCCAGCACGGAAAGCTGTAGCTGGTTTTCACTGTTTCTTGGAACTACATTCGCTGATAGACAGACATACGCTTTCTACAAAAGCTTTCATTGGTAAAGGGGCAACACTGTGTATATCTCTCTCGCAGAGCCCGGCTGCCAAATTCGAAACGTCCAGCGATTGCGCCCAGAGGAAAGCTGCCAGCACGGAAATCTCTAGCTGGTTTTCACTGTCTCTTGGAACTACATTCGCTGATAGACAGACATTCGCTTTCTGCAAAACCTTGCCTTATTGAAGGGGCAACACTGTGTATTTCTCTCTCGCAGAGCCCGGTTGCCAAATTCGAAACGTCCAGCGATTGCGCCCACAGGAAAGCTGCCAGCACGGAAAGCTGTAGCTGGTTTTCACTGCCCCTTGGAACTACATTCGCTGCTAGACAGACATTCGCTTTCTGCAAAACCTTGCCTTAGTAAAGGGGCAACACTGTGTATTTCTCTCTCGTAGAGCCCGGTTGCCAAATTCGAAACGTCCAGCGGTTGCGCCCACAGGAAAGCTGCCAGCAAGGAAAGCTGTAGCTGGTTTTCACTGCCCCTTGGAACTACATTCGCTGATAGACAGACATTCGCTTTCTGCAAAAGCTTTCGTTGGTACAGGGGCAACACTGTGTATTTCTCTCTCGCAGAGCCCGGTTGCCAAATTCGAAACGTCCAGCGATTGCGCCCACAGGAAAGCTGCCAGCACGGAAAGCTGTAGCTGGTTTTCACTGTCTCTTGGAACTACATTCGCTGCTAGACAGACATTCGCTTTCTGCAAAACCTTGCCTTCCTAAAGGGGCAACACTGTGTATTTATCTCTCGCAGAGCCCGGTTGCCAAATTCGAAACGTCCAGCGATTGCGCCCACAGGAAAGCTTCCAGCACAGAAAGCTGTAGCTGGTTTTCACTGCCCCTTGGAACTGCATTCGCTGATAGACAGACATTCCCTTTCTACAAAAGCTTTCGTTTGTAAAGGTGCAACACTGTGTATTTCTCTCTCGCAGAGCCCGGTTGCCAAATACGAAACTTCCAGCGATTGCGCCCACAGGAAAGCTGCCAGCACAGAAATCTGTCGCTGGTTTTCACTGCCCCTTGGAACTACATTCGCTGCTAGATAGACATTCACTTTCTACAACAGCTTTCGTTCGTAAAGGGGCAACACTGTGTATTTCTCTCTCGCAGAGCCCGGTTGCCAAATTCGAAACGTCCAGCGATTGCGCCCACAGGAAAGCTGCCAGCAAGGAAAGCTGTAGCTGATTTTCACTGTCTCTTGGAACTGCATTCGCTGATAGACAGACATTCGCTTTCTGCAAAAGCTTTCGTTGGTAAAGAGGCAACACTGTGTATTTCTCTCTCGCAGAGCCCGGCTGCCAAATTCGAAACGTCCAGCGATTGCGCCCACAGGAAAGCTGCCATCAAAGAAAAGCTGTAGCTGGTTTTCACTGCCCCTTGGAACTGCATTCGCTGATAGACAGACATTCGCTTTCTGCAAAAGCTTTCGTAGGTAAAGGGGCAACACTGTGTATTTCTCTCTCGCAGAACCCGGTTGCCAAATTCGAAACGTCCAGCGATTGCGCCCACAGGAAAGCTGCCAGCACGGAAAGCTGTAGCTGGTTTTCACTGTTTCTTGGAACTACATTCGCTGATAGACAGACATACGCTTTCTACAAAAGCTTTCATTGGTAAAGGGGCAACACTGTGTATATCTCTCTCGCAGAGCCCGGCTGCCAAATTCGAAACGTCCAGCGATTGCGCCCAGAGGAAAGCTGCCAGCACGGAAATCTCTAGCTGGTTTTCACTGTCTCTTGGAACTACATTCGCTGATAGACAGACATTCGCTTTCTGCAAAACCTTTTCTTATTGAAGGGGCAACACTGTGTATTTCTCTCTCGCAGAGCCCGGTTGCCAAATTCGAAACGTCCAGCTATTGCGCCCACAGGAAAGCTGCCAGCACGGAAAGCTGTAGCTGGTTTTCACTGTTTCTTGGAACTGCATTCGCTGATAGACAGACATTCGCTTTCTGCAAAACCTTCCCTTATTGAAGGGGCAACACTGTGTATATCTCTCTCGCAGAGCCCGGTTGCCAAATTCGAAACGTCCAGCGATTGCGCCCACAGGAAAGCTGCAAGCACGGAAAGCTGTAGCTGGTTTTCATTGTCTCTTGGAACTACATTCGCTGAAAGACAGACAATCGCTTTCTGCAAAACCTTGCCTTAGTAAAGGGGCAACACTGTGTATTTCTCTCTCGTAGAGCCCGGCTGCCAAATTCGAAACGTCCAGCGATTGCGCCCACAGGAAAGCTGCCAGCACGGAAAGCTGTAGCTGGTTTTCACTGCCCCTTGGAACTACATTCGCTGATAGACAGACATTCGCTTTCTGCAAAAGCTTGCCTTAGTAAAGGGGCAACACTGTGTATTTCTCTCTCGCAGAGCCCGGTTGCCAAATTCGAAACGTCCAGCGATTGCGCCCACAGGAAAGCTCCCAGCAAGGAAAGCTGTAGCTGGTTTTCACTGCCCCTTGGAACTGCATTCGCTGCTAGACAGACATTCGCTTTCTGCAAAAGCTTTCGTAGGTAAAGGGGCAACACTGTGAATTTCTCTCTCGCAGAGCCCGGTTGCCAAATTCGAAACGTCCAGCGATTGCGCCCACAGGAAAGCTGCCAGCAAGGAAAGCTGTAGCTGGTTTTCACTGCCCCTTGGAACTGCATTCGCTGATAGACAGACATTCGCTTTCTGCAAAAGCTTTCGTAGGTAAAGGGGCAACACTGTGTATTTCTCTCTCGCAGAGCCCGGTTGCCAAATTCGAAACGTCCAGCGATTGCGCCCACAGGAAAGCTGCCAGCAAGGAAAGCTGTAGCTGGTTTTCACTGTCTCTTGGAACTACATTCGCTGCTAGACAGACATTCGCTTTCTGCAAAACCTTGCCTTCCTAAAGGGGCAACACTGTGTATTTATCTCTCGCAGAGCCCGGTTGACAAATTCGAAACGTCCAGCGATTGCGCCCACAGGAAAGCTTCCAGCACAGAAAGCTGTAGCTGGTTTTCACTGCCCCTTGGAACTGCATTCGCTGATAGACAGACATTCCCTTTCTACAAAAGCTTTCGTTTGTTAAGGGGCAACACTGTGTATTTCTCTCTCGCAGAGCCCGGTTGCCAAATTCGAAACGTCCAGCGATTGCGCCCACAGGAAAGCTGCCAGCACAGAAATCTGTCGCTGGTTTTCACTGCCCCTTGGAACTACATTCGCTGCTAGATAGACATTCACTTTCTACAACAGCTTTCGTTCGTAAAGGGGCAACACTGGGTATTTCTCTCTCGCAGAGCCCGGTTGCCAAATTCGAAACGTCCAGCGATTGCGCCCACAGGAAAGCTTCCAGCACTGAAAGCTGTAGCTGGTTTTCACTGTCTCTTGGAACTACATTCGCTGATAGACAGACATTCGCTTTCTGCAAAACATTGCCTTAGTAAAGGGGCAACACTGTGTATTTCTCTCTCGTAGAACCCGGTTGCCAAATTGGAAACGTCCAGCGATTGCGCCCACAGGAAAGCTGCCAGCAAGGAAAGCTGTAGCTGGTTTTCACTGCCCCTTGGAACTACATTCGCTGATAGACAGACATTCGCTTTCTGCAAAAGCTTTCGTTGGTAAAGAGGCAACACTGTGTATTTCTCTCTCGCAGAGCCCGGCTGCCAAATTCGAAACGTCCAGCGATTGCGCCCACAGGAAAGCTGCCATCAAAGAAAAGCTGTAGCTGGTTTTCACTGCCCCTTGGAACTGCATTCGCTGCTAGACAGACATTCGCTTTCTGCAAAAGCTTTCGTAGGTAAAGGGGCAACACTGTGTATTTTTCTCTCGCAGAGCCCGGTTGCCAAATTCGAAACGTCCAGCGATTGCGCCCACAGGAAAGCTGCCAGCACGGAAAGCTGTAGCTGGTTTTCACTGTTTCTTGGAACTACATTCGCTGATAGACAGACATACGCTTTCTACAAAAGCTTTCATTGGTAAAGGGGCAACACTGTGTATATCTCTCTCGCAGAGCCCGGCTGCCAAATTCGAAACGTCCAGCGATTGCGCCCAGAGGAAAGCTGCCAGCACGGAAAGCTGTAGCTGGTTTTCACTGTTTCTTGGAACTGCATTCGCTGATAGACAGACATTCGCTTTCTGCAAAACCTTCCCTTATTGAAGGGGCAACACTGTGTATATCTCTCTCGCAGAGCCCGGTTGCCAAATTCGAAACGTCCAGCGATTGCGCCCACAGGAAAGCTGCCAGCACGGAAAGCTGTAGCTGGTTTTCATTGTCTCTTGGAACTACATTCGCTGAAAGACAGACATTCGCTTTCTGCAAAAGCTTTCGTTGGTAAAGAGGCAACACTGTGTATTTCTCTCTCGCAGAGCCCGGCTGCCAAATTCGAAACGTCCAGCGATTGCGCCCACAGGAAAGCTGCCATCAAAGAAAAGCTGTAGCTGGTTTTCACTGCCCCTTGGAACTGCATTCGCTGCTAGACAGACATTCGCTTTCTGCAAAAGCTTTCGTAGGTAAAGGGGCAACACTGTGTATTTCTCTCTCGCAGAGCCCGGTTGCCAAATTCGAAACGTCCAGCGATTGCGCCCACAGGAAAGCTGCCAGCACGGAAAGCTGTAGCTGGTTTTCACTGTTTCTTGGAACTACATTCGCTGATAGACAGACATACGCTTTCTACAAAAGCTTTCATTGGTAAAGGGGCAACACTGTGTATATCTCTCTCGCAGAGCCCGGCTGCCAAATTCGAAACGTCCAGCGATTGCGCCCAGAGGAAAGCTGCCAGCACGGAAAGCTGTAGCTGGTTTTCATTGTCTCTTGGAACTACATTCGCTGAAAGACAGACATTCGCTTTCTGCAAAACCTTCCCTTATTGAAGGGGCAACACTGTGTATATCTCTCTCGCAGAGCCCGGTTGCCAAATTCGAAACGTCCAGCGATTGCGCCCACAGGAAAGCTGCCAGCACGGAAAGCTGTAGCTGGTTTTCACTGTTTCTTGGAACTACATTCGCTGAAAGACAGACATTCGCTTTCTGCAAAACCTTGCCTTAGTAAAGGGGCAACACTGTGTATTTCTCTCTCGTAGAGCCCGGCTGCCAAATTCGAAACGTCCAGCGATTGCGCCCACAGGAAAGCTGCCAGCACGGAAAGCTGTAGCTGGTTTTCACTGCCCCTTGGAACTACATTCGCTGATAGACAGACATTCGCTTTCTGCAAAAGCTTTCGTTGGTACAGGGGCAACACTGTGTATTTCTCTCTCGCAGAGCCCGGTTGCCAAATTCGAAACGTCCAGCGATTGCGCCCACAGGAAAGCTGCCAGCAAGGAAAGCTGTAGCTGGTTTTCACTGTCTCTTGGAACTACATTCGCTGCTAGACAGACATTCGCTTTCTGCAAAAGCTTGCCTTCCTAAAGGGGCAACACTGTGTATTTATCTCTCGCAGAGCCCGGTTGCCAAATTCGAAACATCCAGCGATTGCGCCCACAGGAAAGCTGCCAGCACAGAAATCTGTCGCTGGTTTTCACTGCCCCTTGGAACTACATTCGCTGCTAGATAGACATTCACTTTCTACAACAGCTTTCGTTCGTAAAGGGGCAACACTGTGTATTTCTCTCTCGCAGAGCCCGGTTGCCAAATTCGAAACGTCCAGCGATTGCGCCCACAGGAAAGCTTCCAGCACTGAAAGCTGTAGCTGGTTTTCACTGTCTCTTGGAACTACATTCGCTGATAGACAGACATTCGCTTTCTGCAAAACATTGCCTTAGTAAAGGGGCAACACTGTGTATTTCTCTCTCGTAGAGCCCGGTTGCCAAATTGGAAACGTCCAGCGATTGCGCCCACAGGAAAGCTGCCAGCAAGGAAAGCTGTAGCTGATTTTCACTGTCTCTTGGAACTGCATTCGCTGATAGACAGACATTCGCTTTCTGCAAAAGCTTTCGTTGGTAAAGAGGCAACACTGTGTATTTCTCTCTCGCAGAGCCCGGCTGCCAAATTCGAAACGTCCAGCGATTGCGCCCACAGGAAAGCTGCCAGCAAAGAAAAGCTGTAGCTGGTTTTCACTGCCCCTTGGAACTGCATTCGCTGCTAGACAGACATTCGCTTTCTGCAAAAGCTTTCGTAGGTAAAGGGGCAACACTGTGTATTTCTCTCTTGCAGAGCCCGGTTGCCAAATTCGAAACGTCCAGCGATTGCGCCCACAGGAAAGCTGCCAGCACGGAAAGCTGTAGCTGTTTTTCACTGTCTCTTGGAACTGCATTCGCTGATAGACAGACATTCGCTTTCTACAAAAGCTTTCATTGGTAAAGGGGCAACACTGTGTATTTCTCGCTCGCAGAGCCCGGCTGCCAAATTCGAAACGTCCAGCGATTGCGCCCACAGGAAAGCTGCCAGCACGGAAAGCTGTAGCTGGTTTTCACAGTCTCTTGGAACTACATTCGGTGCTAGACAGACATTCGCTTTCTGCAAAACCTTGCCTTATTGAAGGGGCAATACTGTGTATTTCTCTCTCGCAGAGCCCGGTTGCCAAATTCGAAACGTCCAGCGATTGCGCCCACAGGAAAGCTGCCAGCAAGGAAAGCTGTAGCTGGTTTTTATTGTCTCTTGGAACTACATTCGCTGATAGACAGACATTCGCTTTCTGCAAAACCTTGCCTTAGTAAAGGGGCAACACTGTGTATTTCTCTCTCGTAGAGCCCGGCTGCCAAATTCGAAACGTCCAGCGATTGCGCCCACAGGAAAGCTGCCAGCACGGAAAGCTGTAGCTGGTTTTCACTGCCCCTTGGAACTGCATTCGCTGATAGACAGACATTCGCTTTCTGCAAAAGCTTTCGTAGGTAAAGGGGCAACACTGTGTATTTCTCTCTCGCAGAGCCCGGTTGCCAAATTCGAAACGTCCAGCGATTGCGCCCACAGGAAAGCTGCCAGCAAGGAAAGCTGTAGCTGGTTTTCACTGTCTCTTGGAACTACATTCGCTGCTAGACAGACATTCGCTTTCTGCAAAAGCTTTCGTTTGTAAAGGGGCAACACTGTGTATTTCTCTCTCGCAGAGCCCGGTTGCCAAATTCGAAACGTCCAGCGATTGCGCCCACAGGAAAGCTGCCAGCACAGAAATCTGTCGCTGGTTTTCACTGCCCCTTGGAACTACATTCGCTGCTAGATAGACATTCACTTTCTACAACAGCTTTCGTTCGTAAAGGGGCAACACTGTGTATTTCTCTCTCGCAGAGCCCGGTTGCCAAATTGGAAACGTCCAGCGATTGCGCCCACAGGAAAGCTGCCAGCAAGGAAAGCTGTAGCTGATTTTCACTGTCTCTTGGAACTGCATTCGCTGATAGACAGACATTCGCTTTCTGCAAAAGCTTTCGTTGGTAAAGAGGCAACACTGTGTATTTCTCTCTCGCAGAGCCCGGCTGCCAAATTCGAAACGTCCAGCGATTGCGCCCACAGGAAAGCTGCCATCAAAGAAAAGCTGTAGCTGGTTTTCACTGCCCCTTGGAACTGCATTCGCTGCTAGACAGACATTCGCTTTCTGCAAAAGCTTTCGTAGGTAAAGGGGCAACACTGTGTATTTCTCTCTCGCAGAGCCCGGTTGCCAAATTCGAAACGTCCAGCGATTGCGCCCACAGGAAAGCTGCCAGCACGGAAAGCTGTAGCTGGTTTTCACTGTTTCTTGGAACTACATTCGCTGATAGACAGACATACGCTTTCTACAAAAGCTTTCATTGGTAAAGGGGCAACACTGTGTATATCTCTCTCGCAGAGCCCGGCTGCCAAATTCGAAACGTCCAGCGATTGCGCCCACAGGAAAGCTGCCAGCACGGAAAGCTGTAGCTGGTTTTCACTGTTTCTTGGAACTGCATTCGCTGATAGACAGACATTCGCTTTCTGCAAAACCTTCCCTTATTGAAGGGGCAACACTGTGTATATCTCTCTCGCAGAGCCCGGTTGCCAAATTCGAAACGTCCAGCGATTGCGCCCACAGGAAAGCTGCCAGCACGGAAAGCTGTAGCTGGTTTTCATTGTCTCTTGGAACTACATTCGCTGAAAGACAGACATTCGCTTTCTGCAAAAGCTTTCGTTGGTAAAGAGGCAACACTGTGTATTTCTCTCTCGCAGAGCCCGGCTGCCAAATTCGAAACGTCCAGCGATTGCGCCCACAGGAAAGCTGCCAGCACGGAAAGCTGTAGCTGGTTTTCACTGCCCCTTGGAACTACATTCGCTGATAGACAGACATTCGCTTTCTGCAAAAGCTTTCGTTGGTACAGGGGCAACACTGTGTATTTCTCTCTCGCAGAGCCCGGTTGCCAAATTCGAAACGTCCAGCGATTGCGCCCACAGGAAAGCTCCCAGCAAGGAAAGCTGTAGCTGGTTTTCACTGCCCCTTGGAACTGCATTCGCTGATAGACAGACATTCGCTTTCTGCAAAAGCTTTCGTAGGTAAAGGGGCAACACTGTGTATTTCTCTCTCGCAGAGCCCGGTTGCCAAATTCGAAACGTCCAGCGATTGCGCCCACAGGAAAGCTGCCAGCAAGGAAAGCTGTAGCTGGTTTTCACTGTCTCTTGGAACTACATTCGCTGCTAGACAGACATTCGCTTTCTGCAAAAGCTTGCCTTCCTAAAGGGGCAACACTGTGTATTTATCTCTCGCAGAGCCCGGTTGCCAAATTCGAAACATCCAGCGATTGCGCCCACAGGAAAGCTGCCAGCACAGAAATCTGTCGCTGGTTTTCACTGCCCCTTGGAACTACATTCGCTGCTAGATAGACATTCACTTTCTACAACAGCTTTCGTTCGTAAAGGGGCAACACTGTGTATTTCTCTCTCGCAGAGCCCGGTTGCCAAATTCGAAACGTCCAGCGATTGCGCCCACAGGAAAGCTTCCAGCACTGAAAGCTGTAGCTGGTTTTCACTGTCTCTTGGAACTACATTCGCTGATAGACAGACATTCGCTTTCTGCAAAACATTGCCTTAGTAAAGGGGCAACACTGTGTATTTCTCTCTCGTAGAGCCCGGTTGCCAAATTGGAAACGTCCAGCGATTGCGCCCACAGGAAAGCTGCCAGCAAGGAAAGCTGTAGCTGATTTTCACTGTCTCTTGGAACTGCATTCGCTGCTAGACAGACATTCGCTTTCTGCAAAAGCTTTCGTTGGTAAAGAGGCAACACTGTGTATTTCTCTCTCGCAGAGCCCGGCTGCCAAATTCGAAACGTCCAGCGATTGCGCCCACAGGAAAGCTGCCAGCAAAGAAAAGCTGTAGCTGGTTTTCACTGCCCCTTGGAACTGCATTCGCTGCTAGACAGACATTCGCTTTCTGCAAAAGCTTTCGTAGGTAAAGGGGCAACACTGTGTATTTCTCTCTTGCAGAGCCCGGTTGCCAAATTCGAAACGTCCAGCGATTGCGCCCACAGGAAAGCTGCCAGCACGGAAAGCTGTAGCTGTTTTTCACTGTCTCTTGGAACTGCATTCGCTGATAGACAGACATTCGCTTTCTACAAAAGCTTTCATTGGTAAAGGGGCAACACTGTGTATTTCTCGCTCGCAGAGCCCGGCTGCCAAATTCGAAACGTCCAGCGATTGCGCCCACAGGAAAGCTGCCAGCACGGAAAGCTGTAGCTGGTTTTCACAGTCTCTTGGAACTACATTCGGTGCTAGACAGACATTCGCTTTCTGCAAAACCTTACCTTATTGAAGGGGCAACACTGTGTCTTTCTCTCTCGCAGAGCCCGGTTGCCAAATTCGAAACGTCCAGCGATTGCGCCCACAGGAAAGCTGCCAGCAAGGAAAGCTGTAGCTGGTTTTCATTGTCTCTTGGAACTACATTCGCTGATAGACAGACATTCGCTTTCTGCAAAACCTTGCCTTAGTAAAGGGGCAACACTGTGTATTTCTCTCTCGTAGAGCCCGGCTGCCAAATTCGAAACATCCAGCGATTGCGCCCACAGGAAAGCTGCCAGCACGGAAAGCTGTAGCTGGTTTTCACTGCCCCTTGGAACTGCATTCGCTGATAGACAGACATTCGCTTTCTGCAAAAGCTTTCGTAGGTAAAGGGGCAACACTGTGTATTTCTCTCTCGCAGAGCCCGGTTGCCAAATTCGAAACGTCCAGCGATTGCGCCCACAGGAAAGCTGCCAGCAAGGAAAGCTGTAGCTGGTTTTCACTGTCTCTTGGAACTACATTCGCTGCTAGACAGACATTCGCTTTCTGCAAAAGCTTTCGTTTGTAAAGGGGCAACACTGTGTATTTCTCTCTCGCAGAGCCCGGTTGCCAAATTCGAAACGTCCAGCGATTGCGCCCACAGGAAAGCTGCCAGCACAGAAATCTGTCGCTGGTTTTCACTGCCCCTTGGAACTACATTCGCTGCTAGATAGACATTCACTTTCTGCAAAACCTTGCCTTCCTAAAGGGGCAACACTGTGTATTTCTCTCTCGCAGAGCCCGGTTGCCAAATTCGAAACGTCCAGCGATTGCGCCCACAGGAAAGCTTCCAGCACTGAAAGCTGTAGCTGGTTTTCACTGTCTCTTGGAACTACATTCGCTGATAGACAAACATTCGCTTTCTGCAAAACATTGCCTTAGTAAAGGGGCAACACTGTGTATTTCTCTCTCGTAGAACCCGGTTGCCAAATTGGAAACGTCCAGCGATTGCGCCCACAGGAAAGCTGCCAGCAAGGAAAGCTGTAGCTGATTTTCACTGTCTCTTGGAACTGCATTCGCTGATAGACAGACATTCGCTTTCTGCAAAAGCTTTCGTTGGTAAAGAGGCAACACTGTGTATTTCTCTCTCGCAGAGCCCGGCTGCCAAATTCGAAACGTCCAGCGATTGCGCCCACAGGAAAGCTGCCATCAAAGAAAAGCTGTAGCTGGTTTTCACTGCCCCTTGGAACTGCATTCGCTGCTAGACAGACATTCGCTTTCTGCAAAAGCTTTCGTAGGTAAAGGGGCAACACTGTGTATTTCTCTCTCGCAGAGCCCGGTTGCCAAATTCGAAACGTCCAGCGATTGCGCCCACAGGAAAGCTGCCAGCACGGAAAGCTGTAGCTGGTTTTCACTGTTTCTTGGAACTACATTCGCTGATAGACAGACATACGCTTTCTACAAAAGCTTTCATTGGTAAAGGGGCAACACTGTGTATATCTCTCTCGCAGAGCCCGGCTGCCAAATTCGAAACGTCCAGCGATTGCGCCCAGAGGAAAGCTGCCAGCACGGAAAGCTGTAGCTGGTTTTCACTGTTTCTTGGAACTGCATTCGCTGATAGACAGACATTCGCTTTCTGCAAAACCTTCCCTTATTGAAGGGGCAACACTGTGTATATCTCTCTCGCAGAGCCCGGTTGCCAAATTCGAAACGTCCAGCGATTGCGCCCACAGGAAAGCTGCCAGCACGGAAAGCTGTAGCTGGTTTTCATTGTCTCTTGGAACTACATTCGCTGAAAGACAGACATTCGCTTTCTGCAAAACCTTGCCTTAGTAAAGGGGCAACACTGTGTATTTCTCTCTCGTAGAGCCCGGCTGCCAAATTCGAAACGTCCAGCGATTGCGCCCACAGGAAAGCTCCCAGCAAGGAAAGCTGTAGCTGGTTTTCACTGCCCCTTGGAACTGCATTCGCTGATAGACAGACATTCGCTTTCTGCAAAAGCTTTCGTAGGTAAAGGGGCAACACTGTGTATTTCTCTCTCGCAGAGCCCGGTTGCCAAATTCGAAACATCCAGCGATTGCGCCCACAGGAAAGCTGCCAGCACAGAAATCTGTCGCTGGTTTTCACTGCCCCTTGGAACTACATTCGCTGCTAGATAGACATTCACTTTCTACAACAGCTTTCGTTCGTAAAGGGGCAACACTGTGTATTTCTCTCTCGCAGAGCCCGGTTGCCAAATTCGAAACGTCCAGCGATTGCGCCCACAGGAAAGCTTCCAGCACTGAAAGCTGTAGCTGGTTTTCACTGTCTCTTGGAACTACATTCGCTGATAGACAGACATTCGCTTTCTGCAAAACATTGCCTTAGTAAAGGGGCAACACTGTGTATTTCTCTCTCGTAGAGCCCGGTTGCCAAATTGGAAACGTCCAGCGATTGCGCCCACAGGAAAGCTGCCAGCAAGGAAAGCTGTAGCTGATTTTCACTGTCTCTTGGAACTGCATTCGCTGATAGACAGACATTCGCTTTCTGCAAAAGCTTTCGTTGGTAAAGAGGCAACACTGTGTATTTCTCTCTCGCAGAGCCCGGCTGCCAAATTCGAAACGTCCAGCGATTGCGCCCACAGGAAAGCTGCCAGCAAAGAAAAGCTGTAGCTGGTTTTCACTGCCCCTTGGAACTGCATTCGCTGCTAGACAGACATTCGCTTTCTGCAAAAGCTTTCGTAGGTAAAGGGGCAACACTGTGTATTTCTCTCTTGCAGAGCCCGGTTGCCAAATTCGAAACGTCCAGCGATTGCGCCCACAGGAAAGCTGCCAGCACGGAAAGCTGTAGCTGTTTTTCACTGTCTCTTGGAACTGCATTCGCTGATAGACAGACATTCGCTTTCTGCAAAAGCTTTCATTGGTAAAGGGGCAACACTGTGTATTTCTCGCTCGCAGAGCCCGGCTGCCAAATTCGAAACGTCCAGCGATTGCGCCCACAGGAAAGCTGCCAGCACGGAAAGCTGTAGCTGGTTTTCACAGTCTCTTGGAACTACATTCGGTGCTAGACAGACATTCGCTTTCTGCAAAACCTTGCCTTATTGAAGGGGCAACACTGTGTATTTCTCTCTCGCAGAGCCCGGTTGCCAAATTCGAAACGTCCAGCGATTGCGCCCACAGGAAAGCTGCCAGCAAGGAAAGCTGTAGCTGGTTTTCATTGTCTCTTGGAACTGCATTCGCTGATAGACAGACATTCGCTTTCTGCAAAAGCTTGCCTTAGTAAAGGGGCAACACTGTGTATTTCTCTCTCGTAGAGCCCGGCTGCCAAATTCGAAACGTCCAGCGATTGCGCCCACAGGAAAGCTGCCAGCACGGAAAGCTGTAGCTGGTTTTCACTGCCCCTTGGAACTGCATTCGCTGATAGACAGACATTCGCTTTCTGCAAAAGCTTTCGTAGGTAAAGGGGCAACACTGTGTATTTCTCTCTCGCAGAGCCCGGTTGCCAAATTCGAAACGTCCAGCGATTGCGCCCACAGGAAAGCTGCCAGCAAGGAAAGCTGTAGCTGGTTTTCACTGTCTCTTGGAACTGCATTCGCTGCTAGACAGACATTCGCTTTCTGCAAAACCTTGCCTTCCTAAAGGGGCAACACTGTGTATTTATCTCTCACAGAGCCCGGTTGCCAAATTCGAAACGTCCAGCGATTGCGCCCACAGGAAAGCTGCCAGCAAGGAAATCTGTAGCTGGTTTTCACTGCCCCTTGGAACTGCATTCGCTGATAGACAGACATTCCCTTTCTACAAAAGCTTTCGTTTGTAAAGGGGCAACACTGTGTATTTCTCTCTCGCAGAGCCCGGTTGCCAAATTCGAAACGTCCAGCCATTGCGCCCACAGGAAAGCTGCCAGCACAGAAATCTGTCGCTGGTTTTCACTGCCCCTTGGAACTACATTCGCTGCTAGATAGACATTCACTTTCTACAACAGCTTTCGTTCGTAAAGGGGCAACACTGTGTATTTCTCTCTCGCAGAGCCCGGTTGCCAAATTCGAAACATCCAGCGATTGCGCCCACAGGAAAGCTTCCAGCACAGAAAGCTGTAGCTGGTTTTCACTGTCTCTTGGAACTACATTCGCTGATAGACAGACATTCGCTTTCTGCAAAACATTGCCTTAGTAAAGGGGCAACACTGTGTATTTCTCTCTCGTAGAGCCCGGTTGCCAAATTCGAAACGTCCAGCGATTGCGCCCACAGGAAAGCTGCCAGCAAGGAAAGCTGTAGCTGGTTTTCACTGTCTCTTGGAACTACATTCGCTGATAGACAGACATTCGCTTTCTGCAAAAGCTTTCGTTGGTAAACGGGCAACACTGTGTATTTCTCTCTCGCAGAGCCCGGCTGCCAAATTCGAAACGTCCAGCGATTGCGCCCACAGGAAAGCTGCCAGCAAAGAAAAGCTGTAGCTGGTTTTCACTGCCCCTTGGAACTGCATTCGCTGCTAGACAGACATTCGCTTTCTGCAAAAGCTTTCGTAGGTAAAGGGGCAACACTGTGTATTTCTCTCTCGCAGAGCCCGGTTGCCAAATTCGAAACGTCCAGCGATTGCGCCCACAGGAAAGCTGCCAGCACGGAAAGCTGTAGCTGGTTTTCACTGTTTCTTGGAACTACATTCGCTGATAGACAGACATACGCTTTCTACAAAAGCTTTCATTGGTAAAGGGGCAACACTGTGTATATCTCTCTCGCAGAGCCCGGCTGCCAAATTCGAAACGTCCAGCGATTGCGCCCACAGGAAAGCTGCCAGCAAGGAAAGCTGTAGCTGGTTTTCACTGTCTCTTGGAACTACATTCGCTGCTAGATAGACATTCACTTTCTACAACAGCTTTCGTTCGTAAAGGGGCAACACTGTGTATTTCTCTCTCGCAGAGCCCGGTTGCCAAATTCGAAACGTCCAGCGATTGCGCCCACAGGAAAGCTTCCAGCACAGAAAGCTGTAGCTGGTTTTCACTGTTTCTTGGAACTACATTCGCTGATAGACAGACATTCGCTTTCTACAAAAGCTTGCCTTAGTAAAGGGGCAACACTGTGTATTTCTCTCTCGCAGAGCCTGGTTGCCAACTTCGAAACGTCCAGCGATTGCGCCCACAGGAAAGCTACCAGCACGGAAAGCTGTAGCTGGTTTTCACTGCCCCTTGGAACTACAATC
Source organism: Mycteria americana (assembly GCF_035582795.1). NCBI lineage: Eukaryota > Metazoa > Chordata > Aves > Ciconiiformes > Ciconiidae > Mycteria > Mycteria americana. Next base: position 23,970,894 of record NC_134369.1, on the reverse strand, counting down.
GCTGCTAGACAGACATTCGCTTTCTGCAAAAGCTTTCGTTGGTACAGGGGCAACACTGTGTATTTCTCTCTCGCAGAGCCCGGTTGCCAAATTCGAAACGTCCAGCGATTGCGCCCACAGGAAAGCTCCCAGCAAGGAAAGCTGTAGCTGGTTTTCACTGCCCCTTGGAACTGCATTCGCTGATAGACAGACATTCGCTTTCTGCAAAAGCTTTCGTAGGTAAAGGGGCAACACTGTGTATTTCTCTCTCGCAGAGCCCGGTTGCCAAATTCGAAACGTCCAGCGATTGCGCCCACAGGAAAGCTGCCAGCAAGGAAAGCTGTAGCTGGTTTTCACTGTCTCTTGGAACTGCATTCGCTGCTAGACAGACATTCGCTTTCTGCAAAACCTTGCCTTCCTAAAGGGGCAACACTGTGTATTTATCTCTCACAGAGCCCGGTTGCCAAATTCGAAACGTCCAGCGATTGCGCCCACAGGAAAGCTTCCAGCACAGAAAGCTGTAGCTGGTTTTCACTGCCCCTTGGAACTGCATTCGCTGATAGACAGACATTCCCTTTCTACAAAAGCTTTCGTTTGTAAAGGGGCAACACTGTGTATTTCTCTCTCGCAGAGCCCGGTTGCCAAATTCGAAACGTCCAGCGATTGCGCCCACAGGAAAGCTTCCAGCACAGAAAGCTGTAGCTGGTTTTCACTGTCTCTTGGAACTACATTCGCTGATAGACAGACATTCGCTTTCTGCAAAACCTTGCCTTAGTAAAGGGGCAACACTGTGTATTTCTCTCTCGTAGAGCCCGGCTGCCAAATTCGAAACGTCCAGCGATTGCGCCCACAGGAAAGCTGCCAGCAAGGAAAGCTGTAGCTGGTTTTCACTGTCTCTTGGAACTACATTCGCTGATAGACAGACATTCGCTTTCTGCAAAAGCTTTCGTTGGTAAACGGGCAACACTGTGTATTTCTCTCTCGCAGAGCCCGGCTGCCAAATTCGAAACGTCCAGCGATTGCGCCCACAGGAAAGCTGCCAGCAAAGAAAAGCTGTAGCTGGTTTTCACTGCCCCTTGGAACTGCATTCGCTGCTAGACAGACATTCGGTTTCTGCAAAAGCTTTCGTAGGTAAAGGGGCAACACTGTGTATTTCTCTCTCGCAGAGCCCGGTTGCCAAATTCGAAACGTCCAGCGATTGCGCCCACAGGAAAGCTGCCAGCACGGAAAGCTGTAGCTGGTTTTCACTGTTTCTTGGAACTACATTCGCTGATAGACAGACATACGCTTTCTACAAAAGCTTTCATTGGTAAAGGGGCAACACTGTGTATATCTCTCTCGCAGAGCCCGGCTGCCAAATTCGAAACGTCCAGCGATTGCGCCCAGAGGAAAGCTGCCAGCACGGAAATCTCTAGCTGGTTTTCACTGTCTCTTGGAACTACATTCGCTGCTAGATAGACATTCACTTTCTACAACAGCTTTCGTTCGTAAAGGGGCAACACTGTGTATTTCTCTCTCGCAGAGCCCGGTTGCCAAATTCGAAACGTCCAGCGATTGCGCCCACAGGAAAGCTGCCAGCAAGGAAAGCTGTAGCTGGTTTTCACTGCCCCTTGGAACTGCATTCGCTGCTAGACCGACATTCGCTTTCTGCAAAACCTTGCCTTCGTAAAGGGGCAACACAGTGTATTTCTCTCTCGCAGAGCCCGGTTGCCAAATTCGAAACGACCAGCGATTGCGCCCACAGGAAAGCTGCCAGCACGGAAAGCTGTAGCTGGTTTTCACTGTTTCTTGTAATTGCATTCGCTGATAGACAGACATTCGCTTTCTACAAAAGCTTTCATTGGTAAAGGGGCAACACTGTGTATATCTCTCTCGCAGAGCCCGGTTGCCAAATTTGAAACGTCCAGCGATTGCGCCCACAGGAAAGCTGCCAGCACGGAAAGCTGTAGCTGGTTTTCACAGTCTCTTGGAACTACATTCGCTGCTAGACAGACATTCGTTTTCTGCAAAACCTTGCCTTAGTAAAGGGGCAACACTGTGTATTTCTCTCTCGTAGAGCCCGGTTGCCAAATTCGAAACGTCCAGCGGTTGCGCCCACAGGAAAGCTGCCAGCAAGGAAAGCTGTAGCTGGTTTTCACTGCCCCTTGGAACTGCATTCGCTGCTAGACCGACATTCGCTTTCTGCAAAACCTTGCCTTCGTAAAGGGGCAACACTGTGTATTTCTCTCTCGTAGAGTCCGGCTGCCAAATTCGAAACGTCCAGCGATTGCGCCCACAGGAAAGCTGCCAGCAAGGAAATCTGTAGCTGGTTTTCACTGCCCCTTGGAACTGCATTCGCTGATAGACAGACATTCGCTTTCTGCAAAACCTTGCCTTCCTAAAGGGGCAACACTGTGTATTTATCTCTCGCAGAGCCCTGTTGCCAAATTCGAAACTTCCAGCGATTGCACCCACAGGAAAGCTTCCAGCACAGAAAGCTGTAGCTGGTTTTCACTGCCCCTTGGAACTGCATTCGCTGATAGACAGACATTCCCTTTCTACAAAAGCTTTCGTTTGTAAAGGGGCAACACTGTGTATTTCTCTCTCGCAGAGCCCGGTTGCCAAATTCGAAACGTCCAGCGATTGCGCCCACAGGAAAGCTGCCAGCACAGAAATCTGTCGCTGGTTTTCACTGCCCCTTGGAAGTACATTCGCTGCTAGATAGACATTCACTTTCTACAACAGCTTTCGTTCGTAAAGGGGCAACACTGTGTATATCTCTCTCGCAGAGCCCGGTTGCCAAATTCGAAACGTCCAGCGATTGCGCCCACAGGAAAGCTACCAGCACGGAAAGCTGTAGCTGGTTTTCACTGGCCCTTGGAACTACAATCGCTGCTAGACAGACATTCGCTTTCTGCAAAACCTTGCCTTCGTAAAGGGGCAACACTGTGTATTTCTCTCTCGTAGAGCCCGGCTGCCAAATTCGAAACGTCCAGCGATTGCGCCCACAGGAAAGCTGCCAGCACGGAAAGCTGTAGCTGGTTTTCACTGCCCCTTGGAACTACATTCGCTGATAGACAGACATTCGCTTTCTGCAAAAGCTTTCGTTGGTACAGGGGCAACACTGTGTATTTCTCTCTCGCAGAGCCCGGTTGCCAAATTCGAAACGTCCAGCGATTGCGCCCACAGGAAAGCTGCCAGCACGGAAAGCTGTAGCTGGTTTTCACTGCCCCTTGGAACTGCATTCGCTGATAGACAGACATTCGCTTTCTGCAAAACCTTGCCTTAGTAAAGGGGCAACACTGTGTATTTCTCTCTCGCAGAGCCCGGTTGCCAAATTCGAAACGTCCAGCGATTGCGCCCACAGGAAAGCTGCCAGCAAGGAAAGCTGTAGCTGGTTTTCACTGTCTCTTGGAACTGCATTCGCTGCTAGACAGACATTCGCTTTCTGCAAAACCTTGCCTTCCTAAAGGGGCAACACTGTGTATTTATCTCTCACAGAGCCCGGTTGCCAAATTCGAAACGTCCAGCGATTGCGCCCACAGGAAAGCTTCCAGCACAGAAATCTGTAGCTGGTTTTCACTGCCCCTTGGAACTGCATTCGCTGATAGACAGACATTCCCTTTCTACAAAAGCTTTCGTTTGTAAAGGGGCAACACTGTGCATTTCTCTCTCGCAGAGCCCGGTTGCCAAATTCGAAACGTCCAGCGATTGCGCCCACAGGAAAGCTGCCAGCACAGAAATCTGTCGCTGGTTTTCACTGCCCCTTGGAACTACATTCGCTGCTAGATAGACATTCACTTTCTACAACAGCTTTCGTTCGTAAAGGGGCAACATTGTGTATTTCTCTCTCGTAGAGCCCGGTTGCCAAATTCGAAACGTCCAGCGATTGCGCCCACAGGAAAGCTGCCAGCAAAGAAAAGCTGTAGCTGGTTTTCACTGCCCCTTGGAACTGCATTCGCTGCTAGACAGACATTCGCTTTCTGCAAAAGCTTTCGTAGGTAAAGGGGCAACACTGTGTATTTCTCTCTCGCAGAGCCCGGTTGCCAAATTCGAAACGTCCAGCGATTGCGCCCACAGGAAAGCTGCCAGCACGGAAAGCTGTAGCTGGTTTTCACTGTTTCTTGGAACTACATTCGCTGATAGACAGACATACGCTTTCTACAAAAGCTTTCATTGGTAAAGGGGCAACACTGTGTATATCTCTCTCGCAGAGCCCGGCTGCCAAATTCGAAACGTCCAGCGATTGCGCCCAGAGGAAAGCTGCCAGCACGGAAATCTCTAGCTGGTTTTCACTGTCTCTTGGAACTACATTCGCTGATAGACAGACATTCGCTTTCTGCAAAACCTTGCCTTATTGAAGGGGCAACACTGTGTATTTCTCTCTCGCAGAGCCCGGTTGCCAAATTCGAAACGTCCAGCGATTGCGCCCACAGGAAAGCTGCCAGCACGGAAAGCTGTAGCTGGTTTTCACTGCCCCTTGGAACTACATTCGCTGATAGACAGACATTCGCTTTCTGCAAAACCTTGCCTTAGTAAAGGGGCAACACTGTGTATTTCTCTCTCGTAGAGCCCGGTTGCCAAATTCGAAACGTCCAGCGGTTGCGCCCACAGGAAAGCTGCCAGCAAGGAAAGCTGTAGCTGGTTTTCACTGCCCCTTGGAACTACATTCGCTGATAGACAGACATTCGCTTTCTGCAAAAGCTTTCGTTGGTACAGGGGCAACACTGTGTATTTCTCTCTCGCAGAGCCCGGTTGCCAAATTCGAAACGTCCAGCGATTGCGCCCACAGGAAAGCTGCCAGCAAGGAAAGCTGTAGCTGGTTTTCACTGTCTCTTGGAACTACATTCGCTGATAGACAGACATTCGCTTTCTACAAAAGCTTGCCTTAGTAAAGGGGCAACACTGTGTATTTCTCTCTCGCAGAGCCTTGTTGCCAAATTCGAAACGTCCAGCGATTGCGCCCACAGGAAAGCTGCCAGCACGGAAAGCTGTAGCTGGTTTTCACTGCCCCTTGGAACTGCATTCGCTGCTAGACCGACATTCGCTTTCTGCAAAACCTTGCCTTCGTAAAGGGGCAACACTCTGTATTTCTCTCTCGTAGAGCCCGGCTGCCAAATTCGAAACGTCCAGCGATTGCGCCCACAGGAAAGCTGCCAGCACGGAAAGCTGTAGCTGGTTTTCACTGCCCCTTGGAACTACATTCGCTGATAGACAGACATTCGCTTTCTGCAAAAGCTTTCGTTGGTACAGGGGCAACACTGTGTATTTCTCTCTCGCAGAGCCCGGTTGCCAAATTCGAAACGTCCAGCGATTGCGCCCACAGGAAAGCTGCCAGCAAGGAAAGCTGTAGCTGGTTTTCACTGCCCCTTGGAACTGCATTCGCTGATAGACAGACATTCGCTTTCTGCAAAAGCTTTCGTAGGTAAAGGGGCAACACTGTGTATTTCTCTCTCGCAGAGCCCGGTTGCCAAATTCGAAACGTCCAGCGATTGCGCCCACAGGAAAGCTGCCAGCAAGGAAAGCTGTAGCTGGTTTTCACTGTCTCTTGGAACTACATTCGCTGCTAGACAGACATTCGCTTTCTGCAAAACCTTGCCTTCCTAAAGGGGCAACACTGTGTATTTATCTCTCGCAGAGCCCGGTTGCCAAATTCGAAACGTCCAGCGATTGCGCCCACAGGAAAGCTTCCAGCACAGAAAGCTGTAGCTGGTTTTCACTGCCCCTTGGAACTGCATTCGCTGATAGACAGACATTCCCTTTCTACAAAAGCTTTCGTTTGTAAAGGTGCAACACTGTGTATTTCTCTCTCGCAGAGCCCGGTTGCCAAATTCGAAACTTCCAGCGATTGCGCCCACAGGAAAGCTGCCAGCACAGAAATCTGTCGCTGGTTTTCACTGCCCCTTGGAACTACATTCGCTGCTAGATAGACATTCACTTTCTACAACAGCTTTCGTTCGTAAAGGGGCAACACTGTGTATTTCTCTCTCGCAGAGCCCGGTTGCCAAATTCGAAACGTCCAGCGATTGCGCCCACAGGAAAGCTGCCAGCAAGGAAAGCTGTAGCTGATTTTCACTGTCTCTTGGAACTGCATTCGCTGATAGACAGACATTCGCTTTCTGCAAAAGCTTTCGTTGGTAAAGAGGCAACACTGTGTATTTCTCTCTCGCAGAGCCCGGCTGCCAAATTCGAAACGTCCAGCGATTGCGCCCACAGGAAAGCTGCCATCAAAGAAAAGCTGTAGCTGGTTTTCACTGCCCCTTGGAACTGCATTCGCTGATAGACAGACATTCGCTTTCTGCAAAAGCTTTCGTAGGTAAAGGGGCAACACTGTGTATTTCTCTCTCGCAGAACCCGGTTGCCAAATTCGAAACGTCCAGCGATTGCGCCCACAGGAAAGCTGCCAGCACGGAAAGCTGTAGCTGGTTTTCACTGTTTCTTGGAACTACATTCGCTGATAGACAGACATACGCTTTCTACAAAAGCTTTCATTGGTAAAGGGGCAACACTGTGTATATCTCTCTCGCAGAGCCCGGCTGCCAAATTCGAAACGTCCAGCGATTGCGCCCAGAGGAAAGCTGCCAGCACGGAAATCTCTAGCTGGTTTTCACTGTCTCTTGGAACTACATTCGCTGATAGACAGACATTCGCTTTCTGCAAAACCTTTTCTTATTGAAGGGGCAACACTGTGTATTTCTCTCTCGCAGAGCCCGGTTGCCAAATTCGAAACGTCCAGCTATTGCGCCCACAGGAAAGCTGCCAGCACGGAAAGCTGTAGCTGGTTTTCACTGTTTCTTTGAACTGCATTCGCTGATAGACAGACATTCGCTTTCTGCAAAACCTTCCCTTATTGAAGGGGCAACACTGTGTATATCTCTCTCGCAGAGCCCGGTTGCCAAATTCGAAACGTCCAGCGATTGCGCCCACAGGAAAGCTCCCAGCAAGGAAAGCTGTAGCTGGTTTTCACTGCCCCTTGGAACTGCATTCGCTGCTAGACAGACATTCGCTTTCTGCAAAAGCTTTCGTAGGTAAAGGGGCAACACTGTGAATTTCTCTCTCGCAGAGCCCGGTTGCCAAATTCGAAACGTCCAGCGATTGCGCCCACAGGAAAGCTGCCAGCAAGGAAAGCTGTAGCTGGTTTTCACTGTCTCTTGGAACTACATTCGCTGCTAGACAGACATTCGCTTTCTGCAAAAGCTTGCCTTCCTAAAGGGGCAACACTGTGTATTTCTCTCTCGCAGAGCCCGGTTGCCAAATTCGAAACGTCCAGCGATTGCGCCCACAGGAAAGCTGCCAGCACAGAAATCTGTCGCTGGTTTTCACTGCCACTTGGAACTACATTCGCTGCTAGATAGACATTCACTTTCTACAACAGCTTTCGTTCGTAAAGGGGCAACACTGTGTATTTCTCTCTCGCAGAGCCCGGTTGCCAAATTCGAAACATCCAGCGATTGCGCCCACAGGAAAGCTTCCAGCACTGAAAGCTGTAGCTGGTTTTCACTGTCTCTTGGAACTACATTCGCTGATAGACAGACATTCGCTTTCTGCAAAACATTGCCTTAGTAAAGGGGCAACACTGTGTATTTCTCTCTCGTAGAGCCCGGTTGCCAAATTGGAAACGTCCAGCGATTGCGCCCACAGGAAAGCTGCCAGCAAGGAAAGCTGTAGCTGATTTTCACTGTCTCTTGGAACTGCATTCGCTGATAGACAGACATTCGCTTTCTGCAAAAGCTTTCGTTGGTAAAGAGGCAACACTGTGTATTTCTCTCTCGCAGAGCCCGGCTGCCAAATTCGAAACGTCCAGCGATTGCGCCCACAGGAAAGCTGCCAGCAAAGAAAAGCTGTAGCTGGTTTTCACTGCCCCTTGGAACTGCATTCGCTGCTAGACAGACATTCGCTTTCTGCAAAAGCTTTCGTAGGTAAAGGGGCAACACTGTGTATTTCTCTCTTGCAGAGCCCGGTTGCCAAATTCGAAACGTCCAGCGATTGCGCCCACAGGAAAGCTGCCAGCACGGAAAGCTGTAGCTGTTTTTCACTGTCTCTTGGAACTGCATTCGCTGATAGACAGACATTCGCTTTCTACAAAAGCTTTCATTGGTAAAGGGGCAACACTGTGTATTTCTCGCTCGCAGAGCCCGGCTGCCAAATTCGAAACGTCCAGCGATTGCGCCCACAGGAAAGCTGCCAGCACGGAAAGCTGTAGCTGGTTTTCACAGTCTCTTGGAACTACATTCGGTGCTAGACAGACATTCGCTTTCTGCAAAACCTTGCCTTATTGAAGGGGCAACACTGTGTATTTCTCTCTCGCAGAGCCCGGTTGCCAAATTCGAAACGTCCAGCGATTGCGCCCACAGGAAAGCTGCCAGCACGGAAAGCTGTAGCTGGTTTTCATTGTCTCTTGGAACTACATTCGCTGATAGACAGACATTCGCTTTCTGCAAAACCTTGCCTTAGTAAAGGGGCAACACTGTGTATTTCTCTCTCGTAGAGCCCGGCTGCCAAATTCGAAACGTCCAGCGATTGCGCCCACAGGAAAGCTGCCAGCACGGAAAGCTGTAGCTGGTTTTCACTGCCCCTTGGAACTGCATTCGCTGATAGACAGACATTCGCTTTCTGCAAAAGCTTTCGTAGGTAAAGGGGCAACACTGTGTATTTCTCTCTCGCAGAGCCCGGTTGCCAAATTCGAAACGTCCAGCGATTGCGCCCACAGGAAAGCTGCCAGCACGGAAAGCTGTAGCTGGTTTTCACTGTTTCTTGGAACTACATTCGCTGATAGACAGACATACGCTTTCTACAAAAGCTTTCATTGGTAAAGGGGCAACACTGTGTATATCTCTCTCGCAGAGCCCGGCTGCCAAATTCGAAACGTCCAGCGATTGCGCCCACAGGAAAGCTGCCAGCAAGGAAATCTCTAGCTGGTTTTCACTGACTCTTGGAACTATATTCGCTGCTAGATAGACATTCACTTTCTACAACAGCTTTCGTTCGTAAAGGGGCAACACTGTGTATTTCTCTCTCGCAGAGCCCGGTTGCCAAATTCGAAACGTCCAGCGATTGCGCCCACAGGAAAGCTTCCAGCACAGAAAGCTGTAGCTGGTTTTCACTGTTTCTTGGAACTACATTCGCTGATAGACAGACATTCGCTTTCTACAAAAGCTTGCCTTAGTAAAGGGGCAACACTGTGTATTTCTCTCTCGCAGAGCCTGGTTGCCAACTTCGAAACGTCCAGCGATTGCGCCCACAGGAAAGCTACCAGCACGGAAAGCTGTAGCTGGTTTTCACTGCCCCTTGGAACTACAGTCGCTGCTAGACAGACATTCGCTTTCTGCAAAAGCTTTCGTTGGTACAGGGGCAACACTGTGTATTTCTCTCTCGCAGAGCCCGGCTGCCAAATTCGAAACGTCCAGCGATTGCGCCCACAGGAAAGCTGCCAGCACGGAAAGCTGTAGCTGGTTTTCACTGCCCCTTGGAACTACATTCGCTGATAGACAGACATTCGCTTTCTGCAAAAGCTTTCGTTGGTACAGGGGCAACACTGTGTATTTCTCTCTCGCAGAGCCCGGTTGCCAAATTCGAAACGTCCAGCGATTGCGCCCACAGGAAAGCTGCCAGCACGGAAAGCTGTAGCTGGTTTTCACTGCCCCTTGGAACTGCATTCGCTGATAGACAGACATTCGCTTTCTGCAAAACCTTGCCTTAGTAAAGGGGCAACACTGTGTATTTCTCTCTCGCAGAGCCCGGTTGCCAAATTCGAAACGTCCAGCGATTGCGCCCACAGGAAAGCTGCCAGCAAGGAAAGCTGTAGCTGGTTTTCACTGTCTCTTGGAACTGCATTCGCTGCTAGACAGACATTCGCTTTCTGCAAAACCTTGCCTTCCTAAAGGGGCAACACTGTGTATTTATCTCTCACAGAGCCCGGTTGCCAAATTCGAAACGTCCAGCGATTGCGCCCACAGGAAAGCTTCCAGCACAGAAATCTGTAGCTGGTTTTCACTGCCCCTTGGAACTGCATTCGCTGATAGACAGACATTCCCTTTCTACAAAAGCTTTCGTTTGTAAAGGGGCAACACTGTGCATTTCTCTCTCGCAGAGCCCGGTTGCCAAATTCGAAACGTCCAGCGATTGCGCCCACAGGAAAGCTGCCAGCACAGAAATCTGTCGCTGGTTTTCACTGCCCCTTGGAACTACATTCGCTGCTAGATAGACATTCACTTTCTACAACAGCTTTCGTTCGTAAAGGGGCAACATTGTGTATTTCTCTCTCGCAGAGCCCGGTTGCCAAATTCGAAACGTCCAGCGATTGCGCCCACAGGAAAGCTTCCAGCACAGAAAGCTGTAGCTGGTTTTCACTGTCTCTTGGAACTACATTCGCTGATAGACAGACATTCGCTTTCTGCAAAACATTGCCTTAGTAAAGGGGCAACACTGTGTATTTCTCTCTCGTAGAGCCCGGTTGCCAAATTCGAAACGTCCAGCGATTGCGCCCACAGGAAAGCTGCCAGCAAAGAAAAGCTGTAGCTGGTTTTCACTGCCCCTTGGAACTGCATTCGCTGCTAGACAGACATTCGCTTTCTGCAAAAGCTTTCGTAGGTAAAGGGGCAACACTGTGTATTTCTCTCTCGCAGAGCCCGGTTGCCAAATTCGAAACGTCCAGCGATTGCGCCCACAGGAAAGCTGCCAGCACGGAAAGCTGTAGCTGGTTTTCACTGTTTCTTGGAACTACATTCGCTGATAGACAGACATACGCTTTCTACAAAAGCTTTCATTGGTAAAGGGGCAACACTGTGTATATCTCTCTCGCAGAGCCCGGCTGCCAAATTCGAAACGTCCAGTGATTGCGCCCAGAGGAAAGCTGCCAGCACGGAAATCTCTAGCTGGTTTTCACTGTCTCTTGGAACTACATTCGCTGATAGACAGACATTCGCTTTCTGCAAAACCTTGCCTTATTGAAGGGGCAACACTGTGTATTTCTCTCTCGCAGAGCCCGGTTGCCAAATTCGAAACGTCCAGCGATTGCGCCCACAGGAAAGCTGCCAGCACGGAAAGCTGTAGCTGGTTTTCACTGCCCCTTGGAACTACATTCGCTGCTAGACAGACATTCGCTTTCTGCAAAACCTTGCCTTAGTAAAGGGGCAACACTGTGTATTTCTCTCTCGTAGAGCCCGGTTGCCAAATTCGAAACGTCCAGCGGTTGCGCCCACAGGAAAGCTGCCAGCAAGGAAAGCTGTAGCTGGTTTTCACTGCCCCTTGGAACTACATTCGCTGATAGACAGACATTCGCTTTCTGCAAAAGCTTTCGTTGGTACAGGGGCAACACTGTGTATTTCTCTCTCGCAGAGCCCGGTTACCAAATTCGAAACGTCCAGCGATTGTGCCCACAGGAAAGCTGCCAGCAAGGAAAGCTGTAGCTGGTTTTCACTGTTTCTTGGAACTACATTCGCTGATAGACAGACATACGCTTTCTACAAAAGCTTTCATTGGTAAAGGGGCAACACTGTGTATATCTCTCTCGCAGAGCCCGGCTGCCAAATTCGAAACGTCCAGCGATTGCGCCCAGAGGAAAGCTGCCAGCACGGAACTCTCTAGCTGGTTTTCACTGTCTCTTGGAACTACATTCGCTGATAGACAGACATTCGCTTTCTGCAAAACCTTTTCTTATTGAAGGGGCAACACTGTGTATTTCTCTCTCGCAGAGCCCGGTTGCCAAATTCGAAACGTCCAGCTATTGCGCCCACAGGAAAGCTGCCAGCACGGAAAGCTGTAGCTGGTTTTCACTGTTTCTTGGAACTGCATTCGCTGATAGACAGACATTCGCTTTCTGCAAAACCTTCCCTTATTGAAGGGGCAACACTGTGTATATCTCTCTCGCAGAGCCCGGTTGCCAAATTCGAAACGTCCAGCGATTGCGCCCACAGGAAAGCTGCAAGCACGGAAAGCTGTAGCTGGTTTTCATTGTCTCTTGGAACTACATTCGCTGAAAGACAGACAATCGCTTTCTGCAAAACCTTGCCTTAGTAAAGGGGCAACACTGTGTATTTCTCTCTCGTAGAGCCCGGCTGCCAAATTCGAAACGTCCAGCGATTGCGCCCACAGGAAAGCTGCCAGCACGGAAAGCTGTAGCTGGTTTTCACTGCCCCTTGGAACTACATTCGCTGATAGACAGACATTCGCTTTCTGCAAAAGCTTTCGTTGGTACAGGGGCAACACTGTGTATTTCTCTCTCGCAGAGCCCGGTTGCCAAATTCGAAACGTCCAGCGATTGCGCCCACAGGAAAGCTCCCAGCAAGGAAAGCTGTAGCTGGTTTTCACTGCCCCTTGGAACTGCATTCGCTGCTAGACAGACATTCGCTTTCTGCAAAAGCTTTCGTAGGTAAAGGGGCAACACTTTGAATTTCTCTCTCGCAGAGCCCGGTTGCCAAATTCGAAACGTCCAGCGATTGCGCCCACAGGAAAGCTGCCAGCAAGGAAAGCTGTAGCTGGTTTTCACTGTCTCTTGGAACTACATTCGCTGCTAGACAGACATTCGCTTTCTGCAAAAGCTTGCCTTCCTAAAGGGGCAACACTGTGTATTTATCTCTCGCAGAGCCCGGTTGCCAAATTCGAAACGTCCAGCGATTGCGCCCACAGGAAAGCTGCCAGCACAGAAATCTGTCGCTGGTTTTCACTGCCCCTTGGAACTGCATTCGCTGATAGATAGACATTCACTTTCTGCAAAAGCTTTCGTAGGTAAAGGGGCAACACTGTGTATATCTCTCTCGCAGAGCCCGGTTGCCAAATTCGAAACGTCCAGCGATTGCGCCCACAGGAAAGCTTCCAGCACTGAAAGCTGTAGCTGGTTTTCACTGTCTCTTGGAACTACATTCGCTGATAGATAGACATTCACTTTCTGCAAAAGCTTTCGTAGGTAAAGGGGCAACACTGTGTATTTCTCTCTCGTAGAGCCCGGTTGCCAAATTGGAAACGTCCAGCGATTGCGCCCACAGGAAAGCTGCCAGCAAGGAAATCTGTAGCTGATTTTCACTGTCTCTTGGAACTGCATTCGCTGATAGACAGACATTCGCTTTCTGCAAAAGCTTTCGTTGGTAAAGAGGCAACACTGTGTATTTCTCTCTCGCAGAGCCCGGCTGCCAAATTCGAAACGTCCAGCGATTGCGCCCACAGGAAAGCTGCCAGCAAAGAAAAGCTGTAGCTGGTTTTCACTGCCCCTTGGAACTGCATTCGCTGCTAGACAGACATTCGCTTTCTGCAAAAGCTTTCGTAGGTAAAGGGGCAACACTGTGTATTTCTCTCTTGCAGAGCCCGGTTGCCAAATTCGAAACGTCCAGCGATTGCGCCCACAGGAAAGCTGCCAGCACGGAAAGCTGTAGCTGTTTTTCACTGTCTCTTGGAACTGCATTCGCTGATAGACAGACATTCGCTTTCTACAAAAGCTTTCATTGGTAAAGGGGCAACACTGTGTATTTCTCGCTCGCAGAGCCCGGCTGCCAAATTCGAAACGTCCAGCGATTGCGCCGACAGGAAAGCTGCCAGCACGGAAAGCTGTAGCTGGTTTTCACAGTCTCTTGGAACTACATTCGGTGCTAGACAGACATTCGCTTTCTGCAAAACCTTGCCTTATTGAAGGGGCAACACTGTGTATTTCTCTCTCGCAGAGCCCGGTTGCCAAATTCGAAACGTCCAGCGATTGCGCCCACAGGAAAGCTGCCAGCAAGGAAAGCTGTAGCTGGTTTTCATTGTCTCTTGGAACTACATTCGCTGATAGACAGACATTCGCTTTCTGCAAAACCTTGCCTTAGTAAAGGGGCAACACTGTGTATTTCTCTCTCGCAGAGCCCGGTTGCCAAATTCGAAACGTCCAGCGATTGCGCCCACAGGAAAGCTGCCAGCACGGAAAGCTGTAGCTGGTTTTCACTGTTTCTTGGAACTACATTCGCTGATAGACAGACATACGCTTTCTACAAAAGCTTTCATTGGTAAAGGGGCAACACTGTGTATATCTCTCTCGCAGAGCCCGGCTGCCAAATTCGAAACGTCCAGCGATTGCGCCCAGAGGAAAGCTGCCAGCACGGAAATCTCTAGCTGGTTTTCACTGTCTCTTGGAACTACATTCGCTGCTAGATAGACATTCACTTTCTACAACAGCTTTCGTTCGTAAAGGGGCAACACTGTGTATTTCTCTCTCGCAGAGCCCGGTTGCCAAATTCGAAACGTCCAGCGATTGCGCCCACAGGAAAGCTTCCAGCACAGAAAGCTGTAGCTGGTTTTCACTGTTTCTTGGAACTACATTCGCTGATAGACAGACATTCGCTTTCTACAAAAGCTTGCCTTAGTAAAGGGGCAACACTGTGTATTTCTCTCTCGCAGAGCCTGGTTGCCAACTTCGAAACGTCCAGCGATTGCGCCCACAGGAAAGCTACCAGCACGGAAAGCTGTAGCTGGTTTTCACTGCCCCTTGGAACTACAATCGCTGCTAGACAGACATTCGCTTTCTGCAAAAGCTTTCGTTGGTACAGGGGCAACACTGTGTATTTCTCTCTCGCAGAGCCCGGCTGCCAAATTCGAAACGTCCAGCGATTGCGCCCACAGGAAAGCTGCCAGCACGGAAAGCTGTAGCTGGTTTTCACTGCCCCTTGGAACTACATTCGCTGATAGACAGACATTCGCTTTCTGCAAAAGCTTTCGTTGGTACAGGGGCAACACTGTGTATTTCTCTCTCGCAGAGCCCGGTTGCCAAATTCGAAACGTCCAGCGATTGCGCCCACAGGAAAGCTGCCAGCACGGAAAGCTGTAGCTGGTTTTCACTGCCCCTTGGAACTGCATTCGCTGATAGACAGACATTCGCTTTCTGCAAAACCTTGCCTTAGTAAAGGGGCAACACTGTGTATTTCTCTCTCGCAGAGCCCGGTTGCCAAATTCGAAACGTCCAGCGATTGCGCCCACAGGAAAGCTGCCAGCAAGGAAAGCTGTAGCTGGTTTTCACTGTCTCTTGGAACTGCATTCGCTGCTAGACAGACATTCGCTTTCTGCAAAACCTTGCCTTCCTAAAGGGGCAACACTGTGTATTTATCTCTCACAGAGCCCGGTTGCCAAATTCGAAACGTCCAGCGATTGCGCCCACAGGAAAGCTTCCAGCACAGAAATCTGTAGCTGGTTTTCACTGCCCCTTGGAACTGCATTCGCTGATAGACAGACATTCCCTTTCTACAAAAGCTTTCGTTTGTAAAGGGGCAACACTGTGCATTTCTCTCTCGCAGAGCCCGGTTGCCAAATTCGAAACGTCCAGCGATTGCGCCCACAGGAAAGCTGCCAGCACAGAAATCTGTCGCTGGTTTTCACTGCCCCTTGGAACTACATTCGCTGCTAGATAGACATTCACTTTCTACAACAGCTTTCGTTCGTAAAGGGGCAACATTGTGTATTTCTCTCTCGCAGAGCCCGGTTGCCAAATTCGAAACGTCCAGCGATTGCGCCCACAGGAAAGCTTCCAGCACAGAAAGCTGTAGCTGGTTTTCACTGTCTCTTGGAACTACATTCGCTGATAGACAGACATTCGCTTTCTGCAAAACATTGCCTTAGTAAAGGGGCAACACTGTGTATTTCTCTCTCGTAGAGCCCGGTTGCCAAATTCGAAACGTCCAGCGATTGCGCCCACAGGAAAGCTGCCAGCAAAGAAAAGCTGTAGCTGGTTTTCACTGCCCCTTGGAACTGCATTCGCTGCTAGACAGACATTCGCTTTCTGCAAAAGCTTTCGTAGGTAAAGGGGCAACACTGTGTATTTCTCTCTCGCAGAGCCCGGTTGCCAAATTCGAAACGTCCAGCGATTGCGCCCACAGGAAAGCTGCCAGCACGGAAAGCTGTAGCTGGTTTTCACTGCCCCTTGGAACTACATTCGCTGCTAGACAGACATTCGCTTTCTGCAAAACCTTGCCTTAGTAAAGGGGCAACACTGTGTATTTCTCTCTCGTAGAGCCCGGTTGCCAAATTCGAAACGTCCAGCGGTTGCGCCCACAGGAAAGCTGCCAGCAAGGAAAGCTGTAGCTGGTTTTCACTGTCTCTTGGAACTACATTCGCTGATAGACAAACATTCGCTTTCTACAAAAGCTTGCCTTAGTAAAGGGGCAACACTGTGTATTTCTCTCTCGCAGAGCCTTGTTGCCAAATTCGAAACGTCCAGCGATTGCGCCCACAGGAAAGCTGCCAGCACGGAAAGCTGTAGCTGGTTTTCACTGCCCCTTGGAACTGCATTCGCTGCTAGACCGACATTCGCTTTCTGCAAAACCTTGCCTTCGTAAAGGGGCAACACAGTGTATTTCTCTCTCGCAGAGCCCGGTTGCCAAATTCGAAACGTCCAGCGATTGCGCCCACAGGAAAGCTGCCAGCACGGAAAGCTGTAGCTGGTTTTCACTGCCCCTTGGAACTGCATTCGCTGATAGACAGACATTCGCTTTCTGCAAAACCTTGCCTTATTGAAGGGGCAACACTGTGTATATCTCTCTCGCAGAGCCCGGTTGCCAAATTCGAAACGTCCAGCGATTGCGCCCACAGGAAAGCTGCAAGCACGGAAAGCTGTAGCTGGTTTTCATTGTCTCTTGGAACTACATTCGCTGAAAGACAGACATTCGCTTTCTGCAAAACCTTGCCTTAGTAAAGGGGCAACACTGTGTATTTCTCTCTCGTAGAGCCCGGCTGCCAAATTCGAAACGTCCAGCGATTGCGCCCACAGGAAAGCTGCCAGCACGGAAAGCTGTAGCTGGTTTTCACTGCCCCTTGGAACTACAATCGCTGCTAGACAGACATTCGCTTTCTGCAAAAGCTTTCGTTGGTACAGGGGCAACACTGTGTATTTCTCTCTCGCAGAGCCCGGCTGCCAAATTCGAAACGTCCAGCGATTGCGCCCACAGGAAAGCTGCCAGCACGGAAAGCTGTAGCTGGTTTTCACTGCCCCTTGGAACTACATTCGCTGATAGACAGACATTCGCTTTCTGCAAAAGCTTTCGTTGGTACAGGGGCAACACTGTGTATTTCTCTCTCGCAGAGCCCGGTTGCCAAATTCGAAACGTCCAGCGATTGCGCCCAGAGGAAAGCTGCCAGCACGGAAAGCTGTAGCTGGTTTTCACTGCCCCTTGGAACTGCATTCGCTGATAGACAGACATTCGCTTTCTGCAAAACCTTGCCTTAGTAAAGGGGCAACACTGTGTATTTCTCTCTCGCAGAGCCCGGTTGCCAAATTCGAAACGTCCAGCGATTGCGCCCACAGGAAAGCTGCCAGCAAGGAAAGCTGTAGCTGGTTTTCACTGTCTCTTGGAACTGCATTCGCTGCTAGACAGACATTCGCTTTCTGCAAAACCTTGCCTTCCTAAAGGGGCAACACTGTGTATTTATCTCTCACAGAGCCCGGTTGCCAAATTCGAAACGTCCAGCGATTGCGCCCACAGGAAAGCTTCCAGCACAGAAATCTGTAGCTGGTTTTCACTGCCCCTTGGAACTGCATTCGCTGATAGACAGACATTCCCTTTCTACAAAAGCTTTCGTTTGTAAAGGGGCAACACTGTGCATTTCTCTCTCGCAGAGCCCGGTTGCCAAATTCGAAACGTCCAGCGATTGCGCCCACAGGAAAGCTGCCAGCACAGAAATCTGTCGCTGGTTTTCACTGCCCCTTGGAACTACATTCGCTGCTAGATAGACATTCACTTTCTACAACAGCTTTCGTTCGTAAAGGGGCAACATTGTGTATTTCTCTCTCGCAGAGCCCGGTTGCCAAATTCGAAACGTCCAGCGATTGCGCCCACAGGAAAGCTTCCAGCACAGAAAGCTGTAGCTGGTTTTCACTGTCTCTTGGAACTACATTCGCTGATAGACAGACATTCGCTTTCTGCAAAACATTGCCTTAGTAAAGGGGCAACACTGTGTATTTCTCTCTCGTAGAGCCCGGTTGCCAAATTCGAAACGTCCAGCGATTGCGCCCACAGGAAAGCTGCCAGCAAAGAAAAGCTGTAGCTGGTTTTCACTGCCCCTTGGAACTGCATTCGCTGCTAGACAGACATTCGCTTTCTGCAAAAGCTTTCGTAGGTAAAGGGGCAACACTGTGTATTTCTCTCTCGCAGAGCCCGGTTGCCAAATTCGAAACGTCCAGCGATTGCGCCCACAGGAAAGCTGCCAGCACGGAAAGCTGTAGCTGGTTTTCACTGCCCCTTGGAACTACATTCGCTGCTAGACAGACATTCGCTTTCTGCAAAACCTTGCCTTAGTAAAGGGGCAACACTGTGTATTTCTCTCTCGTAGAGCCCGGTTGCCAAATTCGAAACGTCCAGCGGTTGCGCCCACAGGAAAGCTGCCAGCAAGGAAAGCTGTAGCTGGTTTTCACTGTCTCTTGGAACTACATTCGCTGATAGACAGACATTCGCTTTCTACAAAAGCTTGCCTTAGTAAAGGGGCAACACTGTGTATTTCTCTCTCGCAGAGCCTTGTTGCCAAATTCGAAACGTCCAGCGATTGCGCCCACAGGAAAGCTGCCAGCACGGAAAGCTGTAGCTGGTTTTCACTGCCCCTTGGAACTGCATTCGCTGCTAGACCGACATTCGCTTTCTGCAAAACCTTGCCTTCGTAAAGGGGCAACACAGTGTATTTCTCTCTCGCAGAGCCCGGTTGCCAAATTCGAAACGTCCAGCGATTGCGCCCACAGGAAAGCTGCCAGCACGGAAAGCTGTAGCTGGTTTTCACTGCCCCTTGGAACTGCATTCGCTGATAGACAGACATTCGCTTTCTGCAAAACCTTGCCTTATTGAAGGGGCAACACTGTGTATATCTCTCTCGCAGAGCCCGGTTGCCAAATTCGAAACGTCCAGCGATTGCGCCCACAGGAAAGCTGCCAGCAAGGAAAGCTGTAGCTGGTTTTCACTGCCCCTTGGAACTGCATTCGCTGATAGACAGACATTCGCTTTCTGCAAAAGCTTTCGTAGGTAAAGGGGCAACACTGTGTATTTCTCTCTCGCAGAGCCCGGTTGCCAAATTCGAAACGTCCAGCGATTGCGCCCACAGGAAAGCTGCCAGCAAGGAAAGCTGTAGCTGGTTTTCACTGTCTCTTGGAACTACATTCGCTGCTAGACAGACATTCGCTTTCTGCAAAACCTTGCCTTCCTAAAGGGGCAACACTGTGTATTTATCTCTCGCAGAGCCCGGTTGCCAAATTCGAAACGTCCAGCGATTGCGCCCACAGGAAAGCTTCCAGCACAGAAAGCTGTAGCTGGTTTTCACTGCCCCTTGGAACTGCATTCGCTGATAGACAGACATTCCCTTTCTACAAAAGCTTTCGTTTGTTAAGGGGCAACACTGTGTATTTCTCTCTCGCAGAGCCCGGTTGCCAAATTCGAAACGTCCAGCGATTGCGCCCACAGGAAAGCTGCCACCACAGAAATCTGTCGCTGGTTTTCACTGCCCCTTGGAACTACATTCGCTGCTAGATAGACATTCACTTTCTACAACAGCTTTCGTTCGTAAAGGGGCAACACTGTGTATTTCTCTCTCGCAGAGCCCGGTTGCCAAATTCGAAACGTCCAGCGATTGCGCCCACAGGAAAGCTTCCAGCACTGAAAGCTGTAGCTGGTTTTCACTGTCTCTTGGAACTACATTCGCTGATAGACAGACATTCGCTTTCTGCAAAACATTGCCTTAGTAAAGGGGCAACACTGTGTATTTCTCTCTCGTAGAACCCGGTTGCCAAATTGGAAACGTCCAGCGATTGCGCCCACAGGAAAGCTGCCAGCAAGGAAAGCTGTAGCTGATTTTCACTGTCTCTTGGAACTGCATTCGCTGATAGACAGACATTCGCTTTCTGCAAAAGCTTTCGTTGGTAAAGAGGCAACACTGTGTATTTCTCTCTCGCAGAGCCCGGCTGCCAAATTCGAAACGTCCAGCGATTGCGCCCACAGGAAAGCTGCCATCAAAGAAAAGCTGTAGCTGGTTTTCACTGCCCCTTGGAACTGCATTCGCTGCTAGACAGACATTCGCTTTCTGCAAAAGCTTTCGTAGGTAAAGGGGCAACACTGTGTATTTCTCTCTCGCAGAGCCCGGTTGCCAAATTCGAAACGTCCAGCGATTGCGCCCACAGGAAAGCTGCCAGCACGGAAAGCTGTAGCTGGTTTTCACTGTTTCTTGGAACTACATTCGCTGATAGACAGACATACGCTTTCTACAAAAGCTTTCATTGGTAAAGGGGCAACACTGTGTATATCTCTCTCGCAGAGCCCGGCTGCCAAATTCGAAACGTCCAGCGATTGCGCCCAGAGGAAAGCTGCCAGCACGGAAAGCTGTAGCTGGTTTTCACTGTTTCTTGGAACTGCATTCGCTGATAGACAGACATTCGCTTTCTGCAAAACCTTCCCTTATTGAAGGGGCAACACTGTGTATATCTCTCTCGCAGAGCCCGGTTGCCAAATTCGAAACGTCCAGCGATTGCGCCCACAGGAAAGCTGCCAGCACGGAAAGCTGTAGCTGGTTTTCATTGTCTCTTGGAACTACATTCGCTGAAAGACAGACATTCGCTTTCTGCAAAACCTTGCCTTAGTAAAGGGGCAACACTGTGTATTTCTCTCTCGTAGAGCCCGGCTGCCAAATTCGAAACGTCCAGCGATTGCGCCCACAGGAAAGCTGCCAGCACGGAAAGCTGTAGCTGGTTTTCACTGCCCCTTGGAACTACATTCGCTGATAGACAGACATTCGCTTTCTGCAAAAGCTTTCGTTGGTACAGGGGCAACACTGTGTATTTCTCTCTCGCAGAGCCCGGTTGCCAAATTCGAAACGTCCAGCGATTGCGCCCAGAGGAAAGCTCCCAGCAAGGAAAGCTGTAGCTGGTTTTCACTGTCTCTTTGAACTGCATTCGCTGCTAGACAGACATTCGCTTTCTGCAAAAGCTTTCGTAGGTAAAGGGGCAACACTGTGTATTTCTCTCTCGCAGAGCCCGGTTGCCAAATTCGAAACGTCCAGCGATTGCGCCCACAGGAAAGCTGCCAGCAAGGAAAGCTGTAGCTGGTTTTCACTGTCTCTTGGAACTACATTCGCTGCTAGACAGACATTCGCTTTCTGCAAAAGCTTGCCTTCCTAAAGGGGCAACACTGTGTATTTATCTCTCGCAGAGCCCGGTTGCCAAATTCGAAACATCCAGCAATTGCGCCCACAGGAAAGCTGCCAGCACAGAAATCTGTCGCTGGTTTTCACTGCCCCTTGGAACTACATTCGCTGCTAGATAGACATTCACTTTCTACAACAGCTTTCGTTCGTAAAGGGGCAACACTGTGTATTTCTCTCTCGCAGAGCCCGGTTGCCAAATTCGAAACGTCCAGCGATTGCGCCCACAGGAAAGCTTCCAGCACTGAAAGCTGGAGCTGGTTTTCACTGTCTCTTGGAACTACATTCGCTGATAGACAGACATTCGCTTTCTGCAAAACATTGCCTTAGTAAAGGGGCAACACTGTGTATTTCTCTCTCGTAGAGCCCGGTTGCCAAATTGGAAACGTCCAGCGATTGCGCCCACAGGAAAGCTGCCAGCAAGGAAAGCTGTAGCTGATTTTCACTGTCTCTTGGAACTGCATTCGCTGATAGACAGACATTCGCTTTCTGCAAAAGCTTTCGTTGGTAAAGAGGCAACACTGTGTATTTCTCTCTCGCAGAGCCCGGCTGCCAAATTCGAAACGTCCAGCGATTGCGCCCACAGGAAAGCTGCCAGCAAAGAAAAGCTGTAGCTGGTTTTCACTGCCCCTTGGAACTGCATTCGCTGCTAGACAGACATTCGCTTTCTGCAAAAGCTTTCGTAGGTAAAGGGGCAACACTGTGTATTTCTCTCTTGCAGAGCCCGGTTGCCAAATTCGAAACGTCCAGCGATTGCGCCCACAGGAAAGCTGCCAGCACGGAAAGCTGTAGCTGTTTTTCACTGTCTCTTGGAACTGCATTCGCTGATAGACAGACATTCGCTTTCTACAAAAGCCTTCATTGGTAAAGGGGCAACACTGTGTATTTCTCGCTCGCAGAGCCCGGCTGCCAAATTCGAAACGTCCAGCGATTGCGCCCACAGGAAAGCTGCCAGCACGGAAAGCTGTAGCTGGTTTTCACAGTCTCTTGGAACTACATTCGGTGCTAGACAGACATTCGCTTTCTGCAAAACCTTGCCTTATTGAAGGGGCAACACTGTGTATTTCTCTCTCGCAGAGCCCGGTTGCCAAATTCGAAACGTCCAGCGATTGCGCCCACAGGAAAGCTGCCAGCAAGGAAAGCTGTAGCTGGTTTTCATTGTCTCTTGGAACTACATTCGCTGATAGACAGACATTCGCTTTCTGCAAAACCTTGCCTTCGTAAAGGGGCAACACTCTGTATTTCTCTCTCGTAGAGCCCGGCTGCCAAATTCGAAACGTCCAGCGATTGCGCCCACAGGAAAGCTGCCAGCACGGAAAGCTGTAGCTGGTTTTCACTGCCCCTTGGAACTGCATTCGCTGATAGACAGACATTCGCTTTCTGCAAAAGCTTTCGTAGGTAAAGGGGCAACACTGTGTATTTCTCTCTCGCAGAGCCCGGTTGCCAAATTCGAAACGTCCAGCGATTGCGCCCACAGGAAAGCTGCCAGCAAGGAAAGCTGTAGCTGGTTTTCACTGTCTCTTGGAACTACATTCGCTGCTAGACAGACATTCGCTTTCTGCAAAAGCTTTCGTTTGTACAGGGGCAACACTGTGTATTTCTCTCTCGCAGAGCCCGGTTGCCAAATTCGAAACGTCCAGCGATTGCGCCCACAGGAAAGCTGCCAGCACAGAAATCTGTCGCTGGTTTTCACTGCCCCTTGGAACTACATTCGCTGCTAGATAGACATTCACTTTCTACAACAGCTTTCGTTCGTAAAGGGGCAACACTGTGTATTTCTCTCTCGCAGAGCCCGGTTGCCAAATTCGAAACGTCCAGCGATTGCGCCCACAGGAAAGCTTCCAGCACTGAAAGCTGTAGCTGGTTTTCACTGTCTCTTGGAACTACATTCGCTGATAGACAGACATTCGCTTTCTGCAAAACATTGCCTTAGTAAAGGGGCAACACTGTGTATTTCTCTCTCGTAGAGCCCGGTTGCCAAATTGGAAACGTCCAGCGATTGCGCCCACAGGAAAGCTGCCAGCAAGGAAAGCTGTAGCTGATTTTCACTGTCTCTTGGAACTGCATTCGCTGATAGACAGACATTCGCTTTCTGCAAAAGCTTTCGTTGGTAAAGAGGCAACACTGTGTATTTCTCTCTCGCAGAGCCCGGCTGCCAAATTCGAAACGTCCAGCGATTGCGCCCACAGGAAAGCTGCCAGCAAAGAAAAGCTGTAGCTGGTTTTCACTGCCCCTTGGAACTGCATTCGCTGCTAGACAGACATTCGCTTTCTGCAAAAGCTTTCGTAGGTAAAGGGGCAACACTGTGTATTTCTCTCTTGCAGAGCCCGGTTGCCAAATTCGAAACGTCCAGCGATTGCGCCCACAGGAAAGCTGCCAGCACGGAAAGCTGTAGCTGTTTTTCACTGTCTCTTGGAACTGCATTCGCTGATAGACAGACATTCGCTTTCTGCAAAACCTTGCCTTATTGAAGGGGCAACACTGTGTATTTCTCTCTCGCAGAGCCCGGTTGCCAAATTCGAAACGTCCAGCGATTGCGCCCACAGGAAAGCTGCCAGCAAGGAAAGCTGTAGCTGGTTTTCATTGTCTCTTGGAACTGCATTCGCTGATAGACAGACATTCGCTTTCTGCAAAAGCTTGCCTTAGTAAAGGGGCAACACTGTGTATTTCTCTCTCGTAGAGCCCGGCTGCCAAATTCGAAACGTCCAGCGATTGCGCCCACAGGAAAGCTGCCAGCACGGAAAGCTGTAGCTGGTTTTCACTGCCCCTTGGAACTGCATTCGCTGATAGACAGACATTCGCTTTCTGCAAAAGCTTTCGTAGGTAAAGGGGCAACACTGTGTATTTCTCTCTCGCAGAGCCCGGTTGCCAAATTCGAAACGTCCAGCGATTGCGCCCACAGGAAAGCTTCCAGCACAGAAAGCTGTAGCTGGTTTTCACTGCCCCTTGGAACTGCATTCGCTGATAGACAGACATTCCCTTTCTACAAAAGCTTTCGTTTGTAAAGGGGCAACACTGTGCATTTCTCTCTCGCAGAGCCCGGTTGCCAAATTCGAAACGTCCAGCCATTGCGCCCACAGGAAAGCTGCCAGCACAGAAATCTGTCGCTGGTTTTCACTGTTTCTTGGAACTACATTCGCTGATAGACAGACATACGCTTTCTACAAAAGCTTTCATTGGTAAAGGGGCAACACTGTGTATATCTCTCTCGCAGAGCCCGGCTGCCAAATTCGAAACGTCCAGCGATTGCGCCCACAGGAAAGCTGCCAGCACAGAAAGCTGTA
Source organism: Mycteria americana (assembly GCF_035582795.1). Taxonomy (NCBI): domain Eukaryota; kingdom Metazoa; phylum Chordata; class Aves; order Ciconiiformes; family Ciconiidae; genus Mycteria; species Mycteria americana. The sequence continues at coordinate 23,946,529 of NC_134369.1, read as the reverse complement.
GCTGGTTTTCACTGTTTCTTGGAACTACATTCGCTGATAGACAGACATTTGCTTTCTACAAAAGCTTGCCTTAGTAAAGGGGCAACACTGTGTATTTCTCTCTCGCAGAGCCTGGTTGCCAACTTCGAAACGTCCAGCGATTGCGCCCACAGGAAAGCTACCAGCACGGAAAGCTGTAGCTGGTTTTCACTGCCCCTTGGAACTACAATCGCTGCTAGACAGACATTCGCTTTCTGCAAAAGCTTTCGTTGGTACAGGGGCAACACTGTGTATTTCTCTCTCGCAGAGCCCGGTTGCCAAATTCGAAACGTCCAGCGATTGCGCCCACAGGAAAGCTCCCAGCAAGGAAAGCTGTAGCTGGTTTTCACTGCCCCTTGGAACTGCATTCGCTGATAGACAGACATTCGCTTTCTGCAAAAGCTTTCGTAGGTAAAGGGGCAACACTGTGTATTTCTCTCTCGCAGAGCCCGGTTGCCAAATTCGAAACGTCCAGCGATTGCGCCCACAGGAAAGCTGCCAGCAAGGAAAGCTGTAGCTGGTTTTCACTGTCTCTTGGAACTACATTCGCTGCTAGACAGACATTCGCTTTCTGCAAAACCTTGCCTTCCTAAAGGGGCAACACTGTGTATTTATCTCTCGCAGAGCCCGGTTGCCAAATTCGAAACGTCCAGCGATTGCGCCCACAGGAAAGCTTCCAGCACAGAAAGCTGTAGCTGGTTTTCACTGCCCCTTGGAACTGCATTCGCTGATAGACAGACATTCCCTTTCTACAAAAGCTTTCGTTTGTAAAGGGGCAACACTGTGTATTTCTCTCTCGCAGAGCCCGGTTGCCAAATTCGAAACGTCCAGCGATTGCGCCCACAGGAAAGCTGCCAGCAAAGAAAAGCTGTAGCTGGTTTTCACTGTCTCTTGGAACTACATTCGCTGATAGACAGACATTCGCTTTCTGCAAAACATTGCCTTAGTAAAGGGGCAACACTGTGTATTTCTCTCTCGTAGAGCCCGGTTGCCAAATTGGAAACGTCCAGCGATTGCGCCCACAGGAAAGCTGCCAGCAAGGAAAGCTGTAGCTGATTTTCACTGCCCCTTGGAACTGCATTCGCTGCTAGACAGACATTCGCTTTCTGCAAAAGCTTTCGTAGGTAAAGGGGCAACACTGTGTATTTCTCTCTTGCAGAGCCCGGTTGCCAAAATCGAAACGTCCAGCGATTGCGCCCACAGGAAAGCTGCCAGCACGGAAAGCTGTAGCTGGTTTTCACTGTCTCTTGGAACTGCATTCGCTGATAGACAGACATTCGCTTTCTGCAAAAGCTTTCGTTGGTAAAGAGGCAACAATGTGTATTTCTCTCTCGCAGAGCCAGGCTGCCAAATTCGAAACGTCCAGCGATTGCGCCCACAGGAAAGCTGCCAGCAAAGAAAAGCTGTAGCTGGTTTTCACTGCCCCTTGGAACTGCATTCGCTGCTAGACAGACATTCGCTTTCTACAAAAGCTTTCATTGGTAAAGGGGCAACACTGTGTATTTCTCGCTCGCAGAGCCCGGCTGCCAAATTCGAAACGTCCAGCGATTGCGCCCACAGGAAAGCTGCCAGCACGGAAAGCTGTAGCTGGTTTTCACAGTCTCTTGGAACTACATTCGGTGCTAGACAGACATTCGCTTTCTGCAAAACCTTGCCTTATTGAAGGGGCAACACTGTGTATTTCTCTCTCGCAGAGCCCGGTTGCCAAATTCGAAACGTCCAGCGATTGCGCCCACAGGAAAGCTGCCAGCAAGGAAAGCTGTAGCTGGTTTTCATTGTCTCTTGGAACTACATTCGCTGATAGACAGACATTCGCTTTCTGCAAAACCTTGCCTTAGTAAAGGGGCAACACTGTGTATTTCTCTCTCGTAGAGCCCGGCTGCCAAATTCGAAACGTCCAGCGATTGCGCCCACAGGAAAGCTCCCAGCAAGGAAAGCTGTAGCTGGTTTTCACTGCCCCTTGGAACTGCATTCGCTGATAGACAGACATTCGCTTTCTGCAAAAGCTTTCGTAGGTAAAGGGGCAACACTGTGTATTTCTCTCTCGCAGAGCCCGGTTGCCAAATTCGAAACGTCCAGCGATTGCGCCCACAGGAAAGCTGCCAGCAAGGAAAGCTGTAGCTGGTTTTCACTGTCTCTTGGAACTGCATTCGCTGCTAGACAGACATTCGCTTTCTGCAAAACCTTGCCTTCCTAAAGGGGCAACACTGTGTATTTATCTCTCACAGAGCCCGGTTGCCAAATTCGAAACGTCCAGCGATTGCGCCCACAGGAAAGCTTCCAGCACAGAAAGCTGTAGCTGGTTTTCACTGCCCCTTGGAACTGCATTCGCTGATAGACAGACATTCCCTTTCTACAAAAGCTTTCGTTTGTAAAGGGGCAACACTGTGCATTTCTCTCTCGCAGAGCCCGGTTGCCAAATTCGAAACGTCCAGCGATTGCGCCCACAGGAAAGCTGCCAGCACAGAAATCTGTCGCTGGTTTTCACTGCCCCTTGGAACTACATTCGCTGCTAGATAGACATTCACTTTCTACAACAGCTTTCGTTCGTAAAGGGGCAACACTGTGTATTTCTCTCTCGCAGAGCCCGGTTGCCAAATTCGAAACGTCCAGCGATTGCGCCCACAGGAAAGCTTCCAGCACAGAAAGCTGTAGCTGGTTTTCACTGTCTCTTGGAACTACATTCGCTGATAGACAGACATTCGCTTTCTGCAAAACATTGCCTTAGTAAAGGGGCAACACTGTGTATTTCTCTCTCGTAGAGCCCGGTTGCCAAATTCGAAACGTCCAGCGATTGCGCCCACAGGAAAGCTGCCAGCAAGGAAAGCTGTAGCTGGTTTTCACTGTCTCTTGGAACTACATTCGCTGATAGACAGACATTCGCTTTCTGCAAAAGCTTTCGTTGGTAAACGGGCAACACTGTGTATTTCTCTCTCGCAGAGCCCGGCTGCCAAATTCGAAACGTCCAGCGATTGCGCCCACAGGAAAGCTGCCAGCAAAGAAAAGCTGTAGCTGGTTTTCACTGCCCCTTGGAACTGCATTCGCTGCTAGACAGACATTCGCTTTCTGCAAAAGCTTTCGTAGGTAAAGGGGCAACACTGTGTATTTCTCTCTCGCAGAGCCCGGTTGCCAAATTCGAAACGTCCAGCGATTGCGCCCACAGGAAAGCTGCCAGCACGGAAAGCTGTAGCTGGTTTTCACTGTTTCTTGGAACTACATTCGCTGATAGACAGACATACGCTTTCTACAAAAGCTTTCATTGGTAAAGGGGCAACACTGTGTATATCTCTCTCGCAGAGCCCGGCTGCCAAATTCGAAACGTCCAGCGATTGCGCCCAGAGGAAAGCTGCCAGCACGGAAATCTCTAGCTGGTTTTCACTGTCTCTTGGAACTACATTCGCTGCTAGATAGACATTCACTTTCTACAACAGCTTTCGTTCGTAAAGGGGCAACACTGTGTATTTCTCTCTCGCAGAGCCCGGTTGCCAAATTCGAAACGTCCAGCGATTGCGCCCACAGGAAAGCTTCCAGCACAGAAAGCTGTAGCTGGTTTTCACTGTTTCTTGGAACTACATTCGCTGATAGACAGACATTCGCTTTCTACAAAAGCTTGCCTTAGTAAAGGGGCAACACTGTGTATTTCTCTCTCGCAGAGCCCGGTTGCCAAATTGGAAACGTCCAGCGATTGCGCCCACAGGAAAGCTCCCAGCAAGGAAAGCTGTAGCTGGTTTTCACTGTCTCTTGGAACTACATTCGCTGCTAGACAGACATTCGCTTTCTGCAAAACCTTGCCTTCCTAAAGGGGCAACACTGTGTATTTATCTCTCGCAGAGCCCGGTTGCCAAATTCGAAACGTCCAGCGATTGCGCCCACAGGAAAGCTTCCAGCACAGAAAGCTGTAGCTGGTTTTCACTGCCCCTTGGAACTGCATTCGCTGATAGACAGACATTCCCTTTCTACAAAAGCTTTCGTTTGTAAAGGGGCAACACTGTGTATTTCTCTCTCGCAGAGCCCGGTTGCCAAATTCGAAACGTCCAGCGATTGCGCCCACAGGAAAGCTTCCAGCACAGAAAGCTGTAGCTGGTTTTCACTGTTTCTTGGAACTACATTCGCTGATAGACAGACATTCGCTTTCTACAAAAGCTTGCCTTAGTAAAGGGGCAACACTGTGTATTTCTCTCTCGCAGAGCCTGGTTGCCAAATTCGAAACGTCCAGCGATTGCGCCCACAGGAAAGCTACCAGCACGGAAAGCTGTAGCTGGTTTTCACTGCCCCTTGGAACTACAATCGCTGCTAGACAGACATTCGCTTTCTGCAAAAGCTTTCGTTGGTACAGGGGCAACACTGTGTATTTCTCTCTCGCAGAGCCCGGTTGCCAAATTCGAAACGTCCAGCGATTGCGCCCACAGGAAAGCTCCCAGCAAGGAAAGCTGTAGCTGGTTTTCACTGCCCCTTGGAACTGCATTCGCTGATAGACAGACATTCGCTTTCTGCAAAAGCTTTCGTAGGTAAAGGGGCAACACTGTGTATTTCTCTCTCGCAGAGCCCGGTTGCCAAATTCGAAACGTCCAGCGATTGCGCCCACAGGAAAGCTGCCAGCAAGGAAAGCTGTAGCTGGTTTTCACTGTCTCTTGGAACTACATTCGCTGCTAGACAGACATTCGCTTTCTGCAAAACCTTGCCTTCCTAAAGGGGCAACACTGTGTATTTATCTCTCGCAGAGCCCGGTTGCCAAATTCGAAACGTCCAGCGATTGCGCCCACAGGAAAGCTTCCAGCATAGAAAGCTGTAGCTGGTTTTCACTGCCCCTTGGAACTGCATTCGCTGATAGACAGACATTCCCTTTCTACAAAAGATTTCGTTTGTAAAGGGGCAACACTGTGTATTTCTCTCTCGCAGAGCCCGGTTGCCAAATTCGAAACGTCCAGCGATTGCGCCCACAGGAAAGCTTCCAGCACTGAAAGCTGTAGCTGGTTTTCACTGTCTCTTGGAACTACATTCGCTGATAGACAGACATTCGCTTTCTGCAAAACATTGCCTTAGTAAAGGGGCAACACTGTGTATTTCTCTCTCGTAGAGCCCGGTTGCCAAATTGGAAACGTCCAGCGATTGCGCCCACAGGAAAGCTGCCAGCAAGGAAAGCTGTAGCTGATTTTCACTGCCCCTTGGAACTGCATTCGCTGCTAGACAGACATTCGCTTTCTGCAAAAGCTTTCGTAGGTAAAGGGGCAACACTGTGTATTTCTCTCTTGCAGAGCCCGGTTGCCAAAATCGAAACGTCCAGCGATTGCGCCCACAGGAAAGCTGCCAGCAAAGAAAAGCTGTAGCTGGTTTTCACTGCCCCTTGGAACTGCATTCGCTGCTAGACAGACATTCGCTTTCTGCAAAAGCTTTCGTAGGTAAAGGGGCAACACTGTGTATTTCTCTCTTGCAGAGCCCGGTTGCCAAATTCGAAACGTCCAGCGATTGCGCCCACAGGAAAGCTGCCAGCACGGAAAGCTGTAGCTGGTTTTCACTGTCTCTTGGAACTGCATTCGCTGATAGACAGACATTCGCTTTCTACAAAAGCTTTCATTGGTAAAGGGGCAACACTGTGTATTTCTCGCTCGCAGAGCCCGGCTGCCAAATTCGAAACGTCCAGCGATTGCGCCCACAGGAAAGCTGCCAGCACGGAAAGCTGTAGCTGGTTTTCACAGTCTCTTGGAACTACATTCGGTGCTAGACAGACATTCGCTTTCTGCAAAACCTTGCCTTATTGAAGGGGCAACACTGTGTATTTCTCTCTCGCAGAGCCCGGTTGCCAAATTCGAAACGTCCAGCGATTGCGCCCACAGGAAAGCTGCCAGCAAGGAAAGCTGTAGCTGGTTTTCATTGTCTCTTGGAACTACATTCGCTGATAGACAGACATTCGCTTTCTGCAAAACCTTGCCTTAGTAAAGGGGCAACACTGTGTATTTCTCTCTCGTAGAGCCCGGCTGCCAAATTCGAAACGTCCAGCGATTGCGCCCACAGGAAAGCTGCCAGCACGGAAAGCTGTAGCTGGTTTTCACTGCCCCTTGGAACTGCATTCGCTGATAGACAGACATTCACTTTCTGCAAAAGCTTTCGTAGGTAAAGGGGCAACACTGTGTATTTCTCTCTCGCAGAGCCCGGTTGCCAAATTCGAAACGTCCAGCGATTGCGCCCACAGGAAAGCTGCCAGCAAGGAAAGCTGTAGCTGGTTTTCACTGTCTCTTGGAACTGCATTCGCTGCTAGACAGACATTCGCTTTCTGCAAAACCTTGCCTTCCTAAAGGGGCAACACTGTGTATTTATCTCTCACAGAGCCCGGTTGCCAAATTCGAAACGTCCAGCGATTGCGCCCACAGGAAAGCTGCCAGCACAGAAATCTGTCGCTGGTTTTCACTGCCCCTTGGAACTACATTCGCTGCTAGATAGACATTCACTTTCTACAACAGCTTTCGTTCGTAAAGGGGCAACACTGTGTATTTCTCTCTCGCAGAGCCCGGTTGCCAAATTCGAAACGTCCAGCGATTGCGCCCACAGGAAAGCTTCCAGCACAGAAAGCTGTAGCTGGTTTTCACTGTCTCTTGGAACTACATTCGCTGATAGACAGACATTCGCTTTCTGCAAAACATTGCCTTAGTAAAGGGGCAACACTGTGTATTTCTCTCTCGTAGAGCCCGGTTGCCAAATTCGAAACGTCCAGCGATTGCGCCCACAGGAAAGCTGCCAGCAAGGAAAGCTGTAGCTGGTTTTCACTGTCTCTTGGAACTACATTCGCTGATAGACAGACATTCGCTTTCTGCAAAAGCTTTCGTTGGTAAACGGGCAACACTGTGTATTTCTCTCTCGCAGAGCCCGGCTGCCAAATTCGAAACGTCCAGCGATTGCGCCCACAGGAAAGCTGCCAGCAAAGAAAAGCTGTAGCTGGTTTTCACTGCCCCTTGGAACTGCATTCGCTGCTAGACAGACATTCGCTTTCTGCAAAAGCTTTCGTAGGTAAAGGGGCAACACTGTGTATTTCTCTCTCGCAGAGCCCGGTTGCCAAATTCGAAACGTCCAGCGATTGCGCCCACAGGAAAGCTTCCAGCACAGAAAGCTGTAGCTGGTTTTCACTGCCCCTTGGAACTGCATTCGCTGATAGACAGACATTCCCTTTCTACAAAAGCTTTCGTTTGTAAAGGGGCAACACTGTGTATTTCTCTCTCGCAGAGCCCGGTTGCCAAATTCGAAACGTCCAGCGATTGCGCCCACAGGAAAGCTGCCAGCACTGAAAGCTGTAGTTGGTTTTCACTGTCTCTTGGAACTACATTCGCTGATAGACAGACATTCGCTTTCTGCAAAACATTGCCTTAGTAAAGAGGCAACACTGTGTATTTCTCTCTCGTAGAGACCGGTTGCCAAATTGGAAACGTCCAGCGATTGCGCCCACAGGAAAGCTGCCAGCAAGGAAAGCTGTAGCTGATTTTCACTGTCTCTTGGAACTGCATTCGCTGATAGACAGACATTCGCTTTCTGCAAAAGCTTTCGTTAGTAAAGAGGCAACACTGTGTATTTCTCTCTCGCAGAGACCGGCTGCCAAATTCGAAACGTCCAGCGATTGCGCCCACAGGAAAGCTGCCAGCAAGGAAAGCTGTAGCTGGTTTTCACTGTCTCTTGGAACTACATTCGCTGCTAGACAGACATTCGCTTTCTGCAAAACCTTGCCTTATTGAAGGGGCAACACTGTGTATTTCTCTCTCGCAGAGCCCGGTTGCCAAATACGAAACGTCCAGCGATTGCGCCCACAGGAAAGCTGCCAGCAAGGAAAGCTGTAGCTGGTTTTCACTGCCCCTTGGATCTACATTCGCTGATAGACAGACATTCGCTTTCTGCAAAACGTTGCCTTCGTAAAGGGGCAACACTCTGTATTTCTCTCTCGCAGAGCCCGGTTGCCAAATTCGAAACGTCCAGCGATTGCGCCCACAGGAAAGCTGCCAGCACGGAAAGCTGTAGCTGGTTTTCACTGCCCCTTGGAACTGCATTTGCTGCTAGACCGACATTCGCTTTCTGCAAAACCTTGCCTTCGTAAAGGGGCAACACAGTGTATTTCTCTCTCGCAGAGCCCGGTTGCCAAATTCGAAACGTCCAGCGATTGCGCCCACAGGAAAGCTGCCAGCAAGGAAAGTTGTAGCTGGTTTTCACTGCCCCTTGGAACTGCATTCGCTGATAGACAGACATTCGCTTTCTGCAAAAGCTTTCGTAGGTAAAGGGGCAACACTGTGTATTTCTCTCTCGCAGAGCCCGGTTGCCAAATTCGAAACGTCCAGCGATTGCGCCCACAGGAAAGATGCCAGCACGGAAAGCTCTAGCTGGTTTTCACTGTCTCTTGGAACTACATTCGCTGATAATCAGACATTCGCTTTCTGCAAAACCTTGCCTTGGTAAAGGGGCAACACTGTGTATTTCTCTCTCGCAGAGCCCGGCTGCCAAATTCGAAACGTCCAGCGATTGCGCCCACAGGAAAGCTGCCAGCACGGAAAGCTGTAGCTGGTTTTCACAGTCTCTTGGAACTACATTCGCTGCTAGACAGACATTCGCTTTCTGCAAAACCTTGCCTTATTGAAGGGGCAACACTGTGTATTTCTCTCTCGCAGAGCCCGGTTGCCAAATTCGAAACGTCCAGCGATTGCGCCCACAGGAAAGCTGCCAGCAAGGAAAGCTGTAGCTGGTTTTCATTGTCTCTTGGAACTACATTCGCTGATAGACAGACATTCGCTTTCTGCAAAACCTTGCCTTAGTAAAGGGGCAACACAGTGTATTTCTCTCTCGTAGAACCCGGCTGCCAAATTCGAAACGTCCAGCGATTGCGCCCACAGGAAAGCTGCCAGCACGGAAAGCTGTAGCTGGTTTTCACTGCCCCTTGGAACTGCATTCGCTGATAGACAGACATTCGCTTTCTGCAAAAGCTTTCGTTGGTACAGGGGCAACACTGTGTATTTCTCTCTCGCAGAGCCCGGTTGCCAAATTCGAAACGTCCAGCGATTGCGCCCACAGGAAAGCTGCCAGCAAGGAAAGCTGTAGCTGGTTTTCACTGTCTCTTGGAACTACATTCGCTGATAGACAGACATTCGCTTTCTACAAAAGCTTGCCTTAGTAAAGGGGCAACACTGTGTATTTCTCTCTCGCAGAGCCTGGTTGCCAAATTCGAAACGTCCAGCGATTGCGCCCACAGGAAAGCTGCCAGCACGGAAAGCTGTAGCTGGTTTTCACTGCCCCTTGGAACTGCATTCGCTGCTAGACCGACATTCGCTTTCTGCAAAACCTTGCCTTCGTAAAGGGGCAACACAGTGTATTTCTCTCTCGCAGAGCCCGGTTGCCAAATTCGAAACGTCCAGCGATTGCGCCCACAGGAAAGCTGCCAGCACGGAAAGCTGTAGCTGGTTTTCACTGTTTCTTGGAACTGCATTCGCTGATAGACAGACATTCGCTTTCTGCAAAAGCTTTCAGTGGTAAAGGGGCAACACTGTGTATATCTCTCTCGCAGAGCCCGGCTGCCAAATTCGAAACGTCCAGCGATTGCGCCCACAGGAAAGCTGCCAGCACGGAAAGCTGTAGCTGGTTTTCACAGTCTCTTGGAACTACATTCGCTGCTAGACAGACATTCGCTTTCTGCAAAACCTTGCCTTATTGAAGGGGCAACACTGTGTATTTCTCTCTCGCAGAGCCCGGTTGCCAAATTCGAAACGTCCAGCGATTGCGCCCACAGGAAAGCTGCCAGCAAGGAAAGCTGTAGCTGGTTTTCATTGTCTCTTGGAACTACATTCGCTGAAAGACAGACATTCGCTTTCTGCAAAAGCTTTCGTAGGTAAAGGGGCAACACTGTGTATTTCTCTCTCGTAGAGTCCGGCTGCCAAATTCGAAACGTCCAGCGATTGCGCCCACAGGAAAGCTGCCAGCACGGAAAGCTGTAGCTGGTTTTCACTGCCCCTTGGAACTACATTCGCTGATAGACAGACATTCGCTTTCTGCAAAAGCTTTCGTTGGTACAGGGGCAACACTGTGTATTTCTCTCTCGCAGAGCCCGGTTGCCAAATTCGAAACGTCCAGCGATTGCGCCCACAGGAAAGCTGCCAGCAAGGAAATCTGTAGCTGGTTTTCACTGCCCCTTGGAACTGCATTCGCTGATAGACAGACATTCGCTTTCTGCAAAAGCTTTCGTAGGTAAAGGGGCAACACTGTGTATTTCTCTCTCGCAGAGCCCGGTTGCCAAATTCGAAACGTCCAGCGATTGCGCCCACAGGAAAGCTGCCAGCAAGGAAAGCTGTAGCTGGTTTTCACTGTCTCTTGGAACTGCATTCGCTGATAGACAGACATTCGCTTTCTGCAAAACCTTGCCTTCCTAAAGGGGCAACACTGTGTATTTCTCTCTCGCAGAGCCTGGTTGCCAAATTCGAAACGTCCAGCGATTGCGCCCACAGGAAAGCTGCCAGCACGGAAAGCTGTAGCTGGTTTTCACTGCCCCTTGGAACTGCATTCGCTGCTAGACCGACATTCGCTTTCTGCAAAACCTTGCCTTATTGAAGGGGCAACACTGTGTATTTCTCTCTCGCAGAGCCCGGTTGCCAAATTCGAAACGTCCAGCGATTGCGCCCACAGGAAAGCTGCCAGCAAGGAAAGCTGTAGCTGGTTTTCATTGTCTCTTGGAACTACATTCGCTGAAAGACAGACATTCGCTTTCTGCAAAAGCTTTCGTAGGTAAAGGGGCAACACTGTGTATTTCTCTCTCGTAGAGTCCGGCTGCCAAATTCGAAACGTCCAGCGATTGCGCCCACAGGAAAGCTGCCAGCACGGAAAGCTGTAGCTGGTTTTCACTGCCCCTTGGAACTACATTCGCTGATAGACAGACATTCGCTTTCTGCAAAAGCTTTCGTTGGTACAGGGGCAACACTGTGTATTTCTCTCTCGCAGAGCCCGGTTGCCAAATTCGAAACGTCCAGCGATTGCGCCCACAGGAAAGCTGCCAGCAAGGAAATCTGTAGCTGGTTTTCACTGCCCCTTGGAACTGCATTCGCTGATAGACAGACATTCGCTTTCTGCAAAAGCTTTCGTAGGTAAAGGGGCAACACTGTGTATTTCTCTCTCGCAGAGCCCGGTTGCCAAATTCGAAACGTCCAGCGATTGCGCCCACAGGAAAGCTGCCAGCAAGGAAAGCTGTAGCTGGTTTTCACTGTCTCTTGGAACTGCATTCGCTGATAGACAGACATTCGCTTTCTGCAAAACCTTGCCTTCCTAAAGGGGCAACACTGTGTATTTCTCTCTCGCAGAGCCCGGTTGCCAAATTCGAAACGTCCAGCGATTGCGCCCACAGGAAAGCTGCCAGCAAGGAAAGCTGTAGCTGGTTTTCACTGCCCCTTGGAACTGCATTCGCTGATAGACAGACATTCCCTTTCTACAAAAGCTTTCGTTTGTAAAGGGGCAACACTGTGTATTTCTCTCTCGCAGAGCCCGGTTGCCAAATTCGAAACGTCCAGCGATTGCGCCCACAGGAAAGCTGCCAGCACGGAAAGCTGTAGTTGGTTTTCACTGTCTCTTGGAACTACATTCGCTGATAGACAGACATTCGCTTTCTGCAAAACATTGCCTTAGTAAAGAGGCAACACTGTGTATTTCTCTCTCGTAGAGACCGGTTGCCAAATTGGAAACGTCCAGCGATTGCGCCCACAGGAAAGCTGCCAGCAAGGAAAGCTGTAGCTGATTTTCACTGTCTCTTGGAACTGCATTCGCTGATAGACAGACATTCGCTTTCTGCAAAAGCTTTCGTTGGTAAAGAGGCAACACTGTGTATTTCTCTCTCGCAGAGCCCGGCTGCCAAATTCGAAACGTCCAGCGATTGCGCCCACAGGAAAGCTGCCAGCAAGGAAAGCTGTAGCTGGTTTTCACTGTCTCTTGGAACTACATTCGCTGATAGACAGACATTCGCTTTCTGCAAAACGTTGCCTTCGTAAAGGGGCAACACTCTGTATTTCTCTCTCGCAGAGCCCGGTTGCCAAATTCGAAACGTCCAGCGATTGCGCCCACAGGAAAGCTGCCAGCACGGAAAGCTGTAGCTGGTTTTCACTGCCCCTTGGAACTGCATTTGCTGCTAGACCGACATTCGCTTTCTGCAAAACCTTGCCTTCGTAAAGGGGCAACACAGTGTATTTCTCTCTCGCAGAGCCCGGTTGCCAAATTCGAAACGTCCAGCGATTGCGCCCACAGGAAAGCTGCCAGCAAGGAAAGCTGTAGCTGGTTTTCACTGCCCCTTGGAACTGCATTCGCTGCTAGACAGACATTCGCTTTCTACAAAAGCTTTCGTTTGTAAAGGGGCAACACTGTGTATTTCTCTCTCGCAGAGCCCGGTTGCCAATTTCGAAACGTCCAGCGATTGCGCCCACAGGAAAGCTGCCAGCAAAGAAAAGCTGTAGCTGGTTTTCACTGCCCCTTGGAACTGCATTCGCTGCTAGACAGACATTCGCTTTCTGCAAAAGCTTTCGTAGGTAAAGGGGCAACACTGTGTATTTCTCTCTCGCAGAGCCCGGTTGCCAAATTCGAAACGTCCAGCGATTGCGCCCACAGGAAATCTGCCAGCACGGAAAGCTGTAGCTGGTTTTCACTGTCTCTTGGAACTGCATTCGCTGATAGACAGACATTCGCTTTCTACAAAAGCTTTCATTGGTAAAGGGGCAACACTGTGTATTTCTCTCTCGCAGAGCCCGGCTGCCACATTCGAAACGTCCAGCGATTGCGCCCACAGGAAAGCTGCCAGCACGGAAAGCTGTAGCTGGTTTTCACAGTCTCTTGGAACTACATTCGCTGCTAGACAGACATTCGCTTTCTGCAAAACCTTGCCTTATTGAAGGGGCAACACTGTGTATTTCTCTCTCGCAGAGCCCGTTTGCCAAATTCGAAACGTCCAGCGATTGCGCCCACAGGAAAGCTGCCAGCAAGGAAAGCTGTAGCTGGTTTTCATTGTCTCTTGGAACTACATTCGCTGATAGACAGACATTCGCTTTCTGCAAAACCTTGCCTTATTGAAGGGGCAACACTGTGTATTTATCTCTCACAGAGCCCGGTTGCCAAATTCGAAACGTCCAGCGATTGCGCCCACAGGAAAGCTGCCAGCAAGGAAAGCTGTAGCTGGTTTTCACTGTCTCTTGGAATTGCATTCGCTGCTAGACAGACATTCGCTTTCTGTAAAACCTTGCCTTATTGAAGGGGCAACACTGTGTATTTCTCTCTCGCAGAGCCCGGTTGCCAAATTCGAAACGTCCAGCGATTGCGCCCACAGGAAAGCTGCCAGCAAGGAAAGCTGTAGCTGGTTTTCACTGCCCCTTGGAACTGCATTCGCTGCTAGACAGACATTCGCTTTCTGCAAAACCTTGCCTTCGTAAAGGGGCAACACTCTGTATTTCTCTCTCGCAGAGCCCGGTTGCCAAATTCGAAACGTCCAGCGATTGCGCCCACAGGAAAGCTGCCAGCAAGGAAAGCTGTAGCTGGTTTTCACTGCCCCTTGGAACTACATTCGCTGATAGACAGACATTCGCTTTCTACAAAAGCTTTCATAGGTAAAGGGGCAACACTGTGTATTTCTCTCTCGCAGAGCCCGGTTGCCAATTTCGAAACGTCCAGCGATTGCGCCCACAGGAAAGCTGCCAGCACAGAAATCTGTAGCTGGTTTTCACTGCCCCTTGGAACTGCATTCGCTGCTAGACAGACATTCGCTTTCTGCAAAAGCTTTCGTAGGTAAAGGGGCAACACTGTGTATTTCTCTCTCGCAGAGCCCGGTTGCCAAATTCGAAACGTCCAGCAATTGCGCCCACAGGAAAGCTGCCAGCACGGAAAGCTGTAGGGGTTTTCACTGTTTCTTGGAACTGCATTCGCTGATAGACAGACATTCGCTTTCTACAAAAGCTTTCATTGGTAAAGGGGCAACACTGTGTATATCTCTCTCGCAGAGCCCGGCTGCCAAATTCGAAACGTCCAGCGATTGCGCCCACAGGAAAGCTGCCAGCAAGGAAAGCTGTAGCTGGTTTTCACAGTCTCTTGGAACTACATTCGCTGCTAGACAGACATTCGCTTTCTGCAAAACCTTGCCTTATTGAAGGGGCAACACTGTGTATTTCTCTCTCGCAGAGCCCGGTTGCCAAATTCGAAACGTCCAGCGATTGCGCCCACAGGAAAGCTGCCAGCACGGAAAGCTGTAGCTGGTTTTCACAGTCTCTTGGAACTACATTCGCTGCTAGACAGACATTCGCTTTCTGCAAAACCTTGTCTTATTGAAGGGGCAACACTGTGTATTTCTCTCTCGCAGAGCCCGGTTGCCAAATTCGAAACGTCCAGCGATTGCGCCCACAGGAAAGCTGCCAGCAAGGAAAGCTGTAGCTGGTTTTCATTGTCTCTTGGAACTACATTCGCTGAAAGACAGACATTCGCTTTCTGCAAAAGCTTTCGTAGGTAAAGGGGCAACACTGTGTATTTCTCTCTCGTAGAGTCCGGCTGCCAAATTCGAAACGTCCAGCGATTGCGCCCACAGGAAAGCTGCCAGCACGGAAAGCTGTAGCTGGTTTTCACTGCCCCTTGGAACTACATTCGCTGATAGACAGACATTCGCTTTCTGCAAAAGCTTTCGTTGGTACAGGGGCAACACTGTGTATTTCTCTCTCGCAGAGCCCGGTTGCCAAATTCGAAACGTCCAGCGATTGCGCCCACAGGAAAGCTGCCAGCAAGGAAATCTGTAGCTGGTTTTCACTGCCCCTTGGAACTGCATTCGCTGATAGACAGACATTCGCTTTCTGCAAAAGCTTTCGTAGGTAAAGGGGCAACACTGTGTATTTCTCTCTCGCAGAGCCCGGTTGCCAAATTCGAAACGTCCAGCGATTGCGCCCACAGGAAAGCTGCCAGCAAGGAAAGCTGTAGCTGGTTTTCACTGTCTCTTGGAACTGCATTCGCTGATAGACAGACATTCGCTTTCTGCAAAACCTTGCCTTCCTAAAGGGGCAACACTGTGTATTTATCTCTCGCAGAGCCCGGTTGCCAAATTCGAAACGTCCAGCGATTGCGCTCACAGGAAAGCTTCCAGCACAGAAAGCTGTAGCTGGTTTTCACTGCCCCTTGGAACTGCATTCGCTGATAGACAGACATTCCCTTTCTACAAAAGCTTTCGTTTGTAAAGGGGCAACACTGTGTATTTCTCTCTCGCAGAGCCCGGTTGCCAAATTCGAATCGTCCAGCGATTGCGCCCACAGGAAAGCTTCCAGCACTGAAAGCTGTAGTTGGTTTTCACTGTCTCTTGGAACTACATTCGCTGATAGACAGACATTCGCTTTCTGCAAAACATTGCCTTATTGAAGGGGCAACACTGTGTATTTCTCTCTCGCAGAGCCCGGTTGCCAAATTGGAAACGTCCAGCGATTGCGCCCACAGGAAAGCTGCCAGCAAGGAAAGCTGTAGCTGATTTTCACTGTCTCTTGGAACTGCATTCGCTGATAGACAGACATTCGCTTTCTGCAAAAGCTTTCGTTGGTAAAGAGGCAACACTGTGTATTTCTCTCTCGCAGAGCCCGGCTGCCAAATTCGAAACGTCCAGCGATTGCGCCCACAGGAAAGCTGCCAGCAAGGAAAGCTGTAGCTGGTTTTCACTGTCTCTTGGAACTACATTCGCTGCTAGACAGACATTCGCTTTCTGCAAAACCTTGCCTTATTGAAGGGGCAACACTGTGTATTTCTCTCTCGCAGAGCCCGGTTGCCAAATTCGAAACGTCCAGCGATTGCGCCCACAGGAAAGATGCCAGCACGGAAAGCTGTAGCTGGTTTTCACTGTCTCTTGGAACTACATTCGCTGATAATCAGACATTCGCTTTCTGCAAAACCTTGCCTTGGTAAAGGGGCAACACTGTGTATTTCTCTCTCGCAGAGCCCGGTTTCCAAATTCGAAACGTCCAGCGATTGCGCCCACAGGAAAGCTGCCAGCAAGGAAAGCTGTAGCTGGTTTTCACTGTCTCTTGGAACTGCATTCGCTGCTAGACAGACATTCGTTTTCTGCAAAACCTTGCCTTCGTAAAGGGGCAACACTGTGTATTTATCTCTCGCAGAGCCTGGTTGCCAAATTCGAAACGTCCAGCGATTGCGCCCACAGGAAAACTTCCAGCACAGAAAGCTGTAGCTGGTTTTCACTGCCCCTTGGAACTGCATTCGCTGATAGACAGACATTCCCTTTCTACAAAAGCTTTCGTTTGTAAAGGGGCAACACTGTGTATTTCTCTCTCGCAGAGCCCGGTTGCCAAATTCGAAACGTCCAGCGATTGCGCCCACAGGAAAGCTGCCAGCACAGAAATCTGTAGCTGGTTTTCACTGTCTCTTGGAACTGCATTCGTTGCTAGACAGACATTCACTTTCTGCAAAACCTTGCCTTATTGAAGGGGCAACACTGTGTATTTCTCTGTCGCAGAGCCCGGTTGCCAAATTCGAAACGTCCAGCGATTGCGCCCACAGGAAAGCTGCCAGCACGGAAAGCTGTAGCTGGTTTTCACTGCCCCTTGGAACTGCATTTGCTGCTAGACCGACATTCGCTTTCTGCAAAACCTTGCCTTCGTAAAGGGGCAACACAGTGTATTTCTCTCTCGCAGAGCCCGGTTGCCAAATTCGAAACGTCCAGCGATTGCGCCCACAGGAAAGCTGCCAGCAAGGAAAGTTGTAGCTGGTTTTCACTGCCCCTTGGAACTGCATTCGCTGATAGACAGACATTCGCTTTCTGCAAAAGCTTTCGTAGGTAAAGGGGCAACACTGTGTATTTCTCTCTCGCAGAGCCCGGTTGCCAAATTCGAAACGTCCAGCGATTGCGCCCACAGGAAAGATGCCAGCACGGAAAGCTCTAGCTGGTTTTCACTGTCTCTTGGAACTACATTCGCTGATAATCAGACATTCGCTTTCTGCAAAACCTTGCCTTGGTAAAGGGGCAACACTGTGTATTTCTCTCTCGCAGAGCCCGGCTGCCAAATTCGAAACGTCCAGCGATTGCGCCCACAGGAAAGCTGCCAGCACGGAAAGCTGTAGCTGGTTTTCACAGTCTCTTGGAACTACATTCGCTGCTAGACAGACATTCGCTTTCTGCAAAACCTTGCCTTATTGAAGGGGCAACACTGTGTATTTCTCTCTCGCAGAGCCCGGTTGCCAAATTCGAAACGTCCAGCGATTGCGCCCACAGGAAAGCTGCCAGCAAGGAAAGCTGTAGCTGGTTTTCATTGTCTCTTGGAACTACATTCGCTGATAGACAGACATTCGCTTTCTGCAAAACCTTGCCTTAGTAAAGGGGCAACACTGTGTATTTCTCTCTCGTAGAACCCGGCTGCCAAATTCGAAACGTCCAGCGATTGCGCCCACAGGAAAGCTGCCAGCACGGAAAGCTGTAGCTGGTTTTCACTGCCCCTTGGAACTACATTCGCTGATAGACAGACATTCGCTTTCTGCAAAAGCTTTCGTTGGTACAGGGGCAACACTGTGTATTTCTCTCTCGCAGAGCCCGGTTGCCAAATTCGAAACGTCCAGCGATTGCGCCCACAGGAAAGCTGCCAGCAAGGAAAGCTGTAGCTGGTTTTCACTGTCTCTTGGAACTACATTCGCTGATAGACAGACATTCGCTTTCTACAAAAGCTTGCCTTAGTAAAGGGGCAACACTGTGTATTTCTCTCTCGCAGAGCCTGGTTGCCAAATTTGAAACGTCCAGCGATTGCGCCCACAGGAAAGCTGCCAGCACGGAAAGCTGTAGCTGGTTTTCACTGCCCCTTGGAACTGCATTCGCTGCTAGACCGACATTCGCTTTCTGCAAAACCTTGCCTTCGTAAAGGGGCAACACAGTGTATTTCTCTCTCGCAGAGCCCGGTTGCCAAATTCGAAACGTCCAGCGATTGCGCCCACAGGAAAGCTGCCAGCACGGAAAGCTGTAGCTGGTTTTCACTGTTTCTTGGAACTGCATTCGCTGATAGACAGACATTCGCTTTCTGCAAAAGCTTTCAGTGGTAAAGGGGCAACACTGTGTATATCTCTCTCGCAGAGCCCGGCTGCCAAATTCGAAACGTCCAGCGATTGCGCCCACAGGAAAGCTGCCAGCACGGAAAGCTGTAGCTGGTTTTCACAGTCTCTTGGAACTACATTCGCTGCTAGACAGACATTCGCTTTCTGCAAAACCTTGCCTTATTGAAGGGGCAACACTGTGTATTTCTCTCTCGCAGAGCCCGGTTGCCAAATTCGAAACGTCCAGCGATTGCGCCCACAGGAAAGCTGCCAGCAAGGAAAGCTGTAGCTGGTTTTCATTGTCTCTTGGAACTACATTCGCTGAAAGACAGACATTCGCTTTCTGCAAAAGCTTTCGTAGGTAAAGGGGCAACACTGTGTATTTCTCTCTCGTAGAGTCCGGCTGCCAAATTCGAAACGTCCAGCGATTGCGCCCACAGGAAAGCTGCCAGCA
Source organism: Mycteria americana (assembly GCF_035582795.1). Taxonomy (NCBI): domain Eukaryota; kingdom Metazoa; phylum Chordata; class Aves; order Ciconiiformes; family Ciconiidae; genus Mycteria; species Mycteria americana. The sequence goes on along the minus strand of NC_134369.1, from coordinate 23,928,024 downwards.
CGGAAAGCTGTAGCTGGTTTTCACTGCCCCTTGGAACTACATTCGCTGATAGACAGACATTCGCTTTCTGCAAAAGCTTTCGTTGGTACAGGGGCAACACTGTGTATTTCTCTCTCGCAGAGCCCGGTTGCCAAATTCGAAACGTCCAGCGATTGCGCCCACAGGAAAGCTGCCAGCAAGGAAATCTGTAGCTGGTTTTCACTGCCCCTTGGAACTGCATTCGCTGATAGACAGACATTCGCTTTCTGCAAAAGCTTTCGTAGGTAAAGGGGCAACACTGTGTATTTCTCTCTCGCAGAGCCCGGTTGCCAAATTCGAAACGTCCAGCGATTGCGCCCACAGGAAAGCTGCCAGCAAGGAAAGCTGTAGCTGGTTTTCACTGTCTCTTGGAACTGCATTCGCTGATAGACAGACATTCGCTTTCTGCAAAACCTTGCCTTCCTAAAGGGGCAACACTGTGTATTTCTCTCTCGCAGAGCCCGGTTGCCAATTTCGAAACGTCCAGCGATTGCGCCCACAGGAAAGCTGCCAGCACAGAAATCTGTAGCTGGTTTTCACTGCCCCTTGGAACTGCATTCGCTGCTAGACAGACATTCGCTTTCTGCAAAAGCTTTCGTAGGTAAAGGGGCAACACAGTGTATTTCTCTCTCGCAGAGCCCGGTTGCCAAATTCGAAACGTCCAGCGATTGCGCCCACAGGAAAGCTGCCAGCACGGAAAGCTGTAGGGGTTTTCACTGTTTCTTGGAACTGCATTCGCTGATAGACAGACATTCGCTTTCTACAAAAGCTTTCATTGGTAAAGGGGCAACACTGTGTATATCTCTCTCGCAGAGCCCGGCTGCCAAATTCGAAACGTCCAGCGATTGCGCCCACAGGAAAGCTGCCAGCAAGGAAAGCTGTAGCTGGTTTTCACAGTCTCTTGGAACTACATTCGCTGCTAGACAGACATTCGCTTTCTGCAAAACCTTGCCTTATTGAAGGGGCAACACTGTGTATTTCTCTCTCGCAGAGCCCGGTTGCCAAATTCGAAACGTCCAGCGATTGCGCCCACAGGAAAGCTGCCAGCAAGGAATGCTGTAGCTGGTTTTCATTGTCTCTTGGAACTACATTCGCTGAAAGACAGACATTCGCTTTCTGCAAAACCTTGCCTTAGTAAAGGGGCAACACTGTGTATTTCTCTCTCGTAGAGTCCGGCTGCCAAATTCGAAACGTCCAGCGATTGCGCCCACAGGAAAGCTGCCAGCACGGAAAGCTGTAGCTGGTTTTCACTGCCCCTTGGAACTGCATTCGCTGATAGACAGACATTCGCTTTCTGCAAAAGCTTTCGTTGGTACAGGGGCAACACTGTGTATTTCTCTCTCGCAGAGCCCGGTTGCCAAATTCGAAACGTCCAGCGATTGCGCCCACAGGAAAGCTGCCAGCAAGGAAAGCTGTAGCTGGTTTTCACTGTCTCTTGGAACTACATTCGCTGATAGACAGACATTCGCTTTCTACAAAAGCTTGCCTTAGTAAAGGGGCAACACTGTGTATTTCTCCCTCGCAGAGCCTGGTTGCCAAATTCGAAACGTCCAGCGATTGCGCCCACAGGAAAGCTGCCAGCAAGGAAATCTGTAGCTGGTTTTCACTGCCCCTTGGAACTGCATTCGCTGATAGACAGACATTCGCTTTCTGCAAAAGCTTTCGTAGGTAAAGGGGCAACACTGTGTATATCTCTCTCGCAGAGCCCGGCTGCCAAATTCGAAACGTCCAGCGATTGCGCCCACAGGAAAGCTGCCAGCACGGAAAGCTGTAGCTGGTTTTCACAGTCTCTTGGAACTACATTCGCTGCTAGACAGACATTCGCTTTCTGCAAAACCTTGCCTTATTGAAGGGGCAACACTGTGTATTTCTCTCTCGCAGAGCCCGGTTGCCAAATTCGAAACGTCCAGCGATTGCGCCCACAGGAAAGCTGCCAGCAAGGAAAGCTGTAGCTGGTTTTCATTGTCTCTTGGAACTACATTCGCTGAAAGACAGACATTCGCTTTCTGCAAAAGCTTTCGTAGGTAAAGGGGCAACACTGTGTATTTCTCTCTCGTAGAGTCCGGCTGCCAAATTCGAAACGTCCAGCGATTGCGCCCACAGGAAAGCTGCCAGCACGGAAAGCTGTAGCTGGTTTTCACTGCCCCTTGGAACTACATTCGCTGATAGACAGACATTCGCTTTCTGCAAAAGCTTTCGTTGGTACAGGGGCAACACTGTGTATTTCTCTCTCGCAGAGCCCGGTTGCCAAATTCCAAACGTCCAGCGATTGCGCCCACAGGAAAGCTGCCAGCAAGGAAATCTGTAGCTGGTTTTCACTGCCCCTTGGAACTGCATTCGCTGATAGACAGACATTCGCTTTCTGCAAAAGCTTTCGTAGGTAAAGGGGCAACACTGTGTATTTCTCTCTCGCAGAGCCCGGTTGCCAAATTCGAAACGTCCAGCGATTGCGCCCACAGGAAAGCTGCCAGCAAGGAAAGCTGTAGCTGGTTTTCACTGTCTCTTGGAACTGCATTCGCTGATAGACAGACATTCGCTTTCTGCAAAACCTTGCCTTCCTAAAGGGGCAACACTGTGTATTTATCTCTCGCAGAGCCCGGTTGCCAATTTCGAAACGTCCAGCGATTGCGCCCACAGGAAAGCTGCCAGCACAGAAATCTGTAGCTGGTTTTCACTGCCCCTTGGAACTGCATTCGCTGCTAGACAGACATTCGCTTTCTGCAAAAGCTTTCGTAGGTAAAGGGGCAACACAGTGTATTTCTCTCTCGCAGAGCCCGGTTGCCAAATTCGAAACGTCCAGCGATTGCGCCCACAGGAAAGCTGCCAGCACGGAAAGCTGTAGGGGTTTTCACTGTTTCTTGGAACTGCATTCGCTGATAGACAGACATTCGCTTTCTACAAAAGCTTTCATTGGTAAAGGGGCAACACTGTGTATATCTCTCTCGCAGAGCCCGGCTGCCAAATTCGAAACGTCCAGCGATTGCGCCCACAGGAAAGCTGCCAGCAAGGAAAGCTGTAGCTGGTTTTCACAGTCTCTTGGAACTACATTCGCTGCTAGACAGACATTCGCTTTCTGCAAAACCTTGCCTTATTGAAGGGGCAACACTGTGTATTTCTCTCTCGCAGAGCCCGGTTGCCAAATTCGAAACGTCCAGCGATTGCGCCCACAGGAAAGCTGCCAGCAAGGAATGCTGTAGCTGGTTTTCATTGTCTCTTGGAACTACATTCGCTGAAAGACAGACATTCGCTTTCTGCAAAACCTTGCCTTAGTAAAGGGGCAACACTGTGTATTTCTCTCTCGTAGAGTCCGGCTGCCAAATTCGAAACGTCCAGCGATTGCGCCCACAGGAAAGCTGCCAGCACGGAAAGCTGTAGCTGGTTTTCACTGCCCCTTGGAACTGCATTCGCTGATAGACAGACATTCGCTTTCTGCAAAAGCTTTCGTTGGTACAGGGGCAACACTGTGTATTTCTCTCTCGCAGATCCCGGTTGCCAAATTCGAAACGTCCAGCGATTGCGCCCACAGGAAAGCTGCCAGCAAGGAAAGCTGTAGCTGGTTTTCACTGTCTCTTGGAACTACATTCGCTGATAGACAGACATTCGCTTTCTACAAAAGCTTGCCTTAGTAAAGGGGCAACACTGTGTATTTCTCTCTCGCAGAGCCTGGTTGCCAAATTCGAAACGTCCAGCGATTGCGCCCACAGGAAAGCTGCCAGCACGGAAAGCTGTAGCTGGTTTTCACTGCCCCTTGGAACTGCATTCGCTGCTAGACCGACATTCGCTTTCTGCAAAACCTTGCCTTCGTAAAGGGGCAACACAGTGTATTTCTCTCTCGCAGAGCCCGGTTGCCAAATTCGAAACGTCCAGCGATTGCGCCCACAGGAAAGCTGCCAGCACGGAAAGCTGTAGCTGGTTTTCACAGTCTCTTGGAACTACATTCGCTGCTAGACAGACATTCGCTTTCTGCAAAACCTTGCCTTATTGAAGGGGCAACACTGTGTATTTCTCTCTCGCAGAGCCCGGTTGCCAAATTCGAAACGTCCAGCGATTGCGCCCACAGGAAAGCTGCCAGCAAGGAAAGCTGTAGCTGGTTTTCATTGTCTCTTGGAACTACATTCGCTGAAAGACAGACATTCGCTTTCTGCAAAAGCTTTCGTAGGTAAAGGGGCAACACTGTGTATTTCTCTCTCGTAGAGTCCGGCTGCCAAATTCGAAACGTCCAGCGATTGCGCCCACAGGAAAGCTGCCAGCACGGAAAGCTGTAGCTGGTTTTCACTGCCCCTTGGAACTACATTCGCTGATAGACAGACATTCGCTTTCTGCAAAAGCTTTCGTTGGTACAGGGGCAACACTGTGTATTTCTCTCTCGCAGAGCCCGGTTGCCAAATTCGAAACGTCCAGCGATTGCGCCCACAGGAAAGCTGCCAGCAAGGAAAGCTGTAGCTGGTTTTCACTGTCTCTTGGAACTGCATTCGCTGATAGACAGACATTCGCTTTCTGCAAAACCTTGCCTTCCTAAAGGGGCAACACTGTGTATTTCTCTCTCGCAGAGCCCGGTTGCCAAATTCGAAACGTCCAGCGATTGCGCTCACAGGAAAGCTTCCAGCACAGAAAGCTGTAGCTGGTTTTCACTGCCCCTTGGAACTGCATTCGCTGATAGACAGACATTCCCTTTCTACAAAAGCTTTCGTTTGTAAAGGGGCAACACTGTGTATTTCTCTCTCGCAGAGCCCGGTTGCCAAATTCGAAACGTCCAGCGATTGCGCCCACAGGAAAGCTGCCAGCACTGAAAGCTGTAGTTGGTTTTCACTGTCTCTTGGAACTACATTCGCTGATAGACAGACATTCGCTTTCTGCAAAACATTGCCTTAGTAAAGAGGCAACACTGTGTATTTCTCTCTCGTAGAGACCGGTTGCCAAATTGGAAACGTCCAGCGATTGCGCCCACAGGAAAGCTGCCAGCAAGGAAAGCTGTAGCTGATTTTCACTGTCTCTTGGAACTGCATTCGCTGATAGACAGACATTCGCTTTCTGCAAAAGCTTTCGTTAGTAAAGAGGCAACACTGTGTATTTCTCTCTCGCAGAGACCGGCTGCCAAATTCGAAACGTCCAGCGATTGCGCCCACAGGAAAGCTGCCAGCAAGGAAAGCTGTAGCTGGTTTTCACTGTCTCTTGGAACTACATTCGCTGCTAGACAGACATTCGCTTTCTGCAAAACCTTGCCTTATTGAAGGGGCAACACTGTGTATTTCTCTCTCGCAGAGCCCGGTTGCCAAATACGAAACGTCCAGCGATTGCGCCCACAGGAAAGCTGCCAGCAAGGAAAGCTGTAGCTGGTTTTCACTGCCCCTTGGATCTACATTCGCTGATAGACAGACATTCGCTTTCTGCAAAACGTTGCCTTCGTAAAGGGGCAACACTCTGTATTTCTCTCTCGCAGAGCCCGGTTGCCAAATTCGAAACGTCCAGCGATTGCGCCCACAGGAAAGCTGCCAGCACGGAAAGCTGTAGCTGGTTTTCACTGCCCCTTGGAACTGCATTTGCTGCTAGACCGACATTCGCTTTCTGCAAAACCTTGCCTTCGTAAAGGGGCAACACAGTGTATTTCTCTCTCGCAGAGCCCGGTTGCCAAATTCGAAACGTCCAGCGATTGCGCCCACAGGAAAGCTGCCAGCAAGGAAAGTTGTAGCTGGTTTTCACTGCCCCTTGGAACTGCATTCGCTGATAGACAGACATTCGCTTTCTGCAAAAGCTTTCGTAGGTAAAGGGGCAACACTGTGTATTTCTCTCTCGCAGAGCCCGGTTGCCAAATTCGAAACGTCCAGCGATTGCGCCCACAGGAAAGATGCCAGCACGGAAAGCTCTAGCTGGTTTTCACTGTCTCTTGGAACTACATTCGCTGATAATCAGACATTCGCTTTCTGCAAAACCTTGCCTTGGTAAAGGGGCAACACTGTGTATTTCTCTCTCGCAGAGCCCGGCTGCCAAATTCGAAACGTCCAGCGATTGCGCCCACAGGAAAGCTGCCAGCACGGAAAGCTGTAGCTGGTTTTCACAGTCTCTTGGAACTACATTCGCTGCTAGACAGACATTCGCTTTCTGCAAAACCTTGCCTTATTGAAGGGGCAACACTGTGTATTTCTCTCTCGCAGAGCCCGGTTGCCAAATTCGAAACGTCCAGCGATTGCGCCCACAGGAAAGCTGCCAGCAAGGAAAGCTGTAGCTGGTTTTCATTGTCTCTTGGAACTACATTCGCTGATAGACAGACATTCGCTTTCTGCAAAACCTTGCCTTAGTAAAGGGGCAACACTCTGTATTTCTCTCTCGTAGAACCCGGCTGCCAAATTCGAAACGTCCAGCGATTGCGCCCACAGGAAAGCTGCCAGCACGGAAAGCTGTAGCTGGTTTTCACTGCCCCTTGGAACTACATTCGCTGATAGACAGACATTCGCTTTCTGCAAAAGCTTTCGTTGGTACAGGGGCAACACTGTGTATTTCTCTCTCGCAGAGCCCGGTTGCCAAATTCGAAACGTCCAGCGATTGCGCCCACAGGAAAGCTGCCAGCAAGGAAAGCTGTAGCTGGTTTTCACTGTCTCTTGGAACTACATTCGCTGATAGACAGACATTCGCTTTCTACAAAAGCTTGCCTTAGTAAAGGGGCAACACTGTGTATTTCTCTCTCGCAGAGCCTGGTTGCCAAATTCGAAACGTCCAGCGATTGCGCCCACAGGAAAGCTGCCAGCACGGAAAGCTGTAGCTGGTTTTCACTGCCCCTTGGAACTGCATTCGCTGCTAGACCGACATTCGCTTTCTGCAAAACCTTGCCTTCGTAAAGGGGCAACACAGTGTATTTCTCTCTCGCAGAGCCCGGTTGCCAAATTCGAAACGTCCAGCGATTGCGCCCACAGGAAAGCTGCCAGCACGGAAAGCTGTAGCTGGTTTTCACTGTTTCTTGGAACTGCATTCGCTGATAGACAGACATTCGCTTTCTGCAAAAGCTTTCAGTGGTAAAGGGGCAACACTGTGTATATCTCTCTCGCAGAGCCCGGCTGCCAAATTCGAAACGTCCAGCGATTGCGCCCACAGGAAAGCTGCCAGCACGGAAAGCTGTAGCTGGTTTTCACAGTCTCTTGGAACTACATTCGCTGCTAGACAGACATTCGCTTTCTGCAAAACCTTGCCTTATTGAAGGGGCAACACTGTGTATTTCTCTCTCGCAGAGCCCGGTTGCCAAATTCGAAACGTCCAGCGATTGCGCCCACAGGAAAGCTGCCAGCAAGGAAAGCTGTAGCTGGTTTTCATTGTCTCTTGGAACTACATTCGCTGAAAGACAGACATTCGCTTTCTGCAAAAGCTTTCGTAGGTAAAGGGGCAACACTGTGTATTTCTCTCTCGTAGAGTCCGGCTGCCAAATTCGAAACGTCCAGCGATTGCGCCCACAGGAAAGCTGCCAGCACGGAAAGCTGTAGCTGGTTTTCACTGCCCCTTGGAACTACATTCGCTGATAGACAGACATTCGCTTTCTGCAAAAGCTTTCGTTGGTACAGGGGCAACACTGTGTATTTCTCTCTCGCAGAGCCCGGTTGCCAAATTCGAAACGTCCAGCGATTGCGCCCACAGGAAAGCTGCCAGCAAGGAAATCTGTAGCTGGTTTTCACTGCCCCTTGGAACTGCATTCGCTGATAGACAGACATTCGCTTTCTGCAAAAGCTTTCGTAGGTAAAGGGGCAACACTGTGTATTTCTCTCTCGCAGAGCCCGGTTGCCAAATTCGAAACGTCCAGCGATTGCGCCCACAGGAAAGCTGCCAGCAAGGAAAGCTGTAGCTGGTTTTCACTGTCTCTTGGAACTGCATTCGCTGATAGACAGACATTCGCTTTCTGCAAAACCTTGCCTTCCTAAAGGGGCAACACTGTGTATTTCTCTCTCGCAGAGCCTGGTTGCCAAATTCGAAACGTCCAGCGATTGCGCCCACAGGAAAGCTGCCAGCACGGAAAGCTGTAGCTGGTTTTCACTGCCCCTTGGAACTGCATTCGCTGCTAGACCGACATTCGCTTTCTGCAAAACCTTGCCTTATTGAAGGGGCAACACTGTGTATTTCTCTCTCGCAGAGCCCGGTTGCCAAATTCGAAACGTCCAGCGATTGCGCCCACAGGAAAGCTGCCAGCAAGGAAAGCTGTAGCTGGTTTTCATTGTCTCTTGGAACTACATTCGCTGAAAGACAGACATTCGCTTTCTGCAAAAGCTTTCGTAGGTAAAGGGGCAACACTGTGTATTTCTCTCTCGTAGAGTCCGGCTGCCAAATTCGAAACGTCCAGCGATTGCGCCCACAGGAAAGCTGCCAGCACGGAAAGCTGTAGCTGGTTTTCACTGCCCCTTGGAACTACATTCGCTGATAGACAGACATTCGCTTTCTGCAAAAGCTTTCGTTGGTACAGGGGCAACACTGTGTATTTCTCTCTCGCAGAGCCCGGTTGCCAAATTCGAAACGTCCAGCGATTGCGCCCACAGGAAAGCTGCCAGCAAGGAAATCTGTAGCTGGTTTTCACTGCCCCTTGGAACTGCATTCGCTGATAGACAGACATTCGCTTTCTGCAAAAGCTTTCGTAGGTAAAGGGGCAACACTGTGTATTTCTCTCTCGCAGAGCCCGGTTGCCAAATTCGAAACGTCCAGCGATTGCGCCCACAGGAAAGCTGCCAGCAAGGAAAGCTGTAGCTGGTTTTCACTGTCTCTTGGAACTGCATTCGCTGATAGACAGACATTCGCTTTCTGCAAAACCTTGCCTTCCTAAAGGGGCAACACTGTGTATTTCTCTCTCGCAGAGCCCGGTTGCCAAATTCGAAACGTCCAGCGATTGCGCCCACAGGAAAGCTGCCAGCAAGGAAAGCTGTAGCTGGTTTTCACTGCCCCTTGGAACTGCATTCGCTGATAGACAGACATTCCCTTTCTACAAAAGCTTTCGTTTGTAAAGGGGCAACACTGTGTATTTCTCTCTCGCAGAGCCCGGTTGCCAAATTCGAAACGTCCAGCGATTGCGCCCACAGGAAAGCTGCCAGCACGGAAAGCTGTAGTTGGTTTTCACTGTCTCTTGGAACTACATTCGCTGATAGACAGACATTCGCTTTCTGCAAAACATTGCCTTAGTAAAGAGGCAACACTGTGTATTTCTCTCTCGTAGAGACCGGTTGCCAAATTGGAAACGTCCAGCGATTGCGCCCACAGGAAAGCTGCCAGCAAGGAAAGCTGTAGCTGATTTTCACTGTCTCTTGGAACTGCATTCGCTGATAGACAGACATTCGCTTTCTGCAAAAGCTTTCGTTGGTAAAGAGGCAACACTGTGTATTTCTCTCTCGCAGAGCCCGGCTGCCAAATTCGAAACGTCCAGCGATTGCGCCCACAGGAAAGCTGCCAGCAAGGAAAGCTGTAGCTGGTTTTCACTGTCTCTTGGAACTACATTCGCTGATAGACAGACATTCGCTTTCTGCAAAACGTTGCCTTCGTAAAGGGGCAACACTCTGTATTTCTCTCTCGCAGAGCCCGGTTGCCAAATTCGAAACGTCCAGCGATTGCGCCCACAGGAAAGCTGCCAGCACGGAAAGCTGTAGCTGGTTTTCACTGCCCCTTGGAACTGCATTTGCTGCTAGACCGACATTCGCTTTCTGCAAAACCTTGCCTTCGTAAAGGGGCAACACAGTGTATTTCTCTCTCGCAGAGCCCGGTTGCCAAATTCGAAACGTCCAGCGATTGCGCCCACAGGAAAGCTGCCAGCAAGGAAAGCTGTAGCTGGTTTTCACTGCCCCTTGGAACTGCATTCGCTGCTAGACAGACATTCGCTTTCTACAAAAGCTTTCGTTTGTAAAGGGGCAACACTGTGTATTTCTCTCTCGCAGAGCCCGGTTGCCAATTTCGAAACGTCCAGCGATTGCGCCCACAGGAAAGCTGCCAGCAAAGAAAAGCTGTAGCTGGTTTTCACTGCCCCTTGGAACTGCATTCGCTGCTAGACAGACATTCGCTTTCTGCAAAAGCTTTCGTAGGTAAAGGGGCAACACTGTGTATTTCTCTCTCGCAGAGCCCGGTTGCCAAATTCGAAACGTCCAGCGATTGCGCCCACAGGAAATCTGCCAGCACGGAAAGCTGTAGCTGGTTTTCACTGTCTCTTGGAACTGCATTCGCTGATAGACAGACATTCGCTTTCTACAAAAGCTTTCATTGGTAAAGGGGCAACACTGTGTATTTCTCTCTCGCAGAGCCCGGCTGCCACATTCGAAACGTCCAGCGATTGCGCCCACAGGAAAGCTGCCAGCACGGAAAGCTGTAGCTGGTTTTCACAGTCTCTTGGAACTACATTCGCTGCTAGACAGACATTCGCTTTCTGCAAAACCTTGCCTTATTGAAGGGGCAACACTGTGTATTTCTCTCTCGCAGAGCCCGTTTGCCAAATTCGAAACGTCCAGCGATTGCGCCCACAGGAAAGCTGCCAGCAAGGAAAGCTGTAGCTGGTTTTCATTGTCTCTTGGAACTACATTCGCTGATAGACAGACATTCGCTTTCTGCAAAACCTTGCCTTATTGAAGGGGCAACACTGTGTATTTATCTCTCACAGAGCCCGGTTGCCAAATTCGAAACGTCCAGCGATTGCGCCCACAGGAAAGCTGCCAGCAAGGAAAGCTGTAGCTGGTTTTCACTGTCTCTTGGAATTGCATTCGCTGCTAGACAGACATTCGCTTTCTGTAAAACCTTGCCTTATTGAAGGGGCAACACTGTGTATTTCTCTCTCGCAGAGCCCGGTTGCCAAATTCGAAACGTCCAGCGATTGCGCCCACAGGAAAGCTGCCAGCAAGGAAAGCTGTAGCTGGTTTTCACTGCCCCTTGGAACTGCATTCGCTGCTAGACAGACATTCGCTTTCTGCAAAACCTTGCCTTCGTAAAGGGGCAACACTCTGTATTTCTCTCTCGCAGAGCCCGGTTGCCAAATTCGAAACGTCCAGCGATTGCGCCCACAGGAAAGCTGCCAGCAAGGAAAGCTGTAGCTGGTTTTCACTGCCCCTTGGAACTACATTCGCTGATAGACAGACATTCGCTTTCTACAAAAGCTTTCGTAGGTAAAGGGGCAACACTGTGTATTTCTCTCTCGCAGAGCCCGGTTGCCAATTTCGAAACGTCCAGCGATTGCGCCCACAGGAAAGCTGCCAGCACAGAAATCTGTAGCTGGTTTTCACTGCCCCTTGGAACTGCATTCGCTGCTAGACAGACATTCGCTTTCTGCAAAAGCTTTCGTAGGTAAAGGGGCAACACTGTGTATTTCTCTCTCGCAGAGCCCGGTTGCCAAATTCGAAACGTCCAGCAATTGCGCCCACAGGAAAGCTGCCAGCACGGAAAGCTGTAGGGGTTTTCACTGTTTCTTGGAACTGCATTCGCTGATAGACAGACATTCGCTTTCTACAAAAGCTTTCATTGGTAAAGGGGCAACACTGTGTATATCTCTCTCGCAGAGCCCGGCTGCCAAATTCGAAACGTCCAGCGATTGCGCCCACAGGAAAGCTGCCAGCAAGGAAAGCTGTAGCTGGTTTTCACAGTCTCTTGGAACTACATTCGCTGCTAGACAGACATTCGCTTTCTGCAAAACCTTGCCTTATTGAAGGGGCAACACTGTGTATTTCTCTCTCGCAGAGCCCGGTTGCCAAATTCGAAACGTCCAGCGATTGCGCCCACAGGAAAGCTGCCAGCACGGAAAGCTGTAGCTGGTTTTCACAGTCTCTTGGAACTACATTCGCTGCTAGACAGACATTCGCTTTCTGCAAAACCTTGTCTTATTGAAGGGGCAACACTGTGTATTTCTCTCTCGCAGAGCCCGGTTGCCAAATTCGAAACGTCCAGCGATTGCGCCCACAGGAAAGCTGCCAGCAAGGAAAGCTGTAGCTGGTTTTCATTGTCTCTTGGAACTACATTCGCTGAAAGACAGACATTCGCTTTCTGCAAAAGCTTTCGTAGGTAAAGGGGCAACACTGTGTATTTCTCTCTCGTAGAGTCCGGCTGCCAAATTCGAAACGTCCAGCGATTGCGCCCACAGGAAAGCTGCCAGCACGGAAAGCTGTAGCTGGTTTTCACTGCCCCTTGGAACTACATTCGCTGATAGACAGACATTCGCTTTCTGCAAAAGCTTTCGTTGGTACAGGGGCAACACTGTGTATTTCTCTCTCGCAGAGCCCGGTTGCCAAATTCGAAACGTCCAGCGATTGCGCCCACAGGAAAGCTGCCAGCAAGGAAATCTGTAGCTGGTTTTCACTGCCCCTTGGAACTGCATTCGCTGATAGACAGACATTCGCTTTCTGCAAAAGCTTTCGTAGGTAAAGGGGCAACACTGTGTATTTCTCTCTCGCAGAGCCCGGTTGCCAAATTCGAAACGTCCAGCGATTGCGCCCACAGGAAAGCTGCCAGCAAGGAAAGCTGTAGCTGGTTTTCACTGTCTCTTGGAACTGCATTCGCTGATAGACAGACATTCGCTTTCTGCAAAACCTTGCCTTCCTAAAGGGGCAACACTGTGTATTTATCTCTCGCAGAGCCCGGTTGCCAAATTCGAAACGTCCAGCGATTGCGCTCACAGGAAAGCTTCCAGCACAGAAAGCTGTAGCTGGTTTTCACTGCCCCTTGGAACTGCATTCGCTGATAGACAGACATTCCCTTTCTACAAAAGCTTTCGTTTGTAAAGGGGCAACACTGTGTATTTCTCTCTCGCAGAGCCCGGTTGCCAAATTCGAAACGTCCAGCGATTGCGCCCACAGGAAAGCTTCCAGCACTGAAAGCTGTAGTTGGTTTTCACTGTCTCTTGGAACTACATTCGCTGATAGACAGACATTCGCTTTCTGCAAAACATTGCCTTATTGAAGGGGCAACACTGTGTATTTCTCTCTCGCAGAGCCCGGTTGCCAAATTGGAAACGTCCAGCGATTGCGCCCACAGGAAAGCTGCCAGCAAGGAAAGCTGTAGCTGATTTTCACTGTCTCTTGGAACTGCATTCGCTGATAGACAGACATTCGCTTTCTGCAAAAGCTTTCGTTGGTAAAGAGGCAACACTGTGTATTTCTCTCTCGCAGAGCCCGGCTGCCAAATTCGAAACGTCCAGCGATTGCGCCCACAGGAAAGCTGCCAGCAAGGAAAGCTGTAGCTGGTTTTCACTGTCTCTTGGAACTACATTCGCTGCTAGACAGACATTCGCTTTCTGCAAAACCTTGCCTTATTGAAGGGGCAACACTGTGTATTTCTCTCTCGCAGAGCCCGGTTGCCAAATTCGAAACGTCCAGCGATTGCGCCCACAGGAAAGATGCCAGCACGGAAAGCTGTAGCTGGTTTTCACTGTCTCTTGGAACTACATTCGCTGATAATCAGACATTCGCTTTCTGCAAAACCTTGCCTTGGTAAAGGGGCAACACTGTGTATTTCTCTCTCGCAGAGCCCGGTTTCCAAATTCGAAACGTCCAGCGATTGCGCCCACAGGAAAGCTGCCAGCAAGGAAAGCTGTAGCTGGTTTTCACTGTCTCTTGGAACTGCATTCGCTGCTAGACAGACATTCGTTTTCTGCAAAACCTTGCCTTCGTAAAGGGGCAACACTGTGTATTTATCTCTCGCAGAGCCTGGTTGCCAAATTCGAAACGTCCAGCGATTGCGCCCACAGGAAAACTTCCAGCACAGAAAGCTGTAGCTGGTTTTCACTGCCCCTTGGAACTGCATTCGCTGATAGACAGACATTCCCTTTCTACAAAAGCTTTCGTTTGTAAAGGGGCAACACTGTGTATTTCTCTCTCGCAGAGCCCGGTTGCCAAATTCGAAACGTCCAGCGATTGCGCCCACAGGAAAGCTGCCAGCACAGAAATCTGTAGCTGGTTTTCACTGTCTCTTGGAACTGCATTCGTTGCTAGACAGACATTCACTTTCTGCAAAACCTTGCCTTATTGAAGGGGCAACACTGTGTATTTCTCTGTCGCAGAGCCCGGTTGCCAAATTCGAAACGTCCAGCGATTGCGCCCACAGGAAAGCTGCCAGCAAGGAAAGCTGTAGCTGGTTTTCACTGCCCCTTGGAACTGCATTCGCTGCTAGACAGACATTCGCTTTCTACAAAAGCTTTCGTTTGTAAAGGGGCAACACTGTGTATTTCTCTCTCGCAGAGCCCGGTTGCCAAATTCGAAACGTCCAGCGATTGCGCCCACAGGAAAGCTGCCAGCAAAGAAAAGCTGTAGCTGGTTTTCACTGCCCCTTGGAACTGCATTCGCTGCTAGACAGACATTCGCTTTCTGCAAAAGCTTTCGTAGGTAAAGGGGCAACACTGTGTATTTCTCTCTCGCAGAGCCCGGTTGCCAAATTCGAAACGTCCAGCGATTGCGCCCACAGGAAAGCTGCCAGCACGGAAAGCTGTAGCTGGTTTTCACTGTCTCTTGGAACTGCATTCGCTGATAGACAGACATTCGCTTTCTACAAAAGCTTTCATTGGTAAAGGGGCAACACTGTGTATTTCTCTCTCGCAGAGCCCGGCTGCCACATTCGAAACGTCCAGCGATTGCGCCCACAGGAAAGCTGCCAGCAAGGAAAGCTGTAGCTGGTTTTCACTGTCTCTTGGAACTGCATTCGTTGCTAGACAGACATTCGCTTTCTGCAAAACCTTGCCTTATTGAAGGGGCAACACTGTGTATTTCTCTCTCGCAGAGCCCGGTTGCCAATTTCGAAACGTCCAGCGATTGCGCCCACAGGAAAGCTGCCAGCAAAGAAAAGCTGTAGCTGGTTTTCACTGCCCCTTGGAACTGCATTCGCTGCTAGACAGACATTCGCTTTCTGCAAAAGCTTTCGTAGGTAAAGGGGCAACACTGTGTATTTCTCTCTCGCAGAGCCCGGTTGCCAAATTCGAAACGTCCAGCGATTGCGCCCACAGGAAAGCTGCCAGCACGGAAAGCTGTAGCTGGTTTTCACTGTCTCTTGGAACTGCATTCGCTGATAGACAGACATTCGCTTTCTACAAAAGCTTTCATTGGTAAAGGGGCAACACTGTGTATTTCTCTCTCGCAGAGCCCGGCTGCCACATTCGAAACGTCCAGCGATTGCGCCCACAGGAAAGCTGCCAGCACGGAAAGCTGTAGCTGGTTTTCACAGTCTCTTGGAACTACATTCGCTGCTAGACAGACATTCGCTTTCTGCAAAACCTTGCCTTATTGAAGGGGCAACACTGTGTATTTCTCTCTCGCAGAGCCCGTTTGCCAAATTCGAAACGTCCAGCGATTGCGCCCACAGGAAAGCTGCCAGCAAGGAAAGCTGTAGCTGGTTTTCATTGTCTCTTGGAACTACATTCGCTGATAGACAGACATTCGCTTTCTGCAAAACCTTGCCTTATTGAAGGGGCAACACTGTGTATTTCTCTCTCGTAGAGCCCGGCTGCCAAATTCGAAACGTCCAGCGATTGCGCCCACAGGAAAGCTGCCAGCACGGAAAGCTGTAGCTGGTTTTCACTGCCCCTTGGAACTACATTCGCTGATAGACAGACATTCGCTTTCTGCAAAAGCTTTCGTTGGTACAGGGGCAACACTGTGTATTTCTCTCTCGCAGAGCCCGGTTGCCAAATTCGAAACGTCCAGCGATTGCGCCCACAGGAAAGCTGCCAGCACGGAAAGCTGTAGCTGGTTTTCACTGCCCCTTGGAACTGCATTCGCTGATAGACAGACATTCGCTTTCTGCAAAAGCTTTCGTAGGTAAAGGGGCAACACTGTGTATTTCTCTCTCGCAGAGCCCGGTTGCCAAATTCGAAACGTCCAGCGATTGCGCCCACAGGAAAGCTGCCAGCAAGGAAAGCTGTAGCTGGTTTTCACTGTCTCTTGGAACTGCATTCGCTGCTAGACAGACATTCGCTTTCTGCAATACCTTGCCTTCCTAAAGGGGCAACACTGTGTATTTATCTCTCACAGAGCCCGGTTGCCAAATTCGAAACGTCCAGCGATTGCGCCCACAGGAAAGCTTCCAGCAAGGAAAGCTGTAGCTGGTTTTCACTGCCCCTTGGAACTGCATTCGCTGATAGACAGACATTCCCTTTCTACAAAAGCTTTCGTTTGTAAAGGGGCAACACTGTGCATTTCTCTCTCGCAGAGCCCGGTTGCCAAATTCGAAACGTCCAGCGATTGCGCCCACAGGAAAGCTGCCAGCACAGAAATCTGTCGCTGGTTTTCACTGCCCCTTGGAACTACATTCGCTGCTAGATAGACATTCACTTTCTACAACAGCTTTCGTTCGTAAAGGGGCAACACTGTGTATTTCTCTCTCGCAGAGCCCGGTTGCCAAATTCGAAACGTCCAGCGATTGCGCCCACAGGAAAGCTTCCAGCACAGAAAGCTGTAGCTGGTTTTCACTGTCTCTTGGAACTATATTCGCTGATAGACAGACATTCGCTTTCTGCAAAACATTGCCTTAGTAAAGGGGCAACACTGTGTATTTCTCTCTCGTAGAGCCCGGTTGCCAAATTCGAAACGTCCAGCGATTGCACCCACAGGAAAGCTGCCAGCAAGGAAAGCTGTAGCTGGTTTTCACTGTCTCTTGGAACTGCATTCGCTGCTAGACAGACATTCGCTTTCTGCAAAACCTTGCCTTATTGAAGGGGCAACACTGTGTATTTCTCTCTCGCAGAGCCCGGTTGCCAAATTCGAAACGTCCAGCGATTGCGCCCACAGGAAAGCTGCCAGCAAGGAAAGCTGTAGCTGGTTTTCACTGCCCCTTGGAACTGCATTCGCTGCTAGACAGACATTCGCTTTCTGCAAAACCTTGCCTTCGTAAAGGGGCAACACTCTGTATTTCTCTCTCGCAGAGCCCGGTTGCCAAATTCGAAACGTCCAGCGATTGCGCCCACAGGAAAGCTGCCAGCAAGGAAAGCTGTAGCTGGTTTTCACTGCCCCTTGGAACTGCATTCGCTGCTAGACAGACATTGGCTTCCTACAAAAGCTTTCGTTTGTAAAGGGGCAACACTGTGTATTTCTCTCTCGCAGAGCCCGGTTGCCAATTTCGAAACGTCCAGCGATTGCGCCCACAGGAAAGCTGCCAGCACAGAAAGCTGTAGCTGGTTTTCACTGCCCCTTGGAACTGCATTCGCTGCTAGACAGACATTCGCTTTCTGCAAAACCTTTCGTAGGTAAAGGGGCAACACTGTGTATTTCTCTCTCGCAGAGCCCGGTTGCCAAATTCGAAACGTCCAGCGATTGCGCCCACAGGAAAGCTGCCAGCACGGAAAGCTGTAGCTGGTTTTCACTGTTTCTTGGAACTGCATTCGCTGATAGACAGACATTCGCTTTCTACAAAAGCTTTCAGTGGTAAAGGGGCAACACTGTGTATATCTCTCTCGCAGAGCCCGGCTGCCAAATTCGAAACGTCCAGCGATTGCGCCCACAGGAAAGCTGCCAGCACGGAAAGCTGTAGCTGGTTTTCACAGTCTCTTGGAACTACATTCGCTACTAGACAGACATTCGCTTTCTGCAAAACCTTGCCTTATTGAAGGGGCAACACTGTGTATTTCTCTCTCGCAGAGCCCGGTTGCCAAATTCGAAACGTCCAGCGATTGCGCCCACAGGAAAGCTGCCAGCAAGGAAAGCTGTAGCTGGTTTTCATTGTCTCTTGGAACTACATTCGCTGAAAGACAGACATTCGCTTTCTGCAAAACCTTGCCTTAGTAAAGGGGCAACACTGTGTATTTCTCTCTCGTAGAGTCCGGCTGCCAAATTCGAAACGTCCAGCGATTGCGCCCACAGGAAAGCTGCCAGCACGGAAAGCTGTAGCTGGTTTTCACTGCCCCTTGGAACTACATTCGCTGATAGACAGACATTCGCTTTCTGCAAAAGCTTTCGTTGGTACAGGGGCAACACTGTGTATTTCTCTCTCGCAGAGCCCGGTTGCCAAATTCGAAACGTCCAGCGATTGCGCCCACAGGAAAGCTGCCAGCAAGGAAATCTGTAGCTGGTTTTCACTGCCCCTTGGAACTGCATTCGCTGATAGACAGACATTCGCTTTCTGCAAAAGCTTTCGTAGGTAAAGGGGCAACACTGTGTATTTCTCTCTCGCAGAGCCCGGTTGCCAAATTCGAAACGTCCAGCGATTGCGCCCACAGGAAAGCTGCCAGCAAGGAAAGCTGTAGCTGGTTTTCACTGTCTCTTGGAACTGCATTCGCTGCTAGACAGACATTCGCTTTCTGCAAAACCTTGCCTTCCTAAAGGGGCAACACTGTGTATTTCTCTCTCGCAGAGCCCGGTTGCCAAATTCGAAACGTCCAGCGATTGCGCCCACAGGAAAGCTTCCAGCACAGAAAGCTGTAGCTGGTTTTCACTGCCCCTTGGAACTGCATTCGCTGATAGACAGACATTCCCTTTCTACAAAAGCTTTCATTGGTAAAGAGGCAACACTGTGTATTTCTCTCTCGCAGAGCCCGGTTGCCAAATTCGAAACGTCCAGCGATTGCGCCCACAGGAAAGCTGCCAGCAAGGAAAGCTGTAGCTGGTTTTCATTGTCTCTTGGAACTACATTCGCTGATAGACAGACATTCGCTTTCTGCAAAACCTTGCATTAGTAAAGGGGCAACACTGTGTATTTCTCTCTCGTAGAGCCCGGCTGCCAAATTCGAAACGTCCAGCGATTGCGCCCACAGGAAAGCTGCCAGCACGGAAAGCTGTAGCTGGTTTTCACTGCCCCTTGGAACTACATTCGCTGATAGACAGACATTCGCTTTCTGCAAAAGCTTTCGTTGGTACAGGGGCAACACTGTGTATTTCTCTCTCGCAGAGCCCGGTTGCCAAATTCGAAACGTCCAGCGATTGCGCCCACAGGAAAGCTGCCAGCAAGGAAAGCTGTAGCTGGTTTTCACTGTCTCTTGGAACTGCATTCGCTGCTAGACAGACATTCGCTTTCTGCAAAACCTTGCCTTCCTAAAGGGGCAACAGTGTGTATTTATCTCTCACAGAGCCCGGTTGCCAAATTCGAAACGTCCAGCGATTGCGCCCACAGGAAAGCTGCCAGCAAGGAAAGCTGTAGCTGGTTTTCACTGTCTCTTGGAATTGCATTCGCTGCTAGACAGACATTCGCTTTCTGTAAAACCTTGCCTTATTGAAGGGGCAACACTGTGTATTTCTCTCTCGCAGAGCCCGGTTGCCAAATTCGAAACGTCCAGCGATTGCGCCCACAGGAAAGCTGCCAGCAAGGAAAGCTGTAGCTGGTTTTCACTGCCCCTTGGAACTGCATTCGCTGCTAGACAGACATTCGCTTTCTGCAAAACCTTGCCTTCGTAAAGGGGCAACACTCTGTATTTCTCTCTCGCAGAGCCCGGTTGCCAAATTCGAAACGTCCAGCGATTGCGCCCACAGGAAAGCTGCCAGCAAGGAAAGCTGTAGCTGGTTTTCACTGCCCCTTGGAACTACATTCGCTGATAGACAGACATTCGCTTTCTACAAAAGCTTTCGTAGGTAAAGGGGCAACACTGTGTATTTCTCTCTCGCAGAGCCCGGTTGCCAATTTCGAAACGTCCAGCGATTGCGCCCACAGGAAAGCTGCCAGCACAGAAATCTGTAGCTGGTTTTCACTGCCCCTTGGAACTGCATTCGCTGCTAGACAGACATTCGCTTTCTGCAAAAGCTTTCGTAGGTAAAGGGGCAACACAGTGTATTTCTCTCTCGCAGAGCCCGGTTGCCAAATTCGAAACGTCCAGCAATTGCGCCCACAGGAAAGCTGCCAGCACGGAAAGCTGTAGGGGTTTTCACTGTTTCTTGGAACTGCATTCGCTGATAGACAGACATTCGCTTTCTACAAAAGCTTTCATTGGTAAAGGGGCAACACTGTGTATATCTCTCTCGCAGAGCCCGGCTGCCAAATTCGAAACGTCCAGCGATTGCGCCCACAGGAAAGCTGCCAGCAAGGAAAGCTGTAGCTGGTTTTCACAGTCTCTTGGAACTACATTCGCTGCTAGACAGACATTCGCTTTCTGCAAAACCTTGCCTTGTTGAAGGGGCAACACTGTGTATTTCTCTCTCGCAGAGCCCGGTTGCCAAATTCGAAACGTCCAGCGATTGCGCCCACAGGAAAGCTGCCAGCACGGAAAGCTGTAGCTGGTTTTCACAGTCTCTTGGAACTACATTCGCTGCTAGACAGACATTCGCTTTCTGCAAAACCTTGTCTTATTGAAGGGGCAACACTGTGTATTTCTCTCTCGCAGAGCCCGGTTGCCAAATTCGAAACGTCCAGCGATTGCGCCCACAGGAAAGCTGCCAGCAAGGAAAGCTGTAGCTGGTTTTCATTGTCTCTTGGAACTACATTCGCTGAAAGACAGACATTCGCTTTCTGCAAAAGCTTTCGTAGGTAAAGGGGCAACACTGTGTATTTCTCTCTCGTAGAGTCCGGCTGCCAAATTCGAAACGTCCAGCGATTGCGCCCACAGGAAAGCTGCCAGCACGGAAAGCTGTAGCTGGTTTTCACTGCCCCTTGGAACTACATTCGCTGATAGACAGACATTCGCTTTCTGCAAAAGCTTTCGTTGGTACAGGGGCAACACTGTGTATTTCTCTCTCGCAGAGCCCGGTTGCCAAATTCGAAACGTCCAGCGATTGCGCCCACAGGAAAGCTGCCAGCAAGGAAATCTGTAGCTGGTTTTCACTGCCCCTTGGAACTGCATTCGCTGATAGACAGACATTCGCTTTCTGCAAAAGCTTTCGTAGGTAAAGGGGCAACACTGTGTATTTCTCTCTCGCAGAGCCCGGCTGCCAAATTCGAAACGTCCAGCGATTGCGCCCACAGGAAAGCTGCCAGCAAGGAAAGCTGTAGCTGGTTTTCACTGTCTCTTGGAACTGCATTCGCTGATAGACAGACATTCGCTTTCTGCAAAACCTTGCCTTCCTAAAGGGGCAACACTGTGTATTTATCTCTCGCAGAGCCCGGTTGCCAAATTCGAAACGTCCAGCGATTGCGCTCACAGGAAAGCTTCCAGCACAGAAAGCTGTAGCTGGTTTTCACTGCCCCTTGGAACTGCATTCGCTGATAGACAGACATTCCCTTTCTACAAAAGCTTTCGTTTGTAAAGGGGCAACACTGTGTATTTCTCTCTCGCAGAGCCCGGTTGCCAAATTCGAAACGTCCAGCGATTGCGCCCACAGGAAAGCTTCCAGCACTGAAAGCTGTAGTTGGTTTTCACTGTCTCTTGGAACTACATTCGCTGATAGACAGACATTCGCTTTCTGCAAAACATTGCCTTATTGAAGGGGCAACACTGTGTATTTCTCTCTCGCAGAGCCCGGTTGCCAAATTCGAAACGTCCAGCGATTGCGCCCACAGGAAAGCTGCCAGCAAGGAAAGCTGTAGCTGGTTTTCACTGCCCCTTGGAACTGCATTCGCTGCTAGACAGACATTCGCTTTCTGCAAAACCTTGCCTTCGTAAAGGGGCAACACTCTGTATTTCTCTCTCGCAGAGCCCGGTTGCCAAATTCGAAACGTCCAGCGATTGCGCCCACAGGAAAGCTGCCAGCAAGGAAAGCTGTAGCTGGTTTTCACTGCCCCTTGGAACTACATTCGCTGATAGACAGACATTCGCTTTCTACAAAAGCTTTCGTAGGTAAAGGGGCAACACTGTGTATTTCTCTCTCGCAGAGCCCGGTTGCCAATTTCGAAACGTCCAGCGATTGCGCCCACAGGAAAGCTGCCAGCACAGAAATCTGTAGCTGGTTTTCACTGCCCCTTGGAACTGCATTCGCTGCTAGACAGACATTCGCTTTCTGCAAAAGCTTTCGTAGGTAAAGGGGCAACACAGTGTATTTCTCTCTCGCAGAGCCCGGTTGCCAAATTCGAAACGTCCAGCAATTGCGCCCACAGGAAAGCTGCCAGCACGGAAAGCTGTAGGGGTTTTCACTGTTTCTTGGAACTGCATTCGCTGATAGACAGACATTCGCTTTCTACAAAAGCTTTCATTGGTAAAGGGGCAACACTGTGTATATCTCTCTCGCAGAGCCCGGCTGCCAAATTCGAAACGTCCAGCGATTGCGCCCACAGGAAAGCTGCCAGCAAGGAAAGCTGTAGCTGGTTTTCACAGTCTCTTGGAACTACATTCGCTGCTAGACAGACATTCGCTTTCTGCAAAACCTTGCCTTGTTGAAGGGGCAACACTGTGTATTTCTCTCTCGCAGAGCCCGGTTGCCAAATTCGAAACGTCCAGCGATTGCGCCCACAGGAAAGATGCCAGCAAGGAAAGCTGTAGCTGGTTTTCATTGTCTCTTGGAACTACATTCGCTGAAAGACAGACATTCGCTTTCTGCAAAAGCTTTCGTAGGTAAAGGGGCAACACTGTGTATTTCTCTCTCGTAGAGTCCGGCTGCCAAATTCGAAACGTCCAGCGATTGCGCCCACAGGAAAGCTGCCAGCACGGAAAGCTGTAGCTGGTTTTCACTGCCCCTTGGAACTACATTCGCTGATAGACAGACATTCGCTTTCTGCAAAAGCTTTCGTTGGTACAGGGGCAACACTGTGTATTTCTCTCTCGCAGAGCCCGGTTGCCAAATTCGAAACGTCCAGCGATTGCGCCCACAGGAAAGCTGCCAGCAAGGAAATCTGTAGCTGGTTTTCACTGCCCCTTGGAACTGCATTCGCTGATAGACAGACATTCGCTTTCTGCAAAAGCTTTCGTAGGTAAAGGGGCAACACTGTGTATTTCTCTCTCGCAGAGCCCGGTTGCCAAATTCGAAACGTCCAGCGATTGCGCCCACAGGAAAGCTGCCAGCAAGGAAAGCTGTAGCTGGTTTTCACTGTCTCTTGGAACTGCATTCGCTGATAGACAGACATTCGCTTTCTGCAAAACCTTGCCTTCCTAAAGGGGCAACACTGTGTATTTATCTCTCGCAGAGCCCGGTTGCCAAATTCGAAACGTCCAGCGATTGCGCTCACAGGAAAGCTTCCAGCACAGAAAGCTGTAGCTGGTTTTCACTGCCCCTTGGAACTGCATTCGCTGATAGACAGACATTCCCTTTCTACAAAAGCTTTCGTTTGTAAAGGGGCAACACTGTGTATTTCTCTCTCGCAGAGCCCGGTTGCCAAATTCGAAACGTCCAGCGATTGCGCCCACAGGAAAGCTTCCAGCACTGAAAGCTGTAGTTGGTTTTCACTGTCTCTTGGAACTACATTCGCTGATAGACAGACATTCGCTTTCTGCAAAACATTGCCTTATTGAAGGGGCAACACTGTGTATTTCTCTCTCGCAGAGCCCGGTTGCCAAATTGGAAACGTCCAGCGATTGCGCCCACAGGAAAGCTGCCAGCAAGGAAAGCTGTAGCTGATTTTCACTGTCTCTTGGAACTGCATTCGCTGATAGACAGACATTCGCTTTCTGCAAAAGCTTTCGTTGGTAAAGAGGCAACACTGTGTATTTCTCTCTCGCAGAGCCCGGCTGCCAAATTCGAAACGTCCAGCGATTGCGCCCACAGGAAAGCTGCCAGCAAGGAAAGCTGTAGCTGGTTTTCACTGTCTCTTGGAACTACATTCGCTGCTAGACAGACATTCGCTTTCTGCAAAACCTTGCCTTATTGAAGGGGCAACACTGTGTATTTCTCTCTCGCAGAGCCCGGTTGCCAAATTCGAAACGTCCAGCGATTGCGCCCACAGGAAAGATGCCAGCACGGAAAGCTGTAGCTGGTTTTCACTGTCTCTTGGAACTACATTCGCTGATAATCAGACATTCGCTTTCTGCAAAACCTTGCCTTGGTAAAGGGGCAACACTGTGTATTTCTCTCTCGTAGAGCCCGGTTTCCAAATTCGAAACGTCCAGCGATTGCGCCCACAGGAAAGCTGCCAGCAAGGAAAGCTGTAGCTGGTTTTCACTGTCTCTTGGAACTGCATTCGCTGCTAGACAGACATTCGTTTTCTGCAAAACCTTGCCTTCGTAAAGGGGCAACACTGTGTATTTATCTCTCGCAGAGCCTGGTTGCCAAATTCGAAACGTCCAGCGATTGCGCCCACAGGAAAACTTCCAGCACAGAAAGCTGTAGCTGGTTTTCACTGCCCCTTGGAACTGCATTCGCTGATAGACAGACATTCCCTTTCTACAAAAGCTTTCGTTTGTAAAGGGGCAACACTGTGTATTTCTCTCTCGCAGAGCCCGGTTGCCAAATTCGAAACGTCCAGCGATTGCGCCCACAGGAAAGCTGCCAGCACAGAAATCTGTAGCTGGTTTTCACTGTCTCTTGGAACTGCATTCGTTGCTAGACAGACATTCACTTTCTGCAAAACCTTGCCTTATTGAAGGGGCAACACTGTGTATTTCTCTCTCGCAGAGCCCGGTTGCCAAATTCGAAACGTCCAGCGATTGCGCCCACAGGAAAGCTGCCAGCAAGGAAAGCTGTAGCTGGTTTTCACTGCCCCTTGGAACTGCATTCGCTGCTAGACAGACATTAGCTTTCTACAAAAGCTTTCGTTTGTAAAGGGGCAACACTGTGTATTTCTCTCTCGCAGAGCCCGGTTGCCAAATTCGAAACGTCCAGCGATTGCGCCCACAGGAAAGCTGCCAGCACGGAAAGCTGTAGCTGGTTTTCACTGTCTCTTGGAACTGCATTCGCTGATAGACAGACATTCGCTTTCTACAAAAGCTTTCATTGGTAAAGGGGCAACACTGTGTATTTCTCTCTCGCAGAGCCCGGCTGCCACATTCGAAACGTCCAGCGATTGCGCCCACAGGAAAGCTGCCAGCACGGAAAGCTGTAGCTGGTTTTCACAGTCTCTTGGAACTACATTCGCTGCTAGACAGACATTCGCTTTCTGCAAAACCTTGCCTTATTGAAGGGGCAACACTGTGTATTTCTCTCTCGCAGAGCCCGTTTGCCAAATTCGAAACGTCCAGCGATTGCGCCCACAGGAAAGCTGCCAGCAAGGAAAGCTGTAGCTGGTTTTCATTGTCTCTTGGAACTACATTCGCTGATAGACAGACATTCGCTTTCTGCAAAACCTTGCCTTATTGAAGGGGCAACACTGTGTATTTCTCTCTCGTAGAGCCCGGCTGCCAAATTCGAAACGTCCAGCGATTGCGCCCACAGGAAAGCTGCCAGCACGGAAAGCTGTAGCTGGTTTTCACTGCCCCTTGGAACTACATTCGCTGATAGACAGACATTCGCTTTCTGCAAAAGCTTTCGTTGGTACAGGGGCAACACTGTGTATTTCTCTCTCGCAGAGCCCGGTTGCCAAATTCGAAACGTCCAGCGATTGCGCCCACAGGAAAGCTGCCAGCACGGAAAGCTGTAGCTGGTTTTCACTGCCCCTTGGAACTGCATTCGCTGATAGACAGACATTCGCTTTCTGCAAAAGCTTTCGTAGGTAAAGGGGCAACACTGTGTATTTCTCTCTCGCAGAGCCCGGTTGCCAAATTCGAAACGTCCAGCGATTGCGCCCACAGGAAAGCTGCCAGCAAGGAAAGCTGTAGCTGGTTTTCACTGTCTCTTGGAACTGCATTCGCTGCTAGACAGACATTCGCTTTCTGCAATACCTTGCCTTCCTAAAGGGGCAACACTGTGTATTTATCTCTCACAGAGCCCGGTTGCCAAATTCGAAACGTCCAGCGATTGCGCCCACAGGAAAGCTTCCAGCAAGGAAAGCTGTAGCTGGTTTTCACTGCCCCTTGGAACTGCATTCGCTGATAGACAGACATTCCCTTTCTACAAAAGCTTTCGTTTGTAAAGGGGCAACACTGTGCATTTCTCTCTCGCAGAGCCCGGTTGCCAAATTCGAAACGTCCAGCGATTGCGCCCACAGGAAAGCTGCCAGCACAGAAATCTGTCGCTGGTTTTCACTGCCCCTTGGAACTACATTCGCTGCTAGATAGACATTCACTTTCTACAACAGCTTTCGTTCGTAAAGGGGCAACACTGTGTATTTCTCTCTCGCAGAGCCCGGTTGCCAAATTCGAAACGTCCAGCGATTGCGCCCACAGGAAAGCTTCCAGCACAGAAAGCTGTAGCTGGTTTTCACTGTCTCTTGGAACTATATTCGCTGATAGACAGACATTCGCTTTCTGCAAAACATTGCCTTAGTAAAGGGGCAACACTGTGTATTTCTCTCTCGTAGAGCCCGGTTGCCAAATTCGAAACGTCCAGCGATTGCACCCACAGGAAAGCTGCCAGCAAGGAAAGCTGTAGCTGGTTTTCACTGTCTCTTGGAACTGCATTCGCTGCTAGACAGACATTCGCTTTCTGCAAAACCTTGCCTTATTGAAGGGGCAACACTCTGTATTTCTCTCTCGCAGAGCCCGGTTGCCAAATTCGAAACGTCCAGCGATTGCGCCCACAGGAAAGCTGCCAGCAAGGAAAGCTGTAGCTGGTTTTCACTGCCCCTTGGAACTGCATTCGCTGCTAGACAGACATTGGCTTCCTACAAAAGCTTTCGTTTGTAAAGGGGCAACACTGTGTATTTCTCTCTCGCAGAGCCCGGTTGCCAATTTCGAAACGTCCAGCGATTGCGCCCACAGGAAAGCTGCCAGCAGAGAAAGCTGTAGCTGGTTTTCACTGCCCCTTGGAACTGCATTCGCTGCTAGACAGACATTCGCTTTCTGCAAAACCTTTCGTAGGTAAAGGGGCAACACAGTGTATTTCTCTCTCGCAGAGCCCGGTTGCCAAATTCGAAACGTCCAGCGATTGCGCCCACAGGAAAGCTGCCAGCACGGAAAGCTGTAGCTGGTTTTCACTGTTTCTTGGAACTGCATTCGCTGATAGACAGACATTCGCTTTCTACAAAAGCTTTCAGTGGTAAAGGGGCAACACTGTGTATATCTCTCTCGCAGAGCCCGGCTGCCAAATTCGAAACGTCCAGCGATTGCGCCCACAGGAAAGCTGCCAGCACGGAAAGCTGTAGCTGGTTTTCACAGTCTCTTGGAACTACATTCGCTACTAGACAGACATTCGCTTTCTGCAAAACCTTGCCTTATTGAAGGGGCAACACTGTGTATTTCTCTCTCGCAGTGCCCGGTTGCCAAATTCGAAACGTCCAGCGATTGCGCCCACAGGAAAGCTGCCAGCAAGGAAAGCTGTAGCTGGTTTTCATTGTCTCTTGGAACTACATTCGCTGAAAGACAGACATTCGCTTTCTGCAAAACCTTGCCTTAGTAAAGGGGCAACACTGTGTATTTCTCTCTCGTAGAGTCCGGCTGCCAAATTCGAAACGTCCAGCGATTGCGCCCACAGGAAAGCTGCCAGCACGGAAAGCTGTAGCTGGTTTTCACTGCCCCTTGGAACTACATTCGCTGATAGACAGACATTCGCTTTCTGCAAAAGCTTTCGTTGGTACAGGGGCAACACTGTGTATTTCTCTCTCGCAGAGCCCGGTTGCCAAATTCGAAACGTCCAGCGATTGCGCCCACAGGAAAGCTGCCAGCACAGAAATCTGTAGCTGGTTTTCACTGCCCCTTGGAACTGCATTCGCTGATAGACAGACATTCGCTTTCTGCAAAAGCTTTCGTAGGTAAAGGGGCAACACTGTGTATTTCTCTCTCGCAGAGCCCGGTTGCCAAATTCGAAACGTCCAGCGATTGCGCCCACAGGAAAGCTGCCAGCAAGGAAAGCTGTAGCTGGTTTTCACTGTCTCTTGGAACTGCATTCGCTGCTAGACAGACATTCGCTTTCTGCAAAACCTTGCCTTCCTAAAGGGGCAACACTGTGTATTTCTCTCTCGCAGAGCCCGGTTGCCAAATTCGAAACGTCCAGCGATTGCGCCCACAGGAAAGCTTCCAGCACAGAAAGCTGTAGCTGGTTTTCACTGCCCCTTGGAACTGCATTCGCTGATAGACAGACATTCCCTTTCTACAAAAGCTTTCATTGGTAAAGGGGCAACACTGTGTATTTCTCTCTCGCAGAGCCCGGTTGCCAAATTCGAAACGTCCAGCGATTGCGCCCACAGGAAAGCTGCCAGCAAGGAAAGCTGTAGCTGGTTTTCATTGTCTCTTGGAACTACATTCGCTGATAGACAGACATTCGCTTTCTGCAAAACCTTGCATTAGTAAAGGGGCAACACTGTGTATTTCTCTCTCGTAGAGCCCGGCTGCCAAATTCGAAACGTCCAGCGATTGCGCCCACAGGAAAGCTGCCAGCACGGAAAGCTGTAGCTGGTTTTCACTGCCCCTTGGAACTACATTCGCTGATAGACAGACATTCGCTTTCTGCAAAAGCTTTCGTTGGTACAGGGGCAACACTGTGTATTTCTCTCTCGCAGAGCCCGGTTGCCAAATTCGAAACGTCCAGCGATTGCGCCCACAGGAAAGCTGCCAGCACGGAAAGCTGTAGCTGGTTTTCACTGCCCCTTGGAACTGCATTCGCTGATAGACAGACATTCGCTTTCTGCAAAAGCTTTCGTAGGTAAAGGGGCAACACTGTGTATTTCTCTCTCGCAGAGCCCGGTTGCCAAATTCGAAACGTCCAGCGATTGCGCCCACAGGAAAGCTGCCAGCAAGGAAAGCTGTAGCTGGTTTTCACTGTCTCTTGGAACTGCATTCGCTGCTAGACAGACATTCGCTTTCTGCAAAACCTTGCCTTCCTAAAGGGGCAACACTGTGTATTTATCTCTCACAGAGCCCGGTTGCCAAATTCGAAACGTCCAGCGATTGCGCCCACAGGAAAGCTGCCAGCAAGGAAAGCTGTAGCTGGTTTTCACTGTCTCTTGGAATTGCATTCGCTGCTAGACAGACATTCGCTTTCTGTAAAACCTTGCCTTATTGAAGGGGCAACACTGTGTATTTCTCTCTCGCAGAGCCCGGTTGCCAAATTCGAAACGTCCAGCGATTGCGCCCACAGGAAAGCTGCCAGCAAGGAAAGCTGTAGCTGGTTTTCACTGCCCCTTGGAACTGCATTCGCTGCTAGACAGACATTCGCTTTCTGCAAAACCTTGCCTTCGTAAAGGGGCAACACTCTGTATTTCTCTCTCGCAGAGCCCGGTTGCCAAATTCGAAACGTCCAGCGATTGCGCCCACAGGAAAGCTGCCAGCAAGGAAAGCTGTAGCTGGTTTTCACTGCCCCTTGGAACTACATTCGCTGATAGACAGACATTCGCTTTCTACAAAAGCTTTCGTAGGTAAAGGGGCAACACTGTGTATTTCTCTCTCGCAGAGCCCGGTTGCCAAATTCGAAACGTCCAGCGATTGCGCCCACAGGAAAGCTGCCAGCACAGAAATCTGTAGCTGGTTTTCACTGCCCCTTGGAACTGCATTCGCTGCTAGACAGACATTCGCTTTCTGCAAAAGCTTTCGTAGGTAAAGGGGCAACACAGTGTATTTCTCTCTCGCAGAGCCCGGTTGCCAAATTCGAAACGTCCAGCAATTGCGCCCACAGGAAAGCTGCCAGCACGGAAAGCTGTAGGGGTTTTCACTGTTTCTTGGAACTGCATTCGCTGATAGACAGACATTCGCTTTCTACAAAAGCTTTCATTGGTAAAGGGGCAACACTGTGTATATCTCTCTCGCAGAGCCCGGCTGCCAAATTCGAAACGTCCAGCGATTGCGCCCACAGGAAAGCTGCCAGCAAGGAAAGCTGTAGCTGGTTTTCACAGTCTCTTGGAACTACATTCGCTGCTAGACAGACATTCGCTTTCTGCAAAACCTTGCCTTGTTGAAGGGGCAACACTGTGTATTTCTCTCTCGCAGAGCCCGGTTGCCAAATTCGAAACGTCCAGCGATTGCGCCCACAGGAAAGCTGCCAGCACGGAAAGCTGTAGCTGGTTTTCACAGTCTCTTGGAACTACATTCGCTGCTAGACAGACATTCGCTTTCTGCAAAACCTTGTCTTATTGAAGGGGCAACACTGTGTATTTCTCTCTCGCAGAGCCCGGTTGCCAAATTCGAAACGTCCAGCGATTGCGCCCACAGGAAAGCTGCCAGCAAGGAAAGCTGTAGCTGGTTTTCATTGTCTCTTGGAACTACATTCGCTGAAAGACAGACATTCGCTTTCTGCAAAAGCTTTCGTAGGTAAAGGGGCAACACTGTGTATTTCTCTCTCGTAGAGTCCGGCTGCCAAATTCGAAACGTCCAGCGATTGCGCCCACAGGAAAGCTGCCAGCACGGAAAGCTGTAGCTGGTTTTCACTGCCCCTTGGAACTACATTCGCTGATAGACAGACATTCGCTTTCTGCAAAAGCTTTCGTTGGTACAGGGGCAACACTGTGTATTTCTCTCTCGCAGAGCCCGGTTGCCAAATTCGAAACGTCCAGCGATTGCGCCCACAGGAAAGCTTCCAGCACTGAAAGCTGTAGTTGGTTTTCACTGTCTCTTGGAACTACATTCGCTGATAGACAGACATTCGCTTTCTGCAAAACATTGCCTTATTGAAGGGG
The DNA here is from genome assembly GCF_035582795.1 of Mycteria americana. NCBI lineage: Eukaryota > Metazoa > Chordata > Aves > Ciconiiformes > Ciconiidae > Mycteria > Mycteria americana. Next base: position 23,897,673 of record NC_134369.1, on the reverse strand, counting down.
CAACACTGTGTATTTCTCTCTCGCAGAGCCCGGTTGCCAAATTGGAAACGTCCAGCGATTGCGCCCACAGGAAAGCTGCCAGCAAGGAAAGCTGTAGCTGATTTTCACTGTCTCTTGGAACTGCATTCGCTGATAGACAGACATTCGCTTTCTGCAAAAGCTTTCGTTGGTAAAGAGGCAACACTGTGTATTTCTCTCTCGCAGAGCCCGGCTGCCAAATTCGAAACGTCCAGCGATTGCGCCCACAGGAAAGCTGCCAGCAAGGAAAGCTGTAGCTGGTTTTCACTGTCTCTTGGAACTACATTCGCTGCTAGACAGACATTCGCTTTCTGCAAAACCTTGCCTTATTGAAGGGGCAACACTGTGTATTTCTCTCTCGCAGAGCCCGGTTGCCAAATTCGAAACGTCCAGCGATTGCGCCCACAGGAAAGATGCCAGCACGGAAAGCTGTAGCTGGTTTTCACTGTCTCTTGGAACTACATTCGCTGATAATCAGACATTCGCTTTCTGCAAAACCTTGCCTTGGTAAAGGGGCAACACTGTGTATTTCTCTCTCGTAGAGCCCGGTTGCCAAATTCGAAACGTCCAGCGATTGCGCCCACAGGAAAGCTGCCAGCAAGGAAAGCTGTAGCTGGTTTTCACTGTCTCTTGGAACTGCATTCGCTGCTAGACAGACATTCGTTTTCTGCAAAACCTTGCCTTCGTAAAGGGGCAACACTGTGTATTTATCTCTCGCAGAGCCTGGTTGCCAAATTCGAAACGTCCAGCGATTGCGCCCACAGGAAAACTTCCAGCACAGAAAGCTGTAGCTGGTTTTCACTGCCCCTTGGAACTGCATTCGCTGATAGACAGACATTCCCTTTCTACAAAAGCTTTCGTTTGTAAAGGGGCAACACTGTGTATTTCTCTCTCGCAGAGCCCGGTTGCCAAATTCGAAACGTCCAGCGATTGCGCCCACAGGAAAGCTGCCAGCACAGAAATCTGTAGCTGGTTTTCACTGTCTCTTGGAACTGCATTCGTTGCTAGACAGACATTCACTTTCTGCAAAACCTTGCCTTATTGAAGGGGCAACACTGTGTATTTCTCTCTCGCAGAGCCCGGTTGCCAAATTCGAAACGTCCAGCGATTGCGCCCACAGGAAAGCTGCCAGCAAGGAAAGCTGTAGCTGGTTTTCACTGCCCCTTGGAACTGCATTCGCTGCTAGACAGACATTCGCTTTCTACAAAAGCTTTCGTTTGTAAAGGGGCAACACTGTGTATTTCTCTCTCGCAGAGCCCGGTTGCCAAATTCGAAACGTCCAGCGATTGCGCCCACAGGAAAGCTGCCAGCAAAGAAAAGCTGTAGCTGGTTTTCACTGCCCCTTGGAACTGCATTCGCTGCTAGACAGACATTCGCTTTCTGCAAAAGCTTTCGTAGGTAAAGGGGCAACACTGTGTATTTCTCTCTCGCAGAGCCCGGTTGCCAAATTCGAAACGTCCAGCGATTGCGCCCACAGGAAAGCTGCCAGCACGGAAAGCTGTAGCTGGTTTTCACTGTCTCTTGGAACTGCATTCGCTGATAGACAGACATTCGCTTTCTACAAAAGCTTTCATTGGTAAAGGGGCAACACTGTGTATTTCTCTCTCGCAGAGCCCGGTTGCCAAATTCGAAACGTCCAGCGATTGCGCCCACAGGAAAGCTGCCAGCAAGGAAAGCTGTAGCTGGTTTTCACTGCCCCTTGGAACTGCATTCGCTGCTAGACAGACATTCGCTTTCTACAAAAGCTTTCGTTTGTAAAGGGGCAACACTGTGTATTTCTCTCTCGCAGAGCCCGGTTGCCAATTTCGAAACGTCCAGCGATTGCACCCACAGGAAAGCTGCCAGCAAAGAAAAGCTGTAGCTGGTTTTCACTGCCCCTTGGAACTGCATTCGCTGCTAGACAGACATTCGCTTTCTGCAAAAGCTTTCGTAGGTAAAGGGGCAACACTGTGTATTTCTCTCTCGCAGAGCCCGGTTGCCAAATTCGAAACGTCCAGCGATTGCGCCCACAGGAAAGCTGCCAGCACGGAAAGCTGTAGCTGGTTTTCACTGTCTCTTGGAACTGCATTCGCTGATAGACAGACATTCGCTTTCTACAAAAGCTTTCATTGGTAAAGGGGCAACACTGTGTATTTCTCTCTCGCAGAGCCCGGCTGCCACATTCGAAACGTCCAGCGATTGCGCCCACAGGAAAGCTGCCAGCAAGGAAAGCTGTAGCTGGTTTTCACAGTCTCTTGGAACTACATTCGCTGCTAGACAGACATTCGCTTTCTGCAAAACCTTGCCTTATTGAAGGGGCAACACTGTGTATTTCTCTCTCGCAGAGCCCGGTTGCCAAATTCGAAACGTCCAGCGATTGCGCCCACAGGAAAGCTGCCAGCAAGGAAAGCTGTAGCTGGTTTTCATTGTCTCTTGGAACTACATTCGCTGATAGACAGACATTCGCTTTCTGCAAAACCTTGCCTTAGTAAAGGGGCAACACTGTGTATTTCTCTCTCGTAGAGCCCGGCTGCCAAATTCGAAACGTCCAGCGATTGCGCCCACAGGAAAGCTTCCAGCACAGAAAGCTGTAGCTGGTTTTCACTGCCCCTTGGAACTGCATTCGCTGATAGACAGACATTCCCTTTCTACAAAAGCTTTCGTTTGTAAAGGGGCAACACTGTGCATTTCTCTCTCGCAGAGCCCGGTTGCCAAATTCGAAACGTCCAGCGATTGCGCCCACAGGAAAGCTGCCAGCACAGAAATCTGTCGCTGGTTTTCACTGCCCCTTGGAACTACATTCGCTGCTAGATAGACATTCACTTTCTACAACAGCTTTCGTTCGTAAAGGGGCAACACTGTGTATTTCTCTCTCGCAGAGCCCGGTTGCCAAATTCGAAACGTCCAGCGATTGCGCCCACAGGAAAGCTTCCAGCACAGAAAGCTGTAGCTGGTTTTCACTGTCTCTTGGAACTATATTCGCTGATAGACAGACATTCGCTTTCTGCAAAACATTGCCTTAGTAAAGGGGCAACACTGTGTATTTCTCTCTCGTAGAGCCCGGTTGCCAAATTCGAAACGTCCAGCGATTGCACCCACAGGAAAGCTGCCAGCAAGGAAAGCTGTAGCTGGTTTTCACTGCCCCTTGGAACTGCATTCGCTGCTAGACAGACATTCGCTTTCTGCAAAACCTTGCCTTATTGAAGGGGCAACACTGTGTATTTCTCTCTCGCAGAGCCCGGTTGCCAAATTCGAAACGTCCAGCGATTGCGCCCACAGGAAAGCTGCCAGCAAGGAAAGCTGTAGCTGGTTTTCACTGCCCCTTGGAACTGCATTCGCTGCTAGACAGACATTCGCTTTCTGCAAAACCTTGCCTTCGTAAAGGGGCAACACTCTGTATTTCTCTCTCGCAGAGCCCGGTTGCCAAATTCGAAACGTCCAGCGATTGCGCCCACAGGAAAGCTGCCAGCAAGGAAAGCTGTAGCTGGTTTTCACTGCCCCTTGGAACTGCATTCGCTGCTAGACAGACATTGGCTTTCTACAAAAGCTTTCGTTTGTAAAGGGGCAACACTGTGTATTTCTCTCTCGCAGAGCCCGGTTGCCAATTTCGAAACGTCCAGCGATTGCGCCCACAGGAAAGCTGCCAGCAAGGAAAGCTGTAGCTGGTTTTCACTGCCCCTTGGAACTGCATTCGCTGCTAGACAGACATTCGCTTTCTGCAAAAGCTTTCGTAGGTAAAGGGGCAACACAGTGTATTTCTCTCTCGCAGAGCCCGGTTGCCAAATTCGAAACGTCCAGCGATTGCGCCCACAGGAAAGCTGCCAGCACGGAAAGCTGTAGCTGGTTTTCACTGTTTCTTGGAACTGCATTCGCTTATAGACAGACATTCGCTTTCTACAAAAGCTTTCAGTGGTAAAGGGGCAACACTGTGTATATCTCTCTCGCAGAGCCCGGCTGCCAAATTCGAAACGTCCAGCGATTGCGCCCACAGGAAAGCTGCCAGCACGGAAAGCTGTAGCTGGTTTTCACAGTCTCTTGGAACTACATTCGCTACTAGACAGACATTCGCTTTCTGCAAAACCTTGCCTTATTGAAGGGGCAACACTGTGTATTTCTCTCTCGCAGAGCCCGGTTGCCAAATTCGAAACGTCCAGCGATTGCGCCCACAGGAAAGCTGCCAGCAAGGAAAGCTGTAGCTGGTTTTCATTGTCTCTTGGAACTACATTCGCTGAAAGACAGACATTCGCTTTCTGCAAAAGCTTTCGTTGGTACAGGGGCAACACTGTGTATTTCTCTCTCGCAGAGCCCGGTTGCCAAATTCGAAACGTCCAGCGATTGCGCCCAGAGGAAAGCTGCCAGCAAGGAAATCTGTAGCTGGTTTTCACTGCCCCTTGGAACTGCATTCGCTGATAGACAGACATTCGCTTTCTGCAAAAGCTTTCGTTGGTACAGGGGCAACACTGTGTATTTCTCTCTCGCAGAGCCCGGTTGCCAAATTCGAAACGTCCAGCGATTGCGCCCACAGGAAAGCTGCCAGCAAGGAAAGCTGTAGCTGGTTTTCACTGTCTCTTGGAACTGCATTCGCTGATAGACAGACATTCGCTTTCTGCAAAACATTGCCTTCCTAAAGGGGCAACACTGTGTATTTATCTCTCGCAGAGCCCGGTTGCCAAATTCGAAACGTCCAGCGATTGCGCCCACAGGAAAGCTTCCAGCACAGAAAGCTGTAGCTGGTTTTCACTGCCCCTTGGAACTGCATTCGCTGATAGACAGACATTCCCTTTCTACAAAAGCTTTCGTTTGTAAAGGGGCAACACTGTGTATTTCTCTCTCGCAGAGCCCGGTTGCCAAATTCGAAACGTCCAGCGATTGCGCCCACAGGAAAGCTTCCAGCACTGAAAGCTGTAGTTGGTTTTCACTGTCTCTTGGAACTGCATTCGCTGATAGACAGACATTCGCTTTCTGCAAAACATTGCCTTAGTAAAGAGGCAACACTGTGTATTTCTCTCTCGTAGAGACCGGTTGCCAAATTCGAAACGTCCAGCGATTGCGCCCACAGGAAAGCTGCCAGCAAGGAAAGCTGTAGCTGGTTTTCACTGCCCCTTGGAACTACATTCGCTGATAGACAGACATTCGCTTTCTGCAAAACGTTGCCTTCGTAAAGGGGCAACACTCTGTATTTCTCTCTCGCAGAGCCCGGTTGCCAAATTCGAAACGTCCAGCGATTGCGCCCACAGGAAAGATGCCAGCAAGGAAAGCTGTAGCTGGTTTTCACTGTCTCTTGGAACTACATTCGCTGATAATCAGACATTCGCTTTCTGCAAAACCTTGCCTTGGTAAAGGGGCAACACTGTGTATTTCTCTCTCGTAGAGCCCGGTTGCCAAATTCGAAACGCCCAGCGATTGCGCCCACAGGAAAACTTCCAGCACAGAAAGCTGTAGCTGGTTTTCACTGCCCCTTGGAACTGCATTCGCTGATAGACAGACATTCCCTTTCTACAAAAGCTTTCGTTGGTAAAGAGGCAACACTGTGTATTTCTCTCTCGCAGAGCCCGGCTGCCAAATTCGAAACGTCCAGCGATTGCGCCCACAGGAAAGCTGCCAGCACAGAAATCTGTAGCTGGTTTTCACTGCCCCTTGGAACTGCATTCGCTGCTAGACAGACATTCGCTTTCTGCAAAACCTTGCCGTACTAAAGGGGCAACACTGTGTATTTCTCTCTCGCAGAGCCCGGTTGCCAAATTCGAAACGTCCAGCGATTGCGCCCACAGGAAAGCTGCCAGCAAGGAAAGCTGTAGCTGGTTTTCACTGTCTCTTGGAACTGCATTCGTTGCTAGACAGACATTCGCTTTCTGCAAAACCTTGCCTTATTAAAGGGGCAACACTGTGTATTTCTCTCTCGCAGAGCCCGGTTGCCAAATTCGAAACGTCCAGCGATTGCGCCCACAGGAAAGCTGCCAGCAAGGAAAGCTGTAGCTGGTTTTCACTGCCCCTTGGAACTGCATTCGCTGCTAGACAGACATTCGCTTTCTACAAAAGCTTTCGTTTGTAAAGGGGCAACACTGTGTATTTCTCTCTCGCAGAGCCCGGTTGCCAAATTCGAAACGTCCAGCGATTGCGCCCACAGGAAAGCTGCCAGCAAAGAAAAGCTGTAGCTGGTTTTCACTGCCCCTTGGAACTGCATTCGCTGCTAGACAGACATTCGCTTTCTGCAAAAGCTTTCGTAGGTAAAGGGGCAACACTGTGTATTTCTCTCTCGCAGAGCCCGGCTGCCAAATTCGAAACGTCCAGCGATTGCGCCCACAGGAAAGCTGCCAGCAAGGAAAGCTGTAGCTGGTTTTCACTGTCTCTTGGAACTGCATTCGCTGCTAGACAGACATTCGCTTTCTGCAAAACCTTGCCTTATTGAAGGGGCAACACTGTGTATTTCTCTCTCGCAGAGCCCGGTTGCCAAATTCGAAACGTCCAGCGATTGCGCCCACAGGAAAGCTGCCAGCAAGGAAAGCTGTAGCTGGTTTTCATTGTCTCTTGGAACTGCATTCGCTGCTAGACAGACATTCGCTTTCTGCAAAACCTTGCCTTCGTAAAGGGGCAACACTGTGTATTTCTCTCTCGTAGAGCCCGGTTGCCAAATTCGAAACGTCCAGCGATTGCACCCACAGGAAAGCTGCCAGCAAGGAAAGCTGTAGCTGGTTTTCACTGTCTCTTGGAACTGCATTCGCTGCTAGACAGACATTCGCTTTCTGCAAAACCTTGCCTTATTGAAGGGGCAACACTGTGTATTTCTCTCTCGCAGAGCCCGGTTGCCAAATTCGAAACGTCCAGCGATTGCGCCCACAGGAAAGCTGCCAGCAAGGAAAGCTGTAGCTGGTTTTCATTGTCTCTTGGAACTGCATTCGCTGCTAGACAGACATTCGCTTTCTGCAAAACCTTGCCTTCGTAAAGGGGCAACACTGTGTATTTCTCTCTCGTAGAGTCCGGCTGCCAAATTCGAAACGTCCAGCGATTGCGCCCACAGGAAAGCTGCCAGCAAGGAAAGCTGTAGCTGGTTTTCACTGCCCCTTGGAACTACATTCGCTGATAGACAGACATTCGCTTTCTGCAAAAGCTTTCGTTGGTACAGGGTCAACACTGTGTATTTCTCTCTCGCAGAGCCCGGTTGCCAAATTCGAAACGTCCAGCGATTGCGCCCACAGGAAAGCTGCCAGCAAGGAAAGCTGTAGCTGGTTTTCACTGCCCCTTGGAACTACATTCGCTGATAGACAGACATTCGCTTTCTACAAAAGCTTGCCTTAGTAAAGGGGCAACACTGTGTATTTCTCTCTCGCAGAGCCCGGTTGCCAAATTCGAAACGTCCAGCGATTGCGCCCACAGGAAAGCTGCCAGCACGGAAAGCTGTAGCTGGTTTTCACTGCCCCTTGGAACTGCATTCGCTGATAGACAGACATTCGCTTTCTGCAAAACCTTGCCTTCGTAAAGGGGCAACACTGTGTATTTCTCTCTCGCAGAGCCCGGTTGCCAAATTCGAAACGTCCAGCGATTGCGCCCACAGGAAAGCTGCCAGCAAGGAAAGCTGTAGCTGGTTTTCATTGTCTCTTGGAACTACATTCGCTGAAAGACAGACATTCGCTTTCTGCAAAACCTTGCCTTAGTAAAGGGGCAACACTGTGTATTTCTCTCTCGTAGAGTCCGGCTGCCAAATTCGAAACGTCCAGCGATTGCGCCCACAGGAAAGCTGCCAGCACGGAAAGCTGTAGCTGGTTTTCACTGCCCCTTGGAACTACATTCGCTGATAGACAGACATTCGCTTTCTGCAAAAGCTTTCGTTGGTACAGGGGCAACACTGTGTATTTCTCTCTCGCAGAGCCCGGTTGCCAAATTCGAAACGTCCAGCGATTGCGCCCACAGGAAAGCTGCCAGCAAGGAAAGCTGTAGCTGGTTTTCACTGCCCCTTGGAACTGCATTCGCTGATAGACAGACATTCGCTTTCTGCAAAAGCTTTCGTAGGTAAAGGGGCAACACTGTGTATTTCTCTCTCGCAGAGCCCGGTTGCCAAATTCGAAACGTCCAGCGATTGCGCCCACAGGAAAGCTGCCAGCAAGGAAAGCTGTAGCTGGTTTTCACTGTCTCTTGGAACTGCATTCGCTGATAGACAGACATTCGCTTTCTGCAAAACCTTGCCTTCCTAAAGGGGCAACACTGTGTATTTATCTCTCGCAGAGCCCGGTTGCCAAATTCGAAACGTCCAGCGATTGCGCCCACAGGAAAGCTTCCAGCACAGAAAGCTGTAGCTGGTTTTCACTGCCCCTTGGAACTGCATTCGCTGATAGACAGACATTCGCTTTCTGCAAAAGCTTTCGTTTGTAAAGGGGCAACACTGTGTATTTCTCTCTCGCAGAGCCCGGTTGCCAAATTCGAAACGTCCAGCGATTGCGCCCACAGGAAAGCTTCCAGCACTGAATGCTGTAGTTGGTTTTCACTGTCTCTTGGAACTACATTCGCTGATAGACAGACATTCGCTTTCTGCAAAACATTGCCTTAGTAAAGAGGCAACACTGTGTATTTCTCTCTCGTAGAGACCGGTTGCCAAATTGGAAACGTCCAGCGATTGCGCCCACAGGAAAGCTGCCAGCAAGGAAAGCTGTAGCTGATTTTCACTGTCTCTTGGAACTGCATTCGCTGATAGACAGACATTCGCTTTCTGGAAAAGCTTTCGTTGGTAAAGAGGCAACACTGTGTATTTCTCTCTCGCAGAGCCCGGCTGCCAAATTCGAAACGTCCAGCGATTGCGCCCACAGGAAAGCTGCCAGCAAGGAAAGCTGTAGCTGGTTTTCACTGTCTCTTCGAACTACATTCGCTGCTAGACAGACATTCGCTTTCTGCAAAACCTTGCCTTATTGAAGGGGCAACACTGTGTATTTCTCTCTCGCAGAGCCCGGTTGCCAAATACGAAACGTCCAGCGATTGCGCCCACAGGAAAGCTTCCAGCACAGAAAGCTGTAGCTGGTTTTCACTGCCCCTTGGAACTACATTCGCTGATAGACAGACATTCGCTTTCTGCAAAACGTTGCCTTCGTAAAGGGGCAACACTCTGTATTTCTCTCTCGCAGAGCCCGGTTGCCAAATTCGAAACGTCCAGCGATTGCGCCCACAGGAAAGCTGCCAGCAAGGAAAGTTGTAGCTGGTTTTCACTGCCCCTTGGAACTGCATTCGCTGATAGACAGACATTCGCTTTCTGCAAAAGCTTTCGTAGGTAAAGGGGCAACACTGTGTATTTCTCTCTCGCAGAGCCCGGTTGCCAAATTCGAAACGTCCAGCGATTGCGCCCACAGGAAAGATGCCAGCACGGAAAGCTGTAGCTGGTTTTCACTGCCCCTTGGAGCTACATTCGCTGATAGACAGACATTCGCTTTCTGCAAAACCTTGCCTTCGTAAAGGGGCAACACTGTGTATTTCTCTCTCGCAGAGCCCGGCTGCCAAATTCGAAACGTCCAGCGATTGTGCCCACAGGAAAGCTGCCAGCAAGGAAAGCTGTAGCTGGTTTTCACTGCCCCTTGGAACTGCATTCGCTGACAGACAGACATTCGCTTTCTGCAAAAGCTTTCGTAGGTAAAGGGACAACACTGTGTATTTCTCTCTCGCAGAGCCCGGTTGCCAAATTCGAAAGGTCCAGCGATTGCGCCCACAGGAAAGCTGCCAGCACAGAAAGCTGTAGCTGGTTTTCACTGTTTCTTGGAACTACATTCGCTGATAATCAGACATTCGCTTTCTGCAAAACCTTGCCTTATTGAAGGGGCAACACTGTGTATTTCTCTCTCGTAGAGCCCGGTTGCCAAATTCGAAACGTCCAGCGATTGCGCCCACAGGAAAGCTGCCAGCAAGGAAAGCTGTAGCTGGTTTTCACTGCCCATGGAACTACATTCGCTGATAGACAGACATTCGCTTTCTGCAAAAGCTTTCTTTGGTATAGGGGCAACACTGTGTATTTCTCTCTCGCAGAGCCCGGTTGCCAAATTCGAAACGTCCAGCGATTGCGCCCACAGGAAAGCTGCCAGCAAGGAAAGCTGTAGGTGGTTTTGACTGTCTCTTGGAACTGCATTCGCTGCTAGACAGACATTCGCTTTCTGCAAAACCTTGCCTTCCTAAAGGGGCAACACTCTGTATTTCTCTCCCAGAGCCCGGTTGCCAAATTCGAAACGTCCAGCGATTGCGCCCACAGGAAAGCTGCCAGCAAGGAAAGCTGTAGCTGGTTTTCACTGTTTCTTGGAACTGCATTCGCTGATAGACAGACATTCGCTTTCTACAAAAGCTTTCGTTGGTACAGGGGCAACACTGTGTATTTCTCTCTCGCAGAGCCCGGTTGCCAAATTCGAAACGTCCAGCGATTGCGCCCACAGGAAAGCTGCCAGCAAGGAAAGCTGTAGCTGGTTTTCACTGCCCCTTGGAACTGCATTCGCTGCTAGACAGACATTCGCTTTCTGCAAAAGCTTTCGTAGGTAAAGGGGCAACACTGTGTATTTCTCTCTCGCAGAGCCCGGTTGCCAAATTCGAAACGTCCAGCGATTGCGCCCACAGGAAAGCTGCCAGCACAGAAAGCTGTAGCTGGTTTTCACTGCCCCTTGGAACTGCATTCGCTGCTAGACAGACATTCGCTTTCTGCAAAAGCTTTCGTAGGTAAAGGGGCAACACTGTGTATTTCTCTCTCGCAGAGCCCGGTTGCCAAATTCGAAACGTCCAGCGATTGCGCCCACAGGAAAGCTGCCAGCACGGAAAGCTGTAGCTGGATTTCACTGCCCCTTGGAACTGCATTCGCTGATAGACAGACATTCCCTTTCTACAATAGCTTTCGTTGGTAAAGAGGCAACACTCTGTATTTCTCTCTCGCAGAGCCCGGCTGCCAAATTCGAAACGTCCAGCGATTGCGCCCACAGGAAAGCTGCCAGCAAGGAAAGCTGTAGCTGGTTTTCACTGCCCCTTGGAACTACATTCGCTGATAGACAGACATTCGCTTTCTGCAAAAGCTTTCGTTGGTACAGGGGCAACACTGTGTATTTCTCTCTCGCAGAGCCCGGTTGCCAAATTCGAAAGGTCCAGCGATTGCGCCCACAGGAAAGCTGCCAGCAAGGAAAGCTGTAGCTGGTTTTCACTGTCTCTTGGAACTACATTCGCTGATAGACAGACATTCGCTTTCTACAAAAGCTTGCCTTAGTAAAGGGGCAACACTGTGTATTTCTCTCTCGCAGAGCCCGGTTGCCAAATTCGAAACGTCCAGCGATTGCGCCCACAGGAAAGCTGCCAGCACAGAAAGCTGTAGCTGGTTTTCACTGCCCCTTGGAACTGCATTCGCTGCTAGACCGACATTCGCTTTCTGCAAAACCTTGCCTTCGTAAAGGGGCAACACTGTGTATTTATCTCTCGCAGAGCCTGGTTGCCAAATTCGAAACGTCCAGCGATTGCGCCCACAGGAAAACTTCCAGCACAGAAAGCTGTAGCTGGTTTTCACTGCCCCTTGGAACTGCATTCGCTGATAGACAGACATTCCCTTTCTACAAAAGCTTTCGTTTGTAAAGGGGCAACACTGTGTATTTCTCTCTCGCAGAGCCCGGTTGCCAAATTCGAAACGTCCAGCGATTGCGCCCACAGGAAAGCTGCCAGCACAGAAATCTGTAGCTGGTTTTCACTGTCTCTTGGAACTGCATTCGTTGCTAGACAGACATTCACTTTCTGCAAAACCTTGCCTTATTGAAGGGGCAACACTGTGTATTTCTCTCTCGCAGAGCCCGGTTGCCAAATTCGAAACGTCCAGCGATTGCGCCCACAGGAAAGCTTCCAGCACAGAAAGCTGTAGCTGGTTTTCACTGCCCCTTGGAACTGCATTCGCTGATAGACAGACATTCCCTTTCTACAAAAGCTTTCGTTTGTAAAGGGGCAACACTGTGTATTTCTCTCTCGCAGAGCCCGGTTGCCAAATTCGAAACGTCCAGCGATTGCGCCCACAGGAAAGCTGCCAGCAAAGAAAAGCTGTAGCTGGTTTTCACTGCCCCTTGGAACTGCATTCGCTGCTAGACAGACATTCGCTTTCTGCAAAAGCTTTCGTAGGTAAAGGGGCAACACTGTGTATTTCTCTCTCGCAGAGCCCGGCTGCCACATTCGAAACGTCCAGCGATTGCGCCCACAGGAAAGCTGCCAGCAAGGAAAGCTGTAGCTGGTTTTCACTGTCTCTTGGAACTGCATTCGTTGCTAGACAGACATTCGCTTTCTGCAAAACCTTGCCTTATTGAAGGGGCAACACTGTGTATTTCTCTCTCGCAGAGCCCGGTTGCCAAATTCGAAACGTCCAGCGATTGCGCCCACAGGAAAGCTGCCAGCAAGGAAAGCTGTAGCTGGTTTTCACTGCCCCTTGGAACTGCATTCGCTGCTAGACAGACATTCGCTTTCTACAAAAGCTTTCGTTTGTAAAGGGGCAACACTGTGTATTTCTCTCTCGCAGAGCCCGGTTGCCAATTTCGAAACGTCCAGCGATTGCACCCACAGGAAAGCTGCCAGCAAAGAAAAGCTGTAGCTGGTTTTCACTGCCCCTTGGAACTGCATTCGCTGATAGACAGACATTCGCTTTCTGCAAAAGCTTTCGTAGGTAAAGGGGCAACACTGTGTATTTCTCTCTCGCAGAGCCCGGTTGCCAAATTCGAAACGTCCAGCGATTGCGCCCACAGGAAAGCTGCCAGCACGGAAAGCTGTAGCTGGTTTTCACTGTCTCTTGGAACTGCATTCGCTGATAGACAGACATTCGCTTTCTACAAAAGCTTTCATTGGTAAAGGGGCAACACTGTGTATTTCTCTCTCGCAGAGCCCGGCTGCCAAATTCGAAACGTCCAGCGATTGCGCCCACAGGAAAGCTGCCAGCACGGAAAGCTGTAGCTGGTTTTCACAGTCTCTTGGAACTACATTCGCTGCTAGACAGACATTCGCTTTCTGCAAAACCTTGCCTTATTGAAGGGGCAACACTGTGTATTTCTCTCTCGCAGAGCCCGGTTGCCAAATTCGAAACGTCCAGCGATTGCGCCCACAGGAAAGCTGCCAGCAAGGAAAGCTGTAGCTGGTTTTCATTGTCTCTTGGAACTACATTCGCTGATAGACAGACATTCGCTTTCTGCAAAACCTTGCCTTAGTAAAGGGGCAACACTGTGTATTTCTCTCTCGTAGAGCCCGGCTGCCAAATTCGAAACGTCCAGCGATTGCGCCCACAGGAAAGCTTCCAGCACAGAAAGCTGTAGCTGGTTTTCACTGCCCCTTGGAACTGCATTCGCTGATAGACAGACATTCCCTTTCTACAAAAGCTTTCGTTTGTAAAGGGGCAACACTGTGCATTTCTCTCTCGCAGAGCCCGGTTGCCAAATTCGAAACGTCCAGCGATTGCGCCCACAGGAAAGCTGCCAGCACAGAAATCTGTCGCTGGTTTTCACTGCCCCTTGGAACTACATTCGCTGCTAGATAGACATTCACTTTCTACAACAGCTTTCGTTTGTAAAGGGGCAACACTGTGTATTTCTCTCTCGCAGAGCCCGGTTGCCAAATTCGAAACGTCCAGCGATTGCGCCCACAGGAAAGCTTCCAGCACAGAAAGCTGTAGCTGGTTTTCACTGTCTCTTGGAACTATATTCGCTGATAGACAGACATTCGCTTTCTGCAAAACATTGCCTTAGTAAAGGGGCAACACTGTGTATTTCTCTCTCGTAGAGCCCGGTTGCCAAATTCGAAACGTCCAGCGATTGCACCCACAGGAAAGCTGCCAGCAAGGAAAGCTGTAGCTGGTTTTCACTGCCCCTTGGAACTGCATTCGCTGCTAGACAGACATTCGCTTTCTGCAAAACCTTGCCTTATTGAAGGGGCAACACTGTGTATTTCTCTCTCGCAGAGCCCGGTTGCCAAATTCGAAACGTCCAGCGATTGCGCCCACAGGAAAGCTGCCAGCAAGGAAAGCTGTAGCTGGTTTTCACTGCCCCTTGGAACTGCATTCGCTGCTAGACAGACATTCGCTTTCTGCAAAACCTTGCCTTCGTAAAGGGGCAACACTGTGTATTTCTCTCTCGCAGAGCCCGGTTGCCAATTTCGAAACGTCCAGCGATTGCGCCCACAGGAAAGCTGCCAGCAAGGAAAGCTGTAGCTGGTTTTCACTGCCCCTTGGAACTGCATTCGCTGCTAGACAGACATTCGCTTTCTGCAAAAGCTTTCGTAGGTAAAGGGGCAACACAGTGTATTTCTCTCTCGCAGAGCCCGGTTGCCAAATTCGAAACGTCCAGCGATTGCGCCCACAGGAAAGCTGCCAGCACGGAAAGCTGTAGCTGGTTTTCACTGTTTCTTGGAACTGCATTCGCTTATAGACAGACATTCGCTTTCTACAAAAGCTTTCAGTGGTAAAGGGGCAACACTGTGTATATCTCTCTCGCAGAGCCCGGCTGCCAAATTCGAAACGTCCAGCGATTGCGCCCACAGGAAAGCTGCCAGCACGGAAAGCTGTAGCTGGTTTTCACAGTCTCTTGGAACTACATTCGCTACTAGACAGACATTCGCTTTCTGCAAAACCTTGCCTTATTGAAGGGGCAACACTGTGTATTTCTCTCTCGCAGAGCCCGGTTGCCAAATTCGAAACGTCCAGCGATTGCGCCCACAGGAAAGCTGCCAGCAAGGAAAGCTGTAGCTGGTTTTCATTGTCTCTTGGAACTACATTCGCTGAAAGACAGACATTCGCTTTCTGCAAAACCTTGCCTTAGTAAAGGGGCAACACTGTGTATTTCTGTCTCGTAGAGTCCGGCTGCCAAATTCGAAACGTCCAGCGATTGCGCCCACAGGAAAGCTGCCAGCACGGAAATCTGTAGCTGGTTTTCACTGCCCCTTGGAACTACATTCGCTGATAGACAGACATTCGCTTTCTGCAAAAGCTTTCGTTGGTACAGGGGCAACACTGTGTATTTCTCTCTCGCAGAGCCCGGTTGCCAAATTCGAAACGTCCAGCGATTGCGCCCAGAGGAAAGCTGCCAGCAAGGAAATCTGTAGCTGGTTTTCACTGCCCCTTGGAACTACATTCGCTGATAGACAGACATTCGCTTTCTGCAAAAGCTTTCGTTGGTACAGGGGCAACACTGTGTATTTCTCTCTCGCAGAGCCCGGTTGCCAAATTCGAAACGTCCAGCGATTGCGCCCACAGGAAAGCTGCCAGCAAGGAAAGCTGTAGCTGGTTTTCACTGTCTCTTGGAACTGCATTCGCTGATAGACAGACATTCGCTTTCTGCAAAACATTGCCTTCCTAAAGGGGCAACACAGTGTATTTATCTCTCGCAGAGCCCGGTTGCCAAATTCGAAACGTCCAGCGATTGCGCCCACAGGAAAGCTTCCAGCACAGAAAGCTGTAGCTGGTTTTCACTGCCCCTTGGAACTGCATTCGCTGATAGACAGACATTCCCTTTCTACAAAAGCTTTCGTTTGTAAAGGGGCAACACTGTGTATTTCTCTCTCGCAGAGCCCGGTTGCCAAATTCGAAACGTCCAGCGATTGCGCCCACAGGAAAGCTTCCAGCACTGAAAGCTGTAGTTGGTTTTCACTGTCTCTTGGAACTGCATTCGCTGATAGACAGACATTCGCTTTCTGCAAAACATTGCCTTAGTAAAGAGGCAACACTGTGTATTTCTCTCTCGTAGAGACCGGTTGCCAAATTCGAAACGTCCAGCGATTGCTCCCACAGGAAAGCTGCCAGCAAGGAAAGCTGTAGCTGGTTTTCACTGCCCCTTGGAACTACATTCGCTGATAGACAGACATTCGCTTTCTGCAAAACGTTGCCTTCGTAAAGGGGCAACACTCTGTATTTCTCTCTCGCAGAGCCCGGTTGCCAAATTCGAAACGTCCAGCGATTGCGCCCACAGGAAAGATGCCAGCAAGGAAAGCTGTAGCTGGTTTTCACTGTCTCTTGGAACTACATTCGCTGATAATCAGACATTCGCTTTCTGCAAAACCTTGCCTTGGTAAAGGGGCAACACTGTGTATTTCTCTCTCGTAGAGCCCGGTTGCCAAATTCGAAACGTCCAGCGATTGCGCCCACAGGAAAGCTGCCAGCAAGGAAAGCTGTAGCTGGTTTTCACTGTCTCTTGGAACTGCATTCGCTGCTAGACAGACATTCGTTTTCTGCAAAACCTTGCCTTCGTAAAGGGGCAACACTGTGTATTTCTCTCTCGCAGAGCCTGGTTGCCAAATTCGAAACGTCCAGCGATTGCGCCCACAGGAAAACTTCCAGCACAGAAAGCTGTAGCTGGTTTTCACTGCCCCTTGGAACTGCATTCGCTGATAGACAGACATTCCCTTTCTACAAAAGCTTTCGTTGGTAAAGAGGCAACACTGTGTATTTCTCTCTCGCAGAGCCCGGCTGCCAAATTCGAAACGTCCAGCGATTGCGCCCACAGGAAAGCTGCCAGCACAGAAATCTGTAGCTGGTTTTCACTGCCCCTTGGAACTGCATTCGCTGCTAGACAGACATTCGCTTTCTGCAAAACCTTGCCGTACTAAAGGGGCAACACTGTGTATTTCTCTCTCGCAGAGCCCGGTTGCCAAATTCGAAACGTCCAGCGATTGCGCCCACAGGAAAGCTGCCAGCAAGGAAAGCTGTAGCTGGTTTTCACTGTCTCTTGGAACTGCATTCGTTGCTAGACAGACATTCGCTTTCTGCAAAACCTTGCCTTATTGAAGGGGCAACACTGTGTATTTCTCTCTCGCAGAGCCCGGTTGCCAAATTCGAAACGTCCAGCGATTGCGCCCACAGGAAAGCTGCCAGCAAGGAAAGCTGTAGCTGGTTTTCACTGCCCCTTGGAACTGCATTCGCTGCTAGACAGACATTCGCTTTCTACAAAAGCTTTCGTTTGTAAAGGGGCAACACTGTGTATTTCTCTCTCGCAGAGCCCGGTTGCCAAATTCGAAACGTCCAGCGATTGCGCCCACAGGAAAGCTGCCAGCAAAGAAAAGCTGTAGCTGGTTTTCACTGCCCCTTGGAACTGCATTCGCTGCTAGACAGACATTCGCTTTCTGCAAAAGCTTTCGTAGGTAAAGGGGCAACACTGTGTATTTCTCTCTCGCAGAGCCCGGTTGGCAAATTCGAAACGTCCAGCGATTGCGCCCACAGGAAAGCTGCCAGCACGGAAAGCTGTAGCTGGTTTTCACTGTCTCTTGGAACTGCATTCGCTGATAGACAGACATTCGCTTTCTACAAAAGCTTTCATTGGTAAAGGGGCAACACTGTGTATTTCTCTCTCGCAGAGCCCGGCTGCCAAATTCGAAACGTCCAGCGATTGCGCCCACAGGAAAGCTGCCAGCACGGAAAGCTGTAGCTGGTTTTCACAGTCTCTTGGAACTACATTCGCTGCTAGACAGACATTCGCTTTCTGCAAAACCTTGCCTTATTGAAGGGGCAACACTGTGTATTTCTCTCTCGCAGAGCCCGGTTGCCAAATTCGAAACGTCCAGCGATTGCGCCCACAGGAAAGCTGCCAGCAAGGAAAGCTGTAGCTGGTTTTCATTGTCTCTTGGAACTACATTCGCTGATAGACAGACATTCGCTTTCTGCAAAACCTTGCCTTAGTAAAGGGGCAACACTGTGTATTTCTCTCTCGTAGAGCCCGGCTGCCAAATTCGAAACGTCCAGCGATTGCGCCCACAGGAAAGCTGCCAGCACGGAAAGCTGTAGCTGGTTTTCACTGCCCCTTGGAACTACATTCGCTGATAGACAGACATTCGCTTTCTGCAAAAGCTTTCGTTGGTACAGGGGCAACACTGTGTATTTCTCTCTCGCAGAGCCCGGTTGCCAAATTCGAAACGTCCAGCGATTGCGCCCACAGGAAAGCTGCCAGCACGGAAAGCTGTAGCTGGTTTTCACTGCCCCTTGGAACTGCATTCGCTGATAGACAGACATTCGCTTTCTGCAAAAGCTTTCGTAGGTAAAGGGGCAACACTGTGTATTTCTCTCTCGCAGAGCCCGGTTGTCAAATTCGAAACGTCCAGCGATTGCGCCCACAGGAAAGCTGCCAGCAAGGAAAGCTGTAGCTGGTTTTCACTGTCTCTTGGAACTGCATTCGCTGCTAGACAGACATTCGCTTTCTGCAAAACCTTGCCTTCCTAAAGGGGCAACACTGTGTATTTATCTCTCACAGAGCCCGGTTGCCAAATTCGAAACGTCCAGCGATTGCGCCCACAGGAAAGCTGCCAGCAAGGAAAGCTGTAGCTGGTTTTCACTGCCCCTTGGAACTGCATTCGCTGATAGACAGACATTCCCTTTCTACAAAAGCTTTCGTTTGTAAAGGGGCAACACTGTGCATTTCTCTCTCGCAGAGCCCGGTTGCCAAATTCGAAACGTCCAGCGATTGCGCCCACAGGAAAGCTTCCAGCACAGAAAGCTGTAGCTGGTTTTCACTGTCTCTTGGAACTATATTCGCTGATAGACAGACATTCGCTTTCTGCAAAACATTGCCTTAGTAAAGGGGCAACACTGTGTATTTCTCTCTCGTAGAGCCCGGTTGCCAAATTCGAAACGTCCAGCGATTGCACCCACAGGAAAGCTGCCAGCAAGGAAAGCTGTAGCTGGTTTTCACTGTCTCTTGGAACTGCATTCGCTGCTAGACAGACATTCGCTTTCTGCAAAACCTTGCCTTATTGAAGGGGCAACACTGTGTATTTCTCTCTCGCAGAGCCCGGTTGCCAAATTCGAAACGTCCAGCGATTGCGCCCACAGGAAAGCTGCCAGCAAGGAAAGCTGTAGCTGGTTTTCATTGTCTCTTGGAACTGCATTCGCTGCTAGACAGACATTCGCTTTCTGCAAAACCTTGCCTTCGTAAAGGGGCAACACTGTGTATTTCTCTCTCGTAGAGTCCGGCTGCCAAATTCGAAACGTCCAGCGATTGCGCCCACAGGAAAGCTGCCAGCAAGGAAAGCTGTAGATGGTTTTCACTGCCCCTTGGAACTACATTCGCTGATAGACAGACATTCGCTTTCTGCAAAAGCTTTCGTTGGTACAGGGTCAACACTGTGTATTTCTCTCTCGCAGAGCCCGGTTGCCAAATTCGAAACGTCCAGCGATTGCGCCCACAGGAAAGCTGCCAGCACGGAAAGCTGTAGCTGGTTTTCACTGCCCCTTGGAACTGCATTCGCTGATAGACAGACATTCGCTTTCTGCAAAACCTTGCCTTCGTAAAGGGGCAACACTGTGTATTTCTCTCTCGCAGAGCCCGGTTGCCAAATTCGAAACGTCCAGCGATTGCGCCCACAGGAAAGCTGCCAGCACGGAAAGCTGTAGCTGGTTTTCACTGTTTCTTGGAACTGCATTCGCTGATAGACAGACATTCGCTTTCTACAAAAGCTTTCATTGGTAAAGGGGCAACACTGTGTATATCTCTCTCGCAGAGCCCGGCTGCCAAATTCGAAACGTCCAGCGATTGCGCCCACAGGAAAGCTGCCAGCACGGAAAGCTGTAGCTGGTTTTCACTGCCCCTTGGAACTGCATTCGCTGATAGACAGACATTCGCTTTCTGCAAAAGCTTTCGTTTGTGAAGGGGCAACACTGTGTATTTCTCTCTCGCAGAGCCCGGTTGCCAAATTCGAAACGTCCAGCGATTGCGCCCACAGGAAAGCTTCCAGCACTGAATGCTGTAGTTGGTTTTCACTGTCTCTTGGAACTACATTCGCTGATAGACAGACATTCGCTTTCTGCAAAACATTGCCTTAGTAAAGAGGCAACACTGTGTATTTCTCTCTCGTAGAGACCGGTTGCCAAATTGGAAACGTCCAGCGATTGCGCCCACAGGAAAGCTGCCAGCAAGGAAAGCTGTAGCTGATTTTCACTGTCTCTTGGAACTGCATTCGCTGATAGACAGACATTCGCTTTCTGCAAAAGCTTTCGTTGGTAAAGAGGCAACACTGTGTATTTCTCTCTCGCAGAGCCCGGCTGCCAAATTCGAAACGTCCAGCGATTGCGCCCACAGGAAAGCTGCCAGCAAGGAAAGCTGTAGCTGGTTTTCACTGTCTCTTGGAACTACATTCGCTGCTAGACAGACATTCGCTTTCTGCAAAACCTTGCCTTATTGAAGGGGCAACACTGTGTATTTCTCTCTCGCAGAGCCCGGTTGCCAAATACGAAACGTCCAGCGATTGCGCCCACAGGAAAGCTTCCAGCACAGAAAGCTGTAGCTGGTTTTCACTGCCCCTTGGAACTACATTCGCTGATAGACAGACATTCGCTTTCTGCAAAACGTTGCCTTCGTAAAGGGGCAACACTCTGTATTTCTCTCTCGCAGAGCCCGGTTGCCAAATTCGAAACGTCCAGCGATTGCGCCCACAGGAAAGCTGCCAGCAAGGAAAGTTGTAGCTGGTTTTCACTGCCCCTTGGAACTGCATTCGCTGATAGACAGACATTCGCTTTCTGCAAAAGCTTTCGTAGGTAAAGGGGCAACACTGTGTATTTCTCTCTCGCAGAGCCCGGTTGCCAAATTCGAAACGTCCAGCGATTGCGCCCACAGGAAAGATGCCAGCACGGAAAGCTGTAGCTGGTTTTCACTGCCCCTTGGAGCTACATTCGCTGATAGACAGACATTCGCTTTCTGCAAAACCTTGCCTTCGTAAAGGGGCAACACTGTGTATTTCTCTCTCGCAGAGCCCGGCTGCCAAATTCGAAACGTCCAGCGATTGTGCCCACAGGAAAGCTGCCAGCAAGGAAAGCTGTAGCTGGTTTTCACTGCCCCTTGGAACTGCATTCGCTGACAGACAGACATTCGCTTTCTGCAAAAGCTTTCGTAGGTAAAGGGACAACACTGTGTATTTCTCTCTCGCAGAGCCCGGTTGCCAAATTCGAAAGGTCCAGCGATTGCGCCCACAGGAAAGCTGCCAGCACAGAAAGCTGTAGCTGGTTTTCACTGTTTCTTGGAACTACATTCGCTGATAATCAGACATTCGCTTTCTGCAAAACCTTGCCTTATTGAAGGGGCAACACTGTGTATTTCTCTCTCGTAGAGCCCGGTTGCCAAATTCGAAACGTCCAGCGATTGCGCCCACAGGAAAGCTGCCAGCAAGGAAAGCTGTAGCTGGTTTTCACTGCCCATGGAACTACATTCGCTGATAGACAGACATTCGCTTTCTGCAAAAGCTTTCTTTGGTATAGGGGCAACACTGTGTATTTCTCTCTCGCAGAGCCCGGTTGCCAAATTCGAAACGTCCAGCGATTGCGCCCACAGGAAAGCTGCCAGCAAGGAAAGCTGTAGGTGGTTTTGACTGTCTCTTGGAACTACATTCGCTGCTAGACAGACATTCGCTTTCTGCAAAACCTTGCCTTCCTAAAGGGGCAACACTCTGTATTTCTCTCCCAGAGCCCGGTTGCCAAATTCGAAACGTCCAGCGATTGCGCCCACAGGAAAGCTGCCAGCAAGGAAAGCTGTAGCTGGTTTTCACTGTTTCTTGGAACTGCATTCGCTGATAGACAGACATTCGCTTTCTACAAAAGCTTTCGTTGGTACAGGGGCAACACTGTGTATTTCTCTCTCGCAGAGCCCGGTTGCCAAATTCGAAACGTCCAGCGATTGCGCCCACAGGAAAGCTGCCAGCAAGGAAAGCTGTAGCTGGTTTTCACTGCCCCTTGGAACTGCATTCGCTGCTAGACAGACATTCGCTTTCTGCAAAAGCTTTCGTAGGTAAAGGGGCAACACTGTGTATTTCTCTCTCGCAGAGCCCGGTTGCCAAATTCGAAACGTCCAGCGATTGCGCCCACAGGAAAGCTGCCAGCACAGAAAGCTGTAGCTGGTTTTCACTGCCCCTTGGAACTGCATTCGCTGCTAGACAGACATTCGCTTTCTGCAAAAGCTTTCGTAGGTAAAGGGGCAACACTGTGTATTTCTCTCTCGCAGAGCCCGGTTGCCAAATTCGAAACGTCCAGCGATTGCGCCCACAGGAAAGCTGCCAGCACGGAAAGCTGTAGCTGGTTTTCACTGCCCCTTGGAACTGCATTCGCTGATAGACAGACATTCCCTTTCTACAATAGCTTTCGTTGGTAAAGAGGCAACACTCTGTATTTCTCTCTCGCAGAGCCCGGCTGCCAAATTCGAAACGTCCAGCGATTGCGCCCACAGGAAAGCTGCCAGCAAGGAAAGCTGTAGCTGGTTTTCACTGCCCCTTGGAACTACATTCGCTGATAGACAGACATTCGCTTTCTGCAAAAGCTTTCGTTGGTACAGGGGCAACACTGTGTATTTCTCTCTCGCAGAGCCCGGTTGCCAAATTCGAAACGTCCAGCGATTGCGCCCACAGGAAAGCTGCCAGCAAGGAAAGCTGTAGCTGGTTTTCACTGTCTCTTGGAACTACATTCGCTGATAGACAGACATTCGCTTTCTACAAAAGCTTGCCTTAGTAAAGGGGCAACACTGTGTATTTCTCTCTCGCAGAGCCCGGTTGCCAAATTCGAAACGTCCAGCGATTGCGCCCACAGGAAAGCTGCCAGCACGGAAAGCTGTAGCTGGTTTTCACTGCCCCTTGGAACTGCATTCGCTGCTAGACCGACATTCGCTTTCTGCAAAACCTTGCCTTCGTAAAGGGGCAACACTGTGTATTTCTCTCTCGCAGAGCCCGGTTGCCAAATTCGAAACGTCCAGCGATTGCGCCCACAGGAAAGCTGCCAGCACGGAAAGCTGTAGCTGGTTTTCACTGTTTCTTGGAACTGCATTCGCTGATATACAGACATTCGCTTTCTACAAAAGCTTTCATTGGTAAAGAGGCAACACTGTGTATATCTCTCTCGCAGAGCCCGGCTGCCAAATTCGAAACGTCCAGCGATTGCGCCCACAGGAAAGCTGCCAGCACGGAAAGCTGTAGCTGGTTTTCACAGTCTCTTGGAACTACATTCGCTGCTAGACAGACATTCGCTTTCTGCAAAACCTTGCCTTATTGAAGGGGCAACACTGTGTATTTCTCTCTCGCAGAGCCCGGTTGCCAAATTCGAAACGTCCAGCGATTGCGCCCACAGGAAAGCTGCCAGCAAGGAAAGCTGTAGCTGGTTTTCATTGTCTCTTGGAACTACATTCGCTGAAAGACAGACATTCGCTTTCTGCAAAACCTTGCCTTAGTAAAGGGGCAACACTGTGTATTTCTCTCTCGTAGAGTCCGGCTGCCAAATTCGAAACGTCCAGCGATTGCGCCCACAGGAAAGCTGCCAGCACGGAAAGCTGTAGCTGGTTTTCACTGCCCCTTGGAACTACATTCGCTGATAGACAGACATTCGCTTTCTGCAAAAGCTTTCGTTGGTACAGGGGCAACACTGTGTATTTCTCTCTCGCAGAGCCCGGTTGCCAAATTCGAAACGTCCAGCGATTGCGCCCACAGGAAAGCTGCCAGCAAGGAAAGCTGTAGCTGATTTTCACTGCCCCTTGGAACTGCATTCGCTGATAGACAGACATTCGCTTTCTGCAAAAGCTTTCGTAGGTAAAGGGGCAACACTGTGTATTTCTCTCTCGCAGAGCCCGGTTGCCAAATTCGAAACGTCCAGCGATTGCGCCCACAGGAAAGCTGCCAGCAAGGAAAGCTGTAGCTGGTTTTCACTGTCTCTTGGAACTGCATTCGCTGCTAGACAGACATTCGCTTTCTGCAAAACCTTGCCTTCCTAAAGGGGCAACACTGTGTATTTCTCTCTCGTAGAGTCCGGCTGCCAAATTCGAAACGTCCAGCGATTGCGCCCACAGGAAAGCTGCCAGCACGGAAAGCTGTAGCTGGTTTTCACTGCCCCTTGGAACTACATTCGCTGATAGACAGACATTCGCTTTCTGCAAAAGCTTTCGTTGGTACAGGGGCAACACTGTGTATTTCTCTCTCGCAGAGCCCGGTTGCCAAATTCGAAACGTCCAGCGATTGCGCCCACAGGAAAGCTGCCAGCAAGGAAAGCTGTAGCTGATTTTCACTGCCCCTTGGAACTGCATTCGCTGATAGACAGACATTCGCTTTCTGCAAAAGCTTTCGTAGGTAAAGGGGCAACACTGTGTATTTCTCTCTCGCAGAGCCCGGTTGCCAAATTCGAAACGTCCAGCGATTGCGTCCACAGGAAAGCTTCCAGCACAGAAAGCTGTAGCTGGTTTTCACTGCCCCTTGGAACTGCATTCGCTGATAGACAGACATTCCCTTTCTACAAAAGCTTTCGTTTGTAAAGGGGCAACACTGTGTATTTCTCTCTCGCAGAGCCCGGTTGCCAAATTCGAAACGTCCAGCGATTGCGCCCACAGGAAAGCTGCCAGCAAGGAAAGCTGTAGCTTGTTTTCACTGTTTCTTGGAACTGCATTCGCTGATAGACAGACATTCGCTTTCTGCAAAAGCTTTCGTAGGTAAAGGGGCAACACTGTGTATTTCTCTCTCGCAGAGCCCGGTTGCCAAATTCGAAACGTCCAGCGATTGCGCCCACAGGAAAGCTGCCAGCAAGGAATGCTGTAGCTGGTTTTCACTGCCCCTTGGAACTGCATTCGCTGATAGACAGACATTCGCTTTCTACAAAAGCTTTCAGTGGTAAAGGGGCAACACTGTGTATATCTCTCTCGCAGAGCCCGGCTGCCAAATTCGAAACGTCCAGCGATTGCGCCCACAGGAAAGCTGCCAGCACAGAAATCTGTAGCTGGTTTTCACTGCCCCTTGGAACTGCATTCGCTGCTAGACAGACATTCGCTTTCTGCAAAACCTTGCCGTACTAAAGGGGCAACACTGTGTATTTCTCTCTCGCAGAGCCCGGTTGCCAAATTCGAAACGTCCAGCGATTGCGCCCACAGGAAAGCTGCCAGCAAGGAAAGCTGTAGCTGGTTTTCACTGTCTCTTGGAACTGCATTCGTTGCTAGACAGACATTCGCTTTCTACAAAAGCTTGCCTTAGTAAAGGGGCAACACTGTGTGTTTCTCTCTCGCAGAGCCCGGCTGCCAAATTCGAAACGTCCAGCGATTGCGCCCACAGGAAAGCTGCCAGCACAGAAATCTGTAGCTGGTTTTCACTGCCCCTTGGAACTACATTCGCTGATAGACAGACATTCGCTTTCTGCAAAAGCTTTCGTTGGTAAATAGGCAACACTGTGTATTTCTCTCTCGCAGAGCCCGGTTGCCAAATACGAAACGTCCAGCGATTGCGCCCACAGGAAAGCTGCCAGCAAGGAAAGTTGTAGCTGGTTTTCACTGCCCCTTGGAACTGCATTCGCTGATAGACAGACATTCGCTTTCTGCAAAAGCTTTCGTTGGTAAAGAGGCAACACTGTGTATTTCTCTCTCGCAGAGCCCGGCTGCCAAATTCGAAACGTCCAGCGATTGCGCCCACAGGAAAGCTGCCAGCAAGGAAAGTTGTAGCTGGTTTTCACTGCCCCTTGGAACTGCATTCGCTGATAGACAGACATTCGCTTTCTGCAAAAGCTTTCGTAGGTAAAGGGGCAACACTGTGTATTTCTCTCTCGCAGAGCCCGGTTGCCAAATTCGAAAGGTCCAGCGATTGCGCCCACAGGAAAGCTGCCAGCAAGGAAAGTTGTAGCTGGTTTTCACTGCCCCTTTGAACTGCATTCGCTGACAGACAGACATTCGCTTTCTGCAAAAGCTTTCGTAGGTAAAGGGGCAACACTGTGTATTTCTCTCTCGCAGAGCCCGGTTGCCAAATTCGAAACGTCCAGCGATTGCGCCCACAGGAAAGCTGCCAGCACGGAAATCTGTAGCTGGTTTTCACTGCCCCTTGGAACTGCATTCGCTGATAGACAGACATTCGCTTTCTACAAAAGCTTTCAGTGGTAAAGGGGCAACACTGTGTGTTTCTCTCTCGCAGAGCCTGGTTGCCAAATTCGAAACGTCCAGCGAATGCGCCCACAGGAAAGCTACCAGCACGGAAAGCTGTAGCTGGTTTTCACTGCCCCTTGGAGCTACATTCGCTGATAGACAGACATTCGCTTTCTGCAAAACCTTGCCTTCGTAAAGGGGCAACACTGTGTATTTCTCTCTCGCAGAGCCCGGCTGCCAAATTCGAAACGTCCAGCGATTGCGCCCACAGGAAAGCTGCCAGCAAGGAAAGCTGTAGCTGGTTTTCACTGCCCCTTGGAACTGCATTCGCTGACAGACAGACATTCGCTTTCTGCAAAAGCTTTCGTAGGTAAAGGGACAACACTGTGTATTTCTCTCTCGCAGAGCCCGGTTGCCAAATTCGAAAGGTCCAGCGATTGCGCCCACAGGAAAGCTGCCAGCACAGAAAGCTGTAGCTGGTTTTCACTGTTTCTTGGAACTACATTCGCTGATAATCAGACATTCGCTTTCTGCAAAACCTTGCCTTATTGAAGGGGCAACACTGTGTATTTCTCTCTCGTAGAGCCCGGTTGCCAAATTCGAAACGTCCAGCGATTGCGCCCACAGGAAAGCTGCCAGCAAGGAAAGCTGTAGCTGGTTTTGACTGTCTCTTGGAACTGCATTCGCTGCTAGACAGACATTCGCTTTCTGCAAAACCTTGCCTTCCTAAAGGGGCAACACTCTGTATTTCTCTCGCAGAGCCCGGTTGCCAAATTCGAAACGTCCAGCGATTGCGCCCACAGGAAAGCTGCCAGCAAGGAAAGCTGTAGCTGGTTTTCACTGTTTCTTGGAACTGCATTCGCTGATAGACAGACATTCGCTTTCTACAAAAGCTTTCGTAGGTAAAGGGGCAACACTGTGTATTTCTCTCTCGCAGAGCCCGGTTGCCAAATTCGAAACGTCCAGCGATTGCGCCCACAGGAAAGCTGCCAGCAAGGAAAGCTGTAGCTGGTTTTCACTGCCCCTTGGAACTGCATTCGCTGCTAGACAGACATTCGCTTTCTGCAAAAGCTTTCGTTGGTACAGGGGCAACACTGTGTATTTCTCTCTCGCAGAGCCCGGTTGCCAAATTCGAAACGTCCAGCGATTGCGCCCACAGGAAAGCTGCCAGCACAGAAAGCTGTAGCTGGTTTTCACTGCCCCTTGGAACTGCATTCGCTGCTAGACAGACATTCGCTTTCTGCAAAAGCTTTCGTTGGTACAGGGGCAACACTGTGTATTTCTCTCTCGCAGAGCCCGGTTGCCAAATTTGAAACGTCCAGCGATTGCGCCCACAGGAAAGCTGCCAGCACGGAAAGCTGTAGCTGGTTTTCACTGCCCCTTGGAACTGCATTCGCTGATAGACAGACATTCCCTTTCTACAATAGCTTTCGTTGGTAAAGAGGCAACACTCTGTATTTCTCTCTCGCAGAGCCCGGCTGCCAAATTCGAAACGTCCAGCGATTGCGCCCAGAGGAAAGCTGCCAGCACGGAAATCTCTAGCTGGTTTTCACTGTCTCTTGGAACTACATTCGCTGATAGACAGACATTCGCTTTCTACAAAAGCTTTCATTGGTAAAGGGGCAACACTGTGTATTTCTCTCTCGCAGAGCCCGGTTGCCAAATTCGAAACGTCCAGCGATTGCGCCCACAGGAAAGCTGCCAGCACGGAAAGCTGTAGCTGGTTTTCACAGTCTCTTGGAACTACATTCGCTGCTAGACAGACATTCGCTTTCTGCAAAACCTTGTCTTATTGAAGGGGCAACACTGTGTATTTCTCTCTCGCAGAGCCCGGTTGCCAAATTCGAAACGTCCAGCGATTGCGTCCACAGGAAAGCTGCCAGCAAGGAAAGCTGTAGCTGGTTTTCATTGTCTCTTGGAACTACATTCGCTGATAGACAGACATTCGCTTTCTGCAAAACCTTGCCTTAGTAAAGGGGCAACACTGTGTATTTCTCTCTCGTAGAGCCCGGTTGCCAAATTCGAAACGTCCAGCGATTGCGCCCACAGGAAAGCTGCCAGCAAGGTAAGCTGTAGCTGGTTTTCACTGCCCCTTGGAACTACATTCGCTGATAGACAGACATTCGCTTTCTGCAAAACCTTTCGTTGGTACAGGGGCAACACTGTGTATTTCTCTCTCGCAGAGCCCGGTTGCCAAATTCGAAACGTCCAGCGATTGCGCCCACAGGAAAGCTGCCAGCACAGAAAGCTGTAGCTGGTTTTCACTGTCTCTTGGAACTACATTCGCTGATAGACAGACATTCGCTTTCTACAAAAGCTTGTCTCAGTAAAGGGGCAACACTGTGTATTTCTCTCTCGCAGAGCCCGGTTGCCAAATTCGAAACGTCCAGCGATTGCGCCCACAGGAAAGCTGCCAGCAAGGAAAGCTGTAGCTGGTTTTCACTGTCTCTTGGAACTGCATTCGCTGCTAGACAGACATTCGTTTTCTGCAAAACCTTGCCTTCCTAAAGGGGCAACACTGTGTATTTATCTCTCGCAGAGCCCGGTTGCCAAATTCGAAACGTCCAGCGATTGCGCCCACAGGAAAGCTTCCAGCACAGAAAGCTGTAGCTGGTTTTCACTGCCCCTTGGAACTGCATTCGCTGATAGACAGACATTCCCTTTCTACAAAAGCTTTCGTTTGTAAAGGGGCAACACTGTGTATTTCTCTCTCGCAGAGCCCGGTTGCCAAATTCGAAACGTCCAGCGATTGCGCCCACAGGAAAGCTGCCAGCACAGAAATCTGTAGCTGGTTTTCACTGCCCCTTGGAACTACATTCGCTGATAGACAGACATTCGCTTTCTGCAAAAGCTTTCGTTGGTAAAGAGGCAACACTGTGTATTTCTCTCTCGCAGAGCCCGGTTGCCAAATACGAAACGTCCAGCGATTGCGCCCACAGGAAAGCTGCCAGCAAGGAAAGTTGTAGCTGGTTTTCACTGCCCCTTGGAACTGCATTCGCTGATAGACAGACATTCGCTTTCTGCAAAAGCTTTCGTTGGTAAAGAGGCAACACTGTGTATTTCTCTCTCGCAGAGCCCGGCTGCCAAATTCGAAACGTCCAGCGATTGCGCCCACAGGAAAGCTGCCAGCAAGGAAAGTTGTAGCTGGTTTTCACTGCCCCTTGGAACTGCATTCGCTGATAGACAGACATTCGCTTTCTGCAAAAGCTTTCGTAGGTAAAGGGGCAACACTGTGTATTTCTCTCTCGCAGAGCCCGGTTGCCAAATTCGAAACGTCCAGCGATTGCGCCCACAGGAAAGCTGCCAGCACGGAAATCTGTAGCTGGTTTTCACTGCCCCTTGGAACTGCATTCGCTGATAGACAGACATTCGCTTTCTACAAAAGCTTTCATTGGTAAAGGGGCAACACTGTGTATATCTCTCTCGCAGAGCCCGGCTGCCAAATTCGAAACGTCCAGCGATTGCGCCCACAGGAAAGCTGCCAGCACGGAAAGCTGTAGCTGGTTTTCACAGTCTCTTGGAACTACATTCGCTGCTAGACAGACATTCGCTTTCTGCAAAACCTTGTCTTATTGAAGGGGCAACACTGTGTATTTCTCTCTCGCAGAGCCTGGTTGCCAAATTCGAAACGTCCAGCGATTGCGTCCACAGGAAAGCTGCCAGCAAGGAAAGCTGTAGCTGGTTTTCACTGTCTCTTGGAACTGCATTCGCTGCTAGACAGACATTCGTTTTCTGCAAAACCTTGCCTTCCTAAAGGGGCAACACTGTGTATTTATCTCTCGCAGAGCCCGGTTGCCAAATTCGAAACGTCCAGCGATTGCGCCCACAGGAAAGCTTCCAGCACAGAAAGCTGTAGCTGGTTTTCACTGCCCCTTGGAACTGCATTCGCTGATAGACAGACATTCCCTTTCTACAAAAGCTTTCGTTTGTAAAGGGGCAACACTGTGTATTTCTCTCTCGCAGAGCCCGGTTGCCCAATTCGAAACGTCCAGCGATTGCGCCCACAGGAAAGCTGCCAGCACAGAAATCTGTAGCTGGTTTTCACTGCCCCTTGGAACTACATTCGCTGATAGACAGACATTCGCTTTCTGCAAAAGCTTTCGTTGGTAAAGAGGCAACACTGTGTATTTCTCTCTCGCAGAGCCCGGTTGCCAAATACGAAACGTCCAGCGATTGCGCCCACAGGAAAGCTGCCAGCAAGGAAAGTTGTAGCTGGTTTTCACTGCCCCTTGGAACTGCATTCGCTGATAGACAGACATTCGCTTTCTGCAAAAGCTTTCGTAGGTAAAGGGGCAACACTGTGTATTTCTCTCTCGCAGAGCCCGGTTGCCAAATTCGAAAGGTCCAGCGATTGCGCCCACAGGAAAGCTGCCAGCAAGGAAAGTTGTAGCTGGTTTTCACTGCCCCTTGGAACTACATTCGCTGATAATCAGACATTCGCTTTCTGAAAACCTTGCCTTCGTTGGTACAGGGGCAACACTGTGTATTTATCTCTCGCAGAGCCCGGTTGCCAAATTCGAAACGTCCAGCGATTGCGCCCACAGGAAAGCTGACAGCACAGAAAGCTGTAGCTGGTTTTCACTGCCCCTTGGAACTACATTCGCTGCTAGATAGACATTCACTTTCTACAACAGCTTGCCTTCGTAAAGGGGCAACACTGTGTATTTCTCTCTCGCAGAGCCCGGTTGCCAAATTCGAAACGTCCAGCGATTGCGCCCACAGGAAAGCTGCCAGCAAGGAAAGCTGTAGCTGGTTTTCACTGCCCCTTGGAATTGCATTCGCTGATAGACAGACATTCGCTTTCTGCAAAAGCTTTCGTAGGTAAAGGGGCAACACTGTGTATTTCTCTCTCGCAGAGCCCGGTTGCCAAATTCGAAAGGTCCAGCGATTGCGCCCACAGGAAAGCTGCCAGCACGGAAAGCTGTAGCTGGTTTTCACTGCCCCTTGGAACTGCATTCGCTGCTAGACAGACATTCGCTTTCTGCAAAACCTTGCCTTCCTAAAGGGGCAACACTCTGTATTTCTCTCCCAGAGCCCGGTTGCCAAATTCGAAACGTCCAGCAATTGCGCCCACAGGAAAGCTGCCAGCAAGGAAAGCTGTAGCTGGTTTTCACTGCCCCTTGGAACTGCATTCGCTGATAGACAGACATTCGCTTTCTACAAAAGCTTTCGTTTGTAAAGGGGCAACACTGTGTATTTCTCTCTCGCAGAGCCCGGTTGCCAAATTCGAAAGGTCCAGCGATTGCGCCCACAGGAAAGCTGCCAGCAAGGAAAGTTGTAGCTGGTTTTCACTGCCCCTTGGAACTACATTCGCTGATAGACAGACATTCGCTTTCTGCAAAACCTTGCCTTGGTAAAGGGGCAATACTGTGTATTTCTCTCTCGTAGAGCCCGGTTGCCAAATTCGAAACGTCCAGCGATTGCGCCCACAGGAAAGCTGCCAGCAAGGAAAGCTGTAGCTGGTTTTCACTGTCTCCTGGAACTGCATTCGCTGCTAGACAGACATTCGTTTTCTGAAAACCTTGCCTTCGTTGGTACAGGGGCAACACTGTGTATTTATCTCTCGCAGAGCCCGGTTGCCAAATTCGAAACGTCCAGCGATTGCGCCCACAGGAAAGCTGACAGCACAGAAAGCTGTAGCTGGTTTTCACTGCCCCTTGGAACTACATTCGCTGCTAGATAGACATTCACTTTCTACAACACCTTGCCTTCGTAAAGGGGCAACACTGTGTATTTCTCTCTCGCAGAGCCCGGTTGCCAAATTCGAAACGTCCAGCGATTGCGCCCACAGGAAAGCTGCCAGCACAGAAATCTGTAGCTGGTTTTCACTGCCCCTTGGAACTACATTCGCTGATAGACAGACATTCGCTTTCTGCAAAAGCTTTCGTTGGTAAAGGGGCAACACTGTGTATTTCTCTCTCGTAGAGCCCGGTTGCCAAATTCGAAACGTCCAGCGATTGCGCCCACAGGAAAGCTGCCAGCAAGGAAAGCTGTAGCTGGTTTTCACTGCCCCTTGGAACTGCATTCGCTGCTAGACAGACATTCGTTTTCTACAAAAGCTTTCGTAGGTAAAGGGGCAACACTGTGTATTTCTCTCTCGCAGAGCCCGGTTGCCAAATTCGAAAGGTCCAGCGATTGCGCCCACAGGAAAGCTGCCAGCACGGAAAGCTGTAGCTGGTTTTTACTGTCTCTTGGAACTGCATTCGCTGCTAGACAGACATTCGCTTTCTGCAAAACCTTGACTTCCTAAAGGGGCAACACTCTGTATTTCTCTCCCAGAGCCCGGTTGCCAAATTCGAAACGTCCAGCGATTGCGCCCACAGGAAAGCTGCCAGCACAGAAATCTGTAGCTGGTTTTCACTGCCCCTTGGAACTGCATTCGCTGATAGACAGACATTCACTTTCTACAATAGCTTTCGTTGGTAAAGAGGCAACACTCTGTATTTCTCTCTCGCAGAGCCCGGCTGCCAAATTCGAAACGTCCAGCGATTGCGCCCACAGGAAAGCTGCCAGCACGGAAATCTCTAGCTGGTTTTCACTGTCTCTTGGAACTACATTCGCTGATAGACAGACATTCGCTTTCTACAAAAGCTTTCATTGGTAAAGGGGCAACACTGTGTATATCTCTCTCGCAGAGCCCGGCTGCCAAATTCGAAACGTCCAGCGATTGCGCCCACAGGAAAGCTGCCAGCACGGAAAGCTGTAGCTGGTTTTCACAGTCTCTTGGAACTACATTCGCTGCTATACAGACATTCGCTTTCTGCAAAACCTTGTCTTATTGAAGGGGCAACACTGTGTATTTCTCTCTCGCAGAGCCCGGTTGCCAAATTCGAAACGTCCAGCGATTGCGTCCACAGGAAAGCTGCCAGCAAGGAAAGCTGTAGCTGGTTTTCATTGTCTCTTGGAACTACATTCGCTGATAGACAGACATTCGCTTTCTGCAAAACCTTGCCTTAGTAAAGGGGCAACACTGTGTATTTCTCTCTCGTAGAGCCCGGTTGCCAAATTCGAAACGTCCAGCGATTGCGCCCACAGGAAAGCTGCCAGCAAGGTAAGCTGTAGCTGGTTTTCACTGCCCCTTGGAACTACATTCGCTGATAGACAGACATTCGCTTTCTGCAAAACCTTTCGTTGGTACAGGGGCAACACTGTGTATTTCTCTCTCGCAGAGCCCGGTTGCCAAATTCGAAACGTCCAGCGATTGCGCCCACAGGAAAGCTGCCAGCACAGAAAGCTGTAGCTGGTTTTCACTGTCTCTTGGAACTACATTCGCTGATAGACAGACATTCGCTTTCTACAAAAGCTTGTCTTAGTAAAGGGGCAACACTGTGTATTTCTCTCTCGCAGAGCCTGGTTGCCAAATTCGAAACGTCCAGCGATTGCGCCCACAGGAAAGCTGCCAGCAAGGAAAGCTGTAGCTGGTTTTCACTGTCTCTTGGAACTGCATTCGCTGCTAGACAGACATTCGCTTTCTGCAAAACCTTGCCTTCCTAAAGGGGCAACACTGTGTATTTCTCTCTCGCAGAGCCCGGTTGCCAAATTCGAAACGTCCAGCGATTGCGCCCACAGGAAAGCTGCCAGCACAGAAAGCTGTAGCTGGTTTTCACTGCCCCTTGGAACTGCATTCGCTGATAGACAGACATTCCCTTTCTACAAAAGCTTTCGTTTGTAAAGGGGCAACACTGTGTATTTCTCTCTCGCAGAGCCCGGTTGCCAAATTCGAAACGTCCAGCGATTGCGCCCACAGGAAAGCTGCCAGCAAGGAAAGCTGTAGCTGGTTTTCACTGCCCCTTGGAACTGCATTCGCTGATAGACAGACATTCGCTTTCTACAAAAGCTTTCGTTTGTAAAGGGGCAACACTGTGTATTTCTCTCTCGCAGAGCCCGGTTGCCAAATTCGAAACGTCCAGCGATTGCGCCCACAGGAAAGCTGCCAGCAAGGAAAGCTGTAGCTGGTTTTCACTGCCCCTTGGAGCTACATTCGCTGATAGACAGACATTCGCTTTCTGCAAAACCTTGCCTTCGTAAAGGGGCAACACTGTGTATTTCTCTCTCGCAGAGCCCGGTTGCCAAATTCGAAACGTCCAGCGATTGCGCCCACAGGAAAGCTGCCAGCAAGGAAAGCTGTAGCTGGTTTTCACTGCCCCTTGGAACTGCATTCGCTGACAGACAGACATTCGCTTTCTGCAAAAGCTTTCGTAGGTAAAGGGACAACACTGTGTATTTCTCTCTCGCAGAGCCCGGTTGCCAAATTCGAAAGGTCCAGCGATTGCGCCCACAGGAAAGCTGCCA
The DNA here is from genome assembly GCF_035582795.1 of Mycteria americana. Lineage (NCBI taxonomy): Eukaryota > Metazoa > Chordata > Aves > Ciconiiformes > Ciconiidae > Mycteria > Mycteria americana. Next base: position 23,863,594 of record NC_134369.1, on the reverse strand, counting down.
GCACAGAAATCTGTAGCTGGTTTTCACTGTTTCTTGGAACTACATTCGCTGATAATCAGACATTCGCTTTCTGCAAAACCTTGCCTTAGTAAAGGGGCAACACTGTGTATTTCTCTCTCGTAGAGCCCGGTTGCCAAATTCGAAACGTCCAGCGATTGCGCCCACAGGAAAAATGCCAGCAAGGAAAGCTGTAGCTGGTTTTCACTGCCCATGGAACTACATTCGCTGATAGACAGACATTCGCTTTCTGCAAAAGCTTTCGTTGGTATAGGGGCAACACTGTGTATTTCTCTCTCGCAGAGCCCGGTTGCCAAATTCGAAACGTCCAGCGATTGCGCCCACAGGAAAGCTGCCAGCAAGGAAAGCTGTAGCTGGTTTTCACTGTCTCTTGGAACTGCATTCGCTGCTAGACAGACATTCGCTTTCTGCAAAACCTTGCCTTCCTAAAGGGGCAACACTCTGTATTTCTCTCCCAGAGCCCGGTTGCCAAATTCGAAACGTCCAGCGATTGCGCCCACAGGAAAGCTGCCAGCAAGGAAAGCTGTAGCTGGTTTTCACTGTTTCTTGGAACTGCATTCGCTGATAGACAGACATTCGCTTTCTACAAAAGCTTTCGTTGGTACAGGGGCAACAATGTGTATTTCTCTCTCGCAGAGCCCGGTTGCCAAATTCGAAACGTCCAGCGATTGCACCCACAGGAAAGCTGCCAGCAAGGAAAGCTGTAGCTGGTTTTCACTGCCCCTTGGAACTGCATTCGCTGCTAGACAGACATTCGCTTTCTGCAAAAGCTTTCGTAGGTAAAGGGGCAACACTGTGTATTTCTCTCTCGCAGAGCCCGGTTGCCAAATTCGAAACGTCCAGCGATTGCGCCCACAGGAAAGCTGCCAGCACAGAAATCTGTAGCTGGTTTTCACTGCCCCTTGGAACTACATTCGCTGATAGACAGACATTCGCTTTCTACAAAAGCTTGTCTTAGTAAAGGGGCAACACTGTGTATTTCTCTCTCGCAGAGCCTGGTTGCCAAATTCGAAACGTCCAGCGATTGCGCCCACAGGAAAGCTGCCAGCAAGGAAAGCTGTAGCTGGTTTTCACTGTCTCTTGGAACTGCATTCGCTGCTAGACAGACATTCGCTTTCTGCAAAACCTTGCCTTCCTAAAGGGGCAACACTGTGTATTTATCTCTCGCAGAGCCCGGTTGCCAAATTCGAAACGTCCAGCGATTGCGCCCACAGGAAAGCTGCCAGCACAGAAAGCTGTAGCTGGTTTTCACTGTCTCTTGGAACTACATTCGCTGATAGACAGACATTCGCTTTCTACAAAAGCTTGTCTTAGTAAAGGGGCAACACTGTGTATTTCTCTCTCGCAGAGCCTGGTTGCCAAATTCGAAACGTCCAGCGATTGCGCCCACAGGAAAGCTGCCAGCACAGAAAGCTGCAGCTGGTTTTCACTGCCCCTTGGAACTGCATTCGCTGATAGACAGACATTCCCTTTCTACAAAAGCTTTCGTTTGTAAAGGGGCAACACTGTGTATTTCTCTCTCGCAGAGCCCGGTTGCCAAATTCGAAACGTCCAGCGATTGCGCCCACAGGAAAGCTGCCAGCACAGAAATCTGTAGCTGGTTTTCACTGCCCCTTGGAACTACATTCGCTGATAGACAGACATTCGCTTTCTGCAAAAGCTTTCGTAGGTAAAGGGGCAACACTGTGTATTTCTCTCTCGCAGAGCCCGGTTGCCAAATTCGAAATGTCCAGCGATTGCGCCCACAGGAAAGCTGCCAGCAAGGAAAGTTGTAGCTGGTTTTCACTGCCCCTTGGAACTACATTCGCTGATAATCAGACATTCGCTTTCTGCAAAACCTTGCCTTGGTAAAGGGGCAATACTGTGTATTTCTCTCTCGTAGAGCCCGGTTGCCAAATTCGAAACGTCCAGCGATTGCGCCCACAGGAAAGCTGCCAGCAAGGAAAGCTGTAGCTGGTTTTCACTGTCTCCTGGAACTGCATTCGCTGCTAGACAGACATTCGTTTTCTGAAAACCTTGCCTTCGTTGGTACAGGGGCAACACTGTGTATTTATCTCTCGCAGAGCCCGGTTGCCAAATTCGAAACGTCCAGCGATTGCGCCCACAGGAAAGCTGACAGCACAGAAAGCTGTAGCTGGTTTTCACTGCCCCTTGGAACTACATTCGCTGCTAGATAGACATTCACCTTCTACAACAGCTTGCCTTCGTAAAGGGGCAACACTGTGTATTTCTCTCTCGCAGAGCCCGGTTGCCAAATTCGAAACGTCCAGCGATTGCGCCCACAGGAAAGCTGCCAGCAAGGAAAGCTGTAGCTGGTTTTCACTGCCCCTTGGAATTGCATTCGCTGATAGACAGACATTCGCTTTCTGCAAAAGCTTTCGTAGGTAAAGGGGCAACACTGTGTATTTCTCTCTCGCAGAGCCCGGTTGCCAAATTCGAAACGTCCAGCGATTGCGCCCACAGGAAAGCTGCCAGCACGGAAAGCTGTAGCTGGTTTTCACTGCCCCTTGGAACTGCATTCGCTGCTAGACAGACATTCGCTTTCTGCAAAACCTTGCCTTCCTAAAGGGGCAACACTCTGTATTCCTCTCCCAGAGCCCGGTTGCCAAATTCGAAACGTCCAGCAATTGCGCCCACAGGAAAGCTGCCAGCAAGGAAAGCTGTAGCTGGTTTTCACTGCCCCTTGGAACTGCATTCGCTGATAGACAGACATTCGCTTTCTACAAAAGCTTTCGTTTGTAAAGGGGCAACACTGTGTATTTCTCTCTCGCAGAGCCCGGTTGCCAAATTCGAAACGTCCAGCGATTGCGCCCACAGGAAAGCTGCCAGCACGGAAAGCTGTAGCTGGTTTTCACTGCCCCTTGGAACTGCATTCGCTGATAGACAGACATTCGCTTTCTGCAAAAGCTTTCGTAGGTAAAGGGGCAACACTGTGTATTTCTCTCTCGCAGAGCCCGGTTGCCAAATTCGAAACGTCCAGCGATTGCGCCCACAGGAAAGCTGCCAGCACGGAAAGCTGTAGCTGGTTTTCACTGCCCCTTGGAACTGCATTCGCTGATAGACAGACATTCACTTTCTACAATAGCTTTCGTTGGTAAAGAGGCAACACTCTGTATTTCTCTCTCGCAGAGCCCGGCTGCCAAATTCGAAACGTCCAGCGATTGCGCCCACAGGAAAGCTGCCAGCACGGAAATCTCTAGCTGGTTTTCACTGTCTCTTGGAACTACATTCGCTGATAGACAGACATTCGCTTTCTACAAAAGCTTTCATTGGTAAAGGGGCAACACTGTGTATATCTCTCTCGCAGAGCCCGGCTGCCAAATTCGAAACGTCCAGCGATTGCGCCCACAGGAAAGCTGCCAGCACGGAAAGCTGTAGCTGGTTTTCACAGTCTCTTGGAACTACATTCGCTGCTATACAGACATTCGCTTTCTGCAAAACCTTGTCTTATTGAAGGGGCAACACTGTGTATTTCTCTCTCGTAGAGCCCGGTTGCCAAATTCGAAACGTCCAGCGATTGCGTCCACAGGAAAGCTGCCAGCAAGGAAAGCTGTAGCTGGTTTTCATTGTCTCTTGGAACTACATTCGCTGATAGACAGACATTCGCTTTCTGCAAAACCTTGCCTTAGTAAAGGGGCAACACTGTGTATTTCTCTCTCGTAGAGCCCGGTTGCCAAATTCGAAACGTCCAGCGATTGCGCCCACAGGAAAGCTGCCAGCAAGGAAAGCTGTAGCTGGTTTTCACTGCCCCTTGGAACTACATTCGCTGATAGACAGACATTCGCTTTCTGCAAAACCTTTCGTTGGTACAGGGGCAACACTGTGTATTTCTCTCTCGCAGAGCCCGGTTGCCAAATTCGAAACGTCCAGCGATTGCGCCCACAGGAAAGCTGCCAGCACAGAAAGCTGTAGCTGGTTTTCACTGTCTCTTGGAACTACATTCGCTGATAGACAGACATTCGCTTTCTACAAAAGCTTGTCTTAGTAAAGGGGCAACACTGTGTATTTCTCTCTCGCAGAGCCTGGTTGCCAAATTCGAAACGTCCAGCGATTGCGCCCACAGGAAAGCTGCCAGCAAGGAAAGCTGTAGCTGGTTTTCACTGTCTCTTGGAACTGCATTCGCTGCTAGACAGACATTCGCTTTCTGCAAAACCTTGCCTTCCTAAAGGGGCAACACTGTGTATTTATCTCTCGCAGAGCCCGGTTGCCAAATTCGAAACGTCCAGCGATTGCGCCCACAGGAAAGCTTCCAGCACAGAAAGCTGTAGCTGGTTTTCACTGTTTCTTGGAACTGCATTCGCTGATAGACAGACATTCCCTTTCTACAAAAGCTTTCGTTTGTAAAGGGGCAACACTGTGTATTTCTCTCTCGCAGAGCCCGGTTGCCAAATTCGAAACGTCCAGCGATTGCGCCCACAGGAAAGCTGCCAGCACAGAAATCTGTAGCTGGTTTTCACTGCCCCTTGGAACTACATTCGCTGATAGACAGACATTCGCTTTCTGCAAAAGCTTTCGTTGGTAAAGAGGCAACACTGTGTATTTCTCTCTCGCAGAGCCCGGTTGCCAAATACGAAACGTCCAGCGATTGCGCCCACAGGAAAGCTGCCAGCAAGGAAAGTTGTAGCTGGTTTTCACTGCCCCTTGGAACTGCATTCGCTGATAGACAGACATTCGCTTTCTGCAAAAGCTTTCGTAGGTAAAGGGGCAACACTGTGTATTTCTCTCTCGCAGAGCCCGGTTGCCAAATTCGAAAGGTCCAGCGATTGCGCCCACAGGAAAGCTGCCAGCAAGGAAAGTTGTAGCTGGTTTTCACTGCCCCTTGGAACTACATTCGCTGATAATCAGACATTCGCTTTCTGCAAAACCTTGCCTTGGTAAAGGGGCAATACTGTGTATTTCTCTCTCGTAGAGCCCGGTTGCCAAATTCGAAACGTCCAGCGATTGCGCCCACAGGAAAGCTGCCAGCAAGGAAAGCTGTAGCTGGTTTTCACTGTCTCCTGGAACTGCATTCGCTGCTAGACAGACATTCGTTTTCTGAAAACCTTGCCTTCGTTGGTACAGGGGCAACACTGTGTATTTATCTCTCGCAGAGCCCGGTTGCCAAATTCGAAACGTCCAGCGATTGCGCCCACAGGAAAGCTGACAGCACAGAAAGCTGTAGCTGGTTTTCACTGCCCCTTGGAACTACATTCGCTGCTAGATAGACATTCACTTTCTACAACACCTTGCCTTCGTAAAGGGGCAACACTGTGTATTTCTCTCTCGCAGAGCCCGGTTGCCAAATTCGAAACGTCCAGCGATTGCGCCCACAGGAAAGCTGCCAGCACAGAAATCTGTAGCTGGTTTTCACTGCCCCTTGGAACTACATTCGCTGATAGACAGACATTCGCTTTCTGCAAAAGCTTTCGTTGGTAAAGGGGCAACACTGTGTATTTCTCTCTCGTAGAGCCCGGTTGCCAAATTCGAAACGTCCAGCGATTGCGCCCACAGGAAAGCTGCCAGCAAGGAAAGCTGTAGCTGGTTTTCACTGCCCCTTGGAACTGCATTCGCTGCTAGACAGACATTCGTTTTCTACAAAAGCTTTCGTAGGTAAAGGGGCAACACTGTGTATTTCTCTCTCGCAGAGCCCGGTTGCCAAATTCGAAAGGTCCAGCGATTGCGCCCACAGGAAAGCTGCCAGCACGGAAAGCTGTAGCTGGTTTTTACTGTCTCTTGGAACTGCATTCGCTGCTAGACAGACATTCGCTTTCTGCAAAACCTTGACTTCCTAAAGGGGCAACACTCTGTATTTCTCTCCCAGAGCCTGGTTGCCAAATTCGAAACGTCCAGCGATTGCGCCCACAGGAAAGCTGCCAGCACAGAAATCTGTAGCTGGTTTTCACTGCCCCTTGGAACTGCATTCGCTGATAGACAGACATTCGCTTTCTGCAAAAGCTTTCGTTGGTAAAGAGGCAACACTGTGTATTTCTCTCTCGCAGAGCCCGGTTGCCAAATACGAAACGTCCAGCGATTGCGCCCACAGGAAAGCTACCAGCACGGAAAGCTGTAGCTGGTTTTCACTGCCCCTTGGAACTACATTCGCTGATAGACAGACATTCGCTTTCTGCAAAAGCTTGCCGTACTAAAGGGGCAACACTGTGTATTTCTCTCTCGCAGAGCGCGGTTGCCAAATTCGAAACGTCCAGCGATTGCGCCCACAGGAAAGCTTCCAGCACAGAAAGCTGTAGCTGGTTTTCACTGTCTCTTGGAACTACATTCGCTGATAGACAGACATTCGCTTTCTGCAAAACATTGCCTTAGTAAAGGGGCAACACTGTGTATTTCTCTCTCGTAGAGCCCGGTTGCCAAATTCGAAACGTCCAGCGATTGCGCCCACAGGAAAGCTGCCAGCAAGGAAAGCTGTAGCTGGTTTTCACTGTCTCTTGGAACTGCATTCGTTGCTAGACAGACATTCGCTTTCTGCAAAACCTTGCCTTCCTAAAGGGGCAACACTCTGTATTTCTCTCTCGCAGAGCCCGGTTGCCAAATTCGAAACGTCCAGCGATTGCGCCCACAGGAAAGCTGCCAGCACGGAAAGCTGTAGCTGGTTTTCACTGCCCCTTGGAACTGCATTCGCTGCTAGACAGACATTCGCTTTCTGCAAAACCTTGCCTTCGTAAAGGGGCAACACTGTGTATTTCTCTCTCGCAGAGCCCGGTTGCCAAATTCGAAACGTCCAGCGATTGCGCCCACAGGAAAGCTGCCAGCACAGAAAGCTGTAGCTGGTTTTCACTGCCCCTTGGAACTGCATTCGCTGATAGACAGACATTCGGTTTCTACAAAAGCTTTCGTTTGTAAAGGGGCAACACTCTGTATTTCTCTCTCGCAGAGCCCGGTTGCCAAATTCGAAACGTCCAGCGATTGCGCCCACAGGAAAGCTGCCAGCACGGAAAGCTGTAGCTGGTTTTCACTGCCCCTTGGAACTGCATTCGCTGCTAGACAGACATTCGCTTTCTGCAAAAGCTTTCGTAGGTAAAGGGGCAACACTGTGTATTTCTCTCTCGCAGAGCCCGGCTGCCAAATTCGAAACGTCCAGCGATTGCGCCCACAGGAAAGCTGCCAGCACGGAAAGCTGTAGCTGGTTTTCACAGTCTCTTGGAACTACTTTCGCTGCTAGACAGACATTCGCTTTCTGCAAAACCTTGTCTTATTGAAGGGGCAACACTGTGTATTTCTCTCTCGCAGAGCCCGGTTGCCAAATTCGAAACGTCCAGCGATTGCGTCCACAGGAAAGCTGCCAGCAAGGAAAGCTGTAGCTGGTTTTCATTGTCTCTTGGAACTACATTCGCTGATAGACAGACATTCGCTTTCTGCAAAAGCTTTCCTTAGTAAAGGGGCAACACTGTGTATTTCTCTCTCGTAGAGCCCGGTTGCCAAATTCGAAACGTCCAGCGATTGCGCCCACAGGAAAGCTGCCAGCAAGGTAAGCTGTAGCTGGTTTTCACTGCCCCTTGGAACTGCATTCGCTGATAGACAGACATTCGCTTTCTGCAAAAGCTTTCGTTGGTAAAGAGGCAACACTGTGTATTTCTCTCTCGCAGAGCCCGGTTGCCAAATTCAAAACGTCCAGCGATTGCGCCCACAGGAAAGCTGCCAGCAAGGAAATCTGTAGCTGGTTTTCACTGCCCCTTGGAACTACATTCGCTGATAATCAGACATTCGCTTTCTGCAAAACCTTGCCTTGGTAAAGGGGCAACACTGTGTATTTCTCTCTCGTAGAGCCCGGTTGCCAAATTCGAAACGTCCAGCGATTGCGCCCACAGGAAAGCTGCCAGCAAGGAAAGCTGTAGCTGGTTTTCACTGTCTCTTGGAACTGCATTCGCTGCTAGACAGACATTCGTTTTCTGCAAAACCTTGCCTTCGTTGGTACAGGGGCAACACTGTGTATTTATCTCTCGCAGAGCCCGGTTGCCAAATTCGAAACGTCCAGCGATTGCGCCCACAGGAAAGCTGACAGCACAGAAAGCTGTAGCTGGTTTTCACTGCCCCTTGGAACTACATTCGCTGCTAGATAGACATTCACTTTCTACAACAGCTTGCCTTCGTAAAGGGGCAACACAGTGTATTTCTCTCTCGCAGAGCCCGGTTGCCAAATTCGAAACGTCCAGCGATTGCGCCCACAGGAAAGCTGCCAGCAAGGAAAGTTGTAGCTGGTTTTCACTGCCCCTTGGAACTGCATTCGCTGATAGACAGACATTCGCTTTCTGCAAAAGCTTTCGTAGGTAAAGGGGCAACACTGTGTATTTCTCTCTCGCAGAGCCCGGTTGCCAAATTCGAAAGGTCCAGCGATTGCGCCCACAGGAAAGCTACCAGCACGGAAAGCTGTAGCTGGTTTTCACTGTCTCTTGGAACTACATTCGCTGATAATCAGACATTCGCTTTCTGCAAAACCTTGCCTTGGTAAAGGGGCAACACTGTGTATTTCTCTCTCGTAGAGCCCGGTTGCCAAATTCGAAACGTCCAGCGATTGCGCCCACAGGAAAGCTGCCAGCAAGGTAAGCTGTAGCTGGTTTTCACTGTCCCTTGGAACTACATTCGCTGATAGACAGACATTCGCTTTCTGCAAAAGCTTTCGTTGGTACAGGGGCAACACTGTGTATTTCTCTCTCGCAGATCCCGGTTGCCAAATTCGAAACGTCCAGCGATTGCGCCCACAGGAAAGCTGCCAGCAAGGAAAGCTGTAGCTGGTTTTCACTGTCTCTTGGAACTACATTCGCTGATAGACAGACATTCGCTTTCTACAAAAGCTTGCCTTAGTAAAGGGGCAACACTGTGTATTTCTCTCTCGCAGAGCCTGGTTGCCAAATTCGAAACGTCCAGCGATTGCGCCCACAGGAAAGCTGCCAGCAAGGAAAGCTGTAGCTGGTTTTCACTGTCTCTTGGAACTGCATTCGCTGCTAGACAGACATTCGCTTTCTGCAAAAGCTTGCCGTACTAAAGGGGCAACACTGTGTATTTATCTCTCGCAGAGCCCGGTTGCCAAATTCGAAACGTCCAGCGATTGCGCCCACAGGAAAGCTTCCAGCACAGAAAGCTGTAGCTGGTTTTCACTGTCTCTTGGAACTACATTCGCTGATAGACAGACATTCGCTTTCTGCAAAACATTGCCTTAGTAAAGGGGCAACACTGTGTATTTCTCTCTCGTAGAGCCCGGTTGCCAAATTCGAAACGTCCAGCGATTGCGCCCACAGGGAAGCTGCCAGCAAGGAAAGCTGTAGCTGGTTTTCACTGTCTCTTGGAACTGCATTCGTTGCTAGACAGACATTCGCTTTCTGCAAAACCTTGCCTTATTGAAGGGGCAACACTGTGTATTTCTCTCTCGCAGAGCCCGGTTGCCAAATTCGAAACGTCCAGCGATTGCGCCCACAGGAAAGCTGCCAGCAAGGAAAGCTGTAGCTGGTTTTCACTCCCCCTTGGAACTGCATTCGCTGATAGACAGACATTCCCTTTCTGCAAAACCTTGCCTTCCTAATGGGGCAACACTCTGTATTTCTCTCCCAGAGCCCGGTTGCCAAATTCGAAACGTCCAGCGATTGCGCCCACAGGAAAGCTGCCAGCACGGAAAGCTGTAGCTGGTTTTCACTGCCCCTTGGAACTACATTCGCTGCTAGATAGACATTCACTTTCTACAAAAGCTTTCGTTCGTAAAGGGGCAACACTGTGTATTTCTCTCTCGCAGAGCCCGGCTGCCAAATTCGAAACGTCCAGCGATTGCGCCCACAGGAAAGCTACCAGCACGGAAAGCTGTAGCTGGTTTTCACTGTTTCTTGGAACTACATTCGCTGATAGACAGACATTCGCTTTCTACAAAAGCTTTCATTGGTAAAGGGGCAACACTATGTATATCTCTCTCGTGGAGCGCGGCTGACAAATTCGAAACGTCCAGCGATTGCGCCCACAGGAAAGCTGCCAGCACGGAAATCTCTAGCTGGTTTTCACTGTCTCTTGGAACTACATTCGCTGATAGACAGACATTCGCTTTCTGCAAAACCTTGCCTTCCTAAAGGGGCAACACTGTGTATTTATCTCTCGCAGAGCCCGGTTGCCAAATTCGAAACGTCCAGCGATTGCGCCCACAGGAAAGCTGCCAGCACGGAAAGCTGTAGCTGGTTTTCACTGCCCCTTGGAACTGCATTCGCTGATAGACAGACATTCGCTTTCTGCAAAAGCTTTCGTTGGTAAAGAGGCAACACTGTGTATTTCTCTCTCGCAGAGCCCGGTTGCCAAATTCGAAACGTCCAGCGATTGCGCCCACAGGAAAGCTACCAGCACGGAAAGCTGTAGCTGGTTTTCACTGCCCCTTGGAACTACATTCGCTGATAGACAGACATTCGCTTTCTGCAAAACCTTGCCGTACTAAAGGGGCAACACTGTGTATTTCTCTCTCGCAGAGCCCGGTTGCCAAATTCGAAACGTCCAGCGATTGCGCCCACAGGAAAGCTTCCAGCACAGAAAGCTGTAGCTGGTTTTCACTGTCTCTTGGAACTACATTCGCTGATAGAAAGACATTCGCTTTCTGCAAAACCTTGCCTTAGTAAAGGGGCAACACTGTGTATTTCTCTCTCGTAGAGCCCGGTTGCCAAATTCGAAACGTCCAGCGATTGCGCCCACAGGAAAGCTGCCAGCAAGGAAAGCTGTAGCTGGTTTTCACTGTCTCTTGGAACTGCATTCGCTGATAGACAGACATTCGCTTTCTGCAAAACCTTGCCTTCCTAAAGGGGCAACACTCTGTATTTCTCTCTCGCAGAGCCCGGTTGCCAAATTCGAAACGTCCAGCGATTGCGCCCACAGGAAAGCTGCCAGCACGAAAAGCTGTAGCTGGTTTTCACTGCCCCTTGGAACTGCATTCGCTGCTAGACAGACATTCGCTTTCTGCAAAACCTTGCCTTCGTAAAGGGGCAACACTGTGTATTTCTCTCTCGCAGAGCCCGGTTGCCAAATTCGAAACGTCCAGCGATTGCGCCCACAGGAAAGCTGCCAGCACACAAAGCTGTAGCTGGTTTTCACTGCCCCTTGGAACTGCATTCGCTGATAGACAGACATTCGCTTTCTACAAAAGCTTTCGTTTGTAAAGGGGCAACACTGTGTATTTCTCTCTCGCAGAGCCCGGTTGCCAAATTCGAAACGTCCAGCGATTGCGCCCACAGGAAAGCTGCCAGCAAGGAAAGCTGTAGCTGGTTTTCACTGCCCCTTGGAACTGCATTCGCTGCTAGACAGACATTCGCTTTCTGCAAAAGCTTTCGTAGGTAAAGGGGCAACACTGTGTATTTCTCTCTCGCAGAGCCCGGTTGCCAAATTCGAAACGTCCAGCGATTGCGCCCACAGGAAAGCTGCCAGCACGGAAAGCTGTAGCTGGTTTTCACTGCCCCTTGGAACTGCATTCGCTGCTAGACAGACATTCGCTTTCTGCAAAAGCTTTCGTAGGTAAAGGGGCAACACTGTGTATTTCTCTCTCGCAGAGCCCGGCTGCCAAATTTGAAACGTCCAGCGATTGCGCCCACAGGAAAGCTGCCAGCACGGAAAGCTGTAGCTGGTTTTCACAGTCTCTTGGAACTACTTTCGCTGCTAGACAGACATTCGCTTTCTGCAAAACCTTGTCTTATTGAAGGGGCAACACTGTGTATTTCTCTCTCGCAGAGCCCGGTTGCCAAATTCGAAACGTCCAGCGATTGCGTCCACAGGAAAGCTGCCAGCAAGGAAAGCTGTAGCTGGTTTTCATTGTCTCTTGGAACTACATTCGCTGATAGACAGACATTCGCTTTCTGCAAAAGCTTTCCTTAGTAAAGGGGCAACACTGTGTATTTCTCTCTCGTAGAGCCCGGTTGCCAAATTCGAAACGTCCAGCGATTGCGCCCACAGGAAAGCTGCCAGCAAGGTAAGCTGTAGCTGGTTTTCACTGCCCCTTGGAACTGCATTCGCTGATAGACAGACATTCGCTTTCTGCAAAAGCTTTCGTTGGTAAAGAGGCAACACTGTGTATTTCTCTCTCGCAGAGCCCGGTTGCCAAATTCGAAACGTCCAGCGATTGCGCCCACAGGAAAGCTGCCAGCAAGGAAAGTTGTAGCTGGTTTTCACTGCCCCTTGGAACTACATTCGCTGATAGACAGACATTCGCTTTCTGCAAAACCTTGCCTTGGTAAAGGGGCAACACTGTGTATTTCTCTCTCGTAGAGCCCGGTTGCCAAATTCGAAACGTCCAGCGATTGCGCCCACAGGAAAGCTGCCAGCAAGGAAAGCTGTAGCTGGTTTTCACTGTCTCTTGGAACTGCATTCGCTGCTAGACAGACATTCATTTTCTGCAAAACCTTGCCTTCGTTGGTACAGGGGCAACACTGTGTATTTCTCTCTCGCAGAGCCCGGTTGCCAAATTCGAAACGTCCAGCGATTGCGCCCACAGGAAAGCTGACAGCACAGAAAGCTGTAGCTGGTTTTCACTGCCCCTTGGAACTACATTCGCTGCTAGATAGACATTCACTTTCTACAACAGCTTGCCTTATTGAAGGGGCAACACTGTGTATTTCTCTCTCGCAGAGCCCGGTTGCCAAATTCGAAACGTCCAGCGATTGCGCCCACAGGAAAGCTGCCAGCACAGAAATCTGTAGCTGGTTTTCACTGCCCCTTGGAACTGCATTCGCTGATAGACAGACATTCGCTTTCTGCAAAAGCTTTCGTAGGTAAAGGGGCAACACTGTGTATTTCTCTCTCGCAGAGCCCGGTTGCCAAATTCGAAAGGTCCAGCGATTGCGCCCACAGGAAAGCTACCAGCACGGAAAGCTGTAGCTGGTTTTCACTGTCTCTTGGAACTACATTCGCTGATAATCAGACATTCGCTTTCTGCAAAACCTTGCCTTGGTAAAGGGGCAACACAGTGTATTTCTCTCTCGCAGAGCCCGGTTGCCAAATTCGAAACGTCTAGCGATTGCGCCCACAGGAAAGCTGCCAGCACGGAAAGCTGTAGCTGGTTTTCACTGCCCCTTGGAACTGCATTCGCTGATAGACAGACATTCGCTTTCTGCAAAAGCTTTCTTTGGTAAAGAGGCAAAACTGTGTATTTCTCTCTCGCAGAGCCCGGTTGCCAAATTCGAAACGTCCAGCGATTGCGCCCACAGGAAAGCTGCCAGCAAGGAAAGTTGTAGCTGGTTTTCACTGCCCCTTGGAACTACATTCGCTGATAATCAGACATTCGCTTTCTGCAAAACCTTGCCTTGGTAAAGGGGCAACACTGTGTATTTCTCTCTCGTAGAGCCCGGTTGCCAAATTCGAAACGTCCAGCGATTGCGCCCACAGGAAAGCTTCCAGCACAGAAAGCTGTAGCTGGTTTTCACTGTCTCTTGGAACTACATTCGCTGATAGACAGACATTCGCTTTCTGCAAAACATTGCCTTAGTAAAGGGGCAACACTGTGTATTTCTCTCTCGTAGAGCCCGGTTGCCAAATTCGAAACGTCCAGCGATTGCGCCCACAGGAAAGCTGCCAGCAAGGAAAGCTGTAGCTGGTTTTCACTGCCCCTTGGAACTGCATTCGCTGCTAGACAGACATTCGCTTTCTGCAAAAGCTTTCGTTTGTAAAGGGGCAACACTGTGTATTTCTCTCTCGCAGAGCCCGGTTGCCAAATTCGAAACGTCCAGCGATTGCGCCCACAGGAAAGCTGCCAGCACGGAAAGCTGTAGCTGGTTTTCACTGTTTCTTGGAACTACATTCGCTGATAGACAGACATACGCTTTCTACAAAAGCTTTCATTGGTAAAGGGGCAACACTGTGTATATCTCTCTCGCAGAGCCCGGCTGCCAAATTCGAAACGTCCAGCGATTGCGCCCAGAGGAAAGCTGCCAGCACGGAAATCTCTAGCTGGTTTTCACTGTCTCTTGGAACTACATTCGCTGATAGACAGACATTCGCTTTCTGCAAAACCTTGCCTTATTGAAGGGGCAACACTGTGTATTTCTCTCTCGCAGAGCCCGGTTGCCAAATTCGAAACGTCCAGCGATTGCGCCCACAGGAAAGCTGCCAGCAAGGAAAGCTGTAGCTGGTTTTCACTGTCTCTTGGAACTGCATTCGCTGCTAGACAGACATTCGCTTTCTGCAAAACCTTGCCTTCCTAAAGGGGCAACACTGTGTATTTATCTCTCGCAGAGCCCGGTTGCCAAATTCGAAACGTCCAGCGATTGCGCCCACAGGAAAGCTTCCAGCACAGAAAGCTGTAGCTGGTTTTCACTGCCCCTTGGAACTGCATTCGCTGATAGACAGACATTCCCTTTCTACAAAAGCTTTCGTTTGTAAAGGGGCAACACTGTGTATTTCTCTCTCGCAGAGCCCGGTTGCCAAATTCGAAACGTCCAGCGATTGCGCCCACAGGAAAGCTGCCAGCACAGAAATCTGTAGCTGGTTTTCACTGCCCCTTGGAACTACATTCGCTGATAGACAGACATTCGCTTTCTGCAAAAGCTTTCGTTGGTAAAGAGGCAACACTGTGTATTTCTCTCTCGCAGAGCCCGATTGCCAAATTCGAAACGTCCAGCGATTGCGCCCACAGGAAAGCTGCCAGCAAGGAAAGTTGTAGCTGGTTTTCACTGCCCCTTGGAACTGCATTCGCTGATAGACAGACATTCGCTTTCTGCAAAAGCTTTCTTTGGTAAAGAGGCAAAACTGTGTATTTCTCTCTCGCAGAGCCCGGTTGCCAAATTCGAAACGTCCAGCGATTGCGCCCACAGGAAAGCTGCCAGCACAGAAAGCTGTAGCTGGTTTTCACTGCCCCTTGGAACTACATTCGCTGATAATCAGACATTCGCTTTCTGCAAAACCTTGCCTTGGTAAAGGGGCAACACTGTGTATTTCTCTCTCGTAGAGCCCGGTTGCCAAATTCGAAACGTCCAGCGATTGCGCCCACAGGAAAGCTTCCAGCACAGAAAGCTGTAGCTGGTTTTCACTGTCTCTTGGAACTACATTCGCTGATAGACAGACATTCGCTTTCTGCAAAACATTGCCTTAGTAAAGGGGCAACACTGTTTATTTCTCTCTCGTAGAGCCCGGTTGCCAAATTCGAAACGTCCAGCGATTGCGCCCACAGGAAAGCTGCCAGCAAGGAAAGCTGTAGCTGGTTTTCACTGCCCCTTGGAACTGCATTCGCTGCTAGACAGACATTCGCTTTCTGCAAAAGCTTTCGTTTGTAAAGGGGCAACACTGTGTATTTCTCTCTCGCAGAGCCCGGTTGCCAAATTCGAAACGTCCAGCGATTGCGCCCACAGGAAAGCTGCCAGCACGGAAAGCTGTAGCTGGTTTTCACTGTTTCTTGGAACTACATTCGCTGATAGACAGACATACGCTTTCTACAAAAGCTTTCATTGGTAAAGGGGCAACACTGTGTATATCTCTCTCGCAGAGCCCGGCTGCCAAATTCGAAACGTCCAGCGATTGCGCCCAGAGGAAAGCTGCCAGCAAGGAAAGCTGTAGCTGGTTTTCACTGTCTCTTGGAACTACATTCGCTGATAGACAGACATTCGCTTTCTGCAAAACCTTGCCTTATTGAAGGGGCAACACTGTGTATTTCTCTCTCGCAGAGCCCGGTTGCCAAATTCGAAACGTCCAGCTATTGCGCCCACAGGAAAGCTGCCAGCACGGAAAGCTGTAGCTGGTTTTCACTGCCCCTTGGAACTACATTCGCTGATAGACAGACATTCGCTTTCTGCAAAACCTTGCCTTAGTAAAGGGGCAACACTGTGTATTTCTCTCTCGTAGAGCCCGGTTGCCAAATACGAAACGTCCAGCGGTTGCGCCCAGAGGAAAGCTGCCAGCAAGGAAAGCTGTAGCTGGTTTTCACTGTCTCTTGGAACTACATTCGCTGATAGACAGACATTCGCTTTCTGCAAAACCTTGCCTTATTGAAGGGGCAACACTGTGTATTTCTCTCTCGCAGAGCCCGGTTGCCAAATTCGAAACGTCCAGCGATTGCACCCACAGGAAAGCTGCCAGCAAGGAAAGCTGTAGCTGGTTTTCATTGTCTCTTGGAACTACATTCGCTGATAGACAGACATTCGCTTTCTGCAAAACCTTGCCTTAGTAAAGGGGCAACACTGTGTATTTCTCTCTCGTAGAGCCCGGTTGCCAAATTCGAAACGTCCAGCGATTGCGCCCACAGGAAAGCTGCCAGCACGGAAAGCTGTAGCTGGTTTTCACTGCCCCTTGGAACTACATTCGCTGATAGACAGACATTCGCTTTCTGCAAAAGCTTTCGTTGGTACAGGGGCAACACTGTGTATTTCTCTCTCGCAGAGCCCGGTTGCCAAATTCGAAACGTCCAGCGATTGCGCCCACAGGAAAGCTGCCAGCAAGGAAAGCTGTAGCTGGTTTTCACTGCCCCTTGGAACTGCATTCGCTGATAGACATACATTCGCTTTCTGCAAAAGCTTTCGTAGGTAAAGGGGCAACACTGTGTATTTCTCTCTCGCAGAGACCGGTTGCCAAATTCGAAACGTCCAGCGATTGCGCCCACAGGAAAGCTTCCAGCACAGAAAGCTGTAGCTGGTTTTCACTGTCTCTTGGAACTGCATTCGCTGCTAGACAGACATTCGCTTTCTGCAAAACCTTGCCTTCCTAAAGGGGCAACACTGTGTATTTATCTCTCACAGAGCCCGGTTGCCAAATTCGAAACGTCCAGCGATTGCGCCCACAGGAAAGCTGCCAGCACAGAAATCTGTCGCTGGTTTTCACTGCCCCTTGGAACTACATTCGCTGCTAGATAGACATTCACTTTCTACAACAGCTTTCGTTCGTAAAGGGGCAACACTGTGTATTTCTCTCTCGCAGAGCCCGGTTGCCAAATTCGAAACGTCCAGCGATTGCGCCCACAGGAAAGCTTCCAGCACAGAAAGCTGTAGCTGGTTTTCACTGTCTCTTGGAACTACATTCGCTGATAGACAGACATTCGCTTTCTGCAAAACATTGCCTTAGTAAAGGGGCAACACTGTGTATTTCTCTCTCGCAGAGCCCGGTTGCCAAATTCGAAACGTCCAGCGATTGCGCCCACAGGAAAGCTGCCAGCAAGGAAAGCTGTAGCTGGTTTTCACTGCCCCTTGGAACTGCATTCGCTGCTAGACAGACATTCGCTTTCTGCAAAAGCTTTCGTAGGTAAAGGGGCAACACTGTGTATTTCTCTCTCGCAGAGCCCGGTTGCCAAATTCGAAACGTCCAGCGATTGCGCCCACAGGAAAGCTGCCAGCACGGAAAGCTGTAGCTGGTTTTCACTGTTTCTTGGAACTACATTCGCTGATAGACAGACATACGCTTTCTACAAAAGCTTTCATTGGTAAAGGGGCAACACTGTGTATATCTCTCTCGCAGAGCCCGGCTGCCAAATTCGAAACGTCCAGCGATTGCGCCCAGAGGAAAGCTGCCAGCACGGAAATCTCTAGCTGGTTTTCACTGTCTCTTGGAACTACATTCGCTGATAGACAGACATTCGCTTTCTGCAAAACCTTGCCTTATTGAAGGGGCAACACTGTGTATTTCTCTCTCGCAGAGCCCGGTTGCCAAATTCGAAACGTCCAGCGATTGCGCCCACAGGAAAGCTGCCGGCACGGAAAGCTGTAGCTGGTTTTCACTGCCCCTTGGAACTACATTCGCTGATAGACAGACATTCGCTTTCTGCAAAACCTTGCCTTAGTAAAGGTGCAACACTGTGTATTTCTCTCTCGTAGAGCCCGGTTGCCAAATTCGAAACGTCCAGCGGTTGCGCCCACAGGAAAGCTGCCAGCAAGGAAAGCTGTAGCTGGTTTTCACTGTCTCTTGGAACTACACTGGCTGATAGACAGACATTCGCTTTCTACAAAAGCTTGCCTTAGTAAAGGGGCAACACTGTGTATTTCTCTCTCGCAGAGCCCGGTTGCCAAATTCGAAACGTCCAGCGATTGCGCCCAAAGGAAAGCTGCCAGCAAGGAAAGCTGTAGCTGGTTTACACTGCCCCTTGGAACTGCATTCGCTGCTAGACAGACATTCGCTTTCTGCAAAACCTTGCCTTCGTAAAGGGGCAACACAGTGTATTTCTCTCTCGCAGAGCCCGGTTGCCAAATTCGAAACGTCCAGCGATTGCGCCCACAGGAAAGCTGCCAGCACGGAAAGCTGTAGCTGGTTTTCACTGTTTCTTGGAACTACATTCGCTGATAGACAGACATTCGCTTTCTACAGAAGCTTTCATTGGTAAAGGGGCAACACTGTGTATTTCTCTCTCGCAGAGCCCGGTTGCCAAATTCGAAACGTCCAGCGATTGCGCCCACAGGAAAGCTGCCAGCAAGGAAAGCTGTAGCTGGTTTTCACTGCCCCTTGGAACTGCATTCGCTGCTAGACAGACATTCGCTTTCTGCAAAACCTTGCCTTCGTAAAGGGGCAACACAGTGTATTTCTCTCTCGCAGAGCCCGGTTGCCAAATTCGAAACGTCCAGCGATTGCGCCCACAGGAAAGCTTCCAGCACAGAAAGCTGTAGCTGGTTTTCACTGCCCCTTGGAACTGCATTTGCTGATAGACAGACATTCGCTTTCTACAAAAGCTTTCGTTTGTAAAGGGGCAACACTGTGTATTTCTCTCTCGCAGAGCCCGGTTGCCAATTTCGAAAGGTCCAGCGATTGCGCCCACAGGAAAGCAGCCAGCACAGAAATCTGTAGCTGGTTTTCACTGCCCCTTGGAACTGCATTCGCTGCTAGACAGACATTCGCTTTCTGCAAAAGCTTTCGTAGGTAAAGGGGCAACACTGTGTATTTCTCTCTCGCAGAGCCCGGTTGCCAAATTCGAAACGTCCAGCGATTGCGCCCACAGGAAAGCTGCCAGCAAGGAAAGCTGTAGCTGGTTTTCACTGTCTCTTGGAACTGCATTCGCTGATAGACAGACATTCGCTTTCTACAAAAGCTTGCCTTAGTAAAGGGGCAACACTCTGTATTTCTCTCTCGCAGAGCCCGGTTGCCAAATTCGAAACGTCCAGCGATTGCGCCCACAGGAGAGCTGCCAGCAAGGAAAGTTGTAGCTGGTTTTCACTGCCCCTTGGAACTGCATTCGCTGATAGACAGACATTCGCTTTCTGCAAAAGCTTTCGTAGGTAAAGGGGCAACACTGTGTATTTCTCTCTCGCAGAGCCCGGTTGCCAAATTCGAAAGGTCCAGCGCTTGCGCCCACAGGAAAGCTACCAGCACGGAAAGCTGTAGCTGGTTTTCACTGTCTCTTGGAACTACATTCGCTGATAATCAGACATTCGCTTTCTGCAAAACCTTGCCTTGGTAAAGGGGCAACACTGTGTATTTCTCTCTCGTAGAGCCCGGTTGCCAAATTCGAAACGTCCAGCGATTGCGCCCACAGGAAAGCTGCCAGCAAGGTAAGCTGTAGCTGGTTTTCACTGTCCCTTGGAACTACATTCGCTGATAGACAGACATTCGCTTTCTGCAAAAGCTTTCGTTGGTACAGGGGCAACACTGTGTATTTCTCTCTCGCAGATCCCGGTTGCCAAATTCGAAACGTCCAGCGATTGCGCCCACAGGAAAGCTGCCAGCAAGGAAAGCTGTAGCTGGTTTTCACTGTCTCTTGGAACTACATTCGCTGCTAGACAGACATTCGCTTTCTGCAAAAGCTTGCCGTACTAAAGGGGCAACACTGTGTATTTCTCTCTCGCAGAGCCCGGTTGCCAAATTCGAAACGTCCAGCGATTGCGCCCACAGGAAAGCTTCCAGCACAGAAAGCTGTAGCTGGTTTTCACTGTCTCTTGGAACTACATTCGCTGATAGACAGACATTCGCTTTCTGCAAAACATTGCCTTAGTAAAGGGGCAACACTGTGTATTTCTCTCTCGTAGAGCCCGGTTGCCAAATTCGAAACGTCCATCGATTGCGCCCACAGGGAAGCTGCCAGCAAGGAAAGCTGTAGCTGGTTTTCACTGTCTCTTGGAACTGCATTCGTTGCTAGACAGACATTCGCTTTCTGCAAAACCTTGCCTTATTGAAGGGGCAACACTGTGTATTTCTCTCTCGCAGAGCCCGGTTGCCAAATTCGAAACGTCCAGCGATTGCGCCCACAGGAAAGCTGCCAGCAAGGAAAGCTGTAGCTGGTTTTCACTCCCCCTTGGAACTGCATTCGCTGCTAGACAGACATTCGCTTTCTGCAAAACCTTGCCTTCCTAATGGGGCAACACTCTGTATTTCTCTCCCAGAGCCCGGTTGCCAAATTCGAAACGTCCAGCGATTGCGCCCACAGGAAAGCTGCCAGCACGGAAAGCTGTAGCTGGTTTTCACTGCCCCTTGGAACTACATTCGCTGCTAGATAGACATTCACTTTCTACAAAAGCTTTCGTTCGTAAAGGGGCAACACTGTGTATTTCTCTCTCGCAGAGCCCGGCTGCCAAATTCGAAACGTCCAGCGATTGCGCCCACAGGAAAGCTACCAGCACGGAAAGCTGTAGCTGGTTTTCACTGTTTCTTGGAACTACATTCGCTGATAGACAGACATTCGCTTTCTACAAAAGCTTTCATTGGTAAAGGGGCAACACTATGTATATCTCTCTCGTGGAGCGCGGCTGACAAATTCGAAACGTCCAGCGATTGCGCCCACAGGAAAGCTGCCAGCACGGAAATCTCTAGCTGGTTTTCACTGTCTCTTGGAACTACATTCGCTGATAGACAGACATTCGCTTTCTGCAAAACCTTGCCTTCCTAAAGGGGCAACACTGTGTATTTATCTCTCGCAGAGCCCGGTTGCCAAATTCGAAATGTCCAGCGATTGCGCCCACAGGAAAGCTGCCAGCACGTAAAGCTGTAGCTGGTTTTCACTGCCCCTTGGAACTGCATTCGCTGATAGACAGACATTCGCTTTCTGCAAAAGCTTTCGTTGGTAAAGAGGCAACACTGTGTATTTCTCTCTCGCAGAGCCCGGTTGCCAAATACGAAACGTCCAGCGATTGCGCCCACAGGAAAGCTACCAGCACGGAAAGCTGTAGCTGGTTTTCACTGCCCCTTGGAACTACATTCGCTGATAGACAGACATTCGCTTTCTGCAAAACCTTGCCGTACTAAAGGGGCAACACTGTGTATTTCTCTCTCGCAGAGCCCGGTTGCCAAATTCGAAACGTCCAGCGATTGCGCCCACAGGAAAGCTTCCAGCACAGAAAGCTGTAGCTGGTTTTCACTGTCTCTTGGAACTACATTCGCTGATAGACAGACATTCGCTTTCTGCAAAACCTTGCCTTAGTAAAGGGGCAACACTGTGTATTTCTCTCTCGTAGAGCCCGGTTGCCAAATTCGAAACGTCCAGCGATTGCGCCCACAGGAAAGCTGCCAGCAAGGAAAGCTGTAGCTGGTTTTCACTGTCTCTTGGAACTGCATTCGTTGCTAGACAGACATTCGCTTTCTGCAAAACCTTGCCTTCCTAAAGGGGCAACACTCTGTATTTCTCTCTCGCAGAGCCCGGTTGCCAAATTCGAAACGTCCAGCGATTGCGCCCACAGGAAAGCTGCCAGCACGGAAAGCTGTAGCTGGTTTTCACTGCCCCTTGGAACTGCATTCGCTGCTAGACAGACATTCGCTTTCTGCAAAACCTTGCCTTCGTAAAGGGGCAACACTCTGTATTTCTCTCTCGCAGAGCCCGGTTGCCAAATTCGAAACGTCCAGCGATTGCGCCCACAGGAAAGCTGCCAGCACACAAAGCTGTAGCTGGTTTTCACTGCCCCTTGGAACTGCATTCGCTGATAGACAGACATTCGCTTTCTACAAAAGCTTTCGTTTGTAAAGGGGCAACACTGTGTATTTCTCTCTCGCAGAGCCCGGTTGCCAAATTCGAAACGTCCAGCGATTGCGCCCACAGGAAAGCTGCCAGCAAGGAAAGCTGTAGCTGGTTTTCACTGCCCCTTGGAACTGCATTCGCTGCTAGACAGACATTCGCTTTCTGCAAAAGCTTTCGTAGGTAAAGGGGCAACACTGTGTATTTCTCTCTCGCAGAGCCCGGTTGCCAAATTCGAAACGTCCAGCGATTGCGCCCACAGGAAAGCTGCCAGCACGGAAAGCTGTAGCTGGTTTTCACTGCCCCTTGGAACTGCATTCGCTGCTAGACAGACATTCGCTTTCTGCAAAAGCTTTCGTAGGTAAAGGGGCAACACTGTGTATTTCTCTCTCGCAGAGCCCGGCTGCCAAATTTGAAACGTCCAGCGATTGCGCCCACAGGAAAGCTGCCAGCACGGAAAGCTGTAGCTGGTTTTCACAGTCTCTTGGAACTACTTTCGCTGCTAGACAGACATTCGCTTTCTGCAAAACCTTGTCTTATTGAAGGGGCAACACTGTGTATTTCTCTCTCGCAGAGCCCGGTTGCCAAATTCGAAAGGTCCAGCGATTGCGCCCACAGGAAAGCTACCAGCACGGAAAGCTGTAGCTGGTTTTCACTGTCTCTTGGAACTACATTCGCTGATAATCAGACATTCGCTTTCTGCAAAACCTTGCCTTGGTAAAGGGGCAACACTGTGTATTTCTCTCTCGTAGAGCCCGGTTGCCAAATTCGAAACGTCCAGCGATTGCGCCCACAGGAAAGCTGCCAGCAAGGTAAGCTGTAGCTGGTTTTCACTGTCCCTTGGAACTACATTCGCTGATAGACAGACATTCGCTTTCTGCAAAAGCTTTCGTTGGTACAGGGGCAACACTGTGTATTTCTCTCTCGCAGATCCCGGTTGCCAAATTCGAAACGTCCAGCGATTGCGCCCACAGGAAAGCTGCCAGCAAGGAAAGCTGTAGCTGGTTTTCACTGTCTCTTGGAACTACATTCGCTGATAGACAGACATTCGCTTTCTACAAAAGCTTGCCTTAGTAAAGGGGCAACACTGTGTATTTCTCTCTCGCAGAGCCTGGTTGCCAAATTCGAAACGTCCAGCGATTGCGCCCACAGGAAAGCTGCCAGCAAGGAAAGCTGTAGCTGGTTTTCACTGTCTCTTGGAACTGCATTCGCTGCTAGACAGACATTCGCTTTCTGCAAAAGCTTGCCGTACTAAAGGGGCAACACTGTGTATTTCTCTCTCGCAGAGCCCGGTTGCCAAATTCGAAACGTCCAGCGATTGCGCCCACAGGAAAGCTTCCAGCACAGAAAGCTGTAGCTGGTTTTCACTGTCTCTTGGAACTACATTCGCTGATAGACAGACATTCGCTTTCTGCAAAACATTGCCTTAGTAAAGGGGCAACACTGTGTATTTCTCTCTCGTAGAGCCCGGTTGCCAAATTCGAAACGTCCATCGATTGCGCCCACAGGGAAGCTGCCAGCAAGGAAAGCTGTAGCTGGTTTTCACTGTCTCTTGGAACTGCATTCGTTGCTAGACAGACATTCGCTTTCTGCAAAACCTTGCCTTATTGAAGGGGCAACACTGTGTATTTCTCTCTCGCAGAGCCCGGTTGCCAAATTCGAAACGTCCAGCGATTGCGCCCACAGGAAAGCTGCCAGCAAGGAAAGCTGTAGCTGGTTTTCACTCCCCCTTGGAACTGCATTCGCTGCTAGACAGACATTCGCTTTCTGCAAAACCTTGCCTTCCTAATGGGGCAACACTCTGTATTTCTCTCCCAGAGCCCGGTTGCCAAATTCGAAACGTCCAGCGATTGCGCCCACAGGAAAGCTGCCAGCACGGAAAGCTGTAGCTGGTTTTCACTGCCCCTTGGAACTACATTCGCTGCTAGATAGACATTCACTTTCTACAAAAGCTTTCGTTCGTAAAGGGGCAACACTGTGTATTTCTCTCTCGCAGAGCCCGGCTGCCAAATTCGAAACGTCCAGCGATTGCGCCCACAGGAAAGCTACCAGCACGGAAAGCTGTAGCTGGTTTTCACTGTTTCTTGGAACTACATTCGCTGATAGACAGACATTCGCTTTCTACAAAAGCTTTCATTGGTAAAGGGGCAACACTATGTATATCTCTCTCGTGGAGCGCGGCTGACAAATTCGAAACGTCCAGCGATTGCGCCCACAGGAAAGCTGCCAGCACGGAAATCTCTAGCTGGTTTTCACTGTCTCTTGGAACTACATTCGCTGATAGACAGACATTCGCTTTCTGCAAAACCTTGCCTTCCTAAAGGGGCAACACTGTGTATTTATCTCTCGCAGAGCCCGGTTGCCAAATTCGAAACGTCCAGCGATTGCGCCCACAGGAAAGCTGCCAGCACGGAAAGCTGTAGCTGGTTTTCACTGCCCCTTGGAACTGCATTCGCTGATAGACAGACATTCGCTTTCTGCAAAAGCTTTCGTTGGTAAAGAGGCAACACTGTGTATTTCTCTCTCGCAGAGCCCGGTTGCCAAATACGAAACGTCCAGCGATTGCGCCCACAGGAAAGCTACCAGCACGGAAAGCTGTAGCTGGTTTTCACTGCCCCTTGGAACTACATTCGCTGATAGACAGACATTCGCTTTCTGCAAAACCTTGCCGTACTAAAGGGGCAACACTGTGTATTTCTCTCTCGCAGAGCCCGGTTGCCAAATTCGAAACGTCCAGCGATTGCGCCCACAGGAAAGCTTCCAGCACAGAAAGCTGTAGCTGGTTTTCACTGTCTCTTGGAACTACATTCGCTGATAGACAGACATTCGCTTTCTGCAAAACCTTGCCTTAGTAAAGGGGCAACACTGTGTATTTCTCTCTCGCAGAGCCCGGTTGCCAAATTCGAAACGTCCAGCGATTGCGCCCACAGGAAAGCTGCCAGCACGGAAAGCTGTAGCTGGTTTTCACTGCCCCTTGGAACTGCATTCGCTGCTAGACAGACATTCGCTTTCTGCAAAACCTTGCCTTCGTAAAGGGGCAACACTGTGTATTTCTCTCTCGCAGAGCCCGGTTGCCAAATTCGAAACGTCCAGCGATTGCGCCCACAGGAAAGCTGCCAGCACACAAAGCTGTAGCTGGTTTTCACTGCCCCTTGGAACTGCATTCGCTGATAGACAGACATTCGCTTTCTACAAAAGCTTTCGTTTGTAAAGGGGCAACACTGTGTATTTCTCTCTCGCAGAGCCCGGTTGCCAAATTCGAAACGTCCAGCGATTGCGCCCACAGGAAAGCTGCCAGCAAGGAAAGCTGTTGCTGGTTTTCACTGCCCCTTGGAACTGCATTCGCTGCTAGACAGACATTCGCTTTCTGCAAAAGCTTTCGTAGGTAAAGGGGCAACACTGTGTATTTCTCTCTCGCAGAGCCCGGTTGCCAAATTCGAAACGTCCAGCGATTGCGCCCACAGGAAAGCTGCCAGCACGGAAAGCTGTAGCTGGTTTTCACTGCCCCTTGGAACTGCATTCGCTGCTAGACAGACATTCGCTTTCTGCAAAAGCTTTCGTAGGTAAAGGGGCAACACTGTGTATTTCTCTCTCGCAGAGCCCGGCTGCCAAATTTGAAACGTCCAGCGATTGCGCCCACAGGAAAGCTGCCAGCACGGAAAGCTGTAGCTGGTTTTCACAGTCTCTTGGAACTACTTTCGCTGCTAGACAGACATTCGCTTTCTGCAAAACCTTGTCTTATTGAAGGGGCAACACTGTGTATTTCTCTCTCGCAGAGCCCGGTTGCCAAATTCGAAACGTCCAGCGATTGCGTCCACAGGAAAGCTGCCAGCAAGGAAAGCTGTAGCTGGTTTTCATTGTCTCTTGGAACTACATTCGCTGATAGACAGACATTCGCTTTCTGCAAAAGCTTTCCTTAGTAAAGGGGCAACACTGTGTATATCTCTCTCGTAGAGCCCGGTTGCCAAATTCGAAACGTCCAGCGATTGCGCCCACAGGAAAGCTGCCAGCAAGGTAAGCTGTAGCTGGTTTTCACTGCCCCTTGGAACTGCATTCGCTGATAGACAGACATTCGCTTTCTGCAAAAGCTTTCGTTGGTAAAGAGGCAACACTGTGTATTTCTCTCTCGCAGAGCCCGGTTGCCAAATTCGAAACGTCCAGCGATTGCGCCCACAGGAAAGCTGCCAGCAAGGAAAGTTGTAGCTGGTTTTCACTGCCCCTTGGAACTACATTCGCTGATAATCAGACATTCGCTTTCTGCAAAACCTTGCCTTGGTAAAGGGGCAACACTGTGTATTTCTCTCTCGTAGAGCCCGGTTGCCAAATTCGAAACGTCCAGCGATTGCGCCCACAGGAAAGCTGCCAGCAAGGAAAGCTGTAGCTGGTTTTCACTGTCTCTTGGAACTGCATTCGCTGCTAGACAGACATTCGTTTTCTGCAAAACCTTGCCTTCGTAGGTAAAGGGGCAACACTGTGTATTTCTCTCTCGCAGAGCCCGGTTGCCAAATTCGAAACGTCCAGCGAT
Organism: Mycteria americana; assembly: GCF_035582795.1. Lineage (NCBI taxonomy): Eukaryota > Metazoa > Chordata > Aves > Ciconiiformes > Ciconiidae > Mycteria > Mycteria americana. The sequence continues at coordinate 23,837,267 of NC_134369.1, read as the reverse complement.
TGCGCCCACAGGAAAGCTGACAGCACAGAAAGCTGTAGCTGGTTTTCACTGCCCCTTGGAACTACATTCGCTGCTAGATAGACATTCACTTTCTACAACAGCTTGCCTTCGTAAAGGGGCAACACTGTGTATTTCTCTCTCGCAGAGCCCGGTTGCCAAATTCGAAACGTCCAGCGATTGCGCCCACAGGAAAGCTGCCAGCAAGGAAAGTTGTAGCTGGTTTTCACTGCCCCTTGGAACTGCATTCGCTGATAGACAGACATTCGCTTTCTGCAAAAGCTTTCTTTGGTAAAGAGGCAAAACTGTGTATTTCTCTCTCGCAGAGCCCGGTTGCCAAATTCGAAACGTCCAGCTATTGCGCCCACAGGAAAGCTGCCAGCAAGGAAAGTTGTAGCTGGTTTTCACTGCCCCTTGCAACTACATTCGCTGATAATCAGACATTCGCTTTCTGCAAAACCTTGCCTTGGTAAAGGGGCAACACTGTGTATTTCTCTCTCGCAGAGCCCGGTTGCCAAATTCGAAACGTCCAGCGATTGCGCCCACAGGAAAGCTGCCAGCACAGAAAGCTGTAGCTGGTTTTCACTGTCTCTTGGAACTACATTCGCTGATAGACAGACATTCGCTTTCTGCAAAACCTTGCCTTAGTAAAGGGGCAACACTGTATTTCTCTCTCGTAGAGCCCGGTTGCCAAATTCGAAACGTCCAGCGATTGCGCCCACAGGAAAGCTGCCAGCAAGGAAAGCTGTAGCTGGTTTTCACTGCCCCTTGGAACTGCATTCGCTGCTAGACAGACATTCGCTTTCTGCAAAAGCTTTCGTAGGTAAAGGGGCAACACTGTGTATTTCTCTCTCGCAGAGCCCGGTTGCCAAATTCGAAACGTCCAGCGATTGCGCCCACAGGAAAGCTGCCAGCACGGAAAGCTGTAGCTGGTTTTCACTGTTTCTTGGAACTACATTCGCTGATAGACAGACATACGCTTTCTACAAAAGCTTTCATTGGTAAAGGGGCAACACTGTGTATATCTCTCTCGCAGAGCCCGGCTGCCAAATTTGAAACGTCCAGCGATTGCGCCCAGAGGAAAGCTGCCAGCACGGAAATCTCTAGCTGGTTTTCACTGTCTCTTGGAACTACATTCGCTGATAGACAGACATTCGCTTTCTGCAAAACCTTGCCTTATTGAAGGGGCAACACTGTGTATTTCTCTCTCGCAGAGCCCGGTTGCCAAATTCGAAACGTCCAGCTATTGCGCCCACAGGAAAGCTGCCAGCACGGAAAGCTGTAGCTGGTTTTCACTGTCTCTTGGAACTACATTCGCTGATAGACAGACATTCGCTTTCTGCAAAACCTTGCCTTAGTAAAGGGGCAACACTGTGTATTTCTCTCTCGTAGAGCCCGGTTGCCAAATTCGAAACGTCCAGCGGTTGCGCCCACAGGAAAGCTGCCAGCAAGGAAAGCTGTAGCTGGTTTTCACTGTCTCTTGGAACTACATTCGCTGATAGACAGACATTCGCTTTCTGCAAAACCTTGCCTTATTGAAGGGGCAACACTGTGTATTTCTCTCTCGCAGAGCCCGGTTGCCAAATTCGAAACGTCCAGCGATTGCGCCCACAGGAAAGCTGCCAGCAAGGAAAGCTGTAGCTGGTTTTCATTGTCTCTTGGAACTACATTCGCTGATAGACAGACATTCGCTTTCTGCAAAACCTTGCCTTAGTAAAGGGGCAACACTGTGTATTTCTCTCTCGTAGAGCCCGGTTGCCAAATTCGAAACGTCCAGTGGTTGCGCCCACAGGAAAGCTGCCAGCAAGGAAAGCTGTAGCTGGTTTTCACTGTCTCTTGGAACTACATTGGCTGATAGACAGACATTCGCTTTCTACAAAAGCTTGCCTTAGTAAAGGGGCAACACTGTGTATTTCTCTCTCGCAGAGCCCGGTTGCCAAATTCGAAACGTCCAGCGATTGCGCCCACAGGAAAGCTGCCAGCAAGGAAAGCTGTAGCTGGTTTTCATTGTCTCTTGGAACTACATTCGCTGCTAGACAGACATTCGCTTTCTGCAAAAGCTTTCGTTGGTACAGGGGCAAGACTGTGTATTTCTCTCTCGCAGAGCCCGGTTGCCAAATTCGAAACGTCCAGCGATTGCGCCCACAGGAAAGATGCCAGCAAGGAAAGCTGTAGCTGGTTTTCACTGCCCCTTGGAACTGCATTCGCTGATAGACAGACATTCGCATTCTACAAAAGCTTTCGTTTGTAAAGGGGCAACACTGTGTATTTCTCTCTCGCAGAGCCCGGTTGCCAAATTCGAAACGTCAAGCGATTGCGCCCACAGGAAAGCTGCCAGCACAGAAATCTGTCGCTGGTTTTCACTGCCCCTTGGAACTACATTCGCTGATAGACAGACATTCGCTTTCTGCAAAAGCTTTCGTTGGTACAGGGGCAACACTGTGTATTTCTCTCTCGCAGAGCCCGGTTGCCAAATTCGAAACGTCCAGCGATTGCGCCCACAGGAAAGCTGCCAGCAAGGAAATCTGTAGCTGGTTTTCACTGCCCCTTGGAACTGCATTCGCTGATAGACAGACATTCGCTTTCTGCAAAAGCTTTCGTAGGTAAAGGGGCAACACTGTGTATTTATCTCTCGCAGAGCCCGGTTGCCAAATTCGAAACGTCCAGCGATTGCGCCCAGAGGAAAGCTGCCAGCACGGAAATCTCTAGCTGGTTTTCACTGTTTCTTGGAACTACATTCGCTGATAGACAGACATTCGCTTTCTACAAAAGCTTTCGTTTGTAAAGGGGCAACACTGTGTATTTCTCTCTCGCAGAGCCCGGTTGCCAAATTCGAAACGTCCAGCGATTGCGCCCACAGGAAAGCTGCCAGCACAGAAATCTGTCGCTGGTTTTCACTGCCCCTTGGAACTACATTCGCTGCTAGATAGACATTCACTTTCTACAACAGCTTTCGTTCGTAAAGGGGCAACACTGTGTATTTCTCTCTCGCAGAGCCCGGTTGCCAAATTCGAAACGTCCAGCGATTGCGCCCACAGGAAAGCTTCCAGCACAGAAAGCTGTAGCTGGTTTTCACTGTTTCTTGGAACTACATTCGCTGCTAGACAGACATTCGCTTTCTACAAAAGCTTTCATTGGTAAAGGGGCAACACTGTGTATATCCCTCTCGCGGAGCCCGGCTGCCAAATTCGAAACGTCCAGCGATTGCGCCCACAGGAAAGCTGCCAGCAAGGAAAGCTGTAGCTGGTTTTCACTGCCCCTTGGAACTGCATTCGCTGCTAGACAGACATTCGCTTTCTGCAAAACCTTGCCTTCGTAAAGGGGCAACACAGTGTATTTCTCTCTCGCAGAGCCCGGTTGCCAAATTCGAAACGTCCAGCGATTGCGCCCAGAGGAAAGCTGCCAGCACGGAAATCTCTAGCTCGGTTTCACTGTCTCTTGGAACTACATTCGCTGATAGACAGACATTCGCTTTCTGCAAAACCTTGCCTTCGTAAAGGGGCAACACTGTGTATTTCTCTCTCGCAGAGCCCGGTTGCCAAATTCGAAACATCCAGCGATTGCGCCCACAGGAAAGCTTCCAGCACAGAAAGCTGTAGCTGGTTTTCACTGCCCCTTGGAACTGCATTCGCTGATAGACAGACATTCGCTTTCTACAAAAGCTTTCGTTTGTAAAGGGGCAACACTGTGTATTTCTCTCTCGCAGAGCCCGGTTGCCAATTTCGAAAGGTCCAGCGATTGCGCCCACAGGAAAGCAGACAGCACAGAAATCTGTAGCTGGTGTTCACTGCCCCTTGGAACTGCATTCGCTGCTAGACAGACATTCGCTTTCTGCAAAAGCTTTCGTAGGTAAAGGGGCAACACTGTGTATTTCTCTCTCGCAGAGCCCGGTTGCCAAATTCGAAACGTCCAGCGATTGCGCCCACAGGAAAGCTGCCAGCAAGGAAAGCTGTAGCTGGTTTTCACTGTCTCTTGGAACTGCATTCGCTGATAGACAGACATTCGCTTTCTACAAAAGCTTGCCTTAGTAAAGGGGCAACACTCTGTATTTCTCTCTCGCAGAGCCCGGTTGCCAAATTCGAAACGTCCAGCGATTGCGCCCACAGGAGAGCTGCCAGCACGGAAAGCTGTAGCTGGTTTTCACTGCCCCTTGGAACTACATTCGCTGATAGACAGACATTCGCTTTCTGCAAAAGCTTTCGTTGGTACAGGGGCAACACTGTGTATTTCTCTCTCGCAGAGCCCAGTTGCCAAATACGAAACGTCCAGCGATTGCGCCCACAGGAAAGCTACCAGCACGGAAAGCTGTAGCTGGTTTTCACTGTTTCTTGGAACTACATTCGCTGATAGACAGACATTCGCTTTCTGCAAAACCTTGCCTTCGTAAAGGGGCAACACTGTGTATTTCTCTCTCGCAGAGCCCGGTTGCCAAATTCGAAACGTCCAGCGATTGCGCCCACAGGAAAGCTTCCAGCACAGAAAGCTGTAGCTGGTTTTCACTGTCTCTTGGAACTATATTCGCTGATAGACAGACATTTGCTTTCTGCAAAACATTGCCTTAGTAAAGGGGCAACACTTTGTATTTCTCTCTCGTAGAGCCCGGTTGCCAAATTCGAAACGTCCAGCAATTGCGCCCACAGGAAAGCTGCCAGCAAGGAAAGCTGTAGCTGGTTTTCACTGTCTCTTGGAACTGCATTCGCTGATAGACAGACATTCGCTTTCTGCAAAACCTTGCCTTATTGAAGGGGCAACACTGTGTATTTCTCTCTCGCAGAGCCCGGTTGCCAAATTCGAAAGGTCCAGCGATTGCGCCCACAGGAAAGCTGCCAGCAAGGAAAGCTGTAGCTGGTTTTCACTGCCCCTTGGAACTGCATTCGCTGCTAGACAGACATTCGCTTTCTGCAAAACCTTGCCTTCGTAAAGGGGCAACACTGTGTATTTCTCTCTCGCAGAGCCCGGTTGCCAAATTCGAAACGTCCAGCGATTGCGCCCACAGGAAAGCTGCCAGCAAGGAAAGCTGTAGCTGGTTTTCACTGCCCCTTGGAACTGCATTCGCTGCTAGACAGACATTCGCTTTCTACAAAAGCTTTCGTTTGTAAAGGGGCAACACTGTGTATTTCTCTCTCGCAGAGCCCAGTTGCCAATTTCGAAACGTCCAGCGATTGCGCCCACAGGAAAGCTGCCAGCACAGAAATCTGTAGCTGGTTTTCACTGCCCCTTGGAACTGCATTCGCTGCTAGACAGACATTCGCTTTCTGCAAAAGCTTTCGTAGGTAAAGGGGCAACACTGTGTATTTCTCTCTCGCAGAGCCCGGTTGCCAAATTCGAAACGTCCAGCGATTGCGCCCACAGGAAAGCTGCCAGCACGGAAACCTGTAGCTGGTTTTCACTGTCTCTTGGAACTACATTCGCTGATAGACAGACATTTGCTTTCTGCAAAACCTTGCCTTCCAAAAGGGGCAACACTGTGTATTTATCTCTCGCAGAGCCCGGTTGCCAAATTCGAAACGTCCAGCGATTGCACCCACAGGAAAGCTGCCAGCAAGGAAAGCTGTAGCTGGTTTTCACTGCCCCTTGGAACTGCATTCGCTGATAGACAGACATTCGCTTTCTGCAAAACCTTGCCTTCGTAAAGGGGCAACACAGTGTATTTCTCTCTCGCAGAGCCCGGTTGCCAAATTCGAAACGTCCAGCGATTGCGCCCACAGGAAAGCTGCCAGCACGGAAAGCTGTAGCTGGTTTTCACTGTTTCTTGGAACTGCATTCGCTGATAGACAGACATTCGCTTTCTACAGAAGCTTTCATTGGTAAAGGGGCAACACTGTGTATATCTCTCTCGCAGAGCCCGGCTGCCAAATTCGAAACGTCCAGCGATGGCGCCCACAGGAAAGCTGCCAGCACAGAAGTCTGTCGCTGGTTTTCACTGCCCCTTGGAACTACATTCGCTGCTAGATAGACATTCACTTTCTACAACAGCTTTCGTTCGTAAAGGGGCAACAATATGTATTTCTCTCTCGCAGAGCCCGGTTGCCAAATTCGAAACGTCCAGCGATTGCGCCCACAGGAAATCTTACAGCACAGAAAGCTGTAGCTGGTTTTCACTGTTTCTTGGAACTACATTCGCTGATAGACATTCGCTCTCTACAAAAGCTTTCATTGGTAAAGGGGCAACACTGTGTATATCCCTCTCGCGGAGCCCGGCTGCCAAATTCGAAACGTCCAGCGATTGCGCCCAGAGGAAAGCTGCCAGCACGGAAATCTCTAGCTGGGTTTCACTGTCTCTTGGAACTACATTCGCTGATAGACAGACATTCGCTTTCTGCAAAACCTTGCCTTCGTAAAGGGGCAACACTGTGTATTTCTCTCTCGTAGAGCCCGGTTGCCAAATTCGAAACGTCCAGCGATTGCGCCCACAGGAAAGCTGCCAGCAAGGAAAGCAGTAGCTGGTTGTCATTGTCTCTTGGAACTGCATTCGCTGCTAGACAGACATTCGCTTTCTGCAAAACCTTGCCTTATTGAAGGGGCAACACTGTGTATTTCTCTCTCGCAGAGCCCGGTTGCCAAATTCGAAAGGTCCAGCGATTGCGCCCACAGGAAAGCAGCCAGCACAGAAATCTGTAGCTGGTTTTCACTGCCCCTTGGAACTGCATTCGCTGCTAGACAGACATTCACTTTCTGCAAAACCTTGCCTTCGTAAAGGGGCAACACTGTGTATTTCTCTCTCGCAGAGCCCGGTTGCCAATTTCGAAAAGTCCAGCGATTGCGCCCACAGGAAAGCTGCCAGCAAGGAATGCTGTAGCTGGTTTTCACTGCCCCTTGGAACTGCATTCGCTGCTAGACAGACATTCGCTTTCTGCAAAAGCTTTCGTAGGTAAAGGGGCAACACTGTGTATTTCTCTCTCGCAGAGCCCGGTTGCCAAATTCGAAACGTCCAGCGATTGCGCCCACAGGAAAGCTGCCAGCAAGGAAAGCTGTAGCTGGTTTTCACTGTCTCTTGGAACTGCATTCGCTGATAGACAGACATTCGCTTTCTGCAAAAGCTTTCGTTTGTAAAGGGGCAACACTGTGTATTTCTCTCTCGCAGAGCCCGGTTGCCAAAATTGAAACGTCCAGCGATTGCGCCCACAGGAAAGCTGCCAGCAAGGAAAGCTGTAGCTGGTTTTCACTGTCTCTTGGAACTACATTCGCTGATAGACAGACATTCGCTTTCTACAAAAGCTTGCCTTAGTAAAGGGGCAACACTCTGTATTTCTCTCTCGCAGAGCCCGGTTGCCAAATTCGAAACGTCCAGCGATTGCGCCCACAGGAAAGCTGCCAGCACGGAAACCTGTAGCTGGTTTTCACTGTCTCTTGGAACTACATTCGCTGATAGACAGACATTTGCTTTCTGCAAAACCTTGCCTTCCAAAAGGGGCAACACTGTGTATTTATCTCTCGCAGAGCCCGGTTGCCAAATTCGAAACGTCCAGCGATTGCACCCACAGGAAAGCTGCCAGCAAGGAAAGCTGTAGCTGGTTTTCACTGCCCCTTGGAACTGCATTCGCTGCTAGACAGACATTCGCTTTCTGCAAAACCTTGCCTTCGTAAAGGGGCAACACAGTGTATTTCTCTCTCGCAGAGCCCGGTTGCCAAATTCGAAACGTCCAGCGATTGCGCCCACAGGAAAGCTGCAAGCACGGAAAGCTGTAGCTGGTTTTCACTGTTTCTTGGAACTGCATTCGCTGATAGACAGACATTCGCTTTCTACAGAAGCTTTCATTGGTAAAGGGGCAACACTGTGTATATCTCTCTCGCAGAGCCCGGCTGCCAAATTCGAAACGTCCAGCGATGGCGCCCACAGGAAAGCTGCCAGCACAGAAGTCTGTCGCTGGTTTTCACTGCCCCTTGGAACTACATTCGCTGCTAGATAGACATTCACTTTCTACAACAGCTTTCGTTCGTAAAGGGGCAACACTGTGTATTTCTCTCTCGCAGAGCCCGGTTGCCAAATTCGAAACGTCCAGCGATTGCGCCCACAGGAAAGCTGCCAGCACGGAAAGCTGTAGCTGGTTTTCACTGTTTCTTGGAACTACATTCGCTGATAGACATTCGCTCTCTACAAAAGCTTTCATTGGTAAAGGGGCAACACTGTGTATATCCCTCTCGCGGAGCCCGGCTGCCAAATTCGAAACGTCCAGCGATTGCGCCCAGAGGAAAGCTGCCAGCACGGAAATCTCTAGCTGGGTTTCACTGTCTCTTGGAACTACATTCGCTGATAGACAGACATTCGCTTTCTGCAAAACCTTGCCTTCGTAAAGGGGCAACACTCTGTATTTCTCTCTCGTAGAGCCCGGTTGCCAAATTCGAAACGTCCAGCGATTGCGCCCACAGGAAAGCTGCCAGCAAGGAAAGCAGTAGCTGGTTGTCATTGTCTCTTGGAACTGCATTCGCTGCTAGACAGACATTCGCTTTCTGCAAAACCTTGCCTTATTGAAGGGGCAACACTGTGTATTTCTCTCTCGCAGAGCCCGGTTGCCAAATTCGAAAGGTCCAGCGATTGCGCCCACAGGAAAGCAGCCAGCACAGAAATCTGTAGCTGGTTTTCACTGCCCCTTGGAACTGCATTCGCTGCTAGACAGACATTCACTTTCTGCAAAACCTTGCCTTCGTAAAGGGGCAACACTGTGTATTTCTCTCTCGCAGAGCCCGGTTGCCAATTTCGAAAAGTCCAGCGATTGCGCCCACAGGAAAGCTGCCAGCAAGGAATGCTGTAGCTGGTTTTCACTGCCCCTTGGAACTGCATTCGCTGCTAGACAGACATTCGCTTTCTGCAAAAGCTTTCGTAGGTAAAGGGGCAACACTGTGTATTTCTCTCTCGCAGAGCCCGGTTGCCAAATTCGAAACGTCCAGCGATTGCGCCCACAGGAAAGCTGCCAGCAAGGAAAGCTGTAGCTGGTTTTCACTGTCTCTTGGAACTGCATTCGCTGATAGACAGACATTCGCTTTCTGCAAAAGCTTTCGTTTGTAAAGGGGCAACACTGTGTATTTCTCTCTCGCAGAGCCCGGTTGCCAAAATTGAAACGTCCAGCGATTGCGCCCACAGGAGAGCTGCCAGCACGGAAAGCTGTAGCTGGTTTTCACTGCCCCTTGGAACTACATTCGCTGATAGACAGACATTCGCTTTCTGCAAAAGCTTTCGTTGGTACAGGGGCAACACTGTGTGTTTCTCTCTCGCAGAGCCCAGTTGCCAAATACGAAACGTCCAGCGATTGCGCCCACAGGAAAGCTACCAGCACGGAAAGCTGTAGCTGGTTTTCACTGCCCCTTGGAACTACATTCGCTGATAGACAGACATTCGCTTTCTGCAAAACATTGCCTTAGCAAAGGGGCAACACTGTGTATTTCTCTCTCGTAGAGCCCGGTTGCCAAATTCGAAACGTCCAGCGATTGCGCCCACAGGAAAGCTGCCAGCAAGGAAAGCTGTAGCTGGTTTTCACTGTCTCTTGGAACTGCATTCGCTGCTAGACAGACATTCGCTTTCTGCAAAACCTTGCCTTATTGAAGGGGCAACACTGTGTATTTCTCTCTCGCAGAGCCCGGTTGCCAAATTCGAAACGTCAAGCGATTGCGCCCACAGGAAAGCTGCCAGCAAGGAAAGCTGTAGCTGGTTTTCACTGCCCCTTGGAACTGCATTCGCTGATAGACAGACATTCCCTTTCTACAAAAGCTTTTGTTTGTAAAGGGGCAACACTGTGTATTTCTCTCTCGCAGAGCCCGGTTGCCAAATTCGAAACGTCCAGCGATTGCGCCCACAGGAAAGCTGCCAGCAAGGAAAGCTGTAGCTGGTTTTCACTGCCCCTTGGAACTGCGTTCGCTGCTAGACAGACATTCGCTTTCTACAAAAGCTTTCGTTTGTAAAGGGGCAACACTGTGTATTTCTCTCTCGCAGAGCCCGGTTGCCAATTTCGAAACGTCCAGCGATTGCGCCCACAGGAAAGGTGCCAGCACAGAAATCTGTAGCTGGTTTTCACTGCCCCTTGGAACTGCATTCGCTGCTAGACAGACATTCGCTTTCTGCAAAAGCTTTCGTAGGTAAAGGGGCAACACAGTGTATTTCTCTCTCGCAGAGCCCGGTTGCCAAATTCGAAACGTCCAGCGATTGCGCCCACAGGAAAGCTGCCAGCACGGAAAGCTGTAGCTGGTTTTCACAGTCTCTTGGAACTACATTCGCTGCTAGACAGACATTCGCTTTCTGCAAAACCTTGCCTTATTGAAGGGGCAACACTGTGTATTTCTCTGTCGCAGAGCCCGGTTGCCAAATTCGAAACGTCCAGCGATTGCGCCCACAGGAAAGCTGCCAGCAAGGAAAGCTGTAGCTGGTTTTCATTGTCTCTTGGAACTACATTCGCTGAAAGACAGACATTCGCTTTCTGCAAAACCTTGCCTTCGTAAAGGGGCAACACTCTGTATTTCTCTCTCGTAGAGTCCGGCTGCCAAATTCGAAACGTCCAGCGATTGCGCCCACAGGAAAGCTGCCAGCACGGAAAGCTGTAGCTGGTTTTCACTGCCCCTTGGAACTACATTCGCTGATAGACAGACATTCGCTTTCTGCAAAAGCTTTCGTTGGTACAGGGGCAACACTCTGTATTTCTCTCTCGCAGAGCCCGGTTGCCAAATTCGAAACGTCCAGCGATTGCGCCCACAGGAAAGCTGCCAGCAAGGAAAGCTGTAGCTGGTTTTCACTGTCTCTTGGAACTACATTCGCTGATAGACAGACATTCGCTTTCTACAAAAGCTTGCCTTAGTAAAGGGGCAACACTGTGTATTTCTCTCTCGCAGAGCCTGGTTGCCAAATTCGAAACGTCCAGCGATTGCGCCCACAGGAAAGCTGCCAGCACGGAAAGCTGTAGCTGGTTTTCACTGCCCCTTGGAACTGCATTCGCTGCTAGACCGACATTCGCTTTCTGCAAAACCTTGCCTTCGTAAAGGGGCAACACAGTGTATTTCTCTCTCGCAGAGCCCGGTTGCCAAATTCGAAACGTCCAGCGATTGCGCCCACAGGAAAGCTGCCAGCACGGAAAGCTGTAGCTGGTTTTCACTGTTTCTTGGAACTGCATTCGCTGATAGACAGACATTCGCTTTCTACAAAAGCTTTCATTGGTAAAGGGGCAACACTGTGTATATCTCTCTCGCAGAGCCCGGCTGCCAAATTCGAAACGTCCAGCGATTGCGCCCACAGGAAAGCTGCCAGCACGGAAAGCTGTAGCTGGTTTTCACAGTCTCTTGGAACTACATTCGCTGCTAGACAGACATTCGCTTTCTGCAAAACCTTGCCTTATTGAAGGGGCAACACTGTGTATTTCTCTCTCGCAGAGCCCGGTTGCCAAATTCGAAACGTCCAGCGATTGCGCCCACAGGAAAGCTGCCAGCAAGGAAAGCTGTAGCTGGTTTTCATTGTCTCTTGGAACTACATTCGCTGCTAGACAGACATTCGCTTTCTGCAAAACCTTGCCTTATTGAAGGGGCAACACTGTGTATTTCTCTCTCGCAGAGCCCGGTTGCCAAATTCGAAACGTCCAGCGATTGCGCCCACAGGAAAGCTGCCAGCAAGGAAAGCTGTAGCTGGTTTTCACTGTCTCTTGGAACTGCATTCGCTGCTAGACAGACATTCGCTTTCTGCAAAACCTTGCCTTCCTAAAGGGGCAACACTGTGTATTTATCTCTCACATAGCCCGGTTGCCAAATTCGAAACGTCCAGCGATTGCGCCCACAGGAAAGCTGCCAGCACAGAAATCTGTCGCTGGTTTTCACTGCCCCTTGGAACTACATTCGCTGCTAGATAGACATTCACTTTCTACAACAGCTTTCGTTCGTAAAGGGGCAACACTGTGTATTTCTCTCTCGCAGAGCCCGGTTGCCAAATTCGAAACGTCCAGCGATTGCGCCCACAGGAAAGCTGCCAGCAAGGAAAGCTGTAGCTGGTTTTCACTGTCTCTTGGAACTACATTCGCTGCTAGACAGACATTCACTTTCTGCAAAACCTTGCCTTATTGAAGGGGCAACACTGTGTATTTCTCTCTCGCAGAGCCCGGTTGCCAAATTCGAAACGTCCAGCGATTGCGCCCACAGGAAAGCTGCCAGCACGGAAAGCTGTAGCTGGTTTTCACTGCCCCTTGGAACTGCATTCGCTGATAGACAGACATTCGCTTTCTGCAAAAGCTTTCGTAGGTAAAGGGGCAACACTGTGTATTTCTCTCTCGCAGAGCCCGGTTGCCAAATTCGAAACGTCCAGCGATTGCGCCCACAGGAAAGCTGCCAGCAAGGAAAGCTGTAGCTGGTTTTCACTGTCTCTTGGAACTGCATTCGCTGCTAGACAGACATTCGCTTTCTGCAAAACCTTGCCTTCCTAAAGGGGCAACACTGTGTATTTATCTCTCACATAGCCCGGTTGCCAAATTCGAAACGTCCAGCGATTGCGCCCACAGGAAAGCTGCCAGCACAGAAATCTGTCGCTGGTTTTCACTGCCCCTTGGAACTACATTCGCTGCTAGATAGACATTCACTTTCTACAACAGCTTTCGTTCGTAAAGGGGCAACACTGTGTATTTCTCTCTCGCAGAGCCCGGTTGCCAAATTCGAAACGTCCAGCGATTGCGCCCACAGGAAAGCTGCCAGCAAGGAAAGCTGTAGCTGGTTTTCACTGTCTCTTGGAACTACATTCGCTGCTAGACAGACATTCACTTTCTGCAAAACCTTGCCTTATTGAAGGGGCAACACTTTGTATTTCTCTCTCGCAGAGCCCGGTTGCCAAATTCGAAACGTCCAGCGATTGCGCCCACAGGAAAGCTGCCAGCAAGGAAAGCTGTAGCTGGTTTTCATTGTCTCTTGGAACTACATTCGCTGAAAGACAGACATTCGCTTTCTGCAAAACCTTGCCTTAGTAAAGGGGCAACACTGTGTATTTCTCTCTCGTAGAGTCCGGCTGCCAAATTCGAAACGTCCAGCGATTGCGCCCACAGGAAAGCTGCCAGCACGGAAAGCTGTAGCTGGTTTTCACTGCCCCTTGGAACTACATTCGCTGATAGACAGACATTCGCTTTCTGCAAAAGCTTTCGTTGGTAAACGGGCAACACTGTGTATTTCTCTCTCGCAGAGCCCGGTTGCCAAATTCGAAACGTCCAGCGATTGCGCCCACAGGAAAGCTGCCAGCAAGGAAAGCTGTAGCTGGTTTTCACTGTCTCTTGGAACTACATTCGCTGATAGACAGACATTCGCTTTCTACAAAAGCTTGCCTTAGTAAAGGGGCAACACTGTGTATTTCTCTCTCGCAGAGCCCGGTTGCCAAATTCGAAACGTCCAGCGATTGCGCCCGCAGGAAAGCTGCCAGCAAGGAAAGCTGTAGCTGGTTTTCACTGTCTCTTGGAACTACATTCGCTGATAGACAGACATTCGCTTTTTACAAAAGCTTGCCTTAGTAAAGGGGCAACACTGTGTATTTCTCTCTCGCAGAGCCTGGTTGCCAAATTCGAAACGTCCAGCGATTGCGCCCACAGGAAAGCTGCCAGCACGGAAAGCTGTAGCTGGTTTTCACTGTCTCTTGGAACTACAGTCGCTGCTAGACGGACATTCGCTTTCTGCAAAAGCTTTCCTTAGTAAAGGGGCAAAACTCTGTATTTCTCTGTCGCAGAGCCCGGTTGCCAAATTCGAAACGTCCAGCGATTGCGCCCACAGGAAAGCTGCCAGCAAGGAATGCTGTAGCTGGTTTTCACTGCCCCTTGGAACTACATTCGCTGCTAGACAGACATTCGCTTTCTGCAAAAGCTTTCGTTGGTATAGGGGCAACACTGTGTATTTCTCTCTCGCAGAGCCCGGTTGCCAAATTCGAAACATCCAGCGATTGCGCCCACAGGAAAGATGCCAGCAAGGAAAGCTGTAGCTGGTTTTCACTGTCTCTTGGAACTGCATTCGCTGCTAGACAGACATTCGCTTTCTGCAAAACCTTGCCTTCCTAAAGGGGCAACACTGTGTATTTCTCTCTCGCAGAGCCCGGTTGCCAAATTCGAAACGTCCAGCGATTGCGCCCACAGGAAAGCTGCCAGCACAGAAATCTGTCGCTGGTTTTCACTGCCCCTTGGAACTACATTGGCTGCTAGATAGACATTCACTTTCTACAACAGCTTTCGTTCGTAAAGGGGCAGCACTGTGTATTTCTCTCTCGCAGAGCCCGGTTGCCAAATTCGAAACGTCCAGCGATTGCGCCCACAGGAAAGCTGCCAGCACGGAAAGCTGTAGCTGATTTTCACTGTTTCTTGGAACTACATTCGCTGATAGACAGACATTCGCTTTCTACAAAAGCTTTCGTTTGTAAAGGGGCAACACTGTGTATTTCTCTCTCGCAGAGCCCGGTTGCCAAATTCGAAACGTCCAGCGATTGCGCCCACAGGAAAGCTGCCAGCACAGAAATCTGTCGCTGGTTTTCACTGCCCCTTGGAACTACATTCGCTGCTAGATAGACATTCACTTTCTACAACAGCTTTCGTTCGTAAAGGGGCAACACTGTGTATTTCTCTCTCGCAGAGCCCGGTTGCCAAATTCGAAACGTCCAGCGATTGCGCCCACAGGAAAGCTTCCAGCACAGAAAGCTGTAGCTGGTTTTCACTGTTTCTTGGAACTACATTCGCTGATAGACAGACATTCGCTTTCTACAAAAGCTTTCATTGGTAAAGGGGCAACACTGTGTATATCCCTCTCGCGGAGCCCGGCTGCCAAATTCGAAACGTCCAGCGATTGCGCCCACAGGAAAGCTGCCAGCAAGGAAAGCTGTAGCTGGTTTTCACTGCCCATTGGAACTGCATTCGCTGCTAGACAGACATTCGCTTTCTGCAAAACCTTGCCTTCGTAAAGGGGCAACACAGTGTATTTCTCTCTCGCAGAGCCCGGTTGCCAAATTCGAAACGTCCAGCGATTGCGCCCACAGGAAAGCTTCCAGCACAGAAAGCTGTAGCTGGTTTTCACTGCCCCTTGGAACTGCATTCGCTGATAGACAGACATTCGCTTTCTACAAAAGCTTTCGTTTGTAAAGGGGCAACACTGTGTATTTCTCTCTCGCAGAGCCCGGATGCCAATTTCGAAAGGTCCAGCGATTGCGCCCACAGGAAAGCAGCCAGCACAGAAATCTGTAGCTGGTTTTCACTGCCCCTTGGAACTGCATTCGCTGCTAGACAGACATTCGCTTTCTGCAAAAGCTTTCGTAGGTAAAGGGGCAACACTGTGTATTTCTCTCTCGCAGAGCCCGGTTGCCAAATTCGAAACGTCCAGCGATTGCGCCCACAGGAAAGCTGCCAGCAAGGAAAGCTGTAGCTGGTTTTCACTGTCTCTTGGAACTGCATTCGCTGATAGACAGACATTCGCTTTCTACAAAAGCTTGCCTTAGTAAAGGGGCAACACTCTGTATTTCTCTCTCGCAGAGCCCGGTTGCCAAATTCGAAACGTCCAGCGATTGCGCCCACAGGAGAGCTGCCAGCAAGGAAAGTTGTAGCTGGTTTTCACTGCCCCTTGGAACTGCATTCGCTGATAGACAGACATTCGCTTTCTGCAAAAGCTTTCGTAGGTAAAGGGGCAACACTGTGTATTTCTCTCTCGCAGAGCCCGGCTGCCAAATTCGAAAGGTCCAGCGATTGCGCCCACAGGAAAGCTACCAGCACGGAAAGCTGTAGCTGGTTTTCACTGTCTCTTGGAACTACATTCGCTGATAATCAGACATTCGCTTTCTGCAAAACCTTGCCTTGGTAAAGGGGCAACACTGTGTATTTCTCTCTCGCAGAGCCCGGTTGCCAAATTCGAAACGTCCAGCGATTGCGCCCACAGGAAAGCTGCCAGCAAGGTAAGCTGTAGCTGGTTTTCACTGTCCCTTGGAACTACATTCGCTGATAGACAGACATTCGCTTTCTGCAAAAGCTTTCGTTGGTACAGGGGCAACACTGTGTATTTCTCTCTCGCAGATCCCGGTTGCCAAATTCGAAACGTCCAGCGATTGCGCCCACAGGAAAGCTGCCAGCAAGGAAAGCTGTAGCTGGTTTTCACTGTCTCTTGGAACTACATTCGCTGATAGACAGACATTCGCTTTCTACAAAAGCTTGCCTTAGTAAAGGGGCAACACTGTGTATTTCTCTCTCGCAGAGCCTGGTTGCCAAATTCGAAACGTCCAGCGATTGCGCCCACAGGAAAGCTGCCAGCAAGGAAAGCTGTAGCTGGTTTTCACTGTCTCTTGGAACTGCATTCGCTGCTAGACAGACATTCGCTTTCTGCAAAAGCTTGCCGTACTAAAGGGGCAACACTGTGTATTTCTCTCTCGCAGAGCCCGGTTGCCAAATTCGAAACGTCCAGCGATTGCGCCCACAGGAAAGCTTCCAGCACAGAAAGCTGTAGCTGGTTTTCACTGTCTCTTGGAACTACATTCGCTGATAGACAGACATTCGCTTTCTGCAAAACATTGCCTTAGTAAAGGGGCAACACTGTGTATTTCTCTCTCGTAGAGCCCGGTTGCCAAATTCGAAACGTCCATCGATTGCGCCCACAGGGAAGCTGCCAGCAAGGAAAGCTGTAGCTGGTTTTCACTGTCTCTTGGAACTGCATTCGTTGCTAGACAGACATTCGCTTTCTGCAAAACCTTGCCTTATTGAAGGGGCAACACTGTGTATTTCTCTCTCGCAGAGCCCGGTTGCCAAATTCGAAACGTCCAGCGATTGCGCCCACAGGAAAGCTGCCAGCAAGGAAAGCTGTAGCTGGTTTTCACTCCCCCTTGGAACTGCATTCGCTGCTAGACAGACATTCGCTTTCTGCAAAACCTTGCCTTCCTAATGGGGCAACACTCTGTATTTCTCTCCCAGAGCCCGGTTGCCAAATTCGAAACGTCCAGCGATTGCGCCCACAGGAAAGCTGCCAGCACGGAAAGCTGTAGCTGGTTTTCACTGCCCCTTGGAACTACATTCGCTGCTAGATAGACATTCACTTTCTACAAAAGCTTTCGTTCGTAAAGGGGCAACACTGTGTATTTCTCTCTCGCAGAGCCCGGCTGCCAAATTCGAAACGTCCAGCGATTGCGCCCACAGGAAAGCTACCAGCACGGAAAGCTGTAGCTGGTTTTCACTGTTTCTTGGAACTACATTCGCTGATAGACAGACATTCGCTTTCTACAAAAGCTTTCATTGGTAAAGGGGCAACACTATGTATATCTCTCTCGTGGAGCGCGGCTGACAAATTCGAAACGTCCAGCGATTGCGCCCACAGGAAAGCTGCCAGCACGGAAATCTCTAGCTGGTTTTCACTGTCTCTTGGAACTACATTCGCTGATAGACAGACATTCGCTTTCTGCAAAACCTTGCCTTCCTAAAGGGGCAACACTGTGTATTTATCTCTCGCAGAGCCCGGTTGCCAAATTCGAAACGTCCAGCGATTGCGCCCACAGGAAAGCTGCCAGCACGGAAAGCTGTAGCTGGTTTTCACTGCCCCTTGGAACTGCATTCGCTGATAGACAGACATTCGCTTTCTGCAAAAGCTTTCGTTGGTAAAGAGGCAACACTGTGTATTTCTCTCTCGCAGAGCCCGGTTGCCAAATACGAAACGTCCAGCGATTGCGCCCACAGGAAAGCTACCAGCACGGAAAGCTGTAGCTGGTTTTCACTGCCCCTTGGAACTACATTCGCTGATAGACAGACATTCGCTTTCTGCAAAACCTTGCCGTACTAAAGGGGCAACACTGTGTATTTCTCTCTCGCAGAGCCCGGTTGCCAAATTCGAAACGTCCAGCGATTGCGCCCACAGGAAAGCTTCCAGCACAGAAAGCTGTAGCTGGTTTTCACTGTCTCTTGGAACTACATTCGCTGATAGACAGACATTCGCTTTCTGCAAAACCTTGCCTTAGTAAAGGGGCAACACTGTGTATTTCTCTCTCGTAGAGCCCGGTTGCCAAATTCGAAACGTCCAGCGATTGCGCCCACAGGAAAGCTGCCAGCAAGGAAAGCTGTAGCTGGTTTTCACTGTCTCTTGGAACTGCATTCGTTGCTAGACAGACATTCGCTTTCTGCAAAACCTTGCCTTCCTAAAGGGGCAACACTCTGTATTTCTCTCTCGCAGAGCCCGGTTGCCAAATTCGAAACGTCCAGCGATTGCGCCCACAGGAAAGCTGCCAGCACGGAAAGCTGTAGCTGGTTTTCACTGCCCCTTGGAACTGCATTCGCTGCTAGACAGACATTCGCTTTCTGCAAAACCTTGCCTTCGTAAAGGGGCAACACTGTGTATTTCTCTCTCGCAGAGCCCGGTTGCCAAATTCGAAACGTCCAGCGATTGCGCCCACAGGAAAGCTGCCAGCACACAAAGCTGTAGCTGGTTTTCACTGCCCCTTGGAACTGCATTCGCTGATAGACAGACATTCGCTTTCTACAAAAGCTTTCGTTTGTAAAGGGGCAACACTGTGTATTTCTCTCTCGCAGAGCCCGGTTGCCAAATTCGAAACGTCCAGCGATTGCGCCCACAGGAAAGCTGCCAGCAAGGAAAGCTGTAGCTGGTTTTCACTGCCCCTTGGAACTGCATTCGCTGCTAGACAGACATTCGCTTTCTGCAAAAGCTTTCGTAGGTAAAGGGGCAACACTGTGTATTTCTCTCTCGCAGAGCCCGGTTGCCAAATTCGAAACGTCCAGCGATTGCGCCCACAGGAAAGCTGCCAGCACGGAAAGCTGTAGCTGGTTTTCACTGCCCCTTGGAACTGCATTCGCTGATAGACAGACATTCGCTTTCTGCAAAAGCTTTCGTAGGTAAAGGGGCAACACTGTGTATTTCTCTCTCGCAGAGCCCGGCTGCCAAATTTGAAACGTCCAGCGATTGCGCCCACAGGAAAGCTGCCAGCACGGAAAGCTGTAGCTGGTTTTCACAGTCTCTTGGAACTACTTTCGCTGCTAGACAGACATTCGCTTTCTGCAAAACCTTGTCTTATTGAAGGGGCAACACTGTGTATTTCTCTCTCGCAGAGCCCGGTTGCCAAATTCGAAACGTCCAGCGATTGCGTCCACAGGAAAGCTGCCAGCAAGGAAAGCTGTAGCTGGTTTTCATTGTCTCTTGGAACTACATTCGCTGATAGACAGACATTCGCTTTCTGCAAAAGCTTTCCTTAGTAAAGGGGCAACACTGTGTATTTCTCTCTCGTAGAGCCCGGTTGCCAAATTCGAAACGTCCAGCGATTGCGCCCACAGGAAAGCTGCCAGCAAGGTAAGCTGTAGCTGGTTTTCACTGCCCCTTGGAACTGCATTCGCTGATAGACAGACATTCGCTTTCTGCAAAAGCTTTCGTTGGTAAAGAGGCAACACTGTGTATTTCTCTCTCGCAGAGCCCGGTTGCCAAATTCGAAACGTCCAGCGATTGCGCCCACAGGAATGCTGCCAGCAAGGAAAGTTTTAGCTGGTTTTCACTGCCCCTTGGAACTACATTCGCTGATAATCAGACATTCGCTTTCTGCAAAACCTTGCCTTGGTAAAGGGGCAACACTGTGTATTTCTCTCTCGTAGAGCCCGGTTGCCAAATTCGAAACGTCCAGCGATTGCGCCCACAGGAAAGCTGCCAGCAAGGAAAGTTGTAGCTGGTTTTCACTGCCCCTTGGAACTGCATTCGCTGATAGACAGACATTCGCTTTCTGCAAAAGCTTTCGTAGGTAAAGGGGCAACACTGTGTATTTCTCTCTCGCAGAGCCCGGTTGCCAAATTCGAAAGGTCCAGCGATTGCGCCCACAGGAAAGCTACCAGCACGGAAAGCTGTAGCTGGTTTTCACTGTCTCTTGGAACTACATTCGCTGATAATCAGACATTCGCTTTCTGCAAAAGCTTTCGTAGGTAAAGGGGCAACACTGTGTATTTTTCTCTCGTAGAGCCCGGTTGCCAAATTCGAAACGTCCAGCGATTGCGCCCACAGGAAAGCTGCCAGCAAGGTAAGCTGTAGCTGGTTTTCACTGTCCCTTGGAACTACATTCGCTGATAGACAGACATTAGCTTTCTGCAAAAGCTTTCGTTGGTACAGGGGCAACACTGTGTATTTCTCTCTCGCAGATCCCGGTTGCCAAATTCGAAACGTCCAGCGATTGCGCCCACAGGAAAGCTGCCAGCAAGGAAAGCTGTAGCTGGTTTTCACTGTCTCTTGGAACTACATTCGCTGATAGACAGACATTCGCTTTCTACAAAAGCTTGCCTTCCTAAAGGGGCAACACTGTGTATTTATCTCTCGCAGAGCCCGGTTGCCAAATTCGAAACGTCCAGCGATTGCGCCCACAGGAAAGCTTCCAGCACAGAAAGCTGTAGCTGGTTTTCACTGCCCCTTGGAACTGCATTCGCTGATAGACAGACATTCGCTTTCTACAAAAGCTTTCGTTTGTAAAGGGGCAACACTGTGTATTTCTCTCTCGCAGAGCCCGGATGCCAATTTCGAAAGGTCCAGCGATTGCGCCCACAGGAAAGCAGCCAGCACAGAAATCTGTAGCTGGTTTTCACTGCCCCTTGGAACTGCATTCGCTGCTAGACAGACATTCGCTTTCTGCAAAAGCTTTCGTAGGTAAAGGGGCAACACTGTGTATTTCTCTCTCGCAGAGCCCGGTTGCCAAATTCGAAACGTCCAGCGATTGCGCCCACAGGAAAGCTGCCAGCAAGGAAAGCTGTAGCTGGTTTTCACTGTCTCTTGGAACTGCATTCGCTGATAGACAGACATTCGCTTTCTACAAAAGCTTGCCTTAGTAAAGGGGCAACACTCTGTATTTCTCTCTCGCAGAGCCCGGTTGCCAAATTCGAAACGTCCAGCGATTGCGCCCACAGGAGAGCTGCCAGCAAGGAAAGTTGTAGCTGGTTTTCACTGCCCCTTGGAACTGCATTCGCTGATAGACAGACATTCGCTTTCTGCAAAAGCTTTCGTAGGTAAAGGGGCAACACTGTGTATTTCTCTCTCGCAGAGCCCGGTTGCCAAATTCGAAAGGTCCAGCGATTGCGCCCACAGGAAAGCTACCAGCACGGAAAGCTGTAGCTGGTTTTCACTGTCTCTTGGAACTACATTCGCTGATAATCAGACATTCGCTTTCTGCAAAACCTTGCCTTGGTAAAGGGGCAACACTGTGTATTTCTCTCTCGCAGAGCCCGGTTGCCAAATTCGAAACGTCCAGCGATTGCGCCCACAGGAAAGCTGCCAGCAAGGTAAGCTGTAGCTGGTTTTCACTGTCCCTTGGAACTACATTCGCTGATAGACAGACATTCGCTTTCTGCAAAAGCTTTCGTAGGTAAAGGGGCAACACTGTGTATTTCTCTCTCGCAGATCCCGGTTGCCAAATTCGAAACGTCCAGCGATTGCGCCCACAGGAAAGCTGCCAGCAAGGAAAGCTGTAGCTGGTTTTCACTGTCTCTTGGAACTACATTCGCTGATAGACAGACATTCGCTTTCTACAAAAGCTTGCCTTAGTAAAGGGGCAACACTGTGTATTTCTCTCTCGCAGAGCCTGGTTGCCAAATTCGAAACGTCCAGCGATTGCGCCCACAGGAAAGCTGCCAGCAAGGAAAGCTGTAGCTGGTTTTCACTGTCTCTTGGAACTGCATTCGCTGCTAGACAGACATTCGCTTTCTGCAAAAGCTTGCCGTACTAAAGGGGCAACACTGTGTATTTCTCTCTCGCAGAGCCCGGTTGCCAAATTCGAAACGTCCAGCGATTGCGCCCACAGGAAAGCTTCCAGCACAGAAAGCTGTAGCTGGTTTTCACTGTCTCTTGGAACTACATTCGCTGATAGACAGACATTCGCTTTCTGCAAAACATTGCCTTAGTAAAGGGGCAACACTGTGTATTTCTCTCTCGTAGAGCCCGGTTGCCAAATTCGAAACGTCCATCGATTGCGCCCACAGGGAAGCTGCCAGCAAGGAAAGCTGTAGCTGGTTTTCACTGTCTCTTGGAACTGCATTCGTTGCTAGACAGACATTCGCTTTCTGCAAAACCTTGCCTTATTGAAGGGGCAACACTGTGTATTTCTCTCTCGCAGAGCCCGGTTGCCAAATTCGAAACGTCCAGCGATTGCGCCCACAGGAAAGCTGCCAGCAAGGAAAGCTGTAGCTGGTTTTCACTCCCCCTTGGAACTGCATTCGCTGCTAGACAGACATTCGCTTTCTGCAAAACCTTGCCTTCCTAATGGGGCAACACTCTGTATTTCTCTCCCAGAGCCCGGTTGCCAAATTCGAAACGTCCAGCGATTGCGCCCACAGGAAAGCTGCCAGCACGGAAAGCTGTAGCTGGTTTTCACTGCCCCTTGGAACTACATTCGCTGCTAGATAGACATTCACTTTCTACAAAAGCTTTCGTTCGTAAAGGGGCAACACTGTGTATTTCTCTCTCGCAGAGCCCGGCTGCCAAATTCGAAACGTCCAGCGATTGCGCCCACAGGAAAGCTACCAGCACGGAAAGCTGTAGCTGGTTTTCACTGTTTCTTGGAACTACATTCGCTGATAGACAGACATTCGCTTTCTACAAAAGCTTTCATTGGTAAAGGGGCAACACTATGTATATCTCTCTCGTGGAGCGCGGCTGACAAATTCGAAACGTCCAGCGATTGCGCCCACAGGAAAGCTGCCAGCACGGAAATCTCTAGCTGGTTTTCACTGTCTCTTGGAACTACATTCGCTGATAGACAGACATTCGCTTTCTGCAAAACCTTGCCTTCCTAAAGGGGCAACACTGTGTATTTATCTCTCGCAGAGCCCGGTTGCCAAATTCGAAACGTCCAGCGATTGCGCCCACAGGAAAGCTGCCAGCACGGAAAGCTGTAGCTGGTTTTCACTGCCCCTTGGAACTGCATTCGCTGATAGACAGACATTCGCTTTCTGCAAAAGCTTTCGTTGGTAAAGAGGCAACACTGTGTATTTCTCTCTCGCAGAGCCCGGTTGCCAAATACGAAACGTCCAGCGATTGCGCCCACAGGAAAGCTACCAGCACGGAAAGCTGTAGCTGGTTTTCACTGCCCCTTGGAACTACATTCGCTGATAGACAGACATTCGCTTTCTGCAAAACCTTGCCGTACTAAAGGGGCAACACTGTGTATTTCTCTCTCGCAGAGCCCGGTTGCCAAATTCGAAACGTCCAGCGATTGCGCCCACAGGAAAGCTTCCAGCACAGAAAGCTGTAGCTGGTTTTCACTGTCTCTTGGAACTACATTCGCTGATAGACAGACATTCGCTTTCTGCAAAACCTTGCCTTAGTAAAGGGGCAACACTGTGTATTTCTCTCTCGTAGAGCCCGGTTGCCAAATTCGAAACGTCCAGCGATTGCGCCCACAGGAAAGCTGCCAGCAAGGAAAGCTGTAGCTGGTTTTCACTGTCTCTTGGAACTGCATTCGTTGCTAGACAGACATTCGCTTTCTGCAAAACCTTGCCTTCCTAAAGGGGCAACACTCTGTATTTCTCTCTCGCAGAGCCCGGTTGCCAAATTCGAAACGTCCAGCGATTGCGCCCACAGGAAAGCTGCCAGCACGGAAAGCTGTAGCTGGTTTTCACTGCCCCTTGGAACTGCATTCGCTGCTAGACAGACATTCGCTTTCTGCAAAACCTTGCCTTCGTAAAGGGGCAACACTGTGTATTTCTCTCTCGCAGAGCCCGGTTGCCAAATTCGAAACGTCCAGCGATTGCGCCCACAGGAAAGCTGCCAGCACACAAAGCTGTAGTTGGTTTTCACTGCCCCTTGGAACTGCATTCGCTGATAGACAGACATTCGCTTTCTACAAAAGCTTTCGTTTGTAAAGGGGCAACACTGTGTATTTCTCTCTCGCAGAGCCCGGTTGCCAAATTCGAAACGTCCAGCGATTGCGCCCACAGGAAAGCTGCCAGCAAGGAAAGCTGTAGCTGGTTTTCACTGCCCCTTGGAACTGCATTCGCTGCTAGACAGACATTCGCTTTCTGCAAAAGCTTTCGTAGGTAAAGGGGCAACACTGTGTATTTCTCTCTCGCAGAGCCCGGTTGCCAAATTCGAAACGTCCAGCGATTGCGCCCACAGGAAAGCTGCCAGCACGGAAAGCTGTAGCTGGTTTTCACTGCCCCTTGGAACTGCATTCGCTGATAGACAGACATTCGCTTTCTGCAAAAGCTTTCGTAGGTAAAGGGGCAACACTGTGTATTTCTCTCTCGCAGAGCCCGGCTGCCAAATTTGAAACGTCCAGCGATTGCGCCCACAGGAAAGCTGCCAGCACGGAAAGCTGTAGCTGGTTTTCACAGTCTCTTGGAACTACTTTCGCTGCTAGACAGACATTCGCTTTCTGCAAAACCTTGTCTTATTGAAGGGGCAACACTGTGTATTTCTCTCTCGCAGAGCCCGGTTGCCAAATTCGAAACGTCCAGCGATTGCGTCCACAGGAAAGCTGCCAGCAAGGAAAGCTGTAGCTGGTTTTCATTGTCTCTTGGAACTACATTCGCTGATAGACAGACATTCGCTTTCTGCAAAAGCTTTCCTTAGTAAAGGGGCAACACTGTGTATTTCTCTCTCGTAGAGCCCGGTTGCCAAATTCGAAACGTCCAGCGATTGCGCCCACAGGAAAGCTGCCAGCAAGGTAAGCTGTAGCTGGTTTTCACTGCCCCTTGGAACTGCATTCGCTGATAGACAGACATTCGCTTTCTGCAAAAGCTTTCGTTGGTAAAGAGGCAACACTGTGTATTTCTCTCTCGCAGAGCCCTGTTGCCAAATTCGAAACGTCCAGCGATTGCGCCCACAGGAATGCTGCCAGCAAGGAAAGTTTTAGCTGGTTTTCACTGCCCCTTGGAACTACATTCGCTGATAATCAGACATTCGCTTTCTGCAAAACCTTGCCTTGGTAAAGGGGCAACACTGTGTATTTCTCTCTCGTAGAGCCCGGTTGCCAAATTCGAAACGTCCAGCGATTGCGCCCACAGGAAAGCTGCCAGCAAGGAAAGTTGTAGCTGGTTTTCACTGCCCCTTGGAACTGCATTCGCTGATAGACAGACATTCGCTTTCTGCAAAAGCTTTCGTAGGTAAAGGGGCAACACTGTGTATTTCTCTCTCGCAGAGCCCGGTTGCCAAATTCGAAAGGTCCAGCGATTGCGCCCACAGGAAAGCTACCAGCACGGAAAGCTGTAGCTGGTTTTCACTGTCTCTTGGAACTACATTCGCTGATAATCAGACATTCGCTTTCTGCAAAAGCTTTCGTAGGTAAAGGGGCAACACTGTGTATTTTTCTCTCGTAGAGCCCGGTTGCCAAATTCGAAACGTCCAGCGATTGCGCCCACAGGAAAGCTGCCAGCAAGGTAAGCTGTAGCTGGTTTTCACTGTCCCTTGGAACTACATTCGCTGATAGACAGACATTAGCTTTCTGCAAAAGCTTTCGTTGGTACAGGGGCAACACTGTGTATTTCTCTCTCGCAGAGCCCGGTTGCCAAATTCGAAACGTCCAGCGATTGCGCCCACAGGAAAGCTGCCAGCAAGGAAAGCTGTAGCTGGTTTTCACTGTCTCTTGGAACTACATTCGCTGATAGACAGACATTCGCTTTCTGCAAAACCTTGCCTTCCTAAAGGGGCAACACTGTGTATTTATCTCTCGCAGAGCCCGGTTGCCAAATTCGAAACGTCCAGCGATTGCGCCCACAGGAAAGCTTCCAGCACAGAAAGCTGTAGCTGGTTTTCACTGCCCCTTGGAACTGCATTCGCTGATAGACAGACATTCCCTTTCTACAAAAGCTTTCGTTTGTAAAGGGGCAACACTGTGTATTTCTCTCTCGCAGAGCCCGGTTGCCAAATTCGAAACGTCCAGCGATTGCGCCCACAGGAAAGCTGCCAGCAAGGAAAGTTGTAGCTGGTTTTCACTGCCCCTTGGAACTGCATTCGCTGCTAGACAGACATTCGCTTTCTGCAAAAGCTTTCTTTGGTAAAGAGGCAAAACTGTGTATTTCTCTCTCGCAGAGCCCGGTTGCCAAATTCGAAACGTCCAGCGATTGCGCCCACAGGAAAGCTGCCAGCAAGGAAAGTTGTAGCTGGTTTTCACTGCCCCTTGGAACTGTATTCGCTGCTAGACAGACATTCGCTTTCTGCAAAAGCTTTCGTAGGTAAAGGGGCAACACTGTGTATTTCTCTCTCGCAGAGCCCGGTTGCCAAATTCGAAACGTCCAGCGATTGCGCCCACAGGAAAGCTGCCAGCAAGGAAAGCTGTAGCTGGTTTTCACTGTCTCTTGGAACTGCATTCGCTGATAGACAGACATTCGCTTTCTACAAAAGCTTGCCTTAGTAAAGGGGCAACACTGTGTATTTATCTCTCGCAGAGCCCGGTTGCCAAATTCGAAACGTCCAGCGATTGCGCCCACAGGAGAGCTGCCAGCAAGGAAAGTTGTAGCTGGTTTTCACTGCCCCTTGGAACTGCATTCGCTGATAGACAGACATTCGCTTTCTGCAAAAGCTTTCGTAGGTAAAGGGGCAACACTGTGTATTTCTCTCTCGCAGAGCCCGGTTGCCAAATTCGAAAGGTCCAGCGATTGCGCCCACAGGAAAGCTACCAGCACGGAAAGCTGTAGCTGGTTTTCACTGTCTCTTGGAACTACATTCGCTGATAATCAGACATTCGCTTTCTGCAAAACCTTGCCTTGGTAAAGGGGCAACACTGTGTATTTATCTCTCGCAGAGCCCGGTTGCCAAATTCGAAACGTCCAGCGATTGCGCCCACAGGAAAGCTGCCAGCAAGGTAAGCTGTAGCTGGTTTTCACTGTCCCTTGGAACTACATTCGCTGATAGACAGACATTCGCTTTCTGCAAAAGCTTTCGTTGGTACAGGGGCAACACTGTGTATTTCTCTCTCGCAGATCCCGGTTGCCAAATTCGAAACGTCCAGCGATTGCGCCCACAGGAAAGCTGCCAGCAAGGAAAGCTGTAGCTGGTTTTCACTGTCTCTTGGAACTACATTCGCTGATAGACAGACATTCGCTTTCTACAAAAGCTTGCCTTAGTAAAGGGGCAACACTGTGTATTTCTCTCTCGCAGAGCCTGGTTGCCAAATTCGAAACGTCCAGCGATTGCGCCCACAGGAAAGCTGCCAGCAAGGAAAGCTGTAGCTGGTTTTCACTGTCTCTTGGAACTGCATTCGCTGCTAGACAGACATTCGCTTTCTGCAAAAGCTTGCCGTACTAAAGGGGCAACACTGTGTATTTCTCTCTCGCAGAGCCCGGTTGCCAAATTCGAAACGTCCAGCGATTGCGCCCACAGGAAAGCTTCCAGCACAGAAAGCTGTAGCTGGTTTTCACTGTCTCTTGGAACTACATTCGCTGATAGACAGACATTCGCTTTCTGCAAAACATTGCCTTAGTAAAGGGGCAACACTGTGTATTTCTCTCTCGTAGAGCCCGGTTGCCAAATTCGAAACGTCCATCGATTGCGCCCACAGGGAAGCTGCCAGCAAGGAAAGCTGTAGCTGGTTTTCACTGTCTCTTGGAACTGCATTCGTTGCTAGACAGACATTCGCTTTCTGCAAAACCTTGCCTTATTGAAGGGGCAACACTGTGTATTTCTCTCTCGCAGAGCCTGGTTGCCAAATTCGAAACGTCCAGCGATTGCGCCCACAGGAAAGCTGCCAGCAAGGAAAGCTGTAGCTGGTTTTCACTCCCCCTTGGAACTGCATTCGCTGCTAGACAGACATTCGCTTTCTGCAAAACCTTGCCTTCCTAATGGGGCAACACTCTGTATTTCTCTCCCAGAGCCCGGTTGCCAAATTCGAAACGTCCAGCGATTGCGCCCACAGGAAAGCTGCCAGCACGGAAAGCTGTAGCTGGTTTTCACTGCCCCTTGGAACTACATTCGCTGCTAGATAGACATTCACTTTCTACAAAAGCTTTCGTTCGTAAAGGGGCAACACTGTGTATTTCTCTCTCGCAGAGCCCGGTTGCCAAATTCGAAACGTCCAGCGATTGCGCCCACAGGAAAGCTGCCAGCAAGGAAAGCTGTAGCTGGTTTTCATTGTCTCTTGGAACTACATTCGCTGATAGACAGACATTCGCTTTCTACAAAAGCTTTCATTGGTAAAGGGGCAACACTATGTATATCTCTCTCGTGGAGCGCGGCTGACAAATTCGAAACGTCCAGCGATTGCGCCCACAGGAAAGCTGCCAGCACGGAAATCTCTAGCTGGTTTTCACTGTCTCTTGGAACTACATTCGCTGATAGACAGACATTCGCTTTCTGCAAAACCTTGCCTTCCTAAAGGGGCAACACTGTGTATTTATCTCTCGCAGAGCCCGGTTGCCAAATTCGAAACGTCCAGCGATTGCGCCCACAGGAAAGCTGCCAGCACGGAAAGCTGTAGCTGGTTTTCACTGCCCCTTGGAACTGCATTCGCTGATAGACAGACATTCGCTTTCTGCAAAAGCTTTCGTTGGTAAAGAGGCAATACTGTGTATTTCTCTCTCGCAGAGCCCGGTTGCCAAATACGAAACGTCCAGCGATTGCGCCCACAGGAAAGCTACCAGCACGGAAAGCTGTAGCTGGTTTTCACTGCCCCTTGGAACTACATTCGCTGATAGACAGACATTCGCTTTCTGCAAAACCTTGCCGTACTAAAGGGGCAACACTGTGTATTTCTCTCTCGCAGAGCCCGGTTGCCAAATTCGAAACGTCCAGCGATTGCGCCCACAGGAAAGCTTCCAGCACAGAAAGCTGTAGCTGGTTTTCACTGTCTCTTGGAACTACATTCGCTGATAGACAGACATTCGCTTTCTGCAAAACCTTGCCTTAGTAAAGGGGCAACACTGTGTATTTCTCTCTCGTAGAGCCCGGTTGCCAAATTCGAAACGTCCAGCGATTGCGCCCACAGGAAAGCTGCCAGCAAGGAAAGCTGTAGCTGGTTTTCACTGTCTCTTGGAACTGCATTCGTTGCTAGACAGACATTCGCTTTCTGCAAAACCTTGCCTTCCTAAAGGGGCAACACTCTGTATTTCTCTCTCGCAGAGCCCGGTTGCCAAATTCGAAACGTCCAGCGATTGCGCCCACAGGAAAGCTGCCAGCACGGAAAGCTGTAGCTGGTTTTCACTGCCCCTTGGAACTGCATTCGCTGCTAGACAGACATTCGCTTTCTGCAAAACCTTGCCTTCGTAAAGGGGCAACACTGTGTATTTCTCTCTCGCAGAGCCCGGTTGCCAAATTCGAAACGTCCAGCGATTGCGCCCACAGGAAAGCTGCCAGCACACAAAGCTGTAGCTGGTTTTCACTGCCCCTTGGAACTGCATTCGCTGATAGACAGACATTCGCTTTCTACAAAAGCTTTCGTTTGTAAAGGGGCAACACTGTGTATTTCTCTCTCGCAGAGCCCGGTTGCCAAATTCGAAACGTCCAGCGATTGCGCCCACAGGAAAGCTGCCAGCAAGGAAAGCTGTAGCTGGTTTTCACTGCCCCTTGGAACTGCATTCGCTGCTAGACAGACATTCGCTTTCTGCAAAAGCTTTCGTAGGTAAAGGGGCAACACTGTGTATTTCTCTCTCGCAGAGCCCGGTTGCCAAATTCGAAACGTCCAGCGATTGCGCCCACAGGAAAGCTGCCAGCACGGAAAGCTGTAGCTGGTTTTCACTGCCCCTTGGAACTGCATTCGCTGCTAGACAGACATTCGCTTTCTGCAAAAGCTTTCGTAGGTAAAGGGGCAACACTGTGTATTTCTCTCTCGCAGAGCCCGGCTGCCAAATTTGAAACGTCCAGCGATTGCGCCCACAGGAAAGCTGCCAGCACGGAAAGCTGTAGCTGGTTTTCACAGTCTCTTGGAACTACTTTCGCTGCTAGACAGACATTCGCTTTCTGCAAAACCTTGTCTTATTGAAGGGGCAACACTGTGTATTTCTCTCTCGCAGAGCCCGGTTGCCAAATTCGAAACGTCCAGCGATTGCGTCCACAGGAAAGCTGCCAGCAAGGAAAGCTGTAGCTGGTTTTCATTGTCTCTTGGAACTACATTCGCTGATAGACAGACATTCGCTTTCTGCAAAAGCTTTCCTTAGTAAAGGGGCAACACTGTGTATTTCTCTCTCGCAGAGCCCGGTTGCCAAATTCGAAACGTCCATCGATTGCGCCCACAGGAATGCTGCCAGCAAGGAAAGTTTTAGCTGGTTTTCACTGCCCCTTGGAACTACATTCGCTGATAATCAGACATTCGCTTTCTGCAAAACCTTGCCTTGGTAAAGGGGCAACACTGTGTATTTCTCTCTCGTAGAGCCCGGTTGCCAAATTCGAAACGTCCAGCGATTGCGCCCACAGGAAAGCTGCCAGCAAGGAAAGTTGTAGCTGGTTTTCACTGCCCCTTGGAACTGCATTCGCTGATAGACAGACATTCGCTTTCTGCAAAAGCTTTCGTAGGTAAAGGGGCAACACTGTGTATTTCTCTCTCGCAGAGCCCGGTTGCCAAATTCGAAAGGTCCAGCGATTGCGCCCACAGGAAAGCTACCAGCACGGAAAGCTGTAGCTGGTTTTCACTGTCTCTTGGAACTACATTCGCTGATAATCAGACATTCGCTTTCTGCAAAAGCTTTCGTAGGTAAAGGGGCAACACTGTGTATTTTTCTCTCGTAGAGCCCGGTTGCCAAATTCGAAACGTCCAGCGATTGCGCCCACAGGAAAGCTGCCAGCAAGGTAAGCTGTAGCTGGTTTTCACTGTCCCTTGGAACTACATTCGCTGATAGACAGACATTAGCTTTCTGCAAAAGCTTTCGTTGGTACAGGGGCAACACTGTGTATTTCTCTCTCGCAGAGCCCGGCTGCCAAATTCGAAACGTCCAGCGATTGCGCCCACAGGAAAGCTGCCAGCAAGGAAAGCTGTAGCTGGTTTTCACTGTCTCTTGGAACTACATTCGCTGATAGACAGACATTCGCTTTCTACAAAAGCTTGCCTTAGTAAAGGGGCAACACTGTGTATTTCTCTCTCGCAGAGCCTGGTTGCCAAATTCGAAACGTCCAGCGATTGCGCCCACAGGAAAGCTGCCAGCAAGGAAAGCTGTAGCTGGTTTTCACTGTCTCTTGGAACTGCATTCGCTGCTAGACAGACATTCGCTTTCTGCAAAACCTTGCCTTCCTAAAGGGGCAACACTGTGTATTTATCTCTCGCAGAGCCCGGTTGCCAAATTCGAAACGTCCAGCGATTGCGCCCACAGGAAAGCTTCCAGCACAGAAAGCTGTAGCTGGTTTTCACTGCCCCTTGGAACTGCATTCGCTGATAGACAGACATTCCCTTTCTACAAAAGCTTTCGTTTGTAAAGGGGCAACACTGTGTATTTCTCTCTCGCAGAGCCCGGTTGCCAAATTCGAAACGTCCAGCGATTGCGCCCACAGGAAAGCTGCCAGCAAGGAAAGTTGTAGCTGGTTTTCACTGCCCCTTGGAACTGCATTCGCTGCTAGACAGACATTCGCTTTCTGCAAAAGCTTTCTTTGGTAAAGAGGCAAAACTGTGTATTTCTCTCTCGCAGAGCCCGGTTGCCAAATTCGAAACGTCCAGCGATTGCGCCCACAGGAAAGCTGCCAGCAAGGAAAGTTGTAGCTGGTTTTCACTGCCCCTTGGAACTGCATTCGCTGCTAGACAGACATTCGCTTTCTGCAAAAGCTTTCGTAGGTAAAGGGGCAACACTGTGTATTTCTCTCTCGCAGAGCCCGGTTGCCAAATTCGAAACGTCCAGCGATTGCGCCCACAGGAAAGCTGCCAGCACGGAAAGCTGTAGCTGGTTTTCACTGTCTCTTGGAACTACATTCGCTGATAGACAGACATTCGCTTTCTGCAAAACCTTGCCTTATTGAAGGGGCAACACTGTGTATTTCTCTCTCGCAGAGCCCGGTTGCCAAATTCGAAACGTCCAGCTATTGCGCCCACAGGAAAGCTGCCAGCACGGAAAGCTGTAGCTGGTTTTCACTGCCCCTTGGAACTACATTCGCTGATAGACAGACATTCGCTTTCTGCAAAACCTTGCCTTAGTAAAGGGGCAACACTGTGTATTTCTCTCTCGTAGAGCCCGGTTGCCAAATTCGAAACGTCCAGCGGTTGCGCCCACAGGAAAGCTGCCAGCAAGGAAAGCTGTAGCTGGTTTTCACTGTCTCTTGGAACTACATTCGCTGATAGACAGACATTCGCTTTCTGCAAAACCTTGCCTTATTGAAGGGGCAACACTGTGTATTTCTCTCTCGCAGAGCCCGGTTGCCAAATTCGAAACGTCCAGCGATTGCGCCCACAGGAAAGCTGCCAGCAAGGAAAGCTGTAGCTGGTTTTCATTGTCTCTTGGAACTACATTCGCTGATAGACAGACATTCGCTTTCTGCAAAACCTTGCCTTAGTAAAGGGGCAACACTGTGTATTTCTCTCTCGTAGAGCCCGGCTGCCAAATTCGAAACGTCCAGCGATTGCGCCCACAGGAAAGCTGCCAGCACGGAAAGCTGTAGCTGGTTTTCACTGCCCCTTGGAACTACATTCGCTGATAGACAGACATTCGCTTTCTGCAAAAGCTTTCGTTGGTACAGGGGCAACACTGTGTATTTCTCTCTCGCAGAGCCCGGTTGCCAAATTCGAAACGTCCAGCGATTGCGCCCACAGGAAAGCTGCCAGCAAGGAAAGCTGTAGCTGGTTTTCACTGCCCCTTGGAACTGCATTCGCTGATAGACATACATTCGCTTTCTGCAAAAGCTTTCGTAGGTAAAGGGGCAACACTGTGTATTTCTCTCTCGCAGAGCCCGGTTGCCAAATTCGAAACGTCCAGCGATTGCGCCCACAGGAAAGCTGCCAGCAAGGAAAGCTGTAGCTGGTTTTCACTGTCTCTTGGAACTGCATTCGCTGCTAGACAGACATTCGCTTTCTGCAAAACCTTGCCTTCCTAAAGGGGCAACACTGTGTATTTATCTCTCACAGAGCCCGGTTGCCAAATTCGAAACGTCCAGCGATTGCGCCCACAGGAAAGCTGCCAGCACAGAAATCTGTCGCTGGTTTTCACTGCCCCTTGGAACTACATTCGCTGCTAGATAGACATTCACTTTCTACAACAGCTTTCGTTCGTAAAGGGGCAACACTGTGTATTTCTCTCTCGCAGAGCCCGGTTGCCAAATTCGAAACGTCCAGCGATTGCGCCCACAGGAAAGCTTCCAGCACAGAAAGCTGTAGCTGGTTTTCACTGTCTCTTGGAACTACATTCGCTGATAGACAGACATTCGCTTTCTGCAAAACATTGCCTTAGTAAAGCGGCAACACTGTGTATTTCTCTCTCGCAGAGCCCGGTTGCCAAATTCGAAACGTCCAGCGATTGCGCCCACAGGAAAGCTGCCAGCAAGGAAAGCTGTAGCTGGTTTTCACTGCCCCTTGGAACTGCATTCGCTGCTAGACAGACATTCGCTTTCTGCAAAAGCTTTCGTAGGTAAAGGGGCAACACTGTGTATTTCTCTCTCGCAGAGCCCGGTTGCCAAATTCGAAACGTCCAGCGATTGCGCCCACAGGAAAGCTGCCAGCACGGAAAGCTGTAGCTGGTTTTCACTGTTTCTTGGAACTACATTCGCTGATAGACAGACATACGCTTTCTACAAAAGCTTTCATTGGTAAAGGGGCAACACTGTGTATATCTCTCTCGCAGAGCCCGGCTGCCAAATTCGAAACGTCCAGCGATTGCGCCCAGAGGAAAGCTGCCAGCACGGAAATCTCTAGCTGGTTTTCACTGTCTCTTGGAACTACATTCGCTGATAGACAGACATTCGCTTTCTGCAAAACCTTGCCTTATTGAAGGGGCAACACTGTGTATTTCTCTCTCGCAGAGCCCGGTTGCCAAATTCGAAACGTCCAGCTATTGCGCCCACAGGAAAGCTGCCGGCACGGAAAGTTGTAGCTGGTTTTCACTGCCCCTTGGAACTACATTCGCTGATAGACAGACATTCGCTTTCTGCAAAACCTTGCCTTAGTAAAGGGGCAACACTGTGTATTTCTCTCTCGTAGAGCCCGGTTGCCAAATTCGAAACGTCCAGCGGTTGCGCCCACAGGAAAGCTGCCAGCAAGGAAAGCTGTAGCTGGTTTTCACTGTCTCTTGGAACTACATTGGCTGATAGACAGACATTCGCTTTCTACAAAAGCTTGCCTTAGTAAAGGGGCAACACTGTGTATTTCTCTCTCGCAGAGCCCGGTTGCCAAATTCGAAACGTCCAGCGATTGCGCCCAAAGGAAAGCTGCCAGCAAGGAAAGCTGTAGCTGGTTTACACTGCCCCTTGGAACTGCATTCGCTGCTAGACAGACATTCGCTTTCTGCAAAACCTTGCCTTCGTAAAGGGGCAACACAGTGTATTTCTCTCTCGCAGAGCCCGGTTGCCAAATTCGAAACGTCCAGCGATTGCGCCCACAGGAAAGCTGCCAGCACGGAAAGCTGTAGCTGGTTTTCACTGTTTCTTGGAACTACATTCGCTGATAGACAGACATTCGCTTTCTACAGAAGCTTTCATTGGTAAAGGGGCAACACTGTGTATTTCTCTCTCGCAGAGCCCGGTTGCCAAATTCGAAACGTCCAGCGATTGCGCCCACAGGAAAGCTGCCAGCAAGGAAAGCTGTAGCTGGTTTTCATTGTCTCTTGGAACTACATTCGCTGCTAGACAGACATTCGCTTTCTGCAAAAGCTTTCGTTGGTACAGGGGCAACACTGTGTATTTCTCTCTCGCAGAGCCCGGTTGCCAAATTCGAAACGTCCAGCGATTGCGCCCACAGGAAAGATGCCAGCAAGGAAAGCTGTAGCTGGTTTTCACTGCCCCTTGGAACTGCATTCGCTGATAGACAGACATTCCCTTTCTACAAAAGCTTTCGTTTGCAAAGGGGCAACACTGTGTATTTCTCTCTCGCAGAGCCCGGTTGCCAAATTCGAAACGTCCAGCGATTGCGCCCACAGGAAAGCTGCCAGCACAGAAATCTGTCGCTGGTTTTCACTGCCCCTTGGAACTACATTCGCTGATAGACAGACATTCGCTTTCTGCAAAAGCTTTCGTTGGTACAGGGGCAACACTGTGTATTTCTCTCTCGCAGAGCCCGGTTGCCAAATTCGAAACGTCCAGCGATTGCGCCCACAGGAAAGCTGCCAGCAAGGAAATCTGTAGCTGGTTTTCACTGCCCCTTGGAACTGCATTCGCTGATAGACAGACATTCGCTTTCTGCAAAAGCTTTCGTAGGTAAAGGGGCAACACTGTGTATTTATCTCTCGCAGAGCCCGGTTGCCAAATTCGAAACGTCCAGCGATTGCGCCCACAGGAAAGCTTCCAGCACAGAAAGCTGTAGCTGGTTTTCACTGCCCCTTGGAACTGCATTCGCTGCTAGACAGACATTCCCTTTCTACAAAAGCTTTTGTTTGTAAAGGGGCAACACTGTGTATTTCTCTCTCGCAGAGCCCGGTTGCCAAATTCGAAACGTCCAGCGATTGCGCCCACAGGAAAGCTGCCAGCAAGGAAAGCTGTAGCTGGTTTTCACTGTCTCTTGGAACTACATTCGCTGATAGACAGACATTCGCTTTCTACAAAAGCTTGCCTTAGTAAAGGGGCAACACTGTGTATTTCTCTCTCGCAGAGCCTGGTTGCCAAATTCGAAACGTCCAGCGATTGCGCCCACAGGAAAGCTGCCAGCACGGAAAGCTGTAGCTGGTTTTCACTGCCCCTTGGAACTGCATTCGCTGCTAGACCGACATTCGCTTTCTGCAAAAGCTTTCATTGGTAAAGGGGCAACACTGTGTATATCTCTCTCGCAGAGCCCGGCTGCCAAATTCGAAACGTCCAGCGATTGCGCCCACAGGAAAGCTGCCAGCAAGGAAAGCTGTAGCTGGTTTTCACAGTCTCTTGGAACTACATTCGCTGCTAGACAGACATTCGCTTTCTGCAAAACCTTGCCTTATTGAAGGGGCAACACTGTGTATTTCTCTCTCGCAGAGCCCGGTTGCCAAATTCGAAACGTCCAGCGATTGCGCCCGCAGGAAAGCTGCCAGCAAGGAAAGCTGTAGCTGGTTTTCACTGTCTCTTGGAACTACATTCGCTGATAGACAGACATTCGCTTTCTACAAAAGCTTGCCTTAGTAAAGGGGCAACACTGTGTATTTCTCTCTCGCAGAGCCTGGTTGCCAAATTCGAAACGTCCAGCGATTGCGCCCACAGGAAAGCTGCCAGCACGGAAAGCTGTAGCTGGTTTTCACTGCCCCTTGGAACTACATTCGCTGATAGACAGACATTCGCTTTCTGCAAAAGCTTTCGTTGGTACAGGGGCAACACTGTGTATTTCTCTCTCGCAGAGCCCGGTTGCCAAATTCGAAACGTCCAGCGATTGCGCCCACAGGAAAGCTGCCAGCAAGGAAAGCTGTAGCTGGTTTTCACTGCCCCTTGGAACTGCATTCGCTGATAGACATACATTCGCTTTCTGCAAAAGCTTTCGTAGGTAAAGGGGCAACACTGTGTATTTCTCTCTCGCAGAGCCCGGTTGCCAAATTCGAAACGTCCAGCGATTGCGCCCACAGGAAAGCTGCCAGCAAGGAAAGCTGTAGCTGGTTTTCACTGTCTCTTGGAACTGCATTCGCTGCTAGACAGACATTCGCTTTCTGCAAAACCTTGCCTTCCTAAAGGGGCAACACTGTGTATTTATCTCTCACAGAGCCCGGTTGCCAAATTCGAAACGTCCAGCGATTGCGCCCACAGGAAAGCTGCCAGCACAGAAATCTGTCGCTGGTTTTCACTGCCCCTTGGAACTACATTCGCTGCTAGATAGACATTCACTTTCTACAACAGCTTTCGTTCGTAAAGGGGCAACACTGTGTATTTCTCTCTCGCAGAGCCCGGTTGCCAAATTCGAAACGTCCAGCGATTGCGCCCACAGGAAAGCTTCCAGCACAGAAAGCTGTAGCTGGTTTTCACTGTCTCTTGGAACTACATTCGCTGATAGACAGACATTCGCTTTCTGCAAAACATTGCCTTAGTAAAGGGGCAACACTGTGTATTTCTCTCTCGCAGAGCCCGGTTGCCAAATTCGAAACGTCCAGCGATTGCGCCCACAGGAAAGCTGCCAGCACGGAAAGCTGTAGCTGGTTTTCACTGTTTCTTGGAACTACATTCGCTGATAGACAGACATACGCTTTCTACAAAAGCTTTCATTGGTAAAGGGGCAACACTGTGTATATCTCTCTCGCAGAGCCCGGCTGCCAAATTCGAAACGTCCAGCGATTGCGCCCAGAGGAAAGCTGCCAGCACGGAAATCTCTAGCTGGTTTTCACTGTCTCTTGGAACTACATTCGCTGATAGACAGACATTCGCTTTCTGCAAAACCTTGCCTTATTGAAGGGGCAACACTGTGTATTTCTCTCTCGCAGAGCCCGGTTGCCAAATTCGAAACGTCCAGCTATTGCGCCCACAGGAAAGCTGCCGGCACGGAAAGCTGTAGCTGGTTTTCACTGCCCCTTGGAACTACATTCGCTGATAGACAGACATTCGCTTTCTGCAAAACCTTGCCTTAGTAAAGGGGCAACACTGTGTATTTCTCTCTCGTAGAGCCCGGTTGCCAAATTCGAAACGTCCAGCGGTTGCGCCCACAGGAAAGCTGCCAGCAAGGAAAGCTGTAGCTGGTTTTCACTGTCTCTTGGAACTACATTGGCTGATAGACAGACATTCGCTTTCTACAAAAGCTTGCCTTAGTAAAGGGGCAACACTGTGTATTTCTCTCTCGCAGAGCCCGGTTGCCAAATTCGAAACGTCCAGCGATTGCGCCCACAGGAAAGCTGCCAGCAAGGAAAGCTGTAGGTGGTTTACACTGCCCCTTGGAACTGCATTCGCTGCTAGACAGACATTCGCTTTCTGCAAAACCTTGCCTTCGTAAAGGGGCAACACAGTGTATTTCTCTCTCGCAGAGCCCGGTTGCCAAATTCGAAACGTCCAGCGATTGCGCCCACAGGAAAGCTGCCAGCACGGAAAGCTGTAGCTGGTTTTCACTGTTTCTTGGAACTACATTCGCTGATAGACAGACATTCGCTTTCTACAGAAGCTTTCATTGGTAAAGGGGCAACACTGTGTATTTCTCTCTCGCAGAGCCCGGTTGCCAAATTCGAAACGTCCAGCGATTGCGCCCACAGGAAAGCTGCCAGCAAGGAAAGCTGTAGCTGGTTTTCATTGTCTCTTGGAACTACATTCGCTGCTAGACAGACATTCGCTTTCTGCAAAAGCTTTCGTTGGTACAGGGGCAACACTGTGTATTTCTCTCTCGCAGAGCCCGGTTGCCAAATTCGAAACGTCCAGCGATTGCGCCCACAGGAAAGATGCCAGCAAGGAAAGCTGTAGCTGGTTTTCACTGCCCCTTGGAACTGCATTCGCTGATAGACAGACATTCGCTTTCTGCAAAAGCTTTCATTGGTAAAGGGGCAACACTGTGTATATCTCTCTCGCAGAGCCCGGCTGCCAAATTCGAAACGTCCAGCGATTGCGCCCACAGGAAAGCTGCCAGCAAGGAAAGCTGTAGCTGGTTTTCACAGTCTCTTGGAACTACATTCGCTGATAGACAGACATTCGCTTTCTGCAAAACCTTGCCTTATTGAAGGGGCAACACTGTGTATTTCTCTCTCGCAGAGCCCGGTTGCCAAATTCGAAACGTCCAGCGATTGCGCCCACAGGAAAGCTGCCAGCAAGGAAAGCTGTAGCTGGTTTTCATTGTCTCTTGGAACTACATTCGCTGAAAGACAGACATTCGCTTTCTGCAAAACCTTGCCTTAGTAAAGGGGCAACACTGTGTATTTCTCTCTCGTAGAGTCCGGCTGCCAAATTCGAAACGTCCAGCGATTGCGCCCACAGGAAAGCTGCCAGCACGGAAAGCTGTAGCTGGTTTTCACTGCCCCTTGGAACTACATTCGCTGATAGACAGACATTCGCTTTCTGCAAAAGCTTTCGTTGGTACAGGGGCAACACTGTGTATTTCTCTCTCGCAGAGCCCGGTTGCCAAATTCGAAACGTCCAGCGATTGCGCCCGCAGGAAAGCTGCCAGCAAGGAAAGCTGTAGCTGGTTTTCACTGTCTCTTGGAACTACATTCGCTGATAGACAGACATTCGCTTTCTACAAAAGCTTGCCTTAGTAAAGGGGCAACACTGTGTATTTCTCTCTCGCAGAGCCTGGTTGCCAAATTCGAAACGTCCAGCGATTGCGCCCACAGGAAAGCTGCCAGCACGGAAAGCTGTAGCTGGTTTTCACTGCCCCTTGGAACTACATTCGCTGATAGACAGACATTCGCTTTCTGCAAAAGCTTTCGTTGGTACAGGGGCAACACTGTGTATTTCTCTCTCGCAGAGCCCGGTTGCCAAATTCGAAACGTCCAGCGATTGCGCCCACAGGAAAGCTGCCAGCAAGGAAAGCTGTAGCTGGTTTTCACTGCCCCTTGGAACTGCATTCGCTGATAGACATACATTCGCTTTCTGCAAAAGCTTTCGTAGGTAAAGGGGCAACACTGTGTATTTCTCTCTCGCAGAGCCCGGTTGCCAAATTCGAAACGTCCAGCGATTGCGCCCACAGGAAAGCTGCCAGCAAGGAAAGCTGTAGCTGGTTTTCACTGTCTCTTGGAACTGCATTCGCTGCTAGACAGACATTCGCTTTCTGCAAAACCTTGCCTTCCTAAAGGGGCAACACTGTGTATTTCTCTCTCACAGAGCCCGGTTGCCAAATTCGAAACGTCCAGCGATTGCGCCCACAGGAAAGCTGCCAGCACAGAAATCTGTCGCTGGTTTTCACTGCCCCTTGGAACTACATTCGCTGCTAGATAGACATTCACTTTCTACAACAGCTTTCGTTCGTAAAGGGGCAACACTGTGTATTTCTCTCTCGCAGAGCCCGGTTGCCAAATTCGAAACGTCCAGCGATTGCGCCCACAGGAAAGCTTCCAGCACAGAAAGCTGTAGCTGGTTTTCACTGTCTCTTGGAACTACATTCGCTGATAGACAGACATTCGCTTTCTGCAAAACATTGCCTTAGTAAAGGGGCAACACTGTGTATTTCTCTCTCGCAGAGCCCGGTTGCCAAATTCGAAACGTCCAGCGATTGCGCCCACAGGAAAGATGCCAGCAAGGAAAGCTGTAGCTGGTTTTCACTGCCCCTTGGAACTGCATTCGCTGCTAGACAGACATTCGCTTTCTGCAAAAGCTTTCGTAGGTAAAGGGGCAACACTGTGTATTTCTCTCTCGCAGAGCCCGGTTGCCAAATTCGAAACGTCCAGCGATTGCGCCCACAGGAAAGCTGCCAGCACGGAAAGCTGTAGCTGGTTTTCACTGTTTCTTGGAATTACATTCGCTGATAGACAGACATACGCTTTCTACAAAAGCTTTCATTGGTAAAGGGGCAACACTGTGTATATCTCTCTCGCAGAGCCCGGCTGCCAAATTCGAAACGTCCAGTGATTGCGCCCAGAGGAAAGCTGCCAGCACGGAAATCTCTAGCTGGTTTTCACTGTCTCTTGGAACTACATTCGCTGATAGACAGACATTCGCTTTCTGCAAAACCTTGCCTTATTGAAGGGGCAACACTGTGTATTTCTCTCTCGCAGAGCCCGGTTGCCAAATTCGAAACGTCCAGCTATTGCGCCCACAGGAAAGCTGCCGGCACGGAAAGCTGTAGCTGGTTTTCACTGCCCCTTGGAACTACATTCGCTGATAGACAGACATTCGCTTTCTGCAAAACCTTGCCTTAGTAAAGGGGCAACACTGTGTATTTCTCTCTCGTAGAGCCCGGTTGCCAAATTCGAAACGTCCAGCGGTTGCGCCCACAGGAAAGCTGCCAGCAAGGAAAGCTGTAGCTGGTTTTCACTGTCTCTTGGAACTACATTGGCTGATAGACAGATATTCGCTTTCTACAAAAGCTTGCCTTAGTAAAGGGGCAACACTGTGTATTTCTCTCTCGCAGAGCCCGGTTGCCAAATTCGAAACGTCCAGCGATTGCGCCCAAAGGAAAGCTGCCAGCAAGGAAAGCTGTAGCTGGTTTACACTGCCCCTTGGAACTGCATTCGCTGCTAGACAGACATTCGCTTTCTGCAAAACCTTGCCTTCGTAAAGGGGCAACACAGTATATTTCTCTCTTGCAGAGCCCGGTTGCCAAATTCGAAACGTCCAGCGATTGCGCCCACAGGAAAGCTGCCAGCAAGGAAAGCTGTAGCTGGTTTTCACTGTCTCTTGGAACTGCATTCGCTGATAGACAGACATTCGCTTT
The DNA here is from genome assembly GCF_035582795.1 of Mycteria americana. Lineage (NCBI taxonomy): Eukaryota > Metazoa > Chordata > Aves > Ciconiiformes > Ciconiidae > Mycteria > Mycteria americana. The sequence goes on along the minus strand of NC_134369.1, from coordinate 23,796,073 downwards.
CTACAAAAGCTTGCCTTAGTAAAGGGGCAACACTCTGTATTTCTCTCTCGCAGAGCCCGGTTGCCAAATTCGAAACGTCCAGCGATTGCGCCCACAGGAGAGCTGCCAGCACGGAAAGCTGTAGCTGGTTTTCACTGCCCCTTGGAACTACATTCGCTGATAGACAGACATTCGCTTTCTGCAAAAGCTTTCGTTGGTACAGGGGCAACACTGTGTATTTCTCTCTCGCAGAGCCCAGTTGCCAAATACGAAACGTCCAGCGATTGCGCCCACAGGAAAGCTACCAGCACGGAAAGCTGTAGCTGGTTTTCACTGTTTCTTGGAACTACATTCGCTGATAGACAGACATTCGCTTTCTGCAAAACCTTGCCTTCGTAAAGTGGCAACACTGTGTATTTCTCTCTCGCAGAGCCCGGTTGCCAAATTCGAAACGTCCAGCGATTGCGCCCACAGGAAAGCTTCCAGCACAGAAAGCTGTAGCTGGTTTTCACTGTCTCTTGGAACTATATTCGCTGATAGACAGACATTCGCTTTCTGCAAAACATTGCCTTAGTAAAGGGGCAACACTTTGTATTTCTCTCTCGTAGAGCCCGGTTGCCAAATTCGAAACGTCCAGCGATTGCGCCCACAGGAAAGCTGCCAGCAAGGAAAGCTGTAGCTGGTTTTCACTGTCTCTTGGAACTGCATTCGCTGATAGACAGACATTCGCTTTCTGCAAAACCTTGCCTTATTGAAGGGGCAACACTGTGTATTTCTCTCTCGCAGAGCCCGGTTGCCAAATTCGAAACGTCCAGCGATTGCGCCCACAGGAAAGCTGCCAGCAAGGAAAGCTGTAGCTGGTTTTCACTGCCCCTTGGAACTGCATTCGCTGCTAGACAGACATTCGCTTTCTACAAAAGCTTTCGTTTGTAAAGGGGCAACACTGTGTATTTCTCTCTCGCAGAGCCCAGTTGCCAATTTCGAAACGTCCAGCGATTGCGCCCACAGGAAAGCTGCCAGCACAGAAATCTGTAGCTGGTTTTCACTGCCCCTTGGAACTGCATTCGCTGCTAGACAGACATTCGCTTTCTGCAAAAGCTTTCGTAGGTAAAGGGGCAACACTGTGTATTTCTCTCTCGCAGAGCCCGGTTGCCAAATTCGAAACGTCCAGCGATTGCGCCCACAGGAAAGCTGCCAGCACGGAAACCTGTAGCTGGTTTTCACTGTCTCTTGGAACTACATTCGCTGATAGACAGACATTTGCTTTCTGCAAAACCTTGCCTTCCAAAAGGGGCAACACTGTGTATTTATCTCTCGCAGAGCCCGGTTGCCAAATTCGAAACGTCCAGCGATTGCGCCCACAGGAAAGCTGCCAGCAAGGAAAGCTGTAGCTGGTTTTCACTGCCCCTTGGAACTGCATTCGCTGCTAGACAGACATTCGCTTTCTGCAAAACCTTGCCTTCGTAAAGGGGCAACACAGTGTATTTCTCTCTCGCAGAGCCCGGTTGCCAAATTCGAAACGTCCAGCGATTGCGCCCACAGGAAAGCTGCCAGCACGGAAAGCTGTAGCTGGTTTTCACTGTTTCTTGGAACTGCATTCGCTGATAGACAGACATTCGCTTTCTACAGAAGCTTTCATTGGTAAAGGGGCAACACTGTGTATATCTCTCTCGCAGAGCCCGGCTGCCAAATTCGAAACGTCCAGCGATTGCGCCCACAGGAAAGCTGCCAGCACGGAAAGCTGTAGCTGGTTTTCACAGTCTCTTGGAACTACATTCGCTGCTAGACAGACATTCGCTTTCTGCAAAACCTTGCCTTATTGAAGGGGCAACACTGTGTATTTCTCTCTCGCAGAGCCCGGTTGCCAAATTCGAAACGTCCAGCGATTGCGCCCACAGGAAAGCTGCCAGCAAGGAAAGCTGTAGCTGGTTTTCACTGCCCCTTGGAACTGCATTCGCTGCTAGACAGACATTCGCTTTCTACAAAAGCTTTCGTTTGTAAAGGGGCAACACTGTGTATTTCTCTCTCGCAGAGCCCGGTTGCCAATTTCGAAACGTCCAGCGATTGCGCCCACAGGAAAGGTGCCAGCACAGAAATCTGTAGCTGGTTTTCACTGCCCCTTGGAACTGCATTCGCTGCTAGACAGACATTCGCTTTCTGCAAAAGCTTTCGTAGGTAAAGGGGCAACACAGTGTATTTCTCTCTCGCAGAGCCCGGTTGCCAAATTCGAAACGTCCAGCGATTGCGCCCACAGGAAAGCTGCCAGCACGGAAAGCTGTAGCTGGTTTTCACAGTCTCTTGGAACTACATTCGCTGCTAGACAGACATTCGCTTTCTGCAAAACCTTGCCTTATTGAAGGGGCAACACTGTGTATTTCTCTCTCGCAGAGCCCGGTTGCCAAATTCGAAACGTCCAGCGATTGCGCCCACAGGAAAGCTGCCAGCAAGGAAAGCTGTAGCTGGTTTTCATTGTCTCTTGGAACTACATTCGCTGAAAGACAGACATTCGCTTTCTGCAAAACCTTGCCTTCGTAAAGGGGCAACACTCTGTATTTCTCTCTCGTAGAGTCCGGCTGCCAAATTCGAAACGTCCAGCGATTGCGCCCACAGGAAAGCTGCCAGCACGGAAAGCTGTAGCTGGTTTTCACTGCCCCTTGGAACTACATTCGCTGATAGACAGACATTCGCTTTCTGCAAAAGCTTTCGTTGGTACAGGGGCAACACTCTGTATTTCTCTCTCGCAGAGCCCGGTTGCCAAATTCGAAACGTCCAGCGATTGCGCCCACAGGAAAGATGCCAGCAAGGAAAGCTGTAGCTGGTTTTCACTGTCTCTTGGAACTACATTCGCTGATAGACAGACATTCGCTTTCTACAAAAGCTTGCCTTAGTAAAGGGGCAACACTGTGTATTTCTCTCTCGCAGAGCCTGGTTGCCAAATTCGAAACGTCCAGCGATTGCGCCCACAGGAAAGCTGCCAGCACGGAAAGCTGTAGCTGGTTTTCACTGCCCCTTGGAACTGCATTCGCTGCTAGACCGACATTCGCTTTCTGCAAAACCTTGCCTTCGTAAAGGGGCAACACAGTGTATTTCTCTCTCGCAGAGCCCGGTTGCCAAATTCGAAACGTCCAGCGATTGCGCCCACAGGAAAGCTGCCAGCACGGAAAGCTGTAGCTGGTTTTCACTGTTTCTTGGAACTGCATTCGCTGATAGACAGACATTCGCTTTCTACAAAAGCTTTCATTGGTAAAGGGGCAACACTGTGTATATCTCTCTCGCAGAGCCCGGCTGCCAAATTCGAAACGTCCAGCGATTGCGCCCACAGGAAAGCTGCCAGCACGGAAAGCTGTAGCTGGTTTTCACAGTCTCTTGGAACTACATTCGCTGCTAGACAGACATTCGCTTTCTGCAAAACCTTGCCTTATTGAAGGGGCAACACTGTGTATTTCTCTCTCGCAGAGCCCGGTTGCCAAATTCGAAACGTCCAGCGATTGCGCCCACAGGAAAGCTGCCAGCAAGGAAAGCTGTAGCTGGTTTTCATTGTCTCTTGGAACTACATTCGCTGATAGACAGACATTCGCTTTCTGCAAAACCTTGCCTTAGTAAAGGGGCAACACTGTGTATTTCTCTCTCGTAGAGCCCGGTTGCCAAATTCGAAACGTCCAGCGATTGCGCCCACAGGAAAGCTGCCAGCACGGAAAGCTGTAGCTGGTTTTCACTGCCCCTTGGAACTACATTCGCTGATAGACAGACATTCGCTTTCTGCAAAAGCTTTCGTTGGTACAGGGGCAACACTGTGTATTTCTCTCTCGCAGAGCCCGGTTGCCAAATTCGAAACGTCCAGCGATTGCGCCCACAGGAAAGCTGCCAGCACGGAAAGCTGTAGCTGGTTTTCACTGCCCCTTGGAACTGCATTCGCTGATAGACAGACATTCGCTTTCTACAAAAGCTTTCGTAGGTAAAGGGGCAACACTGTGTATTTCTCTCTCGCAGAGCCCGGTTGCCAAATTCGAAACGTCCAGCGATTGCGCCCACAGGAAAGCTGCCAGCACGGAAAGCTGTAGCTGGTTTTCACTGTTTCTTGGAACTACATTCGCTGATAGACAGACATACGCTTTCTACAAAAGCTTTCATTGGTAAAGGGGCAACACTGTGTATATCTCTCTCGCAGAGCCCGGCTGCCAAATTCGAAACGTCCAGCGATTGCGCCCAAAGGAAAGCTGCCAGCACGGAAATCTCTAGCTGGTTTTCACTGTCTCTTGGAACTACATTCGCTGATAGACAGACATTCGCTTTCTGCAAAACCTTGCCTTATTGAAGGGGCAACACTGAGTATTTCTCTCTCGTAGAGTCCGGCTGCCAAATTCGAAACGTCCAGCTATTGCGCCCACAGTAAAGCTGCCAGCACGGAAAGCTGTAGCTGGTTTTCACTGCCCCTTGGAACTGCATTCGCTGCTAGACAGACATTCGCTTTCTGCAAAAGGTTTCGTAGGTAAAGGGGCAACACTGTGTATTTCTCTCTCGCAGAGCCCGGTTGCCAAATTCGAAACGTCCAGCGATTGCGCCCACAGGAAAGCTGCCAGCACGGAAAGCTGTAGCTGGTTTTCACTGTTTCTTGGAACTACATTCGCTGATAGACAGACATGCGCTTTCTACAAAAGCTTTCATTGGTAAAGGGGCAACACTGTGTATTTCTCTCTCGCAGAGCCCGGCTGCCAAATCGAAACGTCCAGCGATTGCGCCCAGAGGAAAGCTGCCAGCACGGAAATCTCTAGCTGGTTTTCACTGTCTCTTGGAACTACATTCGCTGATAGACAGACATTCGCTTTCTGCAAAACCTTGCCTTCGTAAAGGGGCAACACAGTGTATTTCTCTCTCGCAGAGCACGGTTGCCAAATTCGAAACGTCCAGCGATTGCGCCCACAGGAAAGCTGCCAGCACGGAAAGCTGTAGCTGGTTTTCACTGTTTCTTGGAACTGCATTCGCTGATAGACAGACATTCGCTTTCTACAGAAGCTTTCATTGGTAAAGGGGCAACACTGTGTATATCTCTCTCGCAGAGCCCGGCTGCCAAATTCGAAACGTCCAGCGATTGCGCCCAAAGGAAAGCTGCCAGCACGGAAAGCTGTAGCTGGTTTTCACAGTCTCTTGGAACTACATTCGCTGCTAGACAGACATTCGCTTTCTGCAAAACCTTGCCTTATTGAAGGGGCAACACTGTGTATTTCTCTCTCGCAGAGCCCGGTTGCCAAATTCGAAACATCCAGCGATTGCGCCCACAGGAAAGCTGCCAGCAAGGAAAGCTGTAGCTGGTTTTCATTGTCTCTTGGAACTACATTCGCTGCTAGACAGACATTCGCTTTCTGCAAAAGCTTTCGTTGGTACAGGGGCAACACTGTGTATTTCTCTCTCGCAGAGCCCGGATGCCAAATTCGAAACGTCCAGCGATTGCGCCCACAGGAAAGATGCCAGCAAGGAAAGCTGTAGCTGGTTTTCACTGCCCCTTGGAACTGCATTCGCTGATAGACAGACATTCCCTTTCTACAAAAGCTTTCGTTTGTAAAGGGGCAACACTGTGTATTTCTCTCTCGCAGAGCCCGGTTGCCAAATTCGAAACGTCCAGCGATTGCGCCCACAGGAAAGCTGCCAGCACAGAAATCTGTCGCTGGTTTTCACTGCCCCTTGGAACTACATTCGCTGATAGACAGACATTCGCTTTCTGCAAAAGCTTTCGTTGGTACAGGGGCAACACTGTGTATTTCTCTCTCGCAGAGCCCGGTTGCCAAATTCGAAACGTCCAGCGATTGCGCCCACAGGAAAGCTGCCAGCAAGGAAATCTGTAGCTGGTTTTCACTGCCCCTTGGAACTGCATTCGCTGATAGACAGACATTCGCTTTCTGCAAAAGCTTTCGTAGGTAAAGGGGCAACACTGTGTATTTCTCTCTCGCAGAGCCCGGTTGCCAAATTCGAAACGTCCAGCGATTGCGCCCACAGGAAAGCTGCCAGCAAGGAAAGCTGTAGCTGGTTTTCACTGTCTCTTGGAACTACATTCGCTGATAGACAGACATTCGCTTTCTACAAAAGCTTTCGTAGGTAAAGGGGCAACACTGTGTATTTCTCTCTCGCAGAGCCTGGTTGCCAAATTCGAAACGTCCAGCGATTGCGCCCACAGGAAAGCTGCCAGCACGGAAAGCTGTAGCTGGTTTTCACTGCCCCTTGGAACTGCATTCGCTGATAGACAGACATTCGCTTTCTGCAAAAGCTTTCATTGGTAAAGGGGCAACACTGTGTATATCTCTCTCGCAGAGCCTGGTTGCCAAATTCGAAACGTCCAGCGATTGCGCCCACAGGAAAGCTGCTAGCAAGGAAAGCTGTAGCTGGTTTTCACAGTCTCTTGGAACTACATTCGCTGCTAGACAGACATTCGCTTTCTGCAAAACCTTGCCTTATTGAAGGGGCAACACTGTGTATTTCTCTCTCGCAGAGCCCGGTTGCCAAATTCGAAACGTCCAGCGATTGCGCCCACAGGAAAGCTGCCAGCAAGGAAAGCTGTAGCTGGTTTTCATTGTCTCTTGGAACTACATTCGCTGAAAGACAGACATTCGCTTTCTGCAAAACCTTGCCTTAGTAAAGGGGCAACACTGTGTATTTCTCTCTCGTAGAGTCCGGCTGCCAAATTCGAAACGTCCAGCGATTGCGCCCACAGGAAAGCTGCCAGCACGGAAAGCTGTAGCTGGTTTTCACTGCCCCTTGGAACTACATTCGCTGATAGACAGACATTCGCTTTCTGCAAAAGCTTTCGTTGGTACAGGGGCAACACTGTGTATTTCTCTCTCGCAGAGCCCGGTTGCCAAATTCGAAACGTCCAGCGATTGCGCCCACAGGAAAGCTGCCAGCACGGAAAGCTGTAGCTGGTTTTCACTGCCCCTTGGAACTGCATTCGCTGATAGACAGACATTTGCTTTCTGCAAAAGCTTTCGTAGGTAAAGGGGCAACACTGTGTATTTCTCTCTCGCAGAGCCCGGTTGCCAAATTCGAAACGTCCAGCGATTGCGCCCACAGGAAAGCTGCCAGCAAGGAAAGCTGTAGCTGGTTTTCACTGTCTCTTGGAACTGCATTCGCTGCTAGACAGACATTCGCTTTCTGCAAAACCTTGCCTTCCTAAAGGGGCAACACTGTGTATTTATCTCTCACATAGCCCTGTTGCCAAATTCGAAACGTCCAGCGATTGCGCCCACAGGAAAGCTGCCAGCACAGAAATCTGTCGCTGGTTTTCACTGCCCCTTGGAACTACATTCGCTGCTAGATAGACATTCACTTTCTACAACAGCTTTCGTTCGTAAAGGGGCAACACTGTGTATTTCTCTCTCGCAGAGCCCGGTTGCCAAATTCGAAACGTCCAGCGATTGCGCCCACAGGAAAGCTTCCAGCACAGAAAGCTGTAGCTGGTTTTCACTGTCTCTTGGAACTGCATTCGCTGATAGACAGACATTCGCTTTCTGCAAAAGCTTTCGTTGGTAAACGGGCAACACTGTGTATTTCTCTCTCGCAGAGCCCGGCTGCCAAATTCGAAACGTCCAGCGATTGCGCCCACAGGAAAGCTGCCAGCAAAGAAAAGCTGTAGCTGGTTTTCACTGCCCCTTGGAACTGCATTCGCTGCTAGACAGACATTCGCTTTCTGCAAAAGCTTTCGTAGGTAAAGGGGCAACACTGTGTATTTCTCTCTCGCAGAGCCCGGTTGCCAAATTCGAAACGTCCAGCGATTGCGCCCACAGGAAAGCTGCCAGCACGGAAAGCTGTAGCTGGTTTTCACTGTTTCTTAGAACTACATTCGTTGATAGACAGACATACGCTTTCTACAAAAGCTTTCATTGGTAAAGGGGCAACACTGTGTGTATCTCTCTCGCAGAGCCCGGCTGCCAAATTCGAAACGTCCAGCGATTGCGCCCAAAGGAAAGCTGCCAGCACGGAAATCTCTAGCTGGTTTTCACTGCCCCTTGGAACTGCATTCGCTGATAGACAGACATTCGCTTTCTGCAAAACCTTGCCTTATTGAAGGGGCAACACTGTGTATTTCTCTCTCGCAGAGCCCGGTTGCCAAATTCGAAACGTCCAGCTATTGCGCCCACAGGAAAGCTGCCAGCACGGAAAGCTGTAGCTGGTTTTCACTGCCCCTTGGAACTGCATTCGCTGCTAGACAGACATTCGCTTTCTGCAAAAGGTTTCGTAGGTAAAGGGGCAACAGTGTGTATTTCTCTCTCGCAGAGCCCGGTTGCCAAATTCGAAACGTCCAGCGATTGCGCCCACAGGAAAGCTGCCAGCACGGAAAGCTGTAGCTGGTTTTCACTGTTTCTTGGAACTACATTCGCTGATAGACAGACATACGCTTTCTACAAAAGCTTTCATTGGTAAAGGGGCAACACTGTGTATTTCTCTCTCGCAGAGCCCGGCTGCCAAATTCGAAACGTCCAGCGATTGCGCCCAGAGGAAAGCTGCCAGCACGGAAATCTCTAGCTGGTTTTCACTGTCTCTTGGAACTACATTCGCTGATAGACAGACATTCGCTTTCTGCAAAACCTTGCCTTCGTAAAGGGGCAACACAGTGTATTTCTCTCTCGCAGAGCCCGGTTGCCAAATTCGAAACGTCCAGCGATTGCGCCCACAGGAAAGCTGCCAGCACGGAAAGCTGTAGCTGGTTTTCACTGTTTCTTGGAACTGCATTCGCTGATAGACAGACATTCGCTTTCTACAGAAGCTTTCATTGGTAAAGGGGCAACACTGTGTATATCTCTCTCGCAGAGCCCGGCTGCCAAATTCGAAACGTCCAGCGATTGCGCCCACAGGAAAGCTGCCAGCACGGAAAGCTGTAGCTGGTTTTCACAGTCTCTTGGAACTACATTCGCTGCTAGACAGACATTCGCTTTCTGCAAAACCTTGCCTTATTGAAGGGGCAACACTGTGTATTTCTCTCTCGCAGAGCCCGGTTGCCAAATTCGAAACATCCAGCGATTGCGCCCACAGGAAAGCTGCCAGCAAGGAAAGCTGTAGCTGGTTTTCATTGTCTCTTGGAACTACATTCGCTGCTAGACAGACATTCGCTTTCTGCAAAAGCTTTCGTTGGTACAGGGGCAACACTGTGTATTTCTCTCTCGCAGAGCCCGGATGCCAAATTCGAAACGTCCAGCGATTGCGCCCACAGGAAAGATGCCAGCAAGGAAAGCTGTAGCTGGTTTTCACTGCCCCTTGGAACTGCATTCGCTGATAGACAGACATTCCCTTTCTACAAAAGCTTTCGTTTGTAAAGGGGCAACACTGTGTATTTCTCTCTCGCAGAGCCCGGTTGCCAAATTCGAAACGTCCAGCGATTGCGCCCACAGGAAAGCTGCCAGCACAGAAATCTGTCGCTGGTTTTCACTGCCCCTTGGAACTACATTCGCTGATAGACAGACATTCGCTTTCTGCAAAAGCTTTCGTTGGTAAAGAGGCAACACTGTGTATTTCTCTCTCGCAGAGCCCGGTTGCCAAATTCGAAACGTCCAGCGATTGCGCCCACAGGAAAGCTGCCAGCAAGGAAAGCTGTAGCTGGTTTTCACTGTCTCTTGGAACTGCATTCGCTGATAGACAGACATTCGCTTTCTGCAAAACCTTGCCTTCCTAAAGGGGCAACACTGTGTATTTATCTCTCGCAGAGCCCGGTTGCCAAATTCGAAACGTCCAGCGATTGCGCCCACAGGAAAGCTGCCAGCACGGAAAGCTGTAGCTGGTTTTCACTGCCCCTTGGAACTGCATTCGCTGATAGACAGGCATTCGCTTTCTGCAAAAGCTTTCATTGGTAAAGGGGCAACACTGTGTATATCTCTCTCGCAGAGCCCGGCTGCCAAATTCGAAACGTCCAGCGATTGCGCCCACAGGAAAGCTGCCAGCAAGGAAAGCTGTAGCTGGTTTTCACAGTCTCTTGGAACTACATTCGCTGCTAGACAGACATTCACTTTCTGCAAAACCTTGCCTTATTGAAGGGGCAACACTGTGTATTTCTCTCTCGCAGAGCCCGGTTGCCAAATTCGAAACGTCCAGCGATTGCGCCCACAGGAAAGCTGCCAGCAAGGAAAGCTGTAGCTGGTTTTCATTGTCTCTTGGAACTACATTCGCTGAAAGACAGACATTCGCTTTCTGCAAAACCTTGCCTTAGTAAAGGGGCAACACTGTGTATTTCTCTCTCGTAGAGTCCGGCTGCCAAATTCGAAACGTCCAGCGATTGCGCCCACAGGAAAGCTGCCAGCACGGAAAGCTGTAGCTGGTTTTCACTGCCCCTTGGAACTACATTCGCTGATAGACAGACATACGCTTTCTACAAAAGCTTTCATTGGTAAAGGGGCAACACTGTGTATTTCTCTCTCGCAGAGCCCGGCTGCCAAATTCGAAACGTCCAGCGATTGCGCCCAGAGGAAAGCTGCCAGCACGGAAATCTCTAGCTGGTTTTCACTGTCTCTTGGAACTACATTCGCTGATAGACAGACATTCGCTTTCTGCAAAACCTTGCCTTCGTAAAGGGGCAACACAGTGTATTTCTCTCTCGCAGAGCCCTGTTGCCAAATTCGAAACGTCCAGCGATTGCGCCCACAGGAAAGCTGCCAGCACGGAAAGCTGTAGCTGGTTTTCACTGTTTCTTGGAACTGCATTCGCTGATAGACAGACATTCGCTTTCTACAGAAGCTTTCATTGGTAAAGGGGCAACACTGTGTATATCTCTCTCGCAGAGCCCGGCTGCCAAATTCGAAACGTCCAGCGATTGCGCCCACAGGAAAGCTGCCAGCACGGAAAGCTGTAGCTGGTTTTCACAGTCTCTTGGAACTACATTCGCTGCTAGACAGACATTCGCTTTCTGCAAAACCTTGCCTTATTGAAGGGGCAACACTGTGTATTTCTCTCTCGCAGAGCCCGGTTGCCAAATTCGAAACGTCCAGCGATTGCGCCCACAGGAAAGATGCCAGCAAGGAAAGCTGTAGCTGGTTTTCACTGCCCCTTGGAACTGCATTCGCTGATAGACAGACATTCCCTTTCTACAAAAGCTTTCGTTTGTAAAGGGGCAACACTGTGTATTTCTCTCTCGCAGAGCCCGGTTGCCAAATTCGAAACGTCCAGCGATTGCGCCCACAGGAAAGCTGCCAGCACAGAAATCTGTCGCTGGTTTTCACTGCCCCTTGGAACTACATTCGCTGATAGACAGACATTCGCTTTCTGCAAAAGCTTTCGTTGGTACAGGGGCAACACTGTGTATTTCTCTCTCGCAGAGCCCGGTTGCCAAATTCGAAACGTCCAGCGATTGCGCCCACAGGAAAGCTGCCAGCAAGGAAATCTGTAGCTGGTTTTCACTGCCCCTTGGAACTGCATTCGCTGATAGACAGACATTCGCTTTCTGCAAAAGCTTTCGTAGGTAAAGGGGCAACACTGTGTATTTCTCTCTCGCAGAGCCCGGTTGCCAAATTCGAAACGTCCAGCGATTGCGCCCACAGGAAAGCTGCCAGCAAGGAAAGCTGTAGCTGGTTTTCACTGTCTCTTGGAACTGCATTCGCTGATAGACAGACATTCGCTTTCTGCAAAACCTTGCCTTCCTAAAGGGGCAACACTGTGTATTTATCTCTCGCAGAGCCCGGCTGCCAAATTCGAAACGTCCAGCGATTGCGCCCACAGGAAAGCTTCCAGCACAGAAAGCTGTAGCTGGTTTTCACTGCCCCTTGGAACTGCATTCGCTGATAGACAGACATTCCCTTTCTACAAAAGCTTTTGTTTGTAAAGGGGCAACACTGTGTATTTCTCTCTCGCAGAGCCCGGTTGCCAAATTCGAAACGTCCAGCGATTGCGCCCACAGGAAAGCTGCCAGCAAGGAAAGCTGTAGCTGGTTTTCACTGTCTCTTGGAACTACATTCGCTGATAGACCGACATTCGCTTTCTGCAAAACCTTGCCTTCGTAAAGGGGCAACACAGTGTATTTCTCTCTCGCAGAGCCCGGTTGCCAAATTCGAAACGTCCAGCGATTGCGCCCACAGGAAAGCTGCCAGCACGGAAAGCTGTAGCTGGTTTTCACTGTTTCTTGGAACTACATTCGCTGATAGACAGACATACGCTTTCTACAAAAGCTTTCATTGGTAAAGGGGCAACACTGTGTATATCTCTCTCGCAGAGCCCGGCTGCCAAATTCGAAACGTCCAGCGATTGCGCCCAAAGGAAAGCTGCCAGCACGGAAATCTCTAGCTGGTTTTCACTGTCTCTTGGAACTACATTCGCTGATAGACAGACATTCGCTTTCTGCAAAACCTTGCCTTATTGAAGGGGCAACACTGTGTATTTCTCTCTCGCAGAGCCCGGTTGCCAAATTCGAAACGTCCATCTATTGCGCCCACAGGAAAGCTGCCAGCACGGAAAGCTGTAGCTGGTTTTCACTGCCCCTTGGAACTGCATTCGCTGCTAGACAGACATTCGCTTTCTGCAAAAGCTTTCGTAGGTAAAGGGGCAACACTGTGTATTTCTCTCTCGCAGAGCCCGGTTGCCAAATTCGAAACGTCCAGCGATTGCGCCCACAGGAAAGCTGCCAGCACGGAAAGCTGTAGCTGGTTTTCACTGTTTCTTGGAACTACATTCGCTGATAGACAGACATACGCTTTCTACAAAAGCTTTCATTGGTAAAGGGGCAACACTGTGTATTTCTCTCTCGCAGAGCCCGGCTGCCAAATTCGAAACGTCCAGCGATTGCGCCCAGAGGAAAGCTGCCAGCACGGAAATCTCTAGCTGGTTTTCACTGTCTCTTGGAACTACATTCGCTGATAGACAGACATTCGCTTTCTGCAAAACCTTGCCTTCCTAAAGGGGCAACACAGTGTATTTCTCTCTCGCAGAGCCCGGTTGCCAAATTCGAAACGTCCAGCGATTGCGCCCACAGGAAAGCTGCCAGCACGGAAAGCTGTAGCTGGTTTTCACTGTTTCTTGGAACTGCATTCGCTGATAGACAGACATTCGCTTTCTACAGAAGCTTTCATTGGTAAAGGGGCAACACTGTGTATATCTCTCTCGCAGAGCCCGGCTGCCAAATTCGAAACGTCCAGCGATTGCGCCCACAGGAAAGCTGCCAGCACAGAAAGCTGTAGCTGGTTTTCACAGTCTCTTGGAACTACATTCGCTGATAGACAGACATTCGCTTTCTGCAAAACCTTGCCTTATTGAAGGGGCAACACTGTGTATTTCTCTCTCGCAGAGCCCGGTTGCCAAATTCGAAACGTCCAGCGATTGCGCCCACAGGAAAGCTGCCAGCAAGGAAAGCTGTAGCTGGTTTTCACTGACCCTTGGAACTGCATTCGCTGATAGACAGACATTCCCTTTCTACAAAAGCTTTCGTTTGTAAAGGGGCAACACTGTGTATTTCTCTCTCGCAGAGCCCGGTTGCCAAATTCGAAACGTCCAGCGATTGCGCCCACAGGAAAGCTGCCAGCACAGAAATCTGTCGCTGGTTTTCACTGCCCCTTGGAACTACATTCGCTGATAGACAGACATTCGCTTTCTGCAAAAGCTTTCGTTGGTACAGGGGCAACACTGTGTATTTCTCTCTCGCAGAGCCCGGTTGCCAAATTCGAAACGTCCAGCGATTGCGCCCACAGGAAAGCTGCCAGCAAGGAAATCTGTAGCTGGTTTTCACTGCCCCTTGGAACTGCATTCGCTGATAGACAGACATTCGCTTTCTGCAAAAGCTTTCGTAGGTAAAGGGGCAACACTGTGTATTTCTCTCTCGCAGAGCCCGGTTGCCAAATTCGAAACGTCCAGCGATTGCGCCCACAGGAAAGCTGCCAGCAAGGAAAGCTGTAGCTGGTTTTCACTGTCTCTTGGAACTGCATTCGCTGATAGACAGACATTCGCTTTCTGCAAAACCTTGCCTTCCTAAAGGGGCAACACTGTGTATTTATCTCTCGCAGAGCCCGGTTGCCAAATTCGAAACGTCCAGCGATTGCGCCCACAGGAAAGCTTCCAGCACAGAAAGCTGTAGCTGGTTTTCACTGCCCCTTGGAACTGCATTCGCTGATAGACAGACATTCCCTTTCTACAAAAGCTTTTGTTTGTAAAGGGGCAACACTGTGTATTTCTCTCTCGCAGAGCCCGGTTGCCAAATTCGAAACGTCCAGCGATTGCGCCCACAGGAAAGCTGCCAGCAAGGAAAGCTGTAGCTGGTTTTCACTGTCTCTTGGAACTACATTCGCTGATAGACAGACATTCGCTTTCTACAAAAGGTTGCCTTAGTAAAGGGGCAACACTGTGTATTTCTCTCTCGCAGAGCCTGGTTGCCAAATTAGAAACGTCCAGCGATTGCGCCCACAGGAAAGCTGCCAGCACGGAAAGCTGTAGCTGGTTTTCACTGCCCCTTGGAACTGCATTCGCTGCTAGACCGACATTCGCTTTCTGCAAAACCTTGCCTTCGTAAAGGGGCAACACAGTGTATTTCTCTCTCGCAGAGCCCGGTTGCCAAATTCGAAACGTCCAGCGATTGCGCCCACAGGAAAGCTGCCAGCACGGAAAGCTGTAGCTGGTTTTCACTGTTTCTTGGAACTACATTCGCTGATAGACAGACATACGCTTTCTACAAAAGCTTTCATTGGTAAAGGGGCAACACTGTGTATATCTCTCTCGCAGAGCCCGGCTGCCAAATTCGAAACGTCCAGCGATTGCGCCCAAAGGAAAGCTGCCAGCACGGAAATCTCTAGCTGGTTTTCACTGTCTCTTGGAACTACATTCGCTGATAGACAGACATTCGCTTTCTGCAAAACCTTGCCTTATTGAAGGGGCAACACTGTGTATTTCTCTCTCGCAGAGCCCGGTTGCCAAATTCGAAACGTCCATCTATTGCGCCCACAGGAAAGCTGCCAGCACGGAAAGCTGTAGCTGGTTTTCACTGCCCCTTGGAACTGCATTCGCTGCTAGACAGACATTCGCTTTCTGCAAAAGCTTTCGTAGGTAAAGGGGCAACACTGTGTATTTCTCTCTCGCAGAGCCCGGTTGCCAAATTCGAAACGTCCAGCGATTGCGCCCACAGGAAAGCTGCCAGCACGGAAAGCTGTAGCTGGTTTTCACAGTCTCTTGGAACTACATTCGCTGCTAGACAGACATTCGCTTTCTGCAAAACCTTGCCTTATTGAAGGGGCAACACTGTGTATTTCTCTCTCGCAGAGCCCGGTTGCCAAATTCGAAACATCCAGCGATTGCGCCCACAGGAAAGCTGCCAGCAAGGAAAGCTGTAGCTGGTTTTCATTGTCTCTTGGAACTACATTCGCTGCTAGACAGACATTCGCTTTCTGCAAAAGCTTTCGTTGGTACAGGGGCAACACTGTGTATTTCTCTCTCGCAGAGCCCGGATGCCAAATTCGAAACGTCCAGCGATTGCGCCCACAGGAAAGATGCCAGCAAGGAAAGCTGTAGCTGGTTTTCACTGCCCCTTGGAACTGCATTCGCTGATAGACAGACATTCCCTTTCTACAAAAGCTTTCGTTTGTAAAGGGGCAACACTGTGTATTTCTCTCTCGCAGAGCCCGGTTGCCAAATTCGAAACGTCCAGCGATTGCGCCCACAGGAAAGCTGCCAGCACAGAAATCTGTCGCTGGTTTTCACTGCCCCTTGGAACTACATTCGCTGATAGACAGACATTCGCTTTCTGCAAAAGCTTTCGTTGGTACAGGGGCAACACTGTGTATTTCTCTCTCGCAGAGCCCGGTTGCCAAATTCGAAACGTCCAGCGATTGCGCCCACAGGAAAGCTGCCAGCAAGGAAATCTGTAGCTGGTTTTCACTGCCCCTTGGAACTGCATTCGCTGATAGACAGACATTCGCTTTCTGCAAAAGCTTTCGTAGGTAAAGGGGCAACACTGTGTATTTCTCTCTCGCAGAGCCCGGTTGCCAAATTCGAAACGTCCAGCGATTGCGCCCACAGGAAAGCTGCCAGCAAGGAAAGCTGTAGCTGGTTTTCACTGTCTCTTGGAACTGCATTCGCTGATAGACAGACATTCGCTTTCTGCAAAACCTTGCCTTCCTAAAGGGGCAACACTGTGTATTTCTCTCTCGCAGAGCCCGGTTGCCAAATTCGAAACGTCCAGCGATTGCGCCCACAGGAAAGCTGCCAGCACGGAAAGCTGTAGCTGGTTTTCACTGCCCCTTGGAACTGCATTCGCTGATAGACAGACATTCGCTTTCTGCAAAAGCTTTCATTGGTAAAGGGGCAACACTCTGTATATCTCTCTCGCAGAGCCCGGCTGCCAAATTCGAAACGTCCAGCGATTGCGCCCACAGGAAAGCTGCCAGCAAGGAAAGCTGTAGCTGGTTTTCACAGTCTCTTGGAACTACATTCGCTGCTAGACAGACATTCGCTTTCTGCAAAACCTTGCCTTATTGAAGGGGCAACACTGTGTATTTCTCTCTCGCAGAGCCCGGTTGCCAAATTCGAAACGTCCAGCGATTGCGCCCACAGGAAAGCTGCCAGCAAGGAAAGCTGTAGCTGGTTTTCATTGTCTCTTGGAACTACATTCGCTGAAAGACAGACATTCGCTTTCTGCAAAACCTTGCCTTAGTAAAGGGGCAACACTGTGTATTTCTCTCTCGTAGAGTCCGGCTGCCAAATTCGAAACGTCCAGCGATTGCGCCCACAGGAAAGCTGCCAGCACGGAAAGCTGTAGCTGGTTTTCACTGCCCCTTGGAACTACATTCGCTGATAGACAGACATTCGCTTTCTGCAAAAGCTTTCGTTGGTACAGGGGCAACACTGTGTATTTCTCTCTCGCAGAGCCCGGTTGCCAAATTCGAAACGTCCAGCGATTGCGCCCACAGGAAAGCTGCCAGCACGGAAAGCTGTAGCTGGTTTTCACTGCCCCTTGGAACTGCATTCGCTGATAGACAGACATTTGCTTTCTGCAAAAGCTTTCGTAGGTAAAGGGGCAACACTGTGTATTTCTCTCTCGCAGAGCCCGGTTGCCAAATTCGAAACGTCCAGCGATTGCGCCCACAGGAAAGCTGCCAGCAAGGAAAGCTGTAGCTGGTTTTCACTGTCTCTTGGAACTGCATTCGCTGCTAGACAGACATTCGCTTTCTGCAAAACCTTGCCTTCCTAAAGGGGCAACACTGTGTATTTATCTCTCACATAGCCCGGTTGCCAAATTCGAAACGTCCAGCGATTGCGCCCACAGGAAAGCTGCCAGCACAGAAATCTGTCGCTGGTTTTCACTGCCCCTTGGAACTACATTCGCTGCTAGATAGACATTCACTTTCTACAACAGCTTTCGTTCGTAAAGGGGCAACACTGTGTATTTCTCTCTCGCAGAGCCCGGTTGCCAAATTCGAAACGTCCAGCGATTGCGCCCACAGGAAAGCTGCCAGCAAGGAAAGCTGTAGCTGGTTTTCACTGTCTCTTGGAACTACATTCGCTGATAGACAGACATTCGCTTTCTGCAAAACATTGCCTTAGTAAAGGGGCAACACTGTGTATTTCTCTCTCGTAGAGCCCGGTTGCCAAATTCGAAACGTCCAGCGATTGCGCCCACAGGAAAGCTGCCAGCAAGGAAAGCTGTAGCTGGTTTTCACTGTCTCTTGGAACTACATTCGCTGATAGACAGACATTCGCTTTCTACAAAAGCTTGCCTTAGTAAAGGCGCAACACTGTGTATTTCTCTCTCGCAGAGCCTGGTTGCCAAATTCGAAACGTCCAGCGATTGCGCCCACAGGAAAGCTGCCAGCACGGAAAGCTGTAGCTGGTTTTCACTGCCCCTTGGAACTGCATTCGCTGATAGACAGACATTCGCTTTCTGCAAAAGCTTTCATTGGTAAAGGGGCAACACTGTGTATATCTCTCTCGCAGAGCCTGGTTGCCAAATTCGAAACGTCCAGCGATTGCGCCCACAGGAAAGCTGCCAGCAAGGAAAGCTGTAGCTGGTTTTCACAGTCTCTTGGAACTACATTCGCTGCTAGACAGACATTCGCTTTCTGCAAAACCTTGCCTTATTGAAGGGGCAACACTGTGTATTTCTCTCTCGCAGAGCCCGGTTGCCAAATTCGAAACGTCCAGCGATTGCGCCCACAGGAAAGCTGCCAGCAAGGAAAGCTGTAGCTGGTTTTCATTGTCTCTTGGAACTACATTCGCTGAAAGACAGACATTCGCTTTCTGCAAAACCTTGCCTTAGTAAAGGGGCAACACTGTGTATTTCTCTCTCGTAGAGTCCGGCTGCCAAATTCGAAACGTCCAGCGATTGCGCCCACAGGAAAGCTGCCAGCACGGAAAGCTGTAGCTGGTTTTCACTGCCCCTTGGAACTGCATTCGCTGCTAGACAGACATTCGCTTTCTGCAAAAGCTTTCGTAGGTAAAGGGGCAACACTGTGTATTTCTCTCTCGCAGAGCCCGGTTGCCAAATTCGAAACGTCCAGCGATTGCGCCCACAGGAAAGCTGCCAGCACGGAAAGCTGTAGCTGGTTTTCACTGTTTCTTGGAACTACATTCGCTGATAGACAGACATACGCTTTCTACAAAAGCTTTCATTGGTAAAGGGGCAACACTGTGTATTTCTCTCTCGCAGAGCCCGGCTGCCAAATTCGAAACGTCCAGCGATTGCGCCCAGAGGAAAGCTGCCAGCACGGAAATCTCTAGCTGGTTTTCACTGTCTCTTGGAACTACATTCGCTGATAGACAGACATTCGCTTTCTGCAAAACCTTGCCTTCGTAAAGGGGCAACACAGTGTATTTCTCTCTCGCAGAGCCCGGTTGCCAAATTCGAAACGTCCAGCGATTGCGCCCACAGGAAAGCTGCCAGCACGGAAAGCTGTAGCTGGTTTTCACTGTTTCTTGGAACTGCATTCGCTGATAGACAGACATTCGCTTTCTACAGAAGCTTTCATTGGTAAAGGGGCAACACTGTGTATATCTCTCTCGCAGAGCCCGGCTGCCAAATTCGAAACGTCCAGCGATTGCGCCCACAGGAAAGCTGCCAGCACGGAAAGCTGTAGCTGGTTTTCACAGTCTCTTGGAACTACATTCGCTGCTAGACAGACATTCGCTTTCTGCAAAACCTTGCCTTATTGAAGGGGCAACACTGTGTATTTCTCTCTCGCAGAGCCCGGTTGCCAAATTCGAAACGTCCAGCGATTGCGCCCACAGGAAAGCTGCCAGCAAGGAAAGCTGTAGCTGGTTTTCATTGTCTCTTGGAACTACATTCGCTGAAAGACAGACATTCGCTTTCTGCAAAACCTTGCCTTAGTAAAGGGGCAACACTGTGTATTTCTCTCTCGTAGAGTCCGGCTGCCAAATTCGAAACGTCCAGCGATTGCGCCCACAGGAAAGCTGCCAGCACGGAAAGCTGTAGCTGGTTTTCACTGCCCCTTGGAACTACATTCGCTGATAGACAGACATTCGCTTTCTGCAAAAGCTTTCGTTGGTACAGGGGCAACACTGTGTATTTCTCTCTCGCAGAGCCCGGTTGCCAAATTCGAAACGTCCAGCGATTGCGCCCACAGGAAAGCTGCCAGCACGGAAAGCTGTAGCTGGTTTTCACTGCCCCTTGGAACTGCATTCGCTGATAGACAGACATTTGCTTTCTGCAAAAGCTTTCGTAGGTAAAGGGGCAACACTGTGTATTTCTCTCTCGCAGAGCCCGGTTGCCAAATTCGAAACGTCCAGCGATTGCGCCCACAGGAAAGCTGCCAGCAAGGAAAGCTGTAGCTGGTTTTCACTGTCTCTTGGAACTGCATTCGCTGCTAGACAGACATTCGCTTTCTGCAAAACCTTGCCTTCCTAAAGGGGCAACACTGTGTATTTATCTCTCACATAGCCCGGTTGCCAAATTCGAAACGTCCAGCGATTGCGCCCACAGGAAAGCTGCCAGCACAGAAATCTGTCGCTGGTTTTCACTGCCCCTTGGAACTACATTCGCTGCTAGATAGACATTCACTTTCTACAACAGCTTTCGTTCGTAAAGGGGCAACACTGTGTATTTCTCTCTCGCAGAGCCCGGTTGCCAAATTCGAAACGTCCAGCGATTGCGCCCACAGGAAAGCTGCCAGCAAGGAAAGCTGTAGCTGGTTTTCACTGTCTCTTGGAACTACATTCGCTGATAGACAGACATTCGCTTTCTGCAAAACATTGCCTTAGTAAAGGGGCAACACTGTGTATTTCTCTCTCGTAGAGCCCGGTTGCCAAATTCGAAACGTCCAGCGATTGCGCCCACAGGAAAGCTGCCAGCAAGGAAAGCTGTAGCTGGTTTTCACTGTCTCTTGGAACTACATTCGCTGATAGACAGACATTCGCTTTCTACAAAAGCTTGCCTTAGTAAAGGCGCAACACTGTGTATTTCTCTCTCGCAGAGCCTGGTTGCCAAATTCGAAACGTCCAGCGATTGCGCCCACAGGAAAGCTGCCAGCAAGGAAAGCTGTAGCTGGTTTTCACAGTCTCTTGGAACTACATTCGCTGCTAGACAGACATTCGCTTTCTGCAAAACCTTGCCTTATTGAAGGGGCAACACTGTGTATTTCTCTCTCGCAGAGCCCGGTTGCCAAATTCGAAACGTCCAGCGATTGCGCCCACAGGAAAGCTGCCAGCAAGGAAAGCTGTAGCTGGTTTTCATTGTCTCTTGGAACTACATTCGCTGAAAGACAGACATTCGCTTTCTGCAAAACCTTGCCTTAGTAAAGGGGCAACACTGTGTATTTCTCTCTCGTAGAGTCCGGCTGCCAAATTCGAAACGTCCAGCGATTGCGCCCACAGGAAAGCTGCCAGCACGGAAAGCTGTAGCTGGTTTTCACTGCCCCTTGGAACTGCATTCGCTGCTAGACAGACATTCGCTTTCTGCAAAAGCTTTCGTAGGTAAAGGGGCAACACTGTGTATTTCTCTCTCGCAGAGCCCGGTTGCCAAATTCGAAACGTCCAGCGATTGCGCCCACAGGAAAGCTGCCAGCACGGAAAGCTGTAGCTGGTTTTCACTGTTTCTTGGAACTACATTCGCTGATAGACAGACATACGCTTTCTACAAAAGCTTTCATTGGTAAAGGGGCAACACTGTGTATTTCTCTCTCGCAGAGCCCGGCTGCCAAATTCGAAACGTCCAGCGATTGCGCCCAGAGGAAAGCTGCCAGCACGGAAATCTCTAGCTGGTTTTCACTGTCTCTTGGAACTACATTCGCTGATAGACAGACATTCGCTTTCTGCAAAACCTTGCCTTCGTAAAGGGGCAACACAGTGTATTTCTCTCTCGCAGAGCCCGGTTGCCAAATTCGAAACGTCCAGCGATTGCGCCCACAGGAAAGCTGCCAGCACGGAAAGCTGTAGCTGGTTTTCACTGTTTCTTGGAACTGCATTCGCTGATAGACAGACATTCGCTTTCTACAGAAGCTTTCATTGGTAAAGGGGCAACACTGTGTATATCTCTCTCGCAGAGCCCGGCTGCCAAATTCGAAACGTCCAGCGATTGCGCCCACAGGAAAGCTGCCAGCACGGAAAGCTGTAGCTGGTTTTCACAGTCTCTTGGAACTACATTCGCTGCTAGACAGACATTCGCTTTCTGCAAAACCTTGCCTTATTGAAGGGGCAACACTGTGTATTTCTCTCTCGCAGAGCCCGGTTGCCAAATTCGAAACGTCCAGCGATTGCGCCCACAGGAAAGCTGCCAGCAAGGAAAGCTGTAGCTGGTTTTCACTGCCCCTTGGAACTGCATTCGCTGATAGACAGACATTCCCTTTCTACAAAAGCTTTCGTTTGTAAAGGGGCAACACTGTGTATTTCTCTCTCGCAGAGCCCGGTTGCCAAATTCGAAACGTCCAGCGATTGCGCCCACAGGAAAGCTGCCAGCACAGAAATCTGTCGCTGGTTTTCACTGCCCCTTGGAACTACATTCGCTGATAGACAGACATTCGCTTTCTGCAAAAGCTTTCGTTGGTACAGGGGCAACACTGTGTATTTCTCTCTCGCAGAGCCCGGTTGCCAAATTCGAAACGTCCAGCGATTGCGCCCACAGGAAAGCTGCCAGCAAGGAAATCTGTAGCTGGTTTTCACTGCCCCTTGGAACTGCATTCGCTGATAGACAGACATTCGCTTTCTGCAAAAGCTTTCGTAGGTAAAGGGGCAACACTGTGTATTTCTCTCTCGCAGAGCCCGGTTGCCAAATTCGAAACGTCCAGCGATTGCGCCCACAGGAAAGCTGCCAGCAAGGAAAGCTGTAGCTGGTTTTCACTGTCTCTTGGAACTGCATTCGCTGATAGACAGACATTCGCTTTCTGCAAAACCTTGCCTTCCTAAAGGGGCAACACTGTGTATTTATCTCTCGCAGAGCCCGGTTGCCAAATTCGAAACGTCCAGCGATTGCGCCCACAGGAAAGCTTCCAGCACAGAAAGCTGTAGCTGGTTTTCACTGCCCCTTGGAACTGCATTCGCTGATAGACAGACATTCCCTTTCTACAAAAGCTTTCATTGGTAAAGGGGCAACACTGTGTATTTCTCTCTCGCAGAGCCCGGTTGCCAAATTCGAAACGTCCAGCGATTGCGCCCACAGGAAAGCTGCCAGCAAGGAAAGCTGTAGCTGGTTTTCACTGTCTCTTGGAACTACATTCGCTGATAGACAGACATTCGCTTCCTACAAAAGCTTGCCTTAGTAAAGGGGCAACACTGTGTATTTCTCTCTCGCAGAGCCTGGTTGCCAAATTCGAAACGTCCAGCGATTGCGCCCACAGGAAAGCTGCCAGCACGGAAAGCTGTAGCTGGTTTTCACTGCCCCTTGGAACTGCATTCGCTGCTAGAACGACATTCGCTTTCTGCAAAACCTTGCCTTCGTAAAGGGGCAACACAGTGTATTTCTCTCTCGCAGAGCCCGGTTGCCAAATTCGAAACGTCCAGCGATTGCGCCCACAGGAAAGCTGCCAGCACGGAAAGCTGTAGCTGGTTTTCACTGCCCCTTGGAACTGCATTCGCTGATAGACAGACATTCGCTTTCTGCAAAAGCTTTCATTGGTAAAGGGGCAACACTGTGTATATCTCTCTCGCAGAGCCCGGCTGCCAAATTCGAAACGTCCAGCGATTGCGCCCACAGGAAAGCTGCCAGCAAGGAAAGCTGTAGCTGGTTTTCACAGTCTCTTGGAACTACATTCGCTGCTAGACAGACATTCGCTTTCTGCAAAACCTTGCCTTATTGAAGGGGCAACACTGTGTATTTCTCTCTCGCAGAGCCCGGTTGCCAAATTCGAAACGTCCAGCGATTGCGCCCACAGGAAAGCTGCCAGCAAGGAAAGCTGTAGCTGGTTTTCATTGTCTCTTGGAACTACATTCGCTGAAAGACAGACATTCGCTTTCTGCAAAACCTTGCCTTAGTAAAGGGGCAACACTGTGTATTTCTCTCTCGTAGAGTCCGGCTGCCAAATTCGAAACGTCCAGCGATTGCGCCCACAGGAAAGCTGCCAGCACGGAAAGCTGTAGCTGGTTTTCACTGTCTCTTGGAACTGCATTCGCTGCTAGACAGACATTCGCTTTCTGCAAAACCTTGCCTTCCTAAAGGGGCAACACTGTGTATTTCTCTCTCACATAGCCCGGTTGCCAAATTCGAAACGTCCAGCGATTGCGCCCACAGGAAAGCTGCCAGCACAGAAATCTGTCGCTGGTTTTCACTGCCCCTTGGAACTACATTCGCTGCTAGATAGACATTCACTTTCTACAACAGCTTTCGTTCGTAAAGGGGCAACACTGTGTATTTCTCTCTCGCAGAGCCCGGTTGCCAAATTCGAAACGTCCAGCGATTGCGCCCACAGGAAAGCTGCCAGCAAGGAAAGCTGTAGCTGGTTTTCACTGTCTCTTGGAACTACATTCGCTGATAGACAGACATTCGCTTTCTGCAAAACATTGCCTTAGTAAAGGGGCAACACTGTGTATTTCTCTCTCGTAGAGCCCGGTTGCCAAATTCGAAACGTCCAGCGATTGCGCCCACAGGAAAGCTGCCAGCAAGGAAAGCTGTAGCTGGTTTTCACTGTCTCTTGGAACTACATTCGCTGATAGACAGACATTCGCTTTCTACAAAAGCTTGCCTTAGTAAAGGCGCAACACTGTGTATTTCTCTCTCGCAGAGCCTGGTTGCCAAATTCGAAACGTCCAGCGATTGCGCCCACAGGAAAGCTGCCAGCACGGAAAGCTGTAGCTGGTTTTCACTGCCCCTTGGAACTGCATTCGCTGATAGACAGACATTCGCTTTCTGCAAAAGCTTTCATTGGTAAAGGGGCAACACTGTGTATATCTCTCTCGCAGAGCCTGGTTGCCAAATTCGAAACGTCCAGCGATTGCGCCCACAGGAAAGCTGCCAGCAAGGAAAGCTGTAGCTGGTTTTCACAGTCTCTTGGAACTACATTCGCTGCTAGACAGACATTCGCTTTCTGCAAAACCTTGCCTTATTGAAGGGGCAACACTGTGTATTTCTCTCTCGCAGAGCCCGGTTGCCAAATTCGAAACGTCCAGCGATTGCGCCCACAGGAAAGCTGCCAGCAAGGAAAGCTGTAGCTGGTTTTCATTGTCTCTTGGAACTACATTCGCTGAAAGACAGACATTCGCTTTCTGCAAAACCTTGCCTTAGTAAAGGGGCAACACTGTGTATTTCTCTCTCGTAGAGTCCGGCTGCCAAATTCGAAACGTCCAGCGATTGCGCCCACAGGAAAGCTGCCAGCACGGAAAGCTGTAGCTGGTTTTCACTGCCCCTTGGAACTACATTCGCTGATAGACAGACATTCGCTTTCTGCAAAAGCTTTCGTTGGTACAGGGGCAACACTGTGTATTTCTCTCTCGCAGAGCCCGGTTGCCAAATTCGAAACGTCCAGCGATTGCGCCCACAGGAAAGCTGCCAGCACGGAAAGCTGTAGCTGGTTTTCACTGTTTCTTGGAACTACATTCGCTGATAGACAGACATACGCTTTCTACAAAAGCTTTCATTGGTAAAGGGGCAACACTGTGTATATCTCTCTCGCAGAGCCCGGCTGCCAAATTCGAAACGTCCAGCGATTGCGCCCAAAGGAAAGCTGCCAGCACGGAAATCTCTAGCTGGTTTTCACTGTCTCTTGGAACTACATTCGCTGATAGACAGACATTCGCTTTCTGCAAAACCTTGCCTTATTGAAGGGGCAACACTGTGTATTTCTCTCTCGTAGAGTCCGGCTGCCAAATTCGAAACGTCCAGCTATTGCGCCCACAGTAAAGCTGCCAGCACGGAAAGCTGTAGCTGGTTTTCACTGCCCCTTGGAACTGCATTCGCTGCTAGACAGACATTCGCTTTCTGCAAAAGGTTTCGTAGGTAAAGGGGCAACACTGTGTATTTCTCTCTCGCAGAGCCCGGTTGCCAAATTCGAAACGTCCAGCGATTGCGCCCACAGGAAAGCTGCCAGCACGGAAAGCTGTAGCTGGTTTTCACTGTTTCTTGGAACTACATTCGCTGATAGACAGACATGCGCTTTCTACAAAAGCTTTCATTGGTAAAGGGGCAACACTGTGTATTTCTCTCTCGCAGAGCCCGGCTGCCAAATTCGAAACGTCCAGCGATTGCGCCCAGAGGAAAGCTGCCAGCACGGAAATCTCTAGCTGGTTTTCACTGTCTCTTGGAACTACATTCGCTGATAGACAGACATTCGCTTTCTGCAAAACCTTGCCTTCGTAAAGGGGCAACACAGTGTATTTCTCTCTCGCAGAGCCCGGTTGCCAAATTCGAAACGTCCAGCGATTGCGCCCACAGGAAAGCTGCCAGCACGGAAAGCTGTAGCTGGTTTTCACTGTTTCTTGGAACTGCATTCGCTGATAGACAGACATTCGCTTTCTACAGAAGCTTTCATTGGTAAAGGGGCAACACTGTGTATATCTCTCTCGCAGAGCCCGGCTGCCAAATTCGAAACGTCCAGCGATTGCGCCCAAAGGAAAGCTGCCAGCACGGAAAGCTGTAGCTGGTTTTCACAGTCTCTTGGAACTACATTCGCTGCTAGACAGACATTCGCTTTCTGCAAAACCTTGCCTTATTGAAGGGGCAACACTGTGTATTTCTCTCTCGCAGAGCCCGGTTGCCAAATTCGAAACATCCAGCGATTGCGCCCACAGGAAAGCTGCCAGCAAGGAAAGCTGTAGCTGGTTTTCATTGTCTCTTGGAACTACATTCGCTGCTAGACAGACATTCGCTTTCTGCAAAAGCTTTCGTTGGTACAGGGGCAACACTGTGTATTTCTCTCTCGCAGAGCCCGGATGCCAAATTCGAAACGTCCAGCGATTGCGCCCACAGGAAAGATGCCAGCAAGGAAAGCTGTAGCTGGTTTTCACTGCCCCTTGGAACTGCATTCGCTGATAGACAGACATTCCCTTTCTACAAAAGCTTTCGTTTGTAAAGGGGCAACACTGTGTATTTCTCTCTCGCAGAGCCCGGTTGCCAAATTCGAAACGTCCAGCGATTGCGCCCACAGGAAAGCTGCCAGCACAGAAATCTGTCGCTGGTTTTCACTGCCCCTTGGAACTACATTCGCTGATAGACAGACATTCGCTTTCTGCAAAAGCTTTCGTTGGTACAGGGGCAACACTGTGTATTTCTCTCTCGCAGAGCCCGGTTGCCAAATTCGAAACGTCCAGCGATTGCGCCCACAGGAAAGCTGCCAGCACGGAAAGCTGTAGCTGGTTTTCACAGCCCCTTGGAACTGCATTCGCTGATAGACAGACATTCGCTTTCTGCAAAAGCTTTCATTGGTAAAGGGGCAACACTGTGTATATCTCTCTCGCAGAGCCCGGCTGCCAAATTCGAAACGTCCAGCGATTGCGCCCACAGGAAAGCTGCCAGCAAGGAAAGCTGTAGCTGGTTTTCACAGTCTCTTGGAACTACATTCGCTGCTAGACAGACATTCACTTTCTGCAAAACCTTGCCTTATTGAAGGGGCAACACTGTGTATTTCTCTCTCGCAGAGCCCGGTTGCCAAATTCGAAACGTCCAGCGATTGCGCCCACAGGAAAGCTGCCAGCAAGGAAAGCTGTAGCTGGTTTTCATTGTCTCTTGGAACTACATTCGCTGCTAGACAGACATTCGCTTTCTGCAAAAGCTTTCGTTGGTACAGGGGCAACACTGTGTATTTCTCTCTCGCAGAGCCCGGATGCCAAATTCGAAACGTCCAGCGATTGCGCCCACAGGAAAGCTGCCAGCAAGGAAAGCTGTAGCTGGTTTTCACTGCCCCTTGGAACTGCATTCGCTGATAGACAGACATTCGCTTTCTACAAAAGCTTTCGTTGGTACAGGGGCAACACTGTGTATTTCTCTCTCGCAGAGCCCGGTTGCCAAATTTGAAACGTCCAGCGATTGCGCCCACAGGAAAGCTGCCAGCACGGAAATCTGTAGCTGGTTTTCACTGCCCCTTGGAACTGCATTCGCTGATAGACAGACATTCGCTTTCTGCAAAAGCTTTCGTAGGTAAAGGGGCAACACTGTGTATTTCTCTCTCGCAGAGCCCGGTTGCCAAATTCGAAACGTCCAGCGATTGCGCCCACAGGAAAGCTGCCAGCAAGGAAAGCTGTAGCTGGTTTTCACTGTCTCTTGGAACTGCATTCGCTGATAGACAGACATTCGCTTTCTGCAAAACCTTGCCTTCCTAAAGGGGCAACACTGTGTATTTATCTCTCGCAGAGCCCGGTTGCCAAATTCGAAACGTCCAGCGATTGCGCCCACAGGAAAGCTTCCAGCACAGAAAGCTGTAGCTGGTTTTCACTGCCCCTTGGAACTGCATTCGCTGATAGACAGACATTCCCTTTCTACAAAAGCTTTTGTTTGTAAAGGGGCAACACTGTGTATTTCTCTCTCGCAGAGCCCGGTTGCCAAATTCGAAACGTCCAGCGATTGCGCCCACAGGAAAGCTGCCAGCAAGGAAAGCTGTAGCTGGTTTTCACTGTCTCTTGGAACTACATTCGCTGATAGACAGACATTCGCTTTCTACAAAAGCTTTCGTAGGTAAAGGGGCAACACTGTGTATTTCTCTCTCGCAGAGCCTGGTTGCCAAATTCGAAACGTCCAGCGATTGCGCCCACAGGAAAGCTGCCAGCACGGAAAGCTGTAGCTGGTTTTCACTGCCCCTTGGAACTGCATTCGCTGATAGACAGACATTCGCTTTCTGCAAAAGCTTTCATTGGTAAAGGGGCAACACTGTGTATATCTCTCTCGCAGAGCCTGGTTGCCAAATTCGAAACGTCCAGCGATTGCGCCCACAGGAAAGCTGCTAGCAAGGAAAGCTGTAGCTGGTTTTCACAGTCTCTTGGAACTACATTCGCTGCTAGACAGACATTCGCTTTCTGCAAAACCTTGCCTTAGTAAAGGGGCAACACTGTGTATTTCTCTCTCGTAGAGTCCGGCTGCCAAATTCGAAACGTCCAGCGATTGCGCCCACAGGAAAGCTGCCAGCACGGAAAGCTGTAGCTGGTTTTCACTGCCCCTTGGAACTACATTCGCTGATAGACAGACATTCGCTTTCTGCAAAAGCTTTCGTTGGTACAGGGGCAACAATGTGTATTTCTCTCTCGCAGAGCCCGGTTGCCAAATTCGAAACGTCCAGCGATTGCGCCCACAGGAAAGCTGCCAGCACGGAAAGCTGTAGCTGGTTTTCACTGCCCCTTGGAACTGCATTCGCTGATAGACAGACATTTGCTTTCTGCAAAAGCTTTCGTAGGTAAAGGGGCAACACTGTGTATTTCTCTCTCGCAGAGCCCGGTTGCCAAATTCGAAACGTCCAGCGATTGCGCCCACAGGAAAGCTGCCAGCAAGGAAAGCTGTAGCTGGTTTTCACTGTCTCTTGGAACTGCATTCGCTGATAGACAGACATTCGCTTTCTGCAAAACCTTGCCTTCCTAAAGGGGCAACACTGTGTATTTATCTCTCGCAGAGCCCGGTTGCCAAATTCGAAACGTCCAGCGATTGCGCCCACAGGAAAGCTTCCAGCACAGAAAGCTGTAGCTGGTTTTCACTGCCCCTTGGAACTGCATTCGCTGATAGACAGACATTCCCTTTCTACAAAAGCTTTTGTTTGTAAAGGGGCAACACTGTGTATTTCTCTCTCGCAGAGCCCGGTTGCCAAATTCGAAACGTCCAGCGATTGCGCCCACAGGAAAGCTGCCAGCAAGGAAAGCTGTAGCTGGTTTTCACTGTCTCTTGGAACTACATTCGCTGATAGACAGACATTCGCTTTCTACAAAAGCTTTCGTAGGTAAAGGGGCAACACTGTGTATTTCTCTCTCGCAGAGCCTGGTTGCCAAATTCGAAACGTCCAGCGATTGCGCCCACAGGAAAGCTGCCAGCACGGAAAGCTGTAGCTGGTTTTCACTGCCCCTTGGAACTGCATTCGCTGATAGACAGACATTCGCTTTCTGCAAAAGCTTTCATTGGTAAAGGGGCAACACTGTGTATATCTCTCTCGCAGAGCCTGGTTGCCAAATTCGAAACGTCCAGCGATTGCGCCCACAGGAAAGCTGCTAGCAAGGAAAGCTGTAGCTGGTTTTCACAGTCTCTTGGAACTACATTCGCTGCTAGACAGACATTCGCTTTCTGCAAAACCTTGCCTTATTGAAGGGGCAACACTGTGTATTTCTCTCTCGCAGAGCCCGGTTGCCAAATTCGAAACGTCCAGCGATTGCGCCCACAGGAAAGCTGCCAGCAAGGAAAGCTGTAGCTGGTTTTCATTGTCTCTTGGAACTACATTCGCTGAAAGACAGACATTCGCTTTCTGCAAAACCTTGCCTTAGTAAAGGGGCAACACTGTGTATTTCTCTCTCGTAGAGTCCGGCTGCCAAATTCGAAACGTCCAGCGATTGCGCCCACAGGAAAGCTGCCAGCACGGAAAGCTGTAGCTGGTTTTCACTGCCCCTTGGAACTACATTCGCTGATAGACAGACATTCGCTTTCTGCAAAAGCTTTCGTTGGTACAGGGGCAACAATGTGTATTTCTCTCTCGCAGAGCCCGGTTGCCAAATTCGAAACGTCCAGCGATTGCGCCCACAGGAAAGCTGCCAGCACGGAAAGCTGTAGCTGGTTTTCACTGCCCCTTGGAACTGCATTCGCTGATAGACAGACATTTGCTTTCTGCAAAAGCTTTCGTAGGTAAAGGGGCAACACTGTGTATTTCTCTCTCGCAGAGCCCGGTTGCCAAATTCGAAACGTCCAGCGATTGCGCCCACAGGAAAGCTGCCAGCACAGAAATCTGTCGCTGGTTTTCACTGCCCCTTGGAACTGCATTCGCTGCTAGACAGACATTTGCTTTCTGCAAAACCTTGCCTTCCTAAAGGGGCAACACTGTGTATTTATCTCTCACATAGCCCTGTTGCCAAATTCGAAACGTCCAGCGATTGCGCCCACAGGAAAGCTGCCAGCACAGAAATCTGTCGCTGGTTTTCACTGCCCCTTGGAACTACATTCGCTGCTAGATAGACATTCACTTTCTACAACAGCTTTCGTTCGTAAAGGGGCAACACTGTGTATTTCTCTCTCGCAGAGCCCGGTTGCCAAATTCGAAACGTCCAGCGATTGCGCCCACAGGAAAGCTTCCAGCACAGAAAACTGTAGCTGGTTTTCACTGTCTCTTGGAACTGCATTCGCTGATAGACAGACATTCGCTTTCTGCAAAAGCTTTCGTTGGTAAACGGGCAACACTGTGTATTTCTCTCTCGCAGAGCCCGGCTGCCAAATTCGAAACGTCCAGCGATTGCGCCCACAGGAAAGCTGCCAGCAAAGAAAAGCTGTAGCTGGTTTTCACTGCCCCTTGGAACTGCATTCGCTGCTAGACAGACATTCGCTTTCTGCAAAAGCTTTCGTAGGTAAAGGGGCAACACTGTGTATTTCTCTCTCGCAGAGCCCGGTTGCCAAATTCGAAACGTCCAGCGATTGCGCCCACAGGAAAGCTGCCAGCACGGAAAGCTGTAGCTGGTTTTCACTGTTTCTTGGAACTACATTCGTTGATAGACAGACATACGCTTTCTACAAAAGCTTTCATTGGTAAAGGGGCAACACTGTGTATATCTCTCTCGCAGAGCCCGGCTGCCAAATTCGAAACGTCCAGCGATTGCGCCCAAAGGAAAGCTGCCAGCACGGAAATCTCTAGCTGGTTTTCACTGTCTCTTGGAACTACATTCGCTGATAGACAGACATTCGCTTTCTGCAAAACCTTGCCTTATTGAAGGGGCAACACTGTGTATTTCTCTCTCGCAGAGCCCGGTTGCCAAATTCGAAACGTCCAGCTATTGCGCCCACAGGAAAGCTGCCAGCACGGAAAGCTGTAGCTGGTTTTCACTGCCCCTTGGAACTGCATTCGCTGCTAGACAGACATTCGCTTTCTGCAAAAGGTTTCGTAGGTAAAGGGGCAACAGTGTGTATTTCTCTCTCGCAGAGCCCGGTTGCCAAATTCGAAACGTCCAGCGATTGCGCCCACAGGAAAGCTGCCAGCACGGAAAGCTGTAGCTGGTTTTCACTGCCCCTTGGAACTACATTCGCTGATAGACAGACATACGCTTTCTACAAAAGCTTTCATTGGTAAAGGGGCAACACTGTGTATTTCTCTCTCGCAGAGCCCGGCTGCCAAATTCGAAACGTCCAGCGATTGCGCCCAGAGGAAAGCTGCCAGCACGGAAATCTCTAGCTGGTTTTCACTGTCTCTTGGAACTACATTCGCTGATAGACAGACATTCGCTTTCTGCAAAACCTTGCCTTCGTAAAGGGGCAACACAGTGTATTTCTCTCTCGCAGAGCCCGGTTGCCAAATTCGAAACGTCCAGCGATTGCGCCCACAGGAAAGCTGCCAGCACGGAAAGCTGTAGCTGGTTTTCACTGTTTCTTGGAACTGCATTCGCTGATAGACAGACATTCGCTTTCTACAGAAGCTTTCATTGGTAAAGGGGCAACACTGTGTATATCTCTCTCGCAGAGCCCGGCTGCCAAATTCGAAACGTCCAGCGATTGCGCCCACAGGAAAGCTGCCAGCACGGAAAGCTGTAGCTGGTTTTCACAGTCTCTTGGAACTACATTCGCTGCTAGACAGACATTCGCTTTCTGCAAAACCTTGCCTTATTGAAGGGGCAACACTGTGTATTTCTCTCTCGCAGAGCCCGGTTGCCAAATTCGAAACGTCCAGCGATTGCGCCCACAGGAAAGCTGCCAGCAAGGAAAGCTGTAGCTGGTTTTCATTGTCTCTTGGAACTACATTCGCTGCTAGACAGACATTCGCTTTCTGCAAAAGCTTTCGTTGGTACAGGGGCAACACTGTGTATTTCTCTCTCGCAGAGCCCGGATGCCAAATTCGAAACGTCCAGCGATTGCGCCCACAGGAAAGATGCCAGCAAGGAAAGCTGTAGCTGGTTTTCACTGCCCCTTGGAACTGCATTCGCTGATAGACAGACATTCCCTTTCTACAAAAGCTTTCGTTTGTAAAGGGGCAACACTGTGTATTTCTCTCTCGCAGAGCCCGGTTGCCAAATTCGAAACGTCCAGCGATTGCGCCCACAGGAAAGCTGCCAGCACAGAAATCTGTCGCTGGTTTTCACTGCCCCTTGGAACTACATTCGCTGATAGACAGACATTCGCTTTCTGCAAAAGCTTTCGTTGGTAAAGAGGCAACACTGTGTATTTCTCTCTCGCAGAGCCCGGTTGCCAAATTCGAAACGTCCAGCGATTGCGCCCACAGGAAAGCTGCCAGCAAGGAAAGCTGTAGCTGGTTTTCATTGTCTCTTGGAACTGCATTCGCTGATAGACAGACATTCGCTTTCTGCAAAACCTTGCCTTCCTAAAGGGGCAACACTGTGTATTTATCTCTCGCAGAGCCCGGTTGCCAAATTCGAAACGTCCAGCGATTGCGCCCACAGGAAAGCTGCCAGCACGGAAAGCTGTAGCTGGTTTTCACTGCCCCTTGGAACTGCATTCGCTGATAGACAGACATTCGCTTTCTGCAAAAGCTTTCATTGGTAAAGGGGCAACACTGTGTATATCTCTCTCGCAGAGCCCGGCTGCCAAATTCGAAACGTCCAGCGATTGCGCCCACAGGAAAGCTGCCAGCAAGGAAAGCTGTAGCTGGTTTTCACAGTCTCTTGGAACTACATTCGCTGCTAGACAGACATTCACTTTCTGCAAAACCTTGCCTTATTGAAGGGGCAACACTGTGTATTTCTCTCTCGCAGAGCCCGGTTGCCAAATTCGAAACGTCCAGCGATTGCGCCCACAGGAAAGCTGCCAGCAAGGAAAGCTGTAGCTGGTTTTCATTGTCTCTTGGAACTACATTCGCTGAAAGACAGACATTCGCTTTCTGCAAAACCTTGCCTTAGTAAAGGGGCAACACTGTGTATTTCTCTCTCGCAGAGCCCGGCTGCCAAATTCGAAACGTCCAGCGATTGCGCCCACAGGAAAGCTGCCAGCACGGAAAGCTGTAGCTGGTTTTCACTGCCCCTTGGAACTACATTCGCTGATAGACAGACATTCGCTTTCTGCAAAAGCTTTCGTTGGTACAGGGGCAACACTGTGTATTTCTCTCTCGCAGAGCCCGGTTGCCAAATTCGAAACGTCCAGCGATTGCGCCCACAGGAAAGCTGCCAGCAAGGAAAGCTGTAGCTGGTTTTCACTGTCTCTTGGAACTACATTCGCTGATAGACAGACATTCGCTTTCTACAAAAGCTTGCCTTAGTAAAGGGGCAACACTGTGTATTTCTCTCTCGCAGAGCCTGGTTGCCAAATTCGAAACGTCCAGCGATTGCGCCCACAGGAAAGCTGCCAGCACGGAAAGCTGTAGCTGGTTTTCATTGTCTCTTGGAACTACATTCGCTGCTAGACAGACATTCGCTTTCTGCAAAAGCTTTCGTTGGTACAGGGGCAACACTGTGTATTTCTCTCTCGCAGAGCCCGGATGCCAAATTCGAAACGTCCAGCGATTGCGCCCACAGGAAAGATGCCAGCAAGGAAAGCTGTAGCTGGTTTTCACTGCCCCTTGGAACTGCATTCGCTGATAGACAGACATTCCCTTTCTACAAAAGCTTTCGTTTGTAAAGGGGCAACACTGTGTATTTCTCTCTCGCAGAGCCCGGTTGCCAAATTCGAAACGTCCAGCGATTGCGCCCACAGGAAAGCTGCCAGCACAGAAATCTGTCGCTGGTTTTCACTGCCCCTTGGAACTACATTCGCTGATAGACAGACATTCGCTTTCTGCAAAAGCTTTCGTTGGTAAAGAGGCAACACTGTGTATTTCTCTCTCGCAGAGCCCGGTTGCCAAATTCGAAACGTCCAGCGATTGCGCCCACAGGAAAGCTGCCAGCAAGGAAAGCTGTAGCTGGTTTTCATTGTCTCTTGGAACTGCATTCGCTGATAGACAGACATTCGCTTTCTGCAAAACCTTGCCTTCCTAAAGGGGCAACACTGTGTATTTATCTCTCGCAGAGCCCGGTTGCCAAATTCGAAACGTCCAGCGATTGCGCCCACAGGAAAGCTGCCAGCACGGAAAGCTGTAGCTGGTTTTCACTGCCCCTTGGAACTGCATTCGCTGATAGACAGACATTCGCTTTCTGCAAAAGCTTTCATTGGTAAAGAGGCAACACTGTGTATATCTCTCTCGCAGAGCCCGGCTGCCAAATTCGAAACGTCCAGCGATTGCGCCCACAGGAAAGCTGCCAGCAAGGAAAGCTGTAGCTGGTTTTCACAGTCTCTTGGAACTACATTCGCTGCTAGACAGACATTCACTTTCTGCAAAACCTTGCCTTATTGAAGGGGCAACACTGTGTATTTCTCTCTCGCAGAGCCCGGTTGCCAAATTCGAAACGTCCAGCGATTGCGCCCACAGGAAAGCTGCCAGCAAGGAAAGCTGTAGCTGGTTTTCATTGTCTCTTGGAACTACATTCGCTGAAAGACAGACATTCGCTTTCTGCAAAACCTTGCCTTAGTAAAGGGGCAACACTGTGTATTTCTCTCTCGCAGAGCCCGGCTGCCAAATTCGAAACGTCCAGCGATTGCGCCCACAGGAAAGCTGCCAGCACGGAAAGCTGTAGCTGGTTTTCACTGCCCCTTGGAACTACATTCGCTGATAGACAGACATTCGCTTTCTGCAAAAGCTTTCGTTGGTACAGGGGCAACACTGTGTATTTCTCTCTCGCAGAGCCCGGTTGCCAAATTCGAAACGTCCAGCGATTGCGCCCACAGGAAAGCTGCCAGCAAGGAAAGCTGTAGCTGGTTTTCACTGTCTCTTGGAACTACATTCGCTGATAGACAGACATTCGCTTTCTACAAAAGCTTGCCTTAGTAAAGGGGCAACACTGTGTATTTCTCTCTCGCAGAGCCTGGTTGCCAAATTCGAAACGTCCAGCGATTGCGCCCACAGGAAAGCTGCCAGCACGGAAAGCTGTAGCTGGTTTTCACTGTTTCTTGGAACTGCATTCGCTGATAGACAGACATTCGCTTTCTACAGAAGCTTTCATTGGTAAAGGGGCAACACTGTGTATATCTCTCTCGCAGAGCCCGGCTGCCAAATTCGAAACGTCCAGCGATTGCGCCCACAGGAAAGCTGCCAGCAAGGAAAGCTGTAGCTGGTTTTCACAGTCTCTTGGAACTACATTCGCTGATAGACAGACATTCGCTTTCTGCAAAACCTTGCCTTATTGAAGGGGCAACACTGTGTATTTCTCTCTCGCAGAGCCCGGTTGCCAAATTCGAAACGTCCAGCGATTGCGCCCACAGGAAAGCTGCCAGCAAGGAAAGCTGTAGCTGGTTTTCATTGTCTCTTGGAACTACATTCGCTGCTAGACAGACATTCGCTTTCTGCAAAAGCTTTCGTTGGTACAGGGGCAACACTGTGTATTTCTCTCTCGCAGAGCCCGGATGCCAAATTCGAAACGTCCAGCGATTGCGCCCACAGGAAAGATGCCAGCAAGGAAAGCTGTAGCTGGTTTTCACTGCCCCTTGGAACTGCATTCGCTGATAGACAGACATTCCCTTTCTACAAAAGCTTTCGTTTGTAAAGGGGCAACACTGTGTATTTCTCTCTCGCAGAGCCCGGTTGCCAAATTCGAAACGTCCAGCGATTGCGCCCACAGGAAAGCTGCCAGCACGGAAAGCTGTAGCTGGTTTTCACTGCCCCTTGGAACTACATTCGCTGATAGACAGACATTCGCTTTCTGCAAAAGCTTTCGTTGGTACAGGGGCAACAATGTGTATTTCTCTCTCGCAGAGCCCGGTTGCCAAATTCGAAACGTCCAGCGATTGCGCCCACAGGAAAGCTGCCAGCACGGAAAGCTGTAGCTGGTTTTCACTGCCCCTTGGAACTGCATTCGCTGCTAGACAGACATTCGCTTTCTGCAAAACCTTGCCTTCCTAAAGGGGCAACACTGTGTATTTATCTCTCACATAGCCCGGTTGCCAAATTCGAAACGTCCAGCGATTGCGCCCACAGGAAAGCTGCCAGCACAGAAATCTGTCGCTGGTTTTCACTGCCCCTTGGAACTACATTCGCTGCTAGATAGACATTCGCTTTCTGCAAAAGCTTTCGTAGGTAAAGGGGCAACACTGTGTATTTCTCTCTCGCAGAGCCCGGTTGCCAAATTCGAAACGTCCAGCGATTGCGCCCACAGGAAAGCTTCCAGCAAAGAAAAGCTGTAGCTGGTTTTCACTGTCTCTTGGAACTGCATTCGCTGCTAGACAGACATTCGCTTTCTGCAAAAGCTTTCGTTGGTAAACGGGCAACACTGTGTATTTCTCTCTCGCAGAGCCCGGCTGCCAAATTCGAAACGTCCAGCGATTGCGCCCACAGGAAAGCTGCCAGCAAAGAAAAGCTGTAGCTGGTTTTCACTGCCCCTTGGAACTGCATTCGCTGCTAGACAGACATTCGCTTTCTGCAAAAGCTTTCATTGGTAAAGGGGCAACACTGTGTATTTCTCTCTCGCAGAGCCCGGTTGCCAAATTCGAAACGTCCAGCGATTGCGCCCACAGGAAAGCTGCCAGCACGGAAAGCTGTAGCTGGTTTTCACTGTTTCTTGGAACTACATTCGCTGATAGACAGACATACGCTTTCTACAAAAGCTTTCATTGGTAAAGGGGCAACACTGTGTATATCTCTCTCGCAGAGCCCGGCTGCCAAATTCGAAACGTCCAGCGATTGCGCCCAAAGGAAAGCTGCCAGCACGGAAATCTCTAGCTGGTTTTCACTGTCTCTTGGAACTACATTCGCTGATAGACAGACATTCGCTTTCTGCAAAACCTTGCCTTATTGAAGGGGCAACACTGTGTATTTCTCTCTCGCAGAGCCCGGTTGCCAAATTCGAAACGTCCAGCTATTGCGCCCACAGGAAAGCTGCCAGCACGGAAAGCTGTAGCTGGTTTTCACTGCCCCTTGGAACTGCATTCGCTGCTAGACAGACATTCGCTTTCTGCAAAAGCTTTCGTAGGTAAAGGGGCAACACTGTGTATTTCTCTCTCGCAGAGCCCGGTTGCCAAATTCGAAACGTCCAGCGATTGCGCCCACAGGAAAGCTGCCAGCACAGAAAGCTGTAGCTGGTTTTCACTGTCTCTTGGAACTGCATTCGCTGCTAGACCGACATTCGCTTTCTGCAAAACCTTGCCTTCGTAAAGGGGCAACACAGTGTATTTCTCTCTCGCAGAGCCCGGTTGCCAAATTCGAAACGTCCAGCGATTGCGCCCACAGGAAAGCTGCCAGCACGGAAAGCTGTAGCTGGTTTTCACTGTTTCTTGGAACTGCATTCGCTGATAGACAGACATTCGCTTTCTGCAAAAGCTTTCATTGGTAAAGGGGCAACACTGTGTATATCTCTCTCGCAGAGCCCGGCTGCCAAATTCGAAACGTCCAGCGATTGCGCCCACAGGAAAGCTGCCAGCAAGGAAAGCTGTAGCTGGTTTTCATTGTCTCTTGGAACTACATTCGCTGAAAGACAGACATTCGCTTTCTGCAAAACCTTGCCTTAGTAAAGGGGCAACACTGTGTATTTCTCTCTCCTAGAGTCCGGCTGCCAAATTCGAAACGTCCAGCGATTGCGCCCACAGGAAAGCTGCCAGCACGGAAAGCTGTAGCTGGTTTTCACTGCCCCTTGGAACTACATTCGCTGATAGACAGACATTCGCTTTCTGCAAAAGCTTTCGTTGGTACAGGGGCAACAATGTGTATTTCTCTCTCGCAGAGCCCGGTTGCCAAATTCGAAACGTCCAGCGATTGCGCCCACAGGAAAGCTGCCAGCACGGAAAGCTGTAGCTGGTTTTCACTGCCCCTTGGAACTGCATTCGCTGCTAGACAGACATTCGCTTTCTGCAAAACCTTGCCTTCCTAAAGGGGCAACACTGTGTATTTATCTCTCACATAGCCCGGTTGCCAAATTCGAAACGTCCAGCGATTGCGCCCACAGGAAAGCTGCCAGCACAGAAATCTGTCGCTGGTTTTCACTGCCCCTTGGAACTACATTCGCTGCTAGATAGACATTCGCTTTCTGCAAAAGCTTTCGTAGGTAAAGGGGCAACACTGTGTATTTCTCTCTCGCAGAGCCCGGTTGCCAAATTCGAAACGTCCAGCGATTGCGCCCACAGGAAAGCTTCCAGCAAAGAAAAGCTGTAGCTGGTTTTCACTGTCTCTTGGAACTGCATTCGCTGCTAGACAGACATTCGCTTTCTGCAAAAGCTTTCGTTGGTAAACGGGCAACACTGTGTATTTCTCTCTCGCAGAGCCCGG
Source organism: Mycteria americana (assembly GCF_035582795.1). Taxonomy (NCBI): domain Eukaryota; kingdom Metazoa; phylum Chordata; class Aves; order Ciconiiformes; family Ciconiidae; genus Mycteria; species Mycteria americana. The sequence continues at coordinate 23,757,383 of NC_134369.1, read as the reverse complement.
CTGCCAAATTCGAAACGTCCAGCGATTGCGCCCACAGGAAAGCTGCCAGCAAAGAAAAGCTGTAGCTGGTTTTCACTGCCCCTTGGAACTGCATTCGCTGCTAGACAGACATTCGCTTTCTGCAAAAGCTTTCATTGGTAAAGGGGCAACACTGTGTATTTCTCTCTCGCAGAGCCCGGTTGCCAAATTCGAAACGTCCAGCGATTGCGCCCACAGGAAAGCTGCCAGCACGGAAAGCTGTAGCTGGTTTTCACTGTTTCTTGGAACTACATTCGCTGATAGACAGACATACGCTTTCTACAAAAGCTTTCATTGGTAAAGGGGCAACACTGTGTATATCTCTCTCGCAGAGCCCGGCTGCCAAATTCGAAACGTCCAGCGATTGCGCCCAAAGGAAAGCTGCCAGCACGGAAATCTCTAGCTGGTTTTCACTGTCTCTTGGAACTACATTCGCTGATAGACAGACATTCGCTTTCTGCAAAACCTTGCCTTATTGAAGGGGCAACACTGTGTATTTCTCTCTCGCAGAGCCCGGTTGCCAAATTCGAAACGTCCAGCTATTGCGCCCACAGGAAAGCTGCCAGCACGGAAAGCTGTAGCTGGTTTTCACTGCCCCTTGGAACTGCATTCGCTGCTAGACAGACATTCGCTTTCTGCAAAAGCTTTCGTAGGTAAAGGGGCAACACTGTGTATTTCTCTCTCGCAGAGCCCGGCTGCCAAATTCGAAACGTCCAGCGATTGCGCCCAGAGGAAAGCTGCCAGCACGGAAATCTCTAGCTGGTTTTCACTGTCTCTTGGAACTACATTCGCTGATAGACAGACATTCGCTTTCTGCAAAACCTTGCCTTCGTAAAGGGGCAACACAGTGTATTTCTCTCTCGCAGAGCCCGGTTGCCAAATTCGAAACGTCCAGCGATTGCGCCCACAGGAAAGCTGCCAGCACGGAAAGCTGTAGCTGGTTTTCACTGTTTCTTGGAACTGCATTCGCTGATAGACAGACATTCGCTTTCTACAGAAGCTTTCATTGGTAAAGGGGCAACACTGTGTATATCTCTCTCGCAGAGCCCGGCTGCCAAATTCGAAACGTCCAGCGATTGCGCCCACAGGAAAGCTGCCAGCACGGAAAGCTGTAGCTGGTTTTCACAGTCTCTTGGAACTACATTCGCTGCTAGACAGACATTCGCTTTCTGCAAAACCTTGCCTTATTGAAGGGGCAACACTGTGTATTTCTCTCTCGCAGAGCCCGGTTGCCAAATTCGAAACGTCCAGCGATTGCGCCCACAGGAAAGCTGCCAGCAAGGAAAGCTGTAGCTGGTTTTCACTGCCCCTTGGAACTGCATTCGCTGATAGACAGACATTCCCTTTCTACAAAAGCTTTCGTTTGTAAAGGGGCAACACTGTGTATTTCTCTCTCGCAGAGCCCGGTTGCCAAATTCGAAACGTCCAGCGATTGCGCCCACAGGAAAGCTGCCAGCACAGAAATCTGTCGCTGGTTTTCACTGCCCCTTGGAACTACATTCGCTGATAGACAGACATTCGCTTTCTGCAAAAGCTTTCGTTGGTACAGGGGCAACACTGTGTATTTCTCTCTCGCAGAGCCCGGTTGCCAAATTCGAAACGTCCAGCGATTGCGCCCACAGGAAAGCTGCCAGCAAGGAAATCTGTAGCTGGTTTTCACTGCCCCTTGGAACTGCATTCGCTGATAGACAGACATTCGCTTTCTGCAAAAGCTTTCGTAGGTAAAGGGGCAACACTGTGTATTTCTCTCTCGCAGAGCCCGGTTGCCAAATTCGAAACGTCCAGCGATTGCGCCCACAGGAAAGCTGCCAGCAAGGAAAGCTGTAGCTGGTTTTCACTGTCTCTTGGAACTGCATTCGCTGATAGACAGACATTCGCTTTCTGCAAAACCTTGCCTTCCTAAAGGGGCAACACTGTGTATTTATCTCTCGCAGAGCCCGGTTGCCAAATTCGAAACGTCCAGCGATTGCGCCCACAGGAAAGCTGCCAGCACGGAAAGCTGTAGCTGGTTTTCACTGTCTCTTGGAACTACATTCGCTGATAGACAGACATTCGCTTTCTACAAAAGCTTTTGTTTGTAAAGGGGCAACACTGTGTATTTCTCTCTCGCAGAGCCCGGTTGCCAAATTCGAAACGTCCAGCGATTGCGCCCACAGGAAAGCTGCCAGCAAGGAAAGCTGTAGCTGGTTTTCACTGTCTCTTGGAACTACATTCGCTGATAGACAGACATTCGCTTTCTACAAAAGCTTGCCTTAGTAAAGGGGCAACACTGTGTATTTCTCTCTCGCAGAGCCTGGTTGCCAAATTCGAAACGTCCAGCGATTGCGCCCACAGGAAAGCTGCCAGCACGGAAAGCTGTAGCTGGTTTTCACTGCCCCTTGGAACTGCATTCGCTGCTAGACCGACATTCGCTTTCTGCAAAACCTTGCCTTCGTAAAGGGGCAACACAGTGTATTTCTCTCTCGCAGAGCCCGGTTGCCAAATTCGAAACGTCCAGCGATTGCGCCCACAGGAAAGCTGCCAGCACGGAAAGCTGTAGCTGGTTTTCACTGTTTCTTGGAACTACATTCGCTGATAGACAGACATACGCTTTCTACAAAAGCTTTCATTGGTAAAGGGGCAACACTGTGTATATCTCTCTCGCAGAGCCCGGCTGCCAAATTCGAAACGTCCAGCGATTGCGCCCAAAGGAAAGCTGCCAGCACGGAAATCTCTAGCTGGTTTTCACTGTCTCTTGGAACTACATTCGCTGATAGACAGACATTCGCTTTCTGCAAAACCTTGCCTTATTGAAGGGGCAACACTGTGTATTTCTCTCTCGCAGAGCCCGGTTGCCAAATTCGAAACGTCCAGCGATTGCGCCCACAGGAAAGCTGCCAGCACGGAAAGCTGTAGCTGGTTTTCACTGCCCCTTGGAACTGCATTCGCTGCTAGACAGACATTCGCTTTCTGCAAAAGCTTTCGTAGGTAAAGGGGCAACACTGTGTATTTCTCTCTCGCAGAGCCCGGTTGCCAAATTCGAAACGTCCAGCGATTGCGCCCACAGGAAAGCTGCCAGCACGGAAAGCTGTAGCTGGTTTTCACAGTCTCTTGGAACTACATTCGCTGCTAGACAGACATTCGCTTTCTGCAAAACCTTGCCTTATTGAAGGGGCAACACTGTGTATTTCTCTCTCGCAGAGCCCGGTTGCCAAATTCGAAACATCCAGCGATTGCGCCCACAGGAAAGCTGCCAGCAAGGAAAGCTGTAGCTGGTTTTCATTGTCTCTTGGAACTACATTCGCTGCTAGACAGACATTCGCTTTCTGCAAAAGCTTTCGTTGGTACAGGGGCAACACTGTGTATTTCTCTCTCGCAGATCCCGGATGCCAAATTCGAAACGTCCAGCGATTGCGCCCACAGGAAAGATGCCAGCAAGGAAAGCTGTAGCTGGTTTTCACTGCCCCTTGGAACTGCATTCGCTGATAGACAGACATTCCCTTTCTACAAAAGCTTTCGTTTGTAAAGGGGCAACACTGTGTATTTCTCTCTCGCAGAGCCCGGTTGCCAAATTCGAAACGTCCAGCGATTGCGCCCACAGGAAAGCTGCCAGCACAGAAATCTGTCGCTGGTTTTCACTGCCCCTTGGAACTACATTCGCTGGTAGACAGACATTCGCTTTCTGCAAAAGCTTTCGTTGGTACAGGGGCAACACTGTGTATTTCTCTCTCGCAGAGCCCGGTTGCCAAATTCGAAACGTCCAGCGATTGCGCCCACAGGAAAGCTGCCAGCAAGGAAATCTGTAGCTGGTTTTCACTGCCCCTTGGAACTGCATTCGCTGATAGACAGACATTCGCTTTCTGCAAAAGCTTTCGTAGGTAAAGGGGCAACACTGTGTATTTCTCTCTCGCAGAGCCCGGTTGCCAAATTCGAAACGTCCAGCGATTGCGCCCACAGGAAAGCTGCCAGCAAGGAAAGCTGTAGCTGGTTTTCACTGTCTCTTGGAACTGCATTCGCTGATAGACAGACATTCGCTTTCTGCAAAACCTTGCCTTCCTAAAGGGGCAACACTGTGTATTTATCTCTCGCAGAGCCCGGTTGCCAAATTCGAAACGTCCAGCGATTGCGCCCACAGGAAAGCTTCCAGCACAGAAAGCTGTAGCTGGTTTTCACTGCCCCTTGGAACTGCATTCGCTGATAGACAGACATTCCCTTTCTACAAAAGCTTTCATTGGTAAAGGGGCAACACTGTGTATTTCTCTCTCGCAGAGCCCGGTTGCCAAATTCGAAACGTCCAGCGATTGCGCCCACAGGAAAGCTGCCAGCAAGGAAAGCTGTAGCTGGTTTTCACTGTCTCTTGGAACTACATTCGCTGATAGACAGACATTCGCTTCCTACAAAAGCTTGCCTTAGTAAAGGGGCAACACTGTGTATTTCTCTCTCGCAGAGCCTGGTTGCCAAATTCGAAACGTCCAGCGATTGCGCCCACAGGAAAGCTGCCAGCACGGAAAGCTGTAGCTGGTTTTCACTGCCCCTTGGAACTGCATTCGCTGCTAGACCGACATTCGCTTTCTGCAAAACCTTGCCTTCGTAAAGGGGCAACACAGTGTATTTCTCTCTCGCAGAGCCCGGTTGCCAAATTCGAAACGTCCAGCGATTGCGCCCACAGGAAAGCTGCCAGCACGGAAAGCTGTAGCTGGTTTTCACTGCCCCTTGGAACTGCATTCGCTGATAGACAGACATTCGCTTTCTGCAAAAGCTTTCATTGGTAAAGGGGCAACACTGTGTATATCTCTCTCGCAGAGCCCGGCTGCCAAATTCGAAACGTCCAGCGATTGCGCCCACAGGAAAGCTGCCAGCAAGGAAAGCTGTAGCTGGTTTTCACAGTCTCTTGGAACTACATTCGCTGCTAGACAGACATTCGCTTTCTGCAAAACCTTGCCTTATTGAAGGGGCAACACTGTGTATTTCTCTCTCGCAGAGCCCGGTTGCCAAATTCGAAACGTCCAGCGATTGCGCCCACAGGAAAGCTGCCAGCAAGGAAAGCTGTAGCTGGTTTTCATTGTCTCTTGGAACTACATTCGCTGAAAGACAGACATTCGCTTTCTGCAAAACCTTGCCTTAGTAAAGGGGCAACACTGTGTATTTCTCTCTCGTAGAGTCCGGCTGCCAAATTCGAAACGTCCAGCGATTGCGCCCACAGGAAAGCTGCCAGCATGGAAAGCTGTAGCTGGTTTTCACTGCCCCTTGGAACTACATTCGCTGATAGACAGACATTCGCTTTCTGCAAAAGCTTTCGTTGGTACAGGGGCAACACTGTGTATTTCTCTCTCGCAGAGCCCGGTTGCCAAATTCGAAACGTCCAGCGATTGCGCCCACAGGAAAGCTGCCAGCACGGAAAGCTGTAGCTGGTTTTCACTGCCCCTTGGAACTGCATTCGCTGATAGACAGACATTTGCTTTCTGCAAAAGCTTTCGTAGGTAAAGGGGCAACACTGTGTATTTCTCTCTCGCAGAGCCCGGTTGCCAAATTCGAAAGGTCCAGCGATTGCGCCCACAGGAAAGCTGCCAGCAAGGAAAGTTGTAGCTGGTTTTCACTGCCCCTTGGAACTACATTCGCTGATAATCAGACATTCGCTTTCTGAAAACCTTGCCTTCGTTGGTACAGGGGCAACACTGTGTATTTATCTCTCGCAGAGCCCGGTTGCCAAATTCGAAACGTCCAGCGATTGCGCCCACAGGAAAGCTGACAGCACAGAAAGCTGTAGCTGGTTTTCACTGCCCCTTGGAACTGCATTCGCTGATAGACAGACATTCCCTTTCTACAATAGCTTTCGTTGGTAAAGAGGCAACACTCTGTATTTCTCTCTCGCAGAGCCCGGCTGCCAAATTCGAAACGTCCAGCGATTGCGCCCAGAGGAAAGCTGCCAGCACGGAAATCTCTAGCTGGTTTTCACTGTCTCTTGGAACTACATTCGCTGATAGACAGACATTCGCTTTCTACAAAAGCTTTCATTGGTAAAGGGGCAACACTGTGTATATCTCTCTCGCAGAGCCCGGCTGCCAAATTCGAAACGTCCAGCGATTGCGCCCACAGGAAAGCTGCCAACACGGAAAGCTGTAGCTGGTTTTCACAGTCTCTTGGAACTACATTCGCTGCTAGACAGACATTCGCTTTCTGCAAAACCTTGTCTTATTGAAGGGGCAACACTGTGTATTTCTCTCTCGCAGAGCCCGGTTGCCAAATTCGAAACGTCCAGCGATTGCGTCCACAGGAAAGCTGCCAGCAAGGAAAGCTGTAGCTGGTTTTCATTGTCTCTTGGAACTACATTCGCTGATAGACAGACATTCGCTTTCTGCAAAACCTTGCCTTAGTAAAGGGGCAACACTGTGTATTTCTCTCTCGTAGAGCCCGGTTGCCAAATTCGAAACGTCCAGCGATTGCGCCCACAGGAAAGCTGCCAGCAAGGTAAGCTGTAGCTGGTTTTCACTGCCCCTTGGAACTACATTCGCTGATAGACAGACATTCGCTTTCTGCAAAACCTTTCGTTGGTACAGGGGCAACACTGTGTATTTCTCTCTCGCAGAGCCCGGTTGCCAAATTCGAAACGTCCAGCGATTGCGCCCACAGGAAAGCTGCCAGCACAGAAAGCTGTAGCTGGTTTTCACTGTCTCTTGGAACTACATTCGCTGATAGACAGACATTCGCTTTCTACAAAAGCTTGTCTTAGTAAAGGGGCAACACTGTGTATTTCTCTCTCGCAGAGCCTGGTTGCCAAATTCGAAACGTCCAGCGATTGCGCCCACAGGAAAGCTGCCAGCAAGGAAAGCTGTAGCTGGTTTTCACTGTCTCTTGGAACTGCATTCGCTGCTAGACAGACATTCGCTTTCTGCAAAACCTTGCCTTCCTAAAGGGGCAACACTGTGTATTTATCTCTCGCAGAGCCCGGTTGCCAAATTCGAAACGTCCAGCGATTGCGCCCACAGGAAAGCTTCCAGCACAGAAAGCTGTAGCTGGTTTTCACTGCCCCTTGGAACTACATTCGCTGATAGACAGACATTCCCTTTCTACAAAAGCTTTCGTTTGTAAAGGGGCAACACTGTGTATTTCTCTCTCGCAGAGCCCGGTTGCCAAATACGAAACGTCCAGCGATTGCGCCCACAGGAAAGCTGCCAGCAAGGAAAGTTGTAGCTGGTTTTCACTGCCCCTTGGAACTGCATTCGCTGATAGACAGACATTCGCTTTCTGCAAAAGCTTTCGTTGGTAAAGAGGCAACACTGTGTATTTCTCTCTCGCAGAGCCCGGTTGCCAAATTCGAAACGTCCAGCGATTGCGCCCACAGGAAAGCTGCCAGCAAGGAAAGTTGTAGCTGGTTTTCACTGCCCCTTGGAACTGCATTCGCTGATAGACAGACATTCGCTTTCTGCAAAAGCTTTCGTAGGTAAAGGGGCAACACTGTGTATTTCTCTCTCGCAGAGCCCGGTTGCCAAATTCGAAAGGTCCAGCGATTGCGCCCACAGGAAAGCTGCCAGCAAGGAAATCTGTAGCTGGTTTTCACTGCCCCTTGGAACTGCATTCGCTGATAGACAGACATTCGCTTTCTACAAAAGCTTTCATTGGTAAAGGGGCAACACTGTGTATATCTCTCTCGCAGAGCCCGGCTGCCAAATTCGAAACGTCCAGCGATTGCGCCCACAGGAAAGCTGCCAGCACGGAAAGCTGTAGCTGCTTTTCACAGTCTCTTGGAACTACATTCGCTGCTAGACAGACATTCGCTTTCTGCAAAACCTTGTCTTATTGAAGGGGCAACACTGTGTATTTCTCTCTCGCAGAGCCCGGTTGCCAAATTCGAAACGTCCAGCGATTGCGTCCACAGGAAAGCTGCCAGCAAGGAAAGCTGTAGCTGGTTTTCATTGTCTCTTGGAACTACATTCGCTGATACACAGACATTCTCTTTCTGCAAAACCTTGCCTTAGTAAAGGGGCAACACTGTGTATTTCTCTCTCGTAGAGCCCGGTTGCCAAATTCGAAACGTCCAGCGATTGCGCCCACAGGAAAGCTGCCAGCAAGGAAAGCTGTAGCTGGTTTTCACTGCCCCTTGGAACTGCATTCGCTGATAGACAGACATTCGCTTTCTGCAAAAGCTTTCGTAGGTAAAGGGGCAACACTGTGTATTTCTCTCTCGCAGAGCCCGGTTGCCAAATTCGAAAGGTCCAGCGATTGCGCCCACAGGAAAGCTGCCAGCACGGAAAGCTGTAGCTGGTTTTGACTGTCTCTTGGAACTGCATTCGCTGCTAGACAGACATTCGCTTTCTGCAAAACCTTGCCTTCCTAAAGGGGCAACACTCTGTATTTCTCTCCCAGAGCCCGGTTGCCAAATTCGAAACGTCCAGCGATTGCGCCCACTGGAAAGCTACCAGCACGGAAAGCTGTAGCTGGTTTTCACTGCCCCTTGGAACTGCATTCGCTGATAGACAGACATTCGCTTTCTACAAAAGCTTTCGTTTGTATAAGGGGCAACACTGTGTATTTCTCTCTCGCAGAGCCCGGTTGCCAAATTCGAAACGTCCAGCGATTGCGCCCACAGGAAAGCTGCCAGCAAGGAAAGCTGTAGCTGGTTTTCACTGCCCCTTGGAACTGCATTCGCTGATAGACAGACATTCGCTTTCTGCAAAAGCTTTCGTAGGTAAAGGGGCAACACTGTGTATTTCTCTCTCGCAGAGCCCGGTTGCCAAATTCGAAAGGTCCAGCGATTGCGCCCACAGGAAAGCTGCCAGCAAGGAAAGTTGTAGCTGGTTTTCACTGCCCCTTGGAACTACATTCGCTGATAATCAGACATTCGCTTTCTGCAAAACCTTGCCTTGGTAAAGGGGCAATACTGTGTATTTCTCTCTCGTAGAGCCTGGTTGCCAAATTCGAAACGTCCAGCGATTGCGCCCACAGGAAAGCTGCCAGCAAGGAAAGCTGTAGCTGGTTTTCACTGTCTCTTGGAACTGCATTCGCTGCTAGACAGACATTCGTTTTCTGAAAACCTTGCCTTCGTTGGTACAGGGGCAACACTGTGTATTTATCTCTCGCAGAGCCCTGTTGCCAAATTCGAAACGTCCAGCGATTGCGCCCACAGGAAAGCTGACAGCACAGAAAGCTGTAGCTGGTTTTCACTGCCCCTTGGAACTACATTCGCTGCTAGATAGACATTCACTTTCTACAACAGCTTGCCTTCGTAAAGGGGCAACACTGTGTATATCTCTCTCGCAGAGCCCGGCTGCCAAATTCGAAACGTCCAGCGATTGCGCCCACAGGAAAGCTGCCAACACGGAAAGCTGTAGCTGGTTTTCACAGTCTCTTGGAACTACATTCGCTGCTAGACAGACATTCGCTTTCTGCAAAACCTTGTCTTATTGAAGGGGCAACACTGTGTATTTCTCTCTCGCAGAGCCCGGTTGCCAAATTCGAAACGTCCAGCGATTGCGTCCACAGGAAAGCTGCCAGCAAGGAAAGCTGTAGCTGGTTTTCATTGTCTCTTGGAACTACATTCGCTGATAGACAGACATTCGCTTTCTGCAAAACCTTGCCTTAGTAAAGGGGCAACACTGTGTATTTCTCTCTCGTAGAGCCCGGTTGCCAAATTCGAAACGTCCAGCGATTGCGCCCACAGGAAAGCTGCCAGCAAGGTAAGCTGTAGCTGGTTTTCACTGCCCCTTGGAACTACATTCGCTGATAGACAGACATTCGCTTTCTGCAAAACCTTTCGTTGGTACAGGGGCAACACTGTGTATTTCTCTCTCGCAGAGCCCGGTTGCCAAATTCGAAACGTCCAGCGATTGCGCCCACAGGAAAGCTGCCAGCACAGAAAGCTGTAGCTGGTTTTCACTGTCTCTTGGAACTACATTCGCTGATAGACAGACATTCGCTTTCTACAAAAGCTTGTCTTAGTAAAGGGGCAACACTGTGTATTTCTCTCTCGCAGAGCCTGGTTGCCAAATTCGAAACGTCCAGCGATTGCGCCCACAGGAAAGCTGCCAGCAAGGAAAGCTGTAGCTGGTTTTCACTGTCTCTTGGAACTGCATTCGCTGCTAGACAGACATTCGCTTTCTGCAAAACCTTGCCTTCCTAAAGGGGCAACACTGTGTATTTATCTCTCGCAGAGCCCGGTTGCCAAATTCGAAACGTCCAGCGATTGCGCCCACAGGAAAGCTTCCAGCACAGAAAGCTGTAGCTGGTTTTCACTGCCCCTTGGAACTACATTCGCTGATAGACAGACATTCCCTTTCTACAAAAGCTTTCGTTTGTAAAGGGGCAACACTGTGTATTTCTCTCTCGCAGAGCCCGGTTGCCAAATACGAAACGTCCAGCGATTGCGCCCACAGGAAAGCTGCCAGCAAGGAAAGTTGTAGCTGGTTTTCACTGCCCCTTGGAACTGCATTCGCTGATAGACAGACATTCGCTTTCTGCAAAAGCTTTCGTTGGTAAAGAGGCAACACTGTGTATTTCTCTCTCGCAGAGCCCGGTTGCCAAATTCGAAACGTCCAGCGATTGCGCCCACAGGAAAGCTGCCAGCAAGGAAAGTTGTAGCTGGTTTTCACTGCCCCTTGGAACTGCATTCGCTGATAGACAGACATTCGCTTTCTGCAAAAGCTTTCGTAGGTAAAGGGGCAACACTGTGTATTTCTCTCTCGCAGAGCCCGGTTGCCAAATTCGAAAGGTCCAGCGATTGCGCCCACAGGAAAGCTGCCAGCAAGGAAAGTTGTAGCTGGTTTTCACTGCCCCTTGGAACTGCATTCGCTGATAGACAGACATTCGCTTTCTACAAAAGCTTTCATTGGTAAAGGGGCAACACTGTGTATATCTCTCTCGCAGAGCCCGGCTGCCAAATTCGAAACGTCCAGCGATTGCGCCCACAGGAAAGCTGCCAGCACGGAAAGCTGTAGCTGCTTTTCACAGTCTCTTGGAACTACATTCGCTGCTAGACAGACATTCGCTTTCTGCAAAACCTTGTCTTATTGAAGGGGCAACACTGTGTATTTCTCTCTCGCAGAGCCCGGTTGCCAAATTCGAAACGTCCAGCGATTGCGTCCACAGGAAAGCTGCCAGCAAGGAAAGCTGTAGCTGGTTTTCATTGTCTCTTGGAACTACATTCGCTGATACACAGACATTCTCTTTCTGCAAAACCTTGCCTTAGTAAAGGGGCAACACTGTGAATTTCTCTCTCGTAGAGCCCGGTTGCCAAATTCGAAACGTCCAGCGATTGCGCCCACAGGAAAGCTGCCAGCAAGGAAAGCTGTAGCTGGTTTTCACTGCCCCTTGGAACTGCATTCGCTGATAGACAGACATTCGCTTTCTGCAAAAGCTTTCGTAGGTAAAGGGGCAACACTGTGTATTTCTCTCTCGCAGAGCCCGGTTGCCAAATTCGAAAGGTCCAGCGATTGCGCCCACAGGAAAGCTGCTAGCACGGAAAGCTGTAGCTGGTTTTGACTGTCTCTTGGAACTACATTCGCTGCTAGACAGACATTCGCTTTCTGCAAAACCTTGCCTTCCTAAAGGGGCAACACTCTGTATTTCTCTCCCAGAGCCCGGTTGCCAAATTCGAAACGTCCAGCGATTGCGCCCACAGGAAAGCTGCCAGCAAGGAAAGCTGTAGCTGGATTTCACTGCCCCTTGGAACTGCATTCGCTGATAGACAGACATTCGCTTTCTGCAAAAGCTTTCGTTGGTACAGGGGCAACACTGTGTATTTCTCTCTCGCAGAGCCTGGTTGCCAAATTCGAAACGTCCAGCGATTGCGCCCACAGGAAAGCTGCCAGCACGGAGAGCTGTAGCTGGTTTTCACTGCCCCTTGGAACTACATTCGCTGATAGACAGACATTCGCTTTCTACAAAAGCTTTCATTGGTAAAGGGGCAACACTGTGTATATCTCTCTCGCAGAGCCCGGCTGCCAAATTCGAAACGTCCAGCGATTGCGCCCACAGGAAAGCTGCCAGCACGGAAAGCTGTAGCTGGTTTTCACTGTCTCTTGGAACTACATTCGCTGCTAGACAGACATTCGCTTTCTACAAAAGCTTGTCTTAGTAAAGGGGCAACACTGTGTATTTCTCTCTCGCAGAGCCTGGTTGCCAAATTCGAAACGTCCAGCGATTGCGCCCACAGGAAAGCTGCCAGCAAGGAAAGCTGTAGCTGGTTTTCACTGTCTCTTGGAACTGCATTCGCTGCTAGACAGACATTCGCTTTCTGCAAAACCTTGCCTTCCTAAAGGGGCAACACTGTGTATTTATATCTCGCAGAGCCCGGTTGCCAAATTCGAAACGTCCAGCGATTGCGCCCACAGGAAAGCTTCCAGCACAGAAATCTGTAGCTGGTTTTCACTGCCCCTTGGAACTGCATTCGCTGATAGACAGACATTCCCTTTCTACAAAAGCTTTCGTTTGTAAAGGGGCAACACTGTGTATTTCTCTCTCGCAGAGCCCGGTTGCCAAATTCGAAACGTCCAGCGATTGCGCCCACAGGAAAGCTGCCAGCACAGAAATCTGTAGCTGGTTTTCACTGCCCCTTGGAACTACATTCGCTGATAGACAGACATTCGCTTTCTGCAAAAGCTTTCGTTGGTAAAGGGGCAACACTGTGTATTTCTCTCTCGCAGAGCCCGGTTGCCAAATACGAAACGTCCAGCGATTGCGCCCACAGGAAAGCTGCCAGCAAGGAAAGTTGTAGCTGGTTTTCACTGCCCCTTGGAACTGCATTCGCTGATAGACAGACATTCGCTTTCTGCAAAAGCTTTCGTAGGTAAAGGGGCAACACTGTGTATTTCTCTCTCGCAGAGCCCGGTTGCCAAATTCGAAAGGTCCAGCGATTGCGCCCACAGGAAAGCTGCCAGCAAGGAAAGTTGTAGCTGGTTTTCACTGCCCCTTGGAACTACATTCGCTGATAATCAGACATTCGCTTTCTGCAAAACCTTGCCTTGGTAAAGGGGCAATACTGTGTATTTCTCTCTCGTAGACCCGGTTGCCAAATTCGAAACGTCCAGCGATTGCGCCCACAGGAAAGCTGCCAGCAAGGAAAGCTGTAGCTGGTTTTCACTGTCTCTTGGAACTGCATTCGCTGCTAGACAGACATTCGTTTTCTGAAAACCTTGCCTTCGTTGGTACAGGGGCAACACTGTGTATTTATCTCTCGCAGAGCCCTGTTGCCAAATTCGAAACGTCCAGCGATTGCGCCCACAGGAAAGCTGACAGCACAGAAAGCTGTAGCTGGTTTTCACTGCCCCTTGGAACTACATTCGCTGGTAGATAGACATTCACTTTCTACAACAGCTTGCCTTCGTAAAGGGGCAACACTGTGTATTTCTCTCTCGCAGAGCCCGGTTGCCAAATTCGAAACGTCCAGCGATTGCGCCCACAGGAAAGCTGCCAGCAAGGAAAGCTGTAGCTGGTTTTCACTGCCCCTTGGAATTGCATTCGCTGATAGACAGACATTCGCTTTCTGCAAAAGCTTTCGTAGGTAAAGGGGCAACACTGTGTATTTCTCTCTCGCAGAGCCCGGTTGCCAAATTCGAAACGTCCAGCGATTGCGCCCACAGGAAAGCTGCCAGCACGGAAAGCTGTAGCTGGTTTTCACTGTTTCTTGGAACTACATTCGCTGATAGACAGACATACGCTTTCTACAAAAGCTTTCATTGGTAAAGGGGCAACACTGTGTATATCTCTCTCGCAGAGCCCGGCTGCCAAATTCGAAACGTCCAGCGATTGCGCCCAAAGGAAAGCTGCCAGCACGGAAATCTCTAGCTGGTTTTCACTGTCTCTTGGAACTACATTCGCTGATAGACAGACATTCGCTTTCTGCAAAACCTTGCCTTATTGAAGGGGCAACACTGTGTATTTCTCTCTCGCAGAGCCCGGTTGCCAAATTCGAAACGTCCAGCTATTGCGCCCACAGGAAAGCTGCCAGCACGGAAAGCTGTAGCTGGTTTTCACTGCCCCTTGGAACTGCATTCGCTGCTAGACAGACATTCGCTTTCTGCAAAAGGTTTCGTAGGTAAAGGGGCAACAGTGTGTATTTCTCTCTCGCAGAGCCCGGTTGCCAAATTCGAAACGTCCAGCGATTGCGCCCACAGGAAAGCTGCCAGCACGGAAAGCTGTAGCTGGTTTTCACTGCCCCTTGGAACTACATTCGCTGATAGACAGACATACGCTTTCTACAAAAGCTTTCATTGGTAAAGGGGCAACACTGTGTATTTCTCTCTCGCAGAGCCCGGCTGCCAAATTCGAAACGTCCAGCGATTGCGCCCAGAGGAAAGCTGCCAGCACGGAAATCTCTAGCTGGTTTTCACTGTCTCTTGGAACTACATTCGCTGATAGACAGACATTCGCTTTCTGCAAAACCTTGCCTTCGTAAAGGGGCAACACAGTGTATTTCTCTCTCGCAGAGCCCGGTTGCCAAATTCGAAACGTCCAGCGATTGCGCCCACAGGAAAGCTGCCAGCACGGAAAGCTGTAGCTGGTTTTCACTGTTTCTTGGAACTGCATTCGCTGATAGACAGACATTCGCTTTCTACAGAAGCTTTCATTGGTAAAGGGGCAACACTGTGTATATCTCTCTCGCAGAGCCCGGCTGCCAAATTCGAAACGTCCAGCGATTGCGCCCACAGGAAAGCTGCCAGCACGGAAAGCTGTAGCTGGTTTTCACAGTCTCTTGGAACTACATTCGCTGCTAGACAGACATTCGCTTTCTGCAAAACCTTGCCTTATTGAAGGGGCAACACTGTGTATTTCTCTCTCGCAGAGCCCGGTTGCCAAATTCGAAACATCCAGCGATTGCGCCCACAGGAAAGCTGCCAGCAAGGAAAGCTGTAGCTGGTTTTCATTGTCTCTTGGAACTACATTCGCTGCTAGACAGACATTCGCTTTCTGCAAAAGCTTTCGTTGGTACAGGGGCAACACTGTGTATTTCTCTCTCGCAGAGCCCGGATGCCAAATTCGAAACGTCCAGCGATTGCGCCCACAGGAAAGATGCCAGCAAGGAAAGCTGTAGCTGGTTTTCACTGCCCCTTGGAACTGCATTCGCTGATAGACAGACATTCCCTTTCTACAAAAGCTTTCGTTTGTAAAGGGGCAACACTGTGTATTTCTCTCTCGCAGAGCCCGGTTGCCAAATTCGAAACGTCCAGCGATTGCGCCCACAGGAAAGCTGCCAGCACAGAAATCTGTCGCTGGTTTTCACTGCCCCTTGGAACTACATTCGCTGATAGACAGACATTCGCTTTCTGCAAAACCTTGCCTTCCTAAAGGGGCAACACTGTGTATTTATCTCTCGCAGAGCCCGGTTGCCAAATTCGAAACGTCCAGCGATTGCGCCCACAGGAAAGCTGCCAGCACGGAAAGCTGTAGCTGGTTTTCACTGCCCCTTGGAACTGCATTCGCTGATAGACAGACATTCGCTTTCTGCAAAAGCTTTCATTGGTAAAGGGGCAACACTGTGTATATCTCTCTCGCAGAGCCCGGCTGCCAAATTCGAAACGTCCAGCGATTGCGCCCACAGGAAAGCTGCCAGCAAGGAAAGCTGTAGCTGGTTTTCACAGTCTCTTGGAACTACATTCGCTGCTAGACAGACATTCACTTTCTGCAAAACCTTGCCTTATTGAAGGGGCAACACTGTGTATTTCTCTCTCGCAGAGCCCGGTTGCCAAATTCGAAACGTCCAGCGATTGCGCCCACAGGAAAGCTGCCAGCAAGGAAAGCTGTAGCTGGTTTTCATTGTCTCTTGGAACTACATTCGCTGAAAGACAGACATTCGCTTTCTGCAAAACCTTGCCTTAGTAAAGGGGCAACACTGTGTATTTCTCTCTCGCAGAGCCCGGCTGCCAAATTCGAAACGTCCAGCGATTGCGCCCACAGGAAAGCTGCCAGCACGGAAAGCTGTAGCTGGTTTTCACTGCCCCTTGGAACTACATTCGCTGATAGACAGACATTCGCTTTCTGCAAAAGCTTTCGTTGGTACAGGGGCAACACTGTGTATTTCTCTCTCGCAGAGCCCGGTTGCCAAATTCGAAACGTCCAGCGATTGCGTCCACAGGAAAGCTGCCAGCAAGGAAAGCTGTAGCTGGTTTTCACTGTCTCTTGGAACTACATTCGCTGATAGACAGACATTCGCTTTCTACAAAAGCTTGCCTTAGTAAAGGGGCAACACTGTGTATTTCTCTCTCGCAGAGCCTGGTTGCCAAATTCGAAACATCCAGCGATTGCGCCCACAGGAAAGCTGCCAGCACGGAAAGCTGTAGCTGGTTTTCACTGTTTCTTGGAACTGCATTCGCTGATAGACAGACATTCGCTTTCTACAGAAGCTTTCATTGGTAAAGGGGCAACACTGTGTATATCTCTCTCGCAGAGCCCGGCTGCCAAATTCGAAACGTCCAGCGATTGCGCCCACAGGAAAGCTGCCAGCAAGGAAAGCTGTAGCTGGTTTTCACAGTCTCTTGGAACTACATTCGCTGATAGACAGACATTCGCTTTCTGCAAAACCTTGCCTTATTGAAGGGGCAACACTGTGTATTTCTCTCTCGCAGAGCCCGGTTGCCAAATTCGAAACGTCCAGCGATTGCGCCCACAGGAAAGCTGCCAGCAAGGAAAGCTGTAGCTGGTGTTCATTGTCTCTTGGAACTACATTCGCTGCTAGACAGACATTCGCTTTCTGCAAAAGCTTTCGTTGGTACAGGGGCAACACTGTGTATTTCTCTCTCGCAGAGCCCGGATGCCAAATTCGAAACGTCCAGCGATTGCGCCCACAGGAAAGCTGCCAGCACAGAAATCTGTCGCTGGTTTTCACTGCCCCTTGGAACTACATTCGCTGATAGACAGACATTCGCTTTCTGCAAAAGCTTTCGTTGGTACAGGGGCAACACTGTGTATTTCTCTCTCGCAGAGCCCGGTTGCCAAATTCGAAACGTCCAGCGATTGCGCCCACAGGAAAGCTGCCAGCACAGAAAGCTGTAGCTGGTTTTCACTGTCTCTTGGAACTGCATTCGCTGCTAGACCGACATTCGCTTTCTGCAAAACCTTGCCTTCGTAAAGGGGCAACACAGTGTATTTCTCTCTCGCAGAGCCCGGTTGCCAAATTCGAAACGTCCAGCGATTGCGCCCACAGGAAAGCTGCCAGCACGGAAAGCTGTAGCTGGATTTCACTGCCCCTTGGAACTGCATTCGCTGATAGACAGACATTCGCTTTCTGCAAAAGCTTTCATTGGTAAAGGGGCAACACTGTGTATATCTCTCTCGCAGAGCCCGGCTGCCAAATTCGAAACGTCCAGCGATTGCGCCCACAGGAAAGCTGCCAGCAAGGAAAGCTGTAGCTGGTTTTCATTGTCTCTTGGAACTACATTCGCTGAAAGACAGACATTCGCTTTCTGCAAAACCTTGCCTTAGTAAAGGGGCAACACTGTGTATTTCTCTCTCCTAGAGTCCGGCTGCCAAATTCGAAACGTCCAGCGATTGCGCCCACAGGAAAGCTGCCAGCACGGAAAGCTGTAGCTGGTTTTCACTGCCCCTTGGAACTACATTCGCTGATAGACAGACATTCGCTTTCTGCAAAAGCTTTCGTTGGTACAGGGGCAACACTGTGTATTTCTCTCTCGCAGAGCCCGGTTGCCAAATTCGAAACGTCCAGCGATTGCGCCCACAGGAAAGCTGCCAGCACGGAAAGCTGTAGCTGGTTTTCACTGCCCCTTGGAACTGCATTCGCTGCTAGACAGACATTCGCTTTCTGCAAAACCTTGCCTTCCTAAAGGGGCAACACTGTGTATTTATCTCTCACATAGCCCGGTTGCCAAATTCGAAACGTCCAGCGATTGCGCCCACAGGAAAGCTGCCAGCACAGAAATCTGTCGCTGGTTTTCACTGCCCCTTGGAACTACATTCGCTGCTAGATAGACATTCGCTTTCTGCAAAAGCTTTCGTAGGTAAAGGGGCAACACTGTGTATTTCTCTCTCGCAGAGCCCGGCTGCCAAATTCGAAACGTCCAGCGATTGCGCCCACAGGAAAGCTTCCAGCAAAGAAAAGCTGTAGCTGGTTTTCACTGTCTCTTGGAACTGCATTCGCTGCTAGACAGACATTCGCTTTCTGCAAAAGCTTTCGTTGGTAAACGGGCAACACTGTGTATTTCTCTCTCGCAGAGCCCGGCTGCCAAATTCGAAACGTCCAGCGATTGCGCCCACAGGAAAGCTGCCAGCAAAGAAAAGCTGTAGCTGGTTTTCACTGCCCCTTGGAACTGCATTCGCTGATAGACAGACATTCGCTTTCTGCAAAAGCTTTCGTAGGTAAAGGGGCAACACTGTGTATTTCTCTCTCGCAGAGCCCGGTTGCCAAATTCGAAACGTCCAGCGATTGCGCCCACAGGAAAGCTGCCAGCACGGAAAGCTGTAGCTGGTTTTCACTGTTTCTTGGAACTACATTCGCTGATAGACAGACATACGCTTTCTACAAAAGCTTTCATTGGTAAAGGGGCAACACTGTGTATATCTCTCTCGCAGAGCCCGGCTGCCAAATTCGAAACGTCCAGCGATTGCGCCCAAAGGAAAGCTGCCAGCACGGAAATCTCTAGCTGGTTTTCACTGTCTCTTGGAACTACATTCGCTGATAGACAGACATTCGCTTTCTGCAAAACCTTGCCTTATTGAAGGGGCAACACTGTGTATTTCTCTCTCGCAGAGCCCGGTTGCCAAATTCGAAACGTCCAGCTATTGCGCCCACAGGAAAGCTGCCAGCACGGAAAGCTGTAGCTGGTTTTCACTGCCCCTTGGAACTGCATTCGCTGCTAGACAGACATTCGCTTTCTGCAAAAGCTTTCGTAGGTAAAGGGGCAACACTGTGTATTTCTCTCTCGCAGAGCCCGGTTGCCAAATTCGAAACGTCCAGCGATTGCGCCCACAGGAAAGCTGCCAGCACGGAAAGCTGTAGCTGGTTTTCACTGTTTCTTGGAACTACATTCGCTGATAGACAGACATACGCTTTCTACAAAAGCTTTCATTGGTAAAGGGGCAACACTGTGTATTTCTCTCTCGCAGAGCCCGGCTGCCAAATTCGAAACGTCCAGCGATTGCGCCCAGAGGAAAGCTGCCAGCACGGAAATCTCTAGCTGGTTTTCACTGTCTCTTGGAACTACATTCGCTGATAGACAGACATTCGCTTTCTGCAAAACCTTGCCTTCGTAAAGGGGCAACACAGTGTATTTCTCTCTCGCAGAGCCCGGTTGCCAAATTCGAAACGTCCAGCGATTGCGCCCACAGGAAAGCTGCCAGCAAGGAAAGCTGTAGCTGGTTTTCACTGTTTCTTGGAACTGCATTCGCTGATAGACAGACATTCGCTTTCTACAGAAGCTTTCATTGGTAAAGGGGCAACACTGTGTATATCTCTCTCGCAGAGCCCGGCTGCCAAATTCGAAACGTCCAGCGATTGCGCCCACAGGAAAGCTGCCAGCACGGAAAGCTGTAGCTGGTTTTCACAGTCTCTTGGAACTACATTCGCTGCTAGACAGACATTCGCTTTCTGCAAAACCTTGCCTTATTGAAGGGGCAACACTGTGTATTTCTCTCTCGCAGAGCCCGGTTGCCAAATTCGAAACGTCCAGCGATTGCGCCCACAGGAAAGCTGCCAGCAAGGAAAGCTGTAGCTGGTTTTCACTGCCCCTTGGAACTGCATTCGCTGATAGACAGACATTCCCTTTCTACAAAAGCTTTCGTAGGTAAAGGGGCAACACTGTGTATTTCTCTCTCGCAGAGCCCGGTTGCCAAATTCGAAACGTCCAGCGATTGCGCCCACAGGAAAGCTGCCAGCACAGAAATCTGTCGCTGGTTTTCACTGCCCCTTGGAACTACATTCGCTGATAGACAGACATTCGCTTTCTGCAAAAGCTTTCGTTGGTACAGGGGCAACACTGTGTATTTCTCTCTCGCAGAGCCCGGTTGCCAAATTCGAAACGTCCAGCGATTGCGCCCACAGGAAAGCTGCCAGCAAGGAAATCTGTAGCTGGTTTTCACTGCCCCTTGGAACTGCATTCGCTGATAGACAGACATTCGCTTTCTGCAAAAGCTTTCGTAGGTAAAGGGGCAACACTGTGTATTTCTCTCTCGCAGAGCCCGGTTGCCAAATTCGAAACGTCCAGCGATTGCGCCCACAGGAAAGCTGCCAGCAAGGAAAGCTGTAGCTGGTTTTCACTGTCTCTTGGAACTGCATTCGCTGATAGACAGACATTCGCTTTCTGCAAAACCTTGCCTTCCTAAAGGGGCAACACTGTGTATTTATCTCTCGCAGAGCCCGGTTGCCAAATTCGAAACGTCCAGCGATTGCGCCCACAGGAAAGCTTCCAGCACAGAAAGCTGTAGCTGGTTTTCACTGCCCCTTGGAACTGCATTCGCTGATAGACAGACATTCCCTTTCTACAAAAGCTTTTGTTTGTAAAGGGGCAACACTGTGTATTTCTCTCTCGCAGAGCCCGGTTGCCAAATTCGAAACGTCCAGCGATTGCGCCCACAGGAAAGCTGCCAGCAAGGAAAGCTGTAGCTGGTTTTCACTGTCTCTTGGAACTACATTCGCTGATAGACAGACATTCGCTTTCTACAAAAGCTTGCCTTAGTAAAGGGGCAACACTGTGTATTTCTCTCTCGCAGAGCCTGGTTGCCAAATTCGAAACGTCCAGCGATTGCGCCCACAGGAAAGCTGCCAGCACGGAAAGCTGTAGCTGGTTTTCACTGCCCCTTGGAACTGCATTCGCTGCTAGACCGACATTCGCTTTCTGCAAAACCTTGCCTTCGTAAAGGGGCAACACAGTGTATTTCTCTCTCGCAGAGCCCGGTTGCCAAATTCGAAACGTCCAGCGATTGCGCCCACAGGAAAGCTGCCAGCACGGAAAGCTGTAGCTGGTTTTCACTGTTTCTTGGAACTACATTCGCTGATAGACAGACATACGCTTTCTACAAAAGCTTTCATTGGTAAAGGGGCAACACTGTGTATATCTCTCTCGCAGAGCCCGGCTGCCAAATTCGAAACGTCCAGCGATTGCGCCCAAAGGAAAGCTGCCAGCACGGAAATCTCTAGCTGGTTTTCACTGTCTCTTGGAACTACATTCGCTGATAGACAGACATTCGCTTTCTGCAAAACCTTGCCTTATTGAAGGGGCAACACTGTGTATTTCTCTCTCGCAGAGCCCGGTTGCCAAATTCGAAACGTCCAGCGATTGCGCCCACAGGAAAGCTGCCAGCACGGAAAGCTGTAGCTGGTTTTCACTGCCCCTTGGAACTGCATTCGCTGCTAGACAGACATTCGCTTTCTGCAAAAGCTTTCGTAGGTAAAGGGGCAACACTGTGTATTTCTCTCTCGCAGAGCCCGGTTGCCAAATTCGAAACGTCCAGCGATTGCGCCCACAGGAAAGCTGCCAGCACGGAAAGCTGTAGCTGGTTTTCACAGTCTCTTGGAACTACATTCGCTGCTAGACAGACATTCGCTTTCTGCAAAACCTTGCCTTATTGAAGGGGCAACACTGTGTATTTCTCTCTCGCAGAGCCCGGTTGCCAAATTCGAAACATCCAGCGATTGCGCCCACAGGAAAGCTGCCAGCAAGGAAAGCTGTAAGTGGTTTTCATTGTCTCTTGGAACTACATTCGCTGCTAGACAGACATTCGCTTTCTGCAAAAGCTTTCGTTGGTACAGGGGCAACACTGTGTATTTCTCTCTCGCAGAGCCCGGATGCCAAATTCGAAACGTCCAGCGATTGCGCCCACAGGAAAGATGCCAGCAAGGAAAGCTGTAGCTGGTTTTCACTGCCCCTTGGAACTGCATTCGCTGATAGACAGACATTCCCTTTCTACAAAAGCTTTCGTTTGTAAAGGGGCAACACTGTGTATTTCTCTCTCGCAGAGCCCGGTTGCCAAATTCGAAACGTCCAGCGATTGCGCCCACAGGAAAGCTGCCAGCACAGAAATCTGTCGCTGGTTTTCACTGCCCCTTGGAACTACATTCGCTGGTAGACAGACATTCGCTTTCTGCAAAAGCTTTCGTTGGTACAGGGGCAACACTGTGTATTTCTCTCTCGCAGAGCCCGGTTGCCAAATTCGAAACGTCCAGCGATTGCGCCCACAGGAAAGCTGCCAGCAAGGAAATCTGTAGCTGGTTTTCACTGCCCCTTGGAACTGCATTCGCTGATAGACAGACATTCGCTTTCTGCAAAAGCTTTCGTAGGTAAAGGGGCAACACTGTGTATTTCTCTCTCGCAGAGCCCGGTTGCCAAATTCGAAACGTCCAGCGATTGCGCCCACAGGAAAGCTGCCAGCAAGGAAAGCTGTAGCTGGTTTTCACTGTCTCTTGGAACTGCATTCGCTGATAGACAGACATTCGCTTTCTGCAAAACCTTGCCTTCCTAAAGGGGCAACACTGTGTATTTATCTCTCGCAGAGCCCGGTTGCCAAATTCGAAACGTCCAGCGATTGCGCCCACAGGAAAGCTTCCAGCACAGAAAGCTGTAGCTGGTTTTCACTGCCCCTTGGAACTGCATTCGCTGATAGACAGACATTCCCTTTCTACAAAAGCTTTCATTGGTAAAGGGGCAACACTGTGTATTTCTCTCTCGCAGAGCCCGGTTGCCAAATTCGAAACGTCCAGCGATTGCGCCCACAGGAAAGCTGCCAGCAAGGAAAGCTGTAGCTGGTTTTCACTGTCTCTTGGAACTACATTCGCTGATAGACAGACATTCGCTTCCTACAAAAGCTTGCCTTAGTAAAGGGGCAACACTGTGTATTTCTCTCTCGCAGAGCCTGGTTGCCAAATTCGAAACATCCAGCGATTGCGCCCACAGGCAAGCTGCCAGCACGGAAAGCTGTAGCTGGTTTTCACTGCCCCTTGGAACTGCATTCGCTGCTAGACCGACATTCGCTTTCTGCAAAACCTTGCCTTCGTAAAGGGGCAACACAGTGTATTTCTCTCTCGCAGAGCCCGGTTGCCAAATTCGAAACGTCCAGCGATTGCGCCCACAGGAAAGCTGCCAGCACGGAAAGCTGTAGCTGGTTTTCACTGCCCCTTGGAACTGCATTCGCTGATAGACAGACATTCGCTTTCTGCAAAAGCTTTCATTGGTAAAGGGGCAACACTGTGTATATCTCTCTCGCAGAGCCCGGCTGCCAAATTCGAAACGTCCAGCGATTGCGCCCACAGGAAAGCTGCCAGCAAGGAAAGCTGTAGCTGGTTTTCACAGTCTCTTGGAACTACATTCGCTGCTAGACAGACATTCGCTTTCTGCAAAACCTTGTCTTATTGAAGGGGCAACACTGTGTATTTCTCTCTCGCAGAGCCCGGTTGCCAAATTCGAAACGTCCAGCGATTGCGCCCACAGGAAAGCTGCCAGCAAGGAAAGCTGTAGCTGGTTTTCATTGTCTCTTGGAACTACATTCGCTGAAAGACAGACATTCGCTTTCTGCAAAACCTTGCCTTAGTAAAGGGGCAACACTGTGTATTTCTCTCTCGTAGAGTCCGGCTGCCAAATTCGAAACGTCCAGCGATTGCGCCCACAGGAAAGCTGCCAGCACGGAAAGCTGTAGCTGGTTTTCACTGCCCCTTGGAACTACATTCGCTGATAGACAGACATTCGCTTTCTGCAAAAGCTTTCGTTGGTACAGGGGCAACACTGTGTATTTCTCTCTCGCAGAGCCCGGTTGCCAAATTCGAAACGTCCAGCGATTGCGCCCACAGGAAAGCTGCCAGCACGGAAAGCTGTAGCTGGTTTTCACTGCCCCTTGGAACTGCATTCGCTGATAGACAGACATTTGCTTTCTGCAAAAGCTTTCGTAGGTAAAGGGGCAACACTGTGTATTTCTCTCTCGCAGAGCCCGGTTGCCAAATTCGAAACGTCCAGCGATTGCGCCCACAGGAAAGCTGCCAGCAAGGAAAGCTGTAGCTGGTTTTCACTGTCTCTTGGAACTGCATTCGCTGCTAGACAGACATTCGCTTTCTGCAAAACCTTGACTTCCTAAAGGGGCAACACTCTGTATTTATCTCTCGCAGAGCCCGGTTGCCCAATTCGAAACGTCCAGCGATTGCGCCCACAGGAAAGCTGCCAGCACAGAAATCTGTAGCTGGTTTTCACTGCCCCTTGGAACTACAGTCGCTGATAGACAGACATTCGCTTTCTGCAAAAGCTTTCGTTGGTAAAGAGGCAACACTGTGTATTTCTCTCTCGCAGAGCCCGGTTGCCAAATACGAAACGTCCAGCGATTGCGCCCACAGGAAAGCTGCCAGCAAGGAAAGTTGTAGCTGGTTTTCACTGCCCCTTGGAACTGCATTCGCTGATAGACAGACATTCGCTTTCTGCAAAAGCTTTCGTAGGTAAAGGGGCAACACTGTGTATTTCTCTCTCGCAGAGCCCGGTTGCCAAATTCGAAAGGTCCAGCGATTGCGCCCACAGGAAAGCTGCCAGCAAGGAAAGTTGTAGCTGGTTTTCACTGCCCCTTGGAACTACATTCGCTGATAATCAGACATTCGCTTTCTGAAAACCTTGCCTTCGTTGGTACAGGGGCAACACTGTGTATTTATCTCTCGCAGAGCCCGGTTGCCAAATTCGAAACGTCCAGCGATTGCGCCCACAGGAAAGCTGACAGCACAGAAAGCTGTAGCTGGTTTTCACTGCCCCTTGGAACTGCATTCGCTGATAGACAGACATTCCCTTTCTACAATAGCTTTCGTTGGTAAAGAGGCAACACTCTGTATTTCTCTCTCGCAGAGCCCGGCTGCCAAATTCGAAACGTCCAGCGATTGCGCCCAGAGGAAAGCTGCCAGCACGGAAATCTCTAGCTGGTTTTCACTGTCTCTTGGAACTACATTCGCTGATAGACAGACATTCGCTTTCTACAAAAGCTTTCATTGGTAAAGGGGCAACACTGTGTATATCTCTCTCGCAGAGCCCGGCTGCCAAATTCGAAACGTCCAGCGATTGCGCCCACAGGAAAGCTGCCAACACGGAAAGCTGTAGCTGGTTTTCACAGTCTCTTGGAACTACATTCGCTGCTAGACAGACATTCGCTTTCTGCAAAACCTTGTCTTATTGAAGGGGCAACACTGTGTATTTCTCTCTCGCAGAGCCCGGTTGCCAAATTCGAAACGTCCAGCGATTGCGTCCACAGGAAAGCTGCCAGCAAGGAAAGCTGTAGCTGGTTTTCATTGTCTCTTGGAACTACATTCGCTGATAGACAGACATTCGCTTTCTGCAAAACCTTGCCTTAGTAAAGGGGCAACACTGTGTATTTCTCTCTCGTAGAGCCCGGTTGCCAAATTCGAAACGTCCAGCGATTGCGCCCACAGGAAAGCTGCCAGCAAGGTAAGCTGTAGCTGGTTTTCACTGCCCCTTGGAACTACATTCGCTGATAGACAGACATTCGCTTTCTGCAAAACCTTTCGTTGGTACAGGGGCAACACTGTGTATTTCTCTCTCGCAGAGCCCGGTTGCCAAATTCGAAACGTCCAGCGATTGCGCCCACAGGAAAGCTGCCAGCACAGAAAGCTGTAGCTGGTTTTCACTGTCTCTTGGAACTACATTCGCTGATAGACAGACATTCGCTTTCTACAAAAGCTTGTCTTAGTAAAGGGGCAACACTGTGTATTTCTCTCTCGCAGAGCCTGGTTGCCAAATTCGAAACGTCCAGCGATTGCGCCCACAGGAAAGCTGCCAGCAAGGAAAGCTGTAGCTGGTTTTCACTGTCTCTTGGAACTGCATTCGCTGCTAGACAGACATTCGCTTTCTGCAAAACCTTGCCTTCCTAAAGGGGCAACACTGTGTATTTATCTCTCGCAGAGCCCGGTTGCCAAATTCGAAACGTCCAGCGATTGCGCCCACAGGAAAGCTTCCAGCACAGAAAGCTGTAGCTGGTTTTCACTGCCCCTTGGAACTACATTCGCTGATAGACAGACATTCCCTTTCTACAAAAGCTTTCGTTTGTAAAGGGGCAACACTGTGTATTTCTCTCTCGCAGAGCCCGGTTGCCAAATACGAAACGTCCAGCGATTGCGCCCACAGGAAAGCTGCCAGCAAGGAAAGTTGTAGCTGGTTTTCACTGCCCCTTGGAACTGCATTCGCTGATAGACAGACATTCGCTTTCTGCAAAAGCTTTCGTTGGTAAAGAGGCAACACTGTGTATTTCTCTCTCGCAGAGCCCGGTTGCCAAATTCGAAACGTCCAGCGATTGCGCCCACAGGAAAGCTGCCAGCAAGGAAAGTTGTAGCTGGTTTTCACTGCCCCTTGGAACTGCATTCGCTGATAGACAGACATTCGCTTTCTGCAAAAGCTTTCGTAGGTAAAGGGGCAACACTGTGTATTTCTCTCTCGCAGAGCCCGGTTGCCAAATTCGAAAGGTCCAGCGATTGCGCCCACAGGAAAGCTGCCAGCAAGGAAATCTGTAGCTGGTTTTCACTGCCCCTTGGAACTGCATTCGCTGATAGACAGACATTCGCTTTCTACAAAAGCTTTCATTGGTAAAGGGGCAACACTGTGTATATCTCTCTCGCAGAGCCCTGCTGCCAAATTCGAAACGTCCAGCGATTGCGCCCACAGGAAAGCTGCCAGCACGGAAAGCTGTAGCTGCTTTTCACAGTCTCTTGGAACTACATTCGCTGCTAGACAGACATTCGCTTTCTGCAAAACCTTGTCTTATTGAAGGGGCAACACTGTGTATTTCTCTCTCGCAGAGCCCGGTTGCCAAATTCGAAACGTCCAGCGATTGCGTCCACAGGAAAGCTGCCAGCAAGGAAAGCTGTAGCTGGTTTTCATTGTCTCTTGGAACTACATTCGCTGATACACAGACATTCTCTTTCTGCAAAACCTTGCCTTAGTAAAGGGGCAACACTGTGTATTTCTCTCTCGTAGAGCCCGGTTGCCAAATTCGAAACGTCCAGCGATTGCGCCCACAGGAAAGCTGCCAGCAAGGAAAGCTGTAGCTGGTTTTCACTGCCCCTTGGAACTGCATTCGCTGATAGACAGACATTCGCTTTCTGCAAAAGCTTTCGTAGGTAAAGGGGCAACACTGTGTATTTCTCTCTCGCAGAGCCCGGTTGCCAAATTCGAAAGGTCCAGCGATTGCGCCCACAGGAAAGCTGCCAGCACGGAAAGCTGTAGCTGGTTTTGACTGTCTCTTGGAACTGCATTCGCTGCTAGACAGACATTCGCTTTCTGCAAAACCTTGCCTTCCTAAAGGGGCAACACTCTGTATTTCTCTCCCAGAGCCCGGTTGCCAAATTCGAAACGTCCAGCGATTGCGCCCACAGGAAAGCTACCAGCACGGAAAGCTGTAGCTGGTTTTCACTGCCCCTTGGAACTGCATTCGCTGATAGACAGACATTCGCTTTCTACAAAAGCTTTTGTTTGTATAAGGGGCAACACTGTGTATTTCTCTCTCGCAGAGCCCGGTTGCCAAATTCGAAACGTCCAGCGATTGCGCCCACAGGAAAGCTGCCAGCAAGGAAAGCTGTAGCTGGATTTCACTGCCCCTTGGAACTGCATTCGCTGATAGACAGACATTCGCTTTCTGCAAAAGCTTTCGTAGGTAAAGGGGCAACACTGTGTATTTCTCTCTCGCAGAGCCCGGTTGCCAAATTCGAAACGTCCAGCGATTGCGCCCACAGGAAAGCTGCCAGCACAGAAAGCTGTAGCTGGTTTTCACTGCCCCTTGGAACTGCATTCGCTGCTAGACAGACATTCGCTTTCTGCAAAAGCTTTCGTAGGTAAAGGGGCAACACTGTGTATTTCTCTCTCGCAGAGCCTGGTTGCCAAATTCGAAACGTCCAGCGATTGCGCCCACAGGAAAGCTGCCAGCACGGAGAGCTGTAGCTGGTTTTCACTGCCCCTTGGAACTACATTCGCTGATAGACAGACATTCGCTTTCTACAAAAGCTTTCATTGGTAAAGGGGCAACACTGTGTATATCTCTCTCGCAGAGCCCGGCTGCCAAATTCGAAACGTCCAGCGATTGCGCCCACAGGAAAGCTGCCAGCACGGAAAGCTGTAGCTGGTTTTCACTGTCTCTTGGAACTACATTCGCTGCTAGACAGACATTCGCTTTCTACAAAAGCTTGTCTTAGTAAAGGGGCAACACTGTGTATTTCTCTCTCGCAGAGCCTGGTTGCCAAATTCGAAACGTCCAGCGATTGCGCCCACAGGAAAGCTGCCAGCAAGGAAAGCTGTAGCTGGTTTTCACTGTCTCTTGGAACTGCATTCGCTGCTAGACAGACATTCGCTTTCTGCAAAACCTTGCCTTCCTAAAGGGGCAACACTGTGTATTTATATCTCGCAGAGCCCGGTTGCCAAATTCGAAACGTCCAGCGATTGCGCCCACAGGAAAGCTTCCAGCACAGAAAGCTGTAGCTGGTTTTCACTGCCCCTTGGAACTGCATTCGCTGATAGACAGACATTCCCTTTCTACAAAAGCTTTCGTTTGTAAAGGGGCAACACTGTGTATTTCTCTCTCGCAGAGCCCGGTTGCCAAATTCGAAACGTCCAGCGATTGCGCCCACAGGAAAGCTGCCAGCACAGAAATCTGTAGCTGGTTTTCACTGCCCCTTGGAACTACATTCGCTGATAGACAGACATTCGCTTTCTGCAAAAGCTTTCGTTGGTAAAGGGGCAACACTGTGTATTTCTCTCTCGCAGAGCCCGGTTGCCAAATACGAAACGTCCAGCGATTGCGCCCACAGGAAAGCTGCCAGCAAGGAAAGTTGTAGCTGGTTTTCACTGCCCCTTGGAACTGCATTCGCTGATAGACAGACATTCGCTTTCTGCAAAAGCTTTCGTAGGTAAAGGGGCAACACTGTGTATTTCTCTCTCGCAGAGCCCGGTTGCCAAATTCGAAACGTCCAGCGATTGCGCCCACAGGAAAGCTGCCAGCAAGGAAAGTTGTAGCTGGTTTTCACTGCCCCTTGGAACTACATTCGCTGATAATCAGACATTCGCTTTCTGCAAAACCTTGCCTTGGTAAAGGGGCAATACTGTGTATTTCTCTCTCGTAGAGCCCGGTTGCCAAATTCGAAACGTCCAGCGATTGCGCCCACAGGAAAGCTGCCAGCAAGGAAAGCTGTAGCTGGTTTTCACTGTCTCTTGGAACTGCATTCGCTGCTAGACAGACATTCGTTTTCTGAAAACCTTGCCTTCGTTGGTACAGGGGCAACACTGTGTATTTATCTCTCGCAGAGCCCTGTTGCCAAATTCGAAACGTCCAGCGATTGCGCCCACAGGAAAGCTGACAGCACAGAAAGCTGTAGCTGGTTTCCCTGCCCCTTGGAACTACATTCGCTGCTAGATAGACATTCACTTTCTACAACAGCTTGCCTTCGTAAAGGGGCAACACTGTGTATTTCTCTCTCGCAGAGCCCGGTTGCCAAATTCGAAACGTCCAGCGATTGCGCCCACAGGAAAGCTGCCAGCAAGGAAAGCTGTAGCTGGTTTTCACTGCCCCTTGGAATTGCATTCGCTGATAGACAGACATTCGCTTTCTGCAAAAGCTTTCGTAGGTAAAGGGGCAACACTGTGTATTTCTCTCTCGCAGAGCCCGGTTGCCAAATTCGAAAGGTCCAGCGATTGCGCCCACAGGAAAGCTGCCAGCACGGAAAGCTGTAGCTGGTTTTCACTGCCCCTTGGAACTGCATTCGCTGCTAGACAGACATTCGCTTTGTGCAAAACCTTGCCTTCCTAAAGGGGCAACACTCTGTATTTCTCTCCCAGAGCCCGGTTGCCAAATTCGAAACGTCCAGCAATTGCGCCCACAGGAAAGCTGCCAGCAAGGAAAGCTGTAGCTGGTTTTCACTGCCCCTTGGAACTGCATTCGCTGATAGACAGACATTCGCTTTCTACAAAAGCTTTCGTTTGTAAAGGGGCAACACTGTGTATTTCTCTCTCGCAGAGCCCGGTTGCCAAATTCGAAACGTCCAGCGATTGCGCCCACAGGAAAGCTGCCAGCAAGGAAAGCTGTAGCTGGTTTTCACTGCCCCTTGGAGCTACATTCGCTGATAGACAGACATTCGCTTTCTGCAAAACCTTGCCTTCGTAAAGGGGCAACACTGTGTATTTCTCTCTCGCAGAGCCCGGCTGCCAAATTCGAAACGTCCAGCGATTGCGCCCACAGGAAAGCTGCCAGCAAGGAAAGCTGTAGCTGGTTTTCACTGCCCCTTGGAACTGCATTCGCTGACAGACAGACATTCGCTTTCTGCAAAAGCTTTCGTAGGTAAAGGGACAACACTGTGTATTTCTCTCTCGCAGAGCCCGGTTGGCAAATTCGAAACGTCCAGCGATTGCGCCCACAGGAAAGCTGCCAGCACAGAAATCTGTAGCTGGTTTTCACTGTTTCTTGGAACTACATTCGCTGATAATCAGACATTCGCTTTCTGCAAAAGCTTGCCTTAGTAAAGGGGCAACACTGTGTATTTCTCTCTCGTAGAGGCCGGTTGCCAAATTCGAAACGTCCAGCGATTGCGCCCACAGGAAAGCTGCCAGCAAGGAAAGCTGTAGCTGGTTTTGACTGTCTCTTGGAACTGCATTCGCTGCTAGACAGACATTCGCTTTCTGCAAAACCTTGCCTTCCTAAAGGGGCAACACTCTGTATTTCTCTCCCAGAGCCCGGTTGCCAAATTCGAAACGTCCAGCGATTGCGCCCACAGGAAAGCTGCCAGCAAGGAAAGCTGTAGCTGGTTTTCACTGCCCCTTGGAACTGCATTCGCTGATAGACAGACATTCGCTTTCTACAAAAGCTTTCGTTGGTACAGGGGCAACACTGTGTATTTCTCTCTCGCAGAGCCCGGTTGCCAAATTCGAAACGTCCAGCGATTGCGCCCACAGGAAAGCTGCCAGCAAGGAAAGCTGTAGCTGGTTTTCACTGCCCCTTGGAACTGCATTCGCTGCTAGACAGACATTCGCTTTCTGCAAAAGCTTTCGTAGGTAAAGGGGCAACACTGTGTATTTCTCTCTCGCAGAGCCCGGTTGCCAAATTCGAAACGTCCAGCGATTGCGCCCACAGGAAAGCTGCCAGCACAGAAAGCTGTAGCTGGTTTTCACTGCCCCTTGGAACTGCATTCGCTGCTAGACAGACATTCGCTTTCTGCAAAAGCTTTCGTTGGTAAAGAGGCAACACTGTGTATTTCTCTCTCGCAGAGCCCGGTTGCCAAATACGAAACGTCCAGCGATTGCGCCCACAGGAAAGCTGCCAGCAAGGAAAGTTGTAGCTGGTTTTCACTGCCCCTTGGAACTGCATTCGCTGATAGACAGACATTCGCTTTCTGCAAAAGCTTTCGTAGGTAAAGGGGCAACACTGTGTATTTCTCTCTCGCAGAGCCCGGTTGCCAAATTCGAAAGGTCCAGCGATTGCGCCCACAGGAAAGCTGCCAGCAAGGAAAGTTGTAGCTGGTTTTCACTGCCCCTTGGAACTACATTCGCTGATAATCAGACATTCGCTTTCTGCAAAACCTTGCCTTGGTAAAGGGGCAATACTGTGTATTTCTCTCTCGTAGAGCCCGGTTGCCAAATTCGAAACGTCCAGCGATTGCGCCCACAGGAAAGCTGCCAGCAAGGAAAGCTGTAGCTGGTTTTCACTGTCTCTTGGAACTGCATTCGCTGCTAGACAGACATTCGTTTTCTGAAAACCTTGCCTTCGTTGGTACAGGGGCAACACTGTGTATTTATCTCTCGCAGAGCCCGGTTGCCAAATTCGAAACGTCCAGCGATTGCGCCCACAGGAAAGCTGACAGCACAGAAAGCTGTAGCTGGTTTTCACTGCCCCTTGGAACTACATTCGCTGCTAGATAGACATTCACTTTCTACAACAGCTTGCCTTCGTAAAGGGGCAACACTGTGTATTTCTCTCTCGCAGAGCCCGGTTGCCAAATTCGAAAGGTGCAGCGATTGCGCCCACAGGAAAGCTGCCAGCAAGGAAAGCTGTAGCTGGTTTTCACTGCCCCTTGGAGCTACATTCGCTGATAGACAGACATTCGCTTTCTGCAAAACCTTGCCTTCGTAAAGGGGCAACACTGTGTATTTCTCTCTCGCAGAGCCCGGCTGCCAAATTCGAAACGTCCAGCGATTGCGCCCACAGGAAAGCTGCCAGCAAGGAAAGCTGTAGCTGGTTTTCACTGCCCCTTGGAACTGCATTCGCTGACAGACAGACATTCGCTTTCTGCAAAAGCTTTCGTATGTAAAGGGACAACACTGTGTATTTCTCTCTCGCAGAGCCCGGTTGCCAAATTCGAAAGGTCCAGCGATTGCGCCCACAGGAAAGCTGCCAGCACAGAAATCTGTAGCTGGTTTTCACTGTTTCTTGGAACTACATTCGCTGATAATCAGACATTCGCTTTCTGCAAAACCTTGCCTTAGTAAAGGGGCAACACTGTGTATTTCTCTCTCGTAGAGCCCGGTTGCCAAATTCGAAACGTCCAGCGATTGCGCCCACAGGAAAGCTGCCAGCACGGAAAGCTGTAGCTGGTTTTCACTGCCCATGGAACTACATTCGCTGATAGACAGACATTCGCTTTCTGCAAAAGCTTTCGTTGGTATAGGGGCAACACTGTGTATTTCTCTCTCGCAGAGCCCGGTTGCCAAATTCGAAACGTCCAGCGATTGCGCCTACAGGAAAGCTGCCAGCAAGGAAAGCTGTAGCTGGTTTTGACTGTCTCTTGGAACTGCATTCGCTGCTAGACAGACATTCGCTTTCTGCAAAACCTTGCCTTCCTAAAGGGGCAACACTCTGTATTTCTCTCCCAGAGCCCGGTTGCCAAATTCGAAACGTCCAGCGATTGCGCCCACAGGAAAGCTGCCAGCAAGGAAAGCTGTAGCTGGTTTTCACTGTTTCTTGGAACTGCATTCGCTGATAGACAGACATTCGCTTTCTACAAAAGCTTTCGTTGGTACAGGGGCAACACTGTGTATTTCTCTCTCGCAGAGCCCGGTTGCCAAATTCGAAACGTCCAGCGATTGCGCCCACAGGAAAGCTGCCAGCAAGGAAAGCTGTAGCTGGTTTTCACTGCCCCTTGGAACTGCATTCGCTGCTAGACAGACATTCGCTTTCTGCAAAAGCTTTCGTAGGTAAAGGGGCAACACTGTGTATTTCTCTCTCGCAGAGCCCGGTTGCCAAATTCGAAACGTCCAGCGATTGCGCCCACAGGAAAGCTGCCAGCACAGAAAGCTGTAGCTGGTTTTCACTGCCCCTTGGAACTGCATTCGCTGCTAGACAGACATTCGCTTTCTGCAAAAGCTTTCGTAGGTAAAGGGGCAACACTGTGTATTTCTCTCTCGCAGAGCCCGGTTGGCAAATTCGAAACGTCCAGCGATTGCGCCCACAGGAAAGCTGCCAGCACGGAAAGCTGTAGCTGGTTTTCACTGCCCCTTGGAACTGCATTCGCTGATAGACAGACATTCCCTTTCTGCAAAAGCTTTCGTTGGTAAAGAGGCAACACTCTGTATTTCTCTCTCGCAGAGCCCGGCTGCCAAATTCGAAATGTCCAGCGATTGCGCCCAGAGGAAAGCTGCCAGCACGGAAATCTCTAGCTGGTTTTCACTGTCTCTTGGAACTACATTCGCTGATAGACAGACATTCGCTTTCTGCAAAACCTTTCGTTGGTACAGGGGCAACACTGTGTATTTCTCTCTCGCAGAGCCCGGTTGCCAAATTCGAAACGTCCAGCGATTGCGCCCACAGGAAAGCTGCCAGCACAGAAAGCTGTAGCTGGTTTTCACTGTCTCTTGGAACTACATTCGCTGATAGACAGACATTCGCTTTCTACAAAAGCTTTCGTAGGTAAAGGGGCAACACTGTGTATTTCTCTCTCGCAGAGCCTGGTTGCCAAATTCGAAACGTCCAGCGATTGCGCCCACAGGAAAGCTGCCAGCAAGGAAAGCTGTAGCTGGTTTTCACTGTCTCTTGGAACTGCATTCGCTGCTAGACAGACATTCGCTTTCTGCAAAACCTTGCCTTCCTAAAGGGGCAACACTGTGTATTTCTCTCTCGCAGAGCCCGGTTGCCAAATTCGAAACGTCCAGCGATTGCGCCCACAGGAAAGCTTCCAGCACAGAAAGCTGTAGCTGGTTTTCACTGCCCCTTGGAACTGCATTCGCTGATAGACAGACATTCCCTTTCTACAAAAGCTTTCGTTTGTAAAGGGGCAACACTGTGTATTTCTCTCTCGCAGAGCCCGGTTGCCAAATTCGAAACGTCCAGCGATTGCGCCCACAGGAAAGCTGCCAGCACAGAAATCTGTAGCTGGTTTTCACTGCCCCTTGGAACTACATTCGCTGATAGACAGACATTCGCTTTCTGCAAAAGCTTTCGTTGGTAAAGAGGCAACACTGTGTATTTCTCTCTCGCAGAGCCCGGTTGCCAAATACGAAAGGTCCAGCGATTGCGCCCACAGGAAAGCTGCCAGCAAGGAAAGTTGTAGCTGGTTTTCACTGCCCCTTGGAACTGCATTCGCTGATAGACAGACATTCGCTTTCTGCAAAAGCTTTCGTTGGTAAAGAGGCAACACTGTGTATTTCTCTCTCGCAGAGCCCGGTTGCCAAATTCGAAACGTCCAGCGATTGCGCCCACAGGAAAGCTGCCAGCAAGGAAAGTTGTAGCTGGTTTTCACTGCCCCTTGGAACTACATTCGCTCATAGACAGACATTCGCTTTCTGCAAAACCTTGCCTTGGTAAAGGGGCAACACTGTGTATTTCTCTCTCGTAGAGCACGGTTGCCAAATTCGAAACGTCCAGCGATTGCGCCCACAGGAAAGCTGCCAGCAAGGAAAGCTGTAGCTGGTTTTCACTGCCCCTTGGAACTGCATTCGCTGCTAGACAGACATTCGCTTTCTGCAAAAGCTTTCGTAGGTAAAGGGGCAACACTGTGTATTTCTCTCTCGCAGAGCCCGGTTGCCAAATTCGAAACGTCCAGCGATTGCGCCCACAGGAAAGCTGCCAGCACGGAAATCTGTAGCTGGTTTTCACTGCCCCTTGGAACTGCATTCGCTGATAGACAGACATTCGCTTTCTACAAAAGCTTTCATTGGTAAAGGGGCAACACTGTGTATATCTCTCTCGCAGAGCCCGGTTGCCAAATTCGAAACGTCCAGCGATTGCGCCCACAGGAAAGCTGCCAGCACGGAAAGCTGTAGCTGGTTTTCACAGTCTCTTGGAACTACATTCGCTGCTAGACAGACATTCGCTTTCTGCAAAACCTTGTCTTATTGAAGGGGCAACACTGTGTATTTCTCTCTCGCAGAGCCCGGTTGCCAAATTCGAAACGTCCAGCGATTGCGTCCACAGGAAAGCTGCCAGCAAGGAAAGCTGTAGCTGGTTTTCATTGTCTCTTGGAACTACATTCGCTGATACACAGACATTCTCTTTCTGAAAAACCTTGCCTTAGTAAAGGGGCAACACTGTGTATTTCTCTCTCGTAGAGCCCGGTTGCCAAATTCGAAACGTCCAGCGATTGCGCCCACAGGAAAGCTGCCAGCAAGGTAAGCTGTAGCTGGTTTTCACTGCCCCTTGGAACTACATTCGCTGATAGACAGACATTCGCTTTCTGCAAAACCTTTCGTTGGTACAGGGGCAACACTGTGTATTTCTCTCTCGCAGAGCCCGGTTGCCAAATTCGAAACGTCCAGCGATTGCGCCCACAGGAAAGCTGCCAGCACAGAAAGCTGTAGCTGGTTTTCACTGTCTCTTGGAACTACATTCGCTGATAGACAGACATTCGCTTTCTACAAAAGCTTGTCTTAGTAAAGGGGCAACACTGTGTATTTCTCTCTCGCAGAGCCTGGTTGCCAAATTCGAAACGTCCAGCGATTGCGCCCACAGGAAAGCTGCCAGCAAGGAAAGCTGTAGCTGGTTTTCACTGTCTCTTGGAACTGCATTCGCTGCTAGACAGACATTCGCTTTCTGCAAAACCTTGCCTTCCTAAAGGGGCAACACTGTGTATTTATCTCTCGCAGAGCCCGGTTGCCAAATTCGAAAAGTCCAGCGATTGCGCCCACAGGAAAGCTGCCAGCACAGAAATCTGTAGCTGGTTTTCACTGCCCCTAGGAACTACATTCGCTGATAGACAGACATTCGCTTTCTGCAAAAGCTTTCGCTGGTAAAGAGGCAACACTGTGTATTTCTCTCTCGCAGAGCCCGGTTGCCAAATACGAAACGTCCAGCGATTGCGCCCACAGGAAAGCTGCCAGCAAGGAAAGTTGTAGCTGGTTTTCACTGCCCCTTGGAACTGCATTCGCTGATAGACAGACATTCGCTTTCTGCAAAAGCTTTCGTAGGTAAAGGGGCAACACTGTGTATTTCTCTCTCGCAGAGCCCGGTTGCCAAATTCGAAAGGTCCAGCGATTGCGCCCACAGGAAAGCTGCCAGCAAGGAAATCTGTAGCTGGTTTTCACTGCCCCTTGGAACTGCATTCGCTGATAGACAGACATTCGCTTTCTACAAAAGCTTTCATTGGTAAAGGGGCAACACTGTGTATATCTCTCTCGCAGAGCCCGGCTGCCAAATTCGAAACGTCCAGCGATTGCGCCCACAGGAAAGCTGCCAGCACGGAAAGCTGTAGCTGCTTTTCACAGTCTCTTGGAACTACATTCGCTGCTAGACAGACATTCGCTTTCTGCAAAACCTTGTCTTATTGAAGGGGCAACACTGTGTATTTCTCTCTCGCAGAGCCCGGTTGCCAAATTCGAAACGTCCAGCGATTGCGTCCACAGGAAAGCTGCCAGCAAGGAAAGCTGTAGCTGGTTTTCATTGTCTCTTGGAACTACATTCGCTGATACACAGACATTCTCTTTCTGCAAAACCTTGCCTTAGTAAAGGGGCAACCCTGTGTATTTCTCTCTCGTAGAGCCCGGTTGCCAAATTCGAAACGTCCAGCGATTGCGCCCACAGGAAAGCTGCCAGCAAGGAAAGCTGTAGCTGGTTTTCACTGCCCCTTGGAACTGCATTCGCTGATAGACAGACATTCGCTTTCTGCAAAAGCTTTCGTAGGTAAAGGGGCAACACTGTGTATTTCTCTCTCGCAGAGCCCGGTTGCCAAATTCGAAAGGTCCAGCGATTGCGCCCACAGGAAAGCTGCCAGCACGGAAAGCTGTAGCTGGTTTTGACTGTCTCTTGGAACTGCATTCGCTGCTAGACAGACATTCGCTTTCTGCAAAACCTTGCCTTCCTAAAGGGGCAACACTCTGTATTTCTCTCCCAGAGCCCGGTTGCCAAATTCGAAACGTCCAGCGATTGCGCCCACAGGAAAGCTACCAGCACGGAAAGCTGTAGCTGGTTTTCACTGCCCCTTGGAACTGCATTCGCTGATAGACAGACATTCGCTTTCTACAAAAGCTTTTGTTTGTATAAGGGGCAACACTGTGTATTTCTCTCTCGCAGAGCCCGGTTGCCAAATTCGAAACGTCCAGCGATTGCGCCCACAGGAAAGCTGCCAGCAAGGAAAGCTGTAGCTGGATTTCACTGCCCCTTGGAACTGCATTCGCTGATAGACAGACATTCGCTTTCTGCAAAAGCTTTCGTAGGTAAAGGGGCAACACTGTGTATTTCTCTCTCGCAGAGCCCGGTTGCCAAATTCGAAACGTCCAGCGATTGCGCCCACAGGAAAGCTGCCAGCACAGAAAGCTGTAGCTGGTTTTCACTGCCCCTTGGAACTGCATTCGCTGCTAGACAGACATTCGCTTTCTGCAAAAGCTTTCGTAGGTAAAGGGGCAACACTGTGTATTTCTCTCTCGCAGAGCCTGGTTGCCAAATTCGAAACGTCCAGCGATTGCGCCCACAGGAAAGCTGCCAGCACGGAGAGCTGTAGCTGGTTTTCACTGCCCCTTGGAACTACATTCGCTGATAGACAGACATTCGCTTTCTACAAAAGCTTTCATTGGTAAAGGGGCAACACTGTGTATATCTCTCTCGCAGAGCCCGGCTGCCAAATTCGAAACGTCCAGCGATTGCGCCCACAGGAAAGCTGCCAGCACGGAAAGCTGTAGCTGGTTTTCACTGTCTCTTGGAACTACATTCGCTGCTAGACAGACATTCGCTTTCTACAAAAGCTTGTCTTAGTAAAGGGGCAACACTGTGTATTTCTCTCTCGCAGAGCCTGGTTGCCAAATTCGAAACGTCCAGCGATTGCGCCCACAGGAAAGCTGCCAGCAAGGAAAGCTGTAGCTGGTTTTCACTGTCTCTTGGAACTGCATTCGCTGCTAGACAGACATTCGCTTTCTGCAAAACCTTGCCTTCCTAAAGGGGCAACACTGTGTATTTATATCTCGCAGAGCCCGGTTGCCAAATTCGAAACGTCCAGCGATTGCGCCCACAGGAAAGCTTCCAGCACAGAAAGCTGTAGCTGGTTTTCACTGCCCCTTGGAACTGCATTCGCTGATAGACAGACATTCCCTTTCTACAAAAGCTTTCGTTTGTAAAGGGGCAACACTGTGTATTTCTCTCTCGCAGAGCCCGGTTGCCAAATTCGAAACGTCCAGCGATTGCGCCCACAGGAAAGCTGCCAGCACAGAAATCTGTAGCTGGTTTTCACTGCCCCTTGGAACTACATTCGCTGATAGACAGACATTCGCTTTCTGCAAAAGATTTCGTTGGTAAAGGGGCAACACTGTGTATTTCTCTCTCGCAGAGCCCGGTTGCCAAATACGAAACGTCCAGCGATTGCGCCCACAGGAAAGCTGCCAGCAAGGAAAGTTGTAGCTGGTTTTCACTGCCCCTTGGAACTGCATTCGCTGATAGACAGACATTCGCTTTCTGCAAAAGCTTTCGTAGGTAAAGGGGCAACACTGTGTATTTCTCTCTCGCAGAGCCCGGTTGCCAAATTCGAAAGGTCCAGCGATTGCGCCCACAGGAAAGCTGCCAGCAAGGAAAGCTGTAGCTGGTTTTCACTGTCTCTTGGAACTGCATTCGCTGCTAGACAGACATTCGTTTTCTGAAAACCTTGCCTTCGTTGGTACAGGGGCAACACTGTGTATTTATCTCTCGCAGAGCCCTGTTGCCAAATTCGAAACGTCCAGCGATTGCGCCCACAGGAAAGCTGACAGCACAGAAAGCTGTAGCTGGTTTTCACTGCCCCTTGGAACTACATTCGCTGCTAGATAGACATTCACTTTCTACAACAGCTTGCCTTCGTAAAGGGGCAACACTGTGTATTTCTCTCTCGCAGAGCCCGGTTGCCAAATTCGAAACGTCCAGCGATTGCGCCCACAGGAAAGCTGCCAGCAAGGAAAGCTGTAGCTGGTTTTCACTGCCCCTTGGAATTGCATTCGCTGATAGACAGACATTCGCTTTCTGCAAAAGCTTTCGTAGGTAAAGGGGCAACACTGTGTATTTCTCTCTCGCAGAGCCCGGTTGCCAAATTCGAAAGGTCCAGCGATTGCGCCCACAGGAAAGCTGCCAGCACGGAAAGCTGTAGCTGGTTTTCACTGCCCCTTGGAACTGCATTCGCTGCTAGACAGACATTCGCTTTCTGCAAAACCTTGCCTTCCTAAAGGGGCAACACTCTGTATTTCTCTCCCAGAGCCCGGTTGCCAAATTCGAAACGTCCAGCAATTGCGCCCACAGGAAAGCTGCCAGCAAGGAAAGCTGTAGCTGGTTTTCACTGCCCCTTGGAACTGCATTCGCTGCTAGACAGACATTCGCTTTCTGCAAAAGCTTTCGTAGGTAAAGGGGCAACACTGTGTATTTCTCTCTCGCAGAGCCCGGTTGCCAAATTCGAAACGTCCAGCGATTGCGCCCACAGGAAAGCTGCCAGCACAGAAAGCTGTAGCTGGTTTTCACTGCCCCTTGGAACTGCATTCGCTGCTAGACAGACATTCGCTTTCTGCAAAAGCTTTCGTAGGTAAAGGGGCAACACTGTGTATTTCTCTCTCGCAGAGCCCGGTTGGCAAATTCGAAACGTCCAGCGATTGCGCCCACAGGAAAGCTGCCAGCACGGAAAGCTGTAGCTGGTTTTCACTGCCCCTTGGAACTGCATTCGCTGATAGACAGACATTCCCTTTCTACAATAGCTTTCGTTGGTAAAGAGGCAACACTCTGTATTTCTCTCTCGCAGAGCCCGGCTGCCAAATTCGAAATGTCCAGCGATTGCGCCCAGAGGAAAGCTGCCAGCACGGAAATCTCTAGCTGGTTTTCACTGTCTCTTGGAACTACATTCGCTGATAGACAGACATTCGCTTTCTGCAAAACCTTTCGTTGGTACAGGGGCAACACTGTGTATTTCTCTCTCGCAGAGCCCGGTTGCCAAATTCGAAACGTCCA
This sequence comes from Mycteria americana, assembly GCF_035582795.1. NCBI lineage: Eukaryota > Metazoa > Chordata > Aves > Ciconiiformes > Ciconiidae > Mycteria > Mycteria americana. Next base: position 23,717,126 of record NC_134369.1, on the reverse strand, counting down.
GCGATTGCGCCCACAGGAAAGCTGCCAGCACAGAAAGCTGTAGCTGGTTTTCACTGTCTCTTGGAACTACATTCGCTGATAGACAGACATTCGCTTTCTACAAAAGCTTTCGTAGGTAAAGGGGCAACACTGTGTATTTCTCTCTCGCAGAGCCTGGTTGCCAAATTCGAAAGGTCCAGCGATTGCGCCCACAGGAAAGCTGCCAGCAAGGAAAGCTGTAGCTGGTTTTCACTGTCTCTTGGAACTGCATTCGCTGCTAGACAGACATTCGCTTTCTGCAAAACCTTGCCTTCCTAAAGGGGCAACACTGTGTATTTATCTCTCGCAGAGCCCGGTTGCCAAATTCGAAACGTCCAGCGATTGCGCCCACAGGAAAGCTTCCAGCACAGAAAGCTGTAGCTGGTTTTCACTGCCCCTTGGAACTGCATTCGCTGATAGACAGACATTCCCTTTCTACAAAAGCTTTCGTTTGTAAAGGGGCAACACTGTGTATTTCTCTCTCGCAGAGCCCGGTTGCCAAATTCGAAACGTCCAGCGATTGCGCCCACAGGAAAGCTGCCAGCACAGAAATCTGTAGCTGGTTTTCACTGCCCCTTGGAACTACATTCGCTGATAGACAGACATTCGCTTTCTGCAAAAGCTTTCGTTGGTAAAGAGGCAACACTGTGTATTTCTCTCTCGCAGAGCCCGGTTGCCAAATACGAAAGGTCCAGCGATTGCGCCCACAGGAAAGCTGCCAGCAAGGAAAGTTGTAGCTGGTTTTCACTGCCCCTTGGAACTGCATTCGCTGATAGACAGACATTCGCTTTCTGCAAAAGCTTTCGTTGGTAAAGAGGCAACACTGTGTATTTCTCTCTCGCAGAGCCCGGTTGCCAAATTCGAAACGTCCAGCGATTGCGCCCACAGGAAAGCTGCCAGCAAGGAAAGTTGTAGCTGGTTTTCACTGCCCCTTGGAACTACATTCGCTGATAGACAGACATTCGCTTTCTGCAAAACCTTGCCTTGGTAAAGGGGCAACACTGTGTATTTCTCTCTCGTAGAGCCCGGTTGCCAAATTCGAAACGTCCAGCGATTGCGCCCACAGGAAAGCTGCCAGCAAGGAAAGCTGTAGCTGGTTTTCACTGCCCCTTGGAACTGCATTCGCTGCTAGACAGACATTCGCTTTCTGCAAAAGCTTTCGTAGGTAAAGGGGCAACACTGTGTATTTCTCTCTCGCAGAGCCCGGTTGCCAAATTCGAAACGTCCAGCGATTGCGCCCACAGGAAAGCTGCCAGCACGGAAATCTGTAGCTGGTTTTCACTGCCCCTTGGAACTGCATTCGCTGATAGACAGACATTCGCTTTCTACAAAAGCTTTCATTGGTAAAGGGGCAACACTGTGTATATCTCTCTCGCAGAGCCCGGTTGCCAAATTCGAAACGTCCAGCGATTGCGCCCACAGGAAAGCTGCCAGCACGGAAAGCTGTAGCTGGTTTTCACAGTCTCTTGGAACTACATTCGCTGCTAGACAGACATTCGCTTTCTGCAAAACCTTGTCTTATTGAAGGGGCAACACTGTGTATTTCTCTCTCGCAGAGCCCGGTTGCCAAATTCGAAACGTCCAGCGATTGCGTCCACAGGAAAGCTGCCAGCAAGGAAAGCTGTAGCTGGTTTTCATTGTCTCTTGGAACTACATTCGCTGATACACAGACATTCTCTTTCTGAAAAACCTTGCCTTAGTAAAGGGGCAACACTGTGTATTTCTCTCTCGTAGAGCACGGTTGCCAAATTCGAAACGTCCAGCGATTGCGCCCACAGGAAAGCTGCCAGCAAGGTAAGCTGTAGCTGGTTTTCACTGCCCCTTGGAACTACATTCGCTGATAGACAGACATTCGCTTTCTGCAAAACCTTTCGTTGGTACAGGGGCAACACTGTGTATTTCTCTCTCGCAGAGCCCGGTTGCCAAATTCGAAACGTCCAGCGATTGCGCCCACAGGAAAGCTGCCAGCACAGAAAGCTGTAGCTGGTTTTCACTGTCTCTTGGAACTACATTCGCTGATAGACAGACATTCGCTTTCTACAAAAGCTTGTCTTAGTAAAGGGGCAACACTGTGTATTTCTCTCTCGCAGAGCCTGGTTGCCAAATTCGAAACGTCCAGCGATTGCGCCCACAGGAAAGCTGCCAGCAAGGAAAGCTGTAGCTGGTTTTCACTGTCTCTTGGAACTGCATTCGCTGCTAGACAGACATTCGCTTTCTGCAAAACCTTGCCTTCCTAAAGGGGCAACACTGTGTATTTATCTCTCGCAGAGCCCGGTTGCCAAATTCGAAACGTCCAGCGATTGCGCCCACAGGAAAGCTGCCAGCACAGAAATCTGTAGCTGGTTTTCACTGCCCCTAGGAACTACATTCGCTGATAGACAGACATTCGCTTTCTGCAAAAGCTTTCGTTGGTAAAGAGGCAACACTGTGTATTTCTCTCTCGCAGAGCCCGGTTGCCAAATACGAAACGTCCAGCGATTGCGCCCACAGGAAAGCTGCCAGCAAGGAAAGTTGTAGCTGGTTTTCACTGCCCCTTGGAACTGCATTCGCTGATAGACAGACATTCGCTTTCTGCAAAAGCTTTCGTAGGTAAAGGGGCAACACTGTGTATTTCTCTCTCGCAGAGCCCGGTTGCCAAATTCGAAAGGTCCAGCGATTGCGCCCACAGGAAAGCTGCCAGCAAGGAAATCTGTAGCTGGTTTTCACTGCCCCTTGGAACTGCATTCGCTGATAGACAGACATTCGCTTTCTACAAAAGCTTTCATTGGTAAAGGGGCAACACTGTGTATATCTCTCTCGCAGAGCCCGGCTGCCAAATTCGAAACGTCCAGCGATTGCGCCCACAGGAAAGCTGCCAGCACGGAAAGCTGTAGCTGCTTTTCACAGTCTCTTGGAACTACATTCGCTGCTAGACAGACATTCGCTTTCTGCAAAACCTTGTCTTATTGAAGGGGCAACACTGTGTATTTCTCTCTCGCAGAGCCCGGTTGCCAAATTCGAAACGTCCAGCGATTGCGTCCACAGGAAAGCTGCCAGCAAGGAAAGCTGTAGCTGGTTTTCATTGTCTCTTGGAACTACATTCGCTGATACACAGACATTCTCTTTCTGCAAAACCTTGCCTTCCTAAAGGGGCAACACTCTGTATTTCTCTCACAGAGCCCGGTTGCCAAATTCGAAACGTCCAGCGATTGCGCCCACAGGAAAGCTACCAGCACGGAAAGCTGTAGCTGGTTTTCACTGCCCCTTGGAACTGCATTCGCTGATAGACAGACATTCGCTTTCTACAAAAGCTTTTGTTTGTATAAGGGGCAACACTGTGTATTTCTCTCTCGCAGAGCCCGGTTGCCAAATTCGAAACGTCCAGCGATTGCGCCCACAGGAAAGCTGCCAGCAAGGAAAGCTGTAGCTGGATTTCACTGCCCCTTGGAACTGCATTCGCTGATAGACAGACATTCGCTTTCTGCAAAAGCTTTCGTAGGTAAAGGGGCAACACTGTGTATTTCTCTCTCGCAGAGCCCGGTTGCCAAATTCGAAACGTCCAGCGATTGCGCCCACAGGAAAGCTGCCAGCAAGGAAAGCTGTAGCTGGTTTTCACTGTCTCTTGGAACTGCATTCGCTGATAGACAGACATTCGCTTTCTGCAAAACCTTGCCTTCCTAAAGGGGCAACACTGTGTATTTATCTCTCGCAGAGCCCGGTTGCCAAATTCGAAACGTCCAGCGATTGCGCCCACAGGAAAGCTTCCAGCACAGAAAGCTGTAGCTGGTTTTCACTGCCCCTTGGAACTGCATTCGCTGATAGACAGACTTTCCCTTTCTACAAAAGCTTTCGTTTGTAAAGGGGCAACACTGTGTATTTCTCTCTCGCAGAGCCCGGTTGCCAAATTCGAAACGTCCAGCGATTGCGCCCACAGGAAAGCTGCCAGCACAGAAATCTGTAGCTGGTTTTCACTGCCCCTTGGAACTACATTCGCTGATAGACAGACATTCGCTTTCTGCAAAAGCTTTCGTTGGTAAAGGGGCAACACTGTGTATTTCTCTCTCGCAGAGCCCGGTTGCCAAATACGAAACGTCCAGCGATTGCGCCCACAGGAAAGCTGCCAGCAAGGAAAGTTGTAGCTGGTTTTCACTGCCCCTTGGAACTGCATTCGCTGATAGACAGACATTCGCTTTCTGCAAAAGCTTTCGTAGGTAAAGGGGCAACACTGTGTATTTCTCTCTCGCAGAGCCCGGTTGCCAAATTCGAAAGGTCCAGCGATTGCGCCCACAGGAAAGCTGCCAGCAAGGAAAGTTGTAGCTGGTTTTCACTGCCCCTTGGAACTACATTCGCTGATAATCAGACATTCGCTTTCTGCAAAACCTTGCCTTGGTAAAGGGGCAATACTGTGTATTTCTCTCTCGTAGAGCCCGGTTGCCAAATTCGAAACGTCCAGCGATTGCGCCCACAGGAAAGCTGCCAGCAAGGAAAGCTGTAGCTGGTTTTCACTGTCTCTTGGAACTGCATTCGCTGCTAGACAGACATTCGTTTTCTGAAAACCTTGCCTTCGTTGGTACAGGGGCAACACTGTGTATTTATCTCTCGCAGAGCCCTGTTGCCAAATTCGAAACGTCCAGCGATTGCGCCCACAGGAAAGCTGCCAGCACGGAAAGCTGTAGCTGGTTTTCACTGCCCCTTGGAACTGCATTCGCTGCTAGACAGACATTCGCTTTCTGCAAAACCTTGCCTTCCTAAAGGGGCAACACTCTGTATTTCTCTCCCAGAGCCCGGTTGCCAAATTCGAAACGTCCAGCAATTGCGCCCACAGGAAAGCTGCCAGCAAGGAAAGCTGTAGCTGGTTTTCACTGCCCCTTGGAACTGCATTCGCTGATAGACAGACATTCGCTTTCTACAAAAGCTTTCGTTTGTAAAGGGGCAACACTGTGTATTTCTCTCTCGCAGAGCCCGGTTGCCAAATTCGAAACGTCCAGCGATTGCGCCCACAGGAAAGCTGCCAGCAAGGAAAGCTGTAGCTGGTTTTCACTGCCCCTTGGAGCTACATTCGCTGATAGACAGACATTCGCTTTCTGCAAAACCTTGCCTTCGTAAAGGGGCAACACTGTGTATTTCTCTCTCGCAGAGCCCGGCTGCCAAATTCGAAACGTCCAGCGATTGCGCCCACAGGAAAGCTGCCAGCAAGGAAAGCTGTAGCTGGTTTTCACTGCCCCTTGGAACTGCATTCGCTGACAGACAGACATTCGCTTTCTGCAAAAGCTTTCGTAGGTAAAGGGACAACACTGTGTATTTCTCTCTCGCAGAGCCCGGTTGCCAAATTCGAAAGGTCCAGCGATTGCGCCCACAGGAAAGCTGCCAGCACAGAAATCTGTAGCTGGTTTTCACTGTTTCTTGGAACTACATTCGCTGATAATCAGACATTCGCTTTCTGCAAAAGCTTGCCTTAGTAAAGGGGCAACACTGTGTATTTCTCTCTCGTAGAGGCCGGTTGCCAAATTCGAAACGTCCAGCGATTGCGCCCACAGGAAAGCTGCCAGCAAGGAAAGCTGTAGCTGGTTTTGACTGTCTCTTGGAACTGCATTCGCTGCTAGACAGACATTCGCTTTCTGCAAAACCTTGCCTTCCTAAAGGGGCAACACTCTGTATTTCTCTCCCAGAGCCCGGTTGCCAAATTCGAAACGTCCAGCGATTGCGCCCACAGGAAAGCTGCCAGCAAGGAAAGCTGTAGCTGGTTTTCACTGCCCCTTGGAACTGCATTCGCTGATAGACAGACATTCGCTTTCTACAAAAGCTTTCGTTGGTACAGGGGCAACACTGTGTATTTCTCTCTCGCAGAGCCCGGTTGCCAAATTCGAAACGTCCAGCGATTGCGCCCACAGGAAAGCTGCCAGCAAGGAAAGCTGTAGCTGGTTTTCACTGCCCCTTGGAACTGCATTCGCTGCTAGACAGACATTCGCTTTCTGCAAAAGCTTTCGTAGGTAAAGGGGCAACACTGTGTATTTCTCTCTCGCAGAGCCCGGTTGCCAAATTCGAAACGTCCAGCGATTGCGCCCACAGGAAAGCTGCCAGCACAGAAAGCTGTAGCTGGTTTTCACTGCCCCTTGGAACTGCATTCGCTGCTAGACAGACATTCGCTTTCTGCAAAAGCTTTCGTTGGTAAAGAGGCAACACTGTGTATTTCTCTCTCGCAGAGCCCGGTTGCCAAATACGAAACGTCCAGCGATTGCGCCCACAGGAAAGCTGCCAGCAAGGAAAGTTGTAGCTGGTTTTCACTGCCCCTTGGAACTGCATTCGCTGATAGACAGACATTCGCTTTCTGCAAAAGCTTTCGTAGGTAAAGGGGCAACACTGTGTATTTCTCTCTCGCAGAGCCCGGTTGCCAAATTCGAAAGGTCCAGCGATTGCGCCCACAGGAAAGCTGCCAGCAAGGAAAGTTGTAGCTGGTTTTCACTGCCCCTTGGAACTACATTCGCTGATAATCAGACATTCGCTTTCTGCAAAACCTTGCCTTGGTAAAGGGGCAATACTGTGTATTTCTCTCTCGTAGAGCCCGGTTGCCAAATTCGAAACGTCCAGCGATTGCGCCCACAGGAAAGCTGCCAGCAAGGAAAGCTGTAGCTGGTTTTCACTGTCTCTTGGAACTGCATTCGCTGCTAGACAGACATTCGTTTTCTGAAAACCTTGCCTTCGTTGGTACAGGGGCAACACTGTGTATTTATCTCTCGCAGAGCCCGGTTGCCAAATTCGAAACGTCCAGCGATTGCGCCCACAGGAAAGCTGACAGCACAGAAAGCTGTAGCTGGTTTTCACTGCCCCTTGGAACTACATTCGCTGCTAGATAGACATTCACTTTCTACAACAGCTTGCCTTCGTAAAGGGGCAACACTGTGTATTTCTCTCTCGCAGAGCCCGGTTGCCAAATTCGAAAGGTGCAGCGATTGCGCCCACAGGAAAGCTGCCAGCAAGGAAAGCTGTAGCTGGTTTTCACTGCCCCTTGGAGCTACATTCGCTGATAGACAGACATTCGCTTTCTGCAAAACCTTGCCTTCGTAAAGGGGCAACACTGTGTATTTCTCTCTCGCAGAGCCCGGCTGCCAAATTCGAAACGTCCAGCGATTGCGCCCACAGGAAAGCTGCCAGCAAGGAAAGCTGTAGCTGGTTTTCACTGCCCCTTGGAACTGCATTCGCTGACAGACAGACATTCGCTTTCTGCAAAAGCTTTCGTAGGTAAAGGGACAACACTGTGTATTTCTCTCTCGCAGAGCCCGGTTGCCAAATTCGAAAGGTCCAGCGATTGCGCCCACAGGAAAGCTGCCAGCACAGAAATCTGTAGCTGGTTTTCACTGTTTCTTGGAACTACATTCGCTGATAATCAGACATTCGCTTTCTGCAAAACCTTGCCTTAGTAAAGGGGCAACACTGTGTATTTCTCTCTCGTAGAGCCCGGTTGCCAAATTCGAAACGTCCAGCGATTGCGCCCACAGGAAAGCTGCCAGCACGGAAAGCTGTAGCTGGTTTTCACTGCCCATGGAACTACATTCGCTGATAGACAGACATTCGCTTTCTGCAAAAGCTTTCGTTGGTATAGGGGCAACACTGTGTATTTCTCTCTCGCAGAGCCCGGTTGCCAAATTCGAAACGTCCAGCGATTGCGCCTACAGGAAAGCTGCCAGCAAGGAAAGCTGTAGCTGGTTTTGACTGTCTCTTGGAACTGCATTCGCTGCTAGACAGACATTCGCTTTCTGCAAAACCTTGCCTTCCTAAAGGGGCAACACTCTGTATTTCTCTCCCAGAGCCCGGTTGCCAAATTCGAAACGTCCAGCGATTGCGCCCACAGGAAAGCTGCCAGCAAGGAAAGCTGTAGCTGGTTTTCACTGTTTCTTGGAACTGCATTCGCTGATAGACAGACATTCGCTTTCTACAAAAGCTTTCGTTGGTACAGGGGCAACACTGTGTATTTCTCTCTCGCAGAGCCCGGTTGCCAAATTCGAAACGTCCAGCGATTGCGCCCACAGGAAAGCTGCCAGCAAGGAAAGCTGTAGCTGGTTTTCACTGCCCCTTGGAACTGCATTCGCTGCTAGACAGACATTCGCTTTCTGCAAAAGCTTTCGTAGGTAAAGGGGCAACACTGTGTATTTCTCTCTCGCAGAGCCCGGTTGGCAAATTCGAAACGTCCAGCGATTGCGCCCACAGGAAAGCTGCCAGCACGGAAAGCTGTAGCTGGTTTTCACTGCCCCTTGGAACTGCATTCGCTGATAGACAGACATTCCCTTTCTACAATAGCTTTCGTTGGTAAAGAGGCAACACTCTGTATTTCTCTCTCGCAGAGCCCGGCTGCCAAATTCGAAATGTCCAGCGATTGCGCCCAGAGGAAAGCTGCCAGCACGGAAATCTCTAGCTGGTTTTCACTGTCTCTTGGAACTACATTCGCTGATAGACAGACATTCGCTTTCTGCAAAACCTTTCGTTGGTACAGGGGCAACACTGTGTATTTCTCTCTCGCAGAGCCCGGTTGCCAAATTCGAAACGTCCAGCGATTGCGCCCACAGGAAAGCTGCCAGCAAGGAAAGCTGTAGCTGGTTTTCACTGTCTCTTGGAACTGCATTCGCTGCTAGACAGACATTCGCTTTCTGCAAAACCTTGCCTTCCTAAAGGGGCAACACTGTGTATTTATCTCTCGCAGAGCCCGGTTGCCAAATTCGAAACGTCCAGCGATTGCGCCCACAGGAAAGCTTCCAGCACAGAAAGCTGTAGCTGGTTTTCACTGCCCCTTGGAACTGCATTCGCTGATAGACAGACATTCCCTTTCTACAAAAGCTTTCGTTTGTAAAGGGGCAACACTGTGTATTTCTCTCTCGCAGAGCCCGGTTGCCAAATTCGAAACGTCCAGCGATTGCGCCCACAGGAAAGCTGCCAGCACAGAAATCTGTAGCTGGTTTTCACTGCCCCTTGGAACTACATTCGCTGATAGACAGACATTCGCTTTCTGCAAAAGCTTTCGTTGGTAAAGAGGCAACACTGTGTATTTCTCTCTCGCAGAGCCCGGTTGCCAAATACGAAAGGTCCAGCGATTGCGCCCACAGGAAAGCTGCCAGCAAGGAAAGTTGTAGCTGGTTTTCACTGCCCCTTGGAACTGCATTCGCTGATAGACAGACATTCGCTTTCTGCAAAAGCTTTCGTTGGTAAAGAGGCAACACTGTGTATTTCTCTCTCGCAGAGCCCGGTTGCCAAATTCGAAACGTCCAGCGATTGCGCCCACAGGAAAGCTGCCAGCAAGGAAAGTTGTAGCTGGTTTTCACTGCCCCTTGGAACTACATTCGCTGATAGACAGACATTCGCTTTCTGCAAAACCTTGCCTTGGTAAAGGGGCAACACTGTGTATTTCTCTCTCGCAGAGCCCGGTTGCCAAATTCGAAACGTCCAGCGATTGCGCCCACAGGAAAGCTGCCAGCAAGGAAAGCTGTAGCTGGTTTTCACTGCCCCTTGGAACTGCATTCGCTGCTAGACAGACATTCGCTTTCTGCAAAAGCTTTCGTAGGTAAAGGGGCAACACTGTGTATTTCTCTCTCGCAGAGCCCGGTTGCCAAATTCGAAACGTCCAGCGATTGCGCCCACAGGAAAGCTGCCAGCACGGAAATCTGTAGCTGGTTTTCACTGCCCCTTGGAACTGCATTCGCTGATAGACAGACATTCGCTTTCTACAAAAGCTTTCATTGGTAAAGGGGCAACACTGTGTATATCTCTCTCGCAGAGCCCGGTTGCCAAATTCGAAACGTCCAGCGATTGCGCCCACAGGAAAGCTGCCAGCACGGAAAGCTGTAGCTGGTTTTCACAGTCTCTTGGAACGACATTCGCTGCTAGACAGACATTCGCTTTCTGCAAAACCTTGTCTTATTGAAGGGGCAACACTGTGTATTTCTCTCTCGCAGAGCCCGGTTGCCAAATTCGAAACGTCCAGCGATTGCGTCCACAGGAAAGCTGCCAGCAAGGAAAGCTGTAGCTGGTTTTCATTGTCTCTTGGAACTACATTCGCTGATACACAGACATTCTCTTTCTGAAAAACCTTGCCTTAGTAAAGGGGCAACACTGTGTATTTCTCTCTCGTAGAGCCCGGTTGCCAAATTCGAAACGTCCAGCGATTGCGCCCACAGGAAAGCTGCCAGCAAGGTAAGCTGTAGCTGGTTTTCACTGCCCCTTGGAACTACATTCGCTGATAGACAGACATTCGCTTTCTGCAAAACCTTTCGTTGGTACAGGGGCAACACTGTGTATTTCTCTCTCGCAGAGCCCGGTTGCCAAATTCGAAACGTCCAGCGATTGCGCCCACAGGAAAGCTGCCAGCACAGAAAGCTGTAGCTGGTTTTCACTGTCTCTTGGAACTACATTCGCTGATAGACAGACATTCGCTTTCTACAAAAGCTTGTCTTAGTAAAGGGGCAACACTGTGTATTTCTCTCTCGCAGAGCCTGGTTGCCAAATTCGAAACGTCCAGCGATTGCGCCCACAGGAAAGCTGCCAGCAAGGAAAGCTGTAGCTGGTTTTCACTGTCTCTTGGAACTGCATTCGCTGCTAGACAGACATTCGCTTTCTGCAAAACCTTGCCTTCCTAAAGGGGCAACACTGTGTATTTATCTCTCGCAGAGCCCGGTTGCCAAATTCGAAACGTCCAGCGATTGCGCCCACAGGAAAGCTGCCAGCACAGAAATCTGTAGCTGGTTTTCACTGCCCCTAGGAACTACATTCGCTGATAGACAGACATTCGCTTTCTGCAAAAGCTTTCGTTGGTAAAGAGGCAACACTGTGTATTTCTCTCTCGCAGAGCCCGGTTGCCAAATACGAAACGTCCAGCGATTGCGCCCACAGGAAAGCTGCCAGCAAGGAAAGTTGTAGCTGGTTTTCACTGCCCCTTGGAACTGCATTCGCTGATAGACAGACATTCGCTTTCTGCAAAAGCTTTCGTAGGTAAAGGGGCAACACTGTGTATTTCTCTCTCGCAGAGCCCGGTTGCCAAATTCGAAAGGTCCAGCGATTGCGCCCACAGGAAAGCTGCCAGCAAGGAAAGTTGTAGCTGGTTTTCACTGCCCCTTGGAACTACATTCGCTGATAATCAGACATTCGCTTTCTGCAAAACCTTGCCTTGGTAAAGGGGCAATACTGTGTATTTCTCTCTCGTAGAGCCCGGTTGCCAAATTCGAAACGTCCAGCGATTGCGCCCACAGGAAAGCTGCCAGCAAGGAAAGCTGTAGCTGGTTTTCACTGTCTCCTGGAACTGCATTCGCTGCTAGACAGACATTCGTTTTCTGAAAACCTTGCCTTCGTTGGTACAGGGGCAACACTGTGTATTTATCTCTCGCAGAGCCCGGTTGCCAAATTCGAAACGTCCAGCGATTGCGCCCACAGGAAAGCTGACAGCACAGAAAGCTGTAGCTGGTTTTCACTGCCCCTTGGAACTGCATTCGCTGCTAGATAGACATTCACTTTCTACAACAGCTTGCCTTCGTAAAGGGGCAACACTGTGTATTTCTCTCTCGCAGAGCCCGGTTGCCAAATTCGAAACGTCCAGCGATTGCGCCCACAGGAAAGCTGCCAGCAAGGAAAGCTGTAGCTGGTTTTCACTGCCCCTTGGAATTGCATTCGCTGATAGACAGACATTCGCTTTCTGCAAAAGCTTTCGTAGGTAAAGGGGCAACACTGTGTATTTCTCTCTCGCAGAGCCCGGTTGCCAAATTCGAAAGGTCCAGCGATTGCGCCCACAGGAAAGCTGCCAGCACGGAAAGCTGTAGCTGGTTTTCACTGCCCCTTGGAACTGCATTCGCTGCTAGACAGACATTCGCTTTCTGCAAAACCTTGCCTTCCTAAAGGGGCAACACTCTGTATTTCTCTCCCAGAGCCCGGTTGCCAAATTCGAAACGTCCAGCAATTGCGCCCACAGGAAAGCTGCCAGCAAGGAAATCTGTAGCTGGTTTTCACTGCCCCTTGGAACTGCATTCGCTGATAGACAGACATTCGCTTTCTACAAAAGCTTTCGTTTGTAAAGGGGCAACACTGTGTATTTCTCTCTCGCAGAGCCCGGTTGCCAAATTCGAAACGTCCAGCGATTGCGCCCACAGGAAAGCTGCCAGCAAGGAAAGCTGTAGCTGGTTTTCACTGCCCCTTGGAACTGCATTCGCTGATAGACAGACATTCGCTTTCTGCAAAAGCTTTCGTAGGTAAAGGGGCAACACTGTGTATATCTCTCTCGCAGAGCCCGGCTGCCAAATTCGAAACGTCCAGCGATTGCGCCCACAGGAAAGCTGCCAGCACGGAAAGCTGTAGCTGGTTTTCACTGCCCCTTGGAACTGCATTCGCTGATAGACAGACATTCGCTTTCTGCAAAACCTTGTCTTATTGAAGGGGCAACACTGTGTATTTCTCTCTCGCAGAGCCCGGTTGCCAAATTCGAAACGTCCATCGATTGCGTCCACAGGAAAGCTGCCAGCAAGGAAAGCTGTAGCTGGTTTTCATTGTCTCTTGGAACTACATTCGCTGATAGACAGACATTCGCTTTCTGCAAAACCTTGCCTTAGTAAAGGGGCAACACTGTGTATTTCTCTCTCGTAGAGCCCGGTTGCCAAATTCGAAACGTCCAGCGATTGCGCCCACAGGAAAGCTGCCAGCAAGGTAAGCTGTAGCTGGTTTTCACTGCCCCTTGGAACTACATTCGCTGATAGACAGACATTCGCTTTCTGCAAAACCTTTCGTTGGTACAGGGGCAACACTGTGTATTTCTCTCTCGCAGAGCCCGGTTGCCAAATTCGAAACGTCCAGCGATTGCGCCCACAGGAAAGCTGCCAGCACAGAAAGCTGTAGCTGGTTTTCACTGTCTCTTGGAACTACATTCGCTGATAGACAGACATTCGCTTTCTACAAAAGCTTGTCTTAGTAAAGGGGCAACACTGTGTATTTCTCTCTCGCAGAGCCTGGTTGCCAAATTCGAAACGTCCAGCGATTGCGCCCACAGGAAAGCTGCCAGCAAGGAAAGCTGTATCTGGTTTTCACTGTCTCTTGGAACTGCATTCGCTGCTAGACAGACATTCGCTTTCTGCAAAACCTTGCCTTCCTAAAGGGGCAACACTGTGTATTTATCTCTCGCAGAGCCCGGTTGCCAAATTCGAAAAGTCCAGCGATTGCGCCCACAGGAAAGCTGCCAGCAAGGTAAGCTGTAGCTGGTTTTCACTGCCCCTTGGAACTACATTCGCTGATAGACAGACATTCGCTTTCTGCAAAACCTTTCGTTGGTACAGGGGCAACACTGTGTATTTCTCTCTCGCAGAGCCCGGTTGCCAAATTCGAAAGGTGCAGCGATTGCGCCCACAGGAAAGCTGCCAGCAAGGAAAGTTGTAGCTGGTTTTCACTGCCCCTTGGAACTACATTCGCTGATAATCAGACATTCGCTTTCTGCAAAACCTTGCCTTGGTAAAGGGGCAACACTGTGTATTTCTCTCTCGTAGAGCCCGGTTGCCAAATTCGAAACGTCCAGCGATTGCGCCCACAGGAAAGCTGCCAGCAAGGAAAGCTGTAGCTGGTTTTCACTGCCCCTTGGAACTGCATTCGCTGCTAGACAGACATTCGTTTTCTACAAAAGCTTTCGTAGGTAAAGGGGCAACACTGTGTATTTCTCTCTCGCAGAGCCCGGTTGCCAAATTCGAAAGGTCCAGCGATTGCGCCCACAGGAAAGCTGCCAGTACGGAAAGCTGTAGCTGGTTTTTACTGTCTCTTGGAACTGCATTCGCTGCTAGACAGACATTCGCTTTCTGCAAAACCTTGACTTCCTAAAGGGGCAACACTCTGTATTTCTCTCCCAGAGCCCGGTTGCCAAATTCGAAACGTCCAGCGATTGCGCCCACAGGAAAGCTGCCAGCACAGAAATCTGTAGCTGGTTTTCACTGCCCCTTGGAACTGCATTCGCTGATAGACAGACATTCGCTTTCTGCAAAAGCTTTCGTTGGTAAAGAGGCAACACTGTGTATTTCTCTCTCGCAGAGCCCGGTTGCCAAATACGAAACGTCCAGCGATTGCGCCCACAGGAAAGCTACCAGCACGGAAAGCTGTAGCTGGTTTTCACTGCCCCTTGGAACTACATTCGCTGATAGACAGACATTCGCTTTCTGCAAAAGCTTGCCGTACTAAAGGGGCAACACTGTGTATTTCTCTCTCGCAGAGCCCGGTTGCCAAATTCGAAACGTCCAGCGATTGCGCCCACAGGAAAGCTTCCAGCACAGAAAGCTGTAGCTGGTTTTCACTGTCTCTTGGAACTACATTCGCTGATAGACAGACATTCGCTTTCTGCAAAACCTTGCCTTCCTAAAGGGGCAACACTGTGTATTTATCTCTCGCAGAGCCCGGTTGCCAAATTCGAAACGTCCAGCGATTGCGCCCACAGGAAAGCTTCCAGCACAGAAAGCTGTAGCTGGTTTTCACTGCCCCTTGGAACTGCATTCGCTGATAGACAGACATTCCCTTTCTACAAAAGCTTTCGTTTGTAAAGGGGCAACACTGTCTATTTCTCTCTCGCAGAGCCCGGTTGCCAAATTCGAAACGTCCAGCGATTGCGCCTACAGGAAAGCTGCCAGCAAGGAAAGCTGTAGCTGGTTTTGACTGTCTCTTGGAACTGCATTCGCTGCTAGACAGACATTCGCTTTCTGCAAAACCTTGCCTTCCTAAAGGGGCAACACTCTGTATTTCTCTCCCAGAGCTCGGTTGCCAAATTCGAAACGTCCAGCGATTGCGCCCACAGGAAAGCTGCCAGCAAGGAAAGCTGTAGCTGGTTTTCACTGTCTCTTGGAACTACATTCGCTGATAGACAGACATTCGCTTTCTGCAAAAGCTTTCGTAGGTAAAGGGGCAACACTGTGTATTTCTCTCTCGCAGAGCCTGGTTGCCAAATTCGAAACGTCCAGCGATTGCGCCCACAGGAAAGCTGCCAGCAAGGAAAGCTGTAGCTGGTTTTCACTGTCTCTTGGAACTGCATTCGCTGCTAGACAGACATTCGCTTTCTGCAAAACCTTGCCTTCCTAAAGGGGCAACACTGTGTATTTATCTCTCGCAGAGCCCGGTTGCCAAATTCGAAACGTCCAGCGATTGCGCCCACAGGAAAGCTTCCAGCACAGAAAGCTGTAGCTGGTTTTCACTGCCCCTTGGAACTGCATTCGCTGATAGACAGACATTCGCTTTCTGCAAAAGCTTTCGTTGGTAAAGAGGCAACACTGTGTATTTCTCTCTCGCAGAGCCCGGTTGCCAAATACGAAAGGTCCAGCGATTGCGCCCACAGGAAAGCTGCCAGCAAGGAAAGTTGTAGCTGGTTTTCACTGCCCCTTGGAACTGCATTCGCTGATAGACAGACATTCGCTTTCTGCAAAAGCTTTCGTTGGTAAAGAGGCAACACTGTGTATTTCTCTCTCGCAGAGCCCGGTTGCCAAATTCGAAACGTCCAGCGATTGCGCCCACAGGAAAGCTGCCAGCAAGGAAAGTTGTAGCTGGTTTTCACTGCCCCTTGGAACTACATTCGCTGATAGACAGACATTCGCTTTCTGCAAAACCTTGCCTTGGTAAAGGGGCAACACTGTGTATTTCTCTCTCGTAGAGCACGGTTGCCAAATTCGAAACGTCCAGCGATTGCGCCCACAGGAAAGCTGCCAGCAAGGAAAGCTGTAGCTGGTTTTCACTGCCCCTTGGAACTGCATTCGCTGCTAGACAGACATTCGCTTTCTGCAAAAGCTTTCGTAGGTAAAGGGGCAACACTGTGTATTTCTCTCTCGCAGAGCCCGGTTGCCAAATTCGAAACGTCCAGCGATTGCGCCCACAGGAAAGCTGCCAGCAAGGAAAGCTGTAGCTGGTTTTCACTGTCTCTTGGAACTACATTCGCTGCTAGACAGACATTCACTTTCTGCAAAACCTTGCCTTATTGAAGGGGCAACACTGTGTATTTCTCTCTCGCAGAGCCCGGTTGCCAAATTCGAAACGTCCAGCGATTGCGCCCACAGGAAAGCTGCCAGCAAGGAAAGCTGTAGCTGGTTTTCATTGTCTCTTGGAACTACATTCGCTGAAAGACAGACATTCGCTTTCTGCAAAACCTTGCCTTAGTAAAGGGGCAACACTGTGTATTTCTCTCTCGTAGAGTCCGGCTGCCAAATTCGAAACGTCCAGCGATTGCGCCCACAGGAAAGCTGCCAGCACGGAAAGCTGTAGCTGGTTTTCACTGCCCCTTGGAACTACATTCGCTGATAGACAGACATTCGCTTTCTGCAAAAGCTTTCGTTGGTAAACGGGCAACACTGTGTATTTCTCTCTCGCAGAGCCCGGTTGCCAAATTCGAAACGTCCAGCGATTGCGCCCACAGGAAAGCTGCCAGCAAGGAAAGCTGTAGCTGGTTTTCACTGTCTCTTGGAACTACATTCGCTGATAGACAGACATTCGCTTTCTACAAAAGCTTGCCTTAGTAAAGGGGCAACACTGTGTATTTCTCTCTCGCAGAGCCCGGTTGCCAAATTCGAAACGTCCAGCGATTGCGCCCGCAGGAAAGCTGCCAGCAAGGAAAGCTGTAGCTGGTTTTCACTGTCTCTTGGAACTACATTCGCTGATAGACAGACATTCGCTTTTTAAAAAAGCTTGCCTTAGTAAAGGGGCAACACTGTGTATTTCTCTCTCGCAGAGCCTGGTTGCCAAATTCGAAACGTCCAGCGATTGCGCCCACAGGAAAGCTGCCAGCACGGAAAGCTGTAGCTGGTTTTCACTGTCTCTTGGAACTACAGTCGCTGCTAGACGGACATTCGCTTTCTGCAAAAGCTTTCCTTAGTAAAGGGGCAAAACTCTGTATTTCTCTGTCGCAGAGCCCGGTTGCCAAATTCGAAACGTCCAGCGATTGCGCCCACAGGAAAGCTGCCAGCAAGGAATGCTGTAGCTGGTTTTCACTGCCCCTTGGAACTACATTCGCTGCTAGACAGACATTCGCTTTCTGCAAAAGCTTTCGTTGGTATAGGGGCAACACTGTGTATTTCTCTCTCGCAGAGCCCGGTTGCCAAATTCGAAACATCCAGCGATTGCGCCCACAGGAAAGATGCCAGCAAGGAAAGCTGTAGCTGGTTTTCACTGTCTCTTGGAACTGCATTCGCTGCTAGACAGACATTCGCTTTCTGCAAAACCTTGCCTTCCTAAAGGGGCAACACTGTGTATTTCTCTCTCGCAGAGCCCGGTTGCCAAATTCGAAACGTCCAGCGATTGCGCCCACAGGAAAGCTGCCAGCACAGAAATCTGTCGCTGGTTTTCACTGCCCCTTGGAACTACATTGGCTGCTAGATAGACATTCACTTTCTACAACAGCTTTCGTTCGTAAAGGGGCAACACTGTGTATTTCTCTCTCGCAGAGCCCGGTTGCCAAATTCGAAACGTCCAGCGATTGCGCCCACAGGAAAGCTGCCAGCACGGAAAGCTGTAGCTGATTTTCACTGTTTCTTGGAACTACATTCGCTGATAGACAGACATTCGCTTTCTACAAAAGCTTTCGTTTGTAAAGGGGCAACACTGTGTATTTCTCTCTCGCAGAGCCCGGTTGCCAAATTCGAAACGTCCAGCGATTGCGCCCACAGGAAAGCTGCCAGCACAGAAATCTGTCGCTGGTTTTCACTGCCCCTTGGAACTACATTCGCTGCTAGATAGACATTCACTTTCTACAACAGCTTTCGTTCGTAAAGGGGCAACACTGTGTATTTCTCTCTCGCAGAGCCCGGTTGCCAAATTCGAAACGTCCAGCGATTGCGCCCACAGGAAAGCTTCCAGCACAGAAAGCTGTAGCTGGTTTTCACTGTTTCTTGGAACTACATTCGCTGATAGACAGACATTCGCTTTCTACAAAAGCTTTCATTGGTAAAGGGGCAACACTGTGTATATCCCTCTCGCGGAGCCCGGCTGCCAAATTCGAAACGTCCAGCGATTGCGCCCACAGGAAAGCTGCCAGCAAGGAAAGCTGTAGCTGGTTTTCACTGCCCCTTGGAACTGCATTCGCTGCTAGACAGACATTCGCTTTCTGCAAAACCTTGCCTTCGTAAAGGGGCAACACAGTGTATTTCTCTCTCGCAGAGCCCGGTTGCCAAATTCGAAACATCCAGCGATTGCGCCCACAGGAAAGCTTCCAGCACAGAAAGCTGTAGCTGGTTTTCACTGCCCCTTGGAACTGCATTCGCTGATAGACAGACATTCGCTTTCTACAAAAGCTTTCGTTTGTAAAGGGGCAACACTGTGTATTTCTCTCTCGCAGAGCCCGGATGCCAATTTCGAAAGGTCCAGCGATTGCGCCCACAGGAAAGCAGCCAGCACAGAAATCTGTAGCTGGTTTTCACTGCCCCTTGGAACTGCATTCGCTGCTAGACAGACATTCGCTTTCTGCAAAAGCTTTCGTAGGTAAAGGGGCAACACTGTGTATTTCTCTCTCGCAGAGCCCGGTTGCCAAATTCGAAACGTCCAGCGATTGCGCCCACAGGAAAGCTGCCAGCAAGGAAAGCTGTAGCTGGTTTTCACTGTCTCTTGGAACTGCATTCGCTGATAGACAGACATTCGCTTTCTACAAAAGCTTGCCTTAGTAAAGGGGCAACACTCTGTATTTCTCTCTCGCAGAGCCCGGTTGCCAAATTCGAAACGTCCAGCGATTGCGCCCACAGGAGAGCTGCCAGCAAGGAAAGTTGTAGCTGGTTTTCACTGCCCCTTGGAACTGCATTCGCTGATAGACAGACATTCGCTTTCTGCAAAAGCTTTCGTAGGTAAAGGGGCAACACTGTGTATTTCTCTCTCGCAGAGCCCGGTTGCCAAATTCGAAAGGTCCAGCGATTGCGCCCACAGGAAAGCTACCAGCACGGAAAGCTGTAGCTGGTTTTCACTGTCTCTTGGAACTACATTCGCTGATAATCAGACATTCGCTTTCTGCAAAACCTTGCCTTGGTAAAGGGGCAACACTGTGTATTTCTCTCTCGCAGAGCCCGGTTGCCAAATTCGAAACGTCCAGCGATTGCGCCCACAGGAAAGCTGCCAGCAAGGTAAGCTGTAGCTGGTTTTCACTGTCCCTTGGAACTACATTCGCTGATAGACAGACATTCGCTTTCTGCAAAAGCTTTCGTTGGTACAGGGGCAACACTGTGTATTTCTCTCTCGCAGATCCCGGTTGCCAAATTCGAAACGTCCAGCGATTGCGCCCACAGGAAAGCTGCCAGCAAGGAAAGCTGTAGCTGGTTTTCACTGTCTCTTGGAACTACATTCGCTGATAGACAGACATTCGCTTTCTACAAAAGCTTGCCTTAGTAAAGGGGCAACACTGTGTATTTCTCTCTCGCAGAGCCTGGTTGCCAAATTCGAAACGTCCAGCGATTGCGCCCACAGGAAAGCTGCCAGCAAGGAAAGCTGTAGCTGGTTTTCACTGTCTCTTGGAACTGCATTCGCTGCTAGACAGACATTCGCTTTCTGCAAAAGCTTGCCGTACTAAAGGGGCAACACTGTGTATTTCTCTCTCGCAGAGCCCGGTTGCCAAATTCGAAACGTCCAGCGATTGCGCCCACAGGAAAGCTTCCAGCACAGAAAGCTGTAGCTGGTTTTCACTGTCTCTTGGAACTACATTCGCTGATAGACAGACATTCGCTTTCTGCAAAACATTGCCTTAGTAAAGGGGCAACACTGTGTATTTCTCTCTCGTAGAGCCCGGTTGCCAAATTCGAAACGTCCATCGATTGCGCCCACAGGGAAGCTGCCAGCAAGGAAAGCTGTAGCTGGTTTTCACTGTCTCTTGGAACTGCATTCGTTGCTAGACAGACATTCGCTTTCTGCAAAACCTTGCCTTATTGAAGGGGCAACACTGTGTATTTCTCTCTCGCAGAGCCCGGTTGCCAAATTCGAAACGTCCAGCGATTGCGCCCACAGGAAAGCTACCAGCACGGAAAGCTGTAGCTGGTTTTCACTGTTTCTTGGAACTACATTCGCTGATAGACAGACATTCGCTTTCTACAAAAGCTTTCATTGGTAAAGGGGCAACACTATGTATATCTCTCTCGTGGAGCGCGGCTGACAAATTCGAAACGTCCAGCGATTGCGCCCACAGGAAAGCTGCCAGCACGGAAATCTCTAGCTGGTTTTCACTGTCTCTTGGAACTACATTCGCTGATAGACAGACATTCGCTTTCTGCAAAACCTTGCCTTCCTAAAGGGGCAACACTGTGTATTTATCTCTCGCAGAGCCCGGTTGCCAAATTCGAAACGTCCAGCGATTGCGCCCACAGGAAAGCTGCCAGCACGGAAAGCTGTAGCTGGTTTTCACTGCCCCTTGGAACTGCATTCGCTGATAGACAGACATTCGCTTTCTGCAAAAGCTTTCGTTGGTAAAGAGGCAACACTGTGTATTTCTCTCTCGCAGAGCCCGGTTGCCAAATACGAAACGTCCAGCGATTGCGCCCACAGGAAAGCTACCAGCACGGAAAGCTGTAGCTGGTTTTCACTGCCCCTTGGAACTACATTCGCTGATAGACAGACATTCGCTTTCTGCAAAACCTTGCCGTACTAAAGGGGCAACACTGTGTATTTCTCTCTCGCAGAGCCCGGTTGCCAAATTCGAAACGTCCAGCGATTGCGCCCACAGGAAAGCTTCCAGCACAGAAAGCTGTAGCTGGTTTTCACTGTCTCTTGGAACTACATTCGCTGATAGACAGACATTCGCTTTCTGCAAAACCTTGCCTTAGTAAAGGGGCAACACTGTGTATTTCTCTCTCGTAGAGCCCGGTTGCCAAATTCGAAACGTCCAGCGATTGCGCCCACAGGAAAGCTGCCAGCAAGGAAAGCTGTAGCTGGTTTTCACTGTCTCTTGGAACTGCATTCGTTGCTAGACAGACATTCGCTTTCTGCAAAACCTTGCCTTCCTAAAGGGGCAACACTCTGTATTTCTCTCTCGCAGAGCCCGGTTGACAAATTCGAAACGTCCAGCGATTGCGCCCACAGGAAAGCTGCCAGCACGGAAAGCTGTAGCTGGTTTTCACTGCCCCTTGGAACTGCATTCGCTGCTAGACAGACATTCGCTTTCTGCAAAACCTTGCCTTCGTAAAGGGGCAACACTGTGTATTTCTCTCTCGCAGAGCCCGGTTGCCAAATTCGAAACGTCCAGCGATTGCGCCCACAGGAAAGCTGCCAGCACACAAAGCTGTAGCTGGTTTTCACTGCCCCTTGGAACTGCATTCGCTGATAGACAGACATTCGCTTTCTACAAAAGCTTTCGTTTGTAAAGGGGCAACACTGTGTATTTCTCTCTCGCAGAGCCCGGTTGCCAAATTCGAAACGTCCAGCGATTGCGCCCACAGGAAAGCTGCCAGCAAGGAAAGCTGTAGCTGGTTTTCACTGCCCCTTGGAACTGCATTCGCTGCTAGACAGACATTCGCTTTCTGCAAAAGCTTTCGTAGGTAAAGGGGCAACACTGTGTATTTCTCTCTCGCAGAGCCCGGTTGCCAAATTCGAAACGTCCAGCGATTGCGCCCACAGGAAAGCTGCCAGCACGGAAAGCTGTAGCTGGTTTTCACTGCCCCTTGGAACTGCATTCGCTGCTAGACAGACATTCGCTTTCTGCAAAAGCTTTCGTAGGTAAAGGGGCAACACTGTGTATTTCTCTCTCGCAGAGCCCGGCTGCCAAATTCGAAACGTCCAGCGATTGCGCCCACAGGAAAGCTGCCAGCACGGAAAGCTGTAGCTGGTTTTCACAGTCTCTTGGAACTACTTTCGCTGCTAGACAGACATTCGCTTTCTGCAAAACCTTGTCTTATTGAAGGGGCAACACTGTGTATTTCTCTCTCGCAGAGCCCGGTTGCCAAATTCGAAACGTCCAGCGATTGCGTCCACAGGAAAGCTGCCAGCAAGGAAAGCTGTAGCTGGTTTTCATTGTCTCTTGGAACTACATTCGCTGATAGACAGACATTCGCTTTCTGCAAAAGCTTTCCTTAGTAAAGGGGCAACACTGTGTATTTCTCTCTCGTAGAGCCCGGTTGCCAAATTCGAAACGTCCAGCGATTGCGCCCACAGGAAAGCTGCCAGCAAGGTAAGCTGTAGCTGGTTTTCACTGCCCCTTGGAACTGCATTCGCTGATAGACAGACATTCGCTTTCTGCAAAAGCTTTCGTTGGTAAAGAGGCAACACTGTGTATTTCTCTCTCGCAGAGCCCGGTTGCCAAATTCGAAACGTCCAGCGATTGCGCCCACAGGAAAGCTGCCAGCAAGGAAAGTTGTAGCTGGTTTTCACTGCCCCTTGGAACTGCATTCGCTGATAGACAGACATTCGCTTTCTGCAAAAGCTTTCGTAGGTAAAGGGGCAACACTGTGTATTTCTCTCTCGCAGAGCCCGGTTGCCAAATTCGAAAGGTCCAGCAATTGCGCCCACAGGAAAGCTACCAGTACGGAAAGCTGTAGCTGGTTTTCACTGTCTCTTGGAACTACATTCGCTGATAATCAGACATTCGCTTTCTGCAAAAGCTTTCGTAGGTAAGGGGGCAACACTGTGTATTTTTCTCTCGTAGAGCCCGGTTGCCAAATTCGAAACGTCCAGCGATTGCGCCCACAGGAAAGCTGCCAGCAAGGTAAGCTGTAGCTGGTTTTCACTGTCCCTTGGAACTACATTCGCTGATAGACAGACATTAGCTTTCTGCAAAAGCTTTCGTTGGTACAGGGGCAACACTGTGTATTTCTCTCTCGCAGATCCCGGTTGCCAAATTCGAAACGTCCAGCGATTGCGCCCACAGGAAAGCTGCCAGCAAGGAAAGCTGTAGCTGGTTTTCACTGTCTCTTGGAACTACATTCGCTGATAGACAGACATTCGCTTTCTGCAAAACCTTGCCTTCCTAAAGGGGCAACACTGTGTATTTATCTCTCGCAGAGCCCGGTTGCCAAATTCGAAACGTCCAGCGATTGCGCCCACAGGAAAGCTTCCAGCACAGAAAGCTGTAGCTGGTTTTCACTGCCCCTTGGAACTGCATTCGCTGATAGACAGACATTCCCTTTCTACAAAAGCTTTCGTTTGTAAAGGGGCAACACTGTGTATTTCTCTCTCGCAGAGCCCGGTTGCCAAATTCGAAACGTCCAGCGATTGCGCCCACAGGAAAGCTGGCAGCACAGAAATCTGTAGCTGGTTTTCACTGCCCCTTGGAACTACATTCGCTGATAGACAGACATTCGCTTTCTGCAAAAGCTTTCGTTGGTAAAGAGGCAACACTGTGTATTTCTCTCTCGCAGAGCCCGGTTGCCAAATTCGAAACGTCCAGCGATTGCGCCCACAGGAAAGCTGCCAGCAAGGAAAGTTGTAGCTGGTTTTCACTGCCCCTTGGAACTGCATTCGCTGATAGACAGACATTCGCTTTCTGCAAAAGCTTTCTTTGGTAAAGAGGCAAAACTGTGTATTTCTCTCTCGCAGAGCCCGGTTGCCAAATTCGAAACGTCCAGCGATTGCGCCCACAGGAAAGCTGCCAGCAAGGAAAGTTGTAGCTGGTTTTCACTGCCCCTTGGAACTGCATTCGCTGCTAGACAGACATTCGCTTTCTGCAAAAGCTTTCGTAGGTAAAGGGGCAACACTGTGTATTTCTCTCTCGCAGAGCCCGGTTGCCAAATTCGAAACGTCCAGCGATTGCGCCCACAGGAAAGCTGCCAGCACGGAAAGCTGTAGCTGGTTTTCACTGTTTCTTGGAACTACATTCGCTGATAGACAGACATACGCTTTCTACAAAAGCTTTCATTGGTAAAGGGGCAACACTGTGTATATCTCTCTCGCGGAGCCCGGCTGCCAAATTCGAAACGTCCAGCGATTGCGCCCAGAGGAAAGCTGCCAGCACGGAAATCTCTAGCTGGTTTTCACTGTCTCTTGGAACTACATTCGCTGATAGACAGACATTCGCTTTCTGCAAAACCTTGCCTTATTGAAGGGGCAACACTGTGTATTTCTCTCTCGCAGAGCCCGGTTGCCAAATTCGAAACGTCCAGCTATTGCGCCCACAGGAAAGCTGCCAGCACGGAAAGCTGTAGCTGGTTTTCACTGCCCCTTGGAACTACATTCGCTGATAGACAGACATTCGCTTTCTGCAAAACCTTGCCTTAGTAAAGGGGCAACACTGTGTATTTCTCTCTCGTAGAGCCCGGTTGCCAAATTCGAAACGTCCAGCGGTTGCGCCCACAGGAAAGCTGCCAGCAAGGAAAGCTGTAGCTGGTTTTCACTGTCTCTTGGAACTACATTCGCTGATAGACAGACATTCGCTTTCTGCAAAACCTTGCCTTATTGAAGGGGCAACACTGTGTATTTCTCTCTCGCAGAGCCCGGTTGCCAAATTCGAAACGTCCAGCGATTGCGCCCACAGGAAAGCTGCCAGCAAGGAAAGCTGTAGCTGGTTTTCATTGTCTCTTGGAACTACATTCGCTGATAGACAGACATTCGCTTTCTGCAAAACCTTGCCTTAGTAAAGGGGCAACACTGTGTATTTCTCTCTCGTAGAGCCCGGCTGCCAAATTCGAAACGTCCAGCGATTGCGCCCACAGGAAAGCTGCCAGCACGGAAAGCTGTAGCTGGTTTTCACTGCCCCTTGGAACTACATTCGCTGATAGACAGACATTCGCTTTCTGCAAAAGCTTTCGTTGGTACAGGGGCAACACTGTGTATTTCTCTCTCGCAGAGCCCGGTTGCCAAATTCGAAACGTCCAGCGATTGCGCCCACAGGAAAGCTGCCAGCAAGGAAAGCTGTAGCTGGTTTTCACTGCCCCTTGGAACTGCATTCGCTGATAGACATACATTCGCTTTCTGCAAAAGCTTTCGTAGGTAAAGGGGCAACACTGTGTATTTCTCTCTCGCAGAGCCCGGTTGCCAAATTCGAAACGTCCAGCGATTGCGCCCACAGGAAAGCTGCCAGCAAGGAAAGCTGTAGCTGGTTTTCACTGTCTCTTGGAACTGCATTCGCTGCTAGACAGACATTCGCTTTCTGCAAAACCTTGCCTTCCTAAAGGGGCAACACTGTGTATTTATCTCTCACAGAGCCCGGTTGCCAAATTCGAAACGTCCAGCGATTGCGCCCACAGGAAAGCTGCCAGCACAGAAATCTGTCGCTGGTTTTCACTGCCCCTTGGAACTACATTCGCTGCTAGATAGACATTCACTTTCTACAACAGCTTTCGTTCGTAAAGGGGCAACACTGTGTATTTCTCTCTCGCAGAGCCCGGTTGCCAAATTCGAAACGTCCAGCGATTGCGCCCACAGGAAAGCTTCCAGCACAGAAAGCTGTAGCTGGTTTTCACTGTCTCTTGGAACTACATTCGCTGATAGACAGACATTCGCTTTCTGCAAAACCTTGCCTTCGTAAAGGGGCAACACTGTGTATTTCTCTCTCGCAGAGCCCGGTTGCCAAATTCGAAACGTCCAGCGATTGCGCCCACAGGAAAGCTGCCAGCAAGGAAAGCTGTAGCTGGTTTTCACTGCCCCTTGGAACTGCATTCGCTGCTAGACAGACATTCGCTTTCTGCAAAAGCTTTCGTAGGTAAAGGGGCAACACTGTGTATTTCTCTCTCGCAGAGCCCGGTTGCCAAATTCGAAACGTCCAGCGATTGCGCCCACAGGAAAGCTGCCAGCACGGAAAGCTGTAGCTGGTTTTCACTGTTTCTTGGAACTACATTCGCTGATAGACAGACATACGCTTTCTACAAAAGCTTTCATTGGTAAAGGGGCAACACTGTGTATATCTCTCTCGCAGAGCCCGGCTGCCAAATTCGAAACGTCCAGCGATTGCGCCCAGAGGAAAGCTGCCAGCACGGAAATCTCTAGCTGGTTTTCACTGTCTCTTGGAACTACATTCGCTGATAGACAGACATTCGCTTTCTGCAAAACCTTGCCTTATTGAAGGGGCAACACTGTGTATTTCTCTCTCGCAGAGCCCGGTTGCCAAATTCGAAACGTCCAGCTATTGCGCCCACAGGAAAGCTGCCGGCACGGAAAGCTGTAGCTGGTTTTCACTGCCCCTTGGAACTACATTCGCTGATAGACAGACATTCGCTTTCTGCAAAACCTTGCCTTAGTAAAGGGGCAACACTGTGTATTTCTCTCTCGTAGAGCCCGGTTGCCAAATTCGAAACGTCCAGCGGTTGCGCCCACAGGAAAGCTGCCAGCAAGGAAAGCTGTAGCTGGTTTTCACTGTCTCTTGGAACTACATTGGCTGATAGACAGACATTCGCTTTCTACAAAAGCTTGCCTTAGTAAAGGGGCAACACTGTGTATTTCTCTCTCACAGAGCCCGGTTGCCAAATTCGAAACGTCCAGCGATTGCGCCCAAAGGAAAGCTGCCAGCAAGGAAAGCTGTAGCTGGTTTACACTGCCCCTTGGAACTGCATTCGCTGCTAGACAGACATTCGCTTTCTGCAAAACCTTGCCTTCGTAAAGGGGCAACACAGTGTATTTCTCTCTCGCAGAGCCCGGTTGCCAAATTCGAAACGTCCAGCGATTGCGCCCACAGGAAAGCTGCCAGCACGGAAAGCTGTAGCTGGTTTTCACTGTTTCTTGGAACTACATTCGCTGATAGACAGACATTCGCTTTCTACAGAAGCTTTCATTGGTAAAGGGGCAACACTGTGTATTTCTCTCTCGCAGAGCCCGGTTGCCAAATTCGAAACGTCCAGCGATTGCGCCCACAGGAAAGCTGCCAGCAAGGAAAGCTGTAGCTGGTTTTCATTGTCTCTTGGAACTACATTCGCTGCTAGACAGACATTCGCTTTCTGCAAAAGCTTTCGTTGGTACAGGGGCAACACTGTGTATTTCTCTCTCGCAGAGCCCGGTTGCCAAATTCGAAACGTCCAGCGATTGCGCCCACAGGAAAGATGCCAGCAAGGAAAGCTGTAGCTGGTTTTCACTGCCCCTTGGAACTGCATTCGCTGATAGACAGACATTCCCTTTCTACAAAAGCTTTCGTTTGTAAAGGGGCAACACTGTGTATTTCTCTCTCGCAGAGCCCGGTTGCCAAATTCGAAACGTCCAGCGATTGCGCCCACAGGAAAGCTGCCAGCACGGAAATCTGTCGCTGGTTTTCACTGCCCCTTGGAACTACATTCGCTGATAGACAGACATTCGCTTTCTGCAAAAGCTTTCGTTGGTACAGGGGCAACACTGTGTATTTCTCTCTCGCAGAGCCCGGTTGCCAAATTCGAAACGTCCAGCGATTGCGCCCACAGGAAAGCTGCCAGCAAGGAAATCTGTAGCTGGTTTTCACTGCCCCTTGGAACTGCATTCGCTGATAGACAGACATTCGCTTTCTGCAAAAGCTTTCGTAGGTAAAGGGGCAACACTGTGTATTTATCTCTCGCAGAGCCCGGTTGCCAAATTCGAAACGTCCAGCGATTGCGCCCACAGGAAAGCTTCCAGCACAGAAAGCTGTAGCTGGTTTTCACTGCCCCTTGGAACTGCATTCGCTGCTAGACAGACATTCCCTTTCTACAAAAGCTTTTGTTTGTAAAGGGGCAACACTGTGTATTTCTCTCTCGCAGAGCCCGGTTGCCAAATTCGAAACGTCCAGCGATTGCGCCCACAGGAAAGCTGCCAGCAAGGAAAGCTGTAGCTGGTTTTCACTGTCTCTTGGAACTACATTCGCTGATAGACAGACATTCGCTTTCTACAAAAGCTTGCCTTAGTAAAGGGGCAACACTGTGTATTTCTCTCTCGCAGAGCCTGGTTGCCAAATTCGAAACGTCCAGCGATTGCGCCCACAGGAAAGCTGCCAGCACGGAAAGCTGTAGCTGGTTTTCACTGCCCCTTGGAACTGCATTCGCTGCTAGACCGACATTCGCTTTCTGCAAAAGCTTTCATTGGTAAAGGGGCAACACTGTGTATATCTCTCTCGCAGAGCCCGGCTGCCAAATTCGAAACGTCCAGCGATTGCGCCCACAGGAAAGCTGCCAGCAAGGAAAGCTGTAGCTGGTTTTCACAGTCTCTTGGAACTACATTCGCTGCTAGACAGACATTCGCTTTCTGCAAAACCTTGCCTTATTGAAGGGGCAACACTGTGTATTTCTCTCTCGCAGAGCCCGGTTGCCAAATTCAAAACGTCCAGCGATTGCGCCCACAGGAAAGCTGCCAGCAAGGAAAGCTGTAGCTGGTTTTCATTGTCTCTTGGAACTACATTCGCTGAAAGACAGACATTCGCTTTCTGCAAAACCTTGCCTTAGTAAAGGGGCAACACTGTGTATTTCTCTCTCGTAGAGTCCGGCTGCCAAATTCGAAACGTCCAGCGATTGCGCCCACAGGAAAGCTGCCAGCACGGAAAGCTGTAGCTGGTTTTCACTGCCCCTTGGAACTACATTCGCTGATAGACAGACATTCGCTTTCTGCAAAAGCTTTCGTTGGTACAGGGGCAACACTGTGTATTTCTCTCTCGCAGAGCCCGGTTGCCAAATTCGAAACGTCCAGCGATTGCGCCCGCAGGAAAGCTGCCAGCAAGGAAAGCTGTAGCTGGTTTTCACTGTCTCTTGGAACTACATTCGCTGATAGACAGACATTCGCTTTCTACAAAAGCTTGCCTTAGTAAAGGGGCAACACTGTGTATTTCTCTCTCGCAGAGCCTGGTTGCCAAATTCGAAACGTCCAGCGATTGCGCCCACAGGAAAGCTGCCAGCACGGAAAGCTGTAGCTGGTTTTCACTGCCCCTTGGAACTACATTCGCTGATAGACAGACATTCGCTTTCTGCAAAAGCTTTCGTTGGTACAGGGGCAACACTGTGTATTTCTCTCTCGCAGAGCCCGGTTGCCAAATTCGAAACGTCCAGCGATTGCGCCCACAGGAAAGCTGCCAGCAAGGAAAGCTGTAGCTGGTTTTCACTGCCCCTTGGAACTGCATTCGCTGATAGACATACATTCGCTTTCTGCAAAAGCTTTCGTAGGTAAAGGGGCAACACTGTGTATTTCTCTCTCGCAGAGCCCGGTTGCCAAATTCGAAACGTCCAGCGATTGCGCCCACAGGAAAGCTGCCAGCAAGGAAAGCTGTAGCTGGTTTTCACTGTCTCTTGGAACTGCATTCGCTGCTAGACAGACATTCGCTTTCTGCAAAACCTTGCCTTCCTAAAGGGGCAACACTGTGTATTTATCTCTCACAGAGCCCGGTTGCCAAATTCGAAACGTCCAGCGATTGCGCCCACAGGAAAGCTGCCAGCACAGAAATCTGTCGCTGGTTTTCACTGCCCCTTGGAACTACATTCGCTGCTAGATAGACATTCACTTTCTACAACAGCTTTCGTTCGTAAAGGGGCAACACTGTGTATTTCTCTCTCGCAGAGCCCGGTTGCCAAATTCGAAACGTCCAGCGATTGCGCCCACAGGAAAGCTTCCAGCACAGAAAGCTGTAGCTGGTTTTCACTGTCTCTTGGAACTACATTCGCTGATAGACAGACATTCGCTTTCTGCAAAAGCTTTCGTTGGTACAGGGGCAACACTGTGTATTTCTCTCTCGCAGAGCCCGGTTGCCAAATTCGAAACGTCCAGCGATTGCGCCCACAGGAAAGCTGCCAGCAAGGAAATCTGTAGCTGGTTTTCACTGCCCCTTGGAACTGCATTCGCTGATAGACAGACATTCGCTTTCTGCAAAAGCTTTCGTAGGTAAAGGGGCAACACTGTGTATTTATCTCTCGCAGAGCCCGGTTGCCAAATTCGAAACGTCCAGCGATTGCGCCCACAGGAAAGCTTCCAGCACAGAAAGCTGTAGCTGGTTTTCACTGCCCCTTGGAACTGCATTCGCTGCTAGACAGACATTCCCTTTCTACAAAAGCTTTTGTTTGTAAAGGGGCAACACTGTGTATTTCTCTCTCGCAGAGCCCGGTTGCCAAATTCGAAACGTCCAGCGATTGCGCCCACAGGAAAGCTGCCAGCAAGGAAAGCTGTAGCTGGTTTTCACTGTCTCTTGGAACTACATTCGCTGATAGACAGACATTCGCTTTCTACAAAAGCTTGCCTTAGTAAAGGGGCAACACTGTGTATTTCTCTCTCGCAGAGCCTGGTTGCCAAATTCGAAACGTCCAGCGATTGCGCCCACAGGAAAGCTGCCAGCACGGAAAGCTGTAGCTGGTTTTCACTGCCCCTTGGAACTGCATTCGCTGCTAGACAGACATTCGCTTTCTGCAAAACCTTGCCTTATTGAAGGGGCAACACTGTGTATTTCTCTCTCGCAGAGCCCGGTTGCCAAATTCAAAACGTCCAGCGATTGCGCCCACAGGAAAGCTGCCAGCAAGGAAAGCTGTAGCTGGTTTTCATTGTCTCTTGGAACTACATTCGCTGCTAGACAGACATTCGCTTTCTGCAAAAGCTTTCATTGGTAAAGGGGCAACACTGTGTATATCTCTCTCGCAGAGCCCGGCTGCCAAATTCGAAACGTCCAGCGATTGCGCCCACAGGAAAGCTGCCAGCAAGGAAAGCTGTAGCTGGTTTTCACAGTCTCTTGGAACTACATTCGCTGCTAGACAGACATTCGCTTTCTGCAAAACCTTGCCTTATTGAAGGGGCAACACTGTGTATTTCTCTCTCGCAGAGCCCGGTTGCCAAATTCAAAACGTCCAGCGATTGCGCCCACAGGAAAGCTGCCAGCAAGGAAAGCTGTAGCTGGTTTTCATTGTCTCTTGGAACTACATTCGCTGAAAGACAGACATTCGCTTTCTGCAAAACCTTGCCTTAGTAAAGGGGCAACACTGTGTATTTCTCTCTCGCAGAGCCCGGTTGCCAAATTCGAAACGTCCAGCGATTGCGCCCACAGGAAAGCTGCCAGCAAGGAAAGCTGTAGCTGGTTTTCACTGCCCCTTGGAACTGCATTCGCTGCTAGACAGACATTCGCTTTCTGCAAAAGCTTTCGTAGGTAAAGGGGCAACACTGTGTATTTCTGTCTCGCAGAGCCCGGTTGCCAAATTCGAAACGTCCAGCGATTGCGCCCACAGGAAAGCTGCCAGCACGGAAAGCTGTAGCTGGTTTTCACTGTTTCTTGGAACTACATTCGCTGATAGACAGACATACGCTTTCTACAAAAGCTTTCATTGGTAAAGGGGCAACACTGTGTATATCTCTCTCGCAGAGCCCGGCTGCCAAATTCGAAACGTCCAGTGATTGCGCCCACAGGAAAGCTGCCAGCACGGAAATCTCTAGCTGGTTTTCACTGTCTCTTGGAACTACATTCGCTGATAGACAGACATTCGCTTTCTGCAAAACCTTGCCTTATTGAAGGGGCAACACTGTGTATTTCTCTCTCGCAGAGCCCGGTTGCCAAATTCGAAACGTCCAGCTATTGCGCCCACAGGAAAGCTGCCGGCACGGAAAGCTGTAGCTGGTTTTCACTGCCCCTTGGAACTACATTCGCTGATAGACAGACATTCGCTTTCTGCAAAACCTTGCCTTAGTAAAGGGGCAACACTGTGTATTTCTCTCTCGTAGAGCCCGGTTGCCAAATTCGAAACGTCCAGCGGTTGCGCCCACAGGAAAGCTGCCAGCAAGGAAAGCTGTAGCTGGTTTTCACTGTCTCTTGGAACTACATTGGCTGATAGACAGACATTCGCTTTCTACAAAAGCTTGCCTTAGTAAAGGGGCAACACTGTGTATTTCTCTCTCGCAGAGCCCGGTTGCCAAATTCGAAACGTCCAGCGATTGCGCCCAAAGGAAAGCTGCCAGCAAGGAAAGCTGTAGCTGGTTTACACTGCCCCTTGGAACTGCATTCGCTGCTAGACAGACATTCGCTTTCTGCAAAACCTTGCCTTCGTAAATGGGCAACACAGTATATTTCTCTCTTGCAGAGCCCGGTTGCCAAATTCGAAACGTCCAGCGATTGCGCCCACAGGAAAGCTGCCAGCAAGGAAAGCTGTAGCTGGTTTTCACTGTCTCTTGGAACTGCATTCGCTGATAGACAGACATTCGCTTTCTACAAAAGCTTGCCTTAGTAAAGGGGCAACACTCTGTATTTCTCTCTCGCAGAGCCCGGTTGCCAAATTCGAAACGTCCAGCGATTGCGCCCACAGGAGAGCTGCCAGCACGGAAAGCTGTAGCTGGTTTTCACTGCCCCTTGGAACTACATTCGCTGATAGACAGACATTCGCTTTCTGCAAAAGCTTTCGTTGGTACAGGGGCAACACTGTGTATTTCTCTCTCGCAGAGCCCAGTTGCCAAATACGAAACGTCCAGCGATTGCGCCCACAGGAAAGCTACCAGCACGGAAAGCTGTAGCTGGTTTTCACTGTTTCTTGGAACTACATTCGCTGATAGACAGACATTCGCTTTCTGCAAAACATTGCCTTCGTAAAGGGGCAACACTGTGTATTTCTCTCTCGCAGAGCCCGGTTGCCAAATTCGAAACGTCCAGCGATTGCGCCCACAGGAAAGCTTCCAGCACAGAAAGCTGTAGCTGGTTTTCACTGTCTCTTGGAACTATATTCGCTGATAGACAGACATTCGCTTTCTGCAAAACATTGCCTTAGTAAAGGGGCAACACTTTGTATTTCTCTCTCGTAGAGCCCGGTTGCCAAATTCGAAACGTCCAGCGATTGCGCCCACAGGAAAGCTGCCAGCAAGGAAAGCTGTAGCTGGTTTTCACTGTCTCTTGGAACTGCATTCGCTGATAGACAGACATTCGCTTTCTGCAAAACCTTGCCTTATTGAAGGGGCAACACTGTGTATTTCTCTCTCGCAGAGCCCGGTTGCCAAATTCGAAACGTCCAGCGATTGCGCCCACAGGAAAGCTGCCAGCAAGGAAAGCTGTAGCTGGTTTTCACTGCCCCTTGGAACTGCATTCGCTGATAGACATACATTCGCTTTCTGCAAAAGCTTTCGTAGGTAAAGGGGCAACACTGTGTATTTCTCTCTCGCAGAGCCCGGTTGCCAAATTCGAAACGTCCAGCGATTGCGCCCACAGGAAAGCTGCCAGCAAGGAAAGCTGTAGCTGGTTTTCACTGTCTCTTGGAACTGCATTCGCTGCTAGACAGACATTCGCTTTCTGCAAAACCTTGCCTTCCTAAAGGGGCAACACTGTGTATTTATCTCTCACAGAGCCCGGTTGCCAAATTCGAAACGTCCAGCGATTGCGCCCACAGGAAAGCTGCCAGCACAGAAATCTGTCGCTGGTTTTCACTGCCCCTTGGAACTACATTCGCTGCTAGATAGACATTCACTTTCTACAACAGCTTTCGTTCGTAAAGGGGCAACACTGTGTATTTCTCTCTCGCAGAGCCCGGTTGCCAAATTCGAAACGTCCAGCGATTGCGCCCACAGGAAAGCTTCCAGCACAGAAAGCTGTAGCTGGTTTTCACTGTCTCTTGGAACTACATTCGCTGATAGACAGACATTCGCTTTCTGCAAAAGCTTTCGTTGGTACAGGGGCAACACTGTGTATTTCTCTCTCGCAGAGCCCGGTTGCCAAATTCGAAACGTCCAGCGATTGCGCCCACAGGAAAGCTGCCAGCAAGGAAATCTGTAGCTGGTTTTCACTGCCCCTTGGAACTGCATTCGCTGATAGACAGACATTCGCTTTCTGCAAAAGCTTTCGTAGGTAAAGGGGCAACACTGTGTATTTATCTCTCGCAGAGCCCGGTTGCCAAATTCGAAACGTCCAGCGATTGCGCCCACAGGAAAGCTTCCAGCACAGAAAGCTGTAGCTGGTTTTCACTGCCCCTTGGAACTGCATTCGCTGCTAGACAGACATTCCCTTTCTACAAAAGCTTTTGTTTGTAAAGGGGCAACACTGTGTATTTCTCTCTCGCAGAGCCCGGTTGCCAAATTCGAAACGTCCAGCGATTGCGCCCACAGGAAAGCTGCCAGCAAGGAAAGCTGTAGCTGGTTTTCACTGTCTCTTGGAACTACATTCGCTGATAGACAGACATTCGCTTTCTACAAAAGCTTGCCTTAGTAAAGGGGCAACACTGTGTATTTCTCTCTCGCAGAGCCTGGTTGCCAAATTCGAAACGTCCAGCGATTGCGCCCACAGGAAAGCTGCCAGCACGGAAAGCTGTAGCTGGTTTTCACTGCCCCTTGGAACTGCATTCGCTGCTAGACCGACATTCGCTTTCTGCAAAAGCTTTCATTGGTAAAGGGGCAACACTGTGTATATCTCTCTCGCAGAGCCCGGCTGCCAAATTCGAAACGTCCAGCGATTGCGCCCACAGGAAAGCTGCCAGCAAGGAAAGCTGTAGCTGGTTTTCACAGTCTCTTGGAACTACATTCGCTGCTAGACAGACATTCGCTTTCTGCAAAACCTTGCCTTATTGAAGGGGCAACACTGTGTATTTCTCTCTCGCAGAGCCCGGTTGCCAAATTCAAAACGTCCAGCGATTGCGCCCACAGGAAAGCTGCCAGCAAGGAAAGCTGTAGCTGGTTTTCATTGTCTCTTGGAACTACATTCGCTGAAAGACAGACATTCGCTTTCTGCAAAACCTTGCCTTAGTAAAGGGGCAACACTGTGTATTTCTCTCTCGCAGAGCCCGGTTGCCAAATTCGAAACGTCCAGCGATTGCGCCCACAGGAAAGCTGCCAGCAAGGAAAGCTGTAGCTGGTTTTCACTGCCCCTTGGAACTGCATTCGCTGCTAGACAGACATTCGCTTTCTGCAAAAGCTTTCGTAGGTAAAGGGGCAACACTGTGTATTTCTCTCTCGCAGAGCCCGGTTGCCAAATTCGAAACGTCCAGCGATTGCGCCCACAGGAAAGCTGCCAGCACGGAAAGCTGTAGCTGGTTTTCACTGTTTCTTGGAACTACATTCGCTGCTAGACAGACATACGCTTTCTACAAAAGCTTTCATTGGTAAAGGGGCAACACTGTGTATATCTCTCTCGCAGAGCCCGGCTGCCAAATTCGAAACGTCCAGTGATTGCGCCCAGAGGAAAGCTGCCAGCACGGAAATCTCTAGCTGGTTTTCACTGTCTCTTGGAACTACATTCGCTGATAGACAGACATTCGCTTTCTGCAAAACCTTGCCTTATTGAAGGGGCAACACTGTGTATTTCTCTCTCGCAGAGCCCGGTTGCCAAATTCGAAACGTCCAGCTATTGCGCCCACAGGAAAGCTGCCGGCACGGAAAGCTGTAGCTGGTTTTCACTGCCCCTTGGAACTACATTCGCTGATAGACAGACATTCGCTTTCTGCAAAACCTTGCCTTAGTAAAGGGGCAACACTGTGTATTTCTCTCTCGTAGAGCCCGGTTGCCAAATTCGAAACGTCCAGCGGTTGCGCCCACAGGAAAGCTGCCAGCAAGGAAAGCTGTAGCTGGTTTTCACTGTCTCTTGGAACTACATTGGCTGATAGACAGACATTCGCTTTCTACAAAAGCTTGCCTTAGTAAAGGGGCAACACTGTGTATTTCTCTCTCGCAGAGCCCGGTTGCCAAATTCGAAACGTCCAGCGATTGCGCCCAAAGGAAAGCTGCCAGCAAGGAAAGCTGTAGCTGGTTTACACTGCCCCTTGGAACTGCATTCGCTGCTAGACAGACATTCGCTTTCTGCAAAACCTTGCCTTCGTAAAGGGGCAACACAGTATATTTCTCTCTTGCAGAGCCCGGTTGCCAAATTCGAAACGTCCAGCGATTGCGCCCACAGGAAAGCTGCCAGCAAGGAAAGCTGTAGCTGGTTTTCACTGTCTCTTGGAACTGCATTCGCTGATAGACAGACATTCGCTTTCTACAAAAGCTTGCCTTAGTAAAGGGGCAACACTCTGTATTTCTCTCTCGCAGAGCCCGGTTGCCAAATTCGAAACGTCCAGCGATTGCGCCCACAGGAGAGCTGCCAGCACGGAAAGCTGTAGCTGGTTTTCACTGCCCCTTGGAACTACATTCGCTGATAGACAGACATTCGCTTTCTGCAAAAGCTTTCGTTGGTACAGGGGCAACACTGTGTATTTCTCTCTCGCAGAGCCCAGTTGCCAAATACGAAACGTCCAGCGATTGCGCCCACAGGAAAGCTACCAGCACGGAAAGCTGTAGCTGGTTTTCACTGTTTCTTGGAACTACATTCGCTGATAGACAGACATTCGCTTTCTGCAAAACATTGCCTTCGTAAAGGGGCAACACTGTGTATTTCTCTCTCGCAGAGCCCGGTTGCCAAATTCGAAACGTCCAGCGATTGCGCCCACAGGAAAGCTTCCAGCACAGAAAGCTGTAGCTGGTTTTCACTGTCTCTTGGAACTATATTCGCTGATAGACAGACATTCGCTTTCTGCAAAACATTGCCTTAGTAAAGGGGCAACACTTTGTATTTCTCTCTCGTAGAGCCCGGTTGCCAAATTCGAAACGTCCAGCGATTGCGCCCACAGGAAAGCTGCCAGCAAGGAAAGCTGTAGCTGGTTTTCACTGTCTCTTGGAACTGCATTCGCTGATAGACAGACATTCGCTTTCTGCAAAACCTTGCCTTATTGAAGGGGCAACACTGTGTATTTCTCTCTCGCAGAGCCCGGTTGCCAAATTCGAAACGTCCAGCGATTGCGCCCACAGGAAAGCTGCCAGCAAGGAAAGCTGTAGCTGGTTTTCACTGCCCCTTGGAACTGCATTCGCTGCTAGACAGACATTCGCTTTCTACAAAAGCTTTCGTTTGTAAAGGGGCAACACTGTGTATTTCTCTCTCGCAGAGCCCAGTTGCCAATTTCGAAACGTCCAGCGATTGCGCCCACAGGAAAGCTGCCAGCACAGAAATCTGTAGCTGGTTTTCACTGCCCCTTGGAACTGCATTCGCTGCTAGACAGACATTCGCTTTCTGCAAAAGCTTTCGTAGGTAAAGGGGCAACACTGTGTATTTCTCTCTCGCAGAGCCCGGTTGCCAAATTCGAAACGTCCAGCGATTGCGCCCACAGGAAAGCTGCCAGCACGGAAACCTGTAGCTGGTTTTCACTGTCTCTTGGAACTACATTCGCTGATAGACAGACATTTGCTTTCTGCAAAACCTTGCCTTCCAAAAGGGGCAACACTGTGTATTTATCTCTCGCAGAGCCCGGTTGCCAAATTCGAAACGTCCAGCGATTGCGCCCACAGGAAAGCTGCCAGCAAGGAAAGCTGTAGCTGGTTTTCACTGCCCCTTGGAACTGCATTCGCTGCTAGACAGACATTCGCTTTCTGCAAAACCTTGCCTTCGTAAAGGGGCAACACAGTGTATTTCTCTCTCGCAGAGCCCGGTTGCCAAATTCGAAACGTCCAGCGATTGCGCCCACAGGAAAGCTGCCAGCACGGAAAGCTGTAGCTGGTTTTCACTGTTTCTTGGAACTGCATTCGCTGATAGACAGACATTCGCTTTCTACAGAAGCTTTCATTGGTAAAGGGGCAACACTGTGTATATCTCTCTCGCAGAGCCCGGCTGCCAAATTCGAAACGTCCAGCGATTGCGCCCACAGGAAAGCTGCCAGCACAGAAGTCTGTCGCTGGTTTTCACTGCCCCTTGGAACTACATTCGCTGCTAGATAGACATTCACTTTCTACAACAGCTTTCGTTCGTAAAGGGGCAACACTGTGTATTTCTCTCTCGTAGAGCCCGGTTGCCAAATTCGAAACGTCCAGCGATTGCGCCCACAGGAAAGCTGCCAGCAAGGAAAGCAGTAGCTGGTTGTCATTGTCTCTTGGAACTGCATTCGCTGCTAGACAGACATTCGCTTTCTGCAAAACCTTGCCTTATTGAAGGGGCAACACTGTGTATTTCTCTCTCGCAGAGCCCGGTTGCCAAATTCGAAAGGTCCAGCGATTGCGCCCACAGGAAAGCTGCCAGCAAGGAAAGCTGTAGCTGGTTTTCACTGCCCCTTGGAACTGCATTCGCTGCTAGACAGACATTCACTTTCTGCAAAAACTTGCCTTCGTAAAGGGGCAAAACTGTGTATTTCTCTCTCGCAGAGCCCGGTTGCCAATTTCGAAACGTCCAGCGATTGCGCCCACAGGAAAGCTGCCAGCAAGGAAAGTTGTAGCTGGTTTTCACTGCCCCTTGGAACTGCATTCGCTGCTAGACAGACATTCGCTTTCTGCAAAAGCTTTCGTAGGTAAAGGGGCAACACTGTGTATTTCTCTCTCGCAGAGCCCGGTTGCCAAATTCGAAACGTCCAGCGATTGCGCCCACAGGAAAGCTGCCAGCAAGGAAAGCTGTAGCTGGTTTTCCCTGTCTCTTGGAACTGCATTCGCTGATAGACAGACATTCGCTTTCTGCAAAAGCTTTCGTTTGTAAAGGGGCAACACTGTTTATTTCTCTCTCGCAGAGCCCGGTTGCCAAAATTGAAACGTCCAGCGATTGCGCCCACAGGAAAGCTGCCAGCAAGGAAAGCTGTAGCTGGTTTTCACTGTCTCTTGGAACTGCATTCGCTGCTAGACAGACATTCGCTTTCTGCAAAACCTTGCCTTATTGAAGGGGCAACACTGTGTATTTCTCTCTCGCAGAGCCCGGTTGCCAAATTCGAAACGTCCAGCGATTGCGCCCACAGGAAAGCTGCCAGCAAGGAAAGCTGTAGCTGGTTTTCACTGCCCCTTGGAACTGCATTCGCTGCTAGACAGACATTCGCTTTCTGCAAAACCTTGCCTTCGTAAAGGGGCAACACTCTGTATTTCTCTCTCGCAGAGCCCGGTTGCCAAATTCGAAACGTCCAGCGATTGCGCCCACAGGAAAGCTGCCAGCAAGGAAAGCTGTAGCTGGTTTTCACTGCCCCTTGGAACTGCATTCGCTGCTAGACAGACATTCGCTTTCTACAAAAGCTTTCGTTTGTAAAGGGGCAACACTGTGTATTTCTCTCTCGCAGAGCCCGGTTGCCAATTTCGAAACGTCCAGCGATTGCGCCCACAGGAAAGGTGCCAGCACAGAAATCTGTAGCTGGTTTTCACTGCCCCTTGGAACTGCATTCGCTGATAGACAGACATTCGCTTTCTGCAAAAGCTTTCGTAGGTAAAGGGGCAACACAGTGTATTTCTCTCTCGCAGAGCCCGGTTGCCAAATTCGAAACGTCCAGCGATTGCGCCCACAGGAAAGCTGCCAGCACGGAAAGCTGTAGCTGGTTTTCACTGTCTCTTGGAACTGCATTCGCTGATAGACAGACATTCGCTTTCTGCAAAACCTTGCCTTATTGAAGGGGCAACACTGTGTATTTCTCTCTCGCAGAGCCCGGTTGCCAAATTCGAAACGTCCAGCGATTGCGCCCACAGGAAAGCTGCCAGCAAGGAAAGCTGTAGCTGGTTTTCATTGTCTCTTGGAACTACATTCGCTGAAAGACAGACATTCGCTTTCTGCAAAACCTTGCCTTCGTAAAGGGGCAACACTCTGTATTTCTCTCTCGTAGAGTCCGGCTGCCAAATTCGAAACGTCCAGCGATTGCGCCCACAGGAAAGCTGCCAGCACGGAAAGCTGTAGCTGGTTTTCACTGCCCCTTGGAACTACATTCGCTGATAGACAGACATTCGCTTTCTGCAAAAGCTTTCGTTGGTACAGGGGCAACACTCTGTATTTCTCTCTCGCAGAGCCCGGTTGCCAAATTCGAAACGTCCAGCGATTGCGCCCACAGGAAAGATGCCAGCAAGGAAAGCTGTAGCTGGTTTTCACTGTCTCTTGGAACTACATTCGCTGATAGACAGACATTCGCTTTCTACAAAAGCTTGCCTTAGTAAAGGGGCAACACTGTGTATTTCTCTCTCGCAGAGCCTGGTTGCGAAATTCGAAACGTCCAGCGATTGCGCCCACAGGAAAGCTGCCAGCACGGAAAGCTGTAGCTGGTTTTCACTGCCCCTTGGAACTGCATTCGCTGCTAGACCGACATTCGCTTTCTGCAAAACCTTGCCTTCGTAAAGGGGCAACACAGTGTATTTCTCTCTCGCAGAGCCCGGTTGCCAAATTCGAAACGTCCAGCGATTGCGCCCACAGGAAAGCTGCCAGCACGGAAAGCTGTAGCTGGTTTTCACTGTTTCTTGGAACTGCATTCGCTGATAGACAGACATTCTCTTTCTACAAAAGCTTTCATTGGTAAAGGGGCAACACTGTGTATATGTCTCTCGCAGAGCCCGGCTGCCAAATTCGAAACGTCCAGCGATTGCGCCCACAGGAAAGCTGCCAGCACGGAAAGCTGTAGCTGGTTTTCACAGTCTCTTGGAACTACATTCGCTGCTAGACAGACATTCGCTTTCTGCAAAACCTTGCCTTATTGAAGGGGCAACACTGTGTATTTCTCTCTCGCAGAGCCCGGTTGCCAAATTCGAAACGTCCAGCGATTGCGCCCACAGGAAAGCTGCCAGCAAGGAAAGCTGTAGCTGGTTTTCATTGTCTCTTGGAACTACATTCGCTGATAGACAGACATTCGCTTTCTACAAAAGCTTGCCTTAGTAAAGGGGCAACACTGTGTATTTCTCTCTCGCAGAGCCTGGTTGCGAAATTCGAAACGTCCAGCTATTGCGCCCACAGGAAAGCTGCCAGCAAGGAAAGCTGTAGCTGGTTTTCATTGTCTCTTGGAACTACATTCGCTGATAGACAGACATTCGCTTTCTGCAAAACCTTGCCTTAGTAAAGGGGCAACACTGTGTATTTCTCTCTCGTAGAGCCCGGTTGCCAAATTCGAAACGTCCAGCGATTGCGCCCACAGGAAAGCTGCCAGCACGGAAAGCTGTAGCTGGTTTTCACTGCCCCTTGGAACTACATTCGCTGATAGACAGACATTCTCTTTCTGCAAAAGCTTTCGTTGGTACAGGGGCAACACTGTGTATTTCTCTCTCGCAGAGCCCGGTTGCCAAATTCGAAACGTCCAGCGATTGCGCCCACAGGAAAGCTGCCAGCACGGAAAGCTGTAGCTGGTTTTCACTGCCCCTTGGAACTGCATTCGCTGATAGACAGACATTCGCTTTCTGCAAAAGCTTTCGTAGGTAAAGGGGCAACACTGTGTATTTCTCTCTCGCAGAGCCCGGTTGCCAAATTCGAAACGTCCAGCGATTGCGCCCACAGGAAAGCTGCCAGCAAGGAAAGCTGTAGCTGGTTTTCACTGTCTCTTGGAACTGCATTCGCTGCTAGACAGACATTCGCTTTCTGCAAAACCTTGCCTTCCTAAAGGGGCAACACTGTGTATTTATCTCTCACATAGCCCGGTTGCCAAATTCGAAACGTCCAGCGATTGCGCCCACAGGAAAGCTGCCAGCACAGAAATCTGTCTCTGGTTTTCACTGCCCCTTGGAACTACATTCGCTGCTAGATAGACATTCACTTTCTACAACAGCTTTCGTTCGTAAAGGGGCAACACTGTGTATTTCTCTCTCGCAGAGCCCGGTTGCCAAATTCGAAACGTCCAGCGATTGCGCCCACAGGAAAGCTGCCAGCACGGAAAGCTGTAGCTGGTTTTCACTGCCCCTTGGAACTACATTCGCTGATAGACAGACATTCGCTTTCTGCAAAAGCTTTCGTTGGTACAGGGGCAACACTGTGTATTTCTCTCTCGCAGAGCCCGGTTGCCAAATTCGAAACGTCCAGCGATTGCGCCCACAGGAAAGCTGCCAGCAAGGAAAGCTGTAGCTGGTTTTCACTGTCTCTTGGAACTACATTCGCTGATAGACAGACATTCGCTTTCTACAAAAGCTTGCCTTAGTAAAGGGGCAACACTGTGTATTTCTCTCTCGCAGAGCCTGGTTGCCAAATTCGAAACGTCCAGCGATTGCGCCCACAGGAAAGCTGCCAGCACGGAAAGCTGTAGCTGGTTTTCACTGTTTCTTGGAACTGCATTCGCTGATAGACAGACATTCGCTTTCTACAGAAGCTTTCATTGGTAAAGGGGCAACACTGTGTATATCTCTCTCGCAGAGCCCGGCTGCCAAATTCGAAACGTCCAGCGATTGCGCCCAAAGGAAAGCTGCCAGCACGGAAAGCTGTAGCTGGTTTTCACAGTCTCTTGGAACTACATTCGCTGATAGACAGACATTCGCTTTCTGCAAAACCTTGCCTTATTGAAGGGGCAACACTGTGTATTTCTCTCTCGCAGAGCCCGGTTGCCAAATTCGAAACGTCCAGCGATTGCGCCCACAGGAAAGCTGCCAGCAAGGAAAGCTGTAGCTGGTTTTCATTGTCTCTTGGAACTACATTCGCTGCTAGACAGACATTCGCTTTCTGCAAAAGCTTTCGTTGGTACAGGGGCAACACTGTGTATTTCTCTCTCGCAGAGCCCGGATGCCAAATTCGAAACGTCCAGCGATTGCGCCCACAGGAAAGCTGCCAGCAAGGAAAGCTGTAGCTGGTTTTCACTGCCCCTTGGAACTGCATTCGCTGATAGACAGACATTCGCTTTCTACAAAAGCTTTCGTTGGTACAGGGGCAACACTGTGTATTTCTCTCTCGCAGAGCCCGGTTGCCAAATTCGAAACGTCCAACGATTGCGCCCACAGGAAAGCTGCCAGCAAGGAAATCTGTAGCTGGTTTTCACTGCCCCTTGGAACTGCATTCGCTGATAGACAGACATTCGCTTTCTGCAAAAGCTTTCGTAGGTAAAGGGGCAACACTGTGTATTTCTCTCTCGCAGAGCCCGGTTGCCAAATTCGAAACGTCCAGTGATTGCGCCCACAGGAAAGCTGCCAGCAAGGAAAGCTGTAGCTGGTTTTCACTGTCTCTTGGAACTGCATTCGCTGATAGACAGACATTCGCTTTCTGCA
The DNA here is from genome assembly GCF_035582795.1 of Mycteria americana. Lineage (NCBI taxonomy): Eukaryota > Metazoa > Chordata > Aves > Ciconiiformes > Ciconiidae > Mycteria > Mycteria americana. The sequence continues at coordinate 23,674,487 of NC_134369.1, read as the reverse complement.
AAACCTTGCCTTCCTAAAGGGGCAACACTGTGTATTTATCTCTCGCAGAGCCCGGTTGCCAAATTCGAAACGTCCAGCGATTGCGCCCACAGGAAAGCTTCCAGCACAGAAAGCTGTAGCTGGTTTTCACTGCCCCTTGGAACTGCATTTGCTGATAGACAGACATTCCCTTTCTACAAAAGCTTTTGTTTGTAAAGGGGCAACACTGTGTATTTCTCTCTCGCAGAGCCCGGTTGCCAAATTCGAAACGTCCAGCGATTGCGCCCACAGGAAAGCTGCCAGCAAGGAAAGCTGTAGCTGGTTTTCACTGTCTCTTGGAACTACATTCGCTGATAGACAGACATTCGCTTTCTACAAAAGCTTTCGTAGGTAAAGGGGCAACACTGTGTATTTCTCTCTCGCAGAGCCTGGTTGCCAAATTCGAAACGTCCAGCGATTGCGCCCACAGGAAAGCTGCCAGCAAGGTAAGCTGTAGCTGGTTTTCACTGCCCCTTGGAACTGCATTCGCTGATAGACAGACATTCGCTTTCTGCAAAAGCTTTCATTGGTAAAGGGGCAACACTGTGTATATCTCTCTCGCAGAGCCTGGTTGCCAAATTCGAAACGTCCAGCGATTGCGCCCACAGGAAAGCTGCTAGCAAGGAAAGCTGTAGCTGGTTTTCACAGTCTCTTGGAACTACATTCGCTGCTAGACAGACATTCGCTTTCTGCAAAACCTTGCCTTATTGAAGGGGCAACACTGTGTATTTCTCTCTCGCAGAGCCCGGTTGCCAAATTCGAAACGTCCAGCGATTGCGCCCACAGGAAAGCTGCCAGCAAGGAAAGCTGTAGCTGGTTTTCATTGTCTCTTGGAACTACATTCGCTGAAAGACAGACATTCGCTTTCTGCAAAACCTTGCCTTAGTAAAGGGGCAACACTGTGTATTTCTCTCTCGTAGAGTCCGGCTGCCAAATTCGAAACGTCCAGCGATTGCGCCCACAGGAAAGCTGCCAGCACGGAAAGCTGTAGCTGGTTTTCACTGCCCCTTGGAACTACATTCGCTGATAGACAGACATTCGCTTTCTGCAAAAGCTTTCGTTGGTACAGGGGCAACACTGTGTATTTCTCTCTCGCAGAGCCCGGTTGCCAAATTCGAAACGTCCAGCGATTGCGCCCACAGGAAAGCTGCCAGCACGGAAAGCTGTAGCTGGTTTTCACTGCCCCTTGGAACTGCATTCGCTGATAGACAGACATTTGCTTTCTGCAAAAGCTTTCATTGGTAAAGGGGCAACACTGTGTATTTCTCTCTCGCAGAGCCCGGTTGCCAAATTCGAAACGTCCAGCGATTGCGCCCACAGGAAAGCTGCCAGCAAGGAAAGCTGTAGCTGGTTTTCACTGTCTCTTGGAACTACATTCGCTGATAGACAGACATTCGCTTCCTACAAAAGCTTGCCTTAGTAAAGGGGCAACACTGTGTATTTCTCTCTCGCAGAGCCTGGTTGCCAAATTCGAAACGTCCAGCGATTGCGCCCACAGGAAAGCTGCCAGCACGGAAAGCTGTAGCTGGTTTTCACTGCCCCTTGGAACTGCATTCGCTGCTAGACCGACATTCGCTTTCTGCAAAACCTTGCCTTCGTAAAGGGGCAACACAGTGTATTTCTCTCTCGCAGAGCCCGGTTGCCAAATTCGAAACGTCCAGCGATTGCGCCCACAGGAAAGCTGCCAGCACGGAAAGCTGTAGCTGGTTTTCACTGCCCCTTGGAACTGCATTCGCTGATAGACAGACATTCGCTTTCTGCAAAAGCTTTCATTGGTAAAGGGGCAACACTCTGTATATCTCTCTCGCAGAGCCCGGCTGCCAAATTCGAAACGTCCAGCGATTGCGCCCACAGGAAAGCTGCCAGCAAGGAAAGCTGTAGCTGGTTTTCACAGTCTCTTGGAACTACATTCGCTGCTAGACAGACATTCGCTTTCTGCAAAACCTTGCCTTATTGAAGGGGCAACACTGTGTATTTCTCTCTCGCAGAGCCCGGTTGCCAAATTCGAAACGTCCAGCGATTGCGCCCACAGGAAAGCTGCCAGCAAGGAAAGCTGTAGCTGGTTTTCATTGTCTCTTGGAACTACATTCGCTGAAAGACAGACATTCGCTTTCTGCAAAACCTTGCCTTAGTAAAGGGGCAACACTGTGTATTTCTCTCTCGTAGAGTCCGGCTGCCAAATTCGAAACGTCCAGCGATTGCGCCCACAGGAAAGCTGCCAGCACGGAAAGCTGTAGCTGGTTTTCACTGCCCCTTGGAACTACATTCGCTGATAGACAGACATTCGCTTTCTGCAAAAGCTTTCGTTGGTACAGGGGCAACACTGTGTATTTCTCTCTCGCAGAGCCCGGTTGCCAAATTCGAAACGTCCAGCGATTGCGCCCACAGGAAAGCTGCCAGCACGGAAAGCTGTAGCTGGTTTTCACTGCCCCTTGGAACTGCATTCGCTGATAGACAGACATTTGCTTTCTGCAAAAGCTTTCGTAGGTAAAGGGGCAACACTGTGTATTTCTCTCTCGCAGAGCCCGGTTGCCAAATTCGAAACGTCCAGCGATTGCGCCCACAGGAAAGCTGCCAGCAAGGAAAGCTGTAGCTGGTTTTCACTGTCTCTTGGAACTGCATTCGCTGCTAGACAGACATTCGCTTTCTGCAAAACCTTGCCTTCCTAAAGGGGCAACACTGTGTATTTATCTCTCACATAGCCCGGTTGCCAAATTCGAAACGTCCAGCGATTGCGCCCACAGGAAAGCTGCCAGCACAGAAATCTGTCGCTGGTTTTCACTGCCCCTTGGAACTACATTCGCTGCTAGATAGACATTCACTTTCTACAACAGCTTTCGTTCGTAAAGGGGCAACACTGTGTATTTCTCTCTCGCAGAGCCCGGTTGCCAAATTCGAAACGTCCAGCGATTGCGCCCACAGGAAAGCTGCCAGCAAGGAAAGCTGTAGCTGGTTTTCACTGTCTCTTGGAACTACATTCGCTGATAGACAGACATTCGCTTTCTGCAAAACATTGCCTTAGTAAAGGGGCAACACTGTGTATTTCTCTCTCGTAGAGCCCGGTTGCCAAATTCGAAACGTCCAGCGATTGCGCCCACAGGAAAGCTGCCAGCAAGGAAAGCTGTAGCTGGTTTTCACTGTCTCTTGGAACTACATTCGCTGATAGACAGACATTCGCTTTCTACAAAAGCTTGCCTTAGTAAAGGCGCAACACTGTGTATTTCTCTCTCGCAGAGCCTGGTTGCCAAATTCGAAACGTCCAGCGATTGCGCCCACAGGAAAGCTGCCAGCACGGAAAGCTGTAGCTGGTTTTCACTGCCCCTTGGAACTGCATTCGCTGATAGACAGACATTCGCTTTCTGCAAAAGCTTTCATTGGTAAAGGGGCAACACTGTGTATATCTCTCTCGCAGAGCCTGGTTGCCAAATTCGAAAAGTCCAGCGATTGCGCCCACAGGAAAGCTGCCAGCAAGGAAAGCTGTAGCTGGTTTTCACAGTCTCTTGGAACTACATTCGCTGCTAGACAGACATTCGCTTTCTGCAAAACCTTGCCTTATTGAAGGGGCAACACTGTGTATTTCTCTCTCGCAGAGCCCGGTTGCCAAATTCGAAACGTCCAGCGATTGCGCCCACAGGAAAGCTGCCAGCAAGGAAAGCTGTAGCTGGTTTTCATTGTCTCTTGGAACTACATTCGCTGAAAGACAGACATTCGCTTTCTGCAAAACCTTGCCTTAGTAAAGGGGCAACACTGTGTATTTCTCTCTCGTAGAGTCCGGCTGCCAAATTCGAAACGTCCAGCGATTGCGCCCACAGGAAAGCTGCCAGCACGGAAAGCTGTAGCTGGTTTTCACTGCCCCTTGGAACTGCATTCGCTGCTAGACAGACATTCGCTTTCTGCAAAAGCTTTCGTAGGTAAAGGGGCAACACTGTGTATTTCTCTCTCGCAGAGCCCGGTTGCCAAATTCGAAACGTCCAGCGATTGCGCCCACAGGAAAGCTGCCAGCACGGAAAGCTGTAGCTGGTTTTCACTGTTTCTTGGAACTACATTCGCTGATAGACAGACATACGCTTTCTACAAAAGCTTTCATTGGTAAAGGGGCAACACTGTGTATTTCTCTCTCGCAGAGCCCGGCTGCCAAATTCGAAACGTCCAGCGATTGCGCCCAGAGGAAAGCTGCCAGCACGGAAATCTCTAGCTGGTTTTCACTGTCTCTTGGAACTACATTCGCTGATAGACAGACATTCGCTTTCTGCAAAACCTTGCCTTCGTAAAGGGGCAACACAGTGTATTTCTCTCTCGCAGAGCCCGGTTGCCAAATTCGAAACGTCCAGCGATTGCGCCCACAGGAAAGCTGCCAGCACGGAAAGCTGTAGCTGGTTTTCACTGTTTCTTGGAACTGCATTCGCTGATAGACAGACATTCGCTTTCTACAGAAGCTTTCATTGGTAAAGGGGCAACACTGTGTATATCTCTCTCGCAGAGCCCGGCTGCCAAATTCGAAACGTCCAGCGATTGCGCCCACAGGAAAGCTGCCAGCACGGAAAGCTGTAGCTGGTTTTCACAGTCTCTTGGAACTACATTCGCTGCTAGACAGACATTCGCTTTCTGCAAAACCTTGCCTTATTGAAGGGGCAACACTGTGTATTTCTCTCTCGCAGAGCCCGGTTGCCAAATTCGAAACGTCCAGCGATTGCGCCCACAGGAAAGCTGCCAGCAAGGAAAGCTGTAGCTGGTTTTCATTGTCTCTTGGAACTACATTCGCTGAAAGACAGACATTCGCTTTCTGCAAAACCTTGCCTTAGTAAAGGGGCAACACTGTGTATTTCTCTCTCGTAGAGTCCGGCTGCCAAATTCGAAACGTCCAGCGATTGCGCCCACAGGAAAGCTGCCAGCAAGGAAAGCTGTAGCTGGTTTTCACTGCCCCTTGGAACTGCATTCGCTGATAGACAGACATTCGCTTTCTACAAAAGCTTTCGTTGGTACAGGGGCAACACTGTGTATTTCTCTCTCGCAGAGCCCGGTTGCCAAATTCGAAACGTCCAGCGATTGCGCCCACAGGAAAGCTGCCAGCAAGGAAATCTGTAGCTGGTTTTCACTGCCCCTTGGAACTGCATTCGCTGATAGACAGACATTCGCTTTCTGCAAAAGCTTTCGTAGGTAAAGGGGCAACACTGTGTATTTCTCTCTCGCAGAGCCCGGTTGCCAAATTCGAAACGTCCAGTGATTGCGCCCACAGGAAAGCTGCCAGCAAGGAAAGCTGTAGCTGGTTTTCACTGTCTCTTGGAACTGCATTCGCTGATAGACAGACATTCGCTTTCTGCAAAACCTTGCCTTCCTAAAGGGGCAACACTGTGTATTTATCTCTCGCAGAGCCCGGTTGCCAAATTCGAAACGTCCAGCGATTGCGCCCACAGGAAAGCTTCCAGCACAGAAAGCTGTAGCTGGTTTTCACTGCCCCTTGGAACTGCATTCGCTGATAGACAGACATTCCCTTTCTACAAAAGCTTTTGTTTGTAAAGAGGCAACACTGTGTATTTCTCTCTCGCAGAGCCCGGTTGCCAAATTCGAAACGTCCAGCGATTGCGCCCACAGGAAAGCTGCCAGCAAGGAAAGCTGTAGCTGGTTTTCACTGTCTCTTGGAACTACATTCGCTGATAGACAGACATTCGCTTTCTACAAAAGCTTTCGTAGGTAAAGGGGCAACACTGTGTATTTCTCTCTCGCAGAGCCTGGTTGCCAAATTCGAAACGTCCAGCGATTGCGCCCACAGGAAAGCTGCCAGCACGGAAAGCTGTAGCTGGTTTTCACTGCCCCTTGGAACTGCATTCGCTGATAGACAGACATTCGCTTTCTGCAAAAGCTTTCATTGGTAAAGGGGCAACACTGTGTATATCTCTCTCGCAGAGCCTGGTTGCCAAATTCGAAACGTCCAGCGATTGCGCCCACAGGAAAGCTGCTAGCAAGGAAAGCTGTAGCTGGTTTTCACAGTCTCTTGGAACTACATTCGCTGCTAGACAGACATTCGCTTTCTGCAAAACCTTGCCTTATTGAAGGGGCAACACTGTGTATTTCTCTCTCGCAGAGCCCGGTTGCCAAATTCGAAACGTCCAGCGATTGCGCCCACAGGAAAGCTGCCAGCAAGGAAAGCTGTAGCTGGTTTTCATTGTCTCTTGGAACTACATTCGCTGAAAGACAGACATTCGCTTTCTGCAAAACCTTGCCTTAGTAAAGGGGCAACACTGTGTATTTCTCTCTCGTAGAGTCCGGCTGCCAAATTCGAAACGTCCAGCGATTGCGCCCACAGGAAAGCTGCCAGCACGGAAAGCTGTAGCTGGTTTTCACTGCCCCTTGGAACTACATTCGCTGATAGACAGACATTCGCTTTCTGCAAAAGCTTTCGTTGGTACAGGGGCAACACTGTGTATTTCTCTCTCGCAGAGCCCGGTTGCCAAATTCGAAACGTCCAGCGATTGCGCCCACAGGAAAGCTGCCAGCACGGAAAGCTGTAGCTGGTTTTCACTGCCCCTTGGAACTGCATTCGCTGATAGACAGACATTTGCTTTCTGCAAAAGCTTTCATTGGTAAAGGGGCAACACTGTGTATTTCTCTCTCGCAGAGCCCGGTTGCCAAATTCGAAACGTCCAGCGATTGCGCCCACAGGAAAGCTGCCAGCAAGGAAAGCTGTAGCTGGTTTTCACTGTCTCTTGGAACTACATTCGCTGATAGACAGACATTCGCTTCCTACAAAAGCTTGCCTTAGTAAAGGGGCAACACTGTGTATTTCTCTCTCGCAGAGCCTGGTTGCCAAATTCGAAACGTCCAGCGATTGCGCCCACAGGAAAGCTGCCAGCACGGAAAGCTGTAGCTGGTTTTCACTGCCCCTTGGAACTGCATTCGCTGCTAGACCGACATTCGCTTTCTGCAAAACCTTGCCTTCGTAAAGGGGCAACACAGTGTATTTCTCTCTCGCAGAGCCCGGTTGCCAAATTCGAAACGTCCAGCGATTGCGCCCACAGGAAAGCTGCCAGCACGGAAAGCTGTAGCTGGTTTTCACTGCCCCTTGGAACTGCATTCGCTGATAGACAGACATTCGCTTTCTGCAAAAGCTTTCATTGGTAAAGGGGCAACACTCTGTATATCTCTCTCGCAGAGCCCGGCTGCCAAATTCGAAACGTCCAGCGATTGCGCCCACAGGAAAGCTGCCAGCAAGGAAAGCTGTAGCTGGTTTTCACAGTCTCTTGGAACTACATTCGCTGCTAGACAGACATTCGCTTTCTGCAAAACCTTGCCTTATTGAAGGGGCAACACTGTGTATTTCTCTCTCGCAGAGCCCGGTTGCCAAATTCGAAACGTCCAGCGATTGCGCCCACAGGAAAGCTGCCAGCAAGGAAAGCTGTAGCTGGTTTTCATTGTCTCTTGGAACTACATTCGCTGAAAGACAGACATTCGCTTTCTGCAAAACCTTGCCTTAGTAAAGGGGCAACACTGTGTATTTCTCTCTCGTAGAGTCCGGCTGCCAAATTCGAAACGTCCAGCGATTGCGCCCACAGGAAAGCTGCCAGCACGGAAAGCTGTAGCTGGTTTTCACTGCCCCTTGGAACTACATTCGCTGATAGACAGACATTCGCTTTCTGCAAAAGCTTTCGTTGGTACAGGGGCAACACTGTGTATTTCTCTCTCGCAGAGCCCGGTTGCCAAATTCGAAACGTCCAGCGATTGCGCCCACAGGAAAGCTGCCAGCACGGAAAGCTGTAGCTGGTTTTCACTGCCCCTTGGAACTGCATTCGCTGATAGACAGACATTTGCTTTCTGCAAAAGCTTTCGTAGGTAAAGGGGCAACACTGTGTATTTCTCTCTCGCAGAGCCCGGTTGCCAAATTCGAAACGTCCAGCGATTGCGCCCACAGGAAAGCTGCCAGCAAGGAAAGCTGTAGCTGGTTTTCACTGTCTCTTGGAACTGCATTCGCTGCTAGACAGACATTCGCTTTCTGCAAAACCTTGCCTTCCTAAAGGGGCAACACTGTGTATTTATCTCTCACATAGCCCGGTTGCCAAATTCGAAACGTCCAGCGATTGCGCCCACAGGAAAGCTGCCAGCACAGAAATCTGTCGCTGGTTTTCACTGCCCCTTGGAACTACATTCGCTGCTAGATAGACATTCACTTTCTACAACAGCTTTCGTTCGTAAAGGGGCAACACTGTGTATTTCTCTCTCGCAGAGCCCGGTTGCCAAATTCGAAACGTCCAGCGATTGCGCCCACAGGAAAGCTGCCAGCAAGGAAAGCTGTAGCTGGTTTTCACTGTCTCTTGGAACTACATTCGCTGATAGACAGACATTCGCTTTCTACAAAAGCTTGCCTTAGTAAAGGCGCAACACTGTGTATTTCTCTCTCGCAGAGCCTGGTTGCCAAATTCGAAACGTCCAGCGATTGCGCCCACAGGAAAGCTGCCAGCACGGAAAGCTGTAGCTGGTTTTCACTGCCCCTTGGAACTGCATTCGCTGATAGACAGACATTCGCTTTCTGCAAAAGCTTTCATTGGTAAAGGGGCAACACTGTGTATATCTCTCTCGCAGAGCCTGGTTGCCAAATTCGAAACGTCCAGCGATTGCGCCCACAGGAAAGCTGCCAGCAAGGAAAGCTGTAGCTGGTTTTCACAGTCTCTTGGAACTACATTCGCTGCTAGACAGACATTCGCTTTCTGCAAAACCTTGCCTTATTGAAGGGGCAACACTGTGTATTTCTCTCTCGCAGAGCCCGGTTGCCAAATTCGAAACGTCCAGCGATTGCGCCCACAGGAAAGCTGCCAGCAAGGAAAGCTGTAGCTGGTTTTCATTGTCTCTTGGAACTACATTCGCTGAAAGACAGACATTCGCTTTCTGCAAAACCTTGCCTTAGTAAAGGGGCAACACTGTGTATTTCTCTCTCGTAGAGTCCGGCTGCCAAATTCGAAACGTCCAGCGATTGCGCCCACAGGAAAGCTGCCAGCACGGAAAGCTGTAGCTGGTTTTCACTGCCCCTTGGAACTGCATTCGCTGCTAGACAGACATTCGCTTTCTGCAAAAGCTTTCGTAGGTAAAGGGGCAACACTGTGTATTTCTCTCTCGCAGAGCCCGGTTGCCAAATTCGAAACGTCCAGCGATTGCGCCCACAGGAAAGCTGCCAGCACGGAAAGCTGTAGCTGGTTTTCACTGTTTCTTGGAACTACATTCGCTGATAGACAGACATACGCTTTCTACAAAAGCTTTCATTGGTAAAGGGGCAACACTGTGTATTTCTCTCTCGCAGAGCCCGGCTGCCAAATTCGAAACGTCCAGCGATTGCGCCCAGAGGAAAGCTGCCAGCACGGAAATCTCTAGCTGGTTTTCACTGTCTCTTGGAACTACATTCGCTGATAGACAGACATTCGCTTTCTGCAAAACCTTGCCTTCGTAAAGGGGCAACACAGTGTATTTCTCTCTCGCAGAGCCCGGTTGCCAAATTCGAAACGTCCAGCGATTGCGCCCACAGGAAAGCTGCCAGCACGGAAAGCTGTAGCTGGTTTTCACTGTTTCTTGGAACTGCATTCGCTGATAGACAGACATTCGCTTTCTACAGAAGCTTTCATTGGTAAAGGGGCAACACTGTGTATATCTCTCTCGCAGAGCCCGGCTGCCAAATTCGAAACGTCCAGCGATTGCGCCCACAGGAAAGCTGCCAGCACGGAAAGCTGTAGCTGGTTTTCACAGTCTCTTGGAACTACATTCGCTGCTAGACAGACATTCGCTTTCTGCAAAACCTTGCCTTATTGAAGGGGCAACACTGTGTATTTCTCTCTCGCAGAGCCCGGTTGCCAAATTCGAAACGTCCAGCGATTGCGCCCACAGGAAAGCTGCCAGCAAGGAAAGCTGTAGCTGGTTTTCATTGTCTCTTGGAACTACATTCGCTGAAAGACAGACATTCGCTTTCTGCAAAACCTTGCCTTAGTAAAGGGGCAACACTGTGTATTTCTCTCTCGTAGAGTCCGGCTGCCAAATTCGAAACGTCCAGCGATTGCGCCCACAGGAAAGCTGCCAGCACAGAAATCTGTCGCTGGTTTTCACTGCCCCTTGGAACTACATTCGCTGCTAGATAGACATTCACTTTCTACAACAGCTTTCGTTCGTAAAGGGGCAACACTGTGTATTTCTCTCTCGCAGAGCCCGGTTGCCAAATTCGAAACGTCCAGCGATTGCGCCCACAGGAAAGCTGCCAGCAAGGAAAGCTGTAGCTGGTTTTCACTGTCTCTTGGAACTACATTCGCTGATAGACAGACATTCGCTTTCTGCAAAACATTGCCTTAGTAAAGGGGCAACACTGTGTATTTCTCTCTCGTAGAGCCCGGTTGCCAAATTCGAAACGTCCAGCGATTGCGCCCACAGGAAAGCTGCCAGCAAGGAAAGCTGTAGCTGGTTTTCACTGTCTCTTGGAACTACATTCGCTGATAGACAGACATTCGCTTTCTACAAAAGCTTGCCTTAGTAAAGGCGCAACACTGTGTATTTCTCTCTCGCAGAGCCTGGTTGCCAAATTCGAAACGTCCAGCGATTGCGCCCACAGGAAAGCTGCCAGCACGGAAAGCTGTAGCTGGTTTTCACTGCCCCTTGGAACTGCATTCGCTGATAGACAGACATTCGCTTTCTGCAAAAGCTTTCATTGGTAAAGGGGCAACACTGTGTATATCTCTCTCGCAGAGCCTGGTTGCCAAATTCGAAACGTCCAGCGATTGCGCCCACAGGAAAGCTGCCAGCAAGGAAAGCTGTAGCTGGTTTTCACAGTCTCTTGGAACTACATTCGCTGCTAGACAGACATTCGCTTTCTGCAAAACCTTGCCTTATTGAAGGGGCAACACTGTGTATTTCTCTCTCGCAGAGCCCGGTTGCCAAATTCGAAACGTCCAGCGATTGCGCCCACAGGAAAGCTGCCAGCAAGGAAAGCTGTAGCTGGTTTTCATTGTCTCTTGGAACTACATTCGCTGAAAGACAGACATTCGCTTTCTGCAAAACCTTGCCTTAGTAAAGGGGCAACACTGTGTATTTCTCTCTCGTAGAGTCCGGCTGCCAAATTCGAAACGTCCAGCGATTGCGCCCACAGGAAAGCTGCCAGCACGGAAAGCTGTAGCTGGTTTTCACTGCCCCTTGGAACTGCATTCGCTGATAGACAGACATTCGCTTTCTGCAAAAGCTTTCGTAGGTAAAGGGGCAACACTGTGTATTTCTCTCTCGCAGAGCCCGGTTGCCAAATTCGAAACGTCCAGCGATTGCGCCCACAGGAAAGCTGCCAGCACGGAAAGCTGTAGCTGGTTTTCACTGTTTCTTGGAACTACATTCGCTGATAGACAGACATACGCTTTCTACAAAAGCTTTCATTGGTAAAGGGGCAACACTGTGTATTTCTCTCTCGCAGAGCCCGGCTGCCAAATTCGAAACGTCCAGCGATTGCGCCCAGAGGAAAGCTGCCAGCACGGAAATCTCTAGCTGGTTTTCACTGTCTCTTGGAACTACATTCGCTGATAGACAGACATTCGCTTTCTGCAAAACCTTGCCTTCGTAAAGGGGCAACACAGTGTATTTCTCTCTCGCAGAGCCCGGTTGCCAAATTCGAAACGTCCAGCGATTGCGCCCACAGGAAAGCTGCCAGCACGGAAAGCTGTAGCTGGTTTTCACTGTTTCTTGGAACTGCATTCGCTGATAGACAGACATTCGCTTTCTACAGAAGCTTTCATTGGTAAAGGGGCAACACTGTGTATATCTCTCTCGCAGAGCCCGGCTGCCAAATTCGAAACGTCCAGCGATTGCGCCCACAGGAAAGCTGCCAGCACGGAAAGCTGTAGCTGGTTTTCACAGTCTCTTGGAACTACATTCGCTGCTAGACAGACATTCGCTTTCTGCAAAACCTTGCCTTATTGAAGGGGCAACACTGTGTATTTCTCTCTCGCAGAGCCCGGTTGCCAAATTCGAAACGTCCAGCGATTGCGCCCACAGGAAAGCTGCCAGCAAGGAAAGCTGTAGCTGGTTTTCACTGCCCCTTGGAACTGCATTCGCTGATAGACAGACATTCCCTTTCTACAAAAGCTTTCGTTTGTAAAGGGGCAACACTGTGTATTTCTCTCTCGCAGAGCCCGGTTGCCAAATTCGAAACGTCCAGCGATTGCGCCCACAGGAAAGCTGCCAGCACAGAAATCTGTCGCTGGTTTTCACTGCCCCTTGGAACTACATTCGCTGATAGACAGACATTCGCTTTCTGCAAAAGCTTTCGTTGGTACAGGGGCAACACTGTGTATTTCTCTCTCGCAGAGCCCGGTTGCCAAATTCGAAACGTCCAGCGATTGCGCCCACAGGAAAGCTGCCAGCAAGGAAATCTGTAGCTGGTTTTCACTGCCCCTTGGAACTGCATTCGCTGATAGACAGACATTCGCTTTCTGCAAAAGCTTTCGTAGGTAAAGGGGCAACACTGTGTATTTCTCTCTCGCAGAGCCCGGTTGCCAAATTCGAAACGTCCAGCGATTGCGCCCACAGGAAAGCTGCCAGCAAGGAAAGCTGTAGCTGGTTTTCACTGTCTCTTGGAACTACATTCGCTGATAGACAGACATTCGCTTCCTACAAAAGCTTGCCTTAGTAAAGGGGCAACACTGTGTATTTCTCTCTCGCAGAGCCTGGTTGCCAAATTCGAAACGTCCAGCGATTGCGCCCACAGGAAAGCTGCCAGCACGGAAAGCTGTAGCTGGTTTTCACTGCCCCTTGGAACTGCATTCGCTGCTAGAACGACATTCGCTTTCTGCAAAACCTTGCCTTCGTAAAGGGGCAACACAGTGTATTTCTCTCTCGCAGAGCCCGGTTGCCAAATTCGAAACGTCCAGCGATTGCGCCCACAGGAAAGCTGCCAGCACGGAAAGCTGTAGCTGGTTTTCACTGCCCCTTGGAACTGCATTCGCTGATAGACAGACATTCGCTTTCTGCAAAAGCTTTCATTGGTAAAGGGGCAACACTGTGTATATCTCTCTCGCAGAGCCCGGCTGCCAAATTCGAAACGTCCAGCGATTGCGCCCACAGGAAAGCTGCCAGCAAGGAAAGCTGTAGCTGGTTTTCACAGTCTCTTGGAACTACATTCGCTGCTAGACAGACATTCGCTTTCTGCAAAACCTTGCCTTATTGAAGGGGCAACACTGTGTATTTCTCTCTCGCAGAGCCCGGTTGCCAAATTCGAAACGTCCAGCGATTGCGCCCACAGGAAAGCTGCCAGCAAGGAAAGCTGTAGCTGGTTTTCATTGTCTCTTGGAACTACATTCGCTGAAAGACAGACATTCGCTTTCTGCAAAACCTTGCCTTAGTAAAGGGGCAACACTGTGTATTTCTCTCTCGTAGAGTCCGGCTGCCAAATTCGAAACGTCCAGCGATTGCGCCCACAGGAAAGCTGCCAGCACGGAAAGCTGTAGCTGGTTTTCACTGTCTCTTGGAACTGCATTCGCTGCTAGACAGACATTCGCTTTCTGCAAAACCTTGCCTTCCTAAAGGGGCAACACTGTGTATTTCTCTCTCACATAGCCCGGTTGCCAAATTCGAAACGTCCAGCGATTGCGCCCACAGGAAAGCTGCCAGCACAGAAATCTGTCGCTGGTTTTCACTGCCCCTTGGAACTACATTCGCTGCTAGATAGACATTCACTTTCTACAACAGCTTTCGTTCGTAAAGGGGCAACACTGTGTATTTCTCTCTCGCAGAGCCCGGTTGCCAAATTCGAAACGTCCAGCGATTGCGCCCACAGGAAAGCTGCCAGCAAGGAAAGCTGTAGCTGGTTTTCACTGTCTCTTGGAACTACATTCGCTGATAGACAGACATTCGCTTTCTGCAAAACATTGCCTTAGTAAAGGGGCAACACTGTGTATTTCTCTCTCGTAGAGCCCGGTTGCCAAATTCGAAACGTCCAGCGATTGCGCCCACAGGAAAGCTGCCAGCAAGGAAAGCTGTAGCTGGTTTTCACTGTCTCTTGGAACTACATTCGCTGATAGACAGACATTCGCTTTCTACAAAAGCTTGCCTTAGTAAAGGCGCAACACTGTGTATTTCTCTCTCGCAGAGCCTGGTTGCCAAATTCGAAACGTCCAGCGATTGCGCCCACAGGAAAGCTGCCAGCACGGAAAGCTGTAGCTGGTTTTCACTGCCCCTTGGAACTGCATTCGCTGCTAGACAGACATTCGCTTTCTGCAAAAGCTTTCATTGGTAAAGGGGCAACACTGTGTATATCTCTCTCGCAGAGCCTGGTTGCCAAATTCGAAACGTCCAGCGATTGCGCCCACAGGAAAGCTGCCAGCAAGGAAAGCTGTAGCTGGTTTTCACAGTCTCTTGGAACTACATTCGCTGCTAGACAGACATTCGCTTTCTGCAAAACCTTGCCTTATTGAAGGGGCAACACTGTGTATTTCTCTCTCGCAGAGCCCGGTTGCCAAATTCGAAACGTCCAGCGATTGCGCCCACAGGAAAGCTGCCAGCAAGGAAAGCTGTAGCTGGTTTTCATTGTCTCTTGGAACTACATTCGCTGAAAGACAGACATTCGCTTTCTGCAAAACCTTGCCTTAGTAAAGGGGCAACACTGTGTATTTCTCTCTCGTAGAGTCCGGCTGCCAAATTCGAAACGTCCAGCGATTGCGCCCACAGGAAAGCTGCCAGCACGGAAAGCTGTAGCTGGTTTTCACTGCCCCTTGGAACTACATTCGCTGATAGACAGACATTCGCTTTCTGCAAAAGCTTTCGTTGGTACAGGGGCAACACTGTGTATTTCTCTCTCGCAGAGCCCGGTTGCCAAATTCGAAACGTCCAGCGATTGCGCCCACAGGAAAGCTGCCAGCACGGAAAGCTGTAGCTGGTTTTCACTGTTTCTTGGAACTACATTCGCTGATAGACAGACATACGCTTTCTACAAAAGCTTTCATTGGTAAAGGGGCAACACTGTGTATATCTCTCTCGCAGAGCCCGGCTGCCAAATTCGAAACGTCCAGCGATTGCGCCCAAAGGAAAGCTGCCAGCACGGAAATCTCTAGCTGGTTTTCACTGTCTCTTGGAACTACATTCGCTGATAGACAGACATTCGCTTTCTGCAAAACCTTGCCTTATTGAAGGGGCAACACTGTGTATTTCTCTCTCGTAGAGTCCGGCTGCCAAATTCGAAACGTCCAGCTATTGCGCCCACAGTAAAGCTGCCAGCACGGAAAGCTGTAGCTGGTTTTCACTGCCCCTTGGAACTGCATTCGCTGCTAGACAGACATTCGCTTTCTGCAAAAGGTTTCGTAGGTAAAGGGGCAACACTGTGTATTTCTCTCTCGCAGAGCCCGGTTGCCAAATTCGAAACGTCCAGCGATTGCGCCCACAGGAAAGCTGCCAGCACGGAAAGCTGTAGCTGGTTTTCACTGTTTCTTGGAACTACATTCGCTGATAGACAGACATGCGCTTTCTACAAAAGCTTTCATTGGTAAAGGGGCAACACTGTGTATTTCTCTCTCGCAGAGCCCGGCTGCCAAATTCGAAACGTCCAGCGATTGCGCCCAGAGGAAAGCTGCCAGCACGGAAATCTCTAGCTGGTTTTCACTGTCTCTTGGAACTACATTCGCTGATAGACAGACATTCGCTTTCTGCAAAACCTTGCCTTCGTAAAGGGGCAACACAGTGTATTTCTCTCTCGCAGAGCCCGGTTGCCAAATTCGAAACGTCCAGCGATTGCGCCCACAGGAAAGCTGCCAGCACGGAAAGCTGTAGCTGGTTTTCACTGTTTCTTGGAACTGCATTCGCTGATAGACAGACATTCGCTTTCTACAGAAGCTTTCATTGGTAAAGGGGCAACACTGTGTATATCTCTCTCGCAGAGCCCGGCTGCCAAATTCGAAACGTCCAGCGATTGCGCCCAAAGGAAAGCTGCCAGCACGGAAAGCTGTAGCTGGTTTTCACAGTCTCTTGGAACTACATTCGCTGCTAGACAGACATTCGCTTTCTGCAAAACCTTGCCTTATTGAAGGGGCAACACTGTGTATTTCTCTCTCGCAGAGCCCGGTTGCCAAATTCGAAACATCCAGCGATTGCGCCCACAGGAAAGCTGCCAGCAAGGAAAGCTGTAGCTGGTTTTCATTGTCTCTTGGAACTACATTCGCTGCTAGACAGACATTCGCTTTCTGCAAAAGCTTTCGTTGGTACAGGGGCAACACTGTGTATTTCTCTCTCGCAGAGCCCGGATGCCAAATTCGAAACGTCCAGCGATTGCGCCCACAGGAAAGATGCCAGCAAGGAAAGCTGTAGCTGGTTTTCACTGCCCCTTGGAACTGCATTCGCTGATAGACAGACATTCCCTTTCTACAAAAGCTTTCGTTTGTAAAGGGGCAACACTGTGTATTTCTCTCTCGCAGAGCCCGGTTGCCAAATTCGAAACGTCCAGCGATTGCGCCCACAGGAAAGCTGCCAGCACAGAAATCTGTCGCTGGTTTTCACTGCCCCTTGGAACTACATTCGCTGATAGACAGACGTTCGCTTTCTGCAAAAGCTTTCGTTGGTACAGGGGCAACACTGTGTATTTCTCTCTCGCAGAGCCCGGTTGCCAAATTCGAAACGTCCAGCGATTGCGCCCACAGGAAAGCTGCCAGCAAGGAAAGCTGTAGCTGGTTTTCACTGTCTCTTGGAACTGCATTCGCTGATAGACAGACATTCGCTTTCTGCAAAACCTTGCCTTCCTAAAGGGGCAACACTGTGTATTTCTCTCTCGCAGAGCCCGGTTGCCAAATTCGAAACGTCCAGCGATTGCGCCCACAGGAAAGCTGCCAGCACGGAAAGCTGTAGCTGGTTTTCACAGCCCCTTGGAACTGCATTCGCTGATAGACAGACATTCGCTTTCTGCAAAAGCTTTCATTGGTAAAGGGGCAACACTGTGTATATCTCTCTCGCAGAGCCCGGCTGCCAAATTCGAAACGTCCAGCGATTGCGCCCACAGGAAAGCTGCCAGCAAGGAAAGCTGTAGCTGGTTTTCACAGTCTCTTGGAACTACATTCGCTGCTAGACAGACATTCGCTTTCTGCAAAAGCTTTCGTTGGTACAGGGGCAACACTGTGTATTTCTCTCTCGCAGAGCCCGGATGCCAAATTCGAAACGTCCAGCGATTGCGCCCACAGGAAAGCTGCCAGCAAGGAAAGCTGTAGCTGGTTTTCACTGCCCCTTGGAACTGCATTCGCTGATAGACAGACATTCGCTTTCTACAAAAGCTTTCGTTGGTACAGGGGCAACACTGTGTATTTCTCTCTCGCAGAGCCCGGTTGCCAAATTTGAAACGTCCAGCGATTGCGCCCACAGGAAAGCTGCCAGCAAGGAAATCTGTAGCTGGTTTTCACTGCCCCTTGGAACTGCATTCGCTGATAGACAGACATTCGCTTTCTGCAAAACCTTGCCTTCGTAAAGGGGCAACACAGTGTATTTCTCTCTCGCAGAGCCCGGTTGCCAAATTCGAAACGTCCAGCGATTGCGCCCACAGGAAAGCTGCCAGCACGGAAAGCTGTAGCTGGTTTTCACTGTTTCTTGGAACTGCATTCGCTGATAGACAGACATTCGCTTTCTACAGAAGCTTTCATTGGTAAAGGGGCAACACTGTGTATATCTCTCTCGCAGAGCCCGGCTGCCAAATTCGAAACGTCCAGCGATTGCGCCCAAAGGAAAGCTGCCAGCACGGAAAGCTGTAGCTGGTTTTCACAGTCTCTTGGAACTACATTCGCTGCTAGACAGACATTCGCTTTCTGCAAAACCTTGCCTTATTGAAGGGGCAACACTGTGTATTTCTCTCTCGCAGAGCCCGGTTGCCAAATTCGAAACATCCAGCGATTGCGCCCACAGGAAAGCTGCCAGCAAGGAAAGCTGTAGCTGGTTTTCATTGTCTCTTGGAACTACATTCGCTGCTAGACAGACATTCGCTTTCTGCAAAAGCTTTCGTTGGTACAGGGGCAACACTGTGTATTTCTCTCTCGCAGAGCCCGGATGCCAAATTCGAAACGTCCAGCGATTGCGCCCACAGGAAAGATGCCAGCAAGGAAAGCTGTAGCTGGTTTTCACTGCCCCTTGGAACTGCATTCGCTGATAGACAGACATTCCCTTTCTACAAAAGCTTTCGTTTGTAAAGGGGCAACACTGTGTATTTCTCTCTCGCAGAGCCCGGTTGCCAAATTCGAAACGTCCAGCGATTGCGCCCACAGGAAAGCTGCCAGCACAGAAATCTGTCGCTGGTTTTCACTGCCCCTTGGAACTACATTCGCTGATAGACAGACATTCGCTTTCTGCAAAAGCTTTCGTTGGTACAGGGGCAACACTGTGTATTTCTCTCTCGCAGAGCCCGGTTGCCAAATTCGAAACGTCCAGCGATTGCGCCCACAGGAAAGCTGCCAGCAAGGAAAGCTGTAGCTGGTTTTCACTGTCTCTTGGAACTGCATTCGCTGATAGACAGACATTCGCTTTCTGCAAAACCTTGCCTTCCTAAAGGGGCAACACTGTGTATTTCTCTCTCGCAGAGCCCGGTTGCCAAATTCGAAACGTCCAGCGATTGCGCCCACAGGAAAGCTGCCAGCACGGAAAGCTGTAGCTGGTTTTCACAGCCCCTTGGAACTGCATTCGCTGATAGACAGACATTCGCTTTCTGCAAAAGCTTTCATTGGTAAAGGGGCAACACTGTGTATATCTCTCTCGCAGAGCCCGGCTGCCAAATTCGAAACGTCCAGCGATTGCGCCCACAGGAAAGCTGCCAGCAAGGAAAGCTGTAGCTGGTTTTCACAGTCTCTTGGAACTACATTCGCTGCTAGACAGACATTCGCTTTCTGCAAAAGCTTTCGTTGGTACAGGGGCAACACTGTGTATTTCTCTCTCGCAGAGCCCGGATGCCAAATTCGAAACGTCCAGCGATTGCGCCCACAGGAAAGCTGCCAGCAAGGAAAGCTGTAGCTGGTTTTCACTGCCCCTTGGAACTGCATTCGCTGATAGACAGACATTCGCTTTCTACAAAAGCTTTCGTTGGTACAGGGGCAACACTGTGTATTTCTCTCTCGCAGAGCCCGGTTGCCAAATTTGAAACGTCCAGCGATTGCGCCCACAGGAAAGCTGCCAGCAAGGAAATCTGTAGCTGGTTTTCACTGCCCCTTGGAACTGCATTCGCTGATAGACAGACATTCGCTTTCTGCAAAAGCTTTCGTAGGTAAAGGGGCAACACTGTGTATTTCTCTCTCGCAGAGCCCGGTTGCCAAATTCGAAACGTCCAGCGATTGCGCCCACAGGAAAGCTGCCAGCAAGGAAAGCTGTAGCTGGTTTTCACTGTCTCTTGGAACTGCATTCGCTGATAGACAGACATTCGCTTTCTGCAAAACCTTGCCTTCCTAAAGGGGCAACACTGTGTATTTATCTCTCGCAGAGCCCGGTTGCCAAATTCGAAACGTCCAGCGATTGCGCCCACAGGAAAGCTTCCAGCACAGAAAGCTGTAGCTGGTTTTCACTGCCCCTTGGAACTGCATTCGCTGATAGACAGACATTCCCTTTCTACAAAAGCTTTTGTTTGTAAAGGGGCAACACTGTGTATTTCTCTCTCGCAGAGCCCGGTTGCCAAATTCGAAACGTCCAGCGATTGCGCCCACAGGAAAGCTGCCAGCAAGGAAAGCTGTAGCTGGTTTTCACTGTCTCTTGGAACTACATTCGCTGATAGACAGACATTCGCTTTCTACAAAAGCTTTCGTAGGTAAAGGGGCAACACTGTGTATTTCTCTCTCGCAGAGCCTGGTTGCCAAATTCGAAACGTCCAGCGATTGCGCCCACAGGAAAGCTGCCAGCACGGAAAGCTGTAGCTGGTTTTCACTGCCCCTTGGAACTGCATTCGCTGATAGACAGACATTCGCTTTCTGCAAAAGCTTTCATTGGTAAAGGGGCAACACTGTGTATATCTCTCTCGCAGAGCCTGGTTGCCAAATTCGAAACGTCCAGCGATTGCGCCCACAGGAAAGCTGCTAGCAAGGAAAGCTGTAGCTGGTTTTCACAGTCTCTTGGAACTACATTCGCTGCTAGACAGACATTCGCTTTCTGCAAAACCTTGCCTTATTGAAGGGGCAACACTGTGTATTTCTCTCTCGCAGAGCCCGGTTGCCAAATTCGAAACGTCCAGCGATTGCGCCCACAGGAAAGCTGCCAGCAAGGAAAGCTGTAGCTGGTTTTCATTGTCTCTTGGAACTACATTCGCTGAAAGACAGACATTCGCTTTCTGCAAAACCTTGCCTTAGTAAAGGGGCAACACTGTGTATTTCTCTCTCGTAGAGTCCGGCTGCCAAATTCGAAACGTCCAGCGATTGCGCCCACAGGAAAGCTGCCAGCACGGAAAGCTGTAGCTGGTTTTCACTGCCCCTTGGAACTACATTCGCTGATAGACAGACATTCGCTTTCTGCAAAAGCTTTCGTTGGTACAGGGGCAACAATGTGTATTTCTCTCTCGCAGAGCCCGGTTGCCAAATTCGAAACGTCCAGCGATTGCGCCCACAGGAAAGCTGCCAGCACGGAAAGCTGTAGCTGGTTTTCACTGCCCCTTGGAACTGCATTCGCTGATAGACAGACATTTGCTTTCTGCAAAAGCTTTCGTAGGTAAAGGGGCAACACTGTGTATTTCTCTCTCGCAGAGCCCGGTTGCCAAATTCGAAACGTCCAGCGATTGCGCCCACAGGAAAGCTGCCAGCACAGAAATCTGTCGCTGGTTTTCACTGCCCCTTGGAACTGCATTCGCTGCTAGACAGACATTCGCTTTCTGCAAAACCTTGCCTTCCTAAAGGGGCAACACTGTGTATTTATCTCTCACATAGCCCTGTTGCCAAATTCGAAACGTCCAGCGATTGCGCCCACAGGAAAGCTGCCAGCACAGAAATCTGTCGCTGGTTTTCACTGCCCCTTGGAACTACATTCGCTGCTAGATAGACATTCACTTTCTACAACAGCTTTCGTTCGTAAAGGGGCAACACTGTGTATTTCTCTCTCGCAGAGCCCGGTTGCCAAATTCGAAACGTCCAGCGATTGCGCCCACAGGAAAGCTTCCAGCACAGAAAACTGTAGCTGGTTTTCACTGTCTCTTGGAACTGCATTCGCTGATAGACAGACATTCGCTTTCTGCAAAAGCTTTCGTTGGTAAACGGGCAACACTGTGTATTTCTCTCTCGCAGAGCCCGGCTGCCAAATTCGAAACGTCCAGCGATTGCGCCCACAGGAAAGCTGCCAGCAAAGAAAAGCTGTAGCTGGTTTTCACTGCCCCTTGGAACTGCATTCGCTGCTAGACAGACATTCGCTTTCTGCAAAAGCTTTCGTAGGTAAAGGGGCAACACTGTGTATTTCTCTCTCGCAGAGCCCGGTTGCCAAATTCGAAACGTCCAGCGATTGCGCCCACAGGAAAGCTGCCAGCACGGAAAGCTGTAGCTGGTTTTCACTGTTTCTTGGAACTACATTCGTTGATAGACAGACATACGCTTTCTACAAAAGCTTTCATTGGTAAAGGGGCAACACTGTGTATATCTCTCTCGCAGAGCCCGGCTGCCAAATTCGAAACGTCCAGCGATTGCGCCCAAAGGAAAGCTGCCAGCACGGAAATCTCTAGCTGGTTTTCACTGTCTCTTGGAACTACATTCGCTGATAGACAGACATTCGCTTTCTGCAAAACCTTGCCTTATTGAAGGGGCAACACTGTGTATTTCTCTCTCGCAGAGCCCGGTTGCCAAATTCGAAACGTCCAGCTATTGCGCCCACAGGAAAGCTGCCAGCACGGAAAGCTGTAGCTGGTTTTCACTGCCCCTTGGAACTGCATTCGCTGCTAGACAGACATTCGCTTTCTGCAAAAGGTTTCGTAGGTAAAGGGGCAACAGTGTGTATTTCTCTCTCGCAGAGCCCGGTTGCCAAATTCGAAACGTCCAGCGATTGCGCCCACAGGAAAGCTGCCAGCACGGAAAGCTGTAGCTGGTTTTCACTGCCCCTTGGAACTACATTCGCTGATAGACAGACATACGCTTTCTACAAAAGCTTTCATTGGTAAAGGGGCAACACTGTGTATTTCTCTCTCGCAGAGCCCGGCTGCCAAATTCGAAACGTCCAGCGATTGCGCCCAGAGGAAAGCTGCCAGCACGGAAATCTCTAGCTGGTTTTCACTGTCTCTTGGAACTACATTCGCTGATAGACAGACATTCGCTTTCTGCAAAACCTTGCCTTCGTAAAGGGGCAACACAGTGTATTTCTCTCTCGCAGAGCCCGGTTGCCAAATTCGAAACGTCCAGCGATTGCGCCCACAGGAAAGCTGCCAGCACGGAAAGCTGTAGCTGGTTTTCACTGTTTCTTGGAACTGCATTCGCTGATAGACAGACATTCGCTTTCTACAGAAGCTTTCATTGGTAAAGGGGCAACACTGTGTATATCTCTCTCGCAGAGCCCGGCTGCCAAATTCGAAACGTCCAGCGATTGCGCCCACAGGAAAGCTGCCAGCACGGAAAGCTGTAGCTGGTTTTCACAGTCTCTTGGAACTACATTCGCTGCTAGACAGACATTCGCTTTCTGCAAAACCTTGCCTTATTGAAGGGGCAACACTGTGTATTTCTCTCTCGCAGAGCCCGGTTGCCAAATTCGAAACATCCAGCGATTGCGCCCACAGGAAAGCTGCCAGCAAGGAAAGCTGTAGCTGGTTTTCATTGTCTCTTGGAACTACATTCGCTGCTAGACAGACATTCGCTTTCTGCAAAAGCTTTCGTTGGTACAGGGGCAACACTGTGTATTTCTCTCTCGCAGAGCCCGGATGCCAAATTCGAAACGTCCAGCGATTGCGCCCACAGGAAAGATGCCAGCAAGGAAAGCTGTAGCTGGTTTTCACTGCCCCTTGGAACTGCATTCGCTGATAGACAGACATTCCCTTTCTACAAAAGCTTTCGTTTGTAAAGGGGCAACACTGTGTATTTCTCTCTCGCAGAGCCCGGTTGCCAAATTCGAAACGTCCAGCGATTGCGCCCACAGGAAAGCTGCCAGCACAGAAATCTGTCGCTGGTTTTCACTGCCCCTTGGAACTACATTCGCTGATAGACAGACATTCGCTTTCTGCAAAAGCTTTCGTTGGTAAAGAGGCAACACTGTGTATTTCTCTCTCGCAGAGCCCGGTTGCCAAATTCGAAACGTCCAGCGATTGCGCCCACAGGAAAGCTGCCAGCAAGGAAAGCTGTAGCTGGTTTTCATTGTCTCTTGGAACTGCATTCGCTGATAGACAGACATTCGCTTTCTGCAAAACCTTGCCTTCCTAAAGGGGCAACACTGTGTATTTATCTCTCGCAGAGCCCGGTTGCCAAATTCGAAACGTCCAGTGATTGCGCCCACAGGAAAGCTGCCAGCACGGAAAGCTGTAGCTGGTTTTCACTGCCCCTTGGAACTGCATTCGCTGATAGACAGACATTCGCTTTCTGCAAAAGCTTTCATTGGTAAAGGGGCAACACTGTGTATATCTCTCTCGCAGAGCCCGGCTGCCAAATTCGAAACGTCCAGCGATTGCGCCCACAGGAAAGCTGCCAGCAAGGAAAGCTGTAGCTGGTTTTCACAGTCTCTTGGAACTACATTCGCTGCTAGACAGACATTCACTTTCTGCAAAACCTTGCCTTATTGAAGGGGCAACACTGTGTATTTCTCTCTCGCAGAGCCCGGTTGCCAAATTCGAAACGTCCAGCGATTGCGCCCACAGGAAAGCTGCCAGCAAGGAAAGCTGTAGCTGGTTTTCATTGTCTCTTGGAACTACATTCGCTGAAAGACAGACATTCGCTTTCTGCAAAACCTTGCCTTAGTAAAGGGGCAACACTGTGTATTTCTCTCTCGCAGAGCCCGGCTGCCAAATTCGAAACGTCCAGCGATTGCGCCCACAGGAAAGCTGCCAGCACGGAAAGCTGTAGCTGGTTTTCACTGCCCCTTGGAACTACATTCGCTGATAGACAGACATTCGCTTTCTGCAAAAGCTTTCGTTGGTACAGGGGCAACACTGTGTATTTCTCTCTCGCAGAGCCCGGTTGCCAAATTCGAAACGTCCAGCGATTGCGCCCACAGGAAAGCTGCCAGCAAGGAAAGCTGTAGCTGGTTTTCACTGTCTCTTGGAACTACATTCGCTGATAGACAGACATTCGCTTTCTACAAAAGCTTGCCTTAGTAAAGGGGCAACACTGTGTATTTCTCTCTCGCAGAGCCTGGTTGCCAAATTCGAAACGTCCAGCGATTGCGCCCACAGGAAAGCTGCCAGCACGGAAAGCTGTAGCTGGTTTTCACTGTTTCTTGGAACTGCATTCGCTGATAGACAGACATTCGCTTTCTACAGAAGCTTTCATTGGTAAAGGGGCAACACTGTGTATATCTCTCTCGCAGAGCCCGGCTGCCAAATTCGAAACGTCCAGCGATTGCGCCCACAGGAAAGCTGCCAGCAAGGAAAGCTGTAGCTGGTTTTCACAGTCTCTTGGAACTACATTCGCTGATAGACAGACATTCGCTTTCTGCAAAACCTTGCCTTATTGAAGGGGCAACACTGTGTATTTCTCTCTCGCAGAGCCCGGTTGCCAAATTCGAAACGTCCAGCGATTGCGCCCACAGGAAAGCTGCCAGCAAGGAAAGCTGTAGCTGGTTTTCATTGTCTCTTGGAACTACATTCGCTGCTAGACAGACATTCGCTTTCTGCAAAAGCTTTCGTTGGTACAGGGGCAACACTGTGTATTTCTCTCTCGCAGAGCCCGGATGCCAAATTCGAAACGTCCAGCGATTGCGCCCACAGGAAAGATGCCAGCAAGGAAAGCTGTAGCTGGTTTTCACTGCCCCTTGGAACTGCATTCACTGATAGACAGACATTCCCTTTCTACAAAAGCTTTCGTTTGTAAAGGGGCAACACTGTGTATTTCTCTCTCGCAGAGCCCGGTTGCCAAATTCGAAACGTCCAGCGATTGCGCCCACAGGAAAGCTGCCAGCACAGAAATCTGTCGCTGGTTTTCACTGCCCCTTGGAACTACATTCGCTGATAGACAGACATTCGCTTTCTGCAAAAGCTTTCGTTGGTACAGGGGCAACACTGTGTATTTCTCTCTCGCAGAGCCCGGTTGCCAAATTCGAAACGTCCAGCGATTGCGCCCACAGGAAAGCTGCCAGCACAGAAAGCTGTAGCTGGTTTTCACTGTCTCTTGGAACTGCATTCGCTGCTAGACCGACATTCGCTTTCTGCAAAACCTTGCCTTCGTAAAGGGGCAACACAGTGTATTTCTCTCTCGCAGAGCCCGGTTGCCAAATTCGAAACGTCCAGCGATTGCGCCCACAGGAAAGCTGCCAGCACGGAAAGCTGTAGCTGGTTTTCACTGTTTCTTGGAACTGCATTCGCTGATAGACAGACATTCGCTTTCTGCAAAAGCTTTCATTGGTAAAGGGGCAACACTGTGTATATCTCTCTCGCAGAGCCCGGCTGCCAAATTCGAAACGTCCAGCGATTGCGCCCACAGGAAAGCTGCCAGCAAGGAAAGCTGTAGCTGGTTTTCATTGTCTCTTGGAACTACATTCGCTGAAAGACAGACATTCGCTTTCTGCAAAACCTTGCCTTAGTAAAGGGGCAACACTGTGTATTTCTCTCTCCTAGAGTCCGGCTGCCAAATTCGAAACGTCCAGCGATTGCGCCCACAGGAAAGCTGCCAGCACGGAAAGCTGTAGCTGGTTTTCACTGCCCCTTGGAACTACATTCGCTGATAGACAGACATTCGCTTTCTGCAAAAGCTTTCGTTGGTACAGGGGCAACAATGTGTATTTCTCTCTCGCAGAGCCCGGTTGCCAAATTCGAAACGTCCAGCGATTGCGCCCACAGGAAAGCTGCCAGCACGGAAAGCTGTAGCTGGTTTTCACTGCCCCTTGGAACTGCATTCGCTGCTAGACAGACATTCGCTTTCTGCAAAACCTTGCCTTCCTAAAGGGGCAACACTGTGTATTTATCTCTCACATAGCCCGGTTGCCAAATTCGAAACGTCCAGCGATTGCGCCCACAGGAAAGCTGCCAGCACAGAAATCTGTCGCTGGTTTTCACTGCCCCTTGGAACTACATTCGCTGCTAGATAGACATTCGCTTTCTGCAAAAGCTTTCGTAGGTAAAGGGGCAACACTGTGTATTTCTCTCTCGCAGAGCCCGGTTGCCAAATTCGAAACGTCCAGCGATTGCGCCCACAGGAAAGCTTCCAGCAAAGAAAAGCTGTAGCTGGTTTTCACTGTCTCTTGGAACTGCATTCGCTGCTAGACAGACATTCGCTTTCTGCAAAAGCTTTCGTTGGTAAACGGGCAACACTGTGTATTTCTCTCTCGCAGAGCCCGGCTGCCAAATTCGAAACGTCCAGCGATTGCGCCCACAGGAAAGCTGCCAGCAAAGAAAAGCTGTAGCTGGTTTTCACTGCCCCTTGGAACTGCATTCGCTGCTAGACAGACATTCGCTTTCTGCAAAAGCTTTCATTGGTAAAGGGGCAACACTGTGTATTTCTCTCTCGCAGAGCCCGGTTGCCAAATTCGAAACGTCCAGCGATTGCGCCCACAGGAAAGCTGCCAGCACGGAAAGCTGTAGCTGGTTTTCACTGTTTCTTGGAACTACATTCGCTGATAGACAGACATACGCTTTCTACAAAAGCTTTCATTGGTAAAGGGGCAACACTGTGTATATCTCTCTCGCAGAGCCCGGCTGCCAAATTCGAAACGTCCAGCGATTGCGCCCAAAGGAAAGCTGCCAGCACGGAAATCTCTAGCTGGTTTTCACTGTCTCTTGGAACTACATTCGCTGATAGACAGACATTCGCTTTCTGCAAAACCTTGCCTTATTGAAGGGGCAACACTGTGTATTTCTCTCTCGCAGAGCCCGGTTGCCAAATTCGAAACGTCCAGCTATTGCGCCCACAGGAAAGCTGCCAGCACGGAAAGCTGTAGCTGGTTTTCACTGCCCCTTGGAACTGCATTCGCTGCTAGACAGACATTCGCTTTCTGCAAAAGCTTTCGTAGGTAAAGGGGCAACACTGTGTATTTCTCTCTCGCAGAGCCCGGTTGCCAAATTCGAAACGTCCAGCGATTGCGCCCACAGGAAAGCTGCCAGCACGGAAAGCTGTAGCTGGTTTTCACTGTTTCTTGGAACTACATTCGCTGATAGACAGACATACGCTTTCTACAAAAGCTTTCGTTGGTAAAGGGGCAACACTGTGTATTTCTCTCTCGCAGAGCCCGGCTGCCAAATTCGAAACGTCCAGCGATTGCGCCCAGAGGAAAGCTGCCAGCACGGAAATCTCTAGCTGGTTTTCACTGTCTCTTGGAACTACATTCGCTGATAGACAGACATTCGCTTTCTGCAAAACCTTGCCTTCGTAAAGGGGCAACACAGTGTATTTCTCTCTCGCAGAGCCCGGTTGCCAAATTCGAAACGTCCAGCGATTGCGCCCACAGGAAAGCTGCCAGCACGGAAAGCTGTAGCTGGTTTTCACTGTTTCTTGGAACTGCATTCGCTGATAGACAGACATTCGCTTTCTACAGAAGCTTTCATTGGTAAAGGGGCAACACTGTGTATATCTCTCTCGCAGAGCCCGGCTGCCAAATTCGAAACGTCCAGCGATTGCGCCCACAGGAAAGCTGCCAGCACGGAAAGCTGTAGCTGGTTTTCACAGTCTCTTGGAACTACATTCGCTGCTAGACAGACATTCGCTTTCTGCAAAACCTTGCCTTATTGAAGGGGCAACACTGTGTATTTCTCTCTCGCAGAGCCCGGTTGCCAAATTCGAAACGTCCAGCGATTGCGCCCACAGGAAAGCTGCCAGCAAGGAAAGCTGTAGCTGGTTTTCACTGCCCCTTGGAACTGCATTCGCTGATAGACAGACATTCCCTTTCTACAAAAGCTTTCGTTTGTAAAGGGGCAACACTGTGTATTTCTCTCTCGCAGAGCCCGGTTGCCAAATTCGAAACGTCCAGCGATTGCGCCCACAGGAAAGCTGCCAGCACAGAAATCTGTCGCTGGTTTTCACTGCCCCTTGGAACTACATTCGCTGATAGACAGACATTCGCTTTCTGCAAAAGCTTTCGTTGGTACAGGGGCAACACTGTGTATTTCTCTCTCGCAGAGCCCGGTTGCCAAATTCGAAACGTCCAGCGATTGCGCCCACAGGAAAGCTGCCAGCAAGGAAATCTGTAGCTGGTTTTCACTGCCCCTTGGAACTGCATTCGCTGATAGACAGACATTCGCTTTCTGCAAAAGCTTTCGTAGGTAAAGGGGCAACACTGTGTATTTCTCTCTCGCAGAGCCCGGTTGCCAAATTCGAAACGTCCAGCGATTGCGCCCACAGGAAAGCTGCCAGCAAGGAAAGCTGTAGCTGGTTTTCACTGTCTCTTGGAACTGCATTCGCTGATAGACAGACATTCGCTTTCTGCAAAACCTTGCCTTCCTAAAGGGGCAACACTGTGTATTTATCTCTCGCAGAGCCCGGTTGCCAAATTCGAAACGTCCAGCGATTGCGCCCACAGGAAAGCTTCCAGCACAGAAAGCTGTAGCTGGTTTTCACTGCCCCTTGGAACTGCATTCGCTGATAGACAGACATTCCCTTTCTACAAAAGCTTTTGTTTGTAAAGGGGCAACACTGTGTATTTCTCTCTCGCAGAGCCTGGTTGCCAAATTCGAAACGTCCAGCGATTGCGCCCACAGGAAAGCTGCCAGCACGGAAAGCTGTAGCTGGTTTTCACTGCCCCTTGGAACTGCATTCGCTGCTAGACCGACATTCGCTTTCTGCAAAACCTTGCCTTCGTAAAGGGGCAACACAGTGTATTTCTCTCTCGCAGAGCCCGGTTGCCAAATTCGAAACGTCCAGCGATTGCGCCCACAGGAAAGCTGCCAGCACGGAAAGCTGTAGCTGGTTTTCACTGTTTCTTGGAACTACATTCGCTGATAGACAGACATACGCTTTCTACAAAAGCTTTCATTGGTAAAGGGGCAACACTGTGTATATCTCTCTCGCAGAGCCCGGCTGCCAAATTCGAAACGTCCAGCGATTGCGCCCAAAGGAAAGCTGCCAGCACGGAAATCTCTAGCTGGTTTTCACTGTCTCTTGGAACTACATTCGCTGATAGACAGATATTCGCTTTCTGCACAACCTTGCCTTATTGAAGGGGCAACACTGTGTATTTCTCTCTCGCAGAGCCCGGTTGCCAAATTCGAAACGTCCAGCGATTGCGCCCACAGGAAAGCTGCCAGCACGGAAAGCTGTAGCTGGTTTTCACTGCCCCTTGGAACTGCATTCGCTGCTAGACAGACATTCGCTTTCTGCAAAAGCTTTCGTAGGTAAAGGGGCAACACTGTGTATTTCTCTCTCGCAGAGCCCGGTTGCCAAATTCGAAACGTCCAGCGATTGCGCCCACAGGAAAGCTGCCAGCACGGAAAGCTGTAGCTGGTTTTCACAGTCTCTTGGAACTACATTCGCTGCTAGACAGACATTCGCTTTCTGCAAAACCTTGCCTTATTGAAGGGGCAACACTGTGTATTTCTCTCTCGCAGAGCCCGGTTGCCAAATTCGAAACATCCAGCGATTGCGCCCACAGGAAAGCTGCCAGCAAGGAAAGCTGTAGCTGGTTTTCATTGTCTCTTGGAACTACATTCGCTGCTAGACAGACATTCGCTTTCTGCAAAAGCTTTCGTTGGTACAGGGGCAACACTGTGTATTTCTCTCTCGCAGAGCCCGGATGCCAAATTCGAAACGTCCAGCGATTGCGCCCACAGGAAAGATGCCAGCAAGGAAAGCTGTAGCTGGTTTTCACTGCCCCTTGGAACTGCATTCGCTGATAGACAGACATTCCCTTTCTACAAAAGCTTTCGTTTGTAAAGGGGCAACACTGTGTATTTCTCTCTCGCAGAGCCCGGTTGCCAAATTCGAAACGTCCAGCGATTGCGCCCACAGGAAAGCTGCCAGCACAGAAATCTGTCGCTGGTTTTCACTGCCCCTTGGAACTACATTCGCTGGTAGACAGACATTCGCTTTCTGCAAAAGCTTTCGTTGGTACAGGGGCAACACTGTGTATTTCTCTCTCGCAGAGCCCGGTTGCCAAATTCGAAACGTCCAGCGATTGCGCCCACAGGAAAGCTGCCAGCAAGGAAATCTGTAGCTGGTTTTCACTGCCCCTTGGAACTGCATTCGCTGATAGACAGACATTCGCTTTCTGCAAAAGCTTTCGTAGGTAAAGGGGCAACACTGTGTATTTCTCTCTCGCAGAGCCCGGTTGCCAAATTCGAAACGTCCAGCGATTGCGCCCACAGGAAAGCTGCCAGCAAGGAAAGCTGTAGCTGGTTTTCACTGTCTCTTGGAACTGCATTCGCTGATAGACAGACATTCGCTTTCTGCAAAACCTTGCCTTCCTAAAGGGGCAACACTGTGTATTTATCTCTCGCAGAGCCCGGTTGCCAAATTCGAAACGTCCAGCGATTGCGCCCACAGGAAAGCTTCCAGCACAGAAAGCTGTAGCTGGTTTTCACTGCCCCTTGGAACTGCATTCGCTGATAGACAGACATTCCCTTTCTACAAAAGCTTTCATTGGTAAAGGGGCAACACTGTGTATTTCTCTCTCGCAGAGCCCGGTTGCCAAATTCGAAACGTCCAGCGATTGCGCCCACAGGAAAGCTGCCAGGAAGGAAAGCTGTAGCTGGTTTTCACTGTCTCTTGGAACTACATTCGCTGATAGACAGACATTCGCTTCCTACAAAAGCTTGCCTTAGTAAAGGGGCAACACTGTGTATTTCTCTCTCGCAGAGCCTGGTTGCCAAATTCGAAACGTCCAGCGATTGCGCCCACAGGAAAGCTGCCAGCACGGAAAGCTGTAGCTGGTTTTCACTGCCCCTTGGAACTGCATTCGCTGCTAGACCGACATTCGCTTTCTGCAAAACCTTGCCTTCGTAAAGGGGCAACACAGTGTATTTCTCTCTCGCAGAGCCCGGTTGCCAAATTCGAAACGTCCAGCGATTGCGCCCACAGGAAAGCTGCCAGCACGGAAAGCTGTAGCTGGTTTTCACTGCCCCTTGGAACTGCATTCGCTGATAGACAGACATTCGCTTTCTGCAAAAGCTTTCATTGGTAAAGGGGCAACACTGTGTATATCTCTCTCGCAGAGCCCGGCTGCCAAATTCGAAACGTCCAGCGATTGCGCCCACAGGAAAGCTGCCAGCAAGGAAAGCTGTAGCTGGTTTTCACAGTCTCTTGGAACTACATTCGCTGCTAGACAGACATTCGCTTTCTGCAAAACCTTGCCTTATTGAAGGGGCAACACTGTGTATTTCTCTCTCGCAGAGCCCGGTTGCCAAATTCGAAACGTCCAGCGATTGCGCCCACAGGAAAGCTGCCAGCAAGGAAAGCTGTAGCTGGTTTTCATTGTCTCTTGGAACTACATTCGCTGAAAGACAGACATTCGCTTTCTGCAAAACCTTGCCTTAGTAAAGGGGCAACACTGTGTATTTCTCTCTCGTAGAGTCCGGCTGCCAAATTCGAAACGTCCAGCGATTGCGCCCACAGGAAAGCTGCCAGCATGGAAAGCTGTAGCTGGTTTTCACTGCCCCTTGGAACTACATTCGCTGATAGACAGACATTCGCTTTCTGCAAAAGCTTTCGTAGGTAAAGGGGCAACACTGTGTATTTCTCTCTCGCAGAGCCCGGTTGCCAAATTCGAAACGTCCAGCGATTGCGCCCACAGGAAAGCTGCCAGCACGGAAAGCTGTAGCTGGTTTTCACTGCCCCTTGGAACTGCATTCGATGATAGACAGACATTTGCTTTCTGCAAAAGCTTTCGTAGGTAAAGGGGCAACACTGTGTATTTCTCTCTCGCAGAGCCCGGTTGCCAAATTCGAAAGGTCCAGCGATTGCGCCCACAGGAAAGCTGCCAGCAAGGAAAGTTGTAGCTGGTTTTCACTGCCCCTTGGAACTACATTCGCTGATAATCAGACATTCGCTTTCTGAAAACCTTGCCTTCGTTGGTACAGGGGCAACACTGTGTATTTATCTCTCGCAGAGCCCGGTTGCCAAATTCGAAACGTCCAGCGATTGCGCCCACAGGAAAGCTGACAGCACAGAAAGCTGTAGCTGGTTTTCACTGCCCCTTGGAACTGCATTCGCTGATAGACAGACATTCCCTTTCTACAATAGCTTTCGTTGGTAAAGAGGCAACACTCTGTATTTCTCTCTCGCAGAGCCCGGCTGCCAAATTCGAAACGTCCAGCGATTGCGCCCAGAGGAAAGCTGCCAGCACGGAAATCTCTAGCTGGTTTTCACTGTCTCTTGGAACTACATTCGCTGATAGACAGACATTCGCTTTCTACAAAAGCTTTCATTGGTAAAGGGGCAACACTGTGTATATCTCTCTCGCAGAGCCCGGCTGCCAAATTCGAAACGTCCAGCGATTGCGCCCACAGGAAAGCTGCCAACACGGAAAGCTGTAGCTGGTTTTCACAGTCTCTTGGAACTACATTCGCTGCTAGACAGACATTCGCTTTCTGCAAAACCTTGTCTTATTGAAGGGGCAACACTGTGTATTTCTCTCTCGCAGAGCCCGGTTGCCAAATTCGAAACGTCCAGCGATTGCGTCCACAGGAAAGCTGCCAGCAAGGAAAGCTGTAGCTGGTTTTCATTGTCTCTTGGAACTACATTCGCTGATAGACAGACATTCGCTTTCTGCAAAACCTTGCCTTAGTAAAGGGGCAACACTGTGTATTTCTCTCTCGTAGAGCCCGGTTGCCAAATTCGAAACGTCCAGCGATTGCGCCCACAGGAAAGCTGCCAGCAAGGTAAGCTGTAGCTCGTTTTCACTGCCCCTTGGAACTACATTCGCTGATAGACAGACATTCGCTTTCTGCAAAACCTTTCGTTGGTACAGGGGCAACACTGTGTATTTCTCTCTCGCAGAGCCCGGTTGCCAAATTCGAAACGTCCAGCGATTGCGCCCACAGGAAAGCTGCCAGCACAGAAAGCTGTAGCTGGTTTTCACTGTCTCTTGGAACTACATTCGCTGATAGACAGACATTCGCTTTCTACAAAAGCTTGTCTTAGTAAAGGGGCAACACTGTGTATTTCTCTCTCGCAGAGCCTGGTTGCCAAATTCGAAACGTCCAGCGATTGCGCCCACAGGAAAGCTGCCAGCAAGGAAAGCTGTAGCTGGTTTTCACTGTCTCTTGGAACTGCATTCGCTGCTAGACAGACATTCGCTTTCTGCAAAACCTTGCCTTCCTAAAGGGGCAACACTGTGTATTTATCTCTCGCAGAGCCCGGTTGCCAAATTCGAAACGTCCAGCGATTGCGCCCACAGGAAAGCTTCCAGCACAGAAAGCTGTAGCTGGTTTTCACTGCCCCTTGGAACTACATTCGCTGATAGACAGACATTCCCTTTCTACAAAAGCTTTCGTTTGTATAAGGGGCAACACTGTGTATTTCTCTCTCGCAGAGCCCGGTTGCCAAATTCGAAACGTCCAGCGATTGCGCCCACAGGAAAGCTGCCAGCAAGGAAAGCTGTAGCTGGATTTCACTGCCCCTTGGAACTGCATTCGCTGATAGACAGACATTCGCTTTCTGCAAAAGCTTTCGTTGGTACAGGGGCAACACTGTGTATTTCTCTCTCGCAGAGCCCGGTTGCCAAATTCGAAACGTCCAGCGATTGCGCCCACAGGAAAGCTGCCAGCACAGAAAGCTGTAGCTGGTTTTCACTGCCCCTTGGAACTGCATTCGCTGCTAGACAGACATTCGCTTTCTGCAAAAGCTTTCGTAGGTAAAGGGGCAACACTGTGTATTTCTCTCTCGCAGAGCCTGGTTGCCAAATTCGAAACGTCCAGCGATTGCGCCCACAGGAAAGCTGCCAGCACGGAGAGCTGTAGCTGGTTTTCACTGCCCCTTGGAACTACATTCGCTGATAGACAGACATTCGCTTTCTACAAAAGCTTTCATTGGTAAAGGGGCAACACTGTGTATATCTCTCTCGCAGAGCCCGGCTGCCAAATTCGAAACGTCCAGCGATTGCGCCCACAGGAAAGCTGCCAGCACGGAAAGCTGTAGCTGGTTTTCACTGTCTCTTGGAACTACATTCGCTGCTAGACAGACATTCGCTTTCTACAAAAGCTTGTCTTAGTAAAGGGGCAACACTGTGTATTTCTCTCTCGCAGAGCCTGGTTGCCAAATTCGAAACGTCCAGCGATTGCGCCCACAGGAAAGCTGCCAGCAAGGAAAGCTGTAGCTGGTTTTCACTGTCTCTTGGAACTGCATTCGCTGCTAGACAGACATTCGCTTTCTGCAAAACCTTGCCTTCCTAAAGGGGCAACACTGTGTATTTATATCTCGCAGAGCCCGGTTGCCAAATTCGAAACGTCCAGCGATTGCGCCCACAGGAAAGCTTCCAGCACAGAAAGCTGTAGCTGGTTTTCACTGCCCCTTGGAACTGCATTCGCTGATAGACAGACATTCCCTTTCTACAAAAGCTTTCGTTTGTAAAGGGGCAACACTGTGTATTTCTCTCTCGCAGAGCCCGGTTGCCAAATTCGAAACGTCCAGCGATTGCGCCCACAGGAAAGCTGCCAGCACAGAAATCTGTAGCTGGTTTTCACTGCCCCTTGGAACTACATTCGCTGATAGACAGACATTCGCTTTCTGCAAAAGCTTTCGTTGGTAAAGGGGCAACACTGTGTATTTCTCTCTCGCAGAGCCCGGTTGCCAAATACGAAACGTCCAGCGATTGCGCCCACAGGAAAGCTGCCAGCAAGGAAAGTTGTAGCTGGTTTTCACTGCCCCTTGGAACTGCATTCGCTGATAGACAGACATTCGCTTTCTGCAAAAGCTTTCGTAGGTAAAGGGGCAACACTGTGTATTTCTCTCTCGCAGAGCCCGGTTGCCAAATTCGAAAGGTCCAGCGATTGCGCCCACAGGAAAGCTGCCAGCAAGGAAAGTTGTAGCTGGTTTTCACTGCCCCTTGGAACTACATTCGCTGATAATCAGACATTCGCTTTCTGCAAAACCTTGCCTTGGTAAAGGGGCAATACTGTGTATTTCTCTCTCGTAGAGCCCGGTTGCCAAATTCGAAACGTCCAGCGATTGCGCCCACAGGAAAGCTGCCAGCAAGGAAAGCTGTAGCTGGTTTTCACTGTCTCTTGGAACTGCATTCGCTGATAGACAGACATTCGTTTTCTGAAAACCTTGCCTTCGTTGGTACAGGGGCAACACTGTGTATTTATCTCTCGCAGAGCCCTGTTGCCAAATTCGAAACGTCCAGCGATTGCGCCCACAGGAAAGCTGACAGCACAGAAAGCTGTAGCTGGTTTTCACTGCCCCTTGGAACTACATTCGCTGGTAGATAGACATTCACTTTCTACAACAGCTTGCCTTCGTAAAGGGGCAACACTGTGTATTTCTCTCTCGCAGAGCCCGGTTGCCAAATTCGAAACGTCCAGCGATTGCGCCCACAGGAAAGCTGCCAGCAAGGAAAGCTGTAGCTGGTTTTCACTGCCCCTTGGAATTGCATTCGCTGATAGACAGACATTCGCTTTCTGCAAAAGCTTTCGTAGGTAAAGGGGCAACACTGTGTATTTCTCTCTCGCAGAGCCCGGTTGCCAAATTCGAAACGTCCAGCGATTGCGCCCACAGGAAAGCTGCCAGCACGGAAAGCTGTAGCTGGTTTTCACTGTTTCTTGGAACTACATTCGCTGATAGACAGACATACGCTTTCTACAAAAGCTTTCATTGGTAAAGGGGCAACACTGTGTATATCTCTCTCGCAGAGCCCGGCTGCCAAATTCGAAACGTCCAGCGATTGCGCCCAAAGGAAAGCTGCCAGCACGGAAATCTCTAGCTGGTTTTCACTGTCTCTTGGAACTACATTCGCTGATAGACAGACATTCGCTTTCTGCAAAACCTTGCCTTATTGAAGGGGCAACACTGTGTATTTCTCTCTCGCAGAGCCCGGTTGCCAAATTCGAAACGTCCAGCTATTGCGCCCACAGGAAAGCTGCCAGCACGGAAAGCTGTAGCTGGTTTTCACTGCCCCTTGGAACTGCATTCGCTGCTAGACAGACATTCGCTTTCTGCAAAAGGTTTCGTAGGTAAAGGGGCAACAGTGTGTATTTCTCTCTCGCAGAGCCCGGTTGCCAAATTCGAAACGTCCAGCGATTGCGCCCACAGGAAAGCTGCCAGCACGGAAAGCTGTAGCTGGTTTTCACTGCCCCTTGGAACTACATTCGCTGATAGACAGACATACGCTTTCTACAAAAGCTTTCATTGGTAAAGGGGCAACACTGTGTATTTCTCTCTCGCAGAGCCCGGCTGCCAAATTCGAAACGTCCAGCGATTGCGCCCAGAGGAAAGCTGCCAGCACGGAAATCTCTAGCTGGTTTTCACTGTCTCTTGGAACTACATTCGCTGATAGACAGACATTCGCTTTCTGCAAAACCTTGCCTTCGTAAAGGGGCAACACAGTGTATTTCTCTCTCGCAGAGCCCGGTTCCCAAATTCGAAACGTCCAGCGATTGCGCCCACAGGAAAGCTGCCAGCACGGAAAGCTGTAGCTGGTTTTCACTGTTTCTTGGAACTGCATTCGCTGATAGACAGACATTCGCTTTCTACAGAAGCTTTCATTGGTAAAGGGGCAACACTGTGTATATCTCTCTCGCAGAGCCCGGCTGCCAAATTCGAAACGTCCAGCGATTGCGCCCACAGGAAAGCTGCCAGCACGGAAAGCTGTAGCTGGTTTTCACAGTCTCTTGGAACTACATTCGCTGCTAGACAGACATTCGCTTTCTGCAAAACCTTGCCTTATTGAAGGGGCAACACTGTGTATTTCTCTCTCGCAGAGCCCGGTTGCCAAATTCGAAACATCCAGCGATTGCGCCCACAGGAAAGCTGCCAGCAAGGAAAGCTGTAGCTGGTTTTCATTGTCTCTTGGAACTACATTCGCTGCTAGACAGACATTCGCTTTCTGCAAAAGCTTTCGTTGGTACAGGGGCAACACTGTGTATTTCTCTCTCGCAGAGCCCGGATGCCAAATTCGAAACGTCCAGCGATTGCGCCCACAGGAAAGATGCCAGCAAGGAAAGCTGTAGCTGGTTTTCACTGCCCCTTGGAACTGCATTCGCTGATAGACAGACATTCCCTTTCTACAAAAGCTTTCGTTTGTAAAGGGGCAACACTGTGTATTTCTCTCTCGCAGAGCCCGGTTGCCAAATTCGAAACGTCCAGCGATTGCGCCCACAGGAAAGCTGCCAGCACAGAAATCTGTCGCTGGTTTTCACTGCCCCTTGGAACTACATTCGCTGATAGACAGACATTCGCTTTCTGCAAAACCTTGCCTTCCTAAAGGGGCAACACTGTGTATTTATCTCTCGCAGAGCCCGGTTGCCAAATTCGAAACGTCCAGCGATTGCGCCCACAGGAAAGCTGCCAGCACGGAAAGCTGTAGCTGGTTTTCACTGCCCCTTGGAACTGCATTCGCTGATAGACAGACATTCGCTTTCTGCAAAAGCTTTCATTGGTAAAGGGGCAACACTGTGTATATCTCTCTCGCAGAGCCCGGCTGCCAAATTCGAAACGTCCAGCGATTGCGCCCACAGGAAAGCTGCCAGCAAGGAAAGCTGTAGCTGGTTTTCACAGTCTCTTGGAACTACATTCGCTGCTAGACAGACATTCACTTTCTGCAAAACCTTGCCTTATTGAAGGGGCAACACTGTGTATTTCTCTCTCGCAGAGCCCGGTTGCCAAATTCGAAACGTCCAGCGATTGCGCCCACAGGAAAGCTGCCAGCAAGGAAAGCTGTAGCTGGTTTTCATTGTCTCTTGGAACTACATTCGCTGAAAGACAGACATTCGCTTTCTGCAAAACCTTGCCTTAGTAAAGGGGCAACACTGTGTATTTCTCTCTCGCAGAGCCCGGCTGCCAAATTCGAAACGTCCAGCGATTGCGCCCACAGGAAAGCTGCCAGCACGGAAAGCTGTAGCTGGTTTTCACTGCCCCTTGGAACTACATTCGCTGATAGACAGACATTCGCTTTCTGCAAAAGCTTTCGTTGGTACAGGGGCAACACTGTGTATTTCTCTCTCGCAGAGCCCGGTTGCCAAATTCGAAACGTCCAGCGATTGCGCCCACAGGAAAGCTGCCAGCAAGGAAAGCTGTAGCTGGTTTTCACTGTCTCTTGGAACTACATTCGCTGATAGACAGACATTCGCTTTCTACAAAAGCTTGCCTTAGTAAAGGGGCAACACTGTGTATTTCTCTCTCGCAGAGCCTGGTTGCCAAATTCGAAACATCCAGCGATTGCGCCCACAGGAAAGCTGCCAGCACGGAAAGCTGTAGCTGGTTTTCACTGTTTCTTGGAACTGCATTCGCTGATAGACAGACATTCGCTTTCTACAGAAGCTTTCATTGGTAAAGGGGCAACACTGTGTATATCTCTCTCGCAGAGCCCGGCTGCCAAATTCGAAACGTCCAGCGATTGCGCCCACAGGAAAGCTGCCAGCAAGGAAAGCTGTAGCTGGTTTTCACAGTCTCTTGGAACTACATTCGCTGATAGACAGACATTCGCTTTCTGCAAAACCTTGCCTTATTGAAGGGGCAACACTGTGTATTTCTCTCTCGCAGAGCCCGGTTGCCAAATTCGAAACGTCCAGCGATTGCGCCCACAGGAAAGCTGCCAGCAAGGAAAGCTGTAGCTGGTGTTCATTGTCTCTTGGAACTACATTCGCTGCTAGACAGACATTCGCTTTCTGCAAAAGCTTTCGTTGGTACAGGGGCAACACTGTGTATTTCTCTCTCGCAGAGCCCGGATGCCAAATTCGAAACGTCCAGCGATTGCGCCCACAGGAAAGCTGCCAGCACAGAAATCTGTCGCTGGTTTTCACTGCCCCTTGGAACTACATTCGCTGATAGACAGACATTCGCTTTCTGCAAAAGCTTTCGTTGGTACAGGGGCAACACTGTGTATTTCTCTCTCGCAGAGCCCGGTTGCCAAATTCGAAACGTCCAGCGATTGCGCCCACAGGAAAGCTGCCAGCAAGGAAATCTGTAGCTGGTTTTCACTGCCCCTTGGAACTGCATTCGCTGATAGACAGACATTCGCTTTCTGCAAAAGCTTTCGTAGGTAAAGGGGCAACACTGTGTATTTCTCTCTCGCAGAGCCCGGTTGCCAAATTCGAAACGTCCAGCGATTGCGCCCACAGGAAAGCTGCCAGCAAGGAAAGCTGTAGCTGGTTTTCACTGTCTCTTGGAACTGCATTCGCTGATAGACAGACATTCGCTTTCTGCAAAACCTTGCCTTCCTAAAGGGGCAACACTGTGTATTTATCTCTCGCAGAGCCCGGTTGCCAAATTCGAAACGTCCAGCGATTGCGCCCACAGGAAAGCTTCCAGCACAGAAAGCTGTAGCTGGTTTTCACTGCCCCTTGGAACTGCATTCGCTGATAGACAGACATTCCCTTTCTACAAAAGCTTTTGTTTGTAAAGGGGCAACACTGTGTATTTCTCTCTCGCAGAGCCCGGTTGCCAAATTCGAAACGTCCAGCGATTGCGCCCACAGGAAAGCTGCCAGCAAGGAAAGCTGTAGCTGGTTTTCACTGTCTCTTGGAACTACATTCGCTGATAGACAGACATTCGCTTTCTACAAAAGCTTGCCTTAGTAAAGGGGCAACACTGTGTATTTCTCTCTCGCAGAGCCTGGTTGCCAAATTCGAAACGTCCAGCGATTGCGCCCACAGGAAAGCTGCCAGCACGGAAAGCTGTAGCTGGTTTTCACTGCCCCTTGGAACTGCATTCGCTGCTAGACCGACATTCGCTTTCTGCAAAACCTTGCCTTCGTAAAGGGGCAACACAGTGTATTTCTCTCTCGCAGAGCCCGGTTGCCAAATTCGAAACGTCCAGCGATTGCGCCCACAGGAAAGCTGCCAGCACGGAAAGCTGTAGCTGGTTTTCACTGTTTCTTGGAACTACATTCGCTGATAGACAGACATACGCTTTCTACAAAAGCTTTCATTGGTAAAGGGGCAACACTGTGTATATCTCTCTCGCAGAGCCCGGCTGCCAAATTCGAAACGTCCAGCGATTGCGCCCAAAGGAAAGCTGCCAGCACGGAAATCTCTAGCTGGTTTTCACTGTCTCTTGGAACTACATTCGCTGATAGACAGACATTCGCTTTCTGCAAAACCTTGCCTTATTGAAGGGGCAACACTGTGTATTTCTCTCTCGCAGAGCCCGGTTGCCAAATTCGAAACGTCCAGCGATTGCGCCCACAGGAAAGCTGCCAGCACGGAAAGCTGTAGCTGGTTTTCACTGCCCCTTGGAACTGCATTCGCTGCTAGACAGACATTCGCTTTCTGCAAAAGCTTTCGTAGGTAAAGGGGCAACACTGTGTATTTCTCTCTCGCAGAGCCCGGTTGCCAAATTCGAAACGTCCAGCGATTGCGCCCACAGGAAAGCTGCCAGCACGGAAAGCTGTAGCTGGTTTTCACAGTCTCTTGGAACTACATTCGCTGCTAGACAGACATTCGCTTTCTGCAAAACCTTGCCTTATTGAAGGGGCAACACTGTGTATTTCTCTCTCGCAGAGCCCGGTTGCCAAATTCGAAACATCCAGCGATTGCGCCCACAGGAAAGCTGCCAGCAAGGAAAGCTGTAAGTGGTTTTCATTGTCTCTTGGAACTACATTCGCTGCTAGACAGACATTCGCTTTCTGCAAAAGCTTTCGTTGGTACAGGGGCAACACTGTGTATTTCTCTCTCGCAGAGCCCGGATGCCAAATTCGAAACGTCCAGCGATTGCGCCCACAGGAAAGATGCCAGCAAGGAAAGCTGTAGCTGGTTTTCACTGCCCCTTGGAACTGCATTCGCTGATAGACAGACATTCCCTTTCTACAAAAGCTTTCGTTTGTAAAGGGGCAACACTGTGTATTTCTCTCTCGCAGAGCCCGGTTGCCAAATTCGAAACGTCCAGCGATTGCGCCCACAGGAAAGCTGCCAGCACAGAAATCTGTCGCTGGTTTTCACTGCCCCTTGGAACTACATTCGCTGGTAGACAGACATTCGCTTTCTGCAAAAGCTTTCGTTGGTACAGGGGCAACACTGTGTATTTCTCTCTCGCAGAGCCCGGTTGCCAAATTCGAAACGTCCAGCGATTGCGCCCACAGGAAAGCTGCCAGCAAGGAAATCTGTAGCTGGTTTTCACTGCCCCTTGGAACTGCATTCGCTGATAGACAGACATTCGCTTTCTGCAAAAGCTTTCGTAGGTAAAGGGGCAACACTGTGTATTTCTCTCTCGCAGAGCCCGGTTGCCAAATTCGAAACGTCCAGCGATTGCGCCCACAGGAAAGCTGCCAGCAAGGAAAGCTGTAGCTGGTTTTCACTGTCTCTTGGA
Source organism: Mycteria americana (assembly GCF_035582795.1). Taxonomy (NCBI): domain Eukaryota; kingdom Metazoa; phylum Chordata; class Aves; order Ciconiiformes; family Ciconiidae; genus Mycteria; species Mycteria americana. The sequence continues at coordinate 23,633,040 of NC_134369.1, read as the reverse complement.
ACTGCATTCGCTGATAGACAGACATTCGCTTTCTGCAAAACCTTGCCTTCCTAAAGGGGCAACACTGTGTATTTATCTCTCGCAGAGCCCGGTTGCCAAATTCGAAACGTCCAGCGATTGCGCCCACAGGAAAGCTTCCAGCACAGAAAGCTGTAGCTGGTTTTCACTGCCCCTTGGAACTGCATTCGCTGATAGACAGACATTCCCTTTCTACAAAAGCTTTCATTGGTAAAGGGGCAACACTGTGTATTTCTCTCTCGCAGAGCCCGGTTGCCAAATTCGAAACGTCCAGCGATTGCGCCCACAGGAAAGCTGCCAGCAAGGAAAGCTGTAGCTGGTTTTCACTGTCTCTTGGAACTACATTCGCTGATAGACAGACATTCGCTTCCTACAAAAGCTTGCCTTAGTAAAGGGGCAACACTGTGTATTTCTCTCTCGCAGAGCCTGGTTGCCAAATTCGAAACATCCAGCGATTGCGCCCACAGGAAAGCTGCCAGCACGGAAAGCTGTAGCTGGTTTTCACTGCCCCTTGGAACTGCATTCGCTGCTAGACCGACATTCGCTTTCTGCAAAACCTTGCCTTCGTAAAGGGGCAACACAGTGTATTTCTCTCTCGCAGAGCCCGGTTGCCAAATTCGAAACGTCCAGCGATTGCGCCCACAGGAAAGCTGCCAGCACGGAAAGCTGTAGCTGGTTTTCACTGCCCCTTGGAACTGCATTCGCTGATAGACAGACATTCGCTTTCTGCAAAAGCTTTCATTGGTAAAGGGGCAACACTGTGTATATCTCTCTCGCAGAGCCCGGCTGCCAAATTCGAAACGTCCAGCGATTGCGCCCACAGGAAAGCTGCCAGCAAGGAAAGCTGTAGCTGGTTTTCACAGTCTCTTGGAACTACATTCGCTGCTAGACAGACATTCGCTTTCTGCAAAACCTTGCCTTATTGAAGGGGCAACACTGTGTATTTCTCTCTCGCAGAGCCCGGTTGCCAAATTCGAAACGTCCAGCGATTGCGCCCACAGGAAAGCTGCCAGCAAGGAAAGCTGTAGCTGGTTTTCATTGTCTCTTGGAACTACATTCGCTGAAAGACAGACATTCGCTTTCTGCAAAACCTTGCCTTAGTAAAGGGGCAACACTGTGTATTTCTCTCTCGTAGAGTCCGGCTGCCAAATTCGAAACGTCCAGCGATTGCGCCCACAGGAAAGCTGCCAGCACGGAAAGCTGTAGCTGGTTTTCACTGCCCCTTGGAACTACATTCGCTGATAGACAGACATTCGCTTTCTGCAAAAGCTTTCGTTGGTACAGGGGCAACACTGTGTATTTCTCTCTCGCAGAGCCCGGTTGCCAAATTCGAAACGTCCAGCGATTGCGCCCACAGGAAAGCTGCCAGCACGGAAAGCTGTAGCTGGTTTTCACTGCCCCTTGGAACTGCATTCGCTGATAGACAGACATTTGCTTTCTGCAAAAGCTTTCGTAGGTAAAGGGGCAACACTGTGTATTTCTCTCTCGCAGAGCCCGGTTGCCAAATTCGAAACGTCCAGCGATTGCGCCCACAGGAAAGCTGCCAGCAAGGAAAGCTGTAGCTGGTTTTCACTGTCTCTTGGAACTGCATTCGCTGCTAGACAGACATTCGCTTTCTGCAAAACCTTGCCTTCCTAAAGGGGCAACACTGTGTATTTATCTCTCGCAGAGCCCGGTTGCCCAATTCGAAACGTCCAGCGATTGCGCCCACAGGAAAGCTGCCAGCACAGAAATCTGTAGCTGGTTTTCACTGCCCCTTGGAACTACAGTCGCTGATAGACAGACATTCGCTTTCTGCAAAAGCTTTCGTTGGTAAAGAGGCAACACTGTGTATTTCTCTCTCGCAGAGCCCGGTTGCCAAATACGAAACGTCCAGCGATTGCGCCCACAGGAAAGCTGCCAGCAAGGAAAGTTGTAGCTGGTTTTCACTGCCCCTTGGAACTGCATTCGCTGATAGACAGACATTCGCTTTCTGCAAAAGCTTTCGTAGGTAAAGGGGCAACACTGTGTATTTCTCTCTCGCAGAGCCCGGTTGCCAAATTCGAAAGGTCCAGCGATTGCGCCCACAGGAAAGCTGCCAGCAAGGAAAGTTGTAGCTGGTTTTCACTGCCCCTTGGAACTACATTCGCTGATAATCAGACATTCGCTTTCTGAAAACCTTGCCTTCGTTGGTACAGGGGCAACACTGTGTATTTATCTCTCGCAGAGCCCGGTTGCCAAATTCGAAACGTCCAGCGATTGCGCCCACAGGAAAGCTGACAGCACAGAAAGCTGTAGCTGGTTTTCACTGCCCCTTGGAACTGCATTCGCTGATAGACAGACATTCCCTTTCTACAATAGCTTTCGTTGGTAAAGAGGCAACACTCTGTATTTCTCTCTCGCAGAGCCCGGCTGCCAAATTCGAAACGTCCAGCGATTGCGCCCAGAGGAAAGCTGCCAGCACGGAAATCTCTAGCTGGTTTTCACTGTCTCTTGGAACTACATTCGCTGATAGACAGACATTCGCTTTCTACAAAAGCTTTCATTGGTAAAGGGGCAACACTGTGTATATCTCTCTCGCAGAGCCCGGCTGCCAAATTCGAAACGTCCAGCGATTGCGCCCACAGGAAAGCTGCCAACACGGAAAGCTGTAGCTGGTTTTCACAGTCTCTTGGAACTACATTCGCTGCTAGACAGACATTCGCTTTCTGCAAAACCTTGTCTTATTGAAGGGGCAACACTGTGTATTTCTCTCTCGCAGAGCCCGGTTGCCAAATTCGAAACGTCCAGCGATTGCGTCCACAGGAAAGCTGCCAGCAAGGAAAGCTGTAGCTGGTTTTCATTGTCTCTTGGAACTACATTCGCTGATAGACAGACATTCGCTTTCTGCAAAACCTTGCCTTAGTAAAGGGGCAACACTGTGTATTTCTCTCTCGTAGAGCCCGGTTGCCAAATTCGAAACGTCCAGCGATTGCGCCCACAGGAAAGCTGCCAGCAAGGAAAGTTGTAGCTGGTTTTCACTGCCCCTTGGAACTACATTCGCTGATAGACAGACATTCGCTTTCTGCAAAACCTTTCGTTGGTACAGGGGCAACACTGTGTATTTCTCTCTCGCAGAGCCCGGTTGCCAAATTCGAAACGTCCAGCGATTGCGCCCACAGGAAAGCTGCCAGCACAGAAAGCTGTAGCTGGTTTTCACTGTCTCTTGGAACTACATTCGCTGATAGACAGACATTCGCTTTCTACAAAAGCTTGTCTTAGTAAAGGGGCAACACTGTGTATTTCTCTCTCGCAGAGCCTGCTTGCCAAATTCGAAACGTCCAGCGATTGCGCCCACAGGAAAGCTGCCAGCAAGGAAAGCTGTAGCTGGTTTTCACTGTCTCTTGGAACTGCATTCGCTGCTAGACAGACATTCGCTTTCTGCAAAACCTTGCCTTCCTAAAGGGGCAACACTGTGTATTTATCTCTCGCAGAGCCCGGTTGCCAAATTCGAAACGTCCAGCGATTGCGCCCACAGGAAAGCTTCCAGCACAGAAAGCTGTAGCTGGTTTTCACTGCCCCTTGGAACTACATTCGCTGATAGACAGACATTCCCTTTCTACAAAAGCTTTCGTTTGTAAAGGGGCAACACTGTGTATTTCTCTCTCGCAGAGCCCGGTTGCCAAATACGAAACGTCCAGCGATTGCGCCCACAGGAAAGCTGCCAGCAAGGAAAGTTGTAGCTGGTTTTCACTGCCCCTTGGAACTGCATTCGCTGATAGACAGACATTCGCTTTCTGCAAAAGCTTTCGTTGGTAAAGAGGCAACACTGTGTATTTCTCTCTCGCAGAGCCCGGTTGCCAAATTCGAAACGTCCAGCGATTGCGCCCACAGGAAAGCTGCCAGCAAGGAAAGTTGTAGCTGGTTTTCACTGCCCCTTGGAACTGCATTCGCTGATAGACAGACATTCGCTTTCTGCAAAAGCTTTCGTAGGTAAAGGGGCAACACTGTGTATTTCTCTCTCGCAGAGCCCGGTTGCCAAATTCGAAAGGTCCAGCGATTGCGCCCACAGGAAAGCTGCCAGCAAGGAAATCTGTAGCTGGTTTTCACTGCCCCTTGGAACTGCATTCGCTGATAGACAGACATTCGCTTTCTACAAAAGCTTTCATTGGTAAAGGGGCAACACTGTGTATATCTCTCTCGCAGAGCCCTGCTGCCAAATTCGAAACGTCCAGCGATTGCGCCCACAGGAAAGCTGCCAGCACGGAAAGCTGTAGCTGCTTTTCACAGTCTCTTGGAACTACATTCGCTGCTAGACAGACATTCGCTTTCTGCAAAACCTTGTCTTATTGAAGGGGCAACACTGTGTATTTCTCTCTCGCAGAGCCCGGTTGCCAAATTCGAAACGTCCAGCGATTGCGTCCACAGGAAAGCTGCCAGCAAGGAAAGCTGTAGCTGGTTTTCATTGTCTCTTGGAACTACATTCGCTGATACACAGACATTCTCTTTCTGCAAAACCTTGCCTTAGTAAAGGGGCAACACTGTGTATTTCTCTCTCGTAGAGCCCGGTTGCCAAATTCGAAACGTCCAGCGATTGCGCCCACAGGAAAGCTGCCAGCAAGGAAAGCTGTAGCTGGTTTTCACTGCCCCTTGGAACTGCATTCGCTGATAGACAGACATTCGCTTTCTGCAAAAGCTTTCGTAGGTAAAGGGGCAACACTGTGTATTTCTCTCTCGCAGAGCCCGGTTGCCAAATTCGAAAGGTCCAGCGATTGCGCCCACAGGAAAGCTGCCAGCACGGAAAGCTGTAGCTGGTTTTGACTGTCTCTTGGAACTGCATTCGCTGCTAGACAGACATTCGCTTTCTGCAAAACCTTGCCTTCCTAAAGGGGCAACACTCTGTATTTCTCTCCCAGAGCCCGGTTGCCAAATTCGAAACGTCCAGCGATTACGCCCACAGGAAAGCTACCAGCACGGAAAGCTGTAGCTGGTTTTCACTGCCCCTTGGAACTGCATTCGCTGATAGACAGACATTCGCTTTCTACAAAAGCTTTTGTTTGTATAAGGGGCAACACTGTGTATTTCTCTCTCGCAGAGCCCGGTTGCCAAATTCGAAACGTCCAGCGATTGCGCCCACAGGAAAGCTGCCAGCAAGGAAAGCTGTAGCTGGATTTCACTGCCCCTTGGAACTGCATTCGCTGATAGACAGACATTCGCTTTCTGCAAAAGCTTTCGTAGGTAAAGGGGCAACACTGTGTATTTCTCTCTCGCAGAGCCTGGTTGCCAAATTCGAAACGTCCAGCGATTGCGCCCACAGGAAAGCTGCCAGCAAGGAAAGCTGTAGCTGGTTTTCACTGTCTCTTGGAACTGCATTCGCTGCTAGACAGACATTCGCTTTCTGCAAAACCTTGCCTTCCTAAAGGGGCAACACTGTGTATTTATATCTCGCAGAGCCCGGTTGCCAAATTCGAAACGTCCAGCGATTGCGCCCACAGGAAAGCTTCCAGCACAGAAAGCTGTAGCTGGTTTTCACTGCCCCTTGGAACTGCATTCGCTGATAGACAGACATTCCCTTTCTACAAAAGCTTTCGTTTGTAAAGGGGCAACACTGTGTATTTCTCTCTCGCAGAGCCCGGTTGCCAAATTCGAAACGTCCAGCGATTGCGCCCACAGGAAAGCTGCCAGCACAGAAATCTGTAGCTGGTTTTCACTGCCCCTTGGAACTACATTCGCTGATAGACAGACATTCGCTTTCTGCAAAAGCTTTCGTTGGTAAAGGGGCAACACTGTGTATTTCTCTCTCGCAGAGCCCGGTTGCCAAATACGAAACGTCCAGCGATTGCGCCCACAGGAAAGCTGCCAGCAAGGAAAGTTGTAGCTGGTTTTCACTGCCCCTTGGAACTGCATTCGCTGATAGACAGACATTCGCTTTCTGCAAAAGCTTTCGTAGGTAAAGGGGCAACACTGTGTATTTCTCTCTCGCAGAGCCCGGTTGCCAAATTCGAAACGTCCAGCGATTGCGCCCACAGGAAAGCTGCCAGCAAGGAAAGTTGTAGCTGGTTTTCACTGCCCCTTGGAACTACATTCGCTGATAATCAGACATTCGCTTTCTGCAAAACCTTGCCTTGGTAAAGGGGCAATACTGTGTATTTCTCTCTCGTAGAGCCCGGTTGCCAAATTCGAAACGTCCAGCGATTGCGCCCACAGGAAAGCTGCCAGCAAGGAAAGCTGTAGCTGGTTTTCACTGTCTCTTGGAACTGCATTCGCTGCTAGACAGACATTCGTTTTCTGAAAACCTTGCCTTCGTTGGTACAGGGGCAACACTGTGTATTTATCTCTCGCAGAGCCCTGTTGCCAAATTCGAAACGTCCAGCGATTGCGCCCACAGGAAAGCTGACAGCACAGAAAGCTGTAGCTGGTTTTCACTGCCCCTTGGAACTACATTCGCTGCTAGATAGACATTCACTTTCTACAACAGCTTGCCTTCGTAAAGGGGCAACACTGTGTATTTCTCTCTCGCAGAGCCCGGTTGCCAAATTCGAAACGTCCAGCGATTGCGCCCACAGGAAAGCTGCCAGCAAGGAAAGCTGTAGCTGGTTTTCACTGCCCCTTGGAACTGCATTCGCTGCTAGACAGACATTCGCTTTGTGCAAAACCTTGCCTTCCTAAAGGGGCAACACTCTGTATTTCTCTCCCAGAGCCCGGTTGCCAAATTCGAAACGTCCAGCAATTGCGCCCACAGGAAAGCTGCCAGCAAGGAAAGCTGTAGCTGGTTTTCACTGCCCCTTGGAACTGCATTCGCTGATAGACAGACATTCGCTTTCTACAAAAGCTTTCGTTTGTAAAGGGGCAACACTGTGTATTTCTCTCTCGCAGAGCCCGGTTGCCAAATTCGAAACGTCCAGCGATTGCGCCCACAGGAAAGCTGCCAGCAAGGAAAGCTGTAGCTGGTTTTCACTGCCCCTTGGAGCTACATTCGCTGATAGACAGACATTCGCTTTCTGCAAAACCTTGCCTTCGTAAAGGGGCAACACTGTGTATTTCTCTCTCGCAGAGCCCGGCTGCCAAATTCGAAACGTCCAGCGATTGCGCCCACAGGAAAGCTGCCAGCAAGGAAAGCTGTAGCTGGTTTTCACTGCCCCTTGGAACTGCATTCGCTGACAGACAGACATTCGCTTTCTGCAAAAGCTTTCGTAGGTAAAGGGACAACACTGTGTATTTCTCTCTCGCAGAGCCCGGTTGCCAAATTCGAAAGGTCCAGCGATTGCGCCCACAGGAAAGCTGCCAGCACAGAAATCTGTAGCTGGTTTTCACTGTTTCTTGGAACTACATTCGCTGATAATCAGACATTCGCTTTCTGCAAAAGCTTGCCTTAGTAAAGGGGCAACACTGTGTATTTCTCTCTCGTAGAGGCCGGTTGCCAAATTCGAAACGTCCAGCGATTGCGCCCACAGGAAAGCTGCCAGCAAGGAAAGCTGTAGCTGGTTTTGACTGTCTCTTGGAACTGCATTCGCTGCTAGACAGACATTCGCTTTCTGCAAAACCTTGCCTTCCTAAAGGGGCAACACTCTGTATTTCTCTCCCAGAGCCCGGTTGCCAAATTCGAAACGTCCAGCGATTGCGCCCACAGGAAAGCTGCCAGCAAGGAAAGCTGTAGCTGGTTTTCACTGCCCCTTGGAACTGCATTCGCTGATAGACAGACATTCCCTTTCTACAAAAGCTTTCGTTGGTACAGGGGCAACACTGTGTATTTCTCTCTCGCAGAGCCCGGTTGCCAAATTCGAAACGTCCAGCGATTGCGCCCACAGGAAAGCTGCCAGCAAGGAAAGCTGTAGCTGGTTTTCACTGCCCCTTGGAACTGCATTCGCTGCTAGACAGACATTCGCTTTCTGCAAAAGCTTTCGTAGGTAAAGGGGCAACACTGTGTATTTCTCTCTCGCAGAGCCCGGTTGCCAAATTCGAAACGTCCAGCGATTGCGCCCACAGGAAAGCTGCCAGCACAGAAAGCTGTAGCTGGTTTTCACTGCCCCTTGGAACTGCATTCGCTGCTAGACAGACATTCGCTTTCTGCAAAAGCTTTCGTTGGTAAAGAGGCAACACTGTGTATTTCTCTCTCGCAGAGCCCGGTTGCCAAATACGAAACGTCCAGCGATTGCGCCCACAGGAAAGCTGCCAGCAAGGAAAGTTGTAGCTGGTTTTCACTGCCCCTTGGAACTGCATTCGCTGATAGACAGACATTCGCTTTCTGCAAAAGCTTTCGTAGGTAAAGGGGCAACACTGTGTATTTCTCTCTCGCAGAGCCCGGTTGCCAAATTCGAAAGGTCCAGCGATTGCGCCCACAGGAAAGCTGCCAGCAAGGAAAGTTGTAGCTGGTTTTCACTGCCCCTTGGAACTACATTCGCTGATAATCAGACATTCGCTTTCTGCAAAACCTTGCCTTGGTAAAGGGGCAATACTGTGTATTTCTCTCTCGTAGAGCCCGGTTGCCAAATTCGAAACGTCCAGCGATTGCGCCCACAGGAAAGCTGCCAGCAAGGAAAGCTGTAGCTGGTTTTCACTGTCTCTTGGAACTGCATTCGCTGCTAGACAGACATTCGTTTTCTGAAAACCTTGCCTTCGTTGGTACAGGGGCAACACTGTGTATTTATCTCTCGCAGAGCCCGGTTGCCAAATTCGAAACGTCCAGCGATTGCGCCCACAGGAAAGCTGACAGCACAGAAAGCTGTAGCTGGTTTTCACTGCCCCTTGGAACTACATTCGCTGCTAGATAGACATTCACTTTCTACAACAGCTTGCCTTCGTAAAGGGGCAACACTGTGTATTTCTCTCTCGCAGAGCCCGGTTGCCAAATTCGAAAGGTGCAGCGATTGCGCCCACAGGAAAGCTGCCAGCAAGGAAAGCTGTAGCTGGTTTTCACTGCCCCTTGGAGCTACATTCGCTGATAGACAGACATTCGCTTTCTGCAAAACCTTGCCTTCGTAAAGGGGCAACACTGTGTATTTCTCTCTCGCAGAGCCCGGCTGCCAAATTCGAAACGTCCAGCGATTGCGCCCACAGGAAAGCTGCCAGCAAGGAAAGCTGTAGCTGGTTTTCACTGCCCCTTGGAACTGCATTCGCTGACAGACAGACATTCGCTTTCTGCAAAAGCTTTCGTAGGTAAAGGGACAACACTGTGTATTTCTCTCTCGCAGAGCCCGGTTGCCAAATTCGAAAGGTCCAGCGATTGCGCCCACAGGAAAGCTGCCAGCACAGAAATCTGTAGCTGGTTTTCACTGTTTCTTGGAACTACATTCGCTGATAATCAGACATTCGCTTTCTGCAAAACCTTGCCTTAGTAAAGGGGCAACACTGTGTATTTCTCTCTCGTAGAGCCCGGTTGCCAAATTCGAAACGTCCAGCGATTGCGCCCACAGGAAAGCTGCCAGCACGGAAAGCTGTAGCTGGTTTTCACTGCCCATGGAACTACATTCGCTGATAGACAGACATTCGCTTTCTGCAAAAGCTTTCGTTGGTATAGGGGCAACACTGTGTATTTCTCTCTCGCAGAGCCCGGTTGCCAAATTCGAAACGTCCAGCGATTGCGCCTACAGGAAAGCTGCCAGCAAGGAAAGCTGTAGCTGGTTTTGACTGTCTCTTGGAACTGCATTCGCTGCTAGACAGACATTCGCTTTCTGCAAAACCTTGCCTTCCTAAAGGGGCAACACTCTGTATTTCTCTCCCAGAGCCCGGTTGCCAAATTCGAAACGTCCAGCGATTGCGCCCACAGGAAAGCTGCCAGCAAGGAAAGCTGTAGCTGGTTTTCACTGTTTCTTGGAACTGCATTCGCTGATAGACAGACATTCGCTTTCTACAAAAGCTTTCGTTGGTACAGGGGCAACACTGTGTATTTCTCTCTCGCAGAGCCCGGTTGCCAAATTCGAAACGTCCAGCGATTGCGCCCACAGGAAAGCTGCCAGCAAGGAAAGCTGTAGCTGGTTTTCACTGCCCCTTGGAACTGCATTCGCTGCTAGACAGACATTCGCTTTCTGCAAAAGCTTTCGTAGGTAAAGGGGCAATACTGTGTATTTCTCTCTCGCAGAGCCCGGTTGCCAAATTCGAAACGTCCAGCGATTGCGCCCACAGGAAAGCTGCCAGCACAGAAAGCTGTAGCTGGTTTTCACTGCCCCTTGGAACTGCATTCGCTGCTAGACAGACATTCGCTTTCTGCAAAAGCTTTCGTAGGTAAAGGGGCAACACTGTGTATTTCTCTCTCGCAGAGCCCGGTTGGCAAATTTGAAACGTCCAGCGATTGCGCCCACAGGAAAGCTGCCAGCACGGAAAGCTGTAGCTGGTTTTCACTGCCCCTTGGAACTGCATTCGCTGATAGACAGACATTCCCTTTCTGCAAAAGCTTTCGTTGGTAAAGAGGCAACACTCTGTATTTCTCTCTCGCAGAGCCCGGCTGCCAAATTCGAAATGTCCAGCGATTGCGCCCAGAGGAAAGCTGCCAGCACGGAAATCTCTAGCTGGTTTTCACTGTCTCTTGGAACTACATTCGCTGATAGACAGACATTCGCTTTCTGCAAAACCTTTCGTTGGTACAGGGGCAACACTGTGTATTTCTCTCTCGCAGAGCCCGGTTGCCAAATTCGAAACGTCCAGCGATTGCGCCCACAGGAAAGCTGCCAGCACAGAAAGCTGTAGCTGGTTTTCACTGTCTCTTGGAACTACATTCGCTGATAGACAGACATTCGCTTTCTACAAAAGCTTTCGTAGGTAAAGGGGCAACACTGTGTATTTCTCTCTCGCAGAGCCTGGTTGCCAAATTCGAAACGTCCAGCGATTGCGCCCACAGGAAAGCTGCCAGCAAGGAAAGCTGTAGCTGGTTTTCACTGTCTCTTGGAACTGCATTCGCTGCTAGACAGACATTCGCTTTCTGCAAAACCTTGCCTTCCTAAAGGGGCAACACTGTGTATTTCTCTCTCGCAGAGCCCGGTTGCCAAATTCGAAACGTCCAGCGATTGCGCCCACAGGAAAGCTTCCAGCACAGAAAGCTGTAGCTGGTTTTCACTGCCCCTTGGAACTGCATTCGCTGATAGACAGACATTCCCTTTCTACAAAAGCTTTCGTTTGTAAAGGGGCAACACTGTGTATTTCTCTCTCGCAGAGCCCGGTTGCCAAATTCGAAACGTCCAGCGATTGCGCCCACAGGAAAGCTGCCAGCACAGAAATCTGTAGCTGGTTTTCACTGCCCCTTGGAACTACATTCGCTGATAGACAGACATTCGCTTTCTGCAAAAGCTTTCGTTGGTAAAGAGGCAACACTGTGTATTTCTCTCTCGCAGAGCCCGGTTGCCAAATACGAAAGGTCCAGCGATTGCGCCCACAGGAAAGCTGCCAGCAAGGAAAGTTGTAGCTGGTTTTCACTGCCCCTTGGAACTGCATTCGCTGATAGACAGACATTCGCTTTCTGCAAAAGCTTTCGTTGGTAAAGAGGCAACACTGTGTATTTCTCTCTCGCAGAGCCCGGTTGCCAAATTCGAAACGTCCAGCGATTGCGCCCACAGGAAAGCTGCCAGCAAGGAAAGTTGTAGCTGGTTTTCACTGCCCCTTGGAACTACATTCGCTGATAGACAGACATTCGCTTTCTGCAAAACCTTGCCTTGGTAAAGGGGCAACACTGTGTATTTCTCTCTCGTAGAGCACGGTTGCCAAATTCGAAACGTCCAGCGATTGCGCCCACAGGAAAGCTGCCAGCAAGGAAAGCTGTAGCTGGTTTTCACTGCCCCTTGGAACTGCATTCGCTGCTAGACAGACATTCGCTTTCTGCAAAAGCTTTCGTAGGTAAAGGGGCAACACTGTGTATTTCTCTCTCGCAGAGCCCGGTTGCCAAATTCGAAACGTCCAGCGATTGCGCCCACAGGAAAGCTGCCAGCACGGAAATCTGTAGCTGGTTTTCACTGCCCCTTGGAACTGCATTCGCTGATAGACAGACATTCGCTTTCTACAAAAGCTTTCATTGGTAAAGGGGCAACACTGTGTATATCTCTCTCGCAGAGCCCGGTTGCCAAATTCGAAACGTCCAGCGATTGCGCCCACAGGAAAGCTGCCAGCACGGAAAGCTGTAGCTGGTTTTCACAGTCTCTTGGAACTACATTCGCTGCTAGACAGACATTCGCTTTCTGCAAAACCTTGTCTTATTGAAGGGGCAACACTGTGTATTTCTCTCTCGCAGAGCCCGGTTGCCAAATTCGAAACGTCCAGCGATTGCGTCCACAGGAAAGCTGCCAGCAAGGAAAGCTGTAGCTGGTTTTCATTGTCTCTTGGAACTACATTCGCTGATACACAGACATTCTCTTTCTGAAAAACCTTGCCTTAGTAAAGGGGCAACACTGTGTATTTCTCTCTCGTAGAGCCCGGTTGCCAAATTCGAAACGTCCAGCGATTGCGCCCACAGGAAAGCTGCCAGCAAGGTAAGCTGTAGCTGGTTTTCACTGCCCCTTGGAACTACATTCGCTGATAGACAGACATTCGCTTTCTGCAAAACCTTTCGTTGGTACAGGGGCAACACTGTGTATTTCTCTCTCGCAGAGCCCGGTTGCCAAATTCGAAACGTCCAGCGATTGCGCCCACAGGAAAGCTGCCAGCACAGAAAGCTGTAGCTGGTTTTCACTGTCTCTTGGAACTGCATTCGCTGCTAGACAGACATTCGCTTTCTGCAAAACCTTGCCTTCCTAAAGGGGCAACACTGTGTATTTATCTCTCGCAGAGCCCGGTTGCCAAATTCGAAACGTCCAGCGATTGCGCCCACAGGAAAGCTGCCAGCACAGAAATCTGTAGCTGGTTTTCACTGCCCCTAGGAACTACATTCGCTGATAGACAGACATTCGCTTTCTGCAAAAGCTTTCGTTGGTAAAGAGGCAACACTGTGTATTTCTCTCTCGCAGAGCCCGGTTGCCAAATACGAAACGTCCAGCGATTGCGCCCACAGGAAAGCTGCCAGCAAGGAAAGTTGTAGCTGGTTTTCACTGCCCCTTGGAACTGCATTCGCTGATAGACAGACATTCGCTTTCTGCAAAAGCTTTCGTAGGTAAAGGGGCAACACTGTGTATTTCTCTCTCGCAGAGCCCGGTTGCCAAATTCGAAAGGTCCAGCGATTGCGCCCACAGGAAAGCTGCCAGCAAGGAAATCTGTAGCTGGTTTTCACTGCCCCTTGGAACTGCATTCGCTGATAGACAGACATTCGCTTTCTACAAAAGCTTTCATTGGTAAAGGGGCAACACTGTGTATATCTCTCTCACAGAGCCCGGCTGCCAAATTCGAAACGTCCAGCGATTGCGCCCACAGGAAAGCTGCCAGCACGGAAAGCTGTAGCTGCTTTTCACAGTCTCTTGGAACTACATTCGCTGCTAGACAGACATTCGCTTTCTGCAAAACCTTGTCTTATTGAAGGGGCAACACTGTGTATTTCTCTCTCGCAGAGCCCGGTTGCCAAATTCGAAACGTCCAGCGATTGCGTCCACAGGAAAGCTGCCAGCAAGGAAAGCTGTAGCTGGTTTTCATTGTCTCTTGGAACTACATTCGCTGATACACAGACATTCTCTTTCTGCAAAACCTTGCCTTAGTAAAGGGGCAACACTGTGTATTTCTCTCTCGTAGAGCCCGGTTGCCAAATTCGAAACGTCCAGCGATTGCGCCCACAGGAAAGCTGCCAGCAAGGAAAGCTGTAGCTGGTTTTCACTGCCCCTTGGAACTGCATTCGCTGATAGACAGACATTCGCTTTCTGCAAAAGCTTTCGTAGGTAAAGGGGCAACACTGTGTATTTCTCTCTCGCAGAGCCCGGTTGCCAAATTCGAAAGGTCCAGCGATTGCGCCCACAGGAAAGCTGCCAGCACGGAAAGCTGTAGCTGGTTTTGACTGTCTCTTGGAACTGCATTCGCTGCTAGACAGACATTCGCTTTCTGCAAAACCTTGCCTTCCTAAAGGGGCAACACTCTGTATTTCTCTCCCAGAGCCCGGTTGCCAAATTCGAAACGTCCAGCGATTGCGCCCACAGGAAAGCTACCAGCACGGAAAGCTGTAGCTGGTTTTCACTGCCCCTTGGAACTGCATTCGCTGATAGACAGACATTCGCTTTCTACAAAAGCTTTTGTTTGTATAAGGGGCAACACTGTGTATTTCTCTCTCGCAGAGCCCGGTTGCCAAATTCGAAACGTCCAGCGATTGCGCCCACAGGAAAGCTGCCAGCAAGGAAAGCTGTAGCTGGATTTCACTGCCCCTTGGAACTGCATTCGCTGATAGACAGACATTCGCTTTCTGCAAAAGCTTTCGTAGGTAAAGGGGCAACACTGTGTATTTCTCTCTCGCAGAGCCCGGTTGCCAAATTCGAAACGTCCAGCGATTGCGCCCACAGGAAAGCTGCCAGCACAGAAAGCTGTAGCTGGTTTTCACTGCCCCTTGGAACTGCATTCGCTGCTAGACAGACATTCGCTTTCTGCAAAAGCTTTCGTAGGTAAAGGGGCAACACTGTGTATTTCTCTCTCGCAGAGCCTGGTTGCCAAATTCGAAACGTCCAGCGATTGCGCCCACAGGAAAGCTGCCAGCACGGAGAGCTGTAGCTGGTTTTCACTGCCCCTTGGAACTACATTCGCTGATAGACAGACATTCGCTTTCTACAAAAGCTTTCATTGGTAAAGGGGCAACACTGTGTATATCTCTCTCGCAGAGCCCGGCTGCCAAATTCGAAACGTCCAGCGATTGCGCCCACAGGAAAGCTGCCAGCACGGAAAGCTGTAGCTGGTTTTCACTGTCTCTTGGAACTACATTCGCTGCTAGACAGACATTCGCTTTCTACAAAAGCTTGTCTTAGTAAAGGGGCAACACTGTGTATTTATCTCTCGCAGAGCCTGGTTGCCAAATTCGAAACGTCCAGCGATTGCGCCCACAGGAAAGCTGCCAGCAAGGAAAGCTGTAGCTGGTTTTCACTGTCTCTTGGAACTGCATTCGCTGCTAGACAGACATTCGCTTTCTGCAAAACCTTGCCTTCCTAAAGGGGCAACACTGTGTATTTATATCTCGCAGAGCCCGGTTGCCAAATTCGAAACGTCCAGCGATTGCGCCCACAGGAAAGCTGCCAGCACAGAAAGCTGTAGCTGGTTTTCACTGCCCCTTGGAACTGCATTCGCTGATAGACAGACATTCCCTTTCTACAAAAGCTTTCGTTTGTAAAGGGGCAACACTGTGTATTTCTCTCTCGCAGAGCCCGGTTGCCAAATTCGAAACGTCCAGCGATTGCGCCCACAGGAAAGCTGCCAGCACAGAAATCTGTAGCTGGTTTTCACTGCCCCTTGGAACTACATTCGCTGATAGACAGACATTCGCTTTCTGCAAAAGCTTTCGTTGGTAAAGGGGCAACACTGTGTATTTCTCTCTCGCAGAGCCCGGTTGCCAAATACGAAACGTCCAGCGATTGCGCCCACAGGAAAGCTGCCAGCAAGGAAAGTTGTAGCTGGTTTTCACTGCCCCTTGGAACTGCATTCGCTGATAGACAGACATTCGCTTTCTGCAAAAGCTTTCGTAGGTAAAGGGGCAACACTGTGTATTTCTCTCTCGCAGAGCCCGGTTGCCAAATTCGAAAGGTCCAGCGATTGCGCCCACAGGAAAGCTGCCAGCAAGGAAAGCTGTAGCTGGTTTTCACTGTCTCTTGGAACTGCATTCGCTGCTAGACAGACATTCGTTTTCTGAAAACCTTGCCTTCGTTGGTACAGGGGCAACACTGTGTATTTATCTCTCGCAGAGCCCTGTTGCCAAATTCGAAACGTCCAGCGATTGCGCCCACAGGAAAGCTGACAGCACAGAAAGCTGTAGCTGGTTTTCACTGCCCCTTGGAACTACATTCGCTGCTAGATAGACATTCACTTTCTACAACAGCTTGCCTTCGTAAAGGGGCAACACTGTGTATTTCTCTCTCGCAGAGCCCGGTTGCCAAATTCGAAACGTCCAGCGATTGCGCCCACAGGAAAGCTGCCAGCAAGGAAAGCTGTAGCTGGTTTTCACTGCCCCTTGGAATTGCATTCGCTGATAGACAGACATTCGCTTTCTGCAAAAGCTTTCGTAGGTAAAGGGGCAACACTGTGTATTTCTCTCTCGCAGAGCCCGGTTGCCAAATTCGAAAGGTCCAGCGATTGCGCCCACAGGAAAGCTGCCAGCACGGAAAGCTGTAGCTGGTTTTCACTGCCCCTTGGAACTGCATTCGCTGCTAGACAGACATTCGCTTTCTGCAAAACCTTGCCTTCCTAAAGGGGCAACACTCTGTATTTCTCTCCCAGAGCCCGGTTGCCAAATTCGAAACGTCCAGCAATTGCGCCCACAGGAAAGCTGCCAGCAAGGAAAGCTGTAGCTGGTTTTCACTGCCCCTTGGAACTGCATTCGCTGCTAGACAGACATTCGCTTTCTGCAAAAGCTTTCGTAGGTAAAGGGGCAACACTGTGTATTTCTCTCTCGCAGAGCCCGGTTGCCAAATTCGAAACGTCCAGCGATTGCGCCCACAGGAAAGCTGCCAGCACAGAAAGCTGTAGCTGGTTTTCACTGCCCCTTGGAACTGCATTCGCTGCTAGACAGACATTCGCTTTCTGCAAAAGCTTTCGTAGGTAAAGGGGCAACACTGTGTATTTCTCTCTCGCAGAGCCCGGTTGGCAAATTCGAAACGTCCAGCGATTGCGCCCACAGGAAAGCTGCCAGCAAGGAAAGCTGTAGCTGGTTTTCACTGTCTCTTGGAACTGCATTCGCTGCTAGACAGACATTCGCTTTCTGCAAAACCTTGCCTTCCTAAAGGGGCAACACTGTGTATTTATCTCTCGCAGAGCCCGGTTGCCAAATTCGAAACGTCCAGCGATTGCGCCCACAGGAAAGCTTCCAGCACAGAAAGCTGTAGCTGGTTTTCACTGCCCCTTGGAACTGCATTCGCTGATAGACAGACATTCCCTTTCTACAAAAGCTTTCGTTTGTAAAGGGGCAACACTGTGTATTTCTCTCTCGCAGAGCCCGGTTGCCAAATTCGAAACGTCCAGCGATTGCGCCCACAGGAAAGCTGCCAGCACAGAAATCTGTAGCTGGTTTTCACTGCCCCTTGGAACTACATTCGCTGATAGACAGACATTCGCTTTCTGCAAAAGCTTTCGTTGGTAAAGAGGCAACACTGTGTATTTCTCTCTCGCAGAGCCCGGTTGCCAAATACGAAAGGTCCAGCGATTGCGCCCACAGGAAAGCTGCCAGCAAGGAAAGTTGTAGCTGGTTTTCACTGCCCCTTGGAACTGCATTCGCTGATAGACAGACATTCGCTTTCTGCAAAAGCTTTCGTTGGTAAAGAGGCAACACTGTGTATTTCTCTCTCGCAGAGCCCGGTTGCCAAATTCGAAACGTCCAGCGATTGCGCCCACAGGAAAGCTGCCAGCAAGGAAAGTTGTAGCTGGTTTTCACTGCCCCTTGGAACTACATTCGCTGATAGACAGACATTCGCTTTCTGCAAAACCTTGCCTTGGTAAAGGGGCAACACTGTGTATTTCTCTCTCGTAGAGCACGGTTGCCAAATTCGAAACGTCCAGCGATTGCGCCCACAGGAAAGCTGCCAGCAAGGAAAGCTGTAGCTGGTTTTCACTGCCCCTTGGAACTGCATTCGCTGCTAGACAGACATTCGCTTTCTGCAAAAGCTTTCGTAGGTAAAGGGGCAACACTGTGTATTTCTCTCTCGCAGAGCCCGGTTGCCAAATTCGAAACGTCCAGCGATTGCGCCCACAGGAAAGCTGCCAGCACGGAAATCTGTAGCTGGTTTTCACTGCCCCTTGGAACTGCATTCGCTGATAGACAGACATTCGCTTTCTACAAAAGCTTTCATTGGTAAAGGGGCAACACTGTGTATATCTCTCTCGCAGATCCCGGTTGCCAAATTCGAAACGTCCAGCGATTGCGCCCACAGGAAAGCTGCCAGCACGGAAAGCTGTAGCTGGTTTTCACAGTCTCTTGGAACTACATTCGCTGCTAGACAGACATTCGCTTTCTGCAAAACCTTGTCTTATTGAAGGGGCAACACTGTGTATTTCTCTCTCGCAGAGCCCGGTTGCCAAATTCGAAACGTCCAGCGATTGCGTCCACAGGAAAGCTGCCAGCAAGGAAAGCTGTAGCTGGTTTTCATTGTCTCTTGGAACTACATTCGCTGATACACAGACATTCTCTTTCTGAAAAACCTTGCCTTAGTAAAGGGGCAACACTGTGTATTTCTCTCTCGTAGAGCACGGTTGCCAAATTCGAAACGTCCAGCGATTGCGCCCACAGGAAAGCTGCCAGCAAGGTAAGCTGTAGCTGGTTTTCACTGCCCCTTGGAACTACATTCGCTGATAGACAGACATTCGCTTTCTGCAAAACCTTTCGTTGGTACAGGGGCAACACTGTGTATTTCTCTCTCGCAGAGCCCGGTTGCCAAATTCGAAACGTCCAGCGATTGCGCCCACAGGAAAGCTGCCAGCACAGAAAGCTGTAGCTGGTTTTCACTGTCTCTTGGAACTACATTCGCTGATAGACAGACATTCGCTTTCTACAAAAGCTTGTCTTAGTAAAGGGGCAACACTGTGTATTTCTCTCTCGCAGAGCCTGGTTGCCAAATTCGAAACGTCCAGCGATTGCGCCCACAGGAAAGCTGCCAGCAAGGAAAGCTGTAGCTGGTTTTCACTGTCTCTTGGAACTGCATTCGCTGCTAGACAGACATTCGCTTTCTGCAAAACCTTGCCTTCCTAAAGGGGCAACACTGTGTATTTATCTCTCGCAGAGCCCGGTTGCCAAATTCGAAACGTCCAGCGATTGCGCCCACAGGAAAGCTGCCAGCACAGAAATCTGTAGCTGGTTTTCACTGCCCCTAGGAACTACATTCGCTGATAGACAGACATTCGCTTTCTGCAAAAGCTTTCGTTGGTAAAGAGGCAACACTGTGTATTTCTCTCTCGCAGAGCCCGGTTGCCAAATACGAAACGTCCAGCGATTGCGCCCACAGGAAAGCTGCCAGCAAGGAAAGTTGTAGCTGGTTTTCACTGCCCCTTGGAACTGCATTCGCTGATAGACAGACATTCGCTTTCTGCAAAAGCTTTCGTAGGTAAAGGGGCAACACTGTGTATTTCTCTCTCGCAGAGCCCGGTTGCCAAATTCGAAAGGTCCAGCGATTGCGCCCACAGGAAAGCTGCCAGCAAGGAAATCTGTAGCTGGTTTTCACTGCCCCTTGGAACTGCATTCGCTGATAGACAGACATTCGCTTTCTACAAAAGCTTTCATTGGTAAAGGGGCAACACTGTGTATATCTCTCTCACAGAGCCCGGCTGCCAAATTCGAAACGTCCAGCGATTGCGCCCACAGGAAAGCTGCCAGCACGGAAAGCTGTAGCTGCTTTTCACAGTCTCTTGGAACTACATTCGCTGCTAGACAGACATTCGCTTTCTGCAAAACCTTGTCTTATTGAAGGGGCAACACTGTGTATTTCTCTCTCGCAGAGCCCGGTTGCCAAATTCGAAACGTCCAGCGATTGCGTCCACAGGAAAGCTGCCAGCAAGGAAAGCTGTAGCTGGTTTTCATTGTCTCTTGGAACTACATTCGCTGATACACAGACATTCTCTTTCTGCAAAACCTTGCCTTAGTAAAGGGGCAACACTGTGTATTTCTCTCTCGTAGAGCCCGGTTGCCAAATTCGAAACGTCCAGCGATTGCGCCCACAGGAAAGCTGCCAGCAAGGAAAGCTGTAGCTGGTTTTCACTGCCCCTTGGAACTGCATTCGCTGATAGACAGACATTCGCTTTCTGCAAAAGCTTTCGTAGGTAAAGGGGCAACACTGTGTATTTCTCTCTCGCAGAGCCCGGTTGCCAAATTCGAAAGGTCCAGCGATTGCGCCCACAGGAAAGCTGCCAGCACGGAAAGCTGTAGCTGGTTTTCACTGTCTCTTGGAACTGCATTCGCTGATAGACAGACATTCGCTTTCTGCAAAAGCTTTCGTTGGTAAAGGGGCAACACTGTGTATTTCTCTCTCGCAGAGCCCGGTTGCCAAATACGAAACGTCCAGCGATTGCGCCCACAGGAAAGCTGCCAGCAAGGAAAGTTGTAGCTGGTTTTCACTGCCCCTTGGAACTGCATTCGCTGATAGACAGACATTCGCTTTCTGCAAAAGCTTTCGTAGGTAAAGGGGCAACACTGTGTATTTCTCTCTCGCAGAGCCCGGTTGCCAAATTCGAAAGGTCCAGCGATTGCGCCCACAGGAAAGCTGCCAGCAAGGAAAGTTGTAGCTGGTTTTCACTGCCCCTTGGAACTACATTCGCTGATAATCAGACATTCGCTTTCTGCAAAACCTTGCCTTGGTAAAGGGGCAATACTGTGTATTTCTCTCTCGTAGAGCCCGGTTGCCAAATTCGAAACGTCCAGCGATTGCGCCCACAGGAAAGCTGCCAGCAAGGAAAGCTGTAGCTGGTTTTCACTGTCTCTTGGAACTGCATTCGCTGCTAGACAGACATTCGTTTTCTGAAAACCTTGCCTTCGTTGGTACAGGGGCAACACTGTGTATTTATCTCTCGCAGAGCCCTGTTGCCAAATTCGAAACGTCCAGCGATTGCGCCCACAGGAAAGCTGACAGCACAGAAAGCTGTAGCTGGTTTTCACTGCCCCTTGGAACTACATTCGCTGCTAGATAGACATTCACTTTCTACAACAGCTTGCCTTCGTAAAGGGGCAACACTGTGTATTTCTCTCTCGCAGAGCCCGGTTGCCAAATTCGAAACGTCCAGCGATTGCGCCCACAGGAAAGCTGCCAGCAAGGAAAGCTGTAGCTGGTTTTCACTGCCCCTTGGAATTGCATTCGCTGATAGACAGACATTCGCTTTCTGCAAAAGCTTTCGTAGGTAAAGGGGCAACACTGTGTATTTCTCTCTCGCAGAGCCCGGTTGCCAAATTCGAAAGGTCCAGCGATTGCGCCCACAGGAAAGCTGCCAGCACGGAAAGCTGTAGCTGGTTTTCACTGCCCCTTGGAACTGCATTCGCTGCTAGACAGACATTCGCTTTCTGCAAAACCTTGCCTTCCTAAAGGGGCAACACTCTGTATTTCTCTCCCAGAGCCCGGTTGCCAAATTCGAAACGTCCAGCAATTGCGCCCACAGGAAAGCTGCCAGCAAGGAAAGCTGTAGCTGGTTTTCACTGCCCCTTGGAACTGCATTCGCTGATAGACAGACATTCGCTTTCTACAAAAGCTTTCGTTTGTAAAGGGGCAACACTGTCTATTTCTCTCTCGCAGAGCCCGGTTGCCAAATTCGAAACGTCCAGCGATTGCGCCCACAGGAAAGCTGCCAGCAAGGAAAGCTGTAGCTGGTTTTCACTGCCCCTTGGAGCTACATTCGCTGATAGACAGACATTCGCTTTCTGCAAAACCTTGCCTTCGTAAAGGGGCAACACTGTGTATTTCTCTCTCGCAGAGCCCGGTTGCCAAATTCGAAACGTCCAGCGATTGCGCCCACAGGAAAGCTGCCAGCAAGGAAAGCTGTAGCTGGTTTTCACTGCCCCTTGGAACTGCATTCGCTGACAGACAGACATTCGCTTTCTGCAAAAGCTTTCGTAGGTAAAGGGACAACACTGTGTATTTCTCTCTCGCAGAGCCCGGTTGCCAAATTCGAAAGGTCCAGCGATTGCGCCCACAGGAAAGCTGCCAGCACAGAAATCTGTAGCTGGTTTTCACTGTTTCTTGGAACTACATTCGCTGATAATCAGACATTCGCTTTCTGCAAAAGCTTGCCTTAGTAAAGGGGCAACACTGTGTATTTCTCTCTCGTAGAGGCCGGTTGCCAAATTCGAAACGTCCAGCGATTGCGCCCACAGGAAAGCTGCCAGCAAGGAAAGCTGTAGCTGGTTTTGACTGTCTCTTGGAACTGCATTCGCTGCTAGACAGACATTCGCTTTCTGCAAAACCTTGCCTTCCTAAAGGGGCAACACTCTGTATTTCTCTCCCAGAGCCCGGTTGCCAAATTCGAAACGTCCAGCGATTGCGCCCACAGGAAAGCTGCCAGCAAGGAAAGCTGTAGCTGGTTTTCACTGCCCCTTGGAACTGCATTCGCTGATAGACAGACATTCGCTTTCTACAAAAGCTTTCGTTGGTACAGGGGCAACACTGTGTATTTCTCTCTCGCAGAGCCCGGTTGCCAAATTCGAAACGTCCAGCGATTGCGCCCACAGGAAAGCTGCCAGCAAGGAAAGCTGTAGCTGGTTTTCACTGCCCCTTGGAACTGCATTCGCTGCTAGACAGACATTCGCTTTCTGCAAAAGCTTTCGTAGGTAAAGGGGCAACACTGTGTATTTCTCTCTCGCAGAGCCCGGTTGCCAAATTCGAAACGTCCAGCGATTGCGCCCACAGGAAAGCTGCCAGCACAGAAAGCTGTAGCTGGTTTTCACTGCCCCTTGGAACTGCATTCGCTGCTAGACAGACATTCGCTTTCTGCAAAAGCTTTCGTTGGTAAAGAGGCAACACTGTGTATTTCTCTCTCGCAGAGCCCGGTTGCCAAATACGAAACGTCCAGCGATTGCGCCCACAGGAAAGCTGCCAGCAAGGAAAGTTGTAGCTGGTTTTCACTGCCCCTTGGAACTGC
Organism: Mycteria americana; assembly: GCF_035582795.1. Taxonomy (NCBI): domain Eukaryota; kingdom Metazoa; phylum Chordata; class Aves; order Ciconiiformes; family Ciconiidae; genus Mycteria; species Mycteria americana. Next base: position 23,610,429 of record NC_134369.1, on the reverse strand, counting down.
ATTCGCTGATAGACAGACATTCGCTTTCTGCAAAAGCTTTCGTAGGTAAAGGGGCAACACTGTGTATTTCTCTCTCGCAGAGCCCGGTTGCCAAATTCGAAAGGTCCAGCGATTGCGCCCACAGGAAAGCTGCCAGCAAGGAAAGTTGTAGCTGGTTTTCACTGCCCCTTGGAACTACATTCGCTGATAATCAGACATTCGCTTTCTGCAAAACCTTGCCTTGGTAAAGGGGCAATACTGTGTATTTCTCTCTCGTAGAGCCCGGTTGCCAAATTCGAAACGTCCAGCGATTGCGCCCACAGGAAAGCTGCCAGCAAGGAAAGCTGTAGCTGGTTTTCACTGTCTCTTGGAACTGCATTCGCTGCTAGACAGACATTCGTTTTCTGAAAACCTTGCCTTCGTTGGTACAGGGGCAACACTGTGTATTTATCTCTCGCAGAGCCCGGTTGCCAAATTCGAAACGTCCAGCGATTGCGCCCACAGGAAAGCTGACAGCACAGAAAGCTGTAGCTGGTTTTCACTGCCCCTTGGAACTACATTCGCTGCTAGATAGACATTCACTTTCTACAACAGCTTGCCTTCGTAAAGGGGCAACACTGTGTATTTCTCTCTCGCAGAGCCCGGTTGCCAAATTCGAAAGGTGCAGCGATTGCGCCCACAGGAAAGCTGCCAGCAACGAAAGCTGTAGCTGGTTTTCACTGCCCCTTGGAGCTACATTCGCTGATAGACAGACATTCGCTTTCTGCAAAACCTTGCCTTCGTAAAGGGGCAACACTGTGTATTTCTCTCTCGCAGAGCCCGGCTGCCAAATTCGAAACGTCCAGCGATTGCGCCCACAGGAAAGCTGCCAGCAAGGAAAGCTGTAGCTGGTTTTCACTGCCCCTTGGAACTGCATTCGCTGACAGACAGACATTCGCTTTCTGCAAAAGCTTTCGTAGGTAAAGGGACAACACTGTGTATTTCTCTCTCGCAGAGCCCGGTTGCCAAATTCGAAAGGTCCAGCGATTGCGCCCACAGGAAAGCTGCCAGCACAGAAATCTGTAGCTGGTTTTCACTGTTTCTTGGAACTACATTCGCTGATAATCAGACATTCGCTTTCTGCAAAACCTTGCCTTAGTAAAGGGGCAACACTGTGTATTTCTCTCTCGTAGAGCCCGGTTGCCAAATTCGAAACGTCCAGCGATTGCGCCCACAGGAAAGCTGCCAGCAAGGAAAGCTGTAGCTGGTTTTCACTGCCCCTTGGAACTGCATTCGCTGCTAGACAGACATTCGCTTTCTGCAAAAGCTTTCGTAGGTAAAGGGGCAACACTGTGTATTTCTCTCTCGCAGAGCCCGGTTGCCAAATTCGAAACGTCCAGCGATTGCGCCCACAGGAAAGCTGCCAGCACAGAAAGCTGTAGCTGGTTTTCACTGCCCCTTGGAACTGCATTCGCTGCTAGACAGACATTCGCTTTCTGCAAAAGCTTTCGTAGGTAACGGGGCAACACTGTGTATTTCTCTCTCGCAGAGCCCGGTTGGCAAATTCGAAACGTCCAGCGATTGCGCCCACAGGAAAGCTGCCAGCACGGAAAGCTGTAGCTGGTTTTCACTGCCCCTTGGAACTGCATTCGCTGATAGACAGACATTCCCTTTCTACAATAGCTTTCGTTGGTAAAGAGGCAACACTCTGTATTTCTCTCTCGCAGAGCCCGGCTGCCAAATTCGAAATGTCCAGCGATTGCGCCCAGAGGAAAGCTGCCAGCACGGAAATCTCTAGCTGGTTTTCACTGTCTCTTGGAACTACATTCGCTGATAGACAGACATTCGCTTTCTGCAAAACCTTTCGTTGGTACAGGGGCAACACTGTGTATTTCTCTCTCGCAGAGCCCGGTTGCCAAATTCGAAACGTCCAGCGATTGCGCCCACAGGAAAGCTGCCAGCAAGGAAAGCTGTAGCTGGTTTTCACTGTCTCTTGGAACTGCATTCGCTGCTAGACAGACATTCGCTTTCTGCAAAACCTTGCCTTCCTAAAGGGGCAACACTGTGTATTTATCTCTCGCAGAGCCCGGTTGCCAAATTCGAAACGTCCAGCGATTGCGCCCACAGGAAAGCTTCCAGCACAGAAAGCTGTAGCTGGTTTTCACTGCCCCTTGGAACTACATTCGCTGATAGACAGACATTCCCTTTCTACAAAAGCTTTCGTTTGTAAAGGGGCAACACTGTGTATTTCTCTCTCGCAGAGCCCGGTTGCCAAATTCGAAACGTCCAGCGATTGCGCCCACAGGAAAGCTGCCAGCACAGAAATCTGTAGCTGGTTTTCACTGCCCCTTGGAACTACATTCGCTGATAGACAGACATTCGCTTTCTGCAAAAGCTTTCGTTGGTAAAGAGGCAACACTGTGTATTTCTCTCTCGCAGAGCCCGGTTGCCAAATACGAAAGGTCCAGCGATTGCGCCCACAGGAAAGCTGCCAGCAAGGAAAGTTGTAGCTGGTTTTCACTGCCCCTTGGAACTGCATTCGCTGATAGACAGACATTCGCTTTCTGCAAAAGCTTTCGTTGGTAAAGAGGCAACACTGTGTATTTCTCTCTCGCAGAGCCCGGTTGCCAAATTCGAAACGTCCAGCGATTGCGCCCACAGGAAAGCTGCCAGCAAGGAAAGTTGTAGCTGGTTTTCACTGCCCCTTGGAACTACATTCGCTGATAGACAGACATTCGCTTTCTGCAAAACCTTGCCTTGGTAAAGGGGCAACACTGTGTATTTCTCTCTCGTAGAGCACGGTTGCCAAATTCGAAACGTCCAGCGATTGCGCCCACAGGAAAGCTGCCAGCAAGGAAAGCTGTAGCTGGTTTTCACTGCCCCTTGGAACTGCATTCGCTGCTAGACAGACATTCGCTTTCTGCAAAAGCTTTCGTAGGTAAAGGGGCAACACTGTGTATTTCTCTCTCGCAGAGCCCGGTTGCCAAATTCGAAACGTCCAGCGATTGCGCCCACAGGAAAGCTGCCAGCACGGAAATCTGTAGCTGGTTTTCACTGCCCCTTGGAACTGCATTCGCTGATAGACAGACATTCGCTTTCTACAAAAGCTTTCATTGGTAAAGGGGCAACACTGTGTATATCTCTCTCGCAGAGCCTGGTTGCCAAATTCGAAACGTCCAGCGATTGCGCCCACAGGAAAGCTGCCAGCACGGAAAGCTGTAGCTGGTTTTCACAGTCTCTTGGAACGACATTCGCTGCTAGACAGACATTCGCTTTCTGCAAAACCTTGTCTTATTGAAGGGGCAACACTGTGTATTTCTCTCTCGCAGAGCCCGGTTGCCAAATTCGAAACGTCCAGCGATTGCGTCCACAGGAAAGCTGCCAGCAAGGAAAGCTGTAGCTGGTTTTCATTGTCTCTTGGAACTACATTCGCTGATACACAGACATTCTCTTTCTGAAAAACCTTGCCTTAGTAAAGGGGCAACACTGTGTATTTCTCTCTCGTAGAGCCCGGTTGCCAAATTCGAAACGTCCAGCGATTGCGCCCACAGGAAAGCTGCCAGCAAGGTAAGCTGTAGCTGGTTTTCACTGCCCCTTGGAACTACATTCGCTGATAGACAGACATTCGCTTTCTGCAAAACCTTTCGTTGGTACAGGGGCAACACTGTGTATTTCTCTCTCGCAGAGCCCGGTTGCCAAATTCGAAACGTCCAGCGATTGCGCCCACAGGAAAGCTGCCAGCACAGAAAGCTGTAGCTGGTTTTCACTGTCTCTTGGAACTACATTCGCTGATAGACAGACATTCGCTTTCTACAAAAGCTTGTCTTAGTAAAGGGGCAACACTGTGTATTTCTCTCTCGCAGAGCCTGGTTGCCAAATTCGAAACGTCCAGCGATTGCGCCCACAGGAAAGCTGCCAGCAAGGAAAGCTGTAGCTGGTTTTCACTGTCTCTTGGAACTGCATTCGCTGCTAGACAGACATTCGCTTTCTGCAAAACCTTGCCTTCCTAAAGGGGCAACACTGTGTATTTATCTCTCGCAGAGCCCGGTTGCCAAATTCGAAACGTCCAGCGATTGCGCCCACAGGAAAGCTGCCAGCACAGAAATCTGTAGCTGGTTTTCACTGCCCCTAGGAACTACATTCGCTGATAGACAGACATTCGCTTTCTGCAAAAGCTTTCGTTGGTAAAGAGGCAACACTGTGTATTTCTCTCTCGCAGAGCCCGGTTGCCAAATACGAAACGTCCAGCGATTGCGCCCACAGGAAAGCTGCCAGCAAGGAAAGTTGTAGCTGGTTTTCACTGCCCCTTGGAACTGCATTCGCTGATAGACAGACATTCGCTTTCTGCAAAAGCTTTCGTAGGTAAAGGGGCAACACTGTGTATTTCTCTCTCGCAGAGCCCGGTTGCCAAATTCGAAAGGTCCAGCGATTGCGCCCACAGGAAAGCTGCCAGCAAGGAAAGTTGTAGCTGGTTTTCACTGCCCCTTGGAACTACATTCGCTGATAATCAGACATTCGCTTTCTGCAAAACCTTGCCTTGGTAAAGGGGCAATACTGTGTATTTCTCTCTCGTAGAGCCCGGTTGCCAAATTCGAAACGTCCAGCGATTGCGCCCACAGGAAAGCTGCCAGCAAGGAAAGCTGTAGCTGGTTTTCACTGTCTCCTGGAACTGCATTCGCTGCTAGACAGACATTCGTTTTCTGAAAACCTTGCCTTCGTTGGTACAGGGGCAACACTGTGTATTTATCTCTCGCAGAGCCCGGTTGCCAAATTCGAAACGTCCAGCGATTGCGCCCACAGGAAAGCTGACAGCACAGAAAGCTGTAGCTGGTTTTCACTGCCCCTTGGAACTGCATTCGCTGCTAGATAGACATTCACTTTCTACAACAGCTTGCCTTCGTAAAGGGGCAACACTGTGTATTTCTCTCTCGCAGAGCCCGGTTGCCAAATTCGAAACGTCCAGCGATTGCGCCCACAGGAAAGCTGCCAGCAAGGAAAGCTGTAGCTGGTTTTCACTGCCCCTTGGAATTGCATTCGCTGATAGACAGACATTCGCTTTCTGCAAAAGCTTTCGTAGGTAAAGGGGCAACACTGTGTATTTCTCTCTCGCAGAGCCCGGTTGCCAAATTCGAAAGGTCCAGCGATTGCGCCCACAGGAAAGCTGCCAGCACGGAAAGCTGTAGCTGGTTTTCACTGCCCCTTGGAACTGCATTCGCTGCTAGACAGACATTCGCTTTCTGCAAAACCTTGCCTTCCTAAAGGGGCAACACTCTGTATTTCTCTCCCAGAGCCCGGTTGCCAAATTCGAAACGTCCAGCAATTGCGCCCACAGGAAAGCTGCCAGCAAGGAAATCTGTAGCTGGTTTTCACTGCCCCTTGGAACTGCATTCGCTGATAGACAGACATTCGCTTTCTACAAAAGCTTTCGTTTGTAAAGGGGCAACACTGTGTATTTCTCTCTCGCAGAGCCCGGTTGCCAAATTCGAAACGTCCAGCGATTGCGCCCACAGGAAAGCTGCCAGCACAGAAAGCTGTAGCTGGTTTTCACTGCCCCTTGGAACTGCATTCGCTGATAGACAGACATTCGCTTTCTGCAAAAGCTTTCGTAGGTAAAGGGGCAACACTGTGTATATCTCTCTCGCAGAGCCCGGCTGCCAAATTCGAAACGTCCAGCGATTGCGCCCACAGGAAAGCTGCCAGCACGGAAAGCTGTAGCTGGTTTTCACTGCCCCTTGGAACTGCATTCGCTGATAGACAGACATTCGCTTTCTGCAAAACCTTGTCTTATTGAAGGGGCAACACTGTGTATTTCTCTCTCGCAGAGCCCGGTTGCCAAATTCGAAACGTCCATCGATTGCGTCCACAGGAAAGCTGCCAGCAAGGAAAGCTGTAGCTGGTTTTCATTGTCTCTTGGAACTACATTCGCTGATAGACAGACATTCGCTTTCTGCAAAACCTTGCCTTAGTAAAGGGGCAACACTGTGTATTTCTCTCTCGTAGAGCCCGGTTGCCAAATTCGAAACGTCCAGCGATTGCGCCCACAGGAAAGCTGCCAGCAAGGTAAGCTGTAGCTGGTTTTCACTGCCCCTTGGAACTACATTCGCTGATAGACAGACATTCGCTTTCTGCAAAACCTTTCGTTGGTACAGGGGCAACACTGTGTATTTCTCTCTCGCAGAGCCCGGTTGCCAAATTCGAAACGTCCAGCGATTGCGCCCACAGGAAAGCTGCCAGCACAGAAAGCTGTAGCTGGTTTTCACTGTCTCTTGGAACTACATTCGCTGATAGACAGACATTCGCTTTCTACAAAAGCTTGTCTTAGTAAAGGGGCAACACTGTGTATTTCTCTCTCGCAGAGCCTGGTTGCCAAATTCGAAACGTCCAGCGATTGCGCCCACAGGAAAGCTGCCAGCAAGGAAAGCTGTATCTGGTTTTCACTGTCTCTTGGAACTGCATTCGCTGCTAGACAGACATTCGCTTTCTGCAAAACCTTGCCTTCCTAAAGGGGCAACACTGTGTATTTATCTCTCGCAGAGCCCGGTTGCCAAATTCGAAAAGTCCAGCGATTGCGCCCACAGGAAAGCTGCCAGCAAGGTAAGCTGTAGCTGGTTTTCACTGCCCCTTGGAACTACATTCGCTGATAGACAGACATTCGCTTTCTGCAAAACCTTTCGTTGGTACAGGGGCAACACTGTGTATTTCTCTCTCGCAGAGCCCGGTTGCCAAATTCGAAAGGTGCAGCGATTGCGCCCACAGGAAAGCTGCCAGCAAGGAAAGTTGTAGCTGGTTTTCACTGCCCCTTGGAACTACATTCGCTGATAATCAGACATTCGCTTTCTGCAAAACCTTGCCTTGGTAAAGGGGCAACACTGTGTATTTCTCTCTCGTAGAGCCCGGTTGCCAAATTCGAAACGTCCAGCGATTGCGCCCACAGGAAAGCTGCCAGCAAGGAAAGCTGTAGCTGGTTTTCACTGCCCCTTGGAACTGCATTCGCTGCTAGACAGACATTCGTTTTCTACAAAAGCTTTCGTAGGTAAAGGGGCAACACTGTGTATTTCTCTCTCGCAGAGCCCGGTTGCCAAATTCGAAAGGTCCAGCGATTGCGCCCACAGGAAAGCTGCCAGTACGGAAAGCTGTAGCTGGTTTTTACTGTCTCTTGGAACTGCATTCGCTGCTAGACAGACATTCGCTTTCTGCAAAACCTTGACTTCCTAAAGGGGCAACACTCTGTATTTCTCTCCCAGAGCCCGGTTGCCAAATTCGAAACGTCCAGCGATTGCGCCCACAGGAAAGCTGCCAGCACAGAAATCTGTAGCTGGTTTTCACTGCCCCTTGGAACTGCATTCGCTGATAGACAGACATTCGCTTTCTGCAAAAGCTTTCGTTGGTAAAGAGGCAACACTGTGTATTTCTCTCTCGCAGAGCCCGGTTGCCAAATACGAAACGTCCAGCGATTGCGCCCACAGGAAAGCTACCAGCACGGAAAGCTGTAGCTGGTTTTCACTGCCCCTTGGAACTACATTCGCTGATAGACAGACATTCGCTTTCTGCAAAAGCTTGCCGTACTAAAGGGGCAACACTGTGTATTTCTCTCTCGCAGAGCCCGGTTGCCAAATTCGAAACGTCCAGCGATTGCGCCCACAGGAAAGCTTCCAGCACAGAAAGCTGTAGCTGGTTTTCACTGTCTCTTGGAACTACATTCGCTGATAGACAGACATTCGCTTTCTGCAAAACATTGCCTTCCTAATGGGGCAACACTCTGTATTTCTCTCTCGTAGAGCCCGGTTGCCAAATTCGAAACGTCCAGCGATTGCGCCCACAGGAAAGCTGCCAGCAAGGAAAGCTGTAGCTGGTTTTCACTGTCTCTTGGAACTGCATTCGTTGCTAGACAGACATTCGCTTTCTGCAAAACCTTGCCTTCCTAAAGGGGCAACACTCTGTATTTCTCTCTCGCAGAGCCCGGTTGCCAAATTCGAAACGTCCAGCGATTGCGCCCACAGGAAAGCTGCCAGCAAGGAAAGCTGTAGCTGGTTTTCACTCCCCCTTGGAACTGCATTCGCTGCTAGACAGACATTCGCTTTCTGCAAAACCTTGCCTTCCTAATGGGGCAACACTCTGTATTTCTCTCCCAGAGCCCGGTTGCCAAATTCGAAACGTCCAGCGATTGCGCCCACAGGAAAGCTGCCAGCAAGGAAAGCTGTAGCTGGTTTTCACTGTCTCTTGGAACTGCATTCGCTGCTAGACAGACATTCGCTTTCTGCAAAAGCTTGCCGTACTAAAGGGGCAACACTGTGTATTTATCTCTCGCAGAGCCCGGTTGCCAAATTCGAAACGTCCAGCGATTGCGCCCACAGGAAAGCTTCCAGCACAGAAAGCTGTAGCTGGTTTTCACTGCCCCTTGGAACTGCATTCGCTGATAGACAGACATTCCCTTTCTACAAAAGCTTTCGTTTGTAAAGGGGCAACACTGTCTATTTCTCTCTCGCAGAGCCCGGTTGCCAAATTCGAAACGTCCAGCGATTGCGCCTACAGGAAAGCTGCCAGCAAGGAAAGCTGTAGCTGGTTTTGACTGTCTCTTGGAACTGCATTCGCTGCTAGACAGACATTCGCTTTCTGCAAAACCTTGCCTTCCTAAAGGGGCAACACTCTGTATTTCTCTCCCAGAGCTCGGTTGCCAAATTCGAAACGTCCAGCGATTGCGCCCACAGGAAAGCTGCCAGCAAGGAAAGCTGTAGCTGGTTTTCACTGTCTCTTGGAACTACATTCGCTGATAGACAGACATTCGCTTTCTGCAAAACCTTTTGTTGGTACAGGGGCAACACTGTGTATTTCTCTCTCGCAGAGCCCGGTTGCCAAATTCGAAAGGTGCAGCGATTGCGCCCACAGGAAAGCTGCCAGCACAGAAAGCTGTAGCTGGTTTTCACTGTCTCTTGGAACTACATTCGCTGATAGACAGACATTCGCTTTCTACAAAAGCTTTCGTAGGTAAAGGGGCAACACTGTGTATTTCTCTCTCGCAGAGCCTGGTTGCCAAATTCGAAACGTCCAGCGATTGCGCCCACAGGAAAGCTGCCAGCAAGGAAAGCTGTAGCTGGTTTTCACTGTCTCTTGGAACTGCATTCGCTGCTAGACAGACATTCGCTTTCTGCAAAACCTTGCCTTCCTAAAGGGGCAACACTGTGTATTTATCTCTCGCAGAGCCCGGTTGCCAAATTCGAAACGTCCAGCGATTGCGCCCACAGGAAAGCTTCCAGCACAGAAAGCTGTAGCTGGTTTTCACTGCCCCTTGGAACTGCATTCGCTGATAGACAGACATTCCCTTTCTACAAAAGCTTTCGTTTGTAAAGGGGCAACACTGTGTATATCTCTCTCGCAGAGCCCGGTTGCCAAATTCGAAACGTCCAGCGATTGCGCCCACAGGAAAGCTGCCAGCACAGAAATCTGTAGCTGGTTTTCACTGCCCCTTGGAACTACATTCGCTGATAGACAGACATTCGCTTTCTGCAAAAGCTTTCGTTGGTAAAGAGGCAACACTGTGTATTTCTCTCTCGCAGAGCCCGGTTGCCAAATACGAAAGGTCCAGCGATTGCGCCCACAGGAAAGCTGCCAGCAAGGAAAGTTGTAGCTGGTTTTCACTGCCCCTTGGAACTGCATTCGCTGATAGACAGACATTCGCTTTCTGCAAAAGCTTTCGTTGGTAAAGAGGCAACACTGTGTATTTCTCTCTCGCAGAGCCCGGTTGCCAAATTCGAAACGTCCAGCGATTGCGCCCACAGGAAAGCTGCCAGCAAGGAAAGTTGTAGCTGGTTTTCACTGCCCCTTGGAACTACATTCGCTGATAGACAGACATTCGCTTTCTGCAAAACCTTGCCTTGGTAAAGGGGCAACACTGTGTATTTCTCTCTCGTAGAGCACGGTTGCCAAATTCGAAACGTCCAGCGATTGCGCCCACAGGAAAGCTGCCAGCAAGGAAAGCTGTAGCTGGTTTTCACTGCCCCTTGGAACTGCATTCGCTGCTAGACAGACATTCGCTTTCTGCAAAAGCTTTCGTAGGTAAAGGGGCAACACTGTGTATTTCTCTCTCGCAGAGCCCGGTTGCCAAATTCGAAACGTCCAGCGATTGCGCCCACAGGAAAGCTGCCAGCAAGGAAAGCTGTAGCTGGTTTTCACTGTCTCTTGGAACTACATTCGCTGCTAGACAGACATTCACTTTCTGCAAAACCTTGCCTTATTGAAGGGGCAACACTGTGTATTTCTCTCTCGCAGAGCCCGGTTGCCAAATTCGAAACGTCCAGCGATTGCGCCCACAGGAAAGCTGCCAGCAAGGAAAGCTGTAGCTGGTTTTCATTGTCTCTTGGAACTACATTCGCTGAAAGACAGACATTCGCTTTCTGCAAAACCTTGCCTTAGTAAAGGGGCAACACTGTGTATTTCTCTCTCGTAGAGTCCGGCTGCCAAATTCGAAACGTCCAGCGATTGCGCCCACAGGAAAGCTGCCAGCACGGAAAGCTGTAGCTGGTTTTCACTGCCCCTTGGAACTACATTCGCTGATAGACAGACATTCGCTTTCTGCAAAAGCTTTCGTTGGTAAACGGGCAACACTGTGTATTTCTCTCTCGCAGAGCCCGGTTGCCAAATTCGAAACGTCCAGCGATTGCGCCCACAGGAAAGCTGCCAGCAAGGAAAGCTGTAGCTGGTTTTCACTGTCTCTTGGAACTACATTCGCTGATAGACAGACATTCGCTTTCTACAAAAGCTTGCCTTAGTAAAGGGGCAACACTGTGTATTTCTCTCTCGCAGAGCCCGGTTGCCAAATTCGAAACGTCCAGCGATTGCGCCCGCAGGAAAGCTGCCAGCAAGGAAAGCTGTAGCTGGTTTTCACTGTCTCTTGGAACTACATTCGCTGATAGACAGACATTCGCTTTTTAAAAAAGCTTGCCTTAGTAAAGGGGCAACACTGTGTATTTCTCTCTCGCAGAGCCTGGTTGCCAAATTCGAAACGTCCAGCGATTGCGCCCACAGGAAAGCTGCCAGCACGGAAAGCTGTAGCTGGTTTTCACTGTCTCTTGGAACTACAGTCGCTGCTAGACGGACATTCGCTTTCTGCAAAAGCTTTCCTTAGTAAAGGGGCAAAACTCTGTATTTCTCTGTCGCAGAGCCCGGTTGCCAAATTCGAAACGTCCAGCGATTGCGCCCACAGGAAAGCTGCCAGCAAGGAATGCTGTAGCTGGTTTTCACTGCCCCTTGGAACTACATTCGCTGCTAGACAGACATTCGCTTTCTGCAAAAGCTTTCGTTGGTATAGGGGCAACACTGTGTATTTCTCTCTCGCAGAGCCCGGTTGCCAAATTCGAAACATCCAGCGATTGCGCCCACAGGAAAGATGCCAGCAAGGAAAGCTGTAGCTGGTTTTCACTGTCTCTTGGAACTGCATTCGCTGCTAGACAGACATTCGCTTTCTGCAAAACCTTGCCTTCCTAAAGGGGCAACACTGTGTATTTCTCTCTCGCAGAGCCCGGTTGCCAAATTCGAAACGTCCAGCGATTGCGCCCACAGGAAAGCTGCCAGCACAGAAATCTGTCGCTGGTTTTCACTGCCCCTTGGAACTACATTGGCTGCTAGATAGACATTCACTTTCTACAACAGCTTTCGTTCGTAAAGGGGCAACACTGTGTATTTCTCTCTCGCAGAGCCCGGTTGCCAAATTCGAAACGTCCAGCGATTGCGCCCACAGGAAAGCTGCCAGCACGGAAAGCTGTAGCTGATTTTCACTGTTTCTTGGAACTACATTCGCTGATAGACAGACATTCGCTTTCTACAAAAGCTTTCGTTTGTAAAGGGGCAACACTGTGTATTTCTCTCTCGCAGAGCCCGGTTGCCAAATTCGAAACGTCCAGCGATTGCGCCCACAGGAAAGCTGCCAGCACAGAAATCTGTCGCTGGTTTTCACTGCCCCTTGGAACTACATTCGCTGCTAGATAGACATTCACTTTCTACAACAGCTTTCGTTCGTAAAGGGGCAACACTGTGTATTTCTCTCTCGCAGAGCCCGGTTGCCAAATTCGAAACGTCCAGCGATTGCGCCCACAGGAAAGCTTCCAGCACAGAAAGCTGTAGCTGGTTTTCACTGTTTCTTGGAACTACATTCGCTGATAGACAGACATTCGCTTTCTACAAAAGCTTTCATTGGTAAAGGGGCAACACTGTGTATATCCCTCTCGCGGAGCCCGGCTGCCAAATTCGAAACGTCCAGCGATTGCGCCCACAGGAAAGCTGCCAGCAAGGAAAGCTGTAGCTGGTTTTCACTGCCCCTTGGAACTGCATTCGCTGCTAGACAGACATTCGCTTTCTGCAAAACCTTGCCTTCGTAAAGGGGCAACACAGTGTATTTCTCTCTCGCAGAGCCCGGTTGCCAAATTCGAAACATCCAGCGATTGCGCCCACAGGAAAGCTGCCAGCAAGGAAATCTGTAGCTGGTTTTCACTGCCCCTTGGAACTGCATTCGCTGATAGACAGACATTCGCTTTCTACAAAAGCTTTCGTTTGTAAAGGGGCAACACTGTGTATTTCTCTCTCGCAGAGCCCGGTTGCCAAATTCGAAACGTCCAGCGATTGCGCCCACAGGAAAGCTGCCAGCACAGAAAGCTGTAGCTGGTTTTCACTGCCCCTTGGAACTGCATTCGCTGATAGACAGACATTCGCTTTCTGCAAAAGCTTTCGTAGGTAAAGGGGCAACACTGTGTATATCTCTCTCGCAGAGCCCGGCTGCCAAATTCGAAACGTCCAGCGATTGCGCCCACAGGAAAGCTGCCAGCACGGAAAGCTGTAGCTGGTTTTCACTGCCCCTTGGAACTGCATTCGCTGATAGACAGACATTCGCTTTCTGCAAAACCTTGTCTTATTGAAGGGGCAACACTGTGTATTTCTCTCTCGCAGAGCCCGGTTGCCAAATTCGAAACGTCCATCGATTGCGTCCACAGGAAAGCTGCCAGCAAGGAAAGCTGTAGCTGGTTTTCATTGTCTCTTGGAACTACATTCGCTGATAGACAGACATTCGCTTTCTGCAAAACCTTGCCTTAGTAAAGGGGCAACACTGTGTATTTCTCTCTCGTAGAGCCCGGTTGCCAAATTCGAAACGTCCAGCGATTGCGCCCACAGGAAAGCTGCCAGCAAGGTAAGCTGTAGCTGGTTTTCACTGCCCCTTGGAACTACATTCGCTGATAGACAGACATTCGCTTTCTGCAAAACCTTTCGTTGGTACAGGGGCAACACTGTGTATTTCTCTCTCGCAGAGCCCGGTTGCCAAATTCGAAACGTCCAGCGATTGCGCCCACAGGAAAGCTGCCAGCACAGAAAGCTGTAGCTGGTTTTCACTGTCTCTTGGAACTACATTCGCTGATAGACAGACATTCGCTTTCTACAAAAGCTTGTCTTAGTAAAGGGGCAACACTGTGTATTTCTCTCTCGCAGAGCCTGGTTGCCAAATTCGAAACGTCCAGCGATTGCGCCCACAGGAAAGCTGCCAGCAAGGAAAGCTGTATCTGGTTTTCACTGTCTCTTGGAACTGCATTCGCTGCTAGACAGACATTCGCTTTCTGCAAAACCTTGCCTTCCTAAAGGGGCAACACTGTGTATTTATCTCTCGCAGAGCCCGGTTGCCAAATTCGAAAAGTCCAGCGATTGCGCCCACAGGAAAGCTGCCAGCAAGGTAAGCTGTAGCTGGTTTTCACTGCCCCTTGGAACTACATTCGCTGATAGACAGACATTCGCTTTCTGCAAAACCTTTCGTTGGTACAGGGGCAACACTGTGTATTTCTCTCTCGCAGAGCCCGGTTGCCAAATTCGAAAGGTGCAGCGATTGCGCCCACAGGAAAGCTGCCAGCAAGGAAAGTTGTAGCTGGTTTTCACTGCCCCTTGGAACTACATTCGCTGATAATCAGACATTCGCTTTCTGCAAAACCTTGCCTTGGTAAAGGGGCAACACTGTGTATTTATCTCTCGTAGAGCCCGGTTGCCAAATTCGAAACGTCCAGCGATTGCGCCCACAGGAAAGCTGCCAGCAAGGAAAGCTGTAGCTGGTTTTCACTGCCCCTTGGAACTGCATTCGCTGCTAGACAGACATTCGTTTTCTACAAAAGCTTTCGTAGGTAAAGGGGCAACACTGTGTATTTCTCTCTCGCAGAGCCCGGTTGCCAAATTCGAAAGGTCCAGCGATTGCGCCCACAGGAAAGCTGCCAGTACGGAAAGCTGTAGCTGGTTTTTACTGTCTCTTGGAACTGCATTCGCTGCTAGACAGACATTCGCTTTCTGCAAAACCTTGACTTCCTAAAGGGGCAACACTCTGTATTTCTCTCCCAGAGCCCGGTTGCCAAATTCGAAACGTCCAGCGATTGCGCCCACAGGAAAGCTGCCAGCACAGAAATCTGTAGCTGGTTTTCACTGCCCCTTGGAACTGCATTCGCTGATAGACAGACATTCGCTTTCTGCAAAAGCTTTCGTTGGTAAAGAGGCAACACTGTGTATTTCTCTCTCGCAGAGCCCGGTTGCCAAATACGAAACGTCCAGCGATTGCGCCCACAGGAAAGCTACCAGCACGGAAAGCTGTAGCTGGTTTTCACTGCCCCTTGGAACTACATTCGCTGATAGACAGACATTCGCTTTCTGCAAAAGCTTTCGTTGGTAAAGAGGCAACACTGTGTATTTCTCTCTCGCAGAGCCCGGTTGCCAAATTCGAAACGTCCAGCGATTGCGCCCACAGGAAAGCTTCCAGCACAGAAAGCTGTAGCTGGTTTTCACTGTCTCTTGGAACTACATTCGCTGATAGACAGACATTCGCTTTCTGCAAAACATTGCCTTCCTAATGGGGCAACACTCTGTATTTCTCTCTCGTAGAGCCCGGTTGCCAAATTCGAAACGTCCAGCGATTGCGCCCACAGGAAAGCTGCCAGCAAGGAAAGCTGTAGCTGGTTTTCACTGTCTCTTGGAACTGCATTCGTTGCTAGACAGACATTCGCTTTCTGCAAAACCTTGCCTTCCTAAAGGGGCAACACTCTGTATTTCTCTCTCGCAGAGCCCGGTTGCCAAATTCGAAACGTCCAGCGATTGCGCCCACAGGAAAGCTGCCAGCAAGGAAAGCTGTAGCTGGTTTTCACTCCCCCTTGGAACTGCATTCGCTGCTAGACAGACATTCGCTTTCTGCAAAACCTTGCCTTCCTAATGGGGCAACACTCTGTATTTCTCTCCCAGAGCCCGGTTGCCAAATTCGAAACGTCCAGCGATTGCGCCCACAGGAAAGCTGCCAGCAAGGAAAGCTGTAGCTGGTTTTCACTGTCTCTTGGAACTGCATTCGCTGCTAGACAGACATTCGCTTTCTGCAAAAGCTTGCCGTACTAAAGGGGCAACACTGTGTATTTATCTCTCGCAGAGCCCGGTTGCCAAATTCGAAACGTCCAGCGATTGCGCCCACAGGAAAGCTTCCAGCACAGAAAGCTGTAGCTGGTTTTCACTGCCCCTTGGAACTGCATTCGCTGATAGACAGACATTCCCTTTCTACAAAAGCTTTCGTTTGTAAAGGGGCAACACTGTCTATTTCTCTCTCGCAGAGCCCGGTTGCCAAATTCGAAACGTCCAGCGATTGCGCCTACAGGAAAGCTGCCAGCAAGGAAAGCTGTAGCTGGTTTTGACTGTCTCTTGGAACTGCATTCGCTGCTAGACAGACATTCGCTTTCTGCAAAACCTTGCCTTCCTAAAGGGGCAACACTCTGTATTTCTCTCCCAGAGCTCGGTTGCCAAATTCGAAACGTCCAGCGATTGCGCCCACAGGAAAGCTGCCAGCAAGGAAAGCTGTAGCTGGTTTTCACTGTCTCTTGGAACTACATTCGCTGATAGACAGACATTCGCTTTCTGCAAAACCTTTTGTTGGTACAGGGGCAACACTGTGTATTTCTCTCTCGCAGAGCCCGGTTGCCAAATTCGAAACGTCCAGCGATTGCGCCCACAGGAAAGCTGCCAGCACAGAAAGCTGTAGCTGGTTTTCACTGTCTCTTGGAACTACATTCGCTGATAGACAGACATTCGCTTTCTACAAAAGCCTCCGTAGGTAAAGGGGCAACACTGTGTATTTCTCTCTCGCAGAGCCTGGTTGCCAAATTCGAAACGTCCAGCGATTGCGCCCACAGGAAAGCTGCCAGCAAGGAAAGCTGTAGCTGGTTTTCACTGTCTCTTGGAACTGCATTCGCTGCTAGACAGACATTCGCTTTCTGCAAAACCTTGCCTTCCTAAAGGGGCAACACTGTGTATTTATCTCTCGCAGAGCCCGGTTGCCAAATTCGAAACGTCCAGCGATTGCGCCCACAGGAAAGCTTCCAGCACAGAAAGCTGTAGCTGGTTTTCACTGCCCCTTGGAACTGCATTCGCTGATAGACAGACATTCCCTTTCTACAAAAGCTTTCGTTTGTAAAGGGGCAACACTGTGTATATCTCTCTCGCAGAGCCCGGTTGCCAAATTCGAAACGTCCAGCGATTGCGCCCACAGGAAAGCTGCCAGCACAGAAATCTGTAGCTGGTTTTCACTGCCCCTTGGAACTACATTCGCTGATAGACAGACATTCGCTTTCTGCAAAAGCTTTCGTTGGTAAAGAGGCAACACTGTGTATTTCTCTCTCGCAGAGCCCGGTTGCCAAATACGAAAGGTCCAGCGATTGCGCCCACAGGAAAGCTGCCAGCAAGGAAAGTTGTAGCTGGTTTTCACTGCCCCTTGGAACTGCATTCGCTGATAGACAGACATTCGCTTTCTGCAAAAGCTTTCGTTGGTAAAGAGGCAACACTGTGTATTTCTCTCTCGCAGAGCCCGGTTGCCAAATTCGAAACGTCCAGCGATTGCGCCCACAGGAAAGCTGCCAGCAAGGAAAGTTGTAGCTGGTTTTCACTGCCCCTTGGAACTACATTCGCTGATAGACAGACATTCGCTTTCTGCAAAACCTTGCCTTGGTAAAGGGGCAACACTGTGTATTTCTCTCTCGTAGAGCACGGTTGCCAAATTCGAAACGTCCAGCGATTGCGCCCACAGGAAAGCTGCCAGCAAGGAAAGCTGTAGCTGGTTTTCACTGCCCCTTGGAACTGCATTCGCTGCTAGACAGACATTCGCTTTCTGCAAAAGCTTTCGTAGGTAAAGGGGCAACACTGTGTATTTCTCTCTCGCAGAGCCCGGTTGCCAAATTCGAAACGTCCAGCGATTGCGCCCACAGGAAAGCTGCCAGCAAGGAAAGCTGTAGCTGGTTTTCACTGTCTCTTGGAACTACATTCGCTGCTAGACAGACATTCACTTTCTGCAAAACCTTGCCTTATTGAAGGGGCAACACTGTGTATTTCTCTCTCGCAGAGCCCGGTTGCCAAATTCGAAACGTCCAGCGATTGCGCCCACAGGAAAGCTGCCAGCAAGGAAAGCTGTAGCTGGTTTTCATTGTCTCTTGGAACTACATTCGCTGAAAGACAGACATTCGCTTTCTGCAAAACCTTGCCTTAGTAAAGGGGCAACACTGTGTATTTCTCTCTCGTAGAGTCCGGCTGCCAAATTCGAAACGTCCAGCGATTGCGCCCACAGGAAAGCTGCCAGCACGGAAAGCTGTAGCTGGTTTTCACTGCCCCTTGGAACTACATTCGCTGATAGACAGACATTCGCTTTCTGCAAAAGCTTTCGTTGGTAAACGGGCAACACTGTGTATTTCTCTCTCGCAGAGCCCGGTTGCCAAATTCGAAACGTCCAGCGATTGCGCCCACAGGAAAGCTGCCAGCAAGGAAAGCTGTAGCTGGTTTTCACTGTCTCTTGGAACTACATTCGCTGATAGACAGACATTCGCTTTCTACAAAAGCTTGCCTTAGTAAAGGGGCAACACTGTGTATTTCTCTCTCGCAGAGCCCGGTTGCCAAATTCGAAACGTCCAGCGATTGCGCCCGCAGGAAAGCTGCCAGCAAGGAAAGCTGTAGCTGGTTTTCACTGTCTCTTGGAACTACATTCGCTGATAGACAGACATTCGCTTTTTAAAAAAGCTTGCCTTAGTAAAGGGGCAACACTGTGTATTTCTCTCTCGCAGAGCCTGGTTGCCAAATTCGAAACGTCCAGCGATTGCGCCCACAGGAAAGCTGCCAGCACGGAAAGCTGTAGCTGGTTTTCACTGTCTCTTGGAACTACAGTCGCTGCTAGACGGACATTCGCTTTCTGCAAAAGCTTTCCTTAGTAAAGGGGCAAAACTCTGTATTTCTCTGTCGCAGAGCCCGGTTGCCAAATTCGAAACGTCCAGCGATTGCGCCCACAGGAAAGCTGCCAGCAAGGAATGCTGTAGCTGGTTTTCACTGCCCCTTGGAACTACATTCGCTGCTAGACAGACATTCGCTTTCTGCAAAAGCTTTCGTTGGTATAGGGGCAACACTGTGTATTTCTCTCTCGCAGAGCCCGGTTGCCAAATTCGAAACATCCAGCGATTGCGCCCACAGGAAAGATGCCAGCAAGGAAAGCTGTAGCTGGTTTTCACTGTCTCTTGGAACTGCATTCGCTGCTAGACAGACATTCGCTTTCTGCAAAACCTTGCCTTCCTAAAGGGGCAACACTGTGTATTTCTCTCTCGCAGAGCCCGGTTGCCAAATTCGAAACGTCCAGCGATTGCGCCCACAGGAAAGCTGCCAGCACAGAAATCTGTCGCTGGTTTTCACTGCCCCTTGGAACTACATTGGCTGCTAGATAGACATTCACTTTCTACAACAGCTTTCGTTCGTAAAGGGGCAACACTGTGTATTTCTCTCTCGCAGAGCCCGGTTGCCAAATTCGAAACGTCCAGCGATTGCGCCCACAGGAAAGCTGCCAGCACGGAAAGCTGTAGCTGATTTTCACTGTTTCTTGGAACTACATTCGCTGATAGACAGACATTCGCTTTCTACAAAAGCTTTCGTTTGTAAAGGGGCAACACTGTGTATTTCTCTCTCGCAGAGCCCGGTTGCCAAATTCGAAACGTCCAGCGATTGCGCCCACAGGAAAGCTGCCAGCACAGAAATCTGTCGCTGGTTTTCACTGCCCCTTGGAACTACATTCGCTGCTAGATAGACATTCACTTTCTACAACAGCTTTCGTTCGTAAAGGGGCAACACTGTGTATTTCTCTCTCGCAGAGCCCGGTTGCCAAATTCGAAACGTCCAGCGATTGCGCCCACAGGAAAGCTTCCAGCACAGAAAGCTGTAGCTGGTTTTCACTGTTTCTTGGAACTACATTCGCTGATAGACAGACATTCGCTTTCTACAAAAGCTTTCATTGGTAAAGGGGCAACACTGTGTATATCCCTCTCGCGGAGCCCGGCTGCCAAATTCGAAACGTCCAGCGATTGCGCCCACAGGAAAGCTGCCAGCAAGGAAAGCTGTAGCTGGTTTTCACTGCCCCTTGGAACTGCATTCGCTGCTAGACAGACATTCGCTTTCTGCAAAACCTTGCCTTCGTAAAGGGGCAACACAGTGTATTTCTCTCTCGCAGAGCCCGGTTGCCAAATTCGAAACATCCAGCGATTGCGCCCACAGGAAAGCTTCCAGCACAGAAAGCTGTAGCTGGTTTTCACTGCCCCTTGGAACTGCATTCGCTGATAGACAGACATTCGCTTTCTACAAAAGCTTTCGTTTGTAAAGGGGCAACACTGTGTATTTCTCTCTCGCAGAGCCCGGATGCCAATTTCGAAAGGTCCAGCGATTGCGCCCACAGGAAAGCAGCCAGCACAGAAATCTGTAGCTGGTTTTCACTGCCCCTTGGAACTGCATTCGCTGCTAGACAGACATTCGCTTTCTGCAAAAGCTTTCGTAGGTAAAGGGGCAACACTGTGTATTTCTCTCTCGCAGAGCCCGGTTGCCAAATTCGAAACGTCCAGCGATTGCGCCCACAGGAAAGCTGCCAGCAAGGAAAGCTGTAGCTGGTTTTCACTGTCTCTTGGAACTGCATTCGCTGATAGACAGACATTCGCTTTCTACAAAAGCTTGCCTTAGTAAAGGGGCAACACTCTGTATTTCTCTCTCGCAGAGCCCGGTTGCCAAATTCGAAACGTCCAGCGATTGCGCCCACAGGAGAGCTGCCAGCAAGGAAAGTTGTAGCTGGTTTTCACTGCCCCTTGGAACTGCATTCGCTGATAGACAGACATTCGCTTTCTGCAAAAGCTTTCGTAGGTAAAGGGGCAACACTGTGTATTTCTCTCTCGCAGAGCCCGGTTGCCAAATTCGAAAGGTCCAGCGATTGCGCCCACAGGAAAGCTACCAGCACGGAAAGCTGTAGCTGGTTTTCACTGTCTCTTGGAACTACATTCGCTGATAATCAGACATTCGCTTTCTGCAAAACCTTGCCTTGGTAAAGGGGCAACACTGTGTATTTCTCTCTCGCAGAGCCCGGTTGCCAAATTCGAAACGTCCAGCGATTGCGCCCACAGGAAAGCTGCCAGCAAGGTAAGCTGTAGCTGGTTTTCACTGTCCCTTGGAACTACATTCGCTGATAGACAGACATTCGCTTTCTGCAAAAGCTTTCGTTGGTACAGGGGCAACACTGTGTATTTCTCTCTCGCAGATCCCGGTTGCCAAATTCGAAACGTCCAGCGATTGCGCCCACAGGAAAGCTGCCAGCAAGGAAAGCTGTAGCTGGTTTTCACTGTCTCTTGGAACTACATTCGCTGATAGACAGACATTCGCTTTCTACAAAAGCTTGCCTTAGTAAAGGGGCAACACTGTGTATTTCTCTCTCGCAGAGCCTGGTTGCCAAATTCGAAACGTCCAGCGATTGCGCCCACAGGAAAGCTGCCAGCAAGGAAAGCTGTAGCTGGTTTTCACTGTCTCTTGGAACTGCATTCGCTGCTAGACAGACATTCGCTTTCTGCAAAAGCTTGCCGTACTAAAGGGGCAACACTGTGTATTTCTCTCTCGCAGAGCCCGGTTGCCAAATTCGAAACGTCCAGCGATTGCGCCCACAGGAAAGCTTCCAGCACAGAAAGCTGTAGCTGGTTTTCACTGTCTCTTGGAACTACATTCGCTGATAGACAGACATTCGCTTTCTGCAAAACATTGCCTTAGTAAAGGGGCAACACTGTGTATTTCTCTCTCGTAGAGCCCGGTTGCCAAATTCGAAACGTCCATCGATTGCGCCCACAGGGAAGCTGCCAGCAAGGAAAGCTGTAGCTGGTTTTCACTGTCTCTTGGAACTGCATTCGTTGCTAGACAGACATTCGCTTTCTGCAAAACCTTGCCTTATTGAAGGGGCAACACTGTGTATTTCTCTCTCGCAGAGCCCGGTTGCCAAATTCGAAACGTCCAGCGATTGCGCCCACAGGAAAGCTGCCAGCACGGAAAGCTGTAGCTGGTTTTCACTGCCCCTTGGAACTACATTCGCTGCTAGATAGACATTCACTTTCTACAAAAGCTTTCGTTCGTAAAGGGGCAACACTGTGTATTTCTCTCTCGCAGAGCCCGGCTGCCAAATTCGAAACGTCCAGCGATTGCGCCCACAGGAAAGCTACCAGCACGGAAAGCTGTAGCTGGTTTTCACTGTTTCTTGGAACTACATTCGCTGATAGACAGACATTCGCTTTCTACAAAAGCTTTCATTGGTAAAGGGGCAACACTATGTATATCTCTCTCGTGGAGCGCGGCTGACAAATTCGAAACGTCCAGCGATTGCGCCCACAGGAAAGCTGCCAGCACGGAAATCTCTAGCTGGTTTTCACTGTCTCTTGGAACTACATTCGCTGATAGACAGACATTCGCTTTCTGCAAAACCTTGCCTTCCTAAAGGGGCAACACTGTGTATTTATCTCTCGCAGAGCCCGGTTGCCAAATTCGAAACGTCCAGCGATTGCGCCCACAGGAAAGCTGCCAGCACGGAAAGCTGTAGCTGGTTTTCACTGCCCCTTGGAACTGCATTCGCTGATAGACAGACATTCGCTTTCTGCAAAAGCTTTCGTTGGTAAAGAGGCAACACTGTGTATTTCTCTCTCGCAGAGCCCGGTTGCCAAATACGAAACGTCCAGCGATTGCGCCCACAGGAAAGCTACCAGCACGGAAAGCTGTAGCTGGTTTTCACTGCCCCTTGGAACTACATTCGCTGATAGACAGACATTCGCTTTCTGCAAAACCTTGCCGTACTAAAGGGGCAACACTGTGTATTTCTCTCTCGCAGAGCCCGGTTGCCAAATTCGAAACGTCCAGCGATTGCGCCCACAGGAAAGCTTCCAGCACAGAAAGCTGTAGCTGGTTTTCACTGTCTCTTGGAACTACATTCGCTGATAGACAGACATTCGCTTTCTGCAAAACCTTGCCTTAGTAAAGGGGCAACACTGTGTATTTCTCTCTCGTAGAGCCCGGTTGCCAAATTCGAAACGTCCAGCGATTGCGCCCACAGGAAAGCTGCCAGCAAGGAAAGCTGTAGCTGGTTTTCACTGTCTCTTGGAACTGCATTCGTTGCTAGACAGACATTCGCTTTCTGCAAAACCTTGCCTTCCTAAAGGGGCAACACTCTGTATTTCTCTCTCGCAGAGCCCGGTTGCCAAATTCGAAACGTCCAGCGATTGCGCCCACAGGAAAGCTGCCAGCACGGAAAGCTGTAGCTGGTTTTCACTGCCCCTTGGAACTGCATTCGCTGCTAGACAGACATTCGCTTTCTGCAAAACCTTGCCTTCGTAAAGGGGCAACACTGTGTATTTCTCTCTCGCAGAGCCCGGTTGCCAAATTCGAAACGTCCAGCGATTGCGCCCACAGGAAAGCTGCCAGCACACAAAGCTGTAGCTGGTTTTCACTGCCCCTTGGAACTGCATTCGCTGATAGACAGACATTCGCTTTCTACAAAAGCTTTCGTTTGTAAAGGGGCAACACTGTGTATTTCTCTCTCGCAGAGCCCGGTTGCCAAATTCGAAACGTCCAGCGATTGCGCCCACAGGAAAGCTGCCAGCAAGGAAAGCTGTAGCTGGTTTTCACTGCCCCTTGGAACTGCATTCGCTGCTAGACAGACATTCGCTTTCTGCAAAAGCTTTCGTAGGTAAAGGGGCAACACTGTGTATTTCTCTCTCGCAGAGCCCGGTTGCCAAATTCGAAACGTCCAGCGATTGCGCCCACAGGAAAGCTGCCAGCACGGAAAGCTGTAGCTGGTTTTCACTGCCCCTTGGAACTGCATTCGCTGCTAGACAGACATTCGCTTTCTGCAAAAGCTTTCGTAGGTAAAGGGGCAACACTGTGTATTTCTCTCTCGCAGAGCCCGGCTGCCAAATTTGAAACGTCCAGCGATTGCGCCCACAGGAAAGCTGCCAGCACGGAAAGCTGTAGCTGGTTTTCACAGTCTCTTGGAACTACTTTCGCTGCTAGACAGACATTCGCTTTCTGCAAAACCTTGTCTTATTGAAGGGGCAACACTGTGTATTTCTCTCTCGCAGAGCCCGGTTGCCAAATTCGAAACGTCCAGCGATTGCGTCCACAGGAAAGCTGCCAGCAAGGAAAGCTGTAGCTGGTTTTCATTGTCTCTTGGAACTACATTCGCTGATAGACAGACATTCGCTTTCTGCAAAAGCTTTCCTTAGTAAAGGGGCAACACTGTGTATTTCTCTCTCGTAGAGCCCGGTTGCCAAATTCGAAACGTCCAGCGATTGCGCCCACAGGAAAGCTGCCAGCAAGGTAAGCTGTAGCTGGTTTTCACTGCCCCTTGGAACTGCATTCGCTGATAGACAGACATTCACTTTCTGCAAAAGCTTTCGTTGGTAAAGAGGCAACACTGTGTATTTCTCTCTCGCAGAGCCCGGTTGCCAAATTCGAAACGTCCAGCGATTGCGCCCACAGGAAAGCTGCCAGCAAGGAAAGTTGTAGCTGGTTTTCACTGCCCCTTGGAACTGCATTCGCTGATAGACAGACATTCGCTTTCTGCAAAAGCTTTCGTAGGTAAAGGGGCAACACTGTGTATTTCTCTCTCGCAGAGCCCGGTTGCCAAATTCGAAAGGTCCAGCGATTGCGCCCACAGGAAAGCTACCAGCACGGAAAGCTGTAGCTGGTTTTCACTGTCTCTTGGAACTACATTCGCTGATAATCAGACATTCGCTTTCTGCAAAAGCTTTCGTAGGTAAGGGGGCAACACTGTGTATTTTTCTCTCGTAGAGCCCGGTTGCCAAATTCGAAACGTCCAGCGATTGCGCCCACAGGAAAGCTGCCAGCAAGGTAAGCTGTAGCTGGTTTTCACTGTCCCTTGGAACTACATTCGCTGATAGACAGACATTAGCTTTCTGCAAAAGCTTTCGTTGGTACAGGGGCAACACTGTGTATTTCTCTCTCGCAGAGCCCGGTTGCCAAATTCGAAACGTCCAGCGATTGCGCCCACAGGAAAGCTGCCAGCAAGGAAAGCTGTAGCTGGTTTTCACTGTCTCTTGGAACTACATTCGCTGATAGACAGACATTCGCTTTCTACAAAAGCTTGCCTTAGTAATGGGGCAACACTGTGTATTTCTCTCTCGCAGAGCCTGGTTGCCAAATTCGAAACGTCCAGCGATTGCGCCCACAGGAAAGCTGCCAGCAAGGAAAGCTGTAGCTGGTTTTCACTGTCTCTTGGAACTGCATTCGCTGATAGACAGACATTCGCTTTCTGCAAAACCTTGCCTTCCTAAAGGGGCAACACTGTGTATTTATCTCTCGCAGAGCCCGGTTGCCAAATTCGAAACGTCCAGCGATTGCGCCCACAGGAAAGCTTCCAGCACAGAAAGCTGTAGCTGGTTTTCACTGCCCCTTGGAACTGCATTCGCTGATAGACAGACATTCCCTTTCTACAAAAGCTTTCGTTTGTAAAGGGGCAACACTGTGTATTTCTCTCTCGCAGAGCCCGGTTGCCAAATTCGAAACGTCCAGCGATTGCGCCCACAGGAAAGCTGGCAGCACAGAAATCTGTAGCTGGTTTTCACTGCCCCTTGGAACTACATTCGCTGATAGACAGACATTCGCTTTCTGCAAAAGCTTTCGTTGGTAAAGAGGCAACACTGTGTATTTCTCTCTCGCAGAGCCCGGTTGCCAAATTCGAAACGTCCAGCGATTGCGCCCACAGGAAAGCTGCCAGCAAGGAAAGTTGTAGCTGGTTTTCACTGCCCCTTGGAACTGCATTCGCTGATAGACAGACATTCGCTTTCTGCAAAAGCTTTCTTTGGTAAAGAGGCAAAACTGTGTATTTCTCTCTCGCAGAGCCCGGTTGCCAAATTCGAAACGTCCAGCGATTGCGCCCACAGGAAAGCTGCCAGCAAGGAAAGTTGTAGCTGGTTTTCACTGCCCCTTGGAACTGCATTCGCTGCTAGACAGACATTCGCTTTCTGCAAAAGCTTTCGTAGGTAAAGGGGCAACACTGTGTATTTCTCTCTCGCAGAGCCCGGTTGCCAAATTCGAAACGTCCAGCGATTGCGCCCACAGGAAAGCTGCCAGCACGGAAAGCTGTAGCTGGTTTTCACTGTTTCTTGGAACTACATTCGCTGATAGACAGACATACGCTTTCTACAAAAGCTTTCATTGGTAAAGGGGCAACACTGTGTATATCTCTCTCGCGGAGCCCGGCTGCCAAATTCGAAACGTCCAGCGATTGCGCCCAGAGGAAAGCTGCCAGCACGGAAATCTCTAGCTGGTTTTCACTGTCTCTTGGAACTACATTCGCTGATAGACAGACATTCGCTTTCTGCAAAACCTTGCCTTATTGAAGGGGCAACACTGTGTATTTCTCTCTCGCAGATCCCGGTTGCCAAATTCGAAACGTCCAGCGATTGCGCCCACAGGAAAGCTGCCAGCAAGGAAAGCTGTAGCTGGTTTTCACTGCCCCTTGGAACTGCATTCGCTGCTAGACAGACATTCGCTTTCTGCAAAACCTTGCCTTCGTAAAGGGGCAACACAGTGTATTTCTCTCTCGCAGAGCCCGGTTGCCAAATTCGAAACATCCAGCGATTGCGCCCACAGGAAAGCTTCCAGCACAGAAAGCTGTAGCTGGTTTTCACTGCCCCTTGGAACTGCATTCGCTGATAGACAGACATTCGCTTTCTACAAAAGCTTTCGTTTGTAAAGGGGCAACACTGTGTATTTCTCTCTCGCAGAGCCCGGATGCCAATTTCGAAAGGTCCAGCGATTGCGCCCACAGGAAAGCAGCCAGCACAGAAATCTGTAGCTGGTTTTCACTGCCCCTTGGAACTGCATTCGCTGCTAGACAGACATTCGCTTTCTGCAAAAGCTTTCGTAGGTAAAGGGGCAACACTGTGTATTTCTCTCTCGCAGAGCCCGGTTGCCAAATTCGAAACGTCCAGCGATTGCGCCCACAGGAAAGCTGCCAGCAAGGAAAGCTGTAGCTGGTTTTCACTGTCTCTTGGAACTGCATTCGCTGATAGACAGACATTCGCTTTCTACAAAAGCTTGCCTTAGTAAAGGGGCAACACTCTGTATTTCTCTCTCGCAGAGCCCGGTTGCCAAATTCGAAACGTCCAGCGATTGCGCCCACAGGAGAGCTGCCAGCCAGGAAAGTTGTAGCTGGTTTTCACTGCCCCTTGGAACTGCATTCGCTGATAGACAGACATTCGCTTTCTGCAAAAGCTTTCGTAGGTAAAGGGGCAACACTGTGTATTTCTCTCTCGCAGAGCCCGGTTGCCAAATTCGAAAGGTCCAGCGATTGCGCCCACAGGAAAGCTACCAGCACGGAAAGCTGTAGCTGGTTTTCACTGTCTCTTGGAACTACATTCGCTGATAATCAGACATTCGCTTTCTGCAAAACCTTGCCTTGGTAAAGGGGCAACACTGTGTATTTCTCTCTCGCAGAGCCCGGTTGCCAAATTCGAAACGTCCAGCGATTGCGCCCACAGGAAAGCTGCCAGCAAGGTAAGCTGTAGCTGGTTTTCACTGTCCCTTGGAACTACATTCGCTGATAGACAGACATTCGCTTTCTGCAAAAGCTTTCGTTGGTACAGGGGCAACACTGTGTATTTCTCTCTCGCAGATCCCGGTTGCCAAATTCGAAACGTCCAGCGATTGCGCCCACAGGAAAGCTGCCAGCAAGGAAAGCTGTAGCTGGTTTTCACTGTCTCTTGGAACTACATTCGCTGATAGACAGACATTCGCTTTCTACAAAAGCTTGCCTTAGTAAAGGGGCAACACTGTGTATTTCTCTCTCGCAGAGCCTGGTTGCCAAATTCGAAACGTCCAGCGATTGCGCCCACAGGAAAGCTGCCAGCAAGGAAAGCTGTAGCTGGTTTTCACTGTCTCTTGGAACTGCATTCGCTGCTAGACAGACATTCGCTTTCTGCAAAAGCTTGCCGTACTAAAGGGGCAACACTGTGTATTTCTCTCTCGCAGAGCCCGGTTGCCAAATTCGAAACGTCCAGCGATTGCGCCCACAGGAAAGCTTCCAGCACAGAAAGCTGTAGCTGGTTTTCACTGTCTCTTGGAACTACATTCGCTGATAGACAGACATTCGCTTTCTGCAAAACATTGCCTTAGTAAAGGGGCAACACTGTGTATTTCTCTCTCGTAGAGCCCGGTTGCCAAATTCGAAACGTCCATCGATTGCGCCCACAGGGAAGCTGCCAGCAAGGAAAGCTGTAGCTGGTTTTCACTGTCTCTTGGAACTGCATTCGTTGCTAGACAGACATTCGCTTTCTGCAAAACCTTGCCTTATTGAAGGGGCAACACTGTGTATTTCTCTCTCGCAGAGCCCGGTTGCCAAATTCGAAACGTCCAGCGATTGCGCCCACAGGAAAGCTGCCAGCACGGAAAGCTGTAGCTGGTTTTCACTGCCCCTTGGAACTACATTCGCTGCTAGATAGACATTCACTTTCTACAAAAGCTTTCGTTCGTAAAGGGGCAACACTGTGTATTTCTCTCTCGCAGAGCCCGGCTGCCAAATTCGAAACGTCCAGCGATTGCGCCCACAGGAAAGCTACCAGCACGGAAAGCTGTAGCTGGTTTTCACTGTTTCTTGGAACTACATTCGCTGATAGACAGACATTCGCTTTCTACAAAAGCTTTCATTGGTAAAGGGGCAACACTATGTATATCTCTCTCGTGGAGCGCGGCTGACAAATTCGAAACGTCCAGCGATTGCGCCCACAGGAAAGCTGCCAGCACGGAAATCTCTAGCTGGTTTTCACTGTCTCTTGGAACTACATTCGCTGATAGACAGACATTCGCTTTCTGCAAAACCTTGCCTTCCTAAAGGGGCAACACTGTGTATTTATCTCTCGCAGAGCCCGGTTGCCAAATTCGAAACGTCCAGCGATTGCGCCCACAGGAAAGCTGCCAGCACGGAAAGCTGTAGCTGGTTTTCACTGCCCCTTGGAACTGCATTCGCTGATAGACAGACATTCGCTTTCTGCAAAAGCTTTCGTTGGTAAAGAGGCAACACTGTGTATTTCTCTCTCGCAGAGCCCGGTTGCCAAATACGAAACGTCCAGCGATTGCGCCCACAGGAAAGCTACCAGCACGGAAAGCTGTAGCTGGTTTTCACTGCCCCTTGGAACTACATTCGCTGATAGACAGACATTCGCTTTCTGCAAAACCTTGCCGTACTAAAGGGGCAACACTGTGTATTTCTCTCTCGCAGAGCCCGGTTGCCAAATTCGAAACGTCCAGCGATTGCGCCCACAGGAAAGCTTCCAGCACAGAAAGCTGTAGCTGGTTTTCACTGTCTCTTGGAACTACATTCGCTGATAGACAGACATTCGCTTTCTGCAAAACCTTGCCTTAGTAAAGGGGCAACACTGTGTATTTCTCTCTCGTAGAGCCCGGTTGCCAAATTCGAAACGTCCAGCGATTGCGCCCACAGGAAAGCTGCCAGCAAGGAAAGCTGTAGCTGGTTTTCACTGTCTCTTGGAACTGCATTCGTTGCTAGACAGACATTCGCTTTCTGCAAAACCTTGCCTTCCTAAAGGGGCAACACTCTGTATTTCTCTCTCGCAGAGCCCGGTTGCCAAATTCGAAACGTCCAGCGATTGCGCCCACAGGAAAGCTGCCAGCACGGAAAGCTGTAGCTGGTTTTCACTGCCCCTTGGAACTGCATTCGCTGCTAGACAGACATTCGCTTTCTGCAAAACCTTGCCTTCGTAAAGGGGCAACACTGTGTATTTCTCTCTCGCAGAGCCCGGTTGCCAAATTCGAAACGTCCAGCGATTGCGCCCACAGGAAAGCTGCCAGCACACAAAGCTGTAGCTGGTTTTCACTGCCCCTTGGAACTGCATTCGCTGATAGACAGACATTCGCTTTCTACAAAAGCTTTCGTTTGTAAAGGGGCAACACTGTGTATTTCTCTCTCGCAGAGCCCGGTTGCCAAATTCGAAACGTCCAGCGATTGCGCCCACAGGAAAGCTGCCAGCAAGGAAAGCTGTAGCTGGTTTTCACTGCCCCTTGGAACTGCATTCGCTGCTAGACAGACATTCGCTTTCTGCAAAATCTTTCGTAGGTAAAGGGGCAACACTGTGTATTTCTCTCTCGCAGAGCCCGGTTGCCAAATTCGAAACGTCCAGCGATTGCGCCCACAGGAAAGCTGCCAGCACGGAAAGCTGTAGCTGGTTTTCACTGCCCCTTGGAACTGCATTCGCTGCTAGACAGACATTCGCTTTCTGCAAAAGCTTTCGTAGGTAAAGGGGCAACACTGTGTATTTCTCTCTCGCAGAGCCCGGCTGCCAAATTTGAAACGTCCAGCGATTGCGCCCACAGGAAAGCTGCCAGCACGGAAAGCTGTAGCTGGTTTTCACAGTCTCTTGGAACTACTTTCGCTGCTAGACAGACATTCGCTTTCTGCAAAACCTTGTCTTATTGAAGGGGCAACACTGTGTATTTCTCTCTCGCAGAGCCCGGTTGCCAAATTCGAAACGTCCAGCGATTGCGTCCACAGGAAAGCTGCCAGCAAGGAAAGCTGTAGCTGGTTTTCATTGTCTCTTGGAACTACATTCGCTGATAGACAGACATTCGCTTTCTGCAAAAGCTTTCCTTAGTAAAGGGGCAACACTGTGTATTTCTCTCTCGTAGAGCCCGGTTGCCAAATTCGAAACGTCCAGCGATTGCGCCCACAGGAAAGCTGCCAGCAAGGTAAGCTGTAGCTGGTTTTCACTGCCCCTTGGAACTGCATTCGCTGATAGACAGACATTCACTTTCTGCAAAAGCTTTCGTTGGTAAAGAGGCAACACTGTGTATTTCTCTCTCGCAGAGCCCGGTTGCCAAATTCGAAACGTCCAGCGATTGCGCCCACAGGAAAGCTGCCAGCAAGGAAAGTTGTAGCTGGTTTTCACTGCCCCTTGGAACTGCATTCGCTGATAGACAGACATTCGCTTTCTGCAAAAGCTTTCGTAGGTAAAGGGGCAACACTGTGTATTTCTCTCTCGCAGAGCCCGGTTGCCAAATTCGAAAGGTCCAGCGATTGCGCCCACAGGAAAGCTACCAGCACGGAAAGCTGTAGCTGGTTTTCACTGTCTCTTGGAACTACATTCGCTGATAATCAGACATTCGCTTTCTGCAAAAGCTTTCGTAGGTAAGGGGGCAACACTGTGTATTTTTCTCTCGTAGAGCCCGGTTGCCAAATTCGAAACGTCCAGCGATTGCGCCCACAGGAAAGCTGCCAGCAAGGTAAGCTGTAGCTGGTTTTCACTGTCCCTTGGAACTACATTCGCTGATAGACAGACATTAGCTTTCTGCAAAAGCTTTCGTTGGTACAGGGGCAACACTGTGTATTTCTCTCTCGCAGAGCCCGGTTGCCAAATTCGAAACGTCCAGCGATTGCGCCCACAGGAAAGATGCCAGCAAGGAAAGCTGTAGCTGGTTTTCACTGTCTCTTGGAACTACATTCGCTGATAGACAGACATTCGCTTTCTACAAAAGCTTGCCTTAGTAATGGGGCAACACTGTGTATTTCTCTCTCGCAGAGCCTGGTTGCCAAATTCGAAACGTCCAGCGATTGCGCCCACAGGAAAGCTGCCAGCAAGGAAAGCTGTAGCTGGTTTTCACTGTCTCTTGGAACTGCATTCGCTGATAGACAGACATTCGCTTTCTGCAAAACCTTGCCTTCCTAAAGGGGCAACACTGTGTATTTATCTCTCGCAGAGCCCGGTTGCCAAATTCGAAACGTCCAGCGATTGCGCCCACAGGAAAGCTTCCAGCACAGAAAGCTGTAGCTGGTTTTCACTGCCCCTTGGAACTGCATTCGCTGATAGACAGACATTCCCTTTCTACAAAAGCTTTCGTTTGTAAAGGGGCAACACTGTGTATTTCTCTCTCGCAGAGCCTGGTTGCCAAATTCGAAACGTCCAGCGATTGCGCCCACAGGAAATCTGGCAGCACAGAAATCTGTAGCTGGTTTTCACTGCCCCTTGGAACTACATTCGCTGATAGACAGACATTCGCTTTCTGCAAAAGCTTTCGTTGGTAAAGAGGCAACACTGTGTATTTCTCTCTCGCAGAGCCCGGTTGCCAAATTCGAAACGTCCAGCGATTGCGCCCACAGGAAAGCTGCCAGCAAGGAAAGTTGTAGCTGGTTTTCACTGCCCCTTGGAACTGCATTCGCTGATAGACAGACATTCGCTTTCTGCAAAAGCTTTCTTTGGTAAAGAGGCAAAACTGTGTATTTCTCTCTCGCAGAGCCCGGTTGCCAAATTCGAAACGTCCAGCGATTGCGCCCACAGGAAAGCTGCCAGCAAGGAAAGTTGTAGCTGGTTTTCACTGCCCCTTGGAACTGCATTCGCTGCTAGACAGACATTCGCTTTCTGCAAAAGCTTTCGTAGGTAAAGGGGCAACACTGTGTATTTCTCTCTCGCAGAGCCCGGTTGCCAAATTCGAAACGTCCAGCGATTGCGCCCACAGGAAAGCTGCCAGCACGGAAAGCTGTAGCTGGTTTTCACTGTTTCTTGGAACTACATTCGCTGATAGACAGACATACGCTTTCTACAAAAGCTTTCATTGGTAAAGGGGCAACACTGTGTATATCTCTCTCGCGGAGCCCGGCTGCCAAATTCGAAACGTCCAGCGATTGCGCCCAGAGGAAAGCTGCCAGCACGGAAATCTCTAGCTGGTTTTCACTGTCTCTTGGAACTACATTCGCTGATAGACAGACATTCGCTTTCTGCAAAACCTTGCCTTAGTAAAGGGGCAACACTGTGTATTTCTCTCTCGTAGAGCCCGGTTGCCAAATTCGAAACGTCCAGCGGTTGCGCCCACAGGAAAGCTGCCAGCAAGGAAAGCTGTAGCTGGTTTTCACTGTCTCTTGGAACTACATTCGCTGATAGACAGACATTCGCTTTCTGCAAAACCTTGCCTTATTGAAGGGGCAACACTGTGTATTTCTCTCTCGCAGAGCCCGGTTGCCAAATTCGAAACGTCCAGCGATTGCGCCCACAGGAAAGCTGCCAGCAAGGAAAGCTGTAGCTGGTTTTCATTGTCTCTTGGAACTACATTCGCTGATAGACAGACATTCGCTTTCTGCAAAACCTTGCCTTAGTAAAGGGGCAACACTGTGTATTTCTCTCTCGTAGAGCCCGGCTGCCAAATTCGAAACGTCCAGCGATTGCGCCCACAGGAAAGCTGCCAGCACGGAAAGCTGTAGCTGGTTTTCACTGCCCCTTGGAACTACATTCGCTGATAGACAGACATTCGCTTTCTGCAAAAGCTTTCGTTGGTACAGGGGCAACACTGTGTATTTCTCTCTCGCAGAGCCCGGTTGCCAAATTCGAAACGTCCAGCGATTGCGCCCACAGGAAAGCTGCCAGCAAGGAAAGCTGTAGCTGGTTTTCACTGCCCCTTGGAACTGCATTCGCTGATAGACATACATTCGCTTTCTGCAAAAGCTTTCGTAGGTAAAGGGGCAACACTGTGTATTTCTCTCTCGCAGAGCCCGGTTGCCAAATTCGAAACGTCCAGCGATTGCGCCCACAGGAAAGCTGCCAGCAAGGAAAGCTGTAGCTGGTTTTCACTGTCTCTTGGAACTGCATTCGCTGCTAGACAGACATTCGCTTTCTGCAAAACCTTGCCTTCCTAAAGGGGCAACACTGTGTATTTATCTCTCACAGAGCCCGGTTGCCAAATTCGAAACGTCCAGCGATTGCGCCCACAGGAAAGCTGCCAGCACAGAAATCTGTCGCTGGTTTTCACTGCCCCTTGGAACTACATTCGCTGCTAGATAGACATTCACTTTCTACAACAGCTTTCGTTCGTAAAGGGGCAACACTGTGTATTTCTCTCTCGCAGAGCCCGGTTGCCAAATTCGAAACGTCCAGCGATTGCGCCCACAGGAAAGCTTCCAGCACAGAAAGCTGTAGCTGGTTTTCACTGTCTCTTGGAACTACATTCGCTGATAGACAGACATTCGCTTTCTGCAAAACCTTGCCTTCGTAAAGGGGCAACACTGTGTATTTCTCTCTCGCAGAGCCCGGTTGCCAAATTCGAAACGTCCAGCGATTGCGCCCACAGGAAAGCTGCCAGCAAGGAAAGCTGTAGCTGGTTTTCACTGCCCCTTGGAACTGCATTCGCTGCTAGACAGACATTCGCTTTCTGCAAAAGCTTTCGTAGGTAAAGGGGCAACACTGTGTATTTCTCTCTCGCAGAGCCCGGTTGCCAAATTCGAAACGTCCAGCGATTGCGCCCACAGGAAAGCTGCCAGCACGGAAAGCTGTAGCTGGTTTTCACTGTTTCTTGGAACTACATTCGCTGATAGACAGACATACGCTTTCTACAAAAGCTTTCATTGGTAAAGGGGCAACACTGTGTATATCTCTCTCGCAGAGCCCGGCTGCCAAATTCGAAACGTCCAGCGATTGCGCCCAGAGGAAAGCTGCCAGCACGGAAATCTCTAGCTGGTTTTCACTGTCTCTTGGAACTACATTCGCTGATAGACAGACATTCGCTTTCTGCAAAACCTTGCCTTATTGAAGGGGCAACACTGTGTATTTCTCTCTCGCAGAGCCCGGTTGCCAAATTCGAAACGTCCAGCTATTGCGCCCACAGGAAAGCTGCCGGCACGGAAAGCTGTAGCTGGTTTTCACTGCCCCTTGGAACTACATTCGCTGATAGACAGACATTCGCTTTCTGCAAAACCTTGCCTTAGTAAAGGGGCAACACTGTGTATTTCTCTCTCGTAGAGCCCGGTTGCCAAATTCGAAACGTCCAGCGGTTGCGCCCACAGGAAAGCTGCCAGCAAGGAAAGCTGTAGCTGGTTTTCACTGTCTCTTGGAACTACATTGGCTGATAGACAGACATTCGCTTTCTACAAAAGCTTGCCTTAGTAAAGGGGCAACACTGTGTATTTCTCTCTCACAGAGCCCGGTTGCCAAATTCGAAACGTCCAGCGATTGCGCCCAAAGGAAAGCTGCCAGCAAGGAAAGCTGTAGCTGGTTTACACTGCCCCTTGGAACTGCATTCGCTGCTAGACAGACATTCGCTTTCTGCAAAACCTTGCCTTCGTAAAGGGGCAACACAGTGTATTTCTCTCTCGCAGAGCCCGGTTGCCAAATTCGAAACGTCCAGCGATTGCGCCCACAGGAAAGCTGCCAGCACGGAAAGCTGTAGCTGGTTTTCACTGTTTCTTGGAACTACATTCGCTGATAGACAGACATTCGCTTTCTACAGAAGCTTTCATTGGTAAAGGGGCAACACTGTGTATTTCTCTCTCGCAGAGCCCGGTTGCCAAATTCGAAACGTCCAGCGATTGCGCCCACAGGAAAGCTGCCAGCAAGGAAAGCTGTAGCTGGTTTTCATTGTCTCTTGGAACTACATTCGCTGCTAGACAGACATTCGCTTTCTGCAAAAGCTTTCGTTGGTACAGGGGCAACACTGTGTATTTCTCTCTCGCAGAGCCCGGTTGCCAAATTCGAAACGTCCAGCGATTGCGCCCACAGGAAAGATGCCAGCAAGGAAAGCTGTAGCTGGTTTTCACTGCCCCTTGGAACTGCATTCGCTGATAGACAGACATTCCCTTTCTACAAAAGCTTTCGTTTGTAAAGGGGCAACACTGTGTATTTCTCTCTCGCAGAGCCCGGTTGCCAAATTCGAAACGTCCAGCGATTGCGCCCACAGGAAAGCTGCCAGCACGGAAATCTGTCGCTGGTTTTCACTGCCCCTTGGAACTACATTCGCTGATAGACAGACATTCGCTTTCTGCAAAAGCTTTCGTTGGTACAGGGGCAACACTGTGTATTTCTCTCTCGCAGAGCCCGGTTGCCAAATTCGAAACGTCCAGCGATTGCGCCCACAGGAAAGCTGCCAGCAAGGAAATCTGTAGCTGGTTTTCACTGCCCCTTGGAACTGCATTCGCTGATAGACAGACATTCGCTTTCTGCAAAAGCTTTCGTAGGTAAAGGGGCAACACTGTGTATTTATCTCTCGCAGAGCCCGGTTGCCAAATTCGAAACGTCCAGCGATTGCGCCCACAGGAAAGCTTCCAGCACAGAAAGCTGTAGCTGGTTTTCACTGCCCCTTGGAACTGCATTCGCTGCTAGACAGACATTCCCTTTCTACAAAAGCTTTTGTTTGTAAAGGGGCAACACTGTGTATTTCTCTCTCGCAGAGCCCGGTTGCCAAATTCGAAACGTCCAGCGATTGCGCCCACAGGAAAGCTGCCAGCAAGGAAAGCTGTAGCTGGTTTTCACTGTCTCTTGGAACTACATTCGCTGATAGACAGACATTCGCTTTCTACAAAAGCTTGCCTTAGTAAAGGGGCAACACTGTGTATTTCTCTCTCGCAGAGCCTGGTTGCCAAATTCGAAACGTCCAGCGATTGCGCCCACAGGAAAGCTGCCAGCACGGAAAGCTGTAGCTGGTTTTCACTGCCCCTTGGAACTGCATTCGCTGCTAGACCGACATTCGCTTTCTGCAAAAGCTTTCATTGGTAAAGGGGCAACACTGTGTATATCTCTCTCGCAGAGCCCGGCTGCCAAATTCGAAACGTCCAGCGATTGCGCCCACAGGAAAGCTGCCAGCAAGGAAAGCTGTAGCTGGTTTTCACAGTCTCTTGGAACTACATTCGCTGCTAGACAGACATTCGCTTTCTGCAAAACCTTGCCTTATTGAAGGGGCAACACTGTGTATTTCTCTCTCGCAGAGCCCGGTTGCCAAATTCAAAACGTCCAGCGATTGCGCCCACAGGAAAGCTGCCAGCAAGGAAAGCTGTAGCTGGTTTTCATTGTCTCTTGGAACTACATTCGCTGAAAGACAGACATTCGCTTTCTGCAAAACCTTGCCTTAGTAAAGGGGCAACACTGTGTATTTCTCTCTCGTAGAGTCCGGCTGCCAAATTCGAAACGTCCAGCGATTGCGCCCACAGGAAAGCTGCCAGCACGGAAAGCTGTAGCTGGTTTTCACTGCCCCTTGGAACTACATTCGCTGATAGACAGACATTCGCTTTCTGCAAAAGCTTTCGTTGGTACAGGGGCAACACTGTGTATTTCTCTCTCGCAGAGCCCGGTTGCCAAATTCGAAACGTCCAGCGATTGCGCCCGCAGGAAAGCTGCCAGCAAGGAAAGCTGTAGCTGGTTTTCACTGTCTCTTGGAACTACATTCGCTGATAGACAGACATTCGCTTTCTACAAAACCTTGCCTTAGTAAAGGGGCAACACTGTGTATTTCTCTCTCGCAGAGCCTGGTTGCCAAATTCGAAACGTCCAGCGATTGCGCCCACAGGAAAGCTGCCAGCACGGAAAGCTGTAGCTGGTTTTCACTGCCCCTTGGAACTACATTCGCTGATAGACAGACATTCGCTTTCTGCAAAAGCTTTCGTTGGTACAGGGGCAACACTGTGTATTTCTCTCTCGCAGAGCCCGGTTGCCAAATTCGAAACGTCCAGCGATTGCGCCCACAGGAAAGCTGCCAGCAAGGAAAGCTGTAGCTGGTTTTCACTGCCCCTTGGAACTGCATTCGCTGATAGACATACATTCGCTTTCTGCAAAAGCTTTCGTAGGTAAAGGGGCAACACTGTGTATTTCTCTCTCGCAGAGCCCGGTTGCCAAATTCGAAACGTCCAGCGATTGCGCCCACAGGAAAGCTGCCAGCAAGGAAAGCTGTAGCTGGTTTTCACTGTCTCTTGGAACTGCATTCGCTGCTAGACAGACATTCGCTTTCTGCAAAACCTTGCCTTCCTAAAGGGGCAACACTGTGTATTTATCTCTCACAGAGCCCGGTTGCCAAATTCGAAACGTCCAGCGATTGCGCCCACAGGAAAGCTGCCAGCACAGAAATCTGTCGCTGGTTTTCACTGCCCCTTGGAACTACATTCGCTGCTAGATAGACATTCACTTTCTACAACAGCTTTCGTTCGTAAAGGGGCAACACTGTGTATTTCTCTCTCGCAGAGCCCGGTTGCCAAATTCGAAACGTCCAGCGATTGCGCCCACAGGAAAGCTTCCAGCACAGAAAGCTGTAGCTGGTTTTCACTGTCTCTTGGAACTACATTCGCTGATAGACAGACATTCGCTTTCTGCAAAACATTGCCTTAGTAAAGGGGCAACACTGTGTATTTCTCTCTCGCAGAGCCCGGTTGCCAAATTCGAAACGTCCAGCGATTGCGCCCACAGGAAAGCTGCCAGCAAGGAAAGCTGTAGCTGGTTTTCACTGCCCCTTGGAACTGCATTCGCTGCTAGACAGACATTCGCTTTCTGCAAAAGCTTTCGTAGGTAAAGGGGCAACACTGTGTATTTCTCTCTCGCAGAGCCCGGTTGCCAAATTCGAAACGTCCAGCGATTGCGCCCACAGGAAAGCTGCCAGCACGGAAAGCTGTAGCTGGTTTTCACTGTTTCTTGGAACTACATTCGCTGATAGACAGACATACGCTTTCTACAAAAGCTTTCATTGGTAAAGGGGCAACACTGTGTATATCTCTCTCGCAGAGCCCGGCTGCCAAATTCGAAACGTCCAGTGATTGCGCCCAGAGGAAAGCTGCCAGCACGGAAATCTCTAGCTGGTTTTCACTGTCTCTTGGAACTACATTCGCTGATAGACAGACATTCGCTTTCTGCAAAACCTTGCCTTATTGAAGGGGCAACACTGTGTATTTCTCTCTCGCAGAGCCCGGTTGCCAAATTCGAAACGTCCAGCTATTGCGCCCACAGGAAAGCTGCCGGCACGGAAAGCTGTAGCTGGTTTTCACTG
Organism: Mycteria americana; assembly: GCF_035582795.1. NCBI lineage: Eukaryota > Metazoa > Chordata > Aves > Ciconiiformes > Ciconiidae > Mycteria > Mycteria americana. The sequence goes on along the minus strand of NC_134369.1, from coordinate 23,572,359 downwards.
CCCCTTGGAACTACATTCGCTGATAGACAGACATTCGCTTTCTGCAAAACCTTGCCTTAGTAAAGGGGCAACACTGTGTATTTCTCTCTCGTAGAGCCCGGTTGCCAAATTCGAAACGTCCAGCGGTTGCGCCCACAGGAAAGCTGCCAGCAAGGAAAGCTGTAGCTGGTTTTCACTGTCTCTTGGAACTACATTGGCTGATAGACAGACATTCGCTTTCTACAAAAGCTTGCCTTAGTAAAGGGGCAACACTGTGTATTTCTCTCTCGCAGAGCCCGGTTGCCAAATTCGAAACGTCCAGCGATTGCGCCCAAAGGAAAGCTGCCAGCAAGGAAAGCTGTAGCTGGTTTACACTGCCCCTTGGAACTGCATTCGCTGCTAGACAGACATTCGCTTTCTGCAAAACCTTGCCTTCGTAAAGGGGCAACACAGTATATTTCTCTCTTGCAGAGCCCGGTTGCCAAATTCGAAACGTCCAGCGATTGCGCCCACAGGAGAGCTGCCAGCACGGAAAGCTGTAGCTGGTTTTCACTGCCCCTTGGAACTGCATTCGCTGATAGACAGACATTCGCTTTCTGCAAAAGCTTTCGTTGGTACAGGGGCAACACTGTGTATTTCTCTCTCGCAGAGCCCAGTTGCCAAATACGAAACGTCCAGCGATTGCGCCCACAGGAAAGCTACCAGCACGGAAAGCTGTAGCTGGTTTTCACTGTTTCTTGGAACTACATTCGCTGATAGACAGACATTCGCTTTCTGCAAAACCTTGCCTTCGTAAAGGGGCAACACTGTGTATTTCTCTCTCGCAGAGCCCGGTTGCCAAATTCGAAACGTCCAGCGATTGCGCCCACAGGAAAGCTGCCAGCAAGGAAAGCTGTAGCTGGTTTTCACTGTCTCTTGGAACTGCATTCGCTGATAGACAGACATTCGCTTTCTGCAAAACCTTGCCTTATTGAAGGGGCAACACTGTGTATTTCTCTCTCGCAGAGCCCGGTTGCCAAATTCGAAACGTCCAGCGATTGCGCCCACAGGAAAGCTGCCAGCAAGGAAAGCTGTAGCTGGTTTTCACTGCCCCTTGGAACTGCATTCGCTGCTAGACAGACATTCGCTTTCTACAAAAGCTTTCGTTTGTAAAGGGGCAACACTGTGTATTTCTCTCTCGCAGAGCCCAGTTGCCAATTTCGAAACGTCCAGCGATTGCGCCCACAGGAAAGCTGCCAGCACAGAAATCTGTAGCTGGTTTTCACTGCCCCTTGGAACTGCATTCGCTGCTAGACAGACATTCGCTTTCTGCAAAAGCTTTCGTAGGTAAAGGGGCAACACTGTGTATTTCTCTCTCGCAGAGCCCGGTTGCCAAATTCGAAACGTCCAGCGATTGCGCCCACAGGAAAGCTGCCAGCACGGAAACCTGTAGCTGGTTTTCACTGTCTCTTGGAACTACATTCGCTGATAGACAGACATTTGCTTTCTGCAAAACCTTGCCTTCCAAAAGGGGCAACACTGTGTATTTATCTCTCGCAGAGCCCGGTTGCCAAATTCGAAACGTCCAGCGATTGCGCCCACAGGAAAGCTGCCAGCAAGGAAAGCTGTAGCTGGTTTTCACTGCCCCTTGGAACTGCATTCGCTGCTAGACAGACATTCGCTTTCTGCAAAACCTTGCCTTCGTAAAGGGGCAACACAGTGTATTTCTCTCTCGCAGAGCCCGGTTGCCAAATTCGAAACGTCCAGCGATTGCGCCCACAGGAAAGCTGCCAGCACGGAAAGCTGTAGCTGGTTTTCACTGTTTCTTGGAACTGCATTCGCTGATAGACAGACATTCGCTTTCTACAGAAGCTTTCATTGGTAAAGGGGCAACACTGTGTATATCTCTCTCGCAGAGCCCGGCTGCCAAATTCGAAACGTCCAGCGATTGCGCCCACAGGAAAGCTGCCAGCACAGAAGTCTGTCGCTGGTTTTCACTGCCCCTTGGAACTACATTCGCTGCTAGATAGACATTCACTTTCTACAACAGCTTTCGTTCGTAAAGGGGCAACACTGTGTATTTCTCTCTCGTAGAGCCCGGTTGCCAAATTCGAAACGTCCAGCGATTGCGCCCACAGGAAAGCTGCCAGCAAGGAAAGCAGTAGCTGGTTGTCATTGTCTCTTGGAACTGCATTCGCTGCTAGACAGACATTCGCTTTCTGCAAAACCTTGCCTTATTGAAGGGGCAACACTGTGTATTTCTCTCTCGCAGAGCCCGGTTGCCAAATTCGAAAGGTCCAGCGATTGCGCCCACAGGAAAGCTGCCAGCAAGGAAAGCTGTAGCTGGTTTTCACTGCCCCTTGGAACTGCATTCGCTGCTAGACAGACATTCACTTTCTGCAAAAACTTGCCTTCGTAAAGGGGCAAAACTGTGTATTTCTCTCTCGCAGAGCCCGGTTGCCAATTTCGAAACGTCCAGCGATTGCGCCCACAGGAAAGCTGCCAGCAAGGAAAGCTGTAGCTGGTTTTCACTGCCCCTTGGAACTGCATTCGCTGCTAGACAGACATTCGCTTTCTGCAAAAGCTTTCGTAGGTAAAGGGGCAACACTGTGTATTTCTCTCTCGCAGAGCCCGGTTGCCAAATTCGAAACGTCCAGCGATTGCGCCCACAGGAAAGCTGCCAGCAAGGAAAGCTGTAGCTGGTTTTCCCTGTCTCTTGGAACTGCATTCGCTGATAGACAGACATTCGCTTTCTGCAAAAGCTTTCGTTTGTAAAGGGGCAACACTGTTTATTTCTCTCTCGCAGAGCCCGGTTGCCAAAATTGAAACGTCCAGCGATTGCGCCCACAGGAAAGCTGCCAGCAAGGAAAGCTGTAGCTGGTTTTCACTGTCTCTTGGAACTGCATTCGCTGCTAGACAGACATTCGCTTTCTGCAAAACCTTGCCTTATTGAAGGGGCAACACTGTGTATTTCTCTCTCGCAGAGCCCGGTTGCCAAATTCGAAACGTCCAGCGATTGCGCCCACAGGAAAGCTGCCAGCAAGGAAAGCTGTAGCTGGTTTTCACTGCCCCTTGGAACTGCATTCGCTGCTAGACAGACATTCGCTTTCTGCAAAACCTTGCCTTCGTAAAGGGGCAACACTCTGTATTTCTCTCTCGCAGAGCCCGGTTGCCAAATTCGAAACGTCCAGCGATTGCGCCCACAGGAAAGCTGCCAGCAAGGAAAGCTGTAGCTGGTTTTCACTGTCTCTTGGAACTGCATTCGCTGCTAGACAGACATTCGCTTTCTGCAAAAGCTTTCGTAGGTAAAGGGGCAACACAGTGTATTTCTCTCTCGCAGAGCCCGGTTGCCAAATTCGAAACGTCCAGCGATTGCGCCCACAGGAAAGCTGCCAGCACGGAAAGCTGTAGCTGGTTTTCACTGTCTCTTGGAACTGCATTCGCTGCTAGACAGACATTCGCTTTCTGCAAAACCTTGCCTTATTGAAGGGGCAACACTGTGTATTTCTCTCTCGCAGAGCCCGGTTGCCAAATTCGAAACGTCCAGCGATTGCGCCCACAGGAAAGCTGCCAGCAAGGAAAGCTGTAGCTGGTTTTCATTGTCTCTTGGAACTACATTCGCTGAAAGACAGACATTCGCTTTCTGCAAAACCTTGCCTTCGTAAAGGGGCAATACTCTGTATTTCTCTCTCGTAGAGTCCGGCTGCCAAATTCGAAACGTCCAGCGATTGCGCCCACAGGAAAGCTGCCAGCACGGAAAGCTGTAGCTGGTTTTCACTGCCCCTTGGAACTACATTCGCTGATAGACAGACATTCGCTTTCTGCAAAAGCTTTCGTTGGTACAGGGGCAACACTCTGTATTTCTCTCTCGCAGAGCCCGGTTGCCAAATTCGAAACGTCCAGCGATTGCGCCCACAGGAAAGATGCCAGCAAGGAAAGCTGTAGCTGGTTTTCACTGTCTCTTGGAACTACATTCGCTGATAGACAGACATTCGCTTTCTACAAAAGCTTGCCTTAGTAAAGGGGCAACACTGTGTATTTCTCTCTCGCAGAGCCTGGTTGCGAAATTCGAAACGTCCAGCGATTGCGCCCACAGGAAAGCTGCCAGCAAGGAAAGCTGTAGCTGGTTTTCACTGCCCCTTGGAACTGCATTCGCTGCTAGACCGACATTCGCTTTCTGCAAAACCTTGCCTTCGTAAAGGGGCAACACAGTGTATTTCTCTCTCGCAGAGCCCGGTTGCCAAATTCGAAACGTCCAGCGATTGCGCCCACAGGAAAGCTGCCAGCACGGAAAGCTGTAGCTGGTTTTCACTGTTTCTTGGAACTGCATTCGCTGATAGACAGACATTCTCTTTCTACAAAAGCTTTCATTGGTAAAGGGGCAACACTGTGTATATGTCTCTCGCAGAGCCCGGCTGCCAAATTCGAAACGTCCAGCGATTGCGCCCACAGGAAAGCTGCCAGCACGGAAAGCTGTAGCTGGTTTTCACAGTCTCTTGGAACTACATTCGCTGCTAGACAGACATTCGCTTTCTGCAAAACCTTGCCTTATTGAAGGGGCAACACTGTGTATTTCTCTCTCGCAGAGCCCGGTTGCCAAATTCGAAACGTCCAGCGATTGCGCCCACAGGAAAGCTGCCAGCAAGGAAAGCTGTAGCTGGTTTTCATTGTCTCTTGGAACTACATTCGCTGATAGACAGACATTCGCTTTCTACAAAAGCTTGCCTTAGTAAAGGGGCAACACTGTGTATTTCTCTCTCGCAGAGCCTGGTTGCGAAATTCGAAACGTCCAGCTATTGCGCCCACAGGAAAGCTGCCAGCAAGGAAAGCTGTAGCTGGTTTTCACTGTCTCTTGGAACTACATTCGCTGATAGACAGACATTCGCTTTCTGCAAAACCTTGCCTTAGTAAAGGGGCAACACTGTGTATTTCTCTCTCGTAGAGCCCGGTTGCCAAATTCGAAACGTCCAGCGATTGCGCCCACAGGAAAGCTGCCAGCACGGAAAGCTGTAGCTGGTTTTCACTGCCCCTTGGAACTACATTCGCTGATAGACAGACATTCTCTTTCTGCAAAAGCTTTCGTTGGTACAGGGGCAACACTGTGTATTTCTCTCTCGCAGAGCCCGGTTGCCAAATTCGAAACGTCCAGCGATTGCGCCCACAGGAAAGCTGCCAGCACGGAAAGCTGTAGCTGGTTTTCACTGCCCCTTGGAACTGCATTCGCTGATAGACAGACATTCGCTTTCTGCAAAAGCTTTCGTAGGTAAAGGGGCAACAGTGTGTATTTCTCTCTCGCAGAGCCCGGTTGCCAAATTCGAAACGTCCAGCGATTGCGCCCACAGGAAAGCTGCCAGCAAGGAAAGCTGTAGCTGGTTTTCACTGTCTCTTGGAACTGCATTCGCTGCTAGACAGACATTCGCTTTCTGCAAAACCTTGCTTTCCTAAAGGGGCAACACTGTGTATTTATCTCTCACATAGCCCGGTTGCCAAATTCGAAACGTCCAGCGATTGCGCCCACAGGAAAGCTGCCAGCACAGAAATCTGTCTCTGGTTTTCACTGCCCCTTGGAACTACATTCGCTGCTAGATAGACATTCACTTTCTACAACAGCTTTCGTTCGTAAAGGGGCAACACTGTGTATTTCTCTCTCGCAGAGCCCGGTTGCCAAATTCGAAACGTCCAGCGATTGCGCCCACAGGAAAGCTGCCAGCACGGAAAGCTGTAGCTGGTTTTCACTGCCCCTTGGAACTACATTCGCTGATAGACAGACATTCGCTTTCTGCAAAAGCTTTCGTTGGTACAGGGGCAACACTGTGTATTTCTCTCTCGCAGAGCCCGGTTGCCAAATTCGAAACGTCCAGCGATTGCGCCCACAGGAAAGCTGCCAGCAAGGAAAGCTGTAGCTGGTTTTCACTGTCTCTTGGAACTACATTCGCTGATAGACAGACATTCGCTTTTTACAAAAGCTTGCCTTAGTAAAGGGGCAACACTGTGTATTTCTCTCTCGCAGAGCCTGGTTGCCAAATTCGAAACGTCCAGCGATTGCGCCCACAGGAAAGCTGCCAGCACGGAAAGCTGTAGCTGGTTTTCACTGTTTCTTGGAACTGCATTCGCTGATAGACAGACATTCGCTTTCTACAGAAGCTTTCATTGGTAAAGGGGCAACACTGTGTATATCTCTCTCGCAGAGCCCGGCTGCCAAATTCGAAACGTCCAGCGATTGCACCCACAGGAAAGCTGCCAGCAAGGAAAGCTGTAGCTGGTTTTCACAGTCTCTTGGAACTACATTCGCTGATAGACAGACATTCGCTTTCTGCAAAACCTTGCCTTATTGAAGGGGCAACACTGTGTATTTCTCTCTCGCAGAGCCCGGTTGCCAAATTCGAAACGTCCAGCGATTGCGCCCACAAGAAAGCTGCCAGCAAGGAAAGCTGTAGCTGGTTTTCATTGTCTATTGGAACTACATTCGCTGCTAGACAGACATTCGCTTTCTGCAAAACCTTGCCTTCGTAAAGGGGCAACACTCTGTATTTCTCTCTCGTAGAGTCCGGCTGCCAAATTCGAAACGTCCAGCGATTGCGCCCACAGGAAAGCTGCCAGCACGGAAAGCTCTAGCTGGTTTTCACTGCCCCTTGGAACTACATTCGCTGATAGACAGACATTCGCTTTCTGCAAAAGCTTTCGTTGGTACAGGGGCAACACTCTGTATTTCTCTCTCGCAGAGCCCGGTTGCCAAATTCGAAACGTCCAGCGATTGCGCCCACAGGAAAGATGCCAGCAAGGAAAGCTGTAGCTGGTTTTCACTGTCTCTTGGAACTACATTCGCTGATAGACAGACATTCGCTTTCTACAAAAGCTTGCCTTAGTAAAGGGGCAACACTGTGTATTTCTCTCTCGCAGAGCCTGGTTGCGAAATTCGAAACGTCCAGCGATTGCGCCCACAGGAAAGCTGCCAGCAAGGAAAGCTGTAGCTGGTTTTCACTGCCCCTTGGAACTGCATTCGCTGCTAGACCGACATTCGCTTTCTGCAAAACCTTGCCTTCGTAAAGGGGCAACACAGTGTATTTCTCTCTCGCAGAGCCCGGTTGCCAAATTCGAAACGTCCAGCGATTGCGCCCACAGGAAAGCTGCCAGCACGGAAAGCTGTAGCTGGTTTTCACTGTTTCTTGGAACTGCATTCGCTGATAGACAGACATTCTCTTTCTACAAAAGCTTTCATTGGTAAAGGGGCAACACTGTGTATATGTCTCTCGCAGAGCCCGGCTGCCAAATTCGAAACGTCCAGCGATTGCGCCCACAGGAAAGCTGCCAGCACGGAAAGCTGTAGCTGGTTTTCACAGTCTCTTGGAACTACATTCGCTGCTAGACAGACATTCGCTTTCTGCAAAACCTTGCCTTATTGAAGGGGCAACACTGTGTATTTCTCTCTCGCAGAGCCCGGTTGCCAAATTCGAAACGTCCAGCGATTGCGCCCACAGGAAAGCTGCCAGCAAGGAAAGCTGTAGCTGGTTTTCATTGTCTCTTGGAACTACATTCGCTGATAGACAGACATTCGCTTTCTACAAAAGCTTGCCTTAGTAAAGGGGCAACACTGTGTATTTCTCTCTCGCAGAGCCTGGTTGCGAAATTCGAAACGTCCAGCTATTGCGCCCACAGGAAAGCTGCCAGCAAGGAAAGCTGTAGCTGGTTTTCATTGTCTCTTGGAACTACATTCGCTGATAGACAGACATTCGCTTTCTGCAAAACCTTGCCTTAGTAAAGGGGCAACACTGTGTATTTCTCTCTCGTAGAGCCCGGTTGCCAAATTCGAAACGTCCAGCGATTGCGCCCACAGGAAAGCTGCCAGCACGGAAAGCTGTAGCTGGTTTTCACTGCCCCTTGGAACTACATTCGCTGATAGACAGACATTCTCTTTCTGCAAAAGCTTTCGTTGGTACAGGGGCAACACTGTGTATTTCTCTCTCGCAGAGCCCGGTTGCCAAATTCGAAACGTCCAGCGATTGCGCCCACAGGAAAGCTGCCAGCACGGAAAGCTGTAGCTGGTTTTCACTGCCCCTTGGAACTGCATTCGCTGATAGACAGACATTCGCTTTCTGCAAAAGCTTTCGTAGGTAAAGGGGCAACACTGTGTATTTCTCTCTCGCAGAGCCCGGTTGCCAAATTCGAAACGTCCAGCGATTGCGCCCACAGGAAAGCTGCCAGCAAGGAAATCTGTCTCTGGTTTTCACTGCCCCTTGGAACTACATTCGCTGCTAGATAGACATTCACTTTCTACAACAGCTTTCGTTCGTAAAGGGGCAACACTGTGTATTTCTCTCTCGCAGAGCCCGGTTGCCAAATTCGAAACGTCCAGCGATTGCGCCCACAGGAAAGCTGCCAGCACGGAAAGCTGTAGCTGGTTTTCACTGCCCCTTGGAACTACATTCGCTGATAGACAGACATTCGCTTTCTGCAAAAGCTTTCGTTGGTACAGGGGCAACACTGTGTATTTCTCTCTCGCAGAGCCCGGTTGCCAAATTCGAAACGTCCAGCGATTGCGCCCACAGGAAAGCTGCCAGCAAGGAAAGCTGTAGCTGGTTTTCACTGTCTCTTGGAACTACATTCGCTGATAGACAGACATTCGCTTTCTACAAAAGCTTGCCTTAGTAAAGGGGCAACACTGTGTATTTCTCTCTCGCAGAGCCTGGTTGCCAAATTCGAAACGTCCAGCGATTGCGCCCACAGGAAAGCTGCCAGCACGGAAAGCTGTAGCTGGTTTTCACTGTTTCTTGGAACTGCATTCGCTGATAGACAGACATTCGCTTTCTACAGAAGCTTTCATTGGTAAAGGGGCAACACTGTGTATATCTCTCTCGCAGAGCCCGGCTGCCAAATTCGAAACGTCCAGCGATTGCACCCACAGGAAAGCTGCCAGCAAGGAAAGCTGTAGCTGGTTTTCACAGTCTCTTGGAACTACATTCGCTGATAGACAGACATTCGCTTTCTGCAAAACCTTGCCTTATTGAAGGGGCAACACTGTGTATTTCTCTCTCGCAGAGCCCGGTTGCCAAATTCGAAACGTCCAGCGATTGCGCCCACAAGAAAGCTGCCAGCAAGGAAAGCTGTAGCTGGTTTTCATTGTCTATTGGAACTACATTCGCTGCTAGACAGACATTCGCTTTCTGCAAAAGCTTTCGTTGGTACAGGGGCAACACTGTGTATTTCTCTCTCGCAGAGCCCGGATGCCAAATTCGAAACGTCCAGCGATTGCGCCCACAGGAAAGATGCCAGCAAGGAAAGCTGTAGCTGGTTTTCACTGCCCCTTGGAACTGCATTCGCTGATAGACAGACATTCCCTTTCTACAAAAGCTTTCGTTTGTAAAGGGGCAACACTGTGTATTTCTCTCTCGCAGAGCCCGGTTGCCAAATTCGAAACGTCCAGCGATTGCGCCCACAGGAAAGCTGCCAGCAAGGAAAGCTGTAGCTGGTTTTCACTGTCTCTTGGAACTGCATTCGCTGCTAGACAGACATTCGCTTTCTGCAAAACCTTGCCTTCCTAAAGGGGCAACACTGTGTATTTATCTCTCACATAGCCCGGTTGCCAAATTCGAAACGTCCAGCGATTGCGCCCACAGGAAAGCTGCCAGCACAGAAATCTGTCGCTGGTTTTCACTGCCCCTTGGAACTACATTCGCTGCTAGATAGACATTCACTTTCTACAACAGCTTTCGTTCGTAAAGGGGCAACACTGTGTATTTCTCTCTCGCAGAGCCCGGTTGCCAAATTCGAAACGTCCAGCGATTGCGCCCACAGGAAAGCTGCCAGCAAGGAAAGCTGTAGCTGGTTTTCACTGTCTCTTGGAACTACATTCGCTGATAGACAGACATTCGCTTTCTGCAAAACATTGCCTTAGTAAAGGGGCAACACTGTGTATTTCTCTCTCGTAGAGCCCGGTTGCCAAATTCGAAACGTCCAGCGATTGCGCCCACAGGAAAGCTGCCAGCAAGGAAAGCTGTAGCTGGTTTTCACTGTCTCTTGGAACTACATTCGCTGATAGACAGACATTCGCTTTCTACAAAAGCTTGCCTTAGTAAAGGCGCAACACTGTGTATTTCTCTCTCGCAGAGCCTGGTTGCCAAATTCGAAACGTCCAGCGATTGCGCCCACAGGAAAGCTGCCAGCACGGAAAGCTGTAGCTGGTTTTCACTGCCCCTTGGAACTGCATTCGCTGATAGACAGACATTCGCTTTCTACAAAAGCTTTCGTTTGTAAAGGGGCAACACTGTGTATTTCTCTCTCGCAGAGCCCGGTTGCCAATTTCGAAACGTCCAGCGATTGCGCCCACAGGAAAGGTGCCAGCACAGAAATCTGTAGCTGGTTTTCACTGCCCCTTGGAACTGCATTCGCTGCTAGACAGACATTCGCTTTCTGCAAAAGCTTTCGTAGGTAAAGGGGCAACACAGTGTATTTCTCTCTCGCAGAGCCCGGTTGCCAAATTCGAAACGTCCAGCGATTGCGCCCACAGGAAAGCTGCCAGCACGGAAAGCTGTAGCTGGTTTTCACTGTCTCTTGGAACTGCATTCGCTGCTAGACAGACATTCGCTTTCTGCAAAACCTTGCCTTATTGAAGGGGCAACACTGTGTATTTCTCTCTCGCAGAGCCCGGTTGCCAAATTCGAAACGTCCAGCGATTGCGCCCACAGGAAAGCTGCCAGCAAGGAAAGCTGTAGCTGGTTTTCATTGTCTCTTGGAACTACATTCGCTGAAAGACAGACATTCGCTTTCTGCAAAACCTTGCCTTCGTAAAGGGGCAACACTCTGTATTTCTCTCTCGTAGAGTCCGGCTGCCAAATTCGAAACGTCCAGCGATTGCGCCCACAGGAAAGCTGCCAGCACGGAAAGCTGTAGCTGGTTTTCACTGCCCCTTGGAACTACATTCGCTGATAGACAGACATTCGCTTTCTGCAAAAGCTTTCGTTGGTACAGGGGCAACACTCTGTATTTCTCTCTCGCAGAGCCCGGTTGCCAAATTCGAAACGTCCAGCGATTGCGCCCACAGGAAAGATGCCAGCAAGGAAAGCTGTAGCTGGTTTTCACTGTCTCTTGGAACTACATTCGCTGATAGACAGACATTCGCTTTCTACAAAAGCTTGCCTTAGTAAAGGGGCAACACTGTGTATTTCTCTCTCGCAGAGCCTGGTTGCGAAATTCGAAACGTCCAGCGATTGCGCCCACAGGAAAGCTGCCAGCACGGAAAGCTGTAGCTGGTTTTCACTGCCCCTTGGAACTGCATTCGCTGCTAGACCGACATTCGCTTTCTGCAAAACCTTGCCTTCGTAAAGGGGCAACACAGTGTATTTCTCTCTCGCAGAGCCCGGTTGCCAAATTCGAAACGTCCAGCGATTGCGCCCACAGGAAAGCTGCCAGCACGGAAAGCTGTAGCTGGTTTTCACTGTTTCTTGGAACTGCATTCGCTGATAGACAGACATTCTCTTTCTACAAAAGCTTTCATTGGTAAAGGGGCAACACTGTGTATATGTCTCTCGCAGAGCCCGGCTGCCAAATTCGAAACGTCCAGCGATTGCGCCCACAGGAAAGCTGCCAGCACGGAAAGCTGTAGCTGGTTTTCACAGTCTCTTGGAACTACATTCGCTGCTAGACAGACATTCGCTTTCTGCAAAACCTTGCCTTATTGAAGGGGCAACACTGTGTATTTCTCTCTCGCAGAGCCCGGTTGCCAAATTCGAAACGTCCAGCGATTGCGCCCACAGGAAAGCTGCCAGCAAGGAAAGCTGTAGCTGGTTTTCATTGTCTCTTGGAACTACATTCGCTGATAGACAGACATTCGCTTTCTACAAAAGCTTGCCTTAGTAAAGGGGCAACACTGTGTATTTCTCTCTCGCAGAGCCTGGTTGCGAAATTCGAAACGTCCAGCTATTGCGCCCACAGGAAAGCTGCCAGCAAGGAAAGCTGTAGCTGGTTTTCATTGTCTCTTGGAACTACATTCGCTGATAGACAGACATTCGCTTTCTGCAAAACCTTGCCTTAGTAAAGGGGCAACACTGTGTATTTCTCTCTCGTAGAGCCCGGTTGCCAAATTCGAAACGTCCAGCGATTGCGCCCACAGGAAAGCTGCCAGCACGGAAAGCTGTAGCTGGTTTTCACTGCCCCTTGGAACTACATTCGCTGATAGACAGACATTCTCTTTCTGCAAAAGCTTTCGTTGGTACAGGGGCAACACTGTGTATTTCTCTCTCGCAGAGCCCGGTTGCCAAATTCGAAACGTCCAGCGATTGCGCCCACAGGAAAGCTGCCAGCACGGAAAGCTGTAGCTGGTTTTCACTGCCCCTTGGAACTGCATTCGCTGATAGACAGACATTCGCTTTCTGCAAAAGCTTTCGTAGGTAAAGGGGCAACACTGTGTATTTCTCTCTCGCAGAGCCCGGTTGCCAAATTCGAAACGTCCAGCGATTGCGCCCACAGGAAAGCTGCCAGCAAGGAAAGCTGTAGCTGGTTTTCACTGTCTCTTGGAACTGCATTCGCTGCTAGACAGACATTCGCTTTCCGCAAAACCTTGCCTTCCTAAAGGGGCAACACTGTGTATTTATCTCTCACATAGCCCGGTTGCCAAATTCGAAACGTCCAGCGATTGCGCCCACAGGAAAGCTGCCAGCACAGAAATCTGTCTCTGGTTTTCACTGCCCCTTGGAACTACATTCGCTGCTAGATAGACATTCACTTTCTACAACAGCTTTCGTTCGTAAAGGGGCAACACTGTGTATTTCTCTCTCGCAGAGCCCGGTTGCCAAATTCGAAACGTCCAGCGATTGCGCCCACAGGAAAGCTGCCAGCACGGAAAGCTGTAGCTGGTTTTCACTGCCCCTTGGAACTACATTCGCTGATAGACAGACATTCGCTTTCTGCAAAAGCTTTCGTTGGTACAGGGGCAACACTGTGTATTTCTCTCTCGCAGAGCCCGGTTGCCAAATTCGAAACGTCCAGCGATTGCGCCCACAGGAAAGCTGCCAGCAAGGAAAGCTGTAGCTGGTTTTCACTGTCTCTTGGAACTACATTCGCTGATAGACAGACATTCGCTTTCTACAAAAGCTTGCCTTAGTAAAGGGGCAACACTGTGTATTTCTCTCTCGCAGAGCCTGGTTGCCAAATTCGAAACGTCCAGCGATTGCGCCCACAGGAAAGCTGCCAGCACGGAAAGCTGTAGCTGGTTTTCACTGTTTCTTGGAACTGCATTCGCTGATAGACAGACATTCGCTTTCTACAGAAGCTTTCATTGGTAAAGGGGCAACACTGTGTATATCTCTCTCGCAGAGCCCGGCTGCCAAATTCGAAACGTCCAGCGATTGCACCCACAGGAAAGCTGCCAGCAAGGAAAGCTGTAGCTGGTTTTCACAGTCTCTTGGAACTACATTCGCTGATAGACAGACATTCGCTTTCTGCAAAACCTTGCCTTATTGAAGGGGCAACACTGTGTATTTCTCTCTCGCAGAGCCCGGTTGCCAAATTCGAAACGTCCAGCGATTGCGCCCACAAGAAAGCTGCCAGCAAGGAAAGCTGTAGCTGGTTTTCATTGTCTATTGGAACTACATTCGCTGCTAGACAGACATTCGCTTTCTGCAAAAGCTTTCGTTGGTACAGGGGCAACACTGTGTATTTCTCTCTCGCAGAGCCCGGATGCCAAATTCGAAACGTCCAGCGATTGCGCCCACAGGAAAGATGCCAGCAAGGAAAGCTGTAGCTGGTTTTCACTGCCCCTTGGAACTGCATTCGCTGATAGACAGACATTCCCTTTCTACAAAAGCTTTCGTTTGTAAAGGGGCAACACTGTGTATTTCTCTCTCGCAGAGCCCGGTTGCCAAATTCGAAACGTCCAGCGATTGCGCCCACAGGAAAGCTGCCAGCAAGGAAAGCTGTAGCTGGTTTTCACTGTCTCTTGGAACTGCATTCGCTGCTAGACAGACATTCGCTTTCTGCAAAACCTTGCCTTCCTAAAGGGGCAACACTGTGTATTTATCTCTCACATAGCCCGGTTGCCAAATTCGAAACGTCCAGCGATTGCGCCCACAGGAAAGCTGCCAGCACAGAAATCTGTCGCTGGTTTTCACTGCCCCTTGGAACTACATTCGCTGCTAGATAGACATTCACTTTCTACAACAGCTTTCGTTCGTAAAGGGGCAACACTGTGTATTTCTCTCTCGCAGAGCCCGGTTGCCAAATTCGAAACGTCCAGCGATTGCGCCCACAGGAAAGCTGCCAGCAAGGAAAGCTGTAGCTGGTTTTCACTGTCTCTTGGAACTACATTCGCTGATAGACAGACATTCGCTTTCTGCAAAACATTGCCTTAGTAAAGGGGCAACACTGTGTATTTCTCTCTCGTAGAGCCCGGTTGCCAAATTCGAAACGTCCAGCGATTGCGCCCACAGGAAAGCTGCCAGCAAGGAAAGCTGTAGCTGGTTTTCACTGTCTCTTGGAACTACATTCGCTGATAGACAGACATTCGCTTTCTACAAAAGCTTGCCTTAGTAAAGGCGCAACACTGTGTATTTCTCTCTCGCAGAGCCTGGTTGCCAAATTCGAAACGTCCAGCGATTGCGCCCACAGGAAAGCTGCCAGCACGGAAAGCTGTAGCTGGTTTTCACTGCCCCTTGGAACTGCATTCGCTGATAGACAGACATTCGCTTTCTGCAAAAGCTTTCATTGGTAAAGGGGCAACACTGTGTATATCTCTCTCGCAGAGCCTGGTTGCCAAATTCGAAACGTCCAGCGATTGCGCCCACAGGAAAGCTGCCAGCAAGGAAAGCTGTAGCTGGTTTTCACAGTCTCTTGGAACTACATTCGCTGCTAGACAGACATTCGCTTTCTGCAAAACCTTGCCTTATTGAAGGGGCAACACTGTGTATTTCTCTCTCGCAGAGCCCGGTTGCCAAATTCGAAACGTCCAGCGATTGCGCCCACAGGAAAGCTGCCAGCAAGGAAAGCTGTAGCTGGTTTTCATTGTCTCTTGGAACTACATTCGCTGAAAGACAGACATTCGCTTTCTGCAAAACCTTGCCTTAGTAAAGGGGCAACACTGTGTATTTCTCTCTCGTAGAGTCCGGCTGCCAAATTCGAAACGTCCAGCGATTGCGCCCACAGGAAAACTGCCAGCACTGAAAGCTGTAGCTGGTTTTCACTGCCCCTTGGAACTACATTCGCTGATAGACAGACATTCGCTTTCTGCAAAAGCTTTCGTTGGTACAGGGGCAACACTGTGTATTTCTCTCTCGCAGAGCCCGGTTGCCAAATTCGAAACGTCCAGCGATTGCGCCCACAGGAAAGCTGCCAGCACGGAAAGCTGTAGCTGGTTTTCACTGCCCCTTGGAACTGCATTCGCTGATAGACAGACATTTGCTTTCTGCAAAAGCTTTCGTAGGTAAAGGGGCAACACTGTGTATTTCTCTCTCGCAGAGCCCGGTTGCCAAATTCGAAACGTCCAGCGATTGCGCCCACAGGAAAGCTGCCAGCAAGGAAAGCTGTAGCTGGTTTTCACTGTCTCTTGGAACTGCATTCGCTCCTAGACAGACATTCGCTTTCTGCAAAACCTTGCCTTCCTAAAGGGGCAACACTGTGTATTTATCTCTCACATAGCCCTGTTGCCAAATTCGAAACGTCCAGCGATTGCGCCCACAGGAAAGCTGCCAGCACAGAAATCTGTCGCTGGTTTTCACTGCCCCTTGGAACTACATTCGCTGCTAGATAGACATTCACTTTCTACAACAGCTTTCGTTCGTAAAGGGGCAACACTGTGTATTTCTCTCTCGCAGAGCCCGGTTGCCAAATTCGAAACGTCCAGCGATTGCGCCCACAGGAAAGCTTCCAGCACAGAAAGCTGTAGCTGGTTTTCACTGTCTCTTGGAACTGCATTCGCTGATAGACAGACATTCGCTTTCTGCAAAAGCTTTCGTTGGTAAACGGGCAACACTGTGTATTTCTCTCTCGCAGAGCCCGGCTGCCAAATTCGAAACGTCCAGCGATTGCGCCCACAGGAAAGCTGCCAGCAAAGAAAAGCTGTAGCTGGTTTTCACTGCCCCTTGGAACTGCATTCGCTGCTAGACAGACATTCGCTTTCTGCAAAAGCTTTCGTAGGTAAAGGGGCAACACTGTGTATTTCTCTCTCGCAGAGCCCGGTTGCCAAATTCGAAACGTCCAGCGATTGCGCCCACAGGAAAGCTGCCAGCACGGAAAGCTGTAGCTGGTTTTCACTGTTTCTTGGAACTACATTCGCTGATAGACAGACATACGCTTTCTACAAAAGCTTTCATTGGTAAAGGGGCAACACTGTGTATATCTCTCTCGCAGAGCCCGGCTGCCAAATTCGAAACGTCCAGCGATTGCGCCCAAAGGAAAGCTGCCAGCACGGAAATCTCTAGCTGGTTTTCACTGTCTCTTGGAACTACATTCGCTGATAGACAGACATTCGCTTTCTGCAAAACCTTGCCTTCGTAAAGGGGCAACACTCTGTATTTCTCTCTCGTAGAGTCCGGCTGCCAAATTCGAAACGTCCAGCTATTGCGCCCACAGTAAAGCTGCCAGCACGGAAAGCTGTAGCTGGTTTTCACTGCCCCTTGGAACTGCATTCGCTGCTAGACAGACATTCGCTTTCTGCAAAAGGTTTCGTAGGTAAAGGGGCAACACTGTGTATTTCTCTCTCGCAGAGCCCGGTTGCCAAATTCGAAACGTCCAGCGATTGCGCCCACAGGAAAGCTGCCAGCACGGAAAGCTGTAGCTGGTTTTCACTGTTTCTTGGAACTACATTCGCTGATAGACAGACATGCGCTTTCTACAAAAGCTTTCGTTGGTAAAGGGGCAACACTGTGTATTTCTCTCTCGCAGAGCCCGGCTGCCAAATTCGAAACGTCCAGCGATTGCGCCCAGAGGAAAGCTGCCAGCACGGAAATCTCTAGCTGGTTTTCACTGTCTCTTGGAACTACATTCGCTGATAGACAGACATTCGCTTTCTGCAAAACCTTGCCTTCGTAAAGGGGCAACACAGTGTATTTCTCTCTCGCAGAGCACGGTTGCCAAATTCGAAACGTCCAGCGATTGCGCCCACAGGAAAGCTGCCAGCACGGAAAGCTGTAGCTGGTTTTCACTGTTTCTTGGAACTGCATTCGCTGATAGACAGACATTCGCTTTCTACAGAAGCTTTCATTGGTAAAGGGGCAACACTGTGTATATCTCTCTCGCAGAGCCCGGCTGCCAAATTCGAAACGTCCAGCGATTGCGCCCAAAGGAAAGCTGCCAGCACGGAAAGCTGTAGCTGGTTTTCACAGTCTCTTGGAACTACATTCGCTGCTAGACAGACATTCGCTTTCTGCAAAACCTTGCCTTATTGAAGGGGCAACACTGTGTATTTCTCTCTCGCAGAGCCCGGTTGCCAAATTCGAAACATCCAGCGATTGCGCCCACAGGAAAGCTGCCAGCAAGGAAAGCTGTAGCTGGTTTTCATTGTCTCTTGGAACTACATTCGCTGCTAGACAGACATTCGCTTTCTGCAAAAGCTTTCGTTGGTACAGGGGCAACACTGTGTATTTCTCTCTCGCAGAGCCCGGATGCCAAATTCGAAACGTCCAGCGATTGCGCCCACAGGAAAGATGCCAGCAAGGAAAGCTGTAGCTGGTTTTCACTGCCCCTTGGAACTGCATTCGCTGATAGACAGACATTCCCTTTCTACAAAAGCTTTCGTTTGTAAAGGGGCAACACTGTGTATTTCTCTCTCGCAGAGCCCGGTTGCCAAATTCGAAACGTCCAGCGATTGCGCCCACAGGAAAGCTGCCAGCACAGAAATCTGTCGCTGGTTTTCACTGCCCCTTGGAACTACATTCGCTGATAGACAGACATTCGCTTTCTGCAAAAGCTTTCGTTGGTACAGGGGCAACACTGTGTATTTCTCTCTCGCAGAGCCCGGTTGCCAAATTCGAAACGTCCAGCGATTGCGCCCACAGGAAAGCTGCCAGCAAGGAAATCTGTAGCTGGTTTTCACTGCCCCTTGGAACTGCATTCGCTGATAGACAGACATTCGCTTTCTGCAAAAGCTTTCGTAGGTAAAGGGGCAACACTGTGTATTTCTCTCTCGCAGAGCCCGGTTGCCAAATTCGAAACGTCCAGCGATTGCGCCCACAGGAAAGCTGCCAGCAAGGAAAGCTGTAGCTGGTTTTCACTGTCTCTTGGAACTGCATTCGCTGATAGACAGACATTCGCTTTCTGCAAAACCTTGCCTTCCTAAAGGGGCAACACTGTGTATTTCTCTCTCGCAGAGCCCGGTTGCCAAATTCGAAACGTCCAGCGATTGCGCCCACAGGAAAGCTGCCAGCACGGAAAGCTGTAGCTGGTTTTCACTGCCCCTTGGAACTGCATTCGCTGATAGACAGACATTCGCTTTCTGCAAAAGCTTTCATTGGTAAAGGGGCAACACTGTGTATATCTCTCTCGCAGAGCCCGGCTGCCAAATTCGAAACGTCCAGCGATTGCGCCCACAGGAAAGCTGCCAGCAAGGAAAGCTGTAGCTGGTTTTCACAGTCTCTTGGAACTACATTCGCTGCTAGACAGACATTCACTTTCTGCAAAACCTTGCCTTATTGAAGGGGCAACACTGTGTATTTCTCTCTCGCAGAGCCCGGTTGCCAAACTCGAAACGTCCAGCGATTGCGCCCACAGGAAAGCTGCCAGCAAGGAAAGCTGTAGCTGGTTTTCATTGTCTCTTGGAACTACATTCGCTGAAAGACAGACATTCGCTTTCTGCAAAACCTTGCCTTAGTAAAGGGGCAACACTGTGTATTTCTCTCTCGTAGAGTCCGGCTGCCAAATTCGAAACGTCCAGCGATTGCGCCCACAGGAAAGCTGCCAGCACGGAAAGCTGTAGCTGGTTTTCACTGCCCCTTGGAACTACATTCGCTGATAGACAGACATTCGCTTTCTGCAAAAGCTTTCGTTGGTACAGGGGCAACACTGTGTATTTCTCTCTCGCAGAGCCCGGTTGCCAAATTCGAAACGTCCAGCGATTGCGCCCACAGGAAAGCTGCCAGCAAGGAAAGCTGTAGCTGGTTTTCAGTGTCTCTTGGAACTACATTCGCTGATAGACAGACATTCGCTTTCTACAAAAGCTTGCCTTAGTAAAGGGGCAACACTGTGTATTTCTCTCTCGCAGAGCCTGGTTGCCAAATTCGAAACGTCCAGCGATTGCGCCCACAGGTAAGCTGCCAGCACGGAAAGCTGTAGCTGGTTTTCACTGTTTCTTGGAACTGCATTCGCTGATAGACAGACATTCGCTTTCTACAGAAGCTTTCATTGGTAAAGGGGCAACACTGTGTATATCTCTCTCGCAGAGCCCGGCTGCCAAATTCGAAACGTCCAGCGATTGCGCCCACAGGAAAGCTGCCAGCACGGAAAGCTGTAGCTGGTTTTCACAGTCTCTTGGAACTACATTCGCTGATAGACAGACATT
Source organism: Mycteria americana (assembly GCF_035582795.1). Lineage (NCBI taxonomy): Eukaryota > Metazoa > Chordata > Aves > Ciconiiformes > Ciconiidae > Mycteria > Mycteria americana. The sequence goes on along the minus strand of NC_134369.1, from coordinate 23,552,921 downwards.
CGCTTTCTGCAAAACCTTGCCTTATTGAAGGGGCAACACTGTGTATTTCTCTCTCGCAGAGCCCGGTTGCCAAATTCGAAACGTCCAGCGATTGCGCCCACAGGAAAGCTGCCAGCAAGGAAAGCTGTAGCTGGTTTTCATTGTCTCTTGGAACTACATTCGCTGCTAGACAGACATTCGCTTTCTGCAAAAGCTTTCGTTGGTACAGGGGCAACACTGTGTATTTCTCTCTCGCAGAGCCCGGATGCCAAATTCGAAACGTCCAGCGATTGCGCCCACAGGAAAGCTGCCAGCAAGGAAAGCTGTAGCTGGTTTTCACTGCCCCTTGGAACTGCATTCGCTGATAGACAGACATTCGCTTTCTACAAAAGCTTTCGTTGGTACAGGGGCAACACTGTGTATTTCTCTCTCGCAGAGCCCGGTTGCCAAATTCGAAACGTCCAGCGATTGCGCCCACAGGAAAGCTGCCAGCAAGGAAATCTGTAGCTGGTTTTCACTGCCCCTTGGAACTGCATTCGCTGATAGACAGACATTCGCTTTCTGCAAAAGCTTTCGTAGGTAAAGGGGCAACACTGTGTATTTCTCTCTCGCAGAGCCCGGTTGCCAAATTCGAAACGTCCAGTGATTGCGCCCACAGGAAAGCTGCCAGCAAGGAAAGCTGTAGCTGGTTTTCACTGTCTCTTGGAACTGCATTCGCTGATAGACAGACATTCGCTTTCTGCAAAACCTTGCCTTCCTAAAGGGGCAACACTGTGTATTTATCTCTCGCAGAGCCCGGTTGCCAAATTCGAAACGTCCAGCGATTGCGCCCACAGGAAAGCTTCCAGCACAGAAAGCTGTAGCTGGTTTTCACTGCCCCTTGGAACTGCATTCGCTGATAGACAGACATTCCCTTTCTACAAAAGCTTTTGTTTGTAAAGGGGCAACACTGTGTATTTCTCTCTCGCAGAGCCCGGTTGCCAAATTCGAAACGTCCAGCGATTGCGCCCACAGGAAAGCTGCCAGCAAGGAAAGCTGTAGCTGGTTTTCACTGTCTCTTGGAACTACATTCGCTGATAGACAGACATTCGCTTTCTACAAAAGCTTTCGTAGGTAAAGGGGCAACACTGTGTATTTCTCTCTCGCAGAGCCTGGTTGCCAAATTCGAAACGTCCAGCGATTGCGCCCACAGGAAAGCTGCCAGCACGGAAAGCTGTAGCTGGTTTTCACTGCCCCTTGGAACTGCATTCGCTGATAGACAGACATTCGCTTTCTGCAAAAGCTTTCATTGGTAAAGGGGCAACACTGTGTATATCTCTCTCGCAGAGCCTGGTTGCCAAATTCGAAACGTCCAGCGATTGCGCCCACAGGAAAGCTGCTAGCAAGGAAAGCTGTAGCTGGTTTTCACAGTCTCTTGGAACTACATTCGCTGCTAGACAGACATTCGCTTTCTGCAAAACCTTGCCTTATTGAAGGGGCAACACTGTGTATTTCTCTCTCGCAGAGCCCGGTTGCCAAATTCGAAACGTCCAGCGATTGCGCCCAGAGGAAAGCTGCCAGCAAGGAAAGCTGTAGCTGGTTTTCATTGTCTCTTGGAACTACATTCGCTGAAAGACAGACATTCGCTTTCTGCAAAACCTTGCCTTAGTAAAGGGGCAACACTGTGTATTTCTCTCTCGTAGAGTCCGGCTGCCAAATTCGAAACGTCCAGCGATTGCGCCCACAGGAAAGCTGCCAGCACGGAAAGCTGTAGCTGGTTTTCACTGCCCCTTGGAACTACATTCGCTGATAGACAGACATTCGCTTTCTGCAAAAGCTTTCGTTGGTACAGGGGCAACACTGTGTATTTCTCTCTCGCAGAGCCCGGTTGCCAAATTCGAAACGTCCAGCGATTGCGCCCACAGGAAAGCTGCCAGCACGGAAAGCTGTAGCTGGTTTTCACTGCCCCTTGGAACTGCATTCGCTGATAGACAGACATTTGCTTTCTGCAAAAGCTTTCGTAGGTAAAGGGGCAACACTGTGTATTTCTCTCTCGCAGAGCCCGGTTGCCAAATTCGAAACGTCCAGCGATTGCGCCCACAGGAAAGCTGCCAGCAAGGAAAGCTGTAGCTGGTTTTCACTGTCTCTTGGAACTGCATTCGCTGCTAGACAGACATTCGCTTTCTGCAAAACCTTGCCTTCCTAAAGGGGCAACACTGTGTATTTATCTCTCACATAGCCCTGTTGCCAAATTCGAAACGTCCAGCGATTGCGCCCACAGGAAAGCTGCCAGCACAGAAATCTGTCGCTGGTTTTCACTGCCCCTTGGAACTACATTCGCTGCTAGATAGACATTCACTTTCTACAACAGCTTTCGTTCGTAAAGGGGCAACACTGTGTATTTCTCTCTCGCAGAGCCCGGTTGCCAAATTCGAAACGTCCAGCGATTGCGCCCACAGGAAAGCTTCCAGCACAGAAAGCTGTAGCTGGTTTTCACTGTCTCTTGGAACTGCATTCGCTGATAGACAGACATTCGCTTTCTGCAAAAGCTTTCGTTGGTAAACGGGCAACACTGTGTATTTCTCTCTCGCAGAGCCCGGCTGCCAAATTCGAAACGTCCAGCGATTGCGCCCACAGGAAAGCTGCCAGCAAAGAAAAGCTGTAGCTGGTTTTCACTGCCCCTTGGAACTGCATTCGCTGCTAGACAGACATTCGCTTTCTGCAAAAGCTTTCGTAGGTAAAGGGGCAACACTGTGTATTTCTCTCTCGCAGAGCCCGGTTGCCAAATTCGAAACGTCCAGCGATTGCGCCCACAGGAAAGCTGCCAGCACGGAAAGCTGTAGCTGGTTTTCACTGTTTCTTGGAACTACATTCGTTGATAGACAGACATACGCTTTCTACAAAAGCTTTCATTGGTAAAGGGGCAACACTGTGTATATCTCTCTCGCAGAGCCCGGCTGCCAAATTCGAAACGTCCAGCGATTGCGCCCAAAGGAAAGCTGCCAGCACGGAAATCTCTAGCTGGTTTTCACTGTCTCTTGGAACTACATTCGCTGATAGACAGACATTCGCTTTCTGCAAAACCTTGCCTTATTGAAGGGGCAACACTGTGTATTTCTCTCTCGCAGAGCCCGGTTGCCAAATTCGAAACGTCCAGCTATTGCGCCCACAGGAAAGCTGCCAGCACGGAAAGCTGTAGCTGGTTTTCACTGCCCCTTGGAACTGCATTCGCTGCTAGACAGACATTCGCTTTCTGCAAAAGCTTTCGTAGGTAAAGGGGCAACAGTGTGTATTTCTCTCTCGCAGAGCCCGGTTGCCAAATTCGAAACGTCCAGCGATTGCGCCCACAGGAAAGCTGCCAGCACGGAAAGCTGTAGCTGGTTTTCACTGCCCCTTGGAACTACATTCGCTGATAGACAGACATACGCTTTCTACAAAAGCTTTCATTGGTAAAGGGGCAACACTGTGTATTTCTCTCTCGCAGAGCCCGGCTGCCAAATTCGAAACGTCCAGCGATTGCGCCCAGAGGAAAGCTGCCAGCACGGAAAGATGTAGCTGGTTTTCACTGTCTCTTGGAACTACATTCGCTGATAGACAGACATTCGCTTTCTGCAAAACCTTGCCTTCGTAAAGGGGCAACACAGTGTATTTCTCTCTCGCAGAGCCCGGTTGCCAAATTCGAAACGTCCAGCGATTGCGCCCACAGGAAAGCTGCCAGCACGGAAAGCTGTAGCTGGTTTTCACTGTTTCTTGGAACTGCATTCGCTGATAGACAGACATTCGCTTTCTACAGAAGCTTTCATTGGTAAAGGGGCAACACTGTGTATATCTCTCTCGCAGAGCCCGGCTGCCAAATTCGAAACGTCCAGCGATTGCGCCCACAGGAAAGCTGCCAGCACGGAAAGCTGTAGCTGGTTTTCACAGTCTCTTGGAACTACATTCGCTGCTAGACAGACATTCGCTTTCTGCAAAACCTTGCCTTATTGAAGGGGCAACACTGTGTATTTCTCTCTCGCAGAGCCCGGTTGCCAAATTCGAAACGTCCAGCGATTGCGCCCACAGGAAAGCTGCCAGTAAGGAAAGTTGTAGCTGGTTTTCATTGTCTCTTGGAACTACATTCGCTGAAAGACAGACATTCGCTTTCTGCAAAACCTTGCCTTAGTAAAGGGGCAACACTGTGTATTTCTCTCTCGTAGAGTCCGGCTGCCAAATTCGAAACGTCCAGCGATTGCGCCCACAGGAAAGCTGCCAGCACGGAAAGCTGTAGCTGGTTTTCACTGCCCCTTGGAACTACATTCGCTGATAGACAGACATTCGCTTTCTGCAAAAGCTTTCGTTGGTACAGGGGCAACACTGTGTATTTCTCTCTCGCAGAGCCCGGTTGCCAAATTCGAAACGTCCAGCGATTGCGCCCACAGGAAAGCTGCCAGCACGGAAAGCTGTAGCTGGTTTTCACTGCCCCTTGGAACTGCATTCGCTGATAGACAGACATTCGCTTTCTACAGAAGCTTTCATTGGTAAAGGGGCAACACTGTGTATATCTCTCTCGCAGAGCCCGGCTGCCAAATTCGAAACGTCCAGCGATTGCGCCCACAGGAAAGCTGCCAGCAAGGAAAGCTGTAGCTGGTTTTCACAGTCTCTTGGAACTACATTCGCTGCTAGACAGACATTCGCTTTCTGCAAAACCTTGCCTTATTGAAGGGGCAACACTGTGTATTTCTCTCTCGCAGAGCCCGGTTGCCAAATTCGAAACGTCCAGCGATTGCGCCCACAGGAAAGCTGCCAGCAAGGAAAGCTGTAGCTGGTTTTCATTGTCTCTTGGAACTACATTCGCTGCTAGACAGACATTCGCTTTCTGCAAAAGCTTTCGTTGGTACAGGGGCAACACTGTGTATTTCTCTCTCGCAGAGCCCGGATGCCAAATTCGAAACGTCCAGCGATTGCGCCCACAGGAAAGATGCCAGCAAGGAAAGCTGTAGCTGGTTTTCACTGCCCCTTGGAACTGCATTCGCTGATAGACAGACATTCCCTTTCTACAAAAGCTTTCGTTTGTAAAGGGGCAACACTGTGTATTTCTCTCTCGCAGAGCCCGGTTGCCAAATTCGAAACGTCCAGCGATTGCGCCCACAGGAAAGCTGCCAGCACAGAAATCTGTCGCTGGTTTTCACTGCCCCTTGGAACTACATTCGCTGATAGACAGACATTCGCTTTCTGCAAAAGCTTTCGTTGGTACAGGGGCAACACTGTGTATTTCTCTCTCGCAGAGCCCGGTTGCCAAATTCGAAACGTCCAGCGATTGCGCCCACAGGAAAGCTGCCAGCAAGGAAATCTGTAGCTGGTTTTCACTGCCCCTTGGAACTGCATTCGCTGATAGACAGACATTCGCTTTCTGCAAAAGCTTTCGTAGGTAAAGGGGCAACACTGTGTATTTCTCTCTCGCAGAGCCCGGTTGCCAAATTCGAAACGTCCAGCGATTGCGCCCACAGGAAAGCTGCCAGCAAGGAAAGCTGTAGCTGGTTTTCACTGTCTCTTGGAACTGCATTCGCTGATAGACAGACATTCGCTTTCTGCAAAACCTTGCCTTCCTAAAGGGGCAACACTGTGTATTTATCTCTCGCAGAGCCCGGCTGCCAAATTCGAAACGTCCAGCGATTGCGCCCACAGGAAAGCTTCCAGCACAGAAAGCTGTAGCTGGTTTTCACTGCCCCTTGGAACTGCATTCGCTGATAGACAGACATTCCCTTTCTACAAAAGCTTTTGTTTGTAAAGGGGCAACACTGTGTATTTCTCTCTCGCAGAGCCCGGTTGCCAAATTCGAAACGTCCAGCGATTGCGCCCACAGGAAAGCTGCCAGCAAGGAAAGCTGTAGCTGGTTTTCACTGTCTCTTGGAACTGCATTCGCTGATAGACAGACATTCGCTTTCTGCAAAACCTTGCCTTCCTAAAGGGGCAACACTGTGTATTTCTCTCTCGCAGAGCCCGGTTGCCAAATTCGAAACGTCCAGCGATTGCGCCCACAGGAAAGCTGCCAGCACGGAAAGCTGTAGCTGGTTTTCACTGCCCCTTGGAACTGCATTCGCTGATAGACAGACATTCGCTTTCTGCAAAAGCTTTCATTGGTAAAGGGGCAACACTGTGTATATCTCTCTCGCAGAGCCCGGCTGCCAAATTCGAAACGTCCAGCGATTGCGCCCACAGGAAAGCTGCCAGCAAGGAAAGCTGTAGCTGGTTTTCACAGTCTCTTGGAACTACATTCGCTGCTAGACAGACATTCACTTTCTGCAAAACCTTGCCTTATTGAAGGGGCAACACTGTGTATTTCTCTCTCGCAGAGCCCGGTTGCCAAATTCGAAACGTCCAGCGATTGCGCCCACAGGAAAGCTGCCAGTAAGGAAAGCTGTAGCTGGTTTTCATTGTCTCTTGGAACTACATTCGCTGAAAGACAGACATTCGCTTTCTGCAAAACCTTGCCTTAGTAAAGGGGCAACACTGTGTATTTCTCTCTCGTAGAGTCCGGCTGCCAAATTCGAAACGTCCAGCGATTGCGCCCACAGGAAAGCTGCCAGCACGGAAAGCTGTAGCTGGTTTTCACTGTTTCTTGGAACTGCATTCGCTGATAGACAGACATTCGCTTTCTACAGAAGCTTTCATTGGTAAAGGGGCAACACTGTGTATATCTCTCTCGCAGAGCCCGGCTGCCAAATTCTAAACGTCCAGCGATTGCGCCCACAGGAAAGCTGCCAGCAAGGAAAGCTGTAGCTGGTTTTCACAGTCTCTTGGAACTACATTCTCTGATAGACAGACATTCGCTTTCTGCAAAACCTTGCCTTATTGAAGGGGCAACACTGTGTATTTCTCTCTCGCAGAGCCCGGTTGCCAAATTCGAAACGTCCAGCGATTGCGCCCACAGGAAAGCTGCCAGCAAGGAAAGCTGTAGCTGGTTTTCACTGCCCCTTGGAACTGCATTCGCTGATAGACAGACATTCCCTTTCTACAAAAGCTTTCGTTTGTAAAGGGGCAACACTGTGTATTTCTCTCTCGCAGAGCCCGGTTGCCAAATTCGAAACGTCCAGCGATTGCGCCCACAGGAAAGCTGCCAGCACAGAAATCTGTCGCTGGTTTTCACTGCCCCTTGGAACTACATTCGCTGATAGACAGACATTCGCTTTCTGCAAAAGCTTTCGTTGGTACAGGGGCAACACTGTGTATTTCTCTCTCGCAGAGCCCGGTTGCCAAATTCGAAACGTCCAGCGATTGCGCCCACAGGAAAGCTGCCAGCAAGGAAATCTGTAGCTGGTTTTCACTGCCCCTTGGAACTGCATTCGCTGATAGACAGACATTCGCTTTCTGCAAAAGCTTTCGTAGGTAAAGGGGCAACACTGTGTATTTCTCTCTCGCAGAGCCCGGTTGCCAAATTCGAAACGTCCAGCGATTGCGCCCACAGGAAAGCTGCCAGCAAGGAAAGCTGTAGCTGGTTTTCACTGTCTCTTGGAACTGCATTCGCTGATAGACAGACATTCGCTTTCTGCAAAACCTTGCCTTCCTAAAGGGGCAACACTGTGTATTTATCTCTCGCAGAGCCCGGCTGCCAAATTCGAAACGTCCAGCGATTGCGCCCACAGGAAAGCTGCCAGCACGGAAAGCTGTAGCTGGTTTTCACTGCCCCTTGGAACTGCATTCGCTGCTAGACCGACATTCGCTTTCTGCAAAACCTTGCCTTCGTAAAGGGGCAACACAGTGTATTTCTCTCTCGCAGAGCCCGGTTGCCAAATTCGAAACGTCCAGCGATTGCGCCCACAGGAAAGCTGCCAGCACGGAAAGCTGTAGCTGGTTTTCACTGCCCCTTGGAACTGCATTCGCTGATAGACAGACATTCGCTTTCTGCAAAAGCTTTCATTGGTAAAGGGGCAACACTGTGTATATCTCTCTCGCAGAGCCCGGCTGCCAAATTCGAAACGTCCAGCGATTGCGCCCACAGGAAAGCTGCCAGCAAGGAAAGCTGTAGCTGGTTTTCATTGTCTCTTGGAACTACATTCGCTGAAAGACAGACATTCGCTTTCTGCAAAACCTTGCCTTAGTAAAGGGGCAACACTGTGTATTTCTCTCTCCTAGAGTCCGGCTGCCAAATTCGAAACGTCCAGCGATTGCGCCCACAGGAAAGCTGCCAGCACGGAAAGCTGTAGCTGGTTTTCACTGCCCCTTGGAACTACATTCGCTGATAGACAGACATTCGCTTTCTGCAAAAGCTTTCGTTGGTACAGGGGCAACACTGTGTATTTCTCTCTCGCAGAGCCCGGTTGCCAAATTCGAAACGTCCAGCGATTGCGCCCACAGGAAAGCTGCCAGCACGGAAAGCTGTAGCTGGTTTTCACTGCCCCTTGCAACTGCATTCGCTGCTAGACAGACATTCGCTTTCTGCAAAACCTTGCCTTCCTAAAGGGGCAACACTGTGTATTTATCTCTCACATAGCCCGGTTGCCAAATTCGAAACGTCCAGCGATTGCGCCCACAGGAAAGCTGCCAGCACAGAAATCTGTCGCTGGTTTTCACTGCCCCTTGGAACTACATTCGCTGCTAGATAGACATTCACTTTCTACAACAGCTTTCGTTCGTAAAGGGGCAACACTGTGTATTTCTCTCTCGCAGAGCCCGGTTGCCAAATTCGAAACGTCCAGCGATTGCGCCCACAGGAAAGCTTCCAGCACAGAAAGCTGTAGCTGGTTTTCACTGTCTCTTGGAACTGCATTCGCTGATAGACAGACATTCGCTTTCTGCAAAAGCTTTCGTTGGTAAACGGGCAACACTGTGTATTTCTCTCTCGCAGAGCCCGGCTGCCAAATTCGAAACGTCCAGCGATTGCGCCCACAGGAAAGCTGCCAGCAAAGAAAAGCTGTAGCTGGTTTTCACTGCCCCTTGGAACTGCATTCGCTGCTAGACAGACATTCGCTTTCTGCAAAAGCTTTCGTAGGTAAAGGGGCAACACTGTGTATTTCTCTCTCGCAGAGCCCGGTTGCCAAATTCGAAACGTCCAGCGATTGCGCCCACAGGAAAGCTGCCAGCACGGAAAGCTGTAGCTGGTTTTCACTGTTTCTTGGAACTACATTCGTTGATAGACAGACATACGCTTTCTACAAAAGCTTTCATTGGTAAAGGGGCAACACTGTGTATATCTCTCTCGCAGAGCCCGGCTGCCAAATTCGAAACGTCCAGCGATTGCGCCCAAAGGAAAGCTGCCAGCACGGAAATCTCTAGCTGGTTTTCACTGTCTCTTGGAACTACATTCGCTGATAGACAGACATTCGCTTTCTGCAAAACCTTGCCTTATTGAAGGGGCAACACTGTGTATTTCTCTCTCGCAGAGCCCGGTTGCCAAATTCGAAACGTCCAGCTATTGCGCCCACAGGAAAGCTGCCAGCACGGAAAGCTGTAGCTGGTTTTCACTGCCCCTTGGAACTGCATTCGCTGCTAGACAGACATTCGCTTTCTGCAAAAGGTTTCGTAGGTAAAGGGGCAACAGTGTGTATTTCTCTCTCGCAGAGCCCGGTTGCCAAATTCGAAACGTCCAGCGATTGCGCCCACAGGAAAGCTGCCAGCACGGAAAGCTGTAGCTGGTTTTCACTGCCCCTTGGAACTACATTCGCTGATAGACAGACATACGCTTTCTACAAAAGCTTTCATTGGTAAAGGGGCAACACTGTGTATTTCTCTCTCGCAGAGCCCGGCTGCCAAATTCGAAACGTCCAGCGATTGCGCCCAGAGGAAAGCTGCCAGCACGGAAATCTCTAGCTGGTTTTCACTGTCTCTTGGAACTACATTCGCTGATAGACAGACATTCGCTTTCTGCAAAACCTTGCCTTCGTAAAGGGGCAACACAGTGTATTTCTCTCTCGCAGAGCCCGGTTGCCAAATTCGAAACGTCCAGCGATTGCGCCCACAGGAAAGCTGCCAGCACGGAAAGCTGTAGCTGGTTTTCACTGTTTCTTGGAACTGCATTCGCTGATAGACAGACATTCGCTTTCTACAGAAGCTTTCATTGGTAAAGGGGCAACACTGTGTATATCTCTCTCGCAGAGCCCGGCTGCCAAATTCGAAACGTCCAGCGATTGCGCCCACAGGAAAGCTGCCAGCACGGAAAGCTGTAGCTGGTTTTCACAGTCTCTTGGAACTACATTCGCTGCTAGACAGACATTCGCTTTCTGCAAAACCTTGCCTTATTGAAGGGGCAACACTGTGTATTTCTCTCTCGCAGAGCCCGGTTGCCAAATTGGAAACATCCAGCGATTGCGCCCACAGGAAAGCTGCCAGCAAGGAAAGCTGTAGCTGGTTTTCATTGTCTCTTGGAACTACATTCGCTGCTAGACAGACATTCGCTTTCTGCAAAAGCTTTCGTTGGTACAGGGGCAACACTGTGTATTTCTCTCTCGCAGAGCCCGGATGCCAAATTCGAAACGTCCAGCGATTGCGCCCACAGGAAAGATGCCAGCAAGGAAAGCTGTAGCTGGTTTTCACTGCCCCTTGGAACTGCATTCGCTGATAGACAGACATTCCCTTTCTACAAAAGCTTTCGTTTGTAAAGGGGCAACACTGTGTATTTCTCTCTCGCAGAGCCCGGTTGCCAAATTCGAAACGTCCAGCGATTGCGCCCACAGGAAAGCTGCCAGCACAGAAATCTGTCGCTGGTTTTCACTGCCCCTTGGAACTACATTCGCTGATAGACAGACATTCGCTTTCTGCAAAAGCTTTCGTTGGTAAAGAGGCAACACTGTGTATTTCTCTCTCGCAGAGCCCGGTTGCCAAATTCGAAACGTCCAGCGATTGCGCCCACAGGAAAGCTGCCAGCAAGGAAAGCTGTAGCTGGTTTTCACTGTCTCTTGGAACTGCATTCGCTGATAGACAGACATTCGCTTTCTGCAAAACCTTGCCTTCCTAAAGGGGCAACACTGTGTATTTATCTCTCGCAGAGCCCGGTTGCCAAATTCGAAACGTCCAGCGATTGCGCCCACAGGAAAGCTGCCAGCACGGAAAGCTGTAGCTGGTTTTCACTGCCCCTTGGAACTGCATTCGCTGATAGACAGACATTCGCTTTCTGCAAAAGCTTTCATTGGTAAAGGGGCAACACTGTGTATATCTCTCTCGCAGAGCCCGGCTGCCAAATTCGAAACGTCCAGCGATTGCGCCCACAGGAAAGCTGCCAGCAAGGAAAGCTGTAGCTGGTTTTCACAGTCTCTTGGAACTACATTCGCTGCTAGACAGACATTCACTTTCTGCAAAACCTTGCCTTATTGAAGGGGCAACACTGTGTATTTCTCTCTCGCAGAGCCCGGTTGCCAAATTCGAAACGTCCAGCGATTGCGCCCACAGGAAAGCTGCCAGTAAGGAAAGCTGTAGCTGGTTTTCATTGTCTCTTGGAACTACATTCGCTGAAAGACAGACATTCGCTTTCTGCAAAACCTTGCCTTCCTAAAGGGGCAACACTGTGTATTTATCTCTCACATAGCCCTGTTGCCAAATTCGAAACGTCCAGCGATTGCGCCCACAGGAAAGCTGCCAGCACAGAAATCTGTCGCTGGTTTTCACTGCCCCTTGGAACTACATTCGCTGCTAGATAGACATTCACTTTCTACAACAGCTTTCGTTCGTAAAGGGGCAACACTGTGTATTTCTCTCTCGCAGAGCCCGGTTGCCAAATTCGAAACGTCCAGCGATTGCGCCCACAGGAAAGCTTCCAGCACAGAAAGCTGTAGCTGGTTTTCACTGTCTCTTGGAACTGCATTCGCTGATAGACAGACATTCGCTTTCTGCAAAAGCTTTCGTTGGTAAACGGGCAACACTGTGTATTTCTCTCTCGCAGAGCCCGGCTGCCAAATTCGAAACGTCCAGCGATTGCGCCCACAGGAAAGCTGCCAGCAAAGAAAAGCTGTAGCTGGTTTTCACTGCCCCTTGGAACTGCATTCGCTGCTAGACAGACATTCGCTTTCTGCAAAAGCTTTCGTAGGTAAAGGGGCAACACTGTGTATTTCTCTCTCGCAGAGCCCGGTTGCCAAATTCGAAACGTCCAGCGATTGCGCCCACAGGAAAGCTGCCAGCACGGAAAGCTGTAGCTGGTTTTCACTGTTTCTTGGAACTACATTCGTTGATAGACAGACATACGCTTTCTACAAAAGCTTTCATTGGTAAAGGGGCAACACTGTGTATATCTCTCTCGCAGAGCCCGGCTGCCAAATTCGAAACGTCCAGCGATTGCGCCCAAAGGAAAGCTGCCAGCACGGAAATCTCTAGCTGGTTTTCACTGTCTCTTGGAACTACATTCGCTGATAGACAGACATTCGCTTTCTGCAAAACCTTGCCTTATTGAAGGGGCAACACTGTGTATTTCTCTCTCGCAGAGCCCGGTTGCCAAATTCGAAACGTCCAGCTATTGCGCCCACAGGAAAGCTGCCAGCACGGAAAGCTGTAGCTGGTTTTCACTGCCCCTTGGAACTGCATTCGCTGCTAGACAGACATTCGCTTTCTGCAAAAGGTTTCGTAGGTAAAGGGGCAACAGTGTGTATTTCTCTCTCGCAGAGCCCGGTTGCCAAATTCGAAACGTCCAGCGATTGCGCCCACAGGAAAGCTGCCAGCACGGAAAGCTGTAGCTGGTTTTCACTGCCCCTTGGAACTACATTCGCTGATAGACAGACATACGCTTTCTACAAAAGCTTTCATTGGTAAAGGGGCAACACTGTGTATTTCTCTCTCGCAGAGCCCGGCTGCCAAATTCGAAACGTCCAGCGATTGCGCCCAGAGGAAAGCTGCCAGCACGGAAATCTCTAGCTGGTTTTCACTGTCTCTTGGAACTACATTCGCTGATAGACAGACATTCGCTTTCTGCAAAACCTTGCCTTCGTAAAGGGGCAACACAGTGTATTTCTCTCTCGCAGAGCCCGGTTGCCAAATTCGAAACGTCCAGCGATTGCGCCCACAGGAAAGCTGCCAGCACGGAAAGCTGTAGCTGGTTTTCACTGTTTCTTGGAACTGCATTCGCTGATAGACAGACATTCGCTTTCTACAGAAGCTTTCATTGGTAAAGGGGCAACACTGTGTATATCTCTCTCGCAGAGCCCGGCTGCCAAATTCGAAACGTCCAGCGATTGCGCCCACAGGAAAGCTGCCAGCACGGAAAGCTGTAGCTGGTTTTCACAGTCTCTTGGAACTACATTCGCTGCTAGACAGACATTCGCTTTCTGCAAAACCTTGCCTTATTGAAGGGGCAACACTGTGTATTTCTCTCTCGCAGAGCCCGGTTGCCAAATTGGAAACATCCAGCGATTGCGCCCACAGGAAAGCTGCCAGCAAGGAAAGCTGTAGCTGGTTTTCATTGTCTCTTGGAACTACATTCGCTGCTAGACAGACATTCGCTTTCTGCAAAAGCTTTCGTTGGTACAGGGGCAACACTGTGTATTTCTCTCTCGCAGAGCCCGGATGCCAAATTCGAAACGTCCAGCGATTGCGCCCACAGGAAAGATGCCAGCAAGGAAAGCTGTAGCTGGTTTTCACTGCCCCTTGGAACTGCATTCGCTGATAGACAGACATTCCCTTTCTACAAAAGCTTTCGTTTGTAAAGGGGCAACACTGTGTATTTCTCTCTCGCAGAGCCCGGTTGCCAAATTCGAAACGTCCAGCGATTGCGCCCACAGGAAAGCTGCCAGCACAGAAATCTGTCGCTGGTTTTCACTGCCCCTTGGAACTACATTCGCTGATAGACAGACATTCGCTTTCTGCAAAAGCTTTCGTTGGTAAAGAGGCAACACTGTGTATTTCTCTCTCGCAGAGCCCGGTTGCCAAATTCGAAACGTCCAGCGATTGCGCCCACAGGAAAGCTGCCAGCAAGGAAAGCTGTAGCTGGTTTTCACTGTCTCTTGGAACTGCATTCGCTGATAGACAGACATTCGCTTTCTGCAAAACCTTGCCTTCCTAAAGGGGCAACACTGTGTATTTATCTCTCGCAGAGCCCGGTTGCCAAATTCGAAACGTCCAGCGATTGCGCCCACAGGAAAGCTGCCAGCACGGAAAGCTGTAGCTGGTTTTCACTGCCCCTTGGAACTGCATTCGCTGATAGACAGACATTCGCTTTCTGCAAAAGCTTTCATTGGTAAAGGGGCAACACTGTGTATATCTCTCTCGCAGAGCCCGGCTGCCAAATTCGAAACGTCCAGCGATTGCGCCCACAGGAAAGCTGCCAGCAAGGAAAGCTGTAGCTGGTTTTCACAGTCTCTTGGAACTACATTCGCTGCTAGACAGACATTCACTTTCTGCAAAACCTTGCCTTATTGAAGGGGCAACACTGTGTATTTCTCTCTCGCAGAGCCCGGTTGCCAAATTCGAAACGTCCAGCGATTGCGCCCACAGGAAAGCTGCCAGTAAGGAAAGCTGTAGCTGGTTTTCATTGTCTCTTGGAACTACATTCGCTGAAAGACAGACATTCGCTTTCTGCAAAACCTTGCCTTAGTAAAGGGGCAACACTGTGTATTTCTCTCTCGTAGAGTCCGGCTGCCAAATTCGAAACGTCCAGCGATTGCGCCCACAGGAAAGCTGCCAGCACGGAAAGCTGTAGCTGGTTTTCACTGCCCCTTGGAACTACATTCGCTGATAGACAGACATTCGCTTTCTGCAAAAGCTTTCGTTGGTACAGGGGCAACACTGTGTATTTCTCTCTCGCAGAGCCCGGTTGCCAAATTCGAAACGTCCAGCGATTGCGCCCACAGGAAAGCTGCCAGCACGGAAAGCTGTAGCTGGTTTTCACTGTTTCTTGGAACTGCATTCGCTGATAGACAGACATTCGCTTTCTACAGAAGCTTTCATTGGTAAAGGGGCAACACTGTGTATATCTCTCTCGCAGAGCCCGGCTGCCAAATTCGAAACGTCCAGCGATTGCGCCCACAGGAAAGCTGCCAGCAAGGAAAGCTGTAGCTGGTTTTCACAGTCTCTTGGAACTACATTCTCTGATAGACAGACATTCGCTTTCTGCAAAACCTTGCCTTATTGAAGGGGCAACACTGTGTATTTCTCTCTCGCAGAGCCCGGTTGCCAAATTCGAAACGTCCAGCGATTGCGCCCACAGGAAAGCTGCCAGCAAGGAAAGCTGTAGCTGGTTTTCATTGTCTCTTGGAACTACATTCGCTGCTAGACAGACATTCGCTTTCTGCAAAAGCTTTCGTTGGTACAGGGGCAACACTGTGTATTTCTCTCTCGCAGAGCCCGGATGCCAAATTCGAAACGTCCAGCGATTGCGCCCACAGGAAAGATGCCAGCAAGGAAAGCTGTAGCTGGTTTTCACTGCCCCTTGGAACTGCATTCGCTGATAGACAGACATTCCCTTTCTACAAAAGCTTTCGTTTGTAAAGGGGCAACACTGTGTATTTCTCTCTCGCAGAGCCCGGTTGCCAAATTCGAAACGTCCAGCGATTGCGCC
Organism: Mycteria americana; assembly: GCF_035582795.1. Classification (NCBI taxonomy): domain Eukaryota; kingdom Metazoa; phylum Chordata; class Aves; order Ciconiiformes; family Ciconiidae; genus Mycteria; species Mycteria americana. The sequence continues at coordinate 23,537,512 of NC_134369.1, read as the reverse complement.
CACAGGAAAGCTGCCAGCACAGAAATCTGTCGCTGGTTTTCACTGCCCCTTGGAACTACATTCGCTGATAGACAGACATTCGCTTTCTGCAAAAGCTTTCGTTGGTACAGGGGCAACACTGTGTATTTCTCTCTCGCAGAGCCCGGTTGCCAAATTCGAAACGTCCAGCGATTGCGCCCACAGGAAAGCTGCCAGCAAGGAAATCTGTAGCTGGTTTTCACTGCCCCTTGGAACTGCATTCGCTGATAGACAGACATTCGCTTTCTGCAAAAGCTTTCGTAGGTAAAGGGGCAACACTGTGTATTTCTCTCTCGCAGAGCCCGGTTGCCAAATTCGAAACGTCCAGCGATTGCACCCACAGGAAAGCTGCCAGCAAGGAAAGCTGTAGCTGGTTTTCACTGTCTCTTGGAACTGCATTCGCTGATAGACAGACATTCGCTTTCTGCAAAACCTTGCCTTCCTAAAGGGGCAACACTGTGTATTTATCTCTCGCAGAGCCCGGCTGCCAAATTCGAAACGTCCAGCGATTGCGCCCACAGGAAAGCTTCCAGCACAGAAAGCTGTAGCTGGTTTTCACTGCCCCTTGGAACTGCATTCGCTGATAGACAGACATTCCCTTTCTACAAAAGCTTTTGTTTGTAAAGGGGCAACACTGTGTATTTCTCTCTCGCAGAGCCCGGTTGCCAAATTCGAAACGTCCAGCGATTGCGCCCACAGGAAAGCTGCCAGCAAGGAAAGCTGTAGCTGGTTTTCACTGTCTCTTGGAACTACATTCGCTGATAGACAGACATTCGCTTTCTACAAAAGCTTGCCTTAGTAAAGGGGCAACACTGTGTATTTCTCTCTCGCAGAGCCTGGTTGCCAAATTCGAAACGTCCAGCGATTGCGCCCACAGGAAAGCTGCCAGCACGGAAAGCTGTAGCTGGTTTTCACTGCCCCTTGGAACTGCATTCGCTGCTAGACCGACATTCGCTTTCTGCAAAACCTTGCCTTCGTAAAGGGGCAACACAGTGTATTTCTCTCTCGCAGAGCCCGGTTGCCAAATTCGAAACGTCCAGCGATTGCGCCCACAGGAAAGCTGCCAGCACGGAAAGCTGTAGCTGGTTTTCACTGCCCCTTGGAACTGCATTCGCTGATAGACAGACATTCGCTTTCTGCAAAAGCTTTCATTGGTAAAGGGGCAACACTGTGTATATCTCTCTCGCAGAGCCCGGCTGCCAAATTCGAAACGTCCAGCGATTGCGCCCACAGGAAAGCTGCCAGCAAGGAAAGCTGTAGCTGGTTTTCATTGTCTCTTGGAACTACATTCGCTGAAAGACAGACATTCGCTTTCTGCAAAACCTTGCCTTAGTAAAGGGGCAACACTGTGTATTTCTCTCTCCTAGAGTCCGGCTGCCAAATTCGAAACGTCCAGCGATTGCGCCCACAGGAAAGCTGCCAGCACGGAAAGCTGTAGCTGGTTTTCACTGCCCCTTGGAACTACATTCGCTGATAGACAGACATTCGCTTTCTGCAAAAGCTTTCGTTGGTACAGGGGCAACACTGTGTATTTCTCTCTCGCAGAGCCCGGTTGCCAAATTCGAAACGTCCAGCGATTGCGCCCACAGGAAAGCTGCCAGCACGGAAAGCTGTAGCTGGTTTTCACTGCCCCTTGGAACTGCATTCGCTGATAGACAGACATTCGCTTTCTGCAAAACCTTGCCTTCCTAAAGGGGCAACACTGTGTATTTATCTCTCACATAGCCCGGTTGCCAAATTCGAAACGTCCAGCGATTGCGCCCACAGGAAAGCTGCCAGCACAGAAATCTGTCGCTGGTTTTCACTGCCCCTTGGAACTACATTCGCTGCTAGATAGACATTCACTTTCTACAACAGCTTTCGTTCGTAAAGGGGCAACACTGTGTATTTCTCTCTCGCAGAGCCCGGTTGCCAAATTCGAAACGTCCAGCGATTGCGCCCACAGGAAAGCTTCCAGCAAAGAAAAGCTGTAGCTGGTTTTCACTGTCTCTTGGAACTGCATTCGCTGCTAGACAGACATTCGCTTTCTGCAAAAGCTTTCGTTGGTAAACGGGCAACACTGTGTATTTCTCTCTCGCAGAGCCCGGCTGCCAAATTCGAAACGTCCAGCGATTGCGCCCACAGGAAAGCTGCCAGCAAAGAAAAGCTGTAGCTGGTTTTCACTGCCCCTTGGAACTGCATTCGCTGCTAGACAGACATTCGCTTTCTGCAAAAGCTTTCGTAGGTAAAGGGGCAACACTGTGTATTTCTCTCTCGCAGAGCCCGGTTGCCAAATTCGAAACGTCCAGCGATTGCGCCCACAGGAAAGCTGCCAGCACGGAAAGCTGTAGCTGGTTTTCACTGTTTCTTGGAACTACATTCGCTGATAGACAGACATACGCTTTCTACAAAAGCTTTCATTGGTAAAGGGGCAACACTGTGTATATCTCTCTCGCAGAGCCCGGCTGCCAAATTCGAAACGTCCAGCGATTGCGCCCAAAGGAAAGCTGCCAGCACGGAAATCTCTAGCTGGTTTTCACTGTCTCTTGGAACTACATTCGCTGATAGACAGACATTCGCTTTCTGCAAAACCTTGCCTTATTGAAGGGGCAACACTGTGTATTTCTCTCTCGCAGAGCCCGGTTGCCAAATTCGAAACGTCCAGCTATTGCGCCCACAGGAAAGCTGCCAGCACGGAAAGCTGTAGCTGGTTTTCACTGCCCCTTGGAACTGCATTCGCTGCTAGACAGACATTCGCTTTCTGCAAAAGCTTTCGTAGGTAAAGGGGCAACACTGTGTATTTCTCTCTCGCAGAGCCTGGTTGCCAAATTCGAAACGTCCAGCGATTGCGCCCACAGGAAAGCTGCCAGCACGGAAAGCTGTAGCTGGTTTTCACTGCCCCTTGGAACTGCATTCGCTGCTAGACCGACATTCGCTTTCTGCAAAACCTTGCCTTCGTAAAGGGGCAACACAGTGTATTTCTCTCTCGCAGAGCCCGGTTGCCAAATTCGAAACGTCCAGCGATTGCGCCCACAGGAAAGCTGCCAGCACGGAAAGCTGTAGCTGGTTTTCACTGCCCCTTGGAACTGCATTCGCTGATAGACAGACATTCGCTTTCTGCAAAAGCTTTCGTTGGTACAGGGGCAACACTGTGTATTTCTCTCTCGCAGAGCCCGGTTGCCAAATTCGAAACGTCCAGCGATTGCGCCCACAGGAAAGCTGCCAGCACGGAAAGCTGTAGCTGGTTTTCACTGCCCCTTGGAACTGCATTCGCTGCTAGACAGACATTCGCTTTCTGCAAAACCTTGCCTTCCTAAAGGGGCAACACTGTGTATTTATCTCTCACATAGCCCGGTTGCCAAATTCGAAACGTCCAGCGATTGCGCCCACAGGAAAGCTGCCAGCACAGAAATCTGTCGCTGGTTTTCACTGCCCCTTGGAACTACATTCGCTGCTAGATAGACATTCACTTTCTACAACAGCTTTCGTTCGTAAAGGGGCAACACTGTGTATTTCTCTCTCGCAGAGCCCGGTTGCCAAATTCGAAACGTCCAGCGATTGCGCCCACAGGAAAGCTTCCAGCAAAGAAAAGCTGTAGCTGGTTTTCACTGTCTCTTGGAACTGCATTCGCTGCTAGACAGACATTCGCTTTCTGCAAAAGCTTTCGTTGGTAAACGGGCAACACTGTGTATTTCTCTCTCGCAGAGCCCGGCTGCCAAATTCGAAACGTCCAGCGATTGCGCCCACAGGAAAGCTGCCAGCAAAGAAAAGCTGTAGCTGGTTTTCACTGCCCCTTGGAACTGCATTCGCTGCTAGACAGACATTCGCTTTCTGCAAAAGCTTTCGTAGGTAAAGGGGCAACACTGTGTATTTCTCTCTCGCAGAGCCCGGTTGCCAAATTCGAAACGTCCAGCGATTGCGCCCACAGGAAAGCTGCCAGCACGGAAAGCTGTAGCTGGTTTTCACTGTTTCTTGGAACTACATTCGCTGATAGACAGACATACGCTTTCTACAAAAGCTTTCATTGGTAAAGGGGCAACACTGTGTATATCTCTCTCGCAGAGCCCGGCTGCCAAATTCGAAACGTCCAGCGATTGCGCCCAAAGGAAAGCTGCCAGCACGGAAATCTCTAGCTGGTTTTCACTGTCTCTTGGAACTACATTCGCTGATAGACAGACATTCGCTTTCTGCAAAACCTTTCCTTATTGAAGGGGCAACACTGTGTATTTCTCTCTCGCAGAGCCCGGTTGCCAAATTCGAAACGTCCAGCTATTGCGCCCACAGGAAAGCTGCCAGCACGGAAAGCTGTAGCTGGTTTTCACTGCCCCTTGGAACTGCATTCGCTGCTAGACAGACATTCGCTTTCTGCAAAAGCTTTCGTAGGTAAAGGGGCAACACTGTGTATTTCTCTCTCGCAGAGCCTGGTTGCCAAATTCGAAACGTCCAGCGATTGCGCCCACAGGAAAGCTGCCAGCACGGAAAGCTGTAGCTGGTTTTCACTGCCCCTTGGAACTGCATTCGCTGCTAGACCGACATTCGCTTTCTGCAAAACCTTGCCTTCGTAAAGGGGCAACACAGTGTATTTCTCTCTCGCAGAGCCCGGTTGCCAAATTCGAAACGTCCAGCGATTGCGCCCACAGGAAAGCTGCCAGCACGGAAAGCTGTAGCTGGTTTTCACTGCCCCTTGGAACTGCATTCGCTGATAGACAGACATTCGCTTTCTGCAAAAGCTTTCATTGGTAAAGGGGCAACACTGTGTATATCTCTCTCGCAGAGCCCGGCTGCCAAATTCGAAACGTCCAGCGATTGCGCCCACAGGAAAGCTGCCAGCAAGGAAAGCTGTAGCTGGTTTTCATTGTCTCTTGGAACTACATTCGCTGAAAGACAGACATTCGCTTTCTGAAAAACCTTGCCTTAGTAAAGGGGCAACACTGTGTATTTCTCTCTCCTAGAGTCCGGCTGCCAAATTCGAAACGTCCAGCGATTGCGCCCACAGGAAAGCTGCCAGCACGGAAAGCTGTAGCTGGTTTTCACTGCCCCTTGGAACTACATTCGCTGATAGACAGACATTCGCTTTCTGCAAAAGCTTTCGTTGGTACAGGGGCAACACTGTGTATTTCTCTCTCGCAGAGCCCGGTTGCCAAATTCGAAACGTCCAGCGATTGCGCCCACAGGAAAGCTGCCAGCACGGAAAGCTGTAGCTGGTTTTCACTGCCCCTTGGAACTGCATTCGCTGCTAGACAGACATTCGCTTTCTGCAAAACCTTGCCTTCCTAAAGGGGCAACACTGTGTATTTATCTCTCACATAGCCCGGTTGCCAAATTCGAAACGTCCAGCGATTGCGCCCACAGGAAAGCTGCCAGCACAGAAATCTGTCGCTGGTTTTCACTGCCCCTTGGAACTACATTCGCTGCTAGATAGACATTCACTTTCTACAACAGCTTTCGTTCGTAAAGGGGCAACACTGTGTATTTCTCTCTCGCAGAGCCCGGTTGCCAAATTCGAAACGTCCAGCGATTGCGCCCACAGGAAAGCTTCCAGCAAAGAAAAGCTGTAGCTGGTTTTCACTGTCTCTTGGAACTGCATTCGCTGCTAGACAGACATTCGCTTTCTGCAAAAGCTTTCGTTGGTAAACGGGCAACACTGTGTATTTCTCTCTCGCAGAGCCCGGCTGCCAAATTCGAAACGTCCAGCGATTGCGCCCACAGGAAAGCTGCCAGCAAAGAAAAGCTGTAGCTGGTTTTCACTGCCCCTTGGAACTGCATTCGCTGCTAGACAGACATTCGCTTTCTGCAAAAGCTTTCGTAGGTAAAGGGGCAACACTGTGTATTTCTCTCTCGCAGAGCCCGGTTGCCAAATTCGAAACGTCCAGCGATTGCGCCCACAGGAAAGCTGCCAGCACGGAAAGCTGTAGCTGGTTTTCACTGTTTCTTGGAACTACATTCGCTGATAGACAGACATACGCTTTCTACAAAAGCTTTCATTGGTAAAGGGGCAACACTGTGTATATCTCTCTCGCAGAGCCCGGCTGCCAAATTCGAAACGTCCAGCGATTGCGCCCAAAGGAAAGCTGCCAGCACGGAAATCTCTAGCTGGTTTTCACTGTCTCTTGGAACTACATTCGCTGATAGACAGACATTCGCTTTCTGCAAAACCTTGCCTTATTGAAGGGGCAACACTGTGTATTTCTCTCTCGCAGAGCCCGGTTGCCAAATTCGAAACGTCCAGCTATTGCGCCCACAGGAAAGCTGCCAGCACGGAAAGCTGTAGCTGGTTTTCACTGCCCCTTGGAACTGCATTCGCTGCTAGACAGACATTCGCTTTCTGCAAAAGCTTTCGTAGGTAAAGGGGCAACACTGTGTATTTCTCTCTCGCAGAGCCTGGTTGCCAAATTCGAAACGTCCAGCGATTGCGCCCACAGGAAAGCTGCCAGCACGGAAAGCTGTAGCTGGTTTTCACTGTTTCTTGGAACTACATTCGCTGATAGACAGACATACGCTTTCTACAAAAGCTTTCATTGGTAAAGGGGCAACACTGTGTATTTCTCTCTCGCAGAGCCCGGCTGCCAAATTCGAAACGTCCAGCGATTGCGCCCAGAGGAAAGCTGCCAGCACGGAAATCTCTAGCTGGTTTTCACTGTCTCTTGGAACTACATTCGCTGATAGACAGACATTCGCTTTCTGCAAAACCTTGCCTTCGTAAAGGGGCAACACAGTGTATTTCTCTCTCGCAGAGCCCGGTTGCCAAATTCGAAACGTCCAGCGATTGCGCCCACAGGAAAGCTGCCAGCAAGGAAAGCTGTAGCTGGTTTTCACTGCCCCTTGGAAATGCATTCGCTGCTAGACAGACATTCGCTTTCTGCAAAAGCTTTCGTAGGTAAAGGGGCAACACTGTGTATTTCTCTCTCGCAGAGCCCGGTTGCCAAATTCGAAACGTCCAGCGATTGCGCCCACAGGAAAGCTGCCAGCACGGAAAGCTGTAGCTGGTTTTCACAGTCTCTTGGAACTACATTCGCTGCTAGACAGACATTCGCTTTCTGCAAAACCTTGCCTTATTGAAGGGGCAACACTGTGTATTTCTCTCTCGCAGAGCCCGGTTGCCAAATTCGAAACATCCAGCGATTGCGCCCACAGGAAAGCTGCCAGCAAGGAAAGCTGTAGCTGGTTTTCATTGTCTCTTGGAACTACATTCGCTGCTAGACAGACATTCGCTTTCTGCAAAAGCTTTCGTTGGTACAGGGGCAACACTGTGTATTTCTCTCTCGCAGAGCCCGGATGCCAAATTCGAAACGTCCAGCGATTGCGCCCACAGGAAAGATGCCAGCAAGGAAAGCTGTAGCTGGTTTTCACTGCCCCTTGGAACTGCATTCGCTGATAGACAGACATTCCCTTTCTACAAAAGCTTTCGTTTGTAAAGGGGCAACACAGTGTATTTCTCTCTCGCAGAGCCCGGTTGCCAAATTCGAAACGTCCAGCGATTGCGCCCACAGGAAAGCTGCCAGCACAGAAATCTGTCGCTGGTTTTCACTGCCCCTTGGAACTACATTCGCTGATAGACAGACATTCGCTTTCTGCAAAAGCTTTCGTTGGTACAGGGGCAACACTGTGTATTTCTCTCTCGCAGAGCCCGGTTGCCAAATTCGAAACGTCCAGCGATTGCGCCCACAGGAAAGCTGCCAGCAAGGAAATCTGTAGCTGGTTTTCACTGCCCCTTGGAACTGCATTCGCTGATAGACAGACATTCGCTTTCTGCAAAAGCTTTCGTAGGTAAAGGGGCAACACTGTGTATTTCTCTCTCGCAGAGCCCGGTTGCCAAATTCGAAACGTCCAGCGATTGCGCCCACAGGAAAGCTGCCAGCAAGGAAAGCTGTAGCTGGTTTTCACTGTCTCTTGGAACTACATTCGCTGATAGACAGACATTCGCTTCCTACAAAAGCTTGCCTTAGTAAAGGGGCAACACTGTGTATTTCTCTCTCGCAGAGCCTGGTTGCCAAATTCGAAACGTCCAGCGATTGCGCCCACAGGAAAGCTGCCAGCACGGAAAGCTGTAGCTGGTTTTCACTGCCCCTTGGAACTGCATTCGCTGCTAGACCGACATTCGCTTTCTGCAAAACCTTGCCTTCGTAAAGGGGCAACACAGTGTATTTCTCTCTCGCAGAGCCCGGTTGCCAAATTCGAAACGTCCAGCGATTGCGCCCACAGGAAAGCTGCCAGCACGGAAAGCTGTAGCTGGTTTTCACTGCCCCTTGGAACTGCATTCGCTGATAGACAGACATTCGCTTTCTGCAAAAGCTTTCATTGGTAAAGGGGCAACACTCTGTATATCTCTCTCGCAGAGCCCGGCTGCCAAATTCGAAACGTCCAGCGATTGCGCCCACAGGAAAGCTGCCAGCAAGGAAAGCTGTAGCTGGTTTTCACAGTCTCTTGGAACTACATTCGCTGCTAGACAGACATTCGCTTTCTGCAAAACCTTGCCTTATTGAAGGGGCAACACTGTGTATTTCTCTCTCGCAGAGCCCGGTTGCCAAATTCGAAACGTCCAGCGATTGCGCCCACAGGAAAGCTGCCAGCAAGGAAAGCTGTAGCTGGTTTTCATTGTCTCTTGGAACTACATTCGCTGAAAGACAGACATTCGCTTTCTGCAAAACCTTGCCTTAGTAAAGGGGCAACACTGTGTATTTCTCTCTCGTAGAGTCCGGCTGCCAAATTCGAAACGTCCAGCGATTGCGCCCACAGGAAAGCTGCCAGCACGGAAAGCTGTAGCTGGTTTTCACTGCCCCTTGGAACTACATTCGCTGATAGACAGACATTCGCTTTCTGCAAAAGCTTTCGTTGGTACAGGGGCAACACTGTGTATTTCTCTCTCGCAGAGCCCGGTTGCCAAATTCGAAACGTCCAGCGATTGCGCCCACAGGAAAGCTGCCAGCACGGAAAGCTGTAGCTGGTTTTCACTGCCCCTTGGAACTGCATTCGCTGATAGACAGACATTTGCTTTCTGCAAAAGCTTTCGTAGGTAAAGGGGCAACACTGTGTATTTCTCTCTCGCAGAGCCTGGTTGCCAAATTCGAAACGTCCAGCGATTGCGCCCACAGGAAAGCTGCCAGCACGGAAAGCTGTAGCTGGTTTTCACTGCCCCTTGGAACTGCATTCGCTGATAGACAGACATTCGCTTTCTGCAAAAGCTTTCATTGGTAAAGGGGCAACACTGTGTATATCTCTCTCGCAGAGCCTGGTTGCCAAATTCGAAACGTCCAGCGATTGCGCCCACAGGAAAGCTGCCAGCAAGGAAAGCTGTAGCTGGTTTTCACAGTCTCTTGGAACTACATTCGCTGAAAGACAGACATTCGCTTTCTGCAAAACCTTGCCTTAGTAAAGGGGCAACACTGTGTATTTCTCTCTCGTAGAGTCCGGCTGCCAAATTCGAAACGTCCAGCGATTGCGCCCACAGGAAAGCTGCCAGCACGGAAAGCTGTAGCTGGTTTTCACTGCCCCTTGGAACTGCATTCGCTGCTAGACAGACATTCGCTTTCTGCAAAAGCTTTCGTAGGTAAAGGGGCAACACTGTGTATTTCTCTCTCGCAGAGCCCGGTTGCCAAATTCGAAACGTCCAGCGATTGCGCCCACAGGAAAGCTGCCAGCACGGAAAGCTGTAGCTGGTTTTCACTGTTTCTTGGAACTACATTCGCTGATAGACAGACATACGCTTTCTACAAAAGCTTTCATTGGTAAAGGGGCAACACTGTGTATTTCTCTCTCGCAGAGCCCGGCTGCCAAATTCGAAACGTCCAGCGATTGCGCCCAGAGGAAAGCTGCCAGCACGGAAATCTCTAGCTGGTTTTCACTGTCTCTTGGAACTACATTCGCTGATAGACAGACATTCGCTTTCTGCAAAACCTTGCCTTCGTAAAGGGGCAACACAGTGTATTTCTCTCTCGCAGAGCCCGGTTGCCAAATTCGAAACGTCCAGCGATTGCGCCCACAGGAAAGCTGCCAGCACGGAAAGCTGTAGCTGGTTTTCACTGTTTCTTGGAACTGCATTCGCTGATAGACAGACATTCGCTTTCTACAGAAGCTTTCATTGGTAAAGGGGCAACACTGTGTATATCTCTCTCGCAGAGCCCGGCTGCCAAATTCGAAACGTCCAGCGATTGCGCCCACAGGAAAGCTGCCAGCACGGAAAGCTGTAGCTGGTTTTCACAGTCTCTTGGAACTACATTCGCTGCTAGACAGACATTCGCTTTCTGCAAAACCTTGCCTTATTGAAGGGGCAACACTGTGTATTTCTCTCTCGCAGAGCCCGGTTGCCAAATTCGAAACGTCCAGCGATTGCGCCCACAGGAAAGCTGCCAGCAAGGAAAGCTGTAGCTGGTTTTCACTGCCCCTTGGAACTGCATTCGCTGATAGACAGACATTCCCTTTCTACAAAAGCTTTCGTTTGTAAAGGGGCAACACTGTGTATTTCTCTCTCGCAGAGCCCGGTTGCCAAATTCGAAACGTCCAGCGATTGCGCCCACAGGAAAGCTGCCAGCACAGAAATCTGTCGCTGGTTTTCACTGCCCCTTGGAACTACATTCGCTGATAGACAGACATTCGCTTTCTGCAAAAGCTTTCGTTGGTACAGGGGCAACACTGTGTATTTCTCTCTCGCAGAGCCCGGTTGCCAAATTCGAAACGTCCAGCGATTGCGCCCAGAGGAAAGCTGCCAGCAAGGAAAGCTGTAGCTGGTTTTCACTGCCCCTTGGAACTGCATTCGCTGATAGACAGACATTCGCTTTCTGCAAAAGCTTTCGTAGGTAAAGGGGCAACACTGTGTATTTCTCTCTCGCAGAGCCCGGTTGCCAAATTCGAAACGTCCAGCGATTGCGCCCACAGGAAAGCTGCCAGCAAGGAAAGCTGTAGCTGGTTTTCACTGTCTCTTGGAACTGCATTCGCTGATAGACAGACATTCGCTTTCTGCAAAACCTTGCCTTCCTAAAGGGGCAACACTGTGTATTTATCTCTCGCAGAGCCCGGTTGCCAAATTCGAAACGTCCAGCGATTGCGCCCACAGGAAAGCTGCCAGCACAGAAAGCTGTAGCTGGTTTTCACTGCCCCTTGGAACTGCATTCGCTGATAGACAGACATTCCCTTTCTACAAAAGCTTTTGTTTGTAAAGGGGCAACACTGTGTATTTCTCTCTCGCAGAGCCCGGTTGCCAAATTCGAAACGTCCAGCGATTGCGCCCACAGGAAAGCTGCCAGCAAGGAAAGCTGTAGCTGGTTTTCACTGTCTCTTGGAACTACATTCGCTGATAGACAGACATTCGCTTTCTACAAAAGCTTGCCTTAGTAAAGGGGCAACACTGTGTATTTCTCTCTCGCAGAGCCTGGTTGCCAAATTCGAAACGTCCAGCGATTGCGCCCACAGGAAAGCTGCCAGCACGGAAAGCTGTAGCTGGTTTTCACTGCCCCTTGGAACTGCATTCGCTGCTAGACCGACATTCGCTTTCTGCAAAACCTTGCCTTCGTAAAGGGGCAACACAGTGTATTTCTCTCTCGCAGAGCCCGGTTGCCAAATTCGAAACGTCCAGCGATTGCGCCCACAGGAAAGCTGCCAGCACGGAAAGCTGTAGCTGGTTTTCACTGTTTCTTGGAACTACATTCGCTGATAGACAGACATACGCTTTCTACAAAAGCTTTCATTGGTAAAGGGGCAACACTGTGTATATCTCTCTCGCAGAGCCCGGCTGCCAAATTCGAAACGTCCAGCGATTGCGCCCAAAGGAAAGCTGCCAGCACGGAAATCTCTAGCTGGTTTTCACTGTCTCTTGGAACTACATTCGCTGATAGACAGACATTCGCTTTCTGCAAAACCTTGCCTTATTGAAGGGGCAACACTGTGTATTTCTCTCTCGCAGAGCCCGGTTGCCAAATTCGAAACGTCCATCTATTGCGCCCACAGGAAAGCTGCCAGCACGGAAAGCTGTAGCTGGTTTTCACTGCCCCTTGGAACTGCATTCGCTGCTAGACAGACATTCGCTTTCTGCAAAAGCTTTCGTAGGTAAAGGGGCAACACTGTGTATTTCTCTCTCGCAGAGCCCGGTTGCCAAATTCGAAACGTCCAGCGATTGCGCCCACAGGAAAGCTGCCAGCACGGAAAGCTGTAGCTGGTTTTCACAGTCTCTTGGAACTACATTCGCTGCTAGACAGACATTCGCTTTCTGCAAAACCTTGCCTTATTGAAGGGGCAACACTGTGTATTTCTCTCTCGCAGAGCCCGGTTGCCAAATTCGAAACATCCAGCGATTGCGCCCACAGGAAAGCTGCCAGCAAGGAAAGCTGTAGCTGGTTTTCATTGTCTCTTGGAACTACATTCGCTGCTAGACAGACATTCGCTTTCTGCAAAAGCTTTCGTTGGTACAGGGGCAACACTGTGTATTTCTCTCTCGCAGAGCCCGGATGCCAAATTCGAAACGTCCAGCGATTGCGCCCACAGGAAAGATGCCAGCAAGGAAAGCTGTAGCTGGTTTTCACTGCCCCTTGGAACTGCATTCGCTGATAGACAGACATTCCCTTTCTACAAAAGCTTTCGTTTGTAAAGGGGCAACACTGTGTATTTCTCTCTCGCAGAGCCCGGTTGCCAAATTCGAAACGTCCAGCGATTGCGCCCACAGGAAAGCTGCCAGCACAGAAATCTGTCGCTGGTTTTCACTGCCCCTTGGAACTACATTCGCTGATAGACAGACATTCGCTTTCTGCAAAAGCTTTCGTTGGTACAGGGGCAACACTGTGTATTTCTCTCTCGCAGAGCCCGGTTGTCAAATTCGAAACGTCCAGCGATTGCGCCCACAGGAAAGCTGCCAGCAAGGAAATCTGTAGCTGGTTTTCACTGCCCCTTGGAACTGCATTCGCTGATAGACAGACATTCGCTTTCTGCAAAAGCTTTCGTAGGTAAAGGGGCAACACTGTGTATTTCTCTCTCGCAGAGCCCGGTTGCCAAATTCGAAACGTCCAGCGATTGCGCCCACAGGAAAGCTGCCAGCAAGGAAAGCTGTAGCTGGTTTTCACTGCCCCTTGGAACTGCATTCGCTGATAGATAGACATTCGCTTTCTGCAAAACCTTGCCTTCCTAAAGGGGCAACACTGTGTATTTATCTCTCGCAGAGCCCGGTTGCCAAATTCGAAACGTCCAGCGATTGCGCCCACAGGAAAGCTTCCAGCACAGAAAGCTGTAGCTGGTTTTCACTGCCCCTTGGAACTGCATTCGCTGATAGACAGACATTCCCTTTCTACAAAAGCTTTCATTGGTAAAGGGGCAACACTGTGTATTTCTCTCTCGCAGAGCCCGGTTGCCAAATTCGAAACGTCCAGCGATTGCGCCCACAGGAAAGCTGCCAGCAAGGAAAGCTGTAGCTGGTTTTCACTGTCTCTTGGAACTACATTCGCTGATAGACAGACATTCGCTTCCTACAAAAGCTTGCCTTAGTAAAGGGGCAACACTGTGTATTTCTCTCTCGCAGAGCCTGGTTGCCAAATTCGAAACGTCCAGCGATTGCGCCCACAGGAAAGCTGCCAGCACGGAAAGCTGTAGCTGGTTTTCACTGCCCCTTGGAACTGCATTCGCTGCTAGACCGACATTCGCTTTCTGCAAAACCTTGCCTTCGTAAAGGGGCAACACAGTGTATTTCTCTCTCGCAGAGCCCGGTTGCCAAATTCGAAACGTCCAGCGATTGCGCCCACAGGAAAGCTGCCAGCACGGAAAGCTGTAGCTGGTTTTCACTGCCCCTTGGAACTGCATTCGCTGATAGACAGACATTCGCTTTCTGCAAAAGCTTTCATTGGTAAAGGGGCAACACTGTGTATATCTCTCTCGCAGAGCCCGGCTGCCAAATTCGAAACGTCCAGCGATTGCGCCCACAGGAAAGCTGCCAGCAAGGAAAGCTGTAGCTGGTTTTCACAGTCTCTTGGAACTACATTCGCTGCTAGACAGACATTCGCTTTCTGCAAAACCTTGCCTTATTGAAGGGGCAACACTGTGTATTTCTCTCTCGCAGAGCCCGGTTGCCAAATTCGAAACGTCCAGCGATTGCGCCCACAGGAAAGCTGCCAGCAAGGAAAGCTGTAGCTGGTTTTCATTGTCTCTTGGAACTACATTCGCTGAAAGACAGACATTCGCTTTCTGCAAAACCTTGCCTTAGTAAAGGGGCAACACTGTGTATTTCTCTCTCGTAGAGTCCGGCTGCCAAATTCGAAACGTCCAGCGATTGCGCCCACAGGAAAGCTGCCAGCACGGAAAGCTGTAGCTGGTTTTCACTGCCCCTTGGAACTACATTCGCTGATAGACAGACATTCGCTTTCTGCAAAAGCTTTCGTTGGTACAGGGGCAACACTGTGTATTTCTCTCTCGCAGAGCCCGGTTGCCAAATTCGAAACGTCCAGCGATTGCGCCCACAGGAAAGCTGCCAGCACGGAAAGCTGTAGCTGGTTTTCACTGCCCCTTGGAACTGCATTCGCTGATAGACAGACATTTGCTTTCTGCAAAAGCTTTCGTAGGTAAAGGGGCAACACTGTGTATTTCTCTCTCGCAGAGCCCGGTTGCCAAATTCGAAACGTCCAGCGATTGCGCCCACAGGAAAGCTGCCAGCAAGGAAAGCTGTAGCTGGTTTTCACTGTCTCTTGGAACTGCATTCGCTGCTAGACAGACATTCGCTTTCTGCAAAACCTTGCCTTCCTAAAGGGGCAACACTGTGTATTTATCTCTCACATAGCCCGGTTGCCAAATTCGAAACGTCCAGCGATTGCGCCCACAGGAAAGCTGCCAGCACAGAAATCTGTCGCTGGTTTTCACTGCCCCTTGGAACTACATTCGCTGCTAGATAGACATTCACTTTCTACAACAGCTTTCGTTCGTAAAGGGGCAACACTGTGTATTTCTCTGTCGCAGAGCCCGGTTGCCAAATTCAAAACGTCCAGCGATTGCGCCCACAGGAAAGCTGCCAGCAAGGAAAGCTGTAGCTGGTTTTCACTGTCTCTTGGAACTACATTCGCTGATAGACAGACATTCGCTTTCTGCAAAACATTGCCTTAGTAAAGGGGCAACACTGTGTATTTCTCTCTCGTAGAGCCCGGTTGCCAAATTCGAAACGTCCAGCGATTGCGCCCACAGGAAAGCTGCCAGCAAGGAAAGCTGTAGCTGGTTTTCACTGTCTCTTGGAACTACATTCGCTGATAGACAGACATTCGCTTTCTACAAAAGCTTGCCTTAGTAAAGGCGCAACACTGTGTATTTCTCTCTCGCAGAGCCTGGTTGCCAAATTCGAAACGTCCAGCGATTGCGCCCACAGGAAAGCTGCCAGCACGGAAAGCTGTAGCTGGTTTTCACTGCCCCTTGGAACTGCATTCGCTGATAGACAGACATTCGCTTTCTGCAAAAGCTTTCATTGGTAAAGGGGCAACACTGTGTATATCTCTCTCGCAGAGCCTGGTTGCCAAATTCGAAACGTCCAGCGATTGCGCCCACAGGAAAGCTGCCAGCAAGGAAAGCTGTAGCTGGTTTTCACAGTCTCTTGGAACTACATTCGCTGCTAGACAGACATTCGCTTTCTGCAAAACCTTGCCTTATTGAAGGGGCAACACTGTGTATTTCTCTCTCGCAGAGCCCGGTTGCCAAATTCGAAACGTCCAGCGATTGCGCCCACAGGAAAGCTGCCAGCAAGGAAAGCTGTAGCTGGTTTTCATTGTCTCTTGGAACTACATTCGCTGAAAGACAGACATTCGCTTTCTGCAAAACCTTGCCTTAGTAAAGGGGCAACACTGTGTATTTCTCTCTCGTAGAGTCCGGCTGCCAAATTCGAAACGTCCAGCGATTGCGCCCACAGGAAAGCTGCCAGCACGGAAAGCTGTAGCTGGTTTTCACTGCCCCTTGGAACTACATTCGCTGATAGACAGACATTCGCTTTCTGCAAAAGCTTTCGTTGGTACAGGGGCAACACTGTGTATTTCTCTCTCGCAGAGCCCGGTTGCCAAATTCGAAACGTCCAGCGATTGCGCCCACAGGAAAGCTGCCAGCACGGAAAGCTGTAGCTGGTTTTCACTGCCCCTTGGAACTGCATTCGCTGATAGACAGACATTTGCTTTCTGCAAAAGCTTTCGTAGGTAAAGGGGCAACACTGTGTATTTCTCTCTCGCAGAGCCCGGTTGCCAAATTCGAAACGTCCAGCGATTGCGCCCACAGGAAAGCTGCCAGCAAGGAAAGCTGTAGCTGGTTTTCACTGTCTCTTGGAACTGCATTCGCTGATAGACAGACATTCGCTTTCTGCAAAACCTTGCCTTCCTAAAGGGGCAACACTGTGTATTTCTCTCTCGCAGAGCCCACCTGCCAAATTCGAAACGTCCAGCGATTGCGCCCAGAGGAAAGCTGCCAGCACGGAAATCTCTAGCTGGTTTTCACTGTCTCTTGGAACTACATTCGCTGATAGACAGACATTCGCTTTCTGCAAAACCTTGCCTTCGTAAAGGGGCAACACAGTGTATTTCTCTCTCACAGAGCCCGGTTGCCAAATTCGAAACGTCCAGCGATTGCGCCCACAGGAAAGCTGCCAGCACGGAAAGCTGTAGCTGGTTTTCACAGTCTCTTGGAACTACATTCGCTGCTAGACAGACATTCGCTTTCTGCAAAACCTTGCCTTATTGAAGGGGCAACACTGTGTATTTCTCTCTCGCAGAGCCCGGTTGCCAAATTCGAAACATCCAGCGATTGCGCCCACAGGAAAGCTGCCAGCAAGGAAAGCTGTAGCTGGTTTTCATTGTCTCTTGGAACTACATTCGCTGCTAGACAGACATTCGCTTTCTGCAAAAGCTTTCGTTGGTACAGGGGCAACACTGTGTATTTCTCTCTCGCAGAGCCCGGATGCCAAATTCGAAACGTCCAGCGATTGCGCCCACAGGAAAGCTGCCAGCAAGGAAAGCTGTAGCTGGTTTTCACTGCCCCTTGGAACTGCATTCGCTGATAGACAGACATTCGCTTTCTACAAAAGCTTTCGTTGGTACAGGGGCAACACTGTGTATTTCTCTCTCGCAGAGCCCGGTTGCCAAATTCGAAACGTCCAGCGATTGCGCCCACAGGAAAGCTGCCAGCAAGGAAATCTGTAGCTGGTTTTCACTGCCCCTTGGAACTGCATTCGCTGATAGACAGACATTCGCTTTCTGCAAAAGCTTTCGTAGGTAAAGGGGCAACACTGTGTATTTCTCTCTCGCAGAGCCCGGTTGCCAAATTCGAAACGTCCAGTGATTGCGCCCACAGGAAAGCTGCCAGCAAGGAAAGCTGTAGCTGGTTTTCACTGTCTCTTGGAACTGCATTCGCTGATAGACAGACATTCGCTTTCTGCAAAACCTTGCCTTCCTAAAGGGGCAACACTGTGTATTTATCTCTCGCAGAGCCCGGTTGCCAAATTCGAAACGTCCAGCGATTGCGCCCACAGGAAAGCTTCCAGCACAGAAAGCTGTAGCTGGTTTTCACTGCCCCTTGGAACTGCATTCGCTGATAGACAGACATTCGCTTTCTGCAAAAGCTTTCGTAGGTAAAGGGGCAACAGTGTGTATTTCTCTCTCGCAGAGCCCGGTTGCCAAATTCGAAACGTCCAGCGATTGCGCCCACAGGAAAGCTGCCAGCAAGGAAAGCTGTAGCTGGTTTTCACTGTCTCTTGGAACTGCATTCGCTGCTAGACAGACATTCGCTTTCTGCAAAACCTTGCTTTCCTAAAGGGGCAACACTGTGTATTTATCTCTCACATAGCCCGGTTGCCAAATTCGAAACGTCCAGCGATTGCGCCCACAGGAAAGCTGCCAGCACAGAAATCTGTCTCTGGTTTTCACTGCCCCTTGGAACTACATTCGCTGCTAGATAGACATTCACTTTCTACAACAGCTTTCGTTCGTAAAGGGGCAACACTGTGTATTTCTCTCTCGCAGAGCCCGGTTGCCAAATTCGAAACGTCCAGCGATTGCGCCCACAGGAAAGCTGCCAGCACGGAAAGCTGTAGCTGGTTTTCACTGCCCCTTGGAACTACATTCGCTGATAGACAGACATTCGCTTTCTGCAAAAGCTTTCGTTGGTACAGGGGCAACACTGTGTATTTCTCTCTCGCAGAGCCCGGTTGCCAAATTCGAAACGTCCAGCGATTGCGCCCACAGGAAAGCTGCCAGCAAGGAAAGCTGTAGCTGGTTTTCACTGTCTCTTGGAACTACATTCGCTGATAGACAGACATTCGCTTTTTACAAAAGCTTGCCTTAGTAAAGGGGCAACACTGTGTATTTCTCTCTCGCAGAGCCTGGTTGCCAAATTCGAAACGTCCAGCGATTGCGCCCACAGGAAAGCTGCCAGCACGGAAAGCTGTAGCTGGTTTTCACTGTTTCTTGGAACTGCATTCGCTGATAGACAGACATTCGCTTTCTACAGAAGCTTTCATTGGTAAAGGGGCAACACTGTGTATATCTCTCTCGCAGAGCCCGGCTGCCAAATTCGAAACGTCCAGCGATTGCACCCACAGGAAAGCTGCCAGCAAGGAAAGCTGTAGCTGGTTTTCACAGTCTCTTGGAACTACATTCGCTGATAGACAGACATTCGCTTTCTGCAAAACCTTGCCTTATTGAAGGGGCAACACTGTGTATTTCTCTCTCGCAGAGCCCGGTTGCCAAATTCGAAACGTCCAGCGATTGCGCCCACAAGAAAGCTGCCAGCAAGGAAAGCTGTAGCTGGTTTTCATTGTCTATTGGAACTACATTCGCTGCTAGACAGACATTCGCTTTCTGCAAAACCTTGCCTTCGTAAAGGGGCAACACTCTGTATTTCTCTCTCGTAGAGTCCGGCTGCCAAATTCGAAACGTCCAGCGATTGCGCCCACAGGAAAGCTGCCAGCACGGAAAGCTCTAGCTGGTTTTCACTGCCCCTTGGAACTACATTCGCTGATAGACAGACATTCGCTTTCTGCAAAAGCTTTCGTTGGTACAGGGGCAACACTCTGTATTTCTCTCTCGCAGAGCCCGGTTGCCAAATTCGAAACGTCCAGCGATTGCGCCCACAGGAAAGATGCCAGCAAGGAAAGCTGTAGCTGGTTTTCACTGTCTCTTGGAACTACATTCGCTGATAGACAGACATTCGCTTTCTACAAAAGCTTGCCTTAGTAAAGGGGCAACACTGTGTATTTCTCTCTCGCAGAGCCTGGTTGCGAAATTCGAAACGTCCAGCGATTGCGCCCACAGGAAAGCTGCCAGCAAGGAAAGCTGTAGCTGGTTTTCACTGCCCCTTGGAACTGCATTCGCTGCTAGACCGACATTCGCTTTCTGCAAAACCTTGCCTTCGTAAAGGGGCAACACAGTGTATTTCTCTCTCGCAGAGCCCGGTTGCCAAATTCGAAACGTCCAGCGATTGCGCCCACAGGAAAGCTGCCAGCACGGAAAGCTGTAGCTGGTTTTCACTGTTTCTTGGAACTGCATTCGCTGATAGACAGACATTCTCTTTCTACAAAAGCTTTCATTGGTAAAGGGGCAACACTGTGTATATGTCTCTCGCAGAGCCCGGCTGCCAAATTCGAAACGTCCAGCGATTGCGCCCACAGGAAAGCTGCCAGCACGGAAAGCTGTAGCTGGTTTTCACAGTCTCTTGGAACTACATTCGCTGCTAGACAGACATTCGCTTTCTGCAAAACCTTGCCTTATTGAAGGGGCAACACTGTGTATTTCTCTCTCGCAGAGCCCGGTTGCCAAATTCGAAACGTCCAGCGATTGCGCCCACAGGAAAGCTGCCAGCAAGGAAAGCTGTAGCTGGTTTTCATTGTCTCTTGGAACTACATTCGCTGATAGACAGACATTCGCTTTCTACAAAAGCTTGCCTTAGTAAAGGGGCAACACTGTGTATTTCTCTCTCGCAGAGCCTGGTTGCGAAATTCGAAACGTCCAGCTATTGCGCCCACAGGAAAGCTGCCAGCAAGGAAAGCTGTAGCTGGTTTTCATTGTCTCTTGGAACTACATTCGCTGATAGACAGACATTCGCTTTCTGCAAAACCTTGCCTTAGTAAAGGGGCAACACTGTGTATTTCTCTCTCGTAGAGCCCGGTTGCCAAATTCGAAACGTCCAGCGATTGCGCCCACAGGAAAGCTGCCAGCACGGAAAGCTGTAGCTGGTTTTCACTGCCCCTTGGAACTACATTCGCTGATAGACAGACATTCTCTTTCTGCAAAAGCTTTCGTTGGTACAGGGGCAACACTGTGTATTTCTCTCTCGCAGAGCCCGGTTGCCAAATTCGAAACGTCCAGCGATTGCGCCCACAGGAAAGCTGCCAGCACGGAAAGCTGTAGCTGGTTTTCACTGCCCCTTGGAACTGCATTCGCTGATAGACAGACATTCGCTTTCTGCAAAAGCTTTCGTAGGTAAAGGGGCAACACTGTGTATTTCTCTCTCGCAGAGCCCGGTTGCCAAATTCGAAACGTCCAGCGATTGCGCCCACAGGAAAGCTGCCAGCAAGGAAATCTGTCTCTGGTTTTCACTGCCCCTTGGAACTACATTCGCTGCTAGATAGACATTCACTTTCTACAACAGCTTTCGTTCGTAAAGGGGCAACACTGTGTATTTCTCTCTCGCAGAGCCCGGTTGCCAAATTCGAAACGTCCAGCGATTGCGCCCACAGGAAAGCTGCCAGCACGGAAAGCTGTAGCTGGTTTTCACTGCCCCTTGGAACTACATTCGCTGATAGACAGACATTCGCTTTCTGCAAAAGCTTTCGTTGGTACAGGGGCAACACTGTGTATTTCTCTCTCGCAGAGCCCGGTTGCCAAATTCGAAACGTCCAGCGATTGCGCCCACAGGAAAGCTGCCAGCAAGGAAAGCTGTAGCTGGTTTTCACTGTCTCTTGGAACTACATTCGCTGATAGACAGACATTCGCTTTCTACAAAAGCTTGCCTTAGTAAAGGGGCAACACTGTGTATTTCTCTCTCGCAGAGCCTGGTTGCCAAATTCGAAACGTCCAGCGATTGCGCCCACAGGAAAGCTGCCAGCACGGAAAGCTGTAGCTGGTTTTCACTGTTTCTTGGAACTGCATTCGCTGATAGACAGACATTCGCTTTCTACAGAAGCTTTCATTGGTAAAGGGGCAACACTGTGTATATCTCTCTCGCAGAGCCCGGCTGCCAAATTCGAAACGTCCAGCGATTGCACCCACAGGAAAGCTGCCAGCAAGGAAAGCTGTAGCTGGTTTTCACAGTCTCTTGGAACTACATTCGCTGATAGACAGACATTCGCTTTCTGCAAAACCTTGCCTTATTGAAGGGGCAACACTGTGTATTTCTCTCTCGCAGAGCCCGGTTGCCAAATTCGAAACGTCCAGCGATTGCGCCCACAAGAAAGCTGCCAGCAAGGAAAGCTGTAGCTGGTTTTCATTGTCTATTGGAACTACATTCGCTGCTAGACAGACATTCGCTTTCTGCAAAAGCTTTCGTTGGTACAGGGGCAACACTGTGTATTTCTCTCTCGCAGAGCCCGGATGCCAAATTCGAAACGTCCAGCGATTGCGCCCACAGGAAAGATGCCAGCAAGGAAAGCTGTAGCTGGTTTTCACTGCCCCTTGGAACTGCATTCGCTGATAGACAGACATTCCCTTTCTACAAAAGCTTTCGTTTGTAAAGGGGCAACACTGTGTATTTCTCTCTCGCAGAGCCCGGTTGCCAAATTCGAAACGTCCAGCGATTGCGCCCACAGGAAAGCTGCCAGCAAGGAAAGCTGTAGCTGGTTTTCACTGTCTCTTGGAACTGCATTCGCTGCTAGACAGACATTCGCTTTCTGCAAAACCTTGCCTTCCTAAAGGGGCAACACTGTGTATTTATCTCTCACATAGCCCGGTTGCCAAATTCGAAACGTCCAGCGATTGCGCCCACAGGAAAGCTGCCAGCACAGAAATCTGTCGCTGGTTTTCACTGCCCCTTGGAACTACATTCGCTGCTAGATAGACATTCACTTTCTACAACAGCTTTCGTTCGTAAAGGGGCAACACTGTGTATTTCTCTCTCGCAGAGCCCGGTTGCCAAATTCGAAACGTCCAGCGATTGCGCCCACAGGAAAGCTGCCAGCAAGGAAAGCTGTAGCTGGTTTTCACTGTCTCTTGGAACTACATTCGCTGATAGACAGACATTCGCTTTCTGCAAAACATTGCCTTAGTAAAGGGGCAACACTGTGTATTTCTCTCTCGTAGAGCCCGGTTGCCAAATTCGAAACGTCCAGCGATTGCGCCCACAGGAAAGCTGCCAGCAAGGAAAGCTGTAGCTGGTTTTCACTGTCTCTTGGAACTACATTCGCTGATAGACAGACATTCGCTTTCTACAAAAGCTTGCCTTAGTAAAGGCGCAACACTGTGTATTTCTCTCTCGCAGAGCCTGGTTGCCAAATTCGAAACGTCCAGCGATTGCGCCCACAGGAAAGCTGCCAGCACGGAAAGCTGTAGCTGGTTTTCACTGCCCCTTGGAACTGCATTCGCTGATAGACAGACATTCGCTTTCTACAAAAGCTTTCGTTTGTAAAGGGGCAACACTGTGTATTTCTCTCTCGCAGAGCCCGGTTGCCAATTTCGAAACGTCCAGCGATTGCGCCCACAGGAAAGGTGCCAGCACAGAAATCTGTAGCTGGTTTTCACTGCCCCTTGGAACTGCATTCGCTGCTAGACAGACATTCGCTTTCTGCAAAAGCTTTCGTAGGTAAAGGGGCAACACAGTGTATTTCTCTCTCGCAGAGCCCGGTTGCCAAATTCGAAACGTCCAGCGATTGCGCCCACAGGAAAGCTGCCAGCACGGAAAGCTGTAGCTGGTTTTCACTGTCTCTTGGAACTGCATTCGCTGCTAGACAGACATTCGCTTTCTGCAAAACCTTGCCTTATTGAAGGGGCAACACTGTGTATTTCTCTCTCGCAGAGCCCGGTTGCCAAATTCGAAACGTCCAGCGATTGCGCCCACAGGAAAGCTGCCAGCAAGGAAAGCTGTAGCTGGTTTTCATTGTCTCTTGGAACTACATTCGCTGAAAGACAGACATTCGCTTTCTGCAAAACCTTGCCTTCGTAAAGGGGCAACACTCTGTATTTCTCTCTCGTAGAGTCCGGCTGCCAAATTCGAAACGTCCAGCGATTGCGCCCACAGGAAAGCTGCCAGCACGGAAAGCTGTAGCTGGTTTTCACTGCCCCTTGGAACTACATTCGCTGATAGACAGACATTCGCTTTCTGCAAAAGCTTTCGTTGGTACAGGGGCAACACTCTGTATTTCTCTCTCGCAGAGCCCGGTTGCCAAATTCGAAACGTCCAGCGATTGCGCCCACAGGAAAGATGCCAGCAAGGAAAGCTGTAGCTGGTTTTCACTGTCTCTTGGAACTACATTCGCTGATAGACAGACATTCGCTTTCTACAAAAGCTTGCCTTAGTAAAGGGGCAACACTGTGTATTTCTCTCTCGCAGAGCCTGGTTGCGAAATTCGAAACGTCCAGCGATTGCGCCCACAGGAAAGCTGCCAGCACGGAAAGCTGTAGCTGGTTTTCACTGCCCCTTGGAACTGCATTCGCTGCTAGACCGACATTCGCTTTCTGCAAAACCTTGCCTTCGTAAAGGGGCAACACAGTGTATTTCTCTCTCGCAGAGCCCGGTTGCCAAATTCGAAACGTCCAGCGATTGCGCCCACAGGAAAGCTGCCAGCACGGAAAGCTGTAGCTGGTTTTCACTGTTTCTTGGAACTGCATTCGCTGATAGACAGACATTCTCTTTCTACAAAAGCTTTCATTGGTAAAGGGGCAACACTGTGTATATGTCTCTCGCAGAGCCCGGCTGCCAAATTCGAAACGTCCAGCGATTGCGCCCACAGGAAAGCTGCCAGCACGGAAAGCTGTAGCTGGTTTTCACAGTCTCTTGGAACTACATTCGCTGCTAGACAGACATTCGCTTTCTGCAAAACCTTGCCTTATTGAAGGGGCAACACTGTGTATTTCTCTCTCGCAGAGCCCGGTTGCCAAATTCGAAACGTCCAGCGATTGCGCCCACAGGAAAGCTGCCAGCAAGGAAAGCTGTAGCTGGTTTTCATTGTCTCTTGGAACTACATTCGCTGATAGACAGACATTCGCTTTCTACAAAAGCTTGCCTTAGTAAAGGGGCAACACTGTGTATTTCTCTCTCGCAGAGCCTGGTTGCGAAATTCGAAACGTCCAGCTATTGCGCCCACAGGAAAGCTGCCAGCAAGGAAAGCTGTAGCTGGTTTTCATTGTCTCTTGGAACTACATTCGCTGATAGACAGACATTCGCTTTCTGCAAAACCTTGCCTTAGTAAAGGGGCAACACTGTGTATTTCTCTCTCGTAGAGCCCGGTTGCCAAATTCGAAACGTCCAGCGATTGCGCCCACAGGAAAGCTGCCAGCACGGAAAGCTGTAGCTGGTTTTCACTGCCCCTTGGAACTACATTCGCTGATAGACAGACATTCTCTTTCTGCAAAAGCTTTCGTTGGTACAGGGGCAACACTGTGTATTTCTCTCTCGCAGAGCCCGGTTGCCAAATTCGAAACGTCCAGCGATTGCGCCCACAGGAAAGCTGCCAGCACGGAAAGCTGTAGCTGGTTTTCACTGCCCCTTGGAACTGCATTCGCTGCTAGACAGACATTCGCTTTCTGCAAAACCTTGCCTTCCTAAAGGGGCAACACTGTGTATTTCTCTCTCGCAGAGCCCGGTTGCCAAATTCGAAACGTCCAGCGATTGCGCCCACAGGAAAGCTGCCAGCAAGGAAAGCTGTAGCTGGTTTTCACTGTCTCTTGGAACTGCATTCGCTGCTAGACAGACATTCGCTTTCCGCAAAACCTTGCCTTCCTAAAGGGGCAACACTGTGTATTTATCTCTCACATAGCCCGGTTGCCAAATTCGAAACGTCCAGCGATTGCGCCCACAGGAAAGCTGCCAGCACAGAAATCTGTCTCTGGTTTTCACTGCCCCTTGGAACTACATTCGCTGCTAGATAGACATTCACTTTCTACAACAGCTTTCGTTCGTAAAGGGGCAACACTGTGTATTTCTCTCTCGCAGAGCCCGGTTGCCAAATTCGAAACGTCCAGCGATTGCGCCCACAGGAAAGCTGCCAGCACGGAAAGCTGTAGCTGGTTTTCACTGCCCCTTGGAACTACATTCGCTGATAGACAGACATTCGCTTTCTGCAAAAGCTTTCGTTGGTACAGGGGCAACACTGTGTATTTCTCTCTCGCAGAGCCCGGTTGCCAAATTCGAAACGTCCAGCGATTGCGCCCACAGGAAAGCTGCCAGCAAGGAAAGCTGTAGCTGGTTTTCACTGTCTCTTGGAACTACATTCGCTGATAGACAGACATTCGCTTTCTACAAAAGCTTGCCTTAGTAAAGGGGCAACACTGTGTATTTCTCTCTCGCAGAGCCTGGTTGCCAAATTCGAAACGTCCAGCGATTGCGCCCACAGGAAAGCTGCCAGCACGGAAAGCTGTAGCTGGTTTTCACTGTTTCTTGGAACTGCATTCGCTGATAGACAGACATTCGCTTTCTACAGAAGCTTTCATTGGTAAAGGGGCAACACTGTGTATATCTCTCTCGCAGAGCCCGGCTGCCAAATTCGAAACGTCCAGCGATTGCACCCACAGGAAAGCTGCCAGCAAGGAAAGCTGTAGCTGGTTTTCACAGTCTCTTGGAACTACATTCGCTGATAGACAGACATTCGCTTTCTGCAAAACCTTGCCTTATTGAAGGGGCAACACTGTGTATTTCTCTCTCGCAGAGCCCGGTTGCCAAATTCGAAACGTCCAGCGATTGCGCCCACAAGAAAGCTGCCAGCAAGGAAAGCTGTAGCTGGTTTTCATTGTCTATTGGAACTACATTCGCTGCTAGACAGACATTCGCTTTCTGCAAAAGCTTTCGTTGGTACAGGGGCAACACTGTGTATTTCTCTCTCGCAGAGCCCGGATGCCAAATTCGAAACGTCCAGCGATTGCGCCCACAGGAAAGATGCCAGCAAGGAAAGCTGTAGCTGGTTTTCACTGCCCCTTGGAACTGCATTCGCTGATAGACAGACATTCCCTTTCTACAAAAGCTTTCGTTTGTAAAGGGGCAACACTGTGTATTTCTCTCTCGCAGAGCCCGGTTGCCAAATTCGAAACGTCCAGCGATTGCGCCCACAGGAAAGCTGCCAGCAAGGAAAGCTGTAGCTGGTTTTCACTGTCTCTTGGAACTGCATTCGCTGCTAGACAGACATTCGCTTTCTGCAAAACCTTGCCTTCCTAAAGGGGCAACACTGTGTATTTATCTCTCACATAGCCCGGTTGCCAAATTCGAAACGTCCAGCGATTGCGCCCACAGGAAAGCTGCCAGCACAGAAATCTGTCGCTGGTTTTCACTGCCCCTTGGAACTACATTCGCTGCTAGATAGACATTCACTTTCTACAACAGCTTTCGTTCGTAAAGGGGCAACACTGTGTATTTCTCTCTCGCAGAGCCCGGTTGCCAAATTCGAAACGTCCAGCGATTGCGCCCACAGGAAAGCTGCCAGCAAGGAAAGCTGTAGCTGGTTTTCACTGTCTCTTGGAACTACATTCGCTGATAGACAGACATTCGCTTTCTGCAAAACATTGCCTTAGTAAAGGGGCAACACTGTGTATTTCTCTCTCGTAGAGCCCGGTTGCCAAATTCGAAACGTCCAGCGATTGCGCCCACAGGAAAGCTGCCAGCAAGGAAAGCTGTAGCTGGTTTTCACTGTCTCTTGGAACTACATTCGCTGATAGACAGACATTCGCTTTCTACAAAAGCTTGCCTTAGTAAAGGCGCAACACTGTGTATTTCTCTCTCGCAGAGCCTGGTTGCCAAATTCGAAACGTCCAGCGATTGCGCCCACAGGAAAGCTGCCAGCACGGAAAGCTGTAGCTGGTTTTCACTGCCCCTTGGAACTGCATTCGCTGATAGACAGACATTCGCTTTCTGCAAAAGCTTTCATTGGTAAAGGGGCAACACTGTGTATATCTCTCTCGCAGAGCCTGGTTGCCAAATTCGAAACGTCCAGCGATTGCGCCCACAGGAAAGCTGCCAGCAAGGAAAGCTGTAGCTGGTTTTCACAGTCTCTTGGAACTACATTCGCTGCTAGACAGACATTCGCTTTCTGCAAAACCTTGCCTTATTGAAGGGGCAACACTGTGTATTTCTCTCTCGCAGAGCCCGGTTGCCAAATTCGAAACGTCCAGCGATTGCGCCCACAGGAAAGCTGCCAGCAAGGAAAGCTGTAGCTGGTTTTCATTGTCTCTTGGAACTACATTCGCTGAAAGACAGACATTCGCTTTCTGCAAAACCTTGCCTTAGTAAAGGGGCAACACTGTGTATTTCTCTCTCGTAGAGTCCGGCTGCCAAATTCGAAACGTCCAGCGATTGCGCCCACAGGAAAACTGCCAGCACTGAAAGCTGTAGCTGGTTTTCACTGCCCCTTGGAACTACATTCGCTGATAGACAGACATTCGCTTTCTGCAAAAGCTTTCGTTGGTACAGGGGCAACACTGTGTATTTCTCTCTCGCAGAGCCCGGTTGCCAAATTCGAAACGTCCAGCGATTGCGCCCACAGGAAAGCTGCCAGCACGGAAAGCTGTAGCTGGTTTTCACTGCCCCTTGGAACTGCATTCGCTGATAGACAGACATTTGCTTTCTGCAAAAGCTTTCGTAGGTAAAGGGGCAACACTGTGTATTTCTCTCTCGCAGAGCCCGGTTGCCAAATTCGAAACGTCCAGCGATTGCGCCCACAGGAAAGCTGCCAGCAAGGAAAGCTGTAGCTGGTTTTCACTGTCTCTTGGAACTGCATTCGCTCCTAGACAGACATTCGCTTTCTGCAAAACCTTGCCTTCCTAAAGGGGCAACACTGTGTATTTATCTCTCACATAGCCCTGTTGCCAAATTCGAAACGTCCAGCGATTGCGCCCACAGGAAAGCTGCCAGCACAGAAATCTGTCGCTGGTTTTCACTGCCCCTTGGAACTACATTCGCTGCTAGATAGACATTCACTTTCTACAACAGCTTTCGTTCGTAAAGGGGCAACACTGTGTATTTCTCTCTCGCAGAGCCCGGTTGCCAAATTCGAAACGTCCAGCGATTGCGCCCACAGGAAAGCTTCCAGCACAGAAAGCTGTAGCTGGTTTTCACTGTCTCTTGGAACTGCATTCGCTGATAGACAGACATTCGCTTTCTGCAAAAGCTTTCGTTGGTAAACGGGCAACACTGTGTATTTCTCTCTCGCAGAGCCCGGCTGCCAAATTCGAAACGTCCAGCGATTGCGCCCACAGGAAAGCTGCCAGCAAAGAAAAGCTGTAGCTGGTTTTCACTGCCCCTTGGAACTGCATTCGCTGCTAGACAGACATTCGCTTTCTGCAAAAGCTTTCGTAGGTAAAGGGGCAACACTGTGTATTTCTCTCTCGCAGAGCCCGGTTGCCAAATTCGAAACGTCCAGCGATTGCGCCCACAGGAAAGCTGCCAGCACGGAAAGCTGTAGCTGGTTTTCACTGTTTCTTGGAACTACATTCGCTGATAGACAGACATACGCTTTCTACAAAAGCTTTCATTGGTAAAGGGGCAACACTGTGTATATCTCTCTCGCAGAGCCCGGCTGCCAAATTCGAAACGTCCAGCGATTGCGCCCAAAGGAAAGCTGCCAGCACGGAAATCTCTAGCTGGTTTTCACTGTCTCTTGGAACTACATTCGCTGATAGACAGACATTCGCTTTCTGCAAAACCTTGCCTTCGTAAAGGGGCAACACTCTGTATTTCTCTCTCGTAGAGTCCGGCTGCCAAATTCGAAACGTCCAGCTATTGCGCCCACAGTAAAGCTGCCAGCACGGAAAGCTGTAGCTGGTTTTCACTGCCCCTTGGAACTGCATTCGCTGCTAGACAGACATTCGCTTTCTGCAAAAGGTTTCGTAGGTAAAGGGGCAACACTGTGTATTTCTCTCTCGCAGAGCCCGGTTGCCAAATTCGAAACGTCCAGCGATTGCGCCCACAGGAAAGCTGCCAGCACGGAAAGCTGTAGCTGGTTTTCACTGTTTCTTGGAACTACATTCGCTGATAGACAGACATGCGCTTTCTACAAAAGCTTTCGTTGGTAAAGGGGCAACACTGTGTATTTCTCTCTCGCAGAGCCCGGCTGCCAAATTCGAAACGTCCAGCGATTGCGCCCAGAGGAAAGCTGCCAGCACGGAAATCTCTAGCTGGTTTTCACTGTCTCTTGGAACTACATTCGCTGATAGACAGACATTCGCTTTCTGCAAAACCTTGCCTTCGTAAAGGGGCAACACAGTGTATTTCTCTCTCGCAGAGCACGGTTGCCAAATTCGAAACGTCCAGCGATTGCGCCCACAGGAAAGCTGCCAGCACGGAAAGCTGTAGCTGGTTTTCACTGTTTCTTGGAACTGCATTCGCTGATAGACAGACATTCGCTTTCTACAGAAGCTTTCATTGGTAAAGGGGCAACACTGTGTATATCTCTCTCGCAGAGCCCGGCTGCCAAATTCGAAACGTCCAGCGATTGCGCCCAAAGGAAAGCTGCCAGCACGGAAAGCTGTAGCTGGTTTTCACAGTCTCT
Source organism: Mycteria americana (assembly GCF_035582795.1). Classification (NCBI taxonomy): domain Eukaryota; kingdom Metazoa; phylum Chordata; class Aves; order Ciconiiformes; family Ciconiidae; genus Mycteria; species Mycteria americana. Next base: position 23,507,907 of record NC_134369.1, on the reverse strand, counting down.
TGGAACTACATTCGCTGCTAGACAGACATTCGCTTTCTGCAAAACCTTGCCTTATTGAAGGGGCAACACTGTGTATTTCTCTCTCGCAGAGCCCGGTTGCCAAATTCGAAACATCCAGCGATTGCGCCCACAGGAAAGCTGCCAGCAAGGAAAGCTGTAGCTGGTTTTCATTGTCTCTTGGAACTACATTCGCTGCTAGACAGACATTCGCTTTCTGCAAAAGCTTTCGTTGGTACAGGGGCAACACTGTGTATTTCTCTCTCGCAGAGCCCGGATGCCAAATTCGAAACGTCCAGCGATTGCGCCCACAGGAAAGATGCCAGCAAGGAAAGCTGTAGCTGGTTTTCACTGCCCCTTGGAACTGCATTCGCTGATAGACAGACATTCCCTTTCTACAAAAGCTTTCGTTTGTAAAGGGGCAACACTGTGTATTTCTCTCTCGCAGAGCCCGGTTGCCAAATTCGAAACGTCCAGCGATTGCGCCCACAGGAAAGCTGCCAGCACAGAAATCTGTCGCTGGTTTTCACTGCCCCTTGGAACTACATTCGCTGATAGACAGACATTCGCTTTCTGCAAAAGCTTTCGTTGGTACAGGGGCAACACTGTGTATTTCTCTCTCGCAGAGCCCGGTTGCCAAATTCGAAACGTCCAGCGATTGCGCCCACAGGAAAGCTGCCAGCAAGGAAATCTGTAGCTGGTTTTCACTGCCCCTTGGAACTGCATTCGCTGATAGACAGACATTCGCTTTCTGCAAAAGCTTTCGTAGGTAAAGGGGCAACACTGTGTATTTCTCTCTCGCAGAGCCCGGTTGCCAAATTCGAAACGTCCAGCGATTGCGCCCACAGGAAAGCTGCCAGCAAGGAAAGCTGTAGCTGGTTTTCACTGTCTCTTGGAACTGCATTCGCTGATAGACAGACATTCGCTTTCTGCAAAACCTTGCCTTCCTAAAGGGGCAACACTGTGTATTTCTCTCTCGCAGAGCCCGGTTGCCAAATTCGAAACGTCCAGCGATTGCGCCCACAGGAAAGCTGCCAGCACGGAAAGCTGTAGCTGGTTTTCACTGCCCCTTGGAACTGCATTCGCTGATAGACAGACATTCGCTTTCTGCAAAACCTTGCCTTCCTAAAGGGGCAACACTGTGTATTTCTCTCTCGCAGAGCCCGGCTGCCAAATTCGAAACGTCCAGCGATTGCGCCCACAGGAAAGCTGCCAGCAAGGAAAGCTGTAGCTGGTTTTCACAGTCTCTTGGAACTACATTCGCTGCTAGACAGACATTCACTTTCTGCAAAACCTTGCCTTATTGAAGGGGCAACACTGTGTATTTCTCTCTCGCAGAGCCCGGTTGCCAAACTCGAAACGTCCAGCGATTGCGCCCACAGGAAAGCTGCCAGCAAGGAAAGCTGTAGCTGGTTTTCATTGTCTCTTGGAACTACATTCGCTGAAAGACAGACATTCGCTTTCTGCAAAACCTTGCCTTAGTAAAGGGGCAACACTGTGTATTTCTCTCTCGTAGAGTCCGGCTGCCAAATTCGAAACGTCCAGCGATTGCGCCCACAGGAAAGCTGCCAGCACGGAAAGCTGTAGCTGGTTTTCACTGCCCCTTGGAACTACATTCGCTGATAGACAGACATTCGCTTTCTGCAAAAGCTTTCGTTGGTACAGGGGCAACACTGTGTATTTCTCTCTCGCAGAGCCCGGTTGCCAAATTCGAAACGTCCAGCGATTGCGCCCACAGGAAAGCTGCCAGCAAGGAAAGCTGTAGCTGGTTTTCAGTGTCTCTTGGAACTACATTCGCTGATAGACAGACATTCGCTTTCTACAAAAGCTTGCCTTAGTAAAGGGGCAACACTGTGTATTTCTCTCTCGCAGAGCCTGGTTGCCAAATTCGAAACGTCCAGCGATTGCGCCCACAGGTAAGCTGCCAGCACGGAAAGCTGTAGCTGGTTTTCACTGTTTCTTGGAACTGCATTCGCTGATAGACAGACATTCGCTTTCTACAGAAGCTTTCATTGGTAAAGGGGCAACACTGTGTATATCTCTCTCGCAGAGCCCGGCTGCCAAATTCGAAACGTCCAGCGATTGCGCCCACAGGAAAGCTGCCAGCACGGAAAGCTGTAGCTGGTTTTCACAGTCTCTTGGAACTACATTCGCTGATAGACAGACATTCGCTTTCTGCAAAACCTTGCCTTATTGAAGGGGCAACACTGTGTATTTCTCTCTCGCAGAGCCCGGTTGCCAAATTCGAAACGTCCAGCGATTGCGCCCACAGGAAAGCTGCCAGCAAGGAAAGCTGTAGCTGGTTTTCATTGTCTCTTGGAACTACATTCGCTGCTAGACAGACATTCGCTTTCTGCAAAAGCTTTCGTTGGTACAGGGGCAACACTGTGTATTTCTCTCTCGCAGAGCCCGGATGCCAAATTCGAAACGTCCAGCGATTGCGCCCACAGGAAAGCTGCCAGCAAGGAAAGCTGTAGCTGGTTTTCACTGCCCCTTGGAACTGCATTCGCTGATAGACAGACATTCGCTTTCTACAAAAGCTTTCGTTGGTACAGGGGCAACACTGTGTATTTCTCTCTCGCAGAGCCCGGTTGCCAAATTCGAAACGTCCAGCGATTGCGCCCACAGGAAAGCTGCCAGCAAGGAAATCTGTAGCTGGTTTTCACTGCCCCTTGGAACTGCATTCGCTGATAGACAGACATTCGCTTTCTGCAAAAGCTTTCGTAGGTAAAGGGGCAACACTGTGTATTTCTCTCTCGCAGAGCCCGGTTGCCAAATTCGAAACGTCCAGTGATTGCGCCCACAGGAAAGCTGCCAGCAAGGAAAGCTGTAGCTGGTTTTCACTGTCTCTTGGAACTGCATTCGCTGATAGACAGACATTCGCTTTCTGCAAAACCTTGCCTTCCTAAAGGGGCAACACTGTGTATTTATCTCTCGCAGAGCCCGGTTGCCAAATTCGAAACGTCCAGCGATTGCGCCCACAGGAAAGCTTCCAGCACAGAAAGCTGTAGCTGGTTTTCACTGCCCCTTGGAACTGCATTCGCTGATAGACAGACATTCCCTTTCTACAAAAGCTTTTGTTTGTAAAGGGGCAACACTGTGTATTTCTCTCTCGCAGAGCCCGGTTGCCAAATTCGAAACGTCCAGCGATTGCGCCCACAGGAAAGCTGCCAGCAAGGAAAGCTGTAGCTGGTTTTCACTGTCTCTTGGAACTACATTCGCTGATAGACAGACATTCGCTTTCTACAAAAGCTTTCGTAGGTAAAGGGGCAACACTGTGTATTTCTCTCTCGCAGAGCCTGGTTGCCAAATTCGAAACGTCCAGCGATTGCGCCCACAGGAAAGCTGCCAGCACGGAAAGCTGTAGCTGGTTTTCACTGCCCCTTGGAACTGCATTCGCTGATAGACAGACATTCGCTTTCTGCAAAAGCTTTCATTGGTAAAGGGGCAACACTGTGTATATCTCTCTCGCAGAGCCTGGTTGCCAAATTCGAAACGTCCAGCGATTGCGCCCACAGGAAAGCTGCTAGCAAGGAAAGCTGTAGCTGGTTTTCACAGTCTCTTGGAACTACATTCGCTGCTAGACAGACATTCGCTTTCTGCAAAACCTTGCCTTATTGAAGGGGCAACACTGTGTATTTCTCTCTCGCAGAGCCCGGTTGCCAAATTCGAAACGTCCAGCGATTGCGCCCAGAGGAAAGCTGCCAGCAAGGAAAGCTGTAGCTGGTTTTCATTGTCTCTTGGAACTACATTCGCTGAAAGACAGACATTCGCTTTCTGCAAAACCTTGCCTTAGTAAAGGGGCAACACTGTGTATTTCTCTCTCGTAGAGTCCGGCTGCCAAATTCGAAACGTCCAGCGATTGCGCCCACAGGAAAGCTGCCAGCACGGAAAGCTGTAGCTGGTTTTCACTGCCCCTTGGAACTACATTCGCTGATAGACAGACATTCGCTTTCTGCAAAAGCTTTCGTTGGTACAGGGGCAACACTGTGTATTTCTCTCTCGCAGAGCCCGGTTGCCAAATTCGAAACGTCCAGCGATTGCGCCCACAGGAAAGCTGCCAGCACGGAAAGCTGTAGCTGGTTTTCACTGCCCCTTGGAACTGCATTCGCTGATAGACAGACATTTGCTTTCTGCAAAAGCTTTCGTAGGTAAAGGGGCAACACTGTGTATTTCTCTCTCGCAGAGCCCGGTTGCCAAATTCGAAACGTCCAGCGATTGCGCCCACAGGAAAGCTGCCAGCAAGGAAAGCTGTAGCTGGTTTTCACTGTCTCTTGGAACTGCATTCGCTGCTAGACAGACATTCGCTTTCTGCAAAACCTTGCCTTCCTAAAGGGGCAACACTGTGTATTTATCTCTCACATAGCCCTGTTGCCAAATTCGAAACGTTCAGCGATTGCGCCCACAGGAAAGCTGCCAGCACAGAAATCTGTCGCTGGTTTTCACTGCCCCTTGGAACTACATTCGCTGCTAGATAGACATTCACTTTCTACAACAGCTTTCGTTCGTAAAGGGGCAACACTGTGTATTTCTCTCTCGCAGAGCCCGGTTGCCAAATTCGAAACGTCCAGCGATTGCGCCCACAGGAAAGCTTCCAGCACAGAAAGCTGTAGCTGGTTTTCACTGTCTCTTGGAACTGCATTCGCTGATAGACAGACATTCGCTTTCTGCAAAAGCTTTCGTTGGTAAACGGGCAACACTGTGTATTTCTCTCTCGCAGAGCCCGGCTGCCAAATTCGAAACGTCCAGCGATTGCGCCCACAGGAAAGCTGCCAGCAAAGAAAAGCTGTAGCTGGTTTTCACTGCCCCTTGGAACTGCATTCGCTGCTAGACAGACATTCGCTTTCTGCAAAAGCTTTCGTAGGTAAAGGGGCAACACTGTGTATTTCTCTCTCGCAGAGCCCGGTTGCCAAATTCGAAACGTCCAGCGATTGCGCCCACAGGAAAGCTGCCAGCACGGAAAGCTGTAGCTGGTTTTCACTGTTTCTTGGAACTACATTCGTTGATAGACAGACATACGCTTTCTACAAAAGCTTTCATTGGTAAAGGGGCAACACTGTGTATATCTCTCTCGCAGAGCCCGGCTGCCAAATTCGAAACGTCCAGCGATTGCGCCCAAAGGAAAGCTGCCAGCACGGAAATCTCTAGCTGGTTTTCACTGTCTCTTGGAACTACATTCGCTGATAGACAGACATTCGCTTTCTGCAAAACCTTGCCTTATTGAAGGGGCAACACTGTGTATTTCTCTCTCGCAGAGCCCGGTTGCCAAATTCGAAACGTCCAGCTATTGCGCCCACAGGAAAGCTGCCAGCACGGAAAGCTGTAGCTGGTTTTCACTGCCCCTTGGAACTGCATTCGCTGCTAGACAGACATTCGCTTTCTGCAAAAGCTTTCGTAGGTAAAGGGGCAACAGTGTGTATTTCTCTCTCGCAGAGCCCGGTTGCCAAATTCGAAACGTCCAGCGATTGCGCCCACAGGAAAGCTGCCAGCACGGAAAGCTGTAGCTGGTTTTCACTGCCCCTTGGAACTACATTCGCTGATAGACAGACATACGCTTTCTACAAAAGCTTTCATTGGTAAAGGGGCAACACTGTGTATTTCTCTCTCGCAGAGCCCGGCTGCCAAATTCGAAACGTCCAGCGATTGCGCCCAGAGGAAAGCTGCCAGCACGGAAAGATGTAGCTGGTTTTCACTGTCTCTTGGAACTACATTCGCTGATAGACAGACATTCGCTTTCTGCAAAACCTTGCCTTCGTAAAGGGGCAACACAGTGTATTTCTCTCTCGCAGAGCCCGGTTGCCAAATTCGAAACGTCCAGCGATTGCGCCCACAGGAAAGCTGCCAGCACGGAAAGCTGTAGCTGGTTTTCACTGTTTCTTGGAACTGCATTCGCTGATAGACAGACATTCGCTTTCTACAGAAGCTTTCATTGGTAAAGGGGCAACACTGTGTATATCTCTCTCGCAGAGCCCGGCTGCCAAATTCGAAACGTCCAGCGATTGCGCCCACAGGAAAGCTGCCAGCACGGAAAGCTGTAGCTGGTTTTCACAGTCTCTTGGAACTACATTCGCTGCTAGACAGACATTCGCTTTCTGCAAAACCTTGCCTTATTGAAGGGGCAACACTGTGTATTTCTCTCTCGCAGAGCCCGGTTGCCAAATTCGAAACGTCCAGCGATTGCGCCCACAGGAAAGCTGCCAGTAAGGAAAGTTGTAGCTGGTTTTCATTGTCTCTTGGAACTACATTCGCTGAAAGACAGACATTCGCTTTCTGCAAAACCTTGCCTTAGTAAAGGGGCAACACTGTGTATTTCTCTCTCGTAGAGTCCGGCTGCCAAATTCGAAACGTCCAGCGATTGCGCCCACAGGAAAGCTGCCAGCACGGAAAGCTGTAGCTGGTTTTCACTGCCCCTTGGAACTACATTCGCTGATAGACAGACATTCGCTTTCTGCAAAAGCTTTCGTTGGTACAGGGGCAACACTGTGTATTTCTCTCTCGCAGAGCCCGGTTGCCAAATTCGAAACGTCCAGCGATTGCGCCCACAGGAAAGCTGCCAGCACGGAAAGCTGTAGCTGGTTTTCACTGCCCCTTGGAACTGCATTCGCTGATAGACAGACATTCGCTTTCTACAGAAGCTTTCATTGGTAAAGGGGCAACACTGTGTATATCTCTCTCGCAGAGCCCGGCTGCCAAATTCGAAACGTCCAGCGATTGCGCCCACAGGAAAGCTGCCAGCAAGGAAAGCTGTAGCTGGTTTTCACAGTCTCTTGGAACTACATTCGCTGCTAGACAGACATTCGCTTTCTGCAAAACCTTGCCTTATTGAAGGGGCAACACTGTGTATTTCTCTCTCGCAGAGCCCGGTTGCCAAATTCGAAACGTCCAGCGATTGCGCCCACAGGAAAGCTGCCAGCAAGGAAAGCTGTAGCTGGTTTTCATTGTCTCTTGGAACTACATTCGCTGCTAGACAGACATTCGCTTTCTGCAAAAGCTTTCGTTGGTACAGGGGCAACACTGTGTATTTCTCTCTCGCAGAGCCCGGATGCCAAATTCGAAACGTCCAGCGATTGCGCCCACAGGAAAGATGCCAGCAAGGAAAGCTGTAGCTGGTTTTCACTGCCCCTTGGAACTGCATTCGCTGATAGACAGACATTCCCTTTCTACAAAAGCTTTCGTTTGTAAAGGGGCAACACTGTGTATTTCTCTCTCGCAGAGCCCGGTTGCCAAATTCGAAACGTCCAGCGATTGCGCCCACAGGAAAGCTGCCAGCACAGAAATCTGTCGCTGGTTTTCACTGCCCCTTGGAACTACATTCGCTGATAGACAGACATTCGCTTTCTGCAAAAGCTTTCGTTGGTACAGGGGCAACACTGTGTATTTCTCTCTCGCAGAGCCCGGTTGCCAAATTCGAAACGTCCAGCGATTGCGCCCACAGGAAAGCTGCCAGCAAGGAAATCTGTAGCTGGTTTTCACTGCCCCTTGGAACTGCATTCGCTGATAGACAGACATTCGCTTTCTGCAAAAGCTTTCGTAGGTAAAGGGGCAACACTGTGTATTTCTCTCTCGCAGAGCCCGGTTGCCAAATTCGAAACGTCCAGCGATTGCGCCCACAGGAAAGCTGCCAGCAAGGAAAGCTGTAGCTGGTTTTCACTGTCTCTTGGAACTGCATTCGCTGATAGACAGACATTCGCTTTCTGCAAAACCTTGCCTTCCTAAAGGGGCAACACTGTGTATTTATCTCTCGCAGAGCCCGGCTGCCAAATTCGAAACGTCCAGCGATTGCGCCCACAGGAAAGCTTCCAGCACAGAAAGCTGTAGCTGGTTTTCACTGCCCCTTGGAACTGCATTCGCTGATAGACAGACATTCCCTTTCTACAAAAGCTTTTGTTTGTAAAGGGGCAACACTGTGTATTTCTCTCTCGCAGAGCCCGGTTGCCAAATTCGAAACGTCCAGCGATTGCGCCCACAGGAAAGCTGCCAGCAAGGAAAGCTGTAGCTGGTTTTCACTGTCTCTTGGAACTGCATTCGCTGATAGACAGACATTCGCTTTCTGCAAAACCTTGCCTTCCTAAAGGGGCAACACTGTGTATTTCTCTCTCGCAGAGCCCGGTTGCCAAATTCGAAACGTCCAGCGATTGCGCCCACAGGAAAGCTGCCAGCACGGAAAGCTGTAGCTGGTTTTCACTGCCCCTTGGAACTGCATTCGCTGATAGACAGACATTCGCTTTCTGCAAAAGCTTTCATTGGTAAAGGGGCAACACTGTGTATATCTCTCTCGCAGAGCCCGGCTGCCAAATTCGAAACGTCCAGCGATTGCGCCCACAGGAAAGCTGCCAGCAAGGAAAGCTGTAGCTGGTTTTCACAGTCTCTTGGAACTACATTCGCTGCTAGACAGACATTCACTTTCTGCAAAACCTTGCCTTATTGAAGGGGCAACACTGTGTATTTCTCTCTCGCAGAGCCCGGTTGCCAAATTCGAAACGTCCAGCGATTGCGCCCACAGGAAAGCTGCCAGTAAGGAAAGCTGTAGCTGGTTTTCATTGTCTCTTGGAACTACATTCGCTGAAAGACAGACATTCGCTTTCTGCAAAACCTTGCCTTAGTAAAGGGGCAACACTGTGTATTTCTCTCTCGTAGAGTCCGGCTGCCAAATTCGAAACGTCCAGCGATTGCGCCCACAGGAAAGCTGCCAGCACGGAAAGCTGTAGCTGGTTTTCACTGTTTCTTGGAACTGCATTCGCTGATAGACAGACATTCGCTTTCTACAGAAGCTTTCATTGGTAAAGGGGCAACACTGTGTATATCTCTCTCGCAGAGCCCGGCTGCCAAATTCTAAACGTCCAGCGATTGCGCCCACAGGAAAGCTGCCAGCAAGGAAAGCTGTAGCTGGTTTTCACAGTCTCTTGGAACTACATTCTCTGATAGACAGACATTCGCTTTCTGCAAAACCTTGCCTTATTGAAGGGGCAACACTGTGTATTTCTCTCTCGCAGAGCCCGGTTGCCAAATTCGAAACGTCCAGCGATTGCGCCCACAGGAAAGCTGCCAGCAAGGAAAGCTGTAGCTGGTTTTCACTGCCCCTTGGAACTGCATTCGCTGATAGACAGACATTCCCTTTCTACAAAAGCTTTCGTTTGTAAAGGGGCAACACTGTGTATTTCTCTCTCGCAGAGCCCGGTTGCCAAATTCGAAACGTCCAGCGATTGCGCCCACAGGAAAGCTGCCAGCACAGAAATCTGTCGCTGGTTTTCACTGCCCCTTGGAACTACATTCGCTGATAGACAGACATTCGCTTTCTGCAAAAGCTTTCGTTGGTACAGGGGCAACACTGTGTATTTCTCTCTCGCAGAGCCCGGTTGCCAAATTCGAAACGTCCAGCGATTGCGCCCACAGGAAAGCTGCCAGCAAGGAAATCTGTAGCTGGTTTTCACTGCCCCTTGGAACTGCATTCGCTGATAGACAGACATTCGCTTTCTGCAAAAGCTTTCGTAGGTAAAGGGGCAACACTGTGTATTTCTCTCTCGCAGAGCCCGGTTGCCAAATTCGAAACGTCCAGCGATTGCGCCCACAGGAAAGCTGCCAGCAAGGAAAGCTGTAGCTGGTTTTCACTGTCTCTTGGAACTGCATTCGCTGATAGACAGACATTCGCTTTCTGCAAAACCTTGCCTTCCTAAAGGGGCAACACTGTGTATTTATCTCTCGCAGAGCCCGGCTGCCAAATTCGAAACGTCCAGCGATTGCGCCCACAGGAAAGCTGCCAGCACGGAAAGCTGTAGCTGGTTTTCACTGCCCCTTGGAACTGCATTCGCTGATAGACAGACATTCGCTTTCTGCAAAAGCTTTCATTGGTAAAGGGGCAACACTGTGTATATCTCTCTCGCAGAGCCCGGCTGCCAAATTCGAAACGTCCAGCGATTGCGCCCACAGGAAAGCTGCCAGCAAGGAAAGCTGTAGCTGGTTTTCATTGTCTCTTGGAACTACATTCGCTGAAAGACAGACATTCGCTTTCTGCAAAACCTTGCCTTAGTAAAGGGGCAACACTGTGTATTTCTCTCTCCTAGAGTCCGGCTGCCAAATTCGAAACGTCCAGCGATTGCGCCCACAGGAAAGCTGCCAGCACGGAAAGCTGTAGCTGGTTTTCACTGCCCCTTGGAACTACATTCGCTGATAGACAGACATTCGCTTTCTGCAAAAGCTTTCGTTGGTACAGGGGCAACACTGTGTATTTCTCTCTCGCAGAGCCCGGTTGCCAAATTCGAAACGTCCAGCGATTGCGCCCACAGGAAAGCTGCCAGCACGGAAAGCTGTAGCTGGTTTTCACTGCCCCTTGCAACTGCATTCGCTGCTAGACAGACATTCGCTTTCTGCAAAACCTTGCCTTCCTAAAGGGGCAACACTGTGTATTTATCTCTCACATAGCCCGGTTGCCAAATTCGAAACGTCCAGCGATTGCGCCCACAGGAAAGCTGCCAGCACAGAAATCTGTCGCTGGTTTTCACTGCCCCTTGGAACTACATTCGCTGCTAGATAGACATTCACTTTCTACAACAGCTTTCGTTCGTAAAGGGGCAACACTGTGTATTTCTCTCTCGCAGAGCCCGGTTGCCAAATTCGAAACGTCCAGCGATTGCGCCCACAGGAAAGCTTCCAGCACAGAAAGCTGTAGCTGGTTTTCACTGTCTCTTGGAACTGCATTCGCTGATAGACAGACATTCGCTTTCTGCAAAAGCTTTCGTTGGTAAACGGGCAACACTGTGTATTTCTCTCTCGCAGAGCCCGGCTGCCAAATTCGAAACGTCCAGCGATTGCGCCCACAGGAAAGCTGCCAGCAAAGAAAAGCTGTAGCTGGTTTTCACTGCCCCTTGGAACTGCATTCGCTGCTAGACAGACATTCGCTTTCTGCAAAAGCTTTCGTAGGTAAAGGGGCAACACTGTGTATTTCTCTCTCGCAGAGCCCGGTTGCCAAATTCGAAACGTCCAGCGATTGCGCCCACAGGAAAGCTGCCAGCACGGAAAGCTGTAGCTGGTTTTCACTGTTTCTTGGAACTACATTCGTTGATAGACAGACATACGCTTTCTACAAAAGCTTTCATTGGTAAAGGGGCAACACTGTGTATATCTCTCTCGCAGAGCCCGGCTGCCAAATTCGAAACGTCCAGCGATTGCGCCCAAAGGAAAGCTGCCAGCACGGAAATCTCTAGCTGGTTTTCACTGTCTCTTGGAACTACATTCGCTGATAGACAGACATTCGCTTTCTGCAAAACCTTGCCTTATTGAAGGGGCAACACTGTGTATTTCTCTCTCGCAGAGCCCGGTTGCCAAATTCGAAACGTCCAGCTATTGCGCCCACAGGAAAGCTGCCAGCACGGAAAGCTGTAGCTGGTTTTCACTGCCCCTTGGAACTGCATTCGCTGCTAGACAGACATTCGCTTTCTGCAAAAGGTTTCGTAGGTAAAGGGGCAACAGTGTGTATTTCTCTCTCGCAGAGCCCGGTTGCCAAATTCGAAACGTCCAGCGATTGCGCCCACAGGAAAGCTGCCAGCACGGAAAGCTGTAGCTGGTTTTCACTGCCCCTTGGAACTACATTCGCTGATAGACAGACATACGCTTTCTACAAAAGCTTTCATTGGTAAAGGGGCAACACTGTGTATTTCTCTCTCGCAGAGCCCGGCTGCCAAATTCGAAACGTCCAGCGATTGCGCCCAGAGGAAAGCTGCCAGCACGGAAATCTCTAGCTGGTTTTCACTGTCTCTTGGAACTACATTCGCTGATAGACAGACATTCGCTTTCTGCAAAACCTTGCCTTCGTAAAGGGGCAACACAGTGTATTTCTCTCTCGCAGAGCCCGGTTGCCAAATTCGAAACGTCCAGCGATTGCGCCCACAGGAAAGCTGCCAGCACGGAAAGCTGTAGCTGGTTTTCACTGTTTCTTGGAACTGCATTCGCTGATAGACAGACATTCGCTTTCTACAGAAGCTTTCATTGGTAAAGGGGCAACACTGTGTATATCTCTCTCGCAGAGCCCGGCTGCCAAATTCGAAACGTCCAGCGATTGCGCCCACAGGAAAGCTGCCAGCACGGAAAGCTGTAGCTGGTTTTCACAGTCTCTTGGAACTACATTCGCTGCTAGACAGACATTCGCTTTCTGCAAAACCTTGCCTTATTGAAGGGGCAACACTGTGTATTTCTCTCTCGCAGAGCCCGGTTGCCAAATTGGAAACATCCAGCGATTGCGCCCACAGGAAAGCTGCCAGCAAGGAAAGCTGTAGCTGGTTTTCATTGTCTCTTGGAACTACATTCGCTGCTAGACAGACATTCGCTTTCTGCAAAAGCTTTCGTTGGTACAGGGGCAACACTGTGTATTTCTCTCTCGCAGAGCCCGGATGCCAAATTCGAAACGTCCAGCGATTGCGCCCACAGGAAAGATGCCAGCAAGGAAAGCTGTAGCTGGTTTTCACTGCCCCTTGGAACTGCATTCGCTGATAGACAGACATTCCCTTTCTACAAAAGCTTTCGTTTGTAAAGGGGCAACACTGTGTATTTCTCTCTCGCAGAGCCCGGTTGCCAAATTCGAAACGTCCAGCGATTGCGCCCACAGGAAAGCTGCCAGCACAGAAATCTGTCGCTGGTTTTCACTGCCCCTTGGAACTACATTCGCTGATAGACAGACATTCGCTTTCTGCAAAAGCTTTCGTTGGTAAAGAGGCAACACTGTGTATTTCTCTCTCGCAGAGCCCGGTTGCCAAATTCGAAACGTCCAGCGATTGCGCCCACAGGAAAGCTGCCAGCAAGGAAAGCTGTAGCTGGTTTTCACTGTCTCTTGGAACTGCATTCGCTGATAGACAGACATTCGCTTTCTGCAAAACCTTGCCTTCCTAAAGGGGCAACACTGTGTATTTATCTCTCGCAGAGCCCGGTTGCCAAATTCGAAACGTCCAGCGATTGCGCCCACAGGAAAGCTGCCAGCACGGAAAGCTGTAGCTGGTTTTCACTGCCCCTTGGAACTGCATTCGCTGATAGACAGACATTCGCTTTCTGCAAAAGCTTTCATTGGTAAAGGGGCAACACTGTGTATATCTCTCTCGCAGAGCCCGGCTGCCAAATTCGAAACGTCCAGCGATTGCGCCCACAGGAAAGCTGCCAGCAAGGAAAGCTGTAGCTGGTTTTCACAGTCTCTTGGAACTACATTCGCTGCTAGACAGACATTCACTTTCTGCAAAACCTTGCCTTATTGAAGGGGCAACACTGTGTATTTCTCTCTCGCAGAGCCCGGTTGCCAAATTCGAAACGTCCAGCGATTGCGCCCACAGGAAAGCTGCCAGTAAGGAAAGCTGTAGCTGGTTTTCATTGTCTCTTGGAACTACATTCGCTGAAAGACAGACATTCGCTTTCTGCAAAACCTTGCCTTCCTAAAGGGGCAACACTGTGTATTTATCTCTCACATAGCCCTGTTGCCAAATTCGAAACGTCCAGCGATTGCGCCCACAGGAAAGCTGCCAGCACAGAAATCTGTCGCTGGTTTTCACTGCCCCTTGGAACTACATTCGCTGCTAGATAGACATTCACTTTCTACAACAGCTTTCGTTCGTAAAGGGGCAACACTGTGTATTTCTCTCTCGCAGAGCCCGGTTGCCAAATTCGAAACGTCCAGCGATTGCGCCCACAGGAAAGCTTCCAGCACAGAAAGCTGTAGCTGGTTTTCACTGTCTCTTGGAACTGCATTCGCTGATAGACAGACATTCGCTTTCTGCAAAAGCTTTCGTTGGTAAACGGGCAACACTGTGTATTTCTCTCTCGCAGAGCCCGGCTGCCAAATTCGAAACGTCCAGCGATTGCGCCCACAGGAAAGCTGCCAGCAAAGAAAAGCTGTAGCTGGTTTTCACTGCCCCTTGGAACTGCATTCGCTGCTAGACAGACATTCGCTTTCTGCAAAAGCTTTCGTAGGTAAAGGGGCAACACTGTGTATTTCTCTCTCGCAGAGCCCGGTTGCCAAATTCGAAACGTCCAGCGATTGCGCCCACAGGAAAGCTGCCAGCACGGAAAGCTGTAGCTGGTTTTCACTGTTTCTTGGAACTACATTCGTTGATAGACAGACATACGCTTTCTACAAAAGCTTTCATTGGTAAAGGGGCAACACTGTGTATATCTCTCTCGCAGAGCCCGGCTGCCAAATTCGAAACGTCCAGCGATTGCGCCCAAAGGAAAGCTGCCAGCACGGAAATCTCTAGCTGGTTTTCACTGTCTCTTGGAACTACATTCGCTGATAGACAGACATTCGCTTTCTGCAAAACCTTGCCTTATTGAAGGGGCAACACTGTGTATTTCTCTCTCGCAGAGCCCGGTTGCCAAATTCGAAACGTCCAGCTATTGCGCCCACAGGAAAGCTGCCAGCACGGAAAGCTGTAGCTGGTTTTCACTGCCCCTTGGAACTGCATTCGCTGCTAGACAGACATTCGCTTTCTGCAAAAGGTTTCGTAGGTAAAGGGGCAACAGTGTGTATTTCTCTCTCGCAGAGCCCGGTTGCCAAATTCGAAACGTCCAGCGATTGCGCCCACAGGAAAGCTGCCAGCACGGAAAGCTGTAGCTGGTTTTCACTGCCCCTTGGAACTACATTCGCTGATAGACAGACATACGCTTTCTACAAAAGCTTTCATTGGTAAAGGGGCAACACTGTGTATTTCTCTCTCGCAGAGCCCGGCTGCCAAATTCGAAACGTCCAGCGATTGCGCCCAGAGGAAAGCTGCCAGCACGGAAATCTCTAGCTGGTTTTCACTGTCTCTTGGAACTACATTCGCTGATAGACAGACATTCGCTTTCTGCAAAACCTTGCCTTCGTAAAGGGGCAACACAGTGTATTTCTCTCTCGCAGAGCCCGGTTGCCAAATTCGAAACGTCCAGCGATTGCGCCCACAGGAAAGCTGCCAGCACGGAAAGCTGTAGCTGGTTTTCACTGTTTCTTGGAACTGCATTCGCTGATAGACAGACATTCGCTTTCTACAGAAGCTTTCATTGGTAAAGGGGCAACACTGTGTATATCTCTCTCGCAGAGCCCGGCTGCCAAATTCGAAACGTCCAGCGATTGCGCCCACAGGAAAGCTGCCAGCACGGAAAGCTGTAGCTGGTTTTCACAGTCTCTTGGAACTACATTCGCTGCTAGACAGACATTCGCTTTCTGCAAAACCTTGCCTTATTGAAGGGGCAACACTGTGTATTTCTCTCTCGCAGAGCCCGGTTGCCAAATTGGAAACATCCAGCGATTGCGCCCACAGGAAAGCTGCCAGCAAGGAAAGCTGTAGCTGGTTTTCATTGTCTCTTGGAACTACATTCGCTGCTAGACAGACATTCGCTTTCTGCAAAAGCTTTCGTTGGTACAGGGGCAACACTGTGTATTTCTCTCTCGCAGAGCCCGGATGCCAAATTCGAAACGTCCAGCGATTGCGCCCACAGGAAAGATGCCAGCAAGGAAAGCTGTAGCTGGTTTTCACTGCCCCTTGGAACTGCATTCGCTGATAGACAGACATTCCCTTTCTACAAAAGCTTTCGTTTGTAAAGGGGCAACACTGTGTATTTCTCTCTCGCAGAGCCCGGTTGCCAAATTCGAAACGTCCAGCGATTGCGCCCACAGGAAAGCTGCCAGCACAGAAATCTGTCGCTGGTTTTCACTGCCCCTTGGAACTACATTCGCTGATAGACAGACATTCGCTTTCTGCAAAAGCTTTCGTTGGTAAAGAGGCAACACTGTGTATTTCTCTCTCGCAGAGCCCGGTTGCCAAATTCGAAACGTCCAGCGATTGCGCCCACAGGAAAGCTGCCAGCAAGGAAAGCTGTAGCTGGTTTTCACTGTCTCTTGGAACTGCATTCGCTGATAGACAGACATTCGCTTTCTGCAAAACCTTGCCTTCCTAAAGGGGCAACACTGTGTATTTATCTCTCGCAGAGCCCGGTTGCCAAATTCGAAACGTCCAGCGATTGCGCCCACAGGAAAGCTGCCAGCACGGAAAGCTGTAGCTGGTTTTCACTGCCCCTTGGAACTGCATTCGCTGATAGACAGACATTCGCTTTCTGCAAAAGCTTTCATTGGTAAAGGGGCAACACTGTGTATATCTCTCTCGCAGAGCCCGGCTGCCAAATTCGAAACGTCCAGCGATTGCGCCCACAGGAAAGCTGCCAGCAAGGAAAGCTGTAGCTGGTTTTCACAGTCTCTTGGAACTACATTCGCTGCTAGACAGACATTCACTTTCTGCAAAACCTTGCCTTATTGAAGGGGCAACACTGTGTATTTCTCTCTCGCAGAGCCCGGTTGCCAAATTCGAAACGTCCAGCGATTGCGCCCACAGGAAAGCTGCCAGTAAGGAAAGCTGTAGCTGGTTTTCATTGTCTCTTGGAACTACATTCGCTGAAAGACAGACATTCGCTTTCTGCAAAACCTTGCCTTAGTAAAGGGGCAACACTGTGTATTTCTCTCTCGTAGAGTCCGGCTGCCAAATTCGAAACGTCCAGCGATTGCGCCCACAGGAAAGCTGCCAGCACGGAAAGCTGTAGCTGGTTTTCACTGCCCCTTGGAACTACATTCGCTGATAGACAGACATTCGCTTTCTGCAAAAGCTTTCGTTGGTACAGGGGCAACACTGTGTATTTCTCTCTCGCAGAGCCCGGTTGCCAAATTCGAAACGTCCAGCGATTGCGCCCACAGGAAAGCTGCCAGCACGGAAAGCTGTAGCTGGTTTTCACTGTTTCTTGGAACTGCATTCGCTGATAGACAGACATTCGCTTTCTACAGAAGCTTTCATTGGTAAAGGGGCAACACTGTGTATATCTCTCTCGCAGAGCCCGGCTGCCAAATTCGAAACGTCCAGCGATTGCGCCCACAGGAAAGCTGCCAGCAAGGAAAGCTGTAGCTGGTTTTCACAGTCTCTTGGAACTACATTCTCTGATAGACAGACATTCGCTTTCTGCAAAACCTTGCCTTATTGAAGGGGCAACACTGTGTATTTCTCTCTCGCAGAGCCCGGTTGCCAAATTCGAAACGTCCAGCGATTGCGCCCACAGGAAAGCTGCCAGCAAGGAAAGCTGTAGCTGGTTTTCATTGTCTCTTGGAACTACATTCGCTGCTAGACAGACATTCGCTTTCTGCAAAAGCTTTCGTTGGTACAGGGGCAACACTGTGTATTTCTCTCTCGCAGAGCCCGGATGCCAAATTCGAAACGTCCAGCGATTGCGCCCACAGGAAAGATGCCAGCAAGGAAAGCTGTAGCTGGTTTTCACTGCCCCTTGGAACTGCATTCGCTGATAGACAGACATTCCCTTTCTACAAAAGCTTTCGTTTGTAAAGGGGCAACACTGTGTATTTCTCTCTCGCAGAGCCCGGTTGCCAAATTCGAAACGTCCAGCGATTGCGCCCACAGGAAAGCTGCCAGCACAGAAATCTGTCGCTGGTTTTCACTGCCCCTTGGAACTACATTCGCTGATAGACAGACATTCGCTTTCTGCAAAAGCTTTCGTTGGTACAGGGGCAACACTGTGTATTTCTCTCTCGCAGAGCCCGGTTGCCAAATTCGAAACGTCCAGCGATTGCGCCCACAGGAAAGCTGCCAGCAAGGAAATCTGTAGCTGGTTTTCACTGCCCCTTGGAACTGCATTCGCTGATAGACAGACATTCGCTTTCTGCAAAAGCTTTCGTAGGTAAAGGGGCAACACTGTGTATTTCTCTCTCGCAGAGCCCGGTTGCCAAATTCGAAACGTCCAGCGATTGCACCCACAGGAAAGCTGCCAGCAAGGAAAGCTGTAGCTGGTTTTCACTGTCTCTTGGAACTGCATTCGCTGATAGACAGACATTCGCTTTCTGCAAAACCTTGCCTTCCTAAAGGGGCAACACTGTGTATTTATCTCTCGCAGAGCCCGGCTGCCAAATTCGAAACGTCCAGCGATTGCGCCCACAGGAAAGCTTCCAGCACAGAAAGCTGTAGCTGGTTTTCACTGCCCCTTGGAACTGCATTCGCTGATAGACAGACATTCCCTTTCTACAAAAGCTTTTGTTTGTAAAGGGGCAACACTGTGTATTTCTCTCTCGCAGAGCCCGGTTGCCAAATTCGAAACGTCCAGCGATTGCGCCCACAGGAAAGCTGCCAGCAAGGAAAGCTGTAGCTGGTTTTCACTGTCTCTTGGAACTACATTCGCTGATAGACAGACATTCGCTTTCTACAAAAGCTTGCCTTAGTAAAGGGGCAACACTGTGTATTTCTCTCTCGCAGAGCCTGGTTGCCAAATTCGAAACGTCCAGCGATTGCGCCCACAGGAAAGCTGCCAGCACGGAAAGCTGTAGCTGGTTTTCACTGCCCCTTGGAACTGCATTCGCTGCTAGACCGACATTCGCTTTCTGCAAAACCTTGCCTTCGTAAAGGGGCAACACAGTGTATTTCTCTCTCGCAGAGCCCGGTTGCCAAATTCGAAACGTCCAGCGATTGCGCCCACAGGAAAGCTGCCAGCACGGAAAGCTGTAGCTGGTTTTCACTGCCCCTTGGAACTGCATTCGCTGATAGACAGACATTCGCTTTCTGCAAAAGCTTTCATTGGTAAAGGGGCAACACTGTGTATATCTCTCTCGCAGAGCCCGGCTGCCAAATTCGAAACGTCCAGCGATTGCGCCCACAGGAAAGCTGCCAGCAAGGAAAGCTGTAGCTGGTTTTCATTGTCTCTTGGAACTACATTCGCTGAAAGACAGACATTCGCTTTCTGCAAAACCTTGCCTTAGTAAAGGGGCAACACTGTGTATTTCTCTCTCCTAGAGTCCGGCTGCCAAATTCGAAACGTCCAGCGATTGCGCCCACAGGAAAGCTGCCAGCACGGAAAGCTGTAGCTGGTTTTCACTGCCCCTTGGAACTACATTCGCTGATAGACAGACATTCGCTTTCTGCAAAAGCTTTCGTTGGTACAGGGGCAACACTGTGTATTTCTCTCTCGCAGAGCCCGGTTGCCAAATTCGAAACGTCCAGCGATTGCGCCCACAGGAAAGCTGCCAGCACGGAAAGCTGTAGCTGGTTTTCACTGCCCCTTGGAACTGCATTCGCTGCTAGACAGACATTCGCTTTCTGCAAAACCTTGCCTTCCTAAAGGGGCAACACTGTGTATTTATCTCTCACATAGCCCGGTTGCCAAATTCGAAACGTCCAGCGATTGCGCCCACAGGAAAGCTGCCAGCACAGAAATCTGTCGCTGGTTTTCACTGCCCCTTGGAACTACATTCGCTGCTAGATAGACATTCACTTTCTACAACAGCTTTCGTTCGTAAAGGGGCAACACTGTGTATTTCTCTCTCGCAGAGCCCGGTTGCCAAATTCGAAACGTCCAGCGATTGCGCCCACAGGAAAGCTTCCAGCAAAGAAAAGCTGTAGCTGGTTTTCACTGTCTCTTGGAACTGCATTCGCTGCTAGACAGACATTCGCTTTCTGCAAAAGCTTTCGTTGGTAAACGGGCAACACTGTGTATTTCTCTCTCGCAGAGCCCGGCTGCCAAATTCGAAACGTCCAGCGATTGCGCCCACAGGAAAGCTGCCAGCAAAGAAAAGCTGTAGCTGGTTTTCACTGCCCCTTGGAACTGCATTCGCTGCTAGACAGACATTCGCTTTCTGCAAAAGCTTTCGTAGGTAAAGGGGCAACACTGTGTATTTCTCTCTCGCAGAGCCCGGTTGCCAAATTCGAAACGTCCAGCGATTGCGCCCACAGGAAAGCTGCCAGCACGGAAAGCTGTAGCTGGTTTTCACTGTTTCTTGGAACTACATTCGCTGATAGACAGACATACGCTTTCTACAAAAGCTTTCATTGGTAAAGGGGCAACACTGTGTATATCTCTCTCGCAGAGCCCGGCTGCCAAATTCGAAACGTCCAGCGATTGCGCCCAAAGGAAAGCTGCCAGCACGGAAATCTCTAGCTGGTTTTCACTGTCTCTTGGAACTACATTCGCTGATAGACAGACATTCGCTTTCTGCAAAACCTTGCCTTATTGAAGGGGCAACACTGTGTATTTCTCTCTCGCAGAGCCCGGTTGCCAAATTCGAAACGTCCAGCTATTGCGCCCACAGGAAAGCTGCCAGCACGGAAAGCTGTAGCTGGTTTTCACTGCCCCTTGGAACTGCATTCGCTGCTAGACAGACATTCGCTTTCTGCAAAAGCTTTCGTAGGTAAAGGGGCAACACTGTGTATTTCTCTCTCGCAGAGCCTGGTTGCCAAATTCGAAACGTCCAGCGATTGCGCCCACAGGAAAGCTGCCAGCACGGAAAGCTGTAGCTGGTTTTCACTGCCCCTTGGAACTGCATTCGCTGCTAGACCGACATTCGCTTTCTGCAAAACCTTGCCTTCGTAAAGGGGCAACACAGTGTATTTCTCTCTCGCAGAGCCCGGTTGCCAAATTCGAAACGTCCAGCGATTGCGCCCACAGGAAAGCTGCCAGCACGGAAAGCTGTAGCTGGTTTTCACTGCCCCTTGGAACTGCATTCGCTGATAGACAGACATTCGCTTTCTGCAAAAGCTTTCGTTGGTACAGGGGCAACACTGTGTATTTCTCTCTCGCAGAGCCCGGTTGCCAAATTCGAAACGTCCAGCGATTGCGCCCACAGGAAAGCTGCCAGCACGGAAAGCTGTAGCTGGTTTTCACTGCCCCTTGGAACTGCATTCGCTGCTAGACAGACATTCGCTTTCTGCAAAACCTTGCCTTCCTAAAGGGGCAACACTGTGTATTTATCTCTCACATAGCCCGGTTGCCAAATTCGAAACGTCCAGCGATTGCGCCCACAGGAAAGCTGCCAGCACAGAAATCTGTCGCTGGTTTTCACTGCCCCTTGGAACTACATTCGCTGCTAGATAGACATTCACTTTCTACAACAGCTTTCGTTCGTAAAGGGGCAACACTGTGTATTTCTCTCTCGCAGAGCCCGGTTGCCAAATTCGAAACGTCCAGCGATTGCGCCCACAGGAAAGCTTCCAGCAAAGAAAAGCTGTAGCTGGTTTTCACTGTCTCTTGGAACTGCATTCGCTGCTAGACAGACATTCGCTTTCTGCAAAAGCTTTCGTTGGTAAACGGGCAACACTGTGTATTTCTCTCTCGCAGAGCCCGGCTGCCAAATTCGAAACGTCCAGCGATTGCGCCCACAGGAAAGCTGCCAGCAAAGAAAAGCTGTAGCTGGTTTTCACTGCCCCTTGGAACTGCATTCGCTGCTAGACAGACATTCGCTTTCTGCAAAAGCTTTCGTAGGTAAAGGGGCAACACTGTGTATTTCTCTCTCGCAGAGCCCGGTTGCCAAATTCGAAACGTCCAGCGATTGCGCCCACAGGAAAGCTGCCAGCACGGAAAGCTGTAGCTGGTTTTCACTGTTTCTTGGAACTACATTCGCTGATAGACAGACATACGCTTTCTACAAAAGCTTTCATTGGTAAAGGGGCAACACTGTGTATATCTCTCTCGCAGAGCCCGGCTGCCAAATTCGAAACGTCCAGCGATTGCGCCCAAAGGAAAGCTGCCAGCACGGAAATCTCTAGCTGGTTTTCACTGTCTCTTGGAACTACATTCGCTGATAGACAGACATTCGCTTTCTGCAAAACCTTTCCTTATTGAAGGGGCAACACTGTGTATTTCTCTCTCGCAGAGCCCGGTTGCCAAATTCGAAACGTCCAGCTATTGCGCCCACAGGAAAGCTGCCAGCACGGAAAGCTGTAGCTGGTTTTCACTGCCCCTTGGAACTGCATTCGCTGCTAGACAGACATTCGCTTTCTGCAAAAGCTTTCGTAGGTAAAGGGGCAACACTGTGTATTTCTCTCTCGCAGAGCCTGGTTGCCAAATTCGAAACGTCCAGCGATTGCGCCCACAGGAAAGCTGCCAGCACGGAAAGCTGTAGCTGGTTTTCACTGCCCCTTGGAACTGCATTCGCTGCTAGACCGACATTCGCTTTCTGCAAAACCTTGCCTTCGTAAAGGGGCAACACAGTGTATTTCTCTCTCGCAGAGCCCGGTTGCCAAATTCGAAACGTCCAGCGATTGCGCCCACAGGAAAGCTGCCAGCACGGAAAGCTGTAGCTGGTTTTCACTGCCCCTTGGAACTGCATTCGCTGATAGACAGACATTCGCTTTCTGCAAAAGCTTTCATTGGTAAAGGGGCAACACTGTGTATATCTCTCTCGCAGAGCCCGGCTGCCAAATTCGAAACGTCCAGCGATTGCGCCCACAGGAAAGCTGCCAGCAAGGAAAGCTGTAGCTGGTTTTCATTGTCTCTTGGAACTACATTCGCTGAAAGACAGACATTCGCTTTCTGCAAAACCTTGCCTTAGTAAAGGGGCAACACTGTGTATTTCTCTCTCCTAGAGTCCGGCTGCCAAATTCGAAACGTCCAGCGATTGCGCCCACAGGAAAGCTGCCAGCACGGAAAGCTGTAGCTGGTTTTCACTGCCCCTTGGAACTACATTCGCTGATAGACAGACATTCGCTTTCTGCAAAAGCTTTCGTTGGTACAGGGGCAACACTGTGTATTTCTCTCTCGCAGAGCCCGGTTGCCAAATTCGAAACGTCCAGCGATTGCGCCCACAGGAAAGCTGCCAGCACGGAAAGCTGTAGCTGGTTTTCACTGCCCCTTGGAACTGCATTCGCTGCTAGACAGACATTCGCTTTCTGCAAAACCTTGCCTTCCTAAAGGGGCAACACTGTGTATTTATCTCTCACATAGCCCGGTTGCCAAATTCGAAACGTCCAGCGATTGCGCCCACAGGAAAGCTGCCAGCACAGAAATCTGTCGCTGGTTTTCACTGCCCCTTGGAACTACATTCGCTGCTAGATAGACATTCACTTTCTACAACAGCTTTCGTTCGTAAAGGGGCAACACTGTGTATTTCTCTCTCGCAGAGCCCGGTTGCCAAATTCGAAACGTCCAGCGATTGCGCCCACAGGAAAGCTTCCAGCAAAGAAAAGCTGTAGCTGGTTTTCACTGTCTCTTGGAACTGCATTCGCTGCTAGACAGACATTCGCTTTCTGCAAAAGCTTTCGTTGGTAAACGGGCAACACTGTGTATTTCTCTCTCGCAGAGCCCGGCTGCCAAATTCGAAACGTCCAGCGATTGCGCCCACAGGAAAGCTGCCAGCAAAGAAAAGCTGTAGCTGGTTTTCACTGCCCCTTGGAACTGCATTCGCTGCTAGACAGACATTCGCTTTCTGCAAAAGCTTTCGTAGGTAAAGGGGCAACACTGTGTATTTCTCTCTCGCAGAGCCCGGTTGCCAAATTCGAAACGTCCAGCGATTGCGCCCACAGGAAAGCTGCCAGCACGGAAAGCTGTAGCTGGTTTTCACTGTTTCTTGGAACTACATTCGCTGATAGACAGACATACGCTTTCTACAAAAGCTTTCATTGGTAAAGGGGCAACACTGTGTATATCTCTCTCGCAGAGCCCGGCTGCCAAATTCGAAACGTCCAGCGATTGCGCCCAAAGGAAAGCTGCCAGCACGGAAATCTCTAGCTGGTTTTCACTGTCTCTTGGAACTACATTCGCTGATAGACAGACATTCGCTTTCTGCAAAACCTTGCCTTATTGAAGGGGCAACACTGTGTATTTCTCTCTCGCAGAGCCCGGTTGCCAAATTCGAAACGTCCAGCTATTGCGCCCACAGGAAAGCTGCCAGCACGGAAAGCTGTAGCTGGTTTTCACTGCCCCTTGGAACTGCATTCGCTGCTAGACAGACATTCGCTTTCTGCAAAAGCTTTCGTTGGTAAACGGGCAACACTGTGTATTTCTCTCTCGCAGAGCCCGGCTGCCAAATTCGAAACGTCCAGCGATTGCGCCCACAGGAAAGCTGCCAGCAAAGAAAAGCTGTAGCTGGTTTTCACTGCCCCTTGGAACTGCATTCGCTGCTAGACAGACATTCGCTTTCTGCAAAAGCTTTCGTAGGTAAAGGGGCAACACTGTGTATTTCTCTCTCGCAGAGCCCGGTTGCCAAATTCGAAACGTCCAGCGATTGCGCCCACAGGAAAGCTGCCAGCACGGAAAGCTGTAGCTGGTTTTCACTGTTTCTTGGAACTACATTCGTTGATAGACAGACATACGCTTTCTACAAAAGCTTTCATTGGTAAAGGGGCAACACTGTGTATATCTCTCTCGCAGAGCCCGGCTGCCAAATTCGAAACGTCCAGCGATTGCGCCCAAAGGAAAGCTGCCAGCACGGAAATCTCTAGCTGGTTTTCACTGTCTCTTGGAACTACATTCGCTGATAGACAGACATTCGCTTTCTGCAAAACCTTGCCTTATTGAAGGGGCAACACTGTGTATTTCTCTCTCGCAGAGCCCGGTTGCCAAATTCGAAACGTCCAGCTATTGCGCCCACAGGAAAGCTGCCAGCACGGAAAGCTGTAGCTGGTTTTCACTGCCCCTTGGAACTGCATTCGCTGCTAGACAGACATTCGCTTTCTGCAAAAGGTTTCGTAGGTAAAGGGGCAACAGTGTGTATTTCTCTCTCGCAGAGCCCGGTTGCCAAATTCGAAACGTCCAGCGATTGCGCCCACAGGAAAGCTGCCAGCACGGAAAGCTGTAGCTGGTTTTCACTGCCCCTTGGAACTACATTCGCTGATAGACAGACATACGCTTTCTACAAAAGCTTTCATTGGTAAAGGGGCAACACTGTGTATTTCTCTCTCGCAGAGCCCGGCTGCCAAATTCGAAACGTCCAGCGATTGCGCCCAGAGGAAAGCTGCCAGCACGGAAATCTCTAGCTGGTTTTCACTGTCTCTTGGAACTACATTCGCTGATAGACAGACATTCGCTTTCTGCAAAACCTTGCCTTCGTAAAGGGGCAACACAGTGTATTTCTCTCTCGCAGAGCCCGGTTGCCAAATTCGAAACGTCCAGCGATTGCGCCCACAGGAAAGCTGCCAGCACGGAAAGCTGTAGCTGGTTTTCACTGTTTCTTGGAACTGCATTCGCTGATAGACAGACATTCGCTTTCTACAGAAGCTTTCATTGGTAAAGGGGCAACACTGTGTATATCTCTCTCGCAGAGCCCGGCTGCCAAATTCGAAACGTCCAGCGATTGCGCCCACAGGAAAGCTGCCAGCACGGAAAGCTGTAGCTGGTTTTCACAGTCTCTTGGAACTACATTCGCTGCTAGACAGACATTCGCTTTCTGCAAAACCTTGCCTTATTGAAGGGGCAACACTGTGTATTTCTCTCTCGCAGAGCCCGGTTGCCAAATTGGAAACATCCAGCGATTGCGCCCACAGGAAAGCTGCCAGCAAGGAAAGCTGTAGCTGGTTTTCATTGTCTCTTGGAACTACATTCGCTGCTAGACAGACATTCGCTTTCTGCAAAAGCTTTCGTTGGTACAGGGGCAACACTGTGTATTTCTCTCTCGCAGAGCCCGGATGCCAAATTCGAAACGTCCAGCGATTGCGCCCACAGGAAAGATGCCAGCAAGGAAAGCTGTAGCTGGTTTTCACTGCCCCTTGGAACTGCATTCGCTGATAGACAGACATTCCCTTTCTACAAAAGCTTTCGTTTGTAAAGGGGCAACACTGTGTATTTCTCTCTCGCAGAGCCCGGTTGCCAAATTCGAAACGTCCAGCGATTGCGCCCACAGGAAAGCTGCCAGCACAGAAATCTGTCGCTGGTTTTCACTGCCCCTTGGAACTACATTCGCTGATAGACAGACATTCGCTTTCTGCAAAAGCTTTCGTTGGTAAAGAGGCAACACTGTGTATTTCTCTCTCGCAGAGCCCGGTTGCCAAATTCGAAACGTCCAGCGATTGCGCCCACAGGAAAGCTGCCAGCAAGGAAAGCTGTAGCTGGTTTTCACTGTCTCTTGGAACTGCATTCGCTGATAGACAGACATTCGCTTTCTGCAAAACCTTGCCTTCCTAAAGGGGCAACACTGTGTATTTATCTCTCGCAGAGCCCGGTTGCCAAATTCGAAACGTCCAGCGATTGCGCCCACAGGAAAGCTGCCAGCACGGAAAGCTGTAGCTGGTTTTCACTGCCCCTTGGAACTGCATTCGCTGATAGACAGACATTCGCTTTCTGCAAAAGCTTTCATTGGTAAAGGGGCAACACTGTGTATATCTCTCTCGCAGAGCCCGGCTGCCAAATTCGAAACGTCCAGCGATTGCGCCCACAGGAAAGCTGCCAGCAAGGAAAGCTGTAGCTGGTTTTCACAGT
Organism: Mycteria americana; assembly: GCF_035582795.1. Classification (NCBI taxonomy): domain Eukaryota; kingdom Metazoa; phylum Chordata; class Aves; order Ciconiiformes; family Ciconiidae; genus Mycteria; species Mycteria americana. The sequence goes on along the minus strand of NC_134369.1, from coordinate 23,481,735 downwards.
CTCTTGGAACTACATTCGCTGCTAGACAGACATTCACTTTCTGCAAAACCTTGCCTTATTGAAGGGGCAACACTGTGTATTTCTCTCTCGCAGAGCCCGGTTGCCAAATTCGAAACGTCCAGCGATTGCGCCCACAGGAAAGCTGCCAGTAAGGAAAGCTGTAGCTGGTTTTCATTGTCTCTTGGAACTACATTCGCTGAAAGACAGACATTCGCTTTCTGCAAAACCTTGCCTTCCTAAAGGGGCAACACTGTGTATTTATCTCTCACATAGCCCTGTTGCCAAATTCGAAACGTCCAGCGATTGCGCCCACAGGAAAGCTGCCAGCACAGAAATCTGTCGCTGGTTTTCACTGCCCCTTGGAACTACATTCGCTGCTAGATAGACATTCACTTTCTACAACAGCTTTCGTTCGTAAAGGGGCAACACTGTGTATTTCTCTCTCGCAGAGCCCGGTTGCCAAATTCGAAACGTCCAGCGATTGCGCCCACAGGAAAGCTTCCAGCACAGAAAGCTGTAGCTGGTTTTCACTGTCTCTTGGAACTGCATTCGCTGATAGACAGACATTCGCTTTCTGCAAAAGCTTTCGTTGGTAAACGGGCAACACTGTGTATTTCTCTCTCGCAGAGCCCGGCTGCCAAATTCGAAACGTCCAGCGATTGCGCCCACAGGAAAGCTGCCAGCAAAGAAAAGCTGTAGCTGGTTTTCACTGCCCCTTGGAACTGCATTCGCTGCTAGACAGACATTCGCTTTCTGCAAAAGCTTTCGTAGGTAAAGGGGCAACACTGTGTATTTCTCTCTCGCAGAGCCCGGTTGCCAAATTCGAAACGTCCAGCGATTGCGCCCACAGGAAAGCTGCCAGCACGGAAAGCTGTAGCTGGTTTTCACTGTTTCTTGGAACTACATTCGTTGATAGACAGACATACGCTTTCTACAAAAGCTTTCATTGGTAAAGGGGCAACACTGTGTATATCTCTCTCGCAGAGCCCGGCTGCCAAATTCGAAACGTCCAGCGATTGCGCCCAAAGGAAAGCTGCCAGCACGGAAATCTCTAGCTGGTTTTCACTGTCTCTTGGAACTACATTCGCTGATAGACAGACATTCGCTTTCTGCAAAACCTTGCCTTATTGAAGGGGCAACACTGTGTATTTCTCTCTCGCAGAGCCCGGTTGCCAAATTCGAAACGTCCAGCTATTGCGCCCACAGGAAAGCTGCCAGCACGGAAAGCTGTAGCTGGTTTTCACTGCCCCTTGGAACTGCATTCGCTGCTAGACAGACATTCGCTTTCTGCAAAAGGTTTCGTAGGTAAAGGGGCAACAGTGTGTATTTCTCTCTCGCAGAGCCCGGTTGCCAAATTCGAAACGTCCAGCGATTGCGCCCACAGGAAAGCTGCCAGCACGGAAAGCTGTAGCTGGTTTTCACTGCCCCTTGGAACTACATTCGCTGATAGACAGACATACGCTTTCTACAAAAGCTTTCATTGGTAAAGGGGCAACACTGTGTATTTCTCTCTCGCAGAGCCCGGCTGCCAAATTCGAAACGTCCAGCGATTGCGCCCAGAGGAAAGCTGCCAGCACGGAAATCTCTAGCTGGTTTTCACTGTCTCTTGGAACTACATTCGCTGATAGACAGACATTCGCTTTCTGCAAAACCTTGCCTTCGTAAAGGGGCAACACAGTGTATTTCTCTCTCGCAGAGCCCGGTTGCCAAATTCGAAACGTCCAGCGATTGCGCCCACAGGAAAGCTGCCAGCACGGAAAGCTGTAGCTGGTTTTCACTGTTTCTTGGAACTGCATTCGCTGATAGACAGACATTCGCTTTCTACAGAAGCTTTCATTGGTAAAGGGGCAACACTGTGTATATCTCTCTCGCAGAGCCCGGCTGCCAAATTCGAAACGTCCAGCGATTGCGCCCACAGGAAAGCTGCCAGCACGGAAAGCTGTAGCTGGTTTTCACAGTCTCTTGGAACTACATTCGCTGCTAGACAGACATTCGCTTTCTGCAAAACCTTGCCTTATTGAAGGGGCAACACTGTGTATTTCTCTCTCGCAGAGCCCGGTTGCCAAATTGGAAACATCCAGCGATTGCGCCCACAGGAAAGCTGCCAGCAAGGAAAGCTGTAGCTGGTTTTCATTGTCTCTTGGAACTACATTCGCTGCTAGACAGACATTCGCTTTCTGCAAAAGCTTTCGTTGGTACAGGGGCAACACTGTGTATTTCTCTCTCGCAGAGCCCGGATGCCAAATTCGAAACGTCCAGCGATTGCGCCCACAGGAAAGATGCCAGCAAGGAAAGCTGTAGCTGGTTTTCACTGCCCCTTGGAACTGCATTCGCTGATAGACAGACATTCCCTTTCTACAAAAGCTTTCGTTTGTAAAGGGGCAACACTGTGTATTTCTCTCTCGCAGAGCCCGGTTGCCAAATTCGAAACGTCCAGCGATTGCGCCCACAGGAAAGCTGCCAGCACAGAAATCTGTCGCTGGTTTTCACTGCCCCTTGGAACTACATTCGCTGATAGACAGACATTCGCTTTCTGCAAAAGCTTTCGTTGGTAAAGAGGCAACACTGTGTATTTCTCTCTCGCAGAGCCCGGTTGCCAAATTCGAAACGTCCAGCGATTGCGCCCACAGGAAAGCTGCCAGCAAGGAAAGCTGTAGCTGGTTTTCACTGTCTCTTGGAACTGCATTCGCTGATAGACAGACATTCGCTTTCTGCAAAACCTTGCCTTCCTAAAGGGGCAACACTGTGTATTTATCTCTCGCAGAGCCCGGTTGCCAAATTCGAAACGTCCAGCGATTGCGCCCACAGGAAAGCTGCCAGCACGGAAAGCTGTAGCTGGTTTTCACTGCCCCTTGGAACTGCATTCGCTGATAGACAGACATTCGCTTTCTGCAAAAGCTTTCATTGGTAAAGGGGCAACACTGTGTATATCTCTCTCGCAGAGCCCGGCTGCCAAATTCGAAACGTCCAGCGATTGCGCCCACAGGAAAGCTGCCAGCAAGGAAAGCTGTAGCTGGTTTTCACAGTCTCTTGGAACTACATTCGCTGCTAGACAGACATTCACTTTCTGCAAAACCTTGCCTTATTGAAGGGGCAACACTGTGTATTTCTCTCTCGCAGAGCCCGGTTGCCAAATTCGAAACGTCCAGCGATTGCGCCCACAGGAAAGCTGCCAGTAAGGAAAGCTGTAGCTGGTTTTCATTGTCTCTTGGAACTACATTCGCTGAAAGACAGACATTCGCTTTCTGCAAAACCTTGCCTTAGTAAAGGGGCAACACTGTGTATTTCTCTCTCGTAGAGTCCGGCTGCCAAATTCGAAACGTCCAGCGATTGCGCCCACAGGAAAGCTGCCAGCACGGAAAGCTGTAGCTGGTTTTCACTGCCCCTTGGAACTACATTCGCTGATAGACAGACATTCGCTTTCTGCAAAAGCTTTCGTTGGTACAGGGGCAACACTGTGTATTTCTCTCTCGCAGAGCCCGGTTGCCAAATTCGAAACGTCCAGCGATTGCGCCCACAGGAAAGCTGCCAGCACGGAAAGCTGTAGCTGGTTTTCACTGTTTCTTGGAACTGCATTCGCTGATAGACAGACATTCGCTTTCTACAGAAGCTTTCATTGGTAAAGGGGCAACACTGTGTATATCTCTCTCGCAGAGCCCGGCTGCCAAATTCGAAACGTCCAGCGATTGCGCCCACAGGAAAGCTGCCAGCAAGGAAAGCTGTAGCTGGTTTTCACAGTCTCTTGGAACTACATTCTCTGATAGACAGACATTCGCTTTCTGCAAAACCTTGCCTTATTGAAGGGGCAACACTGTGTATTTCTCTCTCGCAGAGCCCGGTTGCCAAATTCGAAACGTCCAGCGATTGCGCCCACAGGAAAGCTGCCAGCAAGGAAAGCTGTAGCTGGTTTTCATTGTCTCTTGGAACTACATTCGCTGCTAGACAGACATTCGCTTTCTGCAAAAGCTTTCGTTGGTACAGGGGCAACACTGTGTATTTCTCTCTCGCAGAGCCCGGATGCCAAATTCGAAACGTCCAGCGATTGCGCCCACAGGAAAGATGCCAGCAAGGAAAGCTGTAGCTGGTTTTCACTGCCCCTTGGAACTGCATTCGCTGATAGACAGACATTCCCTTTCTACAAAAGCTTTCGTTTGTAAAGGGGCAACACTGTGTATTTCTCTCTCGCAGAGCCCGGTTGCCAAATTCGAAACGTCCAGCGATTGCGCCCACAGGAAAGCTGCCAGCACAGAAATCTGTCGCTGGTTTTCACTGCCCCTTGGAACTACATTCGCTGATAGACAGACATTCGCTTTCTGCAAAAGCTTTCGTTGGTACAGGGGCAACACTGTGTATTTCTCTCTCGCAGAGCCCGGTTGCCAAATTCGAAACGTCCAGCGATTGCGCCCACAGGAAAGCTGCCAGCAAGGAAATCTGTAGCTGGTTTTCACTGCCCCTTGGAACTGCATTCGCTGATAGACAGACATTCGCTTTCTGCAAAAGCTTTCGTAGGTAAAGGGGCAACACTGTGTATTTCTCTCTCGCAGAGCCCGGTTGCCAAATTCGAAACGTCCAGCGATTGCACCCACAGGAAAGCTGCCAGCAAGGAAAGCTGTAGCTGGTTTTCACTGTCTCTTGGAACTGCATTCGCTGATAGACAGACATTCGCTTTCTGCAAAACCTTGCCTTCCTAAAGGGGCAACACTGTGTATTTATCTCTCGCAGAGCCCGGCTGCCAAATTCGAAACGTCCAGCGATTGCGCCCACAGGAAAGCTTCCAGCACAGAAAGCTGTAGCTGGTTTTCACTGCCCCTTGGAACTGCATTCGCTGATAGACAGACATTCCCTTTCTACAAAAGCTTTTGTTTGTAAAGGGGCAACACTGTGTATTTCTCTCTCGCAGAGCCCGGTTGCCAAATTCGAAACGTCCAGCGATTGCGCCCACAGGAAAGCTGCCAGCAAGGAAAGCTGTAGCTGGTTTTCACTGTCTCTTGGAACTACATTCGCTGATAGACAGACATTCGCTTTCTACAAAAGCTTGCCTTAGTAAAGGGGCAACACTGTGTATTTCTCTCTCGCAGAGCCTGGTTGCCAAATTCGAAACGTCCAGCGATTGCGCCCACAGGAAAGCTGCCAGCACGGAAAGCTGTAGCTGGTTTTCACTGCCCCTTGGAACTGCATTCGCTGCTAGACCGACATTCGCTTTCTGCAAAACCTTGCCTTCGTAAAGGGGCAACACAGTGTATTTCTCTCTCGCAGAGCCCGGTTGCCAAATTCGAAACGTCCAGCGATTGCGCCCACAGGAAAGCTGCCAGCACGGAAAGCTGTAGCTGGTTTTCACTGCCCCTTGGAACTGCATTCGCTGATAGACAGACATTCGCTTTCTGCAAAAGCTTTCATTGGTAAAGGGGCAACACTGTGTATATCTCTCTCGCAGAGCCCGGCTGCCAAATTCGAAACGTCCAGCGATTGCGCCCACAGGAAAGCTGCCAGCAAGGAAAGCTGTAGCTGGTTTTCATTGTCTCTTGGAACTACATTCGCTGAAAGACAGACATTCGCTTTCTGCAAAACCTTGCCTTAGTAAAGGGGCAACACTGTGTATTTCTCTCTCCTAGAGTCCGGCTGCCAAATTCGAAACGTCCAGCGATTGCGCCCACAGGAAAGCTGCCAGCACGGAAAGCTGTAGCTGGTTTTCACTGCCCCTTGGAACTACATTCGCTGATAGACAGACATTCGCTTTCTGCAAAAGCTTTCGTTGGTACAGGGGCAACACTGTGTATTTCTCTCTCGCAGAGCCCGGTTGCCAAATTCGAAACGTCCAGCGATTGCGCCCACAGGAAAGCTGCCAGCACGGAAAGCTGTAGCTGGTTTTCACTGCCCCTTGGAACTGCATTCGCTGCTAGACAGACATTCGCTTTCTGCAAAACCTTGCCTTCCTAAAGGGGCAACACTGTGTATTTATCTCTCACATAGCCCGGTTGCCAAATTCGAAACGTCCAGCGATTGCGCCCACAGGAAAGCTGCCAGCACAGAAATCTGTCGCTGGTTTTCACTGCCCCTTGGAACTACATTCGCTGCTAGATAGACATTCACTTTCTACAACAGCTTTCGTTCGTAAAGGGGCAACACTGTGTATTTCTCTCTCGCAGAGCCCGGTTGCCAAATTCGAAACGTCCAGCGATTGCGCCCACAGGAAAGCTTCCAGCAAAGAAAAGCTGTAGCTGGTTTTCACTGTCTCTTGGAACTGCATTCGCTGCTAGACAGACATTCGCTTTCTGCAAAAGCTTTCGTTGGTAAACGGGCAACACTGTGTATTTCTCTCTCGCAGAGCCCGGCTGCCAAATTCGAAACGTCCAGCGATTGCGCCCACAGGAAAGCTGCCAGCAAAGAAAAGCTGTAGCTGGTTTTCACTGCCCCTTGGAACTGCATTCGCTGCTAGACAGACATTCGCTTTCTGCAAAAGCTTTCGTAGGTAAAGGGGCAACACTGTGTATTTCTCTCTCGCAGAGCCCGGTTGCCAAATTCGAAACGTCCAGCGATTGCGCCCACAGGAAAGCTGCCAGCACGGAAAGCTGTAGCTGGTTTTCACTGTTTCTTGGAACTACATTCGCTGATAGACAGACATACGCTTTCTACAAAAGCTTTCATTGGTAAAGGGGCAACACTGTGTATATCTCTCTCGCAGAGCCCGGCTGCCAAATTCGAAACGTCCAGCGATTGCGCCCAAAGGAAAGCTGCCAGCACGGAAATCTCTAGCTGGTTTTCACTGTCTCTTGGAACTACATTCGCTGATAGACAGACATTCGCTTTCTGCAAAACCTTGCCTTATTGAAGGGGCAACACTGTGTATTTCTCTCTCGCAGAGCCCGGTTGCCAAATTCGAAACGTCCAGCTATTGCGCCCACAGGAAAGCTGCCAGCACGGAAAGCTGTAGCTGGTTTTCACTGCCCCTTGGAACTGCATTCGCTGCTAGACAGACATTCGCTTTCTGCAAAAGCTTTCGTAGGTAAAGGGGCAACACTGTGTATTTCTCTCTCGCAGAGCCTGGTTGCCAAATTCGAAACGTCCAGCGATTGCGCCCACAGGAAAGCTGCCAGCACGGAAAGCTGTAGCTGGTTTTCACTGCCCCTTGGAACTGCATTCGCTGCTAGACCGACATTCGCTTTCTGCAAAACCTTGCCTTCGTAAAGGGGCAACACAGTGTATTTCTCTCTCGCAGAGCCCGGTTGCCAAATTCGAAACGTCCAGCGATTGCGCCCACAGGAAAGCTGCCAGCACGGAAAGCTGTAGCTGGTTTTCACTGCCCCTTGGAACTGCATTCGCTGATAGACAGACATTCGCTTTCTGCAAAAGCTTTCGTTGGTACAGGGGCAACACTGTGTATTTCTCTCTCGCAGAGCCCGGTTGCCAAATTCGAAACGTCCAGCGATTGCGCCCACAGGAAAGCTGCCAGCACGGAAAGCTGTAGCTGGTTTTCACTGCCCCTTGGAACTGCATTCGCTGCTAGACAGACATTCGCTTTCTGCAAAACCTTGCCTTCCTAAAGGGGCAACACTGTGTATTTATCTCTCACATAGCCCGGTTGCCAAATTCGAAACGTCCAGCGATTGCGCCCACAGGAAAGCTGCCAGCACAGAAATCTGTCGCTGGTTTTCACTGCCCCTTGGAACTACATTCGCTGCTAGATAGACATTCACTTTCTACAACAGCTTTCGTTCGTAAAGGGGCAACACTGTGTATTTCTCTCTCGCAGAGCCCGGTTGCCAAATTCGAAACGTCCAGCGATTGCGCCCACAGGAAAGCTTCCAGCAAAGAAAAGCTGTAGCTGGTTTTCACTGTCTCTTGGAACTGCATTCGCTGCTAGACAGACATTCGCTTTCTGCAAAAGCTTTCGTTGGTAAACGGGCAACACTGTGTATTTCTCTCTCGCAGAGCCCGGCTGCCAAATTCGAAACGTCCAGCGATTGCGCCCACAGGAAAGCTGCCAGCAAAGAAAAGCTGTAGCTGGTTTTCACTGCCCCTTGGAACTGCATTCGCTGCTAGACAGACATTCGCTTTCTGCAAAAGCTTTCGTAGGTAAAGGGGCAACACTGTGTATTTCTCTCTCGCAGAGCCCGGTTGCCAAATTCGAAACGTCCAGCGATTGCGCCCACAGGAAAGCTGCCAGCACGGAAAGCTGTAGCTGGTTTTCACTGTTTCTTGGAACTACATTCGCTGATAGACAGACATACGCTTTCTACAAAAGCTTTCATTGGTAAAGGGGCAACACTGTGTATATCTCTCTCGCAGAGCCCGGCTGCCAAATTCGAAACGTCCAGCGATTGCGCCCAAAGGAAAGCTGCCAGCACGGAAATCTCTAGCTGGTTTTCACTGTCTCTTGGAACTACATTCGCTGATAGACAGACATTCGCTTTCTGCAAAACCTTTCCTTATTGAAGGGGCAACACTGTGTATTTCTCTCTCGCAGAGCCCGGTTGCCAAATTCGAAACGTCCAGCTATTGCGCCCACAGGAAAGCTGCCAGCACGGAAAGCTGTAGCTGGTTTTCACTGCCCCTTGGAACTGCATTCGCTGCTAGACAGACATTCGCTTTCTGCAAAAGCTTTCGTAGGTAAAGGGGCAACACTGTGTATTTCTCTCTCGCAGAGCCTGGTTGCCAAATTCGAAACGTCCAGCGATTGCGCCCACAGGAAAGCTGCCAGCACGGAAAGCTGTAGCTGGTTTTCACTGCCCCTTGGAACTGCATTCGCTGCTAGACCGACATTCGCTTTCTGCAAAACCTTGCCTTCGTAAAGGGGCAACACAGTGTATTTCTCTCTCGCAGAGCCCGGTTGCCAAATTCGAAACGTCCAGCGATTGCGCCCACAGGAAAGCTGCCAGCACGGAAAGCTGTAGCTGGTTTTCACTGCCCCTTGGAACTGCATTCGCTGATAGACAGACATTCGCTTTCTGCAAAAGCTTTCATTGGTAAAGGGGCAACACTGTGTATATCTCTCTCGCAGAGCCCGGCTGCCAAATTCGAAACGTCCAGCGATTGCGCCCACAGGAAAGCTGCCAGCAAGGAAAGCTGTAGCTGGTTTTCATTGTCTCTTGGAACTACATTCGCTGAAAGACAGACATTCGCTTTCTGCAAAACCTTGCCTTAGTAAAGGGGCAACACTGTGTATTTCTCTCTCCTAGAGTCCGGCTGCCAAATTCGAAACGTCCAGCGATTGCGCCCACAGGAAAGCTGCCAGCACGGAAAGCTGTAGCTGGTTTTCACTGCCCCTTGGAACTACATTCGCTGATAGACAGACATTCGCTTTCTGCAAAAGCTTTCGTTGGTACAGGGGCAACACTGTGTATTTCTCTCTCGCAGAGCCCGGTTGCCAAATTCGAAACGTCCAGCGATTGCGCCCACAGGAAAGCTGCCAGCACGGAAAGCTGTAGCTGGTTTTCACTGCCCCTTGGAACTGCATTCGCTGCTAGACAGACATTCGCTTTCTGCAAAACCTTGCCTTCCTAAAGGGGCAACACTGTGTATTTATCTCTCACATAGCCCGGTTGCCAAATTCGAAACGTCCAGCGATTGCGCCCACAGGAAAGCTGCCAGCACAGAAATCTGTCGCTGGTTTTCACTGCCCCTTGGAACTACATTCGCTGCTAGATAGACATTCACTTTCTACAACAGCTTTCGTTCGTAAAGGGGCAACACTGTGTATTTCTCTCTCGCAGAGCCCGGTTGCCAAATTCGAAACGTCCAGCGATTGCGCCCACAGGAAAGCTTCCAGCAAAGAAAAGCTGTAGCTGGTTTTCACTGTCTCTTGGAACTGCATTCGCTGCTAGACAGACATTCGCTTTCTGCAAAAGCTTTCGTTGGTAAACGGGCAACACTGTGTATTTCTCTCTCGCAGAGCCCGGCTGCCAAATTCGAAACGTCCAGCGATTGCGCCCACAGGAAAGCTGCCAGCAAAGAAAAGCTGTAGCTGGTTTTCACTGCCCCTTGGAACTGCATTCGCTGCTAGACAGACATTCGCTTTCTGCAAAAGCTTTCGTAGGTAAAGGGGCAACACTGTGTATTTCTCTCTCGCAGAGCCCGGTTGCCAAATTCGAAACGTCCAGCGATTGCGCCCACAGGAAAGCTGCCAGCACGGAAAGCTGTAGCTGGTTTTCACTGTTTCTTGGAACTACATTCGCTGATAGACAGACATACGCTTTCTACAAAAGCTTTCATTGGTAAAGGGGCAACACTGTGTATATCTCTCTCGCAGAGCCCGGCTGCCAAATTCGAAACGTCCAGCGATTGCGCCCAAAGGAAAGCTGCCAGCACGGAAATCTCTAGCTGGTTTTCACTGTCTCTTGGAACTACATTCGCTGATAGACAGACATTCGCTTTCTGCAAAACCTTGCCTTATTGAAGGGGCAACACTGTGTATTTCTCTCTCGCAGAGCCCGGTTGCCAAATTCGAAACGTCCAGCTATTGCGCCCACAGGAAAGCTGCCAGCACGGAAAGCTGTAGCTGGTTTTCACTGCCCCTTGGAACTGCATTCGCTGCTAGACAGACATTCGCTTTCTGCAAAAGCTTTCGTAGGTAAAGGGGCAACACTGTGTATTTCTCTCTCGCAGAGCCTGGTTGCCAAATTCGAAACGTCCAGCGATTGCGCCCACAGGAAAGCTGCCAGCACGGAAAGCTGTAGCTGGTTTTCACTGTTTCTTGGAACTACATTCGCTGATAGACAGACATACGCTTTCTACAAAAGCTTTCATTGGTAAAGGGGCAACACTGTGTATTTCTCTCTCGCAGAGCCCGGCTGCCAAATTCGAAACGTCCAGCGATTGCGCCCAGAGGAAAGCTGCCAGCACGGAAATCTCTAGCTGGTTTTCACTGTCTCTTGGAACTACATTCGCTGATAGACAGACATTCGCTTTCTGCAAAACCTTGCCTTCGTAAAGGGGCAACACAGTGTATTTCTCTCTCGCAGAGCCCGGTTGCCAAATTCGAAACGTCCAGCGATTGCGCCCACAGGAAAGCTGCCAGCAAGGAAAGCTGTAGCTGGTTTTCACTGCCCCTTGGAAATGCATTCGCTGCTAGACAGACATTCGCTTTCTGCAAAAGCTTTCGTAGGTAAAGGGGCAACACTGTGTATTTCTCTCTCGCAGAGCCCGGTTGCCAAATTCGAAACGTCCAGCGATTGCGCCCACAGGAAAGCTGCCAGCACGGAAAGCTGTAGCTGGTTTTCACAGTCTCTTGGAACTACATTCGCTGCTAGACAGACATTCGCTTTCTGCAAAACCTTGCCTTATTGAAGGGGCAACACTGTGTATTTCTCTCTCGCAGAGCCCGGTTGCCAAATTCGAAACATCCAGCGATTGCGCCCACAGGAAAGCTGCCAGCAAGGAAAGCTGTAGCTGGTTTTCATTGTCTCTTGGAACTACATTCGCTGCTAGACAGACATTCGCTTTCTGCAAAAGCTTTCGTTGGTACAGGGGCAACACTGTGTATTTCTCTCTCGCAGAGCCCGGATGCCAAATTCGAAACGTCCAGCGATTGCGCCCACAGGAAAGATGCCAGCAAGGAAAGCTGTAGCTGGTTTTCACTGCCCCTTGGAACTGCATTCGCTGATAGACAGACATTCCCTTTCTACAAAAGCTTTCGTTTGTAAAGGGGCAACACAGTGTATTTCTCTCTCGCAGAGCCCGGTTGCCAAATTCGAAACGTCCAGCGATTGCGCCCACAGGAAAGCTGCCAGCACAGAAATCTGTCGCTGGTTTTCACTGCCCCTTGGAACTACATTCGCTGATAGACAGACATTCGCTTTCTGCAAAAGCTTTCGTTGGTACAGGGGCAACACTGTGTATTTCTCTCTCGCAGAGCCCGGTTGCCAAATTCGAAACGTCCAGCGATTGCGCCCACAGGAAAGCTGCCAGCAAGGAAATCTGTAGCTGGTTTTCACTGCCCCTTGGAACTGCATTCGCTGATAGACAGACATTCGCTTTCTGCAAAAGCTTTCGTAGGTAAAGGGGCAACACTGTGTATTTCTCTCTCGCAGAGCCCGGTTGCCAAATTCGAAACGTCCAGCGATTGCGCCCACAGGAAAGCTGCCAGCAAGGAAAGCTGTAGCTGGTTTTCACTGTCTCTTGGAACTACATTCGCTGATAGACAGACATTCGCTTCCTACAAAAGCTTGCCTTAGTAAAGGGGCAACACTGTGTATTTCTCTCTCGCAGAGCCTGGTTGCCAAATTCGAAACGTCCAGCGATTGCGCCCACAGGAAAGCTGCCAGCACGGAAAGCTGTAGCTGGTTTTCACTGCCCCTTGGAACTGCATTCGCTGCTAGACCGACATTCGCTTTCTGCAAAACCTTGCCTTCGTAAAGGGGCAACACAGTGTATTTCTCTCTCGCAGAGCCCGGTTGCCAAATTCGAAACGTCCAGCGATTGCGCCCACAGGAAAGCTGCCAGCACGGAAAGCTGTAGCTGGTTTTCACTGCCCCTTGGAACTGCATTCGCTGATAGACAGACATTCGCTTTCTGCAAAAGCTTTCATTGGTAAAGGGGCAACACTCTGTATATCTCTCTCGCAGAGCCCGGCTGCCAAATTCGAAACGTCCAGCGATTGCGCCCACAGGAAAGCTGCCAGCAAGGAAAGCTGTAGCTGGTTTTCACAGTCTCTTGGAACTACATTCGCTGCTAGACAGACATTCGCTTTCTGCAAAACCTTGCCTTATTGAAGGGGCAACACTGTGTATTTCTCTCTCGCAGAGCCCGGTTGCCAAATTCGAAACGTCCAGCGATTGCGCCCACAGGAAAGCTGCCAGCAAGGAAAGCTGTAGCTGGTTTTCATTGTCTCTTGGAACTACATTCGCTGAAAGACAGACATTCGCTTTCTGCAAAACCTTGCCTTAGTAAAGGGGCAACACTGTGTATTTCTCTCTCGTAGAGTCCGGCTGCCAAATTCGAAACGTCCAGCGATTGCGCCCACAGGAAAGCTGCCAGCACGGAAAGCTGTAGCTGGTTTTCACTGCCCCTTGGAACTACATTCGCTGATAGACAGACATTCGCTTTCTGCAAAAGCTTTCGTTGGTACAGGGGCAACACTGTGTATTTCTCTCTCGCAGAGCCCGGTTGCCAAATTCGAAACGTCCAGCGATTGCGCCCACAGGAAAGCTGCCAGCACGGAAAGCTGTAGCTGGTTTTCACTGCCCCTTGGAACTGCATTCGCTGATAGACAGACATTTGCTTTCTGCAAAAGCTTTCGTAGGTAAAGGGGCAACACTGTGTATTTCTCTCTCGCAGAGCCTGGTTGCCAAATTCGAAACGTCCAGCGATTGCGCCCACAGGAAAGCTGCCAGCACGGAAAGCTGTAGCTGGTTTTCACTGCCCCTTGGAACTGCATTCGCTGATAGACAGACATTCGCTTTCTGCAAAAGCTTTCATTGGTAAAGGGGCAACACTGTGTATATCTCTCTCGCAGAGCCTGGTTGCCAAATTCGAAACGTCCAGCGATTGCGCCCACAGGAAAGCTGCCAGCAAGGAAAGCTGTAGCTGGTTTTCACAGTCTCTTGGAACTACATTCGCTGAAAGACAGACATTCGCTTTCTGCAAAACCTTGCCTTAGTAAAGGGGCAACACTGTGTATTTCTCTCTCGTAGAGTCCGGCTGCCAAATTCGAAACGTCCAGCGATTGCGCCCACAGGAAAGCTGCCAGCACGGAAAGCTGTAGCTGGTTTTCACTGCCCCTTGGAACTGCATTCGCTGCTAGACAGACATTCGCTTTCTGCAAAAGCTTTCGTAGGTAAAGGGGCAACACTGTGTATTTCTCTCTCGCAGAGCCCGGTTGCCAAATTCGAAACGTCCAGCGATTGCGCCCACAGGAAAGCTGCCAGCACGGAAAGCTGTAGCTGGTTTTCACTGTTTCTTGGAACTACATTCGCTGATAGACAGACATACGCTTTCTACAAAAGCTTTCATTGGTAAAGGGGCAACACTGTGTATTTCTCTCTCGCAGAGCCCGGCTGCCAAATTCGAAACGTCCAGCGATTGCGCCCAGAGGAAAGCTGCCAGCACGGAAATCTCTAGCTGGTTTTCACTGTCTCTTGGAACTACATTCGCTGATAGACAGACATTCGCTTTCTGCAAAACCTTGCCTTCGTAAAGGGGCAACACAGTGTATTTCTCTCTCGCAGAGCCCGGTTGCCAAATTCGAAACGTCCAGCGATTGCGCCCACAGGAAAGCTGCCAGCACGGAAAGCTGTAGCTGGTTTTCACTGTTTCTTGGAACTGCATTCGCTGATAGACAGACATTCGCTTTCTACAGAAGCTTTCATTGGTAAAGGGGCAACACTGTGTATATCTCTCTCGCAGAGCCCGGCTGCCAAATTCGAAACGTCCAGCGATTGCGCCCACAGGAAAGCTGCCAGCACGGAAAGCTGTAGCTGGTTTTCACAGTCTCTTGGAACTACATTCGCTGCTAGACAGACATTCGCTTTCTGCAAAACCTTGCCTTATTGAAGGGGCAACACTGTGTATTTCTCTCTCGCAGAGCCCGGTTGCCAAATTCGAAACGTCCAGCGATTGCGCCCACAGGAAAGCTGCCAGCAAGGAAAGCTGTAGCTGGTTTTCACTGCCCCTTGGAACTGCATTCGCTGATAGACAGACATTCCCTTTCTACAAAAGCTTTCGTTTGTAAAGGGGCAACACTGTGTATTTCTCTCTCGCAGAGCCCGGTTGCCAAATTCGAAACGTCCAGCGATTGCGCCCACAGGAAAGCTGCCAGCACAGAAATCTGTCGCTGGTTTTCACTGCCCCTTGGAACTACATTCGCTGATAGACAGACATTCGCTTTCTGCAAAAGCTTTCGTTGGTACAGGGGCAACACTGTGTATTTCTCTCTCGCAGAGCCCGGTTGCCAAATTCGAAACGTCCAGCGATTGCGCCCAGAGGAAAGCTGCCAGCAAGGAAAGCTGTAGCTGGTTTTCACTGCCCCTTGGAACTGCATTCGCTGATAGACAGACATTCGCTTTCTGCAAAAGCTTTCGTAGGTAAAGGGGCAACACTGTGTATTTCTCTCTCGCAGAGCCCGGTTGCCAAATTCGAAACGTCCAGCGATTGCGCCCACAGGAAAGCTGCCAGCAAGGAAAGCTGTAGCTGGTTTTCACTGTCTCTTGGAACTGCATTCGCTGATAGACAGACATTCGCTTTCTGCAAAACCTTGCCTTCCTAAAGGGGCAACACTGTGTATTTATCTCTCGCAGAGCCCGGTTGCCAAATTCGAAACGTCCAGCGATTGCGCCCACAGGAAAGCTGCCAGCACAGAAAGCTGTAGCTGGTTTTCACTGCCCCTTGGAACTGCATTCGCTGATAGACAGACATTCCCTTTCTACAAAAGCTTTTGTTTGTAAAGGGGCAACACTGTGTATTTCTCTCTCGCAGAGCCCGGTTGCCAAATTCGAAACGTCCAGCGATTGCGCCCACAGGAAAGCTGCCAGCAAGGAAAGCTGTAGCTGGTTTTCACTGTCTCTTGGAACTACATTCGCTGATAGACAGACATTCGCTTTCTACAAAAGCTTGCCTTAGTAAAGGGGCAACACTGTGTATTTCTCTCTCGCAGAGCCTGGTTGCCAAATTCGAAACGTCCAGCGATTGCGCCCACAGGAAAGCTGCCAGCACGGAAAGCTGTAGCTGGTTTTCACTGCCCCTTGGAACTGCATTCGCTGCTAGACCGACATTCGCTTTCTGCAAAACCTTGCCTTCGTAAAGGGGCAACACAGTGTATTTCTCTCTCGCAGAGCCCGGTTGCCAAATTCGAAACGTCCAGCGATTGCGCCCACAGGAAAGCTGCCAGCACGGAAAGCTGTAGCTGGTTTTCACTGTTTCTTGGAACTACATTCGCTGATAGACAGACATACGCTTTCTACAAAAGCTTTCATTGGTAAAGGGGCAACACTGTGTATATCTCTCTCGCAGAGCCCGGCTGCCAAATTCGAAACGTCCAGCGATTGCGCCCAAAGGAAAGCTGCCAGCACGGAAATCTCTAGCTGGTTTTCACTGTCTCTTGGAACTACATTCGCTGATAGACAGACATTCGCTTTCTGCAAAACCTTGCCTTATTGAAGGGGCAACACTGTGTATTTCTCTCTCGCAGAGCCCGGTTGCCAAATTCGAAACGTCCATCTATTGCGCCCACAGGAAAGCTGCCAGCACGGAAAGCTGTAGCTGGTTTTCACTGCCCCTTGGAACTGCATTCGCTGCTAGACAGACATTCGCTTTCTGCAAAAGCTTTCGTAGGTAAAGGGGCAACACTGTGTATTTCTCTCTCGCAGAGCCCGGTTGCCAAATTCGAAACGTCCAGCGATTGCGCCCACAGGAAAGCTGCCAGCACGGAAAGCTGTAGCTGGTTTTCACAGTCTCTTGGAACTACATTCGCTGCTAGACAGACATTCGCTTTCTGCAAAACCTTGCCTTATTGAAGGGGCAACACTGTGTATTTCTCTCTCGCAGAGCCCGGTTGCCAAATTCGAAACATCCAGCGATTGCGCCCACAGGAAAGCTGCCAGCAAGGAAAGCTGTAGCTGGTTTTCATTGTCTCTTGGAACTACATTCGCTGCTAGACAGACATTCGCTTTCTGCAAAAGCTTTCGTTGGTACAGGGGCAACACTGTGTATTTCTCTCTCGCAGAGCCCGGTTGCCAAATTCGAAACGTCCAGCGATTGCGCCCACAGGAAAGATGCCAGCAAGGAAAGCTGTAGCTGGTTTTCACTGCCCCTTGGAACTGCATTCGCTGATAGACAGACATTCCCTTTCTACAAAAGCTTTCGTTTGTAAAGGGGCAACACTGTGTATTTCTCTCTCGCAGAGCCCGGTTGCCAAATTCGAAACGTCCAGCGATTGCGCCCACAGGAAAGCTGCCAGCACAGAAATCTGTCGCTGGTTTTCACTGCCCCTTGGAACTACATTCGCTGATAGACAGACATTCGCTTTCTGCAAAAGCTTTCGTTGGTACAGGGGCAACACTGTGTATTTCTCTCTCGCAGAGCCCGGTTGTCAAATTCGAAACGTCCAGCGATTGCGCCCACAGGAAAGCTGCCAGCAAGGAAATCTGTAGCTGGTTTTCACTGCCCCTTGGAACTGCATTCGCTGATAGACAGACATTCGCTTTCTGCAAAAGCTTTCGTAGGTAAAGGGGCAACACTGTGTATTTCTCTCTCGCAGAGCCCGGTTGCCAAATTCGAAACGTCCAGCGATTGCGCCCACAGGAAAGCTGCCAGCAAGGAAAGCTGTAGCTGGTTTTCACTGCCCCTTGGAACTGCATTCGCTGATAGATAGACATTCGCTTTCTGCAAAACCTTGCCTTCCTAAAGGGGCAACACTGTGTATTTATCTCTCGCAGAGCCCGGTTGCCAAATTCGAAACGTCCAGCGATTGCGCCCACAGGAAAGCTTCCAGCACAGAAAGCTGTAGCTGGTTTTCACTGCCCCTTGGAACTGCATTCGCTGATAGACAGACATTCCCTTTCTACAAAAGCTTTCATTGGTAAAGGGGCAACACTGTGTATTTCTCTCTCGCAGAGCCCGGTTGCCAAATTCGAAACGTCCAGCGATTGCGCCCACAGGAAAGCTGCCAGCAAGGAAAGCTGTAGCTGGTTTTCACTGTCTCTTGGAACTACATTCGCTGATAGACAGACATTCGCTTCCTACAAAAGCTTGCCTTAGTAAAGGGGCAACACTGTGTATTTCTCTCTCGCAGAGCCTGGTTGCCAAATTCGAAACGTCCAGCGATTGCGCCCACAGGAAAGCTGCCAGCACGGAAAGCTGTAGCTGGTTTTCACTGCCCCTTGGAACTGCATTCGCTGCTAGACCGACATTCGCTTTCTGCAAAACCTTGCCTTCGTAAAGGGGCAACACAGTGTATTTCTCTCTCGCAGAGCCCGGTTGCCAAATTCGAAACGTCCAGCGATTGCGCCCACAGGAAAGCTGCCAGCACGGAAAGCTGTAGCTGGTTTTCACTGCCCCTTGGAACTGCATTCGCTGATAGACAGACATTCGCTTTCTGCAAAAGCTTTCATTGGTAAAGGGGCAACACTGTGTATATCTCTCTCGCAGAGCCCGGCTGCCAAATTCGAAACGTCCAGCGATTGCGCCCACAGGAAAGCTGCCAGCAAGGAAAGCTGTAGCTGGTTTTCACAGTCTCTTGGAACTACATTCGCTGCTAGACAGACATTCGCTTTCTGCAAAACCTTGCCTTATTGAAGGGGCAACACTGTGTATTTCTCTCTCGCAGAGCCCGGTTGCCAAATTCGAAACGTCCAGCGATTGCGCCCACAGGAAAGCTGCCAGCAAGGAAAGCTGTAGCTGGTTTTCATTGTCTCTTGGAACTACATTCGCTGAAAGACAGACATTCGCTTTCTGCAAAACCTTGCCTTAGTAAAGGGGCAACACTGTGTATTTCTCTCTCGTAGAGTCCGGCTGCCAAATTCGAAACGTCCAGCGATTGCGCCCACAGGAAAGCTGCCAGCACGGAAAGCTGTAGCTGGTTTTCACTGCCCCTTGGAACTACATTCGCTGATAGACAGACATTCGCTTTCTGCAAAAGCTTTCGTTGGTACAGGGGCAACACTGTGTATTTCTCTCTCGCAGAGCCCGGTTGCCAAATTCGAAACGTCCAGCGATTGCGCCCACAGGAAAGCTGCCAGCACGGAAAGCTGTAGCTGGTTTTCACTGCCCCTTGGAACTGCATTCGCTGATAGACAGACATTTGCTTTCTGCAAAAGCTTTCGTAGGTAAAGGGGCAACACTGTGTATTTCTCTCTCGCAGAGCCCGGTTGCCAAATTCGAAACGTCCAGCGATTGCGCCCACAGGAAAGCTGCCAGCAAGGAAAGCTGTAGCTGGTTTTCACTGTCTCTTGGAACTGCATTCGCTGCTAGACAGACATTCGCTTTCTGCAAAACCTTGCCTTCCTAAAGGGGCAACACTGTGTATTTATCTCTCACATAGCCCGGTTGCCAAATTCGAAACGTCCAGCGATTGCGCCCACAGGAAAGCTGCCAGCACAGAAATCTGTCGCTGGTTTTCACTGCCCCTTGGAACTACATTCGCTGCTAGATAGACATTCACTTTCTACAACAGCTTTCGTTCGTAAAGGGGCAACACTGTGTATTTCTCTGTCGCAGAGCCCGGTTGCCAAATTCAAAACGTCCAGCGATTGCGCCCACAGGAAAGCTGCCAGCAAGGAAAGCTGTAGCTGGTTTTCACTGTCTCTTGGAACTACATTCGCTGATAGACAGACATTCGCTTTCTGCAAAACATTGCCTTAGTAAAGGGGCAACACTGTGTATTTCTCTCTCGTAGAGCCCGGTTGCCAAATTCGAAACGTCCAGCGATTGCGCCCACAGGAAAGCTGCCAGCAAGGAAAGCTGTAGCTGGTTTTCACTGTCTCTTGGAACTACATTCGCTGATAGACAGACATTCGCTTTCTACAAAAGCTTGCCTTAGTAAAGGCGCAACACTGTGTATTTCTCTCTCGCAGAGCCTGGTTGCCAAATTCGAAACGTCCAGCGATTGCGCCCACAGGAAAGCTGCCAGCACGGAAAGCTGTAGCTGGTTTTCACTGCCCCTTGGAACTGCATTCGCTGATAGACAGACATTCGCTTTCTGCAAAAGCTTTCATTGGTAAAGGGGCAACACTGTGTATATCTCTCTCGCAGAGCCTGGTTGCCAAATTCGAAACGTCCAGCGATTGCGCCCACAGGAAAGCTGCCAGCAAGGAAAGCTGTAGCTGGTTTTCACAGTCTCTTGGAACTACATTCGCTGCTAGACAGACATTCGCTTTCTGCAAAACCTTGCCTTATTGAAGGGGCAACACTGTGTATTTCTCTCTCGCAGAGCCCGGTTGCCAAATTCGAAACGTCCAGCGATTGCGCCCACAGGAAAGCTGCCAGCAAGGAAAGCTGTAGCTGGTTTTCATTGTCTCTTGGAACTACATTCGCTGAAAGACAGACATTCGCTTTCTGCAAAACCTTGCCTTAGTAAAGGGGCAACACTGTGTATTTCTCTCTCGTAGAGTCCGGCTGCCAAATTCGAAACGTCCAGCGATTGCGCCCACAGGAAAGCTGCCAGCACGGAAAGCTGTAGCTGGTTTTCACTGCCCCTTGGAACTACATTCGCTGATAGACAGACATTCGCTTTCTGCAAAAGCTTTCGTTGGTACAGGGGCAACACTGTGTATTTCTCTCTCGCAGAGCCCGGTTGCCAAATTCGAAACGTCCAGCGATTGCGCCCACAGGAAAGCTGCCAGCACGGAAAGCTGTAGCTGGTTTTCACTGCCCCTTGGAACTGCATTCGCTGATAGACAGACATTTGCTTTCTGCAAAAGCTTTCGTAGGTAAAGGGGCAACACTGTGTATTTCTCTCTCGCAGAGCCCGGTTGCCAAATTCGAAACGTCCAGCGATTGCGCCCACAGGAAAGCTGCCAGCAAGGAAAGCTGTAGCTGGTTTTCACTGTCTCTTGGAACTGCATTCGCTGATAGACAGACATTCGCTTTCTGCAAAACCTTGCCTTCCTAAAGGGGCAACACTGTGTATTTCTCTCTCGCAGAGCCCACCTGCCAAATTCGAAACGTCCAGCGATTGCGCCCAGAGGAAAGCTGCCAGCACGGAAATCTCTAGCTGGTTTTCACTGTCTCTTGGAACTACATTCGCTGATAGACAGACATTCGCTTTCTGCAAAACCTTGCCTTCGTAAAGGGGCAACACAGTGTATTTCTCTCTCACAGAGCCCGGTTGCCAAATTCGAAACGTCCAGCGATTGCGCCCACAGGAAAGCTGCCAGCACGGAAAGCTGTAGCTGGTTTTCACAGTCTCTTGGAACTACATTCGCTGCTAGACAGACATTCGCTTTCTGCAAAACCTTGCCTTATTGAAGGGGCAACACTGTGTATTTCTCTCTCGCAGAGCCCGGTTGCCAAATTCGAAACATCCAGCGATTGCGCCCACAGGAAAGCTGCCAGCAAGGAAAGCTGTAGCTGGTTTTCATTGTCTCTTGGAACTACATTCGCTGCTAGACAGACATTCGCTTTCTGCAAAAGCTTTCGTTGGTACAGGGGCAACACTGTGTATTTCTCTCTCGCAGAGCCCGGATGCCAAATTCGAAACGTCCAGCGATTGCGCCCACAGGAAAGCTGCCAGCAAGGAAAGCTGTAGCTGGTTTTCACTGCCCCTTGGAACTGCATTCGCTGATAGACAGACATTCGCTTTCTACAAAAGCTTTCGTTGGTACAGGGGCAACACTGTGTATTTCTCTCTCGCAGAGCCCGGTTGCCAAATTCGAAACGTCCAGCGATTGCGCCCACAGGAAAGCTGCCAGCAAGGAAATCTGTAGCTGGTTTTCACTGCCCCTTGGAACTGCATTCGCTGATAGACAGACATTCGCTTTCTGCAAAAGCTTTCGTAGGTAAAGGGGCAACACTGTGTATTTCTCTCTCGCAGAGCCCGGTTGCCAAATTCGAAACGTCCAGTGATTGCGCCCACAGGAAAGCTGCCAGCAAGGAAAGCTGTAGCTGGTTTTCACTGTCTCTTGGAACTGCATTCGCTGATAGACAGACATTCGCTTTCTGCAAAACCTTGCCTTCCTAAAGGGGCAACACTGTGTATTTATCTCTCGCAGAGCCCGGTTGCCAAATTCGAAACGTCCAGCGATTGCGCCCACAGGAAAGCTTCCAGCACAGAAAGCTGTAGCTGGTTTTCACTGCCCCTTGGAACTGCATTCGCTGATAGACAGACATTCCCTTTCTACAAAAGCTTTTGTTTGTAAAGGGGCAACACTGTGTATTTCTCTCTCGCAGAGCCCGGTTGCCAAATTCGAAACGTCCAGCGATTGCGCCCACAGGAAAGCTGCCAGCAAGGAAAGCTGTAGCTGGTTTTCACTGTCTCTTGGAACTACATTCGCTGATAGACAGACATTCGCTTTCTACAAAAGCTTTCGTAGGTAAAGGGGCAACACTGTGTATTTCTCTCTCGCAGAGCCTGGTTGCCAAATTCGAAACGTCCAGCGATTGCGCCCACAGGAAAGCTGCCAGCACGGAAAGCTGTAGCTGGTTTTCACTGCCCCTTGGAACTGCATTCGCTGATAGACAGACATTCGCTTTCTGCAAAAGCTTTCATTGGTAAAGGGGCAACACTGTGTATATCTCTCTCGCAGAGCCTGGTTGCCAAATTCGAAACGTCCAGCGATTGCGCCCACAGGAAAGCTGCTAGCAAGGAAAGCTGTAGCTGGTTTTCACAGTCTCTTGGAACTACATTCGCTGCTAGACAGACATTCGCTTTCTGCAAAACCTTGCCTTATTGAAGGGGCAACACTGTGTATTTCTCTCTCGCAGAGCCCGGTTGCCAAATTCGAAACGTCCAGCGATTGCGCCCAGAGGAAAGCTGCCAGCAAGGAAAGCTGTAGCTGGTTTTCATTGTCTCTTGGAACTACATTCGCTGAAAGACAGACATTCGCTTTCTGCAAAACCTTGCCTTAGTAAAGGGGCAACACTGTGTATTTCTCTCTCGTAGAGTCCGGCTGCCAAATTCGAAACGTCCAGCGATTGCGCCCACAGGAAAGCTGCCAGCACGGAAAGCTGTAGCTGGTTTTCACTGCCCCTTGGAACTACATTCGCTGATAGACAGACATTCGCTTTCTGCAAAAGCTTTCGTTGGTACAGGGGCAACACTGTGTATTTCTCTCTCGCAGAGCCCGGTTGCCAAATTCGAAACGTCCAGCGATTGCGCCCACAGGAAAGCTGCCAGCACGGAAAGCTGTAGCTGGTTTTCACTGCCCCTTGGAACTGCATTCGCTGATAGACAGACATTTGCTTTCTGCAAAAGCTTTCGTAGGTAAAGGGGCAACACTGTGTATTTCTCTCTCGCAGAGCCCGGTTGCCAAATTCGAAACGTCCAGCGATTGCGCCCACAGGAAAGCTGCCAGCAAGGAAAGCTGTAGCTGGTTTTCACTGTCTCTTGGAACTGCATTCGCTGCTAGACAGACATTCGCTTTCTGCAAAACCTTGCCTTCCTAAAGGGGCAACACTGTGTATTTATCTCTCACATAGCCCTGTTGCCAAATTCGAAACGTCCAGCGATTGCGCCCACAGGAAAGCTGCCAGCACAGAAATCTGTCGCTGGTTTTCACTGCCCCTTGGAACTACATTCGCTGCTAGATAGACATTCACTTTCTACAACAGCTTTCGTTCGTAAAGGGGCAACACTGTGTATTTCTCTCTCGCAGAGCCCGGTTGCCAAATTCGAAACGTCCAGCGATTGCGCCCACAGGAAAGCTTCCAGCACAGAAAGCTGTAGCTGGTTTTCACTGTCTCTTGGAACTGCATTCGCTGATAGACAGACATTCGCTTTCTGCAAAAGCTTTCGTTGGTAAACGGGCAACACTGTGTATTTCTCTCTCGCAGAGCCCGGCTGCCAAATTCGAAACGTCCAGCGATTGCGCCCACAGGAAAGCTGCCAGCAAAGAAAAGCTGTAGCTGGTTTTCACTGCCCCTTGGAACTGCATTCGCTGCTAGACAGACATTCGCTTTCTGCAAAAGCTTTCGTAGGTAAAGGGGCAACACTGTGTATTTCTCTCTCGCAGAGCCCGGTTGCCAAATTCGAAACGTCCAGCGATTGCGCCCACAGGAAAGCTGCCAGCACGGAAAGCTGTAGCTGGTTTTCACTGTTTCTTGGAACTACATTCGTTGATAGACAGACATACGCTTTCTACAAAAGCTTTCATTGGTAAAGGGGCAACACTGTGTATATCTCTCTCGCAGAGCCCGGCTGCCAAATTCGAAACGTCCAGCGATTGCGCCCAAAGGAAAGCTGCCAGCACGGAAATCTCTAGCTGGTTTTCACTGTCTCTTGGAACTACATTCGCTGATAGACAGACATTCGCTTTCTGCAAAACCTTGCCTTATTGAAGGGGCAACACTATGTATTTCTCTCTCGCAGAGCCCGGTTGCCAAATTCGAAACGTCCAGCTATTGCGCCCACAGGAAAGCTGCCAGCACGGAAAGCTGTAGCTGGTTTTCACTGCCCCTTGGAACTGCATTCGCTGCTAGACAGACATTCGCTTTCTGCAAAAGGTTTCGTAGGTAAAGGGGCAACAGTGTGTATTTCTCTCTCGCAGAGCCCGGTTGCCAAATTCGAAACGTCCAGCGATTGCGCCCACAGGAAAGCTGCCAGCACGGAAAGCTGTAGCTGGTTTTCACTGCCCCTTGGAACTACATTCGCTGATAGACAGACATACGCTTTCTACAAAAGCTTTCATTGGTAAAGGGGCAACACTGTGTATTTCTCTCTCGCAGAGCCCGGCTGCCAAATTCGAAACGTCCAGCGATTGCGCCCAGAGGAAAGCTGCCAGCACGGAAAGCTGTAGCTGGTTTTCACTGTCTCTTGGAACTACATTCGCTGATAGACAGACATTCGCTTTCTGCAAAACCTTGCCTTCGTAAAGGGGCAACACAGTGTATTTCTCTCTCGCAGAGCCCGGTTGCCAAATTCGAAACGTCCAGCGATTGCGCCCACAGGAAAGCTGCCAGCACGGAAAGCTGTAGCTGGTTTTCACTGTTTCTTGGAACTGCATTCGCTGATAGACAGACATTCGCTTTCTACAGAAGCTTTCATTGGTAAAGGGGCAACACTGTGTATATCTCTCTCGCAGAGCCCGGCTGCCAAATTCGAAACGTCCAGCGATTGCGCCCACAGGAAAGCTGCCAGCACGGAAAGCTGTAGCTGGTTTTCACAGTCTCTTGGAACTACATTCGCTGCTAGACAGACATTCGCTTTCTGCAAAACCTTGCCTTATTGAAGGGGCAACACTGTGTATTTCTCTCTCGCAGAGCCCGGTTGCCAAATTCGAAACGTCCAGCGATTGCGCCCACAGGAAAGCTGCCAGTAAGGAAAGCTGTAGCTGGTTTTCATTGTCTCTTGGAACTACATTCGCTGAAAGACAGACATTCGCTTTCTGCAAAACCTTGCCTTAGTAAAGGGGCAACACTGTGTATTTCTCTCTCGTAGAGTCCGGCTGCCAAATTCGAAACGTCCAGCGATTGCGCCCACAGGAAAGCTGCCAGCACGGAAAGCTGTAGCTGGTTTTCACTGCCCCTTGGAACTACATTCGCTGATAGACAGACATTCGCTTTCTGCAAAAGCTTTCGTTGGTACAGGGGCAACACTGTGTATTTCTCTCTCGCAGAGCCCGGTTGCCAAATTCGAAACGTCCAGCGATTGCGCCCACAGGAAAGCTGCCAGCACGGAAAGCTGTAGCTGGTTTTCACTGCCCCTTGGAACTGCATTCGCTGATAGACAGACATTCGCTTTCTACAGAAGCTTTCATTGGTAAAGGGGCAACACTGTGTATATCTCTCTCGCAGAGCCCGGCTGCCAAATTCGAAACGTCCAGCGATTGCGCCCACAGGAAAGCTGCCAGCAAGGAAAGCTGTAGCTGGTTTTCACAGTCTCTTGGAACTACATTCGCTGCTAGACAGACATTCGCTTTCTGCAAAACCTTGCCTTATTGAAGGGGCAACACTGTGTATTTCTCTCTCGCAGAGCCCGGTTGCCAAATTCGAAACGTCCAGCGATTGCGCCCACAGGAAAGCTGCCAGCAAGGAAAGCTGTAGCTGGTTTTCATTGTCTCTTGGAACTACATTCGCTGCTAGACAGACATTCGCTTTCTGCAAAAGCTTTCGTTGGTACAGGGGCAACACTGTGTATTTCTCTCTCGCAGAGCCCGGATGCCAAATTCGAAACGTCCAGCGATTGCGCCCACAGGAAAGATGCCAGCAAGGAAAGCTGTAGCTGGTTTTCACTGCCCCTTGGAACTGCATTCGCTGATAGACAGACATTCCCTTTCTACAAAAGCTTTCTTTTGTAAATGGGCAACACTGTGTATTTCTCTCTCGCAGAGCCCGGTTGCCAAATTCGAAACGTCCAGCGATTGCGCCCACAGGAAAGCTGCCAGCACAGAAATCTGTCGCTGGTTTTCACTGCCCCTTGGAACTACATTCGCTGATAGACAGACATTCGCTTTCTGCAAAAGCTTTCGTTGGTACAGGGGCAACACTGTGTATTTCTCTCTCGCAGAGCCCGGTTGCCAAATTCGAAACGTACAGCGATTGCGCCCACAGGAAAGCTGCCAGCAAGGAAATCTGTAGCTGGTTTTCACTGCCCCTTGGAACTGCATTCGCTGATAGACAGACATTCGCTTTCTGCAAAAGCTTTCGTAGGTAAAGGGGCAACACTGTGTATTTCTCTCTCGCAGAGCCCGGTTGCCAAATTCGAAACGTCCAGCGATTGCGCCCACAGGAAAGCTGCCAGCAAGGAAAGCTGTAGCTGGTTTTCACTGTCTCTTGGAACTGCATTCGCTGATAGACAGACATTCGCTTTCTGCAAAACCTTGCCTTCCTAAAGGGGCAACACTGTGTATTTATCTCTCGCAGAGCCCGGCTGCCAAATTCGAAACGTCCAGCGATTGCGCCCACAGGAAAGCTTCCAGCACAGAAAGCTGTAGCTGGTTTTCACTGCCCCTTGGAACTGCATTCGCTGATAGACAGACATTCCCTTTCTACAAAAGCTTTTGTTTGTAAAGGGGCAACACTGTGTATTTCTCTCTCGCAGAGCCCGGTTGCCAAATTCGAAACGTCCAGCGATTGCGCCCACAGGAAAGCTGCCAGCAAGGAAAGCTGTAGCTGGTTTTCACTGTCTCTTGGAACTGCATTCGCTGATAGACAGACATTCGCTTTCTGCAAAACCTTGCCTTCCTAAAGGGGCAACACTGTGTATTTATCTCTCGCAGAGCCCGGTTGCCAAATTCGAAACGTCCAGCGATTGCGCCCACAGGAAAGCTGCCAGCACGGAAAGCTGTAGCTGGTTTTCACTGCCCCTTGGAACTGCATTCGCTGATAGACAGACATTCGCTTTCTGCAAAAGCTTTCATTGGTAAAGGGGCAACACTGTGTATATCTCTCTCGCAGAGCCCGGCTGCCAAATTCGAAACGTCCAGCGATTGCGCCCACAGGAAAGCTGCCAGCAAGGAAAGCTGTAGCTGGTTTTCACAGTCTCTTGGAACTACATTCGCTGCTAGACAGACATTCACTTTCTGCAAAACCTTGCCTTATTGAAGGGGCAACACTGTGTATTTCTCTCTCGCAGAGCCCGGTTGCCAAATTCGAAACGTCCAGCGATTGCGCCCACAGGAAAGCTGCCAGTAAGGAAAGCTGTAGCTGGTTTTCATTGTCTCTTGGAACTACATTCGCTGAAAGACAGACATTCGCTTTCTGCAAAACCTTGCCTTAGTAAAGGGGCAACACTGTGTATTTCTCTCTCGTAGAGTCCGGCTGCCAAATTCGAAACGTCCAGCGATTGCGCCCACAGGAAAGCTGCCAGCACGGAAAGCTGTAGCTGGTTTTCACTGTTTCTTGGAACTGCATTCGCTGATAGACAGACATTCGCTTTCTACAGAAGCTTTCATTGGTAAAGGGGCAACACTGTGTATATCTCTCTCGCAGAGCCCGGCTGCCAAATTCTAAACGTCCAGCGATTGCGCCCACAGGAAAGCTGCCAGCAAGGAAAGCTGTAGCTGGTTTTCACAGTCTCTTGGAACTACATTCTCTGATAGACAGACATTCGCTTTCTGCAAAACCTTGCCTTATTGAAGGGGCAACACTGTGTATTTCTCTCTCGCAGAGCCCGGTTGCCAAATTCGAAACGTCCAGCGATTGCGCCCACAGGAAAGCTGCCAGCAAGGAAAGCTGTAGCTGGTTTTCACTGCCCCTTGGAACTGCATTCGCTGATAGACAGACATTCCCTTTCTACAAAAGCTTTCGTTTGTAAAGGGGCAACACTGTGTATTTCTCTCTCGCAGAGCCCGGTTGCCAAATTCGAAACGTCCAGCGATTGCGCCCACAGGAAAGCTGCCAGCACAGAAATCTGTCGCTGGTTTTCACTGCCCCTTGGAACTACATTCGCTGATAGACAGACATTCGCTTTCTGCAAAAGCTTTCGTTGGTACAGGGGCAACACTGTGTATTTCTCTCTCGCAGAGCCCGGTTGCCAAATTCGAAACGTCCAGCGATTGCGCCCACAGGAAAGCTGCCAGCAAGGAAATCTGTAGCTGGTTTTCACTGCCCCTTGGAACTGCATTCGCTGATAGACAGACATTCGCTTTCTGCAAAAGCTTTCGTAGGTAAAGGGGCAACACTGTGTATTTCTCTCTCGCAGAGCCCGGTTGCCAAATTCGAAACGTCCAGCGATTGCGCCCACAGGAAAGCTGCCAGCAAGGAAAGCTGTAGCTGGTTTTCACTGTCTCTTGGAACTGCATTCGCTGATAGACAGACATTCGCTTTCTGCAAAACCTTGCCTTCCTAAAGGGGCAACACTGTGTATTTATCTCTCGCAGAGCCCGGCTGCCAAATTCGAAACGTCCAGCGATTGCGCCCACAGGAAAGCTTCCAGCACAGAAAGCTGTAGCTGGTTTTCACTGCCCCTTGGAACTGCATTCGCTGATAGACAGACATTCCCTTTCTACAAAAGCTTTTGTTTGTAAAGGGGCAACACTGTGTATTTATCTCTCGCAGAGCCCGGTTGCCAAATTCGAAACGTCCAGCGATTGCGCCCACAGGAAAGCTGCCAGCAAGGAAAGCTGTAGCTGGTTTTCACTGTCTCTTGGAACTACATTCGCTGATAGACAGACATTCGCTTTCTACAAAAGCTTGCCTTAGTAAAGGGGCAACACTGTGTATTTCTCTCTCGCAGAGCCTGGTTGCCAAATTCGAAACGTCCAGCGATTGCGCCCACAGGAAAGCTGCCAGCACGGAAAGCTGTAGCTGGTTTTCACTGCCCCTTGGAACTGCATTCGCTGCTAGACCGACATTCGCTTTCTGCAAAACCTTGCCTTCGTAAAGGGGCAACACAGTGTATTTCTCTCTCGCAGAGCCCGGTTGCCAAATTCGAAACGTCCAGCGATTGCGCCCACAGGAAAGCTGCCAGCACGGAAAGCTGTAGCTGGTTTTCACTGCCCCTTGGAACTGCATTCGCTGATAGACAGACATTCGCTTTCTGCAAAAGCTTTCATTGGTAAAGGGGCAACACTGTGTATATCTCTCTCGCAGAGCCCGGCTGCCAAATTCGAAACGTCCAGCGATTGCGCCCACAGGAAAGCTGCCAGCAAGGAAAGCTGTAGCTGGTTTTCATTGTCTCTTGGAACTACATTCGCTGAAAGACAGACATTCGCTTTCTGCAAAACCTTGCCTTAGTAAAGGGGCAACACTGTGTATTTCTCTCTCCTAGAGTCCGGCTGCCAAATTCGAAACGTCCAGCGATTGCGCCCACAGGAAAGCTGCCAGCACGGAAAGCTGTAGCTGGTTTTCACTGCCCCTTGGAACTACATTCGCTGATAGACAGTCATTCGCTTTCTGCAAAAGCTTTCGTTGGTACAGGGGCAACACTGTGTATTTCTCTCTCGCAGAGCCCGGTTGCCAAATTCGAAACGTCCAGCGATTGCGCCCACAGGAAAGCTGCCAGCACGGAAAGCTGTAGCTGGTTTTCACTGCCCCTTGCAACTGCATTCGCTGCTAGACAGACATTCGCTTTCTGCAAAACCTTGCCTTCCTAAAGGGGCAACACTGTGTATTTATCTCTCACATAGCCCGGTTGCCAAATTCGAAACGTCCAGCGATTGCGCCCACAGGAAAGCTGCCAGCACAGAAATCTGTCGCTGGTTTTCACTGCCCCTTGGAACTACATTCGCTGCTAGATAGACATTCACTTTCTACAACAGCTTTCGTTCGTAAAGGGGCAACACTGTGTATTTCTCTCTCGCAGAGCCCGGTTGCCAAATTCGAAACGTCCAGCGATTGCGCCCACAGGAAAGCTTCCAGCACAGAAAGCTGTAGCTGGTTTTCACTGTCTCTTGGAACTGCATTCGCTGATAGACAGACATTCGCTTTCTGCAAAAGCTTTCGTTGGTAAACGGGCAACACTGTGTATTTCTCTCTCGCAGAGCCCGGCTGCCAAATTCGAAACGTCCAGCGATTGCGCCCACAGGAAAGCTGCCAGCAAAGAAAAGCTGTAGCTGGTTTTCACTGCCCCTTGGAACTGCATTCGCTGCTAGACAGACATTCGCTTTCTGCAAAAGCTTTCGTAGGTAAAGGGGCAACACTGTGTATTTCTCTCTCGCAGAGCCCGGTTGCCAAATTCGAAACGTCCAGCGATTGCGCCCACAGGAAAGCTGCCAGCACGGAAAGCTGTAGCTGGTTTTCACTGTTTCTTGGAACTACATTCGTTGATAGACAGACATACGCTTTCTACAAAAGCTTTCATTGGTAAAGGGGCAACACTGTGTATATCTCTCTCGCAGAGCCCGGCTGCCAAATTCGAAACGTCCAGCGATTGCGCCCAAAGGAAAGCTGCCAGCACGGAAATCTCTAGCTGGTTTTCACTGTCTCTTGGAACTACATTCGCTGATAGACAGACATTCGCTTTCTGCAAAACCTTGCCTTATTGAAGGGGCAACACTGTGTATTTCTCTCTCGCAGAGCCCGGTTGCCAAATTCGAAACGTCCAGCTATTGCGCCCACAGGAAAGCTGCCAGCACGGAAAGCTGTAGCTGGTTTTCACTGCCCCTTGGAACTGCATTCGCTGCTAGACAGACATTCGCTTTCTGCAAAAGGTTTCGTAGGTAAAGGGGCAACAGTGTGTATTTCTCTCTCGCAGAGCCCGGTTGCCAAATTCGAAACGTCCAGCGATTGCGCCCACAGGAAAGCTGCCAGCACGGAAAGCTGTAGCTGGTTTTCACTGCCCCTTGGAACTACATTCGCTGATAGACAGACATACGCTTTCTACAAAAGCTTTCATTGGTAAAGGGGCAACACTGTGTATTTCTCTCTCGCAGAGCCCGGCTGCCAAATTCGAAACGTCCAGCGATTGCGCCCAGAGGAAAGCTGCCAGCACGGAAATCTCTAGCTGGTTTTCACTGTCTCTTGGAACTACATTCGCTGATAGACAGACATTCGCTTTCTGCAAAACCTTGCCTTCGTAAAGGGGCAACACAGTGTATTTCTCTCTCGCAGAGCCCGGTTGCCAAATTCGAAACGTCCAGCGATTGCGCCCACAGGAAAGCTGCCAGCACGGAAAGCTGTAGCTGGTTTTCACTGTTTCTTGGAACTGCATTCGCTGATAGACAGACATTCGCTTTCTACAGAAGCTTTCATTGGTAAAGGGGCAACACTGTGTATATCTCTCTCGCAGAGCCCGGCTGCCAAATTCGAAACGTCCAGCGATTGCGCCCACAGGAAAGCTGCCAGCACGGAAAGCTGTAGCTGGTTTTCACAGTCTCTTGGAACTACATTCGCTGCTAGACAGACATTCGCTTTCTGCAAAACCTTGCCTTATTGAAGGGGCAACACTGTGTATTTCTCTCTCGCAGAGCCCGGTTGCCAAATTCGAAACGTCCAGCGATTGCGCCCACAGGAAAGCTGCCAGTAAGGAAAGCTGTAGCTGGTTTTCATTGTCTCTTGGAACTACATTCGCTGAAAGACAGACATTCGCTTTCTGCAAAACCTTGCCTTAGTAAAGGGGCAACACTGTGTATTTCTCTCTCGTAGAGTCCGGCTGCCAAATTCGAAACGTCCAGCGATTGCGCCCACAGGAAAGCTGCCAGCACGGAAAGCTGTAGCTGGTTTTCACTGCCCCTTGGAACTACATTCGCTGATAGACAGACATTCGCTTTCTGCAAAAGCTTTCGTTGGTACAGGGGCAACACTGTGTATTTCTCTCTCGCAGAGCCCGGTTGCCAAATTCGAAACGTCCAGCGATTGCGCCCACAGGAAAGCTGCCAGCACGGAAAGCTGTAGCTGGTTTTCACTGCCCCTTGGAACTGCATTCGCTGATAGACAGACATTCGCTTTCTACAGAAGCTTTCATTGGTAAAGGGGCAACACTGTGTATATCTCTCTCGCAGAGCCCGGCTGCCAAATTCGAAACGTCCAGCGATTGCGCCCACAGGAAAGCTGCCAGCAAGGAAAGCTGTAGCTGGTTTTCACAGTCTCTTGGAACTACATTCGCTGCTAGACAGACATTCGCTTTCTGCAAAACCTTGCCTTATTGAAGGGGCAACACTGTGTATTTCTCTCTCGCAGAGCCCGGTTGCCAAATTCGAAACGTCCAGCGATTGCGCCCACAGGAAAGCTGCCAGCAAGGAAAGCTGTAGCTGGTTTTCATTGTCTCTTGGAACTACATTCGCTGCTAGACAGACATTCGCTTTCTGCAAAAGCTTTCGTTGGTACAGGGGCAACACTGTGTATTTCTCTCTCGCAGAGCCCGGATGCCAAATTCGAAACGTCCAGCGATTGCGCCCACAGGAAAGATGCCAGCAAGGAAAGCTGTAGCTGGTTTTCACTGCCCCTTGGAACTGCATTCGCTGATAGACAGACATTCCCTTTCTACAAAAGCTTTCTTTTGTAAATGGGCAACACTGTGTATTTCTCTCTCGCAGAGCCCGGTTGCCAAATTCGAAACGTCCAGCGATTGCGCCCACAGGAAAGCTGCCAGCACAGAAATCTGTCGCTGGTTTTCACTGCCCCTTGGAACTACATTCGCTGATAGACAGACATTCGCTTTCTGCAAAAGCTTTCGTTGGTACAGGGGCAACACTGTGTATTTCTCTCTCGCAGAGCCCGGTTGCCAAATTCGAAACGTACAGCGATTGCGCCCACAGGAAAGCTGCCAGCAAGGAAATCTGTAGCTGGTTTTCACTGCCCCTTGGAACTGCATTCGCTGATAGACAGACATTCGCTTTCTGCAAAAGCTTTCGTAGGTAAAGGGGCAACACTGTGTATTTCTCTCTCGCAGAGCCCGGTTGCCAAATTCGAAACGTCCAGCGATTGCGCCCACAGGAAAGCTGCCAGCAAGGAAAGCTGTAGCTGGTTTTCACTGTCTCTTGGAACTGCATTCGCTGATAGACAGACATTCGCTTTCTGCAAAACCTTGCCTTCCTAAAGGGGCAACACTGTGTATTTATCTCTCGCAGAGCCCGGCTGCCAAATTCGAAACGTCCAGCGATTGCGCCCACAGGAAAGCTTCCAGCACAGAAAGCTGTAGCTGGTTTTCACTGCCCCTTGGAACTGCATTCGCTGATAGACAGACATTCCCTTTCTACAAAAGCTTTTGTTTGTAAAGGGGCAACACTGTGTATTTCTCTCTCGCAGAGCCCGGTTGCCAAATTCGAAACGTCCAGCGATTGCGCCCACAGGAAAGCTGCCAGCAAGGAAAGCTGTAGCTGGTTTTCACTGTCTCTTGGAACTGCATTCGCTGATAGACAGACATTCGCTTTCTGCAAAACCTTGCCTTCCTAAAGGGGCAACACTGTGTATTTATCTCTCGCAGAGCCCGGTTGCCAAATTCGAAACGTCCAGCGATTGCGCCCACAGGAAAGCTGCCAGCACGGAAAGCTGTAGCTGGTTTTCACTGCCCCTTGGAACTGCATTCGCTGATAGACAGACATTCGCTTTCTGCAAAAGCTTTCATTGGTAAAGGGGCAACACTGTGTATATCTCTCTCGCAGAGCCCGGCTGCCAAATTCGAAACGTCCAGCGATTGCGCCCACAGGAAAGCTGCCAGCAAGGAAAGCTGTAGCTGGTTTTCACAGTCTCTTGGAACTACATTCGCTGCTAGACAGACATTCACTTTCTGCAAAACCTTGCCTTATTGAAGGGGCAACACTGTGTATTTCTCTCTCGCAGAGCCCGGTTGCCAAATTCGAAACGTCCAGCGATTGCGCCCACAGGAAAGCTGCCAGTAAGGAAAGCTGTAGCTGGTTTTCATTGTCTCTTGGAACTACATTCGCTGAAAGACAGACATTCGCTTTCTGCAAAACCTTGCCTTAGTAAAGGGGCAACACTGTGTATTTCTCTCTCGTAGAGTCCGGCTGCCAAATTCGAAACGTCCAGCGATTGCGCCCACAGGAAAGCTGCCAGCACGGAAAGCTGTAGCTGGTTTTCACTGTTTCTTGGAACTGCATTCGCTGATAGACAGACATTCGCTTTCTACAGAAGCTTTCATTGGTAAAGGGGCAACACTGTGTATATCTCTCTCGCAGAGCCCGGCTGCCAAATTCTAAACGTCCAGCGATTGCGCCCACAGGAAAGCTGCCAGCAAGGAAAGCTGTAGCTGGTTTTCACAGTCTCTTGGAACTACATTCTCTGATAGACAGACATTCGCTTTCTGCAAAACCTTGCCTTATTGAAGGGGCAACACTGTGTATTTCTCTCTCGCAGAGCCCGGTTGCCAAATTCGAAACGTCCAGCGATTGCGCCCACAGGAAAGCTGCCAGCAAGGAAAGCTGTAGCTGGTTTTCACTGCCCCTTGGAACTGCATTCGCTGATAGACAGACATTCCCTTTCTACAAAAGCTTTCGTTTGTAAAGGGGCAACACTGTGTATTTCTCTCTCGCAGAGCCCGGTTGCCAAATTCGAAACGTCCAGCGATTGCGCCCACAGGAAAGCTGCCAGCACAGAAATCTGTCGCTGGTTTTCACTGCCCCTTGGAACTACATTCGCTGATAGACAGACATTCGCTTTCTGCAAAAGCTTTCGTTGGTACAGGGGCAACACTGTGTATTTCTCTCTCGCAGAGCCCGGTTGCCAAATTCGAAACGTCCAGCGATTGCGCCCACAGGAAAGCTGCCAGCAAGGAAATCTGTAGCTGGTTTTCACTGCCCCTTGGAACTGCATTCGCTGATAGACAGACATTCGCTTTCTGCAAAAGCTTTCGTAGGTAAAGGGGCAACACTGTGTATTTCTCTCTCGCAGAGCCCGGTTGCCAAATTCGAAACGTCCAGCGATTGCGCCCACAGGAAAGCTGCCAGCAAGGAAAGCTGTAGCTGGTTTTCACTGTCTCTTGGAACTGCATTCGCTGATAGACAGACATTCGCTTTCTGCAAAACCTTGCCTTCCTAAAGGGGCAACACTGTGTATTTATCTCTCGCAGAGCCCGGCTGCCAAATTCGAAACGTCCAGCGATTGCGCCCACAGGAAAGCTTCCAGCACAGAAAGCTGTAGCTGGTTTTCACTGCCCCTTGGAACTGCATTCGCTGATAGACAGACATTCCCTTTCTACAAAAGCTTTTGTTTGTAAAGGGGCAACACTGTGTATTTATCTCTCGCAGAGCCCGGTTGCCAAATTCGAAACGTCCAGCGATTGCGCCCACAGGAAAGCTGCCAGCAAGGAAAGCTGTAGCTGGTTTTCACTGTCTCTTGGAACTACATTCGCTGATAGACAGACATTCGCTTTCTACAAAAGCTTGCCTTAGTAAAGGGGCAACACTGTGTATTTCTCTCTCGCAGAGCCTGGTTGCCAAATTCGAAACGTCCAGCGATTGCGCCCACAGGAAAGCTGCCAGCACGGAAAGCTGTAGCTGGTTTTCACTGCCCCTTGGAACTGCATTCGCTGCTAGACCGACATTCGCTTTCTGCAAAACCTTGCCTTCGTAAAGGGGCAACACAGTGTATTTCTCTCTCGCAGAGCCCGGTTGCCAAATTCGAAACGTCCAGCGATTGCGCCCACAGGAAAGCTGCCAGCACGGAAAGCTGTAGCTGGTTTTCACTGCCCCTTGGAACTGCATTCGCTGATAGACAGACATTCGCTTTCTGCAAAAGCTTTCATTGGTAAAGGGGCAACACTGTGTATATCTCTCTCGCAGAGCCCGGCTGCCAAATTCGAAACGTCCAGCGATTGCGCCCACAGGAAAGCTGCCAGCAAGGAAAGCTGTAGCTGGTTTTCATTGTCTCTTGGAACTACATTCGCTGAAAGACAGACATTCGCTTTCTGCAAAACCTTGCCTTAGTAAAGGGGCAACACTGTGTATTTCTCTCTCCTAGAGTCCGGCTGCCAAATTCGAAACGTCCAGCGATTGCGCCCACAGGAAAGCTGCCAGCACGGAAAGCTGTAGCTGGTTTTCACTGCCCCTTGGAACTACATTCGCTGATAGACAGTCATTCGCTTTCTGCAAAAGCTTTCGTTGGTACAGGGGCAACACTGTGTATTTCTCTCTCGCAGAGCCCGGTTGCCAAATTCGAAACGTCCAGCGATTGCGCCCACAGGAAAGCTGCCAGCACGGAAAGCTGTAGCTGGTTTTCACTGCCCCTTGCAACTGCATTCGCTGCTAGACAGACATTCGCTTTCTGCAAAACCTTGCCTTCCTAAAGGGGCAACACTGTGTATTTATCTCTCACATAGCCCGGTTGCCAAATTCGAAACGTCCAGCGATTGCGCCCACAGGAAAGCTGCCAGCACAGAAATCTGTCGCTGGTTTTCACTGCCCCTTGGAACTACATTCGCTGCTAGATAGACATTCACTTTCTACAACAGCTTTCGTTCGTAAAGGGGCAACACTGTGTATTTCTCTCTCGCAGAGCCCGGTTGCCAAATTCGAAACGTCCAGCGATTGCGCCCACAGGAAAGCTTCCAGCACAGAAAGCTGTAGCTGGTTTTCACTGTCTCTTGGAACTGCATTCGCTGATAGACAGACATTCGCTTTCTGCAAAAGCTTTCGTTGGTAAACGGGCAACACTGTGTATTTCTCTCTCGCAGAGCCCGGCTGCCAAATTCGAAACGTCCAGCGATTGCGCCCACAGGAAAGCTGCCAGCAAAGAAAAGCTGTAGCTGGTTTTCACTGCCCCTTGGAACTGCATTCGCTGCTAGACAGACATTCGCTTTCTGCAAAAGCTTTCGTAGGTAAAGGGGCAACACTGTGTATTTCTCTCTCGCAGAGCCCGGTTGCCAAATTCGAAACGTCCAGCGATTGCGCCCACAGGAAAGCTGCCAGCACGGAAAGCTGTAGCTGGTTTTCACTGTTTCTTGGAACTACATTCGTTGATAGACAGACATACGCTTTCTACAAAAGCTTTCATTGGTAAAGGGGCAACACTGTGTATATCTCTCTCGCAGAGCCCGGCTGCCAAATTCGAAACGTCCAGCGATTGCGCCCAAAGGAAAGCTGCCAGCACGGAAATCTCTAGCTGGTTTTCACTGTCTCTTGGAACTACATTCGCTGATAGACAGACATTCGCTTTCTGCAAAACCTTGCCTTATTGAAGGGGCAACACTGTGTATTTCTCTCTCGCAGAGCCCGGTTGCCAAATTCGAAACGTCCAGCTATTGCGCCCACAGGAAAGCTGCCAGCACGGAAAGCTGTAGCTGGTTTTCACTGCCCCTTGGAACTGCATTCGCTGCTAGACAGACATTCGCTTTCTGCAAAAGGTTTCGTAGGTAAAGGGGCAACAGTGTGTATTTCTCTCTCGCAGAGCCCGGTTGCCAAATTCGAAACGTCCAGCGATTGCGCCCACAGGAAAGCTGCCAGCACGGAAAGCTGTAGCTGGTTTTCACTGCCCCTTGGAACTACATTCGCTGATAGACAGACATACGCTTTCTACAAAAGCTTTCATTGGTAAAGGGGCAACACTGTGTATTTCTCTCTCGCAGAGCCCGGCTGCCAAATTCGAAACGTCCAGCGATTGCGCCCAGAGGAAAGCTGCCAGCACGGAAATCTCTAGCTGGTTTTCACTGTCTCTTGGAACTACATTCGCTGATAGACAGACATTCGCTTTCTGCAAAACCTTGCCTTCGTAAAGGGGCAACACAGTGTATTTCTCTCTCGCAGAGCCCGGTTGCCAAATTCGAAACGTCCAGCGATTGCGCCCACAGGAAAGCTGCCAGCACGGAAAGCTGTAGCTGGTTTTCACTGTTTCTTGGAACTGCATTCGCTGATAGACAGACATTCGCTTTCTACAGAAGCTTTCATTGGTAAAGGGGCAACACTGTGTATATCTCTCTCGCAGAGCCCGGCTGCCAAATTCGAAACGTCCAGCGATTGCGCCCACAGGAAAGCTGCCAGCACGGAAAGCTGTAGCTGGTTTTCACAGTCTCTTGGAACTACATTCGCTGCTAGACAGACATTCGCTTTCTGCAAAACCTTGCCTTATTGAAGGGGCAACACTGTGTATTTCTCTCTCGCAGAGCCCGGTTGCCAAATTGGAAACATCCAGCGATTGCGCCCACAGGAAAGCTGCCAGCAAGGAAAGCTGTAGCTGGTTTTCATTGTCTCTTGGAACTACATTCGCTGCTAGACAGACATTCGCTTTCTGCAAAAGCTTTCGTTGGTACAGGGGCAACACTGTGTATTTCTCTCTCGCAGAGCCCGGATGCCAAATTCGAAACGTCCAGCGATTGCGCCCACAGGAAAGATGCCAGCAAGGAAAGCTGTAGCTGGTTTTCACTGCCCCTTGGAACTGCATTCGCTGATAGACAGACATTCCCTTTCTACAAAAGCTTTCGTTTGTAAAGGGGCAACACTGTGTATTTCTCTCTCGCAGAGCCCGGTTGCCAAATTCGAAACGTCCAGCGATTGCGCCCACAGGAAAGCTGCCAGCACAGAAATCTGTCGCTGGTTTTCACTGCCCCTTGGAACTACATTCGCTGATAGACAGACATTCGCTTTCTGCAAAAGCTTTCGTTGGTAAAGAGGCAACACTGTGTATTTCTCTCTCGCAGAGCCCGGTTGCCAAATTCGAAACGTCCAGCGATTGCGCCCACAGGAAAGCTGCCAGCAAGGAAAGCTGTAGCTGGTTTTCACTGTCTCTTGGAACTGCATTCGCTGATAGACAGACATTCGCTTTCTGCAAAACCTTGCCTTCCTAAAGGGGCAACACTGTGTATTTATCTCTCGCAGAGCCCGGTTGCCAAATTCGAAACGTCCAGCGATTGCGCCCACAGGAAAGCTGCCAGCACGGAAAGCTGTAGCTGGTTTTCACTGCCCCTTGGAACTGCATTCGCTGATAGACAGACATTCGCTTTCTGCAAAAGCTTTCATTGGTAAAGGGGCAACACTGTGTATATCTCTCTCGCAGAGCCCGGCTGCCAAATTCGAAACGTCCAGCGATTGCGCCCACAGGAAAGCTGCCAGCAAGGAAAGCTGTAGCTGGTTTTCACAGTCTCTTGGAACTACATTCGCTGCTAGACAGACATTCACTTTCTGCAAAACCTTGCCTTATTGAAGGGGCAACACTGTGTATTTCTCTCTCGCAGAGCCCGGTTGCCAAATTCGAAACGTCCAGCGATTGCGCCCACAGGAAAGCTGCCAGTAAGGAAAGCTGTAGCTGGTTTTCATTGTCTCTTGGAACTACATTCGCTGAAAGACAGACATTCGCTTTCTGCAAAACCTTGCCTTCCTAAAGGGGCAACACTGTGTATTTATCTCTCACATAGCCCTGTTGCCAAATTCGAAACGTCCAGCGATTGCGCCCACAGGAAAGCTGCCAGCACAGAAATCTGTCGCTGGTTTTCACTGCCCCTTGGAACTACATTCGCTGCTAGATAGACATTCACTTTCTACAACAGCTTTCGTTCGTAAAGGGGCAACACTGTGTATTTCTCTCTCGCAGAGCCCGGTTGCCAAATTCGAAACGTCCAGCGATTGCGCCCACAGGAAAGCTTCCAGCACAGAAAGCTGTAGCTGGTTTTCACTGTCTCTTGGAACTGCATTCGCTGATAGACAGACATTCGCTTTCTGCAAAAGCTTTCGTTGGTAAACGGGCAACACTGTGTATTTCTCTCTCGCAGAGCCCGGCTGCCAAATTCGAAACGTCCAGCGATTGCGCCCACAGGAAAGCTGCCAGCAAAGAAAAGCTGTAGCTGGTTTTCACTGCCCCTTGGAACTGCATTCGCTGCTAGACAGACATTCGCTTTCTGCAAAAGCTTTCGTAGGTAAAGGGGCAACACTGTGTATTTCTCTCTCGCAGAGCCCGGTTGCCAAATTCGAAACGTCCAGCGATTGCGCCCACAGGAAAGCTGCCAGCACGGAAAGCTGTAGCTGGTTTTCACTGTTTCTTGGAACTACATTCGTTGATAGACAGACATACGCTTTCTACAAAAGCTTTCATTGGTAAAGGGGCAACACTGTGTATATCTCTCTCGCAGAGCCCGGCTGCCAAATTCGAAACGTCCAGCGATTGCGCCCAAAGGAAAGCTGCCAGCACGGAAATCTCTAGCTGGTTTTCACTGTCTCTTGGAACTACATTCGCTGATAGACAGACATTCGCTTTCTGCAAAACCTTGCCTTATTGAAGGGGCAACACTGTGTATTTCTCTCTCGCAGAGCCCGGTTGCCAAATTCGAAACGTCCAGCTATTGCGCCCACAGGAAAGCTGCCAGCACGGAAAGCTGTAGCTGGTTTTCACTGCCCCTTGGAACTGCATTCGCTGCTAGACAGACATTCGCTTTCTGCAAAAGGTTTCGTAGGTAAAGGGGCAACAGTGTGTATTTCTCTCTCGCAGAGCCCGGTTGCCAAATTCGAAACGTCCAGCGATTGCGCCCACAGGAAAGCTGCCAGCACGGAAAGCTGTAGCTGGTTTTCACTGCCCCTTGGAACTACATTCGCTGATAGACAGACATACGCTTTCTACAAAAGCTTTCATTGGTAAAGGGGCAACACTGTGTATTTCTCTCTCGCAGAGCCCGGCTGCCAAATTCGAAACGTCCAGCGATTGCGCCCAGAGGAAAGCTGCCAGCACGGAAATCTCTAGCTGGTTTTCACTGTCTCTTGGAACTACATTCGCTGATAGACAGACATTCGCTTTCTGCAAAACCTTGCCTTCGTAAAGGGGCAACACAGTGTATTTCTCTCTCGCAGAGCCCGGTTGCCAAATTCGAAACGTCCAGCGATTGCGCCCACAGGAAAGCTGCCAGCACGGAAAGCTGTAGCTGGTTTTCACTGTTTCTTGGAACTGCATTCGCTGATAGACAGACATTCGCTTTCTACAGAAGCTTTCATTGGTAAAGGGGCAACACTGTGTATATCTCTCTCGCAGAGCCCGGCTGCCAAATTCGAAACGTCCAGCGATTGCGCCCACAGGAAAGCTGCCAGCACGGAAAGCTGTAGCTGGTTTTCACAGTCTCTTGGAACTACATTCGCTGCTAGACAGACATTCGCTTTCTGCAAAACCTTGCCTTATTGAAGGGGCAACACTGTGTATTTCTCTCTCGCAGAGCCCGGTTGCCAAATTGGAAACATCCAGCGATTGCGCCCACAGGAAAGCTGCCAGCAAGGAAAGCTGTAGCTGGTTTTCATTGTCTCTTGGAACTACATTCGCTGCTAGACAGACATTCGCTTTCTGCAAAAGCTTTCGTTGGTACAGGGGCAACACTGTGTATTTCTCTCTCGCAGAGCCCGGATGCCAAATTCGAAACGTCCAGCGATTGCGCCCACAGGAAAGATGCCAGCAAGGAAAGCTGTAGCTGGTTTTCACTGCCCCTTGGAACTGCATTCGCTGATAGACAGACATTCCCTTTCTACAAAAGCTTTCGTTTGTAAAGGGGCAACACTGTGTATTTCTCTCTCGCAGAGCCCGGTTGCCAAATTCGAAACGTCCAGCGATTGCGCCCACAGGAAAGCTGCCAGCACAGAAATCTGTCGCTGGTTTTCACTGCCCCTTGGAACTACATTCGCTGATAGACAGACATTCGCTTTCTGCAAAAGCTTTCGTTGGTAAAGAGGCAACACTGTGTATTTCTCTCTCGCAGAGCCCGGTTGCCAAATTCGAAACGTCCAGCGATTGCGCCCACAGGAAAGCTGCCAGCAAGGAAAGCTGTAGCTGGTTTTCACTGTCTCTTGGAACTGCATTCGCTGATAGACAGACATTCGCTTTCTGCAAAACCTTGCCTTCCTAAAGGGGCAACACTGTGTATTTATCTCTCGCAGAGCCCGGTTGCCAAATTCGAAACGTCCAGCGATTGCGCCCACAGGAAAGCTGCCAGCACGGAAAGCTGTAGCTGGTTTTCACTGCCCCTTGGAACTGCATTCGCTGATAGACAGACATTCGCTTTCTGCAAAAGCTTTCATTGGTAAAGGGGCAACACTGTGTATATCTCTCTCGCAGAGCCCGGCTGCCAAATTCGAAACGTCCAGCGATTGCGCCCACAGGAAAGCTGCCAGCAAGGAAAGCTGTAGCTGGTTTTCACAGTCTCTTGGAACTACATTCGCTGCTAGACAGACATTCACTTTCTGCAAAACCTTGCCTTATTGAAGGGGCAACACTGTGTATTTCTCTCTCGCAGAGCCCGGTTGCCAAATTCGAAACGTCCAGCGATTGCGCCCACAGGAAAGCTGCCAGTAAGGAAAGCTGTAGCTGGTTTTCATTGTCTCTTGGAACTACATTCGCTGAAAGACAGACATTCGCTTTCTGCAAAACCTTGCCTTAGTAAAGGGGCAACACTGTGTATTTCTCTCTCGTAGAGTCCGGCTGCCAAATTCGAAACGTCCAGCGATTGCGCCCACAGGAAAGCTGCCAGCACGGAAAGCTGTAGCTGGTTTTCACTGCCCCTTGGAACTACATTCGCTGATAGACAGACATTCGCTTTCTGCAAAAGCTTTCGTTGGTACAGGGGCAACACTGTGTATTTCTCTCTCGCAGAGCCCGGTTGCCAAATTCGAAACGTCCAGCGATTGCGCCCACAGGAAAGCTGCCAGCACGGAAAGCTGTAGCTGGTTTTCACTGTTTCTTGGAACTGCATTCGCTGATAGACAGACATTCGCTTTCTACAGAAGCTTTCATTGGTAAAGGGGCAACACTGTGTATATCTCTCTCGCAGAGCCCGGCTGCCAAATTCGAAACGTCCAGCGATTGCGCCCACAGGAAAGCTGCCAGCAAGGAAAGCTGTAGCTGGTTTTCACAGTCTCTTGGAACTACATTCTCTGATAGACAGACATTCGCTTTCTGCAAAACCTTGCCTTATTGAAGGGGCAACACTGTGTATTTATCTCTCGCAGAGCCCGGTTGCCAAATTCGAAACGTCCAGCGATTGCGCCCACAGGAAAGCTGCCAGCAAGGAAAGCTGTAGCTGGTTTTCATTGTCTCTTGGAACTACATTCGCTGCTAGACAGACATTCGCTTTCTGCAAAAGCTTTCGTTGGTACAGGGGCAACACTGTGTATTTCTCTCTCGCAGAGCCCGGATGCCAAATTCGAAACGTCCAGCGATTGCGCCCACAGGAAAGATGCCAGCAAGGAAAGCTGTAGCTGGTTTTCACTGCCCCTTGGAACTGCATTCGCTGATAGACAGACATTCCCTTTCTACAAAAGCTTTCGTTTGTAAAGGGGCAACACTGTGTATTTCTCTCTCGCAGAGCCCGGTTGCCAAATTCGAAACGTCCAGCGATTGCGCCCACAGGAAAGCTGCCAGCACAGAAATCTGTCGCTGGTTTTCACTGCCCCTTGGAACTACATTCGCTGATAGACAGACATTCGCTTTCTGCAAAAGCTTTCGTTGGTACAGGGGCAACACTGTGTATTTCTCTCTCGCAGAGCCCGGTTGCCAAATTCGAAACGTCCAGCGATTGCGCCCACAGGAAAGCTGCCAGCAAGGAAATCTGTAGCTGGTTTTCACTGCCCCTTGGAACTGCATTCGCTGATAGACAGACATTCGCTTTCTGCAAAAGCTTTCGTAGGTAAAGGGGCAACACTGTGTATTTCTCTCTCGCAGAGCCCGGTTGCCAAATTCGAAACGTCCAGCGATTGCACCCACAGGAAAGCTGCCAGCAAGGAAAGCTGTAGCTGGTTTTCACTGTCTCTTGGAACTGCATTCGCTGATAGACAGACATTCGCTTTCTGCAAAACCTTGCCTTCCTAAAGGGGCAACACTGTGTATTTATCTCTCGCAGAGCCCGGCTGCCAAATTCGAAACGTCCAGCGATTGCGCCCACAGGAAAGCTTCCAGCACAGAAAGCTGTAGCTGGTTTTCACTGCCCCTTGGAACTGCATTCGCTGATAGACAGACATTCCCTTTCTACAAAAGCTTTTGTTTGTAAAGGGGCAACACTGTGTATTTCTCTCTCGCAGAGCCCGGTTGCCAAATTCGAAACGTCCAGCGATTGCGCCCACAGGAAAGCTGCCAGCAAGGAAAGCTGTAGCTGGTTTTCACTGTCTCTTGGAACTACATTCGCTGATAGACAGACATTCGCTTTCTACAAAAGCTTGCCTTAGTAAAGGGGCAACACTGTGTATTTCTCTCTCGCAGAGCCTGGTTGCCAAATTCGAAACGTCCAGCGATTGCGCCCACAGGAAAGCTGCCAGCACGGAAAGCTGTAGCTG
The DNA here is from genome assembly GCF_035582795.1 of Mycteria americana. Taxonomy (NCBI): domain Eukaryota; kingdom Metazoa; phylum Chordata; class Aves; order Ciconiiformes; family Ciconiidae; genus Mycteria; species Mycteria americana. Next base: position 23,437,591 of record NC_134369.1, on the reverse strand, counting down.
GTTTTCACTGCCCCTTGGAACTGCATTCGCTGCTAGACCGACATTCGCTTTCTGCAAAACCTTGCCTTCGTAAAGGGGCAACACAGTGTATTTCTCTCTCGCAGAGCCCGGTTGCCAAATTCGAAACGTCCAGCGATTGCGCCCACAGGAAAGCTGCCAGCACGGAAAGCTGTAGCTGGTTTTCACTGCCCCTTGGAACTGCATTCGCTGATAGACAGACATTCGCTTTCTGCAAAAGCTTTCATTGGTAAAGGGGCAACACTGTGTATATCTCTCTCGCAGAGCCCGGCTGCCAAATTCGAAACGTCCAGCGATTGCGCCCACAGGAAAGCTGCCAGCAAGGAAAGCTGTAGCTGGTTTTCATTGTCTCTTGGAACTACATTCGCTGAAAGACAGACATTCGCTTTCTGCAAAACCTTGCCTTAGTAAAGGGGCAACACTGTGTATTTCTCTCTCCTAGAGTCCGGCTGCCAAATTCGAAACGTCCAGCGATTGCGCCCACAGGAAAGCTGCCAGCACGGAAAGCTGTAGCTGGTTTTCACTGCCCCTTGGAACTACATTCGCTGATAGACAGACATTCGCTTTCTGCAAAAGCTTTCGTTGGTACAGGGGCAACACTGTGTATTTCTCTCTCGCAGAGCCCGGTTGCCAAATTCGAAACGTCCAGCGATTGCGCCCACAGGAAAGCTGCCAGCACGGAAAGCTGTAGCTGGTTTTCACTGCCCCTTGGAACTGCATTCGCTGCTAGACAGACATTCGCTTTCTGCAAAACCTTGCCTTCCTAAAGGGGCAACACTGTGTATTTATCTCTCACATAGCCCGGTTGCCAAATTCGAAACGTCCAGCGATTGCGCCCACAGGAAAGCTGCCAGCACAGAAATCTGTCGCTGGTTTTCACTGCCCCTTGGAACTACATTCGCTGCTAGATAGACATTCACTTTCTACAACAGCTTTCGTTCGTAAAGGGGCAACACTGTGTATTTCTCTCTCGCAGAGCCCGGTTGCCAAATTCGAAACGTCCAGCGATTGCGCCCACAGGAAAGCTTCCAGCAAAGAAAAGCTGTAGCTGGTTTTCACTGTCTCTTGGAACTGCATTCGCTGCTAGACAGACATTCGCTTTCTGCAAAAGCTTTCGTTGGTAAACGGGCAACACTGTGTATTTCTCTCTCGCAGAGCCCGGCTGCCAAATTCGAAACGTCCAGCGATTGCGCCCACAGGAAAGCTGCCAGCAAAGAAAAGCTGTAGCTGGTTTTCACTGCCCCTTGGAACTGCATTCGCTGCTAGACAGACATTCGCTTTCTGCAAAAGCTTTCGTAGGTAAAGGGGCAACACTGTGTATTTCTCTCTCGCAGAGCCCGGTTGCCAAATTCGAAACGTCCAGCGATTGCGCCCACAGGAAAGCTGCCAGCACGGAAAGCTGTAGCTGGTTTTCACTGTTTCTTGGAACTACATTCGCTGATAGACAGACATACGCTTTCTACAAAAGCTTTCATTGGTAAAGGGGCAACACTGTGTATATCTCTCTCGCAGAGCCCGGCTGCCAAATTCGAAACGTCCAGCGATTGCGCCCAAAGGAAAGCTGCCAGCACGGAAATCTCTAGCTGGTTTTCACTGTCTCTTGGAACTACATTCGCTGATAGACAGACATTCGCTTTCTGCAAAACCTTGCCTTATTGAAGGGGCAACACTGTGTATTTCTCTCTCGCAGAGCCCGGTTGCCAAATTCGAAACGTCCAGCTATTGCGCCCACAGGAAAGCTGCCAGCACGGAAAGCTGTAGCTGGTTTTCACTGCCCCTTGGAACTGCATTCGCTGCTAGACAGACATTCGCTTTCTGCAAAAGCTTTCGTAGGTAAAGGGGCAACACTGTGTATTTCTCTCTCGCAGAGCCTGGTTGCCAAATTCGAAACGTCCAGCGATTGCGCCCACAGGAAAGCTGCCAGCACGGAAAGCTGTAGCTGGTTTTCACTGCCCCTTGGAACTGCATTCGCTGCTAGACCGACATTCGCTTTCTGCAAAACCTTGCCTTCGTAAAGGGGCAACACAGTGTATTTCTCTCTCGCAGAGCCCGGTTGCCAAATTCGAAACGTCCAGCGATTGCGCCCACAGGAAAGCTGCCAGCACGGAAAGCTGTAGCTGGTTTTCACTGCCCCTTGGAACTGCATTCGCTGATAGACAGACATTCGCTTTCTGCAAAAGCTTTCATTGGTAAAGGGGCAACACTGTGTATATCTCTCTCGCAGAGCCCGGCTGCCAAATTCGAAACGTCCAGCGATTGCGCCCACAGGAAAGCTGCCAGCAAGGAAAGCTGTAGCTGGTTTTCATTGTCTCTTGGAACTACATTCGCTGAAAGACAGACATTCGCTTTCTGCAAAACCTTGCCTTAGTAAAGGGGCAACACTGTGTATTTCTCTCTCCTAGAGTCCGGCTGCCAAATTCGAAACGTCCAGCGATTGCGCCCACAGGAAAGCTGCCAGCACGGAAAGCTGTAGCTGGTTTTCACTGCCCCTTGGAACTACATTCGCTGATAGACAGACATTCGCTTTCTGCAAAAGCTTTCGTTGGTACAGGGGCAACACTGTGTATTTCTCTCTCGCAGAGCCCGGTTGCCAAATTCGAAACGTCCAGCGATTGCGCCCACAGGAAAGCTGCCAGCACGGAAAGCTGTAGCTGGTTTTCACTGCCCCTTGGAACTGCATTCGCTGCTAGACAGACATTCGCTTTCTGCAAAACCTTGCCTTCCTAAAGGGGCAACACTGTGTATTTATCTCTCACATAGCCCGGTTGCCAAATTCGAAACGTCCAGCGATTGCGCCCACAGGAAAGCTGCCAGCACAGAAATCTGTCGCTGGTTTTCACTGCCCCTTGGAACTACATTCGCTGCTAGATAGACATTCACTTTCTACAACAGCTTTCGTTCGTAAAGGGGCAACACTGTGTATTTCTCTCTCGCAGAGCCCGGTTGCCAAATTCGAAACGTCCAGCGATTGCGCCCACAGGAAAGCTTCCAGCAAAGAAAAGCTGTAGCTGGTTTTCACTGTCTCTTGGAACTGCATTCGCTGCTAGACAGACATTCGCTTTCTGCAAAAGCTTTCGTTGGTAAACGGGCAACACTGTGTATTTCTCTCTCGCAGAGCCCGGCTGCCAAATTCGAAACGTCCAGCGATTGCGCCCACAGGAAAGCTGCCAGCAAAGAAAAGCTGTAGCTGGTTTTCACTGCCCCTTGGAACTGCATTCGCTGCTAGACAGACATTCGCTTTCTGCAAAAGCTTTCGTAGGTAAAGGGGCAACACTGTGTATTTCTCTCTCGCAGAGCCCGGTTGCCAAATTCGAAACGTCCAGCGATTGCGCCCACAGGAAAGCTGCCAGCACGGAAAGCTGTAGCTGGTTTTCACTGTTTCTTGGAACTACATTCGCTGATAGACAGACATACGCTTTCTACAAAAGCTTTCATTGGTAAAGGGGCAACACTGTGTATATCTCTCTCGCAGAGCCCGGCTGCCAAATTCGAAACGTCCAGCGATTGCGCCCAAAGGAAAGCTGCCAGCACGGAAATCTCTAGCTGGTTTTCACTGTCTCTTGGAACTACATTCGCTGATAGACAGACATTCGCTTTCTGCAAAACCTTGCCTTATTGAAGGGGCAACACTGTGTATTTCTCTCTCGCAGAGCCCGGTTGCCAAATTCGAAACGTCCAGCTATTGCGCCCACAGGAAAGCTGCCAGCACGGAAAGCTGTAGCTGGTTTTCACTGCCCCTTGGAACTGCATTCGCTGCTAGACAGACATTCGCTTTCTGCAAAAGCTTTCGTAGGTAAAGGGGCAACACTGTGTATTTCTCTCTCGCAGAGCCTGGTTGCCAAATTCGAAACGTCCAGCGATTGCGCCCACAGGAAAGCTGCCAGCACGGAAAGCTGTAGCTGGTTTTCACTGTTTCTTGGAACTACATTCGCTGATAGACAGACATACGCTTTCTACAAAAGCTTTCATTGGTAAAGGGGCAACACTGTGTATTTCTCTCTCGCAGAGCCCGGCTGCCAAATTCGAAACGTCCAGCGATTGCGCCCAGAGGAAAGCTGCCAGCACGGAAATCTCTAGCTGGTTTTCACTGTCTCTTGGAACTACATTCGCTGATAGACAGACATTCGCTTTCTGCAAAACCTTGCCTTCGTAAAGGGGCAACACAGTGTATTTCTCTCTCGCAGAGCCCGGTTGCCAAATTCGAAACGTCCAGCGATTGCGCCCACAGGAAAGCTGCCAGCAAGGAAAGCTGTAGCTGGTTTTCACTGCCCCTTGGAAATGCATTCGCTGCTAGACAGACATTCGCTTTCTGCAAAAGCTTTCGTAGGTAAAGGGGCAACACTGTGTATTTCTCTCTCGCAGAGCCCGGTTGCCAAATTCGAAACGTCCAGCGATTGCGCCCACAGGAAAGCTGCCAGCACGGAAAGCTGTAGCTGGTTTTCACAGTCTCTTGGAACTACATTCGCTGCTAGACAGACATTCGCTTTCTGCAAAACCTTGCCTTATTGAAGGGGCAACACTGTGTATTTCTCTCTCGCAGAGCCCGGTTGCCAAATTCGAAACATCCAGCGATTGCGCCCACAGGAAAGCTGCCAGCAAGGAAAGCTGTAGCTGGTTTTCATTGTCTCTTGGAACTACATTCGCTGCTAGACAGACATTCGCTTTCTGCAAAAGCTTTCGTTGGTACAGGGGCAACACTGTGTATTTCTCTCTCGCAGAGCCCGGATGCCAAATTCGAAACGTCCAGCGATTGCGCCCACAGGAAAGATGCCAGCAAGGAAAGCTGTAGCTGGTTTTCACTGCCCCTTGGAACTGCATTCGCTGATAGACAGACATTCCCTTTCTACAAAAGCTTTCGTTTGTAAAGGGGCAACACAGTGTATTTCTCTCTCGCAGAGCCCGGTTGCCAAATTCGAAACGTCCAGCGATTGCGCCCACAGGAAAGCTGCCAGCACAGAAATCTGTCGCTGGTTTTCACTGCCCCTTGGAACTACATTCGCTGATAGACAGACATTCGCTTTCTGCAAAAGCTTTCGTTGGTACAGGGGCAACACTGTGTATTTCTCTCTCGCAGAGCCCGGTTGCCAAATTCGAAACGTCCAGCGATTGCGCCCACAGGAAAGCTGCCAGCAAGGAAATCTGTAGCTGGTTTTCACTGCCCCTTGGAACTGCATTCGCTGATAGACAGACATTCGCTTTCTGCAAAAGCTTTCGTAGGTAAAGGGGCAACACTGTGTATTTCTCTCTCGCAGAGCCCGGTTGCCAAATTCGAAACGTCCAGCGATTGCGCCCACAGGAAAGCTGCCAGCAAGGAAAGCTGTAGCTGGTTTTCACTGTCTCTTGGAACTGCATTCGCTGATAGACAGACATTCGCTTTCTGCAAAACCTTGCCTTCCTAAAGGGGCAACACTGTGTATTTATCTCTCGCAGAGCCCGGTTGCCAAATTCGAAACGTCCAGCGATTGCGCCCACAGGAAAGCTTCCAGCACAGAAAGCTGTAGCTGGTTTTCACTGCCCCTTGGAACTGCATTCGCTGATAGACAGACATTCCCTTTCTACAAAAGCTTTCATTGGTAAAGGGGCAACACTGTGTATTTCTCTCTCGCAGAGCCCGGTTGCCAAATTCGAAACGTCCAGCGATTGCGCCCACAGGAAAGCTGCCAGCAAGGAAAGCTGTAGCTGGTTTTCACTGTCTCTTGGAACTACATTCGCTGATAGACAGACATTCGCTTCCTACAAAAGCTTGCCTTAGTAAAGGGGCAACACTGTGTATTTCTCTCTCGCAGAGCCTGGTTGCCAAATTCGAAACGTCCAGCGATTGCGCCCACAGGAAAGCTGCCAGCACGGAAAGCTGTAGCTGGTTTTCACTGCCCCTTGGAACTGCATTCGCTGCTAGACCGACATTCGCTTTCTGCAAAACCTTGCCTTCGTAAAGGGGCAACACAGTGTATTTCTCTCTCGCAGAGCCCGGTTGCCAAATTCGAAACGTCCAGCGATTGCGCCCACAGGAAAGCTGCCAGCACGGAAAGCTGTAGCTGGTTTTCACTGCCCCTTGGAACTGCATTCGCTGATAGACAGACATTCGCTTTCTGCAAAAGCTTTCATTGGTAAAGGGGCAACACTCTGTATATCTCTCTCGCAGAGCCCGGCTGCCAAATTCGAAACGTCCAGCGATTGCGCCCACAGGAAAGCTGCCAGCAAGGAAAGCTGTAGCTGGTTTTCACAGTCTCTTGGAACTACATTCGCTGCTAGACAGACATTCGCTTTCTGCAAAACCTTGCCTTATTGAAGGGGCAACACTGTGTATTTCTCTCTCGCAGAGCCCGGTTGCCAAATTCGAAACGTCCAGCGATTGCGCCCACAGGAAAGCTGCCAGCAAGGAAAGCTGTAGCTGGTTTTCATTGTCTCTTGGAACTACATTCGCTGAAAGACAGACATTCGCTTTCTGCAAAACCTTGCCTTAGTAAAGGGGCAACACTGTGTATTTCTCTCTCGTAGAGTCCGGCTGCCAAATTCGAAACGTCCAGCGATTGCGCCCACAGGAAAGCTGCCAGCACGGAAAGCTGTAGCTGGTTTTCACTGCCCCTTGGAACTACATTCGCTGATAGACAGACATTCGCTTTCTGCAAAAGCTTTCGTTGGTACAGGGGCAACACTGTGTATTTCTCTCTCGCAGAGCCCGGTTGCCAAATTCGAAACGTCCAGCGATTGCGCCCACAGGAAAGCTGCCAGCACGGAAAGCTGTAGCTGGTTTTCACTGCCCCTTGGAACTGCATTCGCTGATAGACAGACATTTGCTTTCTGCAAAAGCTTTCGTAGGTAAAGGGGCAACACTGTGTATTTCTCTCTCGCAGAGCCTGGTTGCCAAATTCGAAACGTCCAGCGATTGCGCCCACAGGAAAGCTGCCAGCACGGAAAGCTGTAGCTGGTTTTCACTGCCCCTTGGAACTGCATTCGCTGATAGACAGACATTCGCTTTCTGCAAAAGCTTTCATTGGTAAAGGGGCAACACTGTGTATATCTCTCTCGCAGAGCCTGGTTGCCAAATTCGAAACGTCCAGCGATTGCGCCCACAGGAAAGCTGCCAGCAAGGAAAGCTGTAGCTGGTTTTCACAGTCTCTTGGAACTACATTCGCTGAAAGACAGACATTCGCTTTCTGCAAAACCTTGCCTTAGTAAAGGGGCAACACTGTGTATTTCTCTCTCGTAGAGTCCGGCTGCCAAATTCGAAACGTCCAGCGATTGCGCCCACAGGAAAGCTGCCAGCACGGAAAGCTGTAGCTGGTTTTCACTGCCCCTTGGAACTGCATTCGCTGCTAGACAGACATTCGCTTTCTGCAAAAGCTTTCGTAGGTAAAGGGGCAACACTGTGTATTTCTCTCTCGCAGAGCCCGGTTGCCAAATTCGAAACGTCCAGCGATTGCGCCCACAGGAAAGCTGCCAGCACGGAAAGCTGTAGCTGGTTTTCACTGTTTCTTGGAACTACATTCGCTGATAGACAGACATACGCTTTCTACAAAAGCTTTCATTGGTAAAGGGGCAACACTGTGTATTTCTCTCTCGCAGAGCCCGGCTGCCAAATTCGAAACGTCCAGCGATTGCGCCCAGAGGAAAGCTGCCAGCACGGAAATCTCTAGCTGGTTTTCACTGTCTCTTGGAACTACATTCGCTGATAGACAGACATTCGCTTTCTGCAAAACCTTGCCTTCGTAAAGGGGCAACACAGTGTATTTCTCTCTCGCAGAGCCCGGTTGCCAAATTCGAAACGTCCAGCGATTGCGCCCACAGGAAAGCTGCCAGCACGGAAAGCTGTAGCTGGTTTTCACTGTTTCTTGGAACTGCATTCGCTGATAGACAGACATACGCTTTCTACAGAAGCTTTCATTGGTAAAGGGGCAACACTGTGTATATCTCTCTCGCAGAGCCCGGCTGCCAAATTCGAAACGTCCAGCGATTGCGCCCACAGGAAAGCTGCCAGCACGGAAAGCTGTAGCTGGTTTTCACAGTCTCTTGGAACTACATTCGCTGCTAGACAGACATTCGCTTTCTGCAAAACCTTGCCTTATTGAAGGGGCAACACTGTGTATTTCTCTCTCGCAGAGCCCGGTTGCCAAATTCGAAACGTCCAGCGATTGCGCCCACAGGAAAGCTGCCAGCAAGGAAAGCTGTAGCTGGTTTTCACTGCCCCTTGGAACTGCATTCGCTGATAGACAGACATTCCCTTTCTACAAAAGCTTTCGTTTGTAAAGGGGCAACACTGTGTATTTCTCTCTCGCAGAGCCCGGTTGCCAAATTCGAAACGTCCAGCGATTGCGCCCACAGGAAAGCTGCCAGCACAGAAATCTGTCGCTGGTTTTCACTGCCCCTTGGAACTACATTCGCTGATAGACAGACATTCGCTTTCTGCAAAAGCTTTCGTTGGTACAGGGGCAACACTGTGTATTTCTCTCTCGCAGAGCCCGGTTGCCAAATTCGAAACGTCCAGCGATTGCGCCCAGAGGAAAGCTGCCAGCAAGGAAAGCTGTAGCTGGTTTTCACTGCCCCTTGGAACTGCATTCGCTGATAGACAGACATTCGCTTTCTGCAAAAGCTTTCGTAGGTAAAGGGGCAACACTGTGTATTTCTCTCTCGCAGAGCCCGGTTGCCAAATTCGAAACGTCCAGCGATTGCGCCCACAGGAAAGCTGCCAGCAAGGAAAGCTGTAGCTGGTTTTCACTGTCTCTTGGAACTGCATTCGCTGATAGACAGACATTCGCTTTCTGCAAAACCTTGCCTTCCTAAAGGGGCAACACTGTGTATTTATCTCTCGCAGAGCCCGGTTGCCAAATTCGAAACGTCCAGCGATTGCGCCCACAGGAAAGCTGCCAGCACAGAAAGCTGTAGCTGGTTTTCACTGCCCCTTGGAACTGCATTCGCTGATAGACAGACATTCCCTTTCTACAAAAGCTTTTGTTTGTAAAGGGGCAACACTGTGTATTTCTCTCTCGCAGAGCCCGGTTGCCAAATTCGAAACGTCCAGCGATTGCGCCCACAGGAAAGCTGCCAGCAAGGAAAGCTGTAGCTGGTTTTCACTGTCTCTTGGAACTACATTCGCTGATAGACAGACATTCGCTTTCTACAAAAGCTTGCCTTAGTAAAGGGGCAACACTGTGTATTTCTCTCTCGCAGAGCCTGGTTGCCAAATTCGAAACGTCCAGCGATTGCGCCCACAGGAAAGCTGCCAGCAAGGAAAGCTGTAGCTGGTTTTCACAGTCTCTTGGAACTACATTCGCTGAAAGACAGACATTCGCTTTCTGCAAAACCTTGCCTTAGTAAAGGGGCAACACTGTGTATTTCTCTCTCGTAGAGTCCGGCTGCCAAATTCGAAACGTCCAGCGATTGCGCCCACAGGAAAGCTGCCAGCACGGAAAGCTGTAGCTGGTTTTCACTGCCCCTTGGAACTGCATTCGCTGCTAGACAGACATTCGCTTTCTGCAAAAGCTTTCGTAGGTAAAGGGGCAACACTGTGTATTTCTCTCTCGCAGAGCCCGGTTGCCAAATTCGAAACGTCCAGCGATTGCGCCCACAGGAAAGCTGCCAGCACGGAAAGCTGTAGCTGGTTTTCACTGTTTCTTGGAACTACATTCGCTGATAGACAGACATACGCTTTCTACAAAAGCTTTCATTGGTAAAGGGGCAACACTGTGTATTTCTCTCTCGCAGAGCCCGGCTGCCAAATTCGAAACGTCCAGCGATTGCGCCCAGAGGAAAGCTGCCAGCACGGAAATCTCTAGCTGGTTTTCACTGTCTCTTGGAACTACATTCGCTGATAGACAGACATTCGCTTTCTGCAAAACCTTGCCTTCGTAAAGGGGCAACACAGTGTATTTCTCTCTCGCAGAGCCCGGTTGCCAAATTCGAAACGTCCAGCGATTGCGCCCACAGGAAAGCTGCCAGCACGGAAAGCTGTAGCTGGTTTTCACTGTTTCTTGGAACTGCATTCGCTGATAGACAGACATTCGCTTTCTACAGAAGCTTTCATTGGTAAAGGGGCAACACTGTGTATATCTCTCTCGCAGAGCCCGGCTGCCAAATTCGAAACGTCCAGCGATTGCGCCCACAGGAAAGCTGCCAGCACGGAAAGCTGTAGCTGGTTTTCACAGTCTCTTGGAACTACATTCGCTGCTAGACAGACATTCGCTTTCTGCAAAACCTTGCCTTATTGAAGGGGCAACACTGTGTATTTCTCTCTCGCAGAGCCCGGTTGCCAAATTCGAAACGTCCAGCGATTGCGCCCACAGGAAAGCTGCCAGCAAGGAAAGCTGTAGCTGGTTTTCACTGCCCCTTGGAACTGCATTCGCTGATAGACAGACATTCCCTTTCTACAAAAGCTTTCGTTTGTAAAGGGGCAACACTGTGTATTTCTCTCTCGCAGAGCCCGGTTGCCAAATTCGAAACGTCCAGCGATTGCGCCCACAGGAAAGCTGCCAGCACAGAAATCTGTCGCTGGTTTTCACTGCCCCTTGGAACTACATTCGCTGATAGACAGACATTCGCTTTCTGCAAAAGCTTTCGTTGGTACAGGGGCAACACTGTGTATTTCTCTCTCGCAGAGCCCGGTTGCCAAATTCGAAACGTCCAGCGATTGCGCCCAGAGGAAAGCTGCCAGCAAGGAAAGCTGTAGCTGGTTTTCACTGCCCCTTGGAACTGCATTCGCTGATAGACAGACATTCGCTTTCTGCAAAAGCTTTCGTAGGTAAAGGGGCAACACTGTGTATTTCTCTCTCGCAGAGCCCGGTTGCCAAATTCGAAACGTCCAGCGATTGCGCCCACAGGAAAGCTGCCAGCAAGGAAAGCTGTAGCTGGTTTTCACTGTCTCTTGGAACTGCATTCGCTGATAGACAGACATTCGCTTTCTGCAAAACCTTGCCTTCCTAAAGGGGCAACACTGTGTATTTATCTCTCGCAGAGCCCGGTTGCCAAATTCGAAACGTCCAGCGATTGCGCCCACAGGAAAGCTGCCAGCACAGAAAGCTGTAGCTGGTTTTCACTGCCCCTTGGAACTGCATTCGCTGATAGACAGACATTCCCTTTCTACAAAAGCTTTTGTTTGTAAAGGGGCAACACTGTGTATTTCTCTCTCGCAGAGCCCGGTTGCCAAATTCGAAACGTCCAGCGATTGCGCCCACAGGAAAGCTGCCAGCAAGGAAAGCTGTAGCTGGTTTTCACTGTCTCTTGGAACTACATTCGCTGATAGACAGACATTCGCTTTCTACAAAAGCTTGCCTTAGTAAAGGGGCAACACTGTGTATTTATCTCTCGCAGAGCCTGGTTGCCAAATTCGAAACGTCCAGCGATTGCGCCCACAGGAAAGCTGCCAGCACGGAAAGCTGTAGCTGGTTTTCACTGCCCCTTGGAACTGCATTCGCTGCTAGACCGACATTCGCTTTCTGCAAAACCTTGCCTTCGTAAAGGGGCAACACAGTGTATTTCTCTCTCGCAGAGCCCGGTTGCCAAATTCGAAACGTCCAGCGATTGCGCCCAAAGGAAAGCTGCCAGCACGGAAATCTCTAGCTGGTTTTCACTGTCTCTTGGAACTACATTCGCTGATAGACAGACATTCGCTTTCTGCAAAACCTTGCCTTATTGAAGGGGCAACACTGTGTATTTCTCTCTCGCAGAGCCCGGTTGCCAAATTCGAAACGTCCATCTATTGCGCCCACAGGAAAGCTGCCAGCACGGAAAGCTGTAGCTGGTTTTCACTGCCCCTTGGAACTGCATTCGCTGCTAGACAGACATTCGCTTTCTGCAAAAGCTTTCGTAGGTAAAGGGGCAACACTGTGTATTTCTCTCTCGCAGAGCCCGGTTGCCAAATTCGAAACGTCCAGCGATTGCGCCCACAGGAAAGCTGCCAGCACGGAAAGCTGTAGCTGGTTTTCACAGTCTCTTGGAACTACATTCGCTGCTAGACAGACATTCGCTTTCTGCAAAACCTTGCCTTATTGAAGGGGCAACACTGTGTATTTCTCTCTCGCAGAGCCCGGTTGCCAAATTCGAAACATCCAGCGATTGCGCCCACAGGAAAGCTGCCAGCAAGGAAAGCTGTAGCTGGTTTTCATTGTCTCTTGGAACTACATTCGCTGCTAGACAGACATTCGCTTTCTGCAAAAGCTTTCGTTGGTACAGGGGCAACACTGTGTATTTCTCTCTCGCAGAGCCCGGATGCCAAATTCGAAACGTCCAGCGATTGCGCCCACAGGAAAGATGCCAGCAAGGAAAGCTGTAGCTGGTTTTCACTGCCCCTTGGAACTGCATTCGCTGATAGACAGACATTCCCTTTCTACAAAAGCTTTCGTTTGTAAAGGGGCAACACTGTGTATTTCTCTCTCGCAGAGCCCGGTTGCCAAATTCGAAACGTCCAGCGATTGCGCCCACAGGAAAGCTGCCAGCACAGAAATCTGTCGCTGGTTTTCACTGCCCCTTGGAACTACATTCGCTGATAGACAGACATTCGCTTTCTGCAAAAGCTTTCGTTGGTACAGGGGCAACACTGTGTATTTCTCTCTCGCAGAGCCCGGTTGTCAAATTCGAAACGTCCAGCGATTGCGCCCACAGGAAAGCTGCCAGCAAGGAAATCTGTAGCTGGTTTTCACTGCCCCTTGGAACTGCATTCGCTGATAGACAGACATTCGCTTTCTGCAAAAGCTTTCGTAGGTAAAGGGGCAACACTGTGTATTTCTCTCTCGCAGAGCCCGGTTGCCAAATTCGAAACGTCCAGCGATTGCGCCCACAGGAAAGCTGCCAGCAAGGAAAGCTGTAGCTGGTTTTCACTGCCCCTTGGAACTGCATTCGCTGATAGATAGACATTCGCTTTCTGCAAAACCTTGCCTTCCTAAAGGGGCAACACTGTGTATTTATCTCTCGCAGAGCCCGGTTGCCAAATTCGAAACGTCCAGCGATTGCGCCCACAGGAAAGCTTCCAGCACAGAAAGCTGTAGCTGGTTTTCACTGCCCCTTGGAACTGCATTCGCTGATAGACAGACATTCCCTTTCTACAAAAGCTTTCATTGGTAAAGGGGCAACACTGTGTATTTCTCTCTCGCAGAGCCCGGTTGCCAAATTCGAAACGTCCAGCGATTGCGCCCACAGGAAAGCTGCCAGCAAGGAAAGCTGTAGCTGGTTTTCACTGTCTCTTGGAACTACATTCGCTGATAGACAGACATTCGCTTCCTACAAAAGCTTGCCTTAGTAAAGGGGCAACACTGTGTATTTCTCTCTCGCAGAGCCTGGTTGCCAAATTCGAAACGTCCAGCGATTGCGCCCACAGGAAAGCTGCCAGCACGGAAAGCTGTAGCTGGTTTTCACTGCCCCTTGGAACTGCATTCGCTGCTAGACCGACATTCGCTTTCTGCAAAACCTTGCCTTCGTAAAGGGGCAACACAGTGTATTTCTCTCTCGCAGAGCCCGGTTGCCAAATTCGAAACGTCCAGCGATTGCGCCCACAGGAAAGCTGCCAGCACGGAAAGCTGTAGCTGGTTTTCACTGCCCCTTGGAACTGCATTCGCTGATAGACAGACATTCGCTTTCTGCAAAAGCTTTCATTGGTAAAGGGGCAACACTGTGTATATCTCTCTCGCAGAGCCCGGCTGCCAAATTCGAAACGTCCAGCGATTGCGCCCACAGGAAAGCTGCCAGCAAGGAAAGCTGTAGCTGGTTTTCACAGTCTCTTGGAACTACATTCGCTGCTAGACAGACATTCGCTTTCTGCAAAACCTTGCCTTATTGAAGGGGCAACACTGTGTATTTCTCTCTCGCAGAGCCCGGTTGCCAAATTCGAAACGTCCAGCGATTGCGCCCACAGGAAAGCTGCCAGCAAGGAAAGCTGTAGCTGGTTTTCATTGTCTCTTGGAACTACATTCGCTGAAAGACAGACATTCGCTTTCTGCAAAACCTTGCCTTAGTAAAGGGGCAACACTGTGTATTTCTCTCTCGTAGAGTCCGGCTGCCAAATTCGAAACGTCCAGCGATTGCGCCCACAGGAAAGCTGCCAGCACGGAAAGCTGTAGCTGGTTTTCACTGCCCCTTGGAACTACATTCGCTGATAGACAGACATTCGCTTTCTGCAAAAGCTTTCGTTGGTACAGGGGCAACACTGTGTATTTCTCTCTCGCAGAGCCCGGTTGCCAAATTCGAAACGTCCAGCGATTGCGCCCACAGGAAAGCTGCCAGCACGGAAAGCTGTAGCTGGTTTTCACTGCCCCTTGGAACTGCATTCGCTGATAGACAGACATTTGCTTTCTGCAAAAGCTTTCGTAGGTAAAGGGGCAACACTGTGTATTTCTCTCTCGCAGAGCCCGGTTGCCAAATTCGAAACGTCCAGCGATTGCGCCCACAGGAAAGCTGCCAGCAAGGAAAGCTGTAGCTGGTTTTCACTGTCTCTTGGAACTGCATTCGCTGCTAGACAGACATTCGCTTTCTGCAAAACCTTGCCTTCCTAAAGGGGCAACACTGTGTATTTATCTCTCACATAGCCCGGTTGCCAAATTCGAAACGTCCAGCGATTGCGCCCACAGGAAAGCTGCCAGCACAGAAATCTGTCGCTGGTTTTCACTGCCCCTTGGAACTACATTCGCTGCTAGATAGACATTCACTTTCTACAACAGCTTTCGTTCGTAAAGGGGCAACACTGTGTATTTCTCTCTCGCAGAGCCCGGTTGCCAAATTCGAAACGTCCAGCGATTGCGCCCACAGGAAAGCTGCCAGCAAGGAAAGCTGTAGCTGGTTTTCACTGTCTCTTGGAACTACATTCGCTGATAGACAGACATTCGCTTTCTGCAAAACATTGCCTTAGTAAAGGGGCAACACTGTGTATTTCTCTCTCGTAGAGCCCGGTTGCCAAATTCGAAACGTCCAGCGATTGCGCCCACAGGAAAGCTGCCAGCAAGGAAAGCTGTAGCTGGTTTTCACTGTCTCTTGGAACTACATTCGCTGATAGACAGACATTCGCTTTCTACAAAAGCTTGCCTTAGTAAAGGCGCAACACTGTGTATTTCTCTCTCGCAGAGCCTGGTTGCCAAATTCGAAACGTCCAGCGATTGCGCCCACAGGAAAGCTGCCAGCACGGAAAGCTGTAGCTGGTTTTCACTGCCCCTTGGAACTGCATTCGCTGATAGACAGACATTCGCTTTCTGCAAAAGCTTTCATTGGTAAAGGGGCAACACTGTGTATATCTCTCTCGCAGAGCCTGGTTGCCAAATTCGAAACGTCCAGCGATTGCGCCCACAGGAAAGCTGCCAGCAAGGAAAGCTGTAGCTGGTTTTCACAGTCTCTTGGAACTACATTCGCTGCTAGACAGACATTCGCTTTCTGCAAAACCTTGCCTTATTGAAGGGGCAACACTGTGTATTTCTCTCTCGCAGAGCCCGGTTGCCAAATTCGAAACGTCCAGCGATTGCGCCCACAGGAAAGCTGCCAGCAAGGAAAGCTGTAGCTGGTTTTCATTGTCTCTTGGAACTACATTCGCTGAAAGACAGACATTCGCTTTCTGCAAAACCTTGCCTTAGTAAAGGGGCAACACTGTGTATTTCTCTCTCGTAGAGTCCGGCTGCCAAATTCGAAACGTCCAGCGATTGCGCCCACAGGAAAGCTGCCAGCACGGAAAGCTGTAGCTGGTTTTCACTGCCCCTTGGAACTACATTCGCTGATAGACAGACATTCGCTTTCTGCAAAAGCTTTCGTTGGTACAGGGGCAACACTGTGTATTTCTCTCTCGCAGAGCCCGGTTGCCAAATTCGAAACGTCCAGCGATTGCGCCCACAGGAAAGCTGCCAGCACGGAAAGCTGTAGCTGGTTTTCACTGCCCCTTGGAACTGCATTCGCTGATAGACAGACATTTGCTTTCTGCAAAAGCTTTCGTAGGTAAAGGGGCAACACTGTGTATTTCTCTCTCGCAGAGCCCGGTTGCCAAATTCGAAACGTCCAGCGATTGCGCCCACAGGAAAGCTGCCAGCAAGGAAAGCTGTAGCTGGTTTTCACTGTCTCTTGGAACTGCATTCGCTGATAGACAGACATTCGCTTTCTGCAAAACCTTGCCTTCCTAAAGGGGCAACACTGTGTATTTCTCTCTCGCAGAGCCCACCTGCCAAATTCGAAACGTCCAGCGATTGCGCCCAGAGGAAAGCTGCCAGCACGGAAATCTCTAGCTGGTTTTCACTGTCTCTTGGAACTACATTCGCTGATAGACAGACATTCGCTTTCTGCAAAACCTTGCCTTCGTAAAGGGGCAACACAGTGTATTTCTCTCTCACAGAGCCCGGTTGCCAAATTCGAAACGTCCAGCGATTGCGCCCACAGGAAAGCTGCCAGCACGGAAAGCTGTAGCTGGTTTTCACTGTTTCTTGGAACTGCATTCGCTGATAGACAGACATTCGCTTTCTACAGAAGCTTTCATTGGTAAAGGGGCAACACTGTGTATATCTCTCTCGCAGAGCCCGGCTGCCAAATTCGAAACGTCCAGCGATTGCGCCCAAAGGAAAGCTGCCAGCACGGAAAGCTGTAGCTGGTTTTCACAGTCTCTTGGAACTACATTCGCTGCTAGACAGACATTCGCTTTCTGCAAAACCTTGCCTTATTGAAGGGGCAACACTGTGTATTTCTCTCTCGCAGAGCCCGGTTGCCAAATTCGAAACATCCAGCGATTGCGCCCACAGGAAAGCTGCCAGCAAGGAAAGCTGTAGCTGGTTTTCATTGTCTCTTGGAACTACATTCGCTGCTAGACAGACATTCGCTTTCTGCAAAAGCTTTCGTTGGTACAGGGGCAACACTGTGTATTTCTCTCTCGCAGAGCCCGGATGCCAAATTCGAAACGTCCAGCGATTGCGCCCACAGGAAAGATGCCAGCAAGGAAAGCTGTAGCTGGTTTTCACTGCCCCTTGGAACTGCATTCGCTGATAGACAGACATTCCCTTTCTACAAAAGCTTTCGTTTGTAAAGGGGCAACACTGTGTATTTCTCTCTCGCAGAGCCCGGTTGCCAAATTCGAAACGTCCAGCGATTGCGCCCACAGGAAAGCTGCCAGCACAGAAATCTGTCGCTGGTTTTCACTGCCCCTTGGAACTACATTCGCTGATAGACAGACATTCGCTTTCTGCAAAAGCTTTCGTTGGTACAGGGGCAACACTGTGTATTTCTCTCTCGCAGAGCCCGGTTGCCAAATTCGAAACGTCCAGCGATTGCGCCCACAGGAAAGCTGCCAGCAAGGAAAGCTGTAGCTGGTTTTCACTGTCTCTTGGAACTGCATTCGCTGATAGACAGACATTCGCTTTCTGCAAAACCTTGCCTTCCTAAAGGGGCAACACTGTGTATTTCTCTCTCGCAGAGCCCGGTTGCCAAATTCGAAACGTCCAGCGATTGCGCCCACAGGAAAGCTGCCAGCACGGAAAGCTGTAGCTGGTTTTCACTGCCCCTTGGAACTGCATTCGCTGATAGACAGACATTCGCTTTCTGCAAAAGCTTTCATTGGTAAAGGGGCAACACTGTGTATATCTCTCTCGCAGAGCCCGGCTGCCAAATTCGAAACGTCCAGCGATTGCGCCCACAGGAAAGCTGCCAGCAAGGAAAGCTGTAGCTGGTTTTCACAGTCTCTTGGAACTACATTCGCTGCTAGACAGACATTCACTTTCTGCAAAACCTTGCCTTATTGAAGGGGCAACACTGTGTATTTCTCTCTCGCAGAGCCCGGTTGCCAAATTCGAAACGTCCAGCGATTGCGCCCACAGGAAAGCTGCCAGCAAGGAAAGCTGTAGCTGGTTTTCATTGTCTCTTGGAACTACATTCGCTGCTAGACAGACATTCGCTTTCTGCAAAAGCTTTCGTTGGTACAGGGGCAACACTGTGTATTTCTCTCTCGCAGAGCCCGGATGCCAAATTCGAAACGTCCAGCGATTGCGCCCACAGGAAAGCTGCCAGCAAGGAAAGCTGTAGCTGGTTTTCACTGCCCCTTGGAACTGCATTCGCTGATAGACAGACATTCGCTTTCTACAAAAGCTTTCGTTGGTACAGGGGCAACACTGTGTATTTCTCTCTCGCAGAGCCCGGTTGCCAAATTCGAAACGTCCAGCGATTGCGCCCACAGGAAAGCTGCCAGCAAGGAAATCTGTAGCTGGTTTTCACTGCCCCTTGGAACTGCATTCGCTGCTAGACAGACATTCGCTTTCTGCAAAACCTTGCCTTATTGAAGGGGCAACACTGTGTATTTCTCTCTCGCAGAGCCCGGTTGCCAAATTCGAAACGTCCAGCGATTGCGCCCACAGGAAAGCTGCCAGCAAGGAAAGCTGTAGCTGGTTTTCATTGTCTCTTGGAACTACATTCGCTGAAAGACAGACATTCGCTTTCTGCAAAACCTTGCCTTAGTAAAGGGGCAACACTGTGTATTTCTCTCTCGTAGAGTCCGGCTGCCAAATTCGAAACGTCCAGCGATTGCGCCCACAGGAAAGCTGCCAGCACGGAAAGCTGTAGCTGGTTTTCACTGCCCCTTGGAACTACATTCGCTGATAGACAGACATTCGCTTTCTGCAAAAGCTTTCGTTGGTACAGGGGCAACACTGTGTATTTCTCTCTCGCAGAGCCCGGTTGCCAAATTCGAAACGTCCAGCGATTGCGCCCACAGGAAAGCTGCCAGCACGGAAAGCTGTAGCTGGTTTTCACTGCCCCTTGGAACTGCATTCGCTGATAGACAGACATTTGCTTTCTGCAAAAGCTTTCGTAGGTAAAGGGGCAACACTGTGTATTTCTCTCTCGCAGAGCCCGGTTGCCAAATTCGAAACGTCCAGCGATTGCGCCCACAGGAAAGCTGCCAGCAAGGAAAGCTGTAGCTGGTTTTCACTGTCTCTTGGAACTGCATTCGCTGATAGACAGACATTCGCTTTCTGCAAAACCTTGCCTTCCTAAAGGGGCAACACTGTGTATTTCTCTCTCGCAGAGCCCACCTGCCAAATTCGAAACGTCCAGCGATTGCGCCCAGAGGAAAGCTGCCAGCACGGAAATCTCTAGCTGGTTTTCACTGTCTCTTGGAACTACATTCGCTGATAGACAGACATTCGCTTTCTGCAAAACCTTGCCTTCGTAAAGGGGCAACACAGTGTATTTCTCTCTCACAGAGCCCGGTTGCCAAATTCGAAACGTCCAGCGATTGCGCCCACAGGAAAGCTGCCAGCACGGAAAGCTGTAGCTGGTTTTCACTGTTTCTTGGAACTGCATTCGCTGATAGACAGACATTCGCTTTCTACAGAAGCTTTCATTGGTAAAGGGGCAACACTGTGTATATCTCTCTCGCAGAGCCCGGCTGCCAAATTCGAAACGTCCAGCGATTGCGCCCAAAGGAAAGCTGCCAGCACGGAAAGCTGTAGCTGGTTTTCACAGTCTCTTGGAACTACATTCGCTGCTAGACAGACATTCGCTTTCTGCAAAACCTTGCCTTATTGAAGGGGCAACACTGTGTATTTCTCTCTCGCAGAGCCCGGTTGCCAAATTCGAAACATCCAGCGATTGCGCCCACAGGAAAGCTGCCAGCAAGGAAAGCTGTAGCTGGTTTTCATTGTCTCTTGGAACTACATTCGCTGCTAGACAGACATTCGCTTTCTGCAAAAGCTTTCGTTGGTACAGGGGCAACACTGTGTATTTCTCTCTCGCAGAGCCCGGATGCCAAATTCGAAACGTCCAGCGATTGCGCCCACAGGAAAGATGCCAGCAAGGAAAGCTGTAGCTGGTTTTCACTGCCCCTTGGAACTGCATTCGCTGATAGACAGACATTCCCTTTCTACAAAAGCTTTCGTTTGTAAAGGGGCAACACTGTGTATTTCCCTCTCGCAGAGCCCGGTTGCCAAATTCGAAACGTCCAGCGATTGCGCCCACAGGAAAGCTGCCAGCACAGAAATCTGTCGCTGGTTTTCACTGCCCCTTGGAACTACATTCGCTGATAGACAGACATTCGCTTTCTGCAAAAGCTTTCGTTGGTACAGGGGCAACACTGTGTATTTCTCTCTCGCAGAGCCCGGTTGCCAAATTCGAAACGTCCAGCGATTGCGCCCACAGGAAAGCTGCCAGCAAGGAAAGCTGTAGCTGGTTTTCACTGTCTCTTGGAACTGCATTCGCTGATAGACAGACATTCGCTTTCTGCAAAACCTTGCCTTCCTAAAGGGGCAACACTGTGTATTTCTCTCTCGCAGAGCCCGGTTGCCAAATTCGAAACGTCCAGCGATTGCGCCCACAGGAAAGCTGCCAGCACGGAAAGCTGTAGCTGGTTTTCACTGCCCCTTGGAACTGCATTCGCTGATAGACAGACATTCGCTTTCTGCAAAAGCTTTCATTGGTAAAGGGGCAACACTGTGTATATCTCTCTCGCAGAGCCCGGCTGCCAAATTCGAAACGTCCAGCGATTGCGCCCACAGGAAAGCTGCCAGCAAGGAAAGCTGTAGCTGGTTTTCACAGTCTCTTGGAACTACATTCGCTGCTAGACAGACATTCACTTTCTGCAAAACCTTGCCTTATTGAAGGGGCAACACTGTGTATTTCTCTCTCGCAGAGCCCGGTTGCCAAATTCGAAACGTCCAGCGATTGCGCCCACAGGAAAGCTGCCAGCAAGGAAAGCTGTAGCTGGTTTTCATTGTCTCTTGGAACTACATTCGCTGCTAGACAGACATTCGCTTTCTGCAAAAGCTTTCGTTGGTACAGGGGCAACACTGTGTATTTCTCTCTCGCAGAGCCCGGATGCCAAATTCGAAACGTCCAGCGATTGCGCCCACAGGAAAGCTGCCAGCAAGGAAAGCTGTAGCTGGTTTTCACTGCCCCTTGGAACTGCATTCGCTGATAGACAGACATTCGCTTTCTACAAAAGCTTTCGTTGGTACAGGGGCAACACTGTGTATTTCTCTCTCGCAGAGCCCGGTTGCCAAATTCGAAACGTCCAGCGATTGCGCCCACAGGAAAGCTGCCAGCAAGGAAATCTGTAGCTGGTTTTCACTGCCCCTTGGAACTGCATTCGCTGATAGACAGACATTCGCTTTCTGCAAAAGCTTTCGTAGGTAAAGGGGCAACACTGTGTATTTCTCTCTCGCAGAGCCCGGTTGCCAAATTCGAAACGTCCAGCGATTGCGCCCACAGGAAAGCTGCCAGCAAGGAAAGCTGTAGCTGGTTTTCACTGTCTCTTGGAACTGCATTCGCTGATAGACAGACATTCGCTTTCTGCAAAACCTTGCCTTCCTAAAGGGGCAACACTGTGTATTTATCTCTCGCAGAGCCCGGTTGCCAAATTCGAAACGTCCAGCGATTGCGCCCACAGGAAAGCTTCCAGCACAGAAAGCTGTAGCTGGTTTTCACTGCCCCTTGGAACTGCATTCGCTGATAGACAGACATTCCCTTTCTACAAAAGCTTTTGTTTGTAAAGGGGCAACACTGTGTATTTCTCTCTCGCAGAGCCCGGTTGCCAAATTCGAAACGTCCAGCGATTGCGCCCACAGGAAAGCTGCCAGCAAGGAAAGCTGTAGCTGGTTTTCACTGTCTCTTGGAACTACATTCGCTGATAGACAGACATTCGCTTTCTACAAAAGCTTTCGTAGGTAAAGGGGCAACACTGTGTATTTCTCTCTCGCAGAGCCTGGTTGCCAAATTCGAAACGTCCAGCGATTGCGCCCACAGGAAAGCTGCCAGCACGGAAAGCTGTAGCTGGTTTTCACTGCCCCTTGGAACTGCATTCGCTGATAGACAGACATTCGCTTTCTGCAAAAGCTTTCATTGGTAAAGGGGCAACACTGTGTATATCTCTCTCGCAGAGCCTGGTTGCCAAATTCGAAACGTCCAGCGATTGCGCCCACAGGAAAGCTGCTAGCAAGGAAAGCTGTAGCTGGTTTTCACAGTCTCTTGGAACTACATTCGCTGCTAGACAGACATTCGCTTTCTGCAAAACCTTGCCTTATTGAAGGGGCAACACTGTGTATTTCTCTCTCGCAGAGCCCGGTTGCCAAATTCGAAACGTCCAGCGATTGCGCCCACAGGAAAGCTGCCAGCAAGGAAAGCTGTAGCTGGTTTTCATTGTCTCTTGGAACTACATTCGCTGAAAGACAGACATTCGCTTTCTGCAAAACCTTGCCTTAGTAAAGGGGCAACACTGTGTATTTCTCTCTCGTAGAGTCCGGCTGCCAAATTCGAAACGTCCAGCGATTGCGCCCACAGGAAAGCTGCCAGCACGGAAAGCTGTAGCTGGTTTTCACTGCCCCTTGGAACTACATTCGCTGATAGACAGACATTCGCTTTCTGCAAAAGCTTTCGTTGGTACAGGGGCAACAATGTGTATTTCTCTCTCGCAGAGCCCGGTTGCCAAATTCGAAACGTCCAGCGATTGCGCCCACAGGAAAGCTGCCAGCACGGAAAGCTGTAGCTGGTTTTCACTGCCCCTTGGAACTGCATTCGCTGATAGACAGACATTTGCTTTCTGCAAAAGCTTTCGTAGGTAAAGGGGCAACACTGTGTATTTCTCTCTCGCAGAGCCCGGTTGCCAAATTCGAAACGTCCAGCGATTGCGCCCACAGGAAAGCTGCCAGCACAGAAATCTGTCGCTGGTTTTCACTGCCCCTTGGAACTGCATTCGCTGCTAGACAGACATTCGCTTTCTGCAAAACCTTGCCTTCCTAAAGGGGCAACACTGTGTATTTATCTCTCACATAGCCCTGTTGCCAAATTCGAAACGTCCAGCGATTGCGCCCACAGGAAAGCTGCCAGCACAGAAATCTGTCGCTGGTTTTCACTGCCCCTTGGAACTACATTCGCTGCTAGATAGACATTCCCTTTCTACAAAAGCTTTCGTTTGTAAAGGGGCAACACTGTGTATTTCTCTCTCGCAGAGCCCGGTTGCCAAATTCGAAACGTCCAGCGATTGCGCCCACAGGAAAGCTGCCAGCACAGAAATCTGTCGCTGGTTTTCACTGCCCCTTGGAACTACATTCGCTGATAGACAGACATTCGCTTTCTGCAAAAGCTTTCGTTGGTACAGGGGCAACACTGTGTATTTCTCTCTCGCAGAGCCCGGTTGCCAAATTCGAAACGTCCAGCGATTGCGCCCACAGGAAAGCTGCCAGCACAGAAAGCTGTAGCTGGTTTTCACTGTCTCTTGGAACTGCATTCGCTGCTAGACCGACATTCGCTTTCTGCAAAACCTTGCCTTCGTAAAGGGGCAACACAGTGTATTTCTCTCTCGCAGAGCCCGGTTGCCAAATTCGAAACGTCCAGCGATTGCGCCCACAGGAAAGCTGCCAGCACGGAAAGCTGTAGCTGGTTTTCACTGCCCCTTGGAACTGCATTTGCTGATAGACAGACATTCGCTTTCTGCAAAAGCTTTCATTGGTAAAGGGGCAACACTGTGTATATCTCTCTCGCAGAGCCCGGCTGCCAAATTCGAAACGTCCAGCGATTGCGCCCACAGGAAAGCTGCCAGCAAGGAAAGCTGTAGCTGGTTTTCATTGTCTCTTGGAACTACATTCGCTGAAAGACAGACATTCGCTTTCTGCAAAACCTTGCCTTAGTAAAGGGGCAACACTGTGTATTTCTGTCTCCTAGAGTCCGGCTGCCAAATTCGAAACGTCCAGCGATTGCGCCCACAGGAAAGCTGCCAGCACGGAAAGCTGTAGCTGGTTTTCACTGCCCCTTGGAACTACATTCGCTGATAGACAGACATTCGCTTTCTGCAAAAGCTTTCGTTGGTACAGGGGCAACACTGTGTATTTCTCTCTCGCAGAGCCCGGTTGCCAAATTCGAAACGTCCAGCGATTGCGCCCACAGGAAAGCTGCCAGCACGGAAAGCTGTAGCTGGTTTTCACTGCCCCTTGGAACTGCATTCGCTGCTAGACAGACATTCGCTTTCTGCAAAACCTTGCCTTCCTAAAGGGGCAACACTGTGTATTTATCTCTCACATAGCCCGGTTGCCAAATTCGAAACGTCCAGCGATTGCGCCCACAGGAAAGCTGCCAGCACAGAAATCTGTCGCTGGTTTTCACTGCCCCTTGGAACTACATTCGCTGCTAGATAGACATTCACTTTCTACAACAGCTTTCGTTCGTAAAGGGGCAACACTGTGTATTTCTCTCTCGCAGAGCCCGGTTGCCAAATTCGAAACGTCCAGCGATTGCGCCCACAGGAAAGCTTCCAGCAAAGAAAAGCTGTAGCTGGTTTTCACTGTCTCTTGGAACTGCATTCGCTGCTAGACAGACATTCGCTTTCTGCAAAAGCTTTCGTTGGTAAACGGGCAACACTGTGTATTTCTCTCTCGCAGAGCCCGGCTGCCAAATTCGAAACGTCCAGCGATTGCGCCCACAGGAAAGCTGCCAGCACGGAAAGCTGTAGCTGGTTTTCACTGTTTCTTGGAACTGCATTCGCTGATAGACAGACATTCCCTTTCTACAAAAGCTTTCGTTTGTAAAGGGGCAACACTGTGTATTTCTCTCTCGCAGAGCCCGGTTGCCAAATTCGAAACGTCCAGCGATTGCGCCCACAGGAAAGCTGCCAGCACAGAAATCTGTCGCTGGTTTTCACTGCCCCTTGGAACTACATTCGCTGATAGACAGACATTCGCTTTCTGCAAAAGCTTTCGTTGGTACAGGGGCAACACTGTGTATTTCTCTCTCGCAGAGCCCGGTTGCCAAATTCGAAACGTCCAGCGATTGCGCCCACAGGAAAGCTGCCAGCACAGAAAGCTGTAGCTGGTTTTCACTGTCTCTTGGAACTGCATTCGCTGCTAGACCGACATTCGCTTTCTGCAAAACCTTGCCTTCGTAAAGGGGCAACACAGTGTATTTCTCTCTCGCAGAGCCCGGTTGCCAAATTCGAAACGTCCAGCGATTGCGCCCACAGGAAAGCTGCCAGCACGGAAAGCTGTAGCTGGTTTTCACTGCCCCTTGGAACTGCATTTGCTGATAGACAGACATTCGCTTTCTGCAAAAGCTTTCATTGGTAAAGGGGCAACACTGTGTATATCTCTCTCGCAGAGCCCGGCTGCCAAATTCGAAACGTCCAGCGATTGCGCCCACAGGAAAGCTGCCAGCAAGGAAAGCTGTAGCTGGTTTTCATTGTCTCTTGGAACTACATTCGCTGAAAGACAGACATTCGCTTTCTGCAAAACCTTGCCTTAGTAAAGGGGCAACACTGTGTATTTCTCTCTCCTAGAGTCCGGCTGCCAAATTCGAAACGTCCAGCGATTGCGCCCACAGGAAAGCTGCCAGCACGGAAAGCTGTAGCTGGTTTTCACTGCCCCTTGGAACTACATTCGCTGATAGACAGACATTCGCTTTCTGCAAAAGCTTTCGTTGGTACAGGGGCAACACTGTGTATTTCTCTCTCGCAGAGCCCGGTTGCCAAATTCGAAACGTCCAGCGATTGCGCCCACAGGAAAGCTGCCAGCACGGAAAGCTGTAGCTGGTTTTCACTGCCCCTTGGAACTGCATTCGCTGCTAGACAGACATTCGCTTTCTGCAAAACCTTGCCTTCCTAAAGGGGCAACACTGTGTATTTATCTCTCACATAGCCCGGTTGCCAAATTCGAAACGTCCAGCGATTGCGCCCACAGGACAGCTGCCAGCACAGAAATCTGTCGCTGGTTTTCACTGCCCCTTGGAACTACATTCGCTGCTAGATAGACATTCACTTTCTACAACAGCTTTCGTTCGTAAAGGGGCAACACTTTGTATTTCTCTCTCGCAGAGCCCGGTTGCCAAATTCGAAACGTCCAGCGATTGCGCCCACAGGAAAGCTTCCAGCAAAGAAAAGCTGTAGCTGGTTTTCACTGTCTCTTGGAACTGCATTCGCTGCTAGACAGACATTCGCTTTCTGCAAAAGCTTTCGTTGGTAAACGGGCAACACTGTGTATTTCTCTCTCGCAGAGCCCGGCTGCCAAATTCGAAACGTCCAGCGATTGCGCCCACAGGAAAGCTGCCAGCAAAGAAAAGCTGTAGCTGGTTTTCACTGCCCCTTGGAACTGCATTCGCTGCTAGACAGACATTCGCTTTCTGCAAAAGCTTTCGTAGGTAAAGGGGCAACACTGTGTATTTCTCTCTCGCAGAGCCCGGTTGCCAAATTCGAAACGTCCAGCGATTGCGCCCACAGGAAAGCTGCCAGCACGGAAAGCTGTAGCTGGTTTTCACTGTTTCTTGGAACTACATTCGCTGATAGACAGACATACGCTTTCTACAAAAGCTTTCATTGGTAAAGGGGCAACACTGTGTATATCTCTCTCGCAGAGCCCGGCTGCCAAATTCGAAACGTCCAGCGATTGCGCCCAAAGGAAAGCTGCCAGCACGGAAATCTCTAGCTGGTTTTCACTGTCTCTTGGAACTACATTCGCTGATAGACAGACATTCGCTTTCTGCAAAACCTTGCCTTATTGAAGGGGCAACACTGTGTATTTCTCTCTCCCAGAGCCCGGTTGCCAAATTCGAAACGTCCAGCTATTGCGCCCACAGGAAAGCTGCCAGCACGGAAAGCTGTAGCTGGTTTTCACTGCCCCTTGGAACTGCATTCGCTGCTAGACAGACATTCGCTTTCTGCAAAAGCTTTCGTAGGTAAAGGGGCAACACTGTGTATTTCTCTCTCGCAGAGCCCGGTTGCCAAATTCGAAACGTCCAGCGATTGCGCCCACAGGAAAGCTGCCAGCACGGAAAGCTGTAGCTGGTTTTCACTGTTTCTTGGAACTACATTCGCTGATAGACAGACATACGCTTTCTACAAAAGCTTTCATTGGTAAAGGGGCAACACTGTGTATTTCTCTCTCGCAGAGCCCGGCTGCCAAATTCGAAACGTCCAGCGATTGCGCCCAGAGGAAAGCTGCCAGCACGGAAATCTCTAGCTGGTTTTCACTGTCTCTTGGAACTACATTCGCTGATAGACAGACATTCGCTTTCTGCAAAACCTTGCCTTCGTAAAGGGGCAACACAGTGTATTTCTCTCTCGCAGAGCCCGGTTGCCAAATTCGAAACGTCCAGCGATTGCGCCCACAGGAAAGCTGCCAGCACGGAAAGCTGTAGCTGGTTTTCACTGTTTCTTGGAACTGCATTCGCTGATAGACAGACATTCGCTTTCTACAGAAGCTTTCATTGGTAAAGGGGCAACACTGTGTATATCTCTCTCGCAGAGCCCGGCTGCCAAATTCGAAACGTCCAGCGATTGCGCCCACAGGAAAGCTGCCAGCACGGAAAGCTGTAGCTGGTTTTCACAGTCTCTTGGAACTACATTCGCTGCTAGACAGACATTCGCTTTCTGCAAAACCTTGCCTTATTGAAGGGGCAACACTGTGTATTTCTCTCTCGCAGAGCCCGGTTGCCAAATTCGAAACGTCCAGCGATTGCGCCCACAGGAAAGCTGCCAGCAAGGAAAGCTGTAGCTGGTTTTCACTGCCCCTTGGAACTGCATTCGCTGATAGACAGACATTCCCTTTCTACAAAAGCTTTCGTTTGTAAAGGGGCAACACTGTGTATTTCTCTCTCGCAGAGCCCGGTTGCCAAATTCGAAACGTCCAGCGATTGCGCCCACAGGAAAGCTGCCAGCACAGAAATCTGTCGCTGGTTTTCACTGCCCCTTGGAACTACATTCGCTGATAGACAGACATTCGCTTTCTGCAAAAGCTTTCGTTGGTACAGGGGCAACACTGTGTATTTCTCTCTCGCAGAGCCCGGTTGCCAAATTCGAAACGTCCAGCGATTGCGCCCACAGGAAAGCTGCCAGCAAGGAAATCTGTAGCTGGTTTTCACTGCCCCTTGGAACTGCATTCGCTGATAGACAGACATTCGCTTTCTGCAAAAGCTTTCGTAGGTAAAGGGGCAACACTGTGTATTTCTCTCTCGCAGAGCCCGGTTGCCAAATTCGAAACGTCCAGCGATTGCGCCCACAGGAAAGCTGCCAGCAAGGAAAGCTGTAGCTGGTTTTCACTGTCTCTTGGAACTGCATTCGCTGATAGACAGACATTCGCTTTCTGCAAAACCTTGCCTTCCTAAAGGGGCAACACTGTGTATTTATCTCTCGCAGAGCCCGGTTGCCAAATTCGAAACGTCCAGCGATTGCGCCCACAGGAAAGCTTCCAGCACAGAAAGCTGTAGCTGGTTTTCACTGCCCCTTGGAACTGCATTCGCTGATAGACAGACATTCCCTTTCTACAAAAGCTTTTGTTTGTAAAGGGGCAACACTGTGTATTTCTCTCTCGCAGAGCCCGGTTGCCAAATTCGAAACGTCCAGCGATTGCGCCCACAGGAAAGCTGCCAGCAAGGAAAGCTGTAGCTGGTTTTCACTGTCTCTTGGAACTACATTCGCTGATAGACAGATATTCGCTTTCTGCAAAACCTTGCCTTATTGAAGGGGCAACACTGTGTATTTCTCTCTCGCAGAGCCCGGTTGCCAAATTCGAAACGTACAGCTATTGCGCCCACAGGAAAGCTGCCAGCACGGAAAGCTGTAGCTGGTTTTCACTGCCCCTTGGAACTGCATTCGCTGCTAGACAGACATTCGCTTTCTGCAAAAGCTTTCGTAGGTAAAGGGGCAACACTGTGTATTTCTCTCTCGCAGAGCCCGGTTGCCAAATTCGAAACGTCCAGCGATTGCGCCCACAGGAAAGCTGCCAGCACGGAAAGCTGTAGCTGGTTTTCACTGTTTCTTGGAACTACATTCGCTGATAGACAGACATACGCTTTCTACAAAAGCTTTCATTGGTAAAGGGGCAACACTGTGTATTTCTCTCTCGCAGAGCCCGGCTGCCAAATTCGAAACGTCCAGCGATTGCGCCCAGAGGAAAACTGCCAGCACGGAAATCTCTAGCTGGTTTTCACTGTCTCTTGGAACTACATTCGCTGATAGACAGACATTCGCTTTCTGCAAAACCTTGCCTTCGTAAAGGGGCAACACAGTGTATTTCTCTCTCGCAGAGCCCGGTTGCCAAATTCGAAACGTCCAGCGATTGCGCCCACAGGAAAGCTGCCAGCACGGAAAGCTGTAGCTGGTTTTCACTGTTTCTTGGAACTGCATTCGCTGATAGACAGACATTCGCTTTCTACAGAAGCTTTCATTGGTAAAGGGGCAACACTGTGTATATCTCTCTCGCAGAGCCCGGCTGCCAAATTCGAAACGTCCAGCGATTGCGCCCACAGGAAAGCTGCCAGCACGGAAAGCTGTAGCTGGTTTTCACAGTCTCTTGGAACTACATTCGCTGCTAGACAGACATTCGCTTTCTGCAAAACCTTGCCTTATTGAAGGGGCAACACTGTGTATTTCTCTCTCGCAGAGCCCGGTTGCCAAATTCGAAACGTCCAGCGATTGCGCCCACAGGAAAGCTGCCAGCAAGGAAAGCTGTAGCTGGTTTTCACTGCCCCTTGGAACTGCATTCGCTGATAGACAGACATTCCCTTTCTACAAAAGCTTTCGTTTGTAAAGGGGCAACACTGTGTATTTCTCTCTCGCAGAGCCCGGTTGCCAAATTCGAAACGTCCAGCGATTGCGCCCACAGGAAAGCTGCCAGCACAGAAATCTGTCGCTGGTTTTCACTGCCCCTTGGAACTACATTCGCTGATAGACAGACATTCGCTTTCTGCAAAAGCTTTCGTTGGTACAGGGGCAACACTGTGTATTTCTCTCTCGCAGAGCCCGGTTGCCAAATTCGAAACGTCCAGCGATTGCGCCCACAGGAAAGCTGCCAGCAAGGAAATCTGTAGCTGGTTTTCACTGCCCCTTGGAACTGCATTCGCTGATAGACAGACATTCGCTTTCTGCAAAAGCTTTCGTAGGTAAAGGGGCAACACTGTGTATTTCTCTCTCGCAGAGCCCGGTTGCCAAATTCGAAACGTCCAGCGATTGCGCCCACAGGAAAGCTGCCAGCAAGGAAAGCTGTAGCTGGTTTTCACTGTCTCTTGGAACTGCATTCGCTGATAGACAGACATTCGCTTTCTGCAAAACCTTGCCTTCCTAAAGGGGCAACACTGTGTATTTATCTCTCGCAGAGCCCGGTTGCCAAATTCGAAACGTCCAGCGATTGCGCCCACAGGAAAGCTTCCAGCACAGAAAGCTGTAGCTGGTTTTCACTGCCCCTTGGAACTGCATTCGCTGATAGACAGACATTCCCTTTCTACAAAAGCTTTTGTTTGTAAAGGGGCAACACTGTGTATTTCTCTCTCGCAGAGCCCGGTTGCCAAATTCGAAACGTCCAGCGATTGCGCCCACAGGAAAGCTGCCAGCAAGGAAAGCTGTAGCTGGTTTTCACTGTCTCTTGGAACTACATTCGCTGATAGACAGACATTCGCTTTCTACAAAAGCTTGCCTTAGTAAAGGGGCAACACTGTGTATTTCTCTCTCGCAGAGCCTGGTTGCCAAATTCGAAACGTCCAGCGATTGCGCCCACAGGAAAGCTGCCAGCACGGAAAGCTGTAGCTGGTTTTCACTGCCCCTTGGAACTGCATTCGCTGCTAGACCGACATTCGCTTTCTGCAAAACCTTGCCTTCGTAAAGGGGCAACACAGTGTATTTCTCTCTCGCAGAGCCCGGTTGCCAAATTTGAAACGTCCAGCGATTGCGCCCACAGGAAAGCTGCCAGCACGGAAAGCTGTAGCTGGTTTTCACTGTTTCTTGGAACTACATTCGCTGATAGACAGACATACGCTTTCTACAAAAGCTTTCATTGGTAAAGGGGCAACACTGTGTATATCTCTCTCGCAGAGCCCGGCTGCCAAATTCGAAACGTCCAGCGATTGCGCCCAAAGGAAAGCTGCCAGCACGGAAATCTCTAGCTGGTTTTCACTGTCTCTTGGAACTACATTCGCTGATAGACAGACATTCGCTTTCTGCAAAACCTTGCCTTCGTAAAGGGGCAACACTGTGTATTTCTCTCTCGCAGAGCCCGGTTGCCAAATTCGAAACGTCCAGCGATTGCGCCCACAGGAAAGCTGCCAGCACGGAAAGCTGTAGCTGGTTTTCACAGTCTCTTGGAACTACATTCGGTGCTAGACAGACATTCGCTTTCTGCAAAACCTTGCCTTATTGAAGGGGCAAGACTGTGTATTTCTCTCTCGCAGAGCCCGGTTGCCAAATTCGAAACATCCAGCGATTGCGCCCACAGGAAAGCTGCCAGCAAGGAAAGCTGTAGCTGGTTTTCATTGTCTCTTGGAACTACATTCGCTGCTAGACAGACATTCGCTTTCTGCAAAAGCTTTCGTTGGTACAGGGGCAACACTGTGTATTTCTCTCTCGCAGAGCCCGGATGCCAAATTCGAAACGTCCAGCGATTGCGCCCACAGGAAAGATGCCAGCAAGGAAAGCTGTAGCTGGTTTTCACTGCCCCTTGGAACTGCATTCGCTGATAGACAGACATTCCCTTTCTACAAAAGCTTTCGTTTGTAAAGGGGCAACACTGTGTATTTCTCTCTCGCAGAGCCTGGTTGCCAAATTCGAAACGTCCAGCGATTGCGCCCACAGGAAAGCTGCCAGCACAGAAATCTGTCGCTGGTTTTCACTGCCCCTTGGAACTACATTCGCTGGTAGACAGACATTCGCTTTCTGCAAAAGCTTTCGTTGGTACAGGGGCAACACTGTGTATTTCTCTCTCGCAGAGCCCGGTTGCCAAATTCGAAACGTCCAGCGATTGCGCCCACAGGAAAGCTGCCAGCAAGGAAATCTGTAGCTGGTTTTCACTGCCCCTTGGAACTGCATTCGCTGATAGACAGACATTCGCTTTCTGCAAAAGCTTTCGTAGGTAAAGGGGCAACACTGTGTATTTCTCTCTCGCAGAGCCCGGTTGCCAAATTCGAAACGTCCAGCGATTGCGCCCACAGGAAAGCTGCCAGCAAGGAAAGCTGTAGCTGGTTTTCACTGTCTCTTGGAACTGCATTCGCTGATAGACAGACATTCGCTTTCTGCAAAACCTTGCCTTCCTAAAGGGGCAACACTGTGTATTTATCTCTCGCAGAGCCCGGTTGCCAAATTCGAAACGTCCAGCGATTGCGCCCACAGGAAAGCTTCCAGCACAGAAAGCTGTAGCTGGTTTTCACTGCCCCTTGGAACTGCATTCGCTGATAGACAGACATTCCCTTTCTACAAAAGCTTTCATTGGTAAAGGGGCAACACTGTGTATTTCTCTCTCGCAGAGCCCGGTTGCCAAATTCGATACGTCCAGCGATTGCGCCCACAGGAAAGCTGCCAGCAAGGAAAGCTGTAGCTG
The DNA here is from genome assembly GCF_035582795.1 of Mycteria americana. Taxonomy (NCBI): domain Eukaryota; kingdom Metazoa; phylum Chordata; class Aves; order Ciconiiformes; family Ciconiidae; genus Mycteria; species Mycteria americana. The sequence goes on along the minus strand of NC_134369.1, from coordinate 23,405,366 downwards.
GTTTTCACTGTCTCTTGGAACTACATTCGCTGATAGACAGACATTCGCTTCCTACAAAAGCTTGCCTTAGTAAAGGGGCAACACTGTGTATTTCTCTCTCGCAGAGCCTGGTTGCCAAATTCGAAACGTCCAGCGATTGCGCCCACAGGAAAGCTGCCAGCACGGAAAGCTGTAGCTGGTTTTCACTGCCCCTTGGAACTACATTCGCTGCTAGACCGACATTCGCTTTCTGCAAAACCTTGCCTTCGTAAAGGGGCAACACAGTGTATTTCTCTCTCGCAGAGCCCGGTTGCCAAATTCGAAACGTCCAGCGATTGCGCCCACAGGAAAGCTGCCAGCACGGAAAGCTGTAGCTGGTTTTCACTGCCCCTTGGAACTGCATTCGCTGATAGACAGACATTCGCTTTCTGCAAAAGCTTTCATTGGTAAAGGGGCAACACTGTGTATATCTCTCTCGCAGAGCCCGGCTGCCAAATTCGAAACGTCCAGCGATTGCGCCCACAGGAAAGCTGCCAGCAAGGAAAGCTGTAGCTGGTTTTCACAGTCTCTTGGAACTACATTCGCTGCTAGACAGACATTCGCTTTCTGCAAAACCTTGCCTTATTGAAGGGGCAACACTGTGTATTTCTCTCTCGCAGAGCCCGGTTGCCAAATTCGAAACGTCCAGCGATTGCGCCCACAGGAAAGCTGCCAGCAAGGAAAGCTGTAGCTGGTTTTCATTGTCTCTTGGAACTACATTCGCTGAAAGACAGACATTCGCTTTCTGCAAAACCTTGCCTTAGTAAAGGGGCAACACTGTGTATTTCTCTCTCGTAGAGTCCGGCTGCCAAATTCGAAACGTCCAGCGATTGCGCCCACAGGAAAGCTGCCAGCACGGAAAGCTGTAGCTGGTTTTCACTGCCCCTTGGAACTACATTCGCTGATAGACAGACATTCGCTTTCTGCAAAAGCTTTCGTTGGTACAGGGGCAACACTGTGTATTTCTCTCTCGCAGAGCCCGGTTGCCAAATTCGAAACGTCCAGCGATTGCGCCCACAGGAAAGCTGCCAGCACGGAAAGCTGTAGCTGGTTTTCACTGCCCCTTGGAACTGCATTCGCTGATAGACAGACATTTGCTTTCTGCAAAAGCTTTCGTAGGTAAAGGGGCAACACTGTGTATTTCTCTCTCGCAGAGCCCGGTTGCCAAATTCGAAACGTCCAGCGATTGCGCCCACAGGAAAGCTGCCAGCAAGGAAAGCTGTAGCTGGTTTTCACTGTCTCTTGGAACTGCATTCGCTGCTAGACAGACATTCGCTTTCTGCAAAACCTTGCCTTCCTAAAGGGGCAACACTGTGTATTTATCTCTCGCAGAGCCCGGTTGCCCAATTCGAAACGTCCAGCGATTGCGCCCACAGGAAAGCTGCCAGCACAGAAATCTGTAGCTGGATTTCACTGCCCCTTGGAACTACAGTCGCTGATAGACAGACATTCGCTTTCTGCAAAAGCTTTCGTTGGTAAAGAGGCAACACTGTGTATTTCTCTCTCGCAGAGCCCGGTTGCCAAATACGAAACGTCCAGCGATTGCGCCCACAGGAAAGCTGCCAGCAAGGAAAGTTGTAGCTGGTTTTCACTGCCCCTTGGAACTGCATTCGCTGATAGACAGACATTCGCTTTCTGCAAAAGCTTTCGTTGGTACAGGGGCAACACTGTGTATTTCTCTCTCGCAGAGCCCGGTTGCCAAATTCGAAAGGTCCAGCGATTGCGCCCACAGGAAAGCTGCCAGCAAGGAAAGTTGTAGCTGGTTTTCACTGCCCCTTGGAACTACATTCGCTGATAATCAGACATTCGCTTTCTGAAAACCTTGCCTTCGTTGGTACAGGGGCAACACTGTGTATTTATCTCTCGCAGAGCCCGGTTGCCAAATTCGAAAGGTCCAGCGATTGCGCCCACAGGAAAGCTGACAGCACAGAAAGCTGTAGCTGGTTTTCACTGCCCCTTGGAACTGCATTCGCTGATAGACAGACATTCCCTTTCTACAATAGCTTTCGTTGGTAAAGAGGCAACACTCTGTATTTCTCTCTCGCAGAGCCCGGCTGCCAAATTCGAAACGTCCAGCGATTGCGCCCAGAGGAAAGCTGCCAGCACGGAAATCTCTAGCTGGTTTTCACTGTCTCTTGGAACTACATTCGCTGATAGACAGACATTCGCTTTCTACAAAAGCTTTCATTGGTAAAGGGGCAACACTGTGTATATCTCTCTCGCAGAGCCCGGCTGCCAAATTCGAAACGTCCAGCGATTGCGCCCACAGGAAAGCTGCCAACACGGAAAGCTGTAGCTGGTTTTCACAGTCTCTTGGAACTACATTCGCTGCTAGACAGACATTCGCTTTCTGCAAAACCTTGTCTTATTGAAGGGGCAACACTGTGTATTTCTCTCTCGCAGAGCCCGGTTGCCAAATTCGAAACGTCCAGCGATTGCGTCCACAGGAAAGCTGCCAGCAAGGAAAGCTGTAGCTGGTTTTCATTGTCTCTTGGAACTACATTCGCTGATAGACAGACATTCGCTTTCTGCAAAACCTTGCCTTAGTAAAGGGGCAACACTGTGTATTTCTCTCTCGTAGAACCCGGTTGCCAAATTCGAAACGTCCAGCGATTGCGCCCACAGGAAAGCTGCCAGCAAGGTAAGCTGTAGCTGGTTTTCACTGCCCCTTGGAACTACATTCGCTGATAGACAGACATTCGCTTTCTGCAAAACCTTTCGTTGGTACAGGGGCAACACTGTGTATTTCTCTCTCGCAGAGCCCGGTTGCCAAATTCGAAACGTCCAGCGATTGCGCCCACAGGAAAGCTGCCAGCACAGAAAGCTGTAGCTGGTTTTCACTGTCTCTTGGAACTACATTCGCTGATAGACAGACATTCGCTTTCTACAAAAGCTTGTCTTAGTAAAGGGGCAACACTGTGTATTTCTCTCTCGCAGAGCCTGGTTGCCAAATTCGAAACGTCCAGCGATTGCGCCCACAGGAAAGCTGCCAGCAAGGAAAGCTGTAGCTGGTTTTCACTGTCTCTTGGAACTGCATTCGCTGCTAGACAGACATTCGCTTTCTGCAAAATCTTGCCTTCCTAAAGGGGCAACACTGTGTATTTATCTCTCGCAGAGCCCGGTTGCCAAATTCGAAACGTCCAGCGATTGCGCCCACAGGAAAGCTTCCAGCACAGAAAGCTGTAGCTGGTTTTCACTGCCCCTTGGAACTACATTCGCTGATAGACAGACATTCCCTTTCTACAAAAGCTTTCGTTTGTAAAGGGGCAACACTGTGTATTTCTCTCTCGCAGAGCCCGGTTGCCAAATACGAAACGTCCAGCGATTGCGCCCACAGGAAAGCTGCCAGCAAGGAAAGTTGTAGCTGGTTTTCACTGCCCCTTGGAACTGCATTCGCTGATAGACAGACATTCGCTTTCTGCAAAAGCTTTCGTTGGTAAAGAGGCAACACTGTGTATTTCTCTCTCGCAGAGCCCGGTTGCCAAATTCGAAACGTCCAGCGATTGCGCCCACAGGAAAGCTGCCAGCAAGGAAAGTTGTAGCTGGTTTTCACTGCCCCTTGGAACTGCATTCGCTGATAGACAGACATTCGCTTTCTGCAAAAGCTTTCGTAGGTAAAGGGGCAACACTGTGTATTTCTCTCTCGCAGAGCCCGGTTGCCAAATTCGAAAGGTCCAGCGATTGCGCCCACAGGAAAGCTGCCAGCAAGGAAATCTGTAGCTGGTTTTCACTGCCCCTTGGAACTGCATTCGCTGATAGACAGACATTCGCTTTCTACAAAAGCTTTCATTGGTAAAGGGGCAACACTGTGTATATCTCTCTCGCAGAGCCCGGCTGCCAAATTCGAAACGTCCAGCGATTGCGCCCACAGGAAAGCTGCCAGCACGGAAAGCTGTAGCTGCTTTTCACAGTCTCTTGGAACTACATTCGCTGCTAGACAGACATTCGCTTTCTGCAAAACCTTGTCTTATTGAAGGGGCAACACTGTGTATTTCTCTCTCGCAGAGCCCGGTTGCCAAATTCGAAACGTCCAGCGATTGCGTCCACAGGAAAGCTGCCAGCAAGGAAAGCTGTAGCTGGTTTTCATTGTCTCTTGGAACTACATTCGCTGATACACAGACATTCTCTTTCTGCAAAACCTTGCCTTAGTAAAGGGGCAACACTGTGTATTTCTCTCTCGTAGAGCCCGGTTGCCAAATTCGAAACGTCCAGCGATTGCGCCCACAGGAAAGCTGCCAGCAAGGAAAGCTGTAGCTGGTTTTCACTGCCCCTTGGAACTGCATTCGCTGATAGACAGACATTCGCTTTCTGCAAAAGCTTTCGTAGGTAAAGGGGCAACACTGTGTATTTCTCTCTCGCAGAGCCCGGTTGCCAAATTCGAAAGGTCCAGCGATTGCGCCCACAGGAAAGCTGCCAGCACGGAAAGCTGTAGCTGGTTTTGACTGTCTCTTGGAACTGCATTCGCTGCTAGACAGACATTCGCTTTCTGCAAAACCTTGCCTTCCTAAAGGGGCAACACTCTGTATTTCTCTCCCAGAGCCCGGTTGCCAAATTCGAAACGTCCAGCGATTGCGCCCACAGGAAAGCTACCAGCACGGAAAGCTGTAGCTGGTTTTCACTGCCCCTTGGAACTGCATTCGCTGATAGACAGACATTCGCTTTCTACAAAAGCTTTCGTTTGTATAAGGGGCAACACTGTGTATTTCTCTCTCGCAGAGCCCGGTTGCCAAATTCGAAACGTCCAGCGATTGCGCCCACAGGAAAGCTGCCAGCAAGGAAAGCTGTAGCTGGATTTCACTGCCCCTTGGAACTGCATTCGCTGATAGACAGACATTCGCTTTCTGCAAAAGCTTTCGTAGGTAAAGGGGCAACACTGTGTATTTCTCTCTCGCAGAGCCCGGTTGCCAAATTCGAAACGTCCAGCGATTGCGCCCACAGGAAAGCTGCCAGCACAGAAAGCTGTAGCTGGTTTTCACTGCCCCTTGGAACTGCATTCGCTGCTAGACAGACATTCGCTTTCTGCAAAAGCTTTCGTAGGTAAAGGGGCAACACTGTGTATTTCTCTCTCGCAGAGCCTGGTTGCCAAATTCGAAACGTCCAGCGATTGCGCCCACAGGAAAGCTGCCAGCACGGAGAGCTGTAGCTGGTTTTCACTGCCCCTTGGAACTACATTCGCTGATAGACAGACATTCGCTTTCTACAAAAGCTTTCATTGGTAAAGGGGCAACACTGTGTATATCTCTCTCGCAGAGCCCGGCTGCTGAATTCGAAACGTCCAGCGATTGCGCCCACAGGAAAGCTGCCAGCACGGAAAGCTGTAGCTGGTTTTCACTGTCTCTTGGAACTACATTCGCTGCTAGACAGACATTCGCTTTCTACAAAAGCTTGTCTTAGTAAAGGGGCAACACTGTGTATTTCTCTCTCGCAGAGCCTGGTTGCCAAATTCGAAACGTCCAGCGATTGCGCCCACAGGAAAGCTGCCAGCAAGGAAAGCTGTAGCTGGTTTTCACTGTCTCTTGGAACTGCATTCGCTGCTAGACAGACATTCGCTTTCTGCAAAACCTTGCCTTCCTAAAGGGGCAACACTGTGTATTTATATCTCGCAGAGCCCGGTTGCCAAATTCGAAAGGTCCAGCGATTGCGCCCACAGGAAAGCTTCCAGCACAGAAAGCTGTAGCTGGTTTTCACTGCCCCTTGGAACTGCATTCGCTGATAGACAGACATTCCCTTTCTACAAAAGCTTTCGTTTGTAAAGGGGCAACACTGTGTATTTCTCTCTCGCAGAGCCCGGTTGCCAAATTCGAAACGTCCAGCGATTGCGCCCACAGGAAAGCTGCCAGCACAGAAATCTGTAGCTGGTTTTCACTGCCCCTTGGAACTACATTCGCTGATAGACAGACATTCGCTTTCTGCAAAAGCTTTCGTTGGTAAAGGGGCAACACTGTGTATTTCTCTCTCGCAGAGCCCGGTTGCCAAATACGAAACGTCCAGCGATTGCGCCCACAGGAAAGCTGCCAGCAAGGAAAGTTGTAGCTGGTTTTCACTGCCCCTTGGAACTGCATTCGCTGATAGACAGACATTCGCTTTCTGCAAAAGCTTTCGTAGGTAAAGGGGCAACACTGTGTATTTCTCTCTCGCAGAGCCCGGTTGCCAAATTCGAAAGGTCCAGCGATTGCGCCCACAGGAAAGCTGCCAGCAAGGAAAGTTGTAGCTGGTTTTCACTGCCCCTTGGAACTACATTCGCTGATAATCAGACATTCGCTTTCTGCAAAACCTTGCCTTGGTAAAGGGGCAATACTGTGTATTTCTCTCTCGTAGAGCCCGGTTGCCAAATTCGAAACGTCCAGCGATTGCGCCCACAGGAAAGCTGCCAGCAAGGAAAGCTGTAGCTGGTTTTCACTGCCCCTTGGAACTGCATTCGCTGCTAGACAGACATTCGTTTTCTGAAAACCTTGCCTTCGTTGGTACATGGGCAACACTGTGTATTTATCTCTCGCAGAGCCCTGTTGCCAAATTCGAAACGTCCAGCGATTGCGCCCACAGGAAAGCTGACAGCACAGAAATCTGTCGCTGGTTTTCACTGCCCCTTGGAACTACATTCGCTGCTAGATAGACATTCACTTTCTACAACAGCTTGCCTTCGTAAAGGGGCAACACTGTGTATTTCTCTCTCGCAGAGCCCGGTTGCCAAATTCGAAACGTCCAGCGATTGCGCCCACAGGAAAGCTGCCAGCAAGGAAAGCTGTAGCTGGTTTTCACTGCCCCTTGGAATTGCATTCGCTGATAGACAGACATTCGCTTTCTGCAAAAGCTTTCGTAGGTAAAGGGGCAACACTGTGTATTTCTCTCTCGCAGAGCCCGGTTGCCAAATTCGAAAGGTCCAGCGATTGCGCCCACAGGAAAGCTGCCAGCACGGAAAGCTGTAGCTGGTTTTCACTGCCCCTTGGAACTGCATTCGCTGCTAGACAGACATTCGCTTTCTGCAAAACCTTGCCTTCCTAAAGGGGCAACACTCTGTATTTCTCTCCCAGAGCCCGGTTGCCAAATTCGAAACGTCCAGCAATTGCGCCCACAGGAAAGCTGCCAGCAAGGAAAGCTGTAGCTGGTTTTCACTGCCCCTTGGAACTGCATTCGCTGATAGACAGACATTCGCTTTCTACAAAAGCTTTCGTTTGTAAAGGGGCAACACTGTGTATTTCTCTCTCGCAGAGCCCGGTTGCCAAATTCGAAACGTCCAGCGATTGCGCCCACAGGAAAGCTGCCAGCAAGGAAAGCTGTAGCTGGTTTTCACTGCCCCTTGGAGCTCCATTCGCTGATAGACAGACATTCGCTTTCTGCAAAACCTTGCCTTCGTAAAGGGGCAACACTGTGTATTTCTCTCTCGCAGAGCCCGGTTGCCAAATTCGAAAGGTCCAGCGATTGCGCCCACAGGAAAGCTGCCAGCACAGAAATCTGTAGCTGGTTTTCACTGTTTCTTGGAACTACATTCGCTGATAAACAGACATTCGCTTTCTGCAAAACCTTGCCTTAGTAAAGGGGCAACACTGTGTATTTCTCTCTCGTAGAGGCCGGTTGCCAAATTCGAAACGTCCAGCGATTGCGCCCACAGGAAAGCTGCCAGCAAGGAAAGCTGTAGCTGGTTTTGACTGTCTCTTGGAACTGCATTCGCTGCTAGACAGACATTCGCTTTCTGCAAAACCTTGCCTTCCTAAAGGGGCAACACTCTGTATTTCTCTCCCAGAGCCCGGTTGCCAAATTCGAAACGTCCAGCGATTGCGCCCACAGGAAAGCTGCCAGCAAGGAAAGCTGTAGCTGGTTTTCACTGTTTCTTGGAACTGCATTCGCTGATAGACAGACATTCGCTTTCTACAAAAGCTTTCGTTGGTACAGGGGCAACACTGTGTATTTCTCTCTCGCAGAGCCCGGTTGCCAAATTCGAAACGTCCAGCGATTGCGCCCACAGGAAAGCTGCCAGCAAGGAAAGCTGTAGCTGGTTTTCACTGCCCCTTGGAACTGCATTCGCTGCTAGACAGACATTCGCTTTCTGCAAAAGCTTTCGTAGGTAAAGGGGCAACACTGTGTATTTCTCTCTCGCAGAGCCCGGTTGCCAAATTCGAAACGTCCAGCGATTGCGCCCACAGGAAAGCTGCCAGCACAGAAAGCTGTAGCTGGTTTTCACTGCCCCTTGGAACTGCATTCGCTGCTAGACAGACATTCGCTTTCTGCAAAAGCTTTCGTTGGTAAAGAGGCAACACTGTGTATTTCTCTCTCGCAGAGCCCGGTTGCCAAATACGAAACGTCCAGCGATTGCGCCCACAGGAAAGCTGCCAGCAAGGAAAGTTGTAGCTGGTTTTCACTGCCCCTTGGAACTGCATTCGCTGATAGACAGACATTCGCTTTCTGCAAAAGCTTTCGTAGGTAAAGGGGCAACACTGTGTATTTCTCTCTCGCAGAGCCCGGTTGCCGAATTCGAAAGGTCCAGCGATTGCGCCCACAGGAAAGCTGCCAGCAAGGAAAGTTGTAGCTGGTTTTCACTGCCCCTTGGAACTACATTCGCTGATAATCAGACATTCGCTTTCTGCAAAACCTTGCCTTGGTAAAGGGGCAATACTGTGTATTTCTCTCTCGTAGAGCCCGGTTGCCAAATTCGAAACGTCCAGCGATTGCGCCCACAGGAAAGCTGCCAGCAAGGAAAGCTGTAGCTGGTTTTCACTGTCTCTTGGAACTGCATTCGCTGCTAGACAGACATTCGTTTTCTGAAAACCTTGCCTTCGTTGGTACAGGGGCAACACTGTGTATTTATCTCTCGCAGAGCCCGGTTGCCAAATTCGAAACGTCCAGCGATTGCGCCCACAGGAAAGCTGACAGCACAGAAAGCTGTAGCTGGTTTTCACTGCCCCTTGGAACTACATTCGCTGCTAGATAGACATTCACTTTCTACAACAGCTTGCCTTCGTAAAGGGGCAACACTGTGTATTTCTCTCTCGCAGAGCCCGGTTGCCAAATTCGAAAGGTGCAGCGATTGCGCCCACAGGAAAGCTGCCAGCAAGGAAAGCTGTAGCTGGTTTTCACTGCCCCTTGGAGCTACATTCGCTGATAGACAGACATTCGCTTTCTGCAAAACCTTGCCTTCGTAAAGGGGCAACACTGTGTATTTCTCTCTCGCAGAGCCCGGCTGCCAAATTCGAAACGTCCAGCGATTGCGCCCACAGGAAAGCTGCCAGCAAGGAAAGCTGTAGCTGGTTTTCACTGCCCCTTGGAACTGCATTCGCTGACAGACAGACATTCGCTTTCTGCAAAAGCTTTCGTAGGTAAAGGGACAACACTGTGTATTTCTCTCTCGCAGAGCCCGGTTGCCAAATTCGAAAGGTCCAGCGATTGCGCCCACAGGAAAGCTGCCAGCACAGAAATCTGTAGCTGGTTTTCACTGTTTCTTGGAACTACATTCGCTGATAATCAGACATTCGCTTTCTGCAAAACCTTGCCTTAGTAAAGGGGCAACACTGTGTATTTCTCTCTCGTAGAGCCCGGTTGCCAAATTCGAAACGTCCAGCGATTGCGCCCACAGGAAAGCTGCCAGCACGGAAAGCTGTAGCTGGTTTTCACTGCCCATGGAACTACATTCGCTGATAGACAGACATTCGCTTTCTGCAAAAGCTTTCGTTGGTATAGGGGCAACACTGTGTATTTCTCTCTCGCAGAGCCCGGTTGCCAAATTCGAAACGTCCAGCGATTGCGCCTACAGGAAAGCTGCCAGCAAGGAAAGCTGTAGCTGGTTTTGACTGTCTCTTGGAACTGCATTCGCTGCTAGACAGACATTCGCTTTCTGCAAAACCTTGCCTTCCTAAAGGGGCAACACTCTGTATTTCTCTCCCAGAGCCCGGTTGCCAAATTCGAAACGTCCAGCGATTGCGCCCACAGGAAAGCTGCCAGCAAGGAAAGCTGTAGCTGGTTTTCACTGTTTCTTGGAACTGCATTCGCTGATAGACAGACATTCGCTTTCTACAAAAGCTTTCGTTGGTACAGGGGCAACACTTTGTATTTCTCTCTCGCAGAGCCCGGTTGCCAAATTCGAAACGTCCAGCGATTGCGCCCACAGGAAAGCTGCCAGCAAGGAAAGCTGTAGCTGGTTTTCACTGCCCCTTGGAACTGCATTCGCTGCTAGACAGACATTCGCTTTCTGCAAAAGCTTTCGTAGGTAAAGGGGCAACACTGTGTATTTCTCTCTCGCAGAGCCCGGTTGCCAAATTCGAAACGTCCAGCGATTGCGCCCACAGGAAAGCTGCCAGCACAGAAAGCTGTAGCTGGTTTTCACTGCCCCTTGGAACTGCATTCGCTGCTAGACAGACATTCGCTTTCTGCAAAAGCTTTCGTAGGTAAAGGGGCAACACTGTGTATTTCTCTCTCGCAGAGCCCGGTTGGCAAATTCGAAACGTCCAGCGATTGCGCCCACAGGAAAGCTGCCAGCACGGAAAGCTGTAGCTGGTTTTCACTGCCCCTTGGAACTGCATTCGCTGATAGACAGACATTCCCTTTCTACAATAGCTTTCGTTGGTAAAGAGGCAACACTCTGTATTTCTCTCTCGCAGAGCCCGGCTGCCAAATTCGAAATGTCCAGCGATTGCGCCCAGAGGAAAGCTGCCAGCACGGAAATCTCTAGCTGGTTTTCACTGTCTCTTGGAACTACATTCGCTGATAGACAGACATTCGCTTTCTGCAAAAGCTTTCGTAGGTAAAGGGGCAACACTGTGTATTTCTCTCTCGCAGAGCCTGGTTGCCAAATTCGAAACGTCCAGCGATTGCGCCCACAGGAAAGCTGCCAGCAAGGAAAGCTGTAGCTGGTTTTCACTGTCTCTTGGAACTGCATTCGCTGCTAGACAGACATTCGCTTTCTGCAAAACCTTGCCTTCCTAAAGGGGCAACACTGTGTATTTCTCTCTCGCAGAGCCCGGTTGCCAAATTCGAAACGTCCAGCGATTGCGCCCACAGGAAAGCTTCCAGCACAGAAAGCTGTAGCTGGTTTTCACTGCCCCTTGGAACTGCATTCGCTGATAGACAGACATTCCCTTTCTACAAAAGCTTTCGTTTGTAAAGGGGCAACACTGTGTATTTCTCTCTCGCAGAGCCCGGTTGCCAAATTCGAAACGTCCAGCGATTGCGCCCACAGGAAAGCTGCCAGCACAGAAATCTGTAGCTGGTTTTCACTGCCCCTTGGAACTACATTCGCTGATAGACAGACATTCGCTTTCTGCAAAAGCTTTCGTTGGTAAAGAGGCAACACTGTGTATTTCTCTCTCGCAGAGCCCGGTTGCCAAATACGAAAGGTCCAGCGATTGCGCCCACAGGAAAGCTGCCAGCAAGGAAAGTTGTAGCTGGTTTTCACTGCCCCTTGGAACTGCATTCGCTGATAGACAGACATTCGCTTTCTGCAAAAGCTTTCGTTGGTAAAGAGGCAACACTGTGTATTTCTCTCTCGCAGAGCCCGGTTGCCAAATTCGAAACGTCCAGCGATTGCGCCCACAGGAAAGCTGCCAGCAAGGAAAGTTGTAGCTGGTTTTCACTGCCCCTTGGAACTACATTCGCTGATAGACAGACATTCGCTTTCTGCAAAACCTTGCCTTGGTAAAGGGGCAACACTGTGTATTTCTCTCTCGTAGAGCACGGTTGCCAAATTCGAAACGTCCAGCGATTGCGCCCACAGGAAAACTGCCAGCAAGGAAAGCTGTAGCTGGTTTTCACTGCCCCTTGGAACTGCATTCGCTGCTAGACAGACATTCGCTTTCTGCAAAAGCTTTCGTAGGTAAAGGGGCAACACTGTGTATTTCTCTCTCGCAGAGCCCGGTTGCCAAATTCGAAACGTCCAGCGATTGCGCCCACAGGAAAGCTGCAAGCACGGAAATCTGTAGCTGGTTTTCACTGCTCCTTGGAACTGCATTCGCTGATAGACAGACATTCGCTTTCTACAAAAGCTTTCATTGGTAAAGGGGCAACACTGTGTATATCTCTCTCGCAGAGCCCGGTTGCCAAATTCGAAACGTCCAGCGATTGCGCCCACAGGAAAGCTGCCAGCACGGAAAGCTGTAGCTGGTTTTCACAGTCTCTTGGAACTACATTCGCTGATAGACAGACATTCGCTTTCTGCAAAAGCTTTCATTGGTAAAGGGGCAACACTGTGTATATCTCTCTCGCAGAGCCTGGTTGCCAAATTCGAAACGTCCAGCGATTGCGCCCACAGGAAAGCTGCTAGCAAGGAAAGCTGTAGCTGGTTTTCACAGTCTCTTGGAACTACATTCGCTGCTAGACAGACATTCGCTTTCTGCAAAACCTTGCCTTATTGAAGGGGCAACACTGTGTATTTCTCTCTCGCAGAGCCCGGTTGCCAAATTCGAAACGTCCAGCGATTGCGCCCAGAGGAAAGCTGCCAGCAAGGAAAGCTGTAGCTGGTTTTCATTGTCTCTTGGAACTACATTCGCTGAAAGACAGACATTCGCTTTCTGCAAAACCTTGCCTTAGTAAAGGGGCAACACTGTGTATTTCTCTCTCGTAGAGTCCGGCTGCCAAATTCGAAACGTCCAGCGATTGCGCCCACAGGAAAGCTGCCAGCACGGAAAGCTGTAGCTGGTTTTCACTGCCCCTTGGAACTACATTCGCTGATAGACAGACATTCGCTTTCTGCAAAAGCTTTCGTTGGTACAGGGGCAACACTGTGTATTTCTCTCTCGCAGAGCCCGGTTGCCAAATTCGAAACGTCCAGCGATTGCGCCCACAGGAAAGCTGCCAGCACGGAAAGCTGTAGCTGGTTTTCACTGCCCCTTGGAACTGCATTCGCTGATAGACAGACATTTGCTTTCTGCAAAAGCTTTCGTAGGTAAAGGGGCAACACTGTGTATTTCTCTCTCGCAGAGCCCGGTTGCCAAATTCGAAACGTCCAGCGATTGCGCCCACAGGAAAGCTGCCAGCAAGGAAAGCTGTAGCTGGTTTTCACTGTCTCTTGGAACTGCATTCGCTGCTAGACAGACATTCGCTTTCTGCAAAACCTTGCCTTCCTAAAGGGGCAACACTGTGTATTTATCTCTCACATAGCCCTGTTGCCAAATTCGAAACGTCCAGCGATTGCGCCCACAGGAAAGCTGCCAGCACAGAAATCTGTCGCTGGTTTTCACTGCCCCTTGGAACTACATTCGCTGCTAGATAGACATTCACTTTCTACAACAGCTTTCGTTCGTAAAGGGGCAACACTGTGTATTTCTCTCTCGCAGAGCCCGGTTGCCAAATTCGAAACGTCCAGCGATTGCGCCCACAGGAAAGCTTCCAGCACAGAAAGCTGTAGCTGGTTTTCACTGTCTCTTGGAACTGCATTCGCTGATAGACAGACATTCGCTTTCTGCAAAAGCTTTCGTTGGTAAACGGGCAACACTGTGTATTTCTCTCTCGCAGAGCCCGGCTGCCAAATTCGAAACGTCCAGCGATTGCGCCCACAGGAAAGCTGCCAGCAAAGAAAAGCTGTAGCTGGTTTTCACTGCCCCTTGGAACTGCATTCGCTGCTAGACAGACATTCGCTTTCTGCAAAAGCTTTCGTAGGTAAAGGGGCAACACTGTGTATTTCTCTCTCGCAGAGCCCGGTTGCCAAATTCGAAACGTCCAGCGATTGCGCCCACAGGAAAGCTGCCAGCACGGAAAGCTGTAGCTGGTTTTCACTGTTTCTTGGAACTACATTCGTTGATAGACAGACATACGCTTTCTACAAAAGCTTTCATTGGTAAAGGGGCAACACTGTGTATATCTCTCTCGCAGAGCCCGGCTGCCAAATTCGAAAAGTCCAGCGATTGCGCCCAAAGGAAAGCTGCCAGCACGGAAATCTCTAGCTGGTTTTCACTGTCTCTTGGAACTACATTCGCTGATAGACAGACATTCGCTTTCTGCAAAACCTTGCCTTATTGAAGGGGCAACACTGTGTATTTCTCTCTCGCAGAGCCCGGTTGCCAAATTCGAAACGTCCAGCTATTGCGCCCACAGGAAAGCTGCCAGCACGGAAAGCTGTAGCTGGTTTTCACTGCCCCTTGGAACTGCATTCGCTGCTAGACAGACATTCGCTTTCTGCAAAAGGTTTCGTAGGTAAAGGGGCAACAGTGTGTATTTCTCTCTCGCAGAGCCCGGTTGCCAAATTCGAAACGTCCAGCGATTGCGCCCACAGGAAAGCTGCCAGCACGGAAAGCTGTAGCTGGTTTTCACTGCCCCTTGGAACTACATTCGCTGATAGACAGACATACGCTTTCTACAAAAGCTTTCATTGGTAAAGGGGCAACACTGTGTATTTCTCTCTCGCAGAGCCCGGCTGCCAAATTCGAAACGTCCAGCGATTGCGCCCAGAGGAAAGCTGCCAGCACGGAAAGCTGTAGCTGGTTTTCACTGTCTCTTGGAACTACATTCGCTGATAGACAGACATTCGCTTTCTGCAAAACCTTGCCTTCGTAAAGGGGCAACACAGTGTATTTCTCTCTCGCAGAGCCCGGTTGCCAAATTCGAAACGTCCAGCGATTGCGCCCACAGGAAAGCTGCCAGCACGGAAAGCTGTAGCTGGTTTTCACTGTTTCTTGGAACTGCATTCGCTGATAGACAGACATTCGCTTTCTACAGAAGCTTTCATTGGTAAAGGGGCAACACTGTGTATATCTCTCTCGCAGAGCCCGGCTGCCAAATTCGAAACGTCCAGCGATTGCGCCCACAGGAAAGCTGCCAGCACGGAAAGCTGTAGCTGGTTTTCACAGTCTCTTGGAACTACATTCGCTGCTAGACAGACATTCGCTTTCTGCAAAACCTTGCCTTATTGAAGGGGCAACACTGTGTATTTCTCTCTCGCAGAGCCCGGTTGCCAAATTCGAAACGTCCAGCGATTGCGCCCACAGGAAAGCTGCCAGTAAGGAAAGCTGTAGCTGGTTTTCATTGTCTCTTGGAACTACATTCGCTGAAAGACAGACATTCGCTTTCTGCAAAACCTTGCCTTAGTAAAGGGGCAACACTGTGTATTTCTCTCTCGTAGAGTCCGGCTGCCAAATTCGAAACGTCCAGCGATTGCGCCCACAGGAAAGCTGCCAGCACGGAAAGCTGTAGCTGGTTTTCACTGCCCCTTGGAACTACATTCGCTGATAGACAGACATTCGCTTTCTGCAAAAGCTTTCGTTGGTACAGGGGCAACACTGTGTATTTCTCTCTCGCAGAGCCCGGTTGCCAAATTCGAAACGTCCAGCGATTGCGCCCACAGGAAAGCTGCCAGCACGGAAAGCTGTAGCTGGTTTTCACTGCCCCTTGGAACTGCATTCGCTGATAGACAGACATTCGCTTTCTACAGAAGCTTTCATTGGTAAAGGGGCAACACTGTGTATATCTCTCTCGCAGAGCCCGGCTGCCAAATTCGAAACGTCCAGCGATTGCGCCCACAGGAAAGCTGCCAGCAAGGAAAGCTGTAGCTGGTTTTCACAGTCTCTTGGAACTACATTCGCTGCTAGACAGACATTCGCTTTCTGCAAAACCTTGCCTTATTGAAGGGGCAACACTGTGTATTTCTCTCTCGCAGAGCCCGGTTGCCAAATTCGAAACGTCCAGCGATTGCGCCCACAGGAAAGCTGCCAGCAAGGAAAGCTGTAGCTGGTTTTCATTGTCTCTTGGAACTACATTCGCTGCTAGACAGACATTCGCTTTCTGCAAAAGCTTTCGTTGGTACAGGGGCAACACTGTGTATTTCTCTCTCGCAGAGCCCGGATGCCAAATTCGAAACGTCCAGCGATTGCGCCCACAGGAAAGATGCCAGCAAGGAAAGCTGTAGCTGGTTTTCACTGCCCCTTGGAACTGCATTCGCTGATAGACAGACATTCCCTTTCTACAAAAGCTTTCTTTTGTAAATGGGCAACACTGTGTATTTCTCTCTCGCAGAGCCCGGTTGCCAAATTCGAAACGTCCAGCGATTGCGCCCACAGGAAAGCTGCCAGCACAGAAATCTGTCGCTGGTTTTCACTGCCCCTTGGAACTACATTCGCTGATAGACAGACATTCGCTTTCTGCAAAAGCTTTCGTTGGTACAGGGGCAACACTGTGTATTTCTCTCTCGCAGAGCCCGGTTGCCAAATTCGAAACGTCCAGCGATTGCGCCCACAGGAAAGCTGCCAGCAAGGAAATCTGTAGCTGGTTTTCACTGCCCCTTGGAACTGCATTCGCTGATAGACAGACATTCGCTTTCTGCAAAAGCTTTCGTAGGTAAAGGGGCAACACTGTGTATTTCTCTCTCGCAGAGCCCGGTTGCCAAATTCGAAACGTCCAGCGATTGCGCCCACAGGAAAGCTGCCAGCAAGGAAAGCTGTAGCTGGTTTTCACTGTCTCTTGGAACTGCATTCGCTGATAGACAGACATTCGCTTTCTGCAAAACCTTGCCTTCCTAAAGGGGCAACACTGTGTATTTATCTCTCGCAGAGCCCGGCTGCCAAATTCGAAACGTCCAGCGATTGCGCCCACAGGAAAGCTTCCAGCACAGAAAGCTGTAGCTGGTTTTCACTGCCCCTTGGAACTGCATTCGCTGATAGACAGACATTCCCTTTCTACAAAAGCTTTTGTTTGTAAAGGGGCAACACTGTGTATTTCTCTCTCGCAGAGCCCGGTTGCCAAATTCGAAACGTCCAGCGATTGCGCCCACAGGAAAGCTGCCAGCAAGGAAAGCTGTAGCTGGTTTTCACTGTCTCTTGGAACTGCATTCGCTGATAGACAGACATTCGCTTTCTGCAAAACCTTGCCTTCCTAAAGGGGCAACACTGTGTATTTATCTCTCGCAGAGCCCGGTTGCCAAATTCGAAACGTCCAGCGATTGCGCCCACAGGAAAGCTGCCAGCACGGAAAGCTGTAGCTGGTTTTCACTGCCCCTTGGAACTGCATTCGCTGATAGACAGACATTCGCTTTCTGCAAAAGCTTTCATTGGTAAAGGGGCAACACTGTGTATATCTCTCTCGCAGAGCCCGGCTGCCAAATTCGAAACGTCCAGCGATTGCGCCCACAGGAAAGCTGCCAGCAAGGAAAGCTGTAGCTGGTTTTCACAGTCTCTTGGAACTACATTCGCTGCTAGACAGACATTCACTTTCTGCAAAACCTTGCCTTATTGAAGGGGCAACACTGTGTATTTCTCTCTCGCAGAGCCCGGTTGCCAAATTCGAAACGTCCAGCGATTGCGCCCACAGGAAAGCTGCCAGTAAGGAAAGCTGTAGCTGGTTTTCATTGTCTCTTGGAACTACATTCGCTGAAAGACAGACATTCGCTTTCTGCAAAACCTTGCCTTAGTAAAGGGGCAACACTGTGTATTTCTCTCTCGTAGAGTCCGGCTGCCAAATTCGAAACGTCCAGCGATTGCGCCCACAGGAAAGCTGCCAGCACGGAAAGCTGTAGCTGGTTTTCACTGTTTCTTGGAACTGCATTCGCTGATAGACAGACATTCGCTTTCTACAGAAGCTTTCATTGGTAAAGGGGCAACACTGTGTATATCTCTCTCGCAGAGCCCGGCTGCCAAATTCTAAACGTCCAGCGATTGCGCCCACAGGAAAGCTGCCAGCAAGGAAAGCTGTAGCTGGTTTTCACAGTCTCTTGGAACTACATTCTCTGATAGACAGACATTCGCTTTCTGCAAAACCTTGCCTTATTGAAGGGGCAACACTGTGTATTTCTCTCTCGCAGAGCCCGGTTGCCAAATTCGAAACGTCCAGCGATTGCGCCCACAGGAAAGCTGCCAGCAAGGAAAGCTGTAGCTGGTTTTCACTGCCCCTTGGAACTGCATTCGCTGATAGACAGACATTCCCTTTCTACAAAAGCTTTCGTTTGTAAAGGGGCAACACTGTGTATTTCTCTCTCGCAGAGCCCGGTTGCCAAATTCGAAACGTCCAGCGATTGCGCCTACAGGAAAGCTGCCAGCACAGAAATCTGTCGCTGGTTTTCACTGCCCCTTGGAACTACATTCGCTGATAGACAGACATTCGCTTTCTGCAAAAGCTTTCGTTGGTACAGGGGCAACACTGTGTATTTCTCTCTCGCAGAGCCCGGTTGCCAAATTCGAAACGTCCAGCGATTGCGCCCACAGGAAAGCTGCCAGCAAGGAAATCTGTAGCTGGTTTTCACTGCCCCTTGGAACTGCATTCGCTGATAGACAGACATTCGCTTTCTGCAAAAGCTTTCGTAGGTAAAGGGGCAACACTGTGTATTTCTCTCTCGCAGAGCCCGGTTGCCAAATTCGAAACGTCCAGCGATTGCGCCCACAGGAAAGCTGCCAGCAAGGAAAGCTGTAGCTGGTTTTCACTGTCTCTTGGAACTGCATTCGCTGATAGACAGACATTCGCTTTCTGCAAAACCTTGCCTTCCTAAAGGGGCAACACTGTGTATTTATCTCTCGCAGAGCCCGGCTGCCAAATTCGAAACGTCCAGCGATTGCGCCCACAGGAAAGCTTCCAGCACAGAAAGCTGTAGCTGGTTTTCACTGCCCCTTGGAACTGCATTCGCTGATAGACAGACATTCCCTTTCTACAAAAGCTTTTGTTTGTAAAGGGGCAACACTGTGTATTTATCTCTCGCAGAGCCCGGTTGCCAAATTCGAAACGTCCAGCGATTGCGCCCACAGGAAAGCTGCCAGCAAGGAAAGCTGTAGCTGGTTTTCACTGTCTCTTGGAACTACATTCGCTGATAGACAGACATTCGCTTTCTACAAAAGCTTGCCTTAGTAAAGGGGCAACACTGTGTATTTCTCTCTCGCAGAGCCTGGTTGCCAAATTCGAAACGTCCAGCGATTGCGCCCACAGGAAAGCTGCCAGCACGGAAAGCTGTAGCTGGTTTTCACTGCCCCTTGGAACTGCATTCGCTGCTAGACCGACATTCGCTTTCTGCAAAACCTTGCCTTCGTAAAGGGGCAACACAGTGTATTTCTCTCTCGCAGAGCCCGGTTGCCAAATTCGAAACGTCCAGCGATTGCGCCCACAGGAAAGCTGCCAGCACGGAAAGCTGTAGCTGGTTTTCACTGCCCCTTGGAACTGCATTCGCTGATAGACAGACATTCGCTTTCTGCAAAAGCTTTCATTGGTAAAGGGGCAACACTGTGTATATCTCTCTCGCAGAGCCCGGCTGCCAAATTCGAAACGTCCAGCGATTGCGCCCACAGGAAAGCTGCCAGCAAGGAAAGCTGTAGCTGGTTTTCATTGTCTCTTGGAACTACATTCGCTGAAAGACAGACATTCGCTTTCTGCAAAACCTTGCCTTAGTAAAGGGGCAACACTGTGTATTTCTCTCTCCTAGAGTCCGGCTGCCAAATTCGAAACGTCCAGCGATTGCGCCCACAGGAAAGCTGCCAGCACGGAAAGCTGTAGCTGGTTTTCACTGCCCCTTGGAACTACATTCGCTGATAGACAGACATTCGCTTTCTGCAAAAGCTTTCGTTGGTACAGGGGCAACACTGTGTATTTCTCTCTCGCAGAGCCCGGTTGCCAAATTCGAAACGTCCAGCGATTGCGCCCACAGGAAAGCTGCCAGCACGGAAAGCTGTAGCTGGTTTTCACTGCCCCTTGCAACTGCATTCGCTGCTAGACAGACATTCGCTTTCTGCAAAACCTTGCCTTCCTAAAGGGGCAACACTGTGTATTTATCTCTCACATAGCCCGGTTGCCAAATTCGAAACGTCCAGCGATTGCGCCCACAGGAAAGCTGCCAGCACAGAAATCTGTCGCTGGTTTTCACTGCCCCTTGGAACTACATTCGCTGCTAGATAGACATTCACTTTCTACAACAGCTTTCGTTCGTAAAGGGGCAACACTGTGTATTTCTCTCTCGCAGAGCCCGGTTGCCAAATTCGAAACGTCCAGCGATTGCGCCCACAGGAAAGCTTCCAGCACAGAAAGCTGTAGCTGGTTTTCACTGTCTCTTGGAACTGCATTCGCTGATAGACAGACATTCGCTTTCTGCAAAAGCTTTCGTTGGTAAACGGGCAACACTGTGTATTTCTCTCTCGCAGAGCCCGGCTGCCAAATTCGAAACGTCCAGCGATTGCGCCCACAGGAAAGCTGCCAGCAAAGAAAAGCTGTAGCTGGTTTTCACTGCCCCTTGGAACTGCATTCGCTGCTAGACAGACATTCGCTTTCTGCAAAAGCTTTCGTAGGTAAAGGGGCAACACTGTGTATTTCTCTCTCGCAGAGCCCGGTTGCCAAATTCGAAACGTCCAGCGATTGCGCCCACAGGAAAGCTGCCAGCACGGAAAGCTGTAGCTGGTTTTCACTGTTTCTTGGAACTACATTCGTTGATAGACAGACATACGCTTTCTACAAAAGCTTTCATTGGTAAAGGGGCAACACTGTGTATATCTCTCTCGCAGAGCCCGGCTGCCAAATTCGAAACGTCCAGCGATTGCGCCCAAAGGAAAGCTGCCAGCACGGAAATCTCTAGCTGGTTTTCACTGTCTCTTGGAACTACATTCGCTGATAGACAGACATTCGCTTTCTGCAAAACCTTGCCTTATTGAAGGGGCAACACTGTGTATTTCTCTCTCGCAGAGCCCGGTTGCCAAATTCGAAACGTCCAGCTATTGCGCCCACAGGAAAGCTGCCAGCACGGAAAGCTGTAGCTGGTTTTCACTGCCCCTTGGAACTGCATTCGCTGCTAGACAGACATTCGCTTTCTGCAAAAGGTTTCGTAGGTAAAGGGGCAACAGTGTGTATTTCTCTCTCGCAGAGCCCGGTTGCCAAATTCGAAACGTCCAGCGATTGCGCCCACAGGAAAGCTGCCAGCACGGAAAGCTGTAGCTGGTTTTCACTGTTTCTTGGAACTGCATTCGCTGATAGACAGACATTCGCTTTCTACAGAAGCTTTCATTGGTAAAGGGGCAACACTGTGTATATCTCTCTCGCAGAGCCCGGCTGCCAAATTCGAAACGTCCAGCGATTGCGCCCACAGGAAAGCTGCCAGCACGGAAAGCTGTAGCTGGTTTTCACAGTCTCTTGGAACTACATTCGCTGCTAGACAGACATTCGCTTTCTGCAAAACCTTGCCTTATTGAAGGGGCAACACTGTGTATTTCTCTCTCGCAGAGCCCGGTTGCCAAATTGGAAACATCCAGCGATTGCGCCCACAGGAAAGCTGCCAGCAAGGAAAGCTGTAGCTGGTTTTCATTGTCTCTTGGAACTACATTCGCTGCTAGACAGACATTCGCTTTCTGCAAAAGCTTTCGTTGGTACAGGGGCAACACTGTGTATTTCTCTCTCGCAGAGCCCGGATGCCAAATTCGAAACGTCCAGCGATTGCGCCCACAGGAAAGATGCCAGCAAGGAAAGCTGTAGCTGGTTTTCACTGCCCCTTGGAACTGCATTCGCTGATAGACAGACATTCCCTTTCTACAAAAGCTTTCGTTTGTAAAGGGGCAACACTGTGTATTTCTCTCTCGCAGAGCCCGGTTGCCAAATTCGAAACGTCCAGCGATTGCGCCCACAGGAAAGCTGCCAGCACAGAAATCTGTCGCTGGTTTTCACTGCCCCTTGGAACTACATTCGCTGATAGACAGACATTCGCTTTCTGCAAAAGCTTTCGTTGGTAAAGAGGCAACACTGTGTATTTCTCTCTCGCAGAGCCCGGTTGCCAAATTCGAAACGTCCAGCGATTGCGCCCACAGGAAAGCTGCCAGCAAGGAAAGCTGTAGCTGGTTTTCACTGTCTCTTGGAACTGCATTCGCTGATAGACAGACATTCGCTTTCTGCAAAACCTTGCCTTCCTAAAGGGGCAACACTGTGTATTTATCTCTCGCAGAGCCCGGTTGCCAAATTCGAAACGTCCAGCGATTGCGCCCACAGGAAAGCTGCCAGCACGGAAAGCTGTAGCTGGTTTTCACTGCCCCTTGGAACTGCATTCGCTGATAGACAGACATTCGCTTTCTGCAAAAGCTTTCATTGGTAAAGGGGCAACACTGTGTATATCTCTCTCGCAGAGCCCGGCTGCCAAATTCGAAACGTCCAGCGATTGCGCCCACAGGAAAGCTGCCAGCAAGGAAAGCTGTAGCTGGTTTTCACAGTCTCTTGGAACTACATTCGCTGCTAGACAGACATTCACTTTCTGCAAAACCTTGCCTTATTGAAGGGGCAACACTGTGTATTTCTCTCTCGCAGAGCCCGGTTGCCAAATTCGAAACGTCCAGCGATTGCGCCCACAGGAAAGCTGCCAGTAAGGAAAGCTGTAGCTGGTTTTCATTGTCTCTTGGAACTACATTCGCTGAAAGACAGACATTCGCTTTCTGCAAAACCTTGCCTTCCTAAAGGGGCAACACTGTGTATTTATCTCTCACATAGCCCTGTTGCCAAATTCGAAACGTCCAGCGATTGCGCCCACAGGAAAGCTGCCAGCACAGAAATCTGTCGCTGGTTTTCACTGCCCCTTGGAACTACATTCGCTGCTAGATAGACATTCACTTTCTACAACAGCTTTCGTTCGTAAAGGGGCAACACTGTGTATTTCTCTCTCGCAGAGCCCGGTTGCCAAATTCGAAACGTCCAGCGATTGCGCCCACAGGAAAGCTTCCAGCACAGAAAGCTGTAGCTGGTTTTCACTGTCTCTTGGAACTGCATTCGCTGATAGACAGACATTCGCTTTCTGCAAAAGCTTTCGTTGGTAAACGGGCAACACTGTGTATTTCTCTCTCGCAGAGCCCGGCTGCCAAATTCGAAACGTCCAGCGATTGCGCCCACAGGAAAGCTGCCAGCAAAGAAAAGCTGTAGCTGGTTTTCACTGCCCCTTGGAACTGCATTCGCTGCTAGACAGACATTCGCTTTCTGCAAAAGCTTTCGTAGGTAAAGGGGCAACACTGTGTATTTCTCTCTCGCAGAGCCCGGTTGCCAAATTCGAAACGTCCAGCGATTGCGCCCACAGGAAAGCTGCCAGCACGGAAAGCTGTAGCTGGTTTTCACTGTTTCTTGGAACTACATTCGTTGATAGACAGACATACGCTTTCTACAAAAGCTTTCATTGGTAAAGGGGCAACACTGTGTATATCTCTCTCGCAGAGCCCGGCTGCCAAATTCGAAACGTCCAGCGATTGCGCCCAAAGGAAAGCTGCCAGCACGGAAATCTCTAGCTGGTTTTCACTGTCTCTTGGAACTACATTCGCTGATAGACAGACATTCGCTTTCTGCAAAACCTTGCCTTATTGAAGGGGCAACACTGTGTATTTCTCTCTCGCAGAGCCCGGTTGCCAAATTCGAAACGTCCAGCTATTGCGCCCACAGGAAAGCTGCCAGCACGGAAAGCTGTAGCTGGTTTTCACTGCCCCTTGGAACTGCATTCGCTGCTAGACAGACATTCGCTTTCTGCAAAAGGTTTCGTAGGTAAAGGGGCAACAGTGTGTATTTCTCTCTCGCAGAGCCCGGTTGCCAAATTCGAAACGTCCAGCGATTGCGCCCACAGGAAAGCTGCCAGCACGGAAAGCTGTAGCTGGTTTTCACTGCCCCTTGGAACTACATTCGCTGATAGACAGACATACGCTTTCTACAAAAGCTTTCATTGGTAAAGGGGCAACACTGTGTATTTCTCTCTCGCAGAGCCCGGCTGCCAAATTCGAAACGTCCAGCGATTGCGCCCAGAGGAAAGCTGCCAGCACGGAAATCTCTAGCTGGTTTTCACTGTCTCTTGGAACTACATTCGCTGATAGACAGACATTCGCTTTCTGCAAAACCTTGCCTTCGTAAAGGGGCAACACAGTGTATTTCTCTCTCGCAGAGCCCGGTTGCCAAATTCGAAACGTCCAGCGATTGCGCCCACAGGAAAGCTGCCAGCACGGAAAGCTGTAGCTGGTTTTCACTGTTTCTTGGAACTGCATTCGCTGATAGACAGACATTCGCTTTCTACAGAAGCTTTCATTGGTAAAGGGGCAACACTGTGTATATCTCTCTCGCAGAGCCCGGCTGCCAAATTCGAAACGTCCAGCGATTGCGCCCACAGGAAAGCTGCCAGCACGGAAAGCTGTAGCTGGTTTTCACAGTCTCTTGGAACTACATTCGCTGCTAGACAGACATTCGCTTTCTGCAAAACCTTGCCTTATTGAAGGGGCAACACTTTGTATTTCTCTCTCGCAGAGCCCGGTTGCCAAATTGGAAACATCCAGCGATTGCGCCCACAGGAAAGCTGCCAGCAAGGAAAGCTGTAGCTGGTTTTCATTGTCTCTTGGAACTACATTCGCTGCTAGACAGACATTCGCTTTCTGCAAAAGCTTTCGTTGGTACAGGGGCAACACTGTGTATTTCTCTCTCGCAGAGCCCGGATGCCAAATTCGAAACGTCCAGCGATTGCGCCCACAGGAAAGATGCCAGCAAGGAAAGCTGTAGCTGGTTTTCACTGCCCCTTGGAACTGCATTCGCTGATAGACAGACATTCCCTTTCTACAAAAGCTTTCGTTTGTAAAGGGGCAACACTGTGTATTTCTCTCTCGCAGAGCCCGGTTGCCAAATTCGAAACGTCCAGCGATTGCGCCCACAGGAAAGCTGCCAGCACAGAAATCTGTCGCTGGTTTTCACTGCCCCTTGGAACTACATTCGCTGATAGACAGACATTCGCTTTCTGCAAAAGCTTTCGTTGGTAAAGAGGCAACACTGTGTATTTCTCTCTCGCAGAGCCCGGTTGCCAAATTCGAAACGTCCAGCGATTGCGCCCACAGGAAAGCTGCCAGCAAGGAAAGCTGTAGCTGGTTTTCACTGTCTCTTGGAACTGCATTCGCTGATAGACAGACATTCGCTTTCTGCAAAACCTTGCCTTCCTAAAGGGGCAACACTGTGTATTTATCTCTCGCAGAGCCCGGTTGCCAAATTCGAAACGTCCAGCGATTGCGCCCACAGGAAAGCTGCCAGCACGGAAAGCTGTAGCTGGTTTTCACTGCCCCTTGGAACTGCATTCGCTGATAGACAGACATTCGCTTTCTGCAAAAGCTTTCATTGGTAAAGGGGCAACACTGTGTATATCTCTCTCGCAGAGCCCGGCTGCCAAATTCGAAACGTCCAGCGATTGCGCCCACAGGAAAGCTGCCAGCAAGGAAAGCTGTAGCTGGTTTTCACAGTCTCTTGGAACTACATTCGCTGCTAGACAGACATTCACTTTCTGCAAAACCTTGCCTTATTGAAGGGGCAACACTGTGTATTTCTCTCTCGCAGAGCCCGGTTGCCAAATTCGAAACGTCCAGCGATTGCGCCCACAGGAAAGCTGCCAGTAAGGAAAGCTGTAGCTGGTTTTCATTGTCTCTTGGAACTACATTCGCTGAAAGACAGACATTCGCTTTCTGCAAAACCTTGCCTTAGTAAAGGGGCAACACTGTGTATTTCTCTCTCGTAGAGTCCGGCTGCCAAATTCGAAACGTCCAGCGATTGCGCCCACAGGAAAGCTGCCAGCACGGAAAGCTGTAGCTGGTTTTCACTGCCCCTTGGAACTACATTCGCTGATAGACAGACATTCGCTTTCTGCAAAAGCTTTCGTTGGTACAGGGGCAACACTGTGTATTTCTCTCTCGCAGAGCCCGGTTGCCAAATTCGAAACGTCCAGCGATTGCGCCCACAGGAAAGCTGCCAGCACGGAAAGCTGTAGCTGGTTTTCACTGTTTCTTGGAACTGCATTCGCTGATAGACAGACATTCGCTTTCTACAGAAGCTTTCATTGGTAAAGGGGCAACACTGTGTATATCTCTCTCGCAGAGCCCGGCTGCCAAATTCGAAACGTCCAGCGATTGCGCCCACAGGAAAGCTGCCAGCAAGGAAAGCTGTAGCTGGTTTTCACAGTCTCTTGGAACTACATTCTCTGATAGACAGACATTCGCTTTCTGCAAAACCTTGCCTTATTGAAGGGGCAACACTGTGTATTTATCTCTCGCAGAGCCCGGTTGCCAAATTCGAAACGTCCAGCGATTGCGCCCACAGGAAAGCTGCCAGCAAGGAAAGCTGTAGCTGGTTTTCATTGTCTCTTGGAACTACATTCGCTGCTAGACAGACATTCGCTTTCTGCAAAAGCTTTCGTTGGTACAGGGGCAACACTGTGTATTTCTCTCTCGCAGAGCCCGGATGCCAAATTCGAAACGTCCAGCGATTGCGCCCACAGGAAAGATGCCAGCAAGGAAAGCTGTAGCTGGTTTTCACTGCCCCTTGGAACTGCATTCGCTGATAGACAGACATTCCCTTTCTACAAAAGCTTTCGTTTGTAAAGGGGCAACACTGTGTATTTCTCTCTCGCAGAGCCCGGTTGCCAAATTCGAAACGTCCAGCGATTGCGCCCACAGGAAAGCTGCCAGCACAGAAATCTGTCGCTGGTTTTCACTGCCCCTTGGAACTACATTCGCTGATAGACAGACATTCGCTTTCTGCAAAAGCTTTCGTTGGTACAGGGGCAACACTGTGTATTTCTCTCTCGCAGAGCCCGGTTGCCAAATTCGAAACGTCCAGCGATTGCGCCCACAGGAAAGCTGCCAGCAAGGAAATCTGTAGCTGGTTTTCACTGCCCCTTGGAACTGCATTCGCTGATAGACAGACATTCGCTTTCTGCAAAAGCTTTCGTAGGTAAAGGGGCAACACTGTGTATTTCTCTCTCGCAGAGCCCGGTTGCCAAATTCGAAACGTCCAGCGATTGCACCCACAGGAAAGCTGCCAGCAAGGAAAGCTGTAGCTGGTTTTCACTGTCTCTTGGAACTGCATTCGCTGATAGACAGACATTCGCTTTCTGCAAAACCTTGCCTTCCTAAAGGGGCAACACTGTGTATTTATCTCTCGCAGAGCCCGGCTGCCAAATTCGAAACGTCCAGCGATTGCGCCCACAGGAAAGCTTCCAGCACAGAAAGCTGTAGCTGGTTTTCACTGCCCCTTGGAACTGCATTCGCTGATAGACAGACATTCCCTTTCTACAAAAGCTTTTGTTTGTAAAGGGGCAACACTGTGTATTTCTCTCTCGCAGAGCCCGGTTGCCAAATTCGAAACGTCCAGCGATTGCGCCCACAGGAAAGCTGCCAGCAAGGAAAGCTGTAGCTGGTTTTCACTGTCTCTTGGAACTACATTCGCTGATAGACAGACATTCGCTTTCTACAAAAGCTTGCCTTAGTAAAGGGGCAACACTGTGTATTTCTCTCTCGCAGAGCCTGGTTGCCAAATTCGAAACGTCCAGCGATTGCGCCCACAGGAAAGCTGCCAGCACGGAAAGCTGTAGCTGGTTTTCACTGCCCCTTGGAACTGCATTCGCTGCTAGACCGACATTCGCTTTCTGCAAAACCTTGCCTTAGTAAAGGGGCAACACTGTGTATTTCTCTCTCGTAGAGTCCGGCTGCCAAATTCGAAACGTCCAGCGATTGCGCCCACAGGAAAGCTGCCAGCACGGAAAGCTGTAGCTGGTTTTCACTGCCCCTTGGAACTACATTCGCTGATAGACAGACATTCGCTTTCTGCAAAAGCTTTCGTTGGTACAGGGGCAACACTGTGTATTTCTCTCTCGCAGAGCCCGGTTGCCAAATTCGAAACGTCCAGCGATTGCGCCCACAGGAAAGCTGCCAGCACGGAAAGCTGTAGCTGGTTTTCACTGCCCCTTGGAACTGCATTCGCTGATAGACAGACATTTGCTTTCTGCAAAAGCTTTCGTAGGTAAAGGGGCAACACTGTGTATTTCTCTCTCGCAGAGCCCGGTTGCTAAATTCGAAACGTCCAGCGATTGCGCCCACAGGAAAGCTGCCAGCAAGGAAAGCTGTAGCTGGTTTTCACTGTCTCTTGGAACTGCATTCGCTGCTAGACAGACATTCGCTTTCTGCAAAACCTTGCCTTCCTAAAGGGGCAACACTGTGTATTTATCTCTCACATAGCCCTGTTGCCAAATTCGAAACGTCCAGCGATTGCGCCCACAGGAAAGCTGCCAGCACAGAAATCTGTCGCTGGTTTTCACTGCCCCTTGGAACTACATTCGCTGCTAGATAGACATTCACTTTCTACAACAGCTTTCGTTCGTAAAGGGGCAACACTGTGTATTTCTCTCTCGCAGAGCCCGGTTGCCAAATTCGAAACGTCCAGCGATTGCGCCCACAGGAAAGCTTCCAGCACAGAAAGCTGTAGCTGGTTTTCACTGTCTCTTGGAACTGCATTCGCTGATAGACAGACATTCGCTTTCTGCAAAAGCTTTCGTTGGTAAACGGGCAACACTGTGTATTTCTCTCTCGCAGAGCCCGGCTGCCAAATTCGAAACGTCCAGCGATTGCGCCCACAGGAAAGCTGCCAGCAAAGAAAAGCTGTAGCTGGTTTTCACTGCCCCTTGGAACTGCATTCGCTGCTAGACAGACATTCGCTTTCTGCAAAAGCTTTCGTAGGTAAAGGGGCAACACTGTGTATTTCTCTCTCGCAGAGCCCGGTTGCCAAATTCGAAACGTCCAGCGATTGCGCCCACAGGAAAGCTGCCAGCACGGAAAGCTGTAGCTGGTTTTCACTGTTTCTTGGAACTACATTCGTTGATAGACAGACATACGCTTTCTACAAAAGCTTTCATTGGTAAAGGGGCAACACTGTGTATATCTCTCTCGCAGAGCCCGGCTGCCAAATTCGAAACGTCCAGCGATTGCGCCCAAAGGAAAGCTGCCAGCACGGAAATCTCTAGCTGGTTTTCACTGTCTCTTGGAACTACATTCGCTGATAGACAGACATTCGCTTTCTGCAAAACCTTGCCTTATTGAAGGGGCAACACTGTGTATTTCTCTCTCGCAGAGCCCGGTTGCCAAATTCGAAACGTCCAGCTATTGCGCCCACAGGAAAGCTGCCAGCACGGAAAGCTGTAGCTGGTTTTCACTGCCCCTTGGAACTGCATTCGCTGCTAGACAGACATTCGCTTTCTGCAAAAGGTTTCGTAGGTAAAGGGGCAACAGTGTGTATTTCTCTCTCGCAGAGCCCGGTTGCCAAATTCGAAACGTCCAGCGATTGCGCCCACAGGAAAGCTGCCAGCACGGAAAGCTGTAGCTGGTTTTCACTGCCCCTTGGAACTACATTCGCTGATAGACAGACATACGCTTTCTACAAAAGCTTTCATTGGTAAAGGGGCAACACTGTGTATTTCTCTCTCGCAGAGCCCGGCTGCCAAATTCGAAACGTCCAGCGATTGCGCCCAGAGGAAAGCTGCCAGCACGGAAAGCTGTAGCTGGTTTTCACTGTCTCTTGGAACTACATTCGCTGATAGACAGACATTCGCTTTCTGCAAAACCTTGCCTTCGTAAAGGGGCAACACAGTGTATTTCTCTCTCGCAGAGCCCGGTTGCCAAATTCGAAACGTCCAGCGATTGCGCCCACAGGAAAGCTGCCAGCACGGAAAGCTGTAGCTGGTTTTCACTGTTTCTTGGAACTGCATTCGCTGATAGACAGACATTCGCTTTCTACAGAAGCTTTCATTGGTAAAGGGGCAACACTGTGTATATCTCTCTCGCAGAGCCCGGCTGCCAAATTCGAAACGTCCAGCGATTGCGCCCACAGGAAAGCTGCCAGCACGGAAAGCTGTAGCTGGTTTTCACAGTCTCTTGGAACTACATTCGCTGCTAGACAGACATTCGCTTTCTGCAAAACCTTGCCTTATTGAAGGGGCAACACTGTGTATTTCTCTCTCGCAGAGCCCGGTTGCCAAATTCGAAACGTCCAGCGATTGCGCCCACAGGAAAGCTGCCAGTAAGGAAAGCTGTAGCTGGTTTTCATTGTCTCTTGGAACTACATTCGCTGAAAGACAGACATTCGCTTTCTGCAAAACCTTGCCTTAGTAAAGGGGCAACACTGTGTATTTCTCTCTCGTAGAGTCCGGCTGCCAAATTCGAAACGTCCAGCGATTGCGCCCACAGGAAAGCTGCCAGCACGGAAAGCTGTAGCTGGTTTTCACTGCCCCTTGGAACTACATTCGCTGATAGACAGACATTCGCTTTCTGCAAAAGCTTTCGTTGGTACAGGGGCAACACTGTGTATTTCTCTCTCGCAGAGCCCGGTTGCCAAATTCGAAACGTCCAGCGATTGCGCCCACAGGAAAGCTGCCAGCACGGAAAGCTGTAGCTGGTTTTCACTGCCCCTTGGAACTGCATTCGCTGATAGACAGACATTCGCTTTCTACAGAAGCTTTCATTGGTAAAGGGGCAACACTGTGTATATCTCTCTCGCAGAGCCCGGCTGCCAAATTCGAAACGTCCAGCGATTGCGCCCACAGGAAAGCTGCCAGCAAGGAAAGCTGTAGCTGGTTTTCACAGTCTCTTGGAACTACATTCGCTGCTAGACAGACATTCGCTTTCTGCAAAACCTTGCCTTATTGAAGGGGCAACACTGTGTATTTCTCTCTCGCAGAGCCCGGTTGCCAAATTCGAAACGTCCAGCGATTGCGCCCACAGGAAAGCTGCCAGCAAGGAAAGCTGTAGCTGGTTTTCATTGTCTCTTGGAACTACATTCGCTGCTAGACAGACATTCGCTTTCTGCAAAAGCTTTCGTTGGTACAGGGGCAACACTGTGTATTTCTCTCTCGCAGAGCCCGGATGCCAAATTCGAAACGTCCAGCGATTGCGCCCACAGGAAAGATGCCAGCAAGGAAAGCTGTAGCTGGTTTTCACTGCCCCTTGGAACTGCATTCGCTGATAGACAGACATTCCCTTTCTACAAAAGCTTTCTTTTGTAAATGGGCAACACTGTGTATTTCTCTCTCGCAGAGCCCGGTTGCCAAATTCGAAACGTCCAGCGATTGCGCCCACAGGAAAGCTGCCAGCACAGAAATCTGTCGCTGGTTTTCACTGCCCCTTGGAACTACATTCGCTGATAGACAGACATTCGCTTTCTGCAAAAGCTTTCGTTGGTACAGGGGCAACACTGTGTATTTCTCTCTCGCAGAGCCCGGTTGCCAAATTCGAAACGTCCAGCGATTGCGCCCACAGGAAAGCTGCCAGCAAGGAAATCTGTAGCTGGTTTTCACTGCCCCTTGGAACTGCATTCGCTGATAGACAGACATTCGCTTTCTGCAAAAGCTTTCGTAGGTAAAGGGGCAACACTGTGTATTTCTCTCTCGCAGAGCCCGGTTGCCAAATTCGAAACGTCCAGCGATTGCGCCCACAGGAAAGCTGCCAGCAAGGAAAGCTGTAGCTGGTTTTCACTGTCTCTTGGAACTGCATTCGCTGATAGACAGACATTCGCTTTCTGCAAAACCTTGCCTTCCTAAAGGGGCAACACTGTGTATTTATCTCTCGCAGAGCCCGGCTGCCAAATTCGAAACGTCCAGCGATTGCGCCCACAGGAAAGCTTCCAGCACAGAAAGCTGTAGCTGGTTTTCACTGCCCCTTGGAACTGCATTCGCTGATAGACAGACATTCCCTTTCTACAAAAGCTTTTGTTTGTAAAGGGGCAACACTGTGTATTTCTCTCTCGCAGAGCCCGGTTGCCAAATTCGAAACGTCCAGCGATTGCGCCCACAGGAAAGCTGCCAGCAAGGAAAGCTGTAGCTGGTTTTCACTGTCTCTTGGAACTGCATTCGCTGATAGACAGACATTCGCTTTCTGCAAAACCTTGCCTTCCTAAAGGGGCAACACTGTGTATTTATCTCTCGCAGAGCCCGGTTGCCAAATTCGAAACGTCCAGCGATTGCGCCCACAGGAAAGCTGCCAGCACGGAAAGCTGTAGCTGGTTTTCACTGCCCCTTGGAACTGCATTCGCTGATAGACAGACATTCGCTTTCTGCAAAAGCTTTCATTGGTAAAGGGGCAACACTGTGTATATCTCTCTCGCAGAGCCCGGCTGCCAAATTCGAAACGTCCAGCGATTGCGCCCACAGGAAAGCTGCCAGCAAGGAAAGCTGTAGCTGGTTTTCACAGTCTCTTGGAACTACATTCGCTGCTAGACAGACATTCACTTTCTGCAAAACCTTGCCTTATTGAAGGGGCAACACTGTGTATTTCTCTCTCGCAGAGCCCGGTTGCCAAATTCGAAACGTCCAGCGATTGCGCCCACAGGAAAGCTGCCAGTAAGGAAAGCTGTAGCTGGTTTTCATTGTCTCTTGGAACTACATTCGCTGAAAGACAGACATTCGCTTTCTGCAAAACCTTGCCTTAGTAAAGGGGCAACACTGTGTATTTCTCTCTCGTAGAGTCCGGCTGCCAAATTCGAAACGTCCAGCGATTGCGCCCACAGGAAAGCTGCCAGCACGGAAAGCTGTAGCTGGTTTTCACTGTTTCTTGGAACTGCATTCGCTGATAGACAGACATTCGCTTTCTACAGAAGCTTTCATTGGTAAAGGGGCAACACTGTGTATATCTCTCTCGCAGAGCCCGGCTGCCAAATTCTAAACGTCCAGCGATTGCGCCCACAGGAAAGCTGCCAGCAAGGAAAGCTGTAGCTGGTTTTCACAGTCTCTTGGAACTACATTCTCTGATAGACAGACATTCGCTTTCTGCAAAACCTTGCCTTATTGAAGGGGCAACACTGTGTATTTCTCTCTCGCAGAGCCCGGTTGCCAAATTCGAAACGTCCAGCGATTGCGCCCACAGGAAAGCTGCCAGCAAGGAAAGCTGTAGCTGGTTTTCACTGCCCCTTGGAACTGCATTCGCTGATAGACAGACATTCCCTTTCTACAAAAGCTTTCGTTTGTAAAGGGGCAACACTGTGTATTTCTCTCTCGCAGAGCCCGGTTGCCAAATTCGAAACGTCCAGCGATTGCGCCCACAGGAAAGCTGCCAGCACAGAAATCTGTCGCTGGTTTTCACTGCCCCTTGGAACTACATTCGCTGATAGACAGACATTCGCTTTCTGCAAAAGCTTTCGTTGGTACAGGGGCAACACTGTGTATTTCTCTCTCGCAGAGCCCGGTTGCCAAATTCGAAACGTCCAGCGATTGCGCCCACAGGAAAGCTGCCAGCAAGGAAATCTGTAGCTGGTTTTCACTGCCCCTTGGAACTGCA
The DNA here is from genome assembly GCF_035582795.1 of Mycteria americana. Taxonomy (NCBI): domain Eukaryota; kingdom Metazoa; phylum Chordata; class Aves; order Ciconiiformes; family Ciconiidae; genus Mycteria; species Mycteria americana. Next base: position 23,372,406 of record NC_134369.1, on the reverse strand, counting down.
TTCGCTGATAGACAGACATTCGCTTTCTGCAAAAGCTTTCGTAGGTAAAGGGGCAACACTGTGTATTTCTCTCTCGCAGAGCCCGGTTGCCAAATTCGAAACGTCCAGCGATTGCGCCCACAGGAAAGCTGCCAGCAAGGAAAGCTGTAGCTGGTTTTCACTGTCTCTTGGAACTGCATTCGCTGATAGACAGACATTCGCTTTCTGCAAAACCTTGCCTTCCTAAAGGGGCAACACTGTGTATTTATCTCTCGCAGAGCCCGGCTGCCAAATTCGAAACGTCCAGCGATTGCGCCCACAGGAAAGCTTCCAGCACAGAAAGCTGTAGCTGGTTTTCACTGCCCCTTGGAACTGCATTCGCTGATAGACAGACATTCCCTTTCTACAAAAGCTTTTGTTTGTAAAGGGGCAACACTGTGTATTTATCTCTCGCAGAGCCCGGTTGCCAAATTCGAAACGTCCAGCGATTGCGCCCACAGGAAAGCTGCCAGCAAGGAAAGCTGTAGCTGGTTTTCACTGTCTCTTGGAACTACATTCGCTGATAGACAGACATTCGCTTTCTACAAAAGCTTGCCTTAGTAAAGGGGCAACACTGTGTATTTCTCTCTCGCAGAGCCTGGTTGCCAAATTCGAAACGTCCAGCGATTGCGCCCACAGGAAAGCTGCCAGCACGGAAAGCTGTAGCTGGTTTTCACTGCCCCTTGGAACTGCATTCGCTGCTAGACCGACATTCGCTTTCTGCAAAACCTTGCCTTCGTAAAGGGGCAACACAGTGTATTTCTCTCTCGCAGAGCCCGGTTGCCAAATTCGAAACGTCCAGCGATTGCGCCCACAGGAAAGCTGCCAGCACGGAAAGCTGTAGCTGGTTTTCACTGCCCCTTGGAACTGCATTCGCTGATAGACAGACATTCGCTTTCTGCAAAAGCTTTCATTGGTAAAGGGGCAACACTGTGTATATCTCTCTCGCAGAGCCCGGCTGCCAAATTCGAAACGTCCAGCGATTGCGCCCACAGGAAAGCTGCCAGCAAGGAAAGCTGTAGCTGGTTTTCATTGTCTCTTGGAACTACATTCGCTGAAAGACAGACATTCGCTTTCTGCAAAACCTTGCCTTAGTAAAGGGGCAACACTGTGTATTTCTCTCTCCTAGAGTCCGGCTGCCAAATTCGAAACGTCCAGCGATTGCGCCCACAGGAAAGCTGCCAGCACGGAAAGCTGTAGCTGGTTTTCACTGCCCCTTGGAACTACATTCGCTGATAGACAGACATTCGCTTTCTGCAAAAGCTTTCGTTGGTACAGGGGCAACACTGTGTATTTCTCTCTCGCAGAGCCCGGTTGCCAAATTCGAAACGTCCAGCGATTGCGCCCACAGGAAAGCTGCCAGCACGGAAAGCTGTAGCTGGTTTTCACTGCCCCTTGCAACTGCATTCGCTGCTAGACAGACATTCGCTTTCTGCAAAACCTTGCCTTCCTAAAGGGGCAACACTGTGTATTTATCTCTCACATAGCCCGGTTGCCAAATTCGAAACGTCCAGCGATTGCGCCCACAGGAAAGCTGCCAGCACAGAAATCTGTCGCTGGTTTTCACTGCCCCTTGGAACTACATTCGCTGCTAGATAGACATTCACTTTCTACAACAGCTTTCGTTCGTAAAGGGGCAACACTGTGTATTTCTCTCTCGCAGAGCCCGGTTGCCAAATTCGAAACGTCCAGCGATTGCGCCCACAGGAAAGCTTCCAGCACAGAAAGCTGTAGCTGGTTTTCACTGTCTCTTGGAACTGCATTCGCTGATAGACAGACATTCGCTTTCTGCAAAAGCTTTCGTTGGTAAACGGGCAACACTGTGTATTTCTCTCTCGCAGAGCCCGGCTGCCAAATTCGAAACGTCCAGCGATTGCGCCCACAGGAAAGCTGCCAGCAAAGAAAAGCTGTAGCTGGTTTTCACTGCCCCTTGGAACTGCATTCGCTGCTAGACAGACATTCGCTTTCTGCAAAAGCTTTCGTAGGTAAAGGGGCAACACTGTGTATTTCTCTCTCGCAGAGCCCGGTTGCCAAATTCGAAACGTCCAGCGATTGCGCCCACAGGAAAGCTGCCAGCACGGAAAGCTGTAGCTGGTTTTCACTGTTTCTTGGAACTACATTCGTTGATAGACAGACATACGCTTTCTACAAAAGCTTTCATTGGTAAAGGGGCAACACTGTGTATATCTCTCTCGCAGAGCCCGGCTGCCAAATTCGAAACGTCCAGCGATTGCGCCCAAAGGAAAGCTGCCAGCACGGAAATCTCTAGCTGGTTTTCACTGTCTCTTGGAACTACATTCGCTGATAGACAGACATTCGCTTTCTGCAAAACCTTGCCTTATTGAAGGGGCAACACTGTGTATTTCTCTCTCGCAGAGCCCGGTTGCCAAATTCGAAACGTCCAGCTATTGCGCCCACAGGAAAGCTGCCAGCACGGAAAGCTGTAGCTGGTTTTCACTGCCCCTTGGAACTGCATTCGCTGCTAGACAGACATTCGCTTTCTGCAAAAGGTTTCGTAGGTAAAGGGGCAACAGTGTGTATTTCTCTCTCGCAGAGCCCGGTTGCCAAATTCGAAACGTCCAGCGATTGCGCCCACAGGAAAGCTGCCAGCACGGAAAGCTGTAGCTGGTTTTCACTGCCCCTTGGAACTACATTCGCTGATAGACAGACATACGCTTTCTACAAAAGCTTTCATTGGTAAAGGGGCAACACTGTGTATTTCTCTCTCGCAGAGCCCGGCTGCCAAATTCGAAACGTCCAGCGATTGCGCCCAGAGGAAAGCTGCCAGCACGGAAATCTCTAGCTGGTTTTCACTGTCTCTTGGAACTACATTCGCTGATAGACAGACATTCGCTTTCTGCAAAACCTTGCCTTCGTAAAGGGGCAACACAGTGTATTTCTCTCTCGCAGAGCCCGGTTGCCAAATTCGAAACGTCCAGCGATTGCGCCCACAGGAAAGCTGCCAGCACGGAAAGCTGTAGCTGGTTTTCACTGTTTCTTGGAACTGCATTCGCTGATAGACAGACATTCGCTTTCTACAGAAGCTTTCATTGGTAAAGGGGCAACACTGTGTATATCTCTCTCGCAGAGCCCGGCTGCCAAATTCGAAACGTCCAGCGATTGCGCCCACAGGAAAGCTGCCAGCACGGAAAGCTGTAGCTGGTTTTCACAGTCTCTTGGAACTACATTCGCTGCTAGACAGACATTCGCTTTCTGCAAAACCTTGCCTTATTGAAGGGGCAACACTGTGTATTTCTCTCTCGCAGAGCCCGGTTGCCAAATTGGAAACATCCAGCGATTGCGCCCACAGGAAAGCTGCCAGCAAGGAAAGCTGTAGCTGGTTTTCATTGTCTCTTGGAACTACATTCGCTGCTAGACAGACATTCGCTTTCTGCAAAAGCTTTCGTTGGTACAGGGGCAACACTGTGTATTTCTCTCTCGCAGAGCCCGGATGCCAAATTCGAAACGTCCAGCGATTGCGCCCACAGGAAAGATGCCAGCAAGGAAAGCTGTAGCTGGTTTTCACTGCCCCTTGGAACTGCATTCGCTGATAGACAGACATTCCCTTTCTACAAAAGCTTTCGTTTGTAAAGGGGCAACACTGTGTATTTCTCTCTCGCAGAGCCCGGTTGCCAAATTCGAAACGTCCAGCGATTGCGCCCACAGGAAAGCTGCCAGCACAGAAATCTGTCGCTGGTTTTCACTGCCCCTTGGAACTACATTCGCTGATAGACAGACATTCGCTTTCTGCAAAAGCTTTCGTTGGTAAAGAGGCAACACTGTGTATTTCTCTCTCGCAGAGCCCGGTTGCCAAATTCGAAACGTCCAGCGATTGCGCCCACAGGAAAGCTGCCAGCAAGGAAAGCTGTAGCTGGTTTTCACTGTCTCTTGGAACTGCATTCGCTGATAGACAGACATTCGCTTTCTGCAAAACCTTGCCTTCCTAAAGGGGCAACACTGTGTATTTATCTCTCGCAGAGCCCGGTTGCCAAATTCGAAACGTCCAGCGATTGCGCCCACAGGAAAGCTGCCAGCACGGAAAGCTGTAGCTGGTTTTCACTGCCCCTTGGAACTGCATTCGCTGATAGACAGACATTCGCTTTCTGCAAAAGCTTTCATTGGTAAAGGGGCAACACTGTGTATATCTCTCTCGCAGAGCCCGGCTGCCAAATTCGAAACGTCCAGCGATTGCGCCCACAGGAAAGCTGCCAGCACGGAAAGCTGTAGCTGGTTTTCACAGTCTCTTGGAACTACATTCGCTGCTAGACAGACATTCACTTTCTGCAAAACCTTGCCTTATTGAAGGGGCAACACTGTGTATTTCTCTCTCGCAGAGCCCGGTTGCCAAATTCGAAACGTCCAGCGATTGCGCCCACAGGAAAGCTGCCAGTAAGGAAAGCTGTAGCTGGTTTTCATTGTCTCTTGGAACTACATTCGCTGAAAGACAGACATTCGCTTTCTGCAAAACCTTGCCTTCCTAAAGGGGCAACACTGTGTATTTATCTCTCACATAGCCCTGTTGCCAAATTCGAAACGTCCAGCGATTGCGCCCACAGGAAAGCTGCCAGCACAGAAATCTGTCGCTGGTTTTCACTGCCCCTTGGAACTACATTCGCTGCTAGATAGACATTCACTTTCTACAACAGCTTTCGTTCGTAAAGGGGCAACACTGTGTATTTCTCTCTCGCAGAGCCCGGTTGCCAAATTCGAAACGTCCAGCGATTGCGCCCACAGGAAAGCTTCCAGCACAGAAAGCTGTAGCTGGTTTTCACTGTCTCTTGGAACTGCATTCGCTGATAGACAGACATTCGCTTTCTGCAAAAGCTTTCGTTGGTAAACGGGCAACACTGTGTATTTCTCTCTCGCAGAGCCCGGCTGCCAAATTCGAAACGTCCAGCGATTGCGCCCACAGGAAAGCTGCCAGCAAAGAAAAGCTGTAGCTGGTTTTCACTGCCCCTTGGAACTGCATTCGCTGCTAGACAGACATTCGCTTTCTGCAAAACCTTGCCTTATTGAAGGGGCAACACTGTGTATTTCTCTCTCGCAGAGCCCGGTTGCCAAATTCGAAACGTCCAGCTATTGCGCCCACAGGAAAGCTGCCAGCACGGAAAGCTGTAGCTGGTTTTCACTGCCCCTTGGAACTGCATTCGCTGCTAGACAGACATTCGCTTTCTGCAAAAGGTTTCGTAGGTAAAGGGGCAACAGTGTGTATTTCTCTCTCGCAGAGCCCGGTTGCCAAATTCGAAACGTCCAGCGATTGCGCCCACAGGAAAGCTGCCAGCACGGAAAGCTGTAGCTGGTTTTCACTGCCCCTTGGAACTACATTCGCTGATAGACAGACATACGCTTTCTACAAAAGCTTTCATTGGTAAAGGGGCAACACTGTGTATTTCTCTCTCGCAGAGCCCGGCTGCCAAATTCGAAACGTCCAGCGATTGCGCCCAGAGGAAAGCTGCCAGCACGGAAATCTCTAGCTGGTTTTCACTGTCTCTTGGAACTACATTCGCTGATAGACAGACATTCGCTTTCTGCAAAACCTTGCCTTCGTAAAGGGGCAACACAGTGTATTTCTCTCTCGCAGAGCCCGGTTGCCAAATTCGAAACGTCCAGCGATTGCGCCCACAGGAAAGCTGCCAGCACGGAAAGCTGTAGCTGGTTTTCACTGTTTCTTGGAACTGCATTCGCTGATAGACAGACATTCGCTTTCTACAGAAGCTTTCATTGGTAAAGGGGCAACACTGTGTATATCTCTCTCGCAGAGCCCGGCTGCCAAATTCGAAACGTCCAGCGATTGCGCCCACAGGAAAGCTGCCAGCACGGAAAGCTGTAGCTGGTTTTCACAGTCTCTTGGAACTACATTCGCTGCTAGACAGACATTCGCTTTCTGCAAAACCTTGCCTTATTGAAGGGGCAACACTGTGTATTTCTCTCTCGCAGAGCCCGGTTGCCAAATTGGAAACATCCAGCGATTGCGCCCACAGGAAAGCTGCCAGCAAGGAAAGCTGTAGCTGGTTTTCATTGTCTCTTGGAACTACATTCGCTGCTAGACAGACATTCGCTTTCTGCAAAAGCTTTCGTTGGTACAGGGGCAACACTGTGTATTTCTCTCTCGCAGAGCCCGGATGCCAAATTCGAAACGTCCAGCGATTGCGCCCACAGGAAAGATGCCAGCAAGGAAAGCTGTAGCTGGTTTTCACTGCCCCTTGGAACTGCATTCGCTGATAGACAGACATTCCCTTTCTACAAAAGCTTTCGTTTGTAAAGGGGCAACACTGTGTATTTCTCTCTCGCAGAGCCCGGTTGCCAAATTCGAAACGTCCAGCGATTGCGCCCACAGGAAAGCTGCCAGCACAGAAATCTGTCGCTGGTTTTCACTGCCCCTTGGAACTACATTCGCTGATAGACAGACATTCGCTTTCTGCAAAAGCTTTCGTTGGTAAAGAGGCAACACTGTGTATTTCTCTCTCGCAGAGCCCGGTTGCCAAATTCGAAACGTCCAGCGATTGCGCCCACAGGAAAGCTGCCAGCAAGGAAAGCTGTAGCTGGTTTTCACTGTCTCTTGGAACTGCATTCGCTGATAGACAGACATTCGCTTTCTGCAAAACCTTGCCTTCCTAAAGGGGCAACACTGTGTATTTATCTCTCGCAGAGCCCGGTTGCCAAATTCGAAACGTCCAGCGATTGCGCCCACAGGAAAGCTGCCAGCACGGAAAGCTGTAGCTGGTTTTCACTGCCCCTTGGAACTGCATTCGCTGATAGACAGACATTCGCTTTCTGCAAAAGCTTTCATTGGTAAAGGGGCAACACTGTGTATATCTCTCTCGCAGAGCCCGGCTGCCAAATTCGAAACGTCCAGCGATTGCGCCCACAGGAAAGCTGCCAGCAAGGAAAGCTGTAGCTGGTTTTCACAGTCTCTTGGAACTACATTCGCTGCTAGACAGACATTCACTTTCTGCAAAACCTTGCCTTATTGAAGGGGCAACACTGTGTATTTCTCTCTCGCAGAGCCCGGTTGCCAAATTCGAAACGTCCAGCGATTGCGCCCACAGGAAAGCTGCCAGTAAGGAAAGCTGTAGCTGGTTTTCATTGTCTCTTGGAACTACATTCGCTGAAAGACAGACATTCGCTTTCTGCAAAACCTTGCCTTAGTAAAGGGGCAACACTGTGTATTTCTCTCTCGTAGAGTCCGGCTGCCAAATTCGAAACGTCCAGCGATTGCGCCCACAGGAAAGCTGCCAGCACGGAAAGCTGTAGCTGGTTTTCACTGCCCCTTGGAACTACATTCGCTGATAGACAGACATTCGCTTTCTGCAAAAGCTTTCGTTGGTACAGGGGCAACACTGTGTATTTCTCTCTCGCAGAGCCCGGTTGCCAAATTCGAAACGTCCAGCGATTGCGCCCACAGGAAAGCTGCCAGCAAGGAAATCTGTAGCTGGTTTTCACTGCCCCTTGGAACTGCATTCGCTGATAGACAGACATTCGCTTTCTGCAAAAGCTTTCGTAGGTAAAGGGGCAACACTGTGTATTTCTCTCTCGCAGAGCCCGGTTGCCAAATTCGAAACGTCCAGCGATTGCACCCACAGGAAAGCTGCCAGCAAGGAAAGCTGTAGCTGGTTTTCACTGTCTCTTGGAACTGCATTCGCTGATAGACAGACATTCGCTTTCTGCAAAACCTTGCCTTCCTAAAGGGGCAACACTGTGTATTTATCTCTCGCAGAGCCCGGCTGCCAAATTCGAAACGTCCAGCGATTGCGCCCACAGGAAAGCTTCCAGCACAGAAAGCTGTAGCTGGTTTTCACTGCCCCTTGGAACTGCATTCGCTGATAGACAGACATTCCCTTTCTACAAAAGCTTTTGTTTGTAAAGGGGCAACACTGTGTATTTCTCTCTCGCAGAGCCCGGTTGCCAAATTCGAAACGTCCAGCGATTGCGCCCACAGGAAAGCTGCCAGCAAGGAAAGCTGTAGCTGGTTTTCACTGTCTCTTGGAACTACATTCGCTGATAGACAGACATTCGCTTTCTACAAAAGCTTGCCTTAGTAAAGGGGCAACACTGTGTATTTCTCTCTCGCAGAGCCTGGTTGCCAAATTCGAAACGTCCAGCGATTGCGCCCACAGGAAAGCTGCCAGCACGGAAAGCTGTAGCTGGTTTTCACTGCCCCTTGGAACTGCATTCGCTGCTAGACCGACATTCGCTTTCTGCAAAACCTTGCCTTCGTAAAGGGGCAACACAGTGTATTTCTCTCTCGCAGAGCCCGGTTGCCAAATTCGAAACGTCCAGCGATTGCGCCCACAGGAAAGCTGCCAGCACGGAAAGCTGTAGCTGGTTTTCACTGCCCCTTGGAACTGCATTCGCTGATAGACAGACATTCGCTTTCTGCAAAAGCTTTCATTGGTAAAGGGGCAACACTGTGTATATCTCTCTCGCAGAGCCCGGCTGCCAAATTCGAAACGTCCAGCGATTGCGCCCACAGGAAAGCTGCCAGCAAGGAAAGCTGTAGCTGGTTTTCATTGTCTCTTGGAACTACATTCGCTGAAAGACAGACATTCGCTTTCTGCAAAACCTTGCCTTAGTAAAGGGGCAACACTGTGTATTTCTCTCTCCTAGAGTCCGGCTGCCAAATTCGAAACGTCCAGCGATTGCGCCCACAGGAAAGCTGCCAGCACGGAAAGCTGTAGCTGGTTTTCACTGCCCCTTGGAACTACATTCGCTGATAGACAGACATTCGCTTTCTGCAAAAGCTTTCGTTGGTACAGGGGCAACACTGTGTATTTCTCTCTCGCAGAGCCCGGTTGCCAAATTCGAAACGTCCAGCGATTGCGCCCACAGGAAAGCTGCCAGCACGGAAAGCTGTAGCTGGTTTTCACTGCCCCTTGGAACTGCATTCGCTGCTAGACAGACATTCGCTTTCTGCAAAACCTTGCCTTCCTAAAGGGGCAACACTGTGTATTTATCTCTCACATAGCCCGGTTGCCAAATTCGAAACGTCCAGCGATTGCGCCCACAGGAAAGCTGCCAGCACAGAAATCTGTCGCTGGTTTTCACTGCCCCTTGGAACTACATTCGCTGCTAGATAGACATTCACTTTCTACAACAGCTTTCGTTCGTAAAGGGGCAACACTGTGTATTTCTCTCTCGCAGAGCCCGGTTGCCAAATTCGAAACGTCCAGCGATTGCGCCCACAGGAAAGCTTCCAGCAAAGAAAAGCTGTAGCTGGTTTTCACTGTCTCTTGGAACTGCATTCGCTGCTAGACAGACATTCGCTTTCTGCAAAAGCTTTCGTTGGTAAACGGGCAACACTGTGTATTTCTCTCTCGCAGAGCCCGGCTGCCAAATTCGAAACGTCCAGCGATTGCGCCCACAGGAAAGCTGCCAGCAAAGAAAAGCTGTAGCTGGTTTTCACTGCCCCTTGGAACTGCATTCGCTGCTAGACAGACATTCGCTTTCTGCAAAAGCTTTCGTAGGTAAAGGGGCAACACTGTGTATTTCTCTCTCGCAGAGCCCGGTTGCCAAATTCGAAACGTCCAGCGATTGCGCCCACAGGAAAGCTGCCAGCACGGAAAGCTGTAGCTGGTTTTCACTGTTTCTTGGAACTACATTCGCTGATAGACAGACATACGCTTTCTACAAAAGCTTTCATTGGTAAAGGGGCAACACTGTGTATATCTCTCTCGCAGAGCCCGGCTGCCAAATTCGAAACGTCCAGCGATTGCGCCCAAAGGAAAGCTGCCAGCACGGAAATCTCTAGCTGGTTTTCACTGTCTCTTGGAACTACATTCGCTGATAGACAGACATTCGCTTTCTGCAAAACCTTGCCTTATTGAAGGGGCAACACTGTGTATTTCTCTCTCGCAGAGCCCGGTTGCCAAATTCGAAACGTCCAGCTATTGCGCCCACAGGAAAGCTGCCAGCACGGAAAGCTGTAGCTGGTTTTCACTGCCCCTTGGAACTGCATTCGCTGCTAGACAGACATTCGCTTTCTGCAAAAGCTTTCGTAGGTAAAGGGGCAACACTGTGTATTTCTCTCTCGCAGAGCCTGGTTGCCAAATTCGAAACGTCCAGCGATTGCGCCCACAGGAAAGCTGCCAGCACGGAAAGCTGTAGCTGGTTTTCACTGTTTCTTGGAACTACATTCGCTGATAGACAGACATACGCTTTCTACAAAAGCTTTCATTGGTAAAGGGGCAACACTGTGTATTTCTCTCTCGCAGAGCCCGGCTGCCAAATTCGAAACGTCCAGCGATTGCGCCCAGAGGAAAGCTGCCAGCACGGAAATCTCTAGCTGGTTTTCACTGTCTCTTGGAACTACATTCGCTGATAGACAGACATTCGCTTTCTGCAAAACCTTGCCTTCGTAAAGGGGCAACACAGTGTATTTCTCTCTCGCAGAGCCCGGTTGCCAAATTCGAAACGTCCAGCGATTGCGCCCACAGGAAAGCTGCCAGCAAGGAAAGCTGTAGCTGGTTTTCACTGCCCCTTGGAAATGCATTCGCTGCTAGACAGACATTCGCTTTCTGCAAAAGCTTTCGTAGGTAAAGGGGCAACACTGTGTATTTCTCTCTCGCAGAGCCCGGTTGCCAAATTCGAAACGTCCAGCGATTGCGCCCACAGGAAAGCTGCCAGCACGGAAAGCTGTAGCTGGTTTTCACAGTCTCTTGGAACTACATTCGCTGCTAGACAGACATTCGCTTTCTGCAAAACCTTGCCTTATTGAAGGGGCAACACTGTGTATTTCTCTCTCGCAGAGCCCGGTTGCCAAATTCGAAACATCCAGCGATTGCGCCCACAGGAAAGCTGCCAGCAAGGAAAGCTGTAGCTGGTTTTCATTGTCTCTTGGAACTACATTCGCTGCTAGACAGACATTCGCTTTCTGCAAAAGCTTTCGTTGGTACAGGGGCAACACTGTGTATTTCTCTCTCGCAGAGCCCGGATGCCAAATTCGAAACGTCCAGCGATTGCGCCCACAGGAAAGATGCCAGCAAGGAAAGCTGTAGCTGGTTTTCACTGCCCCTTGGAACTGCATTCGCTGATAGACAGACATTCCCTTTCTACAAAAGCTTTCGTTTGTAAAGGGGCAACACAGTGTATTTCTCTCTCGCAGAGCCCGGTTGCCAAATTCGAAACGTCCAGCGATTGCGCCCACAGGAAAGCTGCCAGCACAGAAATCTGTCGCTGGTTTTCACTGCCCCTTGGAACTACATTCGCTGATAGACAGACATTCGCTTTCTGCAAAAGCTTTCGTTGGTACAGGGGCAACACTGTGTATTTCTCTCTCGCAGAGCCCGGTTGCCAAATTCGAAACGTCCAGCGATTGCGCCCACAGGAAAGCTGCCAGCAAGGAAATCTGTAGCTGGTTTTCACTGCCCCTTGGAACTGCATTCGCTGATAGACAGACATTCGCTTTCTGCAAAAGCTTTCGTAGGTAAAGGGGCAACACTGTGTATTTCTCTCTCGCAGAGCCCGGTTGCCAAATTCGAAACGTCCAGCGATTGCGCCCACAGGAAAGCTGCCAGCAAGGAAAGCTGTAGCTGGTTTTCACTGTCTCTTGGAACTGCATTCGCTGATAGACAGACATTCGCTTTCTGCAAAACCTTGCCTTCCTAAAGGGGCAACACTGTGTATTTATCTCTCGCAGAGCCCGGTTGCCAAATTCGAAACGTCCAGCGATTGCGCCCACAGGAAAGCTTCCAGCACAGAAAGCTGTAGCTGGTTTTCACTGCCCCTTGGAACTGCATTCGCTGATAGACAGACATTCCCTTTCTACAAAAGCTTTCATTGGTAAAGGGGCAACACTGTGTATTTCTCTCTCGCAGAGCCCGGTTGCCAAATTCGAAACGTCCAGCGATTGCGCCCACAGGAAAGCTGCCAGCAAGGAAAGCTGTAGCTGGTTTTCACTGTCTCTTGGAACTACATTCGCTGATAGACAGACATTCGCTTCCTACAAAAGCTTGCCTTAGTAAAGGGGCAACACTGTGTATTTCTCTCTCGCAGAGCCTGGTTGCCAAATTCGAAACGTCCAGCGATTGCGCCCACAGGAAAGCTGCCAGCACGGAAAGCTGTAGCTGGTTTTCACTGCCCCTTGGAACTGCATTCGCTGCTAGACCGACATTCGCTTTCTGCAAAACCTTGCCTTCGTAAAGGGGCAACACAGTGTATTTCTCTCTCGCAGAGCCCGGTTGCCAAATTCGAAACGTCCAGCGATTGCGCCCACAGGAAAGCTGCCAGCACGGAAAGCTGTAGCTGGTTTTCACTGCCCCTTGGAACTGCATTCGCTGATAGACAGACATTCGCTTTCTGCAAAAGCTTTCATTGGTAAAGGGGCAACACTCTGTATATCTCTCTCGCAGAGCCCGGCTGCCAAATTCGAAACGTCCAGCGATTGCGCCCACAGGAAAGCTGCCAGCAAGGAAAGCTGTAGCTGGTTTTCACAGTCTCTTGGAACTACATTCGCTGCTAGACAGACATTCGCTTTCTGCAAAACCTTGCCTTATTGAAGGGGCAACACTGTGTATTTCTCTCTCGCAGAGCCCGGTTGCCAAATTCGAAACGTCCAGCGATTGCGCCCACAGGAAAGCTGCCAGCAAGGAAAGCTGTAGCTGGTTTTCATTGTCTCTTGGAACTACATTCGCTGAAAGACAGACATTCGCTTTCTGCAAAACCTTGCCTTAGTAAAGGGGCAACACTGTGTATTTCTCTCTCGTAGAGTCCGGCTGCCAAATTCGAAACGTCCAGCGATTGCGCCCACAGGAAAGCTGCCAGCACGGAAAGCTGTAGCTGGTTTTCACTGCCCCTTGGAACTACATTCGCTGATAGACAGACATTCGCTTTCTGCAAAAGCTTTCGTTGGTACAGGGGCAACACTGTGTATTTCTCTCTCGCAGAGCCCGGTTGCCAAATTCGAAACGTCCAGCGATTGCGCCCACAGGAAAGCTGCCAGCACGGAAAGCTGTAGCTGGTTTTCACTGCCCCTTGGAACTGCATTCGCTGATAGACAGACATTTGCTTTCTGCAAAAGCTTTCGTAGGTAAAGGGGCAACACTGTGTATTTCTCTCTCGCAGAGCCTGGTTGCCAAATTCGAAACGTCCAGCGATTGCGCCCACAGGAAAGCTGCCAGCACGGAAAGCTGTAGCTGGTTTTCACTGCCCCTTGGAACTGCATTCGCTGATAGACAGACATTCGCTTTCTGCAAAAGCTTTCATTGGTAAAGGGGCAACACTGTGTATATCTCTCTCGCAGAGCCTGGTTGCCAAATTCGAAACGTCCAGCGATTGCGCCCACAGGAAAGCTGCCAGCAAGGAAAGCTGTAGCTGGTTTTCACAGTCTCTTGGAACTACATTCGCTGAAAGACAGACATTCGCTTTCTGCAAAACCTTGCCTTAGTAAAGGGGCAACACTGTGTATTTCTCTCTCGTAGAGTCCGGCTGCCAAATTCGAAACGTCCAGCGATTGCGCCCACAGGAAAGCTGCCAGCACGGAAAGCTGTAGCTGGTTTTCACTGCCCCTTGGAACTGCATTCGCTGCTAGACAGACATTCGCTTTCTGCAAAAGCTTTCGTAGGTAAAGGGGCAACACTGTGTATTTCTCTCTCGCAGAGCCCGGTTGCCAAATTCGAAACGTCCAGCGATTGCGCCCACAGGAAAGCTGCCAGCACGGAAAGCTGTAGCTGGTTTTCACTGTTTCTTGGAACTACATTCGCTGATAGACAGACATACGCTTTCTACAAAAGCTTTCATTGGTAAAGGGGCAACACTGTGTATTTCTCTCTCGCAGAGCCCGGCTGCCAAATTCGAAACGTCCAGCGATTGCGCCCAGAGGAAAGCTGCCAGCACGGAAATCTCTAGCTGGTTTTCACTGTCTCTTGGAACTACATTCGCTGATAGACAGACATTCGCTTTCTGCAAAACCTTGCCTTCGTAAAGGGGCAACACAGTGTATTTCTCTCTCGCAGAGCCCGGTTGCCAAATTCGAAACGTCCAGCGATTGCGCCCACAGGAAAGCTGCCAGCACGGAAAGCTGTAGCTGGTTTTCACTGTTTCTTGGAACTGCATTCGCTGATAGACAGACATACGCTTTCTACAGAAGCTTTCATTGGTAAAGGGGCAACACTGTGTATATCTCTCTCGCAGAGCCCGGCTGCCAAATTCGAAACGTCCAGCGATTGCGCCCACAGGAAAGCTGCCAGCACGGAAAGCTGTAGCTGGTTTTCACAGTCTCTTGGAACTACATTCGCTGCTAGACAGACATTCGCTTTCTGCAAAACCTTGCCTTATTGAAGGGGCAACACTGTGTATTTCTCTCTCGCAGAGCCCGGTTGCCAAATTCGAAACGTCCAGCGATTGCGCCCACAGGAAAGCTGCCAGCAAGGAAAGCTGTAGCTGGTTTTCACTGCCCCTTGGAACTGCATTCGCTGATAGACAGACATTCCCTTTCTACAAAAGCTTTCGTTTGTAAAGGGGCAACACTGTGTATTTCTCTCTCGCAGAGCCCGGTTGCCAAATTCGAAACGTCCAGCGATTGCGCCCACAGGAAAGCTGCCAGCACAGAAATCTGTCGCTGGTTTTCACTGCCCCTTGGAACTACATTCGCTGATAGACAGACATTCGCTTTCTGCAAAAGCTTTCGTTGGTACAGGGGCAACACTGTGTATTTCTCTCTCGCAGAGCCCGGTTGCCAAATTCGAAACGTCCAGCGATTGCGCCCAGAGGAAAGCTGCCAGCAAGGAAAGCTGTAGCTGGTTTTCACTGCCCCTTGGAACTGCATTCGCTGATAGACAGACATTCGCTTTCTGCAAAAGCTTTCGTAGGTAAAGGGGCAACACTGTGTATTTCTCTCTCGCAGAGCCCGGTTGCCAAATTCGAAACGTCCAGCGATTGCGCCCACAGGAAAGCTGCCAGCAAGGAAAGCTGTAGCTGGTTTTCACTGTCTCTTGGAACTGCATTCGCTGATAGACAGACATTCGCTTTCTGCAAAACCTTGCCTTCCTAAAGGGGCAACACTGTGTATTTATCTCTCGCAGAGCCCGGTTGCCAAATTCGAAACGTCCAGCGATTGCGCCCACAGGAAAGCTGCCAGCACAGAAAGCTGTAGCTGGTTTTCACTGCCCCTTGGAACTGCATTCGCTGATAGACAGACATTCCCTTTCTACAAAAGCTTTTGTTTGTAAAGGGGCAACACTGTGTATTTCTCTCTCGCAGAGCCCGGTTGCCAAATTCGAAACGTCCAGCGATTGCGCCCACAGGAAAGCTGCCAGCAAGGAAAGCTGTAGCTGGTTTTCACTGCCCCTTGGAACTACATTCGCTGATAGACAGACATTCGCTTTCTGCAAAAGCTTTCGTTGGTACAGGGGCAACACTGTGTATTTCTCTCTCGCAGAGCCTGGTTGCCAAATTCGAAACGTCCAGCGATTGCGCCCACAGGAAAGCTGCCAGCAAGGAAAGCTGTAGCTGGTTTTCACAGTCTCTTGGAACTACATTCGCTGAAAGACAGACATTCGCTTTCTGCAAAACCTTGCCTTAGTAAAGGGGCAACACTGTGTATTTCTCTCTCGTAGAGTCCGGCTGCCAAATTCGAAACGTCCAGCGATTGCGCCCACAGGAAAGCTGCCAGCACGGAAAGCTGTAGCTGGTTTTCACTGCCCCTTGGAACTGCATTCGCTGCTAGACAGACATTCGCTTTCTGCAAAAGCTTTCGTAGGTAAAGGGGCAACACTGTGTATTTCTCTCTCGCAGAGCCCGGTTGCCAAATTCGAAACGTCCAGCGATTGCGCCCACAGGAAAGCTGCCAGCACGGAAAGCTGTAGCTGGTTTTCACTGTTTCTTGGAACTACATTCGCTGATAGACAGACATACGCTTTCTACAAAAGCTTTCATTGGTAAAGGGGCAACACTGTGTATTTCTCTCTCGCAGAGCCCGGCTGCCAAATTCGAAACGTCCAGCGATTGCGCCCAGAGGAAAGCTGCCAGCACGGAAATCTCTAGCTGGTTTTCACTGTCTCTTGGAACTACATTCGCTGATAGACAGACATTCGCTTTCTGCAAAACCTTGCCTTCGTAAAGGGGCAACACAGTGTATTTCTCTCTCGCAGAGCCCGGTTGCCAAATTCGAAACGTCCAGCGATTGCGCCCACAGGAAAGCTGCCAGCACGGAAAGCTGTAGCTGGTTTTCACTGTTTCTTGGAACTGCATTCGCTGATAGACAGACATTCGCTTTCTACAGAAGCTTTCATTGGTAAAGGGGCAACACTGTGTATATCTCTCTCGCAGAGCCCGGCTGCCAAATTCGAAACGTCCAGCGATTGCGCCCACAGGAAAGCTGCCAGCACGGAAAGCTGTAGCTGGTTTTCACAGTCTCTTGGAACTACATTCGCTGCTAGACAGACATTCGCTTTCTGCAAAACCTTGCCTTATTGAAGGGGCAACACTGTGTATTTCTCTCTCGCAGAGCCCGGTTGCCAAATTCGAAACGTCCAGCGATTGCGCCCACAGGAAAGCTGCCAGCAAGGAAAGCTGTAGCTGGTTTTCACTGCCCCTTGGAACTGCATTCGCTGATAGACAGACATTCCCTTTCTACAAAAGCTTTCGTTTGTAAAGGGGCAACACTGTGTATTTCTCTCTCGCAGAGCCCGGTTGCCAAATTCGAAACGTCCAGCGATTGCGCCCACAGGAAAGCTGCCAGCACAGAAATCTGTCGCTGGTTTTCACTGCCCCTTGGAACTACATTCGCTGATAGACAGACATTCGCTTTCTGCAAAAGCTTTCGTTGGTACAGGGGCAACACTGTGTATTTCTCTCTCGCAGAGCCCGGTTGCCAAATTCGAAACGTCCAGCGATTGCGCCCAGAGGAAAGCTGCCAGCAAGGAAAGCTGTAGCTGGTTTTCACTGCCCCTTGGAACTGCATTCGCTGATAGACAGACATTCGCTTTCTGCAAAAGCTTTCGTAGGTAAAGGGGCAACACTGTGTATTTCTCTCTCGCAGAGCCCGGTTGCCAAATTCGAAACGTCCAGCGATTGCGCCCACAGGAAAGCTGCCAGCAAGGAAAGCTGTAGCTGGTTTTCACTGTCTCTTGGAACTGCATTCGCTGATAGACAGACATTCGCTTTCTGCAAAACCTTGCCTTCCTAAAGGGGCAACACTGTGTATTTCTCTCTCGCAGAGCCCGGTTGCCAAATTCGAAACGTCCAGCGATTGCGCCCACAGGAAAGCTGCCAGCACAGAAAGCTGTAGCTGGTTTTCACTGCCCCTTGGAACTGCATTCGCTGATAGACAGACATTCCCTTTCTACAAAAGCTTTTGTTTGTAAAGGGGCAACACTGTGTATTTCTCTCTCGCAGAGCCCGGTTGCCAAATTCGAAACGTCCAGCGATTGCGCCCACAGGAAAGCTGCCAGCAAGGAAAGCTGTAGCTGGTTTTCACTGTCTCTTGGAACTACATTCGCTGATAGACAGACATTCGCTTTCTACAAAAGCTTGCCTTAGTAAAGGGGCAACACTGTGTATTTCTCTCTCGCAGAGCCTGGTTGCCAAATTCGAAACGTCCAGCGATTGCGCCCACAGGAAAGCTGCCAGCACGGAAAGCTGTAGCTGGTTTTCACTGCCCCTTGGAACTGCATTCGCTGCTAGACCGACATTCGCTTTCTGCAAAACCTTGCCTTCGTAAAGGGGCAACACAGTGTATTTCTCTCTCGCAGAGCCCGGTTGCCAAATTCGAAACGTCCAGCGATTGCGCCCAAAGGAAAGCTGCCAGCACGGAAATCTCTAGCTGGTTTTCACTGTCTCTTGGAACTACATTCGCTGATAGACAGACATTCGCTTTCTGCAAAACCTTGCCTTATTGAAGGGGCAACACTGTGTATTTCTCTCTCGCAGAGCCCGGTTGCCAAATTCGAAACGTCCATCTATTGCGCCCACAGGAAAGCTGCCAGCACGGAAAGCTGTAGCTGGTTTTCACTGCCCCTTGGAACTGCATTCGCTGCTAGACAGACATTCGCTTTCTGCAAAAGCTTTCGTAGGTAAAGGGGCAACACTGTGTATTTCTCTCTCGCAGAGCCCGGTTGCCAAATTCGAAACGTCCAGCGATTGCGCCCACAGGAAAGCTGCCAGCACGGAAAGCTGTAGCTGGTTTTCACAGTCTCTTGGAACTACATTCGCTGCTAGACAGACATTCGCTTTCTGCAAAACCTTGCCTTATTGAAGGGGCAACACTGTGTATTTCTCTCTCGCAGAGCCCGGTTGCCAAATTCGAAACATCCAGCGATTGCGCCCACAGAAAAGCTGCCAGCAAGGAAAGCTGTAGCTGGTTTTCATTGTCTCTTGGAACTACATTCGCTGCTAGACAGACATTCGCTTTCTGCAAAAGCTTTCGTTGGTACAGGGGCAACACTGTGTATTTCTCTCTCGCAGAGCCCGGATGCCAAATTCGAAACGTCCAGCGATTGCGCCCACAGGAAAGATGCCAGCAAGGAAAGCTGTAGCTGGTTTTCACTGCCCCTTGGAACTGCATTCGCTGATAGACAGACATTCCCTTTCTACAAAAGCTTTCGTTTGTAAAGGGGCAACACTGTGTATTTCTCTCTCGCAGAGCCCGGTTGCCAAATTCGAAACGTCCAGCGATTGCGCCCACAGGAAAGCTGCCAGCACAGAAATCTGTCGCTGGTTTTCACTGCCCCTTGGAACTACATTCGCTGATAGACAGACATTCGCTTTCTGCAAAAGCTTTCGTTGGTACAGGGGCAACACTGTGTATTTCTCTCTCGCAGAGCCCGGTTGTCAAATTCGAAACGTCCAGCGATTGCGCCCACAGGAAAGCTGCCAGCAAGGAAATCTGTAGCTGGTTTTCACTGCCCCTTGGAACTGCATTCGCTGATAGACAGACATTCGCTTTCTGCAAAAGCTTTCGTAGGTAAAGGGGCAACACTGTGTATTTCTCTCTCGCAGAGCCCGGTTGCCAAATTCGAAACGTCCAGCGATTGCGCCCACAGGAAAGCTGCCAGCAAGGAAAGCTGTAGCTGGTTTTCACTGCCCCTTGGAACTGCATTCGCTGATAGATAGACATTCGCTTTCTGCAAAACCTTGCCTTCCTAAAGGGGCAACACTGTGTATTTATCTCTCGCAGAGCCCGGTTGCCAAATTCGAAACGTCCAGCGATTGCGCCCACAGGAAAGCTTCCAGCACAGAAAGCTGTAGCTGGTTTTCACTGCCCCTTGGAACTGCATTCGCTGATAGACAGACATTCCCTTTCTACAAAAGCTTTCATTGGTAAAGGGGCAACACTGTGTATTTCTCTCTCGCAGAGCCCGGTTGCCAAATTCGAAACGTCCAGCGATTGCGCCCACAGGAAAGCTGCCAGCAAGGAAAGCTGTAGCTGGTTTTCACTGTCTCTTGGAACTACATTCGCTGATAGACAGACATTCGCTTCCTACAAAAGCTTGCCTTAGTAAAGGGGCAACACTGTGTATTTCTCTCTCGCAGAGCCTGGTTGCCAAATTCGAAACGTCCAGCGATTGCGCCCACAGGAAAGCTGCCAGCACGGAAAGCTGTAGCTGGTTTTCACTGCCCCTTGGAACTGCATTCGCTGCTAGACCGACATTCGCTTTCTGCAAAACCTTGCCTTCGTAAAGGGGCAACACAGTGTATTTCTCTCTCGCAGAGCCCGGTTGCCAAATTCGAAACGTCCAGCGATTGCGCCCACAGGAAAGCTGCCAGCACGGAAAGCTGTAGCTGGTTTTCACTGCCCCTTGGAACTGCATTCGCTGATAGACAGACATTCGCTTTCTGCAAAAGCTTTCATTGGTAAAGGGGCAACACTGTGTATATCTCTCTCGCAGAGCCCGGCTGCCAAATTCGAAACGTCCAGCGATTGCGCCCACAGGAAAGCTGCCAGCAAGGAAAGCTGTAGCTGGTTTTCACAGTCTCTTGGAACTACATTCGCTGCTAGACAGACATTCGCTTTCTGCAAAACCTTGCCTTATTGAAGGGGCAACACTGTGTATTTCTCTCTCGCAGAGCCCGGTTGCCAAATTCGAAACGTCCAGCGATTGCGCCCACAGGAAAGCTGCCAGCAAGGAAAGCTGTAGCTGGTTTTCATTGTCTCTTGGAACTACATTCGCTGAAAGACAGACATTCGCTTTCTGCAAAACCTTGCCTTAGTAAAGGGGCAACACTGTGTATTTCTCTCTCGTAGAGTCCGGCTGCCAAATTCGAAACGTCCAGCGATTGCGCCCACAGGAAAGCTGCCAGCACGGAAAGCTGTAGCTGGTTTTCACTGCCCCTTGGAACTACATTCGCTGATAGACAGACATTCGCTTTCTGCAAAAGCTTTCGTTGGTACAGGGGCAACACTGTGTATTTCTCTCTCGCAGAGCCCGGTTGCCAAATTCGAAACGTCCAGCGATTGCGCCCACAGGAAAGCTGCCAGCACGGAAAGCTGTAGCTGGTTTTCACTGCCCCTTGGAACTGCATTCGCTGATAGACAGACATTTGCTTTCTGCAAAAGCTTTCGTAGGTAAAGGGGCAACACTGTGTATTTCTCTCTCGCAGAGCCCGGTTGCCAAATTCGAAACGTCCAGCGATTGCGCCCACAGGAAAGCTGCCAGCAAGGAAAGCTGTAGCTGGTTTTCACTGTCTCTTGGAACTGCATTCGCTGCTAGACAGACATTCGCTTTCTGCAAAACCTTGCCTTCCTAAAGGGGCAACACTGTGTATTTATCTCTCACATAGCCCGGTTGCCAAATTCGAAACGTCCAGCGATTGCGCCCACAGGAAAGCTGCCAGCACAGAAATCTGTCGCTGGTTTTCACTGCCCCTTGGAACTACATTCGCTGCTAGATAGACATTCACTTTCTACAACAGCTTTCGTTCGTAAAGGGGCAACACTGTGTATTTCTCTCTCGCAGAGCCCGGTTGCCAAATTCGAAACGTCCAGCGATTGCGCCCACAGGAAAGCTGCCAGCAAGGAAAGCTGTAGCTGGTTTTCACTGTCTCTTGGAACTACATTCGCTGATAGACAGACATTCGCTTTCTGCAAAACATTGCCTTAGTAAAGGGGCAACACTGTGTATTTCTCTCTCGTAGAGCCCGGTTGCCAAATTCGAAACGTCCAGCGATTGCGCCCACAGGAAAGCTGCCAGCAAGGAAAGCTGTAGCTGGTTTTCACTGTCTCTTGGAACTACATTCGCTGATAGACAGACATTCGCTTTCTACAAAAGCTTGCCTTAGTAAAGGCGCAACACTGTGTATTTCTCTCTCGCAGAGCCTGGTTGCCAAATTCGAAACGTCCAGCGATTGCGCCCACAGGAAAGCTGCCAGCACGGAAAGCTGTAGCTGGTTTTCACTGCCCCTTGGAACTGCATTCGCTGATAGACAGACATTCGCTTTCTGCAAAAGCTTTCATTGGTAAAGGGGCAACACTGTGTATATCTCTCTCGCAGAGCCTGGTTGCCAAATTCGAAACGTCCAGCGATTGCGCCCACAGGAAAGCTGCCAGCAAGGAAAGCTGTAGCTGGTTTTCACAGTCTCTTGGAACTACATTCGCTGCTAGACAGACATTCGCTTTCTGCAAAACCTTGCCTTATTGAAGGGGCAACACTGTGTATTTCTCTCTCGCAGAGCCCGGTTGCCAAATTCGAAACGTCCAGCGATTGCGCCCACAGGAAAGCTGCCAGCAAGGAAAGCTGTAGCTGGTTTTCATTGTCTCTTGGAACTACATTCGCTGAAAGACAGACATTCGCTTTCTGCAAAACCTTGCCTTAGTAAAGGGGCAACACTGTGTATTTCTCTCTCGTAGAGTCCGGCTGCCAAATTCGAAACGTCCAGCGATTGCGCCCACAGGAAAGCTGCCAGCACGGAAAGCTGTAGCTGGTTTTCACTGCCCCTTGGAACTACATTCGCTGATAGACAGACATTCGCTTTCTGCAAAAGCTTTCGTTGGTACAGGGGCAACACTGTGTATTTCTCTCTCGCAGAGCCCGGTTGCCAAATTCGAAACGTCCAGCGATTGCGCCCACAGGAAAGCTGCCAGCACGGAAAGCTGTAGCTGGTTTTCACTGCCCCTTGGAACTGCATTCGCTGATAGACAGACATTTGCTTTCTGCAAAAGCTTTCGTAGGTAAAGGGGCAACACTGTGTATTTCTCTCTCGCAGAGCCCGGTTGCCAAATTCGAAACGTCCAGCGATTGCGCCCACAGGAAAGCTGCCAGCAAGGAAAGCTGTAGCTGGTTTTCACTGTCTCTTGGAACTGCATTCGCTGATAGACAGACATTCGCTTTCTGCAAAACCTTGCCTTCCTAAAGGGGCAACACTGTGTATTTCTCTCTCGCAGAGCCCACCTGCCAAATTCGAAACGTCCAGCGATTGCGCCCAGAGGAAAGCTGCCAGCACGGAAATCTCTAGCTGGTTTTCACTGTCTCTTGGAACTACATTCGCTGATAGACAGACATTCGCTTTCTGCAAAACCTTGCCTTCGTAAAGGGGCAACACAGTGTATTTCTCTCTCACAGAGCCCGGTTGCCAAATTCGAAACGTCCAGCGATTGCGCCCACAGGAAAGCTGCCAGCACGGAAAGCTGTAGCTGGTTTTCACTGTTTCTTGGAACTGCATTCGCTGATAGACAGACATTCGCTTTCTACAGAAGCTTTCATTGGTAAAGGGGCAACACTGTGTATATCTCTCTCGCAGAGCCCGGCTGCCAAATTCGAAACGTCCAGCGATTGCGCCCAAAGGAAAGCTGCCAGCACGGAAAGCTGTAGCTGGTTTTCACAGTCTCTTGGAACTACATTCGCTGCTAGACAGACATTCGCTTTCTGCAAAACCTTGCCTTATTGAAGGGGCAACACTGTGTATTTCTCTCTCGCAGAGCCCGGTTGCCAAATTCGAAACATCCAGCGATTGCGCCCACAGGAAAGCTGCCAGCAAGGAAAGCTGTAGCTGGTTTTCATTGTCTCTTGGAACTACATTCGCTGCTAGACAGACATTCGCTTTCTGCAAAAGCTTTCGTTGGTACAGGGGCAACACTGTGTATTTCTCTCTCGCAGAGCCCGGATGCCAAATTCGAAACGTCCAGCGATTGCGCCCACAGGAAAGATGCCAGCAAGGAAAGCTGTAGCTGGTTTTCACTGCCCCTTGGAACTGCATTCGCTGATAGACAGACATTCCCTTTCTACAAAAGCTTTCGTTTGTAAAGGGGCAACACTGTGTATTTCTCTCTCGCAGAGCCCGGTTGCCAAATTCGAAACGTCCAGCGATTGCGCCCACAGGAAAGCTGCCAGCACAGAAATCTGTCGCTGGTTTTCACTGCCCCTTGGAACTACATTCGCTGATAGACAGACATTCGCTTTCTGCAAAAGCTTTCGTTGGTACAGGGGCAACACTGTGTATTTCTCTCTCGCAGAGCCCGGTTGCCAAATTCGAAACGTCCAGCGATTGCGCCCACAGGAAAGCTGCCAGCAAGGAAAGCTGTAGCTGGTTTTCACTGTCTCTTGGAACTGCATTCGCTGATAGACAGACATTCGCTTTCTGCAAAACCTTGCCTTCCTAAAGGGGCAACACTGTGTATTTCTCTCTCGCAGAGCCCGGTTGCCAAATTCGAAACGTCCAGCGATTGCGCCCACAGGAAAGCTGCCAGCACGGAAAGCTGTAGCTGGTTTTCACTGCCCCTTGGAACTGCATTCGCTGATAGACAGACATTCGCTTTCTGCAAAAGCTTTCATTGGTAAAGGGGCAACACTGTGTATATCTCTCTCGCAGAGCCCGGCTGCCAAATTCGAAACGTCCAGCGATTGCGCCCACAGGAAAGCTGCCAGCAAGGAAAGCTGTAGCTGGTTTTCACAGTCTCTTGGAACTACATTCGCTGCTAGACAGACATTCACTTTCTGCAAAACCTTGCCTTATTGAAGGGGCAACACTGTGTATTTCTCTCTCGCAGAGCCCGGTTGCCAAATTCGAAACGTCCAGCGATTGCGCCCACAGGAAAGCTGCCAGCAAGGAAAGCTGTAGCTGGTTTTCATTGTCTCTTGGAACTACATTCGCTGCTAGACAGACATTCGCTTTCTGCAAAAGCTTTCGTTGGTACAGGGGCAACACTGTGTATTTCTCTCTCGCAGAGCCCGGATGCCAAATTCGAAACGTCCAGCGATTGCGCCCACAGGAAAGCTGCCAGCAAGGAAAGCTGTAGCTGGTTTTCACTGCCCCTTGGAACTGCATTCGCTGATAGACAGACATTCGCTTTCTACAAAAGCTTTCGTTGGTACAGGGGCAACACTGTGTATTTCTCTCTCGCAGAGCCCGGTTGCCAAATTCGAAACGTCCAGCGATTGCGCCCACAGGAAAGCTGCCAGCAAGGAAATCTGTAGCTGGTTTTCACTGCCCCTTGGAACTGCATTCGCTGCTAGACAGACATTCGCTTTCTGCAAAACCTTGCCTTATTGAAGGGGCAACACTGTGTATTTCTCTCTCGCAGAGCCCGGTTGCCAAATTCGAAACGTCCAGCGATTGCGCCCACAGGAAAGCTGCCAGCAAGGAAAGCTGTAGCTGGTTTTCATTGTCTCTTGGAACTACATTCGCTGAAAGACAGACATTCGCTTTCTGCAAAACCTTGCCTTAGTAAAGGGGCAACACTGTGTATTTCTCTCTCGTAGAGTCCGGCTGCCAAATTCGAAACGTCCAGCGATTGCGCCCACAGGAAAGCTGCCAGCACGGAAAGCTGTAGCTGGTTTTCACTGCCCCTTGGAACTACATTCGCTGATAGACAGACATTCGCTTTCTGCAAAAGCTTTCGTTGGTACAGGGGCAACACTGTGTATTTCTCTCTCGCAGAGCCCGGTTGCCAAATTCGAAACGTCCAGCGATTGCGCCCACAGGAAAGCTGCCAGCACGGAAAGCTGTAGCTGGTTTTCACTGCCCCTTGGAACTGCATTCGCTGATAGACAGACATTTGCTTTCTGCAAAAGCTTTCGTAGGTAAAGGGGCAACACTGTGTATTTCTCTCTCGCAGAGCCCGGTTGCCAAATTCGAAACGTCCAGCGATTGCGCCCACAGGAAAGCTGCCAGCAAGGAAAGCTGTAGCTGGTTTTCACTGTCTCTTGGAACTGCATTCGCTGATAGACAGACATTCGCTTTCTGCAAAACCTTGCCTTCCTAAAGGGGCAACACTGTGTATTTCTCTCTCGCAGAGCCCACCTGCCAAATTCGAAACGTCCAGCGATTGCGCCCAGAGGAAAGCTGCCAGCACGGAAATCTCTAGCTGGTTTTCACTGTCTCTTGGAACTACATTCGCTGATAGACAGACATTCGCTTTCTGCAAAACCTTGCCTTCGTAAAGGGGCAACACAGTGTATTTCTCTCTCACAGAGCCCGGTTGCCAAATTCGAAACGTCCAGCGATTGCGCCCACAGGAAAGCTGCCAGCACGGAAAGCTGTAGCTGGTTTTCACTGTTTCTTGGAACTGCATTCGCTGATAGACAGACATTCGCTTTCTACAGAAGCTTTCATTGGTAAAGGGGCAACACTGTGTATATCTCTCTCGCAGAGCCCGGCTGCCAAATTCGAAACGTCCAGCGATTGCGCCCAAAGGAAAGCTGCCAGCACGGAAAGCTGTAGCTGGTTTTCACAGTCTCTTGGAACTACATTCGCTGCTAGACAGACATTCGCTTTCTGCAAAACCTTGCCTTATTGAAGGGGCAACACTGTGTATTTCTCTCTCGCAGAGCCCGGTTGCCAAATTCGAAACATCCAGCGATTGCGCCCACAGGAAAGCTGCCAGCAAGGAAAGCTGTAGCTGGTTTTCATTGTCTCTTGGAACTACATTCGCTGCTAGACAGACATTCGCTTTCTGCAAAAGCTTTCGTTGGTACAGGGGCAACACTGTGTATTTCTCTCTCGCAGAGCCCGGATGCCAAATTCGAAACGTCCAGCGATTGCGCCCACAGGAAAGATGCCAGCAAGGAAAGCTGTAGCTGGTTTTCACTGCCCCTTGGAACTGCATTCGCTGATAGACAGACATTCCCTTTCTACAAAAGCTTTCGTTTGTAAAGGGGCAACACTGTGTATTTCCCTCTCGCAGAGCCCGGTTGCCAAATTCGAAACGTCCAGCGATTGCGCCCACAGGAAAGCTGCCAGCACAGAAATCTGTCGCTGGTTTTCACTGCCCCTTGGAACTACATTCGCTGATAGACAGACATTCGCTTTCTGCAAAAGCTTTCGTTGGTACAGGGGCAACACTGTGTATTTCTCTCTCGCAGAGCCCGGTTGCCAAATTCGAAACGTCCAGCGATTGCGCCCACAGGAAAGCTGCCAGCAAGGAAAGCTGTAGCTGGTTTTCACTGTCTCTTGGAACTGCATTCGCTGATAGACAGACATTCGCTTTCTGCAAAACCTTGCCTTCCTAAAGGGGCAACACTGTGTATTTCTCTCTCGCAGAGCCCGGTTGCCAAATTCGAAACGTCCAGCGATTGCGCCCACAGGAAAGCTGCCAGCACGGAAAGCTGTAGCTGGTTTTCACTGCCCCTTGGAACTGCATTCGCTGATAGACAGACATTCGCTTTCTGCAAAAGCTTTCATTGGTAAAGGGGCAACACTGTGTATATCTCTCTCGCAGAGCCCGGCTGCCAAATTCGAAACGTCCAGCGATTGCGCCCACAGGAAAGCTGCCAGCAAGGAAAGCTGTAGCTGGTTTTCACAGTCTCTTGGAACTACATTCGCTGCTAGACAGACATTCACTTTCTGCAAAACCTTGCCTTATTGAAGGGGCAACACTGTGTATTTCTCTCTCGCAGAGCCCGGTTGCCAAATTCGAAACGTCCAGCGATTGCGCCCACAGGAAAGCTGCCAGCAAGGAAAGCTGTAGCTGGTTTTCATTGTCTCTTGGAACTACATTCGCTGCTAGACAGACATTCGCTTTCTGCAAAAGCTTTCGTTGGTACAGGGGCAACACTGTGTATTTCTCTCTCGCAGAGCCCGGATGCCAAATTCGAAACGTCCAGCGATTGCGCCCACAGGAAAGCTGCCAGCAAGGAAAGCTGTAGCTGGTTTTCACTGCCCCTTGGAACTGCATTCGCTGATAGACAGACATTCGCTTTCTACAAAAGCTTTCGTTGGTACAGGGGCAACACTGTGTATTTCTCTCTCGCAGAGCCCGGTTGCCAAATTCGAAACGTCCAGCGATTGCGCCCACAGGAAAGCTGCCAGCAAGGAAATCTGTAGCTGGTTTTCACTGCCCCTTGGAACTGCATTCGCTGATAGACAGACATTCGCTTTCTGCAAAAGCTTTCGTAGGTAAAGGGGCAACACTGTGTATTTCTCTCTCGCAGAGCCCGGTTGCCAAATTCGAAACGTCCAGCGATTGCGCCCACAGGAAAGCTGCCAGCAAGGAAAGCTGTAGCTGGTTTTCACTGTCTCTTGGAACTGCATTCGCTGATAGACAGACATTCGCTTTCTGCAAAACCTTGCCTTCCTAAAGGGGCAACACTGTGTATTTATCTCTCGCAGAGCCCGGTTGCCAAATTCGAAACGTCCAGCGATTGCGCCCACAGGAAAGCTTCCAGCACAGAAAGCTGTAGCTGGTTTTCACTGCCCCTTGGAACTGCATTCGCTGATAGACAGACATTCCCTTTCTACAAAAGCTTTTGTTTGTAAAGGGGCAACACTGTGTATTTCTCTCTCGCAGAGCCCGGTTGCCAAATTCGAAACGTCCAGCGATTGCGCCCACAGGAAAGCTGCCAGCAAGGAAAGCTGTAGCTGGTTTTCACTGTCTCTTGGAACTACATTCGCTGATAGACAGACATTCGCTTTCTACAAAAGCTTTCGTAGGTAAAGGGGCAACACTGTGTATTTCTCTCTCGCAGAGCCTGGTTGCCAAATTCGAAACGTCCAGCGATTGCGCCCACAGGAAAGCTGCCAGCACGGAAAGCTGTAGCTGGTTTTCACTGCCCCTTGGAACTGCATTCGCTGATAGACAGACATTCGCTTTCTGCAAAAGCTTTCATTGGTAAAGGGGCAACACTGTGTATATCTCTCTCGCAGAGCCTGGTTGCCAAATTCGAAACGTCCAGCGATTGCGCCCACAGGAAAGCTGCTAGCAAGGAAAGCTGTAGCTGGTTTTCACAGTCTCTTGGAACTACATTCGCTGCTAGACAGACATTCGCTTTCTGCAAAACCTTGCCTTATTGAAGGGGCAACACTGTGTATTTCTCTCTCGCAGAGCCCGGTTGCCAAATTCGAAACGTCCAGCGATTGCGCCCACAGGAAAGCTGCCAGCAAGGAAAGCTGTAGCTGGTTTTCATTGTCTCTTGGAACTACATTCGCTGAAAGACAGACATTCGCTTTCTGCAAAACCTTGCCTTAGTAAAGGGGCAACACTGTGTATTTCTCTCTCGTAGAGTCCGGCTGCCAAATTCGAAACGTCCAGCGATTGCGCCCACAGGAAAGCTGCCAGCACGGAAAGCTGTAGCTGGTTTTCACTGCCCCTTGGAACTACATTCGCTGATAGACAGACATTCGCTTTCTGCAAAAGCTTTCGTTGGTACAGGGGCAACAATGTGTATTTCTCTCTCGCAGAGCCCGGTTGCCAAATTCGAAACGTCCAGCGATTGCGCCCACAGGAAAGCTGCCAGCACGGAAAGCTGTAGCTGGTTTTCACTGCCCCTTGGAACTGCATTCGCTGATAGACAGACATTTGCTTTCTGCAAAAGCTTTCGTAGGTAAAGGGGCAACACTGTGTATTTCTCTCTCGCAGAGCCCGGTTGCCAAATTCGAAACGTCCAGCGATTGCGCCCACAGGAAAGCTGCCAGCACAGAAATCTGTCGCTGGTTTTCACTGCCCCTTGGAACTGCATTCGCTGCTAGACAGACATTCGCTTTCTGCAAAACCTTGCCTTCCTAAAGGGGCAACACTGTGTATTTATCTCTCACATAGCCCTGTTGCCAAATTCGAAACGTCCAGCGATTGCGCCCACAGGAAAGCTGCCAGCACAGAAATCTGTCGCTGGTTTTCACTGCCCCTTGGAACTACATTCGCTGCTAGATAGACATTCACTTTCTACAACAGCTTTCGTTCGTAAAGGGGCAACACTGTGTATTTCTCTCTCGCAGAGCCCGGTTGCCAAATTCGAAACGTCCAGCGATTGCGCCCACAGGAAAGCTTCCAGCACAGAAAGCTGTAGCTGGTTTTCACTGTCTCTTGGAACTGCATTCGCTGATAGACAGACATTCGCTTTCTGCAAAAGCTTTCGTTGGTAAACGGGCAACACTGTGTATTTCTCTCTCGCAGAGCCCGGCTGCCAAATTCGAAACGTCCAGCGATTGCGCCCACAGGAAAGCTGCCAGCAAAGAAAAGCTGTAGCTGGTTTTCACTGCCCCTTGGAACTGCATTCGCTGCTAGACAGACATTCGCTTTCTGCAAAAGCTTTCGTAGGTAAAGGGGCAACACTGTGTATTTCTCTCTCGCAGAGCCCGGTTGCCAAATTCGAAACGTCCAGCGATTGCGCCCACAGGAAAGCTGCCAGCACGGAAAGCTGTAGCTGGTTTTCACTGTTTCTTGGAACTACATTCGTTGATAGACAGACATACGCTTTCTACAAAAGCTTTCATTGGTAAAGGGGCAACACTGTGTATATCTCTCTCGCAGAGCCCGGCTGCCAAATTCGAAACGTCCAGCGATTGCGCCCAAAGGAAAGCTGCCAGCACGGAAATCTCTAGCTGGTTTTCACTGTCTCTTGGAACTACATTCGCTGATAGACAGACATTCGCTTTCTGCAAAACCTTGCCTTATTGAAGGGGCAACACTGTGTATTTCTCTCTCGCAGAGCCCGGTTGCCAAATTCGAAACATCCAGCGATTGCGCCCACAGGAAAGCTGCCAGCAAGGAAAGCTGTAGCTGGTTTTCATTGTCTCTTGGAACTACATTCGCTGCTAGACAGACATTCGCTTTCTGCAAAAGCTTTCGTTGGTACAGGGGCAACACTGTGTATTTCTCTCTCGCAGAGCCCGGATGCCAAATTCGAAACGTCCAGCGATTGCGCCCACAGGAAAGATGCCAGCAAGGAAAGCTGTAGCTGGTTTTCACTGCCCCTTGGAACTGCATTCGCTGATAGACAGACATTCCCTTTCTACAAAAGCTTTCGTTTGTAAAGGGGCAACACTGTGTATTTCCCTCTCGCAGAGCCCGGTTGCCAAATTCGAAACGTCCAGCGATTGCG
Source organism: Mycteria americana (assembly GCF_035582795.1). Taxonomy (NCBI): domain Eukaryota; kingdom Metazoa; phylum Chordata; class Aves; order Ciconiiformes; family Ciconiidae; genus Mycteria; species Mycteria americana. Next base: position 23,342,203 of record NC_134369.1, on the reverse strand, counting down.
CCCACAGGAAAGCTGCCAGCACAGAAATCTGTCGCTGGTTTTCACTGCCCCTTGGAACTACATTCGCTGATAGACAGACATTCGCTTTCTGCAAAAGCTTTCGTTGGTACAGGGGCAACACTGTGTATTTCTCTCTCGCAGAGCCCGGTTGCCAAATTCGAAACGTCCAGCGATTGCGCCCACAGGAAAGCTGCCAGCAAGGAAAGCTGTAGCTGGTTTTCACTGTCTCTTGGAACTGCATTCGCTGATAGACAGACATTCGCTTTCTGCAAAACCTTGCCTTCCTAAAGGGGCAACACTGTGTATTTCTCTCTCGCAGAGCCCGGTTGCCAAATTCGAAACGTCCAGCGATTGCGCCCACAGGAAAGCTGCCAGCACGGAAAGCTGTAGCTGGTTTTCACTGCCCCTTGGAACTGCATTCGCTGATAGACAGACATTCGCTTTCTGCAAAAGCTTTCATTGGTAAAGGGGCAACACTGTGTATATCTCTCTCGCAGAGCCCGGCTGCCAAATTCGAAACGTCCAGCGATTGCGCCCACAGGAAAGCTGCCAGCAAGGAAAGCTGTAGCTGGTTTTCACAGTCTCTTGGAACTACATTCGCTGCTAGACAGACATTCACTTTCTGCAAAACCTTGCCTTATTGAAGGGGCAACACTGTGTATTTCTCTCTCGCAGAGCCCGGTTGCCAAATTCGAAACGTCCAGCGATTGCGCCCACAGGAAAGCTGCCAGCAAGGAAAGCTGTAGCTGGTTTTCATTGTCTCTTGGAACTACATTCGCTGCTAGACAGACATTCGCTTTCTGCAAAAGCTTTCGTTGGTACAGGGGCAACACTGTGTATTTCTCTCTCGCAGAGCCCGGATGCCAAATTCGAAACGTCCAGCGATTGCGCCCACAGGAAAGCTGCCAGCAAGGAAAGCTGTAGCTGGTTTTCACTGCCCCTTGGAACTGCATTCGCTGATAGACAGACATTCGCTTTCTACAAAAGCTTTCGTTGGTACAGGGGCAACACTGTGTATTTCTCTCTCGCAGAGCCCGGTTGCCAAATTCGAAACGTCCAGCGATTGCGCCCACAGGAAAGCTGCCAGCAAGGAAATCTGTAGCTGGTTTTCACTGCCCCTTGGAACTGCATTCGCTGATAGACAGACATTCGCTTTCTGCAAAAGCTTTCGTAGGTAAAGGGGCAACACTGTGTATTTCTCTCTCGCAGAGCCCGGTTGCCAAATTCGAAACGTCCAGCGATTGCGCCCACAGGAAAGCTGCCAGCAAGGAAAGCTGTAGCTGGTTTTCACTGTCTCTTGGAACTGCATTCGCTGATAGACAGACATTCGCTTTCTGCAAAACCTTGCCTTCCTAAAGGGGCAACACTGTGTATTTATCTCTCGCAGAGCCCGGTTGCCAAATTCGAAACGTCCAGCGATTGCGCCCACAGGAAAGCTTCCAGCACAGAAAGCTGTAGCTGGTTTTCACTGCCCCTTGGAACTGCATTCGCTGATAGACAGACATTCCCTTTCTACAAAAGCTTTTGTTTGTAAAGGGGCAACACTGTGTATTTCTCTCTCGCAGAGCCCGGTTGCCAAATTCGAAACGTCCAGCGATTGCGCCCACAGGAAAGCTGCCAGCAAGGAAAGCTGTAGCTGGTTTTCACTGTCTCTTGGAACTACATTCGCTGATAGACAGACATTCGCTTTCTACAAAAGCTTTCGTAGGTAAAGGGGCAACACTGTGTATTTCTCTCTCGCAGAGCCTGGTTGCCAAATTCGAAACGTCCAGCGATTGCGCCCACAGGAAAGCTGCCAGCACGGAAAGCTGTAGCTGGTTTTCACTGCCCCTTGGAACTGCATTCGCTGATAGACAGACATTCGCTTTCTGCAAAAGCTTTCATTGGTAAAGGGGCAACACTGTGTATATCTCTCTCGCAGAGCCTGGTTGCCAAATTCGAAACGTCCAGCGATTGCGCCCACAGGAAAGCTGCTAGCAAGGAAAGCTGTAGCTGGTTTTCACAGTCTCTTGGAACTACATTCGCTGCTAGACAGACATTCGCTTTCTGCAAAACCTTGCCTTATTGAAGGGGCAACACTGTGTATTTCTCTCTCGCAGAGCCCGGTTGCCAAATTCGAAACGTCCAGCGATTGCGCCCACAGGAAAGCTGCCAGCAAGGAAAGCTGTAGCTGGTTTTCATTGTCTCTTGGAACTACATTCGCTGAAAGACAGACATTCGCTTTCTGCAAAACCTTGCCTTAGTAAAGGGGCAACACTGTGTATTTCTCTCTCGTAGAGTCCGGCTGCCAAATTCGAAACGTCCAGCGATTGCGCCCACAGGAAAGCTGCCAGCACGGAAAGCTGTAGCTGGTTTTCACTGCCCCTTGGAACTACATTCGCTGATAGACAGACATTCGCTTTCTGCAAAAGCTTTCGTTGGTACAGGGGCAACAATGTGTATTTCTCTCTCGCAGAGCCCGGTTGCCAAATTCGAAACGTCCAGCGATTGCGCCCACAGGAAAGCTGCCAGCACGGAAAGCTGTAGCTGGTTTTCACTGCCCCTTGGAACTGCATTCGCTGATAGACAGACATTTGCTTTCTGCAAAAGCTTTCGTAGGTAAAGGGGCAACACTGTGTATTTCTCTCTCGCAGAGCCCGGTTGCCAAATTCGAAACGTCCAGCGATTGCGCCCACAGGAAAGCTGCCAGCACAGAAATCTGTCGCTGGTTTTCACTGCCCCTTGGAACTGCATTCGCTGCTAGACAGACATTCGCTTTCTGCAAAACCTTGCCTTCCTAAAGGGGCAACACTGTGTATTTATCTCTCACATAGCCCTGTTGCCAAATTCGAAACGTCCAGCGATTGCGCCCACAGGAAAGCTGCCAGCACAGAAATCTGTCGCTGGTTTTCACTGCCCCTTGGAACTACATTCGCTGCTAGATAGACATTCACTTTCTACAACAGCTTTCGTTCGTAAAGGGGCAACACTGTGTATTTCTCTCTCGCAGAGCCCGGTTGCCAAATTCGAAACGTCCAGCGATTGCGCCCACAGGAAAGCTTCCAGCACAGAAAGCTGTAGCTGGTTTTCACTGTCTCTTGGAACTGCATTCGCTGATAGACAGACATTCGCTTTCTGCAAAAGCTTTCGTTGGTAAACGGGCAACACTGTGTATTTCTCTCTCGCAGAGCCCGGCTGCCAAATTCGAAACGTCCAGCGATTGCGCCCACAGGAAAGCTGCCAGCAAAGAAAAGCTGTAGCTGGTTTTCACTGCCCCTTGGAACTGCATTCGCTGCTAGACAGACATTCGCTTTCTGCAAAAGCTTTCGTAGGTAAAGGGGCAACACTGTGTATTTCTCTCTCGCAGAGCCCGGTTGCCAAATTCGAAACGTCCAGCGATTGCGCCCACAGGAAAGCTGCCAGCACGGAAAGCTGTAGCTGGTTTTCACTGTTTCTTGGAACTACATTCGTTGATAGACAGACATACGCTTTCTACAAAAGCTTTCATTGGTAAAGGGGCAACACTGTGTATATCTCTCTCGCAGAGCCCGGCTGCCAAATTCGAAACGTCCAGCGATTGCGCCCAAAGGAAAGCTGCCAGCACGGAAATCTCTAGCTGGTTTTCACTGTCTCTTGGAACTACATTCGCTGATAGACAGACATTCGCTTTCTGCAAAACCTTGCCTTATTGAAGGGGCAACACTGTGTATTTCTCTCTCGCAGAGCCCGGTTGCCAAATTCGAAACATCCAGCGATTGCGCCCACAGGAAAGCTGCCAGCAAGGAAAGCTGTAGCTGGTTTTCATTGTCTCTTGGAACTACATTCGCTGCTAGACAGACATTCGCTTTCTGCAAAAGCTTTCGTTGGTACAGGGGCAACACTGTGTATTTCTCTCTCGCAGAGCCCGGATGCCAAATTCGAAACGTCCAGCGATTGCGCCCACAGGAAAGATGCCAGCAAGGAAAGCTGTAGCTGGTTTTCACTGCCCCTTGGAACTGCATTCGCTGATAGACAGACATTCGCTTTCTGCAAAACCTTGCCTTCCTAAAGGGGCAACACTGTGTATTTATCTCTCGCAGAGCCCGGTTGCCAAATTCGAAACGTCCAGCGATTGCGCCCACAGGAAAGCTGCCAGCACGGAAAGCTGTAGCTGGTTTTCACTGCCCCTTGGAACTGCATTCGCTGATAGACAGACATTCGCTTTCTGCAAAAGCTTTCATTGGTAAAGGGGCAACACTGTGTATATCTCTCTCGCAGAGCCCGGCTGCCAAATTCGAAACGTCCAGCGATTGCGCCCACAGGAAAGCTGCCAGCAAGGAAAGCTGTAGCTGGTTTTCACAGTCTCTTGGAACTACATTCGCTGCTAGACAGACATTCACTTTCTGCAAAACCTTGCCTTATTGAAGGGGCAACACTGTGTATTTCTCTCTCGCAGAGCCCGGTTGCCAAATTCGAAACGTCCAGCGATTGCGCCCACAGGAAAGCTGCCAGCAAGGAAAGCTGTAGCTGGTTTTCATTGTCTCTTGGAACTACATTCGCTGAAAGACAGACATTCGCTTTCTGCAAAACCTTGCCTTAGTAAAGGGGCAACACTGTGTATTTCTCTCTCGCAGAGCCCGGCTGCCAAATTCGAAACGTCCAGCGATTGCGCCCACAGGAAAGCTGCCAGCACGGAAAGCTGTAGCTGGTTTTCACTGCCCCTTGGAACTACATTCGCTGATAGACAGACATTCGCTTTCTGCAAAAGCTTTCGTTGGTACAGGGGCAACACTGTGTATTTCTCTCTCGCAGAGCCCGGTTGCCAAATTCGAAACGTCCAGCGATTGCGCCCACAGGAAAGCTGCCAGCAAGGAAAGCTGTAGCTGGTTTTCACTGTCTCTTGGAACTACATTCGCTGATAGACAGACATTCGCTTTCTACAAAAGCTTGCCTTAGTAAAGGGGCAACACTGTGTATTTCTCTCTCGCAGAGCCTGGTTGCCAAATTCGAAACGTCCAGCGATTGCGCCCACAGGAAAGCTGCCAGCACGGAAAGCTGTAGCTGGTTTTCACTGTTTCTTGGAACTGCATTCGCTGATAGACAGACATTCGCTTTCTACAGAAGCTTTCATTGGTAAAGGGGCAACACTGTGTATATCTCTCTCGCAGAGCCCGGCTGCCAAATTCGAAACGTCCAGCGATTGCGCCCACAGGAAAGCTGCCAGCAAGGAAAGCTGTAGCTGGTTTTCACAGTCTCTTGGAACTACATTCGCTGATAGACAGACATTCGCTTTCTGCAAAACCTTGCCTTATTGAAGGGGCAACACTGTGTATTTCTCTCTCGCAGAGCCCGGTTGCCAAATTCGAAACGTCCAGCGATTGCGCCCACAGGAAAGCTGCCAGCAAGGAAAGCTGTAGCTGGTTTTCATTGTCTCTTGGAACTACATTCGCTGCTAGACAGACATTCGCTTTCTGCAAAAGCTTTCGTTGGTACAGGGGCAACACTGTGTATTTCTCTCTCACAGAGCCCGGATGCCAAATTCGAAACGTCCAGCGATTGCGCCCACAGGAAAGATGCCAGCAAGGAAAGCTGTAGCTGGTTTTCACTGCCCCTTGGAACTGCATTCGCTGATAGACAGACATTCCCTTTCTACAAAAGCTTTCGTTTGTAAAGGGGCAACACTGTGTATTTCTCTCTCGCAGAGCCCGGTTGCCAAATTCGAAACGTCCAGCGATTGCGCCCACAGGAAAGCTGCCAGCACAGAAATCTGTCGCTGGTTTTCACTGCCCCTTGGAACTACATTCGCTGATAGACAGACATTCGCTTTCTGCAAAAGCTTTCGTTGGTACAGGGGCAACACTGTGTATTTCTCTCTCGCAGAGCCCGGTTGCCAAATTCGAAACGTCCAGCGATTGCGCCCACAGGAAAGCTGCCAGCACAGAAAGCTGTAGCTGGTTTTCACTGTCTCTTGGAACTGCATTCGCTGCTAGACCGACATTCGCTTTCTGCAAAACCTTGCCTTCGTAAAGGGGCAACACAGTGTATTTCTCTCTCGCAGAGCCCGGTTGCCAAATTCGAAACGTCCAGCGATTGCGCCCACAGGAAAGCTGCCAGCACGGAAAGCTGTAGCTGGTTTTCACTGCCCCTTGGAACTGCATTTGCTGATAGACAGACATTCGCTTTCTGCAAAAGCTTTCATTGGTAAAGGGGCAACACTGTGTATATCTCTCTCGCAGAGCCCGGCTGCCAAATTCGAAACGTCCAGCGATTGCGCCCACAGGAAAGCTGCCAGCAAGGAAAGCTGTAGCTGGTTTTCATTGTCTCTTGGAACTACATTCGCTGAAAGACAGACATTCGCTTTCTGCAAAACCTTGCCTTAGTAAAGGGGCAACACTGTGTATTTCTGTCTCCTAGAGTCCGGCTGCCAAATTCGAAACGTCCAGCGATTGCGCCCACAGGAAAGCTGCCAGCACGGAAAGCTGTAGCTGGTTTTCACTGCCCCTTGGAACTACATTCGCTGATAGACAGACATTCGCTTTCTGCAAAAGCTTTCGTTGGTACAGGGGCAACACTGTGTATTTCTCTCTCGCAGAGCCCGGTTGCCAAATTCGAAACGTCCAGCGATTGCGCCCACAGGAAAGCTGCCAGCACGGAAAGCTGTAGCTGGTTTTCACTGCCCCTTGGAACTGCATTCGCTGCTAGACAGACATTCGCTTTCTGCAAAACCTTGCCTTCCTAAAGGGGCAACACTGTGTATTTATCTCTCACATAGCCCGGTTGCCAAATTCGAAACGTCCAGCGATTGCGCCCACAGGAAAGCTGCCAGCACAGAAATCTGTCGCTGGTTTTCACTGCCCCTTGGAACTACATTCGCTGCTAGATAGACATTCACTTTCTACAACAGCTTTCGTTCGTAAAGGGGCAACACTGTGTATTTCTCTCTCGCAGAGCCCGGTTGCCAAATTCGAAACGTCCAGCGATTGCGCCCACAGGAAAGCTTCCAGCAAAGAAAAGCTGTAGCTGGTTTTCACTGTCTCTTGGAACTGCATTCGCTGCTAGACAGACATTCGCTTTCTGCAAAAGCTTTCGTTGGTAAACGGGCAACACTGTGTATTTCTCTCTCGCAGAGCCCGGCTGCCAAATTCGAAACGTCCAGCGATTGCGCCCACAGGAAAGCTGCCAGCACGGAAAGCTGTAGCTGGTTTTCACTGTTTCTTGGAACTGCATTCGCTGATAGACAGACATTCCCTTTCTACAAAAGCTTTCGTTTGTAAAGGGGCAACACTGTGTATTTCTCTCTCGCAGAGCCCGGTTGCCAAATTCGAAACGTCCAGCGATTGCGCCCACAGGAAAGCTGCCAGCACAGAAATCTGTCGCTGGTTTTCACTGCCCCTTGGAACTACATTCGCTGATAGACAGACATTCGCTTTCTGCAAAAGCTTTCGTTGGTACAGGGGCAACACTGTGTATTTCTCTCTCGCAGAGCCCGGTTGCCAAATTCGAAACGTCCAGCGATTGCGCCCACAGGAAAGCTGCCAGCACAGAAAGCTGTAGCTGGTTTTCACTGTCTCTTGGAACTGCATTCGCTGCTAGACCGACATTCGCTTTCTGCAAAACCTTGCCTTCGTAAAGGGGCAACACAGTGTATTTCTCTCTCGCAGAGCCCGGTTGCCAAATTCGAAACGTCCAGCGATTGCGCCCACAGGAAAGCTGCCAGCACGGAAAGCTGTAGCTGGTTTTCACTGCCCCTTGGAACTGCATTTGCTGATAGACAGACATTCGCTTTCTGCAAAAGCTTTCATTGGTAAAGGGGCAACACTGTGTATATCTCTCTCGCAGAGCCCGGCTGCCAAATTCGAAACGTCCAGCGATTGCGCCCACAGGAAAGCTGCCAGCAAGGAAAGCTGTAGCTGGTTTTCATTGTCTCTTGGAACTACATTCGCTGAAAGACAGACATTCGCTTTCTGCAAAACCTTGCCTTAGTAAAGGGGCAACACTGTGTATTTCTCTCTCCTAGAGTCCGGCTGCCAAATTCGAAACGTCCAGCGATTGCGCCCACAGGAAAGCTGCCAGCACGGAAAGCTGTAGCTGGTTTTCACTGCCCCTTGGAACTACATTCGCTGATAGACAGACATTCGCTTTCTGCAAAAGCTTTCGTTGGTACAGGGGCAACACTGTGTATTTCTCTCTCGCAGAGCCCGGTTGCCAAATTCGAAACGTCCAGCGATTGCGCCCACAGGAAAGCTGCCAGCACGGAAAGCTGTAGCTGGTTTTCACTGCCCCTTGGAACTGCATTCGCTGCTAGACAGACATTCGCTTTCTGCAAAACCTTGCCTTCCTAAAGGGGCAACACTGTGTATTTATCTCTCACATAGCCCGGTTGCCAAATTCGAAACGTCCAGCGATTGCGCCCACAGGACAGCTGCCAGCACAGAAATCTGTCGCTGGTTTTCACTGCCCCTTGGAACTACATTCGCTGCTAGATAGACATTCACTTTCTACAACAGCTTTCGTTCGTAAAGGGGCAACACTTTGTATTTCTCTCTCGCAGAGCCCGGTTGCCAAATTCGAAACGTCCAGCGATTGCGCCCACAGGAAAGCTTCCAGCAAAGAAAAGCTGTAGCTGGTTTTCACTGTCTCTTGGAACTGCATTCGCTGCTAGACAGACATTCGCTTTCTGCAAAAGCTTTCGTTGGTAAACGGGCAACACTGTGTATTTCTCTCTCGCAGAGCCCGGCTGCCAAATTCGAAACGTCCAGCGATTGCGCCCACAGGAAAGCTGCCAGCAAAGAAAAGCTGTAGCTGGTTTTCACTGCCCCTTGGAACTGCATTCGCTGCTAGACAGACATTCGCTTTCTGCAAAAGCTTTCGTAGGTAAAGGGGCAACACTGTGTATTTCTCTCTCGCAGAGCCCGGTTGCCAAATTCGAAACGTCCAGCGATTGCGCCCACAGGAAAGCTGCCAGCACGGAAAGCTGTAGCTGGTTTTCACTGTTTCTTGGAACTACATTCGCTGATAGACAGACATACGCTTTCTACAAAAGCTTTCATTGGTAAAGGGGCAACACTGTGTATATCTCTCTCGCAGAGCCCGGCTGCCAAATTCGAAACGTCCAGCGATTGCGCCCAAAGGAAAGCTGCCAGCACGGAAATCTCTAGCTGGTTTTCACTGTCTCTTGGAACTACATTCGCTGATAGACAGACATTCGCTTTCTGCAAAACCTTGCCTTATTGAAGGGGCAACACTGTGTATTTCTCTCTCCCAGAGCCCGGTTGCCAAATTCGAAACGTCCAGCTATTGCGCCCACAGGAAAGCTGCCAGCACGGAAAGCTGTAGCTGGTTTTCACTGCCCCTTGGAACTGCATTCGCTGCTAGACAGACATTCGCTTTCTGCAAAAGCTTTCGTAGGTAAAGGGGCAACACTGTGTATTTCTCTCTCGCAGAGCCCGGTTGCCAAATTCGAAACGTCCAGCGATTGCGCCCACAGGAAAGCTGCCAGCACGGAAAGCTGTAGCTGGTTTTCACTGTTTCTTGGAACTACATTCGCTGATAGACAGACATACGCTTTCTACAAAAGCTTTCATTGGTAAAGGGGCAACACTGTGTATTTCTCTCTCGCAGAGCCCGGCTGCCAAATTCGAAACGTCCAGCGATTGCGCCCAGAGGAAAGCTGCCAGCACGGAAATCTCTAGCTGGTTTTCACTGTCTCTTGGAACTACATTCGCTGATAGACAGACATTCGCTTTCTGCAAAACCTTGCCTTCGTAAAGGGGCAACACAGTGTATTTCTCTCTCGCAGAGCCCGGTTGCCAAATTCGAAACGTCCAGCGATTGCGCCCACAGGAAAGCTGCCAGCACGGAAAGCTGTAGCTGGTTTTCACTGTTTCTTGGAACTGCATTCGCTGATAGACAGACATTCGCTTTCTACAGAAGCTTTCATTGGTAAAGGGGCAACACTGTGTATATCTCTCTCGCAGAGCCCGGCTGCCAAATTCGAAACGTCCAGCGATTGCGCCCACAGGAAAGCTGCCAGCACGGAAAGCTGTAGCTGGTTTTCACAGTCTCTTGGAACTACATTCGCTGCTAGACAGACATTCGCTTTCTGCAAAACCTTGCCTTATTGAAGGGGCAACACTGTGTATTTCTCTCTCGCAGAGCCCGGTTGCCAAATTCGAAACGTCCAGCGATTGCGCCCACAGGAAAGCTGCCAGCAAGGAAAGCTGTAGCTGGTTTTCACTGCCCCTTGGAACTGCATTCGCTGATAGACAGACATTCCCTTTCTACAAAAGCTTTCGTTTGTAAAGGGGCAACACTGTGTATTTCTCTCTCGCAGAGCCCGGTTGCCAAATTCGAAACGTCCAGCGATTGCGCCCACAGGAAAGCTGCCAGCACAGAAATCTGTCGCTGGTTTTCACTGCCCCTTGGAACTACATTCGCTGATAGACAGACATTCGCTTTCTGCAAAAGCTTTCGTTGGTACAGGGGCAACACTGTGTATTTCTCTCTCGCAGAGCCCGGTTGCCAAATTCGAAACGTCCAGCGATTGCGCCCACAGGAAAGCTGCCAGCAAGGAAATCTGTAGCTGGTTTTCACTGCCCCTTGGAACTACATTCGCTGATAGACAGACATTCGCTTTCTGCAAAAGCTTTCGTTGGTAAAGAGGCAACACTGTGTATTTCTCTCTCGCAGAGCCCGGTTGCCAAATTCGAAACGTCCAGCGATTGCGCCCACAGGAAAGCTGCCAGCAAGGAAAGCTGTAGCTGGTTTTCATTGTCTCTTGGAACTGCATTCGCTGATAGACAGACATTCGCTTTCTGCAAAACCTTGCCTTCCTAAAGGGGCAACACTGTGTATTTATCTCTCGCAGAGCCCGGTTGCCAAATTCGAAACGTCCAGCGATTGCGCCCACAGGAAAGCTGCCAGCACGGAAAGCTGTAGCTGGTTTTCACTGCCCCTTGGAACTGCATTCGCTGATAGACAGACATTCGCTTTCTGCAAAAGCTTTCATTGGTAAAGGGGCAACACTGTGTATATCTCTCTCGCAGAGCCCGGCTGCCAAATTCGAAACGTCCAGCGATTGCGCCCACAGGAAAGCTGCCAGCAAGGAAAGCTGTAGCTGGTTTTCACAGTCTCTTGGAACTACATTCGCTGCTAGACAGACATTCACTTTCTGCAAAACCTTGCCTTATTGAAGGGGCAACACTGTGTATTTCTCTCTCGCAGAGCCCGGTTGCCAAATTCGAAACGTCCAGCGATTGCGCCCACAGGAAAGCTGCCAGCAAGGAAAGCTGTAGCTGGTTTTCATTGTCTCTTGGAACTACATTCGCTGAAAGACAGACATTCGCTTTCTGCAAAACCTTGCCTTAGTAAAGGGGCAACACTGTGTATTTCTCTCTCGCAGAGCCCGGCTGCCAAATTCGAAACGTCCAGCGATTGCGCCCACAGGAAAGCTGCCAGCACGGAAAGCTGTAGCTGGTTTTCACTGCCCCTTGGAACTACATTCGCTGATAGACAGACATTCGCTTTCTGCAAAAGCTTTCGTTGGTACAGGGGCAACACTGTGTATTTCTCTCTCGCAGAGCCCGGTTGCCAAATTCGAAACGTCCAGCGATTGCGCCCACAGGAAAGCTGCCAGCAAGGAAAGCTGTAGCTGGTTTTCACTGTCTCTTGGAACTACATTCGCTGATAGACAGACATTCGCTTTCTACAAAAGCTTGCCTTAGTAAAGGGGCAACACTGTGTATTTCTCTCTCGCAGAGCCTGGTTGCCAAATTCGAAACGTCCAGCGATTGCGCCCACAGGAAAGCTGCCAGCACGGAAAGCTGTAGCTGGTTTTCACTGTTTCTTGGAACTGCATTCGCTGATAGACAGACATTCGCTTTCTACAGAAGCTTTCATTGGTAAAGGGGCAACACTGTGTATATCTCTCTCGCAGAGCCCGGCTGCCAAATTCGAAACGTCCAGCGATTGCGCCCACAGGAAAGCTGCCAGCAAGGAAAGCTGTAGCTGGTTTTCACAGTCTCTTGGAACTACATTCGCTGATAGACAGACATTCGCTTTCTGCAAAACCTTGCCTTATTGAAGGGGCAACACTGTGTATTTCTCTCTCGCAGAGCCCGGTTGCCAAATTCGAAACGTCCAGCGATTGCGCCCACAGGAAAGCTGCCAGCAAGGAAAGCTGTAGCTGGTTTTCATTGTCTCTTGGAACTACATTCGCTGCTAGACAGACATTCGCTTTCTGCAAAAGCTTTCGTTGGTACAGGGGCAACACTGTGTATTTCTCTCTCACAGAGCCCGGATGCCAAATTCGAAACGTCCAGCGATTGCGCCCACAGGAAAGATGCCAGCAAGGAAAGCTGTAGCTGGTTTTCACTGCCCCTTGGAACTGCATTCGCTGATAGACAGACATTCCCTTTCTACAAAAGCTTTCGTTTGTAAAGGGGCAACACTGTGTATTTCTCTCTCGCAGAGCCCGGTTGCCAAATTCGAAACGTCCAGCGATTGCGCCCACAGGAAAGCTGCCAGCACAGAAATCTGTCGCTGGTTTTCACTGCCCCTTGGAACTACATTCGCTGATAGACAGACATTCGCTTTCTGCAAAAGCTTTCGTTGGTACAGGGGCAACACTGTGTATTTCTCTCTCGCAGAGCCCGGTTGCCAAATTCGAAACGTCCAGCGATTGCGCCCACAGGAAAGCTGCCAGCACAGAAAGCTGTAGCTGGTTTTCACTGTCTCTTGGAACTGCATTCGCTGCTAGACCGACATTCGCTTTCTGCAAAACCTTGCCTTCGTAAAGGGGCAACACAGTGTATTTCTCTCTCGCAGAGCCCGGTTGCCAAATTCGAAACGTCCAGCGATTGCGCCCACAGGAAAGCTGCCAGCACGGAAAGCTGTAGCTGGTTTTCACTGCCCCTTGGAACTGCATTTGCTGATAGACAGACATTCGCTTTCTGCAAAAGCTTTCATTGGTAAAGGGGCAACACTGTGTATATCTCTCTCGCAGAGCCCGGCTGCCAAATTCGAAACGTCCAGCGATTGCGCCCACAGGAAAGCTGCCAGCAAGGAAAGCTGTAGCTGGTTTTCATTGTCTCTTGGAACTACATTCGCTGAAAGACAGACATTCGCTTTCTGCAAAACCTTGCCTTAGTAAAGGGGCAACACTGTGTATTTCTGTCTCCTAGAGTCCGGCTGCCAAATTCGAAACGTCCAGCGATTGCGCCCACAGGAAAGCTGCCAGCACGGAAAGCTGTAGCTGGTTTTCACTGCCCCTTGGAACTACATTCGCTGATAGACAGACATTCGCTTTCTGCAAAAGCTTTCGTTGGTACAGGGGCAACACTGTGTATTTCTCTCTCGCAGAGCCCGGTTGCCAAATTCGAAACGTCCAGCGATTGCGCCCACAGGAAAGCTGCCAGCACGGAAAGCTGTAGCTGGTTTTCACTGCCCCTTGGAACTGCATTCGCTGCTAGACAGACATTCGCTTTCTGCAAAACCTTGCCTTCCTAAAGGGGCAACACTGTGTATTTATCTCTCACATAGCCCGGTTGCCAAATTCGAAACGTCCAGCGATTGCGCCCACAGGAAAGCTGCCAGCACAGAAATCTGTCGCTGGTTTTCACTGCCCCTTGGAACTACATTCGCTGCTAGATAGACATTCACTTTCTACAACAGCTTTCGTTCGTAAAGGGGCAACACTGTGTATTTCTCTCTCGCAGAGCCCGGTTGCCAAATTCGAAACGTCCAGCGATTGCGCCCACAGGAAAGCTTCCAGCAAAGAAAAGCTGTAGCTGGTTTTCACTGTCTCTTGGAACTGCATTCGCTGCTAGACAGACATTCGCTTTCTGCAAAAGCTTTCGTTGGTAAACGGGCAACACTGTGTATTTCTCTCTCGCAGAGCCCGGCTGCCAAATTCGAAACGTCCAGCGATTGCGCCCACAGGAAAGCTGCCAGCACGGAAAGCTGTAGCTGGTTTTCACTGTTTCTTGGAACTGCATTCGCTGATAGACAGACATTCCCTTTCTACAAAAGCTTTCGTTTGTAAAGGGGCAACACTGTGTATTTCTCTCTCGCAGAGCCCGGTTGCCAAATTCGAAACGTCCAGCGATTGCGCCCACAGGAAAGCTGCCAGCACAGAAATCTGTCGCTGGTTTTCACTGCCCCTTGGAACTACATTCGCTGATAGACAGACATTCGCTTTCTGCAAAAGCTTTCGTTGGTACAGGGGCAACACTGTGTATTTCTCTCTCGCAGAGCCCGGTTGCCAAATTCGAAACGTCCAGCGATTGCGCCCACAGGAAAGCTGCCAGCACAGAAAGCTGTAGCTGGTTTTCACTGTCTCTTGGAACTGCATTCGCTGCTAGACCGACATTCGCTTTCTGCAAAACCTTGCCTTCGTAAAGGGGCAACACAGTGTATTTCTCTCTCGCAGAGCCCGGTTGCCAAATTCGAAACGTCCAGCGATTGCGCCCACAGGAAAGCTGCCAGCACGGAAAGCTGTAGCTGGTTTTCACTGCCCCTTGGAACTGCATTTGCTGATAGACAGACATTCGCTTTCTGCAAAAGCTTTCATTGGTAAAGGGGCAACACTGTGTATATCTCTCTCGCAGAGCCCGGCTGCCAAATTCGAAACGTCCAGCGATTGCGCCCACAGGAAAGCTGCCAGCAAGGAAAGCTGTAGCTGGTTTTCATTGTCTCTTGGAACTACATTCGCTGAAAGACAGACATTCGCTTTCTGCAAAACCTTGCCTTAGTAAAGGGGCAACACTGTGTATTTCTCTCTCCTAGAGTCCGGCTGCCAAATTCGAAACGTCCAGCGATTGCGCCCACAGGAAAGCTGCCAGCACGGAAAGCTGTAGCTGGTTTTCACTGCCCCTTGGAACTACATTCGCTGATAGACAGACATTCGCTTTCTGCAAAAGCTTTCGTTGGTACAGGGGCAACACTGTGTATTTCTCTCTCGCAGAGCCCGGTTGCCAAATTCGAAACGTCCAGCGATTGCGCCCACAGGAAAGCTGCCAGCACGGAAAGCTGTAGCTGGTTTTCACTGCCCCTTGGAACTGCATTCGCTGCTAGACAGACATTCGCTTTCTGCAAAACCTTGCCTTCCTAAAGGGGCAACACTGTGTATTTATCTCTCACATAGCCCGGTTGCCAAATTCGAAACGTCCAGCGATTGCGCCCACAGGACAGCTGCCAGCACAGAAATCTGTCGCTGGTTTTCACTGCCCCTTGGAACTACATTCGCTGCTAGATAGACATTCACTTTCTACAACAGCTTTCGTTCGTAAAGGGGCAACACTTTGTATTTCTCTCTCGCAGAGCCCGGTTGCCAAATTCGAAACGTCCAGCGATTGCGCCCACAGGAAAGCTTCCAGCAAAGAAAAGCTGTAGCTGGTTTTCACTGTCTCTTGGAACTGCATTCGCTGCTAGACAGACATTCGCTTTCTGCAAAAGCTTTCGTTGGTAAACGGGCAACACTGTGTATTTCTCTCTCGCAGAGCCCGGCTGCCAAATTCGAAACGTCCAGCGATTGCGCCCACAGGAAAGCTGCCAGCAAAGAAAAGCTGTAGCTGGTTTTCACTGCCCCTTGGAACTGCATTCGCTGCTAGACAGACATTCGCTTTCTGCAAAAGCTTTCGTAGGTAAAGGGGCAACACTGTGTATTTCTCTCTCGCAGAGCCCGGTTGCCAAATTCGAAACGTCCAGCGATTGCGCCCACAGGAAAGCTGCCAGCACGGAAAGCTGTAGCTGGTTTTCACTGTTTCTTGGAACTACATTCGCTGATAGACAGACATACGCTTTCTACAAAAGCTTTCATTGGTAAAGGGGCAACACTGTGTATATCTCTCTCGCAGAGCCCGGCTGCCAAATTCGAAACGTCCAGCGATTGCGCCCAAAGGAAAGCTGCCAGCACGGAAATCTCTAGCTGGTTTTCACTGTCTCTTGGAACTACATTCGCTGATAGACAGACATTCGCTTTCTGCAAAACCTTGCCTTATTGAAGGGGCAACACTGTGTATTTCTCTCTCCCAGAGCCCGGTTGCCAAATTCGAAACGTCCAGCTATTGCGCCCACAGGAAAGCTGCCAGCACGGAAAGCTGTAGCTGGTTTTCACTGCCCCTTGGAACTGCATTCGCTGCTAGACAGACATTCGCTTTCTGCAAAAGCTTTCGTAGGTAAAGGGGCAACACTGTGTATTTCTCTCTCGCAGAGCCCGGTTGCCAAATTCGAAACGTCCAGCGATTGCGCCCACAGGAAAGCTGCCAGCACGGAAAGCTGTAGCTGGTTTTCACTGTTTCTTGGAACTACATTCGCTGATAGACAGACATACGCTTTCTACAAAAGCTTTCATTGGTAAAGGGGCAACACTGTGTATTTCTCTCTCGCAGAGCCCGGCTGCCAAATTCGAAACGTCCAGCGATTGCGCCCAGAGGAAAGCTGCCAGCACGGAAATCTCTAGCTGGTTTTCACTGTCTCTTGGAACTACATTCGCTGATAGACAGACATTCGCTTTCTGCAAAACCTTGCCTTCGTAAAGGGGCAACACAGTGTATTTCTCTCTCGCAGAGCCCGGTTGCCAAATTCGAAACGTCCAGCGATTGCGCCCACAGGAAAGCTGCCAGCACGGAAAGCTGTAGCTGGTTTTCACTGTTTCTTGGAACTGCATTCGCTGATAGACAGACATTCGCTTTCTACAGAAGCTTTCATTGGTAAAGGGGCAACACTGTGTATATCTCTCTCGCAGAGCCCGGCTGCCAAATTCGAAACGTCCAGCGATTGCGCCCACAGGAAAGCTGCCAGCACGGAAAGCTGTAGCTGGTTTTCACAGTCTCTTGGAACTACATTCGCTGCTAGACAGACATTCGCTTTCTGCAAAACCTTGCCTTATTGAAGGGGCAACACTGTGTATTTCTCTCTCGCAGAGCCCGGTTGCCAAATTCGAAACGTCCAGCGATTGCGCCCACAGGAAAGCTGCCAGCAAGGAAAGCTGTAGCTGGTTTTCACTGCCCCTTGGAACTGCATTCGCTGATAGACAGACATTCCCTTTCTACAAAAGCTTTCGTTTGTAAAGGGGCAACACTGTGTATTTCTCTCTCGCAGAGCCCGGTTGCCAAATTCGAAACGTCCAGCGATTGCGCCCACAGGAAAGCTGCCAGCACAGAAATCTGTCGCTGGTTTTCACTGCCCCTTGGAACTACATTCGCTGATAGACAGACATTCGCTTTCTGCAAAAGCTTTCGTTGGTACAGGGGCAACACTGTGTATTTCTCTCTCGCAGAGCCCGGTTGCCAAATTCGAAACGTCCAGCGATTGCGCCCACAGGAAAGCTGCCAGCAAGGAAATCTGTAGCTGGTTTTCACTGCCCCTTGGAACTGCATTCGCTGATAGACAGACATTCGCTTTCTGCAAAAGCTTTCGTAGGTAAAGGGGCAACACTGTGTATTTCTCTCTCGCAGAGCCCGGTTGCCAAATTCGAAACGTCCAGCGATTGCGCCCACAGGAAAGCTGCCAGCAAGGAAAGCTGTAGCTGGTTTTCACTGTCTCTTGGAACTGCATTCGCTGATAGACAGACATTCGCTTTCTGCAAAACCTTGCCTTCCTAAAGGGGCAACACTGTGTATTTATCTCTCGCAGAGCCCGGTTGCCAAATTCGAAACGTCCAGCGATTGCGCCCACAGGAAAGCTTCCAGCACAGAAAGCTGTAGCTGGTTTTCACTGCCCCTTGGAACTGCATTCGCTGATAGACAGACATTCCCTTTCTACAAAAGCTTTTGTTTGTAAAGGGGCAACACTGTGTATTTCTCTCTCGCAGAGCCCGGTTGCCAAATTCGAAACGTCCAGCGATTGCGCCCACAGGAAAGCTGCCAGCAAGGAAAGCTGTAGCTGGTTTTCACTGTCTCTTGGAACTACATTCGCTGATAGACAGACATTCGCTTTCTGCAAAACCTTGCCTTATTGAAGGGGCAACACTGTGTATTTCTCTCTCGCAGAGCCCGGTTGCCAAATTCGAAACGTCCAGCTATTGCGCCCACAGGAAAGCTGCCAGCACGGAAAGCTGTAGCTGGTTTTCACTGCCCCTTGGAACTGCATTCGCTGCTAGACAGACATTCGCTTTCTGCAAAAGCTTTCGTAGGTAAAGGGGCAACACTGTGTATTTCTCTCTCGCAGAGCCCGGTTGCCAAATTCGAAACGTCCAGCGATTGCGCCCACAGGAAAGCTGCCAGCACGGAAAGCTGTAGCTGGTTTTCACTGTTTCTTGGAACTACATTCGCTGATAGACAGACATACGCTTTCTACAAAAGCTTTCATTGGTAAAGGGGCAACACTGTGTATTTCTCTCTCGCAGAGCCCGGCTGCCAAATTCGAAACGTCCAGCGATTGCGCCCAGAGGAAAACTGCCAGCACGGAAATCTCTAGCTGGTTTTCACTGTCTCTTGGAACTACATTCGCTGATAGACAGACATTCGCTTTCTGCAAAACCTTGCCTTCGTAAAGGGGCAACACAGTGTATTTCTCTCTCGCAGAGCCCGGTTGCCAAATTCGAAACGTCCAGCGATTGCGCCCACAGGAAAGCTGCCAGCACGGAAAGCTGTAGCTGGTTTTCACTGTTTCTTGGAACTGCATTCGCTGATAGACAGACATTCGCTTTCTACAGAAGCTTTCATTGGTAAAGGGGCAACACTGTGTATATCTCTCTCGCAGAGCCCGGCTGCCAAATTCGAAACGTCCAGCGATTGCGCCCACAGGAAAGCTGCCAGCACGGAAAGCTGTAGCTGGTTTTCACAGTCTCTTGGAACTACATTCGCTGCTAGACAGACATTCGCTTTCTGCAAAACCTTGCCTTATTGAAGGGGCAACACTGTGTATTTCTCTCTCGCAGAGCCCGGTTGCCAAATTCGAAACGTCCAGCGATTGCGCCCACAGGAAAGCTGCCAGCAAGGAAAGCTGTAGCTGGTTTTCACTGCCCCTTGGAACTGCATTCGCTGATAGACAGACATTCCCTTTCTACAAAAGCTTTCGTTTGTAAAGGGGCAACACTGTGTATTTCTCTCTCGCAGAGCCCGGTTGCCAAATTCGAAACGTCCAGCGATTGCGCCCACAGGAAAGCTGCCAGCACAGAAATCTGTCGCTGGTTTTCACTGCCCCTTGGAACTACATTCGCTGATAGACAGACATTCGCTTTCTGCAAAAGCTTTCGTTGGTACAGGGGCAACACTGTGTATTTCTCTCTCGCAGAGCCCGGTTGCCAAATTCGAAACGTCCAGCGATTGCGCCCACAGGAAAGCTGCCAGCAAGGAAATCTGTAGCTGGTTTTCACTGCCCCTTGGAACTGCATTCGCTGATAGACAGACATTCGCTTTCTGCAAAAGCTTTCGTAGGTAAAGGGGCAACACTGTGTATTTCTCTCTCGCAGAGCCCGGTTGCCAAATTCGAAACGTCCAGCGATTGCGCCCACAGGAAAGCTGCCAGCAAGGAAAGCTGTAGCTGGTTTTCACTGTCTCTTGGAACTGCATTCGCTGATAGACAGACATTCGCTTTCTGCAAAACCTTGCCTTCCTAAAGGGGCAACACTGTGTATTTATCTCTCGCAGAGCCCGGTTGCCAAATTCGAAACGTCCAGCGATTGCGCCCACAGGAAAGCTTCCAGCACAGAAAGCTGTAGCTGGTTTTCACTGCCCCTTGGAACTGCATTCGCTGATAGACAGACATTCCCTTTCTACAAAAGCTTTTGTTTGTAAAGGGGCAACACTGTGTATTTCTCTCTCGCAGAGCCCGGTTGCCAAATTCGAAACGTCCAGCGATTGCGCCCACAGGAAAGCTGCCAGCAAGGAAAGCTGTAGCTGGTTTTCACTGTCTCTTGGAACTACATTCGCTGATAGACAGACATTCGCTTTCTACAAAAGCTTGCCTTAGTAAAGGGGCAACACTGTGTATTTCTCTCTCGCAGAGCCTGGTTGCCAAATTCGAAACGTCCAGCGATTGCGCCCACAGGAAAGCTGCCAGCACGGAAAGCTGTAGCTGGTTTTCACT
Source organism: Mycteria americana (assembly GCF_035582795.1). NCBI lineage: Eukaryota > Metazoa > Chordata > Aves > Ciconiiformes > Ciconiidae > Mycteria > Mycteria americana. The sequence continues at coordinate 23,322,214 of NC_134369.1, read as the reverse complement.
GCCCCTTGGAACTGCATTCGCTGCTAGACCGACATTCGCTTTCTGCAAAACCTTGCCTTCGTAAAGGGGCAACACAGTGTATTTCTCTCTCGCAGAGCCCGGTTGCCATATTTGAAACGTCCAGCGATTGCGCCCACAGGAAAGCTGCCAGCACGGAAAGCTGTAGCTGGTTTTCACTGTTTCTTGGAACTACATTCGCTGATAGACAGACATACGCTTTCTACAAAAGCTTTCATTGGTAAAGGGGCAACACTGTGTATATCTCTCTCGCAGAGCCCGGCTGCCAAATTCGAAACGTCCAGCGATTGCGCCCAAAGGAAAGCTGCCAGCACGGAAATCTCTAGCTGGTTTTCACTGTCTCTTGGAACTACATTCGCTGATAGACAGACATTCGCTTTCTGCAAAACCTTGCCTTCGTAAAGGGGCAACACTGTGTATTTCTCTCTCGCAGAGCCCGGTTGCCAAATTCGAAACGTCCAGCGATTGCGCCCACAGGAAAGCTGCCAGCACGGAAAGCTGTAGCTGGTTTTCACAGTCTCTTGGAACTACATTCGGTGCTAGACAGACATTCGCTTTCTGCAAAACCTTGCCTTATTGAAGGGGCAAGACTGTGTATTTCTCTCTCGCAGAGCCCGGTTGCCAAATTCGAAACATCCAGCGATTGCGCCCACAGGAAAGCTGCCAGCAAGGAAAGCTGTAGCTGGTTTTCATTGTCTCTTGGAACTACATTCGCTGCTAGACAGACATTCGCTTTCTGCAAAAGCTTTCGTTGGTACAGGGGCAACACTGTGTATTTCTCTCTCGCAGAGCCCGGATGCCAAATTCGAAACGTCCAGCGATTGCGCCCACAGGAAAGATGCCAGCAAGGAAAGCTGTAGCTGGTTTTCACTGCCCCTTGGAACTGCATTCGCTGATAGACAGACATTCCCTTTCTACAAAAGCTTTCGTTTGTAAAGGGGCAACACTGTGTATTTCTCTCTCGCAGAGCCTGGTTGCCAAATTCGAAACGTCCAGCGATTGCGCCCACAGGAAAGCTGCCAGCACAGAAATCTGTCGCTGGTTTTCACTGCCCCTTGGAACTACATTCGCTGGTAGACAGACATTCGCTTTCTGCAAAAGCTTTCGTTGGTACAGGGGCAACACTGTGTATTTCTCTCTCGCAGAGCCCGGTTGCCAAATTCGAAACGTCCAGCGATTGCGCCCACAGGAAAGCTGCCAGCAAGGAAATCTGTAGCTGGTTTTCACTGCCCCTTGGAACTGCATTCGCTGATAGACAGACATTCGCTTTCTGCAAAAGCTTTCGTAGGTAAAGGGGCAACACTGTGTATTTCTCTCTCGCAGAGCCCGGTTGCCAAATTCGAAACGTCCAGCGATTGCGCCCACAGGAAAGCTGCCAGCAAGGAAAGCTGTAGCTGGTTTTCACTGTCTCTTGGAACTGCATTCGCTGATAGACAGACATTCGCTTTCTGCAAAACCTTGCCTTCCTAAAGGGGCAACACTGTGTATTTATCTCTCGCAGAGCCCGGTTGCCAAATTCGAAACGTCCAGCGATTGCGCCCACAGGAAAGCTTCCAGCACAGAAAGCTGTAGCTGGTTTTCACTGCCCCTTGGAACTGCATTCGCTGATAGACAGACATTCCCTTTCTACAAAAGCTTTCATTGGTAAAGGGGCAACACTGTGTATTTCTCTCTCGCAGAGCCCGGTTGCCAAATTCGATACGTCCAGCGATTGCGCCCACAGGAAAGCTGCCAGCAAGGAAAGCTGTAGCTGGTTTTCACTGTCTCTTGGAACTACATTCGCTGATAGACAGACATTCGCTTCCTACAAAAGCTTGCCTTAGTAAAGGGGCAACACTGTGTATTTCTCTCTCGCAGAGCCTGGTTGCCAAATTCGAAACGTCCAGCGATTGCGCCCACAGGAAAGCTGCCAGCACGGAAAGCTGTAGCTGGTTTTCACTGCCCCTTGGAACTACATTCGCTGCTAGACCGACATTCGCTTTCTGCAAAACCTTGCCTTCGTAAAGGGGCAACACAGTGTATTTCTCTCTCGCAGAGCCCGGTTGCCAAATTCGAAACGTCCAGCGATTGCGCCCACAGGAAAGCTGCCAGCACGGAAAGCTGTAGCTGGTTTTCACTGCCCCTTGGAACTGCATTCGCTGATAGACAGACATTCGCTTTCTGCAAAAGCTTTCATTGGTAAAGGGGCAACACTGTGTATATCTCTCTCGCAGAGCCCGGCTGCCAAATTCGAAACGTCCAGCGATTGCGCCCACAGGAAAGCTGCCAGCAAGGAAAGCTGTAGCTGGTTTTCACAGTCTCTTGGAACTACATTCGCTGCTAGACAGACATTCGCTTTCTGCAAAACCTTGCCTTATTGAAGGGGCAACACTGTGTATTTCTCTCTCGCAGAGCCCGGTTGCCAAATTCGAAACGTCCAGCGATTGCGCCCACAGGAAAGCTGCCAGCAAGGAAAGCTGTAGCTGGTTTTCATTGTCTCTTGGAACTACATTCGCTGAAAGACAGACATTCGCTTTCTGCAAAACCTTGCCTTAGTAAAGGGGCAACACTGTGTATTTCTCTCTCGTAGAGTCCGGCTGCCAAATTCGAAACGTCCAGCGATTGCGCCCACAGGAAAGCTGCCAGCACGGAAAGCTGTAGCTGGTTTTCACTGCCCCTTGGAACTACATTCGCTGATAGACAGACATTCGCTTTCTGCAAAAGCTTTCGTTGGTACAGGGGCAACACTGTGTATTTCTCTCTCGCAGAGCCCGGTTGCCAAATTCGAAACGTCCAGCGATTGCGCCCACAGGAAAGCTGCCAGCACGGAAAGCTGTAGCTGGTTTTCACTGCCCCTTGGAACTGCATTCGCTGATAGACAGACATTTGCTTTCTGCAAAAGCTTTCGTAGGTAAAGGGGCAACACTGTGTATTTCTCTCTCGCAGAGCCCGGTTGCCAAATTCGAAACGTCCAGCGATTGCGCCCACAGGAAAGCTGCCAGCAAGGAAAGCTGTAGCTGGTTTTCACTGTCTCTTGGAACTGCATTCGCTGCTAGACAGACATTCGCTTTCTGCAAAACCTTGCCTTCCTAAAGGGGCAACACTGTGTATTTATCTCTCGCAGAGCCCGGTTGCCCAATTCGAAACGTCCAGCGATTGCGCCCACAGGAAAGCTGCCAGCACAGAAATCTGTAGCTGGATTTCACTGCCCCTTGGAACTACAGTCGCTGATAGACAGACATTCGCTTTCTGCAAAAGCTTTCGTTGGTAAAGAGGCAACACTGTGTATTTCTCTCTCGCAGAGCCCGGTTGCCAAATACGAAACGTCCAGCGATTGCGCCCACAGGAAAGCTGCCAGCAAGGAAAGTTGTAGCTGGTTTTCACTGCCCCTTGGAACTGCATTCGCTGATAGACAGACATTCGCTTTCTGCAAAAGCTTTCGTTGGTACAGGGGCAACACTGTGTATTTCTCTCTCGCAGAGCCCGGTTGCCAAATTCGAAAGGTCCAGCGATTGCGCCCACAGGAAAGCTGCCAGCAAGGAAAGTTGTAGCTGGTTTTCACTGCCCCTTGGAACTACATTCGCTGATAATCAGACATTCGCTTTCTGAAAACCTTGCCTTCGTTGGTACAGGGGCAACACTGTGTATTTATCTCTCGCAGAGCCCGGTTGCCAAATTCGAAACGTCCAGCGATTGCGCCCACAGGAAAGCTGACAGCACAGAAAGCTGTAGCTGGTTTTCACTGCCCCTTGGAACTGCATTCGCTGATAGACAGACATTCCCTTTCTACAATAGCTTTCGTTGGTAAAGAGGCAACACTCTGTATTTCTCTCTCGCAGAGCCCGGCTGCCAAATTCGAAACGTCCAGCGATTGCGCCCAGAGGAAAGCTGCCAGCACGGAAATCTCTAGCTGGTTTTCACTGTCTCTTGGAACTACATTCGCTGATAGACAGACATTCGCTTTCTACAAAAGCTTTCATTGGTAAAGGGGCAACACTGTGTATATCTCTCTCGCAGAGCCCGGCTGCCAAATTCGAAACGTCCAGCGATTGCGCCCACAGGAAAGCTGCCAACACGGAAAGCTGTAGCTGGTTTTCACAGTCTCTTGGAACTACATTCGCTGCTAGACAGACATTCGCTTTCTGCAAAACCTTGTCTTATTGAAGGGGCAACACTGTGTATTTCTCTCTCGCAGAGCCCGGTTGCCAAATTCGAAACGTCCAGCGATTGCGTCCACAGGAAAGCTGCCAGCAAGGAAAGCTGTAGCTGGTTTTCATTGTCTCTTGGAACTACATTCGCTGATAGACAGACATTCGCTTTCTGCAAAACCTTGTCTTATTGAAGGGGCAACACTGTGTATTTCTCTCTCGCAGAGCCCGGTTGCCAAATTCGAAACGTCCAGCGATTGCGCCCACAGGAAAGCTGCCAGCAAGGTAAGCTGTAGCTGGTTTTCACTGCCCCTTGGAACTACATTCGCTGATAGACAGACATTCGCTTTCTGCAAAACCTTTCGTTGGTACAGGGGCAACACTGTGTATTTCTCTCTCGCAGAGCCCGGTTGTCAAATTCGAAACGTCCAGCGATTGCGCCCACAGGAAAGCTGCCAGCACAGAAAGCTGTAGCTGGTTTTCACTGTCTCTTGGAACTACATTCGCTGATAGACAGACATTCGCTTTCTACAAAAGCTTGTCTTAGTAAAGGGGCAACACTGTGTATTTCTCTCTCGCAGAGCCTGGTTGCCAAATTCGAAACGTCCAGCGATTGCGCCCACAGGAAAGCTGCCAGCAAGGAAAGCTGTAGCTGGTTTTCACTGTCTCTTGGAACTGCATTCGCTGCTAGACAGACATTCGCTTTCTGCAAAATCTTGCCTTCCTAAAGGGGCAACACTGTGTATTTATCTCTCGCAGAGCCCGGTTGCCAAATTCGAAACGTCCAGCGATTGCGCCCACAGGAAAGCTTCCAGCACAGAAAGCTGTAGCTGGTTTTCACTGCCCCTTGGAACTACATTCGCTGATAGACAGACATTCCCTTTCTACAAAAGCTTTCGTTTGTAAAGGGGCAACACTGTGTATTTCTCTCTCGCAGAGCCCGGTTGCCAAATACGAAACGTCCAGCGATTGCGCCCACAGGAAAGCTGCCAGCAAGGAAAGTTGTAGCTGGTTTTCACTGCCCCTTGGAACTGCATTCGCTGATAGACAGACATTCGCTTTCTGCAAAAGCTTTCGTTGGTAAAGAGGCAACACTGTGTATTTCTCTCTCGCAGAGCCCGGTTGCCAAATTCGAAACGTCCAGCGATTGCGCCCACAGGAAAGCTGCCAGCAAGGAAAGTTGTAGCTGGTTTTCACTGCCCCTTGGAACTGCATTCGCTGATAGACAGACATTCGCTTTCTGCAAAAGCTTTCGTAGGTAAAGGGGCAACACTGTGTATTTCTCTCTCGCAGAGCCCGGTTGCCAAATTCGAAAGGTCCAGCGATTGCGCCCACAGGAAAGCTGCCAGCAAGGAAATCTGTAGCTGGTTTTCACTGCCCCTTGGAACTGCATTCGCTGATAGACAGACATTCGCTTTCTACAAAAGCTTTCATTGGTAAAGGGGCAACACTGTGTATATCTCTCTCGCAGAGCCCGGCTGCCAAATTCGAAACGTCCAGCGATTGCGCCCACAGGAAAGCTGCCAGCACGGAAAGCTGTAGCTGCTTTTCACAGTCTCTTGGAACTACATTCGCTGCTAGACAGACATTCGCTTTCTGCAAAACCTTGTCTTATTGAAGGGGCAACACTGTGTATTTCTCTCTCGCAGAGCCCGGTTGCCAAATTCGAAACGTCCAGCGATTGCGTCCACAGGAAAGCTGCCAGCAAGGAAAGCTGTAGCTGGTTTTCATTGTCTCTTGGAACTACATTCGCTGATACACAGACATTCTCTTTCTGCAAAACCTTGCCTTAGTAAAGGGGCAACACTGTGTATTTCTCTCTCGTAGAGCCCGGTTGCCAAATTCGAAACGTCCAGCGATTGCGCCCACAGGAAAGCTGCCAGCAAGGAAAGCTGTAGCTGGTTTTCACTGCCCCTTGGAACTGCATTCGCTGATAGACAGACATTCGCTTTCTGCAAAAGCTTTCGTAGGTAAAGGGGCAACACTGTGTATTTCTCTCTCGCAGAGCCCGGTTGCCAAATTCGAAAGGTCCAGCGATTGCGCCCACAGGAAAGCTGCCAGCACGGAAAGCTGTAGCTGGTTTTGACTGTCTCTTGGAACTGCATTCGCTGCTAGACAGACATTCGCTTTCTGCAAAACCTTGCCTTCCTAAAGGGGCAACACTCTGTATTTCTCTCCCAGAGCCCGGTTGCCAAATTCGAAACGTCCAGCGATTGCGCCCACAGGAAAGCTACCAGCACGGAAAGCTGTAGCTGGTTTTCACTGCCCCTTGGAACTGCATTCGCTGATAGACAGACATTCGCTTTCTACAAAAGCTTTCGTTTGTATAAGGGGCAACACTGTGTATTTCTCTCTCGCAGAGCCCGGTTGCCAAATTCGAAACGTCCAGCGATTGCGCCCACAGGAAAGCTGCCAGCAAGGAAAGCTGTAGCTGGATTTCACTGCCCCTTGGAACTGCATTCGCTGATAGACAGACATTCGCTTTCTGCAAAAGCTTTCGTAGGTAAAGGGGCAACACTGTGTATTTCTCTCTCGCAGAGCCCGGTTGCCAAATTCGAAACGTCCAGCGATTGCGCCCACAGGAAAGCTGCCAGCACAGAAAGCTGTAGCTGGTTTTCACTGCCCCTTGGAACTGCATTCGCTGCTAGACAGACATTCGCTTTCTGCAAAAGCTTTCGTAGGTAAAGGGGCAACACTGTGTATTTCTCTCTCGCAGAGCCTGGTTGCCAAATTCGAAACGTCCAGCGATTGCGCCCACAGGAAAGCTGCCAGCACGGAGAGCTGTAGCTGGTTTTCACTGCCCCTTGGAACTACATTCGCTGATAGACAGACATTCGCTTTCTACAAAAGCTTTCATTGGTAAAGGGGCAACACTGTGTATATCTCTCTCGCAGAGCCCGGCTGCTGAATTCGAAACGTCCAGCGATTGCGCCCACAGGAAAGCTGCCAGCACGGAAAGCTGTAGCTGGTTTTAACTGTCTCTTGGAACTACATTCGCTGCTAGACAGACATTCGCTTTCTACAAAAGCTTGTCTTAGTAAAGGGGCAACACTGTGTATTTCTCTCTCGCAGAGCCTGGTTGCCAAATTCGAAACGTCCAGCGATTGCGCCCACAGGAAAGCTGCCAGCAAGGAAAGCTGTAGCTGGTTTTCACTGTCTCTTGGAACTGCATTCGCTGCTAGACAGACATTCGCTTTCTGCAAAACCTTGCCTTCCTAAAGGGGCAACACTGTGTATTTATATCTCGCAGAGCCCGGTTGCCAAATTCGAAAGGTCCAGCGATTGCGCCCACAGGAAAGCTTCCAGCACAGAAAGCTGTAGCTGGTTTTCACTGCCCCTTGGAACTGCATTCGCTGATAGACAGACATTCCCTTTCTACAAAAGCTTTCGTTTGTAAAGGGGCAACACTGTGTATTTCTCTCTCGCAGAGCCCGGTTGCCAAATTCGAAACGTCCAGCGATTGCGCCCACAGGAAAGCTGCCAGCACAGAAATCTGTAGCTGGTTTTCACTGCCCCTTGGAACTACATTCGCTGATAGACAGACATTCGCTTTCTGCAAAAGCTTTCGTTGGTAAAGGGGCAACACTGTGTATTTCTCTCTCGCAGAGCCCGGTTGCCAAATACGAAACGTCCAGCGATTGCGCCCACAGGAAAGCTGCCAGCAAGGAAAGTTGTAGCTGGTTTTCACTGCCCCTTGGAACTGCATTCGCTGATAGACAGACATTCGCTTTCTGCAAAAGCTTTCGTAGGTAAAGGGGCAACACTGTGTATTTCTCTCTCGCAGAGCCCGGTTGCCAAATTCGAAAGGTCCAGCGATTGCGCCCACAGGAAAGCTGCCAGCAAGGAAAGTTGTAGCTGCTTTTCACTGCCCCTTGGAACTACATTCGCTGATAATCAGACATTCGCTTTCTGCAAAACCTTGCCTTGGTAAAGGGGCAATACTGTGTATTTCTCTCTCGTAGAGCCCGGTTGCCAAATTCGAAACGTCCAGCGATTGCGCCCACAGGAAAGCTGCCAGCAAGGAAAGCTGTAGCTGGTTTTCACTGCCCCTTGGAACTGCATTCGCTGCTAGACAGACATTCGTTTTCTGAAAACCTTGCCTTCGTTGGTACATGGGCAACACTGTGTATTTATCTCTCGCAGAGCCCTGTTGCCAAATTCGAAACGTCCAGCGATTGCGCCCACAGGAAAGCTGACAGCACAGAAATCTGTCGCTGGTTTTCACTGCCCCTTGGAACTACATTCGCTGCTAGATAGACATTCACTTTCTACAACAGCTTGCCTTCGTAAAGGGGCAACACTGTGTATTTCTCTCTCGCAGAGCCCGGTTGCCAAATTCGAAACGTCCAGCGATTGCGCCCACAGGAAAGCTGCCAGCAAGGAAAGCTGTAGCTGGTTTTCACTGCCCCTTGGAATTGCATTCGCTGATAGACAGACATTCGCTTTCTGCAAAAGCTTTCGTAGGTAAAGGGGCAACACTGTGTATTTCTCTCTCGCAGAGCCCGGTTGCCAAATTCGAAAGGTCCAGCGATTGCGCCCACAGGAAAGCTGCCAGCACGGAAAGCTGTAGCTGGTTTTCACTGCCCCTTGGAACTGCATTCGCTGCTAGACAGACATTCGCTTTCTGCAAAACCTTGCCTTCCTAAAGGGGCAACACTCTGTATTTCTCTCCCAGAGCCCGGTTGCCAAATTCGAAACGTCCAGCAATTGCGCCCACAGGAAAGCTGCCAGCAAGGAAAGCTGTAGCTGGTTTTCACTGCCCCTTGGAACTGCATTCGCTGATAGACAGACATTCGCTTTCTACAAAAGCTTTCGTTTGTAAAGGGGCAACACTGTGTATTTCTCTCTCGCAGAGCCCGGTTGCCAAATTCGAAACGTCCAGCGATTGCGCCCACAGGAAAGCTGCCAGCAAGGAAAGCTGTAGCTGGTTTTCACTGCCCCTTGGAGCTCCATTCGCTGATAGACAGACATTCGCTTTCTGCAAAACCTTGCCTTCGTAAAGGGGCAACACTGTGTATTTCTCTCTCGCAGAGCCCGGTTGCCAAATTCGAAAGGTCCAGCGATTGCGCCCACAGGAAAGCTGCCAGCACAGAAATCTGTAGCTGGTTTTCACTGTTTCTTGGAACTACATTCGCTGATAAACAGACATTCGCTTTCTGCAAAACCTTGCCTTAGTAAAGGGGCAACACTGTGTATTTCTCTCTCGTAGAGGCCGGTTGCCAAATTCGAAACGTCCAGCGATTGCGCCCACAGGAAAGCTGCCAGCAAGGAAAGCTGTAGCTGGTTTTGACTGTCTCTTGGAACTGCATTCGCTGCTAGACAGACATTCGCTTTCTGCAAAACCTTGCCTTCCTAAAGGGGCAACACTCTGTATTTCTCTCCCAGAGCCCGGTTGCCAAATTCGAAACGTCCAGCGATTGCGCCCACAGGAAAGCTGCCAGCAAGGAAAGCTGTAGCTGGTTTTCACTGTTTCTTGGAACTGCATTCGCTGATAGACAGACATTCGCTTTCTACAAAAGCTTTCGTTGGTACAGGGGCAACACTGTGTATTTCTCTCTCGCAGAGCCCGGTTGCCAAATTCGAAACGTCCAGCGATTGCGCCCACAGGAAAGCTGCCAGCAAGGAAAGCTGTAGCTGGTTTTCACTGCCCCTTGGAACTGCATTCGCTGCTAGACAGACATTCGCTTTCTGCAAAAGCTTTCGTAGGTAAAGGGGCAACACTGTGTATTTCTCTCTCGCAGAGCCCGGTTGCCAAATTCGAAACGTCCAGCGATTGCGCCCACAGGAAAGCTGCCAGCACAGAAAGCTGTAGCTGGTTTTCACTGCCCCTTGGAACTGCATTCGCTGCTAGACAGACATTCGCTTTCTGCAAAAGCTTTCGTTGGTAAAGAGGCAACACTGTGTATTTCTCTCTCGCAGAGCCCGGTTGCCAAATACGAAACGTCCAGCGATTGCGCCCACAGGAAAGCTGCCAGCAAGGAAAGTTGTAGCTGGTTTTCACTGCCCCTTGGAACTGCATTCGCTGATAGACAGACATTCGCTTTCTGCAAAAGCTTTCGTAGGTAAAGGGGCAACACTGTGTATTTCTCTCTCGCAGAGCCCGGTTGCCGAATTCGAAAGGTCCAGCGATTGCGCCCACAGGAAAGCTGCCAGCAAGGAAAGTTGTAGCTGGTTTTCACTGCCCCTTGGAACTACATTCGCTGATAATCAGACATTCGCTTTCTGCAAAACCTTGCCTTGGTAAAGGGGCAATACTGTGTATTTCTCTCTCGTAGAGCCCGGTTGCCAAATTCGAAACGTCCAGCGATTGCGCCCACAGGAAAGCTGCCAGCAAGGAAAGCTGTAGCTGGTTTTCACTGTCTCTTGGAACTGCATTCGCTGCTAGACAGACATTCGTTTTCTGAAAACCTTGCCTTCGTTGGTACAGGGGCAACACTGTGTATTTATCTCTCGCAGAGCCCGGTTGCCAAATTCGAAACGTCCAGCGATTGCGCCCACAGGAAAGCTGACAGCACAGAAAGCTGTAGCTGGTTTTCACTGCCCCTTGGAACTACATTCGCTGCTAGATAGACATTCACTTTCTACAACAGCTTGCCTTCGTAAAGGGGCAACACTGTGTATTTCTCTCTCGCAGAGCCCGGTTGCCAAATTCGAAAGGTGCAGCGATTGCGCCCACAGGAAAGCTGCCAGCAAGGAAAGCTGTAGCTGGTTTTCACTGCCCCTTGGAGCTACATTCGCTGATAGACAGACATTCGCTTTCTGCAAAACCTTGCCTTCGTAAAGGGGCAACACTGTGTATTTCTCTCTCGCAGAGCCCGGCTGCCAAATTCGAAACGTCCAGCGATTGCGCCCACAGGAAAGCTGCCAGCAAGGAAAGCTGTAGCTGGTTTTCACTGCCCCTTGGAACTGCATTCGCTGACAGACAGACATTCGCTTTCTGCAAAAGCTTTCGTAGGTAAAGGGACAACACTGTGTATTTCTCTCTCGCAGAGCCCGGTTGCCAAATTCGAAAGGTCCAGCGATTGCGCCCACAGGAAAGCTGCCAGCACAGAAATCTGTAGCTGGTTTTCACTGTTTCTTGGAACTACATTCGCTGATAATCAGACATTCGCTTTCTGCAAAACCTTGCCTTAGTAAAGGGGCAACACTGTGTATTTCTCTCTCGTAGAGCCCGGTTGCCAAATTCGAAACGTCCAGCGATTGCGCCCACAGGAAAGCTGCCAGCACGGAAAGCTGTAGCTGGTTTTCACTGCCCATGGAACTACATTCGCTGATAGACAGACATTCGCTTTCTGCAAAAGCTTTCGTTGGTATAGGGGCAACACTGTGTATTTCTCTCTCGCAGAGCCCGGTTGCCAAATTCGAAACGTCCAGCGATTGCGCCTACAGGAAAGCTGCCAGCAAGGAAAGCTGTAGCTGGTTTTGACTGTCTCTTGGAACTGCATTCGCTGCTAGACAGACATTCGCTTTCTGCAAAACCTTGCCTTCCTAAAGGGGCAACACTCTGTATTTCTCTCCCAGAGCCCGGTTGCCAAATTCGAAACGTCCAGCGATTGCGCCCACAGGAAAGCTGCCAGCAAGGAAAGCTGTAGCTGGTTTTCACTGTTTCTTGGAACTGCATTCGCTGATAGACAGACATTCGCTTTCTACAAAAGCTTTCGTTGGTACAGGGGCAACACTTTGTATTTCTCTCTCGCAGAGCCCGGTTGCCAAATTCGAAACGTCCAGCGATTGCGCCCACAGGAAAGCTGCCAGCAAGGAAAGCTGTAGCTGGTTTTCACTGCCCCTTGGAACTGCATTCGCTGCTAGACAGACATTCGCTTTCTGCAAAAGCTTTCGTAGGTAAAGGGGCAACACTGTGTATTTCTCTCTCGCAGAGCCCGGTTGCCAAATTCGAAACGTCCAGCGATTGCGCCCACAGGAAAGCTGCCAGCACAGAAAGCTGTAGCTGGTTTTCACTGCCCCTTGGAACTGCATTCGCTGCTAGACAGACATTCGCTTTCTGCAAAAGCTTTCGTAGGTAAAGGGGCAACACTGTGTATTTCTCTCTCGCAGAGCCCGGTTGGCAAATTCGAAACGTCCAGCGATTGCGCCCACAGGAAAGCTGCCAGCACGGAAAGCTGTAGCTGGTTTTCACTGCCCCTTGGAACTGCATTCGCTGATAGACAGACATTCCCTTTCTACAATAGCTTTCGTTGGTAAAGAGGCAACACTCTGTATTTCTCTCTCGCAGAGCCCGGCTGCCAAATTCGAAATGTCCAGCGATTGCGCCCAGAGGAAAGCTGCCAGCACGGAAATCTCTAGCTGGTTTTCACTGTCTCTTGGAACTACATTCGCTGATAGACAGACATTCGCTTTCTGCAAAAGCTTTCGTAGGTAAAGGGGCAACACTGTGTATTTCTCTCTCGCAGAGCCTGGTTGCCAAATTCGAAACGTCCAGCGATTGCGCCCACAGGAAAGCTGCCAGCAAGGAAAGCTGTAGCTGGTTTTCACTGTCTCTTGGAACTGCATTCGCTGCTAGACAGACATTCGCTTTCTGCAAAACCTTGCCTTCCTAAAGGGGCAACACTGTGTATTTCTCTCTCGCAGAGCCCGGTTGCCAAATTCGAAACGTCCAGCGATTGCGCCCACAGGAAAGCTTCCAGCACAGAAAGCTGTAGCTGGTTTTCACTGCCCCTTGGAACTGCATTCGCTGATAGACAGACATTCCCTTTCTACAAAAGCTTTCGTTTGTAAAGGGGCAACACTGTGTATTTCTCTCTCGCAGAGCCCGGTTGCCAAATTCGAAACGTCCAGCGATTGCGCCCACAGGAAAGCTGCCAGCACAGAAATCTGTAGCTGGTTTTCACTGCCCCTTGGAACTACATTCGCTGATAGACAGACATTCGCTTTCTGCAAAAGCTTTCGTTGGTAAAGAGGCAACACTGTGTATTTCTCTCTCGCAGAGCCCGGTTGCCAAATACGAAAGGTCCAGCGATTGCGCCCACAGGAAAGCTGCCAGCAAGGAAAGTTGTAGCTGGTTTTCACTGCCCCTTGGAACTGCATTCGCTGATAGACAGACATTCGCTTTCTGCAAAAGCTTTCGTTGGTAAAGAGGCAACACTGTGTATTTCTCTCTCGCAGAGCCCGGTTGCCAAATTCGAAACGTCCAGCGATTGCGCCCACAGGAAAGCTGCCAGCAAGGAAAGTTGTAGCTGGTTTTCACTGCCCCTTGGAACTACATTCGCTGATAGACAGACATTCGCTTTCTGCAAAACCTTGCCTTGGTAAAGGGGCAACACTGTGTATTTCTCTCTCGTAGAGCACGGTTGCCAAATTCGAAACGTCCAGCGATTGCGCCCACAGGAAAACTGCCAGCAAGGAAAGCTGTAGCTGGTTTTCACTGCCCCTTGGAACTGCATTCGCTGCTAGACAGACATTCGCTTTCTGCAAAAGCTTTCGTAGGTAAAGGGGCAACACTGTGTATTTCTCTCTCGCAGAGCCCGGTTGCCAAATTCGAAACGTCCAGCGATTGCGCCCACAGGAAAGCTGCAAGCACGGAAATCTGTAGCTGGTTTTCACTGCTCCTTGGAACTGCATTCGCTGATAGACAGACATTCGCTTTCTACAAAAGCTTTCATTGGTAAAGGGGCAACACTGTGTATATCTCTCTCGCAGAGCCCGGCTGCCAAATTCGAAACGTCCAGCGATTGCGCCCACAGGAAAGCTGCCAGCACGGAAAGCTGTAGCTGGTTTTCACAGTCTCTTGGAACTACATTCGCTGCTAGACAGACATTCGCTTTCTGCAAAACCTTGTCTTATTGAAGGGGCAACACTGTGTATTTCTCTCTCGCAGAGCCCGGTTGCCAAATTCGAAACGTCCAGCGATTGCGTCCACAGGAAAGCTGCCAGCAAGGAAAGCTGTAGCTGGTTTTCATTGTCTCTTGGAACTACATTCGCTGATACACAGACATTCTCTTTCTGAAAAACCTTGCCTTAGTAAAGGGGCAACACTGTGTATTTCTCTCTCGTAGAGCCCGGTTGCCAAATTCGAAACGTCCAGCGATTGCGCCCACAGGAAAGCTGCCAGCAAGGTAAGCTGTAGCTGGTTTTCACTGCCCCTTGGAACTACATTCGCTGATAGACAGACATTCGCTTTCTGCAAAACCTTTCGTTGGTACAGGGGCAACACTGTGTATTTCTCTCTCGCAGAGCCCGGTTGCCAAATTCGAAACGTCCAGCGATTGCGCCCACAGGAAAGCTGCCAGCACAGAAAGCTGTAGATGGTTTTCACTGTCTCTTGGAACTACATTCGCTGATAGACAGACATTCGCTTTCTACAAAAGCTTGTCTTAGTAAAGGGGCAACACTGTGTATTTCTCTCTCGCAGAGCCTGGTTGCCAAATTCGAAACGTCCAGCGATTGCGCCCACAGGAAAGCTGCCAGCAAGGAAAGCTGTAGCTGGTTTTCACTGTCTCTTGGAACTGCATTCGCTGCTAGACAGACATTCGCTTTCTGCAAAACCTTGCCTTCCTAAAGGGGCAACACTGTGTATTTATCTCTCGCAGAGCCCGGTTGCCAAATTCGAAACGTCCAGCGATTGCGCCCACAGGAAAGCTGCCAGCACAGAAATCTGTAGCTGGTTTTCACTGCCCCTAGGAACTACATTCGCTGATAGACAGACATTTGCTTTCTGCAAAAGCTTTCGTAGGTAAAGGGGCAACACTGTGTATTTCTCTCTCGCAGAGCCCGGTTGCCAAATTCGAAAGGTCCAGCGATTGCGCCCACAGGAAAGCTGCCAGCAAGGAAAGTTGTAGCTGGTTTTCACTGCCCCTTGGAACTACATTCGCTGATAATCAGACATTCGCTTTCTGCAAAACCTTGCCTTGGTAAAGGGGCAATACTGTGTATTTCTCTCTCGTAGAGCCCGGTTGCCAAATTCGAAACGTCCAGCGATTGCGCCCACAGGAAAGCTGCCAGCAAGGAAACCTGTAGCTGGTTTTCACTGTCTCCTGGAACTGCATTCGCTGCTAGACAGACATTCGTTTTCTGAAAACCTTGCCTTCGTTGGTACAGGGGCAACACTGTGTATTTATCTCTCGCAGAGCCCGGTTGCCAAATTCGAAACGTCCAGCGATTGCGCCCACAGGAAAGCTGACAGCACAGAAAGCTGTAGCTGGTTTTCACTGTCTCTTGGAACTACATTCGCTGATAGACAGACATTCGCTTTCTACAAAAGCTTTCGTAGGTAAAGGGGCAACACTGTGTATTTCTCTCTCGCAGAGCCTGGTTGCCAAATTCGAAACGTCCAGCGATTGCGCCCACAGGAAAGCTGCCAGCAAGGAAAGCTGTAGCTGGTTTTCACTGTCTCTTGGAACTGCATTCGCTGCTAGACAGACATTCGCTTTCTGCAAAACCTTGCCTTCCTAAAGGGGCAACACTGTGTATTTATCTCTCGCAGAGCCCGGTTGCCAAATTCGAAACGTCCAGCGATTGCGCCCACAGGAAAGCTTCCAGCACAGAAAGCTGTAGCTGGTTTTCACTGCCCCTTGGAACTGCATTCGCTGATAGACAGACATTCCCTTTCTACAAAAGCTTTCGTTTGTAAAGGGGCAACACTGTGTATTTCTCTCTCGCAGAGCCCGGTTGCCAAATTCGAAACGTCCAGCGATTGCGCCCACAGGAAAGCTGCCAGCACAGAAATCTGTAGCTGGTTTTCACTGCCCCTTGGAACTACATTCGCTGATAGACAGACATTCGCTTTCTGCAAAAGCTTTCGTTGGTAAAGAGGCAACACTGTGTATTTCTCTCTCGCAGAGCCCGGTTGCCAAATACGAAAGGTCCAGCGATTGCGCCCACAGGAAAGCTGCCAGCAAGGAAAGTTGTAGCTGGTTTTCACTGCCCCTTGGAACTGCATTCGCTGATAGACAGACATTCGCTTTCTGCAAAAGCTTTCGTTGGTAAAGAGGCAACACTGTGTATTTCTCTCTCGCAGAGCCCGGTTGCCAAATTCGAAACGTCCAGCGATTGCGCCCACAGGAAAGCTGCCAGCAAGGAAAGTTGTAGCTGGTTTTCACTGCCCCTTGGAACTACATTCGCTGATAGACAGACATTCGCTTTCTGCAAAACCTTGCCTTGGTAAAGGGGCAACACTGTGTATTTCTCTCTCGTAGAGCACGGTTGCCAAATTCGAAACGTCCAGCGATTGCGCCCACAGGAAAACTGCCAGCAAGGAAAGCTGTAGCTGGTTTTCACTGCCCCTTGGAACTGCATTCGCTGCTAGACAGACATTCGCTTTCTGCAAAAGCTTTCGTAGGTAAAGGGGCAACACTGTGTATTTCTCTCTCGCAGAGCCCGGTTGCCAAATTCGAAACGTCCAGCGATTGCGCCCACAGGAAAGCTGCCAGCACGGAAATCTGTAGCTGGTTTTCACTGCCCCTTGGAACTGCATTCGCTGATAGACAGACATTCGCTTTCTACAAAAGCTTTCATTGGTAAAGGGGCAACACTGTGTATATCTCTCTCGCAGAGCCCGGTTGCCAAATTCGAAACGTCCAGCGATTGCGCCCACAGGAAAGCTGCCAGCACGGAAAGCTGTAGCTGGTTTTCACAGTCTCTTGGAACTACATTCGCTGCTAGACAGACATTCGCTTTCTGCAAAACCTTGTCTTATTGAAGGGGCAACACTGTGTATTTCTCTCTCGCAGAGCCCGGTTGCCAAATTCGAAACGTCCAGCGATTGCGTCCACAGGAAAGCTGCCAGCAAGGAAAGCTGTAGCTGGTTTTCATTGTCTCTTGGAACTACATTCGCTGATACACAGACATTCTCTTTCTGAAAAACCTTGCCTTAGTAAAGGGGCAACACTGTGTATTTCTCTCTCGTAGAGCCCGGTTGCCAAATTCGAAACGTCCAGCGATTGCGCCCACAGGAAAGCTGCCAGCAAGGTAAGCTGTAGCTGGTTTTCACTGCCCCTTGGAACTACATTCGCTGATAGACAGACATTCGCTTTCTGCAAAACCTTTCGTTGGTACAGGGGCAACACTGTGTATTTCTCTCTCGCAGAGCCCGGTTGCCAAATTCGAAACGTCCAGCGATTGCGCCCACAGGAAAGCTGCCAGCACAGAAAGCTGTAGATGGTTTTCACTGTCTCTTGGAACTACATTCGCTGATAGACAGACATTCGCTTTCTACAAAAGCTTGTCTTAGTAAAGGGGCAACACTGTGTATTTCTCTCTCGCAGAGCCTGGTTGCCAAATTCGAAACGTCCAGCGATTGCGCCCACAGGAAAGCTGCCAGCAAGGAAAGCTGTAGCTGGTTTTCACTGTCTCTTGGAACTGCATTCGCTGCTAGACAGACATTCGCTTTCTGCAAAACCTTGCCTTCCTAAAGGGGCAACACTGTGTATTTATCTCTCGCAGAGCCCGGTTGCCAAATTCGAAACGTCCAGCGATTGCGCCCACAGGAAAGCTGCCAGCACAGAAATCTGTAGCTGGTTTTCACTGCCCCTAGGAACTACATTCGCTGATAGACAGACATTTGCTTTCTGCAAAAGCTTTCGTAGGTAAAGGGGCAACACTGTGTATTTCTCTCTCGCAGAGCCCGGTTGCCAAATTCGAAAGGTCCAGCGATTGCGCCCACAGGAAAGCTGCCAGCAAGGAAAGTTGTAGCTGGTTTTCACTGCCCCTTGGAACTACATTCGCTGATAATCAGACATTCGCTTTCTGCAAAACCTTGCCTTGGTAAAGGGGCAATACTGTGTATTTCTCTCTCGTAGAGCCCGGTTGCCAAATTCGAAACGTCCAGCGATTGCGCCCACAGGAAAGCTGCCAGCAAGGAAACCTGTAGCTGGTTTTCACTGTCTCCTGGAACTGCATTCGCTGCTAGACAGACATTCGTTTTCTGAAAACCTTGCCTTCGTTGGTACAGGGGCAACACTGTGTATTTATCTCTCGCAGAGCCCGGTTGCCAAATTCGAAACGTCCAGCGATTGCGCCCACAGGAAAGCTGCCAGCACGGAAAGCTGTAGCTGGTTTTCACTGCCCCTTGGAACTGCATTCGCTGCTAGATAGACATTCACTTTCTACAACAGCTTGCCTTCGTAAAGGGGCAACACTGTGTATTTCTCTCTCGCAGAGCCCGGTTGCCAAATTCGAAACGTCCAGCGATTGCGCCCACAGGAAAGCTGCCAGCAAGGAAAGCTGTAGCTGGTTTTCACTGCCCCTTGGAATTGCATTCGCTGATAGACAGACATTCGCTTTCTGCAAAAGCTTTCGTAGGTAAAGGGGCAACACTGTGTATTTCTCTCTCGCAGAGCCCGGTTGCCAAATTCGAAAGGTCCAGCGATTGCGCCCACAGGAAAGCTGCCAGCACGGAAAGCTGTAGCTGGTTTTCACTGCCCCTTGGAACTGCATTCGCTGCTAGACAGACATTCGCTTTCTGCAAAACCTTGCCTTCCTAAAGGGGCAACACTCTGTATTTCTCTCCCAGAGCCCGGTTGCCAAATTCGAAACGTCCAGCAATTGCGCCCACAGGAAAGCTGCCAGCAAGGAAAGCTGTAGCTGGTTTTCACTGCCCCTTGGAACTGCATTCGCTGATAGACAGACATTCGCTTTCTACAAAAGCTTTCGTTTGTAAAGGGGCAACACTGTGTATTTCTCTCTCGCAGAGCCCGGTTGCCAAATTCGAAACGTCCAGCGATTGCGCCCACAGGAAAGCTGCCAGCACAGAAAGCTGTAGCTGGTTTTCACTGCCCCTTGGAACTGCAATCGCTGATAGACAGACATTCGCTTTCTGCAAAAGCTTTCGTAGGTAAAGGGGCAACACTGTGTATATCTCTCTCGCAGAGCCCGGCTGCCAAATTCGAAACGTCCAGCGATTGCGCCCACAGGAAAGCTGCCAGCACGGAAAGCTGTAGCTGGTTTTCACTGCCCCTTGGAACTGCATTCGCTGATAGACAGACATTCGCTTTCTGCAAAACCTTGTCTTATTGAAGGGGCAACACTGTGTATTTCTCTCTCGCAGAGCCCGGTTGCCAAATTCGAAACGTCCATCGATTGCGTCCACAGGAAAGCTGCCAGCAAGGAAAGCTGTAGCTGGTTTTCATTGTCTCTTGGAACTACATTCGCTGATATACAGACATTCGCTTTCTGCAAAACCTTGCCTTAGTAAAGGGGCAACACTGTGTATTTCTCTCTCGTAGAGCCCGGTTGCCAAATTCGAAACGTCCAGCGATTGCGCCCACAGGAAAGCTGCCAGCAAGGTAAGCTGTAGCTGGTTTTCACTGCCCCTTGGAACTACATTCGCTGATAGACAGACATTCGCTTTCTGCAAAACCTTTTGTTGGTACAGGGGCAACACTGTGTATTTCTCTCTCGCAGAGCCCGGTTGCCAAATTCGAAACGTCCAGCGATTGCGCCCACAGGAAAGCTGCCAGCACAGAAAGCTGTAGCTGGTTTTCACTGTCTCTTGGAACTACATTCGCTGATAGACAGACATTCGCTTTCTACAAAAGCTTGTCTTAGTAAAGGGGCAACACTGTGTATTTCTCTCTCGCAGAGCCTGGTTGCCAAATTCGAAACGTCCAGCGATTGCGCCCACAGGAAAGCTGCCAGCAAGGAAAGCTGTAGCTGGTTTTCACTGTCTCTTGGAACTGCATTCGCTGCTAGACAGACATTCGCTTTCTGCAAAACCTTGCCTTCCTAAAGGGGCAACACTGTGTATTTATCTCTCGCAGAGCCCGGTTGCCAAATTCGAAACGTCCAGCGATTGCGCCCACAGGAAAGCTGCCAGCAAGGTAAGCTGTAGCTGGTTTTCACTGCCCCTTGGAACTACATTCGCTGATAGACAGACATTCGCTTTCTGCAAAACCTTTCGTTGGTACAGGGGCAACACTGTGTATTTCTCTCTCGCAGAGCCCGGTTGCCAAATTCGAAAGGTGCAGCGATTGCGCCCACAGGAAAGCTGCCAGCAAGGAAAGTTGTAGCTGGTTTTCACTGCCCCTTGGAACTACATTCGCTGATAATCAGACATTCGCTTTCTGCAAAACCTTGCCTTGGTAAAGGGGCAACACTGTGTATTTCTCTCTCGTAGAGCCCGGTTGCCAAATTCGAAACGTCCAGCGATTGCGCCCACAGGAAAGCTGCCAGCAAGGAAAGCTGTAGCTGGTTTTCACTGCCCCTTGGAACTGCATTCGCTGCTAGACAGACATTCGTTTTCTACAAAAGCTTTCGTAGGTAAAGGGGCAACACTGTGTATTTCTCTCTCGCAGAGCCCGGTTGCCAAATTCGAAAGGTCCAGCGATTGCGCCCACAGGAAAGCTGCCAGTACGGAAAGCTGTAGCTGGTTTTTACTGTCTCTTGGAACTGCATTCGCTGCTAGACAGACATTCGCTTTCTGCAAAACCTTGACTTCCTAAAGGGGCAACACTCTGTATTTCTCTCCCAGAGCCCGGTTGCCAAATTCGAAACGTCCAGCGATTGCGCCCACAGGAAAGCTGCCAGCACAGAAATCTGTAGCTGGTTTTCACTGCCCCTTGGAACTGCATTCGCTGATAGACAGACATTCGCTTTCTGCAAAAGCTTTCGTTGGTAAAGAGGCAACACTGTGTATTTCTCTCTCGCAGAGCCCGGTTGCCAAATACGAAACGTCCAGCGATTGCGCCCACAGGAAAGCTACCAGCACGGAAAGCTGTAGCTGGTTTTCACTGCCCCTTGGAACTACATTCGCTGATAGACAGACATTCGCTTTCTGCAAAACATTGCCTTCCTAATGGGGCAACACTCTGTATTTCTCTCTCGTAGAGCCCGGTTGCCAAATTCGAAACGTCCAGCGATTGCGCCCACAGGAAAGCTGCCAGCAAGGAAAGCTGTAGCTGGTTTTCACTGTCTCTTGGAACTGCATTCGTTGCTAGACAGACATTCGCTTTCTGCAAAACCTTGCCTTCCTAAAGGGGCAACACTCTGTATTTCTCTCTCGCAGAGCCCGGTTGCCAAATTCGAAACGTCCAGCGATTGCGCCCACAGGAAAGCTGCCAGCAAGGAAAGCTGTAGCTGGTTTTCACTCCCCCTTGGAACTGCATTCGCTGCTAGACAGACATTCGCTTTCTGCAAAACCTTGCCTTCCTAATGGGGCAACACTCTGTATTTCTCTCCCAGAGCCCGGTTGCCAAATTCGAAACGTCCAGCGATTGCGCCCACAGGAAAGCTGCCAGCACGGAAAGCTGTAGCTGGTTTTCACTGCCCCTTGGAACTACATTCGCTGCTAGATAGACATTCACTTTCTACAAAAGCTTTCGTTCGTAAAGGGGCAACACTGTGTATTTCTCTCTCGCAGAGCCCGGCTGCCAAATTCGAAACGTCCAGCGATTGCGCCCACAGGAAAGCTACCAGCACGGAAAGCTGTAGCTGGTTTTCACTGTTTCTTGGAACTACATTCGCTGATAGACAGACATTCGCTTTCTACAAAAGCTTTCATTGGTAAAGGGGCAACACTATGTATATCTCTCTCGTGGAGCGCGGCTGACAAATTCGAAACGTCCAGCGATTGCGCCCACAGGAAAGCTGCTAGCACGGAAATCTCTAGCTGGTTTTCACTGTCTCTTGGAACTACATTCGCTGATAGACAGACATTCGCTTTCTGCAAAACCTTGCCTTCCTAAAGGGGCAACACTGTGTATTTATCTCTCGCAGAGCCCAGTTGCCAAATTCGAAACGTCCAGCGATTGCGCCCAGAGGAAAGCTGCCAGCACGGAAAGCTGTAGCTGGTTTTCACTGCCCCTTGGAACTGCATTCGCTGATAGACAGACATTCGCTTTCTGCAAAAGCTTTCGTTGGTAAAGAGGCAACACTGTGTATTTCTCTCTCGCAGAGCCCGGTTGCCAAATACGAAACGTCCAGCGATTGCGCCCACAGGAAAGCTACCAGCACGGAAAGCTGTAGCTGGTTTTCACTGCCCCTTGGAACTACATTCGCTGATAGACAGACATTCGCTTTCTGCAAAACCTTGCCGTACTAAAGGGGCAACACTGTGTATTTCTCTCTCGCAGAGCCCGGTTGCCAAATTCGAAACGTCCAGCGATTGCGCCCACAGGAAAGCTTCCAGCACAGAAAGCTGTAGCTGGTTTTCACTGCCCCTTGGAACTGCATTCGCTGCTAGACAGACATTCGCTTTCTACAAAAGCTTTCGTTGGTACAGGGGCAACACTGTGTATTTCTCTCTCGCAGAGCCCGGTTGCCAAATTCGAAACGTCCAGCGATTGCGCCCACAGGAAAGCTGCCAGCAAGGAAAGCTGTAGCTGGTTTTCACTGCCCCTTGGAACTGCATTCGCTGCTAGACAGACATTCGCTTTCTGCAAAAGCTTTCGTAGGTAAAGGGGCAACACTGTGTATTTCTCTCTCGCAGAGCCCGGTTGCCAAATTCGAAACGTCCAGCGATTGCGCCCACAGGAAAGCTGCCAGCACAGAAAGCTGTAGCTGGTTTTCACTGCCCCTTGGAACTGCATTCGCTGCTAGACAGACATTCGCTTTCTGCAAAAGCTTTCGTAGGTAAAGGGGCAACACTGTGTATTTCTCTCTCGCAGAGCCCGGTTGGAAATTCGAAACGTCCAGCGATTGCGCCCACAGGAAAGCTGCCAGCACGGAAAGCTGTAGCTGGTTTTCACTGCCCCTTGGAACTGCATTCGCTGATAGACAGACATTCCCTTTCTACAATAGCTTTCGTTGGTAAAGAGGCAACACTCTGTATTTCTCTCTCGCAGAGCCCGGCTGCCAAATTCGAAACGTCCAGCGATTGCGCCCAGAGGAAAGCTGCCAGCACGGAAATATCTAGCTGGTCTTCACTGTCTCTTGGAACTACATTCGCTGATAGACAGACATTCGCTTTCTGCAAAACCTTTCGTTGGTACAGGGGCAACACTGTGTATTTCTCTCTCGCAGAGCCTGGTTGCCAAATTCGAAACGTCCAGCGATTGCGCCCACAGGAAAGCTGCCAGCAAGGAAAGCTGTAGCTGGTTTTCACTGTCTCTTGGAACTGCATTCGCTGCTAGACAGACATTCGCTTTCTGCAAAACCTTGCCTTCCTAAAGGGGCAACACTGTGTATTTCTCTCTCGCAGAGCCCGGTTGCCAAATTCGAAACGTCCAGCGATTGCGCCCACAGGAAAGCTTCCAGCACAGAAAGCTGTAGCTGGTTTTCACTGCCCCTTGGAACTGCATTCGCTGATAGACAGACATTCCCTTTCTACAAAAGGTTTCGTTTGTAAAGGGGCAACACTGTGTATTTCTCTCTCGCAGAGCCCGGTTGCCAAATTCGAAACGTCCAGCGATTGCGCCTACAGGAAAGCTGCCAGCAAGGAAAGCTGTAGCTAGTTTTGACTGTCTCTTGGAACTGCATTCGCTGCTAGACAGACATTCGCTTTCTGCAAAACCTTGCCTTCCTAAAGGGGCAACACTCTGTATTTCTCTCCCAGAGCTCGGTTGCCAAATTCGAAACGTCCAGCGATTGCGCCCACAGGAAAGCTGCCAGCAAGGAAAGCTGTAGCTGGTTTTCACTGTTTCTTGGAACTGCATTCGCTGATAGACAGACATTCGCTTTCTACAAAAGCTTTCGTTGGTACAGGGGCAACACTGTGTATTTCTCTCTCGCAGAGCCCGGTTGCCAAATTCGAAACGTCCAGCGATTGCGCCCACAGGAAAGCTGCCAGCAAGGAAAGCTGTAGCTGGTTTTCACTGCCCCTTGGAACTGCATTCGCTGCTAGACAGACATTCGCTTTCTGCAAAAGCTTTCGTAGGTAAAGGGGCAACACTGTGTATTTCTCTCTCGCAGAGCCCGGTTGCCAAATTCGAAACGTCCAGCGATTGCGCCCACAGGAAAGCTGCCAGCACAGAAAGCTGTAGCTGGTTTTCACTGCCCCTTGGAACTGCATTCGCTGCTAGACAGACATTCGCTTTCTGCAAAAGCTTTCGTAGGTAAAGGGGCAACACTGTGTATTTCTCTCTCGCAGAGCCCGGTTGGCAAATTCGAAACGTCCAGCGATTGCGCCCACAGGAAAGCTGCCAGCACGGAAAGCTGTAGCTGGTTTTCACTGCCCCTTGGAACTGCATTCGCTGATAGACAGACATTCCCTTTCTACAATAGCTTTCGTTGGTAAAGAGGCAACACTCTGTATTTCTCTCTCGCAGAGCCCGGCTGCCAAATTCGAAATGTCCAGCGATTGCGCCCACAGGAAAGCTGCCAGCACGGAAATCTCTAGCTGGTTTTCACTGTCTCTTGGAACTACATTCGCTGATAGACAGACATTCGCTTTCTGCAAAACCTTTCGTTGGTACAGGGGCAACACTGTGTATTTCTCTCTCGCAGAGCCCGGTTGCCAAATTCGAAACGTCCAGCGATTGCGCCCACAGGAAAGCTGCCAGCACAGAAAGCTGTAGCTGGTTTTCACTGTCTCTTGGAACTACATTCGCTGATAGACAGACATTCGCTGTCTACAAAAGCTTTCGTAGGTAAAGGGGCAACACTGTGTATTTCTCTCTCGCAGAGCCTGGTTGCCAAATTCGAAACGTCCAGCGATTGCGCCCACAGGAAAGCTGCCAGCAAGGAAAGCTGTAGCTGGTTTTCACTGTCTCTTGGAACTGCATTCGCTGCTAGACAGACATTCGCTTTCTGCAAAACCTTGCCTTCCTAAAGGGGCAACACTGTGTATTTATCTCTCTCAGAGCCCGGTTGCCAAATTCGAAACGTCCAGCGATTGCGCCCACAGGAAAGCTTCCAGCACAGAAAGCTGTAGCTGGTTTTCACTGCCCCTTGGAACTGCATTCGCTGATAGACAGACATTCCCTTTCTACAAAAGCTTTCGTTTGTAAAGGGGCAACACTGTGTATTTCTCTCTCGCAGAGCCCGGTTGCCAAATTCGAAACGTCCAGCGATTGCGCCCACAGGAAAGCTGCCAGCACAGAAATCTGTAGCTGGTTTTCACTGCCCCTTGGAACTACATTCGCTGATAGACAGACATTCGCTTTCTGCAAAAGCTTTCGTTGGTAAAGAGGCAACACTGTGTATTTCTCTCTCGCAGAGCCCGGTTGCCAAATACGAAAGGTCCAGCGATTGCGACCACAGGAAAGCTGCCAGCAAGGAAAGTTGTAGCTGGTTTTCACTGCCCCTTGGAACTGCATTCGCTGATAGACAGACATTCGCTTTCTGCAAAAGCTTTCGTTGGTAAAGAGGCAACACTGTGTATTTCTCTCTCGCAGAGCCCGGTTGCCAAATTCGAAACGTCCAGCGATTGCGCCCACAGGAAAGCTGCCAGCAAGGAAAGTTGTAGCTGGTTTTCACTGCCCCTTGGAACTACATTCGCTGATAGACAGACATTCGCTTTCTGCAAAACCTTGCCTTGGTAAAGGGGCAACACTGTGTATTTCTCTCTCGTAGAGCACGGTTGCCAAATTCGAAACGTCCAGCGATTGCGCCCACAGGAAAGCTGCCAGCAAGGAAAGCTGTAGCTGGTTTTCACTGCCCCTTGGAACTGCATTCGCTGCTAGACAGACATTCGCTTTCTGCAAAAGCTTTCGTAGGTAAAGGGGCAACACTGTGTATTTCTCTCTCGCAGAGCCCGGTTGCCAAATTCGAAACGTCCAGCGATTGCGCCCACAGGAAAGCTGCCAGCACGGAAATCTGTAGCTGGTTTTCACTGCCCCTTGGAACTGCATTCGCTGATAGACAGACATTCGCTTTCTACAAAAGCTTTCATTGGTAAAGGGGCAACACTGTGTATATCTCTCTCGCAGAGCCCGGTTGCCAAATTCGAAACGTCCAGCGATTGCGCCCACAGGAAAGCTGCCAGCACGGAAAGCTGTAGCTGGTTTTCACAGTCTCTTGGAACTACATTCGCTGCTAGACAGACATTCGCTTTCTGCAAAACCTTGTCTTATTGAAGGGGCAACACTGTGTATTTCTCTCTCGCAGAGCCCGGTTGCCATATTCGAAACGTCCAGCGATTGCGTCCACAGGAAAGCTGCCAGCAAGGAAAGCTGTAGCTGGTTTTCATTGTCTCTTGGAACTACATTCGCTGATACACAGACATTCTCTTTCTGAAAAACCTTGCCTTAGTAAAGGGGCAACACTGTGTATTTCTCTCTCGTAGAGCCCGGTTGCCAAATTCGAAACGTCCAGCGATTGCGCCCACAGGAAAGCTGCCAGCAAGGTAAGCTGTAGCTGGTTTTCACTGCCCCTTGGAACTACATTCGCTGATAGACAGACATTCGCTTTCTGCAAAACCTTTCGTTGGTACAGGGGCAACACTGTGTATTTCTCTCTCGCAGAGCCCGGTTGCCAAATTCGAAACGTCCAGCGATTGCGCCCACAGGAAAGCTGCCAGCACAGAAAGCTGTAGCTGGTTTTCACTGTCTCTTGGAACTACATTCGCTGATAGACAGACATTCGCTTTCTACAAAAGCTTGTCTTAGTAAAGGGGCAACACTGTGTATTTCTCTCTCGCAGAGCCTGGTTGCCAAATTCGAAACGTCCAGCGATTGCGCCCACAGGAAAGCTGCCAGCAAGGAAAGCTGTAGCTGGTTTTCACTGTCTCTTGGAACTGCATTCGCTGCTAGACAGACATTCGCTTTCTGCAAAACCTTGCCTTCCTAAAGGGGCAACACTGTGTATTTATCTCTCGCAGAGCCCGGTTGCCAAATTCGAAACGTCCAGCGATTGCGCCCACAGGAAAGCTGTCAGCACAGAAATCTGTAGCTGGTTTTCACTGCCCCTAGGAACTACATTCGCTGATAGACAGACATTCGCTTTCTGCAAAAGCTTTCGTTGGTAAAGAGGCAACACTGTGTATTTCTCTCTCGCAGAGCCCGGTTGCCAAATACGAAACGTCCAGCGATTGCGCCCACAGGAAAGCTGCCAGCAAGGAAAGTTGTAGCTGGTTTTCACTGCCCCTTGGAACTGCATTCGCTGATAGACAGACATTCGCTTTCTGCAAAAGCTTTCGTAGGTAAAGGGGCAACACTGTGTATTTCTCTCTCGCAGAGCCCGGTTGCCAAATTCGAAAGGTCCAGCGATTGCGCCCACAGGAAAGCTGCCAGCAAGGAAAGTTGTAGCTGGTTTTCACTGCCCCTTGGAACTACATTCGCTGATAATCAGACATTCGCTTTCTGCAAAACCTTGCCTTGGTAAAGGGGCAATACTGTGTATTTCTCTCTCGTAGAGCCCGGTTGCCAAATTCGAAACGTCCAGCGATTGCGCCCACAGGAAAGCTGCCAGCAAGGAAAGCTGTAGCTGGTTTTCACTGTCTCCTGGAACTGCATTCGCTGCTAGACAGACATTCGTTTTCTGAAAACCTTGCCTTCGTTGGTACAGGGGCAACACTGTGTATTTATCTCTCGCAGAGCCCGGTTGCCAAATTCGAAACGTCCAGCGATTGCGCCCACAGGAAAGCTGACAGCACAGAAAGCTGTAGCTGGTTTTCACTGCCCCTTGGAACTGCATTCGCTGCTAGATAGACATACACTTTCTACAACAGCTTGCCTTCGTAAAGGGGCAACACTGTGTATTTCTCTCTCGCAGAGCCCGGTTGCCAAATTCGAAACGTCCAGCGATTGCGCCCACAGGAAAGCTGCCAGCAAGGAAAGCTGTAGCTGGTTTTCACTGCCCCTTGGAATTGCATTCGCTGATAGACAGACATTCGCTTTCTGCAAAAGCTTTCGTAGGTAAAGGGGCAACACTGTGTATTTCTCTCTCGCAGAGCCCGGTTGCCAAATTCGAAAGGTCCAGCGATTGCGCCCACAGGAAAGCTGCCAGCACGGAAAGCTGTAGCTGGTTTTCACTGCCCCTTGGAACTGCATTCGCTGCTAGACAGACATTCGCTTTCTGCAAAACCTTGCCTTCCTAAAGGGGCAACACTCTGTATTTCTCTCCCAGAGCCCGGTTGCCAAATTCGAAACGTCCAGCGATTGCGCCCACAGGAAAGCTGCCAGCAAGGAAAGCTGTAGCTGGTTTTCACTGCCCCTTGGAACTGCATTCGCTGATAGACAGACATTCGCTTTCTGCAAAAGCTTTCGTAGGTAAAGGGGCAACACTGTGTATATCTCTCTCGCAGAGCCCGGCTGCCAAATTCGAAACGTCCAGCGATTGCGCCCACAGGAAAGCTGCCAGCACGGAAAGCTGTAGCTGGTTTTCACTGCCCCTTGGAACTGCATTCGCTGATAGACAGACATTCGCTTTCTGCAAAACCTTGTCTTATTGAAGGGGCAACACTGTGTATTTCTCTCTCGCAGAGCCCGGTTGCCAAATTCGAAACGTCCATCGATTGCGTCCACAGGAAAGCTGCCAGCAAGGAAAGCTGTAGCTGGTTTTCATTGTCTCTTGGAACTACATTCGCTGATAGACAGACATTCGCTTTCTGCAAAACCTTGCCTTAGTAAAGGGGCAACACTGTGTATTTCTCTCTCGTAGAGCCCGGTTGCCAAATTCGAAACGTCCAGCGATTGCGCCCACAGGAAAGCTGCCAGCAAGGTAAGCTGTAGCTGGTTTTCACTGCCCCTTGGAACTACATTCGCTGATAGACAGACATTCGCTTTCTGCAAAACCTTTCGTTGGTACAGGGGCAACACTGTGTATTTCTCTCTCGCAGAGCCCGGTTGCCAAATTCGAAACGTCCAGCGATTGCGCCCACAGGAAAGCTGCCAGCACAGAAAGCTGTAGCTGGTTTTCACTGTCTCTTGGAACTACATTCGCTGATAGACAGACATTCGCTTTCTACAAAAGCTTGTCTTAGTAAAGGGGCAACACTGTGTATTTCTCTCTCGCAGAGCCTGGTTGCCAAATTCGAAACGTCCAGCGATTGCGCCCACAGGAAAGCTGCCAGCAAGGAAAGCTGTAGCTGGTTTTCACTGTCTCTTGGAACTGCATTCGCTGCTAGACAGACATTCGCTTTCTGCAAAACCTTGCCTTCCTAAAGGGGCAACACTGTGTATTTATCTCTCGCAGAGCCCGGTTGCCAAATTCGAAACGTCCAGCGATTGCGCCCACAGGAAAGCTGCCAGCAAGGTAAGCTGTAGCTGGTTTTCACTGCCCCTTGGAACTACATTCGCTGATAGACAGACATTCGCTTTCTGCAAAACCTTTCGTTGGTACAGGGGCAACACTGTGTATTTCTCTCTCGCAGAGCCCGGTTGCCAAATTCGAAAGGTGCAGCGATTGCGCCCACAGGAAAGCTGCCAGCAAGGAAAGTTGTAGCTGGTTTTCACTGCCCCTTGGAACTACATTCGCTGATAATCAGACATTCGCTTTCTACAAAAGCTTTCATTGGTAAAGGGGCAACACTATGTATATCTCTCTCGTGGAGCGCGGCTGACAAATTCGAAACGTCCAGCGATTGCGCCCACAGGAAAGCTGCTAGCACGGAAATCTCTAGCTGGTTTTCACTGTCTCTTGGAACTACATTCGCTGATAGACAGACATTCGCTTTCTGCAAAACCTTGCCTTCCTAAAGGGGCAACACTGTGTATTTATCTCTCGCAGAGCCCGGTTGCCAAATTCGAAACGTCCAGCGATTGCGCCCAGAGGAAAGCTGCCAGCACGGAAAGCTGTAGCTGGTTTTCACTGCCCCTTGGAACTGCATTCGCTGATAGACAGACATTCGCTTTCTGCAAAAGCTTTCGTTGGTAAAGAGGCAACACTGTGTATTTCTCTCTCGCAGAGCCCGGTTGCCAAATACGAAACGTCCAGCGATTGCGCCCACAGGAAAGCTACCAGCACGGAAAGCTGTAGCTGGTTTTCACTGCCCCTTGGAACTACATTCGCTGATAGACAGACATTCGCTTTCTGCAAAACCTTGCCGTACTAAAGGGGCAACACTGTGTATTTCTCTCTCGCAGAGCCCGGTTGCCAAATTCGAAACGTCCAGCGATTGCGCCCACAGGAAAGCTTCCAGCACAGAAAGCTGTAGCTGGTTTTCACTGCCCCTTGGAACTGCATTCGCTGCTAGACAGACATTCGCTTTCTACAAAAGCTTTCGTTGGTACAGGGGCAACACTGTGTATTTCTCTCTCGCAGAGCCCGGTTGCCAAATTCGAAACGTCCAGCGATTGCGCCCACAGGAAAGCTGCCAGCAAGGAAAGCTGTAGCTGGTTTTCACTGCCCCTTGGAACTGCATTCGCTGCTATACAGACATTCGCTTTCTGCAAAAGCTTTCGTAGGTAAAGGGGCAACACTGTGTATTTCTCTCTCGCAGAGCCCGGTTGCCAAATTCGAAACGTCCAGCGATTGCGCCCACAGGAAAGCTGCCAGCACAGAAAGCTGTAGCTGGTTTTCACTGCCCCTTGGAACTGCATTCGCTGCTAGACAGACATTCGCTTTCTGCAAAAGCTTTCGTAGGTAAAGGGGCAACACTGTGTATTTCTCTCTCGCAGAGCCCGGTTGGAAATTCGAAACGTCCAGCGATTGCGCCCACAGGAAAGCTGCCAGCACGGAAAGCTGTAGCTGGTTTTCACTGCCCCTTGGAACTGCATTCGCTGATAGACAGACATTCCCTTTCTACAATAGCTTTCGTTGGTAAAGAGGCAACACTCTGTATTTCTCTCTCGCAGAGCCCGGCTGCCAAATTCGAAACGTCCAGCGATTGCGCCCAGAGGAAAGCTGCCAGCACGGAAATATCTAGCTGGTCTTCACTGTCTCTTGGAACTACATTCGCTGATAGACAGACATTCGCTTTCTGCAAAACCTTTCGTTGGTACAGGGGCAACACTGTGTATTTCTCTCTCGCAGAGCCTGGTTGCCAAATTCGAAACGTCCAGCGATTGCGCCCACAGGAAAGCTGCCAGCAAGGAAAGCTGTAGCTGGTTTTCACTGTCTCTTGGAACTGCATTCGCTGCTAGACAGACATTCGCTTTCTGCAAAACCTTGCCTTCCTAAAGGGGCAACACTGTGTATTTATCTCTCGCAGAGCCCGGTTGCCAAATTCGAAACGTCCAGCGATTGCGCCCACAGGAAAGCTTCCAGCACAGAAAGCTGTAGCTGGTTTTCACTGCCCCTTGGAACTGCATTCGCTGATAGACAGACATTCCCTTTCTACAAAAGCTTTCGTTTGTAAAGGGGCAACACTGTGTATTTCTCTCTCGCAGAGCCCGGTTGCCAAATTCGAAACGTCCAGCGATTGCGCCTACAGGAAAGCTGCCAGCAAGGAAAGCTGTAGCTAGTTTTGACTGTCTCTTGGAACTGCATTCGCTGCTAGACAGACATTCGCTTTCTGCAAAACCTTGCCTTCCTAAAGGGGCAACACTCTGTATTTCTCTCCCAGAGCTCGGTTGCCAAATTCGAAACGTCCAGCGATTGCGCCCACAGGAAAGCTGCCAGCAAGGAAAGCTGTAGCTGGTTTTCACTGTTTCTTGGAACTGCATTCGCTGATAGACAGACATTCGCTTTCTACAAAAGCTTTCGTTGGTACAGGGGCAACACTGTGTATTTCTCTCTCGCAGAGCCCGGTTGCCAAATTCGAAACGTCCAGCGATTGCGCCCACAGGAAAGCTGCCAGCAAGGAAAGCTGTAGCTGGTTTTCACTGCCCCTTGGAACTGCATTCGCTGCTAGACAGACATTCGCTTTCTGCAAAAGCTTTCGTAGGTAAAGGGGCAACACTGTGTATTTCTCTCTCGCAGAGCCCGGTTGCCAAATTCGAAACGTCCAGCGATTGCGCCCACAGGAAAGCTGCCAGCACAGAAAGCTGTAGCTGGTTTTCACTGCCCCTTGGAACTGCATTCGCTGCTAGACAGACATTCGCTTTCTGCAAAAGCTTTCGTAGGTAAAGGGGCAACACTGTGTATTTCTCTCTCGCAGAGCCCGGTTGGCAAATTCGAAACGTCCAGCGATTGCGCCCACAGGAAAGCTGCCAGCACGGAAAGCTGTAGCTGGTTTTCACTGCCCCTTGGAACTGCATTCGCTGATAGACAGACATTCCCTTTCTACAATAGCTTTCGTTGGTAAAGAGGCAACACTCTGTATTTCTCTCTCGCAGAGCCCGGCTGCCAAATTCGAAATGTCCAGCGATTGCGCCCACAGGAAAGCTGCCAGCACGGAAATCTCTAGCTGGTTTTCACTGTCTCTTGGAACTACATTCGCTGATAGACAGACATTCGCTTTCTGCAAAACCTTTCGTTGGTACAGGGGCAACACTGTGTATTTCTCTCTCGCAGAGCCCGGTTGCCAAATTCGAAACGTCCAGCGATTGCGCCCACAGGAAAGCTGCCAGCACAGAAAGCTGTAGCTGGTTTTCACTGTCTCTTGGAACTACATTCGCTGATAGACAGACATTCGCTTTCTACAAAAGCTTTCGTAGGTAAAGGGGCAACACTGTGTATTTCTCTCTCGCAGAGCCTGGTTGCCAAATTCGAAACGTCCAGCGATTGCGCCCACAGGAAAGCTGCCAGCAAGGAAAGCTGTAGCTGGTTTTCACTGTCTCTTGGAACTGCATTCGCTGCTAGACAGACATTCGCTTTCTGCAAAACCTTGCCTTCCTAAAGGGGCAACACTGTGTATTTATCTCTCGCAGAGCCCGGTTGCCAAATTCGAAACGTCCAGCGATTGCGCCCACAGGAAAGCTTCCAGCACAGAAAGCTGTAGCTGGTTTTCACTGCCCCTTGGAACTGCATTCGCTGATAGACAGACATTCCCTTTCTACAAAAGCTTTCGTTTGTAAAGGGGCAACACTGTGTATTTCTCTCTCGCAGAGCCCGGTTGCCAAATTCGAAACGTCCAGCGATTGCGCCCACAGGAAAGCTGCCAGCACAGAAATCTGTAGCTGGTTTTCACTGCCCCTTGGAACTACATTCGCTGATAGACAGACATTCGCTTTCTGCAAAAGCTTTCGTTGGTAAAGAGGCAACACTGTGTATTTCTCTCTCGCAGAGCCCGGTTGCCAAATACGAAAGGTCCAGCGATTGCGACCACAGGAAAGCTGCCAGCAAGGAAAGTTGTAGCTGGTTTTCACTGCCCCTTGGAACTGCATTCGCTGATAGACAGACATTCGCTTTCTGCAAAAGCTTTCGTTGGTAAAGAGGCAACACTGTGTATTTCTCTCTCGCAGAGCCCGGTTGCCAAATTCGAAACGTCCAGCGATTGCGCCCACAGGAAAGCTGCCAGCAAGGAAAGTTGTAGCTGGTTTTCACTGCCCCTTGGAACTACATTCGCTGATAGACAGACATTCGCTTTCTGCAAAACCTTGCCTTGGTAAAGGGGCAACACTGTGTATTTCTCTCTCGTAGAGCACGGTTGCCAAATTCGAAACGTCCAGCGATTGCGCCCACAGGAAAGCTGCCAGCAAGGAAAGCTGTAGCTGGTTTTCACTGCCCCTTGGAACTGCATTCGCTGCTAGACAGACATTCGCTTTCTGCAAAAGCTTTCGTAGGTAAAGGGGCAACACTGTGTATTTCTCTCTCGCAGAGCCCGGTTGCCAAATTCGAAACGTCCAGAGATTGCGCCCACAGGAAAGCTGCCAGCACGGAAATCTGTAGCTGGTTTTCACTGCCCCTTGGAACTGCATTCGCTGATAGACAGACATTCGCTTTCTACAAAAGCTTTCATTGGTAAAGGGGCAACACTGTGTATATCTCTCTCGCAGAGCCCGGTTGCCAAATTCGAAACGTCCAGCGATTGCGCCCACAGGAAAGCTGCCAGCACGGAAAGCTGTAGCTGGTTTTCACAGTCTCTTGGAACTACATTCGCTGCTAGACAGACATTCGCTTTCTGCAAAACCTTGTCTTATTGAAGGGGCAACACTGTGTATTTCTCTCTCGCAGAGCCCGGTTGCCATATTCGAAACGTCCAGCGATTGCGTCCACAGGAAAGCTGCCAGCAAGGAAAGCTGTAGCTGGTTTTCATTGTCTCTTGGAACTACATTCGCTGATACACAGACATTCTCTTTCTGAAAAACCTTGCCTTAGTAAAGGGGCAACACTGTGTATTTCTCTCTCGTAGAGCCCGGTTGCCAAATTCGAAACGTCCAGCGATTGCGCCCACAGGAAAGCTGCCAGCAAGGTAAGCTGTAGCTGGTTTTCACTGCCCCTTGGAACTACATTCGCTGATAGACAGACATTCGCTTTCTGCAAAACCTTTCGTTGGTACAGGGGCAACACTGTGTATTTCTCTCTCGCAGAGCCCGGTTGCCAAATTCGAAACGTCCAGCGATTGCGCCCACAGGAAAGCTGTCAGCACAGAAATCTGTAGCTGGTTTTCACTGCCCCTAGGAACTACATTCGCTGATAGACAGACATTCGCTTTCTGCAAAAGCTTTCGTTGGTAAAGAGGCAACACTGTGTATTTCTCTCTCGCAGAGCCCGGTTGCCAAATACGAAACGTCCAGCGATTGCGCCCACAGGAAAGCTGCCAGCAAGGAAAGTTGTAGCTGGTTTTCACTGCCCCTTGGAACTGCATTCGCTGATAGACAGACATTCGCTTTCTGCAAAAGCTTTCGTAGGTAAAGGGGCAACACTGTGTATTTCTCTCTCGCAGAGCCCGGTTGCCAAATTCGAAAGGTCCAGCGATTGCGCCCACAGGAAAGCTGCCAGCAAGGAAAGTTGTAGCTGGTTTTCACTGCCCCTTGGAACTACATTCGCTGATAATCAGACATTCGCTTTCTGCAAAACCTTGCCTTGGTAAAGGGGCAATACTGTGTATTTCTCTCTCGTAGAGCCCGGTTGCCAAATTCGAAACGTCCAGCGATTGCGCCCACAGGAAAGCTGCCAGCAAGGAAAGCTGTAGCTGGTTTTCACTGTCTCCTGGAACTGCATTCGCTGCTAGACAGACATTCGTTTTCTGAAAACCTTGCCTTCGTTGGTACAGGGGCAACACTGTGTATTTATCTCTCGCAGAGCCCGGTTGCCAAATTCGAAACGTCCAGCGATTGCGCCCACAGGAAAGCTGACAGCACAGAAAGCTGTAGCTGGTTTTCACTGCCCCTTGGAACTGCATTCGCTGCTAGATAGACATACACTTTCTACAACAGCTTGCCTTCGTAAAGGGGCAACACTGTGTATTTCTCTCTCGCAGAGCCCGGTTGCCAAATTCGAAACGTCCAGCGATTGCGCCCACAGGAAAGCTGCCAGCAAGGAAAGCTGTAGCTGGTTTTCACTGCCCCTTGGAATTGCATTCGCTGATAGACAGACATTCGCTTTCTGCAAAAGCTTTCGTAGGTAAAGGGGCAACACTGTGTATTTCTCTCTCGCAGAGCCCGGTTGCCAAATTCGAAAGGTCCAGCGATTGCGCCCACAGGAAAGCTGCCAGCACGGAAAGCTGTAGCTGGTTTTCACTGCCCCTTGGAACTGCATTCGCTGCTAGACAGACATTCGCTTTCTGCAAAACCTTGCCTTCCTAAAGGGGCAACACTCTGTATTTCTCTCCCAGAGCCCGGTTGCCAAATTCGAAACGTCCAGCGATTGCGCCCAGAGGAAAGCTGCCAGCAAGGAAAGCTGTAGCTGGGTTTCACTGCCCCTTGGAACTGCATTCGCTGATAGACAGACATTCGCTTTCTACAAAAGCTTTCGTTTGTAAAGGGGCAACACTGTGTATTTCTCTCTCGCAGAGCCCGGTTGCCAAATTCGAAACGTCCAGCGATTGCGCCCACAGGAAAGCTGCCAGCAAGGAAAGCTGTAGCTGGTTTTCACTGCCCCTTGGAACTGCATTCGCTGATAGACAGACATTCGCTTTCTGCAAAAGCTTTCGTAGGTAAAGGGGCAACACTGTGTATATCTCTCTCGCAGAGCCCGGCTGCCAAATTCGAAACGTCCAGCGATTGCGCCCACAGGAAAGCTGCCAGCACGGAAAGCTGTAGCTGGTTTTCACTGCCCCTTGGAACTGCATTCGCTGATAGACAGACATTCGCTTTCTGCAAAACCTTGTCTTATTGAAGGGGCAACACTGTGTATTTCTCTCTCGCAGAGCCCGGTTGCCAAATTCGAAACGTCCATCGATTGCGTCCACAGGAAAGCTGCCAGCAAGGAAAGCTGTAGCTGGTTTTCATTGTCTCTTGGAACTACATTCGCTGATAGACAGACATTCGCTTTCTGCAAAACCTTGCCTTAGTAAAGGGGCAACACTGTGTATTTCTCTCTCGTAGAGCCCGGTTGCCAAATTCGAAACGTCCAGCGATTGCGCCCACAGGAAAGCTGCCAGCAAGGTAAGCTGTAGCTGGTTTTCACTGCCCCTTGGAACTACATTCGCTGATAGACAGACATTCGCTTTCTGCAAAACCTTTCGTTGGTACAGGGGCAACACTGTGTATTTCTCTCTCGCAGAGCCCGGTTGCCAAATTCGAAACGTCCAGCGATTGCGCCCACAGGAAAGCTGCCAGCAAGGAAAGCTGTAGCTGGTTTTCACTGTCTCTTGGAACTACATTCGCTGATAGACAGACATTCGCTTTCTACAAAAGCTTGTCTTAGTAAAGGGGCAACACTGTGTATTTCTCTCTCGCAGAGCCTGGTTGCCAAATTCGAAACGTCCAGCGATTGCGCCCACAGGAAAGCTGCCAGCAAGGAAAGCTGTAGCTGGTTTTCACTGTCTCTTGGAACTGCATTCGCTGCTAGACAGACATTCGCTTTCTGCAAAACCTTGCCTTCCTAAAGGGGCAACACTGTGTATTTATCTCTCGCAGAGCCCGGTTGCCAAATTCGAAACGTCCAGCGATTGCGCCCACAGGAAAGCTGCCAGCAAGGTAAGCTGTAGCTGGTTTTCACTGCCCCTTGGAACTACATTCGCTGATAGACAGACATTCGCTTTCTGCAAAACCTTTCGTTGGTACAGGGGCAACACTGTGTATTTCTCTCTCGCAGAGCCCGGTTGCCAAATTCGAAAGGTGCAGCGATTGCGCCCACAGGAAAGCTGCCAGCAAGGAAAGTTGTAGCTGGTTTTCACTGCCCCTTGGAACTACATTCGCTGATAATCAGACATTCGCTTTCTGCAAAACCTTGCCTTGGTAAAGGGGCAACACTGTGTATTTCTCTCTCGTAGAGCCCGGTTGCCAAATTCGAAACGTCCAGCGATTGCGCCCACAGGAAAGCTGCCAGCAAGGAAAGCTGTAGCTGGTTTTCACTGCCCCTTGGAACTGCATTCGCTGCTAGACAGACATTCGTTTTCTACAAAAGCTTTCGTAGGTAAAGGGGCAACACTGTGTATTTCTCTCTCGCAGAGCCCGGTTGCCAAATTCGAAAGGTCCAGCGATTGCGCCCACAGGAAAGCTGCCAGTACGGAAAGCTGTAGCTGGTTTTTACTGTCTCTTGGAACTGCATTCGCTGCTAGACAGACATTCGCTTTCTGCAAAACCTTGACTTCCTAAAGGGGCAACACTCTGTATTTCTCTCCCAGAGCCCGGTTGCCAAATTCGAAACGTCCAGCGATTGCGCCCACAGGAAAGCTGCCAGCACAGAAATCTGTAGCTGGTTTTCACTGCCCCTTGGAACTGCATTCGCTGATAGACAGACATTCGCTTTCTGCAAAAGCTTTCGTTGGTAAAGAGGCAACACTGTGTATTTCTCTCTCGCAGAGCCCGGTTGCCAAATACGAAACGTCCAGCGATTGCGCCCACAGGAAAGCTACCAGCACGGAAAGCTGTAGCTGGTTTTCACTGCCCCTTGGAACTACATTCGCTGATAGACAGACATTCGCTTTCTGCAAAAGCTTGCCGTACTAAAGGGGCAACACTGTGTATTTCTCTCTCGCAGAGCCCGGTTGCCAAATTCGAAACGTCCAGCGATTGCGCCCACAGGAAAGCTTCCAGCACAGAAAGCTGTAGCTGGTTTTCACTGTCTCTTGGAACTACATTCGCTGATAGACAGACATTCGCTTTCTGCAAAACATTGCCTTCCTAATGGGGCAACACTCTGTATTTCTCTCTCGTAGAGCCCGGTTGCCAAATTCGAAACGTCCAGCGATTGCGCCCACAGGAAAGCTGCCAGCAAGGAAAGCTGTAGCTGGTTTTCACTGTCTCTTGGAACTGCATTCGTTGCTAGACAGACATTCGCTTTCTGCAAAACCTTGCCTTCCTAAAGGGGCAACACTCTGTATTTCTCTCTCGCAGAGCCCGGTTGCCAAATTCGAAACGTCCAGCGATTGCGCCCACAGGAAAGCTGCCAGCAAGGAAAGCTGTAGCTGGTTTTCACTCCCCCTTGGAACTGCATTCGCTGCTAGACAGACATTCGCTTTCTGCAAAACCTTGCCTTCCTAATGGGGCAACACTCTGTATTTCTCTCCCAGAGCCCGGTTGCCAAATTCGAAACGTCCAGCGATTGCGCCCACAGGAAAGCTGCCAGCACGGAAAGCTGTAGCTGGTTTTCACTGCCCCTTGGAACTACATTCGCTGCTAGATAGACATTCACTTTCTACAAAAGCTTTCGTTCGTAAAGGGGCAACACTGTGTATTTCTCTCTCGCAGAGCCCGGCTGCCAAATTCGAAACGTCCAGCGATTGCGCCCACAGGAAAGCTACCAGCACGGAAATCTCTAGCTGGTTTTCACTGTCTCTTGGAACTACATTCGCTGATAGACAGACATTCGCTTTCTGCAAAACCTTGCCTTCCTAAAGGGGCAACACTGTGTATTTATCTCTCGCAGAGCCCGGTTGCCAAATTCGAAACGTCCAGCGATTGCGCCCAGAGGAAAGCTGCCAGCACGGAAAGCTGTAGCTGGTTTTCACTGCCCCTTGGAACTGCATTCGCTGATAGACAGACATTCGCTTTCTGCAAAAGCTTTCGTTGGTAAAGAGGCAACACTGTGTATTTCTCTCTCGCAGAGCCCGGTTGCCAAATACGAAACGTCCAGCGATTGCGCCCACAGGAAAGCTACCAGCACGGAAAGCTGTAGCTGGTTTTCACTGCCCCTTGGAACTACATTCGCTGATAGACAGACATTCGCTTTCTGCAAAACCTTGCCGTACTAAAGGGGCAACACTGTGTATTTCTCTCTCGCAGAGCCCGGTTGCCAAATTCGAAACGTCCAGCGATTGCGCCCACAGGAAAGCTTCCAGCACAGAAAGCTGTAGCTGGTTTTCACTGCCCCTTGGAACTGCATTCGCTGCTAGACAGACATTCGCTTTCTACAAAAGCTTTCGTTGGTACAGGGGCAACACTGTGTATTTCTCTCTCGCAGAGCCCGGTTGCCAAATTCGAAACGTCCAGCGATTGCGCCCACAGGAAAGCTGCCAGCAAGGAAAGCTGTAGCTGGTTTTCACTGCCCCTTGGAACTGCATTCCCTGCTATACAGACATTCGCTTTCTGCAAAAGCTTTCGTAGGTAAAGGGGCAACACTGTGTATTTCTCTCTCGCAGAGCCCGGTTGCCAAATTCGAAACGTCCAGCGATTGCGCCCACAGGAAAGCTGCCAGCACAGAAAGCTGTAGCTGGTTTTCACTGCCCCTTGGAACTGCATTCGCTGCTAGACAGACATTCGCTTTCTACAAAAGCTTTCGTAGGTAAAGGGGCAACACTGTGTATTTCTCTCTCGCAGAGCCCGGTTGGAAATTCGAAACGTCCAGCGATTGCGCCCACAGGAAAGCTGCCAGCACGGAAAGCTGTAGCTGGTTTTCACTGCCCCT
Source organism: Mycteria americana (assembly GCF_035582795.1). Classification (NCBI taxonomy): domain Eukaryota; kingdom Metazoa; phylum Chordata; class Aves; order Ciconiiformes; family Ciconiidae; genus Mycteria; species Mycteria americana. The sequence goes on along the minus strand of NC_134369.1, from coordinate 23,282,522 downwards.
TGGAACTGCATTCGCTGATAGACAGACATTCCCTTTCTACAATAGCTTTCGTTGGTAAAGAGGCAACACTCTGTATTTCTCTCTCGCAGAGCCCGGCTGCCAAATTCGAAACGTCCAGCGATTGCGCCCAGAGGAAAGCTGCCAGCACGGAAATATCTAGCTGGTCTTCACTGTCTCTTGGAACTACATTCGCTGATAGACAGACATTCGCTTTCTGCAAAACCTTTCGTTGGTACAGGGGCAACACTGTGTATTTCTCTCTCGCAGAGCCTGGTTGCCAAATTCGAAACGTCCAGCGATTGCGCCCACAGGAAAGCTGCCAGCAAGGAAAGCTGTAGCTGGTTTTCACTGTCTCTTGGAACTGCATTCGCTGCTAGACAGACATTCGCTTTCTGCAAAACCTTGCCTTCCTAAAGGGGCAACACTGTGTATTTATCTCTCGCAGAGCCCGGTTGCCAAATTCGAAACGTCCAGCGATTGCGCCCACAGGAAAGCTTCCAGCACAGAAAGCTGTAGCTGGTTTTCACTGCCCCTTGGAACTGCATTCGCTGATAGACAGACATTCCCTTTCTACAAAAGCTTTCGTTTGTAAAGGGGCAACACTGTGTATTTCTCTCTCGCAGAGCCCGGTTGCCAAATTCGAAACGTCCAGCGATTGCGCCTACAGGAAAGCTGCCAGCAAGGAAAGCTGTAGCTAGTTTTGACTGTCTCTTGGAACTGCATTCGCTGCTAGACAGACATTCGCTTTCTGCAAAACCTTGCCTTCCTAAAGGGGCAACACTCTGTATTTCTCTCCCAGAGCTCGGTTGCCAAATTCGAAACGTCCAGCGATTGCGCCCACAGGAAAGCTGCCAGCAAGGAAAGCTGTAGCTGGTTTTCACTGTTTCTTGGAACTGCATTCGCTGATAGACAGACATTCGCTTTCTACAAAAGCTTTCGTTGGTACAGGGGCAACACTGTGTATTTCTCTCTCGCAGAGCCCGGTTGCCAAATTCGAAACGTCCAGCGATTGCGCCCACAGGAAAGCTGCCAGCAAGGAAAGCTGTAGCTGGTTTTCACTGCCCCTTGGAACTGCATTCGCTGCTAGACAGACATTCGCTTTCTGCAAAAGCTTTCGTAGGTAAAGGGGCAACACTGTGTATTTCTCTCTCGCAGAGCCCGGTTGCCAAATTCGAAACGTCCAGCGATTGCGCCCACAGGAAAGCTGCCAGCACAGAAAGCTGTAGCTGGTTTTCACTGCCCCTTGGAACTGCATTCGCTGCTAGACAGACATTCGCTTTCTGCAAAAGCTTTCGTAGGTAAAGGGGCAACACTGTGTATTTCTCTCTCGCAGAGCCCGGTTGGCAAATTCGAAACGTCCAGCGATTGCGCCCACAGGAAAGCTGCCAGCACGGAAAGCTGTAGCTGGTTTTCACTGCCCCTTGGAACTGCATTCGCTGATAGACAGACATTCCCTTTCTACAATAGCTTTCGTTGGTAAAGAGGCAACACTCTGTATTTCTCTCTCGCAGAGCCCGGCTGCCAAATTCGAAATGTCCAGCGATTGCGCCCACAGGAAAGCTGCCAGCACGGAAATCTCTAGCTGGTTTTCACTGTCTCTTGGAACTACATTCGCTGATAGACAGACATTCGCTTTCTGCAAAACCTTTCGTTGGTACAGGGGCAACACTGTGTATTTCTCTCTCGCAGAGCCCGGTTGCCAAATTCGAAACGTCCAGCGATTGCGCCCACAGGAAAGCTGCCAGCACAGAAAGCTGTAGCTGGTTTTCACTGTCTCTTGGAACTACATTCGCTGATAGACAGACATTCGCTTTCTACAAAAGCTTTCGTAGGTAAAGGGGCAACACTGTGTATTTCTCTCTCGCAGAGCCTGGTTGCCAAATTCGAAACGTCCAGCGATTGCGCCCACAGGAAAGCTGCCAGCAAGGAAAGCTGTAGCTGGTTTTCACTGTCTCTTGGAACTGCATTCGCTGCTAGACAGACATTCGCTTTCTGCAAAACCTTGCCTTCCTAAAGGGGCAACACTGTGTATTTATCTCTCGCAGAGCCCGGTTGCCAAATTCGAAACGTCCAGCGATTGCGCCCACAGGAAAGCTTCCAGCACAGAAAGCTGTAGCTGGTTTTCACTGCCCCTTGGAACTGCATTCGCTGATAGACAGACATTCCCTTTCTACAAAAGCTTTCGTTTGTAAAGGGGCAACACTGTGTATTTCTCTCTCGCAGAGCCCGGTTGCCAAATTCGAAACGTCCAGCGATTGCGCCCACAGGAAAGCTGCCAGCACAGAAATCTGTAGCTGGTTTTCACTGCCCCTTGGAACTACATTCGCTGATAGACAGACATTCGCTTTCTGCAAAAGCTTTCGTTGGTAAAGAGGCAACACTGTGTATTTCTCTCTCGCAGAGCCCGGTTGCCAAATACGAAAGGTCCAGCGATTGCGACCACAGGAAAGCTGCCAGCAAGGAAAGTTGTAGCTGGTTTTCACTGCCCCTTGGAACTGCATTCGCTGATAGACAGACATTCGCTTTCTGCAAAAGCTTTCGTTGGTAAAGAGGCAACACTGTGTATTTCTCTCTCGCAGAGCCCGGTTGCCAAATTCGAAACGTCCAGCGATTGCGCCCACAGGAAAGCTGCCAGCAAGGAAAGTTGTAGCTGGTTTTCACTGCCCCTTGGAACTACATTCGCTGATAGACAGACATTCGCTTTCTGCAAAACCTTGCCTTGGTAAAGGGGCAACACTGTGTATTTCTCTCTCGTAGAGCACGGTTGCCAAATTCGAAACGTCCAGCGATTGCGCCCACAGGAAAGCTGCCAGCAAGGAAAGCTGTAGCTGGTTTTCACTGCCCCTTGGAACTGCATTCGCTGCTAGACAGACATTCGCTTTCTGCAAAAGCTTTCGTAGGTAAAGGGGCAACACTGTGTATTTCTCTCTCGCAGAGCCCGGTTGCCAAATTCGAAACGTCCAGCGATTGCGCCCACAGGAAAGCTGCCAGCACGGAAATCTGTAGCTGGTTTTCACTGCCCCTTGGAACTGCATTCGCTGATAGACAGACATTCGCTTTCTACAAAAGCTTTCATTGGTAAAGGGGCAACACTGTGTATATCTCTCTCGCAGAGCCCGGTTGCCAAATTCGAAACGTCCAGCGATTGCGCCCACAGGAAAGCTGCCAGCACGGAAAGCTGTAGCTGGTTTTCACAGTCTCTTGGAACTACATTCGCTGCTAGACAGACATTCGCTTTCTGCAAAACCTTGTCTTATTGAAGGGGCAACACTGTGTATTTCTCTCTCGCAGAGCCCGGTTGCCATATTCGAAACGTCCAGCGATTGCGTCCACAGGAAAGCTGCCAGCAAGGAAAGCTGTAGCTGGTTTTCATTGTCTCTTGGAACTACATTCGCTGATACACAGACATTCTCTTTCTGAAAAACCTTGCCTTAGTAAAGGGGCAACACTGTGTATTTCTCTCTCGTAGAGCCCGGTTGCCAAATTCGAAACGTCCAGCGATTGCGCCCACAGGAAAGCTGCCAGCAAGGTAAGCTGTAGCTGGTTTTCACTGCCCCTTGGAACTACATTCGCTGATAGACAGACATTCGCTTTCTGCAAAACCTTTCGTTGGTACAGGGGCAACACTGTGTATTTCTCTCTCGCAGAGCCCGGTTGCCAAATTCGAAACGTCCAGCGATTGCGCCCACAGGAAAGCTGTCAGCACAGAAATCTGTAGCTGGTTTTCACTGCCCCTAGGAACTACATTCGCTGATAGACAGACATTCGCTTTCTGCAAAAGCTTTCGTTGGTAAAGAGGCAACACTGTGTATTTCTCTCTCGCAGAGCCCGGTTGCCAAATACGAAACGTCCAGCGATTGCGCCCACAGGAAAGCTGCCAGCAAGGAAAGTTGTAGCTGGTTTTCACTGCCCCTTGGAACTGCATTCGCTGATAGACAGACATTCGCTTTCTGCAAAAGCTTTCGTAGGTAAAGGGGCAACACTGTGTATTTCTCTCTCGCAGAGCCCGGTTGCCAAATTCGAAAGGTCCAGCGATTGCGCCCACAGGAAAGCTGCCAGCAAGGAAAGTTGTAGCTGGTTTTCACTGCCCCTTGGAACTACATTCGCTGATAATCAGACATTCGCTTTCTGCAAAACCTTGCCTTGGTAAAGGGGCAATACTGTGTATTTCTCTCTCGTAGAGCCCGGTTGCCAAATTCGAAACGTCCAGCGATTGCGCCCACAGGAAAGCTGCCAGCAAGGAAAGCTGTAGCTGGTTTTCACTGTCTCCTGGAACTGCATTCGCTGCTAGACAGACATTCGTTTTCTGAAAACCTTGCCTTCGTTGGTACAGGGGCAACACTGTGTATTTATCTCTCGCAGAGCCCGGTTGCCAAATTCGAAACGTCCAGCGATTGCGCCCACAGGAAAGCTGACAGCACAGAAAGCTGTAGCTGGTTTTCACTGCCCCTTGGAACTGCATTCGCTGCTAGATAGACATACACTTTCTACAACAGCTTGCCTTCGTAAAGGGGCAACACTGTGTATTTCTCTCTCGCAGAGCCCGGTTGCCAAATTCGAAACGTCCAGCGATTGCGCCCACAGGAAAGCTGCCAGCAAGGAAAGCTGTAGCTGGTTTTCACTGCCCCTTGGAATTGCATTCGCTGATAGACAGACATTCGCTTTCTGCAAAAGCTTTCGTAGGTAAAGGGGCAACACTGTGTATTTCTCTCTCGCAGAGCCCGGTTGCCAAATTCGAAAGGTCCAGCGATTGCGCCCACAGGAAAGCTGCCAGCACGGAAAGCTGTAGCTGGTTTTCACTGCCCCTTGGAACTGCATTCGCTGCTAGACAGACATTCGCTTTCTGCAAAACCTTGCCTTCCTAAAGGGGCAACACTCTGTATTTCTCTCCCAGAGCCCGGTTGCCAAATTCGAAACGTCCAGCGATTGCGCCCAGAGGAAAGCTGCCAGCAAGGAAAGCTGTAGCTGGTTTTCACTGCCCCTTGGAACTGCATTCGCTGATAGACAGACATTCGCTTTCTACAAAAGCTTTCGTTTGTAAAGGGGCAACACTGTGTATTTCTCTCTCGCAGAGCCCGGTTGCCAAATTCGAAACGTCCAGCGATTGCGCCCACAGGAAAGCTGCCAGCAAGGAAAGCTGTAGCTGGTTTTCACTGCCCCTTGGAACTGCATTCGCTGATAGACAGACATTCGCTTTCTGCAAAAGCTTTCGTAGGTAAAGGGGCAACACTGTGTATATCTCTCTCGCAGAGCCCGGCTGCCAAATTCGAAACGTCCAGCGATTGCGCCCACAGGAAAGCTGCCAGCACGGAAAGCTGTAGCTGGTTTTCACTGCCCCTTGGAACTGCATTCGCTGATAGACAGACATTCGCTTTCTGCAAAACCTTGTCTTATTGAAGGGGCAACACTGTGTATTTCTCTCTCGCAGAGCCCGGTTGCCAAATTCGAAACGTCCATCGATTGCGTCCACAGGAAAGCTGCCAGCAAGGAAAGCTGTAGCTGGTTTTCATTGTCTCTTGGAACTACATTCGCTGATAGACAGACATTCGCTTTCTGCAAAACCTTGCCTTAGTAAAGGGGCAACACTGTGTATTTCTCTCTCGTAGAGCCCGGTTGCCAAATTCGAAACGTCCAGCGATTGCGCCCACAGGAAAGCTGCCAGCAAGGTAAGCTGTAGCTGGTTTTCACTGCCCCTTGGAACTACATTCGCTGATAGACAGACATTCGCTTTCTGCAAAACCTTTCGTTGGTACAGGGGCAACACTGTGTATTTCTCTCTCGCAGAGCCCGGTTGCCAAATTCGAAACGTCCAGCGATTGCGCCCACAGGAAAGCTGCCAGCACAGAAAGCTGTAGCTGGTTTTCACTGTCTCTTGGAACTACATTCGCTGATAGACAGACATTCGCTTTCTACAAAAGCTTGTCTTAGTAAAGGGGCAACACTGTGTATTTCTCTCTCGCAGAGCCTGGTTGCCAAATTCGAAACGTCCAGCGATTGCGCCCACAGGAAAGCTGCCAGCAAGGAAAGCTGTAGCTGGTTTTCACTGTCTCTTGGAACTGCATTCGCTGCTAGACAGACATTCGCTTTCTGCAAAACCTTGCCTTCCTAAAGGGGCAACACTGTGTATTTATCTCTCGCAGAGCCCGGTTGCCAAATTCGAAACGTCCAGCGATTGCGCCCACAGGAAAGCTGCCAGCAAGGTAAGCTGTAGCTGGTTTTCACTGCCCCTTGGAACTACATTCGCTGATAGACAGACATTCGCTTTCTGCAAAACCTTTCGTTGGTACAGGGGCAACACTGTGTATTTCTCTCTCGCAGAGCCCGGTTGCCAAATTCGAAAGGTGCAGCGATTGCGCCCACAGGAAAGCTGCCAGCAAGGAAAGTTGTAGCTGGTTTTCACTGCCCCTTGGAACTACATTCGCTGATAATCAGACATTCGCTTTCTGCAAAACCTTGCCTTGGTAAAGGGGCAACACTGTGTATTTCTCTCTCGTAGAGCCCGGTTGCCAAATTCGAAACGTCCAGCGATTGCGCCCACAGGAAAGCTGCCAGCAAGGAAAGCTGTAGCTGGTTTTCACTGCCCCTTGGAACTGCATTCGCTGCTAGACAGACATTCGTTTTCTACAAAAGCTTTCGTAGGTAAAGGGGCAACACTGTGTATTTCTCTCTCGCAGAGCCCGGTTGCCAAATTCGAAAGGTCCAGCGATTGCGCCCACAGGAAAGCTGCCAGTACGGAAAGCTGTAGCTGGTTTTTACTGTCTCTTGGAACTGCATTCGCTGCTAGACAGACATTCGCTTTCTGCAAAACCTTGACTTCCTAAAGGGGCAACACTCTGTATTTCTCTCCCAGAGCCCGGTTGCCAAATTCGAAACGTCCAGCGATTGCGCCCACAGGAAAGCTGCCAGCACAGAAATCTGTAGCTGGTTTTCACTGCCCCTTGGAACTGCATTCGCTGATAGACAGACATTCGCTTTCTGCAAAAGCTTTCGTTGGTAAAGAGGCAACACTGTGTATTTCTCTCTCGCAGAGCCCGGTTGCCAAATACGAAACGTCCAGCGATTGCGCCCACAGGAAAGCTACCAGCACGGAAAGCTGTAGCTGGTTTTCACTGCCCCTTGGAACTACATTCGCTGATAGACAGACATTCGCTTTCTGCAAAAGCTTGCCGTACTAAAGGGGCAACACTGTGTATTTCTCTCTCGCAGAGCCCGGTTGCCAAATTCGAAACGTCCAGCGATTGCGCCCACAGGAAAGCTTCCAGCACAGAAAGCTGTAGCTGGTTTTCACTGTCTCTTGGAACTACATTCGCTGATAGACAGACATTCGCTTTCTGCAAAACATTGCCTTCCTAATGGGGCAACACTCTGTATTTCTCTCTCGTAGAGCCCGGTTGCCAAATTCGAAACGTCCAGCGATTGCGCCCACAGGAAAGCTGCCAGCAAGGAAAGCTGTAGCTGGTTTTCACTGTCTCTTGGAACTGCATTCGTTGCTAGACAGACATTCGCTTTCTGCAAAACCTTGCCTTCCTAAAGGGGCAACACTCTGTATTTCTCTCTCGCAGAGCCCGGTTGCCAAATTCGAAACGTCCAGCGATTGCGCCCACAGGAAAGCTGCCAGCAAGGAAAGCTGTAGCTGGTTTTCACTCCCCCTTGGAACTGCATTCGCTGCTAGACAGACATTCGCTTTCTGCAAAACCTTGCCTTCCTAATGGGGCAACACTCTGTATTTCTCTCCCAGAGCCCGGTTGCCAAATTCGAAACGTCCAGCGATTGCGCCCACAGGAAAGCTGCCAGCACGGAAAGCTGTAGCTGGTTTTCACTGCCCCTTGGAACTACATTCGCTGCTAGATAGACATTCACTTTCTACAAAAGCTTTCGTTCGTAAAGGGGCAACACTGTGTATTTCTCTCTCGCAGAGCCCGGCTGCCAAATTCGAAACGTCCAGCGATTGCGCCCACAGGAAAGCTACCAGCACGGAAAGCTGTAGCTGGTTTTCACTGTTTCTTGGAACTACATTCGCTGATAGACAGACATTCGCTTTCTACAAAAGCTTTCGTTCGTAAAGGGGCAACACTGTGTATTTCTCTCTCGTTGAGCGCGGCTGACAAATTCGAAACGTCCAGCGATTGCGCCCACAGGAAAGCTGCCAGCACGGAAATCTCTAGCTGGTTTTCACTGTCTCTTGGAACTACATTCGCTGATAGACAGACATTCGCTTTCTGCAAAACCTTGCCTTCCTAAAGGGGCAACACTGTGTATTTATCTCTCGCAGAGCCCGGTTGCCAAATTCGAAACGTCCAGCGATTGCGCCCAGAGGAAAGCTGCCAGCACGGAAAGCTGTAGCTGGTTTTCACTGCCCCTTGGAACTGCATTCGCTGATAGACAGACATTCGCTTTCTGCAAAAGCTTTCGTTGGTAAAGAGGCAACACTGTGTATTTCTCTCTCGCAGAGCCCGGTTGCCAAATACGAAACGTCCAGCGATTGCGCCCACAGGAAAGCTACCAGCACGGAAAGCTGTAGCTGGTTTTCACTGCCCCTTGGAACTACATTCGCTGATAGACAGACATTCGCTTTCTGCAAAACCTTGCCGTACTAAAGGGGCAACACTGTGTATTTCTCTCTCGCAGAGCCCGGTTGCCAAATTCGAAACGTCCAGCGATTGCGCCCACAGGAAAGCTTCCAGCAAGGAAAGCTGTAGCTGGTTTTCACTGCCCCTTGGAACTGCATTCGCTGCTAGACAGACATTCGCTTTCTACAAAAGCTTTCATTGGTACAGGGGCAATACTGTGTATTTCTCTCTCGCAGAGCCCGGTTGCCAAATTCGAAACGTCCAGCGATTGCGCCCACAGGAAAGCTGCCAGCAAGGAAAGCTGTAGCTGGTTTTCACTGCCCCTTGGAACTGCATTCGCTGCTAGACAGACATTCGCTTTCTGCAAAAGCTTTCGTAGGTAAAGGGGCAACACTGTGTATTTCTCTCTCGCAGAGCCCGGTTGGAAATTCGAAACGTCCAGCGATTGCGCCCACAGGAAAGCTGCCAGCACGGAAAGCTGTAGCTGGTTTTCACTGCCCCTTGGAACTGCATTCGCTGATAGACAGACATTCCCTTTCTACAATAGCTTTCGTTGGTAAAGAGGCAACACTCTGTATTTCTCTCTCGCAGAGCCCGGCTGCCAAATTCGAAACGTCCAGCGATTGCGCCCAGAGGAAAGCTGCCAGCACGGAAATATCTAGCTGGTCTTCACTGTCTCTTGGAACTACATTCGCTGATAGACAGACATTCGCTTTCTGCAAAACCTTTCGTTGGTACAGGGGCAACACTGTGTATTTCTCTCTCGCAGAGCCTGGTTGCCAAATTCGAAACGTCCAGCGATTGCGCCCACAGGAAAGCTGCCAGCAAGGAAAGCTGTAGCTGGTTTTCACTGTCTCTTGGAACTGCATTCGCTGCTAGACAGACATTCGCTTTCTGCAAAACCTTGCCTTCCTAAAGGGGCAACACTGTGTATTTATCTCTCGCAGAGCCCGGTTGCCAAATTCGAAACGTCCAGCGATTGCGCCCACAGGAAAGCTTCCAGCACAGAAAGCTGTAGCTGGTTTTCACTGCCCCTTGGAACTGCATTCGCTGATAGACAGACATTCCCTTTCTACAAAAGCTTTCGTTTGTAAAGGGGCAACACTGTGTATTTCTCTCTCGCAGAGCCCGGTTGCCAAATTCGAAACGTCCAGCGATTGCGCCCACAGGAAAGCTGCCAGCAAGGAAAGCTGTAGCTGGTTTTCACTGCCCCTTGGAATTGCATTCGCTGATAGACAGACATTCGCTTTCTGCAAAAGCTTTCGTAGGTAAAGGGGCAACACTGTGTATTTCTCTCTCGCAGAGCCTGGTTGCCAAATTCGAAAGGTCCAGCGATTGCGCCCACAGGAAAGCTGCCAGCACGGAAAGCTGTAGCTGGTTTTCACTGCCCCTTGGAACTGCATTCGCTGCTAGACAGACATTCGCTTTCTGCAAAACCTTGCCTTCCTAAAGGGGCAACACTCTGTATTTCTCTCCCAGAGCCCGGTTGCCAAATTCGAAACGTCCAGCAATTGCGCCCACAGGAAAGCTGCCAGCAAGGAAAGCTGTAGCTGGTTTTCACTGCCCCTTGGAACTGCATTCGCTGATAGACAGACATTCGCTTTCTACAAAAGCTTTCGTTTGTAAAGGGGCAACACTGTGTATTTCTCTCTCGCAGAGCCCGGTTGCCAAATTCGAAACGTCCAGCGATTGCGCCCACAGGAAAGCTGCCAGCACAGAAAGCTGTAGCTGGTTTTCACTGCCCCTTGGAACTGCATTCGCTGATAGACAGACATTCGCTTTCTGCAAAAGCTTTCGTAGGTAAAGGGGCAACACTGTGTATATCTCTCTCGCAGAGCCCGGCTGCCAAATTCGAAACGTCCAGCGATTGCGCCCACAGGAAAGCTGCCAGCACGGAAAGCTGTAGCTGGTTTTCACTGCCCCTTGGAACTGCATTCGCTGATAGACAGACATTCGCTTTCTGCAAAACCTTGTCTTATTGAAGGGGCAACACTGTGTATTTCTCTCTCGCAGAGCCCGGTTGCCAAATTCGAAACGTCCATCGATTGCGTCCACAGGAAAGCTGCCAGCAAGGAAAGCTGTAGCTGGTTTTCATTGTCTCTTGGAACTACATTCGCTGATAGACAGACATTCGCTTTCTGCAAAACCTTGCCTTAGTAAAGGGGCAACACTGTGTATTTCTCTCTCGTAGAGCCCGGTTGCCAAATTCGAAACGTCCAGCGATTGCGCCCACAGGAAAGCTGCCAGCAAGGTAAGCTGTAGCTGGTTTTCACTGCCCCTTGGAACTACATTCGCTGATAGACAGACATTCGCTTTCTGCAAAACCTTTCGTTGGTACAGGGGCAACACTGTGTATTTCTCTCTCGCAGAGCCCGGTTGCCAAATTCGAAACGTCCAGCGATTGCGCCCACAGGAAAGCTGCCAGCACAGAAAGCTGTAGCTGGTTTTCACTGTCTCTTGGAACTACATTCGCTGATAGACAGACATTCGCTTTCTACAAAAGCTTGTCTTAGTAAAGGGGCAACACTGTGTATTTCTCTCTCGCAGAGCCTGGTTGCCAAATTCGAAACGTCCAGCGATTGCGCCCACAGGAAAGCTGCCAGCAAGGAAAGCTGTAGCTGGTTTTCACTGTCTCTTGGAACTGCATTCGCTGCTAGACAGACATTCGCTTTCTGCAAAACCTTGCCTTCCTAAAGGGGCAACACTGTGTATTTATCTCTCGCAGAGCCCGGTTGCCAAATTCGAAACGTCCAGCGATTGCGCCCACAGGAAAGCTGCCAGCAAGGTAAGCTGTAGCTGGTTTTCACTGCCCCTTGGAACTACATTCGCTGATAGACAGACATTCGCTTTCTGCAAAACCTTTCGTTGGTACAGGGGCAACACTGTGTATTTCTCTCTCGCAGAGCCCGGTTGCCAAATTCGAAAGGTGCAGCGATTGCGCCCACAGGAAAGCTGCCAGCAAGGAAAGTTGTAGCTGGTTTTCACTGCCCCTTGGAACTACATTCGCTGATAATCAGACATTCGCTTTCTGCAAAACCTTGCCTTGGTAAAGGGGCAACACTGTGTATTTCTCTCTCGTAGAGCCCGGTTGCCAAATTCGAAACGTCCAGCGATTGCGCCCACAGGAAAGCTGCCAGCAAGGAAAGCTGTAGCTGGTTTTCACTGCCCCTTGGAACTGCATTCGCTGCTAGACAGACATTCGTTTTCTACAAAAGCTTTCGTAGGTAAAGGGGCAACACTGTGTATTTCTCTCTCGCAGAGCCCGGTTGCCAAATTCGAAAGGTCCAGCGATTGCGCCCACAGGAAAGCTGCCAGTACGGAAAGCTGTAGCTGGTTTTTACTGTCTCTTGGAACTGCATTCGCTGCTAGACAGACATTCGCTTTCTGCAAAACCTTGACTTCCTAAAGGGGCAACACTCTGTATTTCTCTCCCAGAGCCCGGTTGCCAAATTCGAAACGTCCAGCGATTGCGCCCACAGGAAAGCTGCCAGCACAGAAATCTGTAGCTGGTTTTCACTGCCCCTTGGAACTGCATTCGCTGATAGACAGACATTCGCTTTCTGCAAAAGCTTTCGTTGGTAAAGAGGCAACACTGTGTATTTCTCTCTCGCAGAGCCCGGTTGCCAAATACGAAACGTCCAGCGATTGCGCCCACAGGAAAGCTACCAGCACGGAAAGCTGTAGCTGGTTTTCACTGCCCCTTGGAACTACATTCGCTGATAGACAGACATTCGCTTTCTGCAATAGCTTGCCGTACTAAAGGGGCAACACTGTGTATTTCTCTCTCGCAGAGCCCGGTTGCCAAATTCGAAACGTCCAGCGATTGCGCCCACAGGAAAGCTTCCAGCACAGAAAGCTGTAGCTGGTTTTCACTGTCTCTTGGAACTACATTCGCTGATAGACAGACATTCGCTTTCTGCAAAACATTGCCTTCCTAATGGGGCAACACTCTGTATTTCTCTCTCGTAGAGCCCGGTTGCCAAATTCGAAACGTCCAGCGATTGCGCCCACAGGAAAGCTGCCAGCAAGGAAAGCTGTAGCTGGTTTTCACTGTCTCTTGGAACTGCATTCGTTGCTAGACAGACATTCGCTTTCTGCAAAACCTTGCCTTCCTAAAGGGGCAACACTCTGTATTTCTCTCTCGCAGAGCCCGGTTGCCAAATTCGAAACGTCCAGCGATTGCGCCCACAGGAAAGCTGCCAGCAAGGAAAGCTGTAGCTGGTTTTCACTCCCCCTTGGAACTGCATTCGCTGCTAGACAGACATTCGCTTTCTGCAAAACCTTGCCTTCCTAATGGGGCAACACTCTGTATTTCTCTCCCAGAGCCCGGTTGCCAAATTCGAAACGTCCAGCGATTGCGCCCACAGGAAAGCTGCCAGCACGGAAAGCTGTAGCTGGTTTTCACTGCCCCTTGGAACTACATTCGCTGCTAGATAGACATTCACTTTCTACAAAAGCTTTCGTTCGTAAAGGGGCAACACTGTGTATTTCTCTCTCGCAGAGCCCGGCTGCCAAATTCGAAACGTCCAGCGATTGCGCCCACAGGAAAGCTACCAGCACGGAAAGCTGTAGCTGGTTTTCACTGTTTCTTGGAACTACATTCGCTGATAGACAGACATTCGCTTTCTACAAAAGCTTTCATTGGTAAAGGGGCAACACTATGTATATCTCTCTCGTGGAGCGCGGCTGACAAATTCGAAACGTCCAGCGATTGCGCCCACAGGAAAGCTGCCAGCACGGAAATCTCTAGCTGGTTTTCACTGTCTCTTGGAACTACATTCGCTGATAGACAGACATTCGCTTTCTGCAAAACCTTGCCTTCCTAAAGGGGCAACACTGTGTATTTATCTCTCGCAGAGCCCGGTTGCCAAATTCGAAACGTCCAGCGATTGCGCCCAGAGGAAAGCTGCCAGCACGGAAAGCTGTAGCTGGTTTTCACTGCCCCTTGGAACTGCATTCGCTGATAGACAGACATTCGCTTTCTGCAAAAGCTTTCGTTGGTAAAGAGGCAACACTGTGTATTTGTCTCTCGCAGAGCCCGGTTGCCAAATACGAAACGTCCAGCGATTGCGCCCACAGGAAAGCTACCAGCACGGAAAGCTGTAGCTGGTTTTCACTGCCCCTTGGAACTACATTCGCTGATAGACAGACATTCGCTTTCTGCAAAACCTTGCCGTACTAAAGGGGCAACACTGTGTATTTCTCTCTCGCAGAGCCCGGTTGCCAAATTCGAAACGTCCAGCGATTGCGCCCACAGGAAAGCTTCCAGCACAGAAAGCTGTAGCTGGTTTTCACTGCCCCTTGGAACTGCATTCGCTGCTAGACAGACATTCGCTTTCTGCAAAAGCTTTCGTAGGTAAAGGGGCAACACTGTGTATTTCTCTCTCGCAGAGCCCGGTTGCCAAATTCGAAACGTCCAGCGATTGCGCCCACAGGAAAGCTGCCAGCACAGAAAGCTGTAGCTGGTTTTCACTGCCCCTTGGAACTGCATTCGCTGCTAGACAGACATTCGCTTTCTGCAAAAGCTTTCGTAGGTAAAGGGGCAACACTGTGTATTTCTCTCTCGCAGAGCCCGGTTGGAAATTCGAAACGTCCAGCGATTGCGCCCACAGGAAAGCTGCCAGCACGGAAAGCTGTAGCTGGTTTTCACTGCCCCTTGGAACTGCATTCGCTGATAGACAGACATTCCCTTTCTACAATAGCTTTCGTTGGTAAAGAGGCAACACTCTGTATTTCTCTCTCGCAGAGCCCGGCTGCCAAATTCGAAACGTCCAGCGATTGCGCCCAGAGGAAAGCTGCCAGCACGGAAATATCTAGCTGGTCTTCACTGTCTCTTGGAACTACATTCGCTGATAGACAGACATTCGCTTTCTGCAAAACCTTTCGTTGGTACAGGGGCAACACTGTGTATTTCTCTCTCGCAGAGCCTGGTTGCCAAATTCGAAACGTCCAGCGATTGCGCCCACAGGAAAGCTGCCAGCAAGGAAAGCTGTAGCTGGTTTTCACTGTCTCTTGGAACTGCATTCGCTGCTAGACAGACATTCGCTTTCTGCAAAACCTTGCCTTCCTAAAGGGGCAACACTGTGTATTTATCTCTCGCAGAGCCCGGTTGCCAAATTCGAAACGTCCAGCGATTGCGCCCACAGGAAAGCTGCCAGCACAGAAAGCTGTAGCTGGTTTTCACTGCCCCTTGGAACTGCATTCGCTGATAGACAGACATTCCCTTTCTACAAAAGCTTTCGTTTGTAAAGGGGCAACACTGTGTATTTCTCTCTCGCAGAGCCCGGTTGCCAAATTCGAAACGTCCAGCGATTGCGCCCACAGGAAAGCTGCCAGCACAGAAATCTGTAGCTGGTTTTCACTGCCCCTTGGAACTACATTCGCTGATAGACAGACATTCGCTTTCTGCAAAAGCTTTCGTTGGTAAAGAGGCAACACTGTGTATTTCTCTCTCGCAGAGCCCGGTTGCCAAATACGAAACGTCCAGCGATTGCGCCCACAGGAAAGCTGCCAGCAAGGAAAGTTGTAGCTGGTTTTCACTGCCCCTTGGAACTGCATTCGCTGATAGACAGACATTCGCTTTCTGCAAAAGCTTTCGTTGGTAAAGAGGCAACACTGTGTATTTCTCTCTCGCAGAGCCCGGTTGCCAAATTCGAAACGTCCAGCGATTGCGCCCACAGGAAAGCTGCCAGCAAGGAAAGTTGTAGCTGGTTTTCACTGCCCCTTGGAACTGCATTCGCTGATAGACAGACATTCGCTTTCTGCAAAAGCTTTCGTTTGTAAAGGGGCAACACTGTGTATTTCTCTCTCGCAGAGCCCGGTTGCCAAATTCGAAAGGTCCAGCGATTGCGCCCACAGGAAAGCTGCCAGCAAGGAAAGTTGTAGCTGGTTTTCACTGCCCCTTGGAACTGCATTCGCTGATAGACAGACATTCGCTTTCTGCAAAACCTTGCCTTGGTAAAGGGGCAACACTGTGTATTTCTCTCTCGTAGAGCACGGTTGCCAAATTCGAAACGTCCAGCGATTGCGCCCACAGGAAAGCTGCCAGCAAGGAAAGCTGTAGCTGGTTTTCACTGCCCCTTGGAACTGCATTCGCTGCTAGACAGACATTCGCTTTCTGCAAAAGCTTTCGTAGGTAAAGGGGCAACACTGTGTATTTCTCTCTCGCAGAGCCCGGTTGCCAAATTCGAAACGTCCAGCGATTGCGCCCACAGGAAAGCTGCCAGCACGGAAATCTGTAGCTGGTTTTCACTGCCCCTTGGAACTGCATTCGCTGATAGACAGACATTCGCTTTCTACAAAAGCTTTCATTGGTAAAGGGGCAACACTGTGTATATCTCTCTCGCAGAGCCCGGCTGCCAAATTCGAAACGTCCAGCGATTGCGCCCATAGGAGAGCTGCCAGCACGGAAAGCTGTAGCTGGTTTTCACAGTCTCTTGGAACTACATTCGCTGCTAGACAGACATTCGCTTTCTGCAAAACCTTGTCTTATTGAAGGGGCAACACTGTGTATTTCTCTCTCGCAGAGCCCGGTTGCCAAATTCGAAACGTCCAGCGATTGCGTCCACAGGAAAGCTGCCAGCAAGGAAAGCTGTAGCTGGTTTTCATTGTCTCTTGGAACTACATTCGCTGATACACAGACATTCGCTTTCTGCAAAACCTTGCCTTAGTAAAGGGGCAACACTGTGTATTTCTCTCTCGTCGAACCCGGTTGCCAAATTCGAAACGTCCAGCGATTGCGCCCACAGGAAAGCTGCCAGCAAGGTAAGCTGTAGCTGGTTTTCACTGCCCCTTGGAACTACATTCGCTGATAGACAGACATTCGCTTTCTGCAAAAGCTTTCGTTGGTACAGGGGCAACACTGTGTATTTCTCTCTCGCAGAGCCCGGTTGCCAAATTCGAAACGTCCAGCGATTGCGCCCAGAGGAAAGCTGCCAGCACAGAAAGCTGTAGCTGGTTTTCACTGTCTCTTGGAACTACATTCGCTGATAGACAGACATTCGCTTTCTACAAAAGCTTGTCTTAGTAAAGGGGCAACACTGTGTATTTCTCTCTCGCAGAGCCTGGTTGCCAAATTCGAAACGTCCAGCGATTGCGCCCACAGGAAAGCTGCCAGCAAGGAAAGCTGTAGCTGGTTTTCACTGTCTCTTGGAACTGCATTCGCTGCTAGACAGACATTCGCTTTCTGCAAAACCTTGCCTTCCTAAAGGGGCAACACTGTGTATTTATCTCTCGCAGAGCCCGGTTGCCAAATTCGAAACGTCCAGCGATTGCGCCCACAGGAAAGCTTCCAGCACAGAAAGCTGTAGCTGGTTTTCACTGCCCCTTGGAACTGCATTCGCTGATAGACAGACATTCCCTTTCTACAAAAGCTTTCGTTTGTAAAGGGGCAACACTGTGTATTTCTCTCTCGCAGAGCCCGGTTGCCAAATTCGAAACGTCCAGCGATTGCGCCCACAGGAAAGCTGCCAGCACAGAAATCTGTAGCTGGTTTTCACTGCCCCGTGGAACTACATTCGCTGATAGACAGACATTCGCTTTCTGCAAAAGCTTTCGTTGGTAAAGAGGCAACACTGTGTATTTCTCTCTCGCAGAGCCCGGTTGCCAAATACGAAACGTCCAGCGATTGCGCCCACAGGAAAGCTGCCAGCAAGGAAAGTTGTAGCTGGTTTTCACTGCCCCTTGGAACTGCATTCGCTGATAGACAGACATTCGCTTTCTGCAAAAGCTTTCGTAGGTAAAGGGGCAACACTGTGTATTTCTCTCTCGCAGAGCCCGGTTGCCAAATTCGAAAGGTCCAGCGATTGCGCCCACAGGAAAGCTGCCAGCAAGGAAAGTTGTAGCTGGTTTTCACTGCCCCTTGGAACTACATTCGCTGATAATCAGACATTCGCTTTCTGCAAAACCTTGCCTTGGTAAAGGGGCAATACTCTGTATTTCTCTCTCGTAGAGCCCGGTTGCCAAATTCGAAACGTCCAGCGATTGCGCCCACAGGAAAGCTGCCAGCAAGGAAAGCTGTAGCTGGTTTTCACTGTCTCCTGGAACTGCATTCGCTGCTAGACAGACATTCGTTTTCTGAAAACCTTGCCTTCGTTGGTACAGGGGCAACACTGTGTATTTCTCTCTCGCAGAGCCCGGTTGCCAAATTCGAAACGTCCAGCGATTGCGCCCACAGGAAAGCTGACAGCACAGAAAGCTGTAGCTGGTTTTCACTGCCCCTTGGAACTACATTCGCTGCTAGATAGACATTCACTTTCTACAACAGCTTGCCTTCGTAAAGGGGCAACACTGTGTATTTCTCTCTCGCAGAGCCCGGTTGCCAAATTCGAAACGTCCAGCGATTGCGCCCACAGGAAAGCTGCCAGCACAGAAATCTGTAGCTGGTTTTCACTGCCCCTTGGAACTACATTCGCTGATAGACGGACATTCGCTTTCTGCAAAAGCTTTCGTTGGTAAAGAGGCAACACTGTGTATTTCTCTCTCGCAGAGCCCGGTTGCCAAATACGAAACGTCCAGCGATTGCGCCCACAGGAAAGCTGCCAGCAAGGAAAGTTGTAGCTGGTTTTCACTGCCCCTTGGAACTGCATTCGCTGATAGACAGACATTCGCTTTCTGCAAAAGCTTTCGTAGGTAAAGGGGCAACACTGTGTATTTCTCTCTCGCAGAGCCCGGTTGCCAAATTCGAAAGGTCCAGCGATTGCGCCCACAGGAAAGCTGCCAGCAAGGAAAGTTGTAGCTGGTTTTCACTGCCCCTTGGAACTACATTCGCTGATAATCAGACATTCGCTTTCTGCAAAACCTTGCCTTGGTAAAGGGGCAATACTGTGTATTTCTCTCTCGTAGAGCCCGGTTGCCAAATTCGAAACGTCCAGCGATTGCGCCCACAGGAAAGCTGCCAGCAAGGAAAGCTGTAGCTGGTTTTCACTGTCTCCTGGAACTGCATTCGCTGCTAGACAGACATTCGTTTTCTGAAAACCTTGCCTTCGTTGGTACAGGGGCAACACTGTGTATTTCTCTCTCGCAGAGCCCGGTTGCCAAATTCGAAACGTCCAGCGATTGCGCCCACAGGAAAGCTGGCAGCACAGAAAGCTGTAGCTGGTTTTCACTGCCCCTTGGAACTACATTCGCTGCTAGATAGACATTCACTTTCTACAACAGCTTGCCTTCGTAAAGGGGCAACACTGTGTATTTCTCTCTCGCAGAGCCCGGTTGCCAAATTCGAAACGTCCAGCGATTGCGCCCACAGGAAAGCTGCCAGCAAGGAAAGCTGTAGCTGGTTTTCACTGCCCCTTGGAATTGCATTCGCTGATAGACAGACATTCGCTTTCTGCAAAAGCTTTCGTTTGTAAAGGGGCAACACTGTGTATTTCTCTCTCGCAGAGCCCGGTTGCCAAATTCGAAACGTCCAGCGATTGCGCCCACAGGAAAGCTGCCAGCACGGAAAGCTGTAGCTGGTTTTCACTGCCCCTTGGAACTGCATTCGCTGATAGACAGAGATTCACTTTCTACAATAGCTTTCGTTGGTAAAGAGGCAACACTCTGTATTTCTCTCTCGCAGAGCCCGGCTGCCAAATTCGAAACGTCCAGCGATTGCGCCCACAGGAAAGCTGCCAGCACGGAAAGCTGTAGCTTGTTTTCACTGCCCCTTGGAACTGCATTCGCTGCTAGACAGACATTCGCTTTCTACAAAAGCTTTCGTTGGTACAGGGGCAACACTGTGTATTTCTCTCTCGCAGAGCCCGGTTGCCAAATTCGAAACGTCCAGCGATTGCGCCCACAGGAAAGCTGCCAGCAAGGAAAGCTGTAGCTGGTTTTCACTGCCCCTTGGAACTGCATTCGCTGCTAGACAGACATTCGCTTTCTGCAAAAGCTTTCGTAGGTAAAGGGGCAACACTGTGTATTTCTCTCTCGCAGAGCCCGGTTGCCAAATTCGAAACGTCCAGCGATTGCGCCCACAGGAAAGCTGCCAGCACAGAAAGCTGTAGCTGGTTTTCACTGCCCCTTGGAACTGCATTCGCTGCTAGACAGACATTCGCTTTCTGCAAAAGCTTTCGTAGGTAAAGGGGCAACACTGTGTATTTCTCTCTCGCAGAGCCCGGTTGGAAATTCGAAACGTCCAGCGATTGCGCCCACAGGAAAGCTGCCAGCACGGAAAGCTGTAGCTGGTTTTCACTGCCCCTTGGAACTGCATTCGCTGATAGACAGACATTCCCTTTCTACAATAGCTTTCGTTGGTAAAGAGGCAACACTCTGTATTTCTCTCTCGCAGAGCCCGGCTGCCAAATTCGAAACGTCCAGCGATTGCGCCCAGAGGAAAGCTGCCAGCACGGAAATATCTAGCTGGTCTTCACTGTCTCTTGGAACTACATTCGCTGATAGACAGACATTCGCTTTCTGCAAAACCTTTCGTTGGTACAGGGGCAACACTGTGTATTTCTCTCTCGCAGAGCCTGGTTGCCAAATTCGAAACGTCCAGCGATTGCGCCCACAGGAAAGCTGCCAGCAAGGAAAGCTGTAGCTGGTTTTCACTGTCTCTTGGAACTGCATTCGCTGCTAGACAGACATTCGCTTTCTGCAAAACCTTGCCTTCCTAAAGGGGCAACACTGTGTATTTATCTCTCGCAGAGCCCGGTTGCCAAATTCGAAACGTCCAGCGATTGCGCCCACAGGAAAGCTTCCAGCACAGAAAGCTGTAGCTGGTTTTCACTGCCCCTTGGAACTGCATTCGCTGATAGACAGACATTCCCTTTCTACAAAAGCTTTCGTTTGTAAAGGGGCAACAATGTGTATTTCTCTCTCGCAGAGCCCGGTTGCCAAATTCGAAACGTCCAGCGATTGCGCCCACAGGAAAGCTGCCAGCACAGAAATCTGTAGCTGGTTTTCACTGCCCCTTGGAACTACATTCGCTGATAGACAGACATTCGCTTTCTGCAAAAGCTTTCGTTGGTAAAGAGGCAACACTGTGTATTTCTCTCTCGCAGAGCCCGGTTGCCAAATACGAAACGTCCAGCGATTGCGCCCACAGGAAAGCTGCCAGCAAGGAAAGTTGTAGCTGGTTTTCACTGCCCCTTGGAACTGCATTCGCTGATAGACAGACATTCGCTTTCTGCAAAAGCTTTCGTTGGTAAAGAGGCAACACTGTGTATTTCTCTCTCGCAGAGCCCGGTTGCCAAATTCGAAACGTCCAGCGATTGCGCCCACAGGAAAGCTGCCAGCAAGGAAAGTTGTAGCTGGTTTTCACTGCCCCTTGGAACTGCATTCGCTGATAGACAGACATTGGCTTTCTGCAAAAGCTTTCGTTTGTAAAGGGGCAACACTGTGTATTTCTCTCTCGCAGAGCCCGGTTGCCAAATTCGAAAGGTCCAGCGATTGCGCCCACAGGAAAGCTGCCAGCAAGGAAAGTTGTAGCTGGTTTTCACTGCCCCTTGGAACTACATTCGCTGATAGACAGACATTCGCTTTCTGCAAAACCTTGCCTTGGTAAAGGGGCAACACTGTGTATTTCTCTCTCGTAGAGCACGGTTGCCAAATTCGAAACGTCCAGCGATTGCGCCCACAGGAAAGCTGCCAGCAAGGAAAGCTGTAGCTGGTTTTCACTGCCCCTTGGAACTGCATTCGCTGCTAGACAGACATTCGCTTTCTGCAAAAGCTTTCGTAGGTAAAGGGGCAACACTGTGTATTTCTCTCTCGCAGAGCCCGGTTGCCAAATTCGAAACGTCCAGCGATTGCGCCCACAGGAAAGCTGCCAGCACGGAAATCTGTAGCTGGTTTTCACTGCCCCTTGGAACTGCATTCGCTGATAGACAGACATTCGCTTTCTACAAAAGCTTTCATTGGTAAAGGGGCAACACTGTGTATATCTCTCTCGCAGAGCCCGGCTGCCAAATTCGAAACGTCCAGCGATTGCGCCCACAGGAGAGCTGCCAGCACGGAAAGCTGTAGCTGGTTTTCACAGTCTCTTGGAACTACATTCGCTGCTAGACAGACATTCGCTTTCTGCAAAACCTTGTCTTATTGAAGGGGCAACACTGTGTATTTCTCTCTCGCAGAGCCCGGTTGCCAAATTCGAAACGTCCAGCGATTGCGTCCACAGGAAAGCTGCCAGCAAGGAAAGCTGTAGCTGGTTTTCATTGTCTCTTGGAACTACATTCGCTGATACACAGACATTCTCTTTCTGAAAAACCTTGCCTTAGTAAAGGGGCAACACTGTGTATTTCTCTCTCGCAGAGCCCGGTTGCCAAATTCGAAACGTCCAGCGATTGCGCCCACAGGAAAGCTGCCAGCAAGGTAAGCTGTAGCTGGTTTTCACTGCCCCTTGGAACTACATTCGCTGATAGACAGACATTCGCTTTCTGCAAAAGCTTTCGTTGGTACAGGGGCAACACTGTGTATTTCTCTCTCGCAGAGCCCGGTTGCCAAATTCGAAACGTCCAGCGATTGCGCCCACAGGAAAGCTGCCAGCACAGAAAGCTGTAGCTGGTTTTCACTGTCTCTTGGAACTACATTCGCTGATAGACAGACATTCGCTTTCTACAAAAGCTTGTCTTAGTAAAGGGGCAACACTGTGTATTTCTCTCTCGCAGAGCCTGGTTGCCAAATTCGAAACGTCCAGCGATTGCGCCCACAGGAAAGCTGCCAGCAAGGAAAGCTGTAGCTGGTTTTCACTGTCTCTTGGAACTGCATTCGCTGCTAGACAGACATTCGCTTTCTGCAAAACCTTGCCTTCCTAAAGGGGCAACACTGTGTATTTATCTCTCGCAGAGCCCGGTTGCCAAATTCGAAACGTCCAGCGATTGCGCCCACAGGAAAGCTTCCAGCACAGAAAGCTGTAGCTGGTTTTCACTGCCCCTTGGAACTGCATTCGCTGATAGACAGACATTCCCTTTCTACAAAAGCTTTCGTTTGTAAAGGGGCAACACTGTGTATTTCTCTCTCGCAGAGCCCGGTTGCCAAATTCGAAACGTCCAGCGATTGCGCCCACAGGAAAGCTGCCAGCACAGAAAGCTGTAGCTGGTTTTCACTGCCCCGTGGAACTACATTCGCTGATAGACAGACATTCGCTTTCTGCAAAAGCTTTCGTTGGTAAAGAGGCAACACTGTGTATTTCTCTCTCGCAGAGCCCGGTTGCCAAATACGAAACGTCCAGCGATTGCGCCCACAGGAAAGCTGCCAGCAAGGAAAGTTGTAGCTGGTTTTCACTGCCCCTTGGAACTGCATTCGCTGATAGACAGACATTCGCTTTCTGCAAAAGCTTTCGTAGGTAAAGGGGCAACACTGTGTATTTCTCTCTCGCAGAGCCCGGTTGCCAAATTCGAAACGTCCAGCGATTGCGCCCACAGGAAAGCTGCCAGCAAGGAAAGTTGTAGCTGGTTTTCACTGCCCCTTGGAACTGCATTCGCTGATAGACAGACATTCGCTTTCTGCAAAAGCTTTCGTAGGTAAAGGGGCAACACTGTGTATTTCTCTCTCGCAGAGCCCGGTTGCCAAATTCGAAAGGTCCAGCGATTGCGCCCACAGGAAAGCTGCCAGGAAGGAAAGTTGTAGCTGGTTTTCACTGCCCCTTGGAACTGCATTCGCTGATAGACAGACATTCGCTTTCTGCAAAACCTTGCCTTGGTAAAGGGGCAATACTCTGTATTTCTCTCTCGTAGAGCCCGGTTGCCAAATTCGAAACGTCCAGCGATTGCGCCCACAGGAAAGCTGCCAGCAAGGAAAGCTGTAGCTGGTTTTCACTGTCTCCTGGAACTGCATTCGCTGCTAGACAGACATTCGTTTTCTGAAAACCTTGCCTTCGTTGGTACAGGGGCAACACTGTGTATTTCTCTCTCGCAGAGCCCGGTTGCCAAATTCGAAACGTCCAGCGATTGCGCCCACAGGAAAGCTGACAGCTCAGAAAGCTGTAGCTGGTTTTCACTGCCCCTTGGAACTACATTCGCTGCTAGATAGACATTCACTTTCTACAACAGCTTGCCTTCGTAAAGGGGCAACACTGTGTATTTCTCTCTCGCAGAGCCCGGTTGCCAAATTCGAAACGTCCAGCGATTGCGCCCACAGGAAAGCTGCCAGCACAGAAATCTGTAGCTGGTTTTCACTGCCCCTTGGAACTACATTCGCTGATAGACGGACATTCGCTTTCTGCAAAAGCTTTCGTTGGTAAAGAGGCAACACTGTGTATTTCTCTCTCGCAGAGCCCGGTTGCCAAATACGAAACGTCCAGCGATTGCGCCCACAGGAAAGCTGCCAGCAAGGAAAGTTGTAGCTGGTTTTCACTGCCCCTTGGAACTGCATTCGCTGATAGACAGACATTCGCTTTCTGCAAAAGCTTTCGTAGGTAAAGGGGCAATACTGTGTATTTCTCTCTCGTAGAGCCCGGTTGCCAAATTCGAAACGTCCAGCGATTGCGCCCACAGGAAAGCTGCCAGCAAGGAAAGCTGTAGCTGGTTTTCACTGTCTCCTGGAACTGCATTCGCTGCTAGACAGACATTCGTTTTCTGAAAACCTTGCCTTCGTTGGTACAGGGGCAACACTGTGTATTTCTCTCTCGCAGAGCCCGGTTGCCAAATTCGAAACGTCCAGCGATTGCGCCCACAGGAAAGCTGACAGCACAGAAAGCTGTAGCTGGTTTTCACTGCCCCTTGGAACTACATTCGCTGCTAGATAGACATTCACTTTCTACAACAGCTTGCCTTCGTAAAGGGGCAACACTGTGTATTTCTCTCTCGCAGAGCCCGGTTGCCAAATTCGAAACGTCCAGCGATTGCGCCCACAGGAAAGCTGCCAGCAAGGAAAGCTGTAGCTGGTTTTCACTGCCCCTTGGAATTGCATTCGCTGATAGACAGACATTCGCTTTCTGCAAAAGCTTTCGTTTGTAAAGGGGCAACACTGTGTATTTCTCTCTCGCAGAGCCCGGTTGCCAAATTCGAAACGTCCAGCGATTGCGCCCACAGGAAAGCTGCCAGCACGGAAAGCTGTAGCTGGTTTTCACTGCCCCTTGGAACTGCATTCGCTGATAGACAGAGATTCACTTTCTACAATAGCTTTCGTTGGTAAAGAGGCAACACTCTGTATTTCTCTCTCGCAGAGCCCGGCTGCCAAATTCGAAACGTCCAGCGATTGCGCCCACAGGAAAGCTTCCAGCACAGAAAGCTGTAGCTGGTTTTCACTGCCCCTTGGAACTGCATTCGCTGATAGACAGACATTCCCTTTCTACAAAAGCTTTCGTTTGTAAAGGGGCAACACTGTGTATTTCTCTCTCGCAGAGCCCGGTTGCCAAATTCGAAACGTCCAGCGATTGCGCCCACAGGAAAGCTGCCAGCACAGAAATCTGTAGCTGGTTTTCACTGCCCCGTGGAACTACATTCGCTGATAGACAGACATTCGCTTTCTGCAAAAGCTTTCGTTGGTAAAGAGGCAACACTGTGTATTTCTCTCTCGCAGAGCCCGGTTGCCAAATACGAAACGTCCAGCGATTGCGCCCACAGGAAAGCTGCCAGCAAGGAAAGTTGTAGCTGGTTTTCACTGCCCGTTGGAACTGCATTCGCTGATAGACAGACATTCGCTTTCTGCAAAAGCTTTCGTAGGTAAAGGGGCAACACTGTGTATTTCTCTCTCGCAGAGCCCGGTTGCCAAATTCGAAAGGTCCAGCGATTGCGCCCACAGGAAAGCTGCCAGCAAGGAAAGTTGTAGCTGGTTTTCACTGCCCCTTGGAACTACATTCGCTGATAATCAGACATTCGCTTTCTGCAAAACCTTGCCTTGGTAAAGGGGCAATACTCTGTATTTCTCTCTCGTAGAGCCCGGTTGCCAAATTCGAAACGTCCAGCGATTGCGCCCACAGGAAAGCTGCCAGCAAGGAAAGCTGTAGCTGGTTTTCACTGTCTCCTGGAACTGCATTCGCTGCTAGACAGACATTCGTTTTCTGAAAACCTTGCCTTCGTTGGTACAGGGGCAACACTGTGTATTTCTCTCTCGCAGAGCCCGGTTGCCAAATTCGAAACGTCCAGCGATTGCGCCCACAGGAAAGCTGACAGCACAGAAAGCTGTAGCTGGTTTTCACTGCCCCTTGGAACTACATTCGCTGCTAGATAGACATTCACTTTCTACAACAGCTTGCCTTCGTAAAGGGGCAACACTGTGTATTTCTCTCTCGCAGAGCCCGGTTGCCAAATTCGAAACGTCCAGCGATTGCGCCCACAGGAAAGCTGCCAGCACAGAAATCTGTAGCTGGTTTTCACTGCCCCTTGGAACTACATTCGCTGATAGACGGACATTCGCTTTCTGCAAAAGCTTTCGTTGGTAAAGAGGCAACACTGTGTATTTCTCTCTCGCAGAGCCCGGTTGCCAAATACGAAACGTCCAGCGATTGCGCCCACAGGAAAGCTGCCAGCAAGGAAAGTTGTAGCTGGTTTTCACTGCCCCTTGGAACTGCATTCGCTGATAGACAGACATTCGCTTTCTGCAAAAGCTTTCGTAGGTAAAGGGGCAACACTGTGTATTTCTCTCTCGCAGAGCCCGGTTGCCAAATTCGAAAGGTCCAGCGATTGCGCCCACAGGAAAGCTGCCAGCAAGGAAAGTTGTAGCTGGTTTTCACTGCCCCTTGGAACTACATTCGCTGATAATCAGACATTCGCTTTCTGCAAAACCTTGCCTTGGTAAAGGGGCAATACTGTGTATTTCTCTCTCGTAGAGCCCGGTTGCCAAATTCGAAACGTCCACCGATTGCGCCCACAGGAAAGCTGCCAGCAAGGAAAGCTGTAGCTGGTTTTCACTGTCTCCTGGAACTGCATTCGCTGCTAGACAGACATTCGTTTTCTGAAAACCTTGCCTTCGTTGGTACAGGGGCAACACTGTGTATTTCTCTCTCGCAGAGCCCGGTTGCCAAATTCGAAACGTCCAGCGATTGCGCCCACAGGAAAGCTGACAGCACAGAAAGCTGTAGCTGGTTTTCACTGCCCCTTGGAACTACATTCGCTGCTAGATAGACATTCACTTTCTACAACAGCTTGCCTTCGTAAAGGGGCAACACTGTGTATTTCTCTCTCGCAGAGCCCGGTTGCCAAATTCGAAACGTCCAGCGATTGCGCCCACAGGAAAGCTGCCAGCAAGGAAAGCTGTAGCTGGTTTTCACTGCCCCTTGGAATTGCATTCGCTGATAGACAGACATTCGCTTTCTGCAAAAGCTTTCGTTTGTAAAGGGGCAACACTGTGTATTTCTCTCTCGCAGAGCCCGGTTGCCAAATTCGAAACGTCCAGCGATTGCGCCCACAGGAAAGCTGCCAGCACGGAAAGCTGTAGCTGGTTTTCACTGCCCCTTGGAACTGCATTCGCTGATAGACAGAGATTCACTTTCTACAATAGCTTTCGTTGGTAAAGAGGCAACACTCTGTATTTCTCTCTCGCAGAGCCCGGCTGCCAAATTCGAAACGTCCAGCGATTGCGCCCACAGGAAAGCTTCCAGCACAGAAAGCTGTAGCTGGTTTTCACTGCCCCTTGGAACTGCATTCGCTGATAGACAGACATTCCCTTTCTACAAAAGCTTTCGTTTGTAAAGGGGCAACACTGTGTATTTCTCTCTCGCAGAGCCCGGTTGCCAAATTCGAAACGTCCAGCGATTGCGCCCACAGGAAAGCTGCCAGCACAGAAATCTGTAGCTGGTTTTCACTGCCCCGTGGAACTACATTCGCTGATAGACAGACATTCGCTTTCTGCAAAAGCTTTCGTTGGTAAAGAGGCAACACTGTGTATTTCTCTCTCGCAGAGCCCGGTTGCCAAATACGAAACGTCCAGCGATTGCGCCCACAGGAAAGCTGCCAGCAAGGAAAGTTGTAGCTGGTTTTCACTGCCCCTTGGAACTGCATTCGCTGATAGACAGACATTCGCTTTCTGCAAAAGCTTTCGTAGGTAAAGGGGCAACACTGTGTATTTCTCTCTCGCAGAGCCCGGTTGCCAAATTCGAAAGGTCCAGCGATTGCGCCCACAGGAAAGCTGCCAGCAAGGAAAGTTGTAGCTGGTTTTCACTGCCCCTTGGAACTACATTCGCTGATAATCAGACATTCGCTTTCTGCAAAACCTTGCCTTGGTAAAGGGGCAATACTCTGTATTTCTCTCTCGTAGAGCCCGGTTGCCAAATTCGAAACGTCCAGCGATTGCGCCCACAGGAAAGCTGCCAGCAAGGAAAGCTGTAGCTGGTTTTCACTGTCTCCTGGAACTGCATTCGCTGCTAGACAGACATTCGTTTTCTGAAAACCTTGCCTTCGTTGGTACAGGGGCAACACTGTGTATTTCTCTCTCGCAGAGCCCGGTTGCCAAATTCGAAACGTCCAGCGATTGCGCCCACAGGAAAGCTGACAGCACAGAAAGCTGTAGCTGGTTTTCACTGCCCCTTGGAACTACATTCGCTGCTAGATAGACATTCACTTTCTACAACAGCTTGCCTTCGTAAAGGGGCAACACTGTGTATTTCTCTCTCGCAGAGCCCGGTTGCCAAATTCGAAACGTCCAGCGATTGCGCCCACAGGAAAGCTGCCAGCACAGAAATCTGTAGCTGGTTTTCACTGCCCCTTGGAACTACATTCGCTGATAGACGGACATTCGCTTTCTGCAAAAGCTTTCGTTGGTAAAGAGGCAACACTGTGTATTTCTCTCTCGCAGAGCCCGGTTGCCAAATACGAAACGTCCAGCGATTGCGCCCACAGGAAAGCTGCCAGCAAGGAAAGTTGTAGCTGGTTTTCACTGCCCCTTGGAACTGCATTCGCTGATAGACATTCGCTTTCTGCAAAAGCTTTCGTAGGTAAAGGGGCAACACTGTGTATTTCTCTCTCGCAGAGCCCGGTTGCCAAATTCGAAAGGTCCAGCGATTGCGCCCACAGGAAAGCTGCCAGCAAGGAAAGTTGTAGCTGGTTTTCACTGCCCCTTGGAACTACATTCGCTGATAATCAGACATTCGCTTTCTGCAAAACCTTGCCTTGGTAAAGGGGCAATACTGTGTATTTCTCTCTCGTAGAGCCCGGTTGCCAAATTCGAAACGTCCACCGATTGCGCCCACAGGAAAGCTGCCAGCAAGGAAAGCTGTAGCTGGTTTTCACTGTCTCCTGGAACTGCATTCGCTGCTAGACAGACATTCGTTTTCTGAAAACCTTGCCTTCGTTGGTACAGGGGCAACACTGTGTATTTCTCTCTCGCAGAGCCCGGTTGCCAAATTCGAAACGTCCAGCGATTGCGCCCACAGGAAAGCTGACAGCACAGAAAGCTGTAGCTGGTTTTCACTGCCCCTTGGAACTACATTCGCTGCTAGATAGACATTCACTTTCTACAACAGCTTGCCTTCGTAAAGGGGCAACACTGTGTATTTCTCTCTCGCAGAGCCCGGTTGCCAAATTCGAAACGTCCAGCGATTGCGCCCACAGGAAAGCTGCCAGCAAGGAAAGCTGTAGCTGGTTTTCACTGCCCCTTGGAATTGCATTCGCTGATAGACAGACATTCGCTTTCTGCAAAAGCTTTCGTTTGTAAAGGGGCAACACTGTGTATTTCTCTCTCGCAGAGCCCGGTTGCCAAATTCGAAACGTCCAGCGATTGCGCCCACAGGAAAGCTGCCAGCACGGAAAGCTGTAGCTGGTTTTCACTGCCCCTTGGAACTGCATTCGCTGATAGACAGAGATTCACTTTCTACAATAGCTTTCGTTGGTAAAGAGGCAACACTCTGTATTTCTCTCTCGCAGAGCCCGGCTGCCAAATTCGAAACGTCCAGCGATTGCGCCCACAGGAAAGCTGCCAGCACGGAAAGCTGTAGCTTGTTTTCACTGCCCCTTGGAACTGCATTCGCTGCTAGACAGACATTCGCTTTCTACAAAAGCTTTCGTTGGTACAGGGGCAACACTGTGTATTTCTCTCTCGCAGAGCCCGGTTGCCAAATTCGAAACGTCCAGCGATTGCGCCCACAGGAAAGCTGCCAGCAAGGAAAGCTGTAGCTGGTTTTCACTGCCCCTTGGAACTGCATTCGCTGCTAGACAGACATTCGCTTTCTGCAAAAGCTTTCGTAGGTAAAGGGGCAACACTGTGTATTTCTCTCTCGCAGAGCCCGGTTGCCAAATTCGAAACGTCCAGCGATTGCGCCCACAGGAAAGCTGCCAGCACAGAAAGCTGTAGCTGGTTTTCACTGCCCCTTGGAACTGCATTCGCTGCTAGACAGACATTCGCTTTCTGCAAAAGCTTTCGTAGGTAAAGGGGCAACACTGTGTATTTCTCTCTCGCAGAGCCCGGTTGGAAATTCGAAACGTCCAGCGATTGCGCCCACAGGAAAGCTGCCAGCACGGAAAGCTGTAGCTGGTTTTCACTGCCCCTTGGAACTGCATTCGCTGATAGACAGACATTCCCTTTCTACAATAGCTTTCGTTGGTAAAGAGGCAACACTCTGTATTTCTCTCTCGCAGAGCCCGGCTGCCAAATTCGAAACGTCCAGCGATTGCGCCCAGAGGAAAGCTGCCAGCACGGAAATATCTAGCTGGTCTTCACTGTCTCTTGGAACTACATTCGCTGATAGACAGACATTCGCTTTCTGCAAAACCTTTCGTTGGTACAGGGGCAACACTGTGTATTTCTCTCTCGCAGAGCCTGGTTGCCAAATTCGAAACGTCCAGCGATTGCGCCCACAGGAAAGCTGCCAGCAAGGAAAGCTGTAGCTGGTTTTCACTGTCTCTTGGAACTGCATTCGCTGCTAGACAGACATTCGCTTTCTGCAAAACCTTGCCTTCCTAAAGGGGCAACACTGTGTATTTATCTCTCGCAGAGCCCGGTTGCCAAATTCGAAACGTCCAGCGATTGCGCCCACAGGAAAGCTTCCAGCACAGAAAGCTGTAGCTGGTTTTCACTGCCCCTTGGAACTGCATTCGCTGATAGACAGACATTCCCTTTCTACAAAAGCTTTCGTTTGTAAAGGGGCAACACTGTGTATTTCTCTCTCGCAGAGCCCGGTTGCCAAATTCGAAACGTCCAGCGATTGCGCCCACAGGAAAGCTGCCAGCACAGAAATCTGTAGCTGGTTTTCACTGCCCCTTGGAACTACATTCGCTGATAGACAGACATTCGCTTTCTGCAAAAGCTTTCGTTGGTAAAGAGGCAACACTGTGTATTTCTCTCTCGCAGAGCCCGGTTGCCAAATACGAAACGTCCAGCGATTGCGCCCACAGGAAAGCTGCCAGCAAGGAAAGTTGTAGCTGGTTTTCACTGCCCCTTGGAACTGCATTCGCTGATAGACAGACATTCGCTTTCTGCAAAAGCTTTCGTTGGTAAAGAGGCAACACTGTGTATTTCTCTCTCGCAGAGCCCGGTTGCCAAATTCGAAACGTCCAGCGATTGCGCCCACAGGAAAGCTGCCAGCAAGGAAAGTTGTAGCTGGTTTTCACTGCCCCTTGGAACTGCATTCGCTGATAGACAGACATTCGCTTTCTGCAAAAGCTTTCGTTTGTAAAGGGGCAACACTGTGTATTTCTCTCTCGCAGAGCCCGGTTGCCAAATTCGAAAGGTCCAGCGATTGCGCCCACAGGAAAGCTGCCAGCAAGGAAAGTTGTAGCTGGTTTTCACTGCCCCTTGGAACTACATTCGCTGATAGACAGACATTTGCTTTCTGCAAAACCTTGCCTTGGTAAAGGGGCAACACTGTGTATTTCTCTCTCGTAGAGCACGGTTGCCAAATTCGAAACGTCCAGCGATTGCGCCCACAGGAAAGCTGCCAGCAAGGAAAGCTGTAGCTGGTTTTCACTGCCCCTTGGAACTGCATTCGCTGCTAGACAGACATTCGCTTTCTGCAAAAGCTTTCGTAGGTAAAGGGGCAACACTGTGTATTTCTCTCTCGCAGAGCCCGGTTGCCAAATTCGAAACGTCCAGCGATTGCGCCCACAGGAAAGCTGCCAGCACGGAAATCTGTAGCTGGTTTTCACTGCCCCTTGGAACTGCATTCGCTGATAGACAGACATTCGCTTTCTACAAAAGCTTTCATTGGTAAAGGGGCAACACTGTGTATATCTCTCTCGCAGAGCCCGGCTGCCAAATTCGAAACGTCCAGCGATTGCGCCCACAGGAGAGCTGCCAGCACGGAAAGCTGTAGCTGGTTTTCACAGTCTCTTGGAACTACATTCGCTGCTAGACAGACATTCGCTTTCTGCAAAACCTTGTCTTATTGAAGGGGCAACACTGTGTATTTCTCTCTCGCAGAGCCCGGTTGCCAAATTCGAAACGTCCAGCGATTGCGTCCACAGGAAAGCTGCCAGCAAGGAAAGCTGTAGCTGGTTTTCATTGTCTCTTGGAACTACATTCGCTGATACACAGACATTCTCTTTCTGAAAAACCTTGCCTTAGTAAAGGGGCAACACTGTGTATTTCTCTCTCGTAGAACCCGGTTGCCAAATTCGAAACGTCCAGCGATTGCGCCCACAGGAAAGCTGCCAGCAAGGTAAGCTGTAGCTGGTTTTCACTGCCCCTTGGAACTACATTCGCTGATAGACAGACATTCGCTTTCTGCAAAAGCTTTCGTTGGTACAGGGGCAACACTGTGTATTTCTCTCTCGCAGAGCCCGGTTGCCAAATTCGAAACGTCCAGCGATTGCGCCCACAGGAAAGCTGCCAGCACAGAAAGCTGTAGCTGGTTTTCACTGTCTCTTGGAACTACATTCGCTGATAGACAGACATTCGCTTTCTACAAAAGCTTGTCTTAGTAAAGGGGCAACACTGTGTATTTCTCTCTCGCAGAGCCTGGTTGCCAAATTCGAAACGTCCAGCGATTGCGCCCACAGGAAAGCTGCCAGCAAGGAAAGCTGTAGCTGGTTTTCACTGTCTCTTGGAACTGCATTCGCTGCTAGACAGACATTCGCTTTCTGCAAAACCTTGCCTTCCTAAAGGGGCAACACTGTGTATTTATCTCTCGCAGAGCCCGGTTGCCAAATTCGAAACGTCCAGCGATTGCGCCCACAGGAAAGCTTCCAGCACAGAAAGCTGTAGCTGGTTTTCACTGCCCCTTGGAACTGCATTCGCTGATAGACAGACATTCCCTTTCTACAAAAGCTTTCGTTTGTAAAGGGGCAACACTGTGTATTTCTCTCTCGCAGAGCCCGGTTGCCAAATTCGAAACGTCCAGCGATTGCGCCCACAGGAAAGCTGCCAGCACAGAAATCTGTAGCTGGTTTTCACTGCCCCTTGGAACTACATTCGCTGATAGACAGACATTCGCTTTCTGCAAAAGCTTTCGTTGGTAAAGAGGCAACACTGTGTATTTCTCTCTCGCAGAGCCCGGTTGCCAAATACGAAACGTCCAGCGATTGCGCCCACAGGAAAGCTGCCAGCAAGGAAAGTTGTAGCTGGTTTTCACTGCCCCTTGGAACTGCATTCGCTGATAGACAGACATTCGCTTTCTGCAAAAGCTTTCGTTGGTAAAGAGGCAACACTGTGTATTTCTCTCTCGCAGAGCCCGGTTGCCAAATTCGAAACGTCCAGCGATTGCGCCCACAGGAAAGCTGCCAGCAAGGAAAGTTGTAGCTGGTTTTCACTGCCCCTTGGAACTGCATTCGCTGATAGACAGACATTCGCTTTCTGCAAAAGCTTTCGTTTGTAAAGGGGCAACACTGTGTATTTCTCTCTCGCAGAGCCCGGTTGCCAAATTCGAAAGGTCCAGCGATTGCGCCCACAGGAAAGCTGCCAGCAAGGAAAGTTGTAGCTGGTTTTCACTGCCCCTTGGAACTACATTCGCTGATAGACAGACATTTGCTTTCTGCAAAACCTTGCCTTGGTAAAGGGGCAACACTGTGTATTTCTCTCTCGTAGAGCACGGTTGCCAAATTCGAAACGTCCAGCGATTGCGCCCACAGGAAAGCTGCCAGCAAGGAAAGCTGTAGCTGGTTTTCACTGCCCCTTGGAACTGCATTCGCTGCTAGACAGACATTCGCTTTCTGCAAAAGCTTTCGTAGGTAAAGGGGCAACACTGTGTATTTCTCTCTCGCAGAGCCCGGTTGCCAAATTCGAAACGTCCAGCGATTGCGCCCACAGGAAAGCTGCCAGCACGGAAATCTGTAGCTGGTTTTCACTGCCCCTTGGAACTGCATTCGCTGATAGACAGACATTCGCTTTCTACAAAAGCTTTCATTGGTAAAGGGGCAACACTGTGTATATCTCTCTCGCAGAGCCCGGCTGCCAAATTCGAAACGTCCAGCGATTGCGCCCACAGGAGAGCTGCCAGCACGGAAAGCTGTAGCTGGTTTTCACAGTCTCTTGGAACTACATTCGCTGCTAGACAGACATTCGCTTTCTGCAAAACCTTGTCTTATTGAAGGGGCAACACTGTGTATTTCTCTCTCGCAGAGCCCGGTTGCCAAATTCGAAACGTCCAGCGATTGCGTCCACAGGAAAGCTGCCAGCAAGGAAAGCTGTAGCTGGTTTTCATTGTCTCTTGGAACTACATTCGCTGATACACAGACATTCTCTTTCTGAAAAACCTTGCCTTAGTAAAGGGGCAACACTGTGTATTTCTCTCTCGTAGAACCCGGTTGCCAAATTCGAAACGTCCAGCGATTGCGCCCACAGGAAAGCTGCCAGCAAGGTAAGCTGTAGCTGGTTTTCACTGCCCCTTGGAACTACATTCGCTGATAGACAGACATTCGCTTTCTGCAAAAGCTTTCGTTGGTACAGGGGCAACACTGTGTATTTCTCTCTCGCAGAGCCCGGTTGCCAAATTCGAAACGTCCAGCGATTGCGCCCACAGGAAAGCTGCCAGCACAGAAAGCTGTAGCTGGTTTTCACTGTCTCTTGGAACTACATTCGCTGATAGACAGACATTCGCTTTCTACAAAAGCTTGTCTTAGTAAAGGGGCAACACTGTGTATTTCTCTCTCGCAGAGCCTGGTTGCCAAATTCGAAACGTCCAGCGATTGCGCCCACAGGAAAGCTGCCAGCAAGGAAAGCTGTAGCTGGTTTTCACTGTCTCTTGGAACTGCATTCGCTGCTAGACAGACATTCGCTTTCTGCAAAACCTTGCCTTCCTAAAGGGGCAACACTGTGTATTTATCTCTCGCAGAGCCCGGTTGCCAAATTCGAAACGTCCAGCGATTGCGCCCACAGGAAAGCTTCCAGCACAGAAAGCTGTAGCTGGTTTTCACTGCCCCTTGGAACTGCATTCGCTGATAGACAGACATTCCCTTTCTACAAAAGCTTTCGTTTGTAAAGGGGCAACACTGTGTATTTCTCTCTCGCAGAGCCCGGTTGCCAAATTCGAAACGTCCAGCGATTGCGCCCACAGGAAAGCTGCCAGCACAGAAAGCTGTAGCTGGTTTTCACTGCCCCGTGGAACTACATTCGCTGATAGACAGACATTCGCTTTCTGCAAAAGCTTTCGTTGGTAAAGAGGCAACACTGTGTATTTCTCTCTCGCAGAGCCCGGTTGCCAAATACGAAACGTCCAGCGATTGCGCCCACAGGAAAGCTGCCAGCAAGGAAAGTTGTAGCTGGTTTTCACTGCCCCTTGGAACTGCATTCGCTGATAGACAGACATTCGCTTTCTGCAAAAGCTTTCGTAGGTAAAGGGGCAACACTGTGTATTTCTCTCTCGCAGAGCCCGGTTGCCAAATTCGAAACGTCCAGCGATTGCGCCCACAGGAAAGCTGCCAGCAAGGAAAGTTGTAGCTGGTTTTCACTGCCCCTTGGAACTACATTCGCTGATAATCAGACATTCGCTTTCTGCAAAACCTTGCCTTGGTAAAGGGGCAATACTCTGTATTTCTCTCTCGTAGAGCCCGGTTGCCAAATTCGAAACGTCCAGCGATTGCGCCCACAGGAAAGCTGCCAGCAAGGAAAGCTGTAGCTGGTTTTCACTGTCTCCTGGAACTGCATTCGCTGCTAGACAGACATTCGTTTTCTGAAAACCTTGCCTTCGTTGGTACAGGGGCAACACTGTGTATTTCTCTCTCGCAGAGCCCGGTTGCCAAATTCGAAACGTCCAGCGATTGCGCCCACAGGAAAGCTGACAGCACAGAAAGCTGTAGCTGGTTTTCACTGCCCCTTGGAACTACATTCGCTGCTAGATAGACATTCACTTTCTACAACAGCTTGCCTTCGTAAAGGGGCAACACTGTGTATTTCTCTCTCGCAGAGCCCGGTTGCCAAATTCGAAACGTCCAGCGATTGCGCCCACAGGAAAGCTGCCAGCACAGAAATCTGTAGCTGGTTTTCACTGCCCCTTGGAACTACATTCGCTGATAGACGGACATTCGCTTTCTGCAAAAGCTTTCGTTGGTAAAGAGGCAACACTGTGTATTTCTCTCTCGCAGAGCCCGGTTGCCAAATACGAAACGTCCAGCGATTGCGCCCACAGGAAAGCTGCCAGCAAGGAAAGTTGTAGCTGGTTTTCACTGCCCCTTGGAACTGCATTCGCTGATAGACAGACATTCGCTTTCTGCAAAAGCTTTCGTAGGTAAAGGGGCAATACTGTGTATTTCTCTCTCGTAGAGCCCGGTTGCCAAATTCGAAACGTCCAGCGATTGCGCCCACAGGAAAGCTGCCAGCAAGGAAAGCTGTAGCTGGTTTTCACTGTCTCCTGGAACTGCATTCGCTGCTAGACAGACATTCGTTTTCTGAAAACCTTGCCTTCGTTGGTACAGGGGCAACACTGTGTATTTCTCTCTCGCAGAGCCCGGTTGCCAAATTCGAAACGTCCAGCGATTGCGCCCACAGGAAAGCTGACAGCACAGAAAGCTGTAGCTGGTTTTCACTGCCCCTTGGAACTACATTCGCTGCTAGATAGACATTCACTTTCTACAACAGCTTGCCTTCGTAAAGGGGCAACACTGTGTATTTCTCTCTCGCAGAGCCCGGTTGCCAAATTCGAAACGTCCAGCGATTGCGCCCACAGGAAAGCTGCCAGCAAGGAAAGCTGTAGCTGGTTTTCACTGCCCCTTGGAATTGCATTCGCTGATAGACAGACATTCGCTTTCTGCAAAAGCTTTCGTTTGTAAAGGGGCAACACTGTGTATTTCTCTCTCGCAGAGCCCGGTTGCCAAATTCGAAACGTCCAGCGATTGCGCCCACAGGAAAGCTGCCAGCACGGAAAGCTGTAGCTGGTTTTCACTGCCCCTTGGAACTGCATTCGCTGATAGACAGAGATTCACTTTCTACAATAGCTTTCGTTGGTAAAGAGGCAACACTCTGTATTTCTCTCTCGCAGAGCCCGGCTGCCAAATTCGAAACGTCCAGCGATTGCGCCCACAGGAAAGCTGCCAGCACGGAAATCTCTAGCTGGTTTTCACTGCCCCTTGGAACTACATTCGCTGATAGACAGACATTCGCTTTCTACAAAAGCTTTCATTGGTAAAGGGGCAACACTGTGTATATCTCTCTCGCAGAGCCCGGCTGCCAAATTCGAAACGTCCAGCGATTGCGCCCACAGGAAAGCTGCCAGCACGGAAAGCTGTAGCTGGTTTTCACAGTCTCTTGGAACTGCATTCGCTGATAGACAGACATTCCCTTTCTACAAAAGCTTGTCTTATTGAAGGGGCAACACTGTGTATTTCTCTCTCGCAGAGCCCGGTTGCCAAATTCGAAACGTCCAGCGATTGCGTCCACAGGAAAGCTGCCAGCAAGGAAAGCTGTAGCTGGTTTTCATTGTCTCTTGGAACTACATTCGCTGATAGACAGACATTCGCTTTCTGCAAAACCTTGCCTTAGTAAAGGGGCAACACTGTGTATTTCTCTCTCGTAGAGCCCGGTTGCCAAATTCGAAACGTCCAGCGATTGCGCCCACAGGAAAGCTGCCAGCAAGGTAAGCTGTAGCTGGTTTTCACTGCCCCTTGGAACTACATTCGCTGATAGACAGACATTCGCTTTCTGCAAAACCTTTCGTTGGTACATGGGCAACACTGTGTATTTCTCTCTCGCAGAGCCCGGTTGCCAAATTCGAAACGTCCAGCGATTGCGCCCACAGGAAAGCTGCCAGCACAGAAAGCTGTAGCTGGTTTTCACTGTCTCTTGGAACTACATTCGCTGATAGACAGACATTCGCTTTCTAAAAAAGCTTGTCTTAGTAAAGGGGCAACACTGTGTATTTCTCTCTCGCAGAGCCTCGTTGCCAAATTCGAAACGTCCAGCGATTGCGCCCACAGGAAAGCTGCCAGCAAGGAAAGCTGTAGCTGGTTTTCACTGTCTCTTGGAACTGCATTCGCTGCTAGACAGACATTCGCTTTCTGCAAAACCTTGCCTTCCTAAAGGGGCAACACTGTGTATTTATCTCTCGCAGAGCCCGGTTGCCAAATTCGAAACGTCCAGCGATTGCGCCCACAGGAAAGCTTCCAGCACAGAAAGCTGTAGCTGGTTTTCACTGCCCCTTGGAACTGCATTCGCTGATAGACAGACATTCCCTTTCTACAAAAGCTTTCGTTTGTAAAGGGGCAACACTGTGTATTTCTCTCTCGCAGAGCCCGGTTGCCAAATTCGAAACGTCCAGCGATTGCGCCCACAGGAAAGCTGCCAGCACAGAAATCTGTAGCTGGTTTTCACTGCCCCTTGGAACTACATTCGCTGATAGAGAGACATTCGCTTTCTGCAAAAGCTTTCGTTGGTAAAGAGGCAACACTGTGTAATTCTCTCTCGCAGAGCCCGGTTGCCAAATACGAAACGTCCAGCGATTGCGCCCACAAGAAAGCTGCCAGCAAGGAAAGTTGTAGCTGGTTTTCACTGCCCCTTGGAACTGCATTCGCTGATAGACAGACATTCGCTTTCTGCAAAAGCTTTCGTTGGTAAAGAGGCAACACTGTGTATTTCTCTCTCGCAGAGCCCGGTTGCCAAATTCGAAACGTCCAGCGATTGCGCCCACAGGAAAGCTGCCAGCAAGGAAAGTTGTAGCTGGTTTTCACTGCCCCTTGGAACTGCATTCGCTGATAGACAGACATTCGCTTTCTGCAAAAGCTTTCGTAGGTAAAGGGGCAACACTGTGTATTTCTCTCTCGCAGAGCCCGGTTGCCAAATTCGAAAGGTCCAGCGATTGCGCCCACAGGAAAGCTGCCAGCAAGGAAAGTTGTAGCTGGTTTTCACTGCCCCTTGGAACTACATTCGCTGATAATCAGACATTCGCTTTCTGCAAAACCTTGCCTTGGTAAAGGGGCAACACTGTGTATTTCTCTCTCGTAGAGCCCGGTTGCCAAATTCGAAACGTCCAGCGATTGCGCCCACAGGAAAGCTACCAGCACGGAAAGCTGTAGCTGGTTTTCACTGCCCCTTGGAACTACATTCGCTGATAGACAGACATTCGCTTTCTGCAATAGCTTGCCGTACTAAAGGGGCAACACTGTGTATTTCTCTCTCGCAGAGCCCGGTTGCCAAATTCGAAACGTCCAGCGATTGCGACCACAGGAAAGCTTCCAGCACAGAAAGCTGTAGCTGGTTTTCACTGTCTCTTGGAACTACATTCGCTGATAGACAGACATTCGCTTTCTGCAAAACATTGCCTTAGTAAAGGGGCAACACTGTGTATTTCTCTCTCGTAGAGCCCGGTTGCCAAATTCGAAACGTCCAGCGATTGCGCCCACAGGGAAGCTGCCAGCAAGGAAAGCTGTAGCTGGTTTTCACTGTCTCTTGGAACTGCATTAGTTGCTAGACAGACATTCGCTTTCTGCAAAACCTTGCCTTATTGAAGGGGCAACACTGTGTATTTCTCTCTCGCAGAGCCCGGTTGCCAAATTCGAAACGTCCAGCGATTGCGCCCACAGGAAAGCTGCCAGCAAGGAAAGCTGTAGCTGGTTTTCACTCCCCCTTGGAACTGCATTCGCTGCTAGACAGACATTCGCTTTCTGCAAAATCTTGCCTTCCTAATGGGGCAACACTCTATATTTCTCTCCCAGAGCCCGGTTGCCAAATTCGAAACGTCCAGCGATTGCGCCCACAGGAAAGCTGCCAGCACGGAAAGCTGTAGCTGGTTTTCACTGCCCCTTGGAACTACATTCGCTGCTAGATAGACATTCACTTTCTACAAAAGCTTTCGTTCGTAAAGGGGCAACACTGTGTATTTCTCTCTCGCAGAGCCCGGCTGCCAAATTCGAAACGTCCAGCGATTGCGCCCACAGGAAAGCTACCAGCACGGAAAGCTGTAGCTGGTTTTCACTGTTTCTTGGAACTACATTCGCTGATAGACAGACATTCGCTTTCTACAAAAGCTTTCATTGGTAAAGGGGCAACACTATGTATATCTCTCTCGTGGAGCGCGGCTGACAAATTCGAAACGTCCAGCGATTGCGCCCACAGGAAAGCTGCCAGCACGGAAATCTCTAGCTGGTTTTCACTGTCTCTTGGAACTACATTCGCTGATAGACAGACATTCGCTTTCTGCAAAACCTTGCCTTCCTAAAGGGGCAACACTGTGTATTTATCTCTCGCAGAGCCCAGTTGCCAAATACGAAACGTCCAGCGATTGCGCCCAGAGGAAAGCTGCCAGCACGGAAAGCTGTAGCTGGTTTTCACTGCCCCTTGGAACTGCATTCGCTGATAGACAGACATTCGCTTTCTGCAAAAGCTTTCGTTGGTAAAGAGGCAACACTGTGTATTTCTCTCTCGCAGAGCCCGGTTGCCAAATACGAAACGTCCAGCGATTGCGCCCACAGGAAAGCTACCAGCACGGAAAGCTGTAGCTGGTTTTCACTGCCCCTTGGAACTACATTCGCTGATAGACAGACATTCGCTTTCTGCAAAACCTTGCCGTACTAAAGGGGCAACACTGTGTATTTCTCTCTCGCAGAGCCCGGTTGCCAAATTCGAAACGTCCAGCGATTGCGCCCACAGGAAAGCTTCCAGCACAGAAAGCTGTAGCTGGTTTTCACTGTCTCTTGGAACTACATTCGCTGATAGACAGACATTCGCTTTCTGCAAAACCTTGCCTTAGTAAAGGGGCAACACTGTGTATTTCTCTCTCGTAGAGCCCGGTTGCCAAATTCGAAACGTCCAGCGATTGCGCCCACAGGAAAGCTGCCAGCAAGGAAAGCTGTAGCTGGTTTTCACTGTCTCTTGGAACTGCATTCGTTGCTAGACAGACATTCGCTTTCTGCAAAACCTTGCCTTCCTAAAGGGGCAACACTCTGTATTTCTCTCTCGCAGAGCCCGGTTGCCAAATTCGAAACGTCCAGCGATTGCGCCCACAGGAAAGCTGCCAGCACGGAAAGCTGTAGCTGGTTTTCACTGCCCCTTGGAACTGCATTCGCTGCTAGACAGACATTCGCTTTCTGCAAAACCTTGCCTTCGTAAAGGGGCAACACTGTGTATTTCTCTCTCGCAGAGCCCGGTTGCCAAATTCGAAACGTCCAGCGATTGCGCCCACAGGAAAGCTGCCAGCACAGAAAGCTGTAGCTGGTTTTCACTGCCCCTTGGAACTGCATTCGCTGATAGACAGACATTCGCTTTCTACAAAAGCTTTCGTTTGTAAAGGGGCAACACTGTGTATTTCTATCTCGCAGAGCCCGGTTGCCAAATTCGAAACGTCCAGCGATTGCGCCCACAGGAAAGCTGCCAGCAAGGAAAGCTGTAGCTGGTTTTCACTGCCCCTTGGAACTGCATTCGCTGCTAGACAGACATTCGCTTTCTGCAAAAGCTTTCGTAGGTAAAGGGGCAACACTGTGTATTTCTCTCTCGCAGAGCCCGGTTGCCAAATTCGAAACGTCCAGCGATTGCGCCCACAGGAAAGCTGCCAGCACGGAAAGCTGTAGCTGGTTTTCACTGCCCCTTGGAACTGCATTCGCTGCTAGACAGACATTCGCTTTCTGCAAAAGCTTTCGTAGGTAAAGGGGCAACACTGTGTATTTCTCTCTCGCAGAGCCCGGCTGCCAAATTTGAAACGTCCAGCGATTGCGCCCACAGGAAAGCTGCCAGCACGGAAAGCTGTAGCTGGTTTTCACAGTCTCTTGGAACTACTTTCGCTGCTAGACAGACATTCGCTTTCTGCAAAACCTTGTCTTATTGAAGGGGCAACACTGTATATTTCTCTCTCGCAGAGCCCGGTTGCCAAATTCGAAACGTCCAGCGATTGCGTCCACAGGAAAGCTGCCAGCAAGGAAAGCTGTAGCTGGTTTTCATTGTCTCTTGGAACTACATTCGCTGATAGACAGACATTCGCTTTCTGCAAAAGCTTTCCTTAGTAAAGGGGCAACACTGTGTATTTCTCTCTCGTAGAGCCCGGTTGCCAAATTCGAAACGTCCAGCGATTGCGCCCACAGGAAAGCTGCCAGCAAGGTAAGCTGTAGCTGGTTTTCACTGCCCCTTGGAACTGCATTCGCTGATAGACAGACATTCGCTTTCTGCAAAAGCTTTCGTTGGTAAAGAGGCAACACTGTGTATTTCTCTCTCGCAGAGCCCGGTTGCCAATTTCGAAACGTCCAGCGATTGCGCCCACAGGAAAGCTGCCAGCAAGGAAAGTTGTAGCTGGTTTTCACTGCCCCTTGGAACTACATTCGCTGATAATCAGACATTCGCTTTCTGCAAAACCTTGCCTTGGTAAAGGGGCAACACTGTGTATTTCTCTCTCGTAGAGCCCGGTTGCCAAATTCGAAACGTCCAGCGATTGCGCCCACAGGAAAGCTGCCAGCAAGGAAAGCTGTAGCTGGTTTTCACTGTCTCTTGGAACTGCATTCGCTGCTAGACAGACATTCGTTTTCTGCAAAACCTTGCCTTCGTTGGTACAGGGGCAACACTGTGTATTTCTCTCTCGCAGAGCCCGGTTGCCAAATTCGAAACGTCCAGCGATTGCGCCCACAGGAAAGCTGACAGCACAGAAAGCTGTAGCTGGTTTTCACTGCCCCTTGGAACTACATTCGCTGCTAGATAGACATTCACTTTCTACAACAGCTTGCCTTCGTAAAGGGGCAACACTCTGTATTTCTCTCTCGCAGAGCCCGGGTGCCAAATTCGAAACGTCCAGCGATTGCGCCCACAGGAAAGCTGCCAGCAAGGAAAGTTGTAGCTGGTTTTCACTGCCCCTTGGAACTGCATTCGCTGATAGACAGACATTCGCTTTCTGCAAAAGCTTTCGTAGGTAAAGGGGCAACACTGTGTATTTCTCTCTCGCAGAGCCCGGTTGCCAAATTCGAAAGGTCCAGCGATTGCGCCCACAGGAAAGCTACCAGCACGGAAAGCTGTAGCTGGTTTTCACTGTCTCTTGGAACTACATTCGCTGATAATCAGACATTCGCTTTCTGCAAAAGGTTTCGTTGGTAAAGAGGCAACACTGTGTATTTCTCTCTCGTAGAGCCCGGTTGCCAAATTCGAAACGTCCAGCGATTGCGCCCACAGGAAAGCTGCCAGCAAGGTAAGCTGTAGCTGGTTTTCACTGTCCCTTGGAACTACATTCGCTGATAGACAGACATTCGCTTTCTGCAAAAGCTTTCGTTGGTACAGGGGCAACACTGTGTATTTCTCTCTCGCAGATCCCGGTTGCCAAATTCGAAAGGTCCAGCGATTGCGCCCACAGGAAAGCTGCCAGCAAGGAAAGCTGTAGCTGGTTTTCACTGTCTCTTGGAACTACATTCGCTGATAGACAGACATTCGCTTTCTACAAAAGCTTGCCTTAGTAAAGGGGCAACACTTTGTATTTCTCTCTCGCAGAGCCTGGTTGCCAAATTCGAAACGTCCAGCGATTGCGCCCACAGGAAAGCTGCCAGCAAGGAAAGCTGTAGCTGGTTATCACTGTCTCTTGGAACTGCATTCGCTGCTAGACAGACATTCGCTTTCTGCAAAACCTTGCCTTCCTAAAGGGGCAACACTGTGTATTTATCTCTCGCAGAGCCCGGTTGCCAAATTCGAAACGTCCAGCGATTGCGCCCACAGGAAAGCTTCCAGCACAGAAAGCTGTAGCTGGTTTTCACTGCCCCTTGGAACTGCATTCGCTGATAGACAGACATTCCCTTTCTACAAAAGCTTTCGTTTGTAAAGGGGCAACACTGTGTATTTCTCTCTCGCAGAGCCCGGTTGCCAAATTCGAAACGTCCAGCGATTGCGCCCACAGGAAAGCTGCCAGCACAGAAATCTGTCGCTGGTTTTCACTGCCCCTTGGAACTACATTCGCTGATAGACAGACATTCGCTTTCTGCAAAAGCTTTCGTTGGTAAAGAGGCAACACTGTGTATTTCTCTCTCGCAGAGCCCGGTTGCCAAATTCGAAACGTCCAGCGATTGCGCCCACAGGAAAGCTGCCAGCAAGGAAAGTTGTAGCTGGTTTTCACTGCCCCTTGGAACTGCATTCGCTGATAGACAGACATTCGCTTTCTGCAAAAGCTTTCGTTGGTAAAGAGGCAAAACTGTGTATTTCTCTCTCGCAGAGCCCGGTTGCCAAATTCGAAACGTCCAGCGATTGCGCCCACAGGAAAGCTGCCAGCAAGGAAAGTTGTAGCTGGTTTTCACTGCCCCTTGGAACTACATTCGCTGATAATCAGACATTCGCTTTCTGCAAAACCTTGCCTTGGTAAAGGGGCAACACTGTGTATTTCTCTCTCGTAGAGCCCGGTTGCCAAATTCGAAACGTCCAGCGATTGCGCCCACAGGAAAGCTGCCAGCAAGGAAAGCTGTAGCTGGTTTTCACTGTCTCTTGGAACTGCATTCGCTGCTAGACAGACATTCGTTTTCTGCAAAACTTTGCCTTCGTTGGTACAGGGGCAACACTGTGTATTAATCTCTCGCAGAGCCCGGTTGCCAAATTCGAAACGTCCAGCGAGTGCGCCCACAGGAAAGCTTCCAGCACAGAAAGCTGTAGCTGGTTTTCACTGCCCCTTGGAACTGCATTCGCTGATAGACAGACATTCCCTTTCTACAAAAGCTTTCGTGTGTAAAGGGGCAACACTGTGTATTTCTCTCTCGCAGAGCCCGGTTGCCAAATTCGAAACGTCCAGCGATTGCGCCCACAGGAAAGCTGCCAGCAA
Source organism: Mycteria americana (assembly GCF_035582795.1). Lineage (NCBI taxonomy): Eukaryota > Metazoa > Chordata > Aves > Ciconiiformes > Ciconiidae > Mycteria > Mycteria americana. The sequence goes on along the minus strand of NC_134369.1, from coordinate 23,238,035 downwards.
GGAAAGGTGTAGCTGGTTTTCACTGCCCCTTGGAACTGCATTCGCTGCTAGACAGACATTCGCTTTCTGCAAAACCTTGCCTTCCTAAAGGGGCAACACTGTGTATTTATCTCTCGCAGAGCCCGGTTGCCAAATTCGAAAGGTCCAGCGATTGCGCCCACAGGAAAGCTACCAGCACGGAAAGCTGTAGCTGGTTTTCACTGTCTCTTGGAACTACATTCGCTGATAATCAGACATTCGCTTTCTGCAAAACCTTGCCTTGGTAAAGAGGCAACACTGTGTATTTCTCTCTCGTAGAGCCCGGTTGCCAAATTCGAAACGTCCAGCGATTGCGCCCACAGGAAAGCTGCCAGCAAGGTAAGCTGTAGCTGGTTTTCACTGTCCCTTGGAACTACATTCGCTGATAGACAGACATTCGCTTTCTGCAAAAGCTTTCGTTGGTACAGGGGCAACACTGTGTATTTCTCTCTCGCAGATCCCGGTTGCCAAATTCGAAAGGTCCAGCGATTGCGCCCACAGGAAAGCTGCCAGCAAGGAAAGCTGTAGCTGGTTTTCACTGTCTCTTGGAACTACATTCGCTGATAGACAGACATTCGCTTTCTACAAAAGCTTGCCTTAGTAAAGGGGCAACACTTTGTATTTCTCTCTCGCAGAGCCTGGTTGCCAAATTCGAAACGTCCAGCGATTGCGCCCACAGGAAAGCTGCCAGCAAGGAAAGCTGTAGCTGGTTATCACTGTCTCTTGGAACTGCATTCGCTGCTAGACAGACATTCGCTTTCTGCAAAACCTTGCCTTCCTAAAGGGGCAACACTGTGTATTTATCTCTCGCAGAGCCCGGTTGCCAAATTCGAAACGTCCAGCGATTGCGCCCACAGGAAAGCTTCCAGCACAGAAAGCTGTAGCTGGTTTTCACTGCCCCTTGGAACTGCATTCGCTGATAGACAGACATTCCCTTTCTACAAAAGCTTTCGTTTGTAAAGGGGCAACACTGTGTATTTCTCTCTCGCAGAGCCCGGTTGCCAAATTCGAAACGTCCAGCGATTGCGCCCACAGGAAAGCTGCCAGCACAGAAATCTGTCGCTGGTTTTCACTGCCCCTTGGAACTACATTCGCTGATAGACAGACATTCGCTTTCTGCAAAAGCTTTCGTTGGTAAAGAGGCAACACTGTGTATTTCTCTCTCGCAGAGCCCGGTTGCCAAATTCGAAACGTCCAGCGATTGCGCCCACAGGAAAGCTGCCAGCAAGGAAAGTTGTAGCTGGTTTTCACTGCCCCTTGGAACTGCATTCGCTGATAGACAGACATTCGCTTTCTGCAAAAGCTTTCGTTGGTAAAGAGGCAAAACTGTGTATTTCTCTCTCGCAGAGCCCGGTTGCCAAATTCGAAACGTCCAGCGATTGCGCCCACAGGAAAGCTGCCAGCAAGGAAAGTTGTAGCTGGTTTTCACTGCCCCTTGGAACTACATTCGCTGATAATCAGACATTCGCTTTCTGCAAAACCTTGCCTTGGTAAAGGGGCAACACTGTGTATTTCTCTCTCGTAGAGCCCGGTTGCCAAATTCGAAACGTCCAGCGATTGCGCCCACAGGAAAGCTGCCAGCAAGGAAAGCTGTAGCTGGTTTTCACTGTCTCTTGGAACTGCATTCGCTGCTAGACAGACATTCGTTTTCTGCAAAACTTTGCCTTCGTTGGTACAGGGGCAACACTGTGTATTAATCTCTCGCAGAGCCCGGTTGCCAAATTCGAAACGTCCAGCGAGTGCGCCCACAGGAAAGCTTCCAGCACAGAAAGCTGTAGCTGGTTTTCACTGCCCCTTGGAACTGCATTCGCTGATAGACAGACATTCCCTTTCTACAAAAGCTTTCGTGTGTAAAGGGGCAACACTGTGTATTTCTCTCTCGCAGAGCCCGGTTGCCAAATTCGAAACGTCCAGCGATTGCGCCCACAGGAAAGCTGCCAGCAAGGAAAGGTGTAGCTGGTTTTCACTGCCCCTTGGAACTGCATTCGCTGCTAGACAGACATTCGCTTTCTGCAAAACCTTGCCTTCCTAAAGGGGCAACACTGTGTATTTATCTCTCGCAGAGCCCGGTTGCCAAATTCGAAAGGTCCAGCGATTGCGCCCACAGGAAAGCTGCCAGCAAGGAAAGCTGTAGCTGGTTTTCACTGCCCCTTGGAACTGCATTCGCTGATAGACAGACATTCGCTTTCTACAAAAGCTTTCGTTTGTAAAGGGGCAACACTGTGTATTTATCTCTCGTAGAGCCCGGCTGCCAAATTCGAAACGTCCAGCGATTGCGCCCACAGGACAGCTGCCAGCAAGGAAAGCTGTAGCTGGTTTTCACTGCCCCTTGGAACTACATTCGCTGATAGACAGACATTCGCTTTCTGCAAAAGCTTTCGTAGGTAAAGGGGCAACACTGTGTATTTATCTCTCGCAGAGCCCGGTTGCCAAATTCGAAACGTCCAGCGATTGCGCCCACAGGAAAGCTGCCAGCAAGGAAAGTTGTAGCTGGTTTTCACTGCCCCTTGGAACTACATTCGCTGATAATCAGACATTCGCTTTCTGCAAAACCTTGCCTTGGTAAAGGGGCAACACTGTGTATTTCTCTCTCGTAGAGCCCGGTTGCCAAATTCGAAACGTCCAGCGATTGCGCCCACAGGAAAGCTGCCAGCAAGGAAAGCTGTAGCTGGTTTTCACTGTCTCTTGGAACTGCATTCGCTGCTAGACAGACATTCGTTTTCTGCAAAACCTTGCCTTCGTTGGTACAGGGGCAACACTGTGTATTTCTCTCTCGCAGAGCCCGGTTGCCAAATTCGAAACGTCCAGCGATTGCGCCCACAGGAAAGCTGACAGCACAGAAAGCTGTAGCTGGTTTTCACTGCCCCTTGGAACTACATTCGCTGCTAGATAGACATTCACTTTCTACAACAGCTTGCCTTCGTAAAGGGGCAACACTCTGTATTTCTCTCTCGCAGAGCCCGGTTGCCAAATTCGAAACGTCCAGCGATTGCGCCCACAGGAAAGCTGCCAGCAAGGAAAGTTGTAGCTGGTTTTCACTGCCCCTTGGAACTGCATTCGCTGATAGACAGACATTCGCTTTCTGCAAAAGCTTTCGTAGGTAAAGGGGCAACACTGTGTATTTCTCTCTCGCAGAGCCCGGTTGCCAAATTCGAAAGGTCCAGCGATTGCGCCCACAGGAAAGCTACCAGCACGGAAAGCTGTAGCTGGTTTTCACTGTCTCTTGGAACTACATTCGCTGATAATCAGACATTCGCTTTCTGCAAAACCTTGCCTTGGTAAAGGGGCAACACTGTGTATTTCTCTCTCGTAGAGCCCGGTTGCCAAATTCGAAACGTCCAGCGATTGCGCCCACAGGAAAGCTGCCAGCAAGGTAAGCTGTAGCTGGTTTTCACTGTCCCTTGGAACTACATTCGCTGATAGACAGACATTCGCTTTCTGCAAAAGCTTTCGTTGGTACAGGGGCAACACTGTGTATTTCTCTCTCGCAGATCCCGGTTGCCAAATTCGAAAGGTCCAGCGATTGCGCCCACAGGAAAGCTGCCAGCAAGGAAAGCTGTAGCTGGTTTTCACTGTCTCTTGGAACTACATTCGCTGATAGACAGACATTCGCTTTCTACAAAAGCTTGCCTTAGTAAAGGGGCAACACTGTGTATTTCTCTCTCGCAGAGCCTGGTTGCCAAATTCGAAACGTCCAGCGATTGCGCCCACAGGAAAGCTGCCAGCAAGGAAAGCTGTAGCTGGTTATCACTGTCTCTTGGAACTGCATTCGCTGCTAGACAGACATTCGCTTTCTGCAAAACCTTGCCTTCCTAAAGGGGCAACACTGTGTATTTCTCTCTCGCAGAGCCCGGTTGCCAAATTCGAAACGTCCAGCGATTGCGCCCACAGGAAAGCTGCCAGCAAGGAAAGTTGTAGCTGGTTTTCACTGCCCCTTGGAACTGCATTCGCTGATAGACAGACATTCGCTTTCTGCAAAAGCTTTCGTTGGTAAAGAGGCAAAACTGTGTATTTCTCTCTCGCAGAGCCCGGTTGCCAAATTCGAAACGTCCAGCGATTGCGCCCACAGGAAAGCTGCCAGCAAGGAAAGTTGTAGCTGGTTTTCACTGCCCCTTGGAACTACATTCGCTGATAATCAGACATTCGCTTTCTGCAAAACCTTGCCTTGGTAAAGGGGCAACACTGTGTATTTCTCTCTCGTAGAGCCCGGTTGCCAAATTCGAAACGTCCAGCGATTGCGCCCACAGGAAAGCTGCCAGCAAGGAAAGCTGTAGCTGGTTTTCACTGTCTCTTGGAACTGCATTCGCTGCTAGACAGACATTCGTTTTCTGCAAAACTTTGCCTTCGTTGGTACAGGGGCAACAATGTGTATTAATCTCTCGCAGAGCCCGGTTGCCAAATTCGAAACGTCCAGCGAGTGCGCCCACAGGAAAGCTTCCAGCACAGAAAGCTGTAGCTGGTTTTCACTGCCCCTTGGAACTGCATTCGCTGATAGACAGACATTCCCTTTCTACAAAAGCTTTCGTGTGTAAAGGGGCAACACTGTGTATTTCTCTCTCGCAGAGCCCGGTTGCCAAATTCGAAACGTCCAGCGATTGCGCCCACAGGAAAGCTGCCAGCAAGGAAAGGTGTAGCTGGTTTTCACTGCCCCTTGGAACTGCATTCGCTGCTAGACAGACATTCGCTTTCTGCAAAACCTTGCCTTCCTAAAGGGGCAACACTGTGTATTTATCTCTCGCAGAGCCCGGTTGCCAAATTCGAAAGGTCCAGCGATTGCGCCCACAGGAAAGCTGCCAGCAAGGAAAGCTGTAGCTGGTTTTCACTGCCCCTTGGAACTGCATTCGCTGATAGACAGACATTCGCTTTCTACAAAAGCTTTCGTTTGTAAAGGGGCAACACTGTGTATTTATCTCTCGTAGAGCCCGGCTGCCAAATTCGAAACGTCCAGCGATTGCGCCCACAGGACAGCTGCCAGCAAGGAAAGCTGTAGCTGGTTTTCACTGCCCCTTGGAACTACATTCGCTGATAGACAGACATTCGCTTTCTGCAAAAGCTTTCGTAGGTAAAGGGGCAACACTGTGTATTTATCTCTCGCAGAGCCCGGTTGCCAAATTCGAAACGTCCAGCGATTGCGCCCACAGGAAAGCTGCCAGCAAGGAAAGTTGTAGCTGGTTTTCACTGCCCCTTGGAACTACATTCGCTGATAATCAGACATTCGCTTTCTGCAAAACCTTGCCTTGGTAAAGGGGCAACACTGTGTATTTCTCTCTCGTAGAGCCCGGTTGCCAAATTCGAAACGTCCAGCGATTGCGCCCACAGGAAAGCTGCCAGCAAGGAAAGCTGTAGCTGGTTTTCACTGTCTCTTGGAACTGCATTCGCTGCTAGACAGACATTCGTTTTCTGCAAAACCTTGCCTTCGTTGGTACAGGGGCAACACTGTGTATTTCTCTCTCGCAGAGCCCGGTTGCCAAATTCGAAACGTCCAGCGATTGCGCCCACAGGAAAGCTGACAGCACAGAAAGCTGTAGCTGGTTTTCACTGCCCCTTGGAACTACATTCGCTGCTAGATAGACATTCACTTTCTACAACAGCTTGCCTTCGTAAAGGGGCAACACTGTGTATTTCTCTCTCGCAGAGCCCGGTTGCCAAATTCGAAACGTCCAGCGATTGCGCCCACAGGAAAGCTGCCAGCACGGAAAGCTGTAGCTGGTTTTCACTGTCTCTTGGAACTACATTCGCTGATAGACAGACATTCGCTTTCTGCAAAAGCTTTCGTAGGTAAAGGGGCAACACTGTGTATTTCTCTCTCGCAGAGCCCGGTTGCCAAATTCGAAAGGTCCAGCGATTGCGCCCACAGGAAAGCTACCAGCACGGAAAGCTGTAGCTGGTTTTCACTGTCTCTTGGAAGTACATTCGCTGATAATCAGACATTCGCTTTCTGCAAAACCTTGCCTTGGTAAAGGGGCAACACTGTGTATTTCTCTCTCGTAGAGCCCGGTTGCCAAATTCGAAACGTCCAGCGATTGCGCCCACAGGAAAGCTGCCAGCAAGGTAAGCTGTAGCTGGTTTTCACTGTCCCTTGGAACTACATTCGCTGATAGACAGACATTCGCTTTCTGCAAAAGCTTTCGTTGGTACAGGGGCAACACTGTGTATTTCTCTCTCGCAGATCCCGGTTGCCAAATTCGAAAGGTCCAGCGATTGCGCCCACAGGAAAGCTGCCAGCAAGGAAAGCTGTAGCTGGTTTTCACTGCCCCTTGGAACTGCATTCGCTGATAGACAGACATTCGCTTTCTGCAAAAGCTTTCGTAGGTAAAGGGGCAACACTGTGTATTTCTCTCTCGCAGAGCCCGGTTGCCAAATTCGAAACGTCCAGCGATTGCGCCCACAGGAAAGCTGCCAGCACGGAAATCTGTAGCTGGTTTTCACTGCCCCTTGGAACTGCATTCGCTGATAGACAGACATTCGCTTTCTACAAAAGCTTTCATTGGTAAAGGGGCAACACTGTGTATATCTCTCTCGCAGAGCCCGGCTGCCAAATTCGAAACGTCCAGCGATTGCGCCCACAGGAGAGCTGCCAGCACGGAAAGCTGTAGCTGGTTTTCACAGTCTCTTGGAACTACATTCGCTGCTAGACAGACATTCGCTTTCTGCAAAACCTTGTCTTATTGAAGGGGCAACACTGTGTATTTCTCTCTCGCAGAGCCCGGTTGCCAAATTCGAAACGTCCAGCGATTGCGTCCACAGGAAAGCTGCCAGCAAGGAAAGCTGTAGCTGGTTTTCATTGTCTCTTGGAACTACATTCGCTGATACACAGACATTCTCTTTCTGAAAAACCTTGCCTTAGTAAAGGGGCAACACTGTGTATTTCTCTCTCGTAGAACCCGGTTGCCAAATTCGAAACGTCCAGCGATTGCGCCCACAGGAAAGCTGCCAGCAAGGTAAGCTGTAGCTGGTTTTCACTGCCCCTTGGAACTACATTCGCTGATAGACATACATTCGCTTTCTGCAAAAGCTTTCGTTGGTACAGGGGCAACACTGTGTATTTCTCTCTCGCAGAGCCCGGTTGCCAAATTCGAAACGTCCAGCGATTGCGCCCACAGGAAAGCTGCCAGCACAGAAAGCTGTAGCTGGTTTTCACTGTCTCTTGGAACTACATTCGCTGATAGACAGACATTCGCTTTCTACAAAAGCTTGTCTTAGTAAAGGGGCAACACTGTGTATTTCTCTCTCGCAGAGCCTGGTTGCCAAATTCGAAACGTCCAGCGATTGCGCCCACAGGAAAGCTGCCAGCAAGGAAAGCTGTAGCTGGTTTTCACTGTCTCTTGGAACTGCATTCGCTGCTAGACAGACATTCGCTTTCTGCAAAACCTTGCCTTCCTAAAGGGGCAACACTGTGTATTTCTCTCTCGCAGAGCCCGGTTGCCAAATTCGAAACGTCCAGCGATTGCGCCCACAGGAAAGCTGCCAGCACAGAAAGCTGTAGCTGGTTTTCACTGCCCCGTGGAACTACATTCGCTGATAGACAGACATTCGCTTTCTGCAAAAGCTTTCGTTGGTAAAGAGGCAACACTGTGTATTTCTCTCTCGCAGAGCCCGGTTGCCAAATACGAAACGTCCAGCGATTGCGCCCACAGGAAAGCTGCCAGCAAGGAAAGTTGTAGCTGGTTTTCACTGCCCCTTGGAACTGCATTCGCTGATAGACATACATTCGCTTTCTGCAAAAGCTTTCGTAGGTAAAGGGGCAACACTGTGTATTTCTCTCTCGCAGAGCCCGGTTGCCAAATTCGAAAGGTCCAGCGATTGCGCCCACAGGAAAGCTGCCAGCAAGGAAAGTTGTAGCTGGTTTTCACTGCCCCTTGGAACTACATTCGCTGATAATCAGACATTCGCTTTCTGCAAAACCTTGCCTTGGTAAAGGGGCAATACTCTGTATTTCTCTCTCGTAGAGCCCGGTTGCCAAATTCGAAACGTCCAGCGATTGCGCCCACAGGAAAGCTGCCAGCAAGGAAAGCTGTAGCTGGTTTTCACTGTCTCCTGGAACTGCATTCGCTGCTAGACAGACATTCGTTTTCTGAAAACCTTGCCTTCGTTGGTACAGGGGCAACACTGTGTATTTCTCTCTCGCAGAGCCCGGTTGCCAAATTCGAAACGTCCAGCGATTGCGCCCACAGGAAAGCTGACAGCACAGAAAGCTGTAGCTGGTTTTCACTGCCCCTTGGAACTACATTCGCTGCTAGATAGACATTCACTTTCTACAACAGCTTGCCTTCGTAAAGGGGCAACACTGTGTATTTCTCTCTCGCAGAGCCCGGTTGCCAAATTCGAAACGTCCAGCGATTGCGCCCACAGGAAAGCTGCCAGCACAGAAATCTGTAGCTGGTTTTCACTGCCCCTTGGAACTACATTCGCTGATAGACGGACATTCGCTTTCTGCAAAAGCTTTCGTTGGTAAAGAGGCAACACTGTGTATTTCTCTCTCGCAGAGCCCGGTTGCCAAATACGAAACGTCCAGCGATTGCGCCCACAGGAAAGCTGCCAGCAAGGAAAGTTGTAGCTGGTTTTCACTGCCCCTTGGAACTGCATTCGCTGATAGACAGACATTCGCTTTCTGCAAAAGCTTTCGTAGGTAAAGGGGCAATACTGTGTATTTCTCTCTCGTAGAGCCCGGTTGCCAAATTCGAAACGTCCAGCGATTGCGCCCACAGGAAAGCTGCCAGCAAGGAAAGCTGTAGCTGGTTTTCACTGTCTCCTGGAACTGCATTCGCTGCTAGACAGACATTCGTTTCCTGAAAACCTTGCCTTCGTTGGTACAGGGGCAACACTGTGTATTTCTCTCTCGCAGAGCCCGGTTGCCAAATTCGAAACGTCCAGCGATTGCGCCCACAGGAAAGCTGACAGCACAGAAAGCTGTAGCTGGTTTTCACTGCCCCTTGGAACTACATTCGCTGCTAGATAGACATTCACTTTCTACAACAGCTTGCCTTCGTAAAGGGGCAACACTGTGTATTTCTCTCTCGCAGAGCCCGGTTGCCAAATTCGAAACGTCCAGCGATTGCGCCCACAGGAAAGCTGCCAGCAAGGAAAGCTGTAGCTGGTTTTCACTGCCCCTTGGAATTGCATTCGCTGATAGACAGACATTCGCTTTCTGCAAAAGCTTTCGTTTGTAAAGGGGCAACACTGTGTATTTCTCTCTCGCAGAGCCCGGTTGCCAAATTCGAAACGTCCAGCGATTGCGCCCACAGGAAAGCTGCCAGCACGGAAAGCTGTAGCTGGTTTTCACTGCCCCTTGGAACTGCATTCGCTGATAGACAGAGATTCACTTTCTACAATAGCTTTCGTTGGTAAAGAGGCAACACTCTGTATTTCTCTCTCGCAGAGCCCGGCTGCCAAATTCGAAACGTCCAGCGATTGCGCCCACAGGAAAGCTGCCAGCACGGAAATCTCTAGCTGGTTTTCACTGCCCCTTGGAACTACATTCGCTGATAGACAGACATTCGCTTTCTACAAAAGCTTTCATTGGTAAAGGGGCAACACTGTGTATATCTCTCTCGCAGAGCCCGGCTGCCAAATTCGAAACGTCCAGCGATTGCGCCCACAGGAAAGCTGCCAGCACGGAAAGCTGTAGCTGGTTTTCACAGTCTCTTGGAACTGCATTCGCTGATAGACAGACATTCCCTTTCTACAAAAGCTTGTCTTATTGAAGGGGCAACACTGTGTATTTCTCTCTCGCAGAGCCCGGTTGCCAAATTCGAAACGTCCAGCGATTGCGTCCACAGGAAAGCTGCCAGCAAGGAAAGCTGTAGCTGGTTTTCATTGTCTCTTGGAACTACATTCGCTGATAGACAGACATTCGCTTTCTGCAAAACCTTGCCTTAGTAAAGGGGCAACACTGTGTATTTCTCTCTCGTAGAGCCCGGTTGCCAAATTCGAAACGTCCAGCGATTGCGCCCACAGGAAAGCTGCCAGCAAGGTAAGCTGTAGCTGGTTTTCACTGCCCCTTGGAACTACATTCGCTGATAGACAGACATTCGCTTTCTGCAAAACCTTTCGTTGGTACATGGGCAACACTGTGTATTTCTCTCTGGCAGAGCCCGGTTGCCAAATTCGAAACGTCCAGCGATTGCGCCCACAGGAAAGCTGCCAGCACAGAAAGCTGTAGCTGGTTTTCACTGTCTCTTGGAACTACATTCGCTGATAGACAGACATTCGCTTTCTAAAAAAGCTTGTCTTAGTAAAGGGGCAACACTGTGTATTTCTCTCTCGCAGAGCCTGGTTGCCAAATTCGAAACGTCCAGCGATTGCGCCCACAGGAAAGCTGCCAGCAAGGAAAGCTGTAGCTGGTTTTCACTGTCTCTTGGAACTGCATTCGCTGCTAGACAGACATTCGCTTTCTGCAAAACCTTGCCTTCCTAAAGGGGCAACACTGTGTATTTATCTCTCGCAGAGCCCGGTTGCCAAATTCGAAACGTCCAGCGATTGCGCCCACAGGAAAGCTTCCAGCACAGAAAGCTGTAGCTGGTTTTCACTGCCCCTTGGAACTGCATTCGCTGATAGACAGACATTCCCTTTCTACAAAAGCTTTCGTTTGTAAAGGGGCAACACTGTGTATTTCTCTCTCGCAGAGCCCGGTTGCCAAATTCGAAACGTCCAGCGATTGCGCCCACAGGAAAGCTGCCAGCACAGAAATCTGTAGCTGGTTTTCACTGCCCCTTGGAACTACATTCGCTGATAGAGAGACATTCGCTTTCTGCAAAAGCTTTCGTTGGTAAAGAGGCAACACTGTGTAATTCTCTCTCGCAGAGCCCGGTTGCCAAATACGAAACGTCCAGCGATTGCGCCCACAAGAAAGCTGCCAGCAAGGAAAGTTGTAGCTGGTTTTCACTGCCCCTTGGAACTGCATTCGCTGATAGACAGACATTCGCTTTCTGCAAAAGCTTTCGTTGGTAAAGAGGCAACACTGTGTATTTCTCTCTCGCAGAGCCCGGTTGCCAAATTCGAAACGTCCAGCGATTGCGCCCACAGGAAAGCTGCCAGCAAGGAAAGTTGTAGCTGGTTTTCACTGCCCCTTGGAACTGCATTCGCTGATAGACAGACATTCGCTTTCTGCAAAAGCTTTCGTAGGTAAAGGGGCAACACTGTGTATTTCTCTCTCGCAGAGCCCGGTTGCCAAATTCGAAAGGTCCAGCGATTGCGCCCACAGGAAAGCTGCCAGCAAGGAAAGTTGTAGCTGGTTTTCACTGCCCCTTGGAACTACATTCGCTGATAATCAGACATTCGCTTTCTGCAAAACCTTGCCTTGGTAAAGGGGCAACACTGTGTATTTCTCTCTCGTAGAGCCCGGTTGCCAAATTCGAAACGTCCAGCGATTGCGCCCACAGGAAAGCTACCAGCACGGAAAGCTGTAGCTGGTTTTCACTGCCCCTTGGAACTACATTCGCTGATAGACAGACATTCGCTTTCTGCAATAGCTTGCCGTACTAAAGGGGCAACACTGTGTATTTCTCTCTCGCAGAGCCCGGTTGCCAAATTCGAAACGTCCAGCGATTGCGACCACAGGAAAGCTTCCAGCACAGAAAGCTGTAGCTGGTTTTCACTGTCTCTTGGAACTACATTCGCTGATAGACAGACATTCGCTTTCTGCAAAACATTGCCTTAGTAAAGGGGCAACACTGTGTATTTCTCTCTCGTAGAGCCCGGTTGCCAAATTCGAAACGTCCAGCGATTGCGCCCACAGGGAAGCTGCCAGCAAGGAAAGCTGTAGCTGGTTTTCACTGTCTCTTGGAACTGCATTCGTTGCTAGACAGACATTCGCTTTCTGCAAAACCTTGCCTTATTGAAGGGGCAACACTGTGTATTTCTCTCTCGCAGAGCCCGGTTGCCAAATTCGAAACGTCCAGCGATTGCGCCCACAGGAAAGCTGCCAGCAAGGAAAGCTGTAGCTGGTTTTCACTCCCCCTTGGAACTGCATTCGCTGCTAGACAGACATTCGCTTTCTGCAAAATCTTGCCTTCCTAATGGGGCAACACTCTATATTTCTCTCCCAGAGCCCGGTTGCCAAATTCGAAACGTCCAGCGATTGCGCCCACAGGAAAGCTGCCAGCACGGAAAGCTGTAGCTGGTTTTCACTGCCCCTTGGAACTACATTCGCTGCTAGATAGACATTCACTTTCTACAAAAGCTTTCGTTCGTAAAGGGGCAACACTGTGTATTTCTCTCTCGCAGAGCCCGGCTGCCAAATTCGAAACGTCCAGCGATTGCGCCCACAGGAAAGCTACCAGCACGGAAAGCTGTAGCTGGTTTTCACTGTTTCTTGGAACTACATTCGCTGATAGACAGACATTCGCTTTCTACAAAAGCTTTCATTGGTAAAGGGGCAACACTATGTATATCTCTCTCGTGGAGCGCGGCTGACAAATTCGAAACGTCCAGCGATTGCGCCCACAGGAAAGCTGCCAGCACGGAAATCTCTAGCTGGTTTTCACTGTCTCTTGGAACTACATTCGCTGATAGACAGACATTCGCTTTCTGCAAAACCTTGCCTTCCTAAAGGGGCAACACTGTGTATTTATCTCTCGCAGAGCCCAGTTGCCAAATACGAAACGTCCAGCGATTGCGCCCAGAGGAAAGCTGCCAGCACGGAAAGCTGTAGCTGGTTTTCACTGCCCCTTGGAACTGCATTCGCTGATAGACAGACATTCGCTTTCTGCAAAAGCTTTCGTTGGTAAAGAGGCAACACTGTGTATTTCTCTCTCGCAGAGCCCGGTTGCCAAATACGAAACGTCCAGCGATTGCGCCCACAGGAAAGCTACCAGCACGGAAAGCTGTAGCTGGTTTTCACTGCCCCTTGGAACTACATTCGCTGATAGACAGACATTCGCTTTCTGCAAAACCTTGCCGTACTAAAGGGGCAACACTGTGTATTTCTCTCTCGCAGAGCCCGGTTGCCAAATTCGAAACGTCCAGCGATTGCGCCCACAGGAAAGCTTCCAGCACAGAAAGCTGTAGCTGGTTTTCACTGTCTCTTGGAACTACATTCGCTGATAGACAGACATTCGCTTTCTGCAAAACCTTGCCTTAGTAAAGGGGCAACACTGTGTATTTCTCTCTCGTAGAGCCCGGTTGCCAAATTCGAAACGTCCAGCGATTGCGCCCACAGGAAAGCTGCCAGCAAGGAAAGCTGTAGCTGGTTTTCACTGTCTCTTGGAACTGCATTCGTTGCTAGACAGACATTCGCTTTCTGCAAAACCTTGCCTTCCTAAAGGGGCAACACTCTGTATTTCTCTCTCGCAGAGCCCGGTTGCCAAATTCGAAACGTCCAGCGATTGCGCCCACAGGAAAGCTGCCAGCACGGAAAGCTGTAGCTGGTTTTCACTGCCCCTTGGAACTGCATTCGCTGCTAGACAGACATTCGCTTTCTGCAAAACCTTGCCTTCGTAAAGGGGCAACACTGTGTATTTCTCTCTCGCAGAGCCCGGTTGCCAAATTCGAAACGTCCAGCGATTGCGCCCACAGGAAAGCTGCCAGCACAGAAAGCTGTAGCTGGTTTTCACTGCCCCTTGGAACTGCATTCGCTGATAGACAGACATTCGCTTTCTACAAAAGCTTTCGTTTGTAAAGGGGCAACACTGTGTATTTCTATCTCGCAGAGCCCGGTTGCCAAATTCGAAACGTCCAGCGATTGCGCCCACAGGAAAGCTGCCAGCAAGGAAAGCTGTAGCTGGTTTTCACTGCCCCTTGGAACTGCATTCGCTGCTAGACAGACATTCGCTTTCTGCAAAAGCTTTCGTAGGTAAAGGGGCAACACTGTGTATTTCTCTCTCGCAGAGCCCGGTTGCCAAATTCGAAACGTCCAGCGATTGCGCCCACAGGAAAGCTGCCAGCACGGAAAGCTGTAGCTGGTTTTCACTGCCCCTTGGAACTGCATTCGCTGCTAGACAGACATTCGCTTTCTGCAAAAGCTTTCGTAGGTAAAGGGGCAACACTGTGTATTTCTCTCTCGCAGAGCCCGGCTGCCAAATTTGAAACGTCCAGCGATTGCGCCCACAGGAAAGCTGCCAGCACGGAAAGCTGTAGCTGGTTTTCACAGTCTCTTGGAACTACTTTCGCTGCTAGACAGACATTCGCTTTCTGCAAAACCTTGTCTTATTGAAGGGGCAACACTGTATATTTCTCTCTCGCAGAGCCCGGTTGCCAAATTCGAAACGTCCAGCGATTGCGTCCACAGGAAAGCTGCCAGCAAGGAAAGCTGTAGCTGGTTTTCATTGTCTCTTGGAACTACATTCGCTGATAGACAGACATTCGCTTTCTGCAAAAGCTTTCCTTAGTAAAGGGGCAACACTGTGTATTTCTCTCTCGTAGAGCCCGGTTGCCAAATTCGAAACGTCCAGCGATTGCGCCCACAGGAAAGCTGCCAGCAAGGTAAGCTGTAGCTGGTTTTCACTGCCCCTTGGAACTGCATTCCCTGATAGACAGACATTCGCTTTCTGCAAAAGCTTTCGTTGGTAAAGAGGCAACACTGTGTATTTCTCTCTCGCAGAGCCCGGTTGCCAAATTCGAAACGTCCAGCGATTGCGCCCACAGGAAAGCTGCCAGCAAGGAAAGTTGTAGCTGGTTTTCACTGCCCCTTGGAACTACATTCGCTGATAATCAGACATTCGCTTTCTGCAAAACCTTGCCTTGGTAAAGGGGCAACACTGTGTATTTCTCTCTCGTAGAGCCCGGTTGCCAAATTCGAAACGTCCAGCGATTGCGCCCACAGGAAAGCTGCCAGCAAGGAAAGCTGTAGCTGGTTTTCACTGTCTCTTGGAACTGCATTCGCTGCTAGACAGACATTCGTTTTCTGCAAAACCTTGCCTTCGTTGGTACAGGGGCAACACTGTGTATTTCTCTCTCGCAGAGCCCGGTTGCCAAATTCGAAACGTCCAGCGATTGCGCCCACAGGAAAGCTAACAGCACAGAAAGCTGTAGCTGGTTTTCACTGCCCCTTGGAACTACATTCGCTGCTAGATAGACATTCACTTTCTACAACAGCTTGCCTTCGTAAAGGGGCAACACTCTGTATTTCTCTCTCGCAGAGCCCGGTTGCCAAATTCGAAACGTCCAGCGATTGCGCCCACAGGAAAGCTGCCAGCACGGAAAGCTGTAGCTGGTTTTCACTGCCCCTTGGAACTGCATTCGCTGCTAGACAGACATTCGCTTTCTGCAAAACCTTGCCTTCGTAAAGGGGCAACACTGTGTATTTCTCTCTCGCAGAGCCCGGTTGCCAAATTCGAAACGTCCAGCGATTGCGCCCACAGGAAAGCTGCCAGCACAGAAAGCTGTAGCTGGTTTTCACTGCCCCTTGGAACTGCATTCGCTGATAGACAGACATTCGCTTTCTACAAAAGCTTTCGTTTGTAAAGGGGCAACACTGTGTATTTCTATCTCGCAGAGCCCGGTTGCCAAATTCGAAACGTCCAGCGATTGCGCCCACAGGAAAGCTGCCAGCAAGGAAAGCTGTAGCTGGTTTTCACTGCCCCTTGGAACTGCATTCGCTGCTAGACAGACATTCGCTTTCTGCAAAAGCTTTCGTAGGTAAAGGGGCAACACTGTGTATTTCTCTCTCGCAGAGCCCGGTTGCCAAATTCGAAACGTCCAGCGATTGCGCCCACAGGAAAGCTGCCAGCACGGAAAGCTGTAGCTGGTTTTCACTGCCCCTTGGAACTGCATTCGCTGCTAGACAGACATTCGCTTTCTGCAAAAGCTTTCGTAGGTAAAGGGGCAACACTGTGTATTTCTCTCTCGCAGAGCCCGGCTGCCAAATTTGAAACGTCCAGCGATTGCGCCCACAGGAAAGCTGCCAGCACGGAAAGCTGTAGCTGGTTTTCACAGTCTCTTGGAACTACTTTCGCTGCTAGACAGACATTCGCTTTCTGCAAAACCTTGTCTTATTGAAGGGGCAACACTGTATATTTCTCTCTCGCAGAGCCCGGTTGCCAAATTCGAAACGTCCAGCGATTGCGTCCACAGGAAAGCTGCCAGCAAGGAAAGCTGTAGCTGGTTTTCATTGTCTCTTGGAACTACATTCGCTGATAGACAGACATTCGCTTTCTGCAAAAGCTTTCCTTAGTAAAGGGGCAACACTGTGTATTTCTCTCTCGTAGAGCCCGGTTGCCAAATTCGAAACGTCCAGCGATTGCGCCCACAGGAAAGCTGCCAGCAAGGTAAGCTGTAGCTGGTTTTCACTGCCCCTTGGAACTGCATTCGCTGATAGACAGACATTCGCTTTCTGCAAAAGCTTTCGTTGGTAAAGAGGCAACACTGTGTATTTCTCTCTCGCAGAGCCCGGCTGCCAAATTTGAAACGTCCAGCGATTGCGCCCACAGGAAAGCTGCCAGCAAGGAAAGTTGTAGCTGGTTTTCACTGCCCCTTGGAACTACATTCGCTGATAATCAGACATTCGCTTTCTGCAAAACCTTGCCTTGGTAAAGGGGCAACACTGTGTATTTCTCTCTCGTAGAGCCCGGTTGCCAAATTCGAAACGTCCAGCGATTGCGCCCACAGGAAAGCTGCCAGCAAGGAAAGCTGTAGCTGGTTTTCACTGTCTCTTGGAACTGCATTCGCTGCTAGACAGACATTCGTTTTCTGCAAAACCTTGCCTTCGTTGGTACAGGGGCAACACTGTGTATTTCTCTCTCGCAGAGCCCGGTTGCCAAATTCGAAACGTCCAGCGATTGCGCCCACAGGAAAGCTGACAGCACAGAAAGCTGTAGCTGGTTTTCACTGCCCCTTGGAACTACATTCGCTGCTAGATAGACATTCACTTTCTACAACAGCTTGCCTTCGTAAAGGGGCAACACTCTGTATTTCTCTCTCGCAGAGCCCGGTTGCCAAATTCGAAACGTCCAGCGATTGCGCCCACAGGAAAGCTGCCAGCAAGGAAAGTTGTAGCTGGTTTTCACTGCCCCTTGGAACTGCATTCGCTGATAGACAGACATTCGCTTTCTGCAAAAGCTTTCGTAGGTAAAGGGGCAACACTGTGTATTTCTCTCTCGCAGAGCCCGGTTGCCAAATTCGAAAGGTCCAGCGATTGCGCCCACAGGAAAGCTACCAGCACGGAAAGCTGTAGCTGGTTTTCACTGTCTCTTGGAACTACATTCGCTGATAATCAGACATTCGCTTTCTGCAAAAGGTTTCGTTGGTAAAGAGGCAACACTGTGTATTTCTCTCTCGTAGAGCCCGGTTGCCAAATTCGAAACGTCCAGCGATTGCGCCCACAGGAAAGCTGCCAGCAAGGTAAGCTGTAGCTGGTTTTCACTGTCCCTTGGAACTACATTCGCTGATAGACAGACATTCGCTTTCTGCAAAAGCTTTCGTTGGTACAGGGGCAACACTGTGTATTTCTCTCTCGCAGATCCCGGTTGCCAAATTCGAAAGGTCCAGCGATTGCGCCCACAGGAAAGCTGCCAGCAAGGAAAGCTGTAGCTGGTTTTCACTGTCTCTTGGAACTACATTCGCTGATAGACAGACATTCGCTTTCTACAAAAGCTTGCCTTAGTAAAGGGGCAACACTGTGTATTTCTCTCTCGCAGAGCCTGGTTGCCAAATTCGAAACGTCCAGCGATTGCGCCCACAGGAAAGCTGCCAGCAAGGAAAGCTGTAGCTGGTTATCACTGTCTCTTGGAACTGCATTCGCTGCTAGACAGACATTCGCTTTCTGCAAAACCTTGCCTTCCTAAAGGGGCAACACTGTGTATTTATCTCTCGCAGAGCCCGGTTGCCAAATTCGAAACGTCCAGCGATTGCGCCCACAGGAAAGCTTCCAGCACAGAAAGCTGTAGCTGGTTTTCACTGCCCCTTGGAACTGCATTCGCTGATAGACAGACATTCCCTTTCTACAAAAGCTTTCGTTTGTAAAGGGGCAACACTGTGTATTTCTCTCTCGCAGAGCCCGGTTGCCAAATTCGAAACGTCCAGCGATTGCGCCCACAGGAAAGCTGCCAGCACAGAAATCTGTCGCTGGTTTTCACTGCCCCTTGGAACTACATTCGCTGATAGACAGACATTCGCTTTCTGCAAAAGCTTTCGTTGGTAAAGAGGCAACACTGTGTATTTCTCTCTCGCAGAGCCCGGTTGCCAAATTCGAAACGTCCAGCGATTGCGCCCACAGGAAAGCTGCCAGCAAGGAAAGTTGTAGCTGGTTTTCACTGCCCCTTGGAACTGCATTCGCTGATAGACAGACATTCGCTTTCTGCAAAAGCTTTCGTTGGTAAAGAGGCAAAACTGTGTATTTCTCTCTCGCAGAGCCCGGTTGCCAAATTCGAAACGTCCAGCGATTGCGCCCACAGGAAAGCTGCCAGCAAGGAAAGTTGTAGCTGGTTTTCACTGCCCCTTGGAACTACATTCGCTGATAATCAGACATTCGCTTTCTGCAAAACCTTGCCTTGGTAAAGGGGCAACACTGTGTATTTCTCTCTCGTAGAGCCCGGTTGCCAAATTCGAAACGTCCAGCGATTGCGCCCACAGGAAAGCTGCCAGCAAGGAAAGCTGTAGCTGGTTTTCACTGTCTCTTGGAACTGCATTCGCTGCTAGACAGACATTCGTTTTCTGCAAAACTTTGCCTTCGTTGGTACAGGGGCAACACTGTGTATTAATCTCTCGCAGAGCCCGGTTGCCAAATTCGAAACGTCCAGCGAGTGCGCCCACAGGAAAGCTTCCAGCACAGAAAGCTGTAGCTGGTTTTCACTGCCCCTTGGAACTGCATTCGCTGATAGACAGACATTCCCTTTCTACAAAAGCTTTCGTGTGTAAAGGGGCAACACTGTGTATTTCTCTCTCGCAGAGCCCGGTTGCCAAATTCGAAACGTCCAGCGATTGCGCCCACAGGAAAGCTGCCAGCAAGGAAAGGTGTAGCTGGTTTTCACTGCCCCTTGGAACTGCATTCGCTGCTAGACAGACATTCGCTTTCTGCAAAACCTTGCCTTCCTAAAGGGGCAACACTGTGTATTTATCTCTCGCAGAGCCCGGTTGCCAAATTCGAAAGGTCCAGCGATTGCGCCCACAGGAAAGCTGCCAGCAAGGAAAGCTGTAGCTGGTTTTCACTGCCCCTTGGAACTGCATTCGCTGATAGACAGACATTCGCTTTCTACAAAAGCTTTCGTTTGTAAAGGGGCAACACTGTGTATTTATCTCTCGTAGAGCCCGGCTGCCAAATTCGAAACGTCCAGCGATTGCGCCCACAGGACAGCTGCCAGCAAGGAAAGCTGTAGCTGGTTTTCACTGCCCCTTGGAACTACATTCGCTGATAGACAGACATTCGCTTTCTGCAAAAGCTTTCGTAGGTAAAGGGGCAACACTGTGTATTTATCTCTCGCAGAGCCCGGTTGCCAAATTCGAAACGTCCAGCGATTGCGCCCACAGGAAAGCTGCCAGCAAGGAAAGTTGTAGCTGGTTTTCACTGCCCCTTGGAACTACATTCGCTGATAATCAGACATTCGCTTTCTGCAAAACCTTGCCTTGGTAAAGGGGCAACACTGTGTATTTCTCTCTCGTAGAGCCCGGTTGCCAAATTCGAAACGTCCAGCGATTGCGCCCACAGGAAAGCTGCCAGCAAGGAAAGCTGTAGCTGGTTTTCACTGTCTCTTGGAACTGCATTCGCTGCTAGACAGACATTCGTTTTCTGCAAAACCTTGCCTTCGTTGGTACAGGGGCAACACTGTGTATTTCTCTCTCGCAGAGCCCGGTTGCCAAATTCGAAACGTCCAGCGATTGCGCCCACAGGAAAGCTGACAGCACAGAAAGCTGTAGCTGGTTTTCACTGCCCCTTGGAACTACATTCGCTGCTAGATAGACATTCACTTTCTACAACAGCTTGCCTTCGTAAAGGGGCAACACTCTGTATTTCTCTCTCGCAGAGCCCGGTTGCCAAATTCGAAACGTCCAGCGATTGCGCCCACAGGAAAGCTGCCAGCAAGGAAAGTTGTAGCTGGTTTTCACTGCCCCTTGGAACTGCATTCGCTGATAGACAGACATTCGCTTTCTGCAAAAGCTTTCGTAGGTAAAGGGGCAACACTGTGTATTTCTCTCTCGCAGAGCCCGGTTGCCAAATTCGAAAGGTCCAGCGATTGCGCCCACAGGAAAGCTACCAGCACGGAAAGCTGTAGCTGGTTTTCACTGTCTCTTGGAACTACATTCGCTGATAATCAGACATTCGCTTTCTGCAAAACCTTGCCTTGGTAAAGGGGCAACACTGTGTATTTCTCTCTCGTAGAGCCCGGTTGCCAAATTCGAAACGTCCAGCGATTGCGCCCACAGGAAAGCTGCCAGCAAGGTAAGCTGTAGCTGGTTTTCACTGTCCCTTGGAACTACATTCGCTGATAGACAGACATTCGCTTTCTGCAAAAGCTTTCGTTGGTACAGGGGCAACACTGTGTATTTCTCTCTCGCAGATCCCGGTTGCCAAATTCGAAAGGTCCAGCGATTGCGCCCACAGGAAAGCTGCCAGCAAGGAAAGCTGTAGCTGGTTTTCACTGTCTCTTGGAACTACATTCGCTGATAGACAGACATTCGCTTTCTACAAAATCTTGCCTTAGTAAAGGGGCAACACTGTGTATTTCTCTCTCGCAGAGCCTCGTTGCCAAATTCGAAACGTCCAGCGATTGCGCCCACAGGAAAGCTGCCAGCAAGGAAAGCTGTAGCTGGTTATCACTGTCTCTTGGAACTGCATTCGCTGCTAGACAGACATTCGCTTTCTGCAAAACCTTGCCTTCCTAAAGGGGCAACACTGTGTATTTCTCTCTCGCAGAGCCCGGTTGCCAAATTCGAAACGTCCAGCGATTGCGCCCACAGGAAAGCTGCCAGCAAGGAAAGTTGTAGCTGGTTTTCACTGCCCCTTGGAACTGCATTCGCTGATAGACAGACATTCGCTTTCTGCAAAAGCTTTCGTTGGTAAAGAGGCAAAACTGTGTATTTCTCTCTCGCAGAGCCCGGTTGCCAAATTCGAAACGTCCAGCGATTGCGCCCACAGGAAAGCTGCCAGCAAGGAAAGTTGTAGCTGGTTTTCACTGCCCCTTGGAACTACATTCGCTGATAATCAGACATTCGCTTTCTGCAAAACCTTGCCTTGGTAAAGGGGCAACACTGTGTATTTCTCTCTCGTAGAGCCCGGTTGCCAAATTCGAAACGTCCAGCGATTGCGCCCACAGGAAAGCTGCCAGCAAGGAAAGCTGTAGCTGGTTTTCACTGTCTCTTGGAACTGCATTCGCTGCTAGACAGACATTCGTTTTCTGCAAAACTTTGCCTTCGTTGGTACAGGGGCAACACTGTGTATTAATCTCTCGCAGAGCCCGGTTGCCAAATTCGAAACGTCCAGCGAGTGCGCCCACAGGAAAGCTTCCAGCACAGAAAGCTGTAGCTGGTTTTCACTGCCCCTTGGAACTGCATTCGCTGATAGACAGACATTCCCTTTCTACAAAAGCTTTCGTGTGTAAAGGGGCAACACTGTGTATTTCTCTCTCGCAGAGCCCGGTTGCCAAATTCGAAACGTCCAGCGATTGCGCCCACAGGAAAGCTGCCAGCAAGGAAAGGTGTAGCTGGTTTTCACTGCCCCTTGGAACTGCATTCGCTGCTAGACAGACATTCGCTTTCTGCAAAACCTTGCCTTCCTAAAGGGGCAACACTGTGTATTTATCTCTCGCAGAGCCCGGTTGCCAAATTCGAAAGGTCCAGCGATTGCGCCCACAGGAAAGCTGCCAGCAAGGAAAGCTGTAGCTGGTTTTCACTGCCCCTTGGAACTGCATTCGCTGATAGACAGACATTCGCTTTCTACAAAAGCTTTCGTTTGTAAAGGGGCAACACTGTGTATTTATCTCTCGTAGAGCCCGGCTGCCAAATTCGAAACGTCCAGCGATTGCGCCCACAGGACAGCTGCCAGCAAGGAAAGCTGTAGCTGGTTTTCACTGCCCCTTGGAACTACATTCGCTGATAGACAGACATTCGCTTTCTGCAAAAGCTTTCGTAGGTAAAGGGGCAACACTGTGTATTTATCTCTCGCAGAGCCCGGTTGCCAAATTCGAAACGTCCAGCGATTGCGCCCACAGGAAAGCTGCCAGCAAGGAAAGTTGTAGCTGGTTTTCACTGCCCCTTGGAACTACATTCGCTGATAATCAGACATTCGCTTTCTGCAAAACCTTGCCTTGGTAAAGGGGCAACACTGTGTATTTCTCTCTCGTAGAGCCCGGTTGCCAAATTCGAAACGTCCAGCGATTGCGCCCACAGGAAAGCTGCCAGCAAGGAAAGCTGTAGCTGGTTTTCACTGTCTCTTGGAACTGCATTCGCTGCTAGACAGACATTCGTTTTCTGCAAAACCTTGCCTTCGTTGGTACAGGGGCAACACTGTGTATTTCTCTCTCGCAGAGCCCGGTTGCCAAATTCGAAACGTCCAGCGATTGCGCCCACAGGAAAGCTGACAGCACAGAAAGCTGTAGCTGGTTTTCACTGCCCCTTGGAACTACATTCGCTGCTAGATAGACATTCACTTTCTACAACAGCTTGCCTTCGTAAAGGGGCAACACTGTGTATTTCTCTCTCGCAGAGCCCGGTTGCCAAATTCGAAACGTCCAGCGATTGCGCCCACAGGAAAGCTGCCAGCAAGGAAAGTTGTAGCTGGTTTTCACTGCCCCTTGGAACTGCATTCGCTGATAGACAGACATTCGCTTTCTGCAAAAGCTTTCGTAGGTAAAGGGGCAACACTGTGTATTTCTCTCTCGCAGAGCCCGGTTGCCAAATTCGAAAGGTCCAGCGATTGCGCCCACAGGAAAGCTACCAGCACGGAAAGCTGTAGCTGGTTTTCACTGTCTCTTGGAAGTACATTCGCTGATAATCAGACATTCGCTTTCTGCAAAACCTTGCCTTGGTAAAGGGGCAACACTGTGTATTTCTCTCTCGTAGAGCCCGGTTGCCAAATTCGAAACGTCCAGCGATTGCGCCCACAGGAAAGCTGCCAGCAAGGTAAGCTGTAGCTGGTTTTCACTGTCCCTTGGAACTACATTCGCTGATAGACAGACATTCGCTTTCTGCAAAAGCTTTCGTTGGTACAGGGGCAACACTGTGTATTGCTCTCTCGCAGAGCCCGGTTGCCAAATTCGAAACGTCCAGCGATTGCGCCCACAGGAAAGCTGCCAGCACAGAAATCTGTCGCTGGTTTTCACTGCCCCTTGGAACTACATTCGCTGATAGACAGACATTCGCTTTCTGCAAAAGCTTTCGTTGGTAAAGAGGCAACACTGTGTATTTCTCTCTCGCAGAGCCCGGTTGCCAAATTCGAAACGTCCAGCGATTGCGCCCACAGGAAAGCTGCCAGCAAGGAAAGTTGTAGCTGGTTTTCACTGCCCCTTGGAACTGCATTCGCTGATAGACAGACATTCGCTTTCTGCAAAAGCTTTCGTTGGTAAAGAGGCAAAACTGTGTATTTCTCTCTCGCAGAGCCCGGTTGCCAAATTCGAAACGTCCAGCGATTGCGCCCACAGGAAAGCTGCCAGCAAGGAAAGTTGTAGCTGGTTTTCACTGCCCCTTGGAACTACATTCGCTGATAATCAGACATTCGCTTTCTGCAAAACCTTGCCTTGGTAAAGGGGCAACACTGTGTATTTCTCTCTCGTAGAGCCCGGTTGCCAAATTCGAAACGTCCAGCGATTGCGCCCACAGGAAAGCTGCCAGCAAGGAAAGCTGTAGCTGGTTTTCACTGTCTCTTGGAACTGCATTCGCTGCTAGACAGACATTCGTTTTCTGCAAAACTTTGCCTTCGTTGGTACAGGGGCAACACTGTGTATTAATCTCTCGCAGAGCCCGGTTGCCAAATTCGAAACGTCCAGCGAGTGCGCCCACAGGAAAGCTTCCAGCACAGAAAGCTGTAGCTGGTTTTCACTGCCCCTTGGAACTGCATTCGCTGATAGACAGACATTCCCTTTCTACAAAAGCTTTCGTGTGTAAAGGGGCAACACTGTGTATTTCTCTCTCGCAGAGCCCGGTTGCCAAATTCGAAACGTCCAGCGATTGCGCCCACAGGAAAGCTGCCAGCAAGGAAAGGTGTAGCTGGTTTTCACTGCCCCTTGGAACTGCATTCGCTGCTAGACAGACATTCGCTTTCTGCAAAACCTTGCCTTCCTAAAGGGGCAACACTGTGTATTTCTCTCTCGCAGAGCCCGGTTGCCAAATTCGAAAGGTCCAGCGATTGCGCCCACAGGAAAGCTGCCAGCAAGGAAAGCTGTAGCTGGTTTTCACTGCCCCTTGGAACTGCATTCGCTGATAGACAGACATTCGCTTTCTACAAAAGCTTTCGTTTGTAAAGGGGCAACACTGTGTATTTATCTCTCGTAGAGCCCGGCTGCCAAATTCGAAACGTCCAGCGATTGCGCCCACAGGAAAGCTGCCAGCAAGGAAAGCTGTAGCTGGTTTTCACTGCCCCTTGGAACTACATTCGCTGATAGACAGACATTCGCTTTCTGCAAAAGCTTTCGTAGGTAAAGGGGCAACACTGTGTATTTATCTCTCGCAGAGCCCGTTTGCCAAATTCGAAAGGTCCAGCGATTGCGCCCACAGGAAAGCTGCCAGCAAGGAAAGCTGTAGCTGGTTTTCACTGTCTCTTGGAACTGCATTCGCTGCTAGACAGACATTCGCTTTCTGCAAAACCTTGCCTTCGTAAAGGGGCAACACTGTGTATTTCTCTCTCGCAGAGCCCGGTTGCCAAATTCGAAACGTCCAGCGATTGCGCCCACAGGAAAGCTTCCAGCACAGAAAGCTGTAGCTGGTTTTCACTGCCCCTTGGAACTGCATTCGCTGATAGACAGACATTCCCTTTCTACAAAAGCTTTCGTTTGTAATGGGGCAACACTGTGTATTTCTCTCTCGCAGAGCCCGGTTGCCAAAATTGAAACGTCCAGCGATTGCGCCCACAGGAAAGCTGCCAGCAAGGAAAGCTGTAGCTGGTTTTCACTGTCTCTTGGAACTGCATTCGCTGCTAGACAGACATTCGTTTTCTGCAAAACCTTGCCTTCGTAAAGGCGCAACACTGTGTATTTATCTCTCGCAGAGCCCGGTTGCCAAATTCGAAACGTCCAGCGATTGCGCCCACAGGAAAGCTGCCAGCAAGGAAAGCTGTAGCTGGTTTTCACTGCCCCTTGGAACTGCATTCGCTGCTAGACAGACATTCGCTTTCTGCAAAACCTTGCCTTCGAAAAGGGGCAACACTGTGTATTTCTCTCTCGCAGAGCCCGGTTGCCAAATTCGAAACGTCCAGCGATTGCGCCCACAGGAAAGCTTCCAGCACAGAAAGCTGTAGCTGGTTTTCACTGCCCCTTGGAACTGCATTCGCTGCTAGACAGACATTCGCTTTCTACAAAAGCTTTCGTTTGTAAAGGGGCAACACTGTGTATTTCTCTCTCGCAGAGCCCGGTTGCCAAATTCGAAACGTCCAGCGATTGCGCCCAGAGGAAAGCTACCAGCACGGAAAGCTGTAGCTGGTTTTCACTGCCCCTTGGAACTACAATCGCTGCTAGACAGACATTCGCTTTCTGCAAAACCTTGCCTTCGTCAAGGGGCAACACTGTGTATTTCTCTCTCGCAGAGCCCGGTTGCCAAAATCGAAACGTCCAGCGATTGCGCCCACAGGAAAGCTGCCAGCAAGGAAAGTTGTAGCTGGTTTTCACTGCCCCTTGGAACTGCATTCGCTGATAGACAGACATTCGCTTTCTGCAAAAGCTTTCGTTGGTAAAGAGGCAAAACTGTGTATTTCTCTCTCGCAGAGCCCGGTTGCCAAATTCGAAACGTCCAGCGATTGCGCCCACAGGAAAGCTGCCAGCAAGGAAAGTTGTAGCTGGTTTTCACTGCCCCTTGGAACTACATTCGCTGATAATCAGACATTCGCTTTCTGCAAAACCTTGCCTTGGTAAAGGGGCAACACTGTGTATTTCATTCTCGTAGAGCCCGGTTGCCAAATTCGAAACGTCCAGCGATTGCGCCCACAGGAAAGCTGCCAGCAAGGAAAGCTGTAGCTGGTTTTCACTGTCTCTTGGAACTGCATTCGCTGCTAGACAGACATTCGCTTTCTGCAAAACTTTGCCTTCGTTGGTACAGGGGCAACACTGTGTATTAATCTCTCGCAGAGCCCGGTTGCCAAATTCGAAACGTCCAGCGAGTGCGCCCACAGGAAAGCTTCCAGCACAGAAAGCTGTAGCTGGTTTTCACTGCCCCTTGGAACTGCATTCGCTGATAGACAGACATTCCCTTTCTACAAAAGCTTTCGTGTGTAAAGGGGCAACACTGTGTATTTCTCTCTCGCAGAGCCCGGTTGCCAAATTCGAAACGTCCAGCGATTGCGCCCACAGGAAAGCTGCCAGCAAGGAAAGCTGTAGCTGGTTTTCACTGCCCCTTGGAACTGCATTCGCTGCTAGACAGACATTCGCTTTCTGCAAAACCTTGCCTTCCTAAAGGGGCAACACTGTGTATTTATCTCTCGCAGAGCCCGGTTGCCAAATTCGAAAGGTCCAGCGATTGCGCCCACAGGAAAGCTTCCAGCACAGAAAGCTGTAGCTGGTTTTCACTGCCCCTTGGAACTGCATTCGCTGATAGACAGACATTCGCTTTCTACAAAAGCTTTCGTAGGTAAAGGGGCAACACTGTGTATTTATCTCTCGTAGAGCCCGGCTGCCAAATTCGAAACGTCCAGCGATTGCGCCCACAGGAAAGCTGCCAGCAAGGAAAGCTGTAGCTGGTTTTCACTGCCCCTTGGAACTACATTCGCTGATAGACAGACATTCGCTTTCTGCAAAAGCTTTCGTAGGTAAAGGGGCAACACTGTGTATTTATCTCTCGCAGAGCCCGGTTGCCAAATTCGAAAGGTCCAGCGATTGCGCCCACAGGAAAGCTGCCAGCAAGGAAAGCTGTAGCTGGTTTTCACTGTCTCTTGGAACTGCATTCGCTGCTAGACAGACATTCGCTTTCTGCAAAAGCTTTCGTTGGTACAGGGGCAACACTGTGTATTTCTCTCTCGCAGAGCCCGGTTGCCAAATTCGAAACGTCCAGCGATTGCGCCCACAGGAAAGCTGCCAGCACGGAAAGCTGTAGCTGGTTTTCACAGTCTCTTGGTACTACATTCGCTGCTAGACAGACATTCGCTTTCTGCAAAACCTTGCCTTATTGGAGGGGCAACACTGTGTATTTCTCTCTCGCAGAGCCCGGTTGCCATTTCCAAACGTCCAGCGATTGCGCCCACAGGAAAGCTGCCAGCAAGGAAAGCTGTAGCTGGTTTTCACTGCCCCTTGGAACTGCATTCGCTGATAGACAGACATTCGCTTTCTGCAAAACCTTGCCTTAGTAAAGGGGCAACACTGTGTATTTCTCTCTCGTAGAGCCCGGTTGCCAAATTCGAAACGTCCAGCGATTGCGCCCACAGGAAAGCTGCCAGCACGGAAAGCTGTAGCTGGTTTTCACTGCCCCTTGGAACTACAATCGCTGCTAGACAGACATTCGCTTTCTGCAAAACCTTGCCTTCGTCAAGGGGCAACAATGTGTATTTCTCTCTCGCAGAGCCCGGTTGCCAAAATCGAAACGTCCAGCGATTGCGCCCACAGGAAAGCTGCCAGCAAGGAAAGCTGTAGCTGGTTTTCATTGTCTCTTGGAACTACATTCGCTGATAGACAGACATTCGCTTTCTGCAAAACCTTGCCTTAGTAAAGGGGCAACACTGTGTATTTCTCTCTCGTAGAGCCCGGTTGCCAAATTCGAAACCTCCAGCGGTTGCGCCCACAGGAAAGCTGCCAGCAAGGAAAGCTGTAGCTGGTTTTCACTGCCCCTTGGAACTACATTCGCTGATAGACAGACATTCGCTTTCTGCAAAAGCTTTCGTTGGTACAGGGGCAACACTGTGTATTTCTCTCTCGCAGAGCCCGGTTGCCAAATTCGAAACGTCCAGCGATTGCGCCCACAGGAAAGCTGCCAGCAAGGAAAGCTGTAGCTGGTTTTCACTGCCCCTTGGAACTGCATTCGCTGCTAGACAGACATTCGCTTTCTGCAAAACCTTGCCTTCGAAAAGGGGCAACACTGTGTATTTCTCTCTCGCAGAGCCCGGTTGCCAAATTCGAAACGTCCAGCGATTGCGCCCACAGGAAAGCTTCCAGCACAGAAAGCTGTAGCTGGTTTTCACTGCCCCTTGGAACTGCATTCGCTGCTAGACAGACATTCGCTTTCTACAAAAGCTTTCGTTTGTAAAGGGGCAACACTGTGTATTTCTCTCTCGCAGAGCCCGGTTGCCAAATTCGAAACGTCCAGCGATTGCGCCCACAGGAAAGCTGCCAGCAAGGAAAGCTGTAGCTGGTTTTCACTGTCTCTTGGAACTACATTCGCTGATAGACAGACATTCGCTTTCTACAAAAGCTTGCCTTAGTAAAGGGGCAACACTTTGTATTTCTCTCTCGCAGAGCCTGGTTGCCAAATTCGAAACGTCCAGCGATTGCGCCCACAGGAAAGCTACCAGCACGGAAAGCTGTAGCTGGTTTTCACTGCCCCTTGGAACTACAATCGCTGCTAGACAGACATTCGCTTTCTGCAAAACCTTGCCTTCGTCAAGGGGCAACACTGTGCATTTCTCTCTCGCAGAGCCCGGTTGCCAAAATCGAAACGTCCAGCGATTGCGCCCACAGGAAAGCTGCCAGCAAGGAAAGCTGTAGCTGGTTTTCATTGTCTCTTGGAACTACATTCGCTGATAGACAGACATTCGCTTTCTGCAAAACCTTGCCTTAGTAAAGGGGCAACACTGTGTATTTCTCTCTCGCAGAGCCCGGTTGCCAAATTCGAAACGTCCAGCGATTGCGCCCACAGGAAAGCTGCCAGCACGGAAAGCTGTAGCTGGTTTTCACTGCCCCTTGGAACTGCATTCGCTGATAGACAGACATTCACTTTCTACAATAGCTTTCGTTGGTAAAGAGGCAACACTCTGTATTTCTCTCTCGCAGAGCCCGGCTGCCAAATTCGAAACGTCCAGCGATTGCGCCCACAGGAAAGCTGCCAGCACGGAAATCTCTAGCTGGTTTTCACTGTCTCTTGGAACTACATTCGCTGATAGACAGACATTCGCTTTCTACAAAAGCTTTCATTGGTAAAGGGGCAACACTGTGTATATCTCTCTCGCAGAGCCCGGCTGCCAAATTCGAAACGTCCAGCGATTGCGCCCACAGGAAAGCTGCCAGCACGGAAAGCTGTAGCTGGTTTTCACAGTCTCTTGGAACTACATTCGCTGCTAGACAGACATTCGCTTTCTGCAAAACCTTGTCTTATTGAAGGGGCAACACTGTGTATTTCTCTCTCGCAGAGCCCGGTTGCCAAATTCGAAACGTCCAGCGATTGCGCCCACAGGAAAGCTGCCAGCAAGGTAAGCTGTAGCTGGTTTTCATTGTCTCTTGGAACTACATTCGCTGATAGACAGACATTCGCTTTCTGCAAAACCTTGCCTTAGTAAAGGGGCAACACTGTGTATTTCTCTCTCGTAGAGCCCGGTTGCCAAATTCGAAACGTCCAGCGATTGCGCCCACAGGAAAGCTGCCAGCAAGGTAAGCTGTAGCTGGTTTTCACTGCCCCTTGGAACTACATTCGCTGATAGACAGACATTCGCTTTCTGCAAAACCTTTCGTTGGTACAGGGGCAACACTGTGTATTTCTCTCTCGCAGAGCCCGGTTGCCAAATTCGAAACGTCCAGCGATTGCGCCCACAGGAAAGCTGCCAGCACAGAAAGCTGTAGCTGGTTTTCACTGTCTCTTGGAACTACATTCGCTGATAGACAGACATTCGCTTTCTACAAAAGCTTGTCTTAGTAAAGGGGCAACACTGTGTATTTCTCTCTCGCAGAGCCTGGTTGCCAAATTCGAAACGTCCAGCGATTGCGCCCACAGGAAAGCTGCCAGCAAGGAAAGCTGTAGCTGGTTTTCACTGTCTCTTGGAACTGCATTCGCTGCTAGACAGACATTCGCTTTCTGCAAAACCTTGCCTTCCTAAAGGGGCAACACTGTGTATTTATCTCTCGCAGAGCCCGGTTGCCAAATTCGAAACGTCCAGCGATTGCGCCCACAGGAAAGCTTCCAGCACAGAAAGCTGTAGCTGGTTTTCACTGCCCCTTGGAACTGCATTCGCTGATAGACAGACATTCCCTTTCTACAAAAGCTTTCGTTTGTAAAGGGGCAACACTGTGTATTTCTCTCTCGCAGAGCCCGGTTGCCAAATTCGAAACGTCCAGCGATTGCGCCCACAGGAAAGCTGCCAGCACAGAAATCTGTAGCTGGTTTTCACTGCCCCTTGGAACTACATTCGCTGATAGACAGACATTCGCTTTCTGCAAAAGCTTTCGTTGGTAAAGAGGCAACACTGTGTATTTCTCTCTCGCAGAGCCCGGTTGCCAAATACGAAACGTCCAGCGATTGCGCCCACAGGAAAGCTGCCAGCAAGGAAAGTTGTAGCTGGTTTTCACTGCCCCTTGGAACTGCATTCGCTGATAGACAGACATTCGCTTTCTGCAAAAGCTTTCGTTGGTAAAGAGGCAACACTGTGTATTTCTCTCTCGCAGATCCCGGTTGCCAAATTCGAAACGTCCAGCGATTGCGCCCACAGGAAAGCTGCCAGCAAGGAAAGTTGTAGCTGGTTTTCACTGCCCCTTGGAACTGCATTCGCTGATAGACAGACATTCGCTTTCTGCAAAAGCTTTCGTAGGTAAAGGGGCAACACTGTGTATTTCTCTCTCGCAGAGCCCGGTTGCCAAATTCGAAAGGTCCAGCGATTGCGCCCACAGGAAAGCTGCCAGGAAGGAAAGTTGTAGCTGGTTTTCACTGCCCCTTGGAACTACATTCGCTGATAATCAGACATTCGCTTTCTGCAAAACCTTGCCTTGGTAAAGGGGCAACACTGTGTATTTCTCTCTCGTAGAGCCCGGTTGCCAAATTCGAAACGTCCAGCGATTGCGCCCACAGGAAAGCTACCAGCACGGAAAGCTGTAGCTGGTTTTCACTGCCCCTTGGAACTACATTCGCTGATAGACAGACATTCGCTTTCTGCAAAAGCTTGCCGTACTAAAGGGGCAACACTGTGTATTTCTCTCTCGCAGAGCCCGGTTGCCAAATTCGAAACGTCCAGCGATTGCGCCCACAGGAAAGCTTCCAGCACAGAAAGCTGTAGCTGGTTTTCACTGTCTCTTGGAACTACATTCGCTGATAGACAGACATTCGCTTTCTGCAAAACATTGCCTTAGTAAAGGGGCAACACTGTGTATTTCTCTCTCGTAGAGCCCGGTTGCCAAATTCGAAACGTCCAGCGATTGCGCCCACAGGGAAGCTGCCAGCAAGGAAAGCTGTAGCTGGTTTTCACTGTCTCTTGGAACTGCATTCGTTGCTAGACAGACATTCGCTTTCTGCAAAACCTTGCCTTATTGAAGGGGCAACACTGTGTATTTCTCTCTCGCAGAGCCCGGTTGCCAAATTCGAAACGTCCAGCGATTGCGCCCACAGGAAAGCTGCCAGCAAGGAAAGCTGTAGCTGGTTTTCACTCCCCCTTGGAACTGCATTCGCTGCTAGACAGACATTCGCTTTCTGCAAAACCTTGCCTTCCTAATGGGGCAACACTCTGTATTTCTCTCCCAGAGCCCGGTTGCCAAATTCGAAACGTCCAGCGATTGCGCCCACAGGAAAGCTGCCAGCACGGAAAGCTGTAGCTGGCTTTCACTGCCCCTTGGAACTACATTCGCTGCTAGATAGACATTCACTTTCTACAAAAGCTTTCGTTCGTAAAGGGGCAACACTGTGTATTTCTCTCTCGCAGAGCCCGGCTGCCAAATTCGAAACGTCCAGCGATTGCGCCCACAGGAAAGCTACCAGCACGGAAAGCTGTAGCTGGTTTTCACTGTTTCTTGGAACTACATTCGCTGATAGACAGACATTCGCTTTCTACAAAAGCTTTCATTGGTAAAGGGGCAACACTATGTATATCTCTCTCGTGGAGCGCGGCTGACAAATTCGAAACGTCCAGCGATTGCGCCCACAGGAAAGCTGCCAGCACGGAAATCTCTAGCTGGTTTTCACTGTCTCTTGGAACTACATTCGCTGATAGACAGACATTCGCTTTCTGCAAAACCTTGCCTTCCTAAAGGGGCAACGCTGTGTATTTTTCTCTCGCAGAGCCCGGTTGCCAAATTCGAAACGTCCAGCGATTGCGCCCACAGGAAAGCTGCCAGCACGGAAAGCTGTAGCTGGTTTTCACTGCCCCTTGGAACTGCATTCGCTGATAGACAGACATTCGCTTTCTGCAAAAGCTTTCGTTGGTAAAGAGGCAACACTGTGTATTTCTCTCTCGCAGAGCCCGGTTGCCAAATACGAAACGTCCAGCGATTGCGCCCACAGGAAAGCTACCAGCACGGAAAGCTGTAGCTGGTTTTCACTGCCCCTTGGAACTACATTCGCTGATAGACAGACATTCGCTTTCTGCAAAACCTTGCCGTACTAAAGGGGCAACACTGTGTATTTCTCTCTCGCAGAGCCCGGTTGCCAAATTCGAAACGTCCAGCGATTGCGCCCACAGGAAAGCTTCCAGCACAGAAAGCTGTAGCTGGTTTTCACTGTCTCTTGGAACTACATTCGCTGATAGACAGACATTCGCTTTCTACAAAAGCTTGCCTTAGTAAAGGGGCAACACTGTGTATTTCTCTCTCGCAGAGCCTGGTTGCCAAATTCGAAACGTCCAGCGATTGCGCCCACAGGAAAGCTGCCAGCAAGGAAAGCTGTAGCTGGTTTTCACTGTCTCTTGGAACTGCATTCGCTGCTAGACAGACATTCGCTTTCTGCAAAACCTTGCCTTCCTAAAGGGGCAACACTGTGTATTTATATCTCGCAGAGCCCGGTTGCCAAATTCGAAACGTCCAGCGATTGCGCCCACAGGAAAGCTTCCAGCACAGAAAGCTGTAGCTGGTTTTCACTGCCCCTTGGAACTGCATTCGCTGATAGACTGACATTCCCTTTCTACAAAAGCTTTCGTTTGTAAAGGGGCAACACTGTGTATTTCTCTCTCGCAGAGCCCGGTTGCCAAATTCGAAACGTCCAGCGATTGCGCCCACAGGAAAGCTGCCAGCACAGAAAGCTGTAGCTGGTTTTCACTGCCCCTTGGATCTGCATTCGCTGCTAGACAGACATTCGCTTTCTGCAAAAGCTTTCGTAGGTAAAGGGGCAACACTGTGTATTTCTCTCTCGCAGAGCCCGGCTGCCAAATTTGAAACGTCCAGCGATTGCGCCCACAGGAAAGCTGCCAGCACGGAAAGCTGTAGCTGGTTTTCACAGTCTCTTGGAACTACTTTCGCTGCTAGACAGACATTCGCTTTCTGCAAAACCTTGTCTTATTGAAGGGGCAACACTGTGTATTTCTCTCTCGCAGAGCCCGGTTGCCAAATTCGAAACGTCCAGCGATTGCGTCCACAGGAAAGCTGCCAGCAAGGAAAGCTGTAGCTGGCTTTCATTGTCTCTTGGAACTACATTCGCTGATAGACAGACATTCGCTTTCTGCAAAAGCTTTCCTTAGTAAAGGGGCAACACTGTGTATTTCTCTCTCGTAGAGCCCGGTTGCCAAATTCGAAACGTCCAGCGATTGCGCCCACAGGAAAGCTGCCAGCAAGGTAAGCTGTAGCTGGTTTTCACTGCCCCTTGGAACTGCATTCGCTGATAGACAGACATTCGCTTTCTGCAAAAGCTTTCGTTGGTAAAGAGGCAACACTGTGTATTTCTCTCTCGCAGAGCCCGGTTGCCAAATTCGAAACGTCCAGCGATTGCGCCCACAGGAAAGCTACCAGCACGGAAAGCTGTAGCTGGTTTTCACTGTTTCTTGGAACTACATTCGCTGATAGACAGACATTCGCTTTCTACAAAAGCTTTCATTGGTAAAGGGGCAACACTATGTATATCTCTCTCGTGGAGCGCGGCTGACAAATTCGAAACGTCCAGCGATTGCGCCCACAGGAAAGCTGCCAGCACGGAAATCTCTAGCTGGTTTTCACTGTCTCTTGGAACTACATTCGCTGATAGACAGACATTCGCTTTCTGCAAAACCTTGCCTTCCTAAAGGGGCAACACTGTGTATTTATCTCTCGCAGAGCCCGGTTGCCAAATTCGAAACGTCCAGCGATTGCGCCCAGAGGAAAGCTGCCAGCACGGAAAGCTGTAGCTGGTTTTCACTGCCCCTTGGAACTGCATTCGCTGCTAGACAGACATTCGCTTTCTGCAAAAGCTTTCGTTGGTAAAGAGGCAACACTGTGTATTTCTCTCTCGCAGAGCCCGGTTGCCAAATACGAAACGTCCAGCGATTGCGCCCACAGGAAAGCTAGCAGCACGGAAAGCTGTAGCTGGTTTTCACTGCCCCTTGGAACTACATTCGCTGATAGACAGACATTCGCTTTCTGCAAAACCTTGCCGTACTAAAGGGGCAACACTCTGTATTTCTCTCTCGCAGAGCCCGGTTGCCAAATTCGAAACGTCCAGCGATTGCGCCCACAGGAAAGCTTCCAGCACAGAAAGCTGTAGCTGGTTTTCACTGCCCCTTGGAACTGCATTCGCTGATAGACAGACATTCCCTTTCTACAAAAGCTTTCGTTTGTAAAGGGGCAACACTGTGTATTTCTCTCTCGCAGAGCCCGGTTGCCAAATTCGAAACGTCCAGCGATTGCGCCCACAGGAAAGCTGCCAGCACAGAAATCTGTAGCTGGTTTTCACTGCCCCTTGGAACTACATTCGCTGATAGACAGACATTCGCTTTCTGCAAAAGCTTTCGTTGGTAAAGAGGCAACACTGTGTATTTCTCTCTCGCAGAGCCCGGTTGCCAAATACGAAACGTCCAGCGATTGCGCCCACAGGAAAGCTGCCAGCAAGGAAAGTTGTAGCTGGTTTTCACTGCCCCTTGGAACTGCATTCGCTGATAGACAGACATTCGCTTTCTGCAAAAGCTTTCGTTGGTAAAGAGGCAACACTGTGTATTTCTCTCTCGCAGAGCCCGGTTGCCAAATTCGAAACGTCCAGCGATTGCGCCCACAGGAAAGCTGCCAGCAAGGAAAGTTGTAGCTGGTTTTCACTGCCCCTTGGAACTGCATTCGCTGATAGACAGACATTCGCTTTCTGCAAAAGCTTTCGTAGGTAAAGGGGCAACACTGTGTATTTCTCTCTCGCAGAGCCCGGTTGCCAAATTCGAAAGGTCCAGCGATTGCGCCCACAGGAAAGCTGCCAGCAAGGAAAGTTGTAGCTGGTTTTCACTGCCCCTTGGAACTACATTCGCTGATAATCAGACATTCGCTTTCTGCAAAACCTTGCCTTGGTAAAGGGGCAACACTGTGTATTTCTCTCTCGTAGAGCCCGGTTGCCAAATTCGAAACGTCCAGCGATTGCGCCCACAGGAAAGCTACCAGCACGGAAAGCTGTAGCTGGTTTTCACTGCCCCTTGGAACTACATTCGCTGATAGACAGACATTCGCTTTCTGCAAAAGCTTGCCGTACTAAAGGGGCAACACTGTGTATTTCTCTCTCGCAGAGCCCGGTTGCCAAATTCGAAACGTCCAGCGATTGCGCCCACAGGAAAGCTTCCAGCACAGAAAGCTGTAGCTGGTTTTCACTGTCTCTTGGAACTACATTCGCTGATAGACAGACATTCGCTTTCTGCAAAACATTGCCTTAGTAAAGGGGCAACACTGTGTATTTCTCTCTCGTAGAGCCCGGTTGCCAAATTCGAAACGTCCAGCGATTGCACCCACAGGGAAGCTGCCAGCAAGGAAAGCTGTAGCTGGTTTTCACTGTCTCTTGGAACTGCATTCGTTGCTAGACAGACATTCGCTTTCTGCAAAACCTTGCCTTATTGAAGGGGCAACACTGTGTATTTCTCTCTCGCAGAGCCCGGTTGCCAAATTCGAAACGTCCAGCGATTGCGCCCACAGGAAAGCTGCCAGCAAGGAAAGCTGTAGCTGGTTTTCACTCCCCCTTGGAACTGCATTCGCTGCTAGACAGACATTCGCTTTCTGCAAAACCTTGCCTTCCTAATGGGGCAACACTCTGTATTTCTCTCCCAGAGCCCGGTTGCCAAATTCGAAACGTCCAGCGATTGCGCCCACAGGAAAGCTGCCAGCAAGGAAAGCTGTAGCTGGTTTTCACTGCCCCTTGGAACTACATTCGCTGCTAGATAGACATTCACTTTCTACAAAAGCTTTCGTTCGTAAAGGGGCAACACTGTGTATTTCTCTCTCGCAGAGCCCGGCTGCCAAATTCGAAACGTCCAGCGATTGCGCCCACAGGAAAGCTACCAGCACGGAAAGCTGTAGCTGGTTTTCACTGTTTCTTGGAACTACATTCGCTGATAGACAGACATTCGCTTTCTACAAAAGCTTTCATTGGTAAAGGGGCAACACTATGTATATCTCTCTCGTGGAGCGCGGCTGACAAATTCGAAACGTCCAGCGATTGCGCCCACAGGAAAGCTGCCAGCACGGAAATCTCTAGCTGGTTTTCACTGTCTCTTGGAACTACATTCGCTGATAGACAGACATTCGCTTTCTGCAAAACCTTGCCTTCCTAAAGGGGCAACACTGTGTATTTATCTCTCGCAGAGCCCGGTTGCCAAATTCGAAACGTCCAGCGATTGCGCCCAGAGGAAAGCTGCCAGCACGGAAAGCTGTAGCTGGTTTTCACTGCCCCTTGGAACTGCATTCGCTGATAGACAGACATTCGCTTTCTGCAAAAGCTTTCGTTGGTAAAGAGGCAACACTGTGTATTTCTCTCTCGCAGAGCCCGGTTGCCAAATACGAAACGTCCAGCGATTGCGCCCACAGGAAAGCTACCAGCACGGAAAGCTGTAGCTGGTTTTCACTGCCCCTTGGAACTACATTCGCTGCTAGACAGACATTCGCTTTCTGCAAAACCTTGCCTTATTGAAGGGGCAACACTGTGTATTTCTCTCTCGCAGAGCCCGGTTGCCAAATTCGAAACGTCCAGCGATTGCGCCCACAGGAAAGCTTCCAGCACAGAAAGCTGTAGCTGGTTTTCACTGTCTCTTGGAACTACATTCGCTGATAGACAGACATTCGCTTTCTGCAAAACATTGCCTTAGTAAAGGGGCAACACTGTGTATTTCTCTCTCGTAGAGCCCGGTTGCCAAATTCGAAACGTCCAGCGATTGCGCCCACAGGGAAGCTGCCAGCAAGGAAAGCTGTAGCTGGTTTTCACTGTCTCTTGGAACTGCATTCGTTGCTAGACAGACATTCGCTTTCTGCAAAACCTTGCCTTATTGAAGGGGCAACACTGTGTATTTCTCTCTCGCAGAGCCCGGTTGCCAAATTCGAAACGTCCAGCGATTGCGCCCACAGGAAAGCTGCCAGCAAGGAAAGCTGTAGCTGGTTTTCACTCCCCCTTGGAACTGCATTCGCTGCTAGACAGACATTCGCTTTCTGCAAAACCTTGCCTTCCTAATGGGGCAACACTCTGTATTTCTCTCCCAGAGCCCGGTTGCCAAATTCGAAACGTCCAGCGATTGCGCCCACAGGAAAGCTGCCAGCACGGAAAGCTGTAGCTGGTTTTCACTGCCCCTTGGAACTACATTCGCTGCTAGATAGACATTCACTTTCTACAAAAGCTTTCGTTCGTAAAGGGGCAACACTGTGTATTTCTCTCTCGCAGAGCCCGGCTGCCAAATTCGAAACGTCCAGCGATTGCGCCCACAGGAAAGCTACCAGCACGGAAAGCTGTAGCTGGTTTTCACTGTTTCTTGGAACTACATTCGCTGATAGACAGACATTCGCTTTCTACAAAAGCTTTCATTGGTAAAGGGGCAACACTATGTATATCTCTCTCGTGGAGCGCGGCTGACAAATTCGAAACGTCCAGCGATTGCGCCCACAGGAAAGCTGCCAGCACGGAAATCTCTAGCTGGTTTTCACTGTCTCTTGGAACTACATTCGCTGATAGACAGACATTCGCTTTCTGCAAAACCTTGCCTTCCTAAAGGGGCAACACTGTGTATTTATCTCTCGCAGAGCCCGGTTGCCAAATTCGAAACGTCCAGCGATTGCGCCCAGAGGAAAGCTGCCAGCACGGAAAGCTGTAGCTGGTTTTCACTGCCCCTTGGAACTGCATTCGCTGATAGACAGACATTCG
Organism: Mycteria americana; assembly: GCF_035582795.1. NCBI lineage: Eukaryota > Metazoa > Chordata > Aves > Ciconiiformes > Ciconiidae > Mycteria > Mycteria americana. The sequence goes on along the minus strand of NC_134369.1, from coordinate 23,199,836 downwards.
CTTTCTGCAAAAGCTTTCGTTGGTAAAGAGGCAACACTGTGTATTTCTCTCTCGCAGAGCCCGGTTGCCAAATACGAAACGTCCAGCGATTGCGCCCACAGGAAAGCTACCAGCACGGAAAGCTGTAGCTGGTTTTCACTGCCCCTTGGAACTACATTCGCTGCTAGACAGACATTCGCTTTCTGCAAAACCTTGCCGTACTAAAGGGGCAACACTGTGTATTTCTCTCTCGCAGAGCCCGGTTGCCAAATTCGAAACGTCCAGCGATTGCGCCCACAGGAAAGCTTCCAGCACAGAAAGCTGTAGCTGGTTTTCACTGTCTCTTGGAACTACATTCGCTGATAGACAGACATTCGCTTTCTACAAAAGCTTGCCTTAGTAAAGGGGCAACACTGTGTATTTCTCTCTCGCAGAGCCTGGTTGCCAAATTCGAAACGTCCAGCGATTGCGCCCACAGGAAAGCTGCCAGCAAGGAAAGCTGTAGCTGGTTTTCACTGTCTCTTGGAACTGCATTCGCTGCTAGACAGACATTCGCTTTCTGCAAAACCTTGCCTTCCTAAAGGGGCAACACTGTGTATTTATATCTCGCAGAGCCCGGTTGCCAAATTCGAAACGTCCAGCGATTGCGCCCACAGGAAAGCTTCCAGCACAGAAAGCTGTAGCTGGTTTTCACTGCCCCTTGGAACTGCATTCGCTGCTAGACTGACATTCCCTTTCTACAAAAGCTTTCGTTTGTAAAGGGGCAACACTGTGTATTTCTCTCTCGCAGAGCCCGGTTGCCAAATTCGAAACGTCCAGCGATTGCGCCCACAGGAAAGCTGCCAGCACAGAAAGCTGTAGCTGGTTTTCACTGCCCCTTGGATCTGCATTCGCTGCTAGACAGACATTCGCTTTCTGCAAAAGCTTTCCTAGGTAAAGGGGCAACACTGTGTATTTCTCTCTCGCAGAGCCCGGCTGCCAAATTTGAAACGTCCAGCGATTGCGCCCACAGGAAAGCTGCCAGCACGGAAAGCTGTAGCTGGTTTTCACAGTCTCTTGGAACTACTTTCGCTGCTAGACAGACATTCGCTTTCTGCAAAACCTTGTCTTATTGAAGGGGCAACACTGTGTATTTCTCTCTCGCAGAGCCCGGTTGCCAAATTCGAAACGTCCAGCGATTGCGTCCACAGGAAAGCTGCCAGCAAGGAAAGCTGTAGCTGGTTTTCATTGCCTCTTGGAACTACATTCGCTGATAGACAGACATTCGCTTTCTGCAAAAGCTTTCCTTAGTAAAGGGGCAACACTGTGTATTTCTCTCTCGTAGAGCCCGGTTGCCAAATTCGAAACGTCCAGCGATTGCGCCCACAGGAAAGCTGCCAGCAAGGTAAGCTGTAGCTGGTTTTCACTGCCCCTTGGAACTGCATTCGCTGATAGACAGACATTCGCTTTCTGCAAAAGCTTTCGTTGGTAAAGAGGCAACACTGTGTATTTCTCTCTCGCAGAGCCCGGTTGCCAAATTCGAAACGTCCAGCGATTGCGCCCACAGGAAAGCTACCAGCACGGAAAGCTGTAGCTGGTTTTCACTGTTTCTTGGAACTACATTCGCTGATAGACAGACATTCGCTTTCTACAAAAGCTTTCATTGGTAAAGGGGCAACACTATGTATATCTCTCTCGTGGAGCGCGGCTGACAAATTCGAAACGTCCAGCGATTGCGCCCACAGGAAAGCTGCCAGCACGGAAATCTCTAGCTGGTTTTCACTGTCTCTTGGAACTACATTCGCTGATAGACAGACATTCGCTTTCTGCAAAACCTTGCCTTCCTAAAGGGGCAACACTGTGTATTTATCTCTCGCAGAGCCCGGTTGCCAAATTCGAAACGTCCAGCGATTGCGCCCAGAGGAAAGCTGCCAGCACGGAAAGCTGTAGCTGGTTTTCACTGCCCCTTGGAACTGCATTCGCTGATAGACAGACATTCGCTTTCTGCAAAAGCTTTCGTTGGTAAAGAGGCAACACTGTGTATTTCTCTCTCGCAGAGCCCGGTTGCCAAATACGAAACGTCCAGCGATTGCGCCCACAGGAAAGCTACCAGCACGGAAAGCTGTAGCTGGTTTTCACTGCCCCTTGGAACTGCATTCGCTGATAGACAGACATTCCCTTTCTACAAAAGCTTTCGTTTGTAAAGGGGCAACACTGTGTATTTCTCTCTCGCAGAGCCCGGTTGCCAAATTCGAAACGTCCAGCGATTGCGCCCACAGGAAAGCTGCCAGCACAGAAATCTGTAGCTGGTTTTCACTGCCCCTTGGAACTACATTCGCTGATAGACAGACATTCGCTTTCTGCAAAAGCTTTCGTTGGTAAAGAGGCAACACTGTGTATTTCTCTCTCGCAGAGCCCGGTTGCCAAATACGAAACGTCCAGCGATTGCGCCCACAGGAAAGCTGCCAGCAAGGAAAGTTGTAGCTGGTTTTCACTGCCCCTTGGAACTGCATTCGCTGATAGACAGACATTCGCTTTCTGCAAAAGCTTTCGTAGGTAAAGGGGCAACACTGTGTATTTCTCTCTCGCAGAGCCCGGTTGCCAAATTCGAAAGGTCCAGCGATTGCGCCCACAGGAAAGCTGCCAGCAAGGAAAGTTGTAGCTGGTTTTCACTGCCCCTTGGAACTACATTCGCTGATAATCAGACATTCGCTTTCTGCAAAACCTTGCCTTGGTAAAGGGGCAACACTGTGTATTTCTCTCTCGTAGAGCCCGGTTGCCAAATTCGAAACGTCCAGCGATTGCGCCCACAGGAAAGCTACCAGCACGGAAAGCTGTAGCTGGTTTTCACTGCCCCTTGGAACTACATTCGCTGATAGACAGACATTCGCTTTCTGCAAAAGCTTGCCGTACTAAAGGGGCAACACTGTGTATTTCTCTCTCGCAGAGCCCGGTTGCCAAATTCGAAACGTCCAGCGATTGCGCCCACAGGAAAGCTTCCAGCACAGAAAGCTGTAGCTGGTTTTCACTGTCTGTTGGAACTACATTCGCTGATAGACAGACATTCGCTTTCTGCAAAACATTGCCTTAGTAAAGGGGCAACACTGTGTATTTCTCTCTCGTAGAGCCCGGTTGCCAAATTCGAAACGTCCAGCGATTGCGCCCACAGGGAAGCTGCCAGCAAGGAAAGCTGTAGCTGGTTTTCACTGTCTCTTGGAACTGCATTCGTTGCTAGACAGACATTCGCTTTCTGCAAAACCTTGCCTTATTGAAGGGGCAACACTGTGTATTTCTCTCTCGCAGAGCCCGGTTGCCAAATTCGAAACGTCCAGCGATTGCGCCCACAGGAAAGCTGCCAGCAAGGAAAGCTGTAGCTGGTTTTCACTCCCCCTTGGAACTGCATTCGCTGCTAGACAGACATTCGCTTTCTGCAAAACCTTGCCTTCCTAATGGGGCAACACTCTGTATTTCTCTCCCAGAGCCCAGTTGCCAAATTCGAAACGTCCAGCGATTGCGCCCACAGGAAAGCTGCCAGCACGGAAAGCTGTAGCTGGTTTTCACTGCCCCTTGGAACTACATTCGCTGCTAGATAGACATTCACTTTCTACAAAAGCTTTCGTTCGTAAAGGGGCAACACTGTGTATTTCTCTCTCGCAGAGCCCGGTTGCCAAATTCGAAACGTCCAGCGATTGCGCCCACAGGAAAGCTACCAGCAAGGAAAGCTGTAGCTGGTTTTCACTGTTTCTTGGAACTACATTCGCTGATAGACAGACATTCGCTTTCTGCAAAAGCTTTCCTTAGTAAAGGGGCAACACTGTGTATTTCTCTCTCGTAGAGCCCGGTTGCCAAATTCGAAACGTCCAGCGATTGCGCCCACAGGAAAGCTGCCAGCAAGGTAAGCTGTAGCTGGTTTTCACTGCCCCTTGGAACTGCATTCGCTGATAGACAGACATTCGCTTTCTGCAAAAGCTTTCGTTGGTAAAGAGGCAACACTGTGTATTTCTCTCTCGCAGAGCCCGGTTGCCAAATTCGAAACGTCCAGCGATTGCGCCCACAGGAAAGCTACCAGCACGGAAAGCTGTAGCTGGTTTTCACTGTTTCTTGGAACTACATTCGCTGATAGACAGACATTCGCTTTCTACAAAAGCTTTCATTGGTAAAGGGGCAACACTATGTATATCTCTCTCGTGGAGCGCGGCTGACAAATTCGAAACGTCCAGCGATTGCGCCCACAGGAAAGCTGCCAGCACGGAAATCTCTAGCTGGTTTTCACTGTCTCTTGGAACTACATTCGCTGATAGACAGACATTCGCTTTCTGCAAAACCTTGCCTTCCTAAAGGGGCAACACTGTGTATTTATCTCTCGCAGAGCCCGGTTGCCAAATTCGAAAAGTCCAGCGATTGCGCCCACAGGAAAGCTGCCAGCACGGAAAGCTGTAGCTGGTTTTCACTGCCCCTTGGAACTGCATTCGCTGATAGACAGACATTCGCTTTCTGCAAAAGCTTTCGTTGGTAAAGAGGCAACACTGTGTATTTCTCTCTCGCAGAGCCCGGTTGCCAAATATGAAACGTCCAGCGATTGCGCCCACAGGAAAGCTACCAGCACGGAAAGCTGTAGCTGGTTTTCACTGCCCCTTGGAACTACATTCGCTGATAGACAGACATTCGCTTTCTGCAAAACCTTGCCGTACTAAAGGGGCAACACTGTGTATTTCTCTCTCGCAGAGCCCGGTTGCCAAATTCGAAACGTCCAGCGATTGCGCCCACAGGAAAGCTTCCAGCACAGAAAGCTGTAGCTGGTTTTCACTGTCTCTTGGAACTACATTCGCTGATAGACAGACATTCGCTTTCTACAAAAGCTTGCCTTAGTAAAGGGGCAACACTGTGTATTTCTCTCTCGTAGAGCCTGGTTGCCAAATTCGAAACGTCCAGCGATTGCGCCCACAGGAAAGCTGCCAGCAAGGAAAGCTGTAGCTGGTTTTCACTGTCTCTTGGAACTGCATTCGCTGCTAGACAGACATTCGCTTTCTGCAAAACCTTGCCTTCCTAAAGGGGCAACACTGTGTATTTATATCTCGCAGAGCCCGGTTGCCAAATTCGAAACGTCCAGCGATTGCGCCCACAGGAAAGCTTCCAGCACAGAAAGCTGTAGCTGGTTTTCACTGCCCCTTGGAACTGCATTCGCTGCTAGACAGACATTCCCTTTCTACAAAAGCTTTCGTTTGTAAAGGGGCAACACTGTGTATTTCTCTCTCGCAGAGCCCGGTTGCCAAATTCGAAACGTCCAGCGATTGCGCCCACAGGAAAGCTGCCAGCACAGAAAGCTGTAGCTGGTTTTCACTGCCCCTTGGAACTGCATTCGCTGCTAGACAGACATTCGCTTTCTGCAAAAGCTTTCGTAGGTAAAGGGGCAACACTGTGTATTTCTCTCTCGCAGAGCCCGGCTGCCAAATTTGAAACGTCCAGCGATTGCGCCCACAGGAAAGCTGCCAGCACGGAAAGCTGTAGCTGGTTTTCACAGTCTCTTGGAACTACTTTCGCTGCTAGACAGACATTCGCTTTCTGCAAAACCTTGTCTTATTGAAGGGGCAACACTGTGTATTTCTCTCTCGCAGAGCCCGGTTGCCAAATTCGAAACGTCCAGCGATTGCGTCCACAGGAAAGCTGCCAGCAAGGAAAGCTGTAGCTGGTTTTCATTGTCTCTTGGAACTACATTCGCTGATAGACAGACATTCGCTTTCTGCAAAAGCTTTCCTTAGTAAAGGGGCAACACTGTGTATTTCTCTCTCGTAGAGCCCGGTTGCCAAATTCGAAACGTCCAGCGATTGCGCCCACAGGAAAGCTGCCAGCAAGGTAAGCTGTAGCTGGTTTTCACTGCCCCTTGGAACTGCATTCGCTGATAGACAGACATTCGCTTTCTGCAAAAGCTTTCGTTGGTAAAGAGGCAACACTGTGTATTTCTCTCTCGCAGAGCCCGGTTGCCAAATTCGAAACGTCCAGCGATTGCGCCCACAGGAAAGCTGCCAGCAAGGAAAGTTGTAGCTGGTTTTCACTGCCCCTTGGAACTACATTCGCTGATAATCAGACATTCGCTTTCTGCAAAACCTTGCCTTGGTAAAGGGGCAACACTGTGTATTTCTCTCTCGTAGAGCCCGGTTGCCAAATTCGAAACGTCCAGCGATTGCGCCCACAGGAAAGCTGCCAGCAAGGAAAGCTGTAGCTGGTTTTCACTGTCTCTTGGAACTGCATTCGCTGCTAGACAGACATTCGTTTTCTGCAAAATCTTGCCTTCGTTGGTACAGGGGCAACACTGTGTATTTCTCTCTCGCAGAGCCCGGTTGCCAAATTCGAAACGTCCAGCGATTGCGCCCACAGGAAAGCTGACAGCACAGAAAGCTGTAGCTGGTTTTCACTGCCCCTTGGAACTACATTCGCTGCTAGATAGACATTCACTTTCTACAACAGCTTGCCTTCGTAAAGAGGCAACACTGTGTATTTCTCTCTCGCAGAGCCCGGTTGCCAAATTCGAAACGTCCAGCGATTGCGCCCACAGGAAAGCTGCCAGCAAGGAAAGTTGTAGCTGGTTTTCACTGCCCCTTGGAACTGCATTCGCTGATAGACAGACATTCGCTTTCTGCAAAAGCTTTCGTAGGTAAAGGGGCAACACTGTGTATTTCTCTCTCGCAGAGCCCGGTTGCCAAATTCGAAAGGTCCAGCGATTGCGCCCACAGGAAAGCTGCCAGCACGGAAAGCTGTAGCTGGTTTTCACTGTCTCTTGGAACTACATTCGCTGATAATCAGACATTCGCTTTCTGCAAAACCTTGCCTTGGTAAAGGGGCAACACTGTGTATTTCTCTCTCGTAGAGCACGGTTGCCAAATTCGAAACGTCCAGCGATTGCGCCCACAGGAAAGCTGCCAGCAAGGTAAGCTGTAGCTGGTTTTCACTGTCCCTTGGAACTACATTCGCTGATAGACAGACATTCGATTTCTGCAAAAGCTTTCGTTGGTACAGGGGAAACACTGTGTATTTCTCTCTCGCAGAGCCCGGTTGCCAAATTCGAAACGTCCAGCGATTGCGCCCACAGGAAAGCTGCCAGCAAGGAAAGCTGTAGCTGGTTTTCACTGTCTCTTGGAACTACATTCGCTGATAGACAGACATTCGCTTTCTACAAAAGCTTGCCTTAGTAAAGGGGCAACACTGTGTATTTATATCTCGCAGAGCCCGGTTGCCAAATTCGAAACGTCCAGCGATTGCGCCCACAGGAAAGCTTCCAGCACAGAAAGCTGTAGCTGGTTTTCACTGCCCCTTGGAACTGCATTCGCTGATAGACAGACATTCCCTTTCTACAAAAGCTTTCGTTTGTAAAGGGGCAACACTGTGTATTTCTCTCTCGCAGAGCCCGGTTGCCAAATTCGAAACGTCCAGCGATTGCGCCCACAGGAAAGCTGCCAGCACAGAAATCTGTAGCTGGTTTTCACTGCCCCTTGGAACTACATTCGCTGATAGACAGACATTCGCTTTCTGCAAAAGCTTTCGTTGGTAAAGAGGCAACACTGTGTATTTCTCTCTCGCAGAGCCCGGTTGCCAAATTCGAAACGTCCAGCGATTGCGCCCACAGGAAAGCTGCCAGCAAGGAAAGTTGTAGCTGGTTTTCACTGCCCCTTGGAACTGCATTCGCTGATAGACAGACATTCGCTTTCTGCAAAAGCTTTCGTTGGTAAAGAGGCAAAACTGTGTATTTCTCTCTCGCAGAGCCCGGTTGCCAAATTCGAAACGTCCAGCGATTGCGCCCACAGGAAAGCTGCCAGCAAGGAAAGTTGTAGCTGGTTTTCACTGCCCCTTGGAACTACATTCGCTGATAATCAGACATTCGCTTTCTGCAAAACCTTGCCTTGGTAAAGGGGCAACACTGTGTATTTCTCTCTCGTAGAGCCCGGTTGCCAAATTCGAAACGTCCAGCGATTGCGCCCACAGGAAAGCTGCCAGCAAGGAAAGCTGTAGCTGGTTTTCACTGTCTCTTGGAACTGCATTCGCTGCTAGACAGACATTCGTTTTCTGCAAAACTTTGCCTTCGTTGGTACAGGGGCAACACTGTGTATTAATCTCTCGCAGAGCCCGGTTGCCAAATTCGAAACGTCCAGCGAGTGCGCCCACAGGAAAGCTTCCAGCACAGAAAGCTGTAGCTGGTTTTCACTGCCCCTTGGAACTGCATTCGCTGATAGACAGACATTCCCTTTCTACAAAAGCTTTCGTGTGTAAAGGGGCAACACTGTGTATTTCTCTCTCGCAGAGCCCGGTTGCCAAATTCGAAAGGTCCAGCGATTGCGCCCACAGGAAAGCTGCCAGCAAGGAAAGCTGTAGCTGGTTTTCACTGCCCCTTGGAACTGCATTCGCTGCTAGACAGACATTCGCTTTCTGCAAAACCTTGCCTTCCTAAAGGGGCAACACTGTGTATTTATCTCTCGCAGAGCCCGGTTGCCAAATTCGAAAGGTCCAGCGATTGCGCCCACAGGAAAGCTTCCAGCACAGAAAGCTGTAGCTGGTTTTCACTGCCCCTTGGAACTGCATTCGCTGATAGACAGACATTCGCTTTCTACAAAAGCTTTCGTTTGTAAAGGGGCAACACTGTGTATTTCTCTCTCGCAGAGCCCGGTTGCCAAAATTGAAACGTCCAGCGATTGCGCCCACAGGAAAGCTGCCAGCAAGGAAAGCTGTAGCTGGTTTTCACTGTCTCTTGGAACTGCATTCGCTGCTAGACAGACATTCGTTTTCTGCAAAACCTTGCCTTCGTAAAGGCGCAACACTGTGTATTTATCTCTCGCAGAGCCCGGTTGCCAAATTCGAAACGTCCAGCGATTGCGCCCACAGGAAAGCTGCCAGCAAGGAAAGCTGTAGCTGGTTTTCACTGCCCCTTGGAACTGCATTCGCTGCTAGACAGACATTCGCTTTCTGCAAAACCTTGCCTTCGAAAAGGGGCAACACTGTGTATTTCTCTCTCGCAGAGCCCGGTTGCCAAATTCGAAACGTCCAGCGATTGCGCCCACAGGAAAGCTACCAGCACGGAAAGCTGTAGCTGGTTTTCACTGCCCCTTGGAACTACAATCGCTGCTAGACAGACATTCGCTTTCTGCAAAACCTTGCCTTCGTCAAGGGGCAACACTGTGTATTTCTCTCTCGCAGAGCCCGGTTGCCAAAATCGAAACGTCCAGCGATTGCGCCCACAGGAAAGCTGCCAGCAAGGAAAGCTGTAGCTGGTTTTCATTGTCTCTTGGAACTACATTCGCTGATAGACAGACATTCGCTTTCTGCAAAACCTTGCCTTAGTAAAGGGGCAACACTGTGTATTTCTCTCTCGTAGAGCCCGGTTGCCAAATTCGAAACGTCCAGCGATTGCGCCCACAGGAAAGCTGCCAGCACGGAAAGCTGTAGCTGGTTTTCACAGTCTCTTGGTACTACATTCGCTGCTAGACAGACATTCGCTTTCTGCAAAACCTTGCCTTATTGAAGGGGCAACACTGTGTATATCTGTCTCGCAGAGCCCGGTTGCCATTTCCAAACGTCCAGCGATTGCGCCCAGAGGAAAGCTGCCAGCAAGGAAAGCTGTAGCTGGTTTTCACTGCCCCTTGGAACTGCATTCGCTGATAGACAGACATTCGCTTTCTGCAAAACCTTGCCTTAGTAAAGGGGCAACACTGTGTATTTCTCTCTCGTAGAGCCCGGTTGCCAAATTCGAAACGTCCAGCGATTGCGCCCACAGGAAAGCTGCCAGCACGGAAAGCTGTAGCTGGTTTTCACTGCCCCTTGGAACTGCATTCGCTGATAGACAGACATTCGCTTTCTGCAAAACCTTGCCTTATTGAAGGGGCAACACTGTGTATTTCTCTCTCGCAGAGCCTGGTTGCCAAATTCGAAACGTCCAGCGATTGCGCCCACAGGAAAGCTGCCAGCAAGGAAAGCTGTAGCTGGTTTTCACTGCCCCTTGGAACTGCATTCGCTGCTAGACAGACATTCGCTTTCTGCAAAACCTTGCCTTCGAAAAGGGGCAACACTGTGTATTTCTCTCTCGCAGAGCCCGGTTGCCAAATTCGAAACGTCCAGCGATTGCGCCCACAGGAAAGCTTCCAGCACAGAAAGCTGTAGCTGGTTTTCACTGCCCCTTGGAACTGCATTCGCTGCTAGACAGACATTCGCTTTCTACAAAAGCTTTCGTTTGTAAAGGGGCAACACTGTGTATTTCTCTCTCGCAGAGCCCGGTTGCCAAATTCGAAACGTCCAGCGATTGCGCTCACAGGAAAGCTGCCAGCAAGGAAAGCTGTAGCTGGTTTTCACTGTCTCTTGGAACTACATTCGCTGATAGACAGACATTCGCTTTCTACAAAAGCTTGCCTTAGTAAAGGGGCAACACTGTGTATTTCTCTCTCGCAGAACCTGGTTGCCAAATTCGAAACGTCCAGCGATTGCGCCCACAGGAAAGCTACCAGCACGGAAAGCTGTAGCTGGTTTTCACTGCCCCTTGGAACTACAATCGCTGCTAGACAGACATTCGCTTTCTGCAAAACCTTGCCTTCGTCAAGGGGCAACACTGTGTATTTCTCTCTCGCAGAGCCCGGTTGCCAAAATCGAAACGTCCAGCGATTGCGCCCACAGGAAAGCTGCCAGCAAGGAAAGCTGTAGCTGGTTTTCATTGTCTCTTGGAACTACATTCGCTGATAGACAGACATTCGCTTTCTGCAAAACCTTGCCTTAGTAAAGGGGCAACACTGTGTATTTCTCTCTCGTAGAGCCCGGTTGCCAAATTCGAAACGTCCAGCGGTTGCGCCCACAGGAAAGCTGCCAGCAAGGAAAGCTGTAGCTGGTTTTCACTGCCCCTTGGAACTACATTCGCTGATAGACAGACATTCGCTTTCTGCAAAAGCTTTCGTTGGTACAGGGGCAACACTGTGTATTTCTCTCTCGCAGAGCCCGGTTGCCAAATTCGAAACGTCCAGCGATTGCGCCCACAGGAAAGCTGCCAGCACGGAAAGCTGTAGCTGGTTTTCACAGTCTCTTGGTATTACATTCGCTGCTAGACAGACATTCGCTTTCTGCAAAACCTTGCCTTATTGAAGGGGCAACACTGTGTATTTCTCTCTCGCAGAGCCCGGTTGCCAAATTCCAAACGTCCAGCGATTGCGCCCACAGGAAAGCTGCCAGCAAGGAAAGCTGTAGCTGGTTTTCACTGCCCCTTGGAACTGCATTCGCTGATAGACAGACATTCGCTTTCTGCAAAACCTTGCCTTAGTAAAGGGGCAACACTGTGTATTTCTCTCTCGTAGAGCCCGGTTGCCAAATTCGAAACGTCCAGCGATTGCGCCCACAGGAAAGCTGCCAGCACGGAAAGCTGTAGCTGGTTTTCACTGCCCCTTGGAACTGCATTCGCTGATAGACAGACATTCGCTTTCTGCAAAACCTTGCCTTATTGAAGGGGCAACACTGTGTATTTCTCTCTCGCAGAGCCCGGTTGCCAAATTCGAAACGTCCAGCGATTGCGCCCACAGGAAAGCTGCCAGCAAGGAAAGCTGTAGCTGGTTTTCACTGCCCCTTGGAACTGCATTCGCTGCTAGACAGACATTCGCTTTCTGCAAAACCTTGCCTTCGAAAAGGGGCAACACTCTGTATTTCTCTCTCGCAGAGCCCGGTTGCCAAATTCGAAACGTCCAGCGATTGCGCCCACAGGAAAGCTGCCAGCACAGAAAGCTGTAGCTGGTTTTCACTGCCCCTTGGAACTGCATTCGCTGCTAGACAGACATTCGCTTTCTACAAAAGCTTTCGTTTGTAAAGGGGCAACACTGTGTATTTCTCTCTCGCAGAGCCCGGTTGCCAAATTCGAAACGTCCAGCGATTGCGCTCACAGGAAAGCTGCCAGCAAGGAAAGCTGTAGCTGGTTTTCACTGTCTCTTGGAACTACATTCGCTGATAGACAGACATTCGCTTTCTACAAAAGCTTGCCTTAGTAAAGGGGCAACACTGTGTATTTCTCTCTCGCAGAACCTGGTTGCCAAATTCGAAACGTCCAGCGATTGCGCCCACAGGAAAGCTACCAGCACGGAAAGCTGTAGCTGGTTTTCACTGCCCCTTGGAACTACAATCGCTGCTAGACAGACATTCGCTTTCTGCAAAACCTTGCCTTCGTCAAGGGGCAACACTGTGTATTTCTCTCTCGCAGAGCCCGGTTGCCAAAATCGAAACGTCCAGCGATTGCGCCCACAGGAAAGCTGCCAGCAAGGAAAGCTGTAGCTGGTTTTCATTGTCTCTTGGAACTACATTCGCTGATAGACAGACATTCGCTTTCTGCAAAACCTTGCCTTAGTAAAGGGGCAACACTGTGTATTTCTCTCTCGTAGAGCCCGGTTGCCAAATTCGAAACGTCCAGCAGTTGCGCCCACAGGAAAGCTGCCAGCAAGGAAAGCTGTAGCTGGTTTTCACTGCCCCTTGGAACTACATTCGCTGATAGACAGACATTCGCTTTCTGCAAAAGCTTTCGTTGGTACAGGGGCAACACTGTGTATTTCTCTCTCGCAGAGCCCGGTTGCCAAATTCGAAACGTCCAGCGATTGCGCCCACAGGAAAGCTGCCAGCACGGAAAGCTGTAGCTGGTTTTCACAGTCTCTTGGTATTACATTCGCTGCTAGACAGACATTCGCTTTCTGCAAAACCTTGCCTTAGTAAAGGGGCAACACTGTGTATTTCTCTCTCGTAGAGCCCGGTTGCCAAATTCGAAACGTCCAGCGATTGCGCCCACAGGAAAGCTGCCAGCACGGAAAGCTGTAGCTGGTTTTCACTGCCCCTTGGAACTGCATTCGCTGATAGACAGACATTCGCTTTCTGCAAAACCTTGCCTTATTGAAGGGGCAACACTGTGTATTTCTCTCTCGCAGAGCCCGGTTGCCAAATTCGAAACGTCCAGCGATTGCGCCCACAGGAAAGCTGCCAGCAAGGAAAGCTGTAGCTGGTTTTCACTGCCCCTTGGAACTGCATTCGCTGCTAGACAGACATTCGCTTTCTGCAAAAGCTTTCGTTTGTATAAGGGGCAACACTGTGTATTTCTCTCTCGCAGAGCCCGGTTGCCAAATTCGAAACGTCCAGCGATTGCGCCCACAGGAAAGCTGCCAGCAAGGAAAGCTGTAGCTGGTTTTCACTGTCTCTTGGAACTACATTCGCTGATAGACAGACATTCGCTTTCTACAAAAGCTTGCCTTAGTAAAGGGGCAACACTGTGTATTTCTCTCTCGCAGAGCCCGGTTGCCAAATTCGAAACGTCCAGCGATTGCACCCACAGGAAAGCTACCAGCACGGAAAGCTGTAGCTGGTTTTCACTGCCCCTTGGAACTACAATCGCTGCTAGACAGACATTCGCTTTCTGCAAAACCTTGCCTTCGTCAAGGGGCAACACTGTGTATTTCTCTCTCGCAGAGCCCGGTTGCCAAAATCGAAACGTCCAGCGATTGCGCCCACAGGAAAGCTGCCAGCACGGAAAGCTGTAGCTGGTTTTCATTGTCTCTTGGAACTACATTCGCTGATAGACAGACATTCGCTTTCTGCAAAACCTTGCCTTAGTAAAGGGGCAACACTGTATATTTCTCTCTCGCAGAGCCCGGTTGCCAAATTCGAAACGTCCAGCGGTTGCGCCCACAGGAAAGCTGCCAGCAAGGAAAGCTGTAGCTGGTTTTCAGTGCCCCTTGGAACTACATTCGCTGATAGACAGACATTCGCTTTCTGCAAAAGCTTTCGTTGGTACAGGGGCAACACTGTGTATTTCTCTCTCGCAGAGCCCGGTTGCCAAATTCGAAACGTCCAGCGATTGCGCCCACAGGAAAGCTTCCAGCACAGAAAGCTGTAGCTGGTTTTCACTGTCTCTTGGAACTACATTCGCTGATAGACAGACATTCGCTTTCTACAAAAGCTTGTCTTAGTAAAGGGGCAACACTGTGTATTTCTCTCTCGCAGAGCCTGGTTGCCAAATTCGAAACGTCCAGCGATTGCGCCCACAGGAAAGCTGCCAGCAAGGAAAGCTGTAGCTGGTTTTCACTGCCCCTTGGAACTGCATTCGCTGATAGACAGACATTCGCTTTCTGCAAAACCTTGCCTTATTGAAGGGGCAACACAGTGTATTTCTCTCTCGAAGAGCCCGGTTGCCAAATTCGAAACGTCCAGCGATTGCGCCCACAGGAAAGCTGCCAGCACGGAAAGCTGTAGCTGGTTTTCACTGCCCCTTGGAACTGCATTCGCTGCTAGACAGACATTCGCTTTCTACAAAAGCTTTCGTTTGTAAAGGGGCAACACTGTGTATTTCTCTCTCGCAGAGCCCGGTTGCCAAATTCGAAACGTCCAGCGATTGCGCCCACAGGAAAGCTGCCAGCAAGGAAAGCTGTAGCTGGTTTTCACTGCCCCTTGGAACTACATTTGCTGATAGACAGACATTCGCTTTCTGCAAAAGCTTTCGTTGGTACAGGGGCAACACTGTGTATTTCTCTCTCGCAGAGCCCGGTTGCCAAATTCGAAACGTCCAGCGATTGCGCCCACAGGAAAGCTGCCAGCAAGGAAAGCTGTAGCTGGTTTTCACTGTCTCTTGGAACTACATTCGCTGATAGACAGACATTCGCTTTCTACAAAAGCTTGCCTTAGTAAAGGGGCAACACTGTGTATTTCTCTCTCGTAGAGCCCGGCTGACAAATTCGAAACGGCCAGCGGTTGCGCCCACAGTAAAGCTACCAGCACGGAAAGCTGTAGCTGGTTTTCACTGCCCCTTGGAACTACAATCGCTGCTAGACAGACATTCGCTTTCTGCAAAACCTTGCCTTCGTCAAGGGGCAACACTGTGTATTTCTCTCTCGCAGAGCCCGGTTGCCAAAATCGAAACGTCCAGCGATTGCGCCCACAGGAAAGCTGCCAGCAAGGAAAGCTGTAGCTGGTTTTCATTGTCTCTTGGAACTACATTCGCTGATAGACAGACATTCGCTTTCTGCAAAACCTTGCCTTAGTAAAGGGGCAACACTGTGTATTTCTCTCTCGTAGAGCCCGGCTGCCAAATTCGAAACGTCCAGCGATTGCGCCCACAGGAAAGCTGCCAGCAAGGAAAGCTGTAGCTGGTTTTCATTGTCTCTTGGAACTACATTCGCTGATAGACAGACATTCGCTTTCTGCAAAAGCTTTCCATGGTACAGGGGCAACACTGTGTATTTCTCTCTCGCAGAGCCCGGTTGCCAAATTCGAAACGTCCAGCGATTGCGCCCACAGGAAAGCTGCCAGCAAGGAAAGCTGTAGCTGGTTTTCACTGTCTCTTGGAACTACATTCGCTGATAGACAGACATTCGCTTTCTACAAAAGCTTGCCTTAGTAAAGGGGCAACACTGTGTATTTCTCTCTCGCAGAGCCTGGTTGCCAAAGTCGAAACGTCCAGCGATTGCGCCCACAGGAAAGCTGCCAGCACGGAAAGCTGTAGCTGGTTTTCATTGTCTCTTGGAACTACATTCGCTGATAGACAGACATTCGCGTTCTGCAAAACCTTGCCTTAGTAAAGGGGCAACACTGTGTATTTCTCTCTCATAGAGCCCGGTTGCCAAATTCGAAACGTCCAGCGGTTGCGCCCAAAGGAAAGCTGCCAGCAAGGAAAGCTGTAGCTGGTTTTCACTGCCCCTTGGAACTACATTCGCTGATAGACAGACATTCGCTTTCTGCAAAAGCTTTCGTTGGTACAGGGGCAACACTGTGTATTTCTCTCTCGCAGAGCCCGGTTGCCAAATTCGAAACGTCCAGCGATTGCGCCCACAGGAAAGCTGCCAGCACGGAAAGCTGTAGCTGGTTTTCACTGTCTCTTGGAACTACATTCGCTGCTAGACAGACATTCGCTTTCTGCAAAACCTTGCCTTAGTAAAGGGGCAACACTGTGTATTTCTCTCTCGCTAAGCCCGGTTGCCAAATTCGAAACGTCCAGCGATTGCGCCCACAGGAAAGCTGCCAGCAAGGAAAGCTGTAGCTGGTTTTCACTGCCCCTTGGAACTGCATTCGCTGATAGACAGACATTCGCTTTCTGCCAAACCTTGCCTTAGTAAAGGGGCAACACTGTGTATTTCTCTCTCGTAGAGCCCGGTTGCCAAATTCGAAACGTCCAGCGATTGCGCCCACAGGAAAGCTGCCAGCACGGAAAGCTGTAGCTGGTTTTCACTGCCCCTTGGAACTGCATTCGCTGATAGACAGACATTCGCTTTCTGCAAAACCTTGCCTTATTGAAGGGGCAACACTGTGTATTTCTCTCTCGCAGAGCCCGGTTGCCAAATTCGAAACGTCCAGCGATTTCGCCCACAGGAAAGCTGCCAGCAAGGAAAGCTGTAGCTGGTTTTCACTGTCTCTTGGAACTACATTCGCTGATAGACAGACATTCGCTTTCTGCAAAACCTTGCCTTAGTAAAGGGGCAACACTGTGTATTTCTCTCTCGTAGAGCCCGGTTGCCAAATTCGAAACGTCCAGCGGTTGCGCCCACAGGAAAGCTGCCAGCAAGGAAAGCTGTAGCTGGTTTTCACTGCCCCTTGGAACTACATTCGCTGATAGACAGACATTCGCTTTCTGCAAAAGCTTTCGTTGGTACAGGGGCAACACTGTGTATTTCTCTCTCGCAGAGCCCGGTTGCCAAATTCGAAACGTCCAGCGATTGCGCCCACAGGAAAGCTGCCAGCAAGGAAAGCTGTAGCTGGTTTTCACGGTCTCTTGGAACTACATTCGCTGATAGACAGACATTCGCTTTCTACAAAAGCTTGCCTTAGTAAAGGGGCAACACTGTGTATTTCTCTCTCGCAGAGCCTGGTTGCCAAATTCGAAACGTCCAGCGATTGCGCCCACAGGAAAGCTGCCAGCAAGGAAAGCTGTAGCTGGTTTTCACTGCCCCTTGGAACTGCATTCGCTGATAGACAGACATTCGCTTTCTGCAAAACCTTGCCTTCGTAAAGGGGCAACACAGTGTATTTCTCTCTCGCAGAGCCCGGTTGCCAAATTCGAAACGTCCAGCGATTGCGCCCACAGGAAAGCTGCCAGCACGGAAAGCTGTAGCTGGTTTTCACTGTTTCTTGGAACTGCATTCGCTGATAGACAGACATTCGCTTTCTACAAAAGCTTTCATTGGTAAAGGGGCAACACTGTGTATATCTCTCTCGCAGAGCCCGGCTGCCAAATTCGAAACGTCCAGCGATTGCGCCCACAGGAAAGCTGCCAGCAAGGAAAGTTGTAGCTGGTTTTCACTGCCCCTTGGAACTGCATTCGCTGATAGACAGACATTCGCTTTCTGCAAAAGCTTTCGTAGGTAAAGGGGCAACACTGTGTATTTCTCTCTCGCAGAGCCCGGTTGCCAAATTCGAAACGTCCAGCGATTGCGCCCACAGGAAAGCTGCCAGCACGGAAAGCTGTAGCTGGTTTTCACTGCCCCTTGGAACTGCATTCGCTGCTAGACAGACATTCGCTTTCTGCAAAACCTTGCCTTCGAAAAGGGGCAACACTGTGTATTTCTCTCTCGCAGAGCCCGGTTGCCAAATTCGAAACGTCCAGCGATTGCTCCCACAGGAAAGCTTCCAGCACAGAAAGCTGTAGCTGGTTTTCACTGCCCCTTGGAACTGCATTCGCTGCTAGACAGACATTCGCTTTCTGCAAAAGCTTTCGTAGGTAAAGGGGCAACACTGTGTATTTCTCTCTCGCAGAGCCCGGTTGCCAAATTCGAAACGTCCAGCGATTGCGCCCACAGGAAAGCTGCCAGCAAGGAAAGCTGTAGCTGGTTTTCACTGCCCCTTGGAACTACATTTGCTGATAGACAGACATTCGCTTTCTGCAAAAGCTTTCGTTGGTACAGGGGCAACACTGTGTATTTCTCTCTCGCAGAGCCCGGTTGCCAAATTCGAAACGTCCAGCGATTGCGCCCACAGGAAAGCTGCCAGCAAGGAAAGCTGTAGCTGGTTTTCACTGTCTCTTGGAACTACATTCGCTGATAGACAGACATTCGCTTTCTACAAAAGCTTGCCTTAGTAAAGGGGCAACACTGTGTATTTCTCTCTCGCAGAGCCTGGTTGCCAAATTCGAAACGTCCAGCGATTGCGCCCACAGGAAAGCTACCAGCACGGAAAGCTGTAGCTGGTTTTCACTGCCCCTTGGAACTACAATCGCTGCTAGACAGACATTCGCTTTCTGCAAAACCTTGCCTTCGTCAAGGGGCAACACTGTGTATTTCTCTCTCGCAGAGCCCGGTTGCCAAAATCGAAACGTCCAGCGATTGCGCCCACAGGAAAGCTGCCAGCAAGGAAAGCTGTAGCTGGTTTTCACTACCCCTTGGAACTACATTTGCTGATAGACAGACATTCGCTTTCTGCAAAAGCTTTCGTTGGTACAGGGGCAACACTGTGTATTTCTCTCTCGCAGAGCCCGGTTGCCAAATTCGAAACGTCCAGCGATTGCGCCCACAGGAAAGCTGCCAGCAAGGAAAGCTGTAGCTGGTTTTCACTGTCTCTTGGAACTACATTCGCTGATAGACAGACATTCGCTTTCTACAAAAGCTTGCCTTAGTAAAGGGGCAACACTGTGTATTTCTCTCTCGCAGAGCCTGGTTGCCAAATTCGAAACGTCCAGCGATTGCGCCCACAGGAAAGCTGCCAGCAAGGAAAGCTGTAGCTGGTTTTCATTGCCTCTTGGAACTACATTCGCTGATAGACAGACATTCGCTTTCTGCAAAACCTTGCCTTAGTAAAGGGGCAACACTGTGTATTTCTCTCTCGTAGAGCCCGGTTGCCAAATTGGAAACGTCCAGCGATTGCGCCCACAGGAAAGCTGCCAGCAAGGAAAGCTGTAGCTGGTTTTCACTGCCGCTTGGAACTACATTCGCTGATAGACAGACATTCGCTTTCTACAAAAGCTTTCGTTGGTACAGGGGCAACACTGTGTATTTCTCTCTCGCAGAGCCCGGTTGCCAAATTCGAAACGTCCAGCGATTGCGCCCACAGAAAAGCTGCCAGCAAGGAAAGCTGTAGCTGGTTTTCACTGCCCCTTGGAACTACATTCGCTGATAGACAGACATTCGCTTTCTACAAAAGCTTGCCTTAGTAAAGGGGCAACACTGTGTATTTCTCTCTCGCAGAGCCTGGTTGCCAAATTCGAAACGTCCAGCGATTGCGCCCACAGGAAAGCTGCCAGCACGGAAAGCTGTAGCTGGTTTTCACTGCCCCTTGGAACTGCATTCGCTGATAGACAGACATTCGCTTTCTGCAAAACTTGCCTTATTGAAGGGGCAACACTGTGTATTTCTCTCTCGCAGAGCCCGGTTGCCAAATTCGAAACGTCCAGCGATTGCGCCCACAGGAAAGCTGCCAGCAAGGAAAGCTGTAGCTGGTTTTCATTGTCTCTTGGAACTACATTCGCTGATAGACAGACATTCGCTTTCTGCAAAAGCTTTCATTGGTAAAGGGGCAACACTGTGTATTTCTCTCTCGTAGAGCCCGGTTGCCAAATTCGAAACGTCCAGCGGTTGCGCCCACAGGAAAGCTGCCAGCAAGGAAAGCTGTAGCTGGTTTTCACTGCCCCTTGGAACTACATTCGCTGATAGACAGACATTCGCTTTCTGCAAAAGCTTTCGTTGGTACAGGGGCAACACTGTGTATTTCTCTCTCGCAGAGCCCGGTTGCCAAATTCGAAACGTCCAGCGATTGCGCCCACAGGAAAGCTGCCAGCAAGGAAAGCTGTAGCTGGTTTTCACTGTCTCTTGGAACTACATTCGCTGATAGACAGACATTCGCTTTCTACAAAAGCTTGCCTTAGTAAAGGGGCAACACTGTGTATTTCTCTCTCGCAGAGCCTGGTTGCCAAATTCGAAACGTCCAGCGATTGCGCCCACAGGAAAGCTGCCAGCACGGAAAGCTGTAGCTGGTTTTCACTGCCCCTTGGAACTGCATTCGCTGATAGACAGACATTCGCTTTCTGCAAAACCTTGCCTTCGAAAAGGGGCAACACAGTGTATTTCTCTCTCGCAGAGCCCGGTTGCCAAATTCGAAACGTCCACCGATTGCGCCCACAGGAAAGCTTCCAGCACGGAAAGCTGTAGCTGGTTTTCACTGTTTCTTGGAACTGCATTCGCTGATAGACAGACATTCGCTTTCTACAAAAGCTTTCATTGGTAAAGGGGCAACACTGTGCATATCTCTCTCGCAGAGCCCGGCTGCCAAATTCGAAACGTCCAGCGATTGCGCCCACAGGAAAGCTGCCAGCACGGAAAGCTGTAGCTGGTTTTCACAGTCTCTTGGAACTACATTCGCTGCTAGACAGACATTCGCTTTCTGCAAAACCTTGCCTTATTGAAGGGGCAACACTGTGTATTTGTCTCTCGCAGAGCCCGGTTGCCAAATTCGAAACTTCCAGCGATTGCGCCCACAGGAAAGCTGCCAGCAAGGAAAGCTGTAGCTGGTTTTCATTGTCTCTTGGAACTACATTCGCTGATAGACAGACATTCGCTTTCTGCAAAGGCTTGCCTTAGTAAAGGGGCAACACTGTGTATTTCTCTCTCGCAGAGCCCGGTTGCCAAATTCGAAAGGTCCAGCGATTGCGCCCACAGGAAAGCTGCCAGCAAAGAAAGCTGTAGCTGGTTTTCACTGTCTCAAGGAACTGCATTCGCTGCTAGACAGACATTCGCTTTCTGCAAAAGCTTGCCTTCGTAAAGGGGCAACACTGTGTATTTCTCTCTCGCAGAGCCCGGTTGCCAAATTCGAAACGTCCAGCTATTGCGCCCACAGGAAAGCTTCCAGCACAGAAAGCTGTAGCTGGTTTTCACTGCCCCTTGGAACTGCATTCGCTGATAGACAGACATTCCCTTTCTACAAAAGCTTTCGTTTGTAAAGGGGCAACACTGTGTATTTCTCTCTCGCAGAGCCCGGTTGCCAAATTCGAAACGTCCAGCGATTGCGCCCACAGTAAAGCTGCCAGCACAGAAATCTGTCGCTGGTTTTCACTGCCCCTTGGAACTACATTCGCTGCTAGATAGACATTCACTTTCTACAACAGCTTTCGTTCGAAAGGGGCAACACTGTGTATTTCTCTCTCGCAGAGCCCGGTTGCCAAATTCGAAACGTCCAGCGATTGCGCCCACAGGAAAGCTTCCAGCACAGAAAGCTGTAGCTGGTTTTCACTGTCTCTTGGAACTGCATTCGCTGATAGACAGACATTCGCTTTCTGCAAAACATTGCCTTAGTAAAGGGGCAACACTGTGTATTTCTCTCTCGTAGAGCCCGGTTGCCAAATTCGAAACGTCCAGCGATTGCGCCCACAGGAAAGCTGCCAGCAAGGAAAGCTGTAGCTGGTTTTCACTGTCTCTTGGAACTGCATTCGCTGATAGACAGACATTCGCTTTCTGCAAAAGCTTTCGTTGGTAAAGAGGCAACACTGTGTATTTCTCTCTCGCAGAGCCCGGCTGCCAAATTCGAAACGTCCAGCGATTGCGCCCAAAGGAAAGCTGCCAGCAAAGAAAAGCTGTAGCTGGTTTTCACTGCCCCTTGGAACTGCATTCGCTGCTAGACAGACATTCGCTTTCTGCAAAAGCTTTCATTGGTAAAGGGGCAACACTGTGTATATCTCTCTCGCAGAGCCCGGCTGCCAAATTCGAAACGTCCAGCGATTGCGCCCAGAGGAAAGCTGCCAGCACGGAAATCTCTAGCTGGTTTTCACTGTCTCTTGGAGCTACATTCGCTGATAGACAGACATTCGCTTTCTGCAAAACCTTGCCTTATTGAAGGGGCAACACTGTGTATTTCTCTCTCGTAGAGCCCGGTTGCCAAATTCGAAACGTCCAGCGATTGCGCCCACAGGAAAGCTGCCAGCACGGAAAGCTGTAGCTGGTTTTCACTGCCCCTTGGAACTGCATTCGCTGATAGACAGACATTCGCTTTCTGCAAAACCTTGCCTTCGTAAAGGGGCAACACTGTGTATTTCTCTCTCGCAGAGCCCGGTTGCCAAAATCGAAACGTCCAGCGATTGCGCCCACAGGAAAGCTGCCAGCAAGGAAAACTTTAGCTGGTTTTCATTGTCTCTTGGAACTACATTCGCTGATAGACAGACATTCGCTTTCTGCAAAACCTTGCCTTATTGAAGGGGCAACACTGTGTATTTCTCTCTCGCAGAGCCCGGTTGCCAAATTCGAAACGTCCAGCGATTGCGCCCACAGGAAAGCTGCCAGCACGGAAAGCTGTAGCTGGTTTTCACTGCCCCTTGGAACTGCATTCGCTGATAGACAGACATTCGCTTTCTGCAAAACCTTGCCTTCGAAAAGGGGCAACACAGTGTATTTCTCTCTCGCAGAGCCCGGTTGCCAAATTCGAAACGTCCACCGATTGCGCCCACAGGAAAGCTTCCAGCACGGAAAGCTGTAGCTGGTTTTCACTGTTTCTTGGAACTGCATTCGCTGATAGACAGACATTCGCTTTCTACAAAAGCTTTCATTGGTAAAGGGGCAACACTGTGCATATCTCTCTCGCAGAGCCCGGCTGCCAAATTCGAAACGTCCAGCGATTGCGCCCACAGGAAAGCTGCCAGCACGGAAAGCTGTAGCTGGTTTTCACAGTCTCTTGGAACTACATTCGCTGCTAGACAGACATTCGCTTTCTGCAAAACCTTGCCTTATTGAAGGGGCAACACTGTGTATTTGTCTCTCGCAGAGCCCGGTTGCCAAATTCGAAACTTCCAGCGATTGCGCCCACAGGAAAGCTGCCAGCAAGGAAAGCTGTAGCTGGTTTTCATTGTCTCTTGGAACTACATTCGCTGATAGACAGACATTCGCTTTCTGCAAAGGCTTGCCTTAGTAAAGGGGCAACACTGTGTATTTCTCTCTCGCAGAGCCCGGTTGCCAAATTCGAAAGGTCCAGCGATTGCGCCCACAGGAAAGCTGCCAGCAAAGAAAGCTGTAGCTGGTTTTCACTGTCTCAAGGAACTGCATTCGCTGCTAGACAGACATTCGCTTTCTGCAAAAGCTTGCCTTCGTAAAGGGGCAACACTGTGTATTTCTCTCTCGCAGAGCCCGGTTGCCAAATTCGAAACGTCCAGCTATTGCGCCCACAGGAAAGCTTCCAGCACAGAAAGCTGTAGCTGGTTTTCACTGCCCCTTGGAACTGCATTCGCTGATAGACAGACATTCCCTTTCTACAAAAGCTTTCGTTTGTAAAGGGGCAACACTGTGTATTTCTCTCTCGCAGAGCCCGGTTGCCAAATTCGAAACGTCCAGCGATTGCGCCCACAGTAAAGCTGCCAGCACAGAAATCTGTCGCTGGTTTTCACTGCCCCTTGGAACTACATTCGCTGCTAGATAGACATTCACTTTCTACAACAGCTTTCGTTCGAAAGGGGCAACACTGTGTATTTCTCTCTCGCAGAGCCCGGTTGCCAAATTCGAAACGTCCAGCGATTGCGCCCACAGGAAAGGTTCCAGCACAGAAAGCTGTAGCTGGTTTTCACTGTCTCTTGGAACTGCATTCGCTGATAGACAGACATTCGCTTTCTGCAAAACATTGCCTTAGTAAAGGGGCAACACTGTGTATTTCTCTCTCGTAGAGCCCGGTTGCCAAATTCGAAACGTCCAGCGATTGCGCCCACAGGAAAGCTGCCAGCAAGGAAAGCTGTAGCTGGTTTTCACTGTCTCTTGGAACTGCATTCGCTGATAGACAGACATTCGCTTTCTGCAAAAGCTTTCGTTGGTAAAGAGGCAACACTGTGTATTTCTCTCTCGCAGAGCCCGGCTGCCAAATTCGAAACGTCCAGCGATTGCGCCCAAAGGAAAGCTGCCAGCAAAGAAAAGCTGTAGCTGGTTTTCACTGCCCCTTGGAACTGCATTCGCTGCTAGACAGACATTCGCTTTCTGCAAAAGCTTTCATTGGTAAAGGGGCAACACTGTGTATATCTCTCTCGCAGAGCCCGGCTGCCAAATTCGAAACGTCC
Organism: Mycteria americana; assembly: GCF_035582795.1. Lineage (NCBI taxonomy): Eukaryota > Metazoa > Chordata > Aves > Ciconiiformes > Ciconiidae > Mycteria > Mycteria americana. The sequence continues at coordinate 23,175,895 of NC_134369.1, read as the reverse complement.
AGCGATTGCGCCCAGAGGAAAGCTGCCAGCACGGAAATCTCTAGCTGGTTTTCACTGTCTCTTGGAGCTACATTCGCTGATAGACAGACATTCGCTTTCTGCAAAACCTTGCCTTATTGAAGGGGCAACACTGTGTATTTCTCTCTCGTAGAGCCCGGTTGCCAAATTCGAAACGTCCAGCGATTGCGCCCACAGGAAAGCTGCCAGCACGGAAAGCTGTAGCTGGTTTTCACTGCCCCTTGGAACTGCATTTGCTGATAGACAGACATTCGCTTTCTGCAAAACCTTGCCTTCGTAAAGGGGCAACACTGTGTATTTCTCTCTCGCAGAGCCCGGTTGCCAAAATCGAAACGTCCAGCGATTGCGCCCACAGGAAAGCTGCCAGCAAGGAAAACTTTAGCTGGTTTTCATTGTCTCTTGGAACTACATTCGCTGATAGACAGACATTCGCTTTCTGCAAAACCTTGCCTTATTGAAGGGGCAACACTGTGTATTTCTCTCTCGCAGAGCCCGGTTGCCAAATTCGAAACGTCCAGCGATTGCGCCCACAGGAAAGCTGCCATCAAGGAAAGCTGTAGCTGGTTTTCATTGTCTCTTGGAACTACATTCGCTGATAGACAGACATTCGCTTTCTGCAAAACCTTGCCTTAGTAAAGGGGCAACACTGTGTATTTCTCTCTCGCAGAGCCCGGTTGCCAAATTCGAAACGTCCAGCGGTTGCGCCCACAGGAAAGCTGCCAGCAAGGAAAGCTGTAGCTGGTTTTCACTGCCCCTTGGAACTACATTCGCTGATAGACAGACATTCGCTTTCTGCAAAAGCTTGCCTTCGTAAAGGGGCAACACTGTGTATTTCTCTCTCGCAGAGCCCGGTTGCCAAATTCGAAACGTCCAGCTATTGCGCCCACAGGAAAGCTTCCAGCACAGAAAGCTGTAGCTGGTTTTCACTGCCCCTTGGAACTGCATTCGCTGATAGACAGACATTCCCTTTCTACAAAAGCTTTCGTTTGTAAAGGGGCAACACTGTGTATTTCTCTCTCGCAGAGCCCGGTTGCCAAATTCGAAACGTCCAGCGATTGCGCCCACAGTAAAGCTGCCAGCACAGAAATCTGTCGCTGGTTTTCACTGCCCCTTGGAACTACATTCGCTGCTAGATAGACATTCACTTTCTACAACAGCTTTCGTTCGAAAGGGGCAACACTGTGTATTTCTCTCTCGCAGAGCCCGGTTGCCAAATTCGAAACGTCCAGCGATTGCGCCCACAGGAAAGCTTCCAGCACAGAAAGCTGTAGCTGGTTTTCACTGTCTCTTGGAACTGCATTCGCTGATAGACAGACATTCGCTTTCTGCAAAACATTGCCTTAGTAAAGGGGCAACACTGTGTATTTCTCTCTCGTAGAGCCCGGTTGCCAAATTCGAAACGTCCAGCGATTGCGCCCACAGGAAAGCTGCCAGCAAGGAAAGCTGTAGCTGGTTTTCACTGTCTCTTGGAACTGCATTCGCTGATAGGCAGACATTCGCTTTCTGCAAAAGCTTTCGTTGGTAAAGAGGCAACACTGTGTATTTCTCTCTCGCAGAGCCCGGCTGCCAAATTCGAAACGTCCAGCGATTGCGCCCAAAGGAAAGCTGCCAGCAAAGAAAAGCTGTAGCTGGTTTTCACTGCCCCTTGGAACTGCATTCGCTGCTAGACAGACATTCGCTTTCTGCAAAAGCTTTCATTGGTAAAGGGGCAACACTGTGTATATCTCTCTCGCAGAGCCCGGCTGCCAAATTCGAAACGTCCAGCGATTGCGCCCAGAGGAAAGCTGCCAGCACGGAAATCTCTAGCTGGTTTTCACTGTCTCTTGGAGCTACATTCGCTGATAGACAGACATTCGCTTTCTGCAAAACCTTGCCTTATTGAAGGGGCAACACTGTGTATTTCTCTCTCGTAGAGCCCGGTTGCCAAATTCGAAACGTCCAGCGATTGCGCCCACAGGAAAGCTGCCAGCACGGAAAGCTGTAGCTGGTTTTCACTGCCCCTTGGAACTGCATTCGCTGATAGACAGACATTCGCTTTCTGCAAAACCTTGCCTTCGTAAAGGGGCAACACTGTGTATTTCTCTCTCGCAGAGCCCGGTTGCCAAAATCGAAACGTCCAGCGATTGCGCCCACAGGAAAGCTGCCAGCAAGGAAAACTTTAGCTGGTTTGCATTGTCTCTTGGAACTACATTCGCTGATAGACAGACATTCGCTTTCTGCAAAACCTTGCCTTATTGAAGGGGCAACACTGTGTATTTCTCTCTCGCAGAGCCCGGTTGCCAAATTCGAAACGTCCAGCGATTGCGCCCACAGGAAAGCTGCCATCAAGGAAAGCTGTAGCTGGTTTTCATTGTCTCTTGGAACTACATTCGCTGATAGACAGACATTCGCTTTCTGCAAAACCTTGCCTTAGTAAAGGGGCAACACTGTGTATTTCTCTCTCGCAGAGCCCGGTTGCCAAATTCGAAACGTCCAGCGGTTGCGCCCACAGGAAAGCTGCCAGCAAGGAAAGCTGTAGCTGGTTTTCACTGCCCCTTGGAACTACATTCGCTGATAGACAGACATTCGCTTTCTGCAAAAGCTTTCGTTGGTACAGGGGCAACACTGTGTATTTCTCTCTCGCAGAGCCCGGTTGCCAAATTCGAAACGTCCAGCGATTGCGCCCACAGGAAAGCTGCCAGCAAGGAAAGCTGTAGCTGGTTTTCACTGCCCCTTGGAACTGCATTCGCTGATAGACAGACATTCGCTTTCTGCAAAAGCTTTCGTAGGTAAAGGGGCAACACTGTGTATTTCTCTCTCGCAGAGCCCGGTTGCCAAATTCGAAACGTCCAGCGATTGCGCCCACAGGAAAGCTGCCAGCAAGGAAATCTGTAGCTGGTTTTCACTGCCCCTTGGAACTGCATTCGCTGCTAGACAGACATTCGCTTTCTACAAAAGCTTTCGTTTGTAAAGGGGCAACACTGTGTATTTCTCTCTCGCAGAGCCCGGTTGCCAAATTCGAAACGTCCAGCGATTGCGCCCACAGGAAAGCTGCCAGCAAGGAAAGCTGTAGCTGGTTTTCACTGCCCCTTGGAACTGCATTCGCTGCTAGACAGACATTCGCTTTCTACAAAAGCTTTCGTTTGTAAAGGGGCAACACTGTGTATTTCTCTCTCGCAGAGCCCGGTTGCCAATTTCGAAAGGTCCAGCGATTGCGCCCACAGGAAAGCTGCCAGCACAGAAAGCTGTAGCTGGTTTTCACTGCCCCTTGGAACTGCATTCGCTGCTAGACAGACATTCGCTTTCTGCAAAAGCTTTCGTAGGTAAAGGGGCAACACTGTGTATTTCTCTCTCGCAGAGCCCGGTTGCCAAATTCGAAACGTCCAGCGATTGCGCCCACAGGAAAGCTGCCAGCAAGGAAAGCTGTAGCTGGTTTTCACTGCCCCTTGGAACTGCATTCGCTGATAGACAGACATTCGCTTTCTGCAAAACCTTGCCTTCGTAAAGGGGCAACACTGTGTATTTCTCTCTCGCAGAGCCCGGTTGCCAAATTCGAAACGTCCACCGATTGCGCCCATAGGAAAGCTTCCAGCACAGAAAGCTGTAGCTGGTTTTCACTGCCCCTTGGAACTGCATTCGCTGATAGACAGACATTCCCTTTCTACAAAAGCTTTCGTTTGTAAAGGGGCAACACTGTGTATTTCTCTCTCGCAGAGCCTGGTTGCCAAATTCGAAACTTCCAGCGATTGCGCCCACAGGAAAGCTGCCATCAAGGAAAGCTGTAGCTGGTTTTCATTGTCTCTTGGAACTACATTCGCTGATAGACAGACATTCGCTTTCTGCAAAACCTTGCCTTAGTAAAGGGGCAACACTGTGTATTTCTCTCTCGCAGAGCCCGGTTGCCAAATTCGAAACGTCCAGCGGTTGCGCCCACAGGAAAGCTGCCAGCAAGGAAAGCTGTAGCTGGTTTTCACTGCCCCTTGGAACTACATTCGCTGATAGACAGACATTCGCTTTCTGCAAAAGCTTTCGTTGGTACAGGGGCAACACTGTGTATTTCTCTCTCGCAGAGCCCGGTTGCCAAATTCGAAACGTCCAGCGATTGCGCCCACAGGAAAGCTGCCAGCAAGGAAAGCTGTAGCTGGTTTTCACTGCCCCTTGGAACTGCATTCGCTGCTAGACAGACATTCGCTTTCTGCAAAAGCTTTCGTAGGTAAAGGGGCAACACTGTGTATTTCTCTCTCGCAGAGCCCGGTTGCCAAATTCGAAACGTCCAGCGATTGCGCCCACAGGAAAGCTGCCAGCAAGGAAAGCTGTAGCTGGTTTTCACTGCCCCTTGGAACTGCATTCGCTGCTAGACAGACATTCGCTTTCTACAAAAGCTTTCGTTTGTAAAGGGGCAACACTGTGTATTTCTCTCTCGCAGAGCCCGGTTGCCAATTTCGAAAGGTCCAGCGATTGCGCCCACAGGAAAGCTGCCAGCACAGAAATCTGTAGCTGGTTTTCACTGCCCCTTGGAACTGCATTCGCTGATACACAGACATTCGCTTTCTGCAAAACCTTGCCTTCGTAAAGGGGCAACACTGTGTATTTCTCTCTCGCAGAGCCCGGTTGCCAAATTTGAAACGTCCAGCGATTGCGCCCACAGGAAAGCTGCCAGCACGGAAAGCTGTAGCTGGTTTTCACTGCCCCTTGGAACTGCATTCGCTGATAGACAGACATTCGCTTTCTGCAAAACCTTGCCTTCGTAAAGGGGCAACACTGTGTATTTCTCTCTCGCAGAGCCCGGTTGCCAAATTCGAAACGTCCACCGATTGCGCCCATAGGAAAGCTTCCAGCACAGAAAGCTGTAGCTGGTTTTCACTGCCCCTTGGAACTGCATTCGCTGATAGACAGACATTCCCTTTCTACAAAAGCTTTCGTTTGTAAAGGGGCAACACTGTGTATTTCTCTCTCGCAGAGCCTGGTTGCCAAATTCGAAACTTCCAGCGATTGCGCCCACAGGAAAGCTGCCAGCAAGGAAAGCTGTAGCTGGTTTTCACTGTCTCTTGGAACTACATTCGCTGATAGACAGACATTCGCTTTCTACAAAAGCTTGCCTTAGTAAAGGGGCAACACTCTGTATTTCTCTCTCGTAGAGCCCGGTTGCCAAATTCGAAACGTCCAGCGATTGCGCCCACAGGACAGCTGCCAGCACGGAAAGCTGTAGCTGGTTTTCACTGCCCCTTGGAACTACATTCGCTGATAGACAGACATTCGCTTTCTGCAAAAGCTTTCGTTGGTACAGGGGCAACACTGTGTATTTCTCTCTCGCAGAGCCCAGTTGCCAAATACGAAACGTCCAGCGATTGCGCCCACAGGAAAGCTACCAGCACGGAAAGCTGTAGCTGGTTTTCAGTGGCCCTTGGAACTACATTCGCTGATAGACAGACATTCGCTTTCTGCAAAACCTTGCCTTCGTAAAGGGGCAACACTATGTATTTCTCTCTCGCAGAGCCCGGTTGCCAAATTCGAAACGTCCAGCGATTGCGCCCACAGGAAAGCTGCCAGCAAGGAAAGTTTTAGCTGGTTTTCACTGCCCCTTGGAACTGCTTTCGCTGATAGACAGACATTCGCTTTCTGCAACAGCTTTCGTAGGTAAAGGGGCAACACTGTGTATTTCTCTCTCGCAGAGCCCGGTTGCCAAATTCGAAACGTCCAGCGATTGCGCCCACAGGAAAGCTGCCAGCACAGAAAGCTGTAGCTGGTTTTCACTGTCTCTTGGAACTACATTCGCTGATAATCAGACATTCGCTTTCTGCAAAAGCTTTCGTTGGTAAAGAGGCAACACTGTGTATTTCTCTCTCGCAGAGCCCGGTTGCCAAATTCGAAACGTCCAGCGATTGCGCCCACAGGAAAGCTGCCAGCAAGGAAAGCTGTAGCTGGTTTTCACTGTCTCTTGGAACTGCATTCGCTGCTAGACAGACATTCGTTTTCTGCAAAACCTTGCCTTCGTAAAGGGGCAACACTGTGTATTTCTCTCTCGCAGAGCCCGGTTGCCAAATTCGAAACGTCCAGCGATTGCGCCCACAGGAAAGCTGCCAGCACAGAAAGCTGTAGCTGGTTTTCACTGCCCCTTGGAACTGCATTCGCTGATAGACAGACATTCCCTTTCTACAAAAGCTTTCGTTTATAAAGGGGCAACACTGTGTATTTCTCTCTCGCAGAGCCCGGTTGCCAAATTCGAAACGTCCAGCGATTGCGCCCACAGGAAAGCTGCCAGCACGGAAAGCTGTAGCTGGTTTTCACTGCCCCTTGGAACTGCATTCGCTGATAGACAGACATTCGCTTTCTGCAAAACCTTGCCTTCGTAAAGGGGCAACACTGTGTATTTCTCTCTCGCAGAGCCCGGTTGCCAAAATCGAAACGTCCAGCGATTGCGCCCACAGGAAAGCTGCCAGCAAGGAAAACTTTAGCTGGTTTGCATTGTCTCTTGGAACTACATTCGCTGATAGACAGACATTCGCTTTCTGCAAAACCTTGCCTTATTGAAGGGGCAACACTGTGTATTTCTCTCTCGCAGAGCCCGGTTGCCAAATTCGAAACGTCCAGCGATTGCGCCCACAGGAAAGCTGCCATCAAGGAAAGCTGTAGCTGGTTTTCATTGTCTCTTGGAACTACATTCGCTGATAGACAGACATTCGCTTTCTGCAAAACCTTGCCTTAGTAAAGGGGCAACACTGTGTATTTCTCTCTCGCAGAGCCCGGTTGCCAAATTCGAAACGTCCAGCGGTTGCGCCCACAGGAAAGCTGCCAGCAAGGAAAGCTGTAGCTGGTTTTCACTGCCCCTTGGAACTACATTCGCTGATAGACAGACATTCGCTTTCTGCAAAAGCTTTCGTTGGTACAGGGGCAACACTGTGTATTTCTCTCTCGCAGAGCCCGGTTGCCAAATTCGAAACGTCCAGCGATTGCGCCCACAGGAAAGCTGCCAGCAAGGAAAGCTGTAGCTGGTTTTCACTGCCCCTTGGAACTGCATTCGCTGATAGACAGACATTCGCTTTCTGCAAAAGCTTTCGTAGGTAAAGGGGCAACACTGTGTATTTCTCTCTCGCAGAGCCCGGTTGCCAAATTCGAAACGTCCAGCGATTGCGCCCACAGGAAAGCTGCCAGCAAGGAAATCTGTAGCTGGTTTTCACTGCCCCTTGGAACTGCATTCGCTGCTAGACAGACATTCGCTTTCTACAAAAGCTTTCGTTTGTAAAGGGGCAACACTGTGTATTTCTCTCTCGCAGAGCCCGGTTGCCAAATTCGAAACGTCCAGCGATTGCGCCCACAGGAAAGCTGCCAGCAAGGAAAGCTGTAGCTGGTTTTCACTGCCCCTTGGAACTGCATTCGCTGCTAGACAGACATTCGCTTTCTACAAAAGCTTTCGTTTGTAAAGGGGCAACACTGTGTATTTCTCTCTCGCAGAGCCCGGTTGCCAATTTCGAAAGGTCCAGCGATTGCGCCCACAGGAAAGCTGCCAGCACAGAAAGCTGTAGCTGGTTTTCACTGCCCCTTGGAACTGCATTCGCTGCTAGACAGACATTCGCTTTCTGCAAAAGCTTTCGTAGGTAAAGGGGCAACACTGTGTATTTCTCTCTCGCAGAGCCCGGTTGCCAAATTCGAAACGTCCAGCGATTGCGCCCACAGGAAAGCTGCCAGCAAGGAAAGCTGTAGCTGGTTTTCACTGCCCCTTGGAACTGCATTCGCTGATAGACAGACATTCGCTTTCTGCAAAACCTTGCCTTCGTAAAGGGGCAACACTGTGTATTTCTCTCTCGCAGAGCCCGGTTGCCAAATTCGAAACGTCCACCGATTGCGCCCATAGGAAAGCTTCCAGCACAGAAAGCTGTAGCTGGTTTTCACTGCCCCTTGGAACTGCATTCGCTGATAGACAGACATTCCCTTTCTACAAAAGCTTTCGTTTGTAAAGGGGCAACACTGTGTATTTCTCTCTCGCAGAGCCTGGTTGCCAAATTCGAAACTTCCAGCGATTGCGCCCACAGGAAAGCTGCCATCAAGGAAAGCTGTAGCTGGTTTTCATTGTCTCTTGGAACTACATTCGCTGATAGACAGACATTCGCTTTCTGCAAAACCTTGCCTTAGTAAAGGGGCAACACTGTGTATTTCTCTCTCGCAGAGCCCGGTTGCCAAATTCGAAACGTCCAGCGGTTGCGCCCACAGGAAAGCTGCCAGCAAGGAAAGCTGTAGCTGGTTTTCACTGCCCCTTGGAACTACATTCGCTGATAGACAGACATTCGCTTTCTGCAAAAGCTTTCGTTGGTACAGGGGCAACACTGTGTATTTCTCTCTCGCAGAGCCCGGTTGCCAAATTCGAAACGTCCAGCGATTGCGCCCACAGGAAAGCTGCCAGCAAGGAAAGCTGTAGCTGGTTTTCACTGCCCCTTGGAACTGCATTCGCTGCTAGACAGACATTCGCTTTCTGCAAAAGCTTTCGTAGGTAAAGGGGCAACACTGTGTATTTCTCTCTCGCAGAGCCCGGTTGCCAAATTCGAAACGTCCAGCGATTGCGCCCACAGGAAAGCTGCCAGCAAGGAAAGCTGTAGCTGGTTTTCACTGCCCCTTGGAACTGCATTCGCTGCTAGACAGACATTCGCTTTCTACAAAAGCTTTCGTTTGTAAAGGGGCAACACTGTGTATTTCTCTCTCGCAGAGCCCGGTTGCCAATTTCGAAAGGTCCAGCGATTGCGCCCACAGGAAAGCTGCCAGCACAGAAATCTGTAGCTGGTTTTCACTGCCCCTTGGAACTGCATTCGCTGATACACAGACATTCGCTTTCTGCAAAACCTTGCCTTCGTAAAGGGGCAACACTGTGTATTTCTCTCTCGCAGAGCCCGGTTGCCAAATTCGAAACGTCCAGCGATTGCGCCCACAGGAAAGCTGCCAGCACGGAAAGCTGTAGCTGGTTTTCACTGCCCCTTGGAACTGCATTCGCTGATAGACAGACATTCGCTTTCTGCAAAACCTTGCCTTCGTAAAGGGGCAACACTGTGTATTTCTCTCTCGCAGAGCCCGGTTGCCAAATTCGAAACGTCCACCGATTGCGCCCATAGGAAAGCTTCCAGCACAGAAAGCTGTAGCTGGTTTTCACTGCCCCTTGGAACTGCATTCGCTGATAGACAGACATTCCCTTTCTACAAAAGCTTTCGTTTGTAAAGGGGCAACACTGTGTATTTCTCTCTCGCAGAGCCTGGTTGCCAAATTCGAAACTTCCAGCGATTGCGCCCACAGGAAAGCTGCCAGCAAGGAAAGCTGTAGCTGGTTTTCACTGTCTCTTGGAACTACATTCGCTGATAGACAGACATTCGCTTTCTACAAAAGCTTGCCTTAGTAAAGGGGCAACACTCTGTATTTCTCTCTCGTAGAGCCCGGTTGCCAAATTCGAAACGTCCAGCGATTGCGCCCACAGGACAGCTGCCAGCACGGAAAGCTGTAGCTGGTTTTCACTGCCCCTTGGAACTACATTCGCTGATAGACAGACATTCGCTTTCTGCAAAAGCTTTCGTTGGTACAGGGGCAACACTGTGTATTTCTCTCTCGCAGAGCCCAGTTGCCAAATACGAAACGTCCAGCGATTGCGCCCACAGGAAAGCTACCAGCACGGAAAGCTGTAGCTGGTTTTCAGTGGCCCTTGGAACTACATTCGCTGATAGACAGACATTCGCTTTCTGCAAAACCTTGCCTTCGTAAAGGGGCAACACTATGTATTTCTCTCTCGCAGAGCCCGGTTGCCAAATTCGAAACGTCCAGCGATTGCGCCCACAGGAAAGCTGCCAGCAAGGAAAGTTTTAGCTGGTTTTCACTGCCCCTTGGAACTGCTTTCGCTGATAGACAGACATTCGCTTTCTGCAACAGCTTTCGTAGGTAAAGGGGCAACACTGTGTATTTCTCTCTCGCAGAGCCCGGTTGCCAAATTCGAAACGTCCAGCGATTGCGCCCACAGGAAAGCTGCCAGCACAGAAAGCTGTAGCTGGTTTTCACTGTCTCTTGGAACTACATTCGCTGATAATCAGACATTCGCTTTCTGCAAAAGCTTTCGTTGGTAAAGAGGCAACACTGTGTATTTCTCTCTCGCAGAGCCCGGTTGCCAAATTCGAAACGTCCAGCGATTGCGCCCACAGGAAAGCTGCCAGCAAGGAAAGCTGTAGCTGGTTTTCACTGTCTCTTGGAACTGCATTCGCTGCTAGACAGACATTCGTTTTCTGCAAAACCTTGCCTTCGTAAAGGGGCAACACTGTGTATTTCTCTCTCGCAGAGCCCGGTTGCCAAATTCGAAACGTCCAGCGATTGCGCCCACAGGAAAGCTGCCAGCACAGAAAGCTGTAGCTGGTTTTCACTGCCCCTTGGAACTGCATTCGCTGATAGACAGACATTCCCTTTCTACAAAAGCTTTCGTTTATAAAGGGGCAACACTGTGTATTTCTCTCTCGCAGAGCCCGGTTGCCAAATTCGAAACGTCCAGCGATTGCGCCCACAGGAAAGCTGCCAGCACAGAAATCTGTCGCTGGTTTTCACTGTCTCTTGGAACTACATTCGCTGCTAGATAGACATTCAATTTCTACAACAGCTTTCGTTCGTAAAGGGGCAACACTGTGTATTTCTCTCTCGCAGAGCCCGGTTGCCAAATTCGAAACGTCCAGCGATTGCGCCCACAGGAAAGCTGCCAGCAAGGAAAGCTGTAGCTGGTTTTCACTGTTTCTTGGAACTGCATTCGCTGATAGACAGACATTCGCTTTCTGCAAAACCTTGCCTTCGTAAAGGGGCAACACTGTGTATTTCTCTCTCGCAGAGCCCGGTTGCCAAAATCGAAACGTCCAGCGATTGCGCCCACAGGAAAGCTTCCAGCACGGAAAGCTGTAGCTGGTTTTCATTGTCTCTTGGAACTACATTCGCTGATAGACAGACATTCGCTTTCTGCAAAACCTTGCCTTATTGAAGGGGCAACACTGTGTATTTCTCTCTCGCAGAGCCCGGTTGCCAAATTCGAAACGTCCAGCTATTGCGCCCACAGGAAAGCTGCCAGCAAGGAAAGCTGTAGCTGGTTTTCATTGTCTCTTGGAACTACATTCGCTGATAGACAGACATTCGCTTTCTGCAAAACCTTGCCTTAGTAAAGGGGCAACACTGTGTATTTCTCTCTCGTAGAGCCCGGTTGCCAAATTCGAAACGTCCAGCGGTTGCGCCCACAGGAAAGCTGCCAGCAAGGAAAGCTGTAGCTGGTTTTCACTGCCCCTTGGAACTACATTCGCTGATAGACAGACATTCGCTTTCTGCAAAAGCTTGCCTTAGTAAAGGGGCAACACTGTGTATTTCTCTCTCGCAGAGCCTGGTTGCCAAATTCGAAACGTCCAGCGATTGCGCCCACAGGAAAGCTGCCAGCACGGAAAGCTGTAGCTGGTTTTCACTGCCCCTTGGAACTGCATTCGCTGCTAGACCGACATTCGCTTTCTGCAAAACCTTGCCTTCGTAAAGGGGCAACACAGTGTATTTCTCTCTCGCAGAGCCCGGTTGCCAAATTCGAAACGTCCAGCGATTGTGCCCACAGGAAAGCTGCCAGCACGGAAAGCTGTAGCTGGTTTTCACTGCCCCTTGGAACTACATTCGCTGATAGACAGACATTCGCTTTCTGCAAAAGCTTGCCTTATTGAAGGGGCAACACTGTGTATATCTCTCTCGCAGAGCCCGGTTGCCAAATTCGAAACGTCCAGCGATTGCGCCCACAGGAAAGCTGCCAGCACGGAAAGCTGTAGCTGGTTTTCATTGTCTCTTGGAACTACATTCGCTGACAGACAGACATTCGCTTTCTGCAAAACCTTGCCTTAGTAAAGGGGCAACACTGTGTATTTCTCTCTCGTAGAGCCCGGCTGCCAAATTCGAAACGTCCAGCGATTGTGCCCACAGGAAAGCTGCCAGCACGGAAAGCTGTAGCTGGTTTTCACTGCCCCTTGGAACTACATTCGCTGATAGACAGACATTCGCTTTCTGCAAAAGCTTTCGTTGGTACAGGGGCAACACTGTGTATTTCTCTCTCGCAGAGCCCGGTTGCCAAATTCGAAACGTCCAGCGATTGCGCCCACAGGAAAGCTCCCAGCAAGGAAAGCTGTAGCTGGTTTTCACTGCCCCTTGGAACTGCATTCGCTGATAGACAGACATTCGCTTTCTGCAAAAGCTTTCGTAGGTAAAGGAGCAACACTGTGTATTTCTCTCTCGCAGAGCCTGGTTGCCAAATTCGAAACGTCCAGCGATTGCGCCCACAGGAAAGCTGCCAGCACAGAAATCTGTCGCTGGTTTTCACTGCCCCTTGGAACTACATTCGCTGCTAGATAGACATTCACTTTCTACAACAGCTTTCGTTCGTAAAGGGGCAACACTGTGTATTTCTCTCTCGCAGAGCCCGGTTGCCAAATTCGAAACGTCCAGCGATTGCGCCCACAGGAAAGCTTCCAGCACTGAAAGCTGTAGCTGGTTTTCACTGTCTCTTGGAACTACATTCGCTGATAGACAGACATTCGCTTTCTGCAAAACATTGCCTTAGTAAAGGGGCAACACTGTCTATTTCTCTCTCGCAGAGCCCGGTTGCCAAAATCGAAACGTCCAGCGATTGCGCCCACAGGAAAGCTTCCAGCACGGAAAGCTGTAGCTGGTTTTCATTGTCTCTTGGAACTACATTCGCTGATAGACAGACATTCGCTTTCTGCAAAACCTTGCCTTATTGAAGGGGCAACACTGTGTATTTCTCTCTCGCAGAGCCCGGTTGCCAAATTCGAAACGTCCAGCTATTGCGCCCACAGGAAAGCTGCCAGCAAGGAAAGCTGTAGCTGGTTTTCATTGTCTCTTGGAACTACATTCGCTGATAGACAGACATTCGCTTTCTGCAAAACCTTGCCTTAGTAAAGGGGCAACACTGTGTATTTCTCTCTCGTAGAGCCCGGTTGCCAAATTCGAAACGTCCAGCGGTTGCGCCCACAGGAAAGCTGCCAGCAAGGAAAGCTGTAGCTGGTTTTCACTGCCCCTTGGAACTACATTCGCTGATAGACAGACATTCGCTTTCTGCAAAAGCTTGCCTTAGTAAAGGGGCAACACTGTGTATTTCTCTCTCGCAGAGCCTGGTTGCCAAATTCGAAACGTCCAGCGATTGCGCCCACAGGAAAGCTGCCAGCACGGAAAGCTGTAGCTGGTTTTCACTGCCCCTTGGAACTGCATTCGCTGCTAGACCGACATTCGCTTTCTGCAAAACCTTGCCTTCGTAAAGGGGCAACACAGTGTATTTCTCTCTCGCAGAGCCCGGTTGCCAAATTCGAAACGTCCAGCGATTGTGCCCACAGGAAAGCTGCCAGCACGGAAAGCTGTAGCTGGTTTTCACTGCCCCTTGGAACTACATTCGCTGATAGACAGACATTCGCTTTCTGCAAAAGCTTGCCTTATTGAAGGGGCAACACTGTGTATATCTCTCTCGCAGAGCCCGGTTGCCAAATTCGAAACGTCCAGCGATTGCGCCCACAGGAAAGCTGCCAGCACGGAAAGCTGTAGCTGGTTTTCATTGTCTCTTGGAACTACATTCGCTGACAGACAGACATTCGCTTTCTGCAAAACCTTGCCTTAGTAAAGGGGCAACACTGTGTATTTCTCTCTCGTAGAGCCCGGCTGCCAAATTCGAAACGTCCAGCGATTGTGCCCACAGGAAAGCTGCCAGCACGGAAAGCTGTAGCTGGTTTTCACTGCCCCTTGGAACTACATTCGCTGATAGACAGACATTCGCTTTCTGCAAAAGCTTTCGTTGGTACAGGGGCAACACTGTGTATTTCTCTCTCGCAGAGCCCGGTTGCCAAATTCGAAACGTCCAGCGATTGCGCCCACAGGAAAGCTCCCAGCAAGGAAAGCTGTAGCTGGTTTTCACTGCCCCTTGGAACTGCATTCGCTGATAGACAGACATTCGCTTTCTGCAAAAGCTTTCGTAGGTAAAGGAGCAACACTGTGTATTTCTCTCTCGCAGAGCCTGGTTGCCAAATTCGAAACGTCCAGCGATTGCGCCCACAGGAAAGCTGCCAGCACAGAAATCTGTCGCTGGTTTTCACTGCCCCTTGGAACTACATTCGCTGCTAGATAGACATTCACTTTCTACAACAGCTTTCGTTCGTAAAGGGGCAACACTGTGTATTTCTCTCTCGCAGAGCCCGGTTGCCAAATTCGAAACGTCCAGCGATTGCGCCCACAGGAAAGCTTCCAGCACTGAAAGCTGTAGCTGGTTTTCACTGTCTCTTGGAACTACATTCGCTGATAGACAGACATTCGCTTTCTGCAAAACATTGCCTTAGTAAAGGGGCAACACTGTCTATTTCTCTCTCGTAGAGCCCGGTTGCCAAATTGGAAACGTCCAGCGATTGCGCCCACAGGAAAGCTGCCAGCAAGGAAAGCTGTAGCTGATTTTCACTGTCTCTTGGAACTGCATTCGCTGATAGACAGACATTCGCTTTCTACAAAAGCTTTCGTAGGTAAAGGGGCAACACTGTGTATTTCTCGCTCGCAGAGCCCGGTTGCCAAATTCGAAACGTCCAGCGATTGCGCCCACAGGAAAGCTGCCAGCACGGAAAGCTGTAGCTGGTTTTCACTGTCTCTTGGAACTGCATTCGCTGATAGACAGACATTCGCTTTCTACAAAAGCTTTCATTGGTAAAGGGGCAACACTGTGTATTTCTCGCTCGCAGAGCCCGGCTGCCAAATTCGAAACGTCCAGCGATTGCGCCCACAGGAAAGCTTCCAGCACAGAAAGCTGTAGCTGGTTTTCACTGTCTCTTGGAACTACATTCGCTGATAGACAGACATTCGCTTTCTGCAAAAGCTTTCGTTGGTACAGGGGCAACACGGTGTATTTCTCTCTCGCAGAGCCCGGTTGCCAAATTCGAAACGTCCAGCGATTGCGCCCACAGGAAAGCTGCCAGCAAGGAAATCTGTAGCTGGTTTTCACTGCCCCTTGGAACTGCATTCGCTGCTAGACCGACATTCGCTTTCTGCAAAACCTTGCCTTCGTAAAGGGGCAACACAGTGTATTTCTCTCTCGCAGAGCCCGGTTGCCAAATTCGAAACGTCCAGCGATTGCGCCCACAGGAAAGCTGCCAGCACGGAAAGCTGTAGCTGGTTTTCACTGTTTCTTGGAACTGCATTCGCTGATAGACAGACATTCGCTTTCTGCAAAACCTTGCCTTATTGAAGGGGCAACACTGTGTATATCTCTCTCGCAGAGCCCGGTTGCCAAATTCGAAACGTCCAGCGATTGCGCCCACAGGAAAGCTGCCAGCACGGAAAGCTGTAGCTGGTTTTCATTGTCTCTTGGAACTACATTCGCTGAAAGACAGACATTCGCTTTCTGCAAAACCTTGCCTTAGTAAAGGGGCAACACTGTGTATTTCTCTCTCGTAGAGCCCGGCTGCCAAATTCGAAACGTCCAGCGATTGTGCCCACAGGAAAGCTGCCAGCACGGAAAGCTGTAGCTGGTTTTCACTGCCCCTTGGAACTACATTCGCTGATAGACAGACATTCGCTTTCTGCAAAAGCTTTCGTTGGTACAGGGGCAACACTGTGTATTTCTCTCTCGCAGAGCCCGGTTGCCAAATTCGAAACGTCCAGCGATTGCGCCCACAGGAAAGCTGCCAGCAAGGAAAGCTGTAGCTGGTTTTCACTGCCCCTTGGAACTGCATTCGCTGATAGACAGACATTCGCTTTCTGCAAAAGCTTTCGTAGGTAAAGGGGCAACACTGTGTATTTCTCTCTCGCAGAGCCTGGTTGCCAAATTCGAAACGTCCAGCGATTGCGCCCACAGGAAAGCTGCCAGCAAGGAAAGCTGTAGCTGGTTTTCACTGTCTCTTGGAACTGCATTCGCTGCTAGACAGACATTCGCTTTCTGCAAAACCTTGCCTTCCTAAAGGGGCAACACTGTGTATTTATCTCTCGCAGAGCCCGGTTGCCAAATTCGAAACGTCCAGCGATTGCGCCCACAGGAAAGCTTCCAGCACAGAAAGCTGTAGCTGGTTTTCACTGCCCCTTGGAACTGCATTCGCTGATAGACAGACATTCCCTTTCTACAAAAGCTTTCGTTTGTAAAGGGGCAACACTGTGCATTTCTCTCTCGCAGAGCCCGGATGCCAAATTCGAAACGTCCAGCGATTGCGCCCACAGGAAAGCTGCCAGCACAGAAATCTGTCGCTGGTTTTCACTGCCCCTTGGAACTACATTCGCTGCTAGATAGACATTCACTTTCTACAACAGCTTTCGTTCGTAAAGGGGCAACACTGTGTATTTCTCTCTCGCAGAGCCCGGTTGCCAAATTCGAAACGTCCAGCGATTGCGCCCACAGGAAAGCTTCCAGCACTGAAAGCTGTAGCTGGTTTTCACTGTCTCTTGGAACTACATTCGCTGATAGACAGACATTCGCTTTCTGCAAAACATTGCCTTAGTAAAGGGGCAACACTGTCTATTTCTCTCTCGTAGAGCCCGGTTGCCAAATTGGAAACGTCCAGCGATTGCGCCCACAGGAAAGCTGCCAGCAAGGAAAGCTGTAGCTGATTTTCACTGTCTCTTGGAACTGCATTCGCTGATAGACAGACATTCGCTTTCTGCAAAAGCTTTCGTTGGTAAAGAGGCAACACTGTGTATTTCTCTCTCGCAGAGCCCGGCTGCCAAATTCGAAATGTCCAGCGATTGCGCCCACAGGAAAGCTGCCAGCAAAGAAAAGCTGTAGCTGGTTTTCACTGCCCCTTGGAACTGCATTCGCTGCTAGACAGACATTCGCTTTCTGCAAAAGCTTTCGTAGGTAAAGGGGCAACACTGTGTATTTCTCTCTTGCAGAGCCCGGTTGCCAAATTCGAAACGTCCAGCGATTGCGCCCACAGGAAAGCTGCCAGCACGGAAAGCTGTAGCTGGTTTTCACTGTCTCTTGGAACTGCATTCGCTGATAGACAGACATTCGCTTTCTACAAAAGCTTTCATTGGTAAAGGGGCAACACTGTGTATTTCTCTCTCGCAGAGCCCGGATGCCAAATTCGAAACGTCCAGCGATTGCGCCCACAGGAAAGCTTCCAGCACAGAAAGCTGTAGCTGGTTTTCACTGTCTCTTGGAACTACATCCGCTGATAGACAGACATTCGCTTTCTGCAAAACATTGCCTTAGTAAAGGGGCAACACTGTGTATTTCTCTCTCGCAGAGCCCGGTTGCCAAATTCGAAACGTCCAGCGATTGCGCCCACAGGAAAGCTGCCAGCACAGAAATCTGTAGCTGGTTTTCACTGCCCCTTGGAACTACATTCGCTGATAGACAGACATTCCCTTTCTGCAAAAGCTTTCGTTGGTACAGGGGCAACACTCTGTATTTCTCTCTCGCAGAGCCCGGTTGCCAAATTCGAAACGTCCAGCGATTGCGCCCACAGGAAAGCTGCCAGCAAGGAAATCTGTAGCTGGTTTTCACTGCCCCTTGGAACTGCATTCGCTGATAGACAGACATTCGCTTTCTGCAAAAGCTTTCGTAGGTAAAGGGGCAACACTGTGTATTTATCTCTCGCAGAGCCCGGTTGCCAAATTCGAAACGTCCAGCGATTGCGCCCACAGGAAAGCTGCCAGCAAGGAAAGCTGTAGCTGGTTTTCACTGTCTCTTGGAACTGCATTCGCTGATAGACAGACATTCGCTTTCTGCAAAACCTTGCCTTCCTAAAGGGGCAACACTGTGTATTTATCTCTCGCAGAGCCCGGTTGCCAAATTCGAAACGTCCAGCGATTGTGCCCAAAGGAAAGCTTCCAGCACAGAAAGCTGTAGCTGGTTTTCACTGCCCCTTGGAACTGCATTCGCTGATAGACAGACATTCCCTTTCTACAAAAGCTTTCGTTTGTAAAGGGGCAACACTGTGTATTTCTCTCTCGCAGAGCCCGGTTGCCAAATTCGAAACGTCCAGCGATTGCGCCCACAGGAAAGCTGCCAGCAAGGAAAGCTGTAGCTGGTTTTCACTGTCTCTTGGAACTACTTTCGCTGATAGACAGACATTCGCTTTCTACTAAAGCTTGCCTTAGTAAAGGGGCAACACTGTGTATTTCTCTCTCGCAGAGCCTGGTTGCCAAATTCGAAACGTCCAGCGATTGCGCCCACAGGAAAGCTGCCAGCACGGAAAGCTGTAGCTGGTTTTCACTGCCCCTTGGAACTGCATTCGCTGCTAGACCGACATTCGCTTTCTGCAAAACCTTGCCTTCGTAAAGGGGCAACACAGTGTATTTCTCTCTCGCAGAGCCCGGTTGCCAAATTTGAAACGTCCAGCAATTGCGCCCACAGGAAAGCTGCCAGCACGGAAAGCTGTAGCTGGTTTTCACTGCCCCTTGGAACTGCATTCGCTGATAGACAGACATTCGCTTTCTGCAAAAGGTTTCATTGGTAAAGGGGCAACAATGTGTATATCTCTCTCGCAGAGCCCGGCTGCCAAATTCGAAACGTCCAGCGATTGCGCCCACAGGAAAGCTGCCAGCAAGGAAAGCTGTAGCTGGTTTTCACAGTCTCTTGGAACTACATTCGCTGCTAGACAGACATTCGCTTTCTGCAAAACCTTGCCTTATTGAAGGGGCAACACTGTGTATTTCTCTCTCGCAGAGCCCGGTTGCCAAATTCGAAACGTCCAGCGATTGCGCCCACAGGAAAGCTGCCAGCAAGGAAAGCTGTAGCTGGTTTTCATTGTCTCTTGGAACTACATTCGCTGAAAGACAGACATTCGCTTTCTGCAAAACCTTGCCTTAGTAAAGGGGCAACACTGTGTATTTCTCTCTCGTAGAGTCCGGCTGCCAAATTCGAAACGTCCAGCGATTGCGCCCACAGGAAAGCTGCCAGCACGGAAAGCTGTAGCTGGTTTTCACTGCCCCTTGGAACTACATTCGCTGATAGACAGACATTCGCTTTCTGCAAAAGCTTTCGTTGGTATAGGGGCAACACTGTGTATTTCTCTCTCGCAGAGCCCGGTTGCCATATTCGAAACGTCCAGCGATTGCGCCCACAGGAAAGCTGCCAGAAAGGAAATCTGTAGCTGGTTTTCACTGCCCCTTGGAACTGCATTCGCTGATAGACAGACATTCGCTTTCTGCAAAAGCTTTCGTAGGTAAAGGGGCAACACTGTGTATTTCTCTCTCGCAGAGCCCGGTTGCCAAATTCGAAACGTCCAGCGATTGCGCCCACAGGAAAGCTGCCAGCAAGGAAAGCTGTAGCTGGTTTTCACTGTCTCTTGGAACTGCATTCGCTGATAGACAGACATTCGCTTTCTGCAAAACCTTGCCTTCCTAAAGGGGCAACATTGTGTATTTCTCGCTCGCAGAGCCCGGCTGCCAAATTCGAAACGTCCAGCGATTGCGCCCACAGGAAAGCTGCCAGCACGGAAAGCTGTAGCTGGTTTTCACAGTCTCTTGGAACTACATTCGCTGCTAGACAGACATTCGCTTTCTGCAAAACCTTGCCTTATTGACGGGGCAACACTGTGTATTTCTCTCTCGCAGAGCCTGGTTGCCAAATTCGAAACGTCCAGCGATTGCGCCCACAGGAAAGATGCCAGCAAGGAAAGCTGTAGCTGGTTTTCACTGTCTCTTGGAACTACATTCGCTGATAGACAGACATTCGCTTTCTGCAAAAGCTTTCGTTGGTAAACGGGCAACACTGTGTATTTCTCTCTCGCAGAGCCCGGCTGCCAAATTCGAAACGTCCAGCGATTGCGCCCACAGGAAAGCTGCCAGCAAAGAAAAGCTGTAGCTGGTTTTCACTGCCCCTTGGAACTGCATTCGCTGCTAGACAGACATTCGCTTTCTGCAAAAGCTTTCATAGGTAAAGGGGCAACACTGTGTATTTCTCTCTCGCAGAGCCCGGTTGCCAAATTCGAAACGTCCAGCGATTGCGCCCACAGGAAAGCTGCCAGCACGGAAAGCTGTAGCTGGTTTTCACTGTTTCTTGGAACTACATTCGCTGATAGACAGACATACGCTTTCTACAAAAGCTTTCATTGGTAAAGGGGCAACACTGTGTATATCTCTCTCGCAGAGCCCGGCTGCCAAATTCGAAACGTCCAGCGATTGCGCCCAGAGGAAAGCTGCCAGCACGGAAATCTCTAGCTGGTTTTCACTGTCTCTTGGAACTACATTCGCTGCTAGATAGACATTCACTTTCTACAACAGCTTTCGTTCGTAAAGGGGCAACACTGTGTATTTCTCTCTCGCAGAGCCCGGTTGCCAAATTCGAAACGTCCAGCGATTGCGCCCACAGGAAAGCTTCCAGCACAGAAAGCTGTAGCTGGTTTTCACTGTCTCTTGGAACTACATTCGCTGATAGACAGACATTCGCTTTCTGCAAAACATTGCCTTAGTAAAGGGGCAACACTGTGTATTTCTCTCTCGTAGAGCCCGGTTGCCAAATTCGAAACGTCCAGCGATTGCGCCCACAGGAAAGCTGCCAGCAAGGAAAGCTGTAGCTGGTTTTCACTGCCCCTTGGAACTGCATTCGCTGCTAGACAGACATTCGCTTTCTGCAAAAGCTTTCGTAGGTAAAGGGGCAACACTGTGTATTTCTCTCTCGCAGAGCCCGGTTGCCAAATTCGAAACGTCCAGCGATTGCGCCCACAGGAAAGCTGCCAGCACGGAAAGCTGTAGCTGGTTTTCACTGTTTCTTGGAACTACATTCGCTGATAGACAGACATTCGCTTTCTACAAAAGCTTGCCTTAGTAAAGGGGCAACACTGTGTATTTCTCTCTCGCAGAGCCTGGTTGCCAAATTCGAAACGTCCAGCGATTGCGCCCACAGGAAAGCTGCCAGCACGGAAAGCTGTAGCTGGTTTTCACTGCCCCTTGGAACTGCATTCGCTGATAGACAGACATTCGCTTTCTGCAAAACCTTGCCTTCGAAAAGGGGCAACACAGTGTATTTCTCTCTCGCAGAGCCCGGTTGCCAAATTCGAAACGTCCACCGATTGCGCCCACAGGAAAGCTTCCAGCACGGAAAGCTGTAGCTGGTTTTCACTGCCCCTTGGAACTACATTCGCTGATAGACAGACATTCGCTTTCTGCAAAACATTGCCTTAGTAAAGGGGCAACACTGTGTATTTCTCTCTCGTAGAGCCCGGTTGCCAAATTCGAAACGTCCAGCGATTGCGCCCACAGGAAAGCTGCCAGCAAGGAAAGCTGTAGCTGGTTTTCATTGTCTCTTGGAACTACATTCGCTGAAAGACAGACATTCGCTTTCTGCAAAACCTTGCCTTAGTAAAGGGGCAACACTGTGTATTTCTCTCTCGTAGAGTCCGGCTGCCAAATTCGAAACGTCCAGCGATTGCGCCCACAGGAAAGCTGCCAGCACGGAAAGCTGTAGCTGGTTTTCACTGCCCCTTGGAACTACATTCGCTGATAGACAGACATTCGCTTTCTGCAAAAGCTTTCGTTGGTATAGGGGCAACACTGTGTATTTCTCTCTCGCAGAGCCCGGTTGCCATATTCGAAACGTCCAGCGATTGCGCCCACAGGAAAGCTGCCAGAAAGGAAATCTGTAGCTGGTTTTCACTGCCCCTTGGAACTGCATTCGCTGATAGACAGACATTCGCTTTCTGCAAAAGCTTTCGTAGGTAAAGGGGCAACACTGTGTATTTCTCTCTCGCAGAGCCCGGTTGCCAAATTCGAAACGTCCAGCGATTGCGCCCACAGGAAAGCTGCCAGCAAGGAAAGCTGTAGCTGGTTTTCACTGTCTCTTGGAACTGCATTCGCTGATAGACAGACATTCGCTTTCTGCAAAACCTTGCCTTCCTAAAGGGGCAACACTGTGTATTTCTCGCTCGCAGAGCCCGGCTGCCAAATTCGAAACGTCCAGCGATTGCGCCCACAGGAAAGCTGCCAGCACGGAAAGCTGTAGCTGGTTTTCACAGTCTCTTGGAACTACATTCGCTGCTAGACAGACATTCGCTTTCTGCAAAACCTTGCCTTATTGACGGGGCAACACTGTGTATTTCTCTCTCGCAGAGCCTGGTTGCCAAATTCGAAACGTCCAGCGATTGCGCCCACAGGAAAGATGCCAGCAAGGAAAGCTGTAGCTGGTTTTCACTGTCTCTTGGAACTACATTCGCTGATAGACAGACATTCGCTTTCTGCAAAAGCTTTCGTTGGTAAACGGGCAACACTGTGTATTTCTCTCTCGCAGAGCCCGGCTGCCAAATTCGAAACGTCCAGCGATTGCGCCCACAGGAAAGCTGCCAGCAAAGAAAAGCTGTAGCTGGTTTTCACTGCCCCTTGGAACTGCATTCGCTGCTAGACAGACATTCGCTTTCTGCAAAAGCTTTCATAGGTAAAGGGGCAACACTGTGTATTTCTCTCTCGCAGAGCCCGGTTGCCAAATTCGAAACGTCCAGCGATTGCGCCCACAGGAAAGCTGCCAGCACGGAAAGCTGTAGCTGGTTTTCACTGTTTCTTGGAACTACATTCGCTGATAGACAGACATACGCTTTCTACAAAAGCTTTCATTGGTAAAGGGGCAACACTGTGTATATCTCTCTCGCAGAGCCCGGCTGCCAAATTCGAAACGTCCAGCGATTGCGCCCAGAGGAAAGCTGCCAGCACGGAAATCTCTAGCTGGTTTTCACTGTCTCTTGGAACTACATTCGCTGCTAGATAGACATTCACTTTCTACAACAGCTTTCGTTCGTAAAGGGGCAACACTGTGTATTTCTCTCTCGCAGAGCCCGGTTGCCAAATTCGAAACGTCCAGCGATTGCGCCCACAGGAAAGCTTCCAGCACAGAAAGCTGTAGCTGGTTTTCACTGTCTCTTGGAACTACATTCGCTGATAGACAGACATTCGCTTTCTGCAAAACATTGCCTTAGTAAAGGGGCAACACTGTGTATTTCTCTCTCGTAGAGCCCGGTTGCCAAATTCGAAACGTCCAGCGATTGCGCCCACAGGAAAGCTGCCAGCAAGGAAAGCTGTAGCTGGTTTTCACTGCCCCTTGGAACTGCATTCGCTGCTAGACAGACATTCGCTTTCTGCAAAAGCTTTCGTAGGTAAAGGGGCAACACTGTGTATTTCTCTCTCGCAGAGCCCGGTTGCCAAATTCGAAACGTCCAGCGATTGCGCCCACAGGAAAGCTGCCAGCACGGAAAGCTGTAGCTGGTTTTCACTGTTTCTTGGAACTACATTCGCTGATAGACAGACATTCGCTTTCTACAAAAGCTTGCCTTAGTAAAGGGGCAACACTGTGTATTTCTCTCTCGCAGAGCCTGGTTGCCAAATTCGAAACGTCCAGCGATTGCGCCCACAGGAAAGCTGCCAGCACGGAAAGCTGTAGCTGGTTTTCACTGCCCCTTGGAACTGCATTCGCTGATAGACAGACATTCGCTTTCTGCAAAACCTTGCCTTCGAAAAGGGGCAACACAGTGTATTTCTCTCTCGCAGAGCCCGGTTGCCAAATTCGAAACGTCCAGCGATTGCGCCCACAGGAAAGCTTCCAGCACGGAAAGCTGTAGCTGGTTTTCACTGCCCCTTGGAACTACATTCGCTGATAGACAGACATTCGCTTTCTACAACAGCTTTCGTTCGTAAAGGGGCAACACTGTGTATTTCTCTCTCGCAGAGCCCGGTTGCCAAATTCGAAACGTCCAGCGATTGCGCCCACAGGAAAGCTCCCAGCAAGGAAAGCTGTAGCTGGTTTTCACTGCCCCTTGGAACTGCATTCGCTGATAGACAGACATTCGCTTTCTGCAAAAGCTTTCGTTGGTATAGGGGCAACACTGTGTATTTCTCTCTCGCAGAGCCCGGTTGCCATATTCGAAACGTCCAGCGATTGCGCCCACAGGAAAGCTGCCAGAAAGGAAATCTGTAGCTGGTTTTCACTGCCCCTTGGAACTGCATTCGCTGATAGACAGACATTCGCTTTCTGCAAAAGCTTTCGTAGGTAAAGGGGCAACACTGTGTATTTCTCTCTCGCAGAGCCCGGTTGCCAAATTCGAAACGTCCAGCGATTGCGCCCACAGGAAAGCTGCCAGCAAGGAAAGCTGTAGCTGGTTTTCACTGTCTCTTGGAACTGCATTCGCTGATAGACAGACATTCGCTTTCTGCAAAACCTTGCCTTCCTAAAGGGGCAACATTGTGTATTTCTCGCTCGCAGAGCCCGGCTGCCAAATTCGAAACGTCCAGCGATTGCGCCCACAGGAAAGCTGCCAGCACGGAAAGCTGTAGCTGGTTTTCACAGTCTCTTGGAACTACATTCGCTGCTAGACAGACATTCGGTTTCTGCAAAACCTTGCCTTATTGACGGGGCAACACTGTGTATTTCTCTCTCGCAGAGCCTGGTTGCCAAATTCGAAACGTCCAGCGATTGCGCCCACAGGAAAGATGCCAGCAAGGAAAGCTGTAGCTGGTTTTCACTGTCTCTTGGAACTACATTCGCTGATAGACAGACATTCGCTTTCTGCAAAAGCTTTCGTTGGTAAACGGGCAACACTGTGTATTTCTCTCTCGCAGAGCCCGGCTGCCAAATTCGAAACGTCCAGCGATTGCGCCCACAGGAAAGCTGCCAGCAAAGAAAAGCTGTAGCTGGTTTTCACTGCCCCTTGGAACTGCATTCGCTGCTAGACAGACATTCGCTTTCTGCAAAAGCTTTCATAGGTAAAGGGGCAACACTGTGTATTTCTCTCTCGCAGAGCCCGGTTGCCAAATTCGAAACGTCCAGCGATTGCGCCCACAGGAAAGCTGCCAGCACGGAAAGCTGTAGCTGGTTTTCACTGTTTCTTGGAACTACATTCGCTGATAGACAGACATACGCTTTCTACAAAAGCTTTCATTGGTAAAGGGGCAACACTGTGTATTTCTCGCTTGCAGAGCCCGGCTGCCAAATTCGAAACGTCCAGCGATTGCGCCCACAGGAAAGCTTCCAGCACAGAAAGCTGTAGCTGGTTTTCACTGTCTCTTGGAACTACATCCGCTGATAGACAGACATTCGCTTTCTGCAAAACATTGCCTTAGTAAAGGGGCAACACTGTGTATTTCTCTCTCGCAGAGCCTGGTTGCCAAATTCGAAACGTCCAGCGATTGCGCCCACAGGAAAGCTGCCAGCACAGAAATCTGTAGCTGGTTTTCACTGCCCCTTGGAACTACATTCGCTGATAGACAGACATTCGCTTTCTGCAAAAGCTTTCGTTGGTACAGGGGCAACACTGTGTATTTCTCTCTCGCAGAGCCCGGTTGCCAAATTCGAAACGTCCAGCGATTGCGCCCACAGGAAAGCTGCCAGCAAGGAAAGCTGTAGCTGGTTTTCACTGTCTCTTGGAACTACATTCGCTGATAGACAGACATTCGCTTTCTGCAAAACCTTGCCTTCCTAAAGGGGCAACACTGTGTATTTATCTCTCGCAGAGCCCGGTTGCCAAATTCGAAACGTCCAGCGATTGTGCCCAAAGGAAAGCTTCCAGCACAGAAAGCTGTAGCTGGTTTTCACTGCCCCTTGGAACTGCATTCGCTGATAGACAGACATTCCCTTTCTACAAAAGCTTTCGTTTGTAAAGGGGCAACACTGTGTATTTCTCTCTCGCAGAGCCCGGTTGCCAAATTCGAAACGTCCAGCGATTGCGCCCACAGGAAAGCTGCCAGCAAGGAAAGCTGTAGCTGGTTTTCACTGTCTCTTGGAACTACTTTCGCTGATAGACAGACATTCGCTTTCTACTAAAGCTTGCCTTAGTAAAGGGGCAACACTGTGTATTTCTCTCTCGCAGAGCCTGGTTGCCAAATTCGAAACGTCCAGCGATTGCGCCCACAGGAAAGCTGCCAGCACGGAAAGCTGTAGCTGGTTTTCACTGCCCCTTGGAACTGCATTCGCTGCTAGACCGACATTCGCTTTCTGCAAAACCTTGCCTTCGTAAAGGGGCAACACAGTGTATTTCTCTCTCGCAGAGCCCGGTTGCCAAATTTGAAACGTCCAGCAATTGCGCCCACAGGAAAGCTGCCAGCACGGAAAGCTGTAGCTGGTTTTCACTGCCCCTTGGAACTGCATTCGCTGATAGACAGACATTCGCTTTCTGCAAAAGCTTTCGTTGGTACAGGGGCAACACTGTGTATTTCTCTCTCGCAGAGCCCGGTTGCCAAATTCGAAACGTCCAGCGATTGCGCCCACAGGAAAGCTTCCAGCACAGAAAGCTGTAGCTGGTTTTCACTGTCTCTTGGAACTACATTCGCTGATAGACAGACATTCGCTTTCTACAAAAGCTTGTCTTAGTAAAGGGGCAACACTGTGTATTTCTCTCTCGCAGAGCCTGGTTGCCAAATTCGAAACGTCCAGCGATTGCGCCCACAGGAAAGCTGCCAGCAAGGAAAGCTGTAGCTGGTTTTCACTGCCCCTTGGAACTGCATTCGCTGATAGACAGACATTCGCTTTCTGCAAAACCTTGCCTTATTGAAGGGGCAACACAGTGTATTTCTCTCTCGAAGAGCCCGGTTGCCAAATTCGAAACGTCCAGCGATTGCGCCCACAGGAAAGCTGCCAGCACGGAAAGCTGTAGCTGGTTTTCACTGCCCCTTGGAACTGCATTCGCTGCTAGACAGACATTCGCTTTCTACAAAAGCTTTCGTTTGTAAAGGGGCAACACTGTGTATTTCTCGCTTGCAGAGCCCGGCTGCCAAATTCGAAACGTCCAGCGATTGCGCCCACAGGAAAGCTTCCAGCACAGAAAGCTGTAGCTGGTTTTCACTGTCTCTTGGAACTACATCCGCTGATAGACAGACATTCGCTTTCTGCAAAACATTGCCTTAGTAAAGGGGCAACACTGTGTATTTCTCTCTCGCAGAGCCCGGTTGCCAAATTCGAAACGTCCAGCGATTGCGCCCACAGGAAAGCTGCCAGCACAGAAATCTGTAGCTGGTTTTCACTGCCCCTTGGAACTACATTCGCTGATAGACAGACATTCGCTTTCTGCAAAAGCTTTCGTTGGTACAGGGGCAACACTGTGTATTTCTCTCTCGCAGAGCCCGGTTGCCAAATTCGAAACGTCCAGCGATTGCGCCCACAGGAAAGCTGCCAGCAAGGAAAGCTGTAGCTGGTTTTCACTGTCTCTTGGAACTACATTCGCTGATAGACAGACATTCGCTTTCTGCAAAACCTTGCCTTCCTAAAGGGGCAACACTGTGTATTTATCTCTCGCAGAGCCCGGTTGCCAAATTCGAAACGTCCAGCGATTGTGCCCAAAGGAAAGCTTCCAGCACAGAAAGCTGTAGCTGGTTTTCACTGCCCCTTGGAACTGCATTCGCTGATAGACAGACATTCCCTTTCTACAAAAGCTTTCGTTTGTAAAGGGGCAACACTGTGTATTTCTCTCTCGCAGAGCCCGGTTGCCAAATTCGAAACGTCCAGCGATTGCGCCCACAGGAAAGCTGCCAGCAAGGAAAGCTGTAGCTGGTTTTCACTGTCTCTTGGAACTACTTTCGCTGATAGACAGACATTCGCTTTCTACTAAAGCTTGCCTTAGTAAAGGGGCAACACTGTGTATTTCTCTCTCGCAGAGCCTGGTTGCCAAATTCGAAACGTCCAGCGATTGCGCCCACAGGAAAGCTGCCAGCACGGAAAGCTGTAGCTGGTTTTCACTGCCCCTTGGAACTGCATTCGCTGCTAGACCGACATTCGCTTTCTGCAAAACCTTGCCTTCGTAAAGGGGCAACACAGTGTATTTCTCTCTCGCAGAGCCCGGTTGCCAAATTTGAAACGTCCAGCAATTGCGCCCACAGGAAAGCTGCCAGCACGGAAAGCTGTAGCTGGTTTTCACTGCCCCTTGGAACTGCATTCGCTGATAGACAGACATTCGCTTTCTGCAAAAGCTTTCGTTGGTACAGGGGCAACACTGTGTATTTCTCTCTCGCAGAGCCCGGTTGCCAAATTCGAAACGTCCAGCGATTGCGCCCACAGGAAAGCTTCCAGCACAGAAAGCTGTAGCTGGTTTTCACTGTCTCTTGGAACTACATTCGCTGATAGACAGACATTCGCTTTCTACAAAAGCTTGTCTTAGTAAAGGGGCAACACTGTGTATTTCTCTCTCGCAGAGCCTGGTTGCCAAATTCGAAACGTCCAGCGATTGCGCCCACAGGAAAGCTGCCAGCAAGGAAAGCTGTAGCTGGTTTTCACTGCCCCTTGGAACTGCATTCGCTGATAGACAGACATTCGCTTTCTGCAAAACCTTGCCTTATTGAAGGGGCAACACAGTGTATTTCTCTCTCGAAGAGCCCGGTTGCCAAATTCGAAACGTCCAGCGATTGCGCCCACAGGAAAGCTGCCAGCACGGAAAGCTGTAGCTGGTTTTCACTGCCCCTTGGAACTGCATTCGCTGCTAGACAGACATTCGCTTTCTACAAAAGCTTTCGTTTGTAAAGGGGCAACACTGTGTATTTCTCTCTCGCAGAGCCCGGTTGCCAAATTCGAAACGTCCAGCGATTGCGCCCACAGGAAAGCTGCCAGCAAGGAAAGCTGTAGCTGGTTTTCACTGCCCCTTGGAACTACATTTGCTGATAGACAGACATTCGCTTTCTGCAAAAGCTTTCGTTGGTACAGGGGCAACACTGTGTATTTCTCTCTCGCAGAGCCCGGTTGCCAAATTCGAAACGTCCAGCGATTGCGCCCACAGGAAAGCTGCCAGCAAGGAAAGCTGTAGCTGGTTTTCACTGTCTCTTGGAACTACATTCGCTGATAGACAGACATTCGCTTTCTACAAAAGCTTGCCTTAGTAAAGGGGCAACACTGTGTATTTCTCTCTCGTAGAGCCCGGCTGACAAATTCGAAACGTCCAGCGGTTGCGCCCACAGTAAAGCTACCAGCACGGAAAGCTGTAGCTGGTTTTCACTGCCCCTTGGAACTACAATCGCTGCTAGACAGACATTCGCTTTCTGCAAAACCTTGCCTTCGTCAAGGGGCAA
Source organism: Mycteria americana (assembly GCF_035582795.1). Taxonomy (NCBI): domain Eukaryota; kingdom Metazoa; phylum Chordata; class Aves; order Ciconiiformes; family Ciconiidae; genus Mycteria; species Mycteria americana. Next base: position 23,146,927 of record NC_134369.1, on the reverse strand, counting down.
CACTGTGTATTTCTCTCTCGCAGAGCCCGGTTGCCAAAATCGAAACGTCCAGCGATTGCGCCCACAGGAAAGCTGCCAGCAAGGAAAGCTGTAGCTGGTTTTCATTGTCTCTTGGAACTACATTCGCTGATAGACAGACATTCGCTTTCTGCAAAACCTTGCCTTAGTAAAGGGGCAACACTGTGTATTTCTCTCTCGTAGAGCCCGGCTGCCAAATTCGAAACGTCCAGCGATTGCGCCCACAGGAAAGCTGCCAGCAAGGAAAGCTGTAGCTGGTTTTCATTGTCTCTTGGAACTACATTCGCTGATAGACAGACATTCGCTTTCTGCAAAAGCTTTCGTTGGTACAGGGGCAACACTGTGTATTTCTCTCTCGCAGAGCCCGGTTGCCAAATTCGAAACGTCCAGCGATTGCGCCCACAGGAAAGCTGCCAGCAAGGAAAGCTGTAGCTGGTTTTCACTGTCTCTTGGAACTACATTCGCTGATAGACAGACATTCGCTTTCTACAAAAGCTTGCCTTAGTAAAGGGGCAACACTGTGTATTTCTCTCTCGCAGAGCCTGGTTGCCAAAGTCGAAACGTCCAGCGATTGCGCCCACAGGAAAGCTGCCAGCAAGGAAAGCTGTAGCTGGTTTTCACTGCCCCTTGGAACTACATTCGCTGATAGACAGACATTCGCTTTCTGCAAAAGCTTTCGTTGGTACAGGGGCAACACTGTGTATTTCTCTCTCGCAGAGCCCGGTTGCCAAATTCGAAACGTCCAGCGATTGCGCCCACAGGAAAGCTGCCAGCACGGAAAGCTGTAGCTGGTTTTCACTGTCTCTTGGAACTACATTCGCTGCTAGACAGACATTCGCTTTCTGCAAAACCTTGCCTTAGTAAAGGGGCAACACTGTGTATTTCTCTCTCGCTAAGCCCGGTTGCCAAATTCGAAACGTCCAGCGATTGCGCCCACAGGAAAGCTGCCAGCAAGGAAAGCTGTAGCTGGTTTTCACTGCCCCTTGGAACTGCATTCGCTGATAGACAGACATTCGCTTTCTGCCAAACCTTGCCTTAGTAAAGGGGCAACACTGTGTATTTCTCTCTCGTAGAGCCCGGTTGCCAAATTCGAAACGTCCAGCGATTGCGCCCACAGGAAAGCTGCCAGCACGGAAAGCTGTAGCTGGTTTTCACTGCCCCTTGGAACTGCATTCGCTGATAGACAGACATTCGCTTTCTGCAAAACCTTGCCTTATTGAAGGGGCAACACTGTGTATTTCTCTCTCGCAGAGCCCGGTTGCCAAATTCGAAACGTCCAGCGATTTCGCCCACAGGAAAGCTGCCAGCAAGGAAAGCTGTAGCTGGTTTTCACTGCCCCTTGGAACTACATTCGCTGATAGACAGACATTCGCTTTCTGCAAAACCTTGCCTTAGTAAAGGGGCAACACTGTGTATTTCTCTCTCGTAGAGCCCGGTTGCCAAATTCGAAACGTCCAGCGGTTGCGCCCACAGGAAAGCTGCCAGCAAGGAAAGCTGTAGCTGGTTTTCACTGCCCCTTGGAACTACATTCGCTGATAGACAGACATTCGCTTTCTGCAAAAGCTTTCGTTGGTACAGGGGCAACACTGTGTATTACTCTCTCGCAGAGCCCGGTTGCCAAATTCGAAACGTCCAGCGATTGCGCCCACAGGAAAGCTGCCAGCAAGGAAAGCTGTAGCTGGTTTTCACGGTCCTTGGAACTACATTCGCTGATAGACAGACATTCGCTTTCTACAAAAGCTTGCCTTAGTAAAGGGGCAACACTGTGTATTTCTCTCTCGCAGAGCCTGGTTGCCAAATTCGAAACGTCCAGCGATTGCGCCCACAGGAAAGCTGCCAGCAAGGAAAGCTGTAGCTGGTTTTCACTGCCCCTTGGAACTGCATTCGCTGCTAGACCGACATTCGCTTTCTGCAAAACCTTGCCTTCGTAAAGGGGCAACACAGTGTATTTCTCTCTCGCAGAGCCCGGTTGCCAAATTCGAAACGTCCAGCGATTGCGCCCACAGAAAAGCTGCCAGCACGGAAAGCTGTAGCTGGTTTTCACTGTTTCTTGGAACTGCATTCGCTGATAGACAGACATTCGCTTTCTGCAAAACCTTGCCTTATTGAAGGGGCAACACTGTGTATATCTCTCTCGCAGAGCCCGGTTGCCAAATTCGAAACGTCCAGCGATTGCGCCCACAGGAAAGCTGCCAGCACGGAAAGCTGTAGCTGGTTTTCATTGTCTCTTGGAACTACATTCGCTGAAAGACAGACATTCGCTTTCTGCAAAACCTTGCCTTAGTAAAGGGGCAACACTGTGTATTTCTCTCTCGTAGAGCCCGGCTGCCAAATTCGAAACGTCCAGCGATTGTGCCCACAGGAAAGCTGCCAGCACGGAAAGCTGTAGCTGGTTTTCACTGCCCCTTGGAACTACATTCGCTGATAGACAGACATTCGCTTTCTGCAAAAGCTTTCGTTGGTACAGGGGCAACACTGTGTATTTCTCTCTCGCAGAGCCCGGTTGCCAAATTCGAAACGTCCAGCGATTGCGCCCACAGGAAAGCTCCAAGCAATGAAAGCTGTAGCTGGTTTTCACTGCCCCTTGGAACTGCATTCGCTGATAGACAGACATTCGCTTTCTGCAAAAGCTTTCGTAGGTAAAGGGGCAACACTGTGTATTTCTCTCTCGCAGAGCCTGGTTGCCAAATTCGAAACGTCCAGCGATTGCGCCCACAGGACAGCTGCCAGCAAGGAAAGCTGTAGCTGGTTTTCACTGTCTCTTGGAACTGCATTCGCTGCTAGACAGACATTCGCTTTCTGCAAAACCTTGCCTTCCTAAAGGGGCAACACTGTGTATTTATCTCTCGCAGAGCCCGGTTGCCAAATTCGAAACGTCCAGCGATTGCGCCCACAGGAAAGCTTCCAGCACAGAAAGCTGTAGCTGGTTTTCACTGTCTCTTGGAACTGCATTCGCTGATAGACAGACATTCCCTTTCTACAAAAGCTTTCGTTTGTAAAGGGGCAACACTGTGCATTTCTCTCTCGCAGAGCCCGGATGCCAAATTCGAAACGTCCAGCGATTGCGCCCACAGGAAAGCTGCCAGCACAGAAATCTGTCGCTGGTTTTCACTGCCCCTTGGAACTACATTCGCTGCTAGATAGACATTCACTTTCTACAACAGCTTTCGTTCGTAAAGGGGCAACACTGTGTATTTCTCTCTCGCAGAGCCCGGTTGCCAAATTCGAAACGTCCAGCGATTGCGCCCACAGGAAAGCTTCCAGCACTGAAAGCTGTAGCTGGTTTTCACTGTCTCTTGGAACTACATTCGCTGATAGACAGACATTCGCTTTCTGCAAAACATTGCCTTAGTAAAGGGGCAACACTGTCTATTTCTCTCTCGTAGAGCCCGGTTGCCAAATTGGAAACGTCCAGCGATTGCGCCCACAGGAAAGCTGCCAGCAAGGAAAGCTGTAGCTGATTTTCACTGTCTCTTGGAACTGCATTCGCTGATAGACAGACATTCGCTTTCTGCAAAAGCTTTCGTTGGTAAAGAGGCAACACTGTGTATTTCTCTCTCGCAGAGCCCGGCTGCCAAATTCGAAATGTCCAGCGATTGCGCCCACAGGAAAGCTGCCAGCAAAGAAAAGCTGTAGCTGGTTTTCACTGCCCCTTGGAACTGCATTCGCTGCTAGACAGACATTCGCTTTCTGCAAAAGCTTTCGTAGGTAAAGGGGCAACACTGTGTATTTCTCTCTTGCAGAGCCCGGTTGCCAAATTCGAAACGTCCAGCGATTGCGCCCACAGGAAAGCTGTCAGCACGGAAAGCTGTAGCTGGTTTTCACTGTCTCTTGGAACTGCATTCGCTGATAGACAGACATTCGCTTTCTACAAAAGCTTTCATTGGTAAAGGGGCAACACTGTGTATTTCTCGCTCGCAGAGCCCGGCTGCCAAATTCGAAACGTCCAGCGATTGCGCCCACAGGAAAGCTTCCAGCACAGAAAGCTGTAGCTGGTTTTCACTGTCTCTTGGAACTACATCCGCTGATAGACAGACATTCGCTTTCTGCAAAACATTGCCTTAGTAAAGGGGCAACACTGTGTATTTCTCTCTCGCAGAGCCCGGTTGCCAAATTCGAAACGTCCAGCGATTGCGCCCACAGGAAAGCTGCCAGCACAGAAATCTGTAGCTGGTTTTCACTGCCCCTTGGAACTACATTCGCTGATAGACAGACATCCGCTTTCTGCAAAAGCTTTCGTTGGTACAGGGGCAACACTGTGTATTTCTCTCTCGCAGAGCCCGGTTGCCAAATTCGAAACGTCCAGCGATTGCGCCCACAGGAAAGCTGCCAGCAAGGAAAGCTGTAGCTGGTTTTCACTGTCTCTTGGAACTACATTCGCTGATAGACAGACATTCGCTTTCTGCAAAACCTTGCCTTCCTAAAGGGGCAACACTGTGTATTTATCTCTCGCAGAGCCCGGTTGCCAAATTCGAAACGTCCAGCGATTGTGCCCAAAGGAAAGCTTCCAGCACAGAAAGCTGTAGCTGGTTTTCACTGCCCCTTGGAACTGCATTCGCTGATAGACAGACATTCCCTTTCTACAAAAGCTTTCGTTTGTAAAGGGGCAACACTGTGTATTTCTCTCTCGCAGAGCCCGGTTGCCAAATTCGAAACGTCCAGCGATTGCGCCCACAGGAAAGCTGCCAGCAAGGAAAGCTGTAGCTGGTTTTCACTGTCTCTTGGAACTACTTTCGCTGATAGACAGACATTCGCTTTCTGCAAAAGCTTTCGTTGGTACAGGGGCAACACTGTGTATTTCTCTCTCGCAGAGCCTGGTTGCCAAATTCGAAACGTCCAGCGATTGCGCCCACAGGAAAGCTGCCAGCACGGAAAGCTGTAGCTGGTTTTCACTGCCCCTTGGAACTGCATTCGCTGCTAGACCGACATTCGCTTTCTGCAAAACCTTGCCTTCGTAAAGGGGCAACACAGTGTATTTCTCTCTCGCAGAGCCCGGTTGCCAAATTTGAAACGTCCAGCAATTGCGCCCACAGGAAAGCTGCCAGCACGGAAAGCTGTAGCTGGTTTTCACTGCCCCTTGGAACTGCATTCGCTGATAGACAGACATTCGCTTTCTGCAAAAGCTTTCGTTGGTACAGGGGCAACACTGTGTATTTCTCTCTCGCAGAGCCCGGTTGCCAAATTCGAAACGTCCAGCGATTGCGCCCACAGGAAAGCTTCCAGCACAGAAAGCTGTAGCTGGTTTTCACTGTCTCTTGGAACTACATTCGCTGATAGACAGACATTCGCTTTCTACAAAAGCTTGTCTTAGTAAAGGGGCAACACTGTGTATTTCTCTCTCGCAGAGCCTGGTTGCCAAATTCGAAACGTCCAGCGATTGCGCCCACAGGAAAGCTGCCAGCAAGGAAAGCTGTAGCTGGTTTTCACTGCCCCTTGGAACTGCATTCGCTGATAGACAGACATTCGCTTTCTGCAAAACCTTGCCTTATTGAAGGGGCAACACAGTGTATTTCTCTCTCGAAGAGCCCGGTTGCCAAATTCGAAACGTCCAGCGATTGCGCCCACAGGAAAGCTGCCAGCACGGAAAGCTGTAGCTGGTTTTCACTGCCCCTTGGAACTGCATTCGCTGCTAGACAGACATTCGCTTTCTACAAAAGCTTTCGTTTGTAAAGGGGCAACACTGTGTATTTCTCTCTCGCAGAGCCCGGTTGCCAAATTCGAAACGTCCAGCGATTGCGCCCACAGGAAAGCTGCCAGCAAGGAAAGCTGTAGCTGGTTTTCACTGCCCCTTGGAACTACATTTGCTGATAGACAGACATTCGCTTTCTGCAAAAGCTTTCGTTGGTACAGGGGCAACACTGTGTATTTCTCTCTCGCAGAGCCCGGTTGCCAAATTCGAAACGTCCAGCGATTGCGCCCACAGGAAAGCTGCCAGCACGGAAAGCTGTAGCTGGTTTTCACTGTCTCTTGGAACTACATTCGCTGATAGACAGACATTCGCTTTCTACAAAAGCTTGCCTTAGTAAAGGGGCAACACTGTGTATTTCTCTCTCGTAGAGCCCGGCTGACAAATTCGAAACGTCCAGCGGTTGCGCCCACAGTAAAGCTACCAGCACGGAAAGCTGTAGCTGGTTTTCACTGCCCCTTGGAACTACAATCGCTGCTAGACAGACATTCGCTTTCTGCAAAACCTTGCCTTCGTCAAGGGGCAACACTGTGTATTTCTCTCTCGCAGAGCCCGGTTGCCAAAATCGAAACGTCCAGCGATTGCGCCCACAGGAAAGCTGCCAGCAAGGAAAGCTGTAGCTGGTTTTCATTGTCTCTTGGAACTACATTCGCTGATAGACAGACATTCGCTTTCTGCAAAACCTTGCCTTAGTAAAGGGGCAACACTGTGTATTTCTCTCTCGTAGAGCCCGGCTGCCAAATTCGAAACGTCCAGCGATTGCGCCCACAGGAAAGCTGCCAGCAAGGAAAGCTGTAGCTGGTTTTCATTGTCTCTTGGAACTACATTCGCTGATAGACAGACATTCGCTTTCTGCAAAAGCTTTCGTTGGTACAGGGGCAACACTGTGTATTTCTCTCTCGCAGAGCCCGGTTGCCAAATTCGAAACGTCCAGCGATTGCGCCCACAGGAAAGCTGCCAGCAAGGAAAGCTGTAGCTGGTTTTCACTGTCTCTTGGAACTACATTCGCTGATAGACAGACATTCGCTTTCTACAAAAGCTTGCCTTAGTAAAGGGGCAACACTGTGTATTTCTCTCTCGCAGAGCCTGGTTGCCAAAGTCGAAACGTCCAGCGATTGCGCCCACAGGAAAGCTGCCAGCAAGGAAAGCTGTAGCTGGTTTTCACTGCCCCTTGGAACTACATTCGCTGATAGACAGACATTCGCTTTCTGCAAAAGCTTTCGTTGGTACAGGGGCAACACTGTGTATTTCTCTCTCGCAGAGCCCGGTTGCCAAATTCGAAACGTCCAGCGATTGCGCCCACAGGAAAGCTGCCAGCACGGAAAGCTGTAGCTGGTTTTCACTGTCTCTTGGAACTACATTCGCTGCTAGACAGACATTCGCTTTCTGCAAAACCTTGCCTTAGTAAAGGGGCAACACTGTGTATTTCTCTCTCGCTAAGCCCGGTTGCCAAATTCGAAACGTCCAGCGATTGCGCCCACAGGAAAGCTGCCAGCAAGGAAAGCTGTAGCTGGTTTTCACTGCCCCTTGGAACTGCATTCGCTGATAGACAGACATTCGCTTTCTGCCAAACCTTGCCTTAGTAAAGGGGCAACACTGTGTATTTCTCTCTCGTAGAGCCCGGTTGCCAAATTCGAAACGTCCAGCGATTGCGCCCACAGGAAAGCTGCCAGCACGGAAAGCTGTAGCTGGTTTTCACTGCCCCTTGGAACTGCATTCGCTGATAGACAGACATTCGCTTTCTGCAAAACCTTGCCTTATTGAAGGGGCAACACTGTGTATTTCTCTCTCGCAGAGCCCGGTTGCCAAATTCGAAACGTCCAGCGATTTCGCCCACAGGAAAGCTGCCAGCAAGGAAAGCTGTAGCTGGTTTTCACTGCCCCTTGGAACTACATTCGCTGATAGACAGACATTCGCTTTCTGCAAAACCTTGCCTTAGTAAAGGGGCAACACTGTGTATTTCTCTCTCGTAGAGCCCGGTTGCCAAATTCGAAACGTCCAGCGGTTGCGCCCACAGGAAAGCTGCCAGCAAGGAAAGCTGTAGCTGGTTTTCACTGCCCCTTGGAACTACATTCGCTGATAGACAGACATTCGCTTTCTGCAAAAGCTTTCGTTGGTACAGGGGCAACACTGTGTATTACTCTCTCGCAGAGCCCGGTTGCCAAATTCGAAACGTCCAGCGATTGCGCCCACAGGAAAGCTGCCAGCAAGGAAAGCTGTAGCTGGTTTTCACGGTCCTTGGAACTACATTCGCTGATAGACAGACATTCGCTTTCTACAAAAGCTTGCCTTAGTAAAGGGGCAACACTGTGTATTTCTCTCTCGCAGAGCCTGGTTGCCAAATTCGAAACGTCCAGCGATTGCGCCCACAGGAAAGCTGCCAGCAAGGAAAGCTGTAGCTGGTTTTCACTGCCCCTTGGAACTGCATTCGCTGCTAGACCGACATTCGCTTTCTGCAAAACCTTGCCTTCGTAAAGGGGCAACACAGTGTATTTCTCTCTCGCAGAGCCCGGTTGCCAAATTCGAAACGTCCAGCGATTGCGCCCACAGAAAAGCTGCCAGCACGGAAAGCTGTAGCTGGTTTTCACTGTTTCTTGGAACTGCATTCGCTGATAGACAGACATTCGCTTTCTGCAAAACCTTGCCTTATTGAAGGGGCAACACTGTGTATATCTCTCTCGCAGAGCCCGGTTGCCAAATTCGAAACGTCCAGCGATTGCGCCCACAGGAAAGCTGCCAGCACGGAAAGCTGTAGCTGGTTTTCATTGTCTCTTGGAACTACATTCGCTGAAAGACAGACATTCGCTTTCTGCAAAACCTTGCCTTAGTAAAGGGGCAACACTGTGTATTTCTCTCTCGTAGAGCCCGGCTGCCAAATTCGAAACGTCCAGCGATTGTGCCCACAGGAAAGCTGCCAGCACGGAAAGCTGTAGCTGGTTTTCACTGCCCCTTGGAACTACATTCGCTGATAGACAGACATTCGCTTTCTGCAAAAGCTTTCGTTGGTACAGGGGCAACACTGTGTATTTCTCTCTCGCAGAGCCCGGTTGCCAAATTCGAAACGTCCAGCGATTGCGCCCACAGGAAAGCTCCAAGCAATGAAAGCTGTAGCTGGTTTTCACTGCCCCTTGGAACTGCATTCGCTGATAGACAGACATTCGCTTTCTGCAAAAGCTTTCGTAGGTAAAGGGGCAACACTGTGTATTTCTCTCTCGCAGAGCCTGGTTGCCAAATTCGAAACGTCCAGCGATTGCGCCCACAGGAAAGCTGCCAGCAAGGAAAGCTGTAGCTGGTTTTCACTGTCTCTTGGAACTGCATTCGCTGCTAGACAGACATTCGCTTTCTGCAAAACCTTGCCTTCCTAAAGGGGCAACACTGTGTATTTATCTCTCGCAGAGCCCGGTTGCCAAATTCGAAACGTCCAGCGATTGCGCCCACAGGAAAGCTTCCAGCACAGAAAGCTGTAGCTGGTTTTCACTGTCTCTTGGAACTGCATTCGCTGATAGACAGACATTCCCTTTCTACAAAAGCTTTCGTTTGTAAAGGGGCAACACTGTGCATTTCTCTCTCGCAGAGCCCGGATGCCAAATTCGAAACGTCCAGCGATTGCGCCCACAGGAAAGCTGCCAGCACAGAAATCTGTCGCTGGTTTTCACTGCCCCTTGGAACTACATTCGCTGCTAGATAGACATTCACTTTCTACAACAGCTTTCGTTCGTAAAGGGGCAACACTGTGTATTTCTCTCTCGCAGAGCCCGGTTGCCAAATTCGAAACGTCCAGCGATTGCGCCCACAGGAAAGCTGCCAGCAAGGAAAGCTGTAGCTGGTTTTCACTGTCTCTTGGAACTACATTCGCTGATAGACAGACATTCGCTTTCTGCAAAACATTGCCTTAGTAAAGGGGCAACACTGTCTATTTCTCTCTCGTAGAGCCCGGTTGCCAAATTGGAAACGTCCAGCGATTGCGCCCACAGGAAAGCTGCCAGCAAGGAAAGCTGTAGCTGATTTTCACTGTCTCTTGGAACTGCATTCGCTGATAGACAGACATTCGCTTTCTGCAAAAGCTTTCGTTGGTAAAGAGGCAACACTGTGTATTTCTCTCTCGCAGAGCCCGGCTGCCAAATTCGAAATGTCCAGCGATTGCGCCCACAGGAAAGCTGCCAGCAAAGAAAAGCTGTAGCTGGTTTTCACTGCCCCTTGGAACTGCATTCGCTGCTAGACAGACATTCGCTTTCTGCAAAAGCTTTCGTAGGTAAAGGGGCAACACTGTGTATTTCTCTCTTGCAGAGCCCGGTTGCCAAATTCGAAACGTCCAGCGATTGCGCCCACAGGAAAGCTGTCAGCACGGAAAGCTGTAGCTGGTTTTCACTGTCTCTTGGAACTGCATTCGCTGATAGACAGACATTCGCTTTCTACAAAAGCTTTCATTGGTAAAGGGGCAACACTGTGTATTTCTCGCTCGCAGAGCCCGGCTGCCAAATTCGAAACGTCCAGCGATTGCGCCCACAGGAAAGCTTCCAGCACAGAAAGCTGTAGCTGGTTTTCACTGTCTCTTGGAACTACATCCGCTGATAGACAGACATTCGCTTTCTGCAAAACATTGCCTTAGTAAAGGGGCAACACTGTGTATTTCTCTCTCGCAGAGCCCGGTTGCCAAATTCGAAACGTCCAGCGATTGCGCCCACAGGAAAGCTGCCAGCACAGAAATCTGTAGCTGGTTTTCACTGCCCCTTGGAACTACATTCGCTGATAGACAGACATTCGCTTTCTGCAAAAGCTTTCGTTGGTACAGGGGCAACACTGTGTATTTCTCTCTCGCAGAGCCCGGTTGCCAAATTCGAAACGTCCAGCGATTGCGCCCACAGGAAAGCTGCCAGCAAGGAAATCTGTAGCTGGTTTTCACTGCCCCTTGGAACTGCATTCGCTGATAGACAGACATTCGCTTTCTGCAAAAGCTTTCGTAGGTAAAGGGGCAACACTGTGTATTTCTCTCTCGCAGAGCCCGGTTGCCAAATTCGAAACGTCCAGCGATTGCGCCCACAGGAAAGCTGCCAGCAAGGAAAGCTGTAGCTGGTTTTCACTGTCTCTTGGAACTGCATTCGCTGATAGACAGACATTCGCTTTCTGCAAAACCTTGCCTTCCTAAAGGGGCAACACTGTGTATTAATCTCTCGCAGAGCCCGGTTGCCAAATTCGAAACGTCCAGCGATTGTGCCCAAAGGAAAGCTTCCAGCACAGAAAGCTGTAGCTGGTTTTCACTGCCCCTTGGAACTGCATTCGCTGATAGACAGACATTCGCTTTCTACTAAAGCTTGCCTTAGTAAAGGGGCAACACTGTGTATTTCTCTCTCGCAGAGCCTGGTTGCCAAATTCGAAACGTCCAGCGATTGCGCCCACAGGAAAGCTGCCAGCACGGAAAGCTGTAGCTGGTTTTCACTGCCCCTTGGAACTGCATTCGCTGCTAGACCGACATTCGCTTTCTGCAAAACCTTGCCTTCGTAAAGGGGCAACACAGTGTATTTCTCTCTCGCAGAGCCCGGTTGCCAAATTTGAAACGTCCAGCAATTGCGCCCACAGGAAAGCTGCCAGCACGGAAAGCTGTAGCTGGTTTTCACTGCCCCTTGGAACTGCATTCGCTGATAGACAGACATTCGCTTTCTGCAAAAGGTTTCATTGGTAAAGGGGCAACAATGTGTATATCTCTCTCGCAGAGCCCGGCTGCCAAATTCGAAACGTCCAGCGATTGCGCCCACAGGAAAGCTGCCAGCAAGGAAAGCTGTAGCTGGTTTTCACTGCCCCTTGGAACTACATTCGCTGCTAGACAGACATTCGCTTTCTGCAAAACCTTGCCTTATTGAAGGGGCAACACTGTGTATTTCTCTCTCGCAGAGCCCGGTTGCCAAATTCGAAACGTCCAGCGATTGCGCCCACAGGAAAGCTGCCAGCAAGGAAAGCTGTAGCTGGTTTTCATTGTCTCTTGGAACTACATTCGCTGAAAGACAGACATTCGCTTTCTGCAAAACCTTGCCTTAGTAAAGGGGCAACACTGTGTATTTCTCTCTCGTAGAGTCCGGCTGCCAAATTCGAAACGTCCAGCGATTGCGCCCACAGGAAAGCTGCCAGCACGGAAAGCTGTAGCTGGTTTTCACTGCCCCTTGGAACTACATTCGCTGATAGACAGACATTCGCTTTCTGCAAAAGCTTTCGTTGGTATAGGGGCAACACTGTGTATTTCTCTCTCGCAGAGCCCGGTTGCCATATTCGAAACGTCCAGCGATTGCGCCCACAGGAAAGCTGCCAGAAAGGAAATCTGTAGCTGGTTTTCACTGCCCCTTGGAACTGCATTCGCTGATAGACAGACATTCGCTTTCTGCAAAAGCTTTCGTAGGTAAAGGGGCAACACTGTGTATTTCTCTCTCGCAGAGCCCGGTTGCCAAATTCGAAACGTCCAGCGATTGCGCCCACAGGAAAGCTGCCAGCAAGGAAAGCTGTAGCTGGTTTTCACTGTCTCTTGGAACTGCATTCGCTGATAGACAGACATTCGCTTTCTGCAAAACCTTGCCTTCCTAATGGGGCAACATTGTGTATTTCTCGCTCGCAGAGCCCGGCTGCCAAATTCGAAACGTCCAGCGATTGCGCCCACAGGAAAGCTGCCAGCACGGAAAGCTGTAGCTGGTTTTCACAGTCTCTTGGAACTACATTCGCTGCTAGACAGACATTCGCTTTCTGCAAAACCTTGCCTTATTGACGGGGCAACACTGTGTATTTCTCTCTCGCAGAGCCTGGTTGCCAAATTCGAAACGTCCAGCGATTGCGCCCACAGGAAAGATGCCAGCAAGGAAAGCTGTAGCTGGTTTTCACTGTCTCTTGGAACTACATTCGCTGATAGACAGACATTCGCTTTCTGCAAAAGCTTTCGTTGGTAAACGGGCAACACTGTGTATTTCTCTCTCGCAGAGCCCGGCTGCCAAATTCGAAACGTCCAGCGATTGCGCCCACAGGAAAGCTGCCAGCAAAGAAAAGCTGTAGCTGGTTTTCACTGCCCCTTGGAACTGCATTCGCTGCTAGACAGACATTCGCTTTCTGCAAAAGCTTTCATAGGTAAAGGGGCAACACTGTGTATTTCTCTCTCGCAGAGCCCGGTTGCCAAATTCGAAACGTCCAGCGATTGCGCCCACAGGAAAGCTGCCAGCACGGAAAGCTGTAGCTGGTTTTCACTGTTTCTTGGAACTACATTCGCTGATAGACAGACATACGCTTTCTACAAAAGCTTTCATTGGTAAAGGGGCAACACTGTGTATATCTCTCTCGCAGAGCCCGGCTGCCAAATTCGAAACGTCCAGCGATTGCGCCCAGAGGAAAGCTGCCAGCACGGAAATCTCTAGCTGGTTTTCACTGTCTCTTGGAACTACATTCGCTGCTAGATAGACATTCACTTTCTACAACAGCTTTCGTTCGTAAAGGGGCAACACTGTGTATTTCTCTCTCGCAGAGCCCGGTTGCCAAATTCGAAACGTCCAGCGATTGCGCCCACAGGAAAGCTTCCAGCACAGAAAGCTGTAGCTGGTTTTCACTGTCTCTTGGAACTACATTCGCTGATAGACAGACATTCGCTTTCTGCAAAACATTGCCTTAGTAAAGGGGCAACACAGTGTATTTCTCTCTCGTAGAGCCCGGTTGCCAAATTCGAAACGTCCAGCGATTGCGCCCACAGGAAAGCTGCCAGCAAGGAAAGCTGTAGCTGGTTTTCACTGCCCCTTGGAACTGCATTCGCTGCTAGACAGACATTCGCTTTCTGCAAAAGCTTTCGTAGGTAAAGGGGCAACACTGTGTATTTCTCTCTCGCAGAGCCCGGTTGCCAAATTCGAAACGTCCAGCGATTGCGCCCACAGGAAAGCTGCCAGCACGGAAAGCTGTAGCTGGTTTTCACTGTTTCTTGGAACTACATTCGCTGATAGACAGACATTCGCTTTCTACAAAAGCTTGCCTTAGTAAAGGGGCAACACTGTGTATTTCTCTCTCGCAGAGCCTGGTTGCCAAATTCGAAACGTCCAGCGATTGCGCCCACAGGAAAGCTGCCAGCACGGAAAGCTGTAGCTGGTTTTCACTGCCCCTTGGAACTGCATTCGCTGATAGACAGACATTCGCTTTCTGCAAAACCTTGCCTTCGAAAAGGGGCAACACAGTGTATTTCTCTCTCGCAGAGCCCGGTTGCCAAATTCGAAACGTCCACCGATTGCGCCCACAGGAAAGCTTCCAGCACGGAAAGCTGTAGCTGGTTTTCACTGCCCCTTGGAACTACATTCGCTGATAGACAGACATTCGCTTTCTACAACAGCTTTCGTTCGTAAAGGGGCAACACTGTGTATTTCTCTCTCGCAGAGCCCGGTTGCCAAATTCGAAACGTCCAGCGATTGCGCCCACAGGAAAGCTGCCAGCAAGGAAAGCTGTAGCTGGTTTTCATTGTCTCTTGGAACTACATTCGCTGAAAGACAGACATTCGCTTTCTGCAAAACCTTGCCTTAGTAAAGGGGCAACACTGTGTATTTCTCTCTCGTAGAGTCCGGCTGCCAAATTCGAAACGTCCAGCGATTGCGCCCACAGGAAAGCTGCCAGCACGGAAAGCTGTAGCTGGTTTTCACTGCCCCTTGGAACTACATTCGCTGATAGACAGACATTCGCTTTCTGCAAAAGCTTTCGTTGGTATAGGGGCAACACTGTGTATTTCTCTCTCGCAGAGCCCGGTTGCCATATTCGAAACGTCCAGCGATTGCGCCCACAGGAAAGCTGCCAGAAAGGAAATCTGTAGCTGGTTTTCACTGCCCCTTGGAACTGCATTCGCTGATAGACAGACATTCGCTTTCTGCAAAAGCTTTCGTAGGTAAAGGGGCAACACTGTGTATTTCTCTCTCGCAGAGCCCGGTTGCCAAATTCGAAACGTCCAGCGATTGCGCCCACAGGAAAGCTGCCAGCAAGGAAAGCTGTAGCTGGTTTTCACTGTCTCTTGGAACTGCATTCGCTGATAGACAGACATTCGCTTTCTGCAAAACCTTGCCTTCCTAATGGGGCAACATTGTGTATTTCTCGCTCGCAGAGCCCGGCTGCCAAATTCGAAACGTCCAGCGATTGCGCCCACAGGAAAGCTGCCAGCACGGAAAGCTGTAGCTGGTTTTCACAGTCTCTTGGAACTACATTCGCTGCTAGACAGACATTCGCTTTCTGCAAAACCTTGCCTTATTGACGGGGCAACACTGTGTATTTCTCTCTCGCAGAGCCTGGTTGCCAAATTCGAAACGTCCAGCGATTGCGCCCACAGGAAAGATGCCAGCAAGGAAAGCTGTAGCTGGTTTTCACTGTCTCTTGGAACTACATTCGCTGATAGACAGACATTCGCTTTCTGCAAAAGCTTTCGTTGGTAAACGGGCAACACTGTGTATTTCTCTCTCGCAGAGCCCGGCTGCCAAATTCGAAACGTCCAGCGATTGCGCCCACAGGAAAGCTGCCAGCAAAGAAAAGCTGTAGCTGGTTTTCACTGCCCCTTGGAACTGCATTCGCTGCTAGACAGACATTCGCTTTCTGCAAAAGCTTTCATAGGTAAAGGGGCAACACTGTGTATTTCTCTCTCGCAGAGCCCGGTTGCCAAATTCGAAACGTCCAGCGATTGCGCCCACAGGAAAGCTGCCAGCACGGAAAGCTGTAGCTGGTTTTCACTGTTTCTTGGAACTACATTCGCTGATAGACAGACATACGCTTTCTACAAAAGCTTTCATTGGTAAAGGGGCAACACTGTGTATATCTCTCTCGCAGAGCCCGGCTGCCAAATTCGAAACGTCCAGCGATTGCGCCCAGAGGAAAGCTGCCAGCACGGAAATCTCTAGCTGGTTTTCACTGTCTCTTGGAACTACATTCGCTGCTAGATAGACATTCACTTTCTACAACAGCTTTCGTTCGTAAAGGGGCAACACTGTGTATTTCTCTCTCGCAGAGCCCGGTTGCCAAATTCGAAACGTCCAGCGATTGCGCCCACAGGAAAGCTTCCAGCACAGAAAGCTGTAGCTGGTTTTCACTGTCTCTTGGAACTACATTCGCTGATAGACAGACATTCGCTTTCTGCAAAACATTGCCTTAGTAAAGGGGCAACACAGTGTATTTCTCTCTCGTAGAGCCCGGTTGCCAAATTCGAAACGTCCAGCGATTGCGCCCACAGGAAAGCTGCCAGCAAGGAAAGCTGTAGCTGGTTTTCACTGCCCCTTGGAACTGCATTCGCTGCTAGACAGACATTCGCTTTCTGCAAAAGCTTTCGTAGGTAAAGGGGCAACACTGTGTATTTCTCTCTCGCAGAGCCCGGTTGCCAAATTCGAAACGTCCAGCGATTGCGCCCACAGGAAAGCTGCCAGCACGGAAAGCTGTAGCTGGTTTTCACTGTTTCTTGGAACTACATTCGCTGATAGACAGACATTCGCTTTCTACAAAAGCTTGCCTTAGTAAAGGGGCAACACTGTGTATTTCTCTCTCGCAGAGCCTGGTTGCCAAATTCGAAACGTCCAGCGATTGCGCCCACAGGAAAGCTGCCAGCACGGAAAGCTGTAGCTGGTTTTCACTGCCCCTTGGAACTGCATTCGCTGATAGACAGACATTCGCTTTCTGCAAAACCTTGCCTTCGAAAAGGGGCAACACAGTGTATTTCTCTCTCGCAGAGCCCGGTTGCCAAATTCGAAACGTCCACCGATTGCGCCCACAGGAAAGCTTCCAGCACGGAAAGCTGTAGCTGGTTTTCACTGCCCCTTGGAACTACATTCGCTGATAGACAGACATTCGCTTTCTACAACAGCTTTCGTTCGTAAAGGGGCAACACTGTGTATTTCTCTCTCGCAGAGCCCGGTTGCCAAATTCGAAACGTCCAGCGATTGCGCCCACAGGAAAGCTCCCAGCAAGGAAAGCTGTAGCTGGTTTTCACTGCCCCTTGGAACTGCATTCGCTGATAGACAGACATTCGCTTTCTGCAAAAGCTTTCGTAGGTAAAGGGGCAACACTGTGTATTTCTCTCTCGCAGAGCCTGGTTGCCAAATTCGAAACGTCCAGCGATTGCGCCCACAGGAAAGCTGCCAGCAAGGAAAGCTGTAGCTGGTTTTCACTGTCTCTTGGAACTGCATTCGCTGATAGACAGACATTCGCTTTCTACAAAAGCTTTCATTGGTAAAGGGGCAACACTGTGTATTTCTCGCTCGCAGAGCCCGGCTGCCAAATTCGAAACGTCCAGCGATTGCGCCCACAGGAAAGCTTCCAGCACAGAAAGCTGTAGCTGGTTTTCACTGTCTCTTGGAACTACATCCGCTGATAGACAGACATTCGCTTTCTGCAAAACATTGCCTTAGTAAAGGGGCAACACTGTGTATTTCTCTCTCGCAGAGCCCGGTTGCCAAATTCGAAACGTCCAGCGATTGCGCCCACAGGAAAGCTGCCAGCACAGAAATCTGTAGCTGGTTTTCACTGCCCCTTGGAACTACATTCGCTGATAGACAGACATTCGCTTTCTGCAAAAGCTTTCGTTGGTACAGGGGCAACACTGTGTATTTCTCTCTCGCAGAGCCCGGTTGCCAAATTCGAAACGTCCAGCGATTGCGCCCACAGGAAAGCTGCCAGCAAGGAAATCTGTAGCTGGTTTTCACTGCCCCTTGGAACTGCATTCGCTGATAGACAGACATTCGCTTTCTGCAAAAGCTTTCGTAGGTAAAGGGGCAACACTGTGTATTTCTCTCTCGCAGAGCCCGGTTGCCAAATTCGAAACGTCCAGCGATTGCGCCCACAGGAAAGCTGCCAGCAAGGAAAGCTGTAGCTGGTTTTCACTGTCTCTTGGAACTGCATTCGCTGATAGACAGACATTCGCTTTCTGCAAAACCTTGCCTTCCTAAAGGGGCAACACTGTGTATTTATCTCTCGCAGAGCCCGGTTGCCAAATTCGAAACGTCCAGCGATTGTGCCCAAAGGAAAGCTTCCAGCACAGAAAGCTGTAGCTGGTTTTCACTGCCCCTTGGAACTGCATTCGCTGATAGACAGACATTCCCTTTCTACAAAAGCTTTCGTTTGTAAAGGCGCAACACTGTGTATTTCTCTCTCGCAGAGCCCGGTTGCCAAATTCGAAACGTCCAGCGATTGCGCCCACAGGAAAGCTGCCAGCAAGGAAAGCTGTAGCTGGTTTTCACTGTCTCTTGGAACTACTTTCGCTGATAGACAGACATTCGCTTTCTACTAAAGCTTGCCTTAGTAAAGGGGCAACACTGTGTATTTCTCTCTCGCAGAGCCTGGTTGCCAAATTCGAAACGTCCAGCGATTGCGCCCACAGGAAAGCTGCCAGCACGGAAAGCTGTAGCTGGTTTTCACTGCCCCTTGGAACTGCATTCGCTGCTAGACCGACATTCGCTTTCTGCAAAACCTTGCCTTCGTAAAGGGGCAACACAGTGTATTTCTCTCTCGCAGAGCCCGGTTGCCAAATTTGAAACGTCCAGCAATTGCGCCCACAGGAAAGCTGCCAGCACGGAAAGCTGTAGCTGGTTTTCACTGCCCCTTGGAACTGCATTCGCTGATAGACAGACATTCGCTTTCTGCAAAAGCTTTCGTTGGTACAGGGGCAACACTGTGTATTTCTCTCTCGCAGAGCCCGGTTGCCAAATTCGAAACGTCCAGCGATTGCGCCCACAGGAAAGCTTCCAGCACAGAAAGCTGTAGCTGGTTTTCACTGTCTCTTGGAACTACATTCGCTGATAGACAGACATTCGCTTTCTACAAAAGCTTGTCTTAGTAAAGGGGCAACACTGTGTATTTCTCTCTCGCAGAGCCTGGTTGCCAAATTCGAAACGTCCAGCGATTGCGCCCACAGGAAAGCTGCCAGCAAGGAAAGCTGTAGCTGGTTTTCACTGCCCCTTGGAACTGCATTCGCTGATAGACAGACATTCGCTTTCTGCAAAACCTTGCCTTATTGAAGGGGCAACACAGTGTATTTCTCTCTCGAAGAGCCCGGTTGCCAAATTCGAAACGTCCAGCGATTGCGCCCACAGGAAAGCTGCCAGCACGGAAAGCTGTAGCTGGTTTTCACTGCCCCTTGGAACTGCATTCGCTGCTAGACAGACATTCGCTTTCTACAAAAGCTTTCGTTTGTAAAGGGGCAACACTGTGTATTTCTCTCTCGCAGAGCCCGGTTGCCAAATTCGAAACGTCCAGCGATTGCGCCCACAGGAAAGCTGCCAGCAAGGAAAGCTGTAGCTGGTTTTCACTGCCCCTTGGAACTACATTTGCTGATAGACAGACATTCGCTTTCTGCAAAAGCTTTCGTTGGTACAGGGGCAACACTGTGTATTTCTCTCTCGCAGAGCCCGGTTGCCAAATTCGAAACGTCCAGCGATTGCGCCCACAGGAAAGCTGCCAGCAAGGAAAGCTGTAGCTGGTTTTCACTGTCTCTTGGAACTACATTCGCTGATAGACAGACATTCGCTTTCTACAAAAGCTTGCCTTAGTAAAGGGGCAACACTGTGTATTTCTCTCTCGTAGAGCCCGGCTGACAAATTCGAAACGTCCAGCGGTTGCGCCCACAGTAAAGCTACCAGCACGGAAAGCTGTAGCTGGTTTTCACTGCCCCTTGGAACTACAATCGCTGCTAGACAGACATTCGCTTTCTGCAAAACCTTGCCTTCGTCAAGGGGCAACACTGTGTATTTCTCTCTCGCAGAGCCCGGTTGCCAAATTCGAAACGTCCAGCGATTGCGCCCACAGGAAAGCTGCCAGCAAGGAAAGCTGTAGCTGGTTTTCATTGTCTCTTGGAACTACATTCGCTGATAGACAGACATTCGCTTTCTGCAAAACCTTGCCTTAGTAAAGGGGCAACACTGTGTATTTCTCTCTCGTAGAGCCCGGCTGCCAAATTCGAAACGTCCAGCGATTGCGCCCACAGGAAAGCTGCCAGCAAGGAAAGCTGTAGCTGGTTTTCATTGTCTCTTGGAACTACATTCGCTGATAGACAGACATTCGCTTTCTGCAAAAGCTTTCGTTGGTACAGGGGCAACACTGTGTATTTCTCTCTCGCAGAGCCCGGTTGCCAAATTCGAAACGTCCAGCGATTGCGCCCACAGGAAAGCTGCCAGCAAGGAAAGCTGTAGCTGGTTTTCACTGTCTCTTGGAACTACATTCGCTGATAGACAGACATTCGCTTTCTACAAAAGCTTGCCTTAGTAAAGGGGCAACACTGTGTATTTCTCTCTCGCAGAGCCTGGTTGCCAAAGTCGAAACGTCCAGCGATTGCGCCCACAGGAAAGCTGCCAGCACGGAAAGCTGTAGCTGGTTTTCATTGTCTCTTGGAACTACATTCGCTGATAGACAGACATTCGCGTTCTGCAAAACCTTGCCTTAGTAAAGGGGCAACACTGTGTATTTCTCTCTCATAGAGCCCGGTTGCCAAATTCGAAACGTCCAGCGGTTGCGCCCAAAGGAAAGTTGCCAGCAAGGAAAGCTGTAGCTGGTTTTCACTGCCCCTTGGAACTACATTCGCTGATAGACAGACATTCGCTTTCTGCAAAAGCTTTCGTTGGTACAGGGGCAACACTGTGTATTTCTCTCTCGCAGAGCCCGGTTGCCAAATTCGAAACGTCCAGCGATTGCGCCCACAGGAAAGCTGCCAGCACGGAAAGCTGTAGCTGGTTTTCACTGTCTCTTGGAACTACATTCGCTGCTAGACAGACATTCGCTTTCTGCAAAACCTTGCCTTAGTAAAGGGGCAACACTGTGTATTTCTCTCTCGCTAAGCCCGGTTGCCAAATTCGAAACGTCCAGCGATTGCGCCCACAGGAAAGCTGCCAGCAAGGAAAGCTGTAGCTGGTTTTCACTGCCCCTTGGAACTGCATTCGCTGATAGACAGACATTCGCTTTCTGCCAAACCTTGCCTTAGTAAAGGGGCAACACTGTGTATTTCTCTCTCGTAGAGCCCGGTTGCCAAATTCGAAACGTCCAGCGATTGCGCCCACAGGAAAGCTGCCAGCACGGAAAGCTGTAGCTGGTTTTCACTGCCCCTTGGAACTGCATTCGCTGATAGACAGACATTCGCTTTCTGCAAAACCTTGCCTTATTGAAGGGGCAACACTGTGTATTTCTCTCTCGCAGAGCCCGGTTGCCAAATTCGAAACGTCCAGCGATTTCGCCCACAGGAAAGCTGCCAGCAAGGAAAGCTGTAG
Organism: Mycteria americana; assembly: GCF_035582795.1. Lineage (NCBI taxonomy): Eukaryota > Metazoa > Chordata > Aves > Ciconiiformes > Ciconiidae > Mycteria > Mycteria americana. The sequence continues at coordinate 23,126,005 of NC_134369.1, read as the reverse complement.
CTGGTTTTCACTGCCCCTTGGAACTACATTCGCTGATAGACAGACATTCGCTTTCTGCAAAACCTTGCCTTAGTAAAGGGGCAACACTGTGTATTTCTCTCTCGTAGAGCCCGGTTGCCAAATTCGAAACGTCCAGCGGTTGCGCCCACAGGAAAGCTGCCAGCAAGGAAAGCTGTAGCTGGTTTTCACTGCCCCTTGGAACTACATTCGCTGATAGACAGACATTCGCTTTCTGCAAAAGCTTTCGTTGGTACAGGGGCAACACTGTGTATTTCTCTCTCGCAGAGCCCGGTTGCCAAATTCGAAACGTCCAGCGATTGCGCCCACAGGAAAGCTGCCAGCAAGGAAAGCTGTAGCTGGTTTTCACGGTCTCTTGGAACTACATTCGCTGATAGACAGACATTCGCTTTCTACAAAAGCTTGCCTTAGTAAAGGGGCAACACTGTGTATTTCTCTCTCGCAGAGCCTGGTTGCCAAATTCGAAACGTCCAGCGATTGCGCCCACAGGAAAGCTGCCAGCAAGGAAAGCTGTAGCTGGTTTTCACTGCCCCTTGGAACTGCATTCGCTGATAGACAGACATTCGCTTTCTGCAAAACCTTGCCTTCGTAAAGGGGCAACACAGTGTATTTCTCTCTCGCAGAGCCCGGTTGCCAAATTCGAAACGTCCAGCGATTGCGCCCACAGGAAAGCTGCCAGCACGGAAAGCTGTAGCTGGTTTTCACTGTTTCTTGGAACTGCATTCGCTGATAGACAGACATTCGCTTTCTACAAAAGCTTTCATTGGTAAAGGGGCAACACTGTGTATATCTCTCTCGCAGAGCCCGGCTGCCAAATTCGAAACGTCCAGCGATTGCGCCCACAGGAAAGCTGCCAGAAGGAAAGTTGTACCTGGTTTTCACTGCCCCTTGGAACTGCATTCGCTGATAGACAGACATTCGCTTTCTGCAAAAGCTTTCGTAGGTAAAGGGGCAACACTGTGTATTTCTCTCTCGCAGAGCCCGGTTGCCAAATTCGAAACGTCCAGCGATTGCGCCCACAGGAAAGCTGCCAGCACGGAAAGCTGTAGCTGGTTTTCACTGCCCCTTGGAACTGCATTCGCTGCTAGACAGACATTCGCTTTCTGCAAAACCTTGCCTTCGAAAAGGGGCAACACTGTGTATTTCTCTCTCGCAGAGCCCGGTTGCCAAATTCGAAACGTCCAGCGATTGCTCCCACAGGAAAGCTTCCAGCACAGAAAGCTGTAGCTGGTTTTCACTGCCCCTTGGAACTGCATTCGCTGCTAGACAGACATTCGCTTTCTGCAAAAGCTTTCGTAGGTAAAGGGGCAACACTGTGTATTTCTCTCTCGCAGAGCCCGGTTGCCAAATTCGAAACGTCCAGCGATTGCGCCCACAGGAAAGCTGCCAGCAAGGAAAGCTGTAGCTGGTTTTCACTGCCCCTTGGAACTACATTTGCTGATAGACAGACATTCGCTTTCTGCAAAAGCTTTCGTTGGTACAGGGGCAACACTGTGTATTTCTCTCTCGCAGAGCCCGGTTGCCAAATTCGAAACGTCCAGCGATTGCGCCCACAGGAAAGCTGCCAGCAAGGAAAGCTGTAGCTGGTTTTCACTGTCTCTTGGAACTACATTCGCTGATAGACAGACATTCGCTTTCTACAAAAGCTTGCCTTAGTAAAGGGGCAACACTGTGTATTTCTCTCTCGCAGAGCCTGGTTGCCAAATTCGAAACGTCCAGCGATTGCGCCCACAGGAAAGCTGCCAGCAAGGAAAGCTGTAGCTGGTTTTCATTGCCTCTTGGAACTACATTCGCTGATAGACAGACATTCGCTTTCTGCAAAACCTTGCCTTAGTAAAGGGGCAACACTGTGTATTTCTCTCTCGTAGAGCCCGGTTGCCAAATTGGAAACGTCCAGCGATTGCGCCCACAGGAAAGCTGCCAGCAAGGAAAGCTGTAGCTGGTTTTCACTGCCCCTTGGAACTACATTCGCTGATAGACAGACATTCGCTTTCTACAAAAGCTTTCGTTGGTACAGGGGCAACACTGTGTATTTCTCTCTCGCAGAGCCCGGTTGCCAAATTCGAAACGTCCAGCGATTGCGCCCACAGAAAAGCTGCCAGCAAGGAAAGCTGTAGCTGGTTTTCACTGCCCCTTGGAACTACATTCGCTGATAGACAGACATTCGCTTTCTACAAAAGCTTGCCTTAGTAAAGGGGCAACACTGTGTATTTCTCTCTCGCAGAGCCTGGTTGCCAAATTCGAAACGTCCAGCGATTGCGCCCACAGGAAAGCTGCCAGCACGGAAAGCTGTAGCTGGTTTTCACTGCTCCTTGGAACTGCATTCGCTGATAGACAGACATTCGCTTTCTGCAAAACTTGCCTTATTGAAGGGGCAACACTGTGTATTTCTCTCTCGCAGAGCCCGGTTGCCAAATTCGAAACGTCCAGCGATTGCGCCCACAGGAAAGCTGCCAGCAAGGAAAGCTGTAGCTGGTTTTCATTGTCTCTTGGAACTACATTCGCTGATAGACAGACATTCGCTTTCTGCAAAAGCTTTCATTGGTAAAGGGGCAACACTGTGTATTTATCTCTCGTAGAGCCCGGTTGCCAAATTCGAAACGTCCAGCGGTTGCGCCCACAGGAAAGCTGCCAGCAAGGAAAGCTGTAGCTGGTTTTCACTGCCCCTTGGAACTACATTCGCTGATAGACAGACATTCGCTTTCTGCAAAAGCTTTCGTTGGTACAGGGGCAACACTGTGTATTTCTCTCTCGCAGAGCCCGGTTGCCAAATTCGAAACGTCCAGCGATTGCGCCCACAGGAAAGCTGCCAGCAAGGAAAGCTGTAGCTGGTTTTCACTGTCTCTTGGAACTACATTCGCTGATAGACAGACATTCGCTTTCTACAAAAGCTTGCCTTAGTAAAGGGGCAACACTGTGTATTTCTCTCTCGCAGAGCCTGGTTGCCAAATTCGAAACGTCCAGCGATTGCGCCCACAGGAAAGCTGCGAGCACGGAAAGCTGTAGCTGGTTTTCACTGCCCCTTGGAACTGCATTCGCTGATAGACAGACATTCGCTTTCTGCAAAACCTTGCCTTCGAAAAGGGGCAACACAGTGTATTTCTCTCTCGCAGAGCCCGGTTGCCAAATTCGAAACGTCCACCGATTGCGCCCACAGGAAAGCTTCCAGCACGGAAAGCTGTAGCTGGTTTTCACTGTTTCTTGGAACTGCATTCGCTGATAGACAGACATTCGCTTTCTACAAAAGCTTTCATTGGTAAAGGGGCAACACTGTGTATATCTCTCTCGCAGAGCCCGGCTGCCAAATTCGAAACGTCCAGCGATTGCGCCCACAGGAAAGCTGCCAGCACGGAAAGCTGTAGCTGGTTTTCACAGTCTCTTGGAACTACATTCGCTGCTAGACAGACATTCGCTTTCTGCAAAACCTTGCCTTATTGAAGGGGCAACACTGTGTATTTGTCTCTCGCAGAGCCCGGTTGCCAAATTCGAAACTTCCAGCGATTGCGCCCACAGGAAAGCTGCCAGCAAGGAAAGCTGTAGCTGGTTTTCATTGTCTCTTGGAACTACATTCGCTGATAGACAGACATTCGCTTTCTGCAAAGGCTTGCCTTAGTAAAGGGGCAACACTGTGTATTTCTCTCTCGCAGAGCCCGGTTGCCAAATTCGAAACGTCCAGCGATTGCGCCCACAGGAAAGCTTCCAGCACAGAAAGCTGTAGCTGGTTTTCACTGCCCCTTGGAACTGCATTCGCTGATAGACAGACATTCCCTTTCTACAAAAGCTTTCGTTTGTAAAGGGGCAACACTGTGTATTTCTCTCTCGCAGAGCCCGGTTGCCAAATTCGAAACGTCCAGCGATTGCGCCCACAGGAAAGCTGCCAGCACAGAAATCTGTCGCTGGTTTTCACTGCCCCTTGGAACTACATTCGCTGCTAGATAGACATTCACTTTCTACAACAGCTTTCGTTCGAAAGGGGCAACACTGTGTATTTCTCTCTCGCAGAGCCCGGTTGCCAAATTCGAAACGTCCAGCGATTGCGCCCACAGGAAAGCTTCCAGCACAGAAAGCTGTAGCTGGTTTTCACTGTCTCTTGGAACTGCATTCGCTGATAGACAGACATTCGCTTTCTGCAAAACATTGCCTTAGTAAAGGGGCAACACTGTGTATTTCTCTCTCGTAGAGCCCGGTTGCCAAATTCGAAACGTCCAGCGATTGCGCCCACAGGAAAGCTGCCAGCAAGGAAAGTTGTAGCTGGTTTTCACTGCCCCTTGGAACTGCATTCGCTGATAGACAGACATTCGCTTTCTGCAAAAGCTTTCGTTGGTAAAGAGGCAACACTGTGTATTTCTCTCTCGCAGAGCCCGGCTGCCAAATTCGAAACGTCCAGCGATTGCGCCCAAAGGAAAGCTGCCAGCAAAGAAAAGCTGTAGCTGGTTTTCACTGCCCCTTGGAACTGCATTCGCTGCTAGACAGACATTCGCTTTCTGCAAAAGCTTTCATTGGTAAAGGGGCAACACTGTGTATATCTCTCTCGCAGAGCCCGGCTGCCAAATTCGAAACGTCCAGCGATTGCGCCCAGAGGAAAGCTGCCAGCACGGAAATCTCTAGCTGGTTTTCACTGTCTCTTGGAGCTACATTCGCTGATAGACAGACATTCGCTTTCTGCAAAACCTTGCCTTATTGAAGGGGCAACACTGTGTATTTCTCTCTCGTAGAGCCCGGTTGCCAAATTCGAAACGTCCAGCGATTGCGCCCACAGGAAAGCTGCCAGCACGGAAAGCTGTAGCTGGTTTTCACTGCCCCTTGGAACTGCATTCGCTGATAGACAGACATTCGCTTTCTGCAAAACCTTGCCTTCGTAAAGGGGCAACACTGTGTATTTCTCTCTCGCAGAGCCCGGTTGCCAAAATCGAAACGTCCAGCGATTGCGCCCACAGGAAAGCTGCCAGCAAGGAAAACTTTAGCTGGTTTTCATTGTCTCTTGGAACTACATTCGCTGATAGACAGACATTCGCTTTCTGCAAAACCTTGCCTTATTGAAGGGGCAACACTGTGTATTTCTCTCTCGCAGAGCCCGGTTGCCAAATTCGAAACGTCCAGCGATTGCGCCCACAGGAAAGCTGCCATCAAGGAAAGCTGTAGCTGGTTTTCATTGTCTCTTGGAACTACATTCGCTGATAGACAGACATTCGCTTTCTGCAAAACCTTGCCTTAGTAAAGGGGCAACACTGTGTATTTCTCTCTCGCAGAGCCCGGTTGCCAAATTCGAAACGTCCAGCGGTTTCGCCCACAGGAAAGCTGCCAGCAAGGAAAGCTGTAGCTGGTTTTCACTGCCCCTTGGAACTACATTCGCTGATAGACAGACATTCGCTTTCTGCAAAAGCTTTCGTTGGTACAGGGGCAACACTGTGTATTTCTCTCTCGCAGAGCCCGGTTGCCAAATTCGAAACGTCCAGCGATTGCGCCCACAGGAAAGCTGCCAGCAAGGAAAGCTGTAGCTGGTTTTCACTGCCCCTTGGAACTGCATTCGCTGATAGACAGACATTCGCTTTCTGCAAAAGCTTTCGTAGGTAAAGGGGCAACACTGTGTATTTCTCTCTCGCAGAGCCCGGTTGCCAAATTCGAAACGTCCAGCGATTGCGCCCACAGGAAAGCTGCCAGCAAGGAAATCTGTAGCTGGTTTTCACTGCCCCTTGGAACTGCATTCGCTGCTAGACAGACATTCGCTTTCTACAAAAGCTTTCGTTTGTAAAGGGGCAACACTGTGTATTTCTCTCTCGCAGAGCCCGGTTGCCAAATTCGAAACGTCCAGCGATTGCGCCCACAGGAAAGCTGCCAGCAAGGAAAGCTGTAGCTGGTTTTCACTGTCTCTTGGAACTGCATTCGCTGCTAGACAGACATTCGCTTTCTACAAAAGCTTTCGTTTGTAAAGGGGCAACACTGTGTATTTCTCTCTCGCAGAGCCCGGTTGCCAATTTCGAAAGGTCCAGCGATTGCGCCCACAGGAAAGCTGCCAGCACAGAAATCTGTAGCTGGTTTTCACTGCCCCTTGGAACTGCATTCGCTGATACACAGACATTCGCTTTCTGCAAAACCTTGCCTTCGTAAAGGGGCAACACTGTGTATTTCTCTCTCGCAGAGCCCGGTTGCCAAATTCGAAACGTCCAGCGATTGCGCCCACAGGAAAGCTGCCAGCACGGAAAGCTGTAGCTGGTTTTCACTGCCCCTTGGAACTGCATTCGCTGATAGACAGACATTCGCTTTCTGCAAAACCTTGCCTTCGTAAAGGGGCAACACTGTGTATTTCTCTCTCGCAGAGCCCGGTTGCCAAATTCGAAACGTCCACCGATTGCGCCCATAGGAAAGCTTCCAGCACAGAAAGCTGTAGCTGGTTTTCACTGCCCCTTGGAACTGCATTCGCTGATAGACAGACATTCCCTTTCTACAAAAGCTTTCGTTTGTAAAGGGGCAACACTGTGTATTTCTCTCTCGCAGAGCCTGGTTGCCAAATTCGAAACTTCCAGCGATTGCGCCCACAGGAAAGCTGCCAGCAAGGAAAGCTGTAGCTGGTTTTCACTGTCTCTTGGAACTACATTCGCTGATAGACAGACATTAGCTTTCTACAAAAGCTTGCCTTAGTAAAGGGGCAACACTCTGTATTTCTCTCTCGTAGAGCCCGGTTGCCAAATTCGAAACGTCCAGCGATTGCGCCCACAGGACAGCTGCCAGCACGGAAAGCTGTAGCTGGTTTTCACTGCCCCTTGGAACTACATTCGCTGATAGACAGACATTCGCTTTCTGCAAAAGCTTTCGTTGGTACAGGGGCAACACTGTGTATTTCTCTCTCGCAGAGCCCAGTTGCCAAATACGAAACGTCCAGCGATTGCGCCCACAGGAAAGCTACCAGCACGGAAAGCTGTAGCTGGTTTTCAGTGGCCCTTGGAACTACATTCGCTGATAGACAGACATTCGCTTTCTGCAAAACCTTGCCTTCGTAAAGGGGCAACACTATGTATTTCTCTCTCGCAGAGCCCGGTTGCCAAATTCGAAACGTCCAGCGATTGCGCCCACAGGAAAGCTGCCAGCAAGGAAAGTTTTAGCTGGTTTTCACTGCCCCTTGGAACTGCATTCGCTGATAGACAGACATTCGCTTTCTGCAACAGCTTTCGTAGGTAAAGGGGCAACACTGTGTATTTCTCTCTCGCAGAGCCCGGTTGCCAAATTCGAAACGTCCAGCGATTGCGCCCACAGGAAAGCTGCCAGCACAGAAAGCTGTAGCTGGTTTTCACTGTCTCTTGGAACTACATTCGCTGATAATCAGACATTCGCTTTCTGCAAAAGCTTTCGTTGGTAAAGAGGCAACACTGTGTATTTCTCTCTCGCAGAGCCCGGTTGCCAAATTCGAAACGTCCAGCGATTGCGCCCACAGGAAAGCTGCCAGCAAGGAAAGCTGTAGCTGGTTTTCACTGTCTCTTGGAACTGCATTCGCTGCTAGACAGACATTCGTTTTCTGCAAAACCTTGCCTTCGTAAAGGGGCAACACTGTGTATTTCTCTCTCGCAGAGCCCGGTTGCCAAATTCGAAACGTCCAGCGATTGCGCCCACAGGAAAGCTTCCAGCACAGAAAGCTGTAGCTGGTTTTCACTGCCCCTTGGAACTGCATTCGCTGATAGACAGACATTCCCTTTCTACAAAAGCTTTCGTTTATAAAGGGGCAACACTGTGTATTTCTCTCTCGCAGAGCCCGGTTGCCAAATTCGAAACGTCCAGCGATTGCGCCCACAGGAAAGCTGCCAGCACAGAAATCTGTAGCTGGTTTTCACTGTCTCTTGGAACTACATTCGCTGCTAGATAGACATTCACTTTCTACAACAGCTTTCGTTCGTAAAGGGGCAACACTGTGTATTTCTCTCTCGCAGAGCCCGGTTGCCAAATTCGAAACGTCCAGCGATTGCGCCCACAGGAAAGCTGCCAGCAAGGAAAGCTGTAGCTGGTTTTCACTGTCTCTTGGAACTGCATTCGTTGCTAGACAGACATTCCCTTTCTGCAAAACCTTGCCTTCCTAAAGGGGCAACACTGTGTATTTATCTGTCGCAGAGCCCGGTTGCCAAATTCGAAACGTCCAGCGATTGCGCCCACAGGAAAGCTGCCAGCAAGGAAAGCTGTAGCTGTTTTTCACTGCCCCTTGGAACTGCATTCGCTGCTAGACAGACATTCGCTTTCTGCAAAACCTTGCCTTCGTAAAGGGGCAACACTGTGTATTTCTCTCTCGCAGAGCCCGGTTGCCAAATTCGAAACGTCCAGCGATTGCGCCCACAGGAAAGCTTCCAGCACAGAAAGCTGTTGCTGGTTTTCACTGCCCCTTGGAACTGCATTCGCTGCTAGACAGACATTCGCTTTCTACAAAAGCTTTCGTTTGTAAAGGGGCAACACTGTGTATTTCTCTCTCGCAGAGCCCGGTTGCCAAATTCGAAACGTCCAGCGATTGCGCCCACAGGAAAGCTGCCAGCAAGGAAAGCTGTAGCTGGTTTTCACTGCCCCTTGGAACTACATTTGCTGATAGACAGACATTCGCTTTCTGCAAAAGCTTTCGTTGGTACAGGGGCAACACTGTGTATTTCTCTCTCGCAGAGCCCGGTTGCCAAATTCGAAACGTCCAGCGATTGCGCCCACAGGAAAGCTGCCAGCAAGGAAAGCTGTAGCTGGTTTTCACTGTTTCTTGGAACTGCATTCGCTGATAGACAGACATTCGCTTTCTGCAAAACCTTGCCTTCGTAAAGGGGCAACACTGTGTATTTCTCTCTCGCAGAGCCCGGTTGCCAAAATCGAAACGTCCAGCGATTGCGCCCACAGGAAAGCTTCCAGCACGGAAAGCTGTAGCTGGTTTTCATTGTCTCTTGGAACTACATTCGCTGATAGACAGACATTCGCTTTCTGCAAAACCTTGCCTTATTGAAGGGGCAACACTGTGTATTTCTCTCTCGCAGAGCCCGGTTGCCAAATTCGAAACGTCCAGCTATTGCGCCCACAGGAAAGCTGCCAGCAAGGAAAGCTGTAGCTGGTTTTCATTGTCTCTTGGAACTACATTCGCTGATAGACAGACATTCGCTTTCTGCAAAACCTTGCCTTAGTAAAGGGGCAACACTGTGTATTTCTCTCTCGTAGAGCCCGGTTGCCAAATTCGAAACGTCCAGAGGTTGCGCCCACAGGAAAGCTGCCAGCACGGAAAGCTGTAGCTGGTTTTCACAGTCTCTTGGAACTACATTCGCTGATAGACAGACATTCGCTTTCTGCAAAAGCTTTCGTAGGTAAAGGGGCAACACTGTGTATTTCTCTCTCGCAGAGCCTGGTTGCCAAATTCGAAACGTCCAGCGATTGCGCCCACAGGAAAGCTGCCAGCACGGAAAGCTGTAGCTGGTTTTCACTGCCCCTTGGAACTGCATTCGCTGCTAGACCGACATTCGCTTTCTGCAAAACCTTGCCTTCGTAAAGGGGCAACACAGTGTATTTCTCTCTCGCAGAGCCCGGTTGCCAAATTCGAAACGTCCAGCGATTGCGCCCACAGGAAAGCTGCCAGCACGGAAAGCTGTAGGTGGTTTTCACTGTTTCTTGGAACTGCATTCGCTGATAGACAGACATTCGCTTTCTGCAAAACCTTGCCTTATTGAAGGGGCAACACTGTGTATATCTCTCTCGCAGAGCCCGGTTGCCAAATTCGAAACGTCCAGCGATTGCGCCCACAGGAAAGCTGCCAGCACGGAAAGCTGTAGCTGGTTTTCATTGTCTCTTGGAACTACATTCGCTGAAAGACAGACATTCGCTTTCTGCAAAACCTTGCCTTAGTAAAGGGGCAACACTGTGTATTTCTCTCTCGTAGAGCCCGGCTGCCAAATTCGAAACGTCCAGCGATTGTGCCCACAGGAAAGCTGCCAGCACGGAAAGCTGTAGCTGGTTTTCACTGCCCCTTGGAACTACATTCGCTGATAGACAGACATTCGCTTTCTGCAAAAGCTTTCGTTGGTACAGGGGCAACACTGTGTATTTCTCTCTCGCAGAGCCCGGTTGCCAAATTCGAAACGTCCAGCGATTGCGCCCACAGGAAAGCTCCCAGCAAGGAAAGCTGTAGCTGGTTTTCACTGCCCCTTGGAACTGCATTCGCTGATAGACAGACATTCGCTTTCTGCAAAAGCTTTCGTAGGTAAAGGGGCAACACTGTGTATTTCTCTCTCGCAGAGCCTGGTTGCCAAATTCGAAACGTCCAGCGATTGCGCCCACAGGAAAGCTGCCAGCAAGGAAAGCTGTAGCTGGTTTTCACTGTCTCTTGGAACTGCATTCGCTGCTAGACAGACATTCGCTTTCTGCAAAACCTTGCCTTCCTAAAGGGGCAACACTGTGTATTTATCTCTCGCAGAGCCCGGTTGCCAAATTCGAAACGTCCAGCGATTGCGCCCACAGGAAAGCTGCCAGCACAGAAAGCTGTAGCTGGTTTTCACTGCCCCTTGGAACTGCATTCGCTGATAGACAGACATTCCCTTTCTACAAAAGCTTTCGTTTGTAAAGGGGCAACACTGTGCATTTCTCTCTCGCAGAGCCCGGTTGCCAAATTCGAAACGTCCAGCGATTGCGCCCACAGGAAAGCTGCCAGCACAGAAATCTGTCGCTGGTTTTCACTGCCCCTTGGAACTACATTCGCTGCTAGATAGACATTCACTTTCTACAACAGCTTTCGTTCGTAAAGGGGCAACACTGTGTATTTCTCTCTCGCAGAGCCCGGTTGCCAAATTCGAAACGTCCAGCGATTGCGCCCACAGGAAAGCTTCCAGCACTGAAAGCTGTAGCTGGTTTTCACTGTCTCTTGGAACTACATTCGCTGATAGACAGACATTCGCTTTCTGCAAAACATTGCCTTAGTAAAGGGGCAACACTGTCTATTTCTCTCTCGTAGAGCCCGGTTGCCAAATTGGAAACGTCCAGCGATTGCGCCCACAGGAAAGCTGCCAGCAAGGAAAGCTGTAGCTGATTTTCACTGTCTCTTGGAACTGCATTCGCTGATAGACAGACATTCGCTTTCTACAAAAGCTTTCGTAGGTAAAGGGGCAACACTGTGTATTTCTCGCTCGCAGAGCCCGGTTGCCAAATTCGAAACGTCCAGCGATTGCGCCCACAGGAAAGCTGCCAGCACGGAAAGCTGTAGCTGGTTTTCACTGTCTCTTGGAACTGCATTCGCTGATAGACAGACATTCGCTTTCTACAAAAGCTTTCATTGGTAAAGGGGCAACACTGTGTATTTCTCGCTCGCAGAGCCCGGCTGCCAAATTCGAAACGTCCAGCGATTGCGCCCACAGGAAAGCTGCCAGCACAGAAATCTGTAGCTGGTTTTCACTGCCCCTTGGAACTACATTCGCTGATAGACAGACATTCGCTTTCTGCAAAAGCTTTCGTTGGTACAGGGGCAACACGGTGTATTTCTCTCTCGCAGAGCCCGGTTGCCAAATTCGAAACGTCCAGCGATTGCGCCCACAGGAAAGCTGCCAGCAAGGAAATCTGTAGCTGGTTTTCACTGCCCCTTGGAACTGCATTCGCTGCTAGACCGACATTCGCTTTCTGCAAAACCTTGCCTTCGTAAAGGGGCAACACAGTGTATTTCTCTCTCGCAGAGCCCGGTTGCCAAATTCGAAACGTCCAGCGATTGCGCCCACAGGAAAGCTGCCAGCACGGAAAGCTGTAGCTGGTTTTCACTGTTTCTTGGAACTGCATTCGCTGATAGACAGACATTCGCTTTCTGCAAAACCTTGCCTTATTGAAGGGGCAACACTGTGTATATCTCTCTCGCAGAGCCCGGTTGCCAAATTCGAAACGTCCAGCGATTGCGCCCACAGGAAAGCTGCCAGCACGGAAAGCTGTAGCTGGTTTTCATTGTCTCTTGGAACTACATTCGCTGAAAGACAGACATTCGCTTTCTGCAAAACCTTGCCTTAGTAAAGGGGCAACACTGTGTATTTCTCTCTCGTAGAGCCCGGCTGCCAAATTCGAAACGTCCAGCGATTGTGCCCACAGGAAAGCTGCCAGCACGGAAAGCTGTAGCTGGTTTTCACTGCCCCTTGGAACTACATTCGCTGATAGACAGACATTCGCTTTCTGCAAAAGCTTTCGTTGGTACAGGGGCAACACTGTGTATTTCTCTCTCGCAGAGCCCGGTTGCCAAATTCGAAACGTCCAGCGATTGCGCCCACAGGAAAGCTCCCAGCAAGGAAAGCTGTAGCTGGTTTTCACTGCCCCTTGGAACTGCATTCGCTGATAGACAGACATTCGCTTTCTGCAAAAGCTTTCGTAGGTAAAGGGGCAACACTGTGTATTTCTCTCTCGCAGAGCCTGGTTGCCAAATTCGAAACGTCCAGCGATTGCGCCCACAGGAAAGCTGCCAGCAAGGAAAGCTGTAGCTGGTTTTCACTGTCTCTTGGAACTGCATTCGCTGCTAGACAGACATTCGCTTTCTGCAAAACCTTGCCTTCCTAAAGGGGCAACACTGTGTATTTATCTCTCGCAGAGCCCGGTTGCCAAATTCGAAACGTCCAGCGATTGCGCCCACAGGAAAGCTTCCAGCACAGAAAGCTGTAGCTGGTTTTCACTGCCCCTTGGAACTGCATTCGCTGATAGACAGACATTCCCTTTCTACAAAAGCTTTCGTTTGTAAAGGGGCAACACTGTGCATTTCTCTCTCGCAGAGCCCGGATGCCAAATTCGAAACGTCCAGCGATTGCGCCCACAGGAAAGCTGCCAGCACAGAAATCTGTCGCTGGTTTTCACTGCCCCTTGGAACTACATTCGCTGCTAGATAGACATTCACTTTCTACAACAGCTTTCGTTCGTAAAGGGGCAACACTGTGTATTTCTCTCTCGCAGAGCCCGGTTGCCAAATTCGAAACGTCCAGCGATTGCGCCCACAGGAAAGCTTCCAGCACTGAAAGCTGTAGCTGGTTTTCACTGTCTCTTGGAACTACATTCGCTGATAGACAGACATTCGCTTTCTGCAAAACATTGCCTTAGTAAAGGGGCAACACTGTCTATTTCTCTCTCGTAGAGCCCGGTTGCCAAATTGGAAACGTCCAGCGATTGCGCCCACAGGAAAGCTGCCAGCAAGGAAAGCTGTAGCTGATTTTCACTGTCTCTTGGAACTGCATTCGCTGATAGACAGACATTCGCTTTCTGCAAAAGCTTTCGTTGGTAAAGAGGCAACACTGTGTATTTCTCTCTCGCAGAGCCCGGCTGCCAAATTCGAAATGTCCAGCGATTGCGCCCACAGGAAAGCTGCCAGCAAAGAAAAGCTGTAGCTGGTTTTCACTGCCCCTTGGAACTGCATTCGCTGCTAGACAGACATTCGCTTTCTGCAAAAGCTTTCGTAGGTAAAGGGGCAACACTGTGTATTTCTCTCTTGCAGAGCCCGGTTGCCAAATTCGAAACGTCCAGCGATTGCGCCCACAGGAAAGCTGCCAGCACGGAAAGCTGTAGCTGGTTTTCACTGTCTCTTGGAACTGCATTCGCTGATAGACAGACATTCGCTTTCTACAAAAGCTTTCATTGGTAAAGGGGCAACACTGTGTATTTCTCGCTCGCAGAGCCCGGCTGCCAAATTCGAAACGTCCAGCGATTGCGCCCACAGGAAAGCTTCCAGCACAGAAAGCTGTAGCTGGTTTTCACTGTCTCTTGGAACTACATCCGCTGATAGACAGACATTCGCTTTCTGCAAAACATTGCCTTAGTAAAGGGGCAACACTGTGTATTTCTCTCTCGCAGAGCCCGGTTGCCAAATTCGAAACGTCCAGCGATTGCGCCCACAGGAAAGCTGCCAGCACAGAAATCTGTAGCTGGTTTTCACTGCCCCTTGGAACTACATTCGCTGATAGACAGACATTCGCTTTCTGCAAAAGCTTTCGTTGGTACAGGGGCAACACTGTGTATTTCTCTCTCGCAGAGCCCGGTTGCCAAATTCGAAACGTCCAGCGATTGCGCCCACAGGAAAGCTGCCAGCAAGGAAATCTGTAGCTGGTTTTCACTGCCCCTTGGAACTGCATTCGCTGATAGACAGACATTCGCTTTCTGCAAAAGCTTTCGTAGGTAAAGGGGCAACACTGTGTATTTCTCTCTCGCAGAGCCCGGTTGCCAAATTCGAAACGTCCAGCGATTGCGCCCACAGGAAAGCTGCCAGCAAGGAAAGCTGTAGCTGGTTTTCACTGTCTCTTGGAACTGCATTCGCTGATAGACAGACATTCGCTTTCTGCAAAACCTTGCCTTCCTAAAGGGGCAACACTGTGTATTTATCTCTCGCAGAGCCCGGTTGCCAAATTCGAAACGTCCAGCGATTGTGCCCAAAGGAAAGCTTCCAGCACAGAAAGCTGTAGCTGGTTTTCACTGCCCCTTGGAACTGCATTCGCTGATAGACAGACATTCCCTTTCTACAAAAGCTTTCGTTTGTAAAGGGGCAACACTGTGTATTTCTCTCTCGCAGAGCCCGGTTGCCAAATTCGAAACGTCCAGCGATTGCGCCCACAGGAAAGCTGCCAGCAAGGAAAGCTGTAGCTGGTTTTCACTGTCTCTTGGAACTACTTTCGCTGATAGACAGACATTCGCTTTCTACTAAAGCTTGCCTTAGTAAAGGGGCAACACTGTGTATTTCTCTCTCGCAGAGCCTGGTTGCCAAATTCGAAACGTCCAGCGATTGCGCCCACAGGAAAGCTGCCAGCACGGAAAGCTGTAGCTGGTTTTCACTGCCCCTTGGAACTGCATTCGCTGCTAGACCGACATTCGCTTTCTGCAAAACCTTGCCTTCGTAAAGGGGCAACACAGTGTATTTCTCTCTCGCAGAGCCCGGTTGCCAAATTTGAAACGTCCAGCAATTGCGCCCACAGGAAAGCTGCCAGCACGGAAAGCTGTAGCTGGTTTTCACTGCCCCTTGGAACTGCATTTGCTGATAGACAGACATTCGCTTTCTGCAAAAGGTTTCATTGGTAAAGGGGCAACAATGTGTATATCTCTCTCGCAGAGCCCGGCTGCCAAATTCGAAACGTCCAGCGATTGCGCCCACAGGAAAGCTGCCAGCAAGGAAAGCTGTAGCTGGTTTTCACAGTCTCTTGGAACTACATTCGCTGCTAGACAGACATTCGCTTTCTGCAAAACCTTGCCTTATTGAAGGGGCAACACTGTGTATTTCTCTCTCGCAGAGCCCGGTTGCCAAATTCGAAACGTCCAGCGATTGCGCCCACAGGAAAGCTGCCAGCAAGGAAAGCTGTAGCTGGTTTTCATTGTCTCTTGGAACTACATTCGCTGAAAGACAGACATTCGCTTTCTGCAAAACCTTGCCTTAGTAAAGGGGCAACACTGTGTATTTCTCTCTCGTAGAGTCCGGCTGCCAAATTCGAAACGTCCAGCGATTGCGCCCACAGGAAAGCTGCCAGCACGGAAAGCTGTAGCTGGTTTTCACTGCCCCTTGGAACTACATTCGCTGATAGACAGACATTCGCTTTCTGCAAAAGCTTTCGTTGGTATAGGGGCAACACTGTGTATTTCTCTCTCGCAGAGCCCGGTTGCCATATTCGAAACGTCCAGCGATTGCGCCCACAGGAAAGCTGCCAGCACGGAAAGCTGTAGCTGGTTTTCACTGCCCCTTGGAACTGCATTCGCTGATAGACAGACATTCGCTTTCTGCAAAACCTTGCCTTCCTAAAGGGGCAACATTGTGTATTTCTCGCTCGCAGAGCCCGGCTGCCAAATTCGAAACGTCCAGCGATTGCGCCCACAGGAAAGCTGCCAGCACGGAAAGCTGTAGCTGGTTTTCACAGTCTCTTGGAACTACATTCGCTGCTAGACAGACATTCGCTTTCTGCAAAACCTTGCCTTATTGACGGGGCAACACTGTGTATTTCTCTCTCGCAGAGCCTGGTTGCCAAATTCGAAACGTCCAGCGATTGCGCCCACAGGAAAGATGCCAGCAAGGAAAGCTGTAGCTGGTTTTCACTGTCTCTTGGAACTACATTCGCTGATAGACAGACATTCGCTTTCTGCAAAAGCTTTCGTTGGTAAACGGGCAACACTGTGTATTTCTCTCTCGCAGAGCCCGGCTGCCAAATTCGAAACGTCCAGCGATTGCGCCCACAGGAAAGCTGCCAGCAAAGAAAAGCTGTAGCTGGTTTTCACTGCCCCTTGGAACTGCATTCGCTGCTAGACAGACATTCGCTTTCTGCAAAAGCTTTCATAGGTAAAGGGGCAACACTGTGTATTTCTCTCTCGCAGAGCCCGGTTGCCAAATTCGAAACGTCCAGCGATTGCGCCCACAGGAAAGCTGCCAGCACGGAAAGCTGTAGCTGGTTTTCACTGTTTCTTGGAACTACATTCGCTGATAGACAGACATACGCTTTCTACAAAAGCTTTCATTGGTAAAGGGGCAACACTGTGTATATCTCTCTCGCAGAGCCCGGCTGCCAAATTCGAAACGTCCAGCGATTGCGCCCAGAGGAAAGCTGCCAGCACGGAAATCTCTACCTGGTTTTCACTGTCTCTTGGAACTACATTCGCTGCTAGATAGACATTCACTTTCTACAACAGCTTTCGTTCGTAAAGGGGCAACACTGTGTATTTCTCTCTCGCAGAGCCCGGTTGCCAAATTCGAAACGTCCAGCGATTGCGCCCACAGGAAAGCTTCCAGCACAGAAAGCTGTAGCTGGTTTTCACTGTCTCTTGGAACTACATTCGCTGATAGACAGACATTCGCTTTCTGCAAAACATTGCCTTAGTAAAGGGGCAACACTGTGTATTTCTCTCTCGTAGAGCCCGGTTGCCAAATTCGAAACGTCCAGCGATTGCGCCCACAGGAAAGCTGCCAGCAAGGAAAGCTGTAGCTGGTTTTCACTGCCCCTTGGAACTGCATTCGCTGCTAGACAGACATTCGCTTTCTGCAAAAGCTTTCGTAGGTAAAGGGGCAACACTGTGTATTTCTCTCTCGCAGAGCCCGGTTGCCAAATTCGAAACGTCCAGCGATTGCGCCCACAGGAAAGCTGCCAGCACGGAAAGCTGTAGCTGGTTTTCACTGTTTCTTGGAACTACATTCGCTGATAGACAGACATTCGCTTTCTACAAAAGCTTGCCTTAGTAAAGGGGCAACACTGTGTATTTCTCTCTCGCAGAGCCTGGTTGCCAAATTCGAAACGTCCAGCGATTGCGCCCACAGGAAAGCTGCCAGCACGGAAAGCTGTAGCTGGTTTTCACTGCCCCTTGGAACTGCATTCGCTGATAGACAGACATTCGCTTTCTGCAAAACCTTGCCTTCGAAAAGGGGCAACACAGTGTATTTCTCTCTCGCAGAGCCCGGTTGCCAAATTCGAAACGTCCACCGATTGCGCCCACAGGAAAGCTTCCAGCACGGAAAGCTGTAGCTGGTTTTCACTGCCCCTTGGAACTACATTCGCTGATAGACAGACATTCGCTTTCTGCAAAAGCTTTCGTTGGTACAGGGGCAACACTGTGTATTTCTCTCTCGCAGAGCCCGGTTGCCAAATTCGAAACGTCCAGCGATTGCGCCCACAGGAAAGCTCCCAGCAAGGAAAGCTGTAGCTGGTTTTCACTGCCCCTTGGAACTGCATTCGCTGATAGACAGACATTCGCTTTCTGCAAAAGCTTTCGTAGGTAAAGGGGCAACACTGTGTATTTCTCTCTCGCAGAGCCTGGTTGCCAAATTCGAAACGTCCAGCGATTGCGCCCACAGGAAAGCTGCCAGCAAGGAAAGCTGTAGCTGGTTTTCACTGTCTCTTGGAACTGCATTCGCTGATAGACAGACATTCGCTTTCTACAAAAGCTTTCATTGGTAAAGGGGCAACACTGTGTATTTCTCGCTCGCAGAGCCCGGCTGCCAAATTCGAAACGTCCAGCGATTGCGCCCACAGGAAAGCTTCCAGCACAGAAAGCTGTAGCTGGTTTTCACTGTCTCTTGGAACTACATCCGCTGATAGACAGACATTCGCTTTCTGCAAAACATTGCCTTAGTAAAGGGGCAACACTGTGTATTTCTCTCTCGCAGAGCCCGGTTGCCAAATTCGAAACGTCCAGCGATTGCGCCCACAGGAAAGCTGCCAGCACAGAAATCTGTAGCTGGTTTTCACTGCCCCTTGGAACTACATTCGCTGATAGACAGACATTCGCTTTCTGCAAAAGCTTTCGTTGGTACAGGGGCAACACTGTGTATTTCTCTCTCGTAGAGCCCGGTTGCCAAATTCGAAACGTCCAGCGATTGCGCCCACAGGAAAGCTGCCAGCAAGGAAATCTGTAGCTGGTTTTCACTGCCCCTTGGAACTGCATTCGCTGATAGACAGACATTCGCT
This sequence comes from Mycteria americana, assembly GCF_035582795.1. NCBI lineage: Eukaryota > Metazoa > Chordata > Aves > Ciconiiformes > Ciconiidae > Mycteria > Mycteria americana. Next base: position 23,107,619 of record NC_134369.1, on the reverse strand, counting down.
TTCTGCAAAAGCTTTCGTAGGTAAAGGGGCAACACTGTGTATTTCTCTCTCGCAGAGCCCGGTTGCCAAATTCGAAACGTCCAGCGATTGCGCCCACAGGAAAGCTGCCAGCAAGGAAAGCTGTAGCTGGTTTTCACTGTCTCTTGGAACTGCATTCGCTGATAGACAGACATTCGCTTTCTGCAAAACCTTGCCTTCGTAAAGGGGCAACACTGTGTATTTCTCTCTCGCAGAGCCCGGTTGCCAAATTCGAAACGTCCAGCGATTGTGCCCAAAGGAAAGCTTCCAGCACAGAAAGCTGTAGCTGGTTTTCACTGCCCCTTGGAACTGCATTCGCTGATAGACAGACATTCCCTTTCTACAAAAGCTTTCGTTTGTAAAGGGGCAACACTGTGTATTTCTCTCTCGCAGAGCCCGGTTGCCAAATTCGAAACGTCCAGCGATTGCGCCCACAGGAAAGCTGCCAGCAAGGAAAGCTGTAGCTGGTTTTCACTGTCTCTTGGAACTACTTTCGCTGATAGACAGACATTCGCTTTCTACTAAAGCTTGCCTTAGTAAAGGGGCAACACTGTGTATTTCTCTCTCGCAGAGCCTGGTTGCCAAATTCGAAACGTCCAGCGATTGCGCCCACAGGAAAGCTGCCAGCACGGAAAGCTGTAGCTGGTTTTCACTGCCCCTTGGAACTGCATTCGCTGCTAGACCGACATTCGCTTTCTGCAAAACCTTGCCTTCGTAAAGGGGCAACACAGTGTATTTCTCTCTCGCAGAGCCCGGTTGCCAAATTTGAAACGTCCAGCAATTGCGCCCACAGGAAAGCTGCCAGCACGGAAAGCTGTAGCTGGTTTTCACTGCCCCTTGGAACTGCATTCGCTGATAGACAGACATTCGCTTTCTGCAAAAGGTTTCATTGGTAAAGGGGCAACAATGTGTATATCTCTCTCGCAGAGCCCGGCTGCCAAATTCGAAACGTCCAGCGATTGCGCCCACAGGAAAGCTGCCAGCAAGGAAAGCTGTAGCTGGTTTTCACAGTCTCTTGGAACTACATTCGCTGCTAGACAGACATTCGCTTTCTGCAAAACCTTGCCTTATTGAAGGGGCAACACTGTGTATTTCTCTCTCGCAGAGCCCGGTTGCCAAATTCGAAACGTCCAGCGATTGCGCCCACAGGAAAGCTGCCAGCAAGGAAAGCTGTAGCTGGTTTTCATTGTCTCTTGGAACTACATTCGCTGAAAGACAGACATTCGCTTTCTGCAAAACCTTGCCTTAGTAAAGGGGCAACACTGTGTATTTCTCTCTCGTAGAGTCCGGCTGCCAAATTCGAAACGTCCAGCGATTGCGCCCACAGGAAAGCTGCCAGCACGGAAAGCTGTAGCTGGTTTTCACTGCCCCTTGGAACTACATTCGCTGATAGACAGACATTCGCTTTCTGCAAAAGCTTTCGTTGGTATAGGGGCAACACTGTGTATTTCTCTCTCGCAGAGCCCGGTTGCCATATTCGAAACGTCCAGCGATTGCGCCCACAGGAAAGCTGCCAGAAAGGAAATCTGTAGCTGGTTTTCACTGCCCCTTGGAACTGCATTCGCTGATAGACAGACATTCGCTTTCTGCAAAAGCTTTCGTAGGTAAAGGGGCAACACTGTGTATTTCTCTCTCGCAGAGCCCGGTTGCCAAATTCGAAACGTCCAGCGATTGCGCCCACAGGAAAGCTGCCAGCAAGGAAAGCTGTAGCTGGTTTTCACTGTCTCTTGGAACTGCATTCGCTGATAGACAGACATTCGCTTTCTGCAAAACCTAGCCTTCCTAAAGGGGCAACATTGTGTATTTCTCGCTCGCAGAGCCCGGCTGCCAAATTCGAAACGTCCAGCGATTGCGCCCACAGGAAAGCTGCCAGCACGGAAAGCTGTAGCTGGTTTTCACAGTCTCTTGGAACTACATTCGCTGCTAGACAGACATTCGCTTTCTGCAAAACCTTGCCTTATTGACGGGGCAACACTGTGTATTTCTCTCTCGCAGAGCCTGGTTGCCAAATTCGAAACGTCCAGCGATTGCGCCCACAGGAAAGATGCCAGCAAGGAAAGCTGTAGCTGGTTTTCACTGTCTCTTGGAACTACATTCGCTGATAGACAGACATTCGCTTTCTGCAAAAGCTTTCGTTGGTAAACGGGCAACACTGTGTATTTCTCTCTCGCAGAGCCCGGCTGCCAAATTCGAAACGTCCAGCGATTGCGCCCACAGGAAAGCTGCCAGCAAAGAAAAGCTGTAGCTGGTTTTCACTGCCCCTTGGAACTGCATTCGCTGCTAGACAGACATTCGCTTTCTGCAAAAGCTTTCATAGGTAAAGGGGCAACACTGTGTATTTCTCTCTCGCAGAGCCCGGTTGCCAAATTCGAAACGTCCAGCGATTGCGCCCACAGGAAAGCTGCCAGCACGGAAAGCTGTAGCTGGTTTTCACTGTTTCTTGGAACTACATTCGCTGATAGACAGACATACGCTTTCTACAAAAGCTTTCATTGGTAAAGGGGCAACACTGTGTATATCTCTCTCGCAGAGCCCGGCTGCCAAATTCGAAACGTCCAGCGATTGCGCCCAGAGGAAAGCTGCCAGCACGGAAATCTCTAGCTGGTTTTCACTGTCTCTTGGAACTACATTCGCTGCTAGATAGACATTCACTTTCTACAACAGCTTTCGTTCGTAAAGGGGCAACACTGTGTATTTCTCTCTCGCAGAGCCCGGTTGCCAAATTCGAAACGTCCAGCGATTGCGCCCACAGGAAAGCTTCCAGCACAGAAAGCTGTAGCTGGTTTTCACTGTCTCTTGGAACTACATTCGCTGATAGACAGACATTCGCTTTCTGCAAAACATTGCCTTAGTAAAGGGGCAACACTGTGTATTTCTCTCTCGTAGAGCCCGGTTGCCAAATTCGAAACGTCCAGCGATTGCGCCCACAGGAAAGCTGCCAGCAAGGAAAGCTGTAGCTGGTTTTCACTGCCCCTTGGAACTGCATTCGCTGCTAGACAGACATTCGCTTTCTGCAAAAGCTTTCGTAGGTAAAGGGGCAACACTGTGTATTTCTCTCTCGCAGAGCCCGGTTGCCAAATTCGAAACGTCCAGCGATTGCGCCCACAGGAAAGCTGCCAGCACGGAAAGCTGTAGCTGGTTTTCACTGTTTCTTGGAACTACATTCGCTGATAGACAGACATTCGCTTTCTACAAAAGCTTGCCTTAGTAAAGGGGCAACACTGTGTATTTCTCTCTCGCAGAGCCTGGTTGCCAAATTCGAAACGTCCAGCGATTGCGCCCACAGGAAAGCTGCCAGCACGGAAAGCTGTAGCTGGTTTTCACTGCCCCTTGGAACTGCATTCGCTGATAGACAGACATTCGCTTTCTGCAAAACCTTGCCTTCGAAAAGGGGCAACACAGTGTATTTCTCTCTCGCAGAGCCCGGTTGCCAAATTCGAAACGTCCACCGATTGCGCCCACAGGAAAGCTTCCAGCACGGAAAGCTGTAGCTGGTTTTCACTGCCCCTTGGAACTGCATTCGCTGATAGACAGACATTCGCTTTCTGCAAAAGCTTTCGTTGGTACAGGGGCAACACTGTGTATTTCTCTCTCGCAGAGCCCGGTTGCCAAATTCGAAACGTCCAGCGATTGCGCCCACAGGAAAGCTCCCAGCAAGGAAAGCTGTAGCTGGTTTTCACTGCCCCTTGGAACTGCATTCGCTGATAGACAGACATTCGCTTTCTGCAAAAGCTTTCGTAGGTAAAGGGGCAACACTGTGTATTTCTCTCTCGCAGAGCCCGGTTGCCAAATTCGAAACGTCCAGCGATTGCGCCCACAGGAAAGCTGCCAGCAAGGAAAGCTGTAGCTGGTTTTCACTGTCTCTTGGAACTGCATTCGCTGCTAGACAGACATTCGCTTTCTGCAAAACCTTGCCTTCCTAAAGGGGCAACACTGTGTATTTATCTCTCGCAGAGCCCGGTTGCCAAATTCGAAACGTCCAGCGATTGCGCCCACAGGAAAGCTTCCAGCACAGAAAGCTGTAGCTGGTTTTCACTGCCCCTTGGAACTGCATTCGCTGATAGACAGACATTCGCTTTCTACAAAAGCTTTCGTTTGTAAAGGGGCAACACTGTGTATATCTCTCTCGCAGAGCCCGGTTGCCAAATTCGAAACGTCCAGCGATTGCGCCCACAGGAAAGCTGCCAGCACAGAAATCTGTCGCTGGTTTTCACTGCCCCTTGGAACTACATTCGCTGCTAGATAGACATTCACTTTCTACAACAGCTTTCGTTCGTAAAGGGGCAACACTGTGTATTTCTCTCTCGCAGAGCCCGGTTGCCAAATTCGAAACGTCCAGCGATTGCGCCCACAGGAAAGCTTCCAGCACTGAAAGCTGTAGCTGGTTTTCACTGTCTCTTGGAACTACATTCGCTGATAGACAGACATTCGCTTTCTGCAAAACATTGCCTTAGTAAAGGGGCAACACTGTCTATTTCTCTCTCGTAGAGCCCGGTTGCCAAATTGGAAACGTCCAGCGATTGCGCCCACAGGAAAGCTGCCAGCAAGGAAAGCTGTAGCTGATTTTCACTGTCTCTTGGAACTGCATTCGCTGATAGACAGACATTCGCTTTCTGCAAAAGCTTTCGTTGGTAAAGAGGCAACACTGTGTATTTCTCTCTCGCAGAGCCCGGCTGCCAAATTCGAAATGTCCAGCGATTGCGCCCACAGGAAAGCTGCCAGCAAAGAAAAGCTGTAGCTGGTTTTCACTGCCCCTTGGAACTGCATTCGCTGCTAGACAGACATTCGCTTTCTGCAAAAGCTTTCGTAGGTAAAGGGGCAACACTGTGTATTTCTCTCTTGCAGAGCCCGGTTGCCAAATTCGAAACGTCCAGCGATTGCGCCCACAGGAAAGCTGCCAGCACGGAAAGCTGTAGCTGGTTTTCACTGTCTCTTGGAACTGCATTCGCTGATAGACAGACATTCACTTTCTACAAAAGCTTTCATTGGTAAAGGGGCAACACTGTGTATTTCTCGCTCGCAGAGCCCGGCTGCCAAATTCGAAACGTCCAGCGATTGCGCCCACAGGAAAGCTTCCAGCACAGAAAGCTGTAGCTGGTTTTCACTGTCTCTTGGAACTACATTCGCTGATAGACAGACATTCGCTTTCTGCAAAACATTGCCTTAGTAAAGGGGCAACACTGTGTATTTCTCTCTCGTAGAGCCCGGTTGCCAAATTCGAAACGTCCAGCGATTGCGCCCACAGGAAATCTGCCAGCAAGGAAAGCTGTAGCTGGTTTTCACTGTCTCTTGGAACTACATTCGCTGATAGACAGACATTCGCTTTCTGCAAAAGCTTTCGTTGGTAAACGGGCAACACTGTGTATTTCTCTCTCGCAGAGCCCGGCTGCCAAATTCGAAACGTCCAGCGATTGCGCCCACAGGAAAGCTGCCAGCAAAGAAAAGCTGTAGCTGGTTTTCACTGCCCCTTGGAACTGCATTCGCTGCTAGACAGACATTCGCTTTCTGCAAAAGCTTTCGTAGGTAAAGGGGCAACACTGTGTATTTCTCTCTCGCAGAGCCCGGTTGCCAAATTCGAAACGTCCAGCGATTGCGCCCACAGGAAAGCTGCCAGCACGGAAAGCTGTAGCTGGTTTTCACTGTTTCTTGGAACTACATTCGCTGATAAACAGACATACGCTTTCTACAAAAGCTTTCATTGGTAAAGGGGCAACACTCTGTATAGTCCAGCGATTGCGCCCACAGGAAAGCTGCCAGCACTGAAAGCTGTAGCTGGTTTTCACAGTCTCTTGGAACTACATTCGCTGCTAGACAGACATTCGCTTTCTGCAAAACCTTGCCTTATTGAAGGGGCAACACTGTGTATTTCTCTCTCGCAGAGCCCGGTTGCCAAATTCGAAACGTCCAGCGATTGCGCCCACAGGAAAGCTGCCAGGAAGGAAAGCTGTAGCTGGTTTTCATTGTCTCTTGGAACTACATTCGCTGCTAGACAGACATGCGCTTTCTGCAAAAGCTTTCGTTGGTACAGGGGCAACACTGTGTATTTCTCTCTCGCAGAGCCCGGTTGCCAAATTCGAAACGTCCAGTGATTGCGCCCACAGGAAAGATGCCAGCAAGGAAAGCTGTAGCTGGTTTTCACTGCCCCTTGGAACTGCATTCGCTGATAGACAGACATTCCCTTTCTACAAAAGCTTTCGTTTGTAAAGGGGCAACACTGTGTATTTCTCTCTCGCAGAGCCCGGTTGCCAAATTCGAAACGTCCAGCGATTGCGCCCACAGGAAAGCTGCCAGCACAGAAATCTGTAGCTGGTTTTCACTGCCCCTTGGAACTACATTCGCTGATAGACAGACATTCGCTTTCTGCAAAAGCTTTCGTTGGTACAGGGGCAACACTGTGTATTTCTCTCTCGCAGAGCCCGGTTGCCAAATTCGAAACGTCCAGCGATTGCGCCCACAGGAAAGCTGCCAGCAAGGAAATCTGTAGCTGGTTTTCACTGCCCCTTGGAACTGCATTCGCTGATAGACAGACATTCGCTTTCTGCAAAAGCTTTCGTAGGTAAAGGGGCAACACTGTGTATTTCTCTCTCGCAGAGCCCGGTTGCCAAATTCGAAACGTCCAGCGATTGCGCCCACAGGAAAGCTGCCAGCAAGGTAAGCTGTAGCTGGTTTTCACTGTCTCTTGGAACTGCATTCGCTGATAGACAGACATTCGCTTTCTGCAAAACCTTGCCTTCCTAAAGGGGCAACACTGTGTATTTATCTCTCGCAGAGCCCGGTTGCCAAATTCGAAACGTCCAGCGATTGTGCCCACAGGAAAGCTTCCAGCACAGAAAGCTGTAGCTGGTTTTCACTGCCCCTTGGAACTGCATTCGCTGATAGACAGACATTCCCTTTCTACAAAAGCTTTCGTTTGTAAAGGGGCAACAATGTGTATTTCTCTCTCGCAGAGCCCGGTTGCCAAATTCGAAACGTCCAGCGATTGCGCCCACAGGAAAGCTGCCAGCAAGGAAAGCTGTAGCTGGTTTTCACTGTCTCTTGGAACTACATTCGCTGATAGACAGACATTCGCTTTCTACTAAAGCTTGCCTTAGTAAAGGCGCAACACTGTGTATTTCTCTCTCGCAGAGCCTGGTTGCCAAATTCGAAACGTCCAGCGATTGCGCCCACAGGAAAGCTGCCAGCACGGAAAGCTGTAGCTGGTTTTCACTGCCCCTTGGAACTGCATTCGCTGATAGACAGACATTCGCTTTCTGCAAAAGCTTTCATTGGTAAAGGGGCAACACTGTGTATATCTCTCTCGCAGAGCCCGGCTGCCAAATTCGAAACGTCCAGCGATTGCGCCCACAGGAAAGCTGCCAGCAAGGAAAGCTGTAGCTGGTTTTCACAGTCTCTTGGAACTACATTCGCTGCTAGACAGACATTCGCTTTCTGCAAAACCTTGCCTTATTGAAGGGGCAACACTGTGTATTTCTCTCTCGCAGAGCCCGGTTGCCAAATTCGAAACGTCCAGCGATTGCGCCCACAGGAAAGCTGCCAGCAAGGAAAGCTGTAGCTGGTTTTCACTGTCTCTTGGAACTACATTCGCTGAAAGACAGACATTCGCTTTCTGCAAAACCTTGCCTTAGTAAAGGGGCAACACTGTGTATTTCTCTCTCGTAGAGTCCGGCTGCCAAATTCGAAACGTCCAGCGATTGCGCCCACAGGAAAGCTGCCAGCACGGAAAGCTGTAGCTGGTTTTCACTGCCCCTTGGAACTACATTCGCTGATAGACAGACATTCGCTTTCTGCAAAAGCTTTCGTTGGTACAGGGGCAACACTGTGTATTTCTCTCTCGCAGAGCCCGGTTGCCAAATTCGAAACGTCCAGCGATTGCGCCCACAGGAAAGCTGCCAGCAAGGAAATCTGTAGCTGGTTTTCACTGCCCCTTGGAACTGCATTCGCTGATAGACAGACATTCGCTTTCTGCAAAAGCTTTCGTAGGTAAAGGGGCAACACTGTGTATTTCTCTCTCGCAGAGCCCGGTTGCCAAATTCGAAACGTCCAGCGATTGCGCCCACAGGAAATCTGCCAGCAAGGAAAGCTGTAGCTGGTTTTCACTGTCTCTTGGAACTGCATTCACTGCTAGACAGACATTCGCTTTCTGCAAAACCTTGCCTTCGTAAAGGGGCAACACTGTGTATTTATGTCTCGCAGAGCCCGGTTGCCAAATTGGAAACGTCCAGCGATTGCGCCCACAGGAAAGCTTCCAGCACAGAAAGCTGTAGCTGGTTTTCACTGCCCCTTGGAACTGCATTCGCTGATAGACAGACATTCCCTTTCTACAAAAGCTTTCGTTTGTAAAGGGGCAACACTGTGTATTTCTCTCTCGTAGAGCCCGGTTGCCAAATAAGAAACGTCCAGCGATTGCGCCCACAGGAAAGCTACCAGCACGGAAAGTTGTAGCTGGTTTTCACTGCCCCTTGGAACTGCATTCGCTGCTAGACACACATTCGCTTTCTACAAAACCTTGCCTTCGTAAAGGGGCAACACTGTGTATTTCTCTCTCGCAGAGCCCGGTTGCCAAATTCGAAACGTCCAGAGATTGCGCCCACAGGAAAGCTGCCAGCACAGAAATCTGTAGCTGGTTTTCACTGCCCCTTGGAACTGCATTCGCTGCTAGACAGACATTCGCTTTCTGCAAAACCTTGCCTTCGTAAAGGGGCAACACTCTGTATTTCTCTCTCGCAGAGCCCGGTTGCCAATTTCGAAACGTCCAGCGATTGCGCCCACAGGAAAGCTGCCAGCACAGAAATCTGTAGCTGGTTTTCACTGCCCCTTGGAACTACATTCGCTGCTAGATAGACATTCACTTTCTAAAACAGCTTTCGTTCGTAAAGGGGCAACACTGTGTATTTCTCGCTCGTGGAGCGCGGCTGCCAAATACGAAACGTCCAGCGATTGCGCCCACAGGAAAGCTGCCAGCACGGAAATCTGTAGCTGGTTTTCACAGTCTCTTGGAACTACATTCGCTGCTAGACAGACATTCGCTTTCTGCAAAACCTTGCCTTCCTAAAGGGGCAACACTCTGTATTTCTCTCTCGCAGAGCCCGGCTGCCAAATTCGAAACGTCCAGCGATTGCGCCTACAGGAAAGCTGCCAGAAAGGAAAGCTGTAGCTGGTTTTCACTGCCCCTTGGAACTGCATTCGCTGATAGACAGACATTCCCTTTCTGCAAAAGCTTTCGTACGTAAAGGGGCAATACTGTGTATTTCTCTCTCGCAGAGCCCGGTTGCCAAATTCAAAAGGTCCAGTGATTGCGCCCACAGGAAAACTGCCAGCACGGAAAACTGTAGCTGGTTTTCACTGCCCCTTGGAACTGCATTCGCTGATAGACCGACATTCGCTTTCTGCAAAAGCTTTCGTAGGTAAAGGGGCAACACTGTGTATTTCTCTCTCGCAGAGCCCGGTTGCCAAATTCGAAACGTCCAGCGATTGCGCCCACAGGAAAGCTGCCAGCAAGGAAAGCTGTAGCTGGTTTTCACTGTCTCTTGGAACTGCATTCACTGCTAGACAGACATTAGCTTTCTGCAAAACCTTGCCTTCGTAAAGGGGCAACACTGTGTATTTATGTCTCGCAGAGCCCGGTTGCCAAATTGGAAACGTCCAGCGATTGCGCCCACAGGAAAGCTTCCAGCACAGAAAGCTGTAGCTGGTTTTCACTGCCCCTTGGAACTGCATTCGCTGATAGACAGACATTCCCTTTCTACAAAAGCTTTCGTTTGTAAAGGGGCAACACTGTGTATTTCTCTCTCGCAGAGCCCGGTTGCCAAATAAGAAACGTCCAGCGATTGCGCCCACAGGAAAGCTACCAGCACGGAAAGTTGTAGCTGGTTTTCACTGCCCCTTGGAACTGCATTCGCTGCTAGACAGACATTCGCTTTCTGCAAAACCTTGCCTTCGTAAAGGGGCAACACAGTGTATTTCTCTCTCGCAGAGCCCGGTTGCCAAATTCGAAACGTCCAGCGATTGCGCCCACAGGAAAGCTGCCAGCACGGAAAGCTGTAGCTGGTTTTCACTGTTTCTTGGAACTACATTCGCTGATAGACAGACATTCGCTTTCTAAAAAAGCTTTCATTGGTAAAGGGGCAACACTGTGTATATCTCTCTCGTGGAGGGCGGCTGACAAATTCGAAACGTCCAGCGATTGCGCCCACAGGAAAGCTGCCAGCACGGAAATCTCTAGCTGGTTTTCACTGTCTCTTGGAACTACATTCGCTGATAGACAGACATTTGCTTTCTGCAAAACCTTGCCTTCCAAAAGAGGCAACACTGTGTATTTCTCTCTCGCAGAGCCCGGTTGCCAAATTCGAAACGTCCAGCGATTGCGCCCACAGGAAAGCTGCCAGCACGGAAAGCTGTAGCTGGTTTTCACTGCCCCTTGGAAATGCATTCGCTGATAGACAGACATTCGCTTTCTGCAAAAGCTTTCGTAGGTAAAGGGGCAACACTGTGTATTTCTGTCTCGCAGAGCCCGGTTGCCAAATTCGAAACGTCCAGCGATTGCGCCCACAGGAAAGCTGCCAGCACGGAAAGCTGTAGCTGGTTTTCACTGCCCCTTGGAACTACATTCGCTGATAGACAGACATTCGCTTTCTGCAAAACCTTGCCTTCGTAAAGGGGCAACACTGTGTATTTCTCTCTCGCAGAGCCCGGCTGCCAAATTCGAAACGTCCAGCGATTGCGCCCACAGGAAAGCTGCCAGCACGGAAAGCTGTAGCTGGTTTTCACTGTTTCTTGGAACTACATTCGCTGATAGACAGACATTCGCTTTCTAAAAACCTTGCCTTCCTAAAGGGGCAACACTGTGTATTTATCTCTCGCAGAGCCCGGTTGCCAAATTCGAAACGTCCAGCGATTGCGCCCACAGGAAAGCTGCCAGCATGGAAAGCTGTAGCTGGTTTTCACTGCCCCTTGGAACTGCATTCGCTGATAGACAGACATTCGCTTTCTGCAAAAGCTTTCGTTGGTAAAGGGGCAACACTTTGTATTTCTCTCTCGCAGAGCCCGGTTGCCAAATTCGAAACGTCCAGCGATTGCGCCCACAGGAAAGCTGCCAGCAAGGAAAGCTGTAGCTGGTTTTCACTGCCCCTTGGAACTGCATTCGCTGCTAGACAGACATTCGCTTTTTGCAAAAGCTTTCGTAGGTAAAGGGGCAACACTGTGTATTTCTCTCTCGCAGAGCCCGGTTGCCAAATTCGAAATGTCCAGCGATTGCGCCCACAGGAAAGCTGCCAGCACGGAAAGCTGTAGCTGGTTTTCACTGCCCCTTGGAACTGCATTCGCTGATAGACAGACATTCGCTTTCTGCAAAACCTTGCCTTCGTAAAGGGGCAACACTGTGTATTTCTCTCTCGCAGAGCCCGGTTGCCAAATTCGAAATGTCCAGCGATTGCGCCCACAGGAAAGCTGCCAGCACAGAAAGCTGTAGCTGGTTTTCACTGTCTCTTGGAACTACATTCGCTGATAATCAGACATTCGCTTTCTGCAAAACCTTGCCTTCGTAAAGGGGCAACACTGTGTATTTCTCGCAGAGCCCGGTTGCCAAATTCGAAACGTCCAGCGATTGCGCCCACAGGAAAGCTGCCAGCACAGAAATCTGTAGCTGGTTTTCACTGCCCCTTGGAACTGCATTCGCTGATAGACAGACATTCGCTTTCTACAAAAGCTTTCGATTGTAAAGGGGCAACACTGTGTATTTCTCTCTCGCAGAGCCTGGTTGCCAATTTCGAAACGTCCAGCGATTGCGCCCACAGGAAAGCTGCCAGCAAGGAAATCTGTAGCTGGTTTTCACTGTCTCTTGGAACTGCATTCGCTGCTAGACAGACATTCGCTTTCTGCAAAACCTTGCCTTCGTAAAGGGGCAACACTGTGTATTTCTCTCTCGCAGAGCCCGGTTGCCAAATTCGAAACGTCCAGCGATTGCGCCCACAGGAAAGCTGCCAGCACGGAAATCTGTAGCTGGTTTTCACTGCCCCTTGGAACTGCATTCGCTGCTAGACAGACATTCGCTTTCTGCAAAACCTTGCCTTCGTAAAGGGGCAACACTCTGTATTTCTCTCTCGCAGAGCCCGGTTGCCAATTTCGAAACGTCCAGCGATTGCGCCCACAGGAAAGCTTCCAGCAAAGAAATCTGTAGCTGGTTTTCACTGCCCCTTGGAACTACATTCGCTGCTAGATAGACATTCACTTTCTAAAACAGCTTTCGTTCGTAAAGGGGCAACACTGTGTATTTCTCTCTCGCAGAGCCCGGTTGCCAAATTCAAAAGGTCCAGCGATTGCGCCCACAGGAAAACTGCCAGCACGGAAAACTGTAGCTGGTTTTCACTGCCCGTGGGAACTGCATTCGCTGATAGACAGACATTTGCTTTCTACAAAAGCTTTCATTGGTACAGGAGCAACATATGTATTTCTCTCTCGCAGAGCCCGGTTGCCAAATTCGAAACGTCCAGCGATTGCGCCCACAGGAAAGCTACCAGCACGGAAAGCTGTAGCTGGTTTTCACTGCCCCTTGGAACTGCATTCGCTGATAGACAGACATTCGCTTTCTGCAAAAGCTTTCGTAGGTAAAGGGGCAACACTGTGTATTTCTCTCTCGCAGAGCCCAGTTGCCAAATTCGAAACGTCCAGCGATTGCGCCCACAGGAAAGCTGCCAGTAAGGAAAGCTGTAGCTGGTTTTCACTGTCTCTTGGAACTGCATTCACTGCTAGACAGACATTCGCTTTCTGCAAAACCTTGCCTTCGTAAAGGGGCAACACTGTGTATTTATGTCTCGCAGAGCCCGGTTGCCAAATTGGAAACGTCCAGCGATTGCGCCCACAGGAAAGCTTCCAGCACAGAAAGCTGTAGCTGGTTTTCACTGCCCCTTGGAACTGCATTCGCTGATAGACAGACATTCCCTTTCTACAAAAGCTTTCGTTTGTAAAGGGGCAACACTGTGTATTTCTCTCTCGCAGAGCCCGGTTGCCAAATTCGAAACGTCCAGCGATTGCGCCCACAGGAAAGCTGCCAGCACAGAAATCTGTAGCTGGTTTTCACTGCCCCTTGGAACTACATTCGCTGCTAGATAGACATTCACTTTCTACAACAGCTTTCGTTCGTAAAGGGGCAACACTGTGTATTTCTCTCTCGCAGAGCCCGGTTGCCAAATTCGAAACGTCCAGCGATTGCGCCCACAGGAAAGCTTCCAGCACAGAAAGCTGTAGCTGGTTTTCACTGCCCCTTGGAACTGCATTCGCTGATAGACAGACATTCGCTTTCTACAAAAGCTTTCGTTTGTAAAGGGGCAACAGTGTGTATTTCTCTCTCGCAGAGCCCGGTTGCCAATTTCGAAACGTCCAGCGATTGCGCCCACAGGAAAGCTGCCAGCACAGAAAGCTGTAGCTGGTTTTCACTGCCCCTTGGAACTACATTCGTGCTAGATAGACATTCAGTTTCTACAACAGCTTTCGTTCGTAAAGGGGCAACACTGTGTATTTCTCTCTCGTGGAGCGCGGCTGCCAAATACGAAACGTCCAGCGATTGCGCCCACAGGAAAGCTGCCAGCACGGAAATCTGTAGCTGGTTTTCACAGTCTCTTGGAACTACATTCGCTGCTAGACAGACATTCGCTTTCTGCAAAACCTTGCCTTCCTAAAGGGGCAACACTCTGTATTTCTCTCTCGCAGAGCCCGGCTGCAAATTCGAAACGTCCAGCGATTGCGCCTACAGGAAAGCTGCCAGCAAGGAAAGCTGTAGCTGGTTTTCACTGCCCCTTGGAACTGCATTCGCTGATAGACAGACATTCGCTTTCTGCAAAAGCTTTCGTACGTAAAGGGGCAATACTGTGTATTTCTCTCTCGCAGAGCCCGGTTGCCAAATTCAAAAGGTCCAGCGATTGCGCCCACAGGAAAACTGCCAGCACGGAAAACTGTAGCTGGTTTTTACTGCCCGTGGGAACTGCATTCGCTGATAGACAGACATTCGCTTTCTACAAAAGCTTTCATTGGTACAGGGCAACATATGTATTTCACTCTCGCAGAGCCCGGTTGCCAAATTCGAAACGTCCAGCGATTGCGCCCACAGGAAAGCTGCCAGCACGGAAAGCTGTAGCTGGTTTTCACTGCCCCTTGGAACTGCATTCGCTGATAGACCGACATTCGCTTTCTGCAAAAGCTTTCGTAGGTAAAGGGGCAACACTGTGTATTTCTCTCTCGCAGAGCCCGGTTGCCAAATTCGAAACGTCCAGCGATTGCGCCCACAGGAAAGCTGCCAGCAAGGAAAGCTGTAGCTGGTTTTCACTGTCTCTTGGAACTGCATTCACTGCTAGACAGACATTCGCTTTCTGCAAAACCTTGCCTTCGTAAAGGGGCAACACTGTGTATTTATGTCTCGCAGAGCCCGGTTGCCAAATTGGAAACGTCCAGCGATTGCGCCCACAGGAAAGCTTCCAGCACAGAAAGCTGTAGCTGGTTTTCACTGCCCCTTGGAACTGCATTCGCTGATAGACAGACATTCCCTTTCTACAAAAGCTTTCGTTTGTAAAGGGGCAACACTGTGTATTTCTCTCTCGCAGAGCCCGGTTGCCAAATAAGAAACGTCCAGCGATTGCGCCCACAGGAAAGCTACCAGCACGGAAAGTTGTAGCTGGTTTTCACTGCCCCTTGGAACTGCATTCGCTGCTAGACAGACATTCGCTTTCTGCAAAACCTTGCCTTCGTAAAGGGGCAACACAGTGTATTTCTCTCTCGCAGAGCCCGGTTGCCAAATTCGAAACGTCCAGCGATTGCGCCCACAGGAAAGCTGCCAGCACGGAAAGCTGTAGCTGGTTTTCACTGTTTCTTGGAACTACATTCGCTGATAATCAGACATTCGCTTTCTGCAAAACCTTGCCTTCCTAAAGGGGCAACACTGTGTATTTATCTCTCGCAGAGCCCGGTTGCCAAATTCGAAACGTCCAGCGATTGCGCCCACAGGAAAGCTGCCAGCACGGAAAGCTGTAGCTGGTTTTCACTGCCCCTTGGAACTGCATTCGCTGATAGACAGACATTCGCTTTCTGCAAAAGCTTTCGTTGGTAAAGGGGCAACACTGTGTATTTCTCTCTCGCAGAGCCCGGTTGCCAAATTCGAAACGTCCAGCGATTGCGCCCACAGGAAAGCTGCCAGCACGGAAAGCTGTAGCTGGTTTTCACTGTTTCTTGGAACTACATTCGCTGATAGACAGACATTCGCTTTCTAAAAAAGCTTTCATTGGTAAAGGGGCAACACTGTGTATATCTCTCTTGTGGAGGGCGGCTGACAAATTCGAAACGTCCAGCGATTGCGCCCACAGGAAAGCTGCCAGCACGGAAATCTCTAGCTGGTTTTCACTGTCTCTTGGAACTACATTCGCTGATAGACAGACATTTGCTTTCTGCAAAACCTTGCCTTCCAAAAGAGGCAACACTGTGTATTTCTCTCTCGCAGAGCCCGGTTGCCAAATTCGAAACGTCCAGCGATTGCGCCCACAGGAAAGCTGCCAGCACGGAAAGCTGTAGCTGGTGTTCACTGCCCCTTGGAAATGCATTCGCTGATAGACAGACATTCGATTTCTGCAAAAGCTTTCGTAGGTAAAGGGGCAACACTGTGTATATCTCTCTCGCAGAGCCCGGTTGCCAAATTCGAAACGTCCAGCGATTGCGCCCACAGGAAAGCTGCCAGCACGGAAAGCTGTAGCTGGTTTTCACTGCCCCTTGGAACTACATTCGCTGATAGACAGACATTCGCTTTCTGCAAAACCTTGCCTTCGTAAAGGGGCAACACTGTGTATTTCTCTCTCGCAGAGCCCGGCTGCCAAATTCGAAACGTCCAGCGATTGCGCCCACAGGAAAGCTGCCAGCACGGAAAGCTGTAGCTGGTTTTCACTGTTTCTTGGAACTACATTCGCTGATAGACAGACATTCGCTTTCTGCAAAACCTTGCCTTCCTAAAGGGGCAACACTGTGTATTTATCTCTCGCAGAGCCCGGTTGCCAAATTCGAAACGTCCAGCGATTGCGCCCACAGGAAAGCTGCCAGCACGGAAAGCTGTAGCTGGTTTTCACTGCCCCTTGGAACTGCATTCGCTGATAGACAGACATTCGCTTTCTGCAAAAGCTTTCGTTGGTAAAGGGGCAACACTGTGTATTTCTCTCTCGCAGAGCCCGGTTGCCAAATTCGAAACGTCCAGCGATTGCGCCCACAGGAAAGCTGCCAGCAAGGAAAGCTGTAGCTGGTTTTCACTGCCCCTTGGAACTACATTCGCTGCTAGATAGACATTCACTTTCTAAAACAGCTTTCGTTCGTAAAGGGGCAACACTGTGTATTTCTCTCTCGCAGAGCCCGGTTGCCAAATTCAAAAGGTCCAGCGATTGCGCCCACAGGAAAACTGCCAGCACGGAAAACTGTAGCTGGTTTTCACTGCCCGTGGGAACTGCATTCGCTGATAGACAGACATTTGCTTTCTACAAAAGCTTTCATTGGTACAGGAGGAACATATGTATTTCTCTCTCGCAGAGCCCGGTTGCCAAATTCGAAACGTCCAGCGATTGCGCCCACAGGAAAGCTACCAGCACGGAAAGCTGTAGCTGGTTTTCACTGCCCCTTGGAACTACATTCGCTGATAGACAGACATTCGCTTTCTGCAAAAGCTTTCGTAGGTAAAGGGGCAACACTGTGTATTTCTCTCTCGCAGAGCCCGGTTGCCAAATTCGAAACGTCCAGCGATTGCGCCCACAGGAAAGCTGCCAGTAAGGAAAGCTGTAGCTGGTTTTCACTGTCTCTTGGAACTGCATTCGCTGCTAGACAGACATTCGCTTTCTGCAAAACCTTGCCTTCGTAAAGGGGCAACACTGTGTATTTATGTCTCGCAGAGCCCGGTTGCCAAATTGGAAACGTCCAGCGATTGCGCCCACAGGAAAGCTTCCAGCACAGAAAGCTGTACCTGGTTTTCACTGCCCCTTGGAACTGCATTCGCTGATAGACAGACATTCCCTTTCTACAAAAGCTTTCGTTTGTAAAGGGGCAACACTGTGTATTTCTCTCTCGCAGAGCCCGGTTGCCAAAATCGAAACGTCCAGCGATTGCGCCCACAGGAAAGCTGCCAGCACAGAAATCTGTAGCTGGTTTTCACTGCCCCTTGGAACTACATTCGCTGCTAGATAGACATTCGCTTTCTGCAAAACCTTGCCCTCGTAAAGGGGCAACACTGTGTATTTCTCTCTCGCAGAGCCCGGCTGCCAAATTCGAAACGTCCAGCGATTGCGCCCACAGGAAAGCTGCCAGCAAGGAAAGCTGTAGCTGGTTTTCACTGCCCCTTGGAACTGCATTCGCTGATAGACAGACATTCGCTTTCTGCAAAAGCTTTCATAGGTAAAGGGGCAACACTGTGTATTTCTCTCTCGCAGAGCCCGGTTGCCAAATTCGAAACGTCCAGCGATTGCGCCCACAGGAAAGCTGCCAGTAAGGAAAGCTGTAGCTGGTTTTCACTGTCTCTTGGAACTGCATTCGCTGCTAGACAGACATTCGCTTTCTGCAAAACCTTGCCTTCGTAACGGGGCAACACTGTGTATTTATGTCTCGCAGAGCCCGGTTGCCAAATTGGAAACGTCCAGCGATTGCGCCCACAGGAAAGCTTCCAGCACAGAAAGCTGTAGCTGGTTTTCACTGCCCCTTGGAACTGCATTCGCTGATAGACAGACATTCGCTTTCTACAAAAGCTTTCGTTTGTAAAGGGGCAACACTGTGTATTTCTCTCTCGCAGAACCCGGTTGCCAAATTCAAAAGGTCCAGCGATTGCGCCCACAGGAAAGCTGCCAGCACAGAAAACTGTAGCTGGTTTTCACTGCCCGTTGGAACTGCATTCGCTGATAGACAGACATTCGCTTTCTGCAAAACCTTGCCTTCGTAAAGGGGCAACACTGTGTATTTCTCTCTCGCAGAGCCCGGTTGCCAAATTCGAAACGTCCAGCGATTGCGCCCACAGGAAAGCTGCCAGCAAGGAAAGCTGTAGCTGGTTTTCACTGCCCCTTGGAACTGCATTCGCTGCTAGACAGACATTCGCTTTCTGCAAAACCTTGCCTTCGTAAAGGGGCAACACTGTGTATTTTTCGCAGAGCCCGGTTGCCAAATTCGAAACGTCCAGCGATTGCGCCCACAGGAAAGCTGCCAGCACAGAAAACTGTAGCTGGTTTTCACTGCCCGTTGGAACTGCATTCGCTGATAGACAGACATTCGCTTTCTGCAAAACCTTGCCTTCGTAAAGGGGCAACACTGTGTATTTCTCTCTCGCAGAGCCCGGTCGCCAAATTCGAAACGTCCAGCGATTGCGCCCACAGGAAAGCTACCAGCACTGAAAGCTGTAGCTGGTTTTCACTGCCCCTTCGAACTGCATTCGCTGATAGACCGACATTCGCTTTCTGCAAAAGCTTTCGTAGGTAAAGGGGCAACACTGTGTATTTCTCTCTCGCAGAGCCCGGTTGCCAAATTCGAAACGTCCAGCGATTGCGCCCACAGGAAAGCTGCCAGTAAGGAAAGCTGTAGCTGGTTTTCACTGTCTCTTGGAACTGCATTCGCTGCTAGACAGACATTCGCTTTCTGCAAAACCTTGCCTTCGTAAAGGGGCAACACTGTGTATTTATGTCTCGCAGAGCCCGGTTGCCAAATTGGAAACGTCCAGCGATTGCGCCCACAGGAAAGCTTCCAGCACAGAAAGCTGTAGCTGGTTTTCACTGCCCCTTGGAACTGCATTCGCTGATAGACAGACATTCCCTTTCTACAAAAGCTTTCGTTTGTAAAGGGGCAACACTGTGTATTTCTCTCTCGCAGAGCCCGGTTGCCAAATTCGAAACGTCCAGCGATTGCGCCCACAGGAAAGCTGCCAGCACAGAAATCTGTAGCTGGTTTTCACAGTCTCTTGGAACTACATTCGCTGCTAGACAGACATTCGCTTTCTGCAAAACCTTGCCTTCCTAAAGGGGCAACACTCTGTATTTCTCTCTCGCAGAGCCCGGCTGCCAAATTCGAAACGTCCAGCGATTGCGCCCACAGGAAAGCTTCCAGCACAGAAAGCTGTAGCTGGTTTTCACTGCCCCTTGGAACTGCATTCGCTGATAGACAGACATTCGCTTTCTGCAAAAGCTTTCGTACGTAAAGGGGCAATACTGTGTATTTCTCTCTCGCAGAGCCCGGTTGCCAAATTCAAAAGGTCCAGCGATTGCGCCCACAGGAAAACTGCCAGCACGGAAAACTGTAGCTGGTTTTCACTGCCCCTTGGAACTGCATTCGCTGATAGACAGACATTCGCTTTCTACAAAAGCTTTCATTGGTACAGGGGAAACACATGTATTTCTCTCTCGCAGAGCCCGGTTGCCAAATTCGAAACGTCCAGCGATTGCGCCCACAGGAAAGCTACCAGCACGGAAAGCTGTAGCTGGTTTTCACTGCCCCTTGGAACTGGATTCGCTGATAGACAGACATTCGCTTTCTGCAAAAGCTTTCGTAGGTAAAGGGGCAACACTGTGTATTTCTCTCTCGCAGAGCCCGGTTGCCAAATTCGAAAGTTCCAGCGATTGCGCCCACAGGAAAGCTGCCAGTAAGGAAAGCTGTAGCTGGTTTTCACTGTCTCTTGGAACTGCATTCGCTGCTAGACAGACATTCGCTTTCTGCAAATCCTTGCCTTATTGAAGGGGCAACACTGTGTATTTATGTCTCGCAGAGCCCGGTTGCCAAATTGGAAACGTCCAGCGATTGCGCCCACAGGAAAGCTTCCAGCACAGAAAGCTGTAGCTGGTTTTCACTGCCCCTTGGAACTGCATTCGCTGATAGACAGACATTCCCTTTCTACAAAAGCTTTCGTTTGTAAAGGGGCAACACTGTGTATTTCTCTCTCGCAGAGCCCGGTTGCCAAATTCGATACGTCCAGCGATTGCGCCCACAGGAAAGCTACCAGCACGGAAAGCTGTAGCTGGTTTTCACTGCCCCTTGGAACTGCATTCGCTGATAGACCGACATTCGCTTTCTGCAAAAGCTTTCGTAGGTAAAGGGGCAACACTGTGTATTTCTCTCTCGCAGAGCCCTGTTGCCAAATTCGAAAGGTCCAGCGATTGCGCGCACAGGAAAGCTGCCAGCACGGAAAGCTGTAGCTGGTTTTCACTGCCCCTTGGAACTGCATTCGCTGATAGACAGACATTCGCTTTCTGCAAAACCTTGCCTTCGTAAAGGGGCAACACTGTGTATTTCTCTCTCGCAGAGCCCAGTTGCCAAATTCGAAACGTCCAGCGATTGCGCCCACAGGAAAGCTTCCAGCACAGAAAGCTGTAGCTGGTTTTCACTGCCGCTTGGAACTGCATTCGCTGATAGGCAGACATTCGCTTTCTACAAAAGCTTTCGTTTGTAAAGGGGCAACACTGTGTATTTCTCTCTCGCAGAACCCGGTTGCCAAATTCAAAAGGTCCAGCGATTGCGCCCACAGGAAAGCTGCCAGCACGGAAAACTGTAGCTGGTTTTCACTGCCCCTTGGAACTGCATTCGCTGATAGACAGACATTCGCTTTCTGCAAAACCTTGCCTTCGTAAAGGGGCAACACTGTGTATTTCTCTCTCGCAGAGCCCGGTTGCCAAATTTGAAACGTCCAGCGATTGCGCCCACAGGAAAGCTGCCAGCAAGGAAAGCTGTAGCTGGTTTTCACTGCCCCTTGGAACTGCATTCGCTGCTAGACAGACATTCGCTTTCTGCAAAACCTTGCCTTCGTAAAGGGGAAACACTGTGTATTTCTCGCAGAGCCCGGTTGCCAAATTCGAAACGTCCAGCGATTGCGCCCACAGGAAAGCTGCCAGCACAGAAATCTGTAGCTGGTTTTCACTGCCCCTTGGAACTGCATTCGCTGATAGACAGACATTCGCTTTCTACAAAAGCTTTCGTTTGTAAAGGGGCAACACTGTGTATTTCTCCCCGCAGAGCCTGGTTGCCAATTTCGAAACGTCCAGCGATTGCGCCCACAGGAAAGCTGCCAGCAAGGAAAGTTGTAGCTGGTTTTCACTGTCTCTTTGAACTGCATTCGCTGCTAGACAGACATTCGCTTTCTGCAAAACCTTGCCTTCGTAAAGGGGCAACACTGTGTATTTCTCTCTCGCAGAGCCCGGTTGCCAAATTCGAAACTTCCAGCGATTGCGCCCACAGGAAAGCTGCCAGCAAGGAAAGTTGTAGCTGGTTTTCACTGCCCCTTGGAACTGCATTCGCTGCTAGACAGACATTCGCTTTCTGCAAATCCTTGCCTTCGTAAAGGGGCAACACTCTGTATTTCTCTCTCGCAGAGCCCGGTTGCCAAATTCGAAACATCCAGCGATTGCGCCCACAGGAAAGCTTCCAGCACAGAAAGCTGTAGCTGGTTTTCACTGCCCCTTGGAACTGCATTAGCTGATAGACAGACATTCGCTTTCTACAAAAGCTTTCGTTTGTAAAGGGGCAACACTGTGTATTTCTCTCTCGTGGAGCGCGGCTGCCAAATACGAAACGTCCAGCGATTGCGCCCACAGGAAAGCTGCCAGCACGGAAATCTGTAGCTGGTTTTCACAGTCTCTTGGAACTACATTCGCTGCTAGACAGACATTCGCTTTCTGCAAAACCTTGCCTTCCTAAAGGGGCAACACTCTGTATTTCTCTCTCGCAGAGCCCGGCTGCCAAATTCGAAACGTCCAGCGATTGCGCCTACAGGAAAGCTGCCAGCAAGGAAAGCTGTAGCTGGTTTTCACTGCCCCTTGGAACTGCATTCGCTGATAGACAGACATTCGCTTTCTGCAAAAGCTTTCGTACGTAAAGGGGCAATACTGTGTATTTCTCTCTCGCAGAGCCCGGTTGACAAATTCAAAAGGTCCAGCGATTGCGCCCACAGGAAAATTGCCAGCACGGAAAACTGTAGCTGGTTTTCACTGCCCGTGGGAACTGCATTCGCTGATAGACAGACATTCGCTTTCTACAAAAGCTTTCATTGGTACAGGGGCAACATATGTATTTCTCTCTCGCAGAGCCCGGTTGCCAAATTCGATACGTCCAGCGATTGCGCCCACAGGAAAGCTACCAGCACGGAAAGCTGTAGCTGGTTTTCACTGCCCCTTGGAACTGCATTCGCTGATAGACCGACATTCGCTTTCTGCAAAAGCTTTCGTAGGTAAAGGGGCAACACTGTGTATTTCTCTCTCGCAGAGCCCTGTTGCCAAATTCGAAAGGTCCAGCGATTGCGCGCACAGGAAAGCTGCCAGCACGGAAAGCTGTAGCTGGTTTTCACTGCCCCTTGGAACTGCATTCGCTGATAGACAGACATTCGCTTTCTGCAAAACCTTGCCTTCGTAAAGGGGCAACACTGTGTATTTCTCTCTCGCAGAGCCCAGTTGCCAAATTCGAAACGTCCAGCGATTGCGCCCACAGGAAAGCTTCCAGCACAGAAAGCTGTAGCTGGTTTTCACTGCCGCTTGGAACTGCATTCGCTGATAGACAGACATTCGCTTTCTACAAAAGCTTTCGTTTTTAAAGGGGCAACACTGTGTATTTCTCTCTCGCAGAACCCGGTTGCCAAATTCAAAAGGTCCAGCGATTGCGCCCACAGGAAAGCTGCCAGCACAGAAAACTGTAGCTGGTTTTCACTGCCCGTTGGAACTGCATTCGCTGATAGACAGACATTCGCTTTCTGCAAAACCTTGCCTTCGTAAAGGGGCAACACTGTGTATTTCTCTCTCGCAGAGCCCGGTTGCCAAATTCGAAACGTCCAGCGATTGCGCCCACAGGAAAGCTGCCAGCACAGAAAGCTGTAGCTGGTTTTCACTGCCGCTTGGAACTGCATTCGCTGATAGACAGACATTCGCTTTCTACAAAAGCTTTCGTTTGTAAAGGGGCAACACTGTGTATTTCTCTCTCGCAGAACCCGGTTGCCAAATTCAAAAGGTCCAGCGATTGCGCCCACAGGAAAGCTGCCAGCACGGAAAACTGTAGCTGGTTTTCACTGCCCCTTGGAACTGCATTCGCTGATAGACAGACATTCGCTTTCTGCAAAACCTTGCCTTCGTAAAGGGGCAACACTGTGTATTTCTCTCTCGCAGAGCCCGGTTGCCAAATTTGAAACGTCCAGCGATTGCGCCCACAGGAAAGCTGCCAGCAAGGAAAGCTGTAGCTGGTTTTCACTGCCCCTTGGAACTGCATTCGCTGCTAGACAGACATTCGCTTTCTGCAAAACCTTGCCTTCGTAAAGGGGAAACACTGTGTATTTCTCGCAGAGCCCGGTTGCCAAATTCGAAACGTCCAGCGATTGCGCCCACAGGAAAGCTGCCAGCACAGAAATCTGTAGCTGGTTTTCACTGCCCCTTGGAACTGCATTCGCTGATAGACAGACATTCGCTTTCTACAAAAGCTTTCGTTTGTAAAGGGGCAACACTGTGTATTTCTCCCCGCAGAGCCTGGTTGCCAATTTCGAAACGTCCAGCGATTGCGCCCACAGGAAAGCTGCCAGCAAGGAAAGTTGTAGCTGGTTTTCACTGTCTCTTTGAACTGCATTCGCTGCTAGACAGACATTCGCTTTCTGCAAAACCTTGCCTTCGTAAAGGGGCAACACTGTGTATTTCTCTCTCGCAGAGCCCGGTTGCCAAATTCGAAACTTCCAGCGATTGCGCCCACAGGAAAGCTGCCAGCAAGGAAAGTTGTAGCTGGTTTTCACTGCCCCTTGGAACTGCATTCGCTGCTAGACAGACATTCGCTTTCTGCAAAACCTTGCCTTCGTAAAGGGGCAACACTCTGTATTTCTCTATCGCAGAGCCCGGTTGCCAAATTCGAAACATCCAGCGATTGCGCCCACAGGAAAGCTTCCAGCACAGAAAGCTGTAGCTGGTTTTCACTGCCCCTTGGAACTGCATTCGCTGATAGACAGACATTCGCTTTCTGCAAAACCTTGCCTTCGTAAAGGGGCAACACTGTGTATTTCTCTCTCGCAGAGCCCGGTTGCCAAATTCGAAAGGTCCAGCGATTGCGCGCACAGGAAAGCTGCCAGCACGGAAAGCTGTAGCTGGTTTTCACTGCCCCTTGGAACTGCATTCGCTGCTAGACAGACATTCGCTTTCTGCAAAACCTTGCCTTCGTAAAGGGGCAACACTGTGTATTTCTCTCTCGCAGAGCCCGGTTGCCAAATTCGAAACGTCCAGCGATTGCGCCCACAGGAAAGCTTCCAGCACAGAAAGCTGTAGCTGGTTTTCACTGCCCCTTGGAACTGCATTCGCTGATAGACAGACATTCGCTTTCTACAAAAGCTTTCGTTTGTAAAGGGGCAACACTGTGTATTTCTCTCTCGCAGAACCCGGTTGCCAAATTCAAAAGGTCCAGCGATTGCGCCCACAGGAAAGCTGCCAGCACAGAAAACTGTAGCTGGTTTTCACTGCCCGTTGGAACTGCATTCGCTGATAGACAGACATTCGCTTTCTGCAAAACCTTGCCTTCGTAAAGGGGCAACACTGTGTATTTCTCTCTCGCAGAGCCCGGTTGCCAAATTCGAAACGTCCAGCGATTGCGCCCACAGGAAAGCTGCCAGCAAGGAAAGCTGTAGCTGGTTTTCACTGCCCCTTGGAACTGCATTCGCTGCTAGACAGACATTCGCTTTCTGCAAAACCTTGCCTTCGTAAAGGGGCAACACTGTGTATTTTTCGCAGAGCCCGGTTGCCAAATTCGAAACGTCCAGCGATTGCGCCCACAGGAAAGCTGCCAGCACAGAAAACTGTAGCTGGTTTTCACTGCCCGTTGGAACTGCATTCGCTGATAGACAGACATTCGCTTTCTGCAAAACCTTGCCTTCGTAAAGGGGCAACACTGTGTATTTCTCTCTCGCAGAGCCCGGTCGCCAAATTCGAAACGTCCAGCGATTGCGCCCACAGGAAAGCTACCAGCACTGAAAGCTGTAGCTGGTTTTCACTGCCCCTTCGAACTGCATTCGCTGATAGACCGACATTCGCTTTCTGCAAAAGCTTTCGTAGGTAAAGGGGCAACACTGTGTATTTCTCTCTCGCAGAGCCCGGTTGCCAAATTCGAAACGTCCAGCGATTGCGCCCACAGGAAAGCTGCCAGTAAGGAAAGCTGTAGCTGGTTTTCACTGTCTCTTGGAACTGCATTCGCTGCTAGACAGACATTCGCTTTCTGCAAAACCTTGCCTTCGTAAAGGGGCAACACTGTGTATTTATGTCTCGCAGAGCCCGGTTGCCAAATTGGAAACGTCCAGCGATTGCGCCCACAGGAAAGCTTCCAGCACAGAAAGCTGTAGCTGGTTTTCACTGCCCCTTGGAACTGCATTCGCTGATAGACAGACATTCCCTTTCTACAAAAGCTTTCGTTTGTAAAGGGGCAACACTGTGTATTTCTCTCTCGCAGAGCCCGGTTGCCAAATTCGAAACGTCCAGCGATTGCGCCCACAGGAAAGCTGCCAGCACAGAAATCTGTAGCTGGTTTTCACAGTCTCTTGGAACTACATTCGCTGCTAGACAGACATTCGCTTTCTGCAAAACCTTGCCTTCCTAAAGGGGCAACACTCTGTATTTCTCTCTCGCAGAGCCCGGCTGCCAAATTCGAAACGTCCAGCGATTGCGCCCACAGGAAAGCTTCCAGCACAGAAAGCTGTAGCTGGTTTTCACTGCCCCTTGGAACTGCATTCGCTGATAGACAGACATTCGCTTTCTGCAAAAGCTTTCGTACGTAAAGGGGCAATACTGTGTATTTCTCTCTCGCAGAGCCCGGTTGCCAAATTCAAAAGGTCCAGCGATTGCGCCCACAGGAAAACTGCCAGCACGGAAAACTGTAGCTGGTTTTCACTGCCCCTTGGAACTGCATTCGCTGATAGACAGACATTCGCTTTCTACAAAAGCTTTCATTGGTACAGGGGCAACACATGTATTTCTCTCTCGCAGAGCCCGGTTGCCAAATTCGAAACGTCCAGCGATTGCGCCCACAGGAAAGCTACCAGCACGGAAAGCTGTAGCTGGTTTTCACTGCCCCTTGGAACTGGATTCGCTGATAGACAGACATTCGCTTTCTGCAAAAGCTTTCGTAGGTAAAGGGGCAACACTGTGTATTTCTCTCTCGCAGAGCCCGGTTGCCAAATTCGAAAGGTCCAGCGATTGCGCCCACAGGAAAGCTGCCAGTAAGGAAAGCTGTAGCTGGTTTTCACTGTCTCTTGGAACTGCATTCGCTGCTAGACAGACATTCGCTTTCTGCAAAACCTTGCCTTATTGAAGGGGCAACACTGTGTATTTATGTCTCGCAGAGCCCGGTTGCCAAATTGGAAACGTCCAGCGATTGCGCCCACAGGAAAGCTTCCAGCACAGAAAGCTGTAGCTGGTTTTCACTGCCCCTTGGAACTGCATTCGCTGATAGACAGACATTCGCTTTCTACAAAAGCTTTCGTTTGTAAAGGGGCAACACTGTGTATTTCTCTCTCGCAGAGCCCGGTTGCCAAATTCGATACGTCCAGCGATTGCGCCCACAGGAAAGCTACCAGCACGGAAAGCTGTAGCTGGTTTTCACTGCCCCTTGGAACTGCATTCGCTGATAGACCGACATTCGCTTTCTGCAAAAGCTTTCGTAGGTAAAGGGGCAACACTGTGTATTTCTCTCTCGCAGAGCCCTGTTGCCAAATTCGAAAGGTCCAGCGATTGCGCGCACAGGAAAGCTGCCAGCACGGAAAGCTGTAGCTGGTTTTCACTGCCCCTTGGAACTGCATTCGCTGATAGACAGACATTCGCTTTCTGCAAAACCTTGCCTTCGTAAAGGGGCAACACTGTGTATTTCTCTCTCGCAGAGCCCAGTTGCCAAATTCGAAACGTCCAGCGATTGCGCCCACAGGAAAGCTTCCAGCACAGAAAGCTGTAGCTGGTTTTCACTGCCGCTTGGAACTGCATTCGCTGATAGGCAGACATTCGCTTTCTACAAAAGCTTTCGTTTGTAAAGGGGCAACACTGTGTATTTCTCTCTCGCAGAACCCGGTTGCCAAATTCAAAAGGTCCAGCGATTGCGCCCACAGGAAAGCTGCCAGCACGGAAAACTGTAGCTGGTTTTCACTGCCCGTTGGAACTGCATTCGCTGATAGACAGACATTCGCTTTCTGCAAAACCTTGCCTTCGTAAAGGGGCAACACTGTGTATTTCTCTCTCGCAGAGCCCGGTTGCCAAATTCGAAACGTCCAGCGATTGCGCCCACAGGAAAGCTGCCAGCACAGAAAGCTGTAGCTGGTTTTCACTGCCGCTTGGAACTGCATTCGCTGATAGACAGACATTCGCTTTCTACAAAAGCTTTCGTTTGTAAAGGGGCAACACTGTGTATTTCTCTCTCGCAGAACCCGGTTGCCAAATTCAAAAGGTCCAGCGATTGCGCCCACAGGAAAGCTGCCAGCACGGAAAACTGTAGCTGGTTTTCACTGCCCCTTGGAACTGCATTCGCTGATAGACAGACATTCGCTTTCTGCAAAACCTTGCCTTCGTAAAGGGGAAACACTGTGTATTTCTCGCAGAGCCCGGTTGCCAAATTCGAAACGTCCAGCGATTGCGCCCACAGGAAAGCTGCCAGCACAGAAATCTGTAGCTGGTTTTCACTGCCCCTTGGAACTGCATTCGCTGATAGACAGACATTCGCTTTCTACAAAAGCTTTCGTTTGTAAAGGGGCAACACTGTGTATTTCTCCCCGCAGAGCCTGGTTGCCAATTTCGAAACGTCCAGCGATTGCGCCCACAGGAAAGCTGCCAGCAAGGAAAGTTGTAGCTGGTTTTCACTGTCTCTTTGAACTGCATTCGCTGCTAGACAGACATTCGCTTTCTGCAAAACCTTGCCTTCGTAAAGGGGCAACACTGTGTATTTCTCTCTCGCAGAGCCCGGTTGCCAAATTCGAAACTTCCAGCGATTGCGCCCACAGGAAAGCTGCCAGCAAGGAAAGTTGTAGCTGGTTTTCACTGCCCCTTGGAACTGCATTCGCTGCTAGACAGACATTCGCTTTCTGCAAAACCTTGCCTTCGTAAAGGGTCAACACTCTGTATTTCTCTCTCGCAGAGCCCGGTTGCCAAATTCGAAACATCCAGCGATTGCGCCCACAGGAAAGCTTCCAGCACAGAAAGCTGTAGCTGGTTTTCACTGCCCCTTGGAACTGCATTAGCTGATAGACAGACATTCGCTTTCTACAAAAGCTTTCGTTTGTAAAGGGGCAACACTGTGTATTTCTCTCTCGTGGAGCGCGGCTGCCAAATACGAAACGTCCAGCGATTGCGCCCACAGGAAAGCTGCCAGCACGGAAATCTGTAGCTGGTTTTCACAGTCTCTTGGAACTACATTCGCTGCTAGACAGACATTCGCTTTCTGCAAAACCTTGCCTTCCTAAAGGGGCAACACTCTGTATTTCTCTCTCGCAGAGCCCGGCTGCCAAATTCGAAACGTCCAGCGATTGCGCCTACAGGAAAGCTGCCAGCAAGGAAAGCTGTAGCTGGTTTTCACTGCCCCTTGGAACTGCATTCGCTGATAGACAGACATTCGCTTTCTGCAAAAGCTTTCGTACGTAAAGGGGCAATACTGTGTATTTCTCTCTCGCAGAGCCCGGTTGCCAAATTCAAAAGGTCCAGCGATTGCGCCCACAGGAAAATTGCCAGCACGGAAAACTGTAGCTGGTTTTCACTGCCCGTGGGAACTGCATTCGCTGATAGACAGACATTCGCTTTCTACAAAAGCTTTCATTGGTACAGGGGCAACATATGTATTTCTCTCTCGCAGAGCCCGGTTGCCAAATTCGATACGTCCAGCGATTGCGCCCACAGGAAAGCTACCAGCACGGAAAGCTGTAGCTGGTTTTCACTGCCCCTTGGAACTGCATTCGCTGATAGACCGACATTCGCTTTCTGCAAAAGCTTTCGTAGGTAAAGGGGCAACACTGTGTATTTCTCTCTCGCAGAGCCCTGTTGCCAAATTCGAAAGGTCCAGCGATTGCGCGCACAGGAAAGCTGCCAGCACGGAAAGCTGTAGCTGGTTTTCACTGCCCCTTGGAACTGCATTCGCTGATAGACAGACATTCGCTTTCTGCAAAACCTTGCCTTCGTAAAGGGGCAACACTGTGTATTTCTCTCTCGCAGAGCCCAGTTGCCAAATTCGAAACGTCCAGCGATTGCGCCCACAGGAAAGCTTCCAGCACAGAAAGCTGTAGCTGGTTTTCACTGCCGCTTGGAACTGCATTCGCTGATAGACAGACATTCGCTTTCTACAAAAGCTTTCGTTTTTAAAGGGGCAACACTGTGTATTTCTCTCTCGCAGAACCCGGTTGCCAAATTCAAAAGGTCCAGCGATTGCGCCCACAGGAAAGCTGCCAGCACAGAAAACTGTAGCTGGTTTTCACTGCCCGTTGGAACTGCATTCGCTGATAGACAGACATTCGCTTTCTGCAAAACCTTGCCTTCGTAAAGGGGCAACACTGTGTATTTCTCTCTCGCAGAGCCCGGTTGCCAAATTTGAAACGTCCAGCGATTGCGCCCACAGGAAAGCTGCCAGCAAGGAAAGCTGTAGCTGGTTTTCACTGCCCCTTGGAACTGCATTCGCTGCTAGACAGACATTCGCTTTCTGCAAAACCTTGCCTTCGTAAAGGGGAAACACTGTGTATTTCTCGCAGAGCCCGGTTGCCAAATTCGAAACGTCCAGCGATTGCGCCCACAGGAAAGCTGCCAGCACAGAAATCTGTAGCTGGTTTTCACTGCCCCTTGGAACTGCATTCGCTGATAGACAGACATTCGCTTTCTACAAAAGCTTTCGTTTGTAAAGGGGCAACACTGTGTATTTCTCCCCGCAGAGCCTGGTTGCCAATTTCGAAACGTCCAGCGATTGCGCCCACAGGAAAGCTGCCAGCAAGGAAAGTTGTAGCTGGTTTTCACTGTCTCTTTGAACTGCATTCGCTGCTAGACAGACATTCGCTTTCTGCAAAACCTTGCCTTCGTAAAGGGGCAACACTGTGTATTTCTCTCTCGCAGAGCCCGGTTGCCAAATTCGAAACTTCCAGCGATTGCGCCCACAGGAAAGCTGCCAGCAAGGAAAGTTGTAGCTGGTTTTCACTGCCCCTTGGAACTGCATTCGCTGCTAGACAGACATTCGCTTTCTGCAAATCCTTGCCTTCGTAAAGGGGCAACACTCTGTATTTCTCTCTCGCAGAGCCCGGTTGCCAAATTCGAAACATCCAGCGATTGCGCCCACAGGAAAGCTTCCAGCACAGAAAGCTGTAGCTGGTTTTCACTGCCCCTTGGAACTGCATTAGCTGATAGACAGACATTCGCTTTCTACAAAAGCTTTCGTTTGTAAAGGGGCAACACTGTGTATTTCTCTCTCGTGGAGCGCGGCTGCCAAATACGAAACGTCCAGCGATTGCGCCCACAGGAAAGCTGCCAGCACGGAAATCTGTAGCTGGTTTTCACAGTCTCTTGGAACTACATTCGCTGCTAGACAGACATTCGCTTTCTGCAAAACCTTGCCTTCCTAAAGGGGCAACACTCTGTATTTCTCTCTCGCAGAGCCCGGCTGCCAAATTCGAAACGTCCAGCGATTGCGCCTACAGGAAAGCTGCCAGCAAGGAAAGCTGTAGCTGGTTTTCACTGCCCCTTGGAACTGCATTCGCTGATAGACAGACATTCGCTTTCTGCAAAAGCTTTCGTACGTAAAGGGGCAATACTGTGTATTTCTCTCTCGCAGAGCCCGGTTGACAAATTCAAAAGGTCCAGCGATTGCGCCCACAGGAAAATTGCCAGCACGGAAAACTGTAGCTGGTTTTCACTGCCCGTGGGAACTGCATTCGCTGATAGACAGACATTCGCTTTCTACAAAAGCTTTCATTGGTACAGGGGCAACATATATATTTCTCTCTCGCAGAGCCCGGTTGCCAAATTCGATACGTCCAGCGATTGCGCCCACAGGAAAGCTACCAGCACGGAAAGCTGTAGCTGGTTTTCACTGCCCCTTGGAACTGCATTCGCTGATAGACCGACATTCGCTTTCTGCAAAAGCTTTCGTAGGTAAAGGGGCAACACTGTGTATTTCTCTCTCGCAGAGCCCTGTTGCCAAATTCGAAAGGTCCAGCGATTGCGCGCACAGGAAAGCTGCCAGCACGGAAAGCTGTAGCTGGTTTTCACTGCCCCTTGGAACTGCATTCGCTGATAGACAGACATTCGCTTTCTGCAAAACCTTGCCTTCGTAAAGGGGCAACACTGTGTATTTCTCTCTCGCAGAGCCCAGTTGCCAAATTCGAAACGTCCAGCGATTGCGCCCACAGGAAAGCTTCCAGCACAGAAAGCTGTAGCTGGTTTTTACTGCCGCTTGGAACTGCATTCGCTGATAGACAGACGTTCGCTTTCTACAAAAGCTTTCGTTTTTAAAGGGGCAACACTGTGTATTTCTCTCTCGCAGAACCCGGTTGCCAAATTCAAAAGGTCCAGCGATTGCGCCCACAGGAAAGCTGCCAGCACAGAAAACTGTAGCTGGTTTTCACTGCCCGTTGGAACTGCATTCGCTGATAGACAGACATTCGCTTTCTGCAAAACCTTGCCTTCGTAAAGGGGCAACACTGTGTATTTCTCTCTCGCAGAGCCCTGTTGCCAAATTCGAAACGTCCAGCGATTGCGCCCACAGGAAAGCTGCCAGCACAGAAAGCTGTAGCTGGTTTTCACTGCCGCTTGGAACTGCATTCGCTGATAGACAGACATTCGCTTTCTACAAAAGCTTTCGTTTGTAAAGGGGCAACACTGTGTATTTCTCTCTCGCAGAACCCGGTTGCCAAATTCAAAAGGTCCAGCGATTGCGCCCACAGGAAAGCTGCCAGCACGGAAAACTGTAGCTGGTTTTCACTGCCCCTTGGAACTGCATTCGCTGATAGACAGACATTCGTTTTCTGCAAAACCTTGCCTTCGTAAAGGGGAAACACTGTGTATTTCTCGCAGAGCCCGGTTGCCAAATTCGAAACGTCCAGCGATTGCGCCCACAGGAAAGCTGCCAGCACAGAAATCTGTAGCTGGTTTTCACTGCCCCTTGGAACTGCATTCGCTGATAGACAGACATTCGCTTTCTACAAAAGCTTTCGTTTGTAAAGGGGCAACACTGTGTATTTCTCCCCGCAGAGCCTGGTTGCCAATTTCGAAACGTCCAGCGATTGCGCCCACAGGAAAGCTGCCAGCAAGGAAAGTTGTAGCTGGTTTTCACTGTCTCTTTGAACTGCATTCGCTGCTAGACAGACATTCGCTTTCTGCAAAACCTTGCCTTCGTAAAGGGGCAACACTGTGTATTTCTCTCTCGCAGAGCCCGGTTGCCAAATTCGAAACTTCCAGCGATTGCGCCCACAGGAAAGCTGCCAGCAAGGAAAGTTGTAGCTGGTTTTCACTGCCCCTTGGAACTGCATTCGCTGCTAGACAGACATTCGCTTTCTGCAAAACCTTGCCTTCGTAAAGGGGCAACACTCTGTATTTCTCTCTCGCAGAGCCCGGTTGCCAAATTCGAAACATCCAGCGATTGCGCCCACAGGAAAGCTTCCAGCACAGAAAGCTGTAGCTGGTTTTCACTGCCCCTTGGAACTGCATTAGCTGATAGACAGACATTCGCTTTCTACAAAAGCTTTCGTTTGTAAAGGGGCAACACTGTGTATTTCTCTCTCGTGGAGCGCGGCTGCCAAATACGAAACGTCCAGCGATTGCGCCCACAGGAAAGCTGCCAGCACGGAAATCTGTAGCTGGTTTTCACAGTCTCTTGGAACTACATTCGCTGCTAGACAGACATTCGCTTTCTGCAAAACCTTGCCTTCCTAAAGGGGCAACACTCTGTATTTCTCTCTCGCAGAGCCCGGCTGCCAAATTCGAAACGTCCAGCGATTGCGCCTACAGGAAAGCTGCCAGCAAGGAAAGCTGTAGCTGGTTTTCACTGCCCCTTGGAACTGCATTCGCTGATAGACAGACATTCGCTTTCTGCAAAAGCTTTCGTACGTAAAGGGGCAATACTGTGTATTTCTCTCTCGCAGAGCCCGGTTGCCAAATTCAAAAGGTCCAGCGATTGCGCCCACAGGAAAATTGCCAGCACGGAAAACTGTAGCTGGTTTTCACTGCCCGTGGGAACTGCATTCGCTGATAGACAGACATTCGCTTTCTACAAAAGCTTTCATTGGTACAGGGGCAACATATGTATTTCTCTCTCGCAGAGCCCGGTTGCCAAATTCGATACGTCCAGCGATTGCGCCCACAGGAAAGCTACCAGCACGGAAAGCTGTAGCTGGTTTTCACTGCCCCTTGGAACTGCATTCGCTGATAGACCGACATTCGCTTTCTGCAAAAGCTTTCGTAGGTAAAGGGGCAACACTGTGTATTTCTCTCTCGCAGAGCCCTGTTGCCAAATTCGAAAGGTCCAGCGATTGCGCGCACAGGAAAGCTGCCAGCACGGAAAGCTGTAGCTGGTTTTCACTGCCCCTTGGAACTGCATTCGCTGATAGACAGACATTCGCTTTCTGCAAAACCTTGCCTTCGTAAAGGGGCAACACTGTGTATTTCTCTCTCGCAGAGCCCAGTTGCCAAATTCGAAACGTCCAGCGATTGCGCCCACAGGAAAGCTTCCAGCACAGAAAGCTGTAGCTGGTTTTCACTGCCGCTTGGAACTGCATTCGCTGATAGACAGACATTCGCTTTCTACAAAAGCTTTCGTTTTTAAAGGGGCAACACTGTGTATTTCTCTCTCGCAGAACCCGGTTGCCAAATTCAAAAGGTCCAGCGATTGCGCCCACAGGAAAGCTGCCAGCACAGAAAACTGTAGCTGGTTTTCACTGCCCGTTGGAACTGCATTCGCTGATAGACAGACATTCGCTTTCTGCAAAACCTTGCCTTCGTAAAGGGGCAACACTGTGTATTTCTCTCTCGCAGAGCCCGGTTGCCAAATTCGAAACGTCCAGCGATTGCGCCCACAGGAAAGCTGCCAGCACAGAAATCTGTAGCTGGTTTTCACTGCCCCTTGGAACTGCATTCGCTGATAGACAGACATTCCCTTTCTACAAAAGCTTTCGTTTGTAAAGGGGCAACACTGTGTATTTCTCTCTCGCAGAGCCCGGTTGCCAAATTCGAAACGTCCAGCGATTGCGCCCACAGGAAAGCTACCAGCACGGAAAGCTGTAGCTGGTTTTCACTGCCCCTTGGAACTGCATTCGCTGATAGATAGACATTCACTTTCTACAACAGCTTTCGTTCGTAAAGGGGCAACATTGTGTATTTCTCTCTCGTGGAGCCCGGCTGCCAAATTCGAAACGTCCAGCGATTGCGCCCACAGGAAAGCTGCCAGCACGGAAAGCTGTAGCTGGTTTTCACTGCCCCTTGGAACTACATTCGCTGCTAGATAGACATTCACTTTCTACAACAGCTTTCGTTCGTAAAGGGGCAACATTGTGTATTTCTCTCTCGTGGAGCCCGGCTGCCAAATTCGAAACGTCCAGCGATTGCGCCCACAGGAAAGCTGCCAGCACAGAAAGCTGTAGCTGGTTTTCACTGTCTCTTGGAACTACATTCGCTGATAGACAGACATTCGCTTTCTGCAAAACCTTGCCTTAGTAAAGAGGCAACACTGTGTATTTCTCTCTCGTAGAGCCTGGTTGCCCAATTCGAAACGTCCAGCGATTGCGCCCACAGGAAAGCTGCCAGCAAGGAAATCTGTAGCTGGTTTTCACTGCCCCTTGGAACTGCATTCGCTGATAAACTGACATTCGCTTTCTACAAAAGCTTTCGTTGGTAAAGAGGCAACACTGTGTATTTCTCTCTCGCAGAGCCCGGTTGCCAAATTCGAAACGTCCAGCGATTGCGCCCACAGGAAAGCTACCAGCACGGAAAGCTGTAGCTGGTTTTCACTGCCCCTTGGAACTGCATTCGCTGATAGACAGACATTCGCTTTCTACAAAAGCTTTCATTGGTACAGGGGCAACACAGTGTATTTCTCTCTCGCAGAGCCCGGTTGCCAAATTCGAAAGGTCCAGCGATTGCGCCCACAGGAAAGCTGCCAGCAAGGAAAGCTGTAGCTGGTTTTCACTGTCTCTTGGAACTACATTCGCTGCTAGATAGACATTCACTTTCTACAACAGCTTTCGTTCGTAAAGGGGCAACACTGTGTATTTCTCTCTCGTGGAGCGCGGCTGCCAAATTCGAAACGTCCAGCGATTGCGCCCACAGGAAAGCTGCCAGCACAGAAATCTGTAGCTGGTTTTCACTGCCCCTTGGAACTGCATTCGCTGATAGACAGACATTCGCTTTCTACAAAAGCTTTCGTTTGTAAAGGGGCAACACTGTGTATTTCTCCCCGCAGAGCCTGGTTGCCAATTTCGAAACGTCCAGCGATTGCGCCCACAGGAAAGCTGCCAGCACGGAAAGCTGTAGCTGGTTTTCACTGTCTCTTTGAACTGCATTCGCTGCTAGACAGACATTCGCTTTCTGCAAAACCTTGCCTTCGTAAAGGGGCAACACTGTGTATTTCTCTCTCGCAGTGCCCGGTTGCCAAATTCGAAACGTCCAGCGATTGCGCCCACAGGAAAGCTTCCAGCACAGAAAGCTGTAGCTGGTTTTCACTGCCCCTTGGAACTGCATTCGCTGATAGACAGACATTCCCTTTCTACAAAAGCTTTCGTTTGTAAAGGGGCAACACTGTGTATTTCTCTCTCGCAGAGCCCGGTTGCCAAATTCGAAACGTCCAGCGATTGCGCCCACAGGAAAGCTGCCAGCACAGAAATCTGTAGCTGGTTTTCACTGCCCCTTGGAACTACATTCGCTGCTAGATAGACATTCACTTTCTACAACAGCTTTCGTTCGTAAAGGGGCAACACTGTGTATTTCTCTCTCGTGGAGCGCGGCTGCCAAATTCGAAACGTCCAGCGATTGCGCCCACAGGAAAGCTGCCAGCACAGAAATCTGTAGCTGGTTTTCACTGCCCCTTGGAACTGCATTCGCTGATAGACAGACATTCGCTTTCTACAAAAGCTTTCGTTTGTAAAGGGGCAACACTGTGTATTTCTCCCCGCAGAGCCTGGTTGCCAATTTCGAAACGTCCAGCGATTGCGCCCACAGGAAAGCTGCCAGCAAGGAAAGCTGTAGCTGGTTTTCACTGCCCCTTGGAACTGCATTCGCTGCTAGACAGACATTCGCTTTCTGCAAAACCTTGCCTTCGTAAAGGGGCAACACTGTGTATTTCTCTCTCGCAGAGCCCGGTTGCCAAATTCGAAACGTCCAGCGATTGCGCCCACAGGAAAGCTGCCAGCAAGGAAAGTTGTAGCTGGTTTTCACTGCCCCTTGGAACTGCATTCGCTGCTAGACAGACATTCGCTTTCTGCAAAACCTTGCCTTCGTAAAGGGGCAACACTCTGTATTTCTCTCTCGCAGAGCCCGTTTGCCAAATTCGAAACATCCAGCGATTGCTCCCACAGGAAAGCTTCCAGCACAGAAAGCTGTAGCTGGTTTTCACTGCCCCTTGGAACTGCATTCGCTGATAGACAGACATTCGCTTTCTACAAAAGCTTTCGTTTGTAAAGGGGCAACACTGTGTATTTCTCTCTCGCAGAGCCCGGTTGTCAATTTCGAAACGTCCAGCGATTGCGCCCACAGGAAAGCTGCCAGCACAGAAATCTGTAGCTGGTTTTCACTGCCCCTTGGAACTACATTCGCTGCTAGATAGACATTCACTTTCTACAACAGCTTTCGTTCGTAAAGGGGCAACACTGTGTATTTCTCTCTCGTGGAGCGCGGCTGCCAAATACGAAACGTCCAGCGATTGCGCCCACAGGAAAGCTGCCAGCACGGAAATCTGTAGCTGGTTTTCACAGTCTCTTGGAACTACATTCGCTGCTAGACAGACATTCGCTTTCTGCAAAACCTTGCCTTCCTAAAGGGGCAACACTCTGTATTTCTCTCTCGCAGAGCCCGGCTGCCAAATTTGAAACGTCCAGCGATTGCGCCTACAGGAAAGCTGCCAGCAAGGAAAGCTGTAGCTGGTTTTCACTGCCCCTTGGAACTGCATTCGCTGCTAGACAGACATTCGCTTTCTACAAAACCTTGCCTTCGTAAAGGGGCAACACTGTGTATTTCTCGCAGAGCCCGGTTGCCAAATTCGAAACGTCCAGCGATTGCGCCCACAGGAAAGCTGCCAGCAAGGAAAGTTGTAGCTGGTTTTCACTGCCCCTTGGAACTGCATTCGCTGCTAGACAGACATTCGCTTTCTACAAAAGCTTTCGTTTGTAAAGGGGCAACACTTTGTATTTCTCCCCGCAGAGCCTGGTTGCCAATTTCGAAACGTCCAGCGATTGCGCCCACAGGAAAGCTGCCAGCATGGAAAGCTGTAGCTGGTTTTCACTGTCTCTTGGAACTGCATTCGCTGCTAGACAGACATTCGCTTTCTGCAAAACCTTGACTTCCTAAAGGGGCAACACTCTGTATTTCTCTCTCGCAGAGCCCGGCTGCCAAATTCGAAACGTCCAGCGATTGCGCCTACAGGAAAGCTGCCAGCAAGGAAAGCTGTAGCTGGTTTTCACTGCCCCTTGGAACTGCATTCGCTGATAGACAGACATTCGCTTTCTGCAAAAGCTTTCGTACGTAAAGGGGCAATACTGTGTATTTCTCTCTCGCAGAGCCCGGTTGCCAAATTCAAAAGATCCAGCGATTGCGCCCACAGGAAAACTGCCAGCACGGAAAACTGTAGCTGGTTTTCACTGCCCGTGGGAACTGCATTCGCTGATAGACAGACATTCGCTTTCTACAAAAGCTTTCATTGGTACAGGGGCAACACATGTATTTCTCTCTCGCAGAGCCCGGTTGCCAAATTCGAAACGTCCAGCGATTGCGCCCACAGGAAAGCTACCAGCACGGAAAGCTGTAGCTGGTTTTCACTGCCCCTTGGAACTGCATTCGCTGATAGACCGACATTCGCTTTCTGCAAAAGCTTTCGTAGGTAAAGGGGCAACACTGTGTATTTCTCTCTCGCAGAGCCCGGTTGCCAAATTCGAAACGTCCAGTGATTGCGCCCACAGGAAAGCTGCCAGCACGGAAAGCTGTAGCTGGTTTTCACTGTCTCTTGGAACTGCATTCGCTGCTAGACAGACATTCGCTTTCTGCAAAACCTTGCCTTCGTAAAGGGGCAACACTGTATATTTATGTCTCGCAGAGCCCGGTTGCCAAATTGGAAACGTCCAGCGATTGCGCCCACAGGAAAGCTTCCAGCACAGAAAGCTGTAGCTGGTTTTCACTGCCCCTTGGAACTGCATTCGCTGCTAGACAGACATTCGCTTTCTGCAAAACCTTGCCTTCGTAAAGGGGCAACACTGTGTATTTCTCTCTCGCAGAGCCCGGTTGCCAAATTCGAAACGTCCAGCGATTGCGCCCACAGGAAAGCTTCCAGCACAGAAAGCTGTAGCTGGTTTTCACTGCCCCTTGGAACTGCATTCGCTGATAGACAGACATTCCCTTTCTACAAAAGCTTTCGTTTGTAAAGGGGCAACACTGTGTATTTCTCTCTCGTAGAGCCCGGTTGCCAAATTCGAAACGTCCAGCGATTGCGCCCACAGGAAAGCTGCCAGCAAGGAAAGCTGTAGCTGGTTTTCACTGTCTCTTGGAACTGCATTCGTTGCTAGACAGACATTCGCTTTCTGCAAAACCTTGCCTTCCTAAAGGGGCAACACTGTGTATTTATCTCTCGCAGAGCCCGGTTGCCAAATTCGAAACGTCCAGCGATTGCGCCCACAGGAAAGCTGCCAGCACAGAAATCTGTAGCTGGTTTTCACTGCCCCTTGGAACTACATTCGCTGCTAGATAGACATTCACTTTCTACAACAGCTTTCGTTCGTAAAGGGGCAACACTGTGTATTTCTCTCTCGTGGAGCGCGGCTGCAAATTCGAAACGTCCAGCGATTGCGCCCACAGGAAAGCTGCCAGCACAGAAATCTGTAGCTGGTTTTCACTGCCCCTTGGAACTGCATTCGCTGATAGACAGACATTCGCTTTCTACAAAAGCTTTCGTTTGTAAAGGGGCAACACTGTGTATTTCTCCCCGCAGAGCCTGGTTGCCAATTTCGAAACGTCCAGCGATTGCGCCCACAGGAAAGCTGCCAGCAAGGAAAGCTGTAGCTGGTTTTCACTGTCTCTTGGAACTGCATTCGCTGCTAGACAGACATTCGCTTTCTGCAAAACCTTGCCTTCGTAAAGGGGCAACACTGTGTATTTCTCTCTCGCAGAGCCCGGTTGCCAAATTCGAAACGTCCAGCGATTGCGCCCACAGGAAAGCTGCCAGCAAGGAAAGTTGTAGCTGGTTTTCACTGCCCCTTGGAACTGCATTCGCTGCTAGACAGACATTCGCTTTCTGCAAAACCTTGCCTTCGTAAAGGGGCAACACTCTGTATTTCTCTCTCGCAGAGCCCGTTTGCCAAATTCGAAACATCCAGCGATTGCTCCCACAGGAAAGCTTCCAGCACAGAAAGCTGTAGCTGGTTTTCACTGCCCCTTGGAACTGCATTCGCTGATAGACAGACATTCGCTTTCTACAAAAGCTTTCGTTTGTAAAGGGGCAACACTGTGTATTTCTCTCTCGCAGAGCCCGGTTGTCAATTTCGAAACGTCCAGCGATTGCGCCCACAGGAAAGCTGCCAGCACAGAAATCTGTAGCTGGTTTTCACTGCCCCTTGGAACTACATTCGCTGCTAGATAGACATTCACTTTCTACAACAGCTTTCGTTCGTAAAGGGGCAACACTGTGTATTTCTCTCTCGTGGAGCGCGGCTGCCAAATACGAAACGTCCAGCGATTGCGCCCACAGGAAAGCTGCCAGCACGGAAATCTGTAGCTGGTTTTCACAGTCTCTTGGAACTACATTCGCTGCTAGACAGACATTCGCTTTCTGCAAAACCTTGCCTTCCTAAAGGGGCAACACTCTGTATTTCTCTCTCGCAGAGCCCGGCTGCCAAATTTGAAACGTCCAGCGATTGCGCCTACAGGAAAGCTGCCAGCAAGGAAAGCTGTAGCTGGTTTTCACTGCCCCTTGGAACTGCATTCGCTGCTAGACAGACATTCGCTTTCTGCAAAACCTTGCCTTCGTAAAGGGGCAACACTGTGTATTTCTCGCAGAGCCCGGTTGCCAAATTCGAAACGTCCAGCGATTGCGCCCACAGGAAAGCTGCCAGCAAGGAAAGTTGTAGCTGGTTTTCACTGCCCCTTGGAACTGCATTCGCTGCTAGACAGACATTCGCTTTCTACAAAAGCTTTCGTTTGTAAAGGGGCAACACTTTGTATTTCTCCCCGCAGAGCCTGGTTGCCAATTTCGAAACGTCCAGCGATTGCGCCCACAGGAAAGCTGCCAGCATGGAAAGCTGTAGCTGGTTTTCACTGTCTCTTGGAACTGCATTCGCTGCTAGACAGACATTCGCTTTCTGCAAAACCTTGACTTCCTAAAGGGGCAACACTCTGTATTTCTCTCTCGCAGAGCCCGGCTGCCAAATTCGAAACGTCCAGCGATTGCGCCTACAGGAAAGCTGCCAGCAAGGAAAGCTGTAGCTGGTTTTCACTGCCCCTTGGAACTGCATTCGCTGATAGACAGACATTCGCTTTCTGCAAAAGCTTTCGTACGTAAAGGGGCAATACTGTGTATTTCTCTCTCGCAGAGCCCGGTTGCCAAATTCAAAAGATCCAGCGATTGCGCCCACAGGAAAACTGCCAGCACGGAAAACTGTAGCTGGTTTTCACTGCCCGTGGGAACTGCATTCGCTGATAGACAGACATTCGCTTTCTACAAAAGCTTTCATTGGTACAGGGGCAACACATGTATTTCTCTCTCGCAGAGCCCGGTTGCCAAATTCGAAACGTCCAGCGATTGCGCCCACAGGAAAGCTACCAGCACGGAAAGCTGTAGCTGGTTTTCACTGCCCCTTGGAACTGCATTCGCTGATAGACCGACATTCGCTTTCTGCAAAAGCTTTGGTAGGTAAAGGGGCAACACTGTGTATTTCTCTCTCGCAGAGCCCGGTTGCCAAATTCGAAACGTCCAGTGATTGCGCCCACAGGAAAGCTGCCAGTAAGGAAAGCTGTAGCTGGTTTTCACTGTCTCTTGGAACTGCATTCGCTGCTAGACAGACATTCGCTTTCTGCAAAACCTTGCCTTCGTAAAGGGGCAACACTGTATATTTATGTCTCGCAGAGCCCGGTTGCCAAATTGGAAACGTCCAGCGATTGCGCCCACAGGAAAGCTTCCAGCACAGAAAGCTGTAGCTGGTTTTCACTGCCCCTTGGAACTGCATTCGCTGCTAGACAGACATTCGCTTTCTGCAAAACCTTGCCTTCGTAAAGGGGCAACACTGTGTATTTCTCTCTCGCAGAGCCCGGTTGCCAAATTCGAAACGTCCAGCGATTGCGCCCACAGGAAAGCTTCCAGCACAGAAAGCTGTAGCTGGTTTTCACTGCCCCTTGGAACTGCATTCGCTGATAGACAGACATTCCCTTTCTACAAAAGCTTTCGTTTGTAAAGGGGCAACACTGTGTATTTCTCTCTCGTAGAGCCCGGTTGCCAAATTCGAAACGTCCAGCGATTGCGCCCACAGGAAAGCTGCCAGCAAGGAAAGCTGTAGCTGGTTTTCACTGTCTCTTGGAACTGCATTCGTTGCTAGACAGACATTCGCTTTCTGCAAAACCTTGCCTTCCTAAAGGGGCAACACTGTGTATTTACCTCTCGCAGAGCCCGGTTCCCAAATTCGAAACGTCCAGCGATTGCGCCCACAGGAAAGCTGCCAGCAAGGAAAGCTGTAGCTGGTTTTCACTGCCCCTTGGAACTGCATTCGCTGCTAGACAGACATTCGCTTTCTGCAAAACCTTGCCTTGGTAAAGGGGCAACACTGTGTATTTCTCTCTCGCAGAGCCCGGTTGCCAAATTCGAAACGTCCAGCGATTGCGCCCACAGGAAAGCTTCCAGCACAGAAAGCTGTAGCTGGTTTTCACTGCCCGTGGGAACTGCATTGGCTGCTAGACAGACATTCGCTTTCTACAAAAGCTTTCGTTTGTAAAGGGGCAACACTGTGTATTTCTCTCTCGCAGAGCCCGGTTGCCAAATTCGAAAGGTCCAGCGATTGCGCCCACAGGAAAGCTGCCAGCAAGGAAAGCTGTAGCTGGTTTTCACTACCCCTTGGAACTACTTTTGCTGATAGACAGACATTCGCTTTCTGCAAAAGCTTTCGTTGGTACAGGGGCAACACTGTGTATTTCTCTCTCGCAGAGCCCGGTTGCCAAATTCGAAACGTCCAGCGATTGCGCCCACAGGAAAGCTGCCAGCACGGAAAGCTGTAGCTGGTTTTCACAGTCTCTTGGAACTACATTCGCTGCTAGACAGACATTCGCTTTCTGCAAAACCTTGCCTTATTGAAGGGGCAACACTGTGTATTTCTCTCTCGCAGAGCCCGGTTGCCAAATTCGAAACGTCCAGCGATTGCGCCCACAGGAAAGCTGCCAGCAAGGAAAGCTGTAGCTGGTTTTCATTGTCTCTTGGA
Organism: Mycteria americana; assembly: GCF_035582795.1. Classification (NCBI taxonomy): domain Eukaryota; kingdom Metazoa; phylum Chordata; class Aves; order Ciconiiformes; family Ciconiidae; genus Mycteria; species Mycteria americana. The sequence goes on along the minus strand of NC_134369.1, from coordinate 23,065,027 downwards.
ACTACATTCGCTGATAGACAGACATTCGCTTTCTGCAAAACCTTGCCTTAGTAAAGGGGCAACACTGTGTATTTCTCTCTCGTAGAGCCCGGTTGCCAAATTCGAAACGTCCAGCGATTGCGCCCACAGGAAAGCTGCCAGCACGGAAAGCTGTAGCTGGTTTTCACTGCCCCTTGGAACTACAATCGCTGCTAGACAGACATTCGCTTTCTGCAAAACCTTGCCTTAGTAAAGGGGCAACACTGTGTATTTCTCTCTCGCAGAGCCCGGTTGCCAAATTCCAAACGTCCAGCGATTGCGCCCACAGGAAAGCTGCCAGCACGGAAAGCTGTAGCTGGTTTTCACTGCCCCTTGGAACTGCATTCGCTGATAGACAGACATTCGCTTTCTGCAAAACCTTGCCTTCGTAAAGGGGCAACACTGTGTATTTCTCTCTCGCAGAGCCCGGTTGCCAAATTCGAAACGTCCAGCGATTGCGCCCACAGGAAAGCTTCCAGCACAGAAAGCTGTAGCTGGTTTTCACTGCCCCTTGGAACTGCATTCGCTGATAGACAGACATTCCCTTACTACAAAAGCTTTCGTTTGTAAAGGGGCAACACTGTGTATTTCTCTCTCGCAGAGCCCGGTTGCCAAAATTGAAACGTCCAGCGATTGCGCCCACAGGAAAGCTGCCAGCAAGGAAAGCTGTAGCTGGTTTTCACTGTCTCTTGGAACTACATTCGCTGATAGACAGACATTCGCTTTCTACAAAAGCTTGCCTTAGTAAAGGGGCAACACTCTGTATTTCTCTCTCGTAGAGCCCGGTTGCCAAATTCGAAACGTCCAGCGATTGCGCCCACAGGACAGCTGCCAGCACGGAAAGCTGTAGCTGGTTTTCACTGCCCCTTGGAACTGCATTCGCTGATAGACAGACATTCGCTTTCTACAAAAGCTTTCGTTGGTAAAGAGGCAACACTGTGTATTTCTCTCTCGCAGAGCCCGGTTGCCAAATTCGAAACGTCCAGCGATTGCGCCCACAGGAAAGCTACCAGCACGGAAAGCTGTAGCTGGTTTTCACTGCCCCTTGGAACTGCATTCGCTGATAGACAGACATTCGCTTTCTACAAAAGCTTTCATTGGTACAGGGGCAACACAGTGTATTTCTCTCTCGCAGAGCCCGGTTGCCAAATTCGAAAGGTCCAGCGATTGCGCCCACAGGAAAGCTGCCAGCAAGGAAAGCTGTAGCTGGTTTTCACTGTCTCTTGGAACTACATTCGCTGCTAGATAGACATTCACTTTCTACAACAGCTTTCGTTCGTAAAGGGGCAACACTGTGTATTTCTCTCTCGTGGAGCGCGGCTGCCAAATTCGAAACGTCCAGCGATTGCGCCCACAGGAAAGCTGCCAGCACAGAAATCTGTAGCTGGTTTTCACTGCCCCTTGGAACTGCATTCGCTGATAGACAGACATTCGCTTTCTACAAAAGCTTTCGTTTGTAAAGGGGCAACACTGTGTATTTCTCCCAGCAGAGCCTGGTTGCCAATTTCGAAACGTCCAGCGATTGCGCCCACAGGAAAGCTGCCAGCAAGGAAAGCTGTAGCTGGTTTTCACTGTCTCTTGGAACTGCATTCGCTGCTAGACAGACATTCGCTTTCTGCAAAACCTTGCCTTCGTAAAGGGGCAACACTGTGTATTTCTCTCTCGCAGTGCCCGGTTGCCAAATTCGAAACGTCCAGCGATTGCGCCCACAGGAAAGCTTCCAGCACAGAAAGCTGTAGCTGGTTTTCACTGCCCCTTGGAACTGCATTCGCTGATAGACAGACATTCCCTTTCTACAAAAGCTTTCGTTTGTAAAGGGGCAACACTGTGTATTTCTCTCTCGCAGAGCCCGGTTGCCAAATTCGAAACGTCCAGCGATTGCGCCCACAGGAAAGCTGCCAGCACAGAAATCTGTAGCTGGTTTTCACTGCCCCTTGGAACTACATTCGCTGCTAGATAGACATTCACTTTCTACAACAGCTTTCGTTCGTAAAGGGGCAACACTGTGTATTTCTCTCTCGTGGAGCGCGGCTGCCAAATTCGAAACGTCCAGCGATTGCGCCCACAGGAAAGCTGCCAGCACAGAAATCTGTAGCTGGTTTTCACTGCCCCTTGGAACTGCATTCGCTGATAGACAGACATTCGCTTTCTACAAAAGCTTTCGTTTGTAAAGGGGCAACACTGTGTATTTCTCCCCGCAGAGCCTGGTTGCCAATTTCGAAACGTCCAGCGATTGCGCCCACAGGAAAGCTGCCAGCAAGGAAAGCTGTAGCTGGTTTTCACTGTCTCTTGGAACTGCATTCGCTGCTAGACAGACATTCGCTTTCTGCAAAACCTTGCCTTCGTAAAGGGGCAACACTGTGTATTTCTCTCTCGCAGAGCCCGGTTGCCAAATTCGAAACGTCCAGCGATTGCGCCCACAGGAAAGCTGCCAGCAAGGAAAGTTGTAGCTGGTTTTCACTGCCCCTTGGAACTGCATTCGCTGCTAGACAGACATTCGCTTTCTGCAAAACCTTGCCTTCGTAAAGGGGCAACACTCTGTATTTCTCTCTCGCAGAGCCCGTTTGCCAAATTCGAAACGTCCAGCGATTGCTCCCACAGGAAAGCTTCCAGCACAGAAAGCTGTAGCTGGTTTTCACTGCCCCTTGGAACTGCATTCGCTGATAGACAGACATTCGCTTTCTACAAAAGCTTTCGTTTGTAAAGGGGCAACACTGTGTATTTCTCTCTCGCAGAGCCCGGTTGTCAATTTCGAAACGTCCAGTGATTGCGCCCACAGGAAAGCTGCCAGCACAGAAATCTGTAGCTGGTTTTCACTGCCCCTTGGAACTACATTCGCTGCTAGATAGACATTCACTTTCTACAACAGCTTTCGTTCGTAAAGGGGCAACACTGTGTATTTCTCTCTCGTGGAGCGCGGCTGCCAAATACGAAACGTCCAGCGATTGCGCCCACAGGAAAGCTGCCAGCACGGAAATCTGTAGCTGGTTTTCACAGTCTCTTGGAACTACATTCGCTGATAGACAGACATTCGCTTTCTGCAAAACCTTGCCTTCCTAAAGGGGCAACACTCTGTATTTCTCTCTCGCAGAGCCCGGCTGCCAAATTTGAAACGTCCAGCGATTGCGCCCACAGGAAAGCTGCCAGCACAGAAATCTGTAGCTGGTTTTCACTGCCCCTTGGAACTGCATTCGCTGCTAGACAGACATTCGCTTTCTACAAAAGCTTTCGTTTGTAAAGGGGCAACACTTTGTATTTCTCCCCGCAGAGCCTGGTTGCCAATTTCGAAACGTCCAGCGATTGCGCCCACAGGAAAGCTGCCAGCAAGGAAAGCTGTAGCTGGTTTTCACTGTCTCTTGGAACTGCATTCGCTGCTAGACAGACATTCGCTTTATGCAAAACCTTGACTTCCTAAAGGGGCAACACTCTGTATTTCTCTCTCGCAGAGCCTGGCTGCCAAATTCGAAACGTCCAGCGATTGCGCCTACAGGAAAGCTGCCAGCAAGGAAAGCTGTAGCTGGTTTTCACTGCCCCTTGGAACTGCATTCGCTGATAGACAGACATTCGCTTTCTGCAAAAGCTTTCGTACGTAAAGGGGCAATACTGTGTATTTCTCTCTCGCAGAGCCCGGTTGCCAAATTCAAAAGGTCCAGCGATTGCGCCCACAGGAAAACTGCCAGCACGGAAAACTGTAGCTGGTTTTCACTGTCTCTTGGAACTACATTCGCTGATAGACAGACATTCGCTTTCTACAAAAGCTTTCATTGGTACAGGGGCAACACATGTATTTCTCTCTCGCAGAGCCCGGTTGCCAAATTCGAAACGTCCAGCGATTGCGCCCACAGGAAAGCTACCAGCACGGAAAGCTGTAGCTGGTTTTCACTGCCCCTTGGAACTGCATTCGCTGATAGACCGACATTCGCTTTCTGCAAAAGCTTTCGTAGGTAAAGGGGCAACACTGTGTATTTCTCTCTCGCAGAGCCCGGTTGCCAAATTCGAAACGTCCAGTGATTGCGCCCACAGGAAAGCTGCCAGTAAGGAAAGCTGTAGCTGGTTTTCACTGTCTCTTGGAACTGCATTCGCTGCTAGACAGACATTCGCTTTCTGCAAAACCTTGCCTTCGTAAAGGGGCAACACTGTATATTTATGTCTCGCAGAGCCCGGTTGCCAAATTGGAAACGTCCAGCGATTGCGCCCACAGGAAAGCTTCCAGCACAGAAAGCTGTAGCTGGTTTTCACTGCCCCTTGGAACTGCATTCGCTGCTAGACAGACATTCGCTTTCTGCAAAACCTTGCCTTCGTAAAGGGGCAACACTGTGTATTTCTCTCTCGCGGAGCCCGGTTGCCAAATTCGAAACGTCCAGCGATTGCGCCCACAGGAAAGCTTCCAGCACAGAAAGCTGTAGCTGGTTTTCACTGCCCCTTGGAACTGCATTCGCTGATAGACAGACATTCCCTTTCTACAAAAGCTTTCGTTTGTAAAGGGGCAACACTGTGTATTTCTCTCTCGTAGAGCCCGGTTGCCAAATTCGAAACGTCCAGCGATTGCGCCCACAGGAAAGCTGCCAGCACAGAAATCTGTAGCTGGTTTTCACTGCCCCTTGGAACTGCATTCGCTGATAGACAGACATTCGCTTTCTGCAAAACCTTGCCTTCCTAAAGGGGCAACACTGTGTATTTATCTCTCGCAGAGCCCGGTTGCCAAATTCGAAACGTCCAGCGATTGCGCCCACAGGAAAGCTGCCAGCAAGGAAAGCTGTAGCTGGTTTTCACTGCCCCTTGGAACTGCATTCGCTGCTAGACAGACATTCGCTTTCTGCAAAACCTTGCCTTCGTAAAGGGGCAACACTGTGTATTTCTCTCTCGCAGAGCCCGGTTGCCAAATTCGAAACGTCCAGCGATTGCGCCCACAGGAAAGCTGCCAGCAAGGAAAGCTGTAGCTGGTTTTCACTGTCTCTTGGAACTGCATTCGCTGCTAGACAGACATTCGCTTTCTGCAAAACCTTGCCTTCGTAAAGGGGCAACACTGTGTATTTCTCTCTCGCAGAGCCCGGTTGCCAAATTCGAAAGGTCCAGCGATTGCGCCCACAGGAAAGCTGCCAGCAAGGAAAGCTGTAGCTGGTTTTCACTACCCCTTGGAACTACTTTTGCTGATAGACAGACATTCGCTTTCTGCAAAAGCTTTCGTTGGTACAGGGGCAACACTGTGTATTTCTCTCTCGCAGAGCCCGGTTGCCAAATTCGAAACGTCCAGCGATTGCGCCCACAGGAAAGCTACCAGCACGGAAAGCTGTAGCTGGTTTTCACTGCCCCTTGGAACTACAATCGCTGCTAGACAGACATTCGCTTTCTGCAAAACCTTGCCTTCCTAAAGGGGCAACACAGTGTATTTCTCTCTCGCAGAGCCCGGTTGCCAAATTCGAAACGTCCAGCGATTGCGCCCACAGGAAAGCTGCCAGCACGGAAAGCTGTAGCTGGTTTTCACAGTCTCTTGGAACTACATTCGCTGCTAGACAGACATTCGCTTTCTGCAAAACCTTGCCTTATTGAAGGGGCAACACTCTGTATTTCTCTCTCGCAGAGCCCGGTTGCCAAATTCGAAACGTCCAGCGATTGCGCCCACAGGAAAGCTGCCAGCAAGGAAAGCTGTAGCTGGTTTTCATTGTCTCTTGGAACTACATTCGCTGATAGACAGACATTCGCTTTCTGCAAAACCTTGCCTTAGTAAAGGGGCAACACTGTGTATTTCTCTCTCGTAGAGCCCGGTTGCCAAATTCGAAACGTCCAGCGATTGCGCCCACAGGAAAGCTGCCAGCACGGAAAGCTGTAGCTGGTTTTCACTGCCCCTTGGAACTACAATCGCTGCTAGACAGACATTCGCTTTCTGCAAAACCTTGCCTTAGTAAAGGGGCAACACTGTGTATTTCTCTCTCGCAGAGCCCGGTTGCCAAATTCCAAACGTCCAGCGATTGCGCCCACAGGAAAGCTGCCAGCACGGAAAGCTGTAGCTGGTTCTCACTGCCCCTTGGAACTGCATTCGCTGATAGACAGACATTCGCTTTCTGCAAAACCTTGCCTTCGTAAAGGGGCAACACTGTGTATTTCTCTCTCGCAGAGCCCGGTTGCCAAATTCGAAACGTCCAGCGATTGCGCCCACAGGAAAGCTTCCAGCACAGAAAGCTGTAGCTGGTTTTCACTGCCCCTTAGAACTGCATTCGCTGATAGACAGACATTCCCTTTCTACAAAAGCTTTCGTTTGTAAAGGGGCAACACTGTGTATTTCTCTCTCGCAGAGCCCGGTTGCCAAAATTGAAACGTCCAGCGATTGCGCCCACAGGAAAGCTGCCAGCAAGGAAAGCTGTAGCTGGTTTTCACTGTCTCTTGGAACTACATTCGCTGATAGACAGACATTCGCTTTCTACAAAAGCTTGCCTTAGTAAAGGGGCAACACTCTGTATTTCTCTCTCGTAGAGCCCGGTTGCCAAATTCGAAACGTCCAGCGATTGCGCCCACAGGACAGCTGCCAGCACGGAAAGCTGTAGCTGGTTTTCACTGCCCCTTGGAACTACATTCGCTGATAGACAGACATTCGATTTCTGCAAAAGCTTTCGTTGGTACAGGGGCAACACTGTGTATTTCTCTCTCGCAGAGCCCAGTTGCCAAATACGAAACGTCCAGCGATTGCGCCCACAGGAAAGCTACCAGCACGGAAAGCTGTAGCTGGTTTTCACTGCCCCTTGGAACTACATTCGCTGATAGACAGACATTCGCTTTCTGCAAAACCTTGCCTTCGTAAAGGGGCAACACTGTGTATTTCTCTCTCGCAGAGCCCGGTTGCCAAATTCGAAACGTCCAGCGATTGCGCCCACAGGAAAGCTGCCAGCAAGGAAAGTTGTAGCTGGTTTTCACTGCCCCTTGGAACTGCATTCGCTGCTAGACAGACATTCGCTTTCTGCAAAAGCTTTCGTAGGTAAAGGGGCAACACTGTGTATTTCTCTCTCGCAGAGCCCGGTTGCCAAATTCGAAAGGTCCAGCGATTGCGCCCACAGGAAAGCTGCCAGCACGGAAAGCTGTAGCTGGTTTTCACTGCCCCTTGGAACTACTTTTGCTGATAGACAGACATTCGCTTTCTGCAAAAGCTTTCGTTGGTACAGGGGCAACACTGTGTATTTCTCTCTCGCAGAGCCCGGTTGCCAAATTCGAAACGTCCAGCGATTGCGCCCACAGGAAAGCTACCAGCACGGAAAGCTGTAGCTGGTTTTCACTGCCCCTTGGAACTACAATCGCTGCTAGACAGACATTCGCTTTCTGCAAAACCTTGCCTTCGTAAAGGGGCAACACTGTGTATTTTTCTCTCGCAGAGCCCGGTTGCCAAAATCGAAACGTCCAGCGATTGCGCCCACAGGAAAGCTGCCAGCACGGAAAGCTGTAGCTGGTTTTCACTGTTTCTTGGAACTGCATTCGCTGATAGACAGACATTCGCTTTCTACAAAAGCTTTCATTGGTAAAGGGGCAACACTGTGTATATCTCTCTCGCAGAGCCCGGCTGCCAAATTCGAAACGTCCAGCGATTGCGCCCACAGGAAAGCTGCCAGCACGGAAAGCTGTAGCTGGTTTTCACAGTCTCTTGGTACTACATTCGCTGCTAGAGAGACATTCACTTTCTGCAAAACCTTGCCTTATTGAAGGGGCAACACTGTGTATTTCTCTCTCGTAGAGCCCGGTTGCCAAATTCGAAACGTCCAGCGATTGCGCCCACAGGAAAGCTGCCAGCACGGAAAGCTGTAGCTGGTTTTCAGTGCCCCTTGGAACTGCATTCGCTGATAGACAGACATTCGCTTTCTGCAAAACCTTGCCTTATTGAAGGGGCAACACTGTGTATTTCTCTCTCGCAGAGCCCGGTTGCCAAATTCGAAACGTCCAGCGGTTGCGCCCACAGGAAAGCTGCCAGCACAGAAAGCTGTAGCTGGTTTTCACTGCCCCTTGGAACTACATTCGCTGATAGACAGACATTCGCTTTCTGCAAAAGCTTTCGTTGGTACAGGGGCAACACTGTGTATTTCTCTCTCGTAGAGCCCGGTTGCCAAATTCGAAACGTCCAGCGGTTGCGCCCACAGGAAAGCTGCCAGCACAGAAAGCTGTAGCTGGTTTTCACTGCCCCTTGGAACTACATTCGCTGATAGACAGACATTCGCTTTCTGCAAAAGCTTTCGTTGGTACAGGGGCAACACTGTGTATTTCTCTCTCGCAGAGCCCGGTTGCCAAATTCGAAACGTCCAGCGATTGCGCCCACAGGAAAGCTGCCAGCAAGGAAAGCTGTAGCTGGTTTTCACTGTCTCTTGGAACTACATTCGCTGATAGACAGACATTCGCTTTCTACAAAAGCTTGCCTTAGTAAAGGGGCAACACTGTGTATTTCTCTCTCGCAGAGCCTGGTTGCCAAATTCGAAACGTCCAGCGATTGCGCCCACAGGAAAGCTGCCAGCACGGAAAGCTGTAGCTGGTTTTCACTGCCCCTTGGAACTGCATTCGCTGATAGACAGACATTCGCTTTCTGCAAAACCTTGCCTTCGTAAAGGGGCAACACAGTGTATTTCTCTCTCGCAGAGCCCGGTTGCCAAATTCGAAACGTCCAGCGATTGCGCCCACAGGAAAGCTGCCAGCACGGAAAGCTGTAGCTGGTTTTCACTGTTTCTTGGAACTGCATTCGCTGATAGACAGACATTCGCTTTCTACAAAAGCTTTCATTGGTAAAGGGGCAACACTGTGTATATCTCTCTCGCAGAGCCCGGCTGCCAAATTCGAAACGTCCAGCGATTGCGCCCACAGGAAAGCTGCCAGCACGGAAAGCTGTAGCTGGTTTTCACAGTCTCTTGGAACTACATTCGCTGCTAGACAGACATTCGCTTTCTGCAAAACCTTGCCTTATTGAAGGGGCAACACTGTGTATTTCTCTCTCGCAGAGCCCGGTTGCCAAATTCGAAACGTCCAGCGATTGCGCCCACAGGAAAGCTGCCAGCAAGGAAAGCTGTAGCTGGTTTTCATTGTCTCTTGGAACTACATTCGCTGATAGACAGACAATCGCTTTCTGCAAAAGCTTGCCTTAGTAAAGGGGCAACACTGTGTATTTCTCTCTCGTAGAGCCCGGCTGCCAAATTCGAAACTTCCAGCGATTGCGCCCACAGGAAAGCTGCCAGCACGGAAAGCTGTAGCTGGTTTTCACTGCCCCTTGGAACTACATTCGCTGATAGACAGACATTCGCTTTCTGCAAAAGCTTTCGTTGGTACAGGGGCAACACTCTGTATTTCTCTCTCGCAGAGCCCGGTTGCCAAATTCGAAACGTCCAGCGATTGCGCCCACAGGAAAGCTGCCAGCAAGGAAAGCTGTAGCTGGTTTTCACTGCCCCTTGGAACTGCATTCGCTGATAGACAGACATTCGCTTTTTGCAAAAGCTTTCGTAGGTAAAGGGGCAACACTGTGTATTTCTCTCTCGCAGAGCCCGGTTGCCAAATTCGAAACGTCCAACGATTGCGCCCACAGGAAAGCTGCCAGCAAGGAAAGCTGTAGCTGGTTTTCACTGTCTCTTGGAACTGCATTCGCTGCTAGACAGACATTCGCTTTCTGCAAAACCTTGCCTTCGTAAAGGGGCAACACTGTGTATTTCTCTCTCGCAGAGCCCGGTTGCCAAATTCGAAACGTCCAGCTATTGCGCCCACAGGAAAGCTGCCAGCAAGGAAAGCTGTAGCTGGTTTTCATTGTCTCTTGGAACTACATTCGCTGATAGACAGACATTCGCTTTCTGCAAAACCTTGCCTTCGTAAAGGGGCAACACTGTGTATTTCTCTCTCGCAGAGCCTGGTTGCCAAATTCGAAACGTCCAGCGATTGCGCCCACAGGAAAGCTGCCAGCACGGAAAGCTGTAGCTGGTTTTCACTGTTTCTTGGAACTGCATTCGCTGATAGACAGACATTCGCTTTCTGCAAAAGCTTTCGTAGGTAAAGGGGCAACACTGTGTATATCTCTCTCGCAGAGCCCGGCTGCCAAATTCGAAACGTCCAGCGATTGCGCCCACAGGAAAGCTGCCAGCGCGGAAAGCTGTAGCTGGTTTTCACAGTCTCTTGGAACTACATTCGCTGCTAGACAGACATTCGCTTTCTGCAAAACCTTGCCTTATTGAAGGGGCAACTCTGTGTATTTCTCTCTCGCAGAGCCCGGTTGCCAAATTCGAAACGTCCAGCGATTGCTCCCACAGGAAAGATGCCAGCAAGGAAAGCTGTAGCTGGTTTTCATTGTCTCTTGGAACTACATTCGCTGATAGACAGACATTCGCTTTCTGCAAAAGGTTGCCTTAGTAAAGGGGCAACACTGTGTATTTCTCTCTCGTAGAGCCCGGCTGCCAAATTCGAAACGTCCAGCGATTGCGCCCACAGGAAAGCTGCCAGCACGGAAAGCTGTAGCTGGTTTTCACTGCCCCTTGGAACTACATTCGCTGATAGACAGACATTCGCTTTCTGCAAAAGCTTTCGTTGGTACAGGGGCAACACTCTGTATTTCTCTCTCGCAGAGCCCGGTTGCCAAATTCGAAACGTCCAGCGATTGCGCCCACAGGAAAGCTGCCAGCAAGGAAAGCTGTAGCTGGTTTTCACTGCCCCTTGGAACTGCATTCGCTGATAGACAGACATTCGCTTTCTGCAAAAGCTTTCGTAGGTCAAGGGGCAACACTGTGTATTTCTCTCTCGCAGAGCCCGGTTGCCAAATTCGAAACGTCCAGCGATTGCGCCCACAGGAAAGCTGCCAGCAAGGAAAGCTGTAGCTGGTTTTCACTGCCCCTTGGAACTGCATTCGCTGATAGACAGACATTCGCTTTCTGCAAAAGCTTTCGTAGGTAAAGGGGCAACACTGTGTATTTCTCTCTCGCAGAGCCCGGTTGCCAAATTCGAAACGTCCAGCGATTGCGCCCACAGGAAAGCTGCCAGCAAGGAAAGCTGTAGCTGGTTTTCACTGTCTCTTGGAACTGCATTCGCTGCTAGACAGACATTCGCTTTCTGCAAAACCTTGCCTTCGTAAAGGGGCAACACTGTGTATTTCTCTCTCGCAGAGCCCGGTTGCCAAATTCGAAAGGTCCAGCGATTGCGCCCACAGGAAAGCTGCCAGCAAAGAAAAGCTGTAGCTGGTTTTCACTGCCCCTTGGAACTGCATTCGCTGATAGACAGACATTGGCTTTCTGCAAAAGCTTTCGTAGGTAAAGGGGCAACACTGTGTATTTCTCTCTCGCAGAGCCCGGTTGCCAAATTCGAAACGTCCAGTGATTGCGCCCACAGGAAAGCTGCCAGCACGGAAAGCTGTAGCTGGTTTTCACTGCCCCTTGGAACTACAATCGCTGCTAGACAGACATTCGCTTTCTGCAAAACCTTGCCTTCGTAAAGGGGCAACACTGTGTATTTCTCTCTCGCAGAGCCCGGTTGCCAAATTCGAAACGTCCAGCTATTGCGCCCACAGGAAAGCTGCCAGCAAGGAAAGCTGTAGCTGGTTTTCATTGTCTCTTGGAACTACATTCGCTGCTAGACAGACATTCGCTTTCTACAAAAGCTTGCCTTAGTAAAGGGGCAACACTGTGTATTTGTCTCTCGCAGAGCCCGGTTGCCAAATTCGAAACGTCCAGCGATTGCGCCCACAGGAAAGCTGCCAGCAAGGAAAGCTGTAGCTGGTTTTCACTGTCTCTTGGAACTACATTCGCTGATAGACAGACATTCGCTTTCTACAAAAGCTTGCCTTAGTAAAGGGGCAACACTGTGTATTTCTCTCTCGCAGAGCCTGGTTGCCAAATTCGAAACGTCCAGCGATTGCGCCCACAGGAAAGCTGCCAGCACGGAAAGCTTTAGCTGGTTTTCACTGCCCCTTGGAACTGCATTCGCTGCTAGACAGACATTCGCTTTCTGCAAAACCTTGCCTTCGTAAAGGGGCAACACATTGTATTTCTCTCTCGCAGAGCCCGGTTGCCAAATTCGAAACGTCCAGCGATTGCGCCCACAGGAAAGCTGCCAGCACGGAAAGCTGTAGCTGGTTTTCACAGTCTCTTGGAACTACATTCGCTGATAGACAGACATTCGCTTTCTACAAAAGCTTTCATTGGTAAAGGGGCAACACTGTGTATATCTCTCTCGCAGAGCCCGGCTGCCAAATTCGAAACGTCCAGCGATTGCGCCCACAGGAAAGCTGCCAGCGCGGAAAGCTGTAGCTGGTTTTCACAGTCTCTTGGAACTACATTCGCTGCTAGACAGACATTCGCTTTCTGCAAAACCTTGCCTTATTGAAGGGGCAACACTGTGTATTTCTCTCTCGCAGAGCCCGGTTGCCAAATTCGAAACGTCCAGCGATTGCTCCCACAGGAAAGCTGCCAGCAAGGAAAGCTGTAGCTGGTTTTCATTGTCTCTTGGAACTACATTCGCTGATAGACAGACATTCGCTTTCTGCAAAAGCTTGCCTTAGTAAAGGGGCAACACTGTGTATTTCTCTCTCGTAGAGCCCGGTTGCCAAATTCGAAACGTCCAGCGATTGCGCCCACAGGAAAGCTGCCAGCACGGAAAGCTGTAGCTGGTTTTCACTGCCCCTTGGAACTACATTCGCTGATAGACAGACATTCGCTTTCTGCAAAAGCTTTCGTTGGTACAGGGGCAACACTCTGTATTTCTCTCTCGCAGAGCCCGGTTGCCAAATTCGAAACGTCCAGCGATTGCGCCCACAGGAAAGCTGCCAGCAAGGAAAGCTGTAGCTGGTTTTCACTGCCCCTTGGAACTGCATTCGCTGATAGACAGACATTCGCTTTCTGCAAAAGCTTTCGTAGGTAAAGGGGCAACACTGTGTATTTCTCTCTCGCAGAGCCCGGTTGCCAAATTCGAAACGTCCAGCGATTGCGCCCACAGGAAAGCTGCCAGCAAGGAAAGCTGTAGCTGGTTTTCACTGCCCCTTGGAACTGCATTCGCTGATAGACAGACATTCGCTTTCTGCAAAAGCTTTCGTAGGTAAAGGGGCAACACTGTGTATTTCTCTCTCGCAGAGCCCGGTTGCCAAATTCGAAACGTCCAGCGATTGCGCCCACAGGAAAGCTGCCAGCAAGGAAAGCTGTAGCTGGTTTTCACTGTCTCTTGGAACTGCATTCGCTGCTAGACAGACATTCGCTTTCTGCAAAACCTTGCCTTCGTAAAGGGGCAACACTGTGTATTTCTCTCTCGCAGAGCCCGGTTGCCAAATTCGAAACGTCCAGCGATTGCGCCCACAGGAAAGCTGCCAGCAAAGAAAAGCTGTAGCTGGTTTTCACTGCCCCTTGGAACTGCATTCGCTGATAGACAGACATTGGCTTTCTGCAAAAGCTTTCGTAGGTAAAGGGGCAACACTGTGTATTTCTCTCTCGCAGAGCCCGGTTGCCAAATTCGAAACGTCCAGTGATTGCGCCCACAGGAAAGCTGCCAGCACGGAAAGCTGTAGCTGGTTTTCACTGCCCCTTGGAACTACAATCGCTGCTAGACAGACATTCGCTTTCTGCAAAACCTTGCCTTCGTAAAGGGGCAACACTGTGTATTTCTCTCTCGCAGAGCCCGGTTGCCAAATTCGAAACGTCCAGCTATTGCGCCCACAGGAAAGCTGCCAGCAAGGAAAGCTGTAGCTGGTTTTCATTGTCTCTTGGAACTACATTCGCTGCTAGACAGACATTCGCTTTCTACAAAAGCTTGCCTTAGTAAAGGGGCAACACTGTGTATTTGTCTCTCGCAGAGCCCGGTTGCCAAATTCGAAACGTCCAGCGATTGCGCCCACAGGAAAGCTGCCAGCAAGGAAAGCTGTAGCTGGTTTTCACTGTCTCTTGGAACTACATTCGCTGATAGACAGACATTCGCTTTCTACAAAAGCTTGCCTTAGTAAAGGGGCAACACTGTGTATTTCTCTCTCGCAGAGCCTGGTTGCCAAATTCGAAACGTCCAGCGATTGCGCCCACAGGAAAGCTGCCAGCACGGAAAGCTTTAGCTGGTTTTCACTGCCCCTTGGAACTGCATTCGCTGCTAGACAGACATTCGCTTTCTGCAAAACCTTGCCTTCGTAAAGGGGCAACACATTGTATTTCTCTCTCGCAGAGCCCGGTTGCCAAATTCGAAACGTCCAGCGATTGCGCCCACAGGAAAGCTGCCAGCACGGAAAGCTGTAGCTGGTTTTCACAGTCTCTTGGAACTACATTCGCTGATAGACAGACATTCGCTTTCTACAAAAGCTTTCATTGGTAAAGGGGCAACACTGTGTATATCTCTCTCGCAGAGCCCGGCTGCCAAATTCGAAACGTCCAGCGATTGCGCCCACAGGAAAGCTGCCAGCGCGGAAAGCTGTAGCTGGTTTTCACAGTCTCTTGGAACTACATTCGCTGCTAGACAGACATTCGCTTTCTGCAAAACCTTGCCTTATTGAAGGGGCAACACTGTGTATTTCTCTCTCGCAGAGCCCGGTTGCCAAATTCGAAACGTCCAGCGATTGCTCCCACAGGAAAGCTGCCAGCAAGGAAAGCTGTAGCTGGTTTTCATTGTCTCTTGGAACTACATTCGCTGATAGACAGACATTCGCTTTCTGCAAAAGCTTGCCTTAGTAAAGGGGCAACACTGTGTATTTCTCTCTCGTAGAGCCCGGTTGCCAAATTCGAAACGTCCAGCGATTGCGCCCACAGGAAAGCTGCCAGCACGGAAAGCTGTAGCTGGTTTTCACTGCCCCTTGGAACTACATTCGCTGATAGACAGACATTCGCTTTCTGCAAAAGCTTTCGTTGGTACAGGGGCAACACTCTGTATTTCTCTCTCGCAGAGCCCGGTTGCCAAATTCGAAACGTCCAGCGATTGCGCCCACAGGAAAGCTGCCAGCAAGGAAAGCTGTAGCTGGTTTTCACTGCCCCTTGGAACTGCATTCGCTGATAGACAGACATTCGCTTTCTGCAAAAGCTTTCGTAGGTAAAGGGGCAACACTGTGTATTTCTCTCTCGCAGAGCCCGGTTGCCAAATTCGAAACGTCCAGCGATTGCGCCCACAGGAAAGCTGCCAGCAAGGAAAGCTGTAGCTGGTTTTCACTGCCCCTTGGAACTGCATTCGCTGATAGACAGACATTCGCTTTCTGCAAAAGCTTTCGTAGGTAAAGGGGCAACACTGTGTATTTCTCTCTCGCAGAGCCCGGTTGCCAAATTCGAAACGTCCAGCGATTGCGCCCACAGGAAAGCTGCCAGCAAGGAAAGCTGTAGCTGGTTTTCACTGTCTCTTGGAACTGCATTCGCTGCTAGACAGACATTCGCTTTCTGCAAAACCTTGCCTTCGTAAAGGGGCAACACTGTGTATTTCTCTCTCGCAGAGCCCGGTTGCCAAATTCGAAACGTCCAGCGATTGCGCCCACAGGAAAGCTGCCAGCAAAGAAAAGCTGTAGCTGGTTTTCACTGCCCCTTGGAACTGCATTCGCTGATAGACAGACATTGGCTTTCTGCAAAAGCTTTCGTAGGTAAAGGGGCAACACTGTGTATTTCTCTCTCGCAGAGCCCGGTTGCCAAATTCGAAACGTCCAGTGATTGCGCCCACAGGAAAGCTGCCAGCACGGAAAGCTGTAGCTGGTTTTCACTGCCCCTTGGAACTACAATCGCTGCTAGACAGACATTCGCTTTCTGCAAAACCTTGCCTTCGTAAAGGGGCAACACTGTGTATTTCTCTCTCGCAGAGCCCGGTTGCCAAATTCGAAACGTCCAGCTATTGCGCCCACAGGAAAGCTGCCAGCAAGGAAAGCTGTAGCTGGTTTTCATTGTCTCTTGGAACTACATTCGCTGCTAGACAGACATTCGCTTTCTACAAAAGCTTGCCTTAGTAAAGGGGCAACACTGTGTATTTGTCTCTCGCAGAGCCCGGTTGCCAAATTCGAAACGTCCAGCGATTGCGCCCACAGGAATGCTGCCAGCAAGGAAAGCTGTAGCTGGTTTTCACTGTCTCTTGGAACTACATTCGCTGATAGACAGACATTCGCTTTCTACAAAAGCTTGCCTTAGTAAAGGGGCAACACTGTGTATTTCTCTCTCGCAGAGCCTGGTTGCCAAATTCGAAACGTCCAGCGATTGCGCCCACAGGAAAGCTGCCAGCACGGAAAGCTTTAGCTGGTTTTCACTGCCCCTTGGAACTGCATTCGCTGCTAGACAGACATTCGCTTTCTGCAAAACCTTGCCTTCGTAAAGGGGCAACACAGTGTATTTCTCTCTCGCAGAGCCCGGTTGCCAAATTCGAAACGTCCAGCGATTGCGCCCAGAGGAAAGCTGCCAGCACGGAAAGCTGTAGCTGGTTTTCACAGTCTCTTGGAACTACATTCGCTGCTAGACAGACATTCGCTTTCTGCAAAACCTTGCCTTCGTAAAGGGGCAACACTGTGTATTTCTCTCTCGCAGAGCCCGGTTGCCAAATTCGAAACGTCCAGCGATTGCGCCCACAGGAAAGCTGCCAGCAAGGAAAGCTGTAGCTGGTTTTCATTGTCTCTTGGAACTACATTCGCTGATAGACAGACATTCGCTTTCTGCAAAAGCTTGCCTTAGTAAAGGGGCAACACTGTGTATTTCTCTCTCGTAGAGCCCGGTTGCCAAATTCGAAACGTCCAGCGATTGCGCCCACAGGAAAGCTGCCAGCACGGAAAGCTGTAGCTGGTTTTCACAGTCTCTTGGAACTACATTCGCTGCTAGACAGACATTCGCTTTCTGCAAAACCTTGCCTTATTGAAGGGGCAACACTGTGTATTTCTCTCTCGCAGAGCCCGGTTGCCAAATTCGAAACGTCCAGCGATTGCGCCCACAGGAAAGCTGCCAGCAAGGAAAGCTGTAGCTGGTTTTCATTGTCTCTTGGAACTACATTCGCTGATAGACAGACATTCGCTTTCTGCAAAACCTTGCCTTAGTAAAGGGGCAACACTGTGTATTTCTCTCTCGTAGAGCCCGGTTGCCAAATTCGAAACGTCCAGCGATTGCGCCCACAGGAAAGCTGCCAGCACGGAAAGCTGTACCTGGTTTTCACTGCCCCTTGGAACTACAATCGCTGCTAGACAGACATTCGCTTTCTGCAAAACCTTGCCTTAGTAAAGGGGCAACACTGTGTATTTCTCTCTCGTAGAGCCCGGTTGCCAAATTCCAAACGTCCAGCATTTGCGCCCACAGGAAAGCTGCCAGCACGGAAAGCTGTAGCTGGTTTTCACTGCCCCTTGGAACTACATTCGCTGATAGACAAACATTCGCTTTCTGCAAAAGCTTTCATTGGTAAATGGGCAACACTGTGTATATCTCTCTCGCAGAGCCCGGTTGCCAAATTCGAAACGTCCAGCGATTGCGCCCTCAGGAAAGCTGCCAGCAAGGAAAGCTGTAGCTAGTTTTCACTGCCCCTTGGAACTGCATTCGCTGATAGACAGACATTCGCTTTCTGCAAAAGCTTTCGTAGGTAAAGGGGCAACACTGTGTATTTCTCTCTCGCAGATCCCGGTTGCCAAATTCGAAACGTCCAGCGATTGCGCCCACAGGAAAGCTGCCAGCAAGGAAAGCTGTAGCTGGTTTTCACTGCCCCTTGGAACTGCATTCGCTGCTAGACAGACATTCGCTTTCTACAAAAGCTTTCGTTTGTAAAGGGGCAACACTGTGTATTTCTCTCTCGCAGAGCCCGGTTGCCAATTTCGAAAGGTCCAGCGATTGCGCCCACAGGAAAGCTGCCAGCACAGAAATCTGTAGCTGGTTTTCACTGCCCCTTGGAACTGCATTCGCTGATAGACAGACATTCGCTTTCTACAAAAGCTTTCGTTTGTAAAGGGGCAACACTGTGTATTTCTCTCTCGCAGAGCCCGGTTGCCAAAATTGAAACGTCCAGCGATTGCGCCCACAGGAAAGCTGCCAGCAAGGAAAGCTGTAGCTGGTTTTCACTGTCTCTTGGAACTACATTCGCTGATAGACAGACATTCGCTTTCTACAAAAGCTTTCGTTCGTAAAGGGGCAACATTCTGTATTTCTCTCTCGTAGAGCCCGGTTGCCAAATTCGAAACGTCCAGCGATTGCGCCCACAGGACAGCTGCCAGCACGGAAAGCTGTAGCTGGTTTTCACTGCCCCTTGAAGCTACATTCGCTGATAGACAGACATTCGCTTTCTGCAAAAGCTTTCGTTGGTACAGGGGCAGCACTGTGTATTTCTCTCTCGCAGAGCCCGGTTGCCAATTTCGAAAGGTCCAGCGATTGCGCCCACAGGAAAGCTGCCAGCACAGAAATCTGTAGCTGGTTTTCACTGCCCCTTGGAACTGCATTCGCTGCTAGACAGACATTCGCTTTCTGCAAAAGCTTTCGTAGGTAAAGGGGCAACACTGTGTATTTCTCTCTCGCAGAGCCCGGTTGCCAAATTCCAAACGTCCAGCGATTGCGCCCACAGGAAAGCTGCCAGCAAGGAAAGCTGTAGCTGGTTTTCACTGCCCCTTGGAACTGCATTCGCTGATAGACAGACATTCCCTTTCTGCAAAAGCTTTCGTAGGTAAAGGGGCAACACTGTGTATTTCTCTCTCGCAGAGCCCGGTTGCCAAATTCGAAACGTCCAGCGATTGCGCCCACAGGAAAGCTGCCAGCAAGGAAAGCTGTAGCTGGTTTTCACTGTCTCTTGGAACTGCATTCGCTGCTAGACAGACATTCGCTTTCTGCAAAACCTTGCCTTCGTAAAGGGGCAACACTGTGTATTTCTCTCTCGCAGAGCCCGGTTGCCAAATTCGAAACGTCCAGCGATTGCGCCCACAGGAAAGCTGCCAGCAAAGAAAAGCTGTAGCTGGTTTTCACTGCCCCTTGGAACTGCATTCGCTGATAGACAGACATTCCCTTTCTGCAAAAGCTTTCGTAGGTAAAGGGGCAACACTGTGTATTTCTCTCTCGCAGAGCCCGGTTGCCAAATTCGAAACGTCCAGTGATTGCGCCCACAGGAAAGCTGCCAGCACGGAAAGCTGTAGCTGGTTTTCACTGCCCCTTGGAACTACAATCGCTGCTAGACAGACATTCGCTTTCTGCAAAACCTTGCCTTCGTAAAGGGGCAACACTGTGTATTTCTCTCTCGCAGAGCCCGGTTGCCAAATTCGAAACGTCCAGCTATTGCGCCCACAGGAAAGCTGCCAGCAAGGAAAGCTGTAGCTGGTTTTCATTGTCTCTTGGAACTACATTCGCTGCTAGACAGGCATTCGCTTTCTACAAAAGCTTGCCTTAGTAAAGGGGCAACACTGTGTATTTGTCTCTCGCAGAGCCCGGTTGCCAAATTCGAAACGTCCAGCGATTGCGCCCACAGGAAAGCTGCCAGCAAGGAAAGCTGTAGCTGGTTTTCACTGTCTCTTGGAACTACATTCGCTGATAGACAGACATTCGCTTTCTACAAAAGCTTGCCTTAGTAAAGGGGCAACACTGTGTATTTCTCTCTCGCAGAGCCTGGTTGCCAAATTCGAAACGTCCAGCGATTGCGCCCACAGGAAAGCTGCCAGCACGGAAAGCTTTAGCTGGTTTTCACTGCCCCTTGGAACTGCATTCGCTGCTAGACAGACATTCGCTTTCTGCAAAACCTTGCCTTCGTAAAGGGGCAACACAGTGTATTTCTCTCTCGCAGAGCCCGGTTGCCAAATTCGAAACGTCCAGCGATTGCGCCCACAGGAAAGCTGCCAGCACGGAAAGCTGTAGCTGGTTTTCACAGTCTCTTGGAACTACATTCGCTGCTAGACAGACATTCGCTTTCTGCAAAACCTTGCCTTCGTAAAGGGGCAACACTGTGTATTTCTCTCTCGCAGAGCCCGGTTGCCAAATTCGAAACGTCCAGCGATTGCGCCCACAGGAAAGCTGCCAGCAAGGA
This sequence comes from Mycteria americana, assembly GCF_035582795.1. Taxonomy (NCBI): domain Eukaryota; kingdom Metazoa; phylum Chordata; class Aves; order Ciconiiformes; family Ciconiidae; genus Mycteria; species Mycteria americana. The sequence goes on along the minus strand of NC_134369.1, from coordinate 23,045,122 downwards.
AAGCTGTAGCTGGTTTTCATTGTCTCTTGGAACTACATTCGCTGATAGACAGACATTCGCTTTCTGCAAAAGCTTGCCTTAGTAAAGGGGCAACACTGTGTATTTCTCTCTCGTAGAGCCCGGTTGCCAAATTCGAAACGTCCAGCGATTGCGCCCACAGGAAAGCTGCCAGCACGGAAAGCTGTAGCTGGTTTTCACAGTCTCTTGGAACTACATTCGCTGCTAGACAGACATTCGCTTTCTGCAAAACCTTGCCTTATTGAAGGGGCAACACTGTGTATTTCTCTCTCGCAGAGCCCGGTTGCCAAATTCGAAACGTCCAGCGATTGCGCCCACAGGAAAGCTGCCAGCAAGGAAAGCTGTAGCTGGTTTTCATTGTCTCTTGGAACTACATTCGCTGATAGACAGACATTCGCTTTCTGCAAAACCTTGCCTTAGTAAAGGGGCAACACTGTGTATTTCTCTCTCGTAGAGCCCGGTTGCCAAATTCGAAACGTCCAGCGATTGCGCCCACAGGAAAGCTGCCAGCACGGAAAGCTGTACCTGGTTTTCACTGCCCCTTGGAACTACAATCGCTGCTAGACAGACATTCGCTTTCTGCAAAACCTTGCCTTAGTAAAGGGGCAACACTGTGTATTTCTCTCTCGTAGAGCCCGGTTGCCAAATTCGAAACGTCCAGCGATTGCGCCCACAGGAAAGCTGCCAGCACGGAAAGCTGTAGCTGGTTTTCACTGCCCCTTGGAACTACATTCGCTGATAGACAAACATTCGCTTTCTGCAAAAGCTTTCATTGGTAAATGGGCAACACTGTGTATATCTCTCTCGCAGAGCCCGGTTGCCAAATTCGAAACGTCCAGCGATTGCGCCCTCAGGAAAGCTGCCAGCAAGGAAAGCTGTAGCTAGTTTTCACTGCCCCTTGGAACTGCATTCGCTGATAGACAGACATTCGCTTTCTGCAAAAGCTTTCGTAGGTAAAGGGGCAACACTGTGTATTTCTCTCTCGCAGATCCCGGTTGCCAAATTCGAAACGTCCAGCGATTGCGCCCACAGGAAAGCTGCCACCAAGGAAAGCTGTAGCTGGTTTTCACTGCCCCTTGGAACTGCATTCGCTGCTAGACAGACATTCGCTTTCTACAAAAGCTTTCGTTTGTAAAGGGGCAACACTGTGTATTTCTCTCTCGCAGAGCCCGGTTGCCAATTTCGAAAGGTCCAGCGATTGCGCCCACAGGAAAGCTGCCAGCACAGAAATCTGTAGCTGGTTTTCACTGCCCCTTGGAACTGCATTCGCTGATAGACAGACATTCGCTTTCTACAAAAGCTTTCGTTTGTAAAGGGGCAACACTGTGTATTTCTCTCTCGCAGAGCCCGGTTGCCAAAATTGAAACGTCCAGCGATTGCGCCCACAGGAAAGCTGCCAGCAAGGAAAGCTGTAGCTGGTTTTCACTGTCTCTTGGAACTACATTCGCTGATAGACAGACATTCGCTTTCTACAAAAGCTTTCGTTCGTAAAGGGGCAACATTCTGTATTTCTCTCTCGTAGAGCCCGGTTGCCAAATTCGAAACGTCCAGCGATTGCGCCCACAGGACAGCTGCCAGCACGGAAAGCTGTAGCTGGTTTTCACTGCCCCTTGAAACTACATTCGCTGATAGACAGACATTCGCTTTCTGCAAAAGCTTTCGTTGGTACAGGGGCAGCACTGTGTATTTCTCTCTCGCAGAGCCCGGTTGCCAATTTCGAAAGGTCCAGCGATTGCGCCCACAGGAAAGCTGCCAGCACAGAAATCTGTAGCTGGTTTTCACTGCCCCTTGGAACTGCATTCGCTGCTAGACAGACATTCGCTTTCTGCAAAAGCTTTCGTAGGTAAAGGGGCAACACTGTGTATTTCTCTCTCGCAGAGCCCGGTTGCCAAATTCCAAACGTCCAGCGATTGCGCCCACAGGAAAGCTGCCAGCACGGAAAGCTGTAGCTGGTTTTCACTGCCCCTTGGAACTGCATTCGCTGATAGACAGACATTCGCTTTCTGCAAAACCTTGCCTTCGTAAAGGGGCAACACTGTGTATTTCTCTCTCGCAGAGCCCGGTTGCCAAATTCGAAACGTCCAGCGATTGCGCCCACAGGAAAGCTTCCAGCACAGAAAGCTGTAGCTGGTTTTCACTGCCCCTTGGAACTGCATTCGCTTATAGACAGACATTCCCTTTCTACAAAAGCTTTCGTTTGTAAAGGGGCAACACTGTGTATTTCTCTCTCGCAGAGCCCGGTTGCCAAAATTGAAACGTCCAGCGATTGCGCCCACAGGACAGCTGCCAGCACGGAAAGCTGTAGCTGGTTTTCACTGCCCCTTGGAACTACATTCGCTGATAGACAGACATTCTCTTTCTGCAAAACCTTGCCTTCGTAAAGGGGCAACACTGTGTATTTCTCTCTCGCAGAGCCCGGTTGCCAAATTCGAAACGTCCAGCGATTGCGCCCACAGGAAAGCTGCCAGCAAGGAAAGTTGTAGCTGGTTTTCACTGCCCCTTGGAACTGCATTCGCTGATAGACAGACATTCGCTTTCTGCAAAAGCTTTCGTAGGTAAAGGGGCAACACTGTGTATTTCTCTCTCGCAGAGCCCGGTTGCCAAATTCGAAACGTCCAGCGATTGCGCCCACAGGAAAGCTGCCAGCACGGAAAGCTGTAGCTGGTTTTCACTGTCTCTTGGAACTACATTCGCTGATAATCAGACATTCGTTTTCTGCAAAACCTTGCCTTCGTAAAGGGGCAACACTGTGTATTTATCTCTCGCAGAGCCCGGTTGCCAAATTCGAAACGTCCAGCGATTGCGCCCACAGGAAAGCTGCCAGCACAGAAAGCTGTAGCTGGTTTTCACTGCCCCTTGGAACTACATTCGCTGCTAGATAGACATTCACTTTCTACAACAGCTTTCGTTCGTAAAGGGGCAACGCTGTGTATTTCTCTCTCGCAGAGCCCGGTTGCCAAATTCGAAACGTCCAGCGATTGCGCCCACAGGAAAGCTTCCAGCACAGAAAGCTGTAGCTGGTTTTCACTGTCTCTTGGAACTACATTCGCTGATAGACAGACATTCGCTTTCTTCAAAACATTGCCTTAGTAAAGGGGCAACACTGTGTATTTCTCTCTCGTAGAGCCCGGTTGCCAAATTCGAAACGTCCAGCGATTGCGCCCACAGGAAAGCTGCCAGCAAGGAAAGCTGTAGCTGGTTTTCACTGTCTCTTGGAACTGCATTCGCTGATAGACAGACATTCGCTTTCTGCAAAAGCTTTCGTTGGTAAAGAGGCAAAACTGTGTATTTCTCTCTCGCAGAGCCCGGCTGCCAAATTCGAAACGTCCAGCGATTGCGCCCACAGGAAAGCTGCCAGCACGGAAATCTCTAGCTGGTTTTCACTGTCTCTTGGAACTACATTCGCTGATAGACAGACATTCGCTTTCTGCAAAACCTTGCCTTATTGAAGGGGCAACACTGTGTATTTCTCTCTCGTAGAGCCCGGTTGCCAAATTCGAAACGTCCAGCGATTGCGCCCACAGGAAAGCTGCCAGCACGGAAAGCTGTAGCTGGTTTTCACTGCCCCTTGGAACTACAATCGCTGCTAGACAGACATTCGCTTTCTGCAAAACCTTGCCGTCGTAAAGGGGCAACACTGTGTATTTCTCTCTCGCAGAGCCCGGTTGCCAAAATCGAAACGTCCAGCGATTGCGCCCACAGGAAAGCTGCCAGCAAGGAAAACTTTAGCTGGTTTTCATTGTCTCTTGGAACTACATTCGCTGATAGACAGACATTCGCTTTCTGCAAAACCTTGCCTTATTGAAGGGGCAACACTGTGTATTTCTCTCTCGCAGAGCCCGGTTGCCAAATTCGAAACGTCCAGCTATTGCGCCCACAGGAAAGCTGCCAGCAAGGAAAGCTGTAGCTGGTTTTCATTGTCTCTTGGAACTACATTCGCTGATAGACAGACATTCGCTTTCTGCAAAACCTTGCCTTCGTAAAGGGGCAACACTGTGTATTTCTCTCTCGCAGAGCCTGGTTGCCAAATTCGAAACGTCCAGCGATTGCGCCCACAGGAAAGCTGCCAGCACGGAAAGCTGTAGCTGGTTTTCACAGTCTCTTGGAACTACATTCGCTGCTACACAGACATTCGCTTTCTGCAAAACCTTGCCTTATTGAAGGGGCAACACTGTGTATTTCTCTCTCGCAGAGCCCGGTTGCCAAATTCGAAACGTCCAGCGATTGCGCCCACAGGAAAGCTGCCAGCAAGGAAAGCTGTAGCTGGTTTTCATTGTCTCTTGGAACTACATTCGCTGATAGACAGACATTCGCTTTCTGCAAAAGCTTGCCTTAGTAAAGGGGCAACACTGTGTATTTCTCTCTCGTAGAGCCCGGCTGCCAAATTCGAAACGTCCAGCGATTGCGCCCACAGGAAAGCTGCCAGCACGGAAAGCTGTAGCTGGTTTTCACTGCCCCTTGGAACTACATTCGCTGATAGACAGACATTCGCTTTCTGCAAAAGCTTTCGTTGGTACAGGGGCAACACTCTGTATTTCTCTCTCGCAGAGCCCGGTTGCCAAATTCGAAACGTCCAGCGATTGCGCCCACAGGAAAGCTGCCAGCAAGGAAATCTGTAGCTGGTTTTCACTGCCCCTTGGAACTGCATTCGCTGCTAGATAGACATTCACTTTCTACAACAGCTGTCGTCGTAAAGGGGCAACGCTGTGTATTTCTCTCTCGCAGAGCCCGGTTGCCAAATTCGAAACGTCCAGCGATTGCGCCCACAGGAAAGCTGCCAGCACGGAAATCTCTAGCTGGTTTTCACTGTCTCTTGGAACTACATTCGCTGATAGACAGACATTCGCTTTCTGCAAAACCTTGCCTTATTGAAGGGGCAACACTGTGTATTTCTCTCTCGTAGAGCCCGGTTGCCAAATTCGAAACGTCCAGCGATTGCGCCCACAGGAAAGCTGCCAGCACGGAAAGCTGTAGCTGGTTTTCACTGCCCCTTGGAACTACAATCGCTGCTAGACAGACATTCGCTTTCTGCAAAACCTTGCCTTCGTAAAGGGGCAACACTGTGTATTTCTCTCTCGCAGAGCCCGGTTGCCAAAATCGAAACGTCCAGCGATTGCGCCCACAGGAAAGCTGCCAGCAAGGAAAACTTTAGCTGGTTTTCATTGTCTCTTGGAACTACATTCGCTGATAGACAGACATTCGCTTTCTGCAAAACCTTGCCTTATTGAAGGGGCAACACTGTGTATTTCTCTCTCGCAGAGCCCAGTTGCCAAATTCGAAACGTCCAGCTATTGCGCCCACAGGAAAGCTGCCAGCAAGGAAAGCTGTAGCTGGTTTTCATTGTCTCTTGGAACTACATTCGCTGATAGACAGACATTCGCTTTCTGCAAAACCTTGCCTTCGTAAAGGGGCAACACTGTGTATTTCTCTCTCGCAGAGCCCGGTTGCCAAATTCGAAACGTCCAGCGATTGCGCCCACAGGAAAGCTTCCAGCACAGAAAGCTGTAGCTGGTTTTCACTGCCCCTTGGAACTGCATTCGCTGATAGACAGACATTCGCTTTCTGCAAAAGCTTTCGTTGGTAAAGAGGCAACACTGTGTATTTCTCTCTCGCAGAGCCCGGCTGCCAAATTCGAAACGTCCAGCGATTGCGCCCACAGGAAAGCTGCCAGCAAAGAAAAGCTGTAGCTGGTTTTCACTGCCCCTTGGAACTGCATTCGCTGCTAGACAGACATTGGCTTTCTGCAAAAGCTTTCGTAGGTAAAGGGGCAACACTGTGTATTTCTCTCTCGCAGAGCCCGGTTGCCAAATTCGAAACGTCCAGTGATTGCGCCCACAGGAAAGCTGCCAGCACGGAAAGCTGTAGCTGGTTTTCACTGCCCCTTGGAACTACAATCGCTGATAGACAGACATTCGCTTTCTGCAAAAGCTTTCGTTGGTACAGGGGCAACACTGTGTATTTCTCTCTCGCAGAGCCCGGTTGCCAAATACGAAACGTCCAGCGATTGCGCCCACAGGAAACCTACCAGCACGGAAAGCTGTAGCTGGTTTTCACTGCCCCTTGGAACTACATTCGCTGATAGACAGACATTCGCTTTCTGCAAAACCTTGCCTTCGTAAAGGGGCAACACTGTGTATTTCTCTCTCGCAGAGCCCGGTTGCCAAATTCGAAACGTCCAGCGATTGCGCCCACAGGAAAGCTGCCAGCAAGGAAAGTTGTAGCTGGTTTTCACTGCCCCTTGGAACTGCATTCGCTGATAGACAGACATTCGCTTTCTGCAAAAGCTTTCGTAGGTAAAGGGGCAACACTGTGTATTTCTCTCTCGCAGAGCCCGGTTGCCAAATTCGAAACGTCCAGCGATTGCGCCCACAGGAAAGCTTCCAGCACAGAAAGCTGTAGCTGGTTTTCACTGCCCCTTGGAACTGCATTCGCTGCTAGACAGACATTCGCTTTCTACAAAAGCTTTCGTTTGTAAAGGGGCAACACTGTGTATTTCTCTCTCGCAGAGCCCGGTTGCCAATTTCGAAACGTCCAGCGATTGCGCCCACAGGAAAGCTTCCAGCAAAGAAATCTGTAGCTGGTTTTCACTGCCCCTTGGAACTACATTCGCTGCTAGGTAGACATTCACTTTCTACAACAGCTTTCGTTCGTAAAGGGGCAACACTGTGTATTTCTCTCTCGTGGAGCGCGGCTGCCAAATTCGAAACGTCCAGCGATTGCGCCCACAGGAAAGCTGCCAGCACGGAAAGCTGTAGCTGGTTTTCACTGCCCCGTGGAACTGCATTCGCTGATAGACAGACATTCGCTTTCTGCAAAAGCTTTCGTTGGTAAAGAGGCAACACTGTGTATTTCTCTCTCGCAGAGCCCAGTTGCCAAATACGAAACGTCCAGCGATTGCGCCCACAGGAAAGCTACCAGCACGGAAAGCTGTAGCTGGTTTTCACTGCCCCTTGGAACTACATTCGCTGCTAGACAGACATTCGCTTTCTGCAAAACCTTGCCCTCGTAAAGGGGCAACACTGTGTATTTCTCTCTCGCAGAGCCCAGTTGCCAAATACGAAACGTCCAGCGATTGCGCCCACAGGAAAGCTGCCAGCAAGGAAAGTTGTAGCTGGTTTTCACTGCCCCTTGGAACTGCATTCGCTGATAGACAGACATTCGCTTTCTGCAAAAGCTTTCGTAGGTAAAGGGGCAACACTGTGTATTTCTCTCTCGCAGAGCCCGGTTGCCAAATTCGAAAGGTCCAGCGATTGCGCGCACAGGAAAGCTGCCAGCACGGAAAGCTGTAGCTGGTTTTCACTGCCCCTTGGAACTGCATTCGCTGCTAGACAGACATTCGCTTTCTGCAAAACCTTGCCTTCGTAAAGGGGCAACACTGTGTATTTCTCTCTCGCAGAGCCCGGTTGCCAAATTCGAAACGTCCAGCGATTGCGCCCACAGGAAAGCTTCCAGCACAGAAAGCTGTAGCTGGATTTCACTGCCCCTTGGAACTGCATTCGCTGATAGACAGACATTCGCTTTCTACAAAAGCTTTCGTTTGTAAAGGGGCAACACTGTGTATTTCTCTCTCGCAGAACCCGGTTGCCAAATTCAAAAGGTCCAGCGATTGCGCCCACAGGAAAGCTGCCAGCACAGAAAACTGTAGCTGGTTTTCACTGCCCGTTGGAACTGCATTCGCTGATAGACAGACATTCGCTTTCTGCAAAACCTTGCCTTATTGAAGGGGCAACACTGTGTATTTCTCTCTCGCAGAGCCCGGTTGCCAAATTCGAAACGTCCAGCGATTGCGCCCACAGGAAAGCTGCCAGCACGGAAAGCTGTAGCTGGTTTTCACTGCCCCTTGGAACTGCATTCGCTGATAGACAGACATTCGCTTTCTGCAAAACCTTGCCTTCGTAAAGGGGCAACACTGTGTATTTCTCTCTCGCAGAGCCTGGTTGCCAAATTCGAAACGTCCAGCGATTGCGCCCACAGGAAAGCTGCCAGCACGGAAAGCTGTAGCTGGTTTTCACTGTTTCTTGGAACTGCATTCGCTGATAGACAGACATTCGCTTTCTACAAAAGCTTTCATTGGTAAAGGGGCAACACTGTGTATATCTCTCTCGTAGAGCCCGGCTGCCAAATTCGAAACGTCCAGCGATTGCGCCCACAGGAAAGCTGCCAGCACGGAAAGCTGTAGCTGGTTTTCACTGCCCCTTGGAACTACATTCGCTGATAGACAAACATTCGCTTTCTGCAAAAGCTTTCGTTGGTCCAGGGGCAACACTGTGTATTTCTCTCTTGCAGAGCCCGGTTGCCAAATTCGAAACGTCCAGCGATTGCGCCCTCAGGAAAGCTGCCAGCAAGGAAAGCTGTAGCTGGTTTTCACTGCCCCTTGGAACTGCATTCGCTGATAGACAGACATTCGCTTTCTGCAAAAGCTTTCGTAGGTAAAGGGGCAACACTGTGTATTTCTCTCTCTCAGAGCCTGGTTGCCAAATTCGAAACGTCCAGCGATTGCGCCCACAGGAAAGCTGCCAGCAAGGAAAGCTGTAGCTGGTTTTCACTGCCCCTTGGAACTGCATTCGCTGATAGACAGACATTCGCTTTCTGCAAAACCTTGCCTTCGTAAAGGGGCAACACTGTGTATTTCTCTCTCGCAGAGCCCGGTTGCCAAATTCGAAATGTCCAGCGATTGCGCCCACAGGAAAGCTTCCAGCACAGAAAGCTGTAGCTGGTTTTCACTGCCCCTTGGAACTGCATTCGCTGATAGACAGACATTCCCTTTCTACAAAAGCTTTCGTTGGTAAAGGGGCAACACTGTGTATTTCTCTCTCGCAGAGCCCGGTTGCCAAAATTGAAACGTCCAGCGATTGCGCCCACAGGAAAGCTGCCAGCAAGGAAAGCTGTAGGTGGTTTTCACTGTCTCTTGGAACTACATTCGCTGATAGACAGATATTCGCTTTCTACAAAAGCTTGCCTTAGTAAAGGGGCAACACTCTGTATTTCTCTCTCGTAGAGCCCGGTTGCCAAATTCGAAACGTCCAGCGATTGCGCCCACAGGAAAGCTTCCAGCACAGAAAGCTGTAGCTGGTTTTCACTGCCCCTTGGAACTGCATTCGCTGATAGACAGACATTCCCTTTCTACAAAAGCTTTCGTTTGTAAAGGGGCAACACTGTGTATTTCTCTCTCGCAGAGCCCGGTTGCCAAAATTGAAACGTCCAGCGATTGCGCCCACAGGAAAGCTGCCAGCAAGGAAAGCTGTAGGTGGTTTTCACTGTCTCTTGGAACTACATTCGCTGATAGACAGATATTCGCTTTCTACAAAAGCTTGCCTTAGTAAAGGGGCAACACTCTGTATTTCTCTCTCGTAGAGCCCGGTTGCCAAATTCGAAACGTCCAGCGATTGCGCCCACAGGACAGCTGTCAGCACGGAAAGCTGTAGCTGGTTTTCACTGCCCCTTGGAACTACATTCGCTGATAGACAGACATTCGCTTTCTGCAAAAGCTTTCGTTGGTACAGGGGCAACACTGTGTATTTCTCTCTCGCAGAGCCCAGTTGCCAAATACGAAACGTCCAGCGATTGCGCCCACAGGAAAGCTACCAGCACGGAAAGCTGTAGCTGGTTTTCACTGCCCCTTGGAACTACATTCGCTGATAGACAGACATTCGCTTTCTGCAAAACCTTGCCTTCGTAAAGGGGCAACACTGTGTATTTCTCTCTCGCAGAGCCCGGTTGCCAAATTCGAAACGTCCAGCGATTGCGCCCACAGGAAAGCTGCCAGCAAGGAAAGTTGTAGCTGGTTTTCACTGCCCCTTGGAACTGCATTCGCTGATAGACAGACATTCGCTTTCTGCAAAAGCTTTCGTAGGTAAAGGGGCAACACTGTGTATTTCTCTCTCGCAGAGCCCGGTTGCCAAATTCGAAAGGTCCAGCGATTGCGCCCACAGGAAAGCTTCCAGCACAGAAAGCTGTAGCTGGTTTTCACTGCCCCTTGGAACTACATTCGCTGCTAGACAGACATTCGCTTTCTACAAAAGCTTGCCTTAGTAAAGGGGCAACACTGTGTATTTCTCTCTCTCAGAGCCTGGTTGCCAAATTCGAAACGTCCAGCGATTGCGCCCACAGGAAAGCTACCAGCACGGAAAGCTGTAGCTGGTTTTCACTGCCCCTTGGAACTACAATCGCTGCTAGACAGACATTCGCTTTCTGCAAAACCTTGCCTTCGTAAAGTGGCAACACTGTGTATTTCTCTCTCGCAGAGCCCGGTTGCCAAAATCGAAACGTCCAGCGATTGCGCCCACAGGAAAGCTGCCAGCAAGGAAAACTTTAGCTGGTTTTCATTGTCTCTTGGAACTACATTCGCTGATAGACAGACATTCGCTTTCTGCAAAACCTTGCCTTATTGAAGGGGCAACACTGTGTATTTCTCTCTCGCAGAGCCCGGTTGCCAAATTCGAAACGTCCAGCTATTGCGCCCACAGGAAAGCTGCCAGCAAGGAAAGCTGTAGCTGGTTTTCATTGTCTCTTGGAACTACATTCGCTGATAGACAGACATTCGCTTTCTGCAAAACCTTGCCTTAGTAAAGGGGCAACACTGTGTATTTCTCTCTCTCAGAGCCTGGTTGCCAAATTCGAAACGTCCAGCGATTGCGCCCACAGGAAAGCTACCAGCACGGAAAGCTGTAGCTGGTTTTCACTGCCCCTTGGAACTACAATCGCTGCTAGACAGACATTCGCTTTCTGCAAAACATTGCCTTATTGAAGGGGCAACACTGTGTATTTCTCTCTCGCAGAGCCCGGTTGCCAAATTCGAAACGTCCAGCGATTGCGCCCACAGGAAAGCTGCCAGCACGGAAATCTGTAGCTGGTTTTCACTGCCCCTTGGAACTACATTCGCTGATAGACAGACATTCGCTTTCTGCAAAAGCTTTCGTAGGTAAAGGGGCAACACTGTGTATTTCTCTGTCGTGGAGCGCGGCTGCCAAATTCGAAAAGTCCAGCGATTGCGCCCACAGGACAGCTGCCAGCACGGAAAGCTGTAGCTGGTTTTCACTGCCCCTTGGAACTACATTCGCTGATAGACAGACATTCGCTTTCTGCAAAAGCTTTCGTTGGTACAGGGGCAACACTGTGTATTTCTCTCTCGCAGAGCCCAGTTGCCAAATACGAAACGTCCAGCGATTGCGCCCACAGGAAAGCTACCAGCACGGAAAGCTGTAGCTGGTTTTCACTGCCCCTTGGAACTACATTCGCTGATAGACAGACATTCGCTTTCTGCAAAACCTTGCCTTCGTAAAGGGGCAACACTGTGTATTTCTCTCTCGCAGAGCCCGGTTGCCAAATTCGAAACGTCCAGCGATTGCGCCCACAGGAAAGCTGCCAGCAAGGAAAGTTGTAGCTGGTTTTCACTGCCCCTTGGAACTGCATTCGCTGATAGACAGACATTCGCTTTCTGCAAAAGCTTTCGTAGGTAAAGGGGCAACACTGTGTATTTCTCTCTCGCAGAGCCCGGTTGCCAAATTCGAAAGGTCCAGCGATTGCGCCCACAGGAAAGCTTCCAGCACAGAAAGCTGTAGCTGGTTTTCACTGCCCCTTGGAACTGCATTCGCTGCTAGACAGACATTCGCTTTCTACAAAAGCTTTCGTTTGTAAAGGGGCAACACTGTGTATTTCTCTCTCGCAGATCCCGGTTGCCAAATTCGAAACGTCCAGCTATTGCGCCCACAGGAAAGCTGCCAGCAAGGAAAGTTGTAGCTGGTTTTCACTGCCCCTTGGAACTACATTTGCTGATAGACAGACATTCGCTTTCTGCAAAAGCTTTCGTTGGTACAGGGGCAACATTGTGTATTTCTCTCTCGCAGAGCCCGGTTGCCAAATTCGAAACGTCCAGCGATTGCGCCCACAGGAAAGCTGCCAGCAAGGAAAGCTTTAGCTGGTTTTCACTGTCTCTTGGAACTACATTCGCTGCTAGACAGACATTCGCTTTCTACAAAAGCTTGCCTTAGTAAAGGGGCAACACTGTGTATTTCTCTCTCTCAGAGCCTGGTTGCCAAATTCGAAACGTCCAGCGATTGCGCCCACAGGAAAGCTACCAGCACGGAAAGCTGTAGCTGGTTTTCACTGCCCCTTGGAACTACAATCGCTGATAGACAGACATTCGCTTTCTGCAAAACCTTGCCTTCGTAAAGGGGCAACACTGTGTATTTCTCTCTCGCAGAGCCCGGTTGCCAAAATCGAAACGTCCAGCGATTGCGCCCACAGGAAAGCTGCCAGCAAGGAAAACTTTAGCTGGTTTTCATTGTCTCTTGGAACTACATTCGCTGATAGACAGACATTCGCTTTCTGCAAAACCTTGCCTTATTGAAGGGGCAACACTGTGTATTTCTCTCTCGCAGAGCCCGGTTGCCAAATTCGAAACGTCCAGCTATTGCGCCCACTGGAAAGCTGCCAGCAAGGAAAGCTGTAGCTGGTTTTCATTGTCTCTTGGAACTACATTCACTGATAGACAGACATTCGCTTTCTGCAAAACCTTGCCTTAGTAAAGGGGCAACACTGTGTATTTCTCTCTCTCAGAGCCTGGTTGCCAAATTCGAAACGTCCAGCGATTGCGCCCACAGGAAAGCTACCAGCACGGAAAGCTGTAGCTGGTTTTCACTGCCCCTTGGAACTACAATCGCTGCTAGACAGACATTCGCTTTCTGCAAAACCTTGCCTTCGTAAAGGGGCAACACTGTGTATTTCTCTCTCGCAGAGCCCGGTTGCCAAAATCGAAACGTCCAGCGATTGCGCCCACAGGAAAGCTGCCAGCAAGGAAAACTTTAGCTGGTTTTCATTGTCTCTTGGAACTACATTCGCTGATAGACAGACATTCGCTTTCTGCAAAAGCTTTCGTAGGTAAAGGGGCAACACTGTGTATTTCTCTGTCGTGGAGCGCGGCTGCCAAATTCGAAACGTCCAGCGATTGCGCCCACAGGACAGCTGCCAGCACGGAAAGCTGTAGCTGGTTTTCACTGCCCCTTGGAACTACATTCGCTGATAGACAGACATTCGCTTTCTGCAAAAGCTTTCGTTGGTACAGGGGCAACACTGTGTATTTCTCTCTCGCAGAGCCCGGTTGCCAAATTCGAAACGTCCAGCGATTGCGCCCACAGGAAAGCTGCCAGCACGGAAATCTCTAGCTGGTTTTCACTGTCTCTTGGAATTACATTCGCTGCTAGACAGACATTCGCTTTCTGCAAAACCTTGCCTTATTGAAGGGGCAACACTGTGTATTTCTCTCTCCCAGAGCCCGGTTGCCAAATTCGAAACGTCCAGCGATTGCGCCCACAGGAAAGCTGCCAGCAAGGAAAGCTGTAGCTGGTTTTCATTGTCTCTTGGAACTACATTCGCTGATAGACAGACATTCGCTTTCTGCAAAAGCTTGCCTTCGTAAAGGGGCAACACTGTGTATTTCTCTCTCATAGAGCCCGGCTGCCAAATTCGAAACGTCCAGCGATTGCGCCCACAGGAAAGCTGCCAGCACGGAAAGCTGTAGCTGGTTTTCACTGCCCCTTGGAACTACATTCGATGATAGACAGACATTCGCTTTCTGCAAAAGCTTTCGTAGGTAAAGGGGCAACACTGTGTATTTCTCTGTCGTGGAGCGCGGCTGCCAAATTCGAAACGTCCAGCGATTGCGCCCACAGGAAAGCTGCCAGCAAGGAAAGTTGTAGCTGGTTTTCACTGCCCCTTGGAACTGCATTCGCTGATAGACAGACATTCGCTTTCTGCAAAAGCTTTCGTAGGTAAAGGGGCAACACTGTGTATTTCTCTCTCGCAGAGCCCGGTTGCCAAATTCGAAACGTCCAGCGATTGAGCCCACAGGAAAGCTTCCAGCACAGAAAGCTGTAGCTGGTTTTCACTGCCCCTTGGAACTGCATTCGCTGCTAGACAGACATTCGCTTTCTACAAAAGGTTTCGTTTGTAAAGGGGCAACACTGTGTATTTCTCTCTCGCAGAGCCCGGTTGCCAAATTCGAAACGTCCAGCGATTGCGCCCACAGGAAAGCTGCCAGCACAGAAATCTGTCGCTGGCTTTCACTGCCCCTTGGAACTACATTCGCTGCTAGATAGACATTCACTTTCTACAACAGCTGTCGTCGTAAAGGGGCAACGCTGTGTATTTCTCTCTCGCAGAGCCCGGTTGCCAAATTCGAAACGTCCAGCGATTGCGCCCACAGGAAAGCTTCCAGCACAGAAAGCTGTAGCTGGTTTTCACTGTCTCTTGGAACTACATTCGCTGATAGACAGACATTCGCTTTCTGCAAAACATTGCCTTAGTAAAGGGGCAACACTGTGTATTTCTGTCTCGTAGAGCCCGGTTGCCAAATTGGAAACGTCCAGCGATTGCGCCCACAGGAAAGCTGCCAGCAAGGAAAGCTGTAGCTGGTTTTCACTGTCTCTTGGAACTGCATTCGCTGATAGACAGACATTCGCTTTCTGCAAAAGCTTTCGTTGGTAAAGAGGCAACACTGTGTATTTCTCTCTCGCAGAGCCCGGCTGCCAAATTCGAAACGTCCAGCGATTGCGCCCACAGGAAAGCTGCCAGCACGGAAATCTCTAGCTGGTTTTCACTGTCTCTTGGAACTATATTCGCTGATAGACAGACATTCGCTTTCTGCAAAACCTTGCCTTATTGAAGGGGCAACACTGTGTATTTCTCTCTCGTAGAGCCCGGTTGCCAAATTCGAAACGTCCAGCGATTGCGCCCACAGGAAAGCTGCCAGCACGGAAAGCTGTAGCTGGTTTTCACTGCCCCTTGGAACTACAATCGCTGCTAGACAGACATTCGCTTTCTGCAAAACCTTGCCTTCGTAAAGGGGCAACACTGTGTATTTCTCTCTCGCAGAGCCCGGTTGCCAAAATCGAAACGTCCAGCGATTGCGCCCACAGGAAAGCTGCCAGCAAGGAAAACTTTAGCTGGTTTTCATTGTCTCTTGGAACTACATTCGCTGATAGACAGACATTCGCTTTCTGCAAAACCTTGCCTTATTGAAGGGGCAACACTGTGTATTTCTCTCTCGCAGAGCCCGGTTGCCAAACTCGAAACGTCCAGCTATTGCGCACACAGGAAAGCTGCCAGCAAGGAAAGCTGTAGCTGGTTTTCATTGTCTCTTGGAACTACATTCGCTGATAGACAGACATTCGCTTTCTGCAAAACCTTGCCTTCGTAAAGGGGCAACACTGTGTATTTCTCTCTCGCAGAGCCTGGTTGCCAAATTCGAAAAGTCCAGCGATTGCGCCCACAGGAAAGCTGCCAGCACGGAAAGCTGTAGCTGGTTTTCACAGTCTCTTGGAACTACATTCGCTGCTAGACAGACATTCGCTTTCTGCAAAACCTTGCCTTATTGAAGGGGCAACACTGTGTATTTCTCTCTCGCAGAACCCGGTTGCCAAATTCGAAACGTCCAGCGATTGCGCCCACAGGAAAGCTGCCAGCAAGGAAAGCTGTAGCTGGTTTTCATTGTCTCTTGGAACTACATTCGCTGATAGACAGACATTCGCTTTCTGCAAAAGCTTGCCTTAGTAAAGGGGCAACACTGTGTATTTCTCTCTCGTAGAGCCCGGCTGCCAAATTCGAAACGTCCAGCGATTGCGCCCACAGGAAAGCTGCCAGCACGGAAAGCTGTAGCTGGTTTTCACTGCCCCTTGGAACTACATTCGCTGCTAGACAGACATTCGCTTTCTTCAAAAGCTTTCGTTGGTACAGGGGCAACACTCTGTATTTCTCTCTCGCAGAGCCCGGTTGCCAAATTCGAAACGTCCAGCGATTGCGCCCACAGGAAAGCTTCCAGCAAGGAAAGCTTTAGCTGGTTTTCACTGTCTCTTGGAACTACATTCGCTGCTAGACAGACATTCACTTTCTACAAAAGCTTGCCTTAGTAAAGGGGCAACACTGTGTATTTCTCTCTCTCAGAGCCTGGTTGCCAAATTCGAAACGTCCAGCGATTGCGCCCACAGGAAAGCTACCAGCACGGAAAGCTGTAGCTGGTTTTCACTGCCCCTTGGAACTACAATCGCTGCTAGACAGACATTCGCTTTCTGCAAAACCTTGCCTTCGTAAAGGGGCAACACTGTGTATTTCTCTCTCGCAGAGCCCGGTTGCCAAATTCGAAACGTCCAGCGATTGCGCCCACAGGTAAGCTGCCAGCAAGGAAAGCTGTAGCTGGTTTTCACTGCCCCTTGGAACTACATTCGCTGATAGACAGACATTCGCTTTCTGCAAAAGCTTTCGTAGGTAAAGGGGCAACACTGTGTATTTCTCTGTCGTGGAGCGCGGCTGCCAAATTCGAAACGTCCAGCGATTGCGCCCACAGGACAGCTGCCAGCACGGAAAGCTGTAGCTGGTTTTCACTGCCCCTTGGAACTACATTCGCTGATAGACAGACATTCGCTTTCTGCAAAAGCTTTCGTTGGTACAGGGGCAACACTGTGTATTTCTCTCTCGCAGAGCCCGGTTGCCAAATTCGAAACGTCCAGCGATTGCGCCCACAGGAAAGCTGCCAGCACGGAAATCTCTAGCTGGTTTTCACTGTCTCTTGGAACTACATTCGCTGCTAGACAGACATTCGCTTTCTGCAAAACCTTGCCTTATTGAAGGGGCAACACTGTGTATTTCTCTCTCGCAGAGCCCGGTTGCCAAATTCGAAACGTCCAGCGATTGCGCCCACAGGAAAGCTGCCAGCAAGGAAAGCTGTAGCTGGTTTTCATTGTCTCTTGGAACTACATTCGCTGATAGACAGACATTCGCTTTCTGCAAAAGCTTGCCTTAGTAAAGGGGCAACACTGTGTATTTCTCTCTCGTAGAGCCCGGCTGCCAAATTCGAAACGTCCAGCGATTGCGCCCACAGGAAAGCTGCCAGCACGGAAAGCTGTAGCTGGTTTTCACTGCCCCTTGGAACTACATTCGCTGATAGACAGACATTCGCTTTCTGCAAAAGCTTTCGTAGGTAAAGGGGCAACACTGTGTATTTCTCTGTCGTGGAGCGCGGCTGCCAAATTCGAAAAGTCCAGCGATTGCGCCCACAGGACAGCTGCCAGCACGGAAAGCTGTAGCTGGTTTTCACTGCCCCTTGGAACTACATTCGCTGATAGACAGACATTCGCTTTCTGCAAAAGCTTTCGTTGGTACAGGGGCAACACTGTGTATTTCTCTCTCGCAGAGCCCAGTTGCCAAATACGAAACGTCCAGCGATTGCGCCCACAGGAAAGCTACCAGCACGGAAAGCTGTAGCTGGTTTTCACTGCCCCTTGGAACTACATTCGCTGATAGACAGACATTCGCTTTCTGCAAAACCTTGCCTTCGTAAAGGGGCAACACTGTGTATTTCTCTCTCGCAGAGCCCGGTTGCCAAATTCGAAACGTCCAGCGATTGCGCCCACAGGAAAGCTGCCAGCAAGGAAAGTTGTAGCTGGTTTTCACTGCCCCTTGGAACTGCATTCGCTGATAGACAGACATTCGCTTTCTGCAAAAGCTTTCGTAGGTAAAGGGGCAACACTGTGTATTTCTCTCTCGCAGAGCCCGGTTGCCAAATTCGAAAGGTCCAGCGATTGCGCCCACAGGAAAGCTTCCAGCACAGAAAGCTGTAGCTGGTTTTCACTGCCCCTTGGAACTGCATTCGCTGCTAGACAGACATTCGCTTTCTACAAAAGCTTTCGTTTGTAAAGGGGCAACACTGTGTATTTCTCTCTCGCAGAGCCCGGTTGCCAAATTCGAAACGTCCAGCTATTGCGCCCACAGGAAAGCTGCCAGCAAGGAAAGTTGTAGCTGGTTTTCACTGCCCCTTGGAACTACATTTGCTGATAGACAGACATTCGCTTTCTGCAAAAGCTTTCGTTGGTACAGGGGCAACATTGTGTATTTCTCTCTCGCAGAGCCCGGTTGCCAAATTCGAAACGTCCAGCGATTGCGCCCACAGGAAAGCTGCCAGCAAGGAAAGCTTTAGCTGGTTTTCACTGTCTCTTGGAACTACATTCGCTGCTAGACAGACATTCGCTTTCTACAAAAGCTTGCCTTAGTAAAGGGGCAACACTGTGTATTTCTCTCTCGCAGAGCCTGGTTGCCAAATTCGAAACGTCCAGCGATTGCGCCCACAGGAAAGCTACCAGCACGGAAAGCTGTAGCTGGTTTTCACTGCCCCTTGGAACTACAATCGCTGCTAGACAGACATTCGCTTTCTGCAAAACCTTGCCTTCGTAAAGGGGCAACACTGTGTATTTCTCTCTCGCAGAGCCCGGTTGCCAAAATCGAAACGTCCAGCGATTGCGCCCACAGGAAAGCTGCCAGCAAGGAAAACTTTAGCTGGTTTTCATTGTCTCTTGGAACTACATTCGCTGATAGACAGACATTCGCTTTCTGCAAAACCTTGCCTTATTGAAGGGGCAACACTGTGTATTTCTCTCTCGCAGAGCCCGGTTGCCAAATTCGAAACGTCCAGCTATTGCGCCCACTGGAAAGCTGCCAGCAAGGAAAGCTGTAGCTGGTTTTCATTGTCTCTTGGAACTACATTCACTGATAGACAGACATTCGCTTTCTGCAAAACCTTGCCTTAGTAAAGGGGCAACACTGTGTATTTCTCTCTCTCAGAGCCTGGTTGCCAAATTCGAAACGTCCAGCGATTGCGCCCACAGGAAAGCTACCAGCACGGAAAGCTGTAGCTGGTTTTCACTGCCCCTTGGAACTACAATCGCTGCTAGACAGACATTCGCTTTCTGCAAAACCTTGCCTTCGTAAAGGGGCAACACTGTGTATTTCTCTCTCGCAGAGCCCGGTTGCCAAAATCGAAACGTCCAGCGATTGCGCCCACAGGAAAGCTGCCAGCAAGGAAAACTTTAGCTGGTTTTCATTGTCTCTTGGAACTACATTCGCTGATAGACAGACATTCGCTTTCTGCAAAAGCTTTCGTAGGTAAAGGGGCAACACTGTGTATTTCTCTGTCGTGGAGCGCGGCTGCCAAATTCGAAACGTCCAGCGATTGCGCCCACAGGAAAGCTGCCAGCACGGAAAGCTGTAGCTGGTTTTCACAGTCTCTTGGTACTACATTCACTGCTAGACAGACATTCGCTTTCTGCAAAACCTTGCCTTCGTAAAGGGGCAACACTGTGTATTTCTCTCTCGCAGAGCCCGGTTGCCAAATTCGAAACGTCCAGCGATTGCGCCCACAGGTAAGCTGCCAGCAAGGAAAGCTGTAGCTGGTTTTCACTGCCCCTTGGAACTACATTCGCTGATAGACAGACATTCGCTTTCTGCAAAAGCTTTCGTAGGTAAAGGGGCAACACTGTGTATTTCTCTGTCGTGGAGCGCGGCTGCCAAATTCGAAACGTCCAGCGATTGCGCCCACAGGACAGCTGCCAGCACGGAAAGCTGTAGCTGGTTTTCACTGCCCCTTGGAACTACATTCGCTGATAGACAGACATTCGCTTTCTGCAAAAGCTTTCGTTGGTACAGGGGCAACACTGTGTATTTCTCTCTCGCAGAGCCCGGTTGCCAAATTCGAAACGTCCAGCGATTGCGCCCACAGGAAAGCTGCCAGCACGGAAATCTCTAGCTGGTTTTCACTGTCTCTTGGAACTACATTCGCTGCTAGACAGACATTCGCTTTCTGCAAAACCTTGCCTTATTGAAGGGGCAACACTCTGTATTTCTCTCTCCCAGAGCCCGGTTGCCAAATTCGAAACGTCCAGCGATTGCGCCCACAGGAAAGCTGCCAGCAAGGAAAGCTGTAGCTGGTTTTCATTGTCTCTAGGAACTACATTCGCTGATAGACAGACATTCGCTTTCTGCAAAAGCTTGCCTTAGTAAAGGGGCAACACTGTGTATTTCTCTCTCGTAGAGCCCGGCTGCCAAATTCGAAACGTCCAGCGATTGCGCCCACAGGAAAGCTGCCAGCACGGAAAGCTGTAGCTGGTTTTCACTGCCCCTTGGAACTACATTCGATGATAGACAGACATTCGCTTTCTGCAAAAGCTTTCGTAGGTAAAGGGGCAACACTGTGTATTTCTCTGTCGTGGAGCGCGGCTGCCAAATTCGAAACGTCCAGCGATTGCGCCCACAGGAAAGCTGCCAGCAAGGAAAGTTGTAGCTGGTTTTCACTGCCCCTTGGAACTGCATTCGCTGATAGACAGACATTCGCTTTCTGCAAAAGCTTTCGTAGGTAAAGGGGCAACACTGTGTATTTCTCTCTCGCAGAGCCCGGTTGCCAAATTCGAAACGTCCAGCGATTGAGCCCACAGGAAAGCTTCCAGCACAGAAAGCTGTAGCTGGTTTTCACTGCCCCTTGGAACTGCATTCGCTGCTAGACAGACATTCGCTTTCTACAAAAGGTTTCGTTTGTAAAGGGGCAACACTGTGTATTTCTCTCTCGCAGAGCCCGGTTGCCAAATTCGAAACGTCCAGCGATTGCGCCCACAGGAAAGCTTCCAGCACAGAAAGCTGTAGCTGGTTTTCACTGTCTCTTGGAACTACATTCGCTGCTAGACAGACATTCGCTTTCTGCAAAACATTGCCTTAGTAAAGGGGCAACACTGTGTATTTCTGTCTCGTAGAGCCCGGTTGCCAAATTGGAAACGTCCAGCGATTGCGCCCACAGGAAAGCTGCCAGCAAGGAAAGCTGTAGCTGGTTTTCACTGTCTCTTGGAACTGCATTCGCTGATAGACAGACATTCGCTTTCTGCAAAAGCTTTCGTTGGTAAAGAGGCAACACTGTGTATTTCTCTCTCGCAGAGCCCGGCTGCCAAATTCGAAACGTCCAGCGATTGCGCCCACAGGAAAGCTGCCAGCACGGAAATCTCTAGCTGGTTTTCACTGTCTCTTGGAACTATATTCGCTGATAGACAGACATTCGCTTTCTGCAAAACCTTGCCTTATTGAAGGGGCAACACTGTGTATTTCTCTCTCGTAGAGCCCGGTTGCCAAATTCGAAACGTCCAGCGATTGCGCCCACAGGAAAGCTGCCAGCACGGAAAGCTGTAGCTGGTTTTCACTGCCCCTTGGAACTACAATCGCTGCTAGACAGACATTCGCTTTCTGCAAAACCTTGCCTTCGTAAAGGGGCAACACTGTGTATTTCTCTCTCGCAGAGCCCGGTTGCCAAAATCGAAACGTCCAGCGATTGCGCCCACAGGAAAGCTGCCAGCAAGGAAAACTTTAGCTGGTTTTCATTGTCTCTTGGAACTACATTCGCTGATAGACAGACATTCGCTTTCTGCAAAACCTTGCCTTATTGAAGGGGCAACACTGTGTATTTCTCTCTCGCAGAGCCCGGTTGCCAAATTCGAAACGTCCAGCTATTGCGCCCACAGGAAAGCTGCCAGCAAGGAAAGCTGTAGCTGGTTTTCATTGTCTCTTGGAACTACATTCGCTGATAGACAGACATTCGCTTTCTGCAAAACCTTGCCTTATTGAAGGGGCAACACTGTGTATTTCTCTCTCGCAGAGCCCGGTTGCCAAATTCGAAACGTCCAGCTATTGCGCCCACAGGAAAGCTGCCAGCAAGGAAAGCTGTAGCTGGTTTTCATTGTCTCTTGGAACTACATTCGCTGATAGACAGACATTCGCTTTCTGCAAAACCTTGCCTTCGTAAAGGGGCAACACTGTGTATTTCTCTCTCGCAGAGCCTGGTTGCCAAATTCGAAACGTCCAGCGATTGCGCCCACAGGAAAGCTGCCAGCACGGAAAGCTGTAGCTGGTTTTTACAGTCTCTTGGAACTACATTCGCTGCTAGACAGACATTCGCTTTCTGCAAAACCTTGCCTTATTGAAGGGGCAACACTGTGTATTTCTCTCTCGCAGAGCCCGGTTGCCAAATTCGAAACGTCCAGCGATTGCGCCCACAGGAAAGCTGCCAGCACGGAAAGCTGTAGCTGGTTTTCACTGCCCCTTGGAACTGCATTCGCTGATAGACAGACATTCGCTTTCTTCAAAAGCTTTCGTTGGTACAGGGGCAACACTCTGTATTTCTCTCTCGCAGAGCTCGGTTGCCAAATTCGAAACGTCCAGCGATTGCGCCCACAGGAAAGCTGCCAGCAAGGAAAGCTGTAGCTGGTTTTCACTGCCCCTTGGAACTGCATTCGCTGATAGACAGACATTCGCTTTCTGCAAAAGCTTTCGTAGGTAAAGGGGCAACACTGTGTATTTCTCTCTCGCAGAGCCCGGTTGCCAAATTCGAAACGTCCAGCGATTGCGCCCACAGGAAAGCTGCCAGCAAGGAATGCTGTAGCTGGTTTTCACTGCCCCTTGGAACTGCATTCGCTGATAGACAGACATTCGCTTTCTGCAAAAGCTTTCGTAGGTAAAGGGGCAACACTGTGTATTTCTCTCTCGCAGAGCCCGGTTGCCAAATTCGAAACGTCCAGCGATTGCGCCCACATGAAAGCTGCCAGCAAGGAAAGCTGTAGCTGGTTTTCACTGTCTCTTGGAACTGCATTCGCTGCTAGACAGACATTCGCTTTCTGCAAAACCTTGCCTTCGTAAAGGGGCAACACTGTGTATTTCTCTCTCGCAGAGCCCGGTTGCCAAATTCGAAACGTCCAGCGATTGCGCCCACAGGAAAGCTTCCAGCACAGAAAGCTGTAGCTGGTTTTCACTGCCCCTTGGAACTGCATTCGCTGATAGACAGACATTCGCTTTCTGCAAAAGCTTTCGTTGGTAAAGAGGCAACACTGTGTATTTCTCTCTCGCAGAGCCCGGCTGCC
The DNA here is from genome assembly GCF_035582795.1 of Mycteria americana. Lineage (NCBI taxonomy): Eukaryota > Metazoa > Chordata > Aves > Ciconiiformes > Ciconiidae > Mycteria > Mycteria americana. The sequence goes on along the minus strand of NC_134369.1, from coordinate 23,022,389 downwards.
AAATTCGAAACGTCCAGCGATTGCGCCCACAGGAAAGCTGCCAGCAAAGAAAAGCTGTAGCTGGTTTTCACTGCCCCTTGGAAGTGCATTCGCTGCTAGACAGACATTGGCTTTCTGCAAAAGCTTTCGTAGGTAAAGGGGCAACACTGTGTATTTCTCTCTCGCAGAGCCCGGTTGCCAAATTCGAAACGTCCAGTGATTGCGCCCACAGGAAAGCTTCCAGCACAGAAAGCTGTAGCTGGTTTTCACTGCCCCTTGGAACTGCATTCGCTGCTAGACAGACATTCGCTTTCTACAAAAGGTTTCGTTTGTAAAGGGGCAACACTGTGTATTTCTCTCTCGCAGAGCCCGGTTGCCAAATTCGAAACGTCCAGCGATTGCGCCCACAGGAAAGCTGCCAGCACAGAAATCTGTCGCTGGCTTTCACTGCCCCTTGGAACTACATTCGCTGCTAGATAGACATTCACTTTCTACAACAGCTGTCGTCGTAAAGGGGCAACGCTGTGTATTTCTCTCTCGCAGAGCCCGGTTGCCAAATTCGAAACGTCCAGCGATTGCGCCCACAGGAAAGCTTCCAGCACAGAAAGCTGTAGCTGGTTTTCACTGTCTCTTGGAACTACATTCGCTGATAGACAGACATTCGCTTTCTGCAAAACATTGCCTTAGTAAAGGGGCAACACTGTGTATTTCTCTCTCGTAGAGCCCGGTTGCCAAATTGGAAACGTCCAGCGATTGCGCCCACAGGAAAGCTGCCAGCAAGGAAAGCTGTAGCTGGTTTTCACTGTCTCTTGGAACTGCATTCGCTGATAGACAGACATTCGCTTTCTGCAAAAGCTTTCGTTGGTAAAGAGGCAACACTGTGTATTTCTCTCTCGCAGAGCCCGGCTGCCAAATTCGAAACGTCCAGCGATTGCGCCCACAGGAAAGCTGCCAGCACGGAAATCTCTAGCTGGTTTTCACTGTCTCTTGGAACTACATTCGCTGATAGACAGACATTCGCTTTCTGCAAAACCTTGCCTTATTGAAGGGGCAACACTGTGTATTTCTCTCTCGTAGAGCCCGGTTGCCAAATTCGAAACGTCCAGCGATTGCGCCCACAGGAAAGCTGCCAGCAAGGAAAGCTGTAGCTGGTTTTCACTGCCCCTTGGAACTACAATCGCTGCTAGACAGACATTCGCTTTCTGCAAAACCTTGCCTTCGTAAAGGGGCAACACTGTGTATTTCTCTCTCGCAGAGCCCGGTTGCCAAAATCGAAACGTCCAGCGATTGCGCCCACAGGAAAGCTGCCAGCAAGGAAAACTTTAGCTGGTTTTCATTGTCTCTTGGAACTACATTCGCTGATAGACAGACATTCGCTTTCTGCAAAACCTTGCCTTATTGAAGGGGCAACACTGTGTATTTCTCTCTCGCAGAGCCCGGTTGCCAAATTCGAAACGTCCAGCTATTGCGCCCACAGGAAAGCTGCCAGCAAGGAAAGCTGTAGCTGGTTTTCATTGTCTCTTGGAACTACATTCGCTGATAGACAGACATTCGCTTTCTGCAAAACCTTGCCTTCGTAAAGGGGCAACACTGTGTATTTCTCTCTCGCAGAGCCTGGTTGCCAAATTCGAAACGTCCAGCGATTGCGCCCACAGGAAAGCTGCCAGCACGGAAAGCTGTAGCTGGTTTTCACAGTCTCTTGGAACTACATTCGCTGCTAGACAGACATTCGCTTTCTGCAAAACCTTGCCTTATTGAAAGGGCAACACTGTGTATTTCTCTCTCGCAGAGCCCGGTTGCCAAATTCGAAACGTCCAGCGATTGCGCCCACAGGAAAGCTGCCAGCAAGGAAAGCTGTAGCTGGTTTTCACTGTCTCTTGGAACTACATTCGCTGCTAGACAGACATTCGCTTTCTGCAAAAGCTTGCCTTAGTAAAGGGGCAACACTGTGTATTTCTCTCTCGTAGAGCCCGGCTGCCAAATTCGAAACGTCCAGCGATTGCGCCCACAGGAAAGCTGCCAGCACGGAAAGCTGTAGCTGGTTTTCACTGCCCCTTGGAACTACATTCGCTGATAGACAGACATTCGCTTTCTGCAAAAGCTTTCGTTGGTACAGGGGCAACACTCTGTATTTCTCTCTCGCAGAGCCCGGTTGCCAAATTCGAAACGTCCAGCGATTGCGCCCACAGGAAAGCTGCCAGCAAGGAAAGCTGTAGCTGGTTTTCACTGCCCCTTGGAACTGCATTCGCTGATAGACAGACATTCGCTTTCTGCAAAAGCTTTCGTAGGTAAAGGGGCAACACTGTGTATTTCTCTCTCGCAGAGCCCGGTTGCCAAATTCGAAACGTCCAGCGATTGCGCCCACAGGAAAGCTGCCAGCAAGGAAAGCTGTAGCTGGTTTTCACTGTCTCTTGGAACTGCATTCGCTGCTAGACAGACATTCGCTTTCTGCAAAACCTTGCCTTCGTAAAGGGGCAACACTGTGTATTTCTCTCTCGCAGAGCCCGGTTGCCAAATTCGAAACGTCCAGCGATTGCGCCCACAGGAAAGCTTCCAGCACAGAAAGCTGTAGCTGGTTTTCACTGCCCCTTGGAACTGCATTCGCTGCTAGACAGACATTGGCTTTCTGCAAAAGCTTTCGTAGGTAAAGGGGCAACACTGTGTATTTCTCTCTCGCAGAGCCCGGTTGTCAAATTCGAAACGTCCATTGATTGCGCCCACAGGAAAGCTGCCAGCACGGAAAGCTGTAGCTGGTTTTCACTGCCCCTTGGAACTACAATCGCTGATAGACAGACATTCGCTTTCTGCAAAAGCTTTCGTTGGTACAGGGGCAACACTGTGTATTTCTCTCTCGCAGAGCCCAGTTGCCAAATACGAAACGTCCAGCGATTGCGCCCACAGGAAAGCTACCAGCACGGAAAGCTGTAGCTGGTTTTCACTGCCCCTTGGAACTACATTCGCTGATAGACAGACATTCGCTTTCTGCAAAACCTTGCCTTCGTAAAGGGGCAACACTGTGTATTTCTCTCTCGCAGAGCCCGGTTGCCAAATTCGAAACGTCCAGCGATTGCGCCCACAGGAAAGCTGCCAGCTAGGAAAGTTGTAGCTGGTTTTCACTGCCCCTTGGAACTGCATTCGCTGATAGACAGACATTCGCTTTCTGCAAAAGCTTTCGTAGGTAAAGGGGCAACACTGTGTATTTCTCTCTCGCAGAGCCCGGTTGCCAAATTCGAAAGGTCCAGCGATTGCGCCCACAGGAAAGCTGCCAGCACGGAAAGCTGTAGCTGGTTTTCACTGTCTCTTGGAACTACATTCGCTGATAATCAGACATTCGTTTTCTGCAAAACCTTGCCTTCGTAAAGGGGCAACACTGTGTATTTATCTCTCGCAGAGCCCGGTTGCCAAATTCGAAACGTCCAGCGATTGCGCCCAGAGGAAAGCTGCCAGCACAGAAATCTGTAGCTGGTTTTCACTGCCCCTTGGAACTACATTCGCTGCTAGATAGACATTCACTTTCTACAACAGCTTTCGTTCGTAAAGGGGCAACACTGTGTATTTCTCTCTCGTAGAGCCCGGTTGCCAAATTCGAAACGTCCAGCGATTGCGCCCACAGGAAAGCTGCCAGCAAGGAAAGCTGTAGCTGGTTTTCACTGTCTCTTGGAACTGCATTCGTTGCTAGACAGACATTCGCTTTCTGCAAAACCTTGCCTTCCTAAAGGGGAAACACTGTGTATTTATCTCTCGCAGAGCCCGGTTGCCAAATTCGAAACGTCCAGCGATTGCGCCCACAGGAAAGCTGCAAGCAAGGACAGCTGTAGCTGGTTTTCACTGCCCCTTGGAACTGCATTCGCTGCTAGACAGACATTCGCTTTCTGCAAAACCTTGCCTTCGTAAAGGGGCAACACTGTGTATTTCTCTCTCGCAGAGCCCGGTTGCCAAATTCGAAACGTCCAGCGATTGCGCCCACAGGAAAGCTTCCAGCACAGAAAGCTGTAGCTGGTTTTCACTGCCCCTTGGAACTGCATTCGCTGCTAGACAGACATTCGCTTTCTACAAAAGCTTTCGTTTGTAAAGGGGCAACACTGTGTATTTCTCTCTCGCAGAGCCCGGTTGCCAAATTCGAAACGTCCAGCGATTGCGCCCACAGGAAAGCTGCCAGCAAGGAAAGCTGTAGCTGGTTTTCACTGCCCCTTGGAACTACATTTGCTGATAGACAGACATTCGCTTTCTGCAAAAGCTTTCGTTGGTACAGGGGCAACATTGTGTATTTCTCTCTCGCAGAGCCCGGTTGCCAAATTCGAAACGTCCAGCGATTGCGCCCACAGGAAAGCTGCCAGCAAGGAAAGCTTTAGCTGGTTTTCACTGTCTCTTGGAACTACATTCGCTGCTAGACAGACATTCACTTTCTACAAAAGCTTGCCTTAGTAAATGGGCAACACTGTGTATTTCTCTCTCTCAGAGCCTGGTTGCCAAATTCGAAACGTCCAGCGATTGCGCCCACAGGAAAGCTACCAGCACGGAAAGCTGTAGCTGGTTTTCACTGCCCCTTGGAACTACAATCGCTGCTAGACAGACATTCGCTTTCTGCAAAACCTTGCCTTCATAAAGGGGCAACACTGTGTATTTCTCTCTCGCAGAGCCCGGTTGCCAAATTCGAAAGGTCCAGCGATTGCGCCCACAGGAAAGCTTCCAGCACAGAAAGCTGTAGCTGGTTTTCACTGCCCCTTGGAACTGCATTCGCTGATAGACAGACATTCGCTTTCTACAAAAGCTTGCGTTTGTAAAGGGGCAACACTGTGTATTTCTCTCTCGCAGAGCCCGGTTGCCAAATTCGAAACGTCCAGCGATTGCGCCCACAGGAAAGCTGCCAGCACAGAAAGCTGTAGCTGGTTTTCACTGTCTCTTGGAACTACATTCGCTGATACACAGACATTCGCTTTCTGCAAAACATTGCCTTAGTAAAGGGGCAACACTGTGTATTTCTCTCTCGTAGAGCCCGGCTGCCAAATTCGAAACGTCCAGCGATTGCGCCCACAGGAAAGCTGCCAGCACGGAAAGCTGTAGCTGGTTTTCACTGCCCCTTGGAACTACATTCGCTGATAGACAGACATTCGCTTTCTGCAAAAGCTTTCGTTGGTACAGGGGCAACACTGTGTATTTCTCTCTCGCAGAGCCCGGTTGCCAAATTCGAAACGTCCAGCGATTGCGCCCACAGGAAAGCTGCCAGCAAGGAAAGCTGTAGCTGGTTTTCACTGCCCCTTGGAACTGCATTCGCTGATAGACAGACATTCGCTTTCTGCAAAAGCTTTCGTAGGTAAAGGGGCAACACTGTGTATTTCTCTCTCGCAGAGCCCGGTTGCCAAATTCGAAACGTCCAGCGATTGCGCCCACAGGAAAGCTGCCAGCAAGGAAAGCTGTAGCTGGTTTTCACTGCCCCTTGGAACTGCATTCGCTGATAGACAGACATTCGCTTTCTGCAAAAGCTTTCGTAGGTAAAGGGGCAACACTGTGTATTTCTCTCTCGCAGAGCCCGGTTGCCAAATTCGAAACGTCCAGCGATTGCGCCCACAGGAAAGCTGCCAGCAAGGAAAGCTGTAGCTGGTTTTCACTGTCTCTTGGAACTGCATTCGCTGCTAGACAGACATTCGCTTTCTGCAAAACCTTGCCTTCGTAAAGGGGCAACACTGTGTATTTCTCTCTCGCAGAGCCCAGTTGCCAAATACGAAACGTCCAGCGATTGCGCCCACAGGAAAGCTGCCAGCAAGGAAAGTTGTAGCTGGTTTTCACTGCCCCTTGGAACTGCATTCGCTGATAGACAGACATTCGCTTTCTGCAAAAGCTTTCGTAGGTAAAGGGGCAACACTGTGTATTTCTCTCTCGCAGAGCCCGGTTGCCAAATTCGAAAGGTCCAGCGATTGCGCGCACAGGAAAGCTGCCAGGACGGAAAGCTGTAGCTGGTTTTCACTGCCCCTTGGAACTGCATTCGCTGCTAGACAGACATTCGCTTTCTGCAAAACCTTGCCTTCGTAAAGGGGCAACACTGTGTATTTCTCTCTCGCAGAGCCCGGTTGCCAAATTCGAAACGTCCAGCGATTGCGCCCACAGGAAAGCTTCCAGCACAGAAAGCTGTAGCTGGATTTCACTGCCCCTTGGAACTGCATTCGCTGATAGACAGACATTCGCTTTCTACAAAAGCTTTCGTTTGTAAAGGGGCAACACTGTGTATTTCTCTCTCGCAGAACCCGGTTGCCAAATTCAAAAGGTCCAGCGATTGCGCCCACAGGAAAGCTGCCAGCACAGAAAACTGTAGCTGGTTTTCACTGCCCGTTGGAACTGCATTCGATGATAGACAGACATTCGCTTTCTGCAAAACCTTGCCTTCGTAAAGGGGCAACACTGTGTATTTCTCTCTCGCAGAGCCCGGTTGCCAAATTCGAAACGTCCAGCGATTGCGCCCACAGGAAAGCTGCCAGCAAGGAAAGCTGTAGCTGGTTTTCACTGCCCCTTGGAACTGCATTCGCTGCTAGACAGACATTCGCTTTCTGCAAAACCTTGCCTTCGTAAAGGGGCAACACTGTGTATTTTTCGCAGAGCCCGGTTGCCAAATTCGAAACGTCCAGCGATTGCGCCCACAGGAAAGCTGCCAGCACAGAAATCTGTAGCTGGTTTTCACTGCCCCTTGGAACTGCATTCGCTGATAGACAGACATTCGCTTTCTACAAAAGCTTTCGTTTGTAAAGGGGCAACACTGTGTATTTCTCCCCGCAGAGCCTGGTTGCCAATTTCGAAACGTCCAGCGATTGCGCCCACAGGAAAGCTGCCAGCAAGGAAAGTTGTAGCTGGTTTTCACTGTCTCTTGGAACTGCATTCGCTGCTAGACAGACATTCGCTTTCTGCAAAACCTTGCCTTCGTAAAGGGGCAACACTGTGTATTTCTCTCTCGCAGAGCCCGGTTGCCAAATTCGAAACATCCAGCGATTGCGCCCACAGGAAAGCTTCCAGCACAGAAAGCTGTAGCTGGTTTTCACTGCCCCTTGGAACTGCATTCGCTGATAGACAGACATTCGCTTTCTGCAAAAGCTTTCGTTTGTAAAGGGGCAACACTGTGTATTTCTCTCTCGTGGAGCGCGGCTGCCAAATACGAAACGTCCAGCGATTGCGCCCACAGGAAAGCTGCCAGCACGGAAATCTGTAGCTGGTTTTCACAGTCTCTTGGAACTACATTCGCTGCTAGACAGACATTCGCTTTCTGCAAAACCTTGCCTTGCTAAAGGGGCAACACTCTGTATTTCTCTCTCGCAGAGCCTGGCTGCCAAATTCGAAACGTCCAGCGATTGCGCCTACAGGAAAGCTGCCAGCAAGGAAAGCTGTAGCTGGTTTTCACTGCCCCTTGGAACTGCATTCGCTGATAGACAGACATTCGCTTTCTGCAAAAGCTTTCGTACGTAAAGGGGCAATACTGTGTATTTCTCTCTCGCAGAGCCCGGTTGCCAAATTCAAAAGGTCCAGCGATTGCGCCCACAGGAAAACTGCCAGCACGGAAAATTGTAGCTGGTTTTCACTGCCCGTGGGAACTGCATTCGCTGATAGACAGACATTCGCTTTCTACAAAAGCTGTCATTGGTACAGGGGCAACATATGTATTTCTCTCTCGCAGAGCCCGGTTGCCAAATTCGAAACGTCCAGCGATTGCGCCCACAGGAAATCTACCAGCACGGAAAGCTGTAGCTGGTTTTCACTGCCCCTTGGAACTACATTCGCTGCTAGATAGACATTCACTTTCTACAACAGCTTTCGTTCGTAAAGAGGCAACACTGTGTATTTCTCTCTCGCAGAGCCCAGTTGCCAAATACGAAACGTCCAGCGATTGCGCCCACAGGAAAGCTACCAGCACGGAAAGCTGTAGCTGGTTTTCACTGCCCCTTGGAACTACATTCGCTGCTAGACAGACATTCGCTTTCTGCAAAACCTTGCCCTCGTAAAGGGGCAACACTGTGTATTTCTCTCTCGCAGAGCCCGGCTGCGAAATTCGAAACGTCCAGCGATTGCGCCCACAGGAAAGCTGCCAGCAAGGAAAGCTGTAGCTGGTTTTCACTGCCCCTTGGAACTGCATTCGCTGATAGACAGACATTCGCTTTCTGCAAAAGCTTTCATAGGTAAAGGGGCAACACTGTGTATTTCTCTCTCATAGAGCCCGGTTGCCAAATTCGAAACGTCCAGCGATTGCGCCCACAGGAAAGCTGCCAGCACGGAAAGCTGTAGCTGGTTTTCACTGTCTCTTGGAACTGCATTCGCTGCTAGACAGACATTCGCTTTCTGCAAAACCTTGCCTTCGTAAAGGGGCAACACTGTGTATTTATGTCTCGCAGAGCCCGGTTGCCAAATTGGAAACGTCCAGCGATTGCGCCCACAGGAAAGCTTCCAGCACAGAAAGCTGTAGCTGGTTTTCACTGCCCCTTTAAACTGCATTCGCTGATAGACAGACATTCCCTTTCTACAAAAGCTTTCGTTTGTAAAGGGGCAACACTGTGTATGTCTCTCTCGCAGAGCCCGGTTGCCAAATTCGAAACGTCCAGCGATTGCGCCCACAGGAAAGCTGCCAGCACAGAAATCTGTAGCTGGTTTTCACTGCCCCTTGGAACTACATTCGCTGCTAGATAGACATTCACTTTCTACAACAGCTTTCGTTCGTAAAGGGGCAACACTGTGTATTTCTCTCTCGCGGAGCGCGGCTGGCAAATTCGAAACGTCCAGCGATTGCGCCCACAGGAAAGCTGCCAGCACGGAAAGCTGTAGCTGGTTTTCACTGCCCCTTGGAACTGCATTCGCTGATAGACAGACATTCGCTTTCTGCAAAAGCTTTCGTTGGTAAAGAGGCAACACTGTGTATTTCTCTCTCGCAGAGCCCAGTTGCCAAATACGAAACGTCCAGCGATTGCGCCCACAGGAAAGCTACCAGCACGGAAAGCTGTAGCTGGTTTTCACTGCCCCTTGGAACTACATTCGCTGATAGACAGACATTCGCTTTCTACAAAAGCTTTCGTTTGTAAAGGGGCAACACTGTGTATTTCTCCCCGCAGAGCCTGGTTGCCAATTTCGAAACGTCCAGCGATTGCGCCCACAGGAAAGCTGCCAGCAAGGAAAGCTGTAGCTGGTTTTCACTGTCTCTTGGAACTGCATTCGCTGCTAGACAGACATTCGCTTTCTGCAAAACCTTGCCTTCGTAAAGGGGCAACACTGTGTATTTCTCTCTCGCAGTGCCCGGTTGCCAAATTCGAAACGTCCAGCGATTGCGCCCACAGGAAAGCTACCAGCACGGAAAGCTGTAGCTGGTTTTCACTGCCCCTTGGAACTACATTCGCTGCTAGACAGACATTCGCTTTCTGCAAAACCTTGCCCTCGTAAAGGGGCAACACTGTGTATTTCTCTCTCGCAGAGCCCAGTTGCCAAATACGAAACGTCCAGCGATTGCGCCCACAGGAAAGCTGCCAGCAAGGAAAGTTGTAGCTGGTTTTCACTGCCCCTTGGAACTGCATTCGCTGATAGACAGACATTCGCTTTCTGCAAAAGCTTTCGTAGGTAAAGGGGCAACACTGTGTATTTCTCTCTCGCAGAGCCCGGTTGCCAAATTCGAAAGGTCCAGCGATTGCGCGCACAGGAAAGCTGCCAGCACGGAAAGCTGTAGCTGGTTTTCACTGCCCCTTGGAACTGCATTCGCTGCTAGACAGACATTCGCTTTCTGCAAAACCTTGCCTTCGTAAAGGGGCAACACTGTGTATTTCTCTCTCGCAGAGCCCGGTTGCCAAATTCGAAACGTCCAGCGATTGCGCCCACAGGAAAGCTTCCAGCACAGAAAGCTGTAGCTGGATTTCACTGCCCCTTGGAACTGCATTCGCTGATAGACAGACATTCGCTTTCTACAAAAGCTTTCGTTTGTAAAGGGGCAACACTGTGTATTTCTCTCTCGCAGAACCCGGTTGCCAAATTCAAAAGGTCCAGCGATTGCGCCCACAGGAAAGCTGCCAGCACAGAAAACTGTAGCTGGTTTTCACTGCCCGTTGGAACTGCATTCGCTGATAGACAGACATTCGCTTTCTGCAAAACCTTGCCTTATTGAAGGGGCAACACTGTGTATTTCTCTCTCGCAGAGCCCGGTTGCCAAATTCGAAACGTCCAGCGATTGCGCCCACAGGAAAGCTGCCAGCACGGAAAGCTGTAGCTGGTTTTCACTGCCCCTTGGAACTGCATTCGCTGATAGACAGACATTCGCTTTCTGCAAAACCTTGCCTTCGTAAAGGGGCAACACTGTGTATTTCTCTCTCGCAGAGCCTGGTTGCCAAATTCGAAACGTCCAGCGATTGCGCCCACAGGAAAGCTGCCAGCACGGAAAGCTGTAGCTGGTTTTCACTGTTTCTTGGAACTGCATTCGCTGATAGACAGACATTCGCTTTCTACAAAAGCTTTCATTGGTAAAGGGGCAACACTGTGTATATCTCTCTCGTAGAGCCCGGCTGCCAAATTCGAAACGTCCAGCGATTGCGCCCACAGGAAAGCTGCCAGCACGGAAAGCTGTAGCTGGTTTTCACTGCCCCTTGGAACTACATTCGCTGATAGACAAACATTCGCTTTCTGCAAAAGCTTTCGTTGGTCCAGGGGCAACACTGTGTATTTCTCTCTTGCAGAGCCCGGTTGCCAAATTCGAAACGTCCAGCGATTGCGCCCTCAGGAAAGCTGCCAGCAAGGAAAGCTGTAGCTGGTTTTCACTGCCCCTTGGAACTGCATTCGCTGATAGACAGACATTCGCTTTCTGCAAAAGCTTTCGTAGGTAAAGGGGCAACACTGTGTATTTCTCTCTCTCAGAGCCTGGTTGCCAAATTCGAAACGTCCAGCGATTGCGCCCACAGGAAAGCTGCCAGCAAGGAAAGCTGTAGCTGGTTTTCACTGCCCCTTGGAACTGCATTCGCTGATAGACAGACATTCGCTTTCTGCAAAACCTTGCCTTCGTAAAGGGGCAACACTGTGTATTTCTCTCTCGCAGAGCCCGGTTGCCAAATTCGAAATGTCCAGCGATTGCGCCCACAGGAAAGCTTCCAGCACAGAAAGCTGTAGCTGGTTTTCACTGCCCCTTGGAACTGCATTCGCTGATAGACAGACATTCCCTTTCTACAAAAGCTTTCGTTGGTAAAGGGGCAACACTGTGTATTTCTCTCTCGCAGAGCCCGGTTGCCAAAATTGAAACGTCCAGCGATTGCGCCCACAGGAAAGCTGCCAGCAAGGAAAGCTGTAGGTGGTTTTCACTGTCTCTTGGAACTACATTCGCTGATAGACAGATATTCGCTTTCTACAAAAGCTTGCCTTAGTAAAGGGGCAACACTCTGTATTTCTCTCTCGTAGAGCCCGGTTGCCAAATTCGAAACGTCCAGCGATTGCGCCCACAGGAAAGCTTCCAGCACAGAAAGCTGTAGCTGGTTTTCACTGCCCCTTGGAACTGCATTCGCTGATAGACAGACATTCCCTTTCTACAAAAGCTTTCGTTTGTAAAGGGGCAACACTGTGTATTTCTCTCTCGCAGAGCCCGGTTGCCAAAATTGAAACGTCCAGCGATTGCGCCCACAGGAAAGCTGCCAGCAAGGAAAGCTGTAGGTGGTTTTCACTGTCTCTTGGAACTACATTCGCTGATAGACAGATATTCGCTTTCTACAAAAGCTTGCCTTAGTAAAGGGGCAACACTCTGTATTTCTCTCTCGTAGAGCCCGGTTGCCAAATTCGAAACGTCCAGCGATTGCGCCCACAGGACAGCTGTCAGCACGGAAAGCTGTAGCTGGTTTTCACTGCCCCTTGGAACTACATTCGCTGATAGACAGACATTCGCTTTCTGCAAAAGCTTTCGTTGGTACAGGGGCAACACTGTGTATTTCTCTCTCGCAGAGCCCAGTTGCCAAATACGAAACGTCCAGCGATTGCGCCCACAGGAAAGCTACCAGCACGGAAAGCTGTAGCTGGTTTTCACTGCCCCTTGGAACTACATTCGCTGATAGACAGACATTCGCTTTCTGCAAAACCTTGCCTTCGTAAAGGGGCAACACTGTGTATTTCTCTCTCGCAGAGCCCGGTTGCCAAATTCGAAACGTCCAGCGATTGCGCCCACAGGAAAGCTGCCAGCAAGGAAAGTTGTAGCTGGTTTTCACTGCCCCTTGGAACTGCATTCGCTGATAGACAGACATTCGCTTTCTGCAAAAGCTTTCGTAGGTAAAGGGGCAACACTGTGTATTTCTCTCTCGCAGAGCCCGGTTGCCAAATTCGAAAGGTCCAGCGATTGCGCCCACAGGAAAGCTTCCAGCACAGAAAGCTGTAGCTGGTTTTCACTGCCCCTTGGAACTACATTCGCTGCTAGACAGACATTCGCTTTCTACAAAAGCTTGCCTTAGTAAAGGGGCAACACTGTGTATTTCTCTCTCTCAGAGCCTGGTTGCCAAATTCGAAACGTCCAGCGATTGCGCCCACAGGAAAGCTACCAGCACGGAAAGCTGTAGCTGGTTTTCACTGCCCCTTGGAACTACAATCGCTGCTAGACAGACATTCGCTTTCTGCAAAACCTTGCCTTCGTAAAGTGGCAACACTGTGTATTTCTCTCTCGCAGAGCCCGGTTGCCAAAATCGAAACGTCCAGCGATTGCGCCCACAGGAAAGCTGCCAGCAAGGAAAACTTTAGCTGGTTTTCATTGTCTCTTGGAACTACATTCGCTGATAGACAGACATTCGCTTTCTGCAAAACCTTGCCTTATTGAAGGGGCAACACTGTGTATTTCTCTCTCGCAGAGCCCGGTTGCCAAATTCGAAACGTCCAGCTATTGCGCCCACAGGAAAGCTGCCAGCAAGGAAAGCTGTAGCTGGTTTTCATTGTCTCTTGGAACTACATTCGCTGATAGACAGACATTCGCTTTCTGCAAAACCTTGCCTTAGTAAAGGGGCAACACTGTGTATTTCTCTCTCTCAGAGCCTGGTTGCCAAATTCGAAACGTCCAGCGATTGCGCCCACAGGAAAGCTACCAGCACGGAAAGCTGTAGCTGGTTTTCACTGCCCCTTGGAACTACAATCGCTGCTAGACAGACATTCGCTTTCTGCAAAACATTGCCTTATTGAAGGGGCAACACTGTGTATTTCTCTCTCGCAGAGCCCGGTTGCCAAATTCGAAACGTCCAGCGATTGCGCCCACAGGAAAGCTGCCAGCACGGAAATCTGTAGCTGGTTTTCACTGCCCCTTGGAACTACATTCGCTGATAGACAGACATTCGCTTTCTGCAAAAGCTTTCGTAGGTAAAGGGGCAACACTGTGTATTTCTCTGTCGTGGAGCGCGGCTGCCAAATTCGAAAAGTCCAGCGATTGCGCCCACAGGACAGCTGCCAGCACGGAAAGCTGTAGCTGGTTTTCACTGCCCCTTGGAACTACATTCGCTGATAGACAGACATTCGCTTTCTGCAAAAGCTTTCGTTGGTACAGGGGCAACACTGTGTATTTCTCTCTCGCAGAGCCCAGTTGCCAAATACGAAACGTCCAGCGATTGCGCCCACAGGAAAGCTACCAGCACGGAAAGCTGTAGCTGGTTTTCACTGCCCCTTGGAACTACATTCGCTGATAGACAGACATTCGCTTTCTGCAAAACCTTGCCTTCGTAAAGGGGCAACACTGTGTATTTCTCTCTCGCAGAGCCCGGTTGCCAAATTCGAAACGTCCAGCGATTGCGCCCACAGGAAAGCTGCCAGCAAGGAAAGTTGTAGCTGGTTTTCACTGCCCCTTGGAACTGCATTCGCTGATAGACAGACATTCGCTTTCTGCAAAAGCTTTCGTAGGTAAAGGGGCAACACTGTGTATTTCTCTCTCGCAGAGCCCGGTTGCCAAATTCGAAAGGTCCAGCGATTGCGCCCACAGGAAAGCTTCCAGCACAGAAAGCTGTAGCTGGTTTTCACTGCCCCTTGGAACTGCATTCGCTGCTAGACAGACATTCGCTTTCTACAAAAGCTTTCGTTTGTAAAGGGGCAACACTGTGTATTTCTCTCTCGCAGATCCCGGTTGCCAAATTCGAAACGTCCAGCTATTGCGCCCACAGGAAAGCTGCCAGCAAGGAAAGTTGTAGCTGGTTTTCACTGCCCCTTGGAACTACATTTGCTGATAGACAGACATTCGCTTTCTGCAAAAGCTTTCGTTGGTACAGGGGCAACATTGTGTATTTCTCTCTCGCAGAGCCCGGTTGCCAAATTCGAAACGTCCAGCGACTGCGCCCACAGGAAAGCTGCCAGCAAGGAAAGCTTTAGCTGGTTTTCACTGTCTCTTGGAACTACATTCGCTGCTAGACAGACATTCGCTTTCTACAAAAGCTTGCCTTAGTAAAGGGGCAACACTGTGTATTTCTCTCTCTCAGAGCCTGGTTGCCAAATTCGAAACGTCCAGCGATTGCGCCCACAGGAAAGCTACCAGCACGGAAAGCTGTAGCTGGTTTTCACTGCCCCTTGGAACTACAATCGCTGATAGACAGACATTCGCTTTCTGCAAAACCTTGCCTTCGTAAAGGGGCAACACTGTGTATTTCTCTCTCGCAGAGCCCGGTTGCCAAAATCGAAACGTCCAGCGATTGCGCCCACAGGAAAGCTGCCAGCAAGGAAAACTTTAGCTGGTTTTCATTGTCTCTTGGAACTACATTCGCTGATAGACAGACATTCGCTTTCTGCAAAACCTTGCCTTATTGAAGGGGCAACACTGTGTATTTCTCTCTCGCAGAGCCCGGTTGCCAAATTCGAAACGTCCAGCTATTGCGCCCACTGGAAAGCTGCCAGCAAGGAAAGCTGTAGCTGGTTTTCATTGTCTCTTGGAACTACATTCACTGATAGACAGACATTCGCTTTCTGCAAAACCTTGCCTTAGTAAAGGGGCAACACTGTGTATTTCTCTCTCTCAGAGCCTGGTTGCCAAATTCGAAACGTCCAGCGATTGCGCCCACAGGAAAGCTACCAGCACGGAAAGCTGTAGCTGGTTTTCACTGCCCCTTGGAACTACAATCGCTGCTAGACAGACATTCGCTTTCTGCAAAACCTTGCCTTCGTAAAGGGGCAACACTGTGTATTTCTCTCTCGCAGAGCCCGGTTGCCAAAATCGAAACGTCCAGCGATTGCGCCCACAGGAAAGCTGCCAGCAAGGAAAACTTTAGCTGGTTTTCATTGTCTCTTGGAACTACATTCGCTGATAGACAGACATTCGCTTTCTGCAAAAGCTTTCGTAGGTAAAGGGGCAACACTGTGTATTTCTCTGTCGTGGAGCGCGGCTGCCAAATTCGAAACGTCCAGCGATTGCGCCCACAGGACAGCTGCCAGCACGGAAAGCTGTAGCTGGTTTTCACTGCCCCTTGGAACTACATTCGCTGATAGACAGACATTCGCTTTCTGCAAAAGCTTTCGTTGGTACAGGGGCAACACTGTGTATTTCTCTCTCGCAGAGCCCGGTTGCCAAATTCGAAACGTCCAGCGATTGCGCCCACAGGAAAGCTGCCAGCACGGAAATCTCTAGCTGGTTTTCACTGTCTCTTGGAATTACATTCGCTGCTAGACAGACATTCGCTTTCTGCAAAACCTTGCCTTATTGAAGGGGCAACACTGTGTATTTCTCTCTCCCAGAGCCCGGTTGCCAAATTCGAAACGTCCAGCGATTGCGCCCACAGGAAAGCTGCCAGCAAGGAAAGCTGTAGCTGGTTTTCATTGTCTCTTGGAACTACATTCGCTGATAGACAGACATTCGCTTTCTGCAAAAGCTTGCCTTCGTAAAGGGGCAACACTGTGTATTTCTCTCTCATAGAGCCCGGCTGCCAAATTCGAAACGTCCAGCGATTGCGCCCACAGGAAAGCTGCCAGCACGGAAAGCTGTAGCTGGTTTTCACTGCCCCTTGGAACTACATTCGATGATAGACAGACATTCGCTTTCTGCAAAAGCTTTCGTAGGTAAAGGGGCAACACTGTGTATTTCTCTGTCGTGGAGCGCGGCTGCCAAATTCGAAACGTCCAGCGATTGCGCCCACAGGAAAGCTGCCAGCAAGGAAAGTTGTAGCTGGTTTTCACTGCCCCTTGGAACTGCATTCGCTGATAGACAGACATTCGCTTTCTGCAAAAGCTTTCGTAGGTAAAGGGGCAACACTGTGTATTTCTCTCTCGCAGAGCCCGGTTGCCAAATTCGAAACGTCCAGCGATTGAGCCCACAGGAAAGCTTCCAGCACAGAAAGCTGTAGCTGGTTTTCACTGCCCCTTGGAACTGCATTCGCTGCTAGACAGACATTCGCTTTCTACAAAAGGTTTCGTTTGTAAAGGGGCAACACTGTGTATTTCTCTCTCGCAGAGCCCGGTTGCCAAATTCGAAACGTCCAGCGATTGCGCCCACAGGAAAGCTGCCAGCACAGAAATCTGTCGCTGGCTTTCACTGCCCCTTGGAACTACATTCGCTGCTAGATAGACATTCACTTTCTACAACAGCTGTCGTCGTAAAGGGGCAACGCTGTGTATTTCTCTCTCGCAGAGCCCGGTTGCCAAATTCGAAACGTCCAGCGATTGCGCCCACAGGAAAGCTTCCAGCACAGAAAGCTGTAGCTGGTTTTCACTGTCTCTTGGAACTACATTCGCTGATAGACAGACATTCGCTTTCTGCAAAACATTGCCTTAGTAAAGGGGCAACACTGTGTATTTCTGTCTCGTAGAGCCCGGTTGCCAAATTGGAAACGTCCAGCGATTGCGCCCACAGGAAAGCTGCCAGCAAGGAAAGCTGTAGCTGGTTTTCACTGTCTCTTGGAACTGCATTCGCTGATAGACAGACATTCGCTTTCTGCAAAAGCTTTCGTTGGTAAAGAGGCAACACTGTGTATTTCTCTCTCGCAGAGCCCGGCTGCCAAATTCGAAACGTCCAGCGATTGCGCCCACAGGAAAGCTGCCAGCACGGAAATCTCTAGCTGGTTTTCACTGTCTCTTGGAACTATATTCGCTGATAGACAGACATTCGCTTTCTGCAAAACCTTGCCTTATTGAAGGGGCAACACTGTGTATTTCTCTCTCGTAGAGCCCGGTTGCCAAATTCGAAACGTCCAGCGATTGCGCCCACAGGAAAGCTGCCAGCACGGAAAGCTGTAGCTGGTTTTCACTGCCCCTTGGAACTACAATCGCTGCTAGACAGACATTCGCTTTCTGCAAAACCTTGCCTTCGTAAAGGGGCAACACTGTGTATTTCTCTCTCGCAGAGCCCGGTTGCCAAAATCGAAACGTCCAGCGATTGCGCCCACAGGAAAGCTGCCAGCAAGGAAAACTTTAGCTGGTTTTCATTGTCTCTTGGAACTACATTCGCTGATAGACAGACATTCGCTTTCTGCAAAACCTTGCCTTATTGAAGGGGCAACACTGTGTATTTCTCTCTCGCAGAGCCCGGTTGCCAAACTCGAAACGTCCAGCTATTGCGCACACAGGAAAGCTGCCAGCAAGGAAAGCTGTAGCTGGTTTTCATTGTCTCTTGGAACTACATTCGCTGATAGACAGACATTCGCTTTCTGCAAAACCTTGCCTTCGTAAAGGGGCAACACTGTGTATTTCTCTCTCGCAGAGCCTGGTTGCCAAATTCGAAAAGTCCAGCGATTGCGCCCACAGGAAAGCTGCCAGCACGGAAAGCTGTAGCTGGTTTTCACAGTCTCTTGGAACTACATTCGCTGCTAGACAGACATTCGCTTTCTGCAAAACCTTGCCTTATTGAAGGGGCAACACTGTGTATTTCTCTCTCGCAGAACCCGGTTGCCAAATTCGAAACGTCCAGCGATTGCGCCCACAGGAAAGCTGCCAGCAAGGAAAGCTGTAGCTGGTTTTCATTGTCTCTTGGAACTACATTCGCTGATAGACAGACATTCGCTTTCTGCAAAAGCTTGCCTTAGTAAAGGGGCAACACTGTGTATTTCTCTCTCGTAGAGCCCGGCTGCCAAATTCGAAACGTCCAGCGATTGCGCCCACAGGAAAGCTGCCAGCACGGAAAGCTGTAGCTGGTTTTCACTGCCCCTTGGAACTACATTCGCTGCTAGACAGACATTCGCTTTCTTCAAAAGCTTTCGTTGGTACAGGGGCAACACTCTGTATTTCTCTCTCGCAGAGCCCGGTTGCCAAATTCGAAACGTCCAGCGATTGCGCCCACAGGAAAGCTTCCAGCAAGGAAAGCTTTAGCTGGTTTTCACTGTCTCTTGGAACTACATTCGCTGCTAGACAGACATTCACTTTCTACAAAAGCTTGCCTTAGTAAAGGGGCAACACTGTGTATTTCTCTCTCTCAGAGCCTGGTTGCCAAATTCGAAACGTCCAGCGATTGCGCCCACAGGAAAGCTACCAGCACGGAAAGCTGTAGCTGGTTTTCACTGCCCCTTGGAACTACAATCGCTGCTAGACAGACATTCGCTTTCTGCAAAACCTTGCCTTCGTAAAGGGGCAACACTGTGTATTTCTCTCTCGCAGAGCCCGGTTGCCAAATTCGAAACGTCCAGCGATTGCGCCCACAGGTAAGCTGCCAGCAAGGAAAGCTGTAGCTGGTTTTCACTGCCCCTTGGAACTACATTCGCTGATAGACAGACATTCGCTTTCTGCAAAAGCTTTCGTAGGTAAAGGGGCAACACTGTGTATTTCTCTGTCGTGGAGCGCGGCTGCCAAATTCGAAACGTCCAGCGATTGCGCCCACAGGACAGCTGCCAGCACGGAAAGCTGTAGCTGGTTTTCACTGCCCCTTGGAACTACATTCGCTGATAGACAGACATTCGCTTTCTGCAAAAGCTTTCGTTGGTACAGGGGCAACACTGTGTATTTCTCTCTCGCAGAGCCCGGTTGCCAAATTCGAAACGTCCAGCGATTGCGCCCACAGGAAAGCTGCCAGCACGGAAATCTCTAGCTGGTTTTCACTGTCTCTTGGAACTACATTCGCTGCTAGACAGACATTCGCTTTCTGCAAAACCTTGCCTTATTGAAGGGGCAACACTGTGTATTTCTCTCTCGCAGAGCCCGGTTGCCAAATTCGAAACGTCCAGCGATTGCGCCCACAGGAAAGCTGCCAGCAAGGAAAGCTGTAGCTGGTTTTCATTGTCTCTTGGAACTACATTCGCTGATAGACAGACATTCGCTTTCTGCAAAAGCTTGCCTTAGTAAAGGGGCAACACTGTGTATTTCTCTCTCGTAGAGCCCGGCTGCCAAATTCGAAACGTCCAGCGATTGCGCCCACAGGAAAGCTGCCAGCACGGAAAGCTGTAGCTGGTTTTCACTGCCCCTTGGAACTACATTCGCTGATAGACAGACATTCGCTTTCTGCAAAAGCTTTCGTAGGTAAAGGGGCAACACTGTGTATTTCTCTGTCGTGGAGCGCGGCTGCCAAATTCGAAAAGTCCAGCGATTGCGCCCACAGGACAGCTGCCAGCACGGAAAGCTGTAGCTGGTTTTCACTGCCCCTTGGAACTACATTCGCTGATAGACAGACATTCGCTTTCTGCAAAAGCTTTCGTTGGTACAGGGGCAACACTGTGTATTTCTCTCTCGCAGAGCCCAGTTGCCAAATACGAAACGTCCAGCGATTGCGCCCACAGGAAAGCTACCAGCACGGAAAGCTGTAGCTGGTTTTCACTGCCCCTTGGAACTACATTCGCTGATAGACAGACATTCGCTTTCTGCAAAACCTTGCCTTCGTAAAGGGGCAACACTGTGTATTTCTCTCTCGCAGAGCCCGGTTGCCAAATTCGAAACGTCCAGCGATTGCGCCCACAGGAAAGCTGCCAGCAAGGAAAGTTGTAGCTGGTTTTCACTGCCCCTTGGAACTGCATTCGCTGATAGACAGACATTCGCTTTCTGCAAAAGCTTTCGTAGGTAAAGGGGCAACACTGTGTATTTCTCTCTCGCAGAGCCCGGTTGCCAAATTCGAAAGGTCCAGCGATTGCGCCCACAGGAAAGCTTCCAGCACAGAAAGCTGTAGCTGGTTTTCACTGCCCCTTGGAACTGCATTCGCTGCTAGACAGACATTCGCTTTCTACAAAAGCTTTCGTTTGTAAAGGGGCAACACTGTGTATTTCTCTCTCGCAGATCCCGGTTGCCAAATTCGAAACGTCCAGCTATTGCGCCCACAGGAAAGCTGCCAGCAAGGAAAGTTGTAGCTGGTTTTCACTGCCCCTTGGAACTACATTTGCTGATAGACAGACATTCGCTTTCTGCAAAAGCTTTCGTTGGTACAGGGGCAACATTGTGTATTTCTCTCTCGCAGAGCCCGGTTGCCAAATTCGAAACGTCCAGCGATTGCGCCCACAGGAAAGCTGCCAGCAAGGAAAGCTTTAGCTGGTTTTCACTGTCTCTTGGAACTACATTCGCTGCTAGACAGACATTCGCTTTCTACAAAAGCTTGCCTTAGTAAAGGGGCAACACTGTGTATTTCTCTCTCGCAGAGCCTGGTTGCCAAATTCGAAACGTCCAGCGATTGCGCCCACAGGAAAGCTACCAGCACGGAAAGCTGTAGCTGGTTTTCACTGCCCCTTGGAACTACAATCGCTGCTAGACAGACATTCGCTTTCTGCAAAACCTTGCCTTCGTAAAGGGGCAACACTGTGTATTTCTCTCTCGCAGAGCCCGGTTGCCAAAATCGAAACGTCCAGCGATTGCGCCCACAGGAAAGCTGCCAGCAAGGAAAACTTTAGCTGGTTTTCATTGTCTCTTGGAACTACATTCGCTGATAGACAGACATTCGCTTTCTGCAAAACCTTGCCTTATTGAAGGGGCAACACTGTGTATTTCTCTCTCGCAGAGCCCGGTTGCCAAATTCGAAACGTCCAGCTATTGCGCCCACTGGAAAGCTGCCAGCAAGGAAAGCTGTAGCTGGTTTTCATTGTCTCTTGGAACTACATTCACTGATAGACAGACATTCGCTTTCTGCAAAACCTTGCCTTAGTAAAGGGGCAACACTGTGTATTTCTCTCTCTCAGAGCCTGGTTGCCAAATTCGAAACGTCCAGCGATTGCGCCCACAGGAAAGCTACCAGCACGGAAAGCTGTAGCTGGTTTTCACTGCCCCTTGGAACTACAATCGCTGCTAGACAGACATTCGCTTTCTGCAAAACCTTGCCTTCGTAAAGGGGCAACACTGTGTATTTCTCTCTCGCAGAGCCCGGTTGCCAAAATCGAAACGTCCAGCGATTGCGCCCACAGGAAAGCTGCCAGCAAGGAAAACTTTAGCTGGTTTTCATTGTCTCTTGGAACTACATTCGCTGATAGACAGACATTCGCTTTCTGCAAAAGCTTTCGTAGGTAAAGGGGCAACACTGTGTATTTCTCTGTCGTGGAGCGCGGCTGCCAAATTCGAAACGTCCAGCGATTGCGCCCACAGGAAAGCTGCCAGCACGGAAAGCTGTAGCTGGTTTTCACAGTCTCTTGGTACTACATTCACTGCTAGACAGACATTCGCTTTCTGCAAAACCTTGCCTTCGTAAAGGGGCAACACTGTGTATTTCTCTCTCGCAGAGCCCGGTTGCCAAATTCGAAACGTCCAGCGATTGCGCCCACAGGTAAGCTGCCAGCAAGGAAAGCTGTAGCTGGTTTTCACTGCCCCTTGGAACTACATTCGCTGATAGACAGACATTCGCTTTCTGCAAAAGCTTTCGTAGGTAAAGGGGCAACACTGTGTATTTCTCTGTCGTGGAGCGCGGCTGCCAAATTCGAAACGTCCAGCGATTGCGCCCACAGGACAGCTGCCAGCACGGAAAGCTGTAGCTGGTTTTCACTGCCCCTTGGAACTACATTCGCTGATAGACAGACATTCGCTTTCTGCAAAAGCTTTCGTTGGTACAGGGGCAACACTGTGTATTTCTCTCTCGCAGAGCCCGGTTGCCAAATTCGAAACGTCCAGCGATTGCGCCCACAGGAAAGCTGCCAGCACGGAAATCTCTAGCTGGTTTTCACTGTCTCTTGGAACTACATTCGCTGCTAGACAGACATTCGCTTTCTGCAAAACCTTGCCTTATTGAAGGGGCAACACTCTGTATTTCTCTCTCCCAGAGCCCGGTTGCCAAATTCGAAACGTCCAGCGATTGCGCCCACAGGAAAGCTGCCAGCAAGGAAAGCTGTAGCTGGTTTTCATTGTCTCTAGGAACTACATTCGCTGATAGACAGACATTCGCTTTCTGCAAAAGCTTGCCTTAGTAAAGGGGCAACACTGTGTATTTCTCTCTCGTAGAGCCCGGCTGCCAAATTCGAAACGTCCAGCGATTGCGCCCACAGGAAAGCTGCCAGCACGGAAAGCTGTAGCTGGTTTTCACTGCCCCTTGGAACTACATTCGATGATAGACAGACATTCGCTTTCTGCAAAAGCTTTCGTAGGTAAAGGGGCAACAGTGTGTATTTCTCTGTCGTGGAGCGCGGCTGCCAAATTCGAAACGTCCAGCGATTGCGCCCACAGGAAAGCTGCCAGCAAGGAAAGTTGTAGCTGGTTTTCACTGCCCCTTGGAACTGCATTCGCTGATAGACAGACATTCGCTTTCTGCAAAAGCTTTCGTAGGTAAAGGGGCAACACTGTGTATTTCTCTCTCGCAGAGCCCGGTTGCCAAATTCGAAACGTCCAGCGATTGAGCCCACAGGAAAGCTTCCAGCACAGAAAGCTGTAGCTGGTTTTCACTGCCCCTTGGAACTGCATTCGCTGCTAGACAGACATTCGCTTTCTACAAAAGGTTTCGTTTGTAAAGGGGCAACACTGTGTATTTCTCTCTCGCAGAGCCCGGTTGCCAAATTCGAAACGTCCAGCGATTGCGCCCACAGGAAAGCTTCCAGCACAGAAAGCTGTAGCTGGTTTTCACTGTCTCTTGGAACTACATTCGCTGCTAGACAGACATTCGCTTTCTGCAAAACATTGCCTTAGTAAAGGGGCAACACTGTGTATTTCTGTCTCGTAGAGCCCGGTTGCCAAATTGGAAACGTCCAGCGATTGCGCCCACAGGAAAGCTGCCAGCAAGGAAAGCTGTAGCTGGTTTTCACTGTCTCTTGGAACTGCATTCGCTGATAGACAGACATTCGCTTTCTGCAAAACCTTGCCTTATTGAAGGGGCAACACTGTGTATTTCTCTCTCGTAGAGCCCGGTTGCCAAATTCGAAACGTCCAGCGATTGCGCCCACAGGAAAGCTGCCAGCACGGAAAGCTGTAGCTGGTTTTCACTGCCCCTTGGAACTACAATCGCTGCTAGACAGACATTCGCTTTCTGCAAAACCTTGCCTTCGTAAAGGGGCAACACTGTGTATTTCTCTCTCGCAGAGCCCGGTTGCCAAAATCGAAACGTCCAGCGATTGCGCCCACAGGAAAGCTGCCAGCAAGGAAAACTTTAGCTGGTTTTCATTGTCTCTTGGAACTACATTCGCTGATAGACAGACATTCGCTTTCTGCAAAACCTTGCCTTATTGAAGGGGCAACACTGTGTATTTCTCTCTCGCAGAGCCCGGTTGCCAAATTCGAAACGTCCAGCTATTGCGCCCACAGGAAAGCTGCCAGCAAGGAAAGCTGTAGCTGGTTTTCATTGTCTCTTGGAACTACATTCGCTGATAGACAGACATTCGCTTTCTGCAAAACCTTGCCTTATTGAAGGGGCAACACTGTGTATTTCTCTCTCGCAGAGCCCGGTTGCCAAATTCGAAACGTCCAGCTATTGCGCCCACAGGAAAGCTGCCAGCAAGGAAAGCTGTAGCTGGTTTTCATTGTCTCTTGGAACTACATTCGCTGATAGACAGACATTCGCTTTCTGCAAAACCTTGCCTTCGTAAAGGGGCAACACTGTGTATTTCTCTCTCGCAGAGCCTGGTTGCCAAATTCGAAACGTCCAGCGATTGCGCCCACAGGAAAGCTGCCAGCACGGAAAGCTGTAGCTGGTTTTTACAGTCTCTTGGAACTACATTCGCTGCTAGACAGACATTCGCTTTCTGCAAAACCTTGCCTTATTGAAGGGGCAACACTGTGTATTTCTCTCTCGCAGAGCCCGGTTGCCAAATTCGAAACGTCCAGCGATTGCGCCCACAGGAAAGCTGCCAGCACGGAAAGCTGTAGCTGGTTTTCACTGCCCCTTGGAACTACATTCGCTGATAGACAGACATTCGCTTTCTTCAAAAGCTTTCGTTGGTACAGGGGCAACACTCTGTATTTCTCTCTCGCAGAGCTCGGTTGCCAAATTCGAAACGTCCAGCGATTGCGCCCACAGGAAAGCTGCCAGCAAGGAAAGCTGTAGCTGGTTTTCACTGCCCCTTGGAACTGCATTCGCTGATAGACAGACATTCGCTTTCTGCAAAAGCTTTCGTAGGTAAAGGGGCAACACTGTGTATTTCTCTCTCGCAGAGCCCGGTTGCCAAATTCGAAACGTCCAGCGATTGCGCCCACAGGAAAGCTGCCAGCAAGGAATGCTGTAGCTGGTTTTCACTGCCCCTTGGAACTGCATTCGCTGATAGACAGACATTCGCTTTCTGCAAAAGCTTTCGTAGGTAAAGGGGCAACACTGTGTATTTCTCTCTCGCAGAGCCCGGTTGCCAAATTCGAAACGTCCAGCGATTGCGCCCACATGAAAGCTGCCAGCAAGGAAAGCTGTAGCTGGTTTTCACTGTCTCTTGGAACTGCATTCGCTGC
The DNA here is from genome assembly GCF_035582795.1 of Mycteria americana. Lineage (NCBI taxonomy): Eukaryota > Metazoa > Chordata > Aves > Ciconiiformes > Ciconiidae > Mycteria > Mycteria americana. The sequence continues at coordinate 22,997,738 of NC_134369.1, read as the reverse complement.
TAGACAGACATTCGCTTTCTGCAAAACCTTGCCTTCGTAAAGGGGCAACACTGTGTATTTCTCTCTCGCAGAGCCCGGTTGCCAAATTCGAAACGTCCAGCGATTGCGCCCACAGGAAAGCTTCCAGCACAGAAAGCTGTAGCTGGTTTTCACTGCCCCTTGGAACTGCATTCGCTGATAGACAGACATTCGCTTTCTGCAAAAGCTTTCGTTGGTAAAGAGGCAACACTGTGTATTTCTCTCTCGCAGAGCCCGGCTGCCAAATTCGAAACGTCCAGCGATTGCGCCCACAGGAAAGCTGCCAGCAAAGAAAAGCTGTAGCTGGTTTTCACTGCCCCTTGGAAGTGCATTCGCTGCTAGACAGACATTGGCTTTCTGCAAAAGCTTTCGTAGGTAAAGGGGCAACACTGTGTATTTCTCTCTCGCAGAGCCCGGTTGCCAAATTCGAAACGTCCAGTGATTGCGCCCACAGGAAAGCTTCCAGCACAGAAAGCTGTAGCTGGTTTTCACTGCCCCTTGGAACTGCATTCGCTGCTAGACAGACATTCGCTTTCTACAAAAGGTTTCGTTTGTAAAGGGGCAACACTGTGTATTTCTCTCTCGCAGAGCCCGGTTGCCAAATTCGAAACGTCCAGCGATTGCGCCCACAGGAAAGCTGCCAGCACAGAAATCTGTCGCTGGCTTTCACTGCCCCTTGGAACTACATTCGCTGCTAGATAGACATTCACTTTCTACAACAGCTGTCGTCGTAAAGGGGCAACGCTGTGTATTTCTCTCTCGCAGAGCCCGGTTGCCAAATTCGAAACGTCCAGCGATTGCGCCCACAGGAAAGCTTCCAGCACAGAAAGCTGTAGCTGGTTTTCACTGTCTCTTGGAACTACATTCGCTGATAGACAGACATTCGCTTTCTGCAAAACATTGCCTTAGTAAAGGGGCAACACTGTGTATTTCTCTCTCGTAGAGCCCGGTTGCCAAATTGGAAACGTCCAGCGATTGCGCCCACAGGAAAGCTGCCAGCAAGGAAAGCTGTAGCTGGTTTTCACTGTCTCTTGGAACTGCATTCGCTGATAGACAGACATTCGCTTTCTGCAAAAGCTTTCGTTGGTAAAGAGGCAACACTGTGTATTTCTCTCTCGCAGAGCCCGGCTGCCAAATTCGAAACGTCCAGCGATTGCGCCCACAGGAAAGCTGCCAGCACGGAAATCTCTAGCTGGTTTTCACTGTCTCTTGGAACTACATTCGCTGATAGACAGACATTCGCTTTCTGCAAAACCTTGCCTTATTGAAGGGGCAACACTGTGTATTTCTCTCTCGTAGAGCCCGGTTGCCAAATTCGAAACGTCCAGCGATTGCGCCCACAGGAAAGCTGCCAGCAAGGAAAGCTGTAGCTGGTTTTCACTGCCCCTTGGAACTACAATCGCTGCTAGACAGACATTCGCTTTCTGCAAAACCTTGCCTTCGTAAAGGGGCAACACTGTGTATTTCTCTCTCGCAGAGCCCGGTTGCCAAAATCGAAACGTCCAGCGATTGCGCCCACAGGAAAGCTGCCAGCAAGGAAAACTTTAGCTGGTTTTCATTGTCTCTTGGAACTACATTCGCTGATAGACAGACATTCGCTTTCTGCAAAACCTTGCCTTATTGAAGGGGCAACACTGTGTATTTCTCTCTCGCAGAGCCCGGTTGCCAAATTCGAAACGTCCAGCTATTGCGCCCACAGGAAAGCTGCCAGCAAGGAAAGCTGTAGCTGGTTTTCATTGTCTCTTGGAACTACATTCGCTGATAGACAGACATTCGCTTTCTGCAAAACCTTGCCTTCGTAAAGGGGCAACACTGTGTATTTCTCTCTCGCAGAGCCTGGTTGCCAAATTCGAAACGTCCAGCGATTGCGCCCACAGGAAAGCTGCCAGCACGGAAAGCTGTAGCTGGTTTTCACAGTCTCTTGGAACTACATTCGCTGCTAGACAGACATTCGCTTTCTGCAAAACCTTGCCTTATTGAAAGGGCAACACTGTGTATTTCTCTCTCGCAGAGCCCGGTTGCCAAATTCGAAACGTCCAGCGATTGCGCCCACAGGAAAGCTGCCAGCAAGGAAAGCTGTAGCTGGTTTTCACTGTCTCTTGGAACTACATTCGCTGCTAGACAGACATTCGCTTTCTGCAAAAGCTTGCCTTAGTAAAGGGGCAACACTGTGTATTTCTCTCTCGTAGAGCCCGGCTGCCAAATTCGAAACGTCCAGCGATTGCGCCCACAGGAAAGCTGCCAGCACGGAAAGCTGTAGCTGGTTTTCACTGCCCCTTGGAACTACATTCGCTGATAGACAGACATTCGCTTTCTGCAAAAGCTTTCGTTGGTACAGGGGCAACACTCTGTATTTCTCTCTCGCAGAGCCCGGTTGCCAAATTCGAAACGTCCAGCGATTGCGCCCACAGGAAAGCTGCCAGCAAGGAAAGCTGTAGCTGGTTTTCACTGCCCCTTGGAACTGCATTCGCTGATAGACAGACATTCGCTTTCTGCAAAAGCTTTCGTAGGTAAAGGGGCAACACTGTGTATTTCTCTCTCGCAGAGCCCGGTTGCCAAATTCGAAACGTCCAGCGATTGCGCCCACAGGAAAGCTGCCAGCAAGGAAAGCTGTAGCTGGTTTTCACTGTCTCTTGGAACTGCATTCGCTGCTAGACAGACATTCGCTTTCTGCAAAACCTTGCCTTCGTAAAGGGGCAACACTGTGTATTTCTCTCTCGCAGAGCCCGGTTGCCAAATTCGAAACGTCCAGCGATTGCGCCCACAGGAAAGCTTCCAGCACAGAAAGCTGTAGCTGGTTTTCACTGCCCCTTGGAACTGCATTCGCTGCTAGACAGACATTGGCTTTCTGCAAAAGCTTTCGTAGGTAAAGGGGCAACACTGTGTATTTCTCTCTCGCAGAGCCCGGTTGTCAAATTCGAAACGTCCATTGATTGCGCCCACAGGAAAGCTGCCAGCACGGAAAGCTGTAGCTGGTTTTCACTGCCCCTTGGAACTACAATCGCTGATAGACAGACATTCGCTTTCTGCAAAAGCTTTCGTTGGTACAGGGGCAACACTGTGTATTTCTCTCTCGCAGAGCCCAGTTGCCAAATACGAAACGTCCAGCGATTGCGCCCACAGGAAAGCTACCAGCACGGAAAGCTGTAGCTGGTTTTCACTGCCCCTTGGAACTACATTCGCTGATAGACAGACATTCGCTTTCTGCAAAACCTTGCCTTCGTAAAGGGGCAACACTGTGTATTTCTCTCTCGCAGAGCCCGGTTGCCAAATTCGAAACGTCCAGCGATTGCGCCCACAGGAAAGCTGCCAGCTAGGAAAGTTGTAGCTGGTTTTCACTGCCCCTTGGAACTGCATTCGCTGATAGACAGACATTCGCTTTCTGCAAAAGCTTTCGTAGGTAAAGGGGCAACACTGTGTATTTCTCTCTCGCAGAGCCCGGTTGCCAAATTCGAAAGGTCCAGCGATTGCGCCCACAGGAAAGCTGCCAGCACGGAAAGCTGTAGCTGGTTTTCACTGTCTCTTGGAACTACATTCGCTGATAATCAGACATTCGTTTTCTGCAAAACCTTGCCTTCGTAAAGGGGCAACACTGTGTATTTATCTCTCGCAGAGCCCGGTTGCCAAATTCGAAACGTCCAGCGATTGCGCCCAGAGGAAAGCTGCCAGCACAGAAATCTGTAGCTGGTTTTCACTGCCCCTTGGAACTACATTCGCTGCTAGATAGACATTCACTTTCTACAACAGCTTTCGTTCGTAAAGGGGCAACACTGTGTATTTCTCTCTCGTAGAGCCCGGTTGCCAAATTCGAAACGTCCAGCGATTGCGCCCACAGGAAAGCTGCCAGCAAGGAAAGCTGTAGCTGGTTTTCACTGTCTCTTGGAACTGCATTCGTTGCTAGACAGACATTCGCTTTCTGCAAAACCTTGCCTTCCTAAAGGGGCAACACTGTGTATTTATCTCTCGCAGAGCCCGGTTGCCAAATTCGAAACGTCCAGCGATTGCGCCCACAGGAAAGCTGCAAGCAAGGACAGCTGTAGCTGGTTTTCACTGCCCCTTGGAACTGCATTCGCTGCTAGACAGACATTCGCTTTCTGCAAAACCTTGCCTTCGTAAAGGGGCAACACTGTGTATTTCTCTCTCGCAGAGCCCGGTTGCCAAATTCGAAACGTCCAGCGATTGCGCCCACAGGAAAGCTTCCAGCACAGAAAGCTGTAGCTGGTTTTCACTGCCCCTTGGAACTGCATTCGCTGCTAGACAGACATTCGCTTTCTACAAAAGCTTTCGTTTGTAAAGGGGCAACACTGTGTATTTCTCTCTCGCAGAGCCCGGTTGCCAAATTCGAAACGTCCAGCGATTGCGCCCACAGGAAAGCTGCCAGCAAGGAAAGCTGTAGCTGGTTTTCACTGCCCCTTGGAACTACATTTGCTGATAGACAGACATTCGCTTTCTGCAAAAGCTTTCGTTGGTACAGGGGCAACATTGTGTATTTCTCTCTCGCAGAGCCCGGTTGCCAAATTCGAAACGTCCAGCGATTGCGCCCACAGGAAAGCTGCCAGCAAGGAAAGCTTTAGCTGGTTTTCACTGTCTCTTGGAACTACATTCGCTGCTAGACAGACATTCACTTTCTACAAAAGCTTGCCTTAGTAAATGGGCAACACTGTGTATTTCTCTCTCTCAGAGCCTGGTTGCCAAATTCGAAACGTCCAGCGATTGCGCCCACAGGAAAGCTACCAGCACGGAAAGCTGTAGCTGGTTTTCACTGCCCCTTGGAACTACAATCGCTGCTAGACAGACATTCGCTTTCTGCAAAACCTTGCCTTCATAAAGGGGCAACACTGTGTATTTCTCTCTCGCAGAGCCCGGTTGCCAAATTCGAAAGGTCCAGCGATTGCGCCCACAGGAAAGCTTCCAGCACAGAAAGCTGTAGCTGGTTTTCACTGCCCCTTGGAACTGCATTCGCTGATAGACAGACATTCGCTTTCTACAAAAGCTTGCGTTTGTAAAGGGGCAACACTGTGTATTTCTCTCTCGCAGAGCCCGGTTGCCAAATTCGAAACGTCCAGCGATTGCGCCCACAGGAAAGCTGCCAGCACAGAAAGCTGTAGCTGGTTTTCACTGTCTCTTGGAACTACATTCGCTGATACACAGACATTCGCTTTCTGCAAAACATTGCCTTAGTAAAGGGGCAACACTGTGTATTTCTCTCTCGTAGAGCCCGGCTGCCAAATTCGAAACGTCCAGCGATTGCGCCCACAGGAAAGCTGCCAGCACGGAAAGCTGTAGCTGGTTTTCACTGCCCCTTGGAACTACATTCGCTGATAGACAGACATTCGCTTTCTGCAAAAGCTTTCGTTGGTACAGGGGCAACACTGTGTATTTCTCTCTCGCAGAGCCCGGTTGCCAAATTCGAAACGTCCAGCGATTGCGCCCACAGGAAAGCTGCCAGCAAGGAAAGCTGTAGCTGGTTTTCACTGCCCCTTGGAACTGCATTCGCTGATAGACAGACATTCGCTTTCTGCAAAAGCTTTCGTAGGTAAAGGGGCAACACTGTGTATTTCTCTCTCGCAGAGCCCGGTTGCCAAATTCGAAACGTCCAGCGATTGCGCCCACAGGAAAGCTGCCAGCAAGGAAAGCTGTAGCTGGTTTTCACTGCCCCTTGGAACTGCATTCGCTGATAGACAGACATTCGCTTTCTGCAAAAGCTTTCGTAGGTAAAGGGGCAACACTGTGTATTTCTCTCTCGCAGAGCCCGGTTGCCAAATTCGAAACGTCCAGCGATTGCGCCCACAGGAAAGCTGCCAGCAAGGAAAGCTGTAGCTGGTTTTCACTGTCTCTTGGAACTGCATTCGCTGCTAGACAGACATTCGCTTTCTGCAAAACCTTGCCTTCGTAAAGGGGCAACACTGTGTATTTCTCTCTCGCAGAGCCCGGTTGCCAAATTCGAAACGTCCAGCGATTGCGCCCACAGGAAAGCTTCCAGCACAGAAAGCTGTAGCTGGTTTTCACTGCCCCTTGGAACTGCATTCGCTGATAGACAGACATTCGCTTTCTGCAAAAGCTTTCGTTGGTAAAGAGGCAACACTGTGTATTTCTCTCTCGCAGAGCCCGGCTGCCAAATTCGAAACGTCCAGCGATTGCGCCCACAGGAAAGCTGCCAGCAAAGAAAAGCTGTAGCTGGTTTTCACTGCCCCTTGGAACTGCATTCGCTGCTAGACAGACATTGGCTTTCTGCAAAAGCTTTCGTAGGTAAAGGGGCAACACTGTGTATTTCTCTCTCGCAGAGCCCGGTTGCCAAATTCGAAACGTCCAGTGATTGCGCCCACAGGAAAGCTGCCAGCACGGAAAGCTGTAGCTGGTTTTCACTGCCCCTTGGAACTACAATCGCTGATAGACAGACATTCGCTTTCTGCAAAAGCTTTCGTTGGTACAGGGGCAACACTGTGTATTTCTCTCTCGCAGAGCCCAGTTGCCAAATACGAAACGTCCAGCGATTGCGCCCACAGGAAAGCTACCAGCACGGAAAGCTGTAGCTGGTTTTCACTGCCCCTTGGAACTACATTCGCTGATAGACAGACATTCGCTTTCTGCAAAACCTTGCCTTCGTAAAGGGGCAACACTGTGTATTTATCTCTCGCAGAGCCCGGTTGCCAAATTCGAAACGTCCAGCGATTGCGCCCACAGGAAAGCTGCCAGCAAGAAAAGCTGTAGCTGGTTTTCACTGCCCCTTGGAACTGCATTCGCTGCTAGACAGACATTCGCTTTCTACAAAAGCTTTCGTTTGTAAAGGGGCAACACTGTGTATTTCTCTCTCGCAGAGCCCGGTTGCCAAATTCGAAACGTCCAGCGATTGCGCCCACAGGAAAGCTGCCAGCAAGGAAAGCTGTAGCTGGTTTTCACTGCCCCTTGGAACTACATTTGCTGATAGACAGACATTCGCTTTCTGCAAAAGCTTTCGTTGGTACAGGGGCAACATTGTGTATTTCTCTCTCGCAGAGCCCGGTTGCCAAATTCGAAACGTCCAGCGATTGCGCCCACAGGAAAGCTGCCAGCAAGGAAAGCTTTAGCTGGTTTTCACTGTCTCTTGGAACTACATTCGCTGCTAGACAGACATTCGCTTTCTACAAAAGCTTGCCTTAGTAAAGGGGCAACACTGTGTATTTCTCTCTCTCAGAGCCTGGTTGCCAAATTCGAAACGTCCAGCGATTGCGCCCACAGGAAAGCTACCAGCACGGAAAGCTGTAGCTGGTTTTCACTGCCCCTTGGAACTACAATCGCTGCTAGACAGACATTCGCTTTCTGCAAAACCTTGCCTTCGTAAAGGGGCAACACTGTGTATTTCTCTCTCGCAGAGCCCGGTTGCCAAATTCGAAACGTCCAGCTATTGCGCCCACAGGAAAGCTGCCAGCAAGGAAAGCTGTAGCTGGTTTTCATTGTCTCTTGGAACTACATTCGCTGATAGACAGACATTCGCTTTCTACAAAAGCTTGCCTTAGTAAAGGGGCAACACTGTGTATTTCTCTCTCGCAGAGCCCGGTTGCCAAATTCGAAACGTCCAGCGATTGCGCCCACAGGAAAGCTGCCAGCAAGGAAAGCTGTAGCTGGTTTTCACTGTCTCTTGGAACTACATTCGCTGATAGACAGACATTCGCTTTCTACAAAAGCTTGCCTTAGTAAAGGGGCAACACTGTGTATTTCTCTCTCGCAGAGCCTGGTTGCCAAATTCGAAACGTCCAGCGATTGCGCCCACAGGAAAGCTGCCAGCACGGAAAGCTGTAGCTGGTTTTCACTGCCCCTTGGAACTGCATTCGCTGATAGACAGACATTCGCTTTCTGCAAAACCTTGCCTTCGTAAAGGGGCAACACTGTGTATTTCTCTCTCGCAGAGCCCGGTTGCCAAATTCGAAACGTCCAGCGATTGCGCCCACAGGAAAGCTTCCAGCACAGAAAGTTGTAGCTGGTTTTCACTGCCCCTTGGAACTGCATTCGCTGATAGACAGACATTCCCTTTCTACAAAAGCTTTCGTTTGTAAAGGGGCAACACTGTGTATTTCTCTCTCGCAGAGGCCGGTTGCCAAAATTGAAACGTCCAGCGATTGCGCCCACAGGAAAGCTGCCAGCAAGGAAAGCTGTAGGTGGTTTTCACTGTCTCTTGGAACTACATTCGCTGATAGACAGATATTCGCTTTCTACAAAAGCTTGCCTTAGTAAAGGGGCAACACTCTGTATTTCTCTCTCGTAGAGCCCGGTTGCCAAATTCGAAACGTCCAGCGATTGCGCCCACAGGACAGCTGCCAGCACGGAAAGCTGTAGCTGGTTTTCACTGCCCCTTGGAACTACATTCGCTGATAGACAGACATTCGCTTTCTGCAAAAGCTTTCGTTGGTACAGGGGCAACACTTTGTATTTCTCTCTCGCAGAGCCCAGTTGCCAAATACGAAACGTCCAGCGATTGCGCCCACAGGAAAGCTACCAGCACGGAAAGCTGTAGCTGGTTTTCACTGCCCCTTGGAACTACATTCGCTGATAGACAGACATTCGCTTTCTGCAAAACCTTGCCTTCGTAAAGGGGCAACACTGTGTATTTCTCTCTCGCAGAACCCGGTTGCCAAATTCGAAACGTCCAGCGATTGCGCCCACAGGAAAGCTGCCAGCACGGAAAGTTGTAGCTGGTTTTCACTGCCCCTTGGAACTGCATTCGCTGATAGACAGACATTCGCTTTCTGCAAAAGCTTTCGTAGGTAAAGGGGCAACACTGTGTATTTCTCTCTCGCAGAGCCCGGTTGCCAAATTCGAAAGGTCCAGCGATTGCGCCCACAGGAAAGCTTCCAGCACAGAAAGCTGTAGCTGGTTTTCACTGCCCCTTGGAACTGCATTCGCTGCTAGACAGACATTCGCTTTCTGCAAAAGCTTTCGTTTGTCAAGGGGCAACACTGTGTATTTCTCTCTCGCAGAGCCCGGTTGCCAAATTCGAAACGTCCAGCGATTGCGCCCACAGGAAAGCTGCCAGCAAGGAAAGTTGTAGCTGGTTTTCACTGCCCCTTGGAACTACATTTGCTGATAGACAGACATTCGCTTTCTGCAAAAGCTTTCGTTGGTACAGGGGCAACACTCTGTATTTCTCTCTCGCAGAGCCCGGTTGCCAAATTCGAAACGTCCAGCGATTGCGCCCACAGGAAAGCTGCCAGCAAGGAAAGCTTTAGCTGGTTTTCACTGTCTCTTGGAACTACATTCGCTGCTAGACAGACATTCGCTTTCTACAAAAGCTTGCCTTAGTAAAGGGGCAACACTGTGTATTTCTCTCTCTCAGAGCCTGGTTGCCAAATTCGAAACGTCCAGCGATTGCGCCCACAGGAAAGCTACCAGTACGGAAAGCTGTAGCTGGTTTTCACTGCCCCTTGGAACTACAATCGCTGCTAGACAGACATTCGCTTTCTGCAAAACCTTGCCTTCGTAAAGGGGCAACACTGTGTATTTCTCTCTCGCAGAGCCCGGTTGCCAAAATCGAAACGTCCAGCGATTGCGCCCACAGGAAAGCTGCCAGCAAGGAAAACTTTAGCTGGTTTTCATTGTCTCTTGGAACTACATTCGCTGATAGACAGACATTCGCTTTCTGCAAAACCTTGCCTTAGTAAAGGGGCAACACTGTGTATTTCTCTCTCTCAGAGCCTGGTTGCCAAATTCGAAACGTCCAGCGATTGCGCCCACAGGAAAGCTACCAGCACGGAAAGTTGTAGCTGGTTTTCACTGCCCCTTGGAACTACAATCGCTGCTAGACAGACATTCGCTTTCTGCAAAACATTGCCTTATTGAAGGGGCAACACTGTGTATTTCTCTCTCGCAGAGCCCGGTTGCCAAATTCGAAACGTCCAGCGATTGCGCCCACAGGAAAGCTGCCAGCAAGGAAAGCTGTAGCTGGTTTTCACTGTCTCTTGGAACTACATTCGCTGATAGACAGACATTCGCTTTCTACAAAAGCTTGCCTTAGTAAAGGGGCAACACTGTGTATTTCTCTCTCGCAGAGCCTGGTTGCCAAATTCGAAACGTCCAGCGATTGCGCCCACAGGAAAGCTGCTAGCACGGAAAGCTGTAGCTGGTTTTCACTGTTTCTTGGAACTGCATTCGCTGATAGACAGACATTCGCTTTCTACAAAAGCTTTCATTGGTAAAGGGGCAACACTGTGTATATCTCTCTCGTAGAGCCCGGCTGCCAAATTCGAAACGTCCAGCGATTGCGCCCACAGGAAAGCTGCCAGCACGGAAAGCTGTAGCTGGTTTTCACAGTCTCTTGGTACTACATTCACTGCTAGACAGACATTCGCTTTCTGCAAAACCTTGCCTTCGTAAAGGGGCAACACTGTGTATTTCTCTCTCGCAGAGCCCGGTTGCCAAATTCGAAAGGTCCAGCGATTGCGCCCACAGGAAAGCAGCCAGCACGGAAATCTCTAGCTGGTTTTCACTGTCTCTTGGAACTACATTCGCTGCTAGACAGACATTCGCTTTCTGCAAAACCTTGCCTTATTGAAGGGGCAACACTGTGTATTTCTCTCTCCCAGAGCCCGGTTGCCAAATTCGAAACGTCCAGCGATTGCGCCCACAGGAAAGCTGCCAGCAAGGAAAGCTGTAGCTGGTTTTCATTGTCTCTTGGAACTACATTCGCTGATAGACAGACATTCGCTTTCTGCAAAAGCTTTCGTTGGTACAGGGGCAACACTGTGTATTTCTCTCTCGCAGAGCCCAGTTGCCAAATACGAAACGTCCAGCGATTGCGCCCACAGGAAAGCTACCAGCACGGAAAGCTGTAGCTGGTTTTCACTGCCCCTTGGAACTACATTCGCTGATAGACAGACATTCGCTTTCTGCAAAACCTTGCCTTCGTAAAGGGGCAACACTGTGTATTTCTCTCTCGCAGAGCCCGGTTGCCAAATTCGAAACGTCCAGCGATTGCGCCCACAGGAAAGCTGCCAGCAAGGAAAGTTGTAGCTGGTTTTCACTGCCCCTTGGAACTGCATTCGCTGATAGACAGACATTCGCTTTCTGCAAAAGCTTTCGTAGGTAAAGGGGCAACACTGTGTATTTCTCTCTCGCAGAGCCCGGTTGCCAAATTCGAAAGGTCCAGCGATTGCGCCCACAGGAAAGCTTCCAGCACAGAAAGCTGTAGCTGGTTTTCACTGCCCCTTGGAACTGCATTCGCTGCTAGACAGACATTCGCTTTCTACAAAAGCTTTCGTAGGTAAAGGGGCAACACTGTGTATTTCTCTCTCGCAGAGCCCGGTTGCCAAATTCGAAACGTCCAGCGATTGCGCCCACAGGAAAGCTGCCAGCAAGGAAAGCTTTAGCTGGTTTTCACTGTCTCTTGGAACTACATTCGCTGCTAGACAGACATTCGCTTTCTACAAAAGCTTGCCTTAGTAAAGGGGCAACACTGTGTATTTCTCTCTCTCAGAGCCTGGTTGCCAAATTCGAAACGTCCAGCGATTGCGCCCACAGGAAAGCTACCAGCACGGAAAGCTGTAGCTGGTTTTCACTGCCCCTTGGAACTACAATCGCTGCTAGACAGACATTCGCTTTCTGCAAAACCTTGCCTTCGTAAAGGGGCAACACTATGTATTTCTCTCTCGCAGAGCCCGGTTGCCAAAATCGAAACGTCCAGCGATTGCGCCCACAGGAAAGCTGCCAGCAAGGAAAACTTTAGCTGGTTTTCATTGTCTCTTGGAACTACATTCGCTGATAGACAGACATTCGCTTTCTGCAAAACATTGCCTTATTGAAGGGGCAACACTGTGTATTTCTCTCTCGCAGAGCCCGGTCGCCAAATTCAAAACGTCCAGCTATTGCGCCCACAGGAAAGCTGCCAGCAAGGAAAGCTGTAGCTGGTTTTCATTGTCTCTTGGAACTACATTCGCTGATAGACAGACATTCGCTTTCTGCAAAACCTTGCCTTAGTAAAGGGGCAACACTGTGTATTTCTCTCTCGTAGAGCCCGGTTGCCAAATTCGAAACGTCCAGCGATTGCGCCCACAGGAAAGCTGCCAGCAAGGAAAGCTGTAGCTGGTTTTCACTGCCCCTTGGAACTACATTCGCTGATAGACAGACATTCGCTTTCTGCAAAAGCTTTCGTTGGTACAGGGGCAACACTGTGTATTTCTCTCTCGCAGAGCCCGGTTGCCAAATTCGAAACGTCCAGCGATTGCGCCCACAGGAAAGCTGCCAGCAAGGAAAGCTGTAGCTGGTTTTCACTGTCTCTTGGAACTACATTCGCTGATAGACAGACATTCGCTTTCTACAAAAGCTTGCCTTAGTAAAGGGGCAACACTGTGTATTTCTCTCTCGCAGAGCCTGGTTGCCAAATTCGAAACGTCCAGCGATTGCGCCCACAGGAAAGCTGCCAGCACGGAAAGCTGTAGCTGGTTTTCACTGTTTCTTGGAACTGCATTCGCTGATAGACAGACATTCGCTTTCTACAAAAGCTTTCATTGGTAAAGGGGCAACACTGTGTATATCTCTCTCGTAGAGCCCGGCTGCCAAATTCGAAACGTCCAGCGATTGCGCCCACAGGAAAGCTGCCAGCACGGAAAGCTGTAGCTGGTTTTCACAGTCTCTTGGTACTACATTCACTGCTAGACAGACATTCGCTTTCTGCAAAACCTTGCCTTCGTAAAGGGGCAACACTGTGTATTTCTCTCTCGCAGAGCCCGGTTGCCAAATTCGAAACGTCCAGCGATTGCGCCCACAGGTAAGCTGCCAGCAAGGAAAGCTGTAGCTGGTTTTCACTGCCCCTTGGAACTACATTCGCTGATAGACAGACATTCGCTTTCTGCAAAAGCTTTCGTAGGTAAAGGGGCAACACTGTGTATTTCTCTGTCGTGGAGCGCGGCTGCCAAATTCGAAACGTCCAGCGATTGCGCCCACAGGACAGCTGCCAGCACGGAAAGCTGTAGCTGGTTTTCACTGCCCCTTGGAACTACATTCGCTGATAGACAGACATTCGCTTTCTGCAAAAGCTTTCGTTGGTACAGGGGCAACACTGTGTATTTCTCTCTCGCAGAGCCCGGTTGCCAAATTCGAAACGTCCAGCGATTGCGCCCACAGGAAAGCTGCCAGCACGGAAATCTCTAGCTGGTTTTCACTGTCTCTTGGAACTACATTCGCTGCTAGACAGACATTCGCTTTCTGCAAAACCTTGCCTTATTGAAGGGGCAACACTGTGTATTTCTCTCTCCCAGAGCCCGGTTGCCAAATTCGAAACGTCCAGCGATTGCGCCCATAGGAAAGCTGCCAGCAAGGAAAGCTGTAGCTGGTTTTCATTGTCTCTTGGAACTACATTCGCTGATAGACAGACATTCGCTTTCTGCAAAAGCTTGCCTTAGTAAAGGGGCAACACTGTGTATTTCTCTCTCGTAGAGCCCGGCTGCCAAATTCGAAACGTCCAGCGATTGCGCCCACAGGAAAGCTGCCAGCACGGAAAGCTGTAGCTGGTTTTCACTGCCCCTTGGAACTACATTCGCTGATAGACAGACATTCGCTTTCTGCAAAAGCTTTCGTAGGTAAAGGGGCAACACTGTGTATTTCTCTGTCGTGGAGCGCGGCTGCCAAATTCGAAACGTCCAGCGATTGCGCCCACAGGACAGCTGCCAGCACGGAAAGCTGTAGCTGGTTTTCACTGCCCCTTGGAACTGCATTCGCTGATAGACAGACATTCGCTTTCTGCAAAAGCTTTCGTAGGTAAAGGGGCAACACTGTGTATTTCTCTCTCGCAGAGCCCGGTTGCCAAATTCGAAACGTCCAGTGATTGCGCCCACAGGAAAGCTGCCAGCACGGAAAGCTGTAGCTGGTTTTCACTGCCCCTTGGAACTACAATCGCTGATAGACAGACATTCGCTTTCTGCAAAAGCTTTCGTTGGTACAGGGGCAACACTGTGTATTTCTCTCTCGCAGAGCCCAGTTGCCAAATACGAAACGTCCAGCGATTGCGCCCACAGGAAAGCTACCAGCACGGAAAGCTGTAGCTGGTTTTCACTGCCCCTTGGAACTACATTCGCTGATAGACAGACATTCGCTTTCTGCAAAACCTTGCCTTCGTAAAGGGGCAACACTGTGTATTTCTCTCTCGCAGAGCCCGGTTGCCAAATTCGAAACGTCCAGCGATTGCACCCACAGGAAAGCTGCCAGCAAGGAAAGTTGTAGCTGGTTTTCACTGCCCCTTGGAACTGCATTCGCTGATAGACAGACATTCGCTTTCTGCAAAAGCTTTCGTAGGTAAAGGGGCAACACTGTGTATTTCTCTCTCGCAGAGCCCGGTTGCCAAATTCGAAAGGTCCAGCGATTGCGCCCACAGGAAAGCTGCCAGCACGGAAAGCTGTAGCTGGTTTTCACTGTCTCTTGGAACTACATTCGCTGATAATCAGACATTCGTTTTCTGCAAAACCTTGCCTTCGTAAAGGGGCAACACTCTGTATTTATCTCTCGCAGAGCCCGGTTGCCAAATTCGAAACGTCCAGCGATTGCGCCCACAGGAAAGCTGCCAGCACAGAAATCTGTAGCTGGTTTTCACTGCCCCTTGGAACTACATTCGCTGCTAGATAGACATTCACTTTCTACAACAGCTTTCGTTCGTAAAGGGGCAACACTGTGTATTTCTCTCTCGTAGAGCCCGGTTGCCAAATTCGAAACGTCCAGCGATTGCGCCCACAGGAAAGCTGCCAGCAAGGAAAGCTGTAGCTGGTTTTCACTGTCTCTTGGAACTGCATTCGTTGCTAGACAGACATTCGCTTTCTGCAAAACCTTGCCTTCCTAAAGGGGCAACACTGTGTATTTATCTCTCGCAGAGCCCGGTTGCCAAATTCGAAACGTCCAGCGATTGCGCCCACAGGAAAGCTGCCAGCAAGGAAAGCTGTAGCTGGTTTTCACTGCCCCTTGGAACTGCATTCGCTGCTAGACAGACATTCGCTTTCTGCAAAACCTTGCCTTCGTAAAGGGGCAACACTGTGTATTTCTCTCTCGCAGAGCCCGGTTGCCAAATTCGAAACGTCCAGCGATTGCGCCCACAGGAAAGCTTCCAGCACAGAAAGCTGTAGCTGGTTTTCACTGCCCCTTGGAACTGCATTCGCTGCTAGACAGACATTCGCTTTCTACAAAAGCTTTCGTTTGTAAAGGGGTAACACTGTGTATTTCTCTCTCGCAGAGCCCGGTTGCCAAATTCGAAACGTCCAGCGATTGCGCCCACAGGAAAGCTGCCAGCAAGGAAAGCTGTAGCTGGTTTTCACTGCCCCTTGGAACTACATTTGCTGATAGACAGACATTCGCTTTCTGCAAAAGCTTTCGTTGGTACAGGGGCAACATTGTGTATTTCTCTCTCGCAGAGCCCGGTTGCCAAATTCGAAACGTCCAGCGATTGCGCCCACAGGAAAGCTGCCAGCAAGGAAAGCTTTAGCTGGTTTTCACTGTCTCTTGGAACTACATTCGCTGCTAGACAGACATTCGCTTTCTACAAAAGCTTGCCTTAGTAAAGGGGCAACACTGTGTATTTCTCTCTCTCAGAGCCTGGTTGCCAAATTCGAAACGTCCAGCGATTGCGCCCACAGGAAAGCTACCAGCACGGAAAGCTGTAGCTGGTTTTCACTGCCCCTTGGAACTACAATCGCTGCTAGACAGACATTCGCTTTCTGCAAAACCTTGCCTTCGTAAATGGGCAACACTGTGTATTTCTCTCTCGCAGAGCCCGGTTGCCAAATTCGAAACGTCCAGCGATTGCGCCCACAGGAAAGCTTCCAGCACGGAAAGCTGTAGCTGGTTTTCACTGTCTCTTGGAACTACATTCGCTGATAGACAGACATTCGCTTTCTGCAAAACATTGCCTTAGTAAAGGGGCAACACTGTGTATTTCTCTCTCGTAGAGCCCGGCTGCCAAATTCGAAACGTCCAGCGATTGCGCCCACAGGAAAGCTGCCAGCACGGAAAGCTGTAGCTGGTTTTCACTGCCCCTTGGAACTACATTCGCTGATAGACAGACATTCGCTTTCTGCAAAAGCTTTCGTTGGTACAGGGGCAACACTCTGTATTTCTCTCTCGCAGAGCCCGGTTGCCAAATTCGAAACGTCCAGCGATTGCGCCCACAGGAAAGCTGCCAGCAAGGAAAGCTGTAGCTGGTTTTCACTGCCCCTTGGAACTGCATTCGCTGATAGACAGACATTCGCTTTCTGCAAAAGCTTTCGTAGGTAAAGGGGCAACACTGTGTATTTCTCTCTCGCAGAGCCCGGTTGCCAAATTCGAAACGTCCAGCGATTGCGCCCACAGGAAAGCTGCCAGCAAGGAAAGCTGTAGCTGGTTTTCACTGCCCCTTGGAACTGCATTCGCTGATAGACAGACATTCGCTTTCTGCAAAAGCTTTCGTAGGTAAAGGGGCAACACTGTGTATTTCTCTCTCGCAGAGCCCGGTTGCCAAATTCGAAACGTCCAGCGATTGCGCCCACAGGAAAGCTGCCAGCAAGGAAAGCTGTAGCTGGTTTTCACTGTCTCTTGGAACTGCATTCGCTGCTAGACAGACATTCGCTTTCTGCAAAACCTTGCCTTCGTAAAGGGGCAACACTGTGTATTTCTCTCTCGCAGAGCCCGGTTGCCAAATTCGAAACGTCCAGCGATTGCGCCCACAGGAAAGCTTCCAGCACGGAAAGCTGTAGCTGGTTTTCACTGCCCCTTGGAACTGCATTCGCTGATAGACAGACATTCGCTTTCTGCAAAAGCTTTCGTTGGTAAAGAGGCAACACTGTGTATTTCTCTCTCGCAGAGCCCGGCTGCCAAATTCGAAACGTCCAGCGATTGCGCCCACAGGAAAGCTGCCAGCAAAGAAAAGCTGTAGCTGGTTTTCACTGCCCCTTGGAACTGCATTCGCTGCTAGACAGACATTGGCTTTCTGCAAAAGCTTTCGTAGGTAAAGGGGCAACACTGTGTATTTCTCTCTCGCAGAGCCCGGTTGCCAAATTCGAAACGTCCAGTGATTGCGCCCACAGGAAAGCTGCCAGCACGGAAAGCTGTAGCTGGTTTTCACTGCCCCTTGGAACTACAATCGCTGATAGACAGACATTCGCTTTCTGCAAAAGCTTTCGTTGGTACAGGGGCAACATTGTGTATTTCTCTCTCGCAGAGCCCAGTTGCCAAATACGAAACGTCCAGCGATTGCGCCCACAGGAAAGCTACCAGCACGGAAAGCTGTAGCTGGTTTTCACTGCCCCTTGGAACTACATTCGCTGATAGACAGACATTCGCTTTCTGCAAAACCTTGCCTTCGTAAAGGGGCAACACTGTGTATTTCTCTCTCGCAGAGCCCGGTTGCCAAATTCGAAACGTCCAGCGATTGCGCCCACAGGAAAGCTGCCAGCAAGGAAAGTTGTAGCTGGTTTTCACTGCCCCTTGGAACTGCATTCGCTGATAGACAGACATTGGCTTTCTGCAAAAGCTTTCGTAGGTAAAGGGGCAACACTGTGTATTTCTCTCTCGCAGAGCCCGGTTGCCAAATTCGAAACGTCCAGTGATTGCGCCCACAGGAAAGCTGCCAGCACGGAAAGCTGTAGCTGGTTTTCACTGCCCCTTGGAACTACAATCGCTGATAGACAGACATTCGCTTTCTGCAAAAGCTTTCGTTGGTACAGGGGCAACACTGTGTATTTCTCTCTCGCAGAGCCCAGTTGCCAAATACGAAACGTCCAGCGATTGCGCCCACAGGAAAGCTACCAGCACGGAAAGCTGTAGCTGGTTTTCACTGCCCCTTGGAACTACATTCGCTGATAGACAGACATTCGCTTTCTGCAAAACCTTGCCTTCCTAAAGGGGCAACACTGTGTATTTATCTCTCGCAGAGCCCGGTTGCCAAATTCGAAAGGTCCAGCGATTGCGCCCACAGGAAAGCTGCCAGCACGGAAAGCTGTAGCTGGTTTTCACTGTCTCTTGGAACTACATTCGCTGATAATCAGACATTCGTTTTCTGCAAAACCTTGCCTTCGTAAAGGGGCAACACTGTGTATTTATCTCTCGCAGAGCCCGGTTGCCAAATTCGAAACGTCCAGCGATTGCGCCCACAGGAAAGCTGCCAGCAAGGAAAGCTGTAGCTGGTTTTCACTGCCCCTTGGAACTACATTCGCTGCTAGATAGACATTCACTTTCTACAACAGCTTTCGTTCGTAAAGGGGCAACACTGTGTATTTCTCTCTCGCAGAGCCCAGTTGCCAAATTCGAAACGTCCAGCGATTGCGCCCACAGGAAAGCTGCCAGCAAGGAAAGCTGTAGCTGGTTTTCACTGTCTCTTGGAACTGCATTCGTTGCTAGACAGACATTCGCTTTCTGCAAAACCTTGCCTTCGTAAAGGGGCAACACTGTGTATTTCTCTCTCGCAGAGCCCGGTTGCCAAATTCGAAACGTCCAGCGATTGCGCCCACAGGAAAGCTTCCAGCACAGAAAGCTGTAGCTGGTTTTCACTGCCCCTTGGAACTGCATTCGCTGCTAGACAGACATTCGCTTTCTACAAAAGCTTTCGTTTGTAAAGGGGCAACACTGTGTATTTCTCTCTCGCAGAGCCCGGTTGCCAAATTCGAAACGTCCAGCGATTGCGCCCACAGGAAAGCTGCCAGCAAGGAAAGCTGTAGCTGGTTTTCACTGCCCCTTGGAACTACATTTGCTGATAGACAGCCATTCGCTTTCTACAAAAGCTTTCGTTTGTAAAGGGGCAACACTGTGTATTTCTCTCTCGCAGAGCCCGGTTGCCAAATTCGAAACGTCCAGCGATTGCGCCCACAGGAAAGCTGCCAGCAAGGAAAGCTTTAGCTGGTTTTCACTGTCTCTTGGAACTACATTCGCTGCTAGACAGACATTCGCTTTCTACAAAAGCTTGCCTTAGTAAAGGGGCAACACTGTGTATTTCTCTCTCGCAGAGCCTGGTTGCCAAATTCGAAACGTCCAGCGATTGCGCCCACAGGAAAGCTACCAGCACGGAAAGCTGTAGCTGGTTTTCACTGCCCCTTGGAACTACAATCGCTGCTAGACAGACATTCGCTTTCTGCAAAACCTTGCCTTCTTAAAGGGGCAACACTGTGTATTTCTCTCTCGCAGAGCCCGGTTGCCAAATTCGAAACGTCCAGCTATTGCGCCCACAGGAAAGCTGCCAGCAAGGAAAGCTGTAGCTGGTTTTCATTGTCTCTTGGAACTACATTCGCTGATAGACAGACATTCGCTTTCTACAAAAGCTTGCCTTAGTAAAGGGGCAACACTGTGTATTTCTCTCTCGCAGAGCCCGGTTGCCAAATTCGAAACGTCCAGCGATTGCGCCCTCAGGAAAGCTGCCAGCAAGGAAAGCTGTAGCTGGTTTTCACTGTCTCTTGGAACTACATTCGCTGATAGACAGACATTCGCTTTCTACAAAAGCTTGCCTTAGTAAAGGGGCAACACTGTGTATTTCTCTCTCGCAGAGCCTGGTTGCCAAATTCGAAACGTCCAGCGATTGCGCCCACAGGAAAGCTGCCAGCAAGGAAAGCTGTAGCTGGTTTTCATTGTCTCTTGGAACTGCATTCGCTGATAGACAGACATTCGCTTTCTGCAAAAGCTTTCATTGGTAAAGGGGCAACACTGTGTATTTCTCTCTCGCAGAGCCCGGCTGCCAAATTCGAAACGTCCAGCGATTGCGCCCACAGGAAAGCTGCCAGCACGGAAAGCTGTAGCTGGTTTTCACAGTCTCTTGGAACTACATTCGCTGCTAGACAGACATTCGCTTTCTGCAAAACCTTGCCTTATTGAAGGGGCAACACTGTGTATTTCTCTCTCGCAGAGCCCGGTTGCCAAATTCGAAACGTCCAGCGATTGCGCCCACAGGAAAGCTGCCAGCAAGGAAAGCTGTAGCTGGTTTTCATTGTCTCTTGGAACTACATTCGCTGATAGACAGACATTCGCTTTCTGCAAAACCTTGCCTTAGTAAAGGGGCAACACTGTGTATTTCTCTATCGCAGAGCCCGGTTGCCAAATTCGAAATGTCCAGCGGTTGCGCACACAGGAAAGCTGCCAGCACGGAAAGCTGTAGCTGGTTTTCACTGCCCCTTGGAACTACAATCGCTGCTAGACAGACATTCGCTTTCTGCAAAACCTTGCCTTAGTAAAGGGGCAACACTGTGTATTTCTCTCTCGTAGAGCCCGGTTGCCAAATTCGAATCGTCCAGCGATTGCGCCCACAGGAAAGCTGCCAGCACGGAAAGCTGTAGCTGGTTTTCACTGCCCCTTGGAACTACATTCGCTGATAGACAAACATTCGCTTTCTGCAAAAGCTTTCGTTGGTACAGGGGCAACACTGTGTATTTCTCTCTTGCAGAGCCCGGTTGCCAAATTCGAAACGTCCAGCGATTGCGCCCTCAGGAAAGCTGCCAGCAAGGAAAGCTGTAGCTGGTTTTCACTGCCCCTTGGAACTGCATTCGCTGATAGACAGACATTCGCTTTCTGCAAAAGCTTTCGTAGGTAAAGGGGCAACACTGTGTATTTCTCTCTCGCAGAGCCCGGTTGCCAAATTCGAAACGTCCAGCGATTGCGCCCACAGGAAAGCTGCCAGCAAGGAAAGCTATAGCTGGTTTTCACTGCCCCTTGGAACTGCATTCGCTGCTAGACAGACATTCGCTTTCTACAAAAGCTTTCGTTTGTAAAGGGGCAACACTGTGTATTTCTCTCTCGCAGAGCCCGGTTGCCAATTGCGAAAGGTCCAGCGATTGCGCCCACAGGAAAGCTGCCAGCACAGAAATCTGTAGCTGGTTTTCACTGCCCCTTGGAACTGCATTCGCTGCTAGACAGACATTCGCTTTCTGCAAAAGCTTTCGTAGGTAAAGGGGCAACACTGTGTATTTCTCTCTCGCAGAGCCCGGTTGCCAAATTCGAAACGTCCAGCGATTGCGCCCACAGGAAAGCTGCCAGCACGGAAAGCTGTAGCTGGTTTTCACTGCCCCTTGGAACTGCATTCGCTGATAGACAGACATTCGCTTTCTGCAAAACCTTGCCTTCGTAAAGGGGCAATACTGTGTATTTCTCTCTCGCAGAGCCCGGTTGCCAAATTCGAAACGTCCAGCGATTGCGCCCACAGGAAAGCTTCCAGCACAGAAAGCTGTAGCTGGTTTTCACTGCCCCTTGGAACTGCATTCGCTGATAGACAGACATTCCCTTTCTACAAAAGCTTTCGTTTGTAAAGGGGCAACACTGTGTATTTCTCTCTCGCAGAGCCCGGTTGCCAAAATTGAAACGTCCAGCGATTGCGCCCACAGGAAAGCTGCCAGCAAGGAAAGCTGTAGGTGGTTTTCACTGTCTCTTGGAACTACATTCGCTGATAGACAGATATTCGCTTTCTACAAAAGCTTGCCTTAGTAAAGGGGCAACACTCTGTATTTCTCTCTCGTAGAGCCCGGTTGCCAAATTCGAAACGTCCAGCGATTGCGCCCACAGGACAGCTGCCAGCACGGAAAGCTGTAGCTGGTTTTCACTGCCCCTTGGAACTACATTCGCTGATAGACAGACATTCGCTTTCTGCAAAAGCTTTCGTTGGTACAGGGGCAACACTGTGTATTTCTCTCTCGCGGAGCCCAGTTGCCAAATACGAAACGTCCAGCGATTGCGCCCACAGGAAAGCTACCAGCACGGAAAGCTGTAGCTGGTTTTCACTGCCCCTTGGAACTACATTCGCTGATAGACAGACATTCGCTTTCTGCAAAACCTTGCCTTCGTAAAGGGGCAACACTGTGTATTTCTCTCTCGCAGAGCCCGGTTGCCAAATTCGAAACGTCCAGCGATTGCGCCCACAGGAAAGCTGCCAGCAAGGAAAGTTGTAGCTGGTTTTCACTGCCCCTTGGAACTGCATTCGCTGATAGACAGACATTCGCTTTCTGCAAAAGCTTTCGTAGGTAAAGGGGCAACACTGTGTATTTCTCTCTCGCAGAGCCCGGTTGCCAAATTCGAAAGGTCCAGCGATTGCGCCCACAGGAAAGCTTCCAGCACAGAAAGCTGTAGCTGGTTTTCACTGCCCCTTGGAACTGCATTCGCTGCTAGACAGACTTTCGCTTTCTACAAAAGCTTTCGTTTGTAAAGGGGCAACACTGTGTATTTCTCTCTCGCAGAGCCCGGTTGCCAAATTCGAAACGTCCAGCGATTGCGCCCACAGGAAAGCTGCCAGCAAGGAAAGTTGTAGCTGGTTTTCACTGCCCCTTGGAACTACATTTGCTGATAGACAGACATTCGCTTTCTGCAAAAGCTTTCGTTGGTACAGGGGCAACACTCTGTATTTCTCTCTCGCAGAGCCCGGTTGCCAAATTCGAAACGTCCAGCGATTGCGCCCACAGGAAAGCTGCCAGCAAGGAAAGCTTTAGCTGGTTTTCACTGTCTCTTGGAACTACATTCGCTGCTAGACAGACATTCGCTTTCTACAAAAGCTTGCCTTAGTAAAGGGGCAACACTGTGTATTTCTCTCTCTCAGAGCCTGGTTGCCAAATTCGAAACGTCCAGCGATTGCGCCCACAGGAAAGCTACCAGCACGGAAAGCTGTAGCTGGTTTTCACTGCCCCTTGGAACTACAATCGCTGCTAGACAGACATTCGCTTTCTGCAAAACCTTGCCTTCGTAAAGGGGCAACACTGTGTATTTCTCTCTCGCAGAGCCCGGTTGCCAAAATCGAAACGTCCAGCGATTGCGCCCACAGGAAAGCTGCCAGCAAGGAAAACTTTAGCTGGTTTTCACTGCCCCTTGGAACTACATTCGCTGATAGACAGACATTCGCTTTCTGCAAAACCTTGCCTTAGTAAAGGGGCAACACTGTGTATTTCTCTCTCTCAGAGCCTGGTTGCCAAATTCGAAACGTCCAGCGATTGCGCCCACAGGAAAGCTACCAGCACGGAAAGCTGTAGCTGGTTTTCACTGCCCCTTGGAACTACAATCGCTGCTAGACAGACATTCGCTTTCTGCAAAACATTGCCTTATTGAAGGGGCAACACTGTGTATTTCTCTCTCGCAGAGCCCGGTTGCCAAATTCGAAACGTCCAGCGATTGCGCCCACAGGAAAGCTGCCAGCAAGGAAAGCTGTAGCTGGTTTTCACTGTCTCTTGGAAATACATTCGCTGATAGACAGACATTCGCTTTCTACAAAAGCTTTCATTGGTAAAGGGGCAACACTGTGTATTTCTCTCTCGCAGAGCCTGGTTGCCAAATTCGAAACGTCCAGCGATTGCGCCCACAGGAAAGCTGCCAGCACGGAAAGCTGTAGCTGGTTTTCACTGTTTCTTGGAACTGCATTCGCTGATAGACAGACATTCGCTTTCTACAAAAGCTTTCATTGGTAAAGGGGCAACACTGTGTATTTCTCTCTCGCAGAGCCCGGTTGCCAAATTCGAAAGGTCCAGCGATTGCGCCCACAGGAAAGCAGCCAGCACGGAAATCTCTAGCTGGTTTTCACTGTCTCTTGGAACTACATTCGCTGCTAGACAGACATTCGCTTTCTGCAAAACCTTGCCTTATTGAAGGGGCAACACTGTGTATTTCTCTCTCCCAGGGCCCGGTTGCCAAATTCGAAACGTCCAGCGATTGCGCCCACAGGAAAGCTGCCAGCAAGGAAAGCTGTAGCTGGTTTTCATTGTCTCTTGGAACTACATTCGCTGATAGACAGACATTCGCTTTCTGCAAAAGCTTGCCTTAGTAAAGGGGCAACACTGTGTATTTCTCTCTCGTAGAGCCCGGCTGCCAAATTCGAAACGTCCAGCGATTGCGCCCACAGGAAAGCTGCCAGCACGGAAAGCTGTAGCTGGTTTTCACTGCCCCTTGGAACTACATTCGCTGATAGACAGACATTCGCTTTCTGCAAAACCTTGCCTTATTGAAGGGGCAACACTGTGTATTTCTCTCTCCCAGAGCCCGGTTGCCAAATTCGAAACGTCCAGCGATTGCGCCCACAGGAAAGCTGCCAGCAAGGAAAGCTGTAGCTGGTTTTCATTGTCTCTTGGAACTACATTCGCTGATAGACAGACATTCGCTTTCTGCAAAAGCTTGCCTTAGTAAAGGGGCAACACTGTGTATTTCTCTCTCGTAGAGCCCGGCTGCCAAATTCGAAAGGTCCAGCGATTGCGCCCACAGGAAAGCTTCCAGCACAGAAAGCTGTAGCTGGTTTTCACTGCCCCTTGGAACTGCATTCGCTGCTAGACAGACATTCGCTTTCTACAAAAGCTTTCGTTTGTAAAGGGGCAACACTGTGTATTTCTCTCTCGCAGAGCCCGGTTGCCAAATTCGAAACGTCCAGCTATTGCGCCCACTGGAAAGCTGCCAGCAAGGAAAGCTGTAGCTGGTTTTCATTGTCTCTTGGAACTACATTCGCTGATAGACAGACATTCGCTTTCTGCAAAACCTTGCCTTAGTAAAGGGGCAACACTGTGTATTTCTCTCTCTCAGAGCGTGGTTGCCAAATTCGAAACGTCCAGCGATTGCGCCCACAGGAAAGCTACCAGCACGGAAAACTTTAGCTGGTTTTCACTGCCCCTTGGAACTACAATCGCTGCTAGACAGACATTCGCTTTCTGCAAAACCTTGCCTTCGTAAAGGGGCAACACTGTGTATTTCTCTCTCGCAGAGCCCGGTTGCCAAAATCGAAACGTCCAGCGATTGCGCCCACAGGAAAGCTGCCAGCAAGGAAAGCTGTAGCTGGTTTTCACTGTCTCTTGGAACTACATTCGCTGATAGACAGACATTCGCTTTCTACAAAAGCTTGCCTTAGTAAAGGGGCAACACTGTGTATTTCTCTCTCGCAGAGCCTGGTTGCCAAATTCGAAACGTCCAGCGATTGCGCCCACAGGAAAGCTGCCAGCACGGAAAGCTGTAGCTGGTTTTCACTGTTTCTTGGAACTGCATTCGCTGATAGACAGACATTCGCTTTCTACAAAAGCTTTCATTGGTAAAGGGGCAACACTGTGTATATCTCTCTCGTAGAGCCCGGCTGCCAAATTCGAAACGTCCAGCGATTGCGCCCACAGGAAAGCTGCCAGCACGGAAAGCTGTAGCTGGTTTTCACAGTCTCTTGGTACTACATTCACTGCTAGACAGACATTCGCTTTCTGCAAAACCTTGCCTTCGTAAAGGGGCAACACTGTGTATTTCTCTCTCGCAGAGCCCGGTTGCCAAATTCGAAAGGTCCAGCGATTGCGCCCACAGGAAAGCAGCCAGCACGGAAATCTCTAGCTGGTTTTCACTGTCTCTTGGAACTACATTCGCTGCTAGACAGACATTCGCTTTCTGCAAAACCTTGCCTTATTGAAGGGGCAACACTGTGTATTTCTCTCTCCCAGAGCCCGGTTGCCAAATTCGAAACGTCCAGCGATTGCGCCCACAGGAAAGCTGCCAGCAAGGAAAGCTGTAGCTGGTTTTCATTGTCTCTTGGATCTACATTCGCTGATAGACAGACATTCGCTTTCTGCAAAAGCTTGCCTTAGTAAAGGGGCAACACTGTGTATTTCTCTCTCGTAGAGCCCGGCTGCCAAATTCGAAACGTCCAGCGATTGCGCCCACAGGAAAGCTGCCAGCACGGAAAGCTGTAGCTGGTTTTCACTGCCCCTTGGAACTACATTCGCTGATAGACAGACATTCGCTTTCTGCAAAACCTTGCCTTAGTAAAGGGGCAACACTGTGTATTTCTCTCTCGTAGAGCCCGGTTGCCAAATTCGAAACGTCCAGCGATTGCGCCCACAGGACAGCTGCCAGCACGGAAAGCTGTAGCTGGTTTTCACTGCCCCTTGGAACTACATTCGCTGATAGACAGACATTCGCTTTCTGCAAAAGCTTTCGTTGGTACAGGGGCAACACTGTGTATTTCTCTCTCGCAGAGCCCGGTTGCCAAATTCGAAACGTCCAGCGATTGCGCCCACAGGAAAGCTACCAGCAGGGAAAGCTGTAGCTGGTTTTCACTGCCCCTTGGAACTACATTCGCTGATAGACAGACATTCGCTTTCTGCAAAACCTTGCCTTCGTAAAGGGGCAACACTGTGTATTTCTCTCTCGCAGAGCCCGGTTGCCAAATTCGAAACGTCCAGCGATTGCGCCCACAGGAAAGCTGCCAGCAAGGAAAGTTGTAGCTGGTTTTCACTGCCCCTTGGAACTGCATTCGCTGATAGACAGACATTCGCTTTCTGCAAAAGCTTTCGTAGGTAAAGGGGCAACACTGTGTATTTCTCTCTCGCAGAGCCCGGTTGCCAAATTCGAAAGGTCCAGCGATTGCGCCCACAGGAAAGCTTCCAGCACAGAAAGCTGTAGCTGGTTTTTACTGCCCCTTGGAACTGCATTCGCTGCTAGACAGACATTCGCTTTCTACAAAAGCTTTCGTTTGTAAAGGGGCAACACTGTGTATTTCTCTCTCGCAGAGCCCGGTTGCCAAATTCGAAACGTCCAGCTATTGCGCCCACTGGAAAGCTGCCAGCAAGGAAAGCTGTAGCTGGTTTTCATTGTCTCTTGGAACTACATTCGCTGATAGACAGACATTCGCTTTCTGCAAAACCTTGCCTTAGTAAAGGGGCAACACTGTGTATTTCTCTCTCTCAGAGCCTGGTTGCCAAATTCGAAACGTCCAGCGATTGCGCCCACAGGAAAGCTACCAGCACGGAAAGCTGTAGCTGGTTTTCACTGCCCCTTGGAACTACAATCGCTGCTAGACAGACATTCGCTTTCTGCAAAACCTTGCCTTCGTAAAGGGGCAACACTGTGTATTTCTCTCTCGCAGAGCCCGGTTGCCAAAATCGAAACGTCCAGCGATTGCGCCCACAGGAAAGCTGCCAGCAAGGAAAACTTTAGCTGGTTTTCATTGTCTCTTGGAACTACATTCGCTGATAGACAGACATTCGCTTTCTGCAAAACATTGCCTTATTGAAGGGGCAACACTGTGTATTTCTCTCTCGCAGAGCCCGATCGCCAAATTCGAAACGTCCAGCTATTGCGCCCACAGGAAAGCTGCCAGCAAGGAAAGCTGTAGCTGGTTTTCATTGCCTCTTGGAACTACATTCGCTGATAGACAGACATTCGCTTTCTGCAAAACCTTGCCTTAGTAAAGGGGCAACACTGTGTATTTCTCTCTCGTAGAGCCCGGTTGCCAAATTCGAAACGTCCAGCGATTGCGCCCACAGGAAAGCTGCCAGCAAGGAAAGCTGTAGCTGGTTTTCACTGCCCCTTGGAACTACATTCGCTGATAGACAGACATTCGCTTTCTGCAAAAGCTTTCGTTGGTACAGGGGCAACACTGTGTATTTCTCTCTCGCAGAGCCCGGTTGCCAAATTCGAAACGTCCAGCGATTGCGCCCACAGGAAAGCTGCCAGCAAGGAAAGCTGTAGGTGGTTTTCACTGTCTCTTGGAACTACATTCGCTGATAGACAGACATTCGCTTTCTACAAAAGCTTGCCTTAGTAAAGGGGCAACACTGTGTATTTCTCTCTCGCAGAGCCTGGTTGCCAAATTCGAAACGTCCAGCGATTGCGCCCACAGGAAAGCTGCCAGCACGGAAAGCTGTAGCTGGTTTTCACTGTTTCTTGTAACTGTATTCGCTGATAGACAGACATTCGCTTTCTACAAAAGCTTTCATTGGTAAAGGGGCAACACTGTGTATATCTCTCTCGTAGAGCCCGGCTGCCAAATTCGAAACGTCCAGCGATTGCGCCCACAGGAAAGCTGCCAGCACGGAAAGCTGTAGCTGGTTTTCACAGTCTCTTGGTACTACATTCACTGCTAGACAGACATTCGCTTTCTGCAAAAGCTTTCGTAGGTAAAGGGGCAACACTGTGTATTTCTCTGTCGTGGAGCGCGGCTGCCAAATTCGAAACGTCCAGCGATTGCGCCCACAGGACAGCTGCCAGCACGGAAAGCTGTAGCTGGTTTTCACTGCCCCTTGGAACTACATTCGCTGCTAGACAGACATTCGCTTTCTGCAAAACCTTGCCTTATTGAAGGGGCAACACTGTGTATTTCTCTCTCGCAGAGCCCGGTTGCCAAATTCGAAACGTCCAGCGATTGCGCCCATAGGAAAGCTGCCAGCAAGGAAAGCTGTAGCTGGTTTTCATTGTCTCTTGGAACTACATTCGCTGATAGACAGACATTCGCTTTCTGCAAAAGCTTGCCTTAGTAAAGGGGCAACACTGTGTATTTCTCTCTCGCAGAGCCCGGCTGCCAAATTCGAAACGTCCAGCGATTGCGCCCACAGGAAAGCTGCCAGCACGGAAAGCTGTAGCTGGTTTTCACTGCCCCTTGGAACTACATTCGCTGATAGACAGACATTCGCTTTCTGCAAAAGCTTTCGTAGGTAAAGGGGCAATACTGTGTATTTCTCTGTCGTGGAGCGCGGCTGCCAAATTCGAAACGTCCAGCGATTGCGCCCACAGGACAGCTGCCAGCACGGAAAGCTGTAGCTGGTTTTCACTGCCCCTTGGAACTGCATTCGCTGATAGACAGACATTCGCTTTCTGCAAAAGCTTTCGTAGGTAAAGGGGCAACACTGTGTATTTCTCTCTCGCAGAGCCCGGTTGCCAAATTCGAAAGGTCCAGCGATTGCGCCCACAGGAAAGCTTCCAGCACAGAAAGCTGTAGCTGGTTTTCACTGCCCCTTGGAACTGCATTCGCTGCTAGACAGACTTTCGCTTTCTACAAAAGCTTTCGTTTGTAAAGGGGCAACACTGTGTATTTCTCTCTCGCAGAGCCCGGTTGCCAAATTCGAAACGTCCAGCGATTGCGCCCACAGGAAAGCTGCCAGCAAGGAAAGTTGTAGCTGGTTTTCACTGCCCCTTGGAACTACATTTGCTGATAGACAGACATTCGCTTTCTGCAAAAGCTTTCGTTGGTACAGGGGCAACACTCTGTATTTCTCTCTCGCAGAGCCCGGTTGCCAAATTCGAAACGTCCAGCGATTGCGCCCACAGGAAAGCTGCCAGCAAGGAAAGCTTTAGCTGGTTTTCACTGTCTCTTGGAACTACATTCGCTGCTAGACAGACATTCGCTTTCTGCAAAAGCTTGCCTTAGTAAAGGGGCAACACTGTGTATTTCTCTCTCGTAGAGCCCGGCTGCCAAATTCGAAACGTCCAGCGATTGCGCCCACAGGAAAGCTGCCAGCACGGAAAGCTGTAGCTGGTTTTCACTGCCCCTTGGAACTACATTCGCTGATAGACAGACATTCGCTTTCTGCAAAAGCTTTCGTTGGTACAGGGGCAACACTGTGTATTTCTCTCTCGCAGAGCCCAGTTGCCAAATACGAAACGTCCAGCGATTGCGCCCACAGGAAAGCTACCAGCACGGAAAGTTGTAGCTGGTTTTCACTGCCCCTTGGAACTACATTCGCTGATAGACAGACATTCGCTTTCTGCAAAACCTTGCCTTCGTAAAGGGGCAACACTGTGTATTTCTCTCTCGCAGAGCCCGGTTGCCAAATTCGAAACGTCCAGCGATTGCGCCCACAGGAAAGCTGCCAGCAAGGAAAGTTGTAGCTGGTTTTCACTGCCCCTTGGAACTGCATTCGCTGATAGACAGACATTCGCTTTCTGCAAAAGCTTTCGTAGGTAAAGGGGCAACACTGTGTATTTCTCTCTCGCAGAGCCCGGTTGCCAAATTCGAAAGGTCCAGCGATTGCGCCCACAGGAAAGCTTCCAGCACAGAAAGCTGTAGCTGGTTTTCACTGCCCCTTGGAACTGCATTCGCTGCTAGACAGGCATTCGCTTTCTACAAAAGCTTTCGTTTGTAAAGGGGCAACACTGTGTATTTCTCTCTCGCAGAGCCCGGTTGCCAAATTCGAAACGTCCAGCTATTGCGCCCACTGGAAAGCTGCCAGCAAGGAAAGCTGTAGCTGGTTTTCATTGTCTCTTGGAACTACATTCGCTGATAGACAGACATTCGCTTTCTGCAAAACCTTGCCTTAGTAAAGGGGCAACACTCTGTATTTCTCTCTCTCAGAGCCTGGTTGCCAAATTCGAAACGTCCAGCGATTGCGCCCACAGGAAAGCTACCAGCACGGAAAGCTGTAGCTGGTTTTCACTGCCCCTTGGAACTACAATCGCTGCTAGACAGACATTCGCTTTCTGCAAAACCTTGCCTTCGTAAAGGGGCAACACTGTGTATTTCTCTCTCGCAGAGCCCGGTTGCCAAAATCGAAACGTCCAGCGATTGCGCCCACAGGAAAGCTGCCAGCAAGGAAAACTTTAGCTGGTTTTCATTGTCTCTTGGAACTACATTCGCTGATAGACAGACATTCGCTTTCTGCAAAACCTTGCCTTAGTAAAGGGGCAACACTGTGTATTTCTCTCTCTCAGAGCCTGGTTGCCAAATTCGAAACGTCCAGCGATTGCGCCCACAGGAAAGCTACCAGCACGGAAAGCTGTAGCTGGTTTTCACTGCCCCTTGGAACTACAATCGCTGCTAGACAGACATTCGCTTTCTGCAAAACATTGCCTTATTGAAGGGGCAACACTGTGTATTTCTCTCTCGCAGAGCCCGGTTGCCAAATTCGAAACGTCCAGCGATTGCGCCCACAGGAAAGCTGCCAGCAAGGAAAGCTGTAGCTGGTTTTCACTGTCTCTTGGAACTACATTCGCTGATAGACAGACATTCGCTTTCTACAAAAGCTTGCCTTAGTAAAGGGGCAACACTGTGTATTTCTCTCTCGCAGAGCCTGGTTGCCAAATTCGAAACGTCCAGCGATTGCGCCCACAGGAAAGCTGCCAGCACGGAAAGCTGTAGCTGGTTTTCACTGCCCCTTGGAACTGCATTCGCTGATAGACAGACATTCGCTTTCTACAAAAGCTTTCATTGGTAAAGGGGCAACACTGTGTATATCTCTCTCGTAGAGCCCGGCTGCCAAATTCGAAACGTCCAGCGATTGCGCCCACAGGAAAGCTGCCAGCACGGAAAGCTGTAGCTGGTTTTCACAGTCTCTTGGTACTACATTCACTGCTAGACAGACATTCGCTTTCTGCAAAACCTTGCCTTCGTAAAGGGGCAACACTGTGTATTTCTCTCTCGCAGAGCCCGGTTGCCAAATTCGAAACGTCCAGCGATTGCGCCCACAGGAAAGCTGCCAGCAAGGAAAGCTGTAGCTGGTTTTCACTGTCTCTTGGAACTACATTCGCTGATAGACAGACATTCGCTTTCTACAAAAGCTTGCCTTAGTAAAGGGGCAACACTGTGTATTTCTCTCTCGCAGAGCCTGGTTGCCAAATTCGAAACGTCCAGCGATTGCGCCCACAGGAAAGCTGCCAGCACGGAAAGCTGTAGCTGGTTTTCACTGCCCCTTGGAACTGCATTCGCTGATAGACAGACATTCGCTTTCTACAAAAGCTTTCATTGGTAAAGGGGCAACACTGTGTATATCTCTCTCGTAGAGCCCGGCTGCCAAATTCGAAACGTCCAGCGATTGCGCCCACAGGAAAGCTGCCAGCACGGAAAGCTGTAGCTGGTTTTCACAGTCTCTTGGTACTACATTCACTGCTAGACAGACATTCGCTTTCTGCAAAACCTTGCCTTCGTAAAGGGGCAACACTGTGTATTTCTCTCTCGCAGAGCCCGGTTGCCAAATTCGAAAGGTCAAGCGATTGCGCCCACAGGAAAGCAGCCAGCACGGAAATCTCTAGCTGGTTTTCACTGTCTCTTGGAACTACATTCGCTGCTAGACAGACATTCGCTTTCTGCAAAACCTTGCCTTATTGAAGGGGCAACACTGTGTATTTCTCTCTCGCAGAGCCCGGTTGCCAAATTCGAAACGTCCAGCGATTGCGCCCACAGGAAAGCTGCCAGCAAGGAAAGCTGTAGCTGGTTTTCATTGTCTCTTGGAACTACATTCGCTGATAGACAGACATTCGCTTTCTGCAAAAGCTTGCCTTAGTAAAGGGGCAACACTGTGTATTTCTCTCTCGTAGAGCCCGGCTGCCAAATTCGAAACGTCCAGCGATTGCGCCCACAGGAAAGCTGCCAGCACGGAAAGCTGTAGCTGGTTTTCACTGCCCCTTGGAACTACATTCGCTGATAGACAGACATTCGCTTTCTGCAAAACCTTGCCTTAGTAAAGGGGCAACACTGTGTATTTCTCTCTCGTAGAGCCCCGTTGCCAAATTCGAAACGTCCAGCGATTGCGCCCACAGGACAGCTGCCAGCACGGAAAGCTGTAGCTGGTTTTCACTGCCCCTTGGAACTACATTCGCTGATAGACAGACATTCGCTTTCTGCAAAAGCTTTCGTTGGTACAGGGGCAACACTGTGTATTTCTCTCTCGCAGAGCCCAGTTGCCAAATACGAAACGTCCAGCGATTGCGCCCACAGGAAAGCTGCCAGCAAGGAAAGTTGTAGCTGGTTTTCACTGCCCCTTGGAACTGCATTCGCTGATAGACAGACATTCGCTTTCTGCAAAAGCTTTCGTAGGTAAAGGGGCAACACTGTGTATTTCTCTCTCGCAGAGCCCGGTTGCCAAATTCGAAAGGTCCAGCGATTGCGCCCACAGGAAAGCTTCCAGCACAGAAAGCTGTAGCTGGTTTTCACTGCCCCTTGGAACTGCATTCGCTGCTAGACAGACATTCGCTTTCTACAAAAGCTTTCGTTTGTAAAGGGGCAACACTGTGTATTTCTCTCTCGCAGAGCCCGGTTGCCAAATTCGAAACGTCCAGCTATTGCGCCCACTGGAAAGCTGCCAGCAAGGAAAGCTGTAGCTGGTTTTCATTGTCTCTTGGAACTACATTCGCTGATAGACAGACATTCGCTTTCTGCAAAACCTTGCCTTAGTAAAGGGGCAACACTGTGTATTTCTCTCTCTCAGAGCCTGGTTGCCAAATTCGAAACGTCCAGCGATTGCGCCCACAGGAAAGCTACCAGCACGGAAAGCTGTAGCTGGTTTTCACTGCCCCTTGGAACTACAATCGCTGATAGACAGACATTCGCTTTCTGCAAAACCTTGCCTTCGTAAAGGGGCAACACTGTGTATTTCTCTCTCGCAGAGCCCGGTTGCCAAAATCGAAACGTCCAGCGATTGCGCCCACAGGAAAGCTGCCAGCAAGGAAAACTTTAGCTGGTTTTCATTGTCTCTTGGAACTACATTCGCTGATAGACAGACATTCGCTTTCTGCAAAACATTGCCTTATTGAAGGGGCAACACTGTGTATTTCTCTCTCGCAGAGCCCGGTTGCCAAATTCGAAACGTCCAGCGATTGCGCCCACAGGAAAGCTGCCAGCAAGGAAAGCTGTAGCTGGTTTTCACTGTCTCTTGGAACTACATTCGCTGATAGACAGACATTCGCTTTCTACAAAAGCTTGCCTTAGTAAAGGGGCAACACTGTGTATTTCTCTCTCGCAGAGCCTGGTTGCCAAATTCGAAACGTCCAGCGATTGCGCCCACAGGAAAGCTGCCAGCACGGAAAGCTGTAGCTGGTTTTCACTGTTTCTTGGAACTGCATTCGCTGATAGACAGACATTCGCTTTCTACAAAAGCTTTCATTGGTAAAGGGGCAACACTGTGTATATCTCTCTCGTAGAGCCCGGCTGCGAAATTCGAAACGTCCAGCGATTGCGCCCACAGGAAAGCTGCCAGCACGGAAAGCTGTAGCTGGTTTTCACAGTCTCTTGGTACTACATTCACTGCTAGACAGACATTCGCTTTCTGCAAAACCTTGCCTTCGTAAAGGGGCAACACTGTGTATTTCTCTCTCGCAGAGCCCGGTTGCCAAATTCGAAAGGTCCAGCGATTGCGCCCACAGGAAAGCAGCCAGCACGGAAATCTCTAGCTGGTTTTCACTGTCTCTTGGAACTACATTCGCTGCTAGACAGACATTCGCTTTCTGCAAAACCTTGCCTTAGTAAAGGGGCAACACTGTGTATTTCTCTCTCGTAGAGCCCGGTTGCCAAATTCGAAACGTCCAGCGATTGCGCCCACAGGACAGCTGCCAGCACGGAAAGCTGTAGCTGGTTTTCACTGCCCCTTGGAACTACATACGCTGATAGACAGACATTCGCTTTCTGCAAAAGCTTTCGTTGGTACAGGGGCAACACTGTGTATTTCTCTCTCGCAGAGCCCAGTTGCCAAATACGAAACGTCCAGCGATTGCGCCCACAGGAAAGCTACCAGCACGGAAAGCTGTAGCTGGTTTTCACTGCCCCTTGGAACTACATTCGCTGATAGACAGACATTCGCTTTCTGCAAAACCTTGCCTTCGTAAAGGGGCAACACTGTGTATTTCTCTCTCGCAGAGCCCGGTTGCCAAATTCGAAACGTCCAGCGATTGCGCCCACAGGAAAGCTGCCAGCAAGGAAAGTTGTAGCTGGTTTTCACTGCCCCTTGGAACTGCATTCGCTGCTAGACAGACATTCGCTTTCTACAAAAGCTTTCGTTTGTAAAGGGGCAACACTGTGTATTTCTCTCTCGCAGAGCCCGGTTGCCAAATTCGAAACGTCCAGCTATTGCGCCCACTGGAAAGCTGCCAGCAAGGAAAGCTGTAGCTGGTTTTCATTGTCTCTTGGAACTACATTCGCTGATAGACAGACATTCGCTTTCTGCAAAACCTTGCCTTAGTAAAGGGGCAACACTGTGTATTTCTCTCTCTCAGAGCCTGGTTGCCAAATTCGAAACGTCCAGCGATTGCGCCCACAGGAAAGCTACCAGCACGGAAAGCTGTAGCTGGTTTTCACTGCCCCTTGGAACTACAATCGCTGCTAGACAGACATTCGCTTTCTGCAAAACCTTGCCTTCGTAAAGGGGCAACACTGTGTATTTCTCTCTCGCAGAGCCCGGTTGCCAAAATCGAAACGTCCAGCGATTGCGCCCACAGGAAAGCTGCCAGCAAGGAAAACTTTAGCTGGTTTTCATTGTCTCTTGGAACTACATTCGCTGATAGACAGACATTCGCTTTCTGCAAAACATTGCCTTATTGAAGGGGCAACACTGTGTATTTCTCTCTCGCAGAGCCCGGTCGCCAAATTCGAAACGTCCAGCTATTGCGCCCACAGGAAAGCTGCCAGCAAGGAAAGCTGTAGCTGGTTTTCATTGTCTCTTGGAACTACATTCGCTGATAGACAGATATTCGCTTTCTGCAAAACCTTGCCTTAGTAAAGGGGCAACACTGTGTATTTCTCTCTCGTAGAGCCCGGTTGCCAAATTCGAAACGTCCAGCGATTGCGCCCACAGGAAAGCTGCCAGCAAGGAAAGCTGTAGCTGGTTTTCACTGCCCCTTGGAACTACATTCGCTGATAGACAGACATTCGCTTTCTGCAAAAGCTTTCGTTGGTACAGGGGCAACACTGTGTATTTCTCTCTCGCAGAGCCCGGTTGCCAAATTCGAAACGTCCAGCGATTGCGCCCACAGGAAAGCTGCCAGCAAGGAAAGCTGTAGCTGGTTTTCACTGTCTCTTGGAACTACATTCGCTGATAGACAGACATTCGCTTTCTACAAAAGCTTGCCTTAGTAAAGGGGCAACACTGTGTATTTCTCTCTCGCAGAGCCTGGTTGCCAAATTCGAAACGTCCAGCGATTGCGCCCACAGGAAAGCTGCCAGCACGGAACGCTGTAGCTGGTTTTCACTGTTTCTTGGAACTGCATTCGCTGATAGACAGACATTCGCTTTCTACAAAAGCTTTCATTGGTAAAGGGGCAACACTGTGTATATCTCTCTCGTAGAGCCCGGCTGCCAAATTCGAAACGTCCAGCGATTGCGCCCACAGGAAAGCTGCCAGCACGGAAAGCTGTAGCTGGTTTTCACAGTCTCTTGGTACTACATTCACTGCTAGACAGACATTCGCTTTCTGCAAAAGCTTTCGTAGGTAAAGGGGCAACACTGTGTATTTCTCTGTCGTGGAGCGCGGCTGCCAAATTCGAAACGTCCAGCGATTGCGCCCACAGGACAGCTGCCAGCAAGGAAAGCTGTAGCTGGTTTTCACTGCCCCTTGGAACTACATTCGCTGATAGACAGACATTCGCTTTCTGCAAAAGCTTTCGTTGGTACAGGGGCAACACTGTGTATTTCTCTCTCGCAGAGCCCGGTTGCCAAATTCGAAACGTCCAGCGATTGCGCCCACAGGAAAGCTGCCAGCACGGAAATCTCTAGCTGGTTTTCACTGTCTCTTGGAACTACATTCGCTGCTAGACAGACATTCGCTTTCTGCAAAACCTTGCCTTATTGAAGGGGCAACACTGTGTATTTCTCTCTCCCAGAGCCCGGTTGCCAAATTCGAAACGTCCAGCGATTGCGCCCATAGGAAAGCTGCCAGCAAGGAAAGCTGTAGCTGGTTTTCATTGTCTCTTGGAACTACATTCGCTGATAGACAGACATTCGCTTTCTGCAAAAGCTTGCCTTAGTAAAGGGGCAACACTGTGTATTTCTCTCTCGTAGAGCCCGGCTGCCAAATTCGAAACGTCCAGCGATTGCGCCCACAGGAAAGCTGCCAGCACGGAAAGCTGTAGCTGGTTTTCACTGCCCCTTGGAACTACATTCGCTGATAGACAGACATTCGCTTTCTGCAAAAGCTTTCGTAGGTAAAGGGGCAACACTGTGTATTTCTCTGTCGTGGAGCGCGGCTGCCAAATTCGAAACGTCCAGCGATTGCGCCCACAGGACAGCTGCCAGCACGGAAAGCTGTAGCTGGTTTTCACTGCCCCTTGGAACTGCATTCGCTGATAGACAGACATTCGCTTTCTGCAAAAGCTTTCGTAGGTAAAGGGGCAACACTGTGTATTTCTCTCTCGCAGAGCCCGGTTGCCAAATTCGAAACGTCCAGCGATTGCGCCCACAGGAAAGCTGCCAGCAAGGAAAGCTGTAGCTGGTTTTCACTGCCCCTTGGAACTGCATTCGCTGATAGACAGACATTCGCTTTCTGCAAAAGCTTTCGTAGGTAAAGGGGCAACACTGTGTATTTCTCTCTCGCAGAGCCCGGTTGCCAAATTCGAAACGTCCAGCGATTGCGCCCACAGGAAAGCTGCCAGCAAGGAAAGCTGTAGCTGGTTTTCACTGTCTCTTGGAACTGCATTCGCTGCTAGACAGACATTCGCTTTCTGCAAAACCTTGCCTTCGTAAAGGGGCAACACTGTGTATTTCTCTCTCGCAGAGCCCGGTTGCCAAATTCGAAACGTCCAGCGATTGCGCCCACAGGAAAGCTTCCAGCACAGAAAGCTGTAGCTGGTTTTCACTGCCCCTTGGAACTGCATTCGCTGATAGACAGACATTCGCTTTCTGCAAAAGCTTTCGTTGGTAAAGAGGCAACACTGTGTATTTCTCTCTCGCAGAGCCCGGCTGTCAAATTCGAAACGTCCAGCGATTGCGCCCACAGGAAAGCTGCCAGCAAAGAAAAGCTGTAGCTGGTTTTCACTGCCCCTTGGAACTGCATTCGCTGCTAGACAGACATTGGCTTTCTGCAAAAGCTTTCGTAGGTAAAGGGGCAACACTGTGTATTTCTCTCTCGCAGAGCCCGGTTGCCAAATTCGAAACGTCCAGTGATTGCGCCCACAGGAAAGCTGCCAGCACGGAAAGCTGTAGCTGGTTTTCACTGCCCCTTGGAACTACATTCGCTGATAGACAGACATTCGCTTTCTGCAAAAGCTTTCGTTGGTACAGGGGCAACACTGTGTATTTCTCTCTCGCAGAGCCCAGTTGCCAAATACGAAACGTCCAGCGATTGCGCCCACAGGAAAGCTACCAGCACGGAAAGCTGTAGCTGGTTTTCACTGCCCCTTGGAACTACATTCGCTGATTGACAGACATTCGCTTTCTGCAAAACCTTGCCTTCGTAAAGGGGCAACACTGTGTATTTCTCTCTCGCAGAGCCCGGTTGCCAAATTCGAAACGTCCAGCGATTGCGCCCACAGGAAAGCTGCCAGCACGGAAAGCTGTAGCTGGTTTTCACTGTCTCTTGGAACTACATTCGCTGATAATCAGACATTCGTTTTCTGCAAAACCTTGCCTTCGTAAAGGGGCAACACTGTGTATTTATCTCTCGCAGAGCCCGGTTGCCAAATTCGAAACGTCCAGCGATTGCGCCCACAGGAAAGCTGCCAGCAAGGAAAGCTGTAGCTGGTTTTCACTGCCCCTTGGAACTACATTCGCTGCTAGATAGACATTCACTTTCTACAACAGCTTTCGTTCGTAAAGGGGCAACACTGTGTATTTCTCTCTCGTAGAGCCCGGTTGCCAAATTCGAAACGTCCAGCGATTGCGCCCACAGGAAAGCTGCCAGCAAGGAAAGCTGTAGCTGGTTTTCACTGTCTCTTGGAACTGCATTCGTTGCTAGACAGACATTCGCTTTCTGCAAAACCTTGCCTTCCTAAAGGGGCAACACTGTGTATTTATCTCTCGCAGAGCCCGGTTGCCAAATTCGAAACGTCCAGCGATTGCGCCCACAGGAAAGCTGCCAGCAAGGAAAGCTGTAGCTGGTTTTCACTGCCCCTTGGAACTGCATTCGCTGCTAGACAGACATTCGCTTTCTGCAAAACCTTGCCTTCCTAAAGGGGCAACACTGTGTATTTATATCTCGCAGAGCCCGGTTGCCAAATTCGAAACGTCCAGCGATTGCGCCCAC
Organism: Mycteria americana; assembly: GCF_035582795.1. NCBI lineage: Eukaryota > Metazoa > Chordata > Aves > Ciconiiformes > Ciconiidae > Mycteria > Mycteria americana. The sequence goes on along the minus strand of NC_134369.1, from coordinate 22,959,174 downwards.
AGGAAAGCTTCCAGCACAGAAAGCTGTAGCTGGTTTTCACTGCCCCTTGGAACTGCATTCGCTGATAGACAGACATTCGCTTTCTACAAAAGCTTTCGTTTGTAAAGGGGCAACACTGTGTATTTCTCTCTCGCAGAGCCCGGTTGCCAAATTCGAAACGTCCAGCGATTGCGCCCACAGGAAAGCTGCCAGCAAGGAAAGCTGTAGCTGGTTTTCACTGCCCCTTGGAACTACATTTGCTGATAGACAGACATTCGCTTTCTGCAAAAGCTTTCGTTGGTACAGGGGCAACATTGTGTATTTCTCTCTCGCAGAGCCCGGTTGCCAAATTCGAAACGTCCAGCGATTGCGCCCACAGGAAAGCTGCTAGCAAGGAAAGCTTTAGCTGGTTTTCACTGTCTCTTGGAACTACATTCGCTGCTAGACAGACATTCGCTTTCTACAAAAGCTTGCCTTAGTAAAGGGGCAACACTGTGTATTTCTCTCTCTCAGAGCCTGGTTGCCAAATTCGAAACGTCCAGCGATTGCGCCCACAGGAAAGCTACAAGCACGGAAAGCTGTAGCTGGTTTTCACTGCCCCTTGGAACTACAATCGCTGCTAGACAGACATTCGCTTTCTGCAAAACCTTGCCTTCGTAAAGGGGCAACACTGTGTATTTCTCTCTCGCAGAGCCCGGTTGCCAAATTCGAAAGGTCCAGCGATTGCGCCCACAGGAAAGCTTCCAGCACAGAAAGCTGTAGCTGGTTTTCACTGCCCCTTGGAACTGCATTCGCTGATAGACAGACATTCCCTTTCTACAAAAGCTTTCGTTTGTAAAGGGGCAACACTGTGTTTCTCTCTCTCGCAGAGCCCGGTTGCCAAATTGGAAACGTCCAGCGATTGCGCCCACAGGAAAGCTGCCAGCAAGGAAAGCTGTAGCTGGTTTTCACTGTCTCTTGGAACTGCATTCGCTGATAGACAGACATTCGCTTTCTGCAAAAGCTTTCGTTGGTAAAGAGGCAACACTGTGTATTTCTCTCTCGCAGAGCCCGGCTGCCAAATTCGAAACGTCCAGCGATTGCGCCCAGAGGAAAGCTGCCAGCACGGAAATCTCTAGCTGGTTTTCACTGTCTCTTGGAACTACATTCGCTGATAGACAGACATTCGCTTTCTGCAAAACCTTGCCTTATTGAAGGGGCAATACTGTGTATTTCTCTCTCGCAGAGCCCGGTTGCCAAATTCGAAACGTCCAGCTATTGCGCCCACAGGAAAGCTGCCAGCAAGGAAAGCTGTAGCTGGTTTTCACTGCCCCTTGGAACTACATTCGCTGATAGACAGACATTCGCTTTCTGCAAAACCTTGCCTTCGTAAAGGGGCAACACTGTGTATTTCTCTCTCGCAGAGCCTGGTTGCCAAATTCGAAACGTCCAGCGATTGCGCCCACAGGAAAGCTGCCAGCACGGAAAGCTGTAGCTGGTTTTCACTGTTTCTTGGAACTGCATTCGCTGATAGACAGACATTCGCTTTCTGCAAAACCTTGCCTTCGTAAAGGGGCAACACAGTGTATTTCTCTCTCGCAGAGCCCGGTTGCCAAATTCGAAACGTCCAGCGATTGCGCCCACAGGAAAGCTGCCAGCACGGAAAGCTGTAGCTGGTTTTCACTGTTTCTTGGAACTGCATTCGCTGATAGACAGACATTCGCTTTCTACAAAAGCTTTCATTGGTAAAGGGGCAACACTGTGTATATCTCTCTCGCAGAGCCCGGCTGCCAAGTTCGAAACGTCCAGCGATTGCGCCCACAGGAAAGCTGCCAGCACGGAAAGCTGTAGCTGGTTTTCACAGTCTCTTGGAACTACATTCGCTGCTAGACAGACATTCGCTTTCTGCAAAACCTTGCCTTACTGAAGGGGCAACACTCTGTATTTCTCTCTCGCAGAGCCCGGTTGCCAAATTCGAAACGTCCAGCGATTGCGCCCACAGGAAAGCTGCCAGCACGGAAAGCTGTAGCTGATTTTCACTGCCCCTTGGAACTACAATCGCTGCTAGACAGACATTCGCTTTCTGCAAAACCTTGCCTTCATAAAGGGGCAACACTCTGTATTTCTCTCTCGCAGAGCCCGGTTGCCAAATTCGAAAGGTCCAGCGATTGCGCCCACAGGAAAGCTTCCAGCACAGAAAGCTGTAGCTGGTTTTCACTGCCCCTTGGAACTGCATTCGCTGATAGACAGACATTCGCCTTCTACAAAAGCTTGCGTTTGTAAAGGGGCAACACTGTGTATTTCTCTCTCGCAGAGCCCGGTTGCCAAATTCGAAACGTCCAGCGATTGCGCCCACAGGAAAGCTGCCAGCACAGAAAGCTGTAGCTGGTTTTCACTGTCTCTTGGAACTACATTCGCTGATACACAGACATTCGCTTTCTGCAAAACCTTGCCTTATTGAAGGGGCAACACTGTGTATTTCTCTCTCGTAGAGCCCGGCTGCCAAATTCGAAACGTCCAGCGATTGCGCCCACAGGAAAGCTGCCAGCACGGAAAGCTGTAGCTGGTTTTCACTGCCCCTTGGAACTACATTCGCTGATAGACAGACATTCGCTTTCTGCAAAAGCTTTCGTTGGTACAGGGGCAACACTGTGTATTTCTCTCTCGCAGAGCCCGGTTGCCAAATTCGAAACGTCCAGCGATTGCGCCCACAGGAAAGCTGCCAGCAAGGAAAGCTGTAGCTGGTTTTCACTGCCCCTTGGAACTGCATTCGCTGATAGACAGACATTCGCTTTCTGCAAAAGCTTTCGTAGGTAAAGGGGCAACACTGTGTATTTCTCTCTCGCAGAGCCCGGTTGCCAAATTCGAAACGTCCAGCGATTGCGCCCACAGGAAAGCTGCCAGCAAGGAAAGCTGTAGCTGGTTTTCACTGCCCCTTGGAACTGCATTCGCTGATAGACAGACATTCGCTTTCTGCAAAAGCTTTCGTAGGTAAAGGGGCAACACTGTGTATTTCTCTCTCGCAGAGCCCGGTTGCCAAATTCGAAACGTCCAGCGATTGCGCCCACAGGAAAGCTGCCAGCAAGGAAAGCTGTAGCTGGTTTTCACTGTCTCTTGGAACTGCATTCGCTGCTAGACAGACATTCGCTTTCTGCAAAACCTTGCCTTCGTAAAGGGGCAACACTGTGTATTTCTCTCTCGCAGAGCCCGGTTGCCAAATTCGAAACGTCCAGCGATTGCGCCCACAGGAAAGCTTCCAGCACAGAAAGCTGTAGCTGGTTTTCACTGCCCCTTGGAACTGCATTCGCTGATAGACAGACATTCGCTTTCTGCAAAAGCTTTCGTTGGTAAAGAGGCAACACTGTGTATTTCTCTCTCGCAGAGCCCGGCTGCCAAATTCGAAACGTCCAGCGATTGCGCCCACAGGAAAGCTGCCAGCAAAGAAAAGCTGTAGCTGGTTTTCACTGCCCCTTGGAACTGCATTCGCTGCTAGACAGACATTGGCTTTCTGCAAAAGCTTTCGTAGGTAAAGGGGCAACACTGTGTATTTCTCTCTCGCAGAGCCCGGTTGCCAAATTCGAAACGTCCAGTGATTGCGCCCACAGGAAAGCTGCCAGCACGGAAAGCTGTAGCTGGTTTTCACTGCCCCTTGGAACTACAATCGCTGATAGACAGACATTCGCTTTCTGCAAAAGCTTTCGTTGGTACAGGGGCAACACTGTGTATTTCTCTCTCGCAGAGCCCAGTTGCCAAATACGAAACGTCCAGCGATTGCGCCCACAGGAAAGCTACCAGCACGGAAAGCTGTAGCTGGTTTTCACTGCCCCTTGGAACTACATTCGCTGATAGACAGACATTCGCTTTCTGCAAAACCTTGCCTTCGTAAAGGGGCAACACTGTGTATTTCTCTCTCGCAGAGCCCGGTTGCCAAATTCGAAACGTCCAGCGATTGCGCCCACAGGAAAGCTGCCAGCAAGGAAAGTTGTAGCTGGTTTTCACTGCCCCTTGGAACTGCATTCGCTGATAGACAGACATTGGCTTTCTGCAAAAGCTTTCGTAGGTAAAGGGGCAACACTGTGTATTTCTCTCTCGTAGAGCCCGGTTGCCAAATTCGAAACGTCCAGCGATTGCGCCCACAGGAAAGCTGCCAGCAAGGAAAGCTGTAGCTGGTTTTCACTGTCTCTTGGAACTGCATTCGTTGCTAGACAGACATTCGCTTTCTGCAAAACCTTGCCTTCCTAAAGGGGCAACACTGTGTATTTATCTCTCGCAGAGCCCGGTTGCCAAATTCGAAACGTCCAGCGATTGCGCCCACAGGAAAGCTGCCAGCAAGGAAAGCTGTAGCTGGTTTTCACTGCCCCTTGGAACTGCATTCGCTGCTAGACAGACATTCGCTTTCTGCAAAACCTTGCCTTCCTAAAGGGGCAACACTGTGTATTTATATCTCGCAGAGCCCGGTTGCCAAATTCGAAACGTCCAGCGATTGCGCCCACAGGAAAGCTTCCAGCACAGAAAGCTGTAGCTGGTTTTCACTGCCCCTTGGAACTGCATTCGCTGATAGACAGACATTCGCTTTCTACAAAAGCTTTCGTTTGTAAAGGGGCAACACTGTGTATTTCTCTCTCGCAGAGCCCGGTTGCCAAATTCGAAACGTCCAGCGATTGCGCCCACAGGAAAGCTGCCAGCAAGGAAAGCTGTAGCTGGTTTTCACTGCCCCTTGGAACTACATTTGCTGATAGACAGACATTCGCTTTCTGCAAAAGCTTTCGTTGGTACAGGGGCAACATTGTGTATTTCTCTCTCGCAGAGCCCGGTTGCCAAATTCGAAACGTCCAGCGATTGCGCCCACAGGAAAGCTGCTAGCAAGGAAAGCTTTAGCTGGTTTTCACTGTCTCTTGGAACTACATTCGCTGCTAGACAGACATTCGCTTTCTACAAAAGCTTGCCTTAGTAAAGGGGCAACACTGTGTATTTCTCTCTCTCAGAGCCTGGTTGCCAAATTCGAAACGTCCAGCGATTGCGCCCACAGGAAAGCTACAAGCACGGAAAGCTGTAGCTGGTTTTCACTGCCCCTTGGAACTACAATCGCTGCTAGACAGACATTCGCTTTCTGCAAAACCTTGCCTTCGTAAAGGGGCAACACTGTGTATTTCTCTCTCGCAGAGCCCGGTTGCCAAATTCGAAAGGTCCAGCGATTGCGCCCACAGGAAAGCTTCCAGCACAGAAAGCTGTAGCTGGTTTTCACTGCCCCTTGGAACTGCATTCGCTGATAGACAGACATTCCCTTTCTACAAAAGCTTTCGTTTGTAAAGGGGCAACACTGTGTTTCTCTCTCTCGCAGAGCCCGGTTGCCAAATTGGAAACGTCCAGCGATTGCGCCCACAGGAAAGCTGCCAGCAAGGAAAGCTGTAGCTGGTTTTCACTGTCTCTTGGAACTGCATTCGCTGATAGACAGACATTCGCTTTCTGCAAAAGCTTTCGTTGGTAAAGAGGCAACACTGTGTATTTCTCTCTCGCAGAGCCCGGCTGCCAAATTCGAAACGTCCAGCGATTGCGCCCAGAGGAAAGCTGCCAGCACGGAAATCTCTAGCTGGTTTTCACTGTCTCTTGGAACTACATTCGCTGATAGACAGACATTCGCTTTCTGCAAAACCTTGCCTTATTGAAGGGGCAATACTGTGTATTTCTCTCTCGCAGAGCCCGGTTGCCAAATTCGAAACGTCCAGCTATTGCGCCCACAGGAAAGCTGCCAGCAAGGAAAGCTGTAGCTGGTTTTCACTGCCCCTTGGAACTACATTCGCTGATAGACAGACATTCGCTTTCTGCAAAACCTTGCCTTCGTAAAGGGGCAACACTGTGTATTTCTCTCTCGCAGAGCCTGGTTGCCAAATTCGAAACGTCCAGCGATTGCGCCCACAGGAAAGCTGCCAGCACGGAAAGCTGTAGCTGGTTTTCACTGTTTCTTGGAACTGCATTCGCTGATAGACAGACATTCGCTTTCTGCAAAACCTTGCCTTCGTAAAGGGGCAACACAGTGTATTTCTCTCTCGCAGAGCCCGGTTGCCAAATTCGAAACGTCCAGCGATTGCGCCCACAGGAAAGCTGCCAGCACGGAAAGCTGTAGCTGGTTTTCACTGTTTCTTGGAACTGCATTCGCTGATAGACAGACATTCGCTTTCTACAAAAGCTTTCATTGGTAAAGGGGCAACACTGTGTATATCTCTCTCGCAGAGCCCGGCTGCCAAGTTCGAAACGTCCAGCGATTGCGCCCACAGGAAAGCTGCCAGCACGGAAAGCTGTAGCTGGTTTTCACAGTCTCTTGGAACTACATTCGCTGCTAGACAGACATTCGCTTTCTGCAAAACCTTGCCTTACTGAAGGGGCAACACTGTGTATTTATCTCTCGCAGAGCCCGGTTGCCAAATTCGAAACGTCCAGCGATTGCGCCCACAGGAAAGCTGCCAGCAAGGAAAGCTGTAGCTGGTTTTCATTTCCTCTTGGAACTACATTCGCTGATAGACAGACATTCGCTTTCTGCAAAACCTTGCCTTCGTAAAGGGGCAACACTGTGTATTTCTCTCTCGTAGAGCCCGGTTGCCAAATTCGAAACGTCCAGCGATTGCGCCCACAGGAAAGCTGCCAGCACGGAAAGCTGTAGCTGGTTTTCACTGCCCCTTGGAACTACATTCGCTGATAGACAAACATTCGCTTTCTGCAAAAGCTTTCGTTGGTACAGGGGCAACATTGTGTATTTCTCTCTCGCAGAGCCCGGTTGCCAAATTCGAAACGTCCAGCGATTGCGCCCACAGGAAAGCTGCCAGCAAGGAAAGCTTTAGCTGGTTTTCACTGTCTCTTGGAACTACATTCGCTGCTAGACAGACATTCACTTTCTACAAAAGCTTGCCTTAGTAAATGGGCAACACTGTGTATTTCTCTCTCTCAGAGCCTGGTTGCCAAATTCGAAACGTCCAGCGATTGCGCCCACAGGAAAGCTACCAGCACGGAAAGCTGTAGCTGATTTTCACTGCCCCTTGGAACTACAATCGCTGCTAGACAGACATTCGCTTTCTGCAAAACCTTGCCTTCATAAAGGGGCAACACTCTGTATTTCTCTCTCGCAGAGCCCGGTTGCCAAATTCGAAAGGTCCAGCGATTGCGCCCACAGGAAAGCTTCCAGCACAGAAAGCTGTAGCTGGTTTTCACTGCCCCTTGGAACTGCATTCGCTGATAGACAGACATTCGCTTTCTACAAAAGCTTGCGTTTGTAAAGGGGCAACACTGTGTATTTCTCTCTCGCAGAGCCCGGTTGCCAAATTCGAAACGTCCAGCGATTGCGCCCACAGGAAAGCTGCCAGCACAGAAAGCTGTAGCTGGTTTTCACTGTCTCTTGGAACTACATTCGCTGATACACAGACATTCGCTTTCTGCAAAACCTTGCCTTATTGAAGGGGCAACACTGTGTATTTCTCTCTCGTAGAGCCCGGCTGCCAAATTCGAAACGTCCAGCGATTGCGCCCACAGGAAAGCTGCCAGCACGGAAAGCTGTAGCTGGTTTTCACTGCCCCTTGGAACTACATTCGCTGATAGACAGACATTCGCTTTCTGCAAAAGCTTTCGTTGGTACAGGGGCAACACTGTGTATTTCTCTCTCGCAGAGCCCGGTTGCCAAATTCGAAACGTCCAGCGATTGCGCCCACAGGAAAGCTGCCAGCAAGGAAAGCTGTAGCTGGTTTTCACTGCCCCTTGGAACTGCATTCGCTGATAGACAGACATTCGCTTTCTGCAAAAGCTTTCGTAGGTAAAGGGGCAACACTGTGTATTTCTCTCTCGCAGAGCCCGGTTGCCAAATTCGAAACGTCCAGCGATTGCGCCCACAGGAAAGCTGCCAGCAAGGAAAGCTGTAGCTGGTTTTCACTGCCCCTTGGAACTGCATTCGCTGATAGACAGACATTCGCTTTCTGCAAAAGCTTTCGTAGGTAAAGGGGCAACACTGTGTATTTCTCTCTCGCAGAGCCCGGTTGCCAAATTCGAAACGTCCAGCGATTGCGCCCACAGGAAAGCTGCCAGCAAGGAAAGCTGTAGCTGGTTTTCACTGTCTCTTGGAACTGCATTCGCTGCTAGACAGACATTCGCTTTCTGCAAAACCTTGCCTTCGTAAAGGGGCAACACTGTGTATTTCTCTCTCGCAGAGCCCGGTTGCCAAATTCGAAACGTCCAGCGATTGCGCCCACAGGAAAGCTTCCAGCACAGAAAGCTGTAGCTGGTTTTCACTGCCCCTTGGAACTGCATTCGCTGATAGACAGACATTCGCTTTCTGCAAAAGCTTTCGTTGGTAAAGAGGCAACACTGTGTATTTCTCTCTCGCAGAGCCCGGCTGCCAAATTCGAAACGTCCAGCGATTGCGCCCACAGGAAAGCTGCCAGCAAAGAAAAGCTGTAGCTGGTTTTCACTGCCCCTTGGAACTGCATTCGCTGCTAGACAGACATTGGCTTTCTGCAAAAGCTTTCGTAGGTAAAGGGGCAACACTGTGTATTTCTCTCTCGCAGAGCCCGGTTGCCAAATTCGAAACGTCCAGTGATTGCGCCCACAGGAAAGCTGCCAGCACGGAAAGCTGTAGCTGGTTTTCACTGCCCCTTGGAACTACAATCGCTGATAGACAGACATTCGCTTTCTGCAAAAGCTTTCGTTGGTACAGGGGCAACACTGTGTATTTCTCTCTCGCAGAGCCCAGTTGCCAAATACGAAACGTCCAGCGATTGCGCCCACAGGAAAGCTACCAGCACGGAAAGCTGTAGCTGGTTTTCACTGCCCCTTGGAACTACATTCGCTGATAGACAGACATTCGCTTTCTGCAAAACCTTGCCTTCGTAAAGGGGCAACACTGTGTATTTCTCTCTCGCAGAGCCCGGTTGCCAAATTCGAAACGTCCAGCGATTGCGCCCACAGGAAAGCTGCCAGCAAGGAAAGTTGTAGCTGGTTTTCACTGCCCCTTGGAACTGCATTCGCTGATAGACAGACATTGGCTTTCTGCAAAAGCTTTCGTAGGTAAAGGGGCAACACTGTGTATTTCTCTCTCGCAGAGCCCGGTTGCCAAATTCGAAACGTCCAGCGATTGCGCCCACAGGAAAGCTTCCAGCACAGAAAGCTGTAGCTGGTTTTCACTGCCCCTTGGAACTGCATTCGCTGCTAGACAGACATTCGCTTTCTACAAAAGCTTTCGTTTGTAAAGGGGCAACACTGTGTATTTCTCTCTCGCAGAGCCCGGTTGCCAAATTCGAAACGTCCAGCGATTGCGCCCACAGGAAAGCTGCCAGCAAGGAAAGCTGTAGCTGGTTTTCACTGCCCCTTGGAACTACATTTGCTGATAGACAGACATTCGCTTTCTGCAAAAGCTTTCGTTGGTACAGGGGCAACATTGTGTATTTCTCTCTCGCAGAGCCCGGTTGCCAAATTCGAAACGTCCAGCGATTGCGCCCACAGGAAAGCTGCCAGCAAGGAAAGCTTTAGCTGGTTTTCACTGTCTCTTGGAACTACATTCGCTGCTAGACAGACATTCGCTTTCTACAAAAGCTTGCCTTAGTAAAGGGGCAACACTGTGTATTTCTCTCTCTCAGAGCCTGGTTGCCAAATTCGAAACGTCCAGCGATTGCGCCCACAGGAAAGCTACCAGCACGGAAAGCTGTAGCTGGTTTTCACTGCCCCTTGGAACTACAATCGCTGCTAGACAGACATTCGCTTTCTGCAAAACCTTGCCTTCGTAAAGGGGCAACACTGTGTATTTCTCTCTCGCAGAGCCCGGTTGCCAAATTCGAAACGTCCAGCTATTGCGCCCACAGGAAAGCTGCCAGCAAGGAAAGCTGTAGCTGGTTTTCATTGTCTCTTGGAACTACATTCGCTGATAGACAGACATTCGCTTTCTACAAAAGCTTGCCTTAGTAAAGGGGCAACACTGTGTATTTCTCTCTCGCAGAGCCCGGTTGCCAAATTCGAAAGGTCCAGCGATTGCGCCCACAGGAAAGCTGCCAGCACGGAAAGCTGTAGCTGGTTTTCACTGTCTCTTGGAACTACATTCGCTGATAGACAGACATTCGCTTTCTACAAAAGCTTGCCTTAGTAAAGGGGCAACACTGTGTATTTCTCTCTCGCAGAGCCTGGTTGCCAAATTCGAAACGTCCAGCGATTGCGCCCACAGGAAAGCTGCCAGCACGAAAGCTGTAGCTGGTTTTCACTGCCCCTTGGAACTGCATTCGCTGATAGACAGACATTCGCTTTCTGCAAAACCTTGCCTTCGTAAAGGGGCAACACTGTGTATTTCTCTCTCGCAGAGCCCGGTTGCCAAATTCGAAACGTCCAGCGATTGCGCCCACAGGAAAGCTTCCAGCACAGAAAGTTGTAGCTGGTTTTCACTGCCCCTTGGAACTGCATTCGCTGATAGACAGACATTCCCTTTCTACAAAAGCTTTCGTTTGTAAAGGGGCAACACTGTGTATTTCTCTCTCGCAGAGCCCGGTTGCCAAAATTGAAACGTCCAGCGATTGCGCCCACAGGAAAGCTGCCAGCAAGGAAAGCTGTAGGTGGTTTTCACTGTCTCTTGGAACTACATTCGCTGATAGACAGATATTCGCTTTCTACAAAAGCTTGCCTTAGTAAAGGGGCAACACTCTGTATTTCTCTCTCGTAGAGCCCGGTTGCCAAATTCGAAACGTCCAGCGATTGCGCCCACAGGACAGCTGCCAGCACGGAAAGCTGTAGCTGGTTTTCACTGCCCCTTGGAACTACATTCGCTGATAGACAGACATTCGCTTTCTGCAAAAGCTTTCGTTGGTACAGGGGCAACACTTTGTATTTCTCTCTCGCAGAGCCCAGTTGCCAAATACGAAACGTCCAGCGATTGCGCCCACAGGAAAGCTACCAGCACGGAAAGCTGTAGCTGGTTTTCACTGCCCCTTGGAACTACATTCGCTGATAGACAGACATTCGCTTTCTGCAAAACCTTGCCTTCGTAAAGGGGCAACACTGTGTATTTCTCTCTCGCAGAACCCGGTTGCCAAATTCGAAACGTCCAGCGATTGCGCCCACAGGAAAGCTGCCAGCACGGAAAGTTGTAGCTGGTTTTCACTGCCCCTTGGAACTGCATTCGCTGATAGACAGACATTCGCTTTCTGCAAAAGCTTTCGTAGGTAAAGGGGCAACACTGTGTATTTCTCTCTCGCAGAGCCCGGTTGCCAAATTCGAAAGGTCCAGCGATTGCGCCCACAGGAAAGCTTCCAGCACAGAAAGCTGTAGCTGGTTTTCACTGCCCCTTGGAACTGCATTCGCTGCTAGACAGACATTCGCTTTCTGCAAAAGCTTTCGTTTGTCAAGGGGCAACACTGTGTATTTCTCTCTCGCAGAGCCCGGTTGCCAAATTCGAAACGTCCAGCGATTGCGCCCACAGGAAAGCTGCCAGCAAGGAAAGTTGTAGCTGGTTTTCACTGCCCCTTGGAACTACATTTGCTGATAGACAGACATTCGCTTTCTGCAAAAGCTTTCGTTGGTACAGGGGCAACACTCTGTATTTCTCTCTCGCAGAGCCCGGTTGCCAAATTCGAAACGTCCAGCGATTGCGCCCACAGGAAAGCTGCCAGCAAGGAAAGCTTTAGCTGGTTTTCACTGTCTCTTGGAACTACATTCGCTGCTAGACAGACATTCGCTTTCTACAAAAGCTTGCCTTAGTAAAGGGGCAACACTGTGTATTTCTCTCTCTCAGAGCCTGGTTGCCAAATTCGAAACGTCCAGCGATTGCGCCCACAGGAAAGCTACCAGTACGGAAAGCTGTAGCTGGTTTTCACTGCCCCTTGGAACTACAATCGCTGCTAGACAGACATTCGCTTTCTGCAAAACCTTGCCTTCGTAAAGGGGCAACACTGTGTATTTCTCTCTCGCAGAGCCCGGTTGCCAAAATCGAAACGTCCAGCGATTGCGCCCACAGGAAAGCTGCCAGCAAGGAAAACTTTAGCTGGTTTTCATTGTCTCTTGGAACTACATTCGCTGATAGACAGACATTCGCTTTCTGCAAAACCTTGCCTTAGTAAAGGGGCAACACTGTGTATTTCTCTCTCTCAGAGCCTGGTTGCCAAATTCGAAACGTCCAGCGATTGCGCCCACAGGAAAGCTACCAGCACGGAAAGTTGTAGCTGGTTTTCACTGCCCCTTGGAACTACAATCGCTGCTAGACAGACATTCGCTTTCTGCAAAACATTGCCTTATTGAAGGGGCAACACTGTGTATTTCTCTCTCGCAGAGCCCGGTTGCCAAATTCGAAACGTCCAGCGATTGCGCCCACAGGAAAGCTGCCAGCAAGGAAAGCTGTAGCTGGTTTTCACTGTCTCTTGGAACTACATTCGCTGATAGACAGACATTCGCTTTCTGCAAAAGCTTGCCTTAGTAAAGGGGCAACACTGTGTATTTCTCTCTCGCAGAGCCTGGTTGCCAAATTCGAAACGTCCAGCGATTGCGCCCACAGGAAAGCTGCTAGCACGGAAAGCTGTAGCTGGTTTTCACTGTTTCTTGGAACTGCATTCGCTGATAGACAGACATTCGCTTTCTACAAAAGCTTTCATTGGTAAAGGGGCAACACTGTGTATATCTCTCTCGTAGAGCCCGGCTGCCAAATTCGAAACGTCCAGCGATTGCGCCCACAGGAAAGCTGCCAGCACGGAAAGCTGTAGCTGGTTTTCACAGTCTCTTGGTACTACATTCACTGCTAGACAGACATTCGCTTTCTGCAAAACCTTGCCTTCGTAAAGGGGCAACACTGTGTATTTCTCTCTCGCAGAGCCCGGTTGCCAAATTCGAAAGGTCCAGCGATTGCGCCCACAGGAAAGCAGCCAGCACGGAAATCTCTAGCTGGTTTTCACTGTCTCTTGGAACTACATTCGCTGCTAGACAGACCTTCGCTTTCTGCAAAACCTTGCCTTATTGAAGGGGCAACACTGTGTATTTCTCTCTCCCAGAGCCCGGTTGCCAAATTCGAAACGTCCAGCGATTGCGCCCACAGGAAAGCTGCCAGCAAGGAAAGCTGTAGCTGGTTTTCATTGTCTCTTGGAACTACATTCGCTGATAGACAGACATTCGCTTTCTGCAAAAGCTTGCCTTAGTAAAGGGGCAACACTGTGTATTTCTCTCTCGTAGAGCCCGGCTGCCAAATTCGAAACGTCCAGCGATTGCGCCCACAGGAAAGCTGCCAGCACGGAAAGCTGTAGCTGGTTTTCACTGCCCCTTGGAACTACATTCGCTGATAGACAGACATTCGCTTTCTGCAAAACCTTGCCTTAGTAAAGGGGCAACACTGTGTATTTCTCTCTCGTAGAGCCCGGTTGCCAAATTCGAAACGTCCAGCGATTGCGCCCACAGGACAGCTGCCAGCACGGAAAGCTGTAGCTGGTTTTCACTGCCCCTTGGAACTACATTCGCTGATAGACAGACATTCGCTTTCTGCAAAAGCTTTCGTTGGTACAGGGGCAACACTGTGTATTTCTCTCTCGCAGAGCCCAGTTGCCAAATACGAAACGTCCAGCGATTGCGCCCACAGGAAAGCTACCAGCACGGAAAGCTGTAGCTGGTTTTCACTGCCCCTTGGAACTACATTCGCTGATAGACAGACATTCGCTTTCTGCAAAACCTTGCCTTCGTAAAGGGGCAACACTGTGTATTTCTCTCTCGCAGAGCCCGGTTGCCAAATTCGAAACGTCCAGCGATTGCGCCCACAGGAAAGCTGCCAGCAAGGAAAGTTGTAGCTGGTTTTCACTGCCCCTTGGAACTGCATTCGCTGATAGACAGACATTCGCTTTCTGCAAAAGCTTTCGTAGGTAAAGGGGCAACACTGTGTATTTCTCTCTCGCAGAGCCCGGTTGCCAAATTCGAAAGGTCCAGCGATTGCGCCCACAGGAAAGCTTCCAGCACAGAAAGCTGTAGCTGGTTTTCACTGCCCCTTGGAACTGCATTCGCTGCTAGACAGACATTCGCTTTCTACAAAAGCTTTCGTAGGTAAAGGGGCAACACTGTGTATTTCTCTCTCGCAGAGCCCGGTTGCCAAATTCGAAACGTCCAGCGATTGCGCCCACAGGAAAGCTGCCAGCAAGGAAAGCTTTAGCTGGTTTTCACTGTCTCTTGGAACTACATTCGCTGCTAGACAGACATTCGCTTTCTACAAAAGCTTGCCTTAGTAAAGGGGCAACACTGTGTATTTCTCTCTCTCAGAGCCTGGTTGCCAAATTCGAAACGTCCAGCGATTGCGCCCACAGGAAAGCTACCAGCACGGAAAGCTGTAGCTGGTTTTCACTGCCCCTTGGAACTACAATCGCTGCTAGACAGACATTCGCTTTCTGCAAAACCTTGCCTTCGTAAAGGGGCAACACTATGTATTTCTCTCTCGCAGAGCCCGGTTGCCAAAATCGAAACGTCCAGCGATTGCGCCCACAGGAAAGCTGCCAGCAAGGAAAACTTTAGCTGGTTTTCATTGTCTCTTGGAACTACATTCGCTGATAGACAGACATTCGCTTTCTGCAAAACATTGCCTTATTGAAGGGGCAACACTGTGTATTTCTCTCTCGCAGAGCCCGGTCGCCAAATTCAAAACGTCCAGCTATTGCGCCCACAGGAAAGCTGCCAGCAAGGAAAGCTGTAGCTGGTTTTCATTGTCTCTTGGAACTACATTCGCTGATAGACAGACATTCGCTTTCTGCAAAACCTTGCCTTAGTAAAGGGGCAACACTGTGTATTTCTCTCTCGTAGAGCCCGGTTGCCAAATTCGAAACGTCCAGCGATTGCGCCCACAGGAAAGCTGCCAGCAAGGAAAGCTGTAGCTGGTTTTCACTGCCCCTTGGAACTACATTCGCTGATAGACAGACATTCGCTTTCTGCAAAAGCTTTCGTTGGTACAGGGGCAACACTGTGTATTTCTCTCTCGCAGAGCCCGGTTGCCAAATTCGAAACGTCCAGCGATTGCGCCCACAGGAAAGCTGCCAGCAAGGAAAGCTGTAGCTGGTTTTCACTGTCTCTTGGAACTACATTCGCTGATAGACAGACATTCGCTTTCTACAAAAGCTTGCCTTAGTAAAGGGGCAACACTGTGTATTTCTCTCTCGCAGAGCCTGGTTGCCAAATTCGAAACGTCCAGCGATTGCGCCCACAGGAAAGCTGCCAGCACGGAAAGCTGTAGCTGGTTTTCACTGTTTCTTGGAACTGCATTCGCTGATAGACAGACATTCGCTTTCTACAAAAGCTTTCATTGGTAAAGGGGCAACACTGTGTATATCTCTCTCGTAGAGCCCGGCTGCCAAATTCGAAACGTCCAGCGATTGCGCCCACAGGAAAGCTGCCAGCACGGAAAGCTGTAGCTGGTTTTCACAGTCTCTTGGTACTACATTCACTGCTAGACAGACATTCGCTTTCTGCAAAACCTTGCCTTCGTAAAGGGGCAACACTGTGTATTTCTCTCTCGCAGAGCCCGGTTGCCAAATTCGAAACGTCCAGCGATTGCGCCCACAGGTAAGCTGCCAGCAAGGAAAGCTGTAGCTGGTTTTCACTGCCCCTTGGAACTACATTCGCTGATAGACAGACATTCGCTTTCTGCAAAAGCTTTCGTAGGTAAAGGGGCAACACTGTGTATTTCTCTGTCGTGGAGCGCGGCTGCCAAATTCGAAACGTCCAGCGATTGCGCCCACAGGACAGCTGCCAGCACGGAAAGCTGTAGCTGGTTTTCACTGCCCCTTGGAACTACATTCGCTGATAGACAGACATTCGCTTTCTGCAAAAGCTTTCGTTGGTACAGGGGCAACACTGTGTATTTCTCTCTCGCAGAGCCCGGTTGCCAAATTCGAAACGTCCAGCGATTGCGCCCACAGGAAAGCTGCCAGCACGGAAATCTCTAGCTGGTTTTCACTGTCTCTTGGAACTACATTCGCTGCTAGACAGACATTCGCTTTCTGCAAAACCTTGCCTTCGTAAAGGGGCAACACTGTGTATTTCTCTCTCCCAGAGCCCGGTTGCCAAATTCGAAACGTCCAGCGATTGCGCCCATAGGAAAGCTGCCAGCAAGGAAAGCTGTAGCTAGTTTTCATTGTCTCTTGGAACTACATTCGCTGATAGACAGACATTCGCTTTCTGCAAAAGCTTGCCTTAGTAAAGGGGCAACACTGTGTATTTCTCTCTCGTAGAGCCCGGCTGCCAAATTCGAAACGTCCAGCGATTGCGCCCACAGGAAAGCTGCCAGCACGGAAAGCTGTAGCTGGTTTTCACTGCCCCTTGGAACTACATTCGCTGATAGACAGACATTCGCTTTCTGCAAAAGCTTTCGTAGGTAAAGGGGCAACACTGTGTATTTCTCTGTCGTGGAGCGCGGCTGCCAAATTCGAAACGTCCAGCGATTGCGCCCACAGGACAGCTGCCAGCACGGAAAGCTGTAGCTGGTTTTCACTGCCCCTTGGAACTGCATTCGCTGATAGACAGACATTCGCTTTCTGCAAAAGCTTTCGTAGGTAAAGGGGCAACACTGTGTATTTCTCTCTCGCAGAGCCCGGTTGCCAAATTCGAAACGTCCAGTGATTGCGCCCACAGGAAAGCTGCCAGCACGGAAAGCTGTAGCTGGTTTTCACTGCCCCTTGGAACTACAATCGCTGATAGACAGACATTCGCTTTCTGCAAAAGCTTTCGTTGGTACAGGGGCAACACTGTGTATTTCTCTCTCGCAGAGCCCAGTTGCCAAATACGAAACGTCCAGCGATTGCGCCCACAGGAAAGCTACCAGCACGGAAAGCTGTAGCTGGTTTTCACTGCCCCTTGGAACTACATTCGCTGATAGACAGACATTCGCTTTCTGCAAAACCTTGCCTTCGTAAAGGGGCAACACTGTGTATTTCTCTCTCGCAGAGCCCGGTTGCCAAATTCGAAACGTCCAGCGATTGCGCCCACAGGAAAGCTGCCAGCAAGGAAAGTTGTAGCTGGTTTTCACTGCCCCTTGGAACTGCATTCGCTGATAGACAGACATTCGCTTTCTGCAAAAGCTTTCGTAGGTAAAGGGGCAACACTGTGTATTTCTCTCTCGCAGAGCCCGGTTGCCAAATTCGAAAGGTCCAGCGATTGCGCCCACAGGAAAGCTGCCAGCACGGAAAGCTGTAGCTGGTTTTCACTGTCTCTTGGAACTACATTCGCTGATAATCAGACATTCGTTTTCTGCAAAACCTTGCCTTCGTAAAGGGGCAACACTCTGTATTTATCTCTCGCAGAGCCCGGTTGCCAAATTCGAAACGTCCAGCGATTGCGCCCACAGGAAAGCTGCCAGCACAGAAATCTGTAGCTGGTTTTCACTGCCCCTTGGAACTACATTCGCTGCTAGATAGACATTCACTTTCTACAACAGCTTTCGTTCGTAAAGGGGCAACACTGTGTATTTCTCTCTCGTAGAGCCCGGTTGCCAAATTCGAAACGTCCAGCGATTGCGCCCACAGGAAAGCTGCCAGCAAGGAAAGCTGTAGCTGGTTTTCACTGTCTCTTGGAACTGCATTCGTTGCTAGACAGACATTCGCTTTCTGCAAAACCTTGCCTTCCTAAAGGGGCAACACTGTGTATTTATCTCTCGCAGAGCCCGGTTGCCAAATTCGAAACGTCCAGCGATTGCGCCCACAGGAAAGCTGCCAGCAAGGAAAGCTGTAGCTGGTTTTCACTGCCCCTTGGAACTGCATTCGCTGCTAGACAGACATTCGCTTTCTGCAAAACCTTGCCTTCGTAAAGGGGCAACACTCTGTATTTCTCTCTCGCAGAGCCCGGTTGCCAAATTCGAAACGTCCAGCGATTGCGCCCACAGGAAAGCTTCCAGCACAGAAAGCTGTAGCTGGTTTTCACTGCCCCTTGGAACTGCATTCGCTGCTAGACAGACATTCGCTTTCTACAAAAGCTTTCGTTTGTAAAGGGGCAACACTGTGTATTTCTCTCTCGCAGAGCCCGGTTGCCAAATTCGAAACGTCCAGCGATTGCGCCCACAGGAAAGCTGCCAGCAAGGAAAGCTGTAGCTGGTTTTCACTGCCCCTTGGAACTACATTTGCTGATAGACAGACATTCGCTTTCTGCAAAAGCTTTCGTTGGTACAGGGGCAACATTGTGTATTTCTCTCTCGCAGAGCCCGGTTGCCAAATTCGAAACGTCCAGCGATTGCGCCCACAGGAAAGCTGCCAGCAAGGAAAGCTTTAGCTGGTTTTCACTGTCTCTTGGAACTACATTCGCTGCTAGACAGACATTCGCTTTCTACAAAAGCTTGCCTTAGTAAAGGGGCAACACTGTGTATTTCTCTCTCTCAGAGCCTGGTTGCCAAATTCGAAACGTCCAGCGATTGCGCCCACAGGAAAGCTACCAGCACGGAAAGCTGTAGCTGGTTTTCACTGCCCCTTGGAACTACAATCGCTGCTAGACAGACATTCGCTTTCTGCAAAACCTTGCCTTCGTAAATGGGCAACACTGTGTATTTCTCTCTCGCAGAGCCCGGTTGCCAAATTCGAAACGTCCAGCGATTGCGCCCACAGGAAAGCTTCCAGCACAGAAAGCTGTAGCTGGTTTTCACTGCCCCTTGGAACTACAATCGCTGCTAGACAGACATTCGCTTTCTACAAAAGCTTGCGTTTGTAAAGGGGCAACACTGTGTATTTCTCTCTCGCAGAGCCCGGTTGCCAAATTCGAAACGTCCAGCGATTGCGCCCACAGGAAAGCTTCCAGCACGGAAAGCTGTAGCTGGTTTTCACTGTCTCTTGGAACTACATTCGCTGATAGACAGACATTCGCTTTCTGCAAAACATTGCCTTAGTAAAGGGGCAACACTGTGTATTTCTCTCTCGTAGAGCCCGGCTGCCAAATTCGAAACGTCCAGCGATTGCGCCCACAGGAAAGCTGCCAGCACGGAAAGCTGTAGCTGGTTTTCACTGCCCCTTGGAACTACATTCGCTGATAGACAGACATTCGCTTTCTGCAAAAGCTTTCGTTGGTACAGGGGCAACACTCTGTATTTCTCTCTCGCAGAGCCCGGTTGCCAAATTCGAAACGTCCAGCGATTGCGCCCACAGGAAAGCTGCCAGCAAGGAAAGCTGTAGCTGGTTTTCACTGCCCCTTGGAACTGCATTCGCTGATAGACAGACATTCGCTTTCTGCAAAAGCTTTCGTAGGTAAAGGGGCAACACTGTGTATTTCTCTCTCGCAGAGCCCGGTTGCCAAATTCGAAACGTCCAGCGATTGCGCCCACAGGAAAGCTGCCAGCAAGGAAAGCTGTAGCTGGTTTTCACTGCCCCTTGGAACTGCATTCGCTGATAGACAGACATTCGCTTTCCGCAAAAGCTTTCGTAGGTAAAGGGGCAACACTGTGTATTTCTCTCTCGCAGAGCCCGGTTGCCAAATTCGAAAGGTCCAGCGATTGCGCCCACAGGAAAGCTGCCAGCAAGGAAAGCTGTAGCTGGTTTTCACTGTCTCTTGGAACTGCATTCGCTGCTAGACAGACATTCGCTTTCTGCAAAACCTTGCCTTCGTAAAGGGGCAACACTGTGTATTTCTCTCTCGCAGAGCCCGGTTGCCAAATTCGAAACGTCCAGCGATTGCGCCCACAGGAAAGCTTCCAGCACGGAAAGCCGTAGCTGGTTTTCACTGCCCCTTGGAACTGCATTCGCTGATAGACAGACAGTCGCTTTCTGCAAAAGCTTTCGTTGGTAAAGAGGCAACACTGTGTATTTCTCTCTCGCAGAGCCCGGCTGCCAAATTCGAAACGTCCAGCGATTGCGCCCACAGGAAAGCTGCCAGCAAAGAAAAGCTGTAGCTGGTTTTCACTGCCCCTTGGAACTGCATTCGCTGCTAGACAGACATTGGCTTTCTGCAAAAGCTTTCGTAGGTAAAGGGGCAACACTGTGTATTTCTCTCTCGCAGAGCCCGGTTGCCAAATTCGAAACGTCCAGTGATTGCGCCCACAGGAAAGCTGCCAGCACGGAAAGCTGTAGCTGGTTTTCACTGCCCCTTGGAACTACAATCGCTGATAGACAGACATTCGCTTTCTGCAAAAGCTTTCGTTGGTACAGGGGCAACACTGTGTATTTCTCTCTCGCAGAGCCCAGTTGCCAAATACGAAACGTCCAGCGATTGCGCCCACAGGAAAGCTACCAGCACGGAAAGCTGTAGCTGGTTTTCACTGCCCCTTGGAACTACATTCGCTGATAGACAGACATTCGCTTTCTGCAAAACCTTGCCTTCGTAAAGGGGCAACACTGTGTATTTCTCTCTCGCAGAGCCCGGTTGCCAAATTCGAAACGTCCAGCGATTGCGCCCACAGGAAAGCTGCCAGCAAGGAAAGTTGTAGCTGGTTTTCACTGCCCCTTGGAACTGCATTCGCTGATAGACAGACATTGGCTTTCTGCAAAAGCTTTCGTAGGTAAAGGGGCAACACTGTGTATTTCTCTCTCGCAGAGCCCGGTTGCCAAATTCGAAACGTCCAGTGATTGCGCCCACAGGAAAGCTGCCAGCACGGAAAGCTGTAGCTGGTTTTCACTGCCCCTTGGAACTACAATCGCTGATAGACAGACATTCGCTTTCTGCAAAAGCTTTCGTTGGTACAGGGGCAACACTGTGTATTTCTCTCTCGCAGAGCCCAGTTGCCAAATACGAAACGTCCAGCGATTGCGCCCACAGGAAAGCTACCAGCACGGAAAGCTGTAGCTGGTTTTCACTGTCTCTTGGAACTACATTCGCTGATAGACAGACATTCGCTTTCTGCAAAACCTTGCCTTCCTAAAGGGGCAACACTGTGTATTTATCTCTCGCAGAGCCCGGTTGCCAAATTCGAAAGGTCCAGCGATTGCGCCCACAGGAAAGCTGCCAGCACGGAAAGCTGTAGCTGGTTTTCACTGTCTCTTGGAACTACATTCGCTGATAATCAGACATTCGTTTTCTGCAAAACCTTGCCTTCGTAAAGGGGCAACACTGTGTATTTATCTCTCGCAGAGCCCGGTTGCCAAATTCGAAACGTCCAGCGATTGCGCCCACAGGAAAGCTGCCAGCAAGGAAAGCTGTAGCTGGTTTTCACTGCCCCTTGGAACTACATTCGCTGCTAGATAGACATTCACTTTCTACAACAGCTTTCGTTCGTAAAGGGGCAACACTGTGTATTTCTCTCTCGCAGAGCCCAGTTGCCAAATTCGAAACGTCCAGCGATTGCGCCCACAGGAAAGCTGCCAGCAAGGAAAGCTGTAGCTGGTTTTCACTGTCTCTTGGAACTGCATTCGTTGCTAGACAGACATTCGCTTTCTGCAAAACCTTGCCTTCGTAAAGGGGCAACACTGTGTATTTCTCTCTCGCAGAGCCCGGTTGCCAAATTCGAAACGTCCAGCGATTGCGCCCACAGGAAAGCTTCCAGCACAGAAAGCTGTAGCTGGTTTTCACTGCCCCTTGGAACTGCATTCGCTGCTAGACAGACATTCGCTTTCTACAAAAGCTTTCGTTTGTAAAGGGGCAACACTGTGTATTTCTCTCTCGCAGAGCCCGGTTGCCAAATTCGAAACGTCCAGCGATTGCGCCCACAGGAAAGCTGCCAGCAAGGAAAGCTGTAGCTGGTTTTCACTGCCCCTTGGAACTACATTCGTTGATAGACAGCCATTCGCTTTCTACAAAAGCTTTCGTTTGTAAAGGGGCAACACTGTGTATTTCTCTCTCGCAGAGCCCGGTTGCCAAATTCGAAACGTCCAGCGATTGCGCCCACAGGAAAGCTGCCAGCAAGGAAAGCTTTAGCTGGTTTTCACTGTCTCTTGGAACTACATTCGCTGCTAGACAGACATTCGCTTTCTACAAAAGCTTGCCTTAGTAAAGGGGCAACACTGTGTATTTCTCTCTCGCAGAGCCTGGTTGCCAAATTCGAAACGTCCAGCGATTGCGCCCACAGGAAAGCTACCAGCACGGAAAGCTGTAGCTGGTTTTCACTGCCCCTTGGAACTACAATCGCTGCTAGACAGACATTCGCTTTCTGCAAAACCTTGCCTTCGTAAAGGGGCAACACTGTGTATTTCTCTCTCGCAGAGCCCGGTTGCCAAATTCGAAACGTCCAGCTATTGCGCCCACAGGAAAGCTGCCAGCAAGGAAAGCTGTAGCTGGTTTTCATTGTCTCTTGGAACTACATTCGCTGATAGACAGACATTCGCTTTCTACAAAAGCTTGCCTTAGTAAAGGGGCAACACTGTGTATTTCTCTCTCGCAGAGCCCGGTTGCCAAATTCGAAACGTCCAGCGATTGCGCCCTCAGGAAAGCTGCCAGCAAGGAAAGCTGTAGCTGGTTTTCACTGTCTCTTGGAACTACATTCGCTGATAGACAGACATTCGCTTTCTACAAAAGCTTGCCTTAGTAAAGGGGCAACACTGTGTATTTCTCTCTCGCAGAGCCTGGTTGCCAAATTCGAAACGTCCAGCGATTGCGCCCACAGGAAAGCTGCCAGCAAGGAAAGCTGTAGCTGGTTTTCATTGTCTCTTGGAACTGCATTCGCTGATAGACAGACATTCGCTTTCTGCAAAAGCTTTCATTGGTAAAGGGGCAACACTGTGTATATCTCTCTCGCAGAGCCCGGCTGCCAAATTCGAAACGTCCAGCGATTGCGCCCACAGGAAAGCTGCCAGCACGGAAAGCTGTAGCTGGTTTTCACAGTCTCTTGGAACTACATTCGCTGCTAGACAGACATTCGCTTTCTGCAAAACCTTGCCTTATTGAAGGGGCAACACTGTGTATTTCTCTCTCGCAGAGCCCGGTTGCCAAATTCGAAACGTCCAGCGATTGCGCCCACAGGAAAGCTGCCAGCAAGGAAAGCTGTAGCTGGTTTTCATTGTCTCTTGGAACTACATTCGCTGATAGACAGACATTCGCTTTCTGCAAAACCTTGCCTTAGTAAAGGGGCAACACTGTGTATTTCTCTATCGCAGAGCCCGGTTGCCAAATTCGAAATGTCCAGCGGTTGCGCCCACAGGAAAGCTGCCAGCACGGAAAGCTGTAGCTGGTTTTCACTGCCCCTTGGAACTACAATCGCTGCTAGACAGACATTCGCTTTCTGCAAAACCTTGCCTTAGTAAAGGGGCAACACTGTGTATTTCTCTCTCGTAGAGCCCGGTTGCCAAATTCGAATCGTCCAGCGATTGCGCCCACAGGAAAGCTGCCAGCACGGAAAGCTGTAGCTGGTTTTCACTGCCCCTTGGAACTACATTCGCTGATAGACAAACATTCGCTTTCTGCAAAAGCTTTCGTTGGTACAGGGGCAACACTGTGTATTTCTCTCTTGCAGAGCCCGGTTGCCAAATTCGAAACGTCCAGCGATTGCGCCCTCAGGAAAGCTGCCAGCAAGGAAAGCTGTAGCTGGTTTTCACTGCCCCTTGGAACTGCATTCGCTGATAGACAGACATTCGCTTTCTGCAAAAGCTTTCGTAGGTAAAGGGGCAACACTGTGTATTTCTCTCTCGCAGAGCCCGGTTGCCAAATTCGAAACGTCCAGCGATTGCGCCCACAGGAAAGCTGCCAGCAAGGAAAGCTATAGCTGGTTTTCACTGCCCCTTGGAACTGCATTCGCTGCTAGACAGACATTCGCTTTCTACAAAAGCTTTCGTTTGTAAAGGGGCAACACTGTGTATTTCTCTCTCGCAGAGCCCGGTTGCCAATTGCGAAAGGTCCAGCGATTGCGCCCACAGGAAAGCTGCCAGCACAGAAATCTGTAGCTGGTTTTCACTGCCCCTTGGAACTGCATTCGCTGCTAGACAGACATTCGCTTTCTGCAAAAGCTTTCGTAGGTAAAGGGGCAACACTGTGTATTTCTCTCTCGCAGAGCCCGGTTGCCAAATTCGAAACGTCCAGCGATTGCGCCCACAGGAAAGCTGCCAGCACGGAAAGCTGTAGCTGGTTTTCACTGCCCCTTGGAACTGCATTCGCTGATAGACAGACATTCGCTTTCTGCAAAACCTTGCCTTCGTAAAGGGGCAATACTGTGTATTTCTCTCTCGCAGAGCCCGGTTGCCAAATTCGAAACGTCCAGCGATTGCGCCCACAGGAAAGCTTCCAGCACAGAAAGCTGTAGCTGGTTTTCACTGCCCCTTGGAACTGCATTCGCTGATAGACAGACATTCCCTTTCTACAAAAGCTTTCGTTTGTAAAGGGGCAACACTGTGTATTTCTCTCTCGCAGAGCCCGGTTGCCAAAATTGAAACGTCCAGCGATTGCGCCCACAGGAAAGCTGCCAGCAAGGAAAGCTGTAGGTGGTTTTCACTGTCTCTTGGAACTACATTCGCTGATAGACAGATATTCGCTTTCTACAAAAGCTTGCCTTAGTAAAGGGGCAACACTCTGTATTTCTCTCTCGTAGAGCCCGGTTGCCAAATTCGAAACGTCCAGCGATTGCGCCCACAGGACAGCTGCCAGCACGGAAAGCTGTAGCTGGTTTTCACTGCCCCTTGGAACTACATTCGCTGATAGACAGACATTCGCTTTCTGCAAAAGCTTTCGTTGGTACAGGGGCAACACTGTGTATTTCTCTCTCGCGGAGCCCAGTTGCCAAATACGAAACGTCCAGCGATTGCGCCCACAGGAAAGCTACCAGCACGGAAAGCTGTAGCTGGTTTTCACTGCCCCTTGGAACTACATTCGCTGATAGACAGACATTCGCTTTCTGCAAAACCTTGCCTTCGTAAAGGGGCAACACTGTGTATTTCTCTCTCGCAGAACCCGGTTGCCAAATTCGAAACGTCCAGCGATTGCGCCCACAGGAAAGCTGCCAGCAAGGAAAGTTGTAGCTGGTTTTCACTGCCCCTTGGAACTGCATTCGCTGATAGACAGACATTCGCTTTCTGCAAAAGCTTTCGTAGGTAAAGGGGCAACACTGTGTATTTCTCTCTCGCAGAGCCCGGTTGCCAAATTCGAAAGGTCCAGCGATTGCGCCCACAGGAAAGCTTCCAGCACAGAAAGCTGTAGCTGGTTTTCACTGCCCCTTGGAACTGCATTCGCTGCTAGACAGACTTTCGCTTTCTACAAAAGCTTTCGTTTGTAAAGGGGCAACACTGTGTATTTCTCTCTCGCAGAGCCCGGTTGCCAAATTCGAAACGTCCAGCGATTGCGCCCACAGGAAAGCTGCCAGCAAGGAAAGTTGTAGCTGGTTTTCACTGCCCCTTGGAACTACATTTGCTGATAGACAGACATTCGCTTTCTGCAAAAGCTTTCGTTGGTACAGGGGCAACACTCTGTATTTCTCTCTCGCAGAGCCCGGTTGCCAAATTCGAAACGTCCAGCGATTGCGCCCACAGGAAAGCTGCCAGCAAGGAAAGCTTTAGCTGGTTTTCACTGTCTCTTGGAACTACATTCGCTGCTAGACAGACATTCGCTTTCTACAAAAGCTTGCCTTAGTAAAGGGGCAACACTGTGTATTTCTCTCTCGCAGAGCCTGGTTGCCAAATTCGAAACGTCCAGCGATTGCGCCCACAGGAAAGCTGCCAGCACGGAAAGCTGTAGCTGGTTTTCACTGTTTCTTGGAACTGCATTCGCTGATAGACAGACATTCGCTTTCTACAAAAGCTTTCATTGGTAAAGGGGCAACACTGTGTATTTCTCTCTCGCAGAGCCCGGTTGCCAAATTCGAAAGGTCCAGCGATTGCGCCCACAGGAAAGCAGCCAGCACGGAAATCTCTAGCTGGTTTTCACTGTCTCTTGGAACTACATTCGCTGCTAGACAGACATTCGCTTTCTGCAAAACCTTGCCTTATTGAAGGGGCAACACTGTGTATTTCTCTCTCCCAGGGCCCGGTTGCCAAATTCGAAACGTCCAGCGATTGCGCCCACAGGAAAGCTGCCAGCAAGGAAAGCTGTAGCTGGTTTTCATTGTCTCTTGGAACTACATTCGCTGATAGACAGACATTCGCTTTCTGCAAAAGCTTGCCTTAGTAAAGGGGCAACACTGTGTATTTCTCTCTCGTAGAGCCCGGCTGCCAAATTCGAAACGTCCAGCGATTGCGCCCACAGGAAAGCTGCCAGCACGGAAAGCTGTAGCTGGTTTTCACTGCCCCTTGGAACTACATTCGCTGATAGACAGACATTCGCTTTCTGCAAAACCTTGCCTTCGTAAAGGGGCAACACTGTGTATTTCTCTCTCGTAGAGCCCGGTTGCCAAATTCGAAACGTCCAGCGATTGCGCCCACAGGACAGCTGCCAGCACGGAAAGCTGTAGCTGGTTTTCACTGCCCCTTGGAACTACATTCGCTGATAGACAGACATTCGCTTTCTGCAAAAGCTTTCGTTGGTACAGGGGCAACACTGTGTATTTCTCTCTCGCAGAGCCCAGTTGCCAAATACGAAACGTCCAGCGATTGCGCCCACAGGAAAGCTACCAGCACGGAAAGCTGTAGCTGGTTTTCACTGCCCCTTGGAACTACATTCGCTGATAGACAGACATTCGCTTTCTGCAAAACCTTGCCTTCGTAAAGGGGCAACACTGTGTATTTCTCTCTCGCAGAGCCCGGTTGCCAAATTCGAAACGTCCAGCGATTGCGCCCACAGGAAAGCTGCCAGCAAGGAAAGTTGTAGCTGGTTTTCACTGCCCCTTGGAACTGCATTCGCTGATAGACAGACATTCGCTTTCTGCAAAAGCTTTCGTAGGTAAAGGGGCAACACTGTGTATTTCTCTCTCGCAGAGCCCGGTTGCCAAATTCGAAAGGTCCAGCGATTGCGCCCACAGGAAAGCTTCCAGCACAGAAAGCTGTAGCTGGTTTTCACTGCCCCTTGGAACTGCATTCGCTGCTAGACAGACATTCGCTTTCTACAAAAGCTTTCGTTTGTAAAGGGGCAACACTGTGTATTTCTCTCTCGCAGAGCCCGGTTGCCAAATTCGAAACGTCCAGCTATTGCGCCCACTGGAAAGCTGCCAGCAAGGAAAGCTGTAGCTGGTTTTCATTGTCTCTTGGAACTACATTCGCTGATAGACAGACATTCGCTTTCTGCAAAACCTTGCCTTAGTAAAGGGGCAACACTGTGTATTTCTCTCTCTCAGAGCGTGGTTGCCAAATTCGAAACGTCCAGCGATTGCGCCCACAGGAAAGCTACCAGCACGGAAAACTTTAGCTGGTTTTCACTGCCCCTTGGAACTACAATCGCTGCTAGACAGACATTCGCTTTCTGCAAAACCTTGCCTTCGTAAAGGGGCAACACTGTGTATTTCTCTCTCGCAGAGCCCGGTTGCCAAAATCGAAACGTCCAGCGATTGCGCCCACAGGAAAGCTGCCAGCAAGGAAAGCTGTAGCTGGTTTTCACTGTCTCTTGGAACTACATTCGCTGATAGACAGACATTCGCTTTCTACAAAAGCTTGCCTTAGTAAAGGGGCAACACTGTGTATTTCTCTCTCGCAGAGCCTGGTTGCCAAATTCGAAACGTCCAGCGATTGCGCCCACAGGAAAGCTGCCAGCACGGAAAGCTGTAGCTGGTTTTCACTGTTTCTTGGAACTGCATTCGCTGATAGACAGACATTCGCTTTCTACAAAAGCTTTCATTGGTAAAGGGGCAACACTGTGTATATCTCTCTCGTAGAGCCCGGCTGCCAAATTCGAAACGTCCAGCGATTGCGCCCACAGGAAAGCTGCCAGCACGGAAAGCTGTAGCTGGTTTTCACAGTCTCTTGGTACTACATTCACTGCTAGACAGACATTCGCTTTCTGCAAAACCTTGCCTTCGTAAAGGGGCAACACTGTGTATTTCTCTCTCGCAGAGCCCGGTTGCCAAATTCGAAACGTCCAGCGATTGCGCCCACAGGAAAGCAGCCAGCACGGAAATCTCTAGCTGGTTTTCACTGTCTCTTGGAACTACATTCGCTGCTAGACAGACATTCGCTTTCTGCAAAACCTTGCCTTATTGAAGGGGCAACACTGTGTATTTCTCTCTCCCAGAGCCCGGTTGCCAAATTCGAAACGTCCAGCGATTGCGCCCACAGGAAAGCTGCCAGCAAGGAAAGCTGTAGCTGGTTTTCATTGTCTCTTGGAACTACATTCGCTGATAGACAGACATTCGCTTTCTGCAAAAGCTTGCCTTAGTAAAGGGGCAACACTGTGTATTTCTCTCTCGTAGAGCCCGGCTGCCAAATTCGAAACGTCCAGCGATTGCGCCCACAGGAAAGCTGCCAGCACGGAAAGCTGTAGCTGGTTTTCACTGCCCCTTGGAACTACATTCGCTGATAGACAGACATTCGCTTTCTGCAAAACCTTGCCTTAGTAAAGGGGCAACACTGTGTATTTCTCTCTCGTAGAGCCCGGTTGCCAAATTCGAAACGTCCAGCGATTGCGCCCACAGGACAGCTGCCAGCACGGAAAGCTGTAGCTGGTTTTCACTGCCCCTTGGAATTACATTCGCTGATAGACAGACATTCGCTTTCTGCAAAAGCTTTCGTTGGTACAGGGGCAACACTGTGTATTTCTCTCTCGCAGAGCCCAGTTGCCAAATACGAAACGTCCAGCGATTGCGCCCACAGGAAAGCTACCAGCACGGAAAGCTGTAGCTGGTTTTCACTGCCCCTTGGAACTACATTCGCTGATAGACAGACATTCGCTTTCTGCAAAACCTTGCCTTCGTAAAGGGGCAACACTGTGTATTTCTCTCTCGCAGAGCCCGGTTGCCAAATTCGAAACGTCCAGCGATTGCGCCCACAGGAAAGCTGCCAGCAAGGAAAGTTGTAGCTGGTTTTCACTGCCCCTTGGAACTGCATTCGCTGATAGACAGACATTCGCTTTCTGCAAAAGCTTTCGTAGGTAAAGGGGCAACACTGTGTATTTCTCTCTCGCAGAGCCCGGTTGCCAAATTCGAAAGGTCCAGCGATTGCGCCCACAGGAAAGCTTCCAGCACAGAAAGCTGTAGCTGGTTTTTACTGCCCCTTGGAACTGCATTCGCTGCTAGACAGACATTCGCTTTCTACAAAAGCTTTCGTTTGTAAAGGGGCAACACTGTGTATTTCTCTCTCGCAGAGCCCGGTTGCCAAATTCGAAACGTCCAGCTATTGCGCCCACTGGAAAGCTGCCAG
The DNA here is from genome assembly GCF_035582795.1 of Mycteria americana. Classification (NCBI taxonomy): domain Eukaryota; kingdom Metazoa; phylum Chordata; class Aves; order Ciconiiformes; family Ciconiidae; genus Mycteria; species Mycteria americana. The sequence continues at coordinate 22,930,144 of NC_134369.1, read as the reverse complement.
CAAGGAAAGCTGTAGCTGGTTTTCATTGTCTCTTGGAACTACATTCGCTGATAGACAGACATTCGCTTTCTGCAAAACCTTGCCTTAGTAAAGGGGCAACACTGTGTATTTCTCTCTCTCAGAGCCTGGTTGCCAAATTCGAAACGTCCAGCGATTGCGCCCACAGGAAAGCTACCAGCACGGAAAGCTGTAGCTGGTTTTCACTGCCCCTTGGAACTACAATCGCTGCTAGACAGACATTCGCTTTCTGCAAAACCTTGCCTTCGTAAAGGGGCAACACTGTGTATTTCTCTCTCGCAGAGCCCGGTTGCCAAAATCGAAACGTCCAGCGATTGCGCCCACAGGAAAGCTGCCAGCAAGGAAAACTTTAGCTGGTTTTCATTGTCTCTTGGAACTACATTCGCTGATAGACAGACATTCGCTTTCTGCAAAACATTGCCTTATTGAAGGGGCAACACTGTGTATTTCTCTCTCGCAGAGCCCGATCGCCAAATTCGAAACGTCCAGCTATTGCGCCCACAGGAAAGCTGCCAGCAAGGAAAGCTGTAGCTGGTTTTCATTGCCTCTTGGAACTACATTCGCTGATAGACAGACATTCGCTTTCTGCAAAACCTTGCCTTAGTAAAGGGGCAACACTGTGTATTTCTCTCTCGTAGAGCCCGGTTGCCAAATTCGAAACGTCCAGCGATTGCGCCCACAGGAAAGCTGCCAGCAAGGAAAGCTGTAGCTGGTTTTCACTGCCCCTTGGAACTACATTCGCTGATAGACAGACATTCGCTTTCTGCAAAAGCTTTCGTTGGTACAGGGGCAACACTGTGTATTTCTCTCTCGCAGAGCCCGGTTGCCAAATTCGAAACGTCCAGCGATTGCGCCCACAGGAAAGCTGCCAGCAAGGAAAGCTGTAGGTGGTTTTCACTGTCTCTTGGAACTACATTCGCTGATAGACAGACATTCGCTTTCTACAAAAGCTTGCCTTAGTAAAGGGGCAACACTGTGTATTTCTCTCTCGCAGAGCCTGGTTGCCAAATTCGAAACGTCCAGCGATTGCGCCCACAGGAAAGCTGCCAGCACGGAAAGCTGTAGCTGGTTTTCACTGTTTCTTGTAACTGTATTCGCTGATAGACAGACATTCGCTTTCTACAAAAGCTTTCATTGGTAAAGGGGCAACACTGTGTATATCTCTCTCGTAGAGCCCGGCTGCCAAATTCGAAACGTCCAGCGATTGCGCCCACAGGAAAGCTGCCAGCACGGAAAGCTGTAGCTGGTTTTCACAGTCTCTTGGTACTACATTCACTGCTAGACAGACATTCGCTTTCTGCAAAAGCTTTCGTAGGTAAAGGGGCAACACTGTGTATTTCTCTGTCGTGGAGCGCGGCTGCCAAATTCGAAACGTCCAGCGATTGCGCCCACAGGACAGCTGCCAGCACGGAAAGCTGTAGCTGGTTTTCACTGCCCCTTGGAACTACATTCGCTGATAGACAGACATTCGCTTTCTGCAAAAGCTTTCGTTGGTACAGGGGCAACACTGTGTATTTCTCTCTCGCAGAGCCCGGTTGCCAAATTCGAAACGTCCAGCGATTGCGCCAACAGGAAAGCTGCCAGCACGGAAATCTCTAGCTGGTTTTCACTGTCTCTTGGAACTACATTCGCTGCTAGACAGACATTCGCTTTCTGCAAAACCTTGCCTTATTGAAGGGGCAACACTGTGTATTTCTCTCTCCCAGAGCCCGGTTGCCAAATTCGAAACGTCCAGCGATTGCGCCCATAGGAAAGCTGCCAGCAAGGAAAGCTGTAGCTGGTTTTCATTGTCTCTTGGAACTACATTCGCTGATAGACAGACATTCGCTTTCTGCAAAAGCTTGCCTTAGTAAAGGGGCAACACTGTGTATTTCTCTCTCGCAGAGCCCGGCTGCCAAATTCGAAACGTCCAGCGATTGCGCCCACAGGAAAGCTGCCAGCACGGAAAGCTGTAGCTGGTTTTCACTGCCCCTTGGAACTACATTCGCTGATAGACAGACATTCGCTTTCTGCAAAAGCTTTCGTAGGTAAAGGGGCAATACTGTGTATTTCTCTGTCGTGGAGCGCGGCTGCCAAATTCGAAACGTCCAGCGATTGCGCCCACAGGACAGCTGCCAGCACGGAAAGCTGTAGCTGGTTTTCACTGCCCCTTGGAACTGCATTCGCTGATAGACAGACATTCGCTTTCTGCAAAAGCTTTCGTAGGTAAAGGGGCAACACTGTGTATTTCTCTCTCGCAGAGCCCGGTTGCCAAATTCGAAACGTCCAGCGATTGCGCCCACAGGAAAGCTGCCAGCAAGGAAAGCTGTAGCTGGTTTTCACTGCCCCTTGGAACTGCATTCGCTGATAGACAGACATTCGCTTTCTGCAAAAGCTTTCGTAGGTAAAGGGGCAACACTGTGTATTTCTCTCTCGCAGAGCCCGGTTGCCAAATTCGAAACGTCCAGCGATTGCGCCCACAGGAAAGCTGCCAGCAAGGAAAGCTGTAGCTGGTTTTCACTGTCTCTTGGAACTGCATTCGCTGCTAGACAGACATTCGCTTTCTGCAAAACCTTGCCTTCGTAAAGGGGCAACACTGTGTATTTCTCTCTCGCAGAGCCCGGTTGCCAAATTCGAAACGTCCAGCGATTGCGCCCACAGGAAAGCTTCCAGCACAGAAAGCTGTAGCTGGTTTTCACTGCCCCTTGGAACTGCATTCGCTGATAGACAGACATTCGCTTTCTGCAAAAGCTTTCGTTGGTAAAGAGGCAACACTGTGTATTTCTCTCTCGCAGAGCCCGGCTGTCAAATTCGAAACGTCCAGCGATTGCGCCCACAGGAAAGCTGCCAGCAAAGAAAAGCTGTAGCTGGTTTTCACTGCCCCTTGGAACTACAATCGCTGATAGACAGACATTCGCTTTCTGCAAAAGCTTTCGTTGGTACAGGGGCAACACTGTGTATTTCTCTCTCGCAGAGCCCAGTTGCCAAATACGAAACGTCCAGCGATTGCGCCCACAGGAAAGCTACCAGCACGGAAAGCTGTAGCTGGTTTTCACTGCCCCTTGGAACTACATTCGCTGATAGACAGACATTCGCTTTCTGCAAAACCTTGCCTTCGTAAAGGGGCAACACTGTGTATTTCTCTCTCGCAGAACCCGGTTGCCAAATTCGAAACGTCCAGCGATTGCGCCCACAGGAAAGCTGCCAGCAAGGAAAGTTGTAGCTGGTTTTCACTGCCCCTTGGAACTGCATTCGCTGATAGACAGACATTCGCTTTCTGCAAAAGCTTTCGTAGGTAAAGGGGCAACACTGTGTATTTCTCTCTCGCAGAGCCCGGTTGCCAAATTCGAAAGGTCCAGCGATTGCGCCCACAGGAAAGCTTCCAGCACAGAAAGCTGTAGCTGGTTTTCACTGCCCCTTGGAACTGCATTCGCTGCTAGACAGACTTTCGCTTTCTACAAAAGCTTTCGTTTGTAAAGGGGCAACACTGTGTATTTCTCTCTCGCAGAGCCCGGTTGCCAAATTCGAAACGTCCAGCGATTGCGCCCACAGGAAAGCTGCCAGCAAGGAAAGTTGTAGCTGGTTTTCACTGCCCCTTGGAACTACATTTGCTGATAGACAGACATTCGCTTTCTGCAAAAGCTTTCGTTGGTACAGGGGCAACACTCTGTATTTCTCTCTCGCAGAGCCCGGTTGCCAAATTCGAAACGTCCAGCGATTGCGCCCACAGGAAAGCTGCCAGCAAGGAAAGCTTTAGCTGGTTTTCACTGTCTCTTGGAACTACATTCGCTGCTAGACAGACATTCGCTTTCTACAAAAGCTTGCCTTAGTAAAGGGGCAACACTGTGTATTTCTCTCTCTCAGAGCCTGGTTGCCAAATTCGAAACGTCCAGCGATTGCGCCCACAGGAAAGCTTCCAGCACGGGAAGCTGTAGCTGGTTTTCACTGCCCCTTGGAACTACAATCGCTGCTAGACAGACATTCGCTTTCTGCAAAACCTTGCCTTCGTAAAGGGGCAACACTGTGTATTTCTCTCTCGCAGAGCCCGGTTGCCAAAATCGAAACGTCCAGCGATTGCGCCCACAGGAAAGCTGCCAGCAAGGAAAACTTTAGCTGGTTTTCATTGTCTCTTGGAACTACATTCGCTGATAGACAGACATTCGCTTTCTGCAAAACCTTGCCTTAGTAAAGGGGCAACACTGTGTATTTCTCTCTCTCAGAGCCTGGTTGCCAAATTCGAAACGTCCAGCGATTGCGCCCACAGGAAAGCTACCAGCACGGAAAGCTGTAGCTGGTTTTCACTGCCCCTTGGAACTACAATCGCTGCTAGACAGACATTCGCTTTCTGCAAAACATTGCCTTATTGAAGGGGCAACACTGTGTATTTCTCTCTCGCAGAGCCCGGTTGCCAAATTCGAAACGTCCAGCGATTGCGCCCACAGGAAAGCTGCCAGCAAGGAAAGCTGTAGCTGGTTTTCACTGTCTCTTGGAACTACATTCGCTGATAGACAGACATTCGCTTTCTACAAAAGCTTGCCTTAGTAAAGGGGCAACACTGTGTATTTCTCTCTCGCAGAGCCTGGTTGCCAAATTCGAAACGTCCAGCGATTGCGCCCACAGGAAAGCTGCCAGCACGGAAAGCTGTAGCTGGTTTTCACTGTCTCTTGGAACTGCATTCGCTGATAGACAGACATTCGCTTTCTACAAAAGCTTTCATTGGTAAAGGGGCAACACTGTGTATATCTCTCTCGTAGAGCCCGGCTGCCAAATTCGAAACGTCCAGCGATTGCGCCCACAGGAAAGCTGCCAGCACGGAAAGCTGTAGCTGGTTTTCACAGTCTCTTGGTACTACATTCACTGCTAGACAGACATTCGCTTTCTGCAAAACCTTGCCTTCGTAAAGGGGCAACACTGTGTATTTCTCTCTCGCAGAGCCCGGTTGCCAAATTCGAAAGGTCCAGCGATTGCGCCCACAGGAAAGCAGCCAGCACGGAAATCTCTAGCTTGTTTTCACTGTCTCTTGGAACTACATTCGCTGCTAGACAGACATTCGCTTTCTGCAAAACCTTGCCTTATTGAAGGGGCAACACTGTGTATTTCTCTCTCCCAGAGCCCGGTTGCCAAATTCGAAACGTCCAGCGATTGCGCCCACTGGAAAGCTGCCAGCAAGGAAAGCTGTAGCTGGTTTTCATTGTCTCTTGGAACTACATTCGCTGATAGACAGACATTCGCTTTCTGCAAAAGCTTGCCTTAGTAAAGGGGCAACACTGTGTATTTCTCTCTCGTAGAGCCCGGCTGCCAAATTCGAAACGTCCAGCGATTGCGCCCACAGGAAAGCTGCCAGCACGGAAAGCTGTAGCTGGTTTTCACTGCCCCTTGGAACTACATTCGCTGATAGACAGACATTCGCTTTCTGCAAAAGCTTTCGTTGGTACAGGGGCAACACTGTGTATTTCTCTCTCGCAGAGCCCAGTTGCCAAATACGAAACGTCCAGCGATTGCGCCCACAGGAAAGCTACCAGCACGGAAAGCTGTAGCTGGTTTTCACTGCCCCTTGGAACTACATTCGCTGATAGACAGACATTCGCTTTCTGCAAAACCTTGCCTTCGTAAAGGGGCAACACTGTGTATTTCTCTCTCGCAGAGCCCGGTTGCCAAATTCGAAACGTCCAGCGATTGCGCCCACAGGAAAGCTGCCAGCAAGGAAAGTTGTAGCTGGTTTTCACTGCCCCTTGGAACTGCATTCGCTGATAGACAGACATTCGCTTTCTGCAAAAGCTTTCGTAGGTAAAGGGGCAACACTGTGTATTTCTCTCTCGCAGAGCCCGGTTGCCAAATTCGAAAGGTCCAGCGATTGCGCCCACAGGAAAGCTTCCAGCACAGAAAGCTGTAGCTGGTTTTCACTGCCCCTTGGAACTGCATTCGCTGCTAGACAGACATTCGCTTTCTACAAAAGCTTTCGTTTGTAAAGGGGCAACACTGTGTATTTCTCTCTCGCAGAGCCCGGTTGCCAAATTCGAAACGTCCAGCTATTGCGCCCACTGGAAAGCTGCCAGCAAGGAAAGCTGTAGCTGGTTTTCATTGTCTCTTGGAACTACATTCGCTGATAGACAGACATTCGCTTTCTGCAAAACCTTGCCTTAGTAAAGGGGCAACACTGTGTATTTCTCTCTCTCAGAGCCTGGTTGCCAAATTCGAAACGTCCAGCGATTGCGCCCACAGGAAAGCTACCAGCACGGAAAGCTGTAGCTGGTTTTCACTGCCCCTTGGAACTACAATCGCTGCTAGACAGACATTCGCTTTCTGCAAAACCTTGCCTTCGTAAAGGGGCAACACTGTGTATTTCTCTCTCGCAGAGCCCGGTTGCCAAAATCGAAACGTCCAGCGATTGCGCCCACAGGAAAGCTGCCAGCAAGGAAAACTTTAGCTGGTTTTCATTGTCTCTTGGAACTACATTCGCTGATAGACAGACATTCGCTTTCTGCAAAAGCTTGCCTTAGTAAAGGGGCAACACTGTGTATTTCTCTCTCTCAGAGCCTGGTTGCCAAATTCGAAACGTCCAGCGATTGCGCCCACAGGAAAGCTACCAGCACGGAAAGCTGTAGCTGGTTTTCACTGCCCCTTGGAACTACAATCGCTGCTAGACAGACATTCGCTTTCTGCAAAACATTGCCTTATTGAAGGGGCAACACTGTGTATTTCTCTCTCGCAGAGCCCGGTTGCCAAATTCGAAACGTCCAGCGATTGCGCCCACAGGAAAGCTGCCAGCAAGGAAAGCTGTAGCTGGTTTTCACTGTCTCTTGGAACTACATTCGCTGATAGACAGACATTCGCTTTCTACAAAAGCTTGCCTTAGTAAAGGGGCAACACTGTGTATTTCTCTCTCGCAGAGCCTGGTTGCCAAATTCGAAACGTCCAGCGATTGCGCCCACAGGAAAGCTGCCAGCACGGAAAGCTGTAGCTGGTTTTCACTGCCCCTTGGAACTGCATTCGCTGATAGACAGACATTCGCTTTCTACAAAAGCTTTCATTGGTAAAGGGGCAACACTGTGTATATCTCTCTCGTAGAGCCCGGCTGCCAAATTCGAAACGTCCAGCGATTGCGCCCACAGGAAAGCTGCCAGCACGGAAAGCTGTAGCTGGTTTTCACAGTCTCTTGGTACTACATTCACTGCTAGACAGACATTCGCTTTCTGCAAAACCTTGCCTTCGTAAAGGGGCAACACTGTGTATTTCTCTCTCGCAGAGCCCGGTTGCCAAATTCGAAAGGTCAAGCGATTGCGCCCACAGGAAAGCAGCCAGCACGGAAATCTCTAGCTGGTTTTCACTGTCTCTTGGAACTACATTCGCTGCTAGACAGACATTCGCTTTCTGCAAAACCTTGCCTTATTGAAGGGGCAACACTGTGTATTTCTCTCTCGCAGAGCCCGGTTGCCAAATTCGAAACGTCCAGCGATTGCGCCCACAGGAAAGCTGCCAGCAAGGAAAGCTGTAGCTGGTTTTCATTGTCTCTTGGAACTACATTCGCTGATAGACAGACATTCGCTTTCTGCAAAAGCTTGCCTTAGTAAAGGGGCAACACTGTGTATTTCTCTCTCGTAGAGCCCGGCTGCCAAATTCGAAACGTCCAGCGATTGCGCCCACAGGAAAGCTGCCAGCACGGAAAGCTGTAGCTGGTTTTCACTGCCCCTTGGAACTACATTCGCTGATAGACAGACATTCGCTTTCTGCAAAACCTTGCCTTAGTAAAGGGGCAACACTGTGTATTTCTCTCTCGTAGAGCCCCGTTGCCAAATTCGAAACGTCCAGCGATTGCGCCCACAGGACAGCTGCCAGCACGGAAAGCTGTAGCTGGTTTTCACTGCCCCTTGGAACTACATTCGCTGATAGACAGACATTCGCTTTCTGCAAAAGCTTTCGTTGGTACAGGGGCAACACTGTGTATTTCTCTCTCGCAGAGCCCAGTTGCCAAATACGAAACGTCCAGCGATTGCGCCCACAGGAAAGCTGCCAGCAAGGAAAGTTGTAGCTGGTTTTCACTGCCCCTTGGAACTGCATTCGCTGATAGACAGACATTCGCTTTCTGCAAAAGCTTTCGTAGGTAAAGGGGCAACACTGTGTATTTCTCTCTCGCAGAGCCCGGTTGCCAAATTCGAAAGGTCCAGCGATTGCGCCCACAGGAAAGCTTCCAGCACAGAAAGCTGTAGCTGGTTTTCACTGCCCCTTGGAACTGCATTCGCTGCTAGACAGACATTCGCTTTCTACAAAAGCTTTCGTTTGTAAAGGGGCAACACTGTGTATTTCTCTCTCGCAGAGCCCGGTTGCCAAATTCGAAACGTCCAGCTATTGCGCCCACTGGAAAGCTGCCAGCAAGGAAAGCTGTAGCTGGTTTTCATTGTCTCTTGGAACTACATTCGCTGATAGACAGACATTCGCTTTCTGCAAAACCTTGCCTTCGTAAAGGGGCAACACTGTGTATTTCTCTCTCGCAGAGCCCGGTTGCCAAAATCGAAACGTCCAGCGATTGCGCCCACAGGAAAGCTGCCAGCAAGGAAAACTTTAGCTGGTTTTCATTGTCTCTTGGAACTACAATCGCTGCTAGACAGACATTCGCTTTCTGCAAAACATTGCCTTATTGAAGGGGCAACACTGTGTATTTCTCTCTCGCAGAGCCCGGTTGCCAAATTCGAAACGTCCAGCGATTGCGCCCACAGGAAAGCTGCCAGCAAGGAAAGCTGTAGCTGGTTTTCACTGTCTCTTGGAACTACATTCGCTGATAGACAGACATTCGCTTTCTACAAAAGCTTGCCTTAGTAAAGGGGCAACACTGTGTATTTCTCTCTCGCAGAGCCTGGTTGCCAAATTCGAAACGTCCAGCGATTGCGCCCACAGGAAAGCTGCCAGCACGGAAAGCTGTAGCTGGTTTTCACTGTTTCTTGGAACTGCATTCGCTGATAGACAGACATTCGCTTTCTACAAAAGCTTTCATTGGTAAAGGGGCAACACTGTGTATATCTCTCTCGTAGAGCCCGGCTGCCAAATTCGAAACGTCCAGCGATTGCGCCCACAGGAAAGCTGCCAGCACGGAAAGCTGTAGCTGGTTTTCACAGTCTCTTGGTACTACATTCACTGCTAGACAGACATTCGCTTTCTGCAAAACCTTGCCTTCGTAAAGGGGCAACACTGTGTATTTCTCTCTCGCAGAGCCCGGTTGCCAAATTCGAAAGGTCCAGCGATTGCGCCCACAGGAAAGCAGCCAGCACGGAAATCTCTAGCTGGTTTTCACTGTCTCTTGGAACTACATTCGCTGCTAGACAGACATTCGCTTTCTGCAAAACCTTGCCTTATTGAAGGGGCAACACTGTGTATTTCTCTCTCCCAGAGCCCGGTTGCCAAATTCGAAACGTCCAGCGATTGCGCCCACAGGAAAGCTGCCAGCACGGAAAGCTGTAGCTGGTTTTCACTGCCCCTTGGAACTACATTCGCTGATAGACAGACATTCGCTTTCTGCAAAACCTTGCCTTAGTAAAGGGGCAACACTGTGTATTTCTCTCTCGTAGAGCCCGGTTGCCAAATTCGAAACGTCCAGCGATTGCGCCCACAGGACAGCTGCCAGCACGGAAAGCTGTAGCTGGTTTTCACTGCCCCTTGGAACTACATACGCTGATAGACAGACATTCGCTTTCTGCAAAAGCTTTCGTTGGTACAGGGGCAACACTGTGTATTTCTCTCTCGCAGAGCCCAGTTGCCAAATACGAAACGTCCAGCGATTGCGCCCACAGGAAAGCTACCAGCACGGAAAGCTGTAGCTGGTTTTCACTGCCCCTTGGAACTACATTCGCTGATAGACAGACATTCGCTTTCTGCAAAACCTTGCCTTCGTAAAGGGGCAACACTGTGTATTTCTCTCTCGCAGAGCCCGGTTGCCAAATTCGAAACGTCCAGCGATTGCGCCCACAGGAAAGCTGCCAGCAAGGAAAGTTGTAGCTGGTTTTCACTGCCCCTTGGAACTGCATTCGCTGCTAGACAGACATTCGCTTTCTACAAAAGCTTTCGTTTGTAAAGGGGCAACACTGTGTATTTCTCTCTCGCAGAGCCCGGTTGCCAAATTCGAAACGTCCAGCTATTGCGCCCACTGGAAAGCTGCCAGCAAGGAAAGCTGTAGCTGGTTTTCATTGTCTCTTGGAACTACGTTCGCTGATAGACAGACATTCGCTTTCTGCAAAACCTTGCCTTAGTAAAGGGGCAACACTGTGTATTTCTCTCTCTCAGAGCCTGGTTGCCAAATTCGAAACGTCCAGCGATTGCGCCCACAGGAAAGCTACCAGCACGGAAAGCTGTAGCTGGTTTTCACTGCCCCTTGGAACTACAATCGCTGCTAGACAGACATTCGCTTTCTGCAAAACCTTGCCTTCGTAAAGGGGCAACACTGTGTATTTCTCTCTCGCAGAGCCCGGTTGCCAAAATCGAAACGTCCAGCGATTGCGCCCACAGGAAAGCTGCCAGCAAGGAAAACTTTAGCTGGTTTTCATTGTCTCTTGGAACTACATTCGCTGATAGACAGACATTCGCTTTCTGCAAAACCTTGCCTTAGTAAAGGGGCAACACTGTGTATTTCTCTCTCGTAGAGCCCGGTTGCCAAATTCGAAACGTCCAGCGATTGCGCCCACAGGAAAGCTGCCAGCAAGGAAAGCTGTAGCTGGTTTTCACTGCCCCTTGGAACTACATTCGCTGATAGACAGACATTCGCTTTCTGCAAAAGCTTTCGTTGGTACAGGGGCAACACTGTGTATTTCTCTCTCGCAGAGCCCGGTTGCCAAATTCGAAACGTCCAGCGATTGCGCCCACAGGAAAGCTGCCAGCAAGGAAAGCTGTAGCTGGTTTTCACTGTCTCTTGGAACTACATTCGCTGATAGACAGACATTCGCTTTCTACAAAAGCTTGCCTTAGTAAAGGGGCAACACTGTGTATTTCTCTCTCGCAGAGCCTGGTTGCCAAATTCGAAACGTCCAGCGATAGCGCCCACAGGAAAGCTGCCAGCACGGAACGCTGTAGCTGGTTTTCACTGTTTCTTGGAACTGCATTCGCTGATAGACAGACATTCGCTTTCTACAAAAGCTTTCATTGGTAAAGGGGCAACACTGTGTATATCTCTCTCGTAGAGCCCGGCTGCCAAATTCGAAACGTCCAGCGATTGCGCCCACAGGAAAGCTGCCAGCACGGAAAGCTGTAGCTGGTTTTCACAGTCTCTTGGTACTACATTCACTGCTAGACACACATTCGCTTTCTGCAAAAGCTTTCGTAGGTAAAGGGGCAACACTGTGTATTTCTCTGTCGTGGAGCGCGGCTGCCAAATTCGAAACGTCCAGCGATTGCGCCCACAGGACAGCTGCCAGCAAGGAAAGCTGTAGCTGGTTTTCACTGCCCCTTGGAACTACATTCGCTGATAGACAGACATTCGCTTTCTGCAAAAGCTTTCGTTGGTACAGGGGCAACACTGTGTATTTCTCTCTCGCAGAGCCCGGTTGCCAAATTCGAAACGTCCAGCGATTGCGCCCACAGGAAAGCTGCCAGCACGGAAATCTCTAGCTGGTTTTCACTGTCTCTTGGAACTACATTCGCTGCTAGACAGACATTCGCTTTCTGCAAAACCTTGCCTTATTGAAGGGGCAACACTGTGTATTTCTCTCTCCCAGAGCCCGGTTGCCAAATTCGAAACGTCCAGCGATTGCGCCCATAGGAAAGCTGCCAGCAAGGAAAGCTGTAGCTGGTTTTCATTGTCTCTTGGAACTACATTCGCTGATAGACAGACATTCGCTTTCTGCAAAAGCTTGCCTTAGTAAAGGGGCAACACTGTGTATTTCTCTCTCGTAGAGCCCGGCTGCCAAATTCGAAACGTCCAGCGATTGCGCCCACAGGAAAGCTGCCAGCACGGAAAGCTGTAGCTGGTTTTCACTGCCCCTTGGAACTACATTCGCTGATAGACAGACATTCGCTTTCTGCAAAAGCTTTCGTAGGTAAAGGGGCAACACTGTGTATTTCTCTGTCGTGGAGCGCGGCTGCCAAATTCGAAACGTCCAGCGATTGCGCCCACAGGACAGCTGCCAGCACGGAAAGCTGTAGCTGGTTTTCACTGCCCCTTGGAACTGCATTCGCTGATAGACAGACATTCGCTTTCTGCAAAAGCTTTCGTAGGTAAAGGGGCAACACTGTGTATTTCTCTCTCGCAGAGCCCGGTTGCCAAATTCGAAACGTCCAGCGATTGCGCCCACAGGAAAGCTGCCAGCAAGGAAAGCTGTAGCTGGTTTTCACTGCCCCTTGGAACTGCATTCGCTGATAGACAGACATTCGCTTTCTGCAAAAGCTTTCGTAGGTAAAGGGGCAACACTGTGTATTTCTCTCTCGCAGAGCCCGGTTGCCAAATTCGAAACGTCCAGCGATTGCGCCCACAGGAAAGCTGCCAGCAAGGAAAGCTGTAGCTGGTTTTCACTGTCTCTTGGAACTGCATTCGCTGCTAGACAGACATTCGCTTTCTGCAAAACCTTGCCTTCGTAAAGGGGCAACACTGTGTATTTCTCTCTCGCAGAGCCCGGTTGCCAAATTCGAAACGTCCAGCGATTGCGCCCACAGGAAAGCTTCCAGCACAGAAAGCTGTAGCTGGTTTTCACTGCCCCTTGAACTGCATTCGCTGATAGACAGACATTCGCTTTCTGCAAAAGCTTTCGTTGGTAAAGAGGCAACACTGTGTATTTCTCTCTCGCAGAGCCCGGCTGTCAAATTCGAAACGTCCAGCGATTGCGCCCACAGGAAAGCTGCCAGCAAAGAAAAGCTGTAGCTGGTTTTCACTGCCCCTTGGAACTGCATTCGCTGCTAGACAGACATTGGCTTTCTGCAAAAGCTTTCGTAGGTAAAGGGGCAACACTGTGTATTTCTCTCTCGCAGAGCCCGGTTGCCAAATTCGAAACGTCCAGTGATTGCGCCCACAGGAAAGCTGCCAGCACGGAAAGCTGTAGCTGGTTTTCACTGCCCCTTGGAACTACATTCGCTGATAGACAGACATTCGCTTTCTGCAAAAGCTTTCGTTGGTACAGGGGCAACACTGTGTATTTCTCTCTCGCAGAGCCCAGTTGCCAAATACGAAACGTCCAGCGATTGCGCCCACAGGAAAGCTACCAGCACGGAAAGCTGTAGCTGGTTTTCACTGCCCCTTGGAACTACATTCGCTGATAGACAGACATTCGCTTTCTGCAAAACCTTGCCTTCGTAAAGGGGCAACACTGTGTATTTCTCTCTCGCAGAGCCCGGTTGCCAAATTCGAAACGTCCAGCGATTGCGCCCACAGGAAAGCTGCCAGCACGGAAAGCTGTAGCTGGTTTTCACTGTCTCTTGGAACTACATTCGCTGATAATCAGACATTCGTTTTCTGCAAAACCTTGCCTTCGTAAAGGGGCAACACTGTGTATTTCTCTCTCGCAGAGCCCGGTTGCCAAATTCGAAACGTCCAGCGATTGCGCCCACAGGAAAGCTGCCAGCAAGGAAAGCTGTAGCTGGTTTTCACTGCCCCTTGGAACTACATTCGCTGCTAGATAGACATTCACTTTCTACAACAGCTTTCGTTCGTAAAGGGGCAACACTGTGTATTTCTCTCTCGTAGAGCCCGGTTGCCAAATTCGAAACGTCCAGCGATTGCGCCCACAGGAAAGCTGCCAGCAAGGAAAGCTGTAGCTGGTTTTCACTGTCTCTTGGAACTGCATTCGTTGCTAGACAGACATTCGCTTTCTGCAAAACCTTGCCTTCCTAAAGGGGCAACACTGTGTATTTATCTCTCGCAGAGCCCGGTTGCCAAATTCGAAACGTCCAGCGATTGCGCCCACAGGAAAGCTGCCAGCAAGGAAAGCTGTAGCTGGTTTTCACTGCCCCTTGGAACTGCATTCGATGCTAGACAGACATTCGCTTTCTGCAAAACCTTGCCTTCCTAAAGGGGCAACACTGTGTATTTATATCTCGCAGAGCCCGGTTGCCAAATTCGAAACGTCCAGCGATTGCGCCCACAGGAAAGCTTCCAGCACAGAAAGCTGTAGCTGGTTTTCACTGCCCCTTGGAACTGCATTCGCTGATAGACAGACATTCGCTTTCTACAAAAGCTTTCGTTTGTAAAGGGGCAACACTGTGTATTTCTCTCTCGCAGAGCCCGGTTGCCAAATTCGAAACGTCCAGCGATTGCGCCCACAGGAAAGCTGCCAGCAAGGAAAGCTGTAGCTGGTTTTCACTGCCCCTTGGAACTACATTTGCTGATAGACAGACATTCGCTTTCTGCAAAAGCTTTCGTTGGTACAGGGGCAACATTGTGTATTTCTCTCTCGCAGAGCCCGGTTGCCAAATTCGAAACGTCCAGCGATTGCGCCCACAGGAAAGCTGCTAGCAAGGAAAGCTTTAGCTGGTTTTCACTGTCTCTTGGAACTACATTCGCTGCTAGACAGACATTCGCTTTCTACAAAAGCTTGCCTTAGTAAAGGGGCAACACTGTGTATTTCTCTCTCTCAGAGCCTGGTTGCCAAATTCGAAACGTCCAGCGATTGCGCCCACAGGAAAGCTACAAGCACGGAAAGCTGTAGCTGGTTTTCACTGCCCCTTGGAACTACAATCGCTGCTAGACAGACATTCGCTTTCTGCAAAACCTTGCCTTCGTAAAGGGGCAACACTGTGTATTTCTCTCTCGCAGAGCCCGGTTGCCAAATTCGAAAGGTCCAGCGATTGCGCCCACAGGAAAGCTTCCAGCACAGAAAGCTGTAGCTGGTTTTCACTGCCCCTTGGAACTGCATTCGCTGATAGACAGACATTCCCTTTCTACAAAAGCTTTCGTTTGTAAAGGGGCAACACTGTGTTTCTCTCTCTCGCAGAGCCCGGTTGCCAAATTGGAAACGTCCAGCGATTGCGCCCACAGGAAAGCTGCCAGCAAGGAAAGCTGTAGCTGGTTTTCACTGTCTCTTGGAACTGCATTCGCTGATAGACAGACATTCGCTTTCTGCAAAAGCTTTCGTTGGTAAAGAGGCAACACTGTGTATTTCTCTCTCGCAGAGCCCGGCTGCCAAATTCGAAACGTCCAGCGATTGCGCCCAGAGGAAAGCTGCCAGCACGGAAATCTCTAGCTGGTTTTCACTGTCTCTTGGAACTACATTCGCTGATAGACAGACATTCGCTTTCTGCAAAACCTTGCCTTATTGAAGGGGCAATACTGTGTATTTCTCTCTCGCAGAGCCCGGTTGCCAAATTCGAAACGTCCAGCTATTGCGCCCACAGGAAAGCTGCCAGCAAGGAAAGCTGTAGCTGGTTTTCACTGCCCCTTGGAACTACATTCGCTGATAGACAGACATTCGCTTTCTGCAAAACCTTGCCTTCGTAAAGGGGCAACACTGTGTATTTCTCTCTCGCAGAGCCTGGTTGCCAAATTCGAAACGTCCAGCGATTGCGCCCACAGGAAAGCTGCCAGCACGGAAAGCTGTAGCTGGTTTTCACTGTTTCTTGGAACTGCATTCGCTGATAGACAGACATTCGCTTTCTGCAAAACCTTGCCTTCGTAAAGGGGCAACACAGTGTATTTCTCTCTCGCAGAGCCCGGTTGCCAAATTCGAAACGTCCAGCGATTGCGCCCACAGGAAAGCTGCCAGCACGGAAAGCTGTAGCTGGTTTTCACTGTTTCTTGGAACTGCATTCGCTGATAGACAGACATTCGCTTTCTACAAAAGCTTTCATTGGTAAAGGGGCAACACTGTGTATATCTCTCTCGCAGAGCCCGGCTGCCAAGTTCGAAACGTCCAGCGATTGCGCCCACAGGAAAGCTGCCAGCACGGAAAGCTGTAGCTGGTTTTCACAGTCTTTTGGAACTACATTCGCTGCTAGACAGACATTCGCTTTCTGCAAAACCTTGCCTTATTGAAGGGGCAACACTGTGTATTTATCTCTCGCAGAGCCCGGTTGCCAAATTCGAAACGTCCAGCGATTGCGCCCACAGGAAAGCTGCCAGCAAGGAAAGCTGTAGCTGGTTTTCATTTCCTCTTGGAACTACATTCGCTGATAGACAGACATTCGCTTTCTGCAAAACCTTGCCTTCGTAAAGGGGCAACACTGTGTA
This sequence comes from Mycteria americana, assembly GCF_035582795.1. Lineage (NCBI taxonomy): Eukaryota > Metazoa > Chordata > Aves > Ciconiiformes > Ciconiidae > Mycteria > Mycteria americana. The sequence goes on along the minus strand of NC_134369.1, from coordinate 22,914,015 downwards.
TTTCTCTCTCGTAGAGCCCGGTTGCCAAATTCGAAACGTCCAGCGATTGCGCCCACAGGAAAGCTGCCAGCACGGAAAGCTGTAGCTGGTTTTCACTGCCCCTTGGAACTACATTCGCTGATAGACAAACATTCGCTTTCTGCAAAAGCTTTCGTTGGTACAGGGGCAACACTGTGTATTTCTCTCTCGCAGAGCCCGGTTGCCAAATTCGAAACGTCCAGCGATTGCGCCCACAGGAAAGCTGCCAGCAAGGAAAGCTGTAGCTGGTTTTCACTGCCCCTTGGAACTGCATTCGCTGATAGACAGACATTCGCTTTCTACAAAAGCTTTCGTTCGTAAAGGGGCAACATTCTGTATTTCTCTCTCGCAGAGCCCGGTTGCCAAATTCGAAACGTCCAGCGATTGCGCCCACAGGAAAGCTGCCAGCAAGGAAAGCTGTAGCTGGTTTTCACTGCCCCTTGGAACTACATTCGCTGATAGACAGACATTCGCTTTCTGCAAAAGCTTTCGTTTGTAAAGGGGCAACACTGTGTATTTCTCTCTCGCAGAGCCCGGTTGCGAATTTCGAAAGGTCCAGCGATTGCGCCCACAGGAAAGCTGCCAGCACAGAAATCTGTAGCTGGTTTTCACTGCCCCTTGGAACTGCATTCGCTGCTAGACAGACATTCGCTTTCTGCAAAAGCTTTCGTTGGTAAAGGGGCAACACTGTGTATTTCTCTCTCGCAGAGCCCGGTTGCCAAATTCGAAACGTCCAGCGATTGCGCCCACAGGAAAGCTTCCAGCACAGAAAGCTGTAGCTGGTTTTCACTGCCCCTTGGAACTGCATTCGCTGCTAGACAGACATTCGCTTTCTGCAAAAGCTTTCGTAGGTAAAGGGGCAACACTGTGTATTTCTCTCTCGCAGAGCCCGGTTGCCAAAATTGAAACGTCCAGCGATTGCGCCCACATGAAAGCTGCCAGCAAGGAAAGCTGTAGCTGGTTTTCACTGTCTCTTGGAACTACATTCGCTGATAGACAGACATTCGCTTTCTGCAAAAGCTTTCGTTTGTAAAGGGGCAACACTGTGTATTTCTCTCTCGCAGAGCCCGGTTGCCAATTTCGAAAGGTCCAGCGATTGCGCCCACAGGAAAGCTGCCAGCACAGAAATCTGTAGCTGGTTTTCACTGCCCCTTGGAACTGCATTCGCTGCTAGACAGACATTCGCTTTCTGCAAAAGCTTTCGTAGGTAAAGGGGCAACACTGTGTATTTCTCTCTCGCAGAGTCCGGTTGCCAAATTCGAAACGTCCAGCGATTGCGCCCACAGGAAAGCTGCCAGCACGGAAAGCTGTAGCTGGTTTTCTCTGCCCCTTGGAACTGCATTCGCTGATAGACAGACATTCGCTTTCTGCAAAATCTTGCCTTCGTAAAGGGGCAACACTGTGTATTTCTCTCTCGCAGAGCCCGGTTGCCAAATTCGAAACGTCCAGCGATTGCGCCCACAGGAAAGCTTCCAGCACAGAAAGCTGTAGCTGGTTTTCACTGCCCCTTGGAACTGCATTCGCTGCTAGACAGACATTCGCTTTCTGCAAAAGCTTTCGTTTGTAAAGGGGCAACACTGTGTATTTCTCTCTCGCAGAGCCCGTTTGCCAAAATTGAAACGTCCAGCGATTGCGCCCACAGGAAAGCTGCCAGCACGGAAAGCTGTAGCTGGTTTTCACTGCCCCTTGGAACTACAATCGCTGCTAGACAGACATTCGCTTTCTGCAAAACCTTGCCTTCGTAAAGGGGCAACACTGTGTATTTCTCTCTCGCAGAGCCCGGTTGCCAAAATCGAAACGTCCAGCGATTGCGCCCAGAGGAAAGCTGCCAGCAAGGAAAACTTTAGCTGGTTTTCATTGTCTCTTGGAACTACATTCGCTGATAGACAGACATTCGCTTTCTGCAAAACCTTGCCTTATTGAAGGGGCAATACTGTGTATTTCTCTCTCGCAGAGCCCGGTTGCCAAATTCGAAACGTCCAGCTATTGCGCCCACAGGAAAGCTGCCAGCAAGGAAAGCTGTAGCTGGTTTTCACTGCCCCTTGGAACTACATTCGCTGATAGACAGACATTCGCTTTCTGCAAAACCTTGCCTTCGTAAAGGGGCAACACTGTGTATTTCTCTCTCGCAGAGCCCGGTTGCCAAATTCGAAACGTCCAGCGATTGCGCCCACAGGAAAGCTGCCAGCACGGAAAGCTGTAGCTGGTTTTCACTGTCTCTTGGAACTGCATTCGCTGATAGACAGACATTCGCTTTCTGCAAAACCTTGCCTTCGTAAAGGGGCAACACAGTGTATTTCTCTCTCGCAGAGCCCGGTTGCCAAATTCGAAACGTCCAGCGATTGCGCCCACAGGAAAGCTGCCAGCACGGAAAGCTGTAGCTGGTTTTCACTGTTTCTTGGAACTGCATTCGCTGATAGACAGACATTCGCTTTCTACAAAAGCTTTCATTGGTAAAGGGGCAACACTGTGTATATCTCCCTCGCAGAGCCCGGCTGCCAAGTTCGAAACGTCCAGCGATTGCGCCCACAGGAAAGCTGCCAGCACGGAAAGCTGTAGCTGGTTTTCACAGTCTCTTGGAACTACATTCGCTGCTAGACAGACATTCGCTTTCTGCAAAACCTTGCCTTATTGAAGGGGCAACACTGTGTATTTATCTCTCGCAGAGCCCGGTTGCCAAATTCGAAACGTCCAGCGATTGCGCCCACAGGAAAGCTGCCAGCAAGGAAAGCTGTAGCTGGTTTTCATTTCCTCTTGGAACTACATTCGCTGATAGACAGACATTCGCTTTCTGCAAAACCTTGCCTTCGTAAAGGGGCAACACTGTGTATTTCTCTCTCGTAGAGCCCGGTTGCCAAATTCGAAACGTCCAGCGATTGCGCCCACAGGAAAGCTGCCAGCACGGAAAGCTGTAGCTGGTTTTCACTGCCCCTTGGAACTACATTCGCTGATAGACAAACATTCGCTTTCTGCAAAAGCTTTCGTTGGTACAGGGGCAACACTGTGTATTTCTCTCTCGCAGAGCCCGGTTGCCAAATTCGAAACGTCCAGCGATTGCGCCCACAGGAAAGCTGCCAGCAAGGAAAGCTGTAGCTGGTTTTCACTGCCCCTTGGAACTGCATTCGCTGATAGACAGACATTCGCTTTCTACAAAAGCTTTCGTTCGTAAAGGGGCAACATTCTGTATTTCTCTCTCGCAGAGCCCGGTTGCCAAATTCGAAACGTCCAGCGATTGCGCCCACAGGAAAGCTGCCAGCAAGGAAAGCTGTAGCTGGTTTTCACTGCCCCTTGGAACTACATTCGCTGATAGACAGACATTCGCTTTCTGCAAAAGCTTTCGTTTGTAAAGGGGCAACACTGTGTATTTCTCTCTCGCAGAGCCCGGTTGCGAATTTCGAAAGGTCCAGCGATTGCGCCCACAGGAAAGCTGCCAGCACAGAAATCTGTAGCTGGTTTTCACTGCCCCTTGGAACTGCATTCGCTGCTAGACAGACATTCGCTTTCTGCAAAAGCTTTCGTTGGTAAAGGGGCAACACTGTGTATTTCTCTCTCGCAGAGCCCGGTTGCCAAATTCGAAACGTCCAGCGATTGCGCCCACAGGAAAGCTGCCAGCACGGAAAGCTGTAGCTGGTTTTCTCTGCCCCTTGGAACTGCATTCGCTGATAGACAGATATTCGCTTTCTGCAAAAGCTTGCCTTCGTAAAGGGGCAACACTGTGTATTTCTCTCTCGCAGAGCCCGGTTGCCAAATTCGAAACGTCCAGCGATTGCGCCCACAGGAAAGCTTCCAGCACAGAAAGCTGTAGCTGGTTTTCACTGCCCCTTGGAACTGCATTCGCTGCTAGACAGACATTCGCTTTCTGCAAAAGCTTTCGTAGGTAAAGGGGCAACACTGTGTATTTCTCTCTCGCAGAGCCCGGTTGCCAAAATTGAAACGTCCAGCGATTGCGCCCACATGAAAGCTGCCAGCAAGGAAAGCTGTAGCTGGTTTTCACTGTCTCTTGGAACTACATTCGCTGATAGACAGACATTCGCTTTCTGCAAAAGCTTTCGTTTGTAAAGGGGCAACACTGTGTATTTCTCTCTCGCAGAGCCCGGTTGCCAATTTCGAAAGGTCCAGCGATTGCGCCCACAGGAAAGCTGCCAGCACAGAAATCTGTAGCTGGTTTTCACTGCCCCTTGGAACTGCATTCGCTGCTAGACAGACATTCGCTTTCTGCAAAAGCTTTCGTAGGTAAAGGGGCAACACTGTGTATTTCTCTCTCGCAGAGTCCGGTTGCCAAATTCGAAACGTCCAGCGATTGCGCCCACAGGAAAGCTGCCAGCACGGAAAGCTGTAGCTGGTTTTCTCTGCCCCTTGGAACTGCATTCGCTGATAGACAGACATTCGCTTTCTGCAAAATCTTGCCTTCGTAAAGGGGCAACACTGTGTATTTCTCTCTCGCAGAGCCCGGTTGCCAAATTCGAAACGTCCAGCGATTGCGCCCACAGGAAAGCTTCCAGCACAGAAAGCTGTAGCTGGTTTTCACTGCCCCTTGGAACTGCATTCGCTGCTAGACAGACATTCGCTTTCTGCAAAAGCTTTCGTTTGTAAAGGGGCAACACTGTGTATTTCTCTCTCGCAGAGCCCGTTTGCCAAAATTGAAACGTCCAGCGATTGCGCCCACAGGAAAGCTGCCAGCACGGAAAGCTGTAGCTGGTTTTCACTGCCCCTTGGAACTACAATCGCTGCTAGACAGACATTCGCTTTCTGCAAAACCTTGCCTTCGTAAAGGGGCAACACTGTGTATTTCTCTCTCGCAGAGCCCGGTTGCCAAAATCGAAACGTCCAGCGATTGCGCCCAGAGGAAAGCTGCCAGCAAGGAAAACTTTAGCTGGTTTTCATTGTCTCTTGGAACTACATTCGCTGATAGACAGACATTCGCTTTCTGCAAAACCTTGCCTTATTGAAGGGGCAATACTGTGTATTTCTCTCTCGCAGAGCCCGGTTGCCAAATTCGAAACGTCCAGCTATTGCGCCCACAGGAAAGCTGCCAGCAAGGAAAGCTGTAGCTGGTTTTCACTGCCCCTTGGAACTACATTCGCTGATAGACAGACATTCGCTTTCTGCAAAACCTTGCCTTCGTAAAGGGGCAACACTGTGTATTTCTCTCTCGCAGAGCCCGGTTGCCAAAATCGAAACGTCCAGCGATTGCGCCCACAGGAAAGCTGCCAGCACGGAAAGCTGTAGCTGGTTTTCACTGCCCCTTGGAACTGCATTCGCTGATAGACAGACATTCGCTTTCTGCAAAACCTTGCCTTCGTAAAGGGGCAACACAGTGTATTTCTCTCTCGCAGAGCCCGGTTGCCAAATTCGAAACGTCCAGCGATTGCGCCCACAGGAAAGCTGCCAGCACGGAAAGTTGTAGCTGGTTTTCACTGTTTCTTGGAACTGCATTCGCTGATAGACAGACATTCGCTTTCTACAAAAGCTTTCATTGGTAAAGGGGCAACACTGTGTATATCTCTCTCGCAGAGCCCGGCTGCCAAGTTCGAAACGTCCAGCGATTGCGCCCACAGGAAAGCTGCCAGCACGGAAAGCTGTAGCTGGTTTTCACAGTCTCTTGGAACTACATTCGCTGCTAGACAGACATTCGCTTTCTGCAAAACCTTGCCTTATTGAAGGGGCAACACTGTGTATTTCTCTCTCGCAGAGCCCGGTTGCCAAATTCGAAACGTCCAGCGATTGCGCCCACAGGAAAGCTGCCAGCAAGGAAAGCTGTAGCTGGTTTTCATTTCCTCTTGGAACTACATTCGCTGATAGACAGACATTCGCTTTCTGCAAAACCTTGCCTTCGTAAAGGGGCAACACTGTGTATTTCTCTCTCGTAGAGCCCGGTTGCCAAATTCGAAACGTCCAGCGATTGCGCCCACAGGAAAGCTGCCAGCACGGAAAGCTGTAGCTGGTTTTCACTGCCCCTTGGAACTACAATCGCTGCTAGACAGACATTCGCTTTCTGCAAAACCTTGCCTTAGTAAAGGGGCAACACTGTGTATTTCTCTCTCGTAGAGCCCGGTTGCCAAATTCGAATCGTCCAGCGATTGCGCCCACAGGAAAGCTGCCAGCACGGAAAGCTGTAGCTGGTTTTCACTGCCCCTTGGAACTACATTCGCTGATAGACAAACATTCGCTTTCTGCAAAAGCTTTCGTTGGTACAGGGGCAACACTGTGTATTTCTCTCTCGCAGAGCCCGGTTGCCAAATTCGAAACGTCCAGCGATTGCGCCCACAGGAAAGCTGCCAGCAAGGAAAGCTGTAGCTGGTTTTCACTGCCCCTTGGAACTACAATCGCTGCTAGACAGACATTCGCTTTCTGCAAAAGCTTGCCTTCGTAAAGGGGCAACACTGTGTATTTCTCTCTCGCAGAGCCCGGTTGCCAAATTCGAAACGTCCAGCGATTGCGCCCACAGGAAAGCTTCCAGCACAGAAAGCTGTAGCTGGTTTTCACTGCCCCTTGGAACTGCATTCGCTGCTAGACAGACATTCGCTTTCTGCAAAAGCTTTCGTAGGTAAAGGGGCAACACTGTGTATTTCTCTCTCGCAGTGCCCGGTTGCCAAAATTGAAACGTCCAGCGATTGCGCCCACAGGAAAGCTGCCAGCAAGGAAAGCTGTAGCTGGTTTTCACTGCCCCTTGGAACTACATTCGCTGATAGACAGACATTCGCTTTCTGCAAAAGCTTTCATTTGTAAAGGGGCAACACTGTGTATTTCTCTCTCGCAGAGCCCGGTTGCCAAATTCGAAACGTCCAGCGATTGCGCCCACAGGAAAGCTGCCAGCACAGAAATCTGTAGCTGGTTTTCACTGCCCCTTGGAACTGCATTCGCTGCTAGACAGACATTCGCTTTCTGCAAAAGCTTTCTTAGGTAAAGGGGCAACACTGTGTATTTCTCTCTCGCAGAGCCCGGTTGCCAAATTCGAAACGTCCAGCGATTGCGCCCACAGGAAAGCTGCCAGCACGGAAAGCTGTAGCTGGTTTTCTCTGCCCCTTGGAACTGCATTCGCTGATAGACAGACATTCGCTTTCTGCAAAAGCTTGCCTTCGTAAAGGGGCAACACTGTGTATTTCTCTCTCGCAGAGCCCGGTTGCCAAATTCGAAACGTCCAGCGATTGCGCCCACAGGAAAGCTTCCAGCACAGAAAGCTGTAGCTGGTTTTCACTGCCCCTTGGAACTGCATTCGCTGCTAGACAGACATTCGCTTTCTGCAAAAGCTTTCGTTTGTAAAGGGGCAACACTGTGTATTTCTCTCTCGCAGAGCCCGGTTGCCAAAATTGAAACGTCCAGCGATTGCGCCCACAGGAAAGCTGCCAGCAAGGAAAGCTGTAGCTGGTTTTCACTGTCTCTTGGAACTACATTCGCTGATAGACAGACATTCGCTTTCTACAAAAGCTTTCCTTAGTAAAGGGGCAACACTGTGTATTTCTCTCTCGTAGAGCCCGGTTGCCAAATTCGAAACGTCCAGCGATTGCGCCCACAGGAAAGCTACCAGCACGGAAAGCTGTAGCTGGTTTTCACTGCCCCTTGGAACTACATTCGCTGATAGACAGACATTCGCTTTCTGCAAAAGCTTTCGTTGGTACAGGGGCAACACTGTGTATTTCTCTCTCGCAGAGCCCAGTTGCCAAATACGAAACGTCCAGCGATTGCGCCCACAGGAAAGCTACCAGCACGGAAAGCTGTAGCTGGTTTTCACTGCCCCTTGGAACTACAATCGCTGCTAGACAGACATTCGCTTTCTGCAAAACCTTGCCTTCGTAAAGGGGCAACACTGTGTATTTATCTCTCGCAGAGCCCGGTTGCCAAAATCGAAACGTCCAGCGATTGCGCCCACAGGAAAGCTGCCAGCAAGGAAAACTTTAGCTGGTTTTCATTGTCTCTTGGAACTACATTCGCTGATAGACAGACATTCGCTTTCTGCAAAACCTTGCCTTCGTAAAGGGGCAACACTGTGTATTTCTCTCTCGCAGAGCCTGGTTGCCAAATTCGAAGCGTCCAGCGATTGCGCCCACAGGAAAGCTGCCAGCACGGAAAGCTGTAGCTGGTTTTCACTGCCCCTTGGAACTGCATTCGCTGATAGACAGACATTCGCTTTCTGCAAAACCTTGCCTTCGTAAAGGGGCAACACAGTGTATTTCTCTCTCGCAGAGCCCGGTTGCCAAATTCGAAACGTCCAGCGATTGCGCCCACAGGAAAGCTGCCAGCACGGAAAGCTGTAGCTGGTTTTCACTGTTTCTTGGAACTGCATTCGCTGATAGACAGACATTCGCTTTCTACAAAAGCTTTCATTGGTAAAGGGGCAACACTGTGTAGATCTCTCTCGCAGAGCCCGGCTGCCAAGTTCGAAACGTCCAGCGATTGCGCCCACAGGAAAGCTGCCAGCACGGAAAGCTGTAGCTGGTTTTCACAGTCTCTTGGAACTACATTCGCTGCTAGACAGACATTCGCTTTCTGCAAAACCTTGCCTTATTGAAGGGGCAACACTGTGTATTTCTCTCTCGCAGAGCCCGGTTGCCAAACTCGAAACGTCCAGCGATTGCGCCCACAGGAAAGCTGCCAGCAAGGAAAGCTGTAGCTGGTTTTCATTTCCTCTTGGAACTACATTCGCTGATAGACAGACATTCGCTTTCTGCAAAACCTTGCCTTCGTAAAGGGGCAACACTGTGTATTTCTCTCTCGTAGAGCCCGGTTGCCAAATTCGAAACGTCCAGCGATTGCGCCCACAGGAAAGCTGCCAGCACGGAAAGCTGTAGCTGGTTTTCACTGCCCCTTGGAACTACATTTGCTGATAGAAAGACATTCGCTTTCTGCAAAAGCTTTCGTTGGTACAGGGGCAAGATTGTGTATTTCTCTCTCGCAGAGCCCGGTTGCCAAATTCGAAACGTCCAGCGATTGCGCCCACAGGAAAGCTGCTAGCAAGGAAAGCTTTAGCTGGTTTTCACTGTCTCTTGGAACTACATTCGCTGCTAGACAGACATTCGCTTTCTACAAAAGCTTGCCTTAGTAAAGGGGCAACACTGTGTATTTCTCTCTCTCAGAGCCTGGTTGCCAAATTCGAAACGTCCAGCGATTGCGCCCACAGGAAAGCTACAAGCACGGAAAGCTGTAGCTGGTTTTCACTGCCCCTTGGAACTACAATCGCTGCTAGACAGACATTCGCTTTCTGCAAAACCTTGCCTTCGTAAAGGGGCAACACTGTGTATTTCTCTCTCGCAGAGCCCGGTTGCCAAATTCGAAAGGTCCAGCGATTGCGCCCACAGGAAAGCTTCCAGCACAGAAAGCTGTAGCTGGTTTTCACTGCCCCTTGGAACTGCATTCGCTGATAGACAGACATTCCCTTTCTACAAAAGCTTTCGTTTGTAAAGGGGCAACACTGTGTTTCTCTCTCTCGCAGAGCCCGGTTGCCAAATTGGAAACGTCCAGCGATTGCGCCCACAGGAAAGCTGCCAGCAAGGAAAGCTGTAGCTGGTTTTCACTGTCTCTTGGAACTGCATTCGCTGATAGACAGACATTCGCTTTCTGCAAAAGCTTTCGTTGGTAAAGAGGCAACACTGTGTATTTCTCTCTCGCAGAGCCCGGCTGCCAAATTCGAAACGTCCAGCGATTGCGCCCAGAGGAAAGCTGCCAGCACGGAAATCTCTAGCTGGTTTTCACTGTCTCTTGGAACTACATTCGCTGATAGACAGACATTCGCTTTCTGCAAAACCTTGCCTTATTGAAGGGGCAATACTGTGTATTTCTCTCTCGCAGAGCCCGGTTGCCAAATTCGAAACGTCCAGCTATTGCGCCCACAGGAAAGCTGCCAGCAAGGAAAGCTGTAGCTGGTTTTCACTGCCCCTTGGAACTACATTCGCTGATAGACAGACATTCGCTTTCTGCAAAACCTTGCCTTCGTAAAGGGGCAACACTGTGTATTTCTCTCTCGCAGAGCCTGGTTGCCAAATTCGAAACGTCCAGCGATTGCGCCCACAGGAAAGCTGCCAGCACGGAAAGCTGTAGCTGGTTTTCACTGTTTCTTGGAACTGCATTCGCTGATAGACAGACATTCGCTTTCTGCAAAACCTTGCCTTCGTAAAGGGGCAACACAGTGTATTTCTCTCTCGCAGAGCCCGGTTGCCAAATTCGAAACGTCCAGCGATTGCGCCCACAGGAAAGCTGCCAGCACGGAAAGCTGTAGCTGGTTTTCACTGTTTCTTGGAACTGCATTCGCTGATAGACAGACATTCGCTTTCTACAAAAGCTTTCATTGGTAAAGGGGCAACACTGTGTATATCTCTCTCGCAGAGCCCGGCTGCCAAGTTCGAAACGTCCAGCGATTGCGCCCACAGGAAAGCTGCCAGCACGGAAAGCTGTAGCTGGTTTTCACAGTCTCTTGGAACTACATTCGCTGCTAGACAGACATTCGCTTTCTGCAAAACCTTGCCTTATTGAAGGGGCAACACTGTGTATTTATCTCTCGCAGAGCCCGGTTGCCAAATTCGAAACGTCCAGCGATTGCGCCCACAGGAAAGCTGCCAGCAAGGAAAGCTGTAGCTGGTTTTCATTTCCTCTTGGAACTACATTCGCTGATAGACAGACATTCGCTTTCTGCAAAACCTTGCCTTCGTAAAGGGGCAACACTGTGTATTTCTCTCTCGTAGAGCCCGGTTGCCAAATTCGAAACGTCCAGCGATTGCGCCCACAGGAAAGCTGCCAGCACGGAAAGCTGTAGCTGGTTTTCACTGCCCCTTGGAACTACATTCGCTGATAGACAAACATTCGCTTTCTGCAAAAGCTTTCGTTGGTACAGGGGCAACACTGTGTATTTCTCTCTCGCAGAGCCCGGTTGCCAAATTCGAAACGTCCAGCGATTGCGCCCACAGGAAAGCTGCCAGCAAGGAAAGCTGTAGCTGGTTTTCACTGCCCCTTGGAACTGCATTCGCTGATAGACAGACATTCGCTTTCTACAAAAGCTTTCGTTCGTAAAGGGGCAACATTCTGTATTTCTCTCTCGCAGAGCCCGGTTGCCAAATTCGAAACGTCCAGCGATTGCGCCCACAGGAAAGCTGCCAGCAAGGAAAGCTGTAGCTGGTTTTCACTGCCCCTTGGAACTACATTCGCTGATAGACAGACATTCGCTTTCTGCAAAAGCTTTCGTTTGTAAAGGGGCAACACTGTGTATTTCTCTCTCGCAGAGCCCGGTTGCCAATTTCGAAAGGTCCAGCGATTGCGCCCACAGGAAAGCTGCCAGCACAGAAATCTGTAGCTGGTTTTCACTGCCCCTTGGAACTGCATTCGCTGCTAGACAGACATTCGCTTTCTGCAAAAGCTTTCGTTGGTAAAGGGGCAACACTGTGTATTTCTCTCTCGCAGAGCCCGGTTGCCAAATTCGAAACGTCCAGCGATTGCGCCCACAGGAAAGCTGCCAGCACGGAAAGCTGTAGCTGGTTTTCTCTGCCCCTTGGAACTGCATTCGCTGATAGACAGATATTCGCTTTCTGCAAAAGCTTGCCTTCGTAAAGGGGCAACACTGTGTATTTCTCTCTCGCAGAGCCCGGTTGCCAAATTCGAAACGTCCAGCGATTGCGCCCACAGGAAAGCTTCCAGCACAGAAAGCTGTAGCTGGTTTTCACTGCCCCTTGGAACTGCATTCGCTGCTAGACAGACATTCGCTTTCTGCAAAAGCTTTCGTAGGGAAAGGGGCAACACTGTGTATTTCTCTCTCGCAGAGCCCGGTTGCCAAAATTGAAACGTCCAGCGATTGCGCCCACATGAAAGCTGCCAGCAAGGAAAGCTGTAGCTGGTTTTCACTGTCTCTTGGAACTACATTCGCTGATAGACAGACATTCGCTTTCTGCAAAAGCTTTCGTTTGTAAAGGGGCAACACTGTGTATTTCTCTCTCGCAGAGCCCGGTTGCCAATTTCGAAAGGTCCAGCGATTGCGCCCACAGGAAAGCTGCCAGCACAGAAATCTGTAGCTGGTTTTCACTGCCCCTTGGAACTGCATTCGCTGCTAGACAGACATTCGCTTTCTGCAAAAGCTTTCGTAGGTAAAGGGGCAACACTGTGTATTTCTCTCTCGCAGAGTCCGGTTGCCAAATTCGAAACGTCCAGCGATTGCGCCCACAGGAAAGCTGCCAGCACGGAAAGCTGTAGCTGGTTTTCTCTGCCCCTTGGAACTGCATTCGCTGATAGACAGACATTCGCTTTCTGCAAAATCTTGCCTTCGTAAAGGGGCAACACTGTGTATTTCTCTCTCGCAGAGCCCGGTTGCCAAATTCGAAACGTCCAGCGATTGCGCCCACAGGAAAGCTTCCAGCACAGAAAGCTGTAGCTGGTTTTCACTGCCCCTTGGAACTGCATTCGCTGCTAGACAGACATTCGCTTTCTGCAAAAGCTTTCGTTTGTAAAGGGGCAACACTGTGTATTTCTCTCTCGCAGAGCCCGTTTGCCAAAATTGAAACGTCCAGCGATTGCGCCCACAGGAAAGCTGCCAGCACGGAAAGCTGTAGCTGGTTTTCACTGCCCCTTGGAACTACAATCGCTGCTAGACAGACATTCGCTTTCTGCAAAACCTTGCCTTCGTAAAGGGGCAACACTGTGTATTTCTCTCTCGCAGAGCCCGGTTGCCAAAATCGAAACGTCCAGCGATTGCGCCCAGAGGAAAGCTGCCAGCAAGGAAAACTTTAGCTGGTTTTCATTGTCTCTTGGAACTACATTCGCTGCTAGACAGACATTCGCTTTCTGCAAAACCTTGCCTTATTGAAGGGGCAATACTGTGTATTTCTCTCTCGCAGAGCCCGGTTGCCAAATTCGAAACGTCCAGCTATTGCGCCCACAGGAAAGCTGCCAGCAAGGAAAGCTGTAGCTGGTTTTCATTTCCTCTTGGAACTACATTCGCTGATAGACAGACATTCGCTTTCTGCAAAACCTTGCCTTCGTAAAGGGGCAACACTGTGTATTTCTCTCTCGTAGAGCCCGGTTGCCAAATTCGAAACGTCCAGCGATTGCGCCCACAGGAAAGCTGCCAGCACGGAAAGCTGTAGCTGGTTTTCACTGCCCCTTGGAACTACAATCGCTGCTAGACAGACATTCGCTTTCTGCAAAACCTTGCCTTAGTAAAGGGGCAACACTGTGTATTTCTCTCTCGTAGAGCCCGGTTGCCAAATTCGAATCGTCCAGCGATTGCGCCCACAGGAAAGCTGCCAGCACGGAAAGCTGTAGCTGGTTTTCACTGCCCCTTGGAACTACATTCGCTGATAGACAAACATTCGCTTTCTGCAAAAGCTTTCGTTGGTACAGGGGCAACACTGTGTATTTCTCTCTCGCAGAGCCCGGTTGCCAAATTCGAAACGTCCAGCGATTGCGCCCACAGGAAAGCTGCCAGCAAGGAAAGCTGTAGCTGGTTTTCACTGCCCCTTGGAACTACAATCGCTGCTAGACAGACATTCGCTTTCTGCAAAAGCTTGCCTTCGTAAAGGGGCAACACTGTGTATTTCTCTCTCGCAGAGCCCGGTTGCCAAATTCGAAACGTCCAGCGATTGCGCCCACAGGAAAGCTTCCAGCACAGAAAGCTGTAGCTGGTTTTCACTGCCCCTTGGAACTGCATTCGCTGCTAGACAGACATTCGCTTTCTGCAAAAGCTTTCGTAGGTAAAGGGGCAACACTGTGTATTTCTCTCTCGCAGTGCCCGGTTGCCAAAATTGAAACGTCCAGCGATTGCGCCCACAGGAAAGCTGCCAGCAAGGAAAGCTGTAGCTGGTTTTCACTGCCCCTTGGAACTACATTCGCTGATAGACAGACATTCGCTTTCTGCAAAAGCTTTCGTTTGTAAAGGGGCAACACTGTGTATTTCTCTCTCGCAGAGCCCGGTTGCCAATTTCGAAAGGTCCAGCGATTGCGCCCACAGGAAAGCTGCCAGCACAGAAATCTGTAGCTGGTTTTCACTGCCCCTTGGAACTGCATTCGCTGCTAGACAGACATTCGCTTTCTGCAAAAGCTTTCTTAGGTAAAGGGGCAACACTGTGTATTTCTCTCTCGCAGAGCCCGGTTGCCAAATTCGAAACGTCCAGCGATTGCGCCCACAGGAAAGCTGCCAGCACGGAAAGCTGTAGCTGGTTTTCTCTGCCCCTTGGAACTGCATTCGCTGATAGACAGACATTCGCTTTCTGCAAAAGCTTGCCTTCGTAAAGGGGCAACACTGTGTATTTCTCTCTCGCAGAGCCCGGTTGCCAAATTCGAAACGTCCAGCGATTGCGCCCACAGGAAAGCTTCCAGCACAGAAAGCTGTAGCTGGTTTTCACTGCCCCTTGGAACTGCATTCGCTGCTAGACAGACATTCGCTTTCTGCAAAAGCTTTCGTTTGTAAAGGGGCAACACTGTGTATTTCTCTCTCGCAGAGCCCGGTTGCCAAAATTGAAACGTCCAGCGATTGCGCCCACAGGAAAGCTGCCAGCAAGGAAAGCTGTAGCTGGTTTTCACTGTCTCTTGGAACTACATTCGCTGATAGACAGACATTCGCTTTCTACAAAAGCTTTCCTTAGTAAAGGGGCAACACTGTGTATTTCTCTCTCGTAGAGCCCGGTTGCCAAATTCGAAACGTCCAGCGATTGCGCCCACAGGAAAGCTACCAGCACGGAAAGCTGTAGCTGGTTTTCACTGCCCCTTGGAACTACATTCGCTGATAGACAGACATTCGCTTTCTGCAAAAGCTTTCGTTGGTACAGGGGCAACACTGTGTATTTCTCTCTCGCAGAGCCCAGTTGCCAAATACGAAACGTCCAGCGATTGCGCCCACAGGAAAGCTACCAGCACGGAAAGCTGTAGCTGGTTTTCACTGCCCCTTGGAACTACAATCGCTGCTAGACAGACATTCGCTTTCTGCAAAACCTTGCCTTCGTAAAGGGGCAACACTGTGTATTTCTCTCTCGCAGAGCCCGGTTGCCAAAATCGAAACGTCCAGCGATTGCGCCCACAGGAAAGCTGCCAGCAAGGAAAACTTTAGCTGGTTTTCATTGTCTCTTGGAACTACATTCGCTGATAGACAGACATTCGCTTTCTGCAAAACCTTGCCTTCGTAAAGGGGCAACACTGTGTATTTCTCTCTCGCAGAGCCTGGTTGCCAAATTCGAAGCGTCCAGCGATTGCGCCCACAGGAAAGCTGCCAGCACGGAAAGCTGTAGCTGGTTTTCACTGCCCCTTGGAACTGCATTCGCTGATAGACAGACATTCGCTTTCTGCAAAACCTTGCCTTCGTAAAGGGGCAACACAGTGTATTTCTCTCTCGCAGAGCCCGGTTGCCAAATTCGAAACGTCCAGCGATTGCGCCCACAGGAAAGCTGCCAGCACGGAAAGCTGTAGCTGGTTTTCACTGTTTCTTGGAACTGCATTCGCTGATAGACAGACATTCGCTTTCTACAAAAGCTTTCATTGGTAAAGGGGCAACACTGTGTAGATCTCTCTCGCAGAGCCCGGCTGCCAAGTTCGAAACGTCCAGCGATTGCGCCCACAGGAAAGCTGCCAGCACGGAAAGCTGTAGCTGGTTTTCACAGTCTCTTGGAACTACATTCGCTGCTAGACAGACATTCGCTTTCTGCAAAACCTTGCCTTATTGAAGGGGCAACACTGTGTATTTCTCTCTCGCAGAGCCCGGTTGCCAAACTCGAAACGTCCAGCGATTGCGCCCACAGGAAAGCTGCCAGCAAGGAAAGCTGTAGCTGGTTTTCATTTCCTCTTGGAACTACATTCGCTGATAGACAGACATTCGCTTTCTGCAAAACCTTGCCTTCGTAAAGGGGCAACACTGTGTATTTCTCTCTCGTAGAGCCCGGTTGCCAAATTCGAAACGTCCAGCGATTGCGCCCACAGGAAAGCTGCCAGCACGGAAAGCTGTAGCTGGTTTTCACTGCCCCTTGGAACTACAATCGCTGCTAGACAGACATTCGCTTTCTGCAAAACCTTGCCTTAGTAAAGGGGCAACACTGTGTATTTCTCTCTCGTAGAGCCCGGTTGCCAAATTCGAAACGTCCAGCGATTGCGCCCACAGGAAAGCTGCCAGCAAGGAAAGCTGTAGCTGGTTTTCACTGCCCCTTGGAACTGCATTCGCTGATAGACAGACATTCGCTTTCTACAAAAGCTTTCGTTCGTAAAGGGGCAACATTCTGTATTTCTCTCTCGCAGAGCCCGGTTGCCAAATTCGAAACGTCCAGCGATTGCGCCCACAGGAAAGCTGCCAGCACGGAAAGCTGTAGCTGGTTTTCACTGCCCCTTGGAACTGCATTCGCTGCTAGACAGACATTCGCTTTCTGCAAAAGCTTTCGTAGGTAAAGGGGCAACACTGTGTATTTCTCTCTCGCAGAGCCCGGTTGCCAAATTCGAAACGTCCAGCGATTGCGCCCACAGGAAAGCTGCCAGCACGGAAAGCTGTAGCTGGTTTTCTCTGCCCCTTGGAACTGCATTCGCTGATAGACAGACATTCGCTTTCTGCAAAAGCTTGCCTTCGTAAAGGGGCAACACTGTGTATTTCTCTCTCGCAGAGCCCGGTTGCCAAATTCGAAACGTCCAGCGATTGCGCCCACAGGAAAGCTTCCAGCACAGAAAGCTGTAGCTGGTTTTCACTGCCCCTTGGAACTGCATTCGCTGCTAGACAGACATTCGCTTTCTGCAAAAGCTTTCGTAGGTAAAGGGGCAACACTGTGTATTTCTCTCTCGCAGAGCCCGGTTGCCAAAATTGAAACGTCCAGCGATTGCGCCCACAGAAAAGCTGCCAGCAAGGAAAGCTGTAGCTGGTTTTCACTGTCTCTTGGAACTACATTCGCTGATAGACAGACATTCGCTTTCTACAAAAGCTTTCCTTAGTAAAGGGGCAACACTGTGTATTTCTCTCTCGTAGAGCCCGGTTGCCAAATTCGAAACGTCCAGCGATTGCGCCCACAGGACAGCTGCCAGCACGGAAAGCTGTAGCTGGTTTTCACTGCCCCTTGGAACTACATTCGCTGATAGACAGACATTCGCTTTCTGCAAAAGCTTTCGTTGGTACAGGGGCAACACTGTGTATTTCTCTCTCGCAGAGCCCAGTTGCCAAATACGAAACGTCCAGCGATTGCGCCCACAGGAAAGCTACCAGCACGGAAAGCTGTAGCTGGTTTTCACTGCCCCTTGGAACTACATTCGCTGCTAGACAGACATTCGCTTTCTGCAAAACCTTGCCTTATTGAAGGGGCAACACTGTGTATTTCTCTCTCGCAGAGCCCGGTTGCCAAATTCGAAACGTCCAGCGATTGCGCCCACAGGAAAGCTGCCAGCAAGGAAAGCTGTAGCTGGTTTTCATTTCCTCTTGGAACTACATTCGCTGATAGACAGACATTCGCTTTCTGCAAAACCTTGCCTTCGTAAAGGGGCAACACTGTGTATTTCTCTCTCGTAGAGCCCGGTTGCCAAATTCGAAACGTCCAGCGATTGCGCCCACAGGAAAGCTGCCAGCACGGAAAGCTGTAGCTGGTTTTCACTGCCCCTTGGAACTACAATCGCTGCTAGACAGACATTCGCTTTCTGCAAAACCTTGCCTTAGTAAAGGGGCAACACTGTGTATTTCTCTCTCGTAGAGCCCGGTTGCCAAATTCGAAACGTCCAGCGATTGCGCCCACAGGAAAGCTGCCAGCAAGGAAAGCTGTAGCTGGTTTTCACTGCCCCTTGGAACTACATTCGCTGATAGACAAACATTCGCTTTCTGCAAAAGCTTTCGTTGGTACAGGGGCAACACTGTGTATTTCTCTCTCGCAGAGCCCGGTTGCCAAATTCGAAACGTCCAGCGATTGCGCCCACAGGAAAGCTACCAGCACGGAAAGCTGTAGCTGGTTTTCACTGCCCCTTGGAACTACAATCGCTGCTAGACAGACATTCGCTTTCTGCAAAACCTTGCCTTCGTAAAGGGGCAACACTGTGTATTTCTCTCTCGCAGAGCCCGGTTGCCAAAATCGAAACGTCCAGCGATTGCGCCCACAGGAAAGCTGCCAGCAAGGAAAACTTTAGCTGGTTTTCATTGTCTCTTGGAACTACATTCGCTGATAGACAGACATTCGCTTTCTGCAAAACATTGCCTTATTGAAAGGCAACACTGTGTATTTCTCTCTCGCAGAGCCCGGTTGCCAAATTCGAAACGTCCAGCTATTGCGCCCAGAGGAAAGCTGCCAGCAAGGAAAGCTGTAGCTGGTTTTCATTGTCTCTTGGAACTACATTCGCTGATAGACAGACATTCGCTTTCTGCAAAACCTTGCCTTAGTAAAGGGGCAACACTGTGTATTTCTCTCTCGTAGAGCCCGGTTGCCAAATTCGAAACGTCCAGCGATTGCGCCCACAGGAAAGCTGCCAGCACGGAAAGCTGTAGCTGGTTTTCACTGCCCCTTGGATCTACATTCGCTGATAGACAGACATTCGCTTTCTGCAAAAGCTTTCGTTGGTACAGGGGCAACACTGTGTATTTCTCTCTCGCAGAGCCCGGTTGCGAAATTCGAAACGTCCAGCGATTGCGCCCACAGGAAAGCTGCCAGCAAGGAAAGCTGTAGCTGGTTTTCACTGTCTCTTGGAACTACATTCGCTGATAGACAGACATTCGCTTTCTACAAAAGCTTGCCTTAGTAAAGGGGCAACACTGTGTATTTCTCTCTCGCAGAGCCTGGTTGCCAAATTCGAAACGTCCAGCGATTGCGCCCACAGGAAAGCTGCCAGCACGGAAAGCTGTAGCTGGTTTTCACTGTTTCTTGGAACTGCATTCGCTGATAGACAGACATTCACTTTCTACAAAAGCTTTCATTGGTAAAGGGGCAACACTGTGTATTTCTCTCTCGCAGAGCCCGGTTGCCAAATTCGAAACGTCCACCGATTGCGCCCACAGGTAAGCTGCCAGCAAGGAAAGCTGTAGCTGTTTTTCATTGTCTCTTGGAACTACATTCGCTGATAGACAGACATTCGCTTTCTGCAAAAGCTTGCCTTAGTAAAGGGGCAACACTGTGTATTTCTCTCTCGTAGAGCCCGGCTGCCAAATTCGAAACGTCCAGCGATTGCGCCCACAGGAAAGCTGCCAGCACGGAAAGCTGTAGCTGGTTTTCACTGCCCCTTGGAACTACATTCGCTGATAGACAGACATTCGCTTTCTGCAAAAGCTTTCGTAGGTAAAGGGGCAACACTGTGTATTTCTCTCTCGTGGAGCGCGGCTGCCAAATTCGAAACGTCCAGCGATTGCGCCCACAGGACAGCTGCCAGCACGGAAAGCTGTAGCTGGTTTTCACTGCCCCTTGGAACTACATTCGCTGATAGACAGACATTCGCTTTCTGCAAAAGCTTTCGTTGGTACAGGGGCAACACTGTGTATTTCTCTCTCGCAGAGCCCGGTTGCCAAATACGAAACGTCCAGCGATTGCGCCCACAGGAAAGCTACCAGCACGGAAAGCTGTAGCTGGTTTTCACTGCCCCTTGGAACTACAATCGCTGCTAGACAGACATTCGCTTTCTGCAAAACCTTGCCTTAGTAAAGGGGCAACACTGTGTATTTCTCTCTCGTAGAGCCCGGTTGCCAAATTCGAAACGTCCAGCGATTGCGCCCACAGGAAAGCTGCCAGCAAGGAAAGCTGTAGCTGGTTTTCACTGCCCCTTGGAACTGCATTCGCTGATAGACAAACATTCGCTTTCTGCAAAAGCTTTCGTTGGTACAGGGGCAACACTGTGTATTTCTCTCTCGCAGAGCCCGGTTGCCAAATTCGAAACGTCCAGCGATTGCGCCCACAGGAAAGCTGCCAGCAAGGAAAGCTGTAGCTGGTTTTCACTGCCCCTTGGAACTGCATTCGCTGATAGACAGACATTCGCTTTCTACAAAAGCTTTCGTTCGTAAAGGGGCAACATTCTGTATTTCTCTCTCGCAGAGCCCGGTTGCCAAATTCGAAACGTCCAGCGATTGCGCCCACAGGAAAGCTGCCAGCAAGGAAAGCTGTAGCTGGTTTTCACTGCCCCTTGGAACTACATTCGCTGATAGACAGACATTCGCTTTCTGCAAAAGCTTTCGTTTGTAAAGGGGCAACACTGTGTATTTCTCTCTCGCAGAGCCCGGTTGCCAATTTCGAAAGGTCCAGCGATTGCGCCCACAGGAAAGCTGCCAGCACAGAAATCTGTAGCTGGTTTTCACTGCCCCTTGGAACTGCATTCGCTGCTAGACAGACATTCGCTTTCTGCAAAAGCTTTCGTAGGTAAAGGGGCAACACTGTGTATTTCTCTCTCGCAGAGCCCGGTTGCCAAATTCGAAACGTCCAGCGATTGCGCCCACAGGAAAGCTGCCAGCACGGAAAGCTGTAGCTGGTTTTCTCTGCCCCTTGGAACTGCATTCGCTGATAGACAGACATTCGCTTTCTGCAAAAGCTTTCGTAGGTAAAGGGGCAACACTGTGTATTTCTCTCTCGCAGAGCCCGGTTGCCAAAATTGAAACGTCCAGCGATTGCGCCCACAGGAAAGCTGCCAGCAAGGAAAGCTGTAGCTGGTTTTCACTGCCCCTTGGAACTACATTCGCTGATAGACAGACATTCGCTTTCTACAAAAGCTTTCCTTAGTAAAGGGGCAACACTGTGTATTTCTCTCTCGTAGAGCCCGGTTGCCAAATTCGAAACGTCCAGCGATTGCGCCCACAGGACAGCTGCCAGCACGGAAAGCTGTAGCTGGTTTTCACTGCCCCTTGGAACTACATTCGCTGATAGACAGACATTCGCTTTCTGCAAAAGCTTTCGTTGGTACAGGGGCAACACTGTGTATTTCTCTCTCGCAGAGCCCAGTTGCCAAATACGAAACGTCCAGCGATTGCGCCCACAGGAAAGCTACCAGCACGGAAAGCTGTAGCTGGTTTTCACTGCCCCTTGGAACTACAATCGCTGCTAGACAGACATTCGCTTTCTGCAAAACCTTGCCTTCGTAAAGGGGCAACACTGTGTATTTCTCTCTCGCAGAGCCCGGTTGCCAAAATCGAAACGTCCAGCGATTGCGCCCACAGGAAAGCTGCCAGCAAGGAAAACTTTAGCTGGTTTTCATTGTCTCTTGGAACTACATTCGCTGATAGACAGACATTCGCTTTCTGCAAAACATTGCCTTATTGAAGGGGCAACACTGTGTATTTCTCTCTCGCAGAGCCCGGTTGCCAAATTCGAAACGTCCAGCTATTGCGCCCACAGGAAAGCTGCCAGCAAGGAAAGCTGTAGCTGGTTTTCATTGTCTCTTGGAACTACATTCGCTGATAGACAGACATTCGCTTTCTGCAAAACCTTGCCTTAGTAAAGGGGCAACACTGTGTATTTCTCTCTCGTAGAGCCCGGTTGCCAAATTCGAAACGTCCAGCGATTGCGCCCACAGGAAAGCTGCCAGCAAGGAAAGCTGTAGCTGGTTTTCACTGCCCCTTGGAACTACATTCGCTGATAGACAGACATTCGCTTTCTGCAAAAGCTTTCGTTGGTACAGGGGCAACACTGTGTATTTCTCTCTCGCAGAGCCCGGTTGCCAAATTCGAAACGTCCAGCGATTGCGCCCACAGGAAAGCTGCCAGCAAGGAAAGCTGTAGCTGGTTTTCACTGTCTCTTGGAACTACATTCGCTGATAGACAGACATTCGCTTTCTACAAAAGCTTGCCTTAGTAAAGGGGCAACACTGTGTATTTCTCTCTCGCAGAGCCTGGTTGCCAAATTCGAAACGTCCAGCGATTGCGCCCACAGGAAAGCTGCCAGTACGGAAAGCTGTAGCTGATTTTCACTGTTTCTTGGAACTGCATTCGCTGATAGACAGACATTCGCTTTCTACAAAAGCTTTCATTGGTAAAGGGGCAACACTGTGTATATCTCTCTCGTAGAGCCCGGCTGCCAAATTCGAAACGTCCAGCGATTGCGCCCACAGGAAAGCTGCCAGCACGGAAAGCTGTAGCTGGTTTTCACTGTTTCTTGGAACTGCATTCGCTGATAGACAGACATTCGCTTTCTGCAAAACCTTGCCTTCGTAAAGGGGCAACACTGTGTATTTCTCTCTCGCAGAGCCCGGTTGCCAAATTCGAAACGTCCAGCGATTGCGCCCACAGGTAAGCTGCCAGCAAGGAAAGCTGTAGCTGGTTTTGATTGTCTCTTGGAACTACATTCGCTGATAGACAGACATTCGCTTTCTGCAAAAGCTTTCGTTGGTACAGGGGCAACACTGTGTATTTCTCTCTCGCAGAGCCCGGTTGCCAAATTCGAAACGTCCAGCGATTGCGCCCACAGGAAAGCTGCCAGCAAGGAAAGCTGTAGCTGGTTTTCATTGTCTCTTGGAACTACATTCGCTGATAGACAGACATTCGCTTTCTGCAAAAGCTTGCCTTAGTAAAGGGGCAACACTGTGTATTTCTCTCTCGTAGAGCCCGGCTGCCAAATTCGAAACGTCCAGCGATTGCGCCCACAGGAAAGCTGCCAGCACGGAAAGCTGTAGCTGGTTTTCATTGTCTCTTGGAACTACATTCGCTGATAGACAGACATTCGCTTTCTGCAAAAGCTTTCGTAGGTAAAGGGGCAACACTGTGTATTTCTCTCTCGTGGAGCGCGGCTGCCAAATTCGAAACGTCCAGCGATTGCGCCCACAGGAAAGCTGCCAGCAAGGAAAGCTGTAGCTGGTTTTCACTGTCTCTTGGAACTGCATTCGCTGCTAGACAGACATTCGCTTTCTGCAAAACCTTGCCTTCGTAAAGGGGCAACACTGTGTATTTCTCTCTCGCAGAGCCCGGTTGCCAAATTCGAAACGTCCAGCGATTGCGCCCACAGGAAAGCTGCCAGCACAGAAATCTGTCGCTGGCTTTCACTGCCCCTTGGAACTACATTCGCTGCTAGATAGACATTCACTTTCTACAACAGCTTTCGTTCGTAAAGGGGCAACACTGTGTATTTCTTTCTTGCAGAGCCCGGTTGCCAAATTCGAAACGTCCAGCGATTGCGCCCACAGGAAAGCTTCCAGCACAGAAAGCTGTAGCTGGTTTTCACTGTCTCTTGGAACTACATTCGCTGATAGACAGACATTCGCTTTCTGCAAAACATTGCCTTAGTAAAGGGGAACACTGTGTATTTCTCTCTCGTAGAGCCCGGTTGCCAAATTGGAAACGTCCAGCGATTGCGCCCACAGGAAAGCTGCCAGCAAGGAAAGCTGTAGCTGGTTTTCACTGTCTCTTGGAACTGCATTCGCTGATAGACAGACATTCGCTTTCTGCAAAAGCTTTCGTTAGTACAGGGGCAACACTCTGTATTTCTCTCTCGCAGAGCCCGGCTGCCAAATTCGAAACGTCCAGCGATTGCGCACACAGGAAAGCTGCCAGCAAAGAAAAGCTGTAGCTGGTTTTCACTGCCCCTTGGAACTGCATTCGCTGCTAGACAGACATTCGCTTTCTGCAAAAGCTTTCGTAGGTAAAGGGGCAACACTGTGTATTTCTCTCTCGCAGAGCCCGGTTGCCAAATTCGAAACGTCCAGCGATTGCGCCCACAGGAAAGCTGCCAGCACGGAAAGCTGTAGCTGGTTTTCACTGTTTCTTGGAACTGCATTCGCTGTTAGACAGACATTCGCTTTCTACAAAAGCTTTCATTGGTAAAGGGGCAACACTATGTATTTCTCTCTCGCAGAGCCCGGCTGCCAAGTTCGAAACGTCCAGCGATTGCGCCCACAGGAAAGCTGCCAGCACGGAAAGCTGTAGCTGGTTTTCACTGCCCCTTGGAACTACATTCGCTGATAGACAGACATTCGCTTTCTGCAAAAGCTTTCGTTGGTACAGGGGCAACACTGTGTATTTCTCTCTCGCAGAGCCCGGTTGCCAATTTCGAAAGGTCCAGCGATTGCGCCCACAGGAAAGCTGCCAGCACAGAAATCTGTAGCTGGTTTTCATTTCCTCTTGGAACTACATTCGCTGATAGACAGACATTCGCTTTCTGCAAAACCTTGCCTTCGTAAAGGGGCAACACTGTGTATTTCTCTCTCGTAGAGCCCGGTTGCCAAATTCGAAACGTCCAGCGATTGCGCCCACAGGAAAGCTGCCAGCACGGAAAGCTGTAGCTGGTTTTCACTGCCCCTTGGAACTACAATCGCTGCTAGACAGACATTCGCTTTCTGCAAAACCTTGCCTTAGTAAAGGGGCAACACTGTGTATTTCTCTCTCGTAGAGCCCGGTTGCCAAATTCGAAACGTCCAGCGATTGCGCCCACAGGAAAGCTGCCAGCAAGGAAAGCTGTAGCTGGTTTTCACTGCCCCTTGGAACTGCATTCGCTGATAGACAAACATTCGCTTTCTGCAAAAGCTTTCGTTGGTACAGGGGCAACACTGTGTATTTCTCTCTCGCAGAGCCCGGTTGCCAAATTCGAAACGTCCAGCGATTGCGCCCACAGGAAAGCTGCCAGCAAGGAAAGCTGTAGCTGGTTTTCACTGCCCCTTGGAACTGCATTCGCTGATAGACAGACATTCGCTTTCTACAAAAGCTTTCGTTCGTAAAGGGGCAACATTCTGTATTTCTCTCTCGCAGAGCCCGGTTGCCAAATTCGAAACGTCCAGCGATTGCGCCCACAGGAAAGCTGCCAGCAAGGAAAGCTGTAGCTGGTTTTCACTGCCCCTTGGAACTACATTCGCTGATAGACAGACATTCGCTTTCTGCAAAAGCTTTCGTTTGTAAAGGGGCAACACTGTGTATTTCTCTCTCGCAGAGCCCGGTTGCCAATTTCGAAAGGTCCAGCGATTGCGCCCACAGGAAAGCTGCCAGCACAGAAATCTGTAGCTGGTTTTCACTGCCCCTTGGAACTGCATTCGCTGCTAGACAGACATTCGCTTTCTGCAAAAGCTTTCGTAGGTAAAGGGGCAACACTGTGTATTTCTCTCTCGCAGAGCCCGGTTGCCAAATTCGAAACGTCCAGCGATTGCGCCCACAGGAAAGCTGCCAGCACGGAAAGCTGTAGCTGGTTTTCTCTGCCCCTTGGAACTGCATTCGCTGATAGACAGACATTCGCTTTCTGCAAAAGCTTGCCTTCGTAAAGGGGCAACACTGTGTATTTCTCTCTCGCAGAGCCCGGTTGCCAAATTCGAAACGTCCAGCGATTGCGCCCACAGGAAAGCTTCCAGCACAGAAAGCTGTAGCTGGTTTTCACTGCCCCTTGGAACTGCATTCGCTGCTAGACAGACATTCGCTTTCTGCAAAAGCTTTCGTTTGTAAAGGGGCAACACTGTGTATTTCTCTCTCGCAGAGCCCGGTTGCCAAAATTGAAACGTCCAGCGATTGCGCCCACAGGAAAGCTGCCAGCAAGGAAAGCTGTAGCTGGTTTTCACTGTCTCTTGGAACTACATTCGCTGATAGACAGACATTCGCTTTCTACAAAAGCTTTCCTTAGTAAAGGGGCAACACTGTGTATTTCTCTCTCGTAGAGCCCGGTTGCCAAATTCGAAACGTCCAGCGATTGCGCCCACAGGAAAGCTACCAGCACGGAAAGCTGTAGCTGGTTTTCACTGCCCCTTGGAACTACATTCGCTGATAGACAGACATTCGCTTTCTGCAAAAGCTTTCGTTGGTACAGGGGCAACACTGTGTATTTCTCTCTCGCAGAGCCCAGTTGCCAAATACGAAACGTCCAGCGATTGCGCCCACAGGAAAGCTACCAGCACGGAAAGCTGTAGCTGGTTTTCACTGCCCCTTGGAACTACAATCGCTGCTAGACAGACATTCGCTTTCTGCAAAACCTTGCCTTCGTAAAGGGGCAACACTGTGTATTTCTCTCTCGCAGAGCCCGGTTGCCAAAATCGAAACGTCCAGCGATTGCGCCCACAGGAAAGCTGCCAGCAAGGAAAACTTTAGCTGGTTTTCATTGTCTCTTGGAACTACATTCGCTGATAGACAGACATTCGCTTTCTGCAAAACCTTGCCTTCGTAAAGGGGCAACACTGTGTATTTCTCTCTCGCAGAGCCTGGTTGCCAAATTCGAAGCGTCCAGCGATTGCGCCCACAGGAAAGCTGCCAGCACGGAAAGCTGTAGCTGGTTTTCACTGCCCCTTGGAACTGCATTCGCTGATAGACAGACATTCGCTTTCTGCAAAACCTTGCCTTCGTAAAGGGGCAACACAGTGTATTTCTCTCTCGCAGAGCCCGGTTGCCAAATTCGAAACGTCCAGCGATTGCGCCCACAGGAAAGCTGCCAGCACGGAAAGCTGTAGCTGGTTTTCACTGTTTCTTGGAACTGCATTCGCTGATAGACAGACATTCGCTTTCTACAAAAGCTTTCATTGGTAAAGGGGCAACACTGTGTAGATCTCTCTCGCAGAGCCCGGCTGCCAAGTTCGAAACGTCCAGCGATTGCGCCCACAGGAAAGCTGCCAGCACGGAAAGCTGTAGCTGGTTTTCACAGTCTCTTGGAACTACATTCGCTGCTAGACAGACATTCGCTTTCTGCAAAACCTTGCCTTATTGAAGGGGCAACACTGTGTATTTCTCTCTCGCAGAGCCCGGTTGCCAAACTCGAAACGTCCAGCGATTGCGCCCACAGGAAAGCTGCCAGCAAGGAAAGCTGTAGCTGGTTTTCATTTCCTCTTGGAACTACATTCGCTGATAGACAGACATTCGCTTTCTGCAAAACCTTGCCTTCGTAAAGGGGCAACACTGTGTATTTCTCTCTCGTAGAGCCCGGTTGCCAAATTCGAAACGTCCAGCGATTGCGCCCACAGGAAAGCTGCCAGCACGGAAAGCTGTAGCTGGTTTTCACTGCCCCTTGGAACTACAATCGCTGCTAGACAGACATTCGCTTTCTGCAAAACCTTGCCTTAGTAAAGGGGCAACACTGTGTATTTCTCTCTCGTAGAGCCCGGTTGCCAAATTCGAAACGTCCAGCGATTGCGCCCACAGGAAAGCTGCCAGCAAGGAAAGCTGTAGCTGGTTTTCACTGCCCCTTGGAACTGCATTCGCTGATAGACAAACATTCGCTTTCTGCAAAAGCTTTCGTTGGTACAGGGGCAACACTGTGTATTTCTCTCTCGCAGAGCCCGGTTGCCAAATTCGAAACGTCCAGCGATTGCGCCCACAGGAAAGCTGCCAGCAAGGAAAGCTGTAGCT
The DNA here is from genome assembly GCF_035582795.1 of Mycteria americana. Lineage (NCBI taxonomy): Eukaryota > Metazoa > Chordata > Aves > Ciconiiformes > Ciconiidae > Mycteria > Mycteria americana. Next base: position 22,886,873 of record NC_134369.1, on the reverse strand, counting down.
GGTTTTCACTGCCCCTTGGAACTGCATTCGCTGATAGACAGACATTCGCTTTCTACAAAAGCTTTCGTTCGTAAAGGGGCAACATTCTGTATTTCTCTCTCGCAGAGCCCGGTTGCCAAATTCGAAACGTCCAGCGATTGCGCCCACAGGAAAGCTGCCAGCACGGAAAGCTGTAGCTGGTTTTCACTGCCCCTTGGAACTGCATTCGCTGCTAGACAGACATTCGCTTTCTGCAAAAGCTTTCGTAGGTAAAGGGGCAACACTGTGTATTTCTCTCTCGCAGAGCCCGGTTGCCAAATTCGAAACGTCCAGCGATTGCGCCCACAGGAAAGCTGCCAGCACGGAAAGCTGTAGCTGGTTTTCTCTGCCCCTTGGAACTGCATTCGCTGATAGACAGACATTCGCTTTCTGCAAAAGCTTGCCTTCGTAAAGGGGCAACACTGTGTATTTCTCTCTCGCAGAGCCCGGTTGCCAAATTCGAAACGTCCAGCGATTGCGCCCACAGGAAAGCTTCCAGCACAGAAAGCTGTAGCTGGTTTTCACTGCCCCTTGGAACTGCATTCGCTGCTAGACAGACATTCGCTTTCTGCAAAATCTTTCGTAGGTAAAGGGGCAACACTGTGTATTTCTCTCTCGCAGAGCCCGGTTGCCAAAATTGAAACGTCCAGCGATTGCGCCCACAGAAAAGCTGCCAGCAAGGAAAGCTGTAGCTGGTTTTCACTGTCTCTTGGAACTACATTCGCTGATAGACAGACATTCGCTTTCTACAAAAGCTTTCCTTAGTAAAGGGGCAACACTGTGTATTTCTCTCTCGTAGAGCCCGGTTGCCAAATTCGAAACGTCCAGCGATTGCGCCCACAGGACAGCTGCCAGCACGGAAAGCTGTAGCTGGTTTTCACTGCCCCTTGGAACTACATTCGCTGATAGACAGACATTCGCTTTCTGCAAAAGCTTTCGTTGGTACAGGGGCAACACTGTGTATTTCTCTCTCGCAGAGCCCAGTTGCCAAATACGAAACGTCCAGCGATTGCGCCCACAGGAAAGCTACCAGCACGGAAAGCTGTAGCTGGTTTTCACTGCCCCTTGGAACTACATTCGCTGCTAGACAGACATTCGCTTTCTGCAAAACCTTGCCTTATTGAAGGGGCAACACTGTGTATTTCTCTCTCGCAGAGCCCGGTTGCCAAATTCGAAACGTCCAGCGATTGCGCCCACAGGAAAGCTGCCAGCAAGGAAAGCTGTAGCTGGTTTTCATTTCCTCTTGGAACTACATTCGCTGATAGACAGACATTCGCTTTCTGCAAAACCTTGCCTTCGTAAAGGGGCAACACTGTGTATTTCTCTCTCGTAGAGCCCGGTTGCCAAATTCGAAACGTCCAGCGATTGCGCCCACAGGAAAGCTGCCAGCACGGAAAGCTGTAGCTGGTTTTCACTGCCCCTTGGAACTACAATCGCTGCTAGACAGACATTCGCTTTCTGCAAAACCTTGCCTTAGTAAAGGGGCAACACTGTGTATTTCTCTCTCGTAGAGCCCGGTTGCCAAATTCGAAACGTCCAGCGATTGCGCCCACAGGAAAGCTGCCAGCAAGGAAAGCTGTAGCTGGTTTTCACTGCCCCTTGGAACTACATTCGCTGATAGACAAACATTCGCTTTCTGCAAAAGCTTTCGTTGGTACAGGGGCAACACTGTGTATTTCTCTCTCGCAGAGCCCGGTTGCCAAATTCGAAACGTCCAGCGATTGCGCCCACAGGAAAGCTACCAGCACGGAAAGCTGTAGCTGGTTTTCACTGCCCCTTGGAACTACAATCGCTGCTAGACAGACATTCGCTTTCTGCAAAACCTTGCCTTCGTAAAGGGGCAACACTGTGTATTTCTCTCTCGCAGAGCCCGGTTGCCAAAATCGAAACGTCCAGCGATTGCGCCCACAGGAAAGCTGCCAGCAAGGAAAACTTTAGCTGGTTTTCATTGTCTCTTGGAACTACATTCGCTGATAGACAGACATTCGCTTTCTGCAAAACATTGCCTTATTGAAAGGCAACACTGTGTATTTCTCTCTCGCAGAGCCCGGTTGCCAAATTCGAAACGTCCAGCTATTGCGCCCAGAGGAAAGCTGCCAGCAAGGAAAGCTGTAGCTGGTTTTCATTGTCTCTTGGAACTACATTCGCTGATAGACAGACATTCGCTTTCTGCAAAACCTTGCCTTAGTAAAGGGGCAACACTGTGTATTTCTCTCTCGTAGAGCCCGGTTGCCAAATTCGAAACGTCCAGCGATTGCGCCCACAGGAAAGCTGCCAGCAAGGAAAGCTGTAGCTGGTTTTCACTGCCCCTTGGATCTACATTCGCTGATAGACAGACATTCGCTTTCTGCAAAAGCTTTCGTTGGTACAGGGGCAACACTGTGTATTTCTCTCTCGCAGAGCCCGGTTGCCAAATTCGAAACGTCCAGCGATTGCGCCCACAGGAAAGCTGCCAGCAAGGAAAGCTGTAGCTGGTTTTCACTGTCTCTTGGAACTACATTCGCTGATAGACAGACATTCGCTTTCTACAAAAGCTTGCCTTAGTAAAGGGGCAACACTGTGTATTTCTCTCTCGCAGAGCCTGGTTGCCAAATTCGAAACGTCCAGCGATTGCGCCCACAGGAAAGCTGCCAGCACGGAAAGCTGTAGCTGGTTTTCACTGTTTCTTGGAACTGCATTCGCTGATAGACAGACATTCACTTTCTACAAAAGCTTTCATTGGTAAAGGGGCAACACTGTGTATGTCTCTCTCGTAGAGCCCGGCTGCCAAATTCGAAACGTCCAGCGATTGCGCCCACAGGAAAGCTGCCAGCACGGAAAGCTGTAGCTGGTTTTCACAGTCTCTTGGTACTACATTCGCTGCTAGACAGACATTCGCTTTCTGCAAAACCTTGCCTTCGTAAAGGGGCAACACTGTGTATTTCTCTCTCGCAGAGCCCGGTTGCCAAATTCGAAACGTCCACCGATTGCGCCCACAGGTAAGCTGCCAGCAAGGAAAGCTGTAGCTGTTTTTCATTGTCTCTTGGAACTACATTCGCTGATAGACAGACATTCGCTTTCTGCAAAAGCTTGCCTTAGTAAAGGGGCAACACTGTGTATTTCTCTCTCGTAGAGCCCGGCTGCCAAATTCGAAACGTCCAGCGATTGCGCCCACAGGAAAGCTGCCAGCACGGAAAGCTGTAGCTGGTTTTCACTGCCCCTTGGAACTACATTCGCTGATAGACAGACATTCGCTTTCTGCAAAAGCTTTCGTAGGTAAAGGGGCAACACTGTGTATTTCTCTCTCGTGGAGCGCGGCTGCCAAATTCGAAACGTCCAGCGATTGCGCCCACAGGACAGCTGCCAGCACGGAAAGCTGTAGCTGGTTTTCACTGCCCCTTGGAACTACATTCGCTGATAGACAGACATTCGCTTTCTGCAAAAGCTTTCGTTGGTACAGGGGCAACACTGTGTATTTCTCTCTCGCAGAGCCCGGTTGCCAAATACGAAACGTCCAGCGATTGCGCCCACAGGAAAGCTACCAGCACGGAAAGCTGTAGCTGGTTTTCACTGCCCCTTGGAACTACAATCGCTGCTAGACAGACATTCGCTTTCTGCAAAACCTTGCCTTAGTAAAGGGGCAACACTGTGTATTTCTCTCTCGTAGAGCCCGGTTGCCAAATTCGAAACGTCCAGCGATTGCGCCCACAGGAAAGCTGCCAGCAAGGAAAGCTGTAGCTGGTTTTCACTGCCCCTTGGAACTGCATTCGCTGATAGACAAACATTCGCTTTCTGCAAAAGCTTTCGTTGGTACAGGGGCAACACTGTGTATTTCTCTCTCGCAGAGCCCGGTTGCCAAATTCGAAACGTCCAGCGATTGCGCCCACAGGAAAGCTGCCAGCAAGGAAAGCTGTAGCTGGTTTTCACTGCCCCTTGGAACTGCATTCGCTGATAGACAGACATTCGCTTTCTACAAAAGCTTTCGTTCGTAAAGGGGCAACATTCTGTATTTCTCTCTCGCAGAGCCCGGTTGCCAAATTCGAAACGTCCAGCGATTGCGCCCACAGGAAAGCTGCCAGCAAGGAAAGCTGTAGCTGGTTTTCACTGCCCCTTGGAACTACATTCGCTGATAGACAGACATTCGCTTTCTGCAAAAGCTTTCGTTTGTAAAGGGGCAACACTGTGTATTTCTCTCTCGCAGAGCCCGGTTGCCAATTTCGAAAGGTCCAGCGATTGCGCCCACAGGAAAGCTGCCAGCACAGAAATCTGTAGCTGGTTTTCACTGCCCCTTGGAACTGCATTCGCTGCTAGACAGACATTCGCTTTCTGCAAAAGCTTTCGTAGGTAAAGGGGCAACACTGTGTATTTCTCTCTCGCAGAGCCCGGTTGCCAAATTCGAAACGTCCAGCGATTGCGCCCACAGGAAAGCTGCCAGCACGGAAAGCTGTAGCTGGTTTTCTCTGCCCCTTGGAACTGCATTCGCTGATAGACAGACATTCGCTTTCTACAAAAGCTTTCCTTAGTAAAGGGGCAACACTGTGTATTTCTCTCTCGTAGAGCCCGGTTGCCAAATTCGAAACGTCCAGCGATTGCGCCCACAGGACAGCTGCCAGCACGGAAAGCTGTAGCTGGTTTTCACTGCCCCTTGGAACTACATTCGCTGATAGACAGACATTCGCTTTCTGCAAAAGCTTTCGTTGGTACAGGGGCAACACTGTGTATTTCTCTCTCGCAGAGCCCAGTTGCCAAATACGAAACGTCCAGCGATTGCGCCCACAGGAAAGCTACCAGCACGGAAAGCTGTAGCTGGTTTTCACTGCCCCTTGGAACTACAATCGCTGCTAGACAGACATTCGCTTTCTGCAAAACCTTGCCTTCGTAAAGGGGCAACACTGTGTATTTCTCTCTCGCAGAGCCCGGTTGCCAAAATCGAAACGTCCAGCGATTGCGCCCACAGGAAAGCTGCCAGCAAGGAAAACTTTAGCTGGTTTTCATTGTCTCTTGGAACTACATTCGCTGATAGACAGACATTCGCTTTCTGCAAAACATTGCCTTATTGAAGGGGCAACACTGTGTATTTCTCTCTCGCAGAGCCCGGTTGCCAAATTCGAAACGTCCAGCTATTGCGCCCACAGGAAAGCTGCCAGCAAGGAAAGCTGTAGCTGGTTTTCATTGTCTCTTGGAACTACATTCGCTGATAGACAGACATTCGCTTTCTGCAAAACCTTGCCTTAGTAAAGGGGCAACACTGTGTATTTCTCTCTCGTAGAGCCCGGTTGCCAAATTCGAAACGTCCAGCGATTGCGCCCACAGGAAAGCTGCCAGCAAGGAAAGCTGTAGCTGGTTTTCACTGCCCCTTGGAACTACATTCGCTGATAGACAGACATTCGCTTTCTGCAAAAGCTTTCGTTGGTACAGGGGCAACACTGTGTATTTCTCTCTCGCAGAGCCCGGTTGCCAAATTCGAAACGTCCAGCGATTGCGCCCACAGGAAAGCTGCCAGCAAGGAAAGCTGTAGCTGGTTTTCACTGTCTCTTGGAACTACATTCGCTGATAGACAGACATTCGCTTTCTACAAAAGCTTGCCTTAGTAAAGGGGCAACACTGTGTATTTCTCTCTCGCAGAGCCTGGTTGCCAAATTCGAAACGTCCAGCGATTGCGCCCACAGGAAAGCTGCCAGTACGGAAAGCTGTAGCTGATTTTCACTGTTTCTTGGAACTGCATTCGCTGATAGACAGACATTCGCTTTCTACAAAAGCTTTCATTGGTAAAGGGGCAACACTGTGTATATCTCTCTCGTAGAGCCCGGCTGCCAAATTCGAAACGTCCAGCGATTGCGCCCACAGGAAAGCTGCCAGCACGGAAAGCTGTAGCTGGTTTTCACTGTTTCTTGGAACTGCATTCGCTGATAGACAGACATTCGCTTTCTGCAAAACCTTGCCTTCGTAAAGGGGCAACACTGTGTATTTCTCTCTCGCAGAGCCCGGTTGCCAAATTCGAAACGTCCAGCGATTGCGCCCACAGGTAAGCTGCCAGCAAGGAAAGCTGTAGCTGGTTTTGATTGTCTCTTGGAACTACATTCGCTGATAGACAGACATTCGCTTTCTGCAAAAGCTTTCGTTGGTACAGGGGCAACACTGTGTATTTCTCTCTCGCAGAGCCCGGTTGCCAAATTCGAAACGTCCAGCGATTGCGCCCACAGGAAAGCTGCCAGCAAGGAAAGCTGTAGCTGGTTTTCATTGTCTCTTGGAACTACATTCGCTGATAGACAGACATTCGCTTTCTGCAAAAGCTTGCCTTAGTAAAGGGGCAACACTGTGTATTTCTCTCTCGTAGAGCCCGGCTGCCAAATTCGAAACGTCCAGCGATTGCGCCCACAGGAAAGCTGCCAGCACGGAAAGCTGTAGCTGGTTTTCATTGTCTCTTGGAACTACATTCGCTGATAGACAGACATTCGCTTTCTGCAAAAGCTTTCGTAGGTAAAGGGGCAACACTGTGTATTTCTCTCTCGTGGAGCGCGGCTGCCAAATTCGAAACGTCCAGCGATTGCGCCCACAGGAAAGCTGCCAGCAAGGAAAGCTGTAGCTGGTTTTCACTGTCTCTTGGAACTGCATTCGCTGCTAGACAGACATTCGCTTTCTGCAAAACCTTGCCTTCGTAAAGGGGCAACACTGTGTATTTCTCTCTCGCAGAGCCCGGTTGCCAAATTCGAAACGTCCAGCGATTGCGCCCACAGGAAAGCTGCCAGCACAGAAATCTGTCGCTGGCTTTCACTGCCCCTTGGAACTACATTCGCTGCTAGATAGACATTCACTTTCTACAACAGCTTTCGTTCGTAAAGGGGCAACACTGTGTATTTCTTTCTTGCAGAGCCCGGTTGCCAAATTCGAAACGTCCAGCGATTGCGCCCACAGGAAAGCTTCCAGCACAGAAAGCTGTAGCTGGTTTTCACTGTCTCTTGGAACTACATTCGCTGATAGACAGACATTCGCTTTCTGCAAAACATTGCCTTAGTAAAGGGGAACACTGTGTATTTCTCTCTCGTAGAGCCCGGTTGCCAAATTGGAAACGTCCAGCGATTGCGCCCACAGGAAAGCTGCCAGCAAGGAAAGCTGTAGCTGGTTTTCACTGTCTCTTGGAACTGCATTCGCTGATAGACAGACATTCGCTTTCTGCAAAAGCTTTCGTTAGTACAGGGGCAACACTCTGTATTTCTCTCTCGCAGAGCCCGGCTGCCAAATTCGAAACGTCCAGCGATTGCGCACACAGGAAAGCTGCCAGCAAAGAAAAGCTGTAGCTGGTTTTCACTGCCCCTTGGAACTGCATTCGCTGCTAGACAGACATTCGCTTTCTGCAAAAGCTTTCGTAGGTAAAGGGGCAACACTGTGTATTTCTCTCTCGCAGAGCCCGGTTGCCAAATTCGAAACGTCCAGCGATTGCGCCCACAGGAAAGCTGCCAGCACGGAAAGCTGTAGCTGGTTTTCACTGTTTCTTGGAACTGCATTCGCTGTTAGACAGACATTCGCTTTCTACAAAAGCTTTCATTGGTAAAGGGGCAACACTATGTATTTCTCTCTCGCAGAGCCCGGCTGCCAAGTTCGAAACGTCCAGCGATTGCGCCCACAGGAAAGCTGCCAGCACGGAAAGCTGTAGCTGGTTTTCACTGCCCCTTGGAACTACATTCGCTGATAGACAGACATTCGCTTTCTGCAAAAGCTTTCGTTGGTACAGGGGCAACACTGTGTATTTCTCTCTCGCAGAGCCCGGTTGCCAATTTCGAAAGGTCCAGCGATTGCGCCCACAGGAAAGCTGCCAGCACAGAAATCTGTAGCTGGTTTTCATTTCCTCTTGGAACTACATTCGCTGATAGACAGACATTCGCTTTCTGCAAAACCTTGCCTTCGTAAAGGGGCAACACTGTGTATTTCTCTCTCGTAGAGCCCGGTTGCCAAATTCGAAACGTCCAGCGATTGCGCCCACAGGAAAGCTGCCAGCACGGAAAGCTGTAGCTGGTTTTCACTGCCCCTTGGAACTACAATCGCTGCTAGACAGACATTCGCTTTCTGCAAAACCTTGCCTTAGTAAAGGGGCAACACTGTGTATTTCTCTCTCGTAGAGCCCGGTTGCCAAATTCGAAACGTCCAGCGATTGCGCCCACAGGAAAGCTGCCAGCAAGGAAAGCTGTAGCTGGTTTTCACTGCCCCTTGGAACTGCATTCGCTGATAGACAAACATTCGCTTTCTGCAAAAGCTTTCGTTGGTACAGGGGCAACACTGTGTATTTCTCTCTCGCAGAGCCCGGTTGCCAAATTCGAAACGTCCAGCGATTGCGCCCACAGGAAAGCTGCCAGCAAGGAAAGCTGTAGCTGGTTTTCACTGCCCCTTGGAACTGCATTCGCTGATAGACAGACATTCGCTTTCTACAAAAGCTTTCGTTCGTAAAGGGGCAACATTCTGTATTTCTCTCTCGCAGAGCCCGGTTGCCAAATTCGAAACGTCCAGCGATTGCGCCCACAGGAAAGCTGCCAGCAAGGAAAGCTGTAGCTGGTTTTCACTGCCCCTTGGAACTACATTCGCTGATAGACAGACATTCGCTTTCTGCAAAAGCTTTCGTTTGTAAAGGGGCAACACTGTGTATTTCTCTCTCGCAGAGCCCGGTTGCCAATTTCGAAAGGTCCAGCGATTGCGCCCACAGGAAAGCTGCCAGCACAGAAATCTGTAGCTGGTTTTCACTGCCCCTTGGAACTGCATTCGCTGCTAGACAGACATTCGCTTTCTGCAAAAGCTTTCGTAGGTAAAGGGGCAACACTGTGTATTTCTCTCTCGCAGAGCCCGGTTGCCAAATTCGAAACGTCCAGCGATTGCGCCCACAGGAAAGCTGCCAGCACGGAAAGCTGTAGCTGGTTTTCTCTGCCCCTTGGAACTGTATTCGCTGATAGACAGACATTCGCTTTCTGCAAAAGCTTGCCTTCGTAAAGGGGCAACACTGTGTATTTCTCTCTCGCAGAGCCCGGTTGCCAAATTCGAAACGTCCAGCGATTGCGCCCACAGGAAAGCTTCCAGCACAGAAAGCTGTAGCTGGTTTTCACTGCCCCTTGGAACTGCATTCGCTGCTAGACAGACATTCGCTTTCTGCAAAAGCTTTCGTAGGTAAAGGGGCAACACTGTGTATTTCTCTCTCGCAGAGCCCGGTTGCCAAAATTGAAACGTCCAGCGATTGCGCCCACAGGAAAGCTGCCAGCAAGGAAAGCTGTAGCTGGTTTTCACTGTCTCTTGGAACTACATTCGCTGATAGACAGACATTCGCTTTCTACAAAAGCTTTCCTTAGTAAAGGGGCAACACTGTGTATTTCTCTCTCGTAGAGCCCGGTTGCCAAATTCGAAACGTCCAGCGATTGCGCCCACAGGACAGCTGCCAGCACGGAAAGCTGTAGCTGGTTTTCACTGCCCCTTGGAACTACATTCGCTGATAGACAGACATTCGCTTTCTGCAAAAGCTTTCGTTGGTACAGGGGCAACACTGTGTATTTCTCTCTCGCAGAGCCCAGTTGTCAAATACGAAACGTCCAGCGATTGCGCCCACAGGAAAGCTACCAGCACGGAAAGCTGTAGCTGGTTTTCACTGCCCCTTGGAACTACAATCGCTGCTAGACAGACATTCGCTTTCTGCAAAACCTTGCCTTCGTAAAGGGGCAACACTGTGTATTTCTCTCTCGCAGAGCCCGGTTGCCAAAATCGAAACGTCCAGCGATTGCGCCCACAGGAAAGCTGCCAGCAAGGAAAACTTTAGCTGGTTTTCATTGTCTCTTGGAACTACATTCGCTGATAGACAGACATTCGCTTTCTGCAAAACATTGCCTTATTGAAAGGCAACACTGTGTATTTCTCTCTCGCAGAGCCCGGTTGCCAAATTCGAAACGTCCAGCTATTGCGCCCAGAGGAAAGCTGCCAGCAAGGAAAGCTGTAGCTGGTTTTCATTGTCTCTTGGAACTACATTCGCTGATAGACAGACATTCGCTTTCTACAAAAGCTTTCATTGGTAAAGGGGCAACACTGTGTATTTCTCTCTCGTAGAGCCCGGTTGCCAAATTCGAAACGTCCAGCGATTGCGCCCACAGGAAAGCTGCCAGCAAGGAAAGCTGTAGCTGGTTTTCACTGCCCCTTGGAACTACATTCGCTGATAGACAGACATTCGCTTTCTGCAAAAGCTTTCGTTGGTACAGGGGCAACACTGTGTATTTCTCTCTCGCAGAGCCCGGTTGCCAAATTCGAAACATCCAGCGATTGCGCCCACAGGAAAGCTGCCAGCACAGAAATCTGTAGCTGGTTTTCACTGCCCCTTGGAACTGCATTCGCTGATAGACAGACATTCGCTTTCTACAAAAGCTTTCGTTCGTAAAGGGGCAACATTCTGTATTTCTCTCTCGCAGAGCCCGGTTGCCAAATTCGAAACGTCCAGCGATTGCGCCCACAGGAAAGCTGCCAGCAAGGAAAGCTGTAGCTGGTTTTCACTGCCCCTTGGAACTACATTCGCTGATAGACAGACATTCGCTTTCTGCAAAAGCTTTCGTTTGTAAAGGGGCAACACTGTGTATTTCTCTCTCGCAGAGCCCGGTTGCCAATTTCGAAAGGTCCAGCGATTGCGCCCACAGGAAAGCTGCCAGCAAGGAAAGCTGTAGCTGGTTTTCACTGCCCCTTGGAACTGCATTCGCTGCTAGACAGACATTCGCTTTCTGCAAAAGCTTTCGTAGGTAAAGGGGCAACACTGTGTATTTCTCTCTCGCAGAGCCCGGTTGCCAAATTCGAAACGTCCAGCGATTGCGCCCACAGGAAAGCTGCCAGCACGGAAAGCTGTAGCTGGTTTTCTCTGCCCCTTGGAACTGCATTCGCTGATAGACAGACATTCGCTTTCTGCAAAAGCTTGCCTTCGTAAAGGGGCAACACTGTGTATTTCTCTCTCGCAGAGCCCGGTTGCCAAATTCGAAACGTCCAGCGATTGCGCCCACAGGAAAGCTTCCAGCACAGAAAGCTGTAGCTGGTTTTCACTGCCCCTTGGAACTGCATTCGCTGCTAGACAGACATTCGCTTTCTGCAAAAGCTTTCGTAGGTAAAGGGGCAACACTGTGTATTTCTCTCTCGCAGAGCCCGGTTGCCAAATTCGAAACGTCCAGCGATTGCGCCCACAGGAAAGCTGCCAGCAAGGAAAGCTGTAGCTGGTTTTCACTGTCTCTTGGAACTACATTCGCTGATAGACAGACATTCGCTTTCTACAAAAGCTTTCCTTAGTAAAGGGGCAACACTGTGTATTTCTCTCTCGTAGAGCCCGGTTGCCAAATTCGAAACGTCCAGTGATTGCGCCCACAGGAAAGCTGCCAGCACGGAAAGCAGTAGCTGGTTTTCACTGCCCCTTGGAACTACATTCGCTGATAGACAGACATTCGCTTTCTGCAAAAGCTTTCGTTGGTACAGGGGCAACACTGTGTATTTCTCTCTCGCAGAGCCCAGTTGCCAAATACGAAACGTCCAGCGATTGCGCCCACAGGAAAGCTACCAGCACGGAAAGCTGTAGCTGGTTTTCACTGCCCCTTGGAACTACAATCGCTGCTAGACAGACATTCGCTTTCTGCAAAACCTTGCCTTCGTAAAGGGGCAACACTGTGTATTTCTCTCTCGCAGAGCCCGGTTGCCAAAATCGAAACGTCCAGCGATTGCGCCCACAGGAAAGCTGCCAGCAAGGAAAACTTTAGCTGGTTTTCATTGTCTCTTGGAACTACATTCGCTGATAGACAGACATTCGCTTTCTGCAAAACATTGCCTTATTGAAAGGCAACACTGTGTATTTCTCTCTCGCAGAGCCCGCTTGCCAAATTCGAAACGTCCAGCTATTGCGCCCAGAGGAAAGCTGCCAGCAAGGAAAGCTGTAGCTGGTTTTCATTGTCTCTTGGAACTACATTCGCTGATAGACAGACATTCGCTTTCTGCAAAACCTTGCCTTAGTAAAGGGGCAACACTGTGTATTTCTCTCTCGTAGAGCCCGGTTGCCAAATTCGAAACGTCCAGCGATTGCGCCCACAGGAAAGCTGCCAGCAAGGAAAGCTGTAGCTGGTTTTCACTGCCCCTTGGAACTACATTCGCTGATAGACAGACATTCGCTTTCTGCAAAAGCTTTCGTTGGTACAGGGGCAACACTGTGTATTTCTCTCTCGCAGAGCCCGGTTGCCAAATTCGAAACGTCCAGCGATTGCGCCCACAGGAAAGCTGCCAGCAAGGAAAGCTGTAGCTGGTTTTCACTGTCTCTTGGAACTACATTCGCTGATAGACAGACATTCGCTTTCTACAAAAGCTTGCCTTAGTAAAGGGGCAACACTGTGTATTTCTCTCTCGCAGAGCCTGGTTGCCAAATTCGAAACGTCCAGCGATTGCGCCCACAGGAAAGCTGCCAGCACGGAAAGCTGTAGCTGGTTTTCACTGTTTCTTGGAACTGCATTCGCTGATAGACAGACATTCGCTTTCTACAAAAGCTTTCATTGGTAAAGGGGCAACACTGTGTATATCTCTCTCGTAGAGCCCGGCTGCCAAATTCGAAACGTCCAGCGATTGCGCCCACAGGAAAGCTGCCAGCACGGAAAGCTGTAGCTGGTTTTCACAGTCTCTTGGTACTACATTCGCTGCTAGACAGACATTCGCTTTCTGCAAAACCTTGCCTTCGTAAAGGGGCAACACTGTGTATTTCACTCTCGCAGAGCCCGGTTGCCAAATTCGAAACGTCCAGCGATTGCGCCCACAGGTAAGCTGCCAGCAAGGAAAGCTGTAGCTGGTTTTCATTGTCTCTTGGAACTACATTCGCTGATAGACAGACATTCGCTTTCTGCAAAAGCTTTCGTTGGTAAAGGGGCAACACTGTGTATTTCTCTCTCGCAGAGCCCGGTTGCCAAATTCGAAACGTCCAGCGATTGCGCCCACAGGAAAGCTGCCAGCACGGAAATCTCTAGCTGGTTTTCACTGTCTCTTGGAACTACATTCGCTGATAGACAGACATTCGCTTTCTGCAAAACCTTGCCTTATTGAAGGGGCAACACTGTGTATTTCTCTCTCCCAGAGCCCGGTTGCCAAATTCGAAACGTCCAGCGATTGCGCCCACAGGAAAGCTGCCAGCAAGGAAAGCTGTAGCTGGTTTTCATTGTCTCTTGGAACTACATTCGCTGATAGACAGACATTCGCTTTCTGCAAAAGCTTGCCTTAGTAAAGGGGCAACACTGTGTATTTCTCTCTCGTAGAGCCCGGCTGCCAAATTCGAAACGTCCAGCGATTGCGCCCACAGGAAAGCTGCCAGCACGGAAAGCTGTAGCTGGTTTTCACTGCCCCTTGGAACTACATTCGCTGATAGACAGACATTCGCTTTCTGCAAAAGCTTTCGTAGGTAAAGGGGCAACACTGTGTATTTCTCTCTCGTGGAGCGCGGCTGCCAAATTCGAAACGTCCAGCGATTGCGCCCACAGGACAGCTGCCAGCAAGGAAAGCTGTAGCTGGTTTTCACTGCCCCTTGGAACTACATTCGCTGATAGACAGACATTCGCTTTCTGCAAAAGCTTTCGTTGGTACAGGGGAAACACTGTGTATTTCTCTCTCGCAGAGCCCAGTTGCCAAATACGAAACGTCCAGCGATTGCGCCCACAGGAAAGCTACCAGCACGGAAAGCTGTAGCTGGTTTTCACTGCCCCTTGGAACTACAATCGCTGCTAGACAGACATTCGCTTTCTGCAAAACCTTGCCTTCGTAAAGGGGCAACACTGTGTATTTCTCTCTCGCAGAGCCCGGTTGCCAAAATCGAAACGTCCAGCGATTGCGCCCACAGGAAAGCTGCCAGCAAGGAAAACTTTAGCTGGTTTTCATTGTCTCTTGGAACTACATTCGCTGATAGACAGACATTCGCTTTCTGCAAAACATTGCCTTATTGAAGGGGCAACACTGTGTATTTCTCTCTCGCAGAGCCCGGTTGCCAAATTCGAAACGTCCAGCTATTGCGCCCACAGGAAAGCTGCCAGCAAGGAAAGCTGTAGCTGGTTTTCACACTCTCTTGGAACTACATTGGCTGATAGACAGACATTCGCTTTCTGCAAAACCTTGCCTTAGTAAAGGGGCAACACTGTGTATTTCTCTCTCGTAGAGCCCGGTTGCCAAATTCGAAACGTCCAGCGATTGCGCCCACAGGAAAGCTGCCAGCAAGGAAAGCTGTAGCTGGTTTTCACTGCCCCTTGGAACTACATTCGCTGATAGACAGACATTCGCTTTCTGAAAAAGCTTTCGTTGGTACAGGGGCAACACTGTGTATTTCTCTCTCGCAGAGCCCGGTTGCCAAATTCGAAACGTCCAGCGATTGCGCCCACAGGAAAGCTGCCAGCAAGGAAAGCTGTAGCTGGTTTTCACTGTCTCTTGGAACTACATTCGCTGATAGACAGACATTCGCTTTCTACAAAAGCTTGCCTTAGTAAAGGGGCAACACTGTGTATTTCTCTCTCGCAGAGCCTGGTTGCCAAATTCGAAACGTCCAGCGATTGCGCCCACAGGAAAGCTGCCAGCACGGAAAGCTGTAGCTGGTTTTCACTGTTTCTTGGAACTGCATTCGCTGATAGACAGACATTCGCTTTCTGCAAAACCTTGCCTTCATAAAGGGGCAACACTGTGTATTTCTCTCTCGCAGAGCCCGGTTGCCAAATTCGAAACGTCCAGCGATTGCGCCCACAGGTACGCTGCCAGCAAGGAAAGCTGTAGCTGGTTTTGATTGTCTCTTGGAACTACATTCGCTGATAGACAGACATTCGCTTTCTGCAAAAGCTTTCGTTGGTACAGGGGCAACACTGTGTATTTCTCTCTCGCAGAGCCCGGTTGCCAAATTCGAAACGTCCAGCGATTGCGCCCACAGGAAAGCTGCCAGCACGGAAATCTCTAGCTGGTTTTCACTGTCTCTTGGAACTACATTCGCTGCTAGACAGACATTCGCTTTCTGCAAAACCTTGCCTTATTGAAGGGGCAACACTGTGTATTTCTCTCTCGCAGAGCCCGGTTGCCAAATTCGAAACGTCCAGCGATTGCGCCCACAGGAAAGCTGCCAGCAAGGAAAGCTGTAGCTGGTTTTCATTGTCTCTTGGAACTACATTCGCTGATAGACAGACATTCGCTTTCTGCAAAAGCTTGCCTTAGTAAAGGGGCAACACTGTGTATTTCTCTCTCGTAGAGCCCGGCTGCCAAATTCGAAACGTCCAGCGATTGCGCCCACAGGAAAGCTGCCAGCACGGAAAGCTGTAGCTGGTTTTCATTGTCTCTTGGAACTACATTCGCTGATAGACAGACATTCGCTTTCTGCAAAAGCTTTCGTAGGTAAAGGGGCAACACTGTGTATTTCTCTCTCGTGGAGCGCGGCTGCCAAATTCGAAACGTCCAGCGATTGCGCCCACAGGAAAGCTGCCAGCAAGGAAAGCTGTAGCTGGTTTTCACTGTCTCTTGGAACTGCATTCGCTGCTAGACAGACATTCGCTTTCTGCAAAACCTTGCCTTCGTAAAGGGGCAACACTGTGTATTTCTCTCTCGCAGAGCCCGGTTGCCAAATTCGAAACGTCCAGCGATTGCGCCCACAGGAAAGCTTCCAGCACGGAAAGCTGTAGCTGGTTTTCACTGTTTCTTGGAACTGCATTCGCTGATAGACAGACATTCCCTTTCTACAAAAGCTTTCGTTTGTAAAGGGGCAACACTGTGTATTTCTCTCTCGCAGAGCCCGGTTGCCAAATTCGAAACGTCCAGCGATTGCGCCCACAGGAAAGCTGCCAGCACAGAAATCTGTCGCTGGCTTTCACTGCCCCTTGGAACTACATTCGCTGCTAGATAGACATTCACTTTCTACAACAGCTTTCGTTCGTAAAGGGGCAACACTGTGTATTTCTTTCTTGCAGAGCCCGGTTGCCAAATTCGAAACGTCCAGCGATTGCGCCCACAGGAAAGCTTCCAGCACAGAAAGCTGTAGCTGGTTTTCACTGTCTCTTGGAACTACATTCGCTGATAGACAGACATTCACTTTCTGCAAAACATTGCCTTAGTAAAGGGGCAACACTGTGTATTTCTCTCTCGTAGAGCCCGGTTGCCAAATTGGAAACGTCCAGCGATTGCGCCCACAGGAAAGCTGCCAGCAAGGAAAGCTGTAGCTGGTTTTCACTGTCTCTTGGAACTGCATTCGCTGATAGTCAGACATTCGCTTTCTGCAAAAGCTTTCGTTAGTACAGGGGCAACACTCTGTATTTCTCTCTCGCAGAGCCCGGCTGCCAAATTCGAAACGTCCAGCGATTGCGCACACAGGAAAGCTGCCAGCAAAGAAAAGCTGTAGCTGGTTTTCACTGCCCCTTGGAACTGCATTCGCTGCTAGACAGACATTCGCTTTCTGCAAAAGCTTTCGTAGGTAAAGGGGCAACACTGTGTATTTCTCTCTCGCAGAGCCCGGTTGCCAAATTCGAAACGTCCAGCGATTGCGCCCACAGGAAAGCTGCCAGCACGGAAAGCTGTAGCTGGTTTTCACTGTTTCTTGGAACTACATTCGCTGAAAGACAGACATACGCTTTCTACAAAAGCTTTCATTTGTAAAGGGGCAACACTGTGTATATCTCTCTCGCAGAGCTCGGCTGCAAATTCGAAACGTCCAGCGATTGCGCCCAGAGGAAAGCTGCCAGCACGGAAATCTCTAGCTGGTTTTCACTGTCTCTTGGAACTACATTCGCTGATAGACAGACATTCGCTTTCTGCAAAACCTTGCCTTATTGAAGGGGCAACACTGTGTATTTCTCTCTCGTAGAGCCCGGTTGCCAAATTCGAAACGTCCAGCGATTGCGCCCACAGGAAAGCTGCGAGCACGGAAAGCTGTAGCTGGTTTTCACTGCCCCTTGGAACTACAATCGCTGCTAGACAGACATTCGCTTTCTGCAAAACCTTGCCTTCGTAAAGGGGCAACACTGTGTATTTCTCTCCCGCAGAGCCCGGTTGCCAAAATCGAAACGTCCAGCGATTGCGCCCACAGGAAAGCTGCCAGCAAGGAAAACTTTAGCTGGTTTTCATTGTCTCTTGGAACTACATTCGGTGATAGACAGACATTCGCTTTCTGCAAAACCTTGCCTTATTGAAGGGGCAACACTGTGTATTTCTCTCTCGCAGAGCCCGGTTGCCAAATTCGAAACGTCCAGCTATTGCGCCCACAGGAAAGCTGCCAGCAAGGAAAGCTGTAGCTGGTTTTCATTGTCTCTTGGAACTACATTCGCTGATAGACAGACATTCGCTTTCTGCAAGACCTTGCCTTAGTAAAGGGGCAACACTGTGTATTTCTCTCTCGTAGAGCCCGGTTGCCAAATTCGAAACGTCCAGCGATTGCGCCCACAGGAAAGCTGCCAGCACGGAAAGCTGTAGCTGGTTTTCACTGCCCCTTGGAACTACATTCGCTGATAGACAGACATTCGCTTTCTGCAAAAGCTTTCGTTGGTACAGGGGCAACACTCTGTATTTCTCTCTCGCAGAGCCCGGTTGCCAAATTCGAAACGTCCAGCGATTGCGCCCACAGGAAAGCTGCCAGCAAGGAAAGCTGTAGCTGGTTTTCACTGCCCCTTGGAACTGCATTCGATGATAGACAGACATTCGCTTTCTGCAAAAGCTTTCGTAGGTAAAGGGGCAACACTGTGTATTTCTCTCTCGCAGAGCCCGGTTGCCAAATTCGAAACGTCCAGCGATTGCGCCCACAGGAAAGCTGCCAGCAAGGAAAGCTGTAGCTGGTTTTCACTGTCTCTTGGAACTGCATTCGCTGCTAGACAGACATTCGCTTTCTGCAAAACCTTGCCTTCGTAAAGGGGCAACACTGTGTATTTCTCTCTCGCAGAGCCCGGTTGCCAAATTCGAAACGTCCAGCGATTGCGCCCACAGGAAAGCTTCCAGCACAGAAAGCTGTAGCTGGTTTTCACTGCCCCTTGGAACTGCATTCGCTGATAGACAGACATTCCCTTTCTACAAAAGCTTTCGTTTGTAAAGGGGCAACACTGTGTTTTTCTCTCTCGCAGAGCCCGGTTGCCAAATTCGAAACGTCCAGCGATTGCGCCCACAGGAAAGCTGCCAGCACAGAAATCTGTCGCTGGCTTTCACTGCCCCTTGGAACTACATTCGCTGCTAGATAGACATTCACTTTCTACAACAGCTTTCGTTCGTAAAGGGGCAACACTATGTATTTCTCTCTCGCAGAGCCCGGTTGCCAAATTCGAAACGTCCAGCGATTGCGCCCACAGGAAAGCTTCCAGCACAGAAAGCTGTAGCTGGTTTTCACTGTCTCTTGGAACTACATTCGCTGATAGACAGACATTCGCTTTCTGCAAAACATTGCCTTAGTAAAGGGGAAACACTGTGTATTTCTCTCTCGTAGAGCCCGGTTGCCAAATTCGAAATGTCCAGCGATTGCGCCCACAGGAAAGCTGCCAGCAAGGAAAGCTGTAGCTGGTTTTCACTGTCTCTTGGAACTGCATTCGCTGATAGACAGACATTCGCTTTCTGCAAAAGCTTTCGTTGGTAAAGAGGCAACACTGTGTATTTCTCTCTCGTAGAGCCCGGTTGCCAAATTCGAAACGTCCAGCGATTGCGCCCACAGGAAAGCTGCCAGCACGGAAAGCTGTAGCTGGTTTTCACAGCCCCTTGGAACTACAATCGCTGCTAGACAGACATTCGCTTTCTGCAAAACCTTGCCTTCGTAAAGGGGCAACACTGTGTATTTCTCTCTCGCAGAGCCCGGTTGCCAAATTCGAAACGTCCAGCGGTTGCGCCCACAGGAAAGCTGCCAGCAAGGAAAACTTTAGCTGGTTTTCATTGTCTCTTGGAACTACATTCGCTGATAGACAGACATTCGCTTTCTGCAAAACCTTGCCTTATTGAAGGGGCAATACTGTGTATATCTCTCTCGCAGAGCCCGGTTGCCAAATTCGAAACGTCCAGCGATTGCGCCCACAGGAAAGCTGCCAGCAAGGAAAGCTGTAGCTGGTTTTCACTGTCTCTTGGAACTACATTCGCTGATAGACAGACATTCGCTTTCTACAAAAGCTTGCCTTAGTAAAGGGGCAACACTGTGTATTTCTCTCTCGCAGAGCCTGGTTGCCAAATTCGAAACGTCCAGCGATTGCGCCCACAGGAAAGCTGCCAGCACGGAAAGCTGTAGCTGGTTTTCACAGTCTCTTGGTACTACATTCGCTGCTAGACAGACATTCGCTTTCTGCAAAACCTTGCCTTCGTAAAGGGGCAACACTGTGTATTTCTCTCTCGCAGAGCCCGGTTGCCAAATTCGAAACGTCCAGCGATTGCGCCCACAGGTAAGCTGCCAGCAAGGAAAGCTGTAGCTGGTTTTGATTGTCTCTTGGAACTACATTCGCTGATAGACAGACATTCGCTTTCTGCAAAAGCTTTCGTTGGTAAAGGGGCAACACTGTGTATTTCTCTCTCGCAGAGCTCGGTTGCCAAATTCGAAACGTCCAGCGATTGCGCCCACAGGAAAGCTGCCAGCACGGAAATCTCTAGCTGGTTTTCACTGTCTCTTGGAACTACATTCGCTGATAGACAGACATTCGCTTTCTGCAAAACCTTGCCTTATTGAAGGGGCAACACTGTGTATTTCTCTCTCCCAGAGCCCGGTTGCCAAATTCGAAACGTCCAGCGATTGCGCCCACAGGAAAGCTGCCAGCAAGGAAAGCTGTAGCTGGTTTTCATTGTCTCTTGGAACTACATTCGCTGATAGACAGACATTCGCTTTCTGCAAAAGCTTGCCTTAGTAAAGGGGCAACACTGTGTATTTCTCTCTCGTAGAGCCCGGCTGCCAAATTCGAAACGTCCAGCGATTGCGCCCACAGGAAAGCTGCCAGCACGGAAAGCTGTAGCTGGTTTTCACTGCCCCTTGGAACTACATTCGCTGATAGACAGACATTCGCTTTCTGCAAAAGCTTCCGTAGGTAAAGGGGCAACACTGTGTATTTCTCTCTCGTGGAGCGCGGCTGCCAAATTCGAAACGTCCAGCGATTGCGCCCACAGGACAGCTGCCAGCACGGAAAGCTGTAGCTGGTTTTCACTGCCCCTTGGAACTACATTCGCTGATAGACAGACATTCGCTTTCTGCAAAAGCTTTCGTTGGTACAGGGGCAACACTGTGTATTTCTCTCTCGCAGAGCCCAGTTGCCAAATACGAAACGTCCAGCGATTGCGCCCACAGGAAAACTACCAGCACGGAAAGCTGTAGCTGGTTTTCACTGCCCCTTGGAACTACAATCGCTGCTAGACAGACATTCGCTTTCTGCAAAACCTTGCCTTCGTAAAGGGGCAACACTGTGTATTTCTCTCTCGCAGAGCCCGGTTGCCAAAATCGAAACGTCCAGCGATTGCGCCCACAGGAAAGCTGCCAGCAAGGAAAACTTTAGCTGGTTTTCATTGTCTCTTGGAACTACATTCGCTGATAGACAGACATTCGCTTTCTGCAAAACATTGCCTTATTGAAGGGGCAACACTGTGTATTTCTCTCTCGTAGAGCCCGGCTGCCAAATTCGAAACGTCCAGCGATTGCGCCCACAGGAAAGCTGCCAGCACGGAAAGCTGTAGCTGGTTTTCACAGTCTCTTGGTACTACATTCGCTGCTAGACAGACATTCGCTTTCTGCAAAACCTTGCCTTCGTAAAGGGGCAACACTGTGTATTTCTCTCTCGCAGAGCCCGGTTGCCAAATTCGAAACGTCCAGCGATTGCGCCCACAGGAAAGCTGCCAGCAAGGAAAGCTGTAGCTGGTTTTCATTGTCTCTTGGAACTACATTCGCTGATAGACAGACATTCGCTTTCTGCAAAAGCTTTCGTTGGTAAAGGGGCAACACTGTGTATTTCTCTCTCGCAGAGCCCGGTTGCCAAATTCGAAACGTCCAGCGATTGCGCCCACAGGAAAGCTGCCAGCACGGAAATCTCTAGCTGGTTTTCACTGTCTCTTGGAACTACATTCGCTGATAGACAGACATTCGCTTTCTGCAAAACCTTGCCTTATTGAAGGGGCAACACTGTGTATTTCTCTCTCCCAGAGCCCGGTTGCCAAATTCGAAACGTCCAGCGATTGCGCCCACAGGAAAGCTGCCAGCAAGGAAAGCTGTAGCTGGTTTTCATTGTCTCTTGGAACTACATTCGCTGATAGACAGACATTCGCTTTCTGCAAAAGCTTGCCTTAGTAAAGGGGCAACACTGTGTATTTCTCTCTCGTAGAGCCCGGCTGCCAAATTCGAAACGTCCAGCGATTGCGCCCACAGGAAAGCTGCCAGCACGGAAACCTGTAGTTGGTTTTCACTGCCCCTTGGAACTACATTCGCTGATAGACAGACATTCGCTTTCTGCAAAAGCTTCCGTAGGTAAAGGGGCAACACTGTGTATTTCTCTCTCGTGGAGCGCGGCTGCCAAATTCGAAACGTCCAGCGATTGCGCCCACAGGACAGCTGCCAGCACGGAAAGCTGTAGCTGGTTTTCACTGCCCCTTGGAACTACATTCGCTGATAGACAGACATTCGCTTTCTGCAAAAGCTTTCGTTGGTACAGGGGCAACACTGTGTATTTCTCTCTCGCAGAGCCCAGTTGCCAAATACGAAACGTCCAGCGATTGCGCCCACAGGAAAGCTACCAGCACGGAAAGCTGTAGCTGGTTTTCACTGCCCCTTGGAACTACAATCGCTGCTAGACAGACATTCGCTTTCTGCAAAACCTTGCCTTCGTAAAGGGGCAACACTGTGTATTTCTCTCTCGCAGAGCCCGGTTGCCAAAATCGAAACGTCCAGCGATTGCGCCCACAGGAAAGCTGCCAGCAAGGAAAACTTTAGCTGGTTTTCATTGTCTCTTGGAACTACATTCGCTGATAGACAGACATTCGCTTTCTGCAAAACATTGCCTTATTGAAGGGGCAACACTGTGTATTTCTCTCTCGCAGAGCCCGGTTGCCAAATTCGAAACGTCCAGCGATTGCGCCCACAGGAAAGCTGCCAGCAAGGAAAGCTGTAGCTGGTTTTCATTGTCTCTTGGAACTACATTCGCTGATAGACAGACATTCGCTTTCTGCAAAACCTTGCCTTAGTAAAGGGGCAACACTGTGTATTTCTCTCTCGTAGAGCCCGGTTGCCAAATTCGAAACGTCCAGCGATTGCGCCCACAGGAAAGCTGCCAGCAAGGAAAGCTGTAGCTGGTTTTCACTGCCCCTTGGAACTACATTCGCTGATAGACAGACATTCGCTTTCTGCAAAAGCTTTCGTTGGTACAGGGGCAACACTGTGTATTTCTCTCTCGCAGAGCCCGGTTGCCAAATTCGAAACGTCCAGCGATTGCGCCCACAGGAAAGCTGCCAGCAAGGAAAGCTGTAGCTGGTTTTCACTGTCTCTTGGAACTACATTCGCTGATAGACAGACATTCGCTTTCTAAAAAAGCTTGCCTTAGTAAAGGGGCAACACTGTGTATTTCTCTCTCGCAGAGCCTGGTTGCCAAATTCGAAACGTCCAGCGATTGCGCCCACAGGAAAGCTGCCAGCACGGAAAGCTGTAGCTGGTTTTCACTGTTTCTTGGAACTGCATTCGCTGATAGACAGACATTCGCTTTCTACAAAAGCTTTCATTGGTAAAGGGGCAACACTGTGTATATCTCTCTCGTAGAGCCCGGCTGCCAAATTCGAAACGTCCAGCGATTGCGCCCACAGGAAAGCTGCCAGCACGGAAAGCTGTAGCTGGTTTTCACTGTTTCTTGGAACTGCATTCGCTGATAGACAGACATTCGCTTTCTGCAAAACCTTGCCTTCGTAAAGGGGCAACACTGTGTATTTCTCTCTCGCAGAGCCCGGTTGCCAAATTCGAAACGTCCAGCGATTGCGCCCACAGGTAAGCTGCCAGCAAGGAAAGCTGTAGCTGGTTTTGATTGTCTCTTGGAACTACATTCGCTGATAGACAGACATTCGCTTTCTGCAAAAGCTTTCGTTGGTACAGGGGCAACACTGTGTATTTCTCTCTCGCAGAGCCCGGTTGCCAAATTCGAAACGTCCAGCGATTGCGCCCACAGGAAAGCTGCCAGCACGGAAATCTCTAGCTGGTTTTCACTGTCTCTTGGAACTACATTCGCTGCTAGACAGACATTCGCTTTCTGCAAAACCTTGCCTTCGTAAAGGGGCAACACTGTGTATTTCTCTCTCGCAGAGCCCGGTTGCCAAATTCGAAACGTCCAGCGATTGCGCCCACAGGAAAGCTGCCAGCAAGGAAAGCTGTAGCTGGTTTTCATTGTCTCTTGGAACTACATTCGCTGATAGACAGACATTCGCTTTCTGCAAAAGTTTGCCTTAGTAAATGGGCAACACTGTGTATTTCTCTCTCGTAGAGCCCGGCTGCCAAATTCGAAACGTCCAGCGATTGCGCCCACAGGAAAGCTGCCAGCACGGAAAGCTGTAGCTGGTTTTCATTGTCTCTTGGAACTACATTCGCTGATAGACAGACATTCGCTTTCTGCAAAAGCTTTCGTAGGTAAAGGGGCAACACTGTGTATTTCTCTCTCGTGGAGCGCGGCTGCCAAATTCGAAACGTCCAGCGATTGCGCCCACAGGAAAGCTGCCAGCAAGGAAAGCTGTAGCTGGTTTTCACTGTCTCTTGGAACTGCATTCGCTGCTAGACAGACATTCGCTTTCTGCAAAACCTTGCCTTCGTAAAGGGGCAACACTGTGTATTTCTCTCTCGCAGAGCCCGGTTGCCAAATTCGAAACGTCCAGCGATTGCGCCCACAGGAAAGCTTCCAGCACAGAAAGCTGTAGCTGGTTTTCACTGCCCCTTGGAACTGCATTCGCTGATAGACAGACATTCCCTTTCTACAAAAGCTTTCGTTTGTAAAGGGGCAACACTGTGTATTTCTCTCTCGCAGAGCCCGGTTGCCAAATTCGAAACGTCCAGCGATTGCGCCCACAGGAAAGTTGCCAGCACAGAAATCTGTCGCTGGCTTTCACTGCCCCTTGGAACTACATTCGCTGCTAGATAGACATTTACTTTCTACAACAGCTTTCGTTCGTAAAGGGGCAACACTGTGTATTTCTTTCTTGCAGAGCCCGGTTGCCAAATTCGAAACGTCCAGCGATTGCGCCCACAGGGAAGCTTCCAGCACAGAAAGCTGTAGCTGGTTTTCATTGTCTCTTGGAACTACATTCGCTGATAGACAGACATTCGCTTTCTGCAAAACATTGCCTTAGTAAAGGGGCAACACTGTGTATTTCTCTCTCGTAGAGCCCGGTTGCCAAATTGGAAACGTCCAGCGATTGCGCCCACAGGAAAGCTGCCAGCAAGGAAAGCTGTAGCTGGTTTTCACTGTCTCTTGGAACTGCATTCGCTGATAGACAGACATTCACTTTCTGCAAAAGCTTTCGTTAGTACAGGGGCAACACTCTGTATTTCTCTCTCGCAGAGCCCGGCTGCCAAATTCGAAACGTCCAGCGATTGCGCACACAGGAAAGCTGCCAGCAAAGAAAAGCTGTAGCTGGTTTTCACTGCCCCTTGGAACTGCATTCGCTGCTAGACAGACATTCGCTTTCTGCAAAAGCTTTCATTGGTAAAGGGGCAACACTGTGTATATCTCTCTCGCAGAGCTCGGCTGCAAATTCGAAACGTCCAGCGATTGCGCCCAGAGGAAAGCTGCCAGCACGGAAATCTCTAGCTGGTTTTCACTGTCTCTTGGAACTACATTCGCTGATAGACAGACATTCGCTTTCTGCAAAACCTTGCCTTATTGAAGGGGCAACACTGTGTATTTCTCTCTCGTAGAGCCCGGTTGCCAAATTCGAAACGTCCAGCGATTGCGCCCACAGGAAAGCTGCGAGCACGGAAAGCTGTAGCTGGTTTTCACTGCCCCTTGGAACTACAATCGCTGCTAGACAGACATTCGCTTTCTGCAAAACCTTGCCTTCGTAAAGGGGCAACACTGTGTATTTCTCTCCCGCAGAGCCCGGTTGCCAAAATCGAAACGTCCGGCGATTGCGCCCACAGGAAAGCTGCCAGCAAGGAAAACTTTAGCTGGTTTTCATTGTCTCTTGGAACTACATTCGCTGATAGACAGACATTCGCTTTCTGCAAAACCTTGCCTTATTGAAGGGGCAACACTGTGTATTTCTCTCTCGCAGAGCCCGGTTGCCAAATTCGAAACGTCCAGCTATTGCGCCCACAGGAAAGCTGCCAGCAAGGAAAGCTGTAGCTGGTTTTCATTGTCTCTTGGAACTACATTCGCTGATAGACAGACATTCGCTTTCTGCAAGACCTTGCCTTAGTAAAGGGGCAACACTGTGTATTTCTCTCTCGTAGAGCCCGGTTGCCAAATTCGAAACGTCCAGCGATTGCGCCCACAGGAAAGCTGCCAGCACGAAAAGCTGTAGCTGGTTTTCACTGCCCCTTGGAACTACATTCGCTGATAGACAGACATTCGCTTTCTGCAAAAGCTTTCGTTGGTACAGGAGCAACACTCTGTATTTCTCTCTCGCAGAGCCCGGTTGCCAAATTCGAAACGTCCAGCGATTGCGCCCACAGGAAAGCTGCCAGCAAGGAAAGCTGTAGCTGGTTTTCATTGTCTCTTGGAACTACATTCGCTGATAGACAGACATTCGCTTTCTGCAAAACCTTGCCTTAGTAAAGGGGCAACACTGTGTATTTCTCTCTCGTAGAGCCCGGTTGCCAAATTCGAAACGTCCAGCGATTGCGCCCACAGGAAAGCTGCCAGCAAGGAAAGCTGTAGCTGGTTTTCACTGCCCCTTGGAACTACATTCGCTGATAGACAGACATTCGCTTTCTGCAAAAGCTTTCGTTGGTACAGGGGCAACACTGTGTATTTCTCTCTCGCAGAGCCCGGTTGCCAAATTCGAAACGTCCAGCGATTGCGCCCACAGGAAAGCTGCCAGCAAGGAAAGCTGTAGCTGGTTTTCACTGTCTCTTGGAACTACATTCGCTGATAGACAGACATTCGCTTTCTACAAAAGCTTGCCTTAGTAAAGGGGCAACACTGTGTATTTCTCTCTCGCAGAGCCTGGTTGCCAAATTCGAAACGTCCAGCGATTGCGCCCACAGGAAAGCTGCCAGCACGGAAAGCTGTAGCTGGTTTTCACTGTTTCTTGGAACTGCATTCGCTGATAGACAGACATTCGCTTTCTACAAAAGCTTTCATTGGTAAAGGGGCAACACTGTGTATATCTCTCTCGTAGAGCCCGGCTGCCAAATTCGAAACGTCCAGCGATTGCGCCCACAGGAAAGCTGCCAGCACGGAAAGCTGTAGCTGGTTTTCACTGTTTCTTGGAACTGCATTCGCTGATAGACAGACATTCGCTTTCTGCAAAACCTTGCCTTCGTAAAGGGGCAACACTGTGTATTTCTCTCTCGCAGAGCCCGGTTGCCAAATTCGAAACGTCCAGCGATTGCGCCCACAGGTAAGCTGCCAGCAAGGAAAGCTGTAGCTGGTTTTGATTGTCTCTTGGAACTACATTCGCTGATAGACAGACATTCGCTTTCTGCAAAAGCTTTCGTTGGTACAGGGGCAACACTGTGTATTTCTCTCTCGCAGAGCCCGGTTGCCAAATTCGAAACGTCCAGCGATTGCGCCCACAGGAAAGCTGCCAGCACGGAAATCTCTAGCTGGTTTTCACTGTCTCTTGGAACTACATTCGCTGCTAGACAGACATTCGCTTTCTGCAAAACCTTGCCTTATTGAAGGGGCAACACTGTGTATTTCTCTCTCGCAGAGCCCGGTTGCCAAATTCGAAACGTCCAGCGATTGCGCCCACAGGAAAGCTGCCAGCAAGGAAAGCTGTAGCTGGTTTTCACTGTCTCTTGGAACTGCATTCGCTGCTAGACAGACATTCGCTTTCTGCAAAACCTTGCCTTCGTAAAGGGGCAACACTGTGTATTTCTCTCTCGCAGAGCCCGGTTGCCAAATTCGAAACGTCCAGCGATTGCGCCCACAGGAAAGCTTCCAGCACAGAAAGCTGTAGCTGGTTTTCACTGCCCCTTGGAACTGCATTCGCTGATAGACAGACATTCCCTTTCTACAAAAGCTTTCGTTTGTAAAGGGGCAACACTGTGTATTTCTCTCTCGGAGAGCCCGGTTGCCAAATTCGAAACGTCCAGCGATTGCGCCCACAGGAAAGCTGCCAGCACAGAAATCTGTCGCTGGCTTTCACTGCCCCTTGGAACTACATTCGCTGCTAGATAGACATTTACTTTCTACAACAGCTTTCGTTCGTAAAGGGGCAACACTGTGTATTTCTTTCTTGCAGAGCCCGGTTGCCAAATTCGAAACGTCCAGCGATTGCGCCCACAGGAAAGCTTCCAGCACAGAAAGCTGTAGCTGGTTTTCACTGTCTCTTGGAACTACATTCGCTGATAGACAGACATTCGCTTTCTGCAAAACATTGCCTTAGTAAAGGGGCAACACTGTGTATTTCTCTCTCGTAGAGCCCGGTTGCCAAATTGGAAACGTCCAGCGATTGCGCCCACAGGAAAGCTGCCAGCAAGGAAAGCTGTAGCTGGTTTTCACTGTCTCTTGGAACTGCATTCGCTGATAGACAGACATTCACTTTCTGCAAAAGCTTTCGTTAGTACAGGGGCAACACTCTGTATTTCTCTCTCGCAGAGCCCGGCTGCCAAATTCGAAACGTCCAGCGATTGCGCACACAGGAAAGCTGCCAGCAAAGAAAAGCTGTAGCTGGTTTTCACTGCCCCTTGGAACTGCATTCGCTGCTAGACAGACATTCGCTTTCTGCAAAAGCTTTCGTAGGTAAAGGGGCAACACTGTGTATTTCTCTCTCGCAGAGCCCGGTTGCCAAATTCGAAACGTCCAGCGATTGCGCCCACAGGAAAGCTGCCAGCACAGAAATCTGTAGCTGGTTTTCACTGCCCCTTGGAACTACATTGGCTGCTAGATAGACATTCACTTTCTACAAAAGCTTTCGTTCGTAAAGGGGCAACACTGTGTATTTCTCTCTCGCAGAGCGCGGCTGCCAAATTCGAAACATCCAGCGATTGCGCCCACAGGAAAGCTGCCAGCACAGAAAGCTGTAGCTGGTTTTCACTGCCCCTTGGAACTGCATTCGCTGATAGACAGACATTCGCTTTCTACAAAAGCTTTCGTTGGTAAAGAGGCAACAATCTGTATTTCTATCTCGCAGAGCCCGGTTGCCAAATTCGAAACGTCCAGCGATTGCGCCCACAGGAAAGCTACCAGCACAGAAAGCTGTAGCTGGTTTTCACTGCCCCTTGGAACTGCATTCGCTGATAGACAGACATTCCCTTTCTACAAAAGCTTTCCTTGGTAAAGGGGCAACACTTTGTATTTCTCTCTCGCAGAGCCCGGTTGCCAAATTCGAAAGGTCCAGCGATTGCGACCACAGGAAAGCTTCCAGCACAGAAAGCTGTAGCTGGTGTTCACTGTCTCTTGGAACTACATTCGCTGCTAGACAGATATTCGCTTTCTGCAAAAGCTTTCATTGGTAAAGGGGCAACACTGTGTATTTCTCTCTCGCAGAGCCTGGTTGCCAAATACGAAACGTCCAGCGATTGCGCCCACAGGAAAGCTGCCAGCACGGAAAGCTGTAGCTGGTTTTCACTGCCCCTTGCAACTACATTCGCTGCTAGACAGATATTCGCTTTCTGCAAAACCTTGTCTTCGTAAAGAGGAAACACTGTGTATTTCTCTCTCGCAGAGCCCGGTTGCCAAATTCGAAACGTCCAGCGATTGCGCCCACAGGAAAGCTACCAGCACAGAAAGCTTTAGCTGGTTTTCACTGTCTTTTGGAACTACATTCGCTGATAGACAGACATTCGCTTTCTGCAAAAGCTTTCGTTGGTAAAGGGGCAACACTGTGTATTTCTCTCTCGCAGAGCCCGGCTGCTAAATTCGAAACGTCCAGCGATTGCGCCCAGAGGAAAGCTGCCAGCACGGAAAGCTGTAGCTGGTTTTGACTGCCTCTTGGAACTTTCCTGTGGGCGCAATCGCTGGACGTGTCGATTTTAACAACCGGGCTCTGCGAGAGAGAAATACACAGTGTTGCCCCTGTACCAACGAAAGCTTTTGCAGAAAGCGAATGTCTGTCTAGCAGCGAATGTACTTCCAAGGGGCAGTGAAAACCAGCTACAGCTTTCCTTGCTGGCAGCTTTCCTGTGGGCGCAATCGCTGGACGTTTCGAATTTGGCAACCGGGCTCTGCGAGAGAGAAATACACAGTGTTGCCTCTTTACCAACGAAAGCTTTTGCAGAAAGCGAATGTCTGTCTATCAGCGAATGCAGTTCCAAGGGGCAGTGAAAACCAGCTAAAGCTTTCTTTGCTGGCAGCTTTCCTGTGGGCGCAATCGCTGGACGTTTCGAATTTGGCAACCGGGCTCTGCGAGAGAGAAATACACAGTGTTGCCTCTTTACCAACGAAAACTTTTGCAGAAAGCGAATGTCTGTCTATCAGCGAATGCAGTTCCAAGAGACAGTGAAAACCAGCTACAGCTTTCCTTGCTGGCAGCTTTCCTGTGGGCGCAATCGCTGGACGTTTCGAATTTGGCAACTGGGCTCTGCGAGAGAGAAATACACAGTGTTGCCCCTTTCCCTACGAAAGCTTTTGCAGAAAGCGAATGTCTGTCTATCAGCGAATGTAGTTCCAAGGGGCAGTGAAAACCAGCTACAGCTTTCCTTGCTGGCAGCTTTCCTGTGGGCGCAATCGCTGGACGTTTCGAATTTGGCAAGCGGGCTCTGCGAGAGAGAAATACACAGTGTTGCCCCTTTCCCTACGAAAGCTGTTGTAGAAAGTGAATGTCTATCTAGCAGCAAATGTAGTTCCAAGGGGCAGTGAAAACCAGCTACAGCTTTCCTTGCTGGCAGCTTTCCTCTGGGCGCAATCGCTGGACGTTTCGAATTTGGCAACCGGGCTCTGCGAGAGAGAAATACACAGTGTTGCCTCTTTACCAACGAAAGCTTTTGCAGAAAGCGAATGTCTGTCTAGCAGCGAATGCAGTTCCAAGGGGCAGTGAAAACCAGCTACAGCTTTCCTTGCTGGCAGCTTTCCTGTGGGCGCAATCGCTGGACGTTTCGAATTTGGCAACCGGGCTCTGCGAGAGAGAAATACACAGTGTTGCCCCTTTCCCTACGAAAGCTTTTGCAGAAAGCGAATGTCTGTCTATCAGCGAATGCAGTTCCAAGGGGCAGTGAAAACCAGCTACAGCTTTCCTTGCTGGCAGCTTTCCTGTGGGCGCAATCGCTGGACCTTTCGAATTTGGCAACCGGGCTCTGCGAGAGAGAAATACACAGTGCTGCCTCTTTACCAACGAAAACTTTTGCAGAAAGCGAATGTCTGTCTATCAGCGAATGCAGTTCCAAGAGACAGTGAAAACCAGCTACAGCTTTCCTTGCTGGCAGCTTTCCTGTGGGCGCAATCGCTGGACGTTTCGAATTTGGCAACCGGGCTCTGCGAGAGAGAAATACACAGTGTTGCCCCTTTACGAAGGCAAGGTTTTGCAGAAAGCGAATGTCTGTCTAGCAGCGAATGCAGTTCCAAGGGGCAGTGAAAACCAGCTACAGCTTTCCGTTCCGGTAGCTTTCCTGTGGGCGCAATCGCTAGAGGTTTCGTATTTGGCAACCGGGCTCTGCGAGAGAGAAATACACAGTGTTGCCCCTGTACCAACGAAAGCTTTTGCAGAAAGCGAATGTCTGTCTATCAGCGAATGTAGCTCCAAGGGGCAGTGAAAACCAGCTACAGCTTTCCGTGCTGGCAGCTTTCCTGTGGGCGCAATCGCTGGACGTTTCGAATTTGGCAACCGGGCTCTGCGAGAGAGAAATACACAGTGTTGCCCCTTTCCCTACGAAAGCTTTTGCAGAAAGCGAATGTCTGTCTATCAGCGAATGCAGTTCCAAGGGGCAGTGAAAACCAGCTACAGCTTTCCTTGCTGGCAGCTTTCCTGTGGGCGCAATCGCTGGACGTTTCAAAATTTGGCAGCCGGGCTCTGCGAGAGAGAAATACAGAGCGTTGCCCCTTTAGGAAGGCAATGTTTTGCAGAAAGCGAATGCTGTCTATCAGCGAATGTAGTTCCAAGGGGCAGTGAAAACCAGCTACAGCTTTCCTTGCTGGCAGCTTTCCTGTGGGCGCAATCGCTGGACGTTTCGAATTTGGCAAACGGGCTCTGCAACAGAGATATACACTGTGTTGCCCCTGTACCAACGAAAGCTTTTGTAGAAAGCGAATGTCTGTCTATCAGCGAATGCAGTTCCAAGGGGCAGTGAAAACCAGCTACAGCTTTCCTTGCTGGCAGCTTTCCTGTGGGCGCAATCGCTGGACGTTTCGAATTTGGCAACTGGGCTCTGCGAGAGAGAAATACACAGTGTTGCCCCTGTACCAACGAAAGCTTTTGCAGAAAGCGAATGTCTGTCTATCAGCGAATGTACTTCCAAGGGGCAGTGAAAACCAGCTACAGCTTTCCTTGCTGGCAGCTTTCCTCTGGGCGCAATCGCTGGACGTTTCGAATTTGGCCGCCGGGCTCTGCGAGAGAGAAATACACAGTGTTGCCTCTTTACCAACGAAAGCTTTTGCAGAAAGCGAATGTCTGTCTATCAGCGAATGCAGTTCCAAGGGGCAGTGAAAACCAGCTACAGCTTTCCTTGCTGGCAGCTTTCCTGTGGGCGCAATCGCTGGACGTTTCAAAATTTGGCAGCCGGGCTCTGCGAGAGAGAAATACAGAGCGTTGCCCCTTTAGGAAGGCAATGTTTTGCAGAAAGCGAATGCTGTCTATCAGCGAATGCAGTTCCAAGGGGCAGTGAAAACCAGCTACAGCTTTCCTTGCTGGCAGCTTTCCTGTGGGCGCAATCGCTGGACGTTTCGAATTTGGCAAGCGGGCTCTGCGAGAGAGAAATACACAGTGTTGCCCCTTTCCCTACGAAAGCTGTTGTAGAAAGTGAATGTCTATCTAGCAGCAAATGTAGTTCCAAGGGGCAGTGAAAACCAGCTACAGCTTTCCTTGCTGGCAGCTTTCCTCTGGGCGCAATCGCTGGACGTTTCGAATTTGGCAACCGGGCTCTGCGAGAGAGAAATACACAGTGTTGCCTCTTTACCAACGAAAGCTTTTGCAGAAAGCGAATGTCTGTCTAGCAGCGAATGCAGTTCCAAGGGGCAGTGAAAACCAGCTACAGCTTTCCTTGCTGGCAGCTTTCCTGTGGGCGCAATCGCTGGACGTTTCGAATTTGGCAACCGGGCTCTGCGAGAGAGAAATACACAGTGTTGCCCCTTTCCCTACGAAAGCTTTTGCAGAAAGCGAATGTCTGTCTATCAGCGAATGCAGTTCCAAGGGGCAGTGAAAACCAGCTACAGCTTTCCTTGCTGGCAGCTTTCCTGTGGGCGCAATCGCTGGACGTTTCGAATTTGGCAACCGGGCTCTGCGAGAGAGAAATACACAGTGCTGCCTCTTTACCAACGAAAACTTTTGCAGAAAGCGAATGTCTGTCTATCAGCGAATGCAGTTCCAAGAGACAGTGAAAACCAGCTACAGCTTTCCTTGCTGGCAGCTTTCCTGTGGGCGCAATCGCTGGACGTTTCGAATTTGGCAACCGGGCTCTGCGAGAGAGAAATACACAGTGTTGCCCCTTTACGAAGGCAAGGTTTTGCAGAAAGCGAATGTCTGTCTAGCAGCGAATGCAGTTCCAAGGGGCAGTGAAAACCAGCTACAGCTTTCCGTTCCGGTAGCTTTCCTGTGGGCGCAATCGCTAGAGGTTTCGTATTTGGCAACCGGGCTCTGCGAGAGAGAAATACACAGTGTTGCCCCTGTACCAACGAAAGCTTTTGCAGAAAGCGAATGTCTGTCTATCAGCGAATGTAGCTCCAAGGGGCAGTGAAAACCAGCTACAGCTTTCCGTGCTGGCAGCTTTCCTGTGGGCGCAATCGCTGGACGTTTCGAATTTGGCAACCGGGCTCTGCGAGAGAGAAATACACAGTGTTGCCCCTTTCCCTACGAAAGCTTTTGCAGAAAGCGAATGTCTGTCTATCAGCGAATGCAGTTCCAAGGGGCAGTGAAAACCAGCTACAGCTTTCCTTGCTGGCAGCTTTCCTGTGGGCGCAATCGCTGGACGTTTCAAAATTTGGCAGCCGGGCTCTGCGAGAGAGAAATACAGAGCGTTGCCCCTTTAGGAAGGCAATGTTTTGCAGAAAGCGAATGCTGTCTATCAGCGAATGTAGTTCCAAGGGGCAGTGAAAACCAGCTACAGCTTTCCTTGCTGGCAGCTTTCCTGTGGGCGCAATCGCTGGACGTTTCGAATTTGGCAAACGGGCTCTGCAACAGAGATATACACTGTGTTGCCCCTGTACCAACGAAAGCTTTTGTAGAAAGCGAATGTCTGTCTATCAGCGAATGCAGTTCCAAGGGGCAGTGAAAACCAGCTACAGCTTTCCTTGCTGGCAGCTTTCCTGTGGGCGCAATCGCTGGACGTTTCGAATTTGGCAACTGGGCTCTGCGAGAGAGAAATACACAGTGTTGCCCCTGTACCAACGAAAGCTTTTGCAGAAAGCGAATGTCTGTCTATCAGCGAATGTACTTCCAAGGGGCAGTGAAAACCAGCTACAGCTTTCCTTGCTGGCAGCTTTCCTCTGGGCGCAATCGCTGGACGTTTCGAATTTGGCCGCCGGGCTCTGCGAGAGAGAAATACACAGTGTTGCCTCTTTACCAACGAAAGCTTTTGCAGAAAGCGAATGTCTGTCTATCAGCGAATGCAGTTCCAAGGGGCAGTGAAAACCAGCTACAGCTTTCCTTGCTGGCAGCTTTCCTGTGGGCGCAATCGCTGGACGTTTCGAATTTGGCAACCGGGCTCTGCGAGAGAGAAATACACAGTGTTGCCCCTTTCCCTACGAAAGCTTTTGCAGAAAGCGAATGTCTGTCTATCAGCGAATGCAGTTCCAAGGGGCAGTGAAAACCAGCTACAGCTTTCCTTGCTGGCAGCTTTCCTGTGGGCGCAATCGCTGGACGTTTCGAATTTGGCAACCGGGCTCTGCGAGAGAGAAATACACAGTGTTGCCCCTTTACGAACGAAAGCTGTTGTAGAAAGTGAATGTCTATCTAGCAGCAAATGTAGTTCCAAGGGGCAGTGAAAACCAGCTACAGCTTTCCTTGCTGGCAGCTTTCCTGTGGGCGCAATCGCTGGACGTTTCGAATTTGGCAACCGGGCTCTGCGAGAGAGAAATAAACAGTGTTGCCTCTTTACCAACGAAAGCTTTTGCAGAAAGCGAATGTCTGTCTATCAGCGACTGCAGTTCCAAGGGGCAGTGAAAACCAGCTACAGCATTCCTTGCTGGCAGCTTTCCTGTGGGCGCAATCGCTGGACGTTTCGAATTTGGCAACCGGGCTCTGCGAGAGAGAAATACACAGTGTTGCCCCTTTCCCTACGAAAGCTTTTGCAGAAAGCGAATGTCTGTCTATCAGCGAATGCAGTTCCAAGGGGCAGTGAAAACCAGCTACAGCTTTCCGTTCCGGTAGCTTTCCTGTGGGCGCAATCGCTGGAGGTTTCGTATTTGGCAACCGGGCTCTGCGAGAGAGAAATACACAGTGTTTCCCCTGTACCAACGAAAGCTTTTGCAGAAAGCGAATGTCTGTCTATCAGCGAATGTAGCTCCAAGGGGCAGTGAAAACCAGCTACAGCTTTCCGTGCTGGCAGCTTTCCTGTGGGCGCAATCGCTGGACGTTTCGAATTTGGCAACCGGGCTCTGCGAGAGAGAAATACACAGTGTTGCCCCTTTCCCTACGAAAGCTTTTGCAGAAAGCGAATGTCTGTCTATCAGCGAATGCAGTTCCAAGGGGCAGTGAAAACCAGCTACAGCTTTCCTTGCTGGCAGCTTTCCTGTGGGCGCAATCGCTGGACATTTCAAAATTTGGCAGCCGGGCTCTGTGAGAGAGAAATACAGAGCGTTGCCCCTTTAGGAAGGCAATGTTTTGCAGAAAGCGAATGCTGTCTATCAGCGAATGTAGTTCCAAGGGGCAGTGAAAACCAGCTACAGCTTTCCTTGCTGGCAGCTTTCCTGTGGGCGCAATCGCTGGACGTTTCGAATTTGGCAACCGGGCTCTGCGAGAGAGAAATACACAGTGTTGCCCCTGTACCAACGAAAGCTTTTGTAGAAAGCGAATGTCTGTCTAGCAGCGAATGCAGTTCCAAGGGGCAGTGAAAACCAGCTACAGCTTTCCTTGCTGGCAGCTTTCCTGTGGGCGCAATCGCTGGACGTTTCGAATTTGGCAACTGGGCTCTGCGAGAGAGAAATACACAGTGTTGCCCCTTTACCAACGAAAGCTTTTGCAGAAAGCGAATGTCTGTCTATCAGCGAATGTACTTCCAAGGGGCAGTGAAAACCAGCTACAGCTTTCCTTGCTGGCAGCTTTCCTCTGGGCGCAATCGCTGGACGTTTCGAATTTGGCCGCCGGGCTCTGCGAGAGAGAAATACACAGTTTTGCCTCTTTACCAACGAAAGCTTTTGCAGAAAGCGAATGTCTGTCTATCAGCGAATGCAATTCCAAGGGGCAGTGAAAACAAGCTACAGCTTTCCTTGCTGGCAGCTTTCCTGTGGGCGCAATCGCTGGACGTTTCGAATTTGGCAACCGGGCTCTGCGAGAGAGAAATACACAGTGTTGCCCCTTTCCCTACGAAAGCTTTTGCAGAAAGCGAATGTCTGTCTATCAGCGAATGCAGTTCCAAGGGGCAGTGAAAACCAGCTACAGCTTTCCTTGCTGGCAGCTTTCCTGTGGGCGCAATCGCTGGACGTTTCGAATTTGGCAACCGGGCTCTGCGAGAGAGAAATACACAGTGTTGCCCCTTTACGAACGAAAGCTGTTGTAGAAAGTGAATGTCTATCTAGCAGCAAATGTAGTTCCAAGGGGCAGTGAAAACCAGCTACAGCTTTCCTTGCTGGCAGCTTTCCTGTGGGCGCAATCGCTGGACGTTTCGAATTTGGCAACCGGGCTCTGCGAGAGAGAAATACACAGTGTTGCCTCTTTACCAACGAAAGCTTTTGCAGAAAGCGAATGTCTGTCTAGCAGCGAATGCAGTTCCAAGGGGCAGTGAAAACCAGCTACAGCTTTCCTTGCTGGCAGCTTTCCTGTGGGCGCAATCGCTGGACGTTTCGAATTTGGCAACCGGGCTCTGCGAGAGAGAAATACACAGTGTTGCCCCTTTACAAAGGCAAGGTTTTGCAGAAAGCGTATGTCTGTCTAGCAGCGAATGCAGTTCCAAGGGGCAGTGAAAACCAGCTACAGCTTTCCTTGCTGGCAGCTTTCCTGTGGGCGCAATCGCTGGAGGTTTCGAATTTGGCAACCGGGCTCTGCGAGAGAGAAATACACAGTGTTGCCCCTTTACGAAGGCAAGGTTTTGCAGAAAGCGAATGTCTGTCTAGCAGCGAATGCAGTTCCAAGGGGCAGTGAAAACCAGCTACAGCTTTCCGTTCCGGTAGCTTTCCTGTGGGCGCAATCGCTGGAGGTTTCGTATTTGGCAACCGGGCTCTGCGAGAGAGAAATACACAGTGTTGCCCCTGTACCAACGAAAGCTTTTGCAGAAAGCGAATGTCTGTCTATCAGCGAATGTAGCTCCAAGGGGCAGTGAAAACCAGCTACAGCTTTCCGTGCTGGCAGCTTTCCTGTGGGCGCAATCGCTGGACGTTTCGAATTTGGCAACCGGGCTCTGCGAGAGAGAAATACACAGTGTTGCCCCTTTCCCTACGAAAGCTTTTGCAGAAAGCGAATGTCTGTCTATCAGCGAATGCAGTTCCAAGGGGCAGTGAAAACCAGCTACAGCTTTCCTTGCTGGCAGCTTTCCTGTGGGCGCAATCGCTGGACGTTTCAAAATTTGGCAGCCGGGCTCTGTGAGAGAGAAATACAGAGCGTTGCCCCTTTAGGAAGGCAATGTTTTGCAGAAAGCGAATGCTGTCTATCAGCGAATGTAGTTCCAAGGGGCAGTGAAAACCAGCTACAGCTTTCCTTGCTGGCAGCTTTCCTGTGGGCGCAATCGCTGGACGTTTCGAATTTGGCAAACGGGCTCTGCAACAGAGATATACACTGTGTTGCCCCTGTACCAACGAAAGCTTTTGTAGAAAGCGAATGTCTGTCTAGCAGCGAATGCAGTTCCAAGGGGCAGTGAAAACCAGCTACAGCTTTCCTTGCTGGCAGCTTTCCTCTGGGCGCAATCGCTGGACGTTTCGAATTTGGCCGCCGGGCTCTGCGAGAGAGAAATACACAGTTTTGCCTCTTTACCAACGAAAGCTTTTGTAGAAAGCGAATGTCTGTCTATCAGCGAATGCAGTTCCAAGGGGCAGTGAAAACAAGCTACAGCTTTCCTTGCTGGCAGCTTTCCTGTGGGCGCAATCGCTGGACGTTTCGAATTTGGCAACCGGGCTCTGCGAGAGAGAAATACACAGTGTTGCCCCTTTCCCTACGAAAGCTTTTGCAGAAAGCGAATGTCTGTCTATCAGTGAATGCAGTTCCAAGGGGCAGTGAAAACCAGCTACAGCTTTCCTTGCTGGCAGCTTTCCTGTGGGCGCAATCGCTGGACGTTTCGAATTTGGCAGCCGGGCTCTGCGAGAGAGAAATACAGTGTGTTGCCCCTCTAGGAAGGCAAGGTTTTTCAGAAAGCGAATGTCTGTCTAGCAGCGAATGTAGTTCCAAGGGGCAGTGAAAACCAGCTACAGCTTTCCTTGCTGGCAGCTTTCCTGTGGGCGCAATCGCTGGACGTTTCGAATTTGGCAACCGGGATCTGCGAGAGAGAAATACAGAGTGTTGCCCCTTTACGAACGAAAGCTGTTGTAGAAAGTGAATGTCTATCTAGCAGCGAATGTAGTTCCAAGGGGCAGTGAAAACCAGCTACAGCTTTCCGTGCTGGTAGCTTTCCTGTGGCCGCAATCGCTGGACGTTTGGAATTTGGCAACCGGGCTCTGCGAGAGAGAAATACACAGTGTTGCCTCTTTACCAACGAAAACTTTTGCAGAAAGCGACAGTCTGTCTATCAGCGAATGCAGTTCCAAGAGACAGTGAAAACCAGCTACAGCTTTCCTTGCTGGCAGCTTTCCTGTGGGCGCAATCGCTGGACGTTTCGAATTTGGCAACCGGGCTCTGCGAGAGAGAAATACACAGTGTTGCCCCTTTCCCTACGAAAGCTTTTGCAGAAAGCGAATGTCTGTCTATCAGCGAATGCAGTTCCAAGGGGCAGTGAAAACCAGCTACAGCTTTCCTTGCTGGCAGCTTTCCTGTGGGCGCAATCGCTGGACGTTTCAAAATTTGGCAGCCGGGCTCTGCGAGAGAGAAATACAGAGCGTTGCCCCTTTAGGAAGGCAATGTTTTGCAGAAAGCGAATGCTGTCTATCAGCGAATGTAGTTCCAAGGGGCAGTGAAAACCAGCTACAGCTTTCCTTGCTGGCAGCTTTCCTGTGGGCGCAATCGCTGGACGTTTCGAATTTGGCAAACGGGCTCTGCGACAGAGATATACACTGTGTTGCCCCTGTACCAACGAAAGCTTTTGTAGAAAGCGAATGTCTGTCTATCAGCGAATGCAGTTCCAAGGGGCAGTGAAAACCAGCTGCAGCTTTCCTTGCTGGCAGCTTTCCTGTGGGCGCAATCGCTGGACGTTTCGAATTTGGCAACCGGGCTCTGCGAGAGAGAAATACACAGTGTTGCCCCTTTCCCTACGAAAGCTTTTGCAGAAAGCGAATGTCTGTCTATCAGCGAATGCAGTTCCAAGGGGCAGTGAAAACCAGCTACAGCTTTCCTTGCTGGCAGCTTTCCTGTGGGCGCAATCGCTGGACGTGTCGAATTTGGCAACCGGGCTCTGCGAGAGAGAAATACACAGTGTTGCCTCTTTACCAACGAAAACTTTTGCAGAAAGCGACTGTCTGTCTATCAGCGAATGCAGTTCCAAGAGACAGTGAAACCCAGCTACAGCTTTC
The DNA here is from genome assembly GCF_035582795.1 of Mycteria americana. NCBI lineage: Eukaryota > Metazoa > Chordata > Aves > Ciconiiformes > Ciconiidae > Mycteria > Mycteria americana. Next base: position 22,847,883 of record NC_134369.1, on the reverse strand, counting down.
CTTGCTGGCAGCTTTCCTGTGGGCGCAATCGCTGGACGTTTCGAATTTGGCAACCGGGCTCTGCGAGAGAGAAATACACAGTGTTGCCCCTTTACGAAGGCAAGGTTTTGCAGAAATGCGAATGTCTGTCTAGCAGCGAATGTAGTTCCAAGGGGCAGTGAAAACCAGCTACAGCTTTCCGTGCCGGTAGCTTTCCTGTGGGCGCAATCGCTGGACGTTTCGAATTTAGCAGCCGGGCTCTGCGAGAGAGAAATACAGAGCGTTGCCCCTTTAGGAAGGCAATGTTTTGCAGAAAGCGAATGCTGTCTATCAGCGAATGTAGTTCCAAGGGGCAGTGAAAACCAGCTACAGCTTTCCTTGCTGGCAGCTTTCCTGTGGGCGCAATCGCTGGACGTTTCGAATTTGGCAACCGGGCTCTGCGAGAGAGAAATACACAGTGTTGCCCCTGTACCAACGAAAGCTATTGCAGAAAGCGAATGTCTGTCTATCAGCGAATGCAGTTCCAAGGGGCAGTGAAAACCAGCTACAGCTTTCCGTTCCGGTAGCTTTCCTGTGGGCGCAATCGCTGGAGGTTTCGTATTTGGCAACCAGGCTCTGCGAGAGAGAAATACACAGTGTTGCCCCTGTACCAACGAAAGCTTTTGCAGAAAGCGAATGTCTGTCTATCAGCGAATGCAGTTCCAAGGGGCAGTGAAAACCAGCTACAGCTTTCCGTGCTGGCAGCTTTCCTCTGGGCGCAATCGCTGGACGTTTCGAATTTGGCAACCGGGCTCTGCGAGAGAGAAATACACAGTGTTGCCCCTTTCCCTACGAAAGCTTTTGCAGAAAGCGAATGTCTGTCTATCAGCGAATGTACTTCCAAGGGGCAGTGAAAACCAGCTACAGCTTTCCTTGCTGGCAGCTTTCCTGTGGGCGCAATCGCTGGACGTCTCGAATTTGGCAACCGGGCTCTACGAGAGAGAAATACACAGTGTTGCCCCTTTACTAAGGCAAGGTTTTGCAGAAAGCGAATGTCTGTCTATCAGCGAATGCAGTTCCAAGAGACAATGAAAACCAGCTACAGCTTTCCTTGCTGGCAGCTTTCCTGTGGGCGCAATCGCTGGACGTTTCGAATTTGGCAACCGGGCTCTGCGAGAGAGAAATACACAGTGTTGCCCCTTTCCCTACGAAAGCTTTTGCAGAAAGCGAATGTCTGTCTATCAGCGAACGCAGTTCCAAGGGGCAGTGAAAACCAGCTACAGCTTTCCTTGCTGGCAGCGTTCCTGTGGGCGCAATCGCTGGACCTTTCGAATTTGGCAACCGGGCTCTGCGAGAGAGAAATACACAGTGTTGCCCCTTTCCCTACGAAAGCTTTTGCAGAAAGCGAATGTCTGTCTATCAGCGACTGCAGTTCCAAGGGGCAGTGAAAACCAGCTACAGCATTCCTTGCTGGCAGCTTTCCTGTGGGCGCAATCGCTGGACGTTTCGAATTTGGCAGCCGGGCTCTGCGAGAGAGAAATACACAGTGTTGCCCCTGTACCAACGAAAGCTATTGCAGAAAGCGAATGTCTGTCTATCAGCGAATGTACTTCCAAGAGACAGTGAAAACCAGCTACAGCTTTCCTTGCTGGCAGCTTTCCTGTGGGCGCAATCGCTGGACGTTTCGAATTTGGAAACCGGGCTCTACGAGAGAGACATACAAAGTGTTGCCTCTTTACCAACGAAAGCTTTTGTAGAAAGCGAATGTCTGTCTATCAGCGAATGCAGTTCCAAGGGGCAGTGAAAACCACCTAGAGATTTCCGTGCTGGCAGCTTTCCCGTGGGCGCAATCGCTGGACGTTTCGAATTTGGCAACCGGGCTCTGCGAGAGAGAAATACACAGTGTTGCCCCTTTACCTACGAAAGCTTTTGCAGAAAGCAAATGTCTGTCTATCAGCGAATGCAGTTCCAAGGGGCAGTGAAAACCAGCTACAGCTTTCCTTGCTGGCAGCTTTCTTGTGGGCGCAATCGCTGGACGTTTCGAATTTGGCAACCGGGCTCTGCGAGAGAGAAATACACAGTGTTGCCCCTTTACCAACGAAAGCTTTTGTAGAAAGCGAATGTGTGTCTAGCAGCGAATGCAGTTCCAAGGGGCAGTGAAAACCAGCTACAGCTTTCCTTGCTGGCAGCTTTCCTGTGGGCGCAATCGCTGGACGTTTCGAATTTGGCAACCGGGCTCTGCGAGAGAGAAATACACAGTGTTGCCCCTTTACGAAGGCAAGGTTTTGCAGAAAGCGAATGTCTGTCTAGCAGCGAATGCAGTTCCAAGGGGCAGTGAAAACCAGCTACAGCTTTCCGTGCCGGTAGCTTTCCTGTGGGCGCAATCGCTGGACGTTTCGTATTTGGCAACCGGGCTCTGCGAGAGAGAAATACACAGTGTTGCCCCTGTACCAGCGAAAGCTTTTGCAGAAAGCGAATGTCTGTCTATCAGCGAATGTAGCTCCAAGGGGCAGTGAAAACCAGCTACAGCTTTCTGTGCTGGCAGCTTTCCTGTGGGCGCAATCGCTGGACGTTTCGAATTTGGCAACCGGGCTCTGCGAGAGAGAAATAGACATTGTTACCCTTTTACCTACGAAAGCTTTTGTAGAAAGCGAATGTCTGTCTATCAGCGACTGTAGTTCCAAGAGACAGTGAAAACCAGCTACAGCTTTCTGTGCTGGCAGCTTTCCTGTGGGCGCAATCGCTGGACGTTTCGAATTTGGAAACCGGGCTCTACGAGAGAGAAATACAAAGTGTTGCCTCTTTACCAACGAAAGCTTTTGTAGAAAGCGAATGTCTGTCTATCAGCGAATGCAGTTCCAAGGGGCAGTGAAAACCAGCTAGAGATTTCCGTGCTGGCAGCTTTCCTGTGGGCGCAATCGCTGGACGTTTCGAATTTGGCAACCGGGCTCTGCGAGAGAGAAATACAGAGTGTTGCCCCTTTACGCAGGCAAGGTTTTGCAGAAAGCGAATGTCTGTCTAGCAGCGAATGCAGTTCCAAGGGGCAGTGAAAACCAGCTACAGCTTTCCATGCTGGCAGCTTTCCTGTGGGCGCAATCGCTGGACGTTTCTAATTTGGCAGCCGGGCTCTGCGAGAGAGAAATACACAGTGTTGCCCCTTTAGTACAGCAAGGTTTTGCAGAAAGCGAATGTCTGTCTATCAGCGACTGTAGTTCCAAGGGGCAGTGAAAACCAGCTACAGCTTTCTGTGCTGGCAGCTTTCCTGTGGGCGCAATCGCTGGACGTTTCGAATTTGGCAACCGGGCTCTGCGAGAGAGAAATAGACATTGTTACCCTTTTACCTACGAAAGCTTTTGTAGAAAGCGAATGTCTGTCTATCAGCGACTGTAGTTCCAAGAGACAGTGAAAACCAGCTACAGCTTTCCGTGCTGGCAGCTTTCCTGTGGGCGCAATCGCTGGACGTTTCGAATTTGGCAACCGGGCTCTGCGAGAGAGAAATACACAGTGTTGCCCCTGTACCAACGAAAGCTTTTGCAGAAAGCGAATGTCTGTCTAGCAGCGAATGTAGTTCCAAGGGGCAGTGAAAACCAGCTACAGCTTTCCGTGCTGGAAGCTTTCCTGTGGGCGCAATCGCTGGACCTTTCGAATTTGGCAACCGGGCTCTGCGAGAGAGAAATACACAGTGTTGCCCCTTTCCCTACGAAAGCTTTTGCAGAAAGCGAATGTCTGTCTATCAGCGAATGCAGTTCCAAGGGGCAGTGAAAACCAGCTACAGCATTCCTTGCTGGCAGCTTTCCTGTGGGCGCAATCGCTGGACGTTTCGAATTTGGCAGCCGGGCTCTGCGACAGAGAAATACAGAGTGTTGCCCCTTTAGGAAGGCAAGGTTCTGCAGAAAGCGAATGTCTGTCTAGCAGCGAATGTAGTTCCAAGGGGCAGTGAAAACCAGCTACAGCTTTCCTTGCTGGCAGCTTTCCTGTGGGCGCAATCGCTGGACGTGTCGATTTTGACAACCGGGCTCTGCGAGAGAGAAATACAGAGTGTTGCCCCTTTAGGAAGGCAAGGTTTTGCAGAAAGCGAATGTCTGTCTAGCAGCGATTGTAGTTCCAAGGGGCAGTGAAAACCAGCTACAGCTTTCCGTGCCGGTAGATTTCCTGTGGGCGCAATCGCTGGACGTTTCGTATTTGGCAACCGGGCTCTGCGAGAGAGAAATACACAGTGTTGCCCCTGTACCAACGAAAGCTTTTGCAGAAAGCGAATGTCTGTCTATCAGCGAATGTAGTTCCAAGGGGCAGTGAAAACCAGCTACAGCTTTCCGTGCTGGCAGCTTTCCTGTGGGCGCAATCGCTGGACGTTTCGAATTTGGCAACCGGGCTCTGCGAGAGAGAAATAGACATTGTTACCCCTTTACCTACGAAAGCTTTTGTAGAAAGCGAATGTCTGTCTATCAGCGACTGTAGTTCCAAGAGACAGTGAAAACCAGCTACAGCTTTCCTTGCTGGCAGCTTTCCTGTGGGCGCAATCGCTGGATGTTTCGAATTTGGCAACCGGGCTCTGCGAGAGAGAAATACAGAGTGTTGCCCCTTTACAAAGGCAAGGTTTTGCAGAAAGCGAATGTCTGTCTATCAGCGAATGTAGTTCCAAGAGACAGTGAAAACCAGCTACAGCTTTCCTTGCTGGCAGCTTTCCTGTGGGCGCAATCGCTGGACGTTTCGAATTTGGCAACCGGGCTCTGCGAGAGAGAAATACACAGTGTTGCCTCTTTACCAACGAAAGCTTTTGTAGAAAGCGAATGTCTGTCTATCAGCGAATGCAGTTCCAAGGGGCAGTGAAAACCAGCTAGAGATTTCCGTGCTGGCAGCTTTCCTGTGGGCGCAATCGCTGGACGTTTCGAATTTGGCAACCGGGCTCTGCGAGAGAGAAATACACAGTGTTGCCCCTTTACCTACGAAAGCTTTTGCAGAAAGCAAATGTCTGTCTATCAGCGAATGCAGTTCCAAGGGGCAGTGAAAACCAGCTACAGCTTTCCTTGCTGGCAGCTTTCCTGTAGGCGCAATCGCTGGACGTTTCGAATTTGGCAGCCGGGCTCTGCGAGAGAGAAATACAGAGTGTTGCCCCTTTACGCAGGCAAGGTTTTGCAGAAAGCGAATGTCTGTCTAGCAGCGAATGTAGTTCCAAGGGGCAGTGAAAACCAGCTACAGCTTTCTGTGCTGGCAGCTTTCCTGTGGGCGCAATCGCTGGACGTTTCGAATTTGGCAAACGGGCTCTGCGAGAGAGAAATACACAGTGTTGCCCCTTTACCAACGAAAGCTTTTGCAGAAAGCGAATGTCTGTCTAGCAGCGAATGTAGTTCCAAGGGGCAGTGAAAACCAGCTACAGCTTTCCGTGCTGGCAGCGTTCCTGTGGGCGCAATCGCTGGACCTTTCGAATTTGGCAACCGGGCTCTGCGAGAGAGAAATACACAGTGTTGCCCCTTTCCCTACGAAAGCTTTTGCAGAAAGCAAATGTCTGTCTATCAGCGAATGCAGTTCCAAGGGGCAGTGAAAACCAGCTACAGCTTTCGTTGCTGGCAGCTTTCCTGTAGGCGCAATCGCTGGACGTTTCGAATTTGGCAGCCGGGCTCTGCGAGAGAGAAATACAGAGTGTTGCCCCTTTACGCAGGCAAGGTTTTGCAGAAAGCGAATGTCTGTCTAGCAGCGAATGTAGTTCCAAGGGGCAGTGAAAACCAGCTACAGCTTTCCATGCTGGCAGCTTTCCTGTGGGCGCAATCGCTGGACGTTTCTAATTTGGCAGCCGGGCTCTGCGAGAGAGAAATACACAGTGTTGCCCCTTTAGTACAGCAAGGTTTTGCAGAAAGCGAATGTCTGTCTATCAGCGACTGTAGTTCCAAGGGGCAGTGAAAACCAGCTACAGCTTTCTGTGCTGGCAGCTTTCCTGTGGGCGCAATCGCTGGACGTTTCGAATTTGGCAACCGGGCTCTGAGAGAGAGAAATACACAGTGTTGCCCCTGTAGCAACATAAGCTTTTGTAGAAAACGAATGTCTGTCTATCAGCGAATGCAGTTCCAAGGGGCAGTGAAAACCAGCTACAGCTTTCCTTGCTGGCAGCTTTCCTGTGGGCGCAATCGCTGGACGTTTCGAATTTGGCAACCGGGCTCTGCGAGAGAGAAATACACAGTGTTGCCCCTGTACCAACGAAAGCTTTTGCAGAAAGCGAATGTCTGTCTAGCAGCGAATGTAGTTCCAAGGGGCAGTGAAAACCAGCTACAGCTTTCCGTGCTGGAAGCTTTCCTGTGGGCGCAATCGCTGGACCTTTCGAATTTGGCAACCGGGCTCTGCGAGAGAGAAATACACAGTGTTGCCCCTTTCCCTACGAAAGCTTTTGCAGAAAGCGAATGTCTGTCTATCAGCGAATGCAGTTCCAAGGGGCAGTGAAAACCAGCTACAGCATTCCTTGCTGGCAGCTTTCCTGTGGGCGCAATCGCTGGACGTTTCGAATTTGGCAGCCGGGCTCTGCGACAGAGAAATACAGAGTGTTGCCCCTTTAGGAAGGCAAGGTTGTGCAGAAAGCGAATGTCTGTCTAGCAGCGAATGTAGTTCCAAGGGGCAGTGAAAACCAGCTACAGCTTTCCTTGCTGGCAGCTTTCCTGTGGGCGCAATCGCTGGACGTGTCGATTTTGACAACCGTGCTCTGCGAGAGAGAAATACACAGTGTTGCCCCTTTAGGAAGGCAAGGTTTTGCAGAAAGCGAATGTCTGTCTAGCAGCGATTGTAGTTCCAAGGGGCAGTGAAAACCAGCTACAGCTTTCCGTGCCGGTAGATTTCCTGTGGGCGCAATCGCTGGACGTTTCGAATTTGGCAACCGGGCTCTGCGAGAGAGAAATAGACATTGTTACCCCTTTACCTACGAAAGCTTTTGTAGAAAGCGAATGTCTGTCTATCAGCGACTGTAGTTCCAAGAGACAGTGAAAACCAGCTACAGCTTTCCTTGCTCGCAGCTTTCCTGTGGGCGCAATCGCTGGATGTTTCGAATTTGGCAACCGGGCTCTGCGAGAGAGAAATACAGAGTGTTGCCCCTTTACAAAGGCAAGGTTTTGCAGAAAGCGAATGTCTGTCTATCAGCGAATGTAGTTCCAAGAGACAGTGAAAACCAGCTACAGCTTTCCTTGCTGGCAGCTTTCCTGTGGGCGCAATCGCTGGACGTTTCGAATTTGGCAACCGGGCTCTGCGAGAGAGAAATACACAGTGTTGCCTCTTTACCAACGAAAGCTTTTGTAGAAAGCGAATGTCTGTCTAGCAGCGAATGTAGTTCCAAGGGGCAGTGAAAACCAGCTACAGCTTTCCATGCTGGCAGCTTTCCTGTGGGCGCAATCGCTGGACGTTTCTAATTTGGCAGCCGGGCTCTGCGAGAGAGAAATACACAGTGTTGCCCCTTTAGTACAGCAAGGTTTTGCAGAAAGCGAATGTCTGTCTATCAGCGACTGTAGTTCCAAGGGGCAGTGAAAACCAGCTACAGCTTTCTGTGCTGGCAGCTTTCCTGTGGGCGCAATCGCTGGACGTTTCGAATTTGGCAACCGGGCTCTGAGAGAGAGAAATACACAGTGTTGCCCCTGTAGCAACATAAGCTTTTGTAGAAAACGAATGTCTGTCTATCAGCGAATGCAGTTCCAAGGGGCAGTGAAAACCAGCTACAGCTTTCCTTGCTGGCAGCTTTCCTGTGGGCGCAATCGCTGGACGTTTCGAATTTGGCAACCGGGCTCTGCGAGAGAGAAATACAGAGTGTTGCCCCTGTACCAACGAAAGCTTTTGCAGAAAGCGAATGTCTGTCTAGCAGCGAATGTAGTTCCAAGGGGCAGTGAAAACCAGCTACAGCTTTCCGTGCTGGAAGCTTTCCTGTGGGCGCAATCGCTGGACCTTTCGAATTTGGCAACCGGGCTCTGCGAGAGAGAAATACACAGTGTTGCCCCTTTCCCTACGAAAGCTTTTGCAGAAAGCGAATGTCTGTCTATCAGCGAATGCAGTTCCAAGGGGCAGTGAAAACCAGCTACAGCATTCCTTGCTGGCAGCTTTCCTGTGGGCGCAATCGCTGGACGTTTCGAATTTGGCAGCCGGGCTCTGCGACAGAGAAATACAGAGTGTTGCCCCTTTAGGAAGGCAAGGTTGTGCAGAAAGCGAATGTCTGTCTAGCAGCGAATGTAGTTCCAAGGGGCAGTGAAAACCAGCTACAGCTTTCCTTGCTGGCAGCTTTCCTGTGGGCGCAATCGCTGGACGTGTCGATTTTGACAACCGGGCTCTGCGAGAGAGAAATACACAGTGTTGCCCCTTTAGGAAGGCAAGGTTTTGCAGAAAGCGAATGTCTGTCTAGCAGCGATTGTAGTTCCAAGGGGCAGTGAAAACCAGCTACAGCTTTCCGTGCCGGTAGATTTCCTGTGGGCGCAATCGCTGGACGTTTCGAATTTGGCAACCGGGCTCTGCGAGAGAGAAATAGACATTGTTACCCCTTTACCTACGAAAGCTTTTGTAGAAAGCGAATGTCTGTCTATCAGCGACTGTAGTTCCAAGAGACAGTGAAAACCAGCTACAGCTTTCCTTGCTCGCAGCTTTCCTGTGGGCGCAATCGCTGGATGTTTCGAATTTGGCAACCGGGCTCTGCGAGAGAGAAATACAGAGTGTTGCCCCTTTACAAAGGCAAGGTTTTGCAGAAAGCGAATGTCTGTCTATCAGCGAATGTAGTTCCAAGAGACAGTGAAAACCAGCTACAGCTTTCCTTGCTGGCAGCTTTCCTGTGGGCGCAATCGCTGGACGTTTCGAATTTGGCAACCGGGCTCTGCGAGAGAGAAATACACAGTGTTGCCTCTTTACCAACGAAAGCTTTTGTAGAAAGCGAATGTCTGTCTATCAGCGAATGCAGTTCCAAGGGGCAGTGAAAACCAGCTACAGCTTTCCGTGCTGGCAGCGTTCCTGTGGGCGCAATCGCTGGACCTTTCGAATTTGGCAACCGGGCTCTGCGAGAGAGAAATACACAGTGTTGCCCCTTTCCCTACGAAAGCTTTTGCAGAAAGCGAATGTCTGTCTATCAGCGACTGCAGTTCCAAGGGGCAGTGAAAACCAGCTACAGCATTCCTTGCTGGCAGCTTTCCTGTGGGCGCAATCGCTGGACGTTTCGAATTTGGCAGCCGGGCTCTGCGAGAGAGAAATACAGAGTGTTGCCCCTTTAGGAAGGCAAGGTTGTGCAGAAAGCGAATGTCTGTCTATCAGCGAATGTAGTTCCAAGGGGCAGTGAAAAGCAGCTACAGCTTTCCTTGCTGGCAGCTTTCCTGTGGGCGCAATCGCTGGACGTTTCGAATTTGGCAACTGGGCTCTGCGAGAGAGAAATACACAGTGTTGCCCCTTTACACAGGCAAGGCTTTGCAGAAAGCAAATGTCTGTCTATCAGCGAATGTAGTTCCAAGAGACAGTGAAAACCAGCTACAGCTTTCCTTGCTGGCAGCTTTCCTGTGGGCGCAATCGCTGGACGTTTCGAATTTGGCAACCGGGCTCTGCGAGAGAGAAATACACTGTGTTGCGCCTTTACGCAGCAAGGTTTTGCAGAAAGCGAATGTCTGTCTAGCAGCGAATGCAGTTCCAAGAGACAGTGAAAACCAGCTACAGCTTTCCTTGCTGGCAGCTTTCCTGTGGGCGCAATCGCTGGACGTTTCGAATTTGGCAACTGGGCTCTGCGAGAGAGAAATACACAGTGTTGTCCCTTTACCTACGAAAGATTTTGTACAAAGCGAATGTCTGTCTATCAGCGACTGTAGTTCCAAGAGACAGTGAAAACCAGCTACAGCTTTCCGTATTGGCAGCTTTCCTGAGGGCGCAATCGCTGGACGTTTCGAATTTGGCAACCGGGCTCTGCGAGAGAGAAATACACAGTGTTGCCCCTTTACGAAGGCAAGGTTTTGCAGAAAGCGAATGTCTCTCTATCAGCGAATGTAGTTCCAAAAGACAGTGAAAACCAGCTAAAGCTTTCTGTGCTGGTAGCTTTCCTGTGGGCGCAATCGCTGGACCTTTCGAATTTGGCAACCGGTCTCTGGGAGAGAAATACAGAGTGTTTCCCCTTTACGTAGGCAAGGTTTTGAAGAAAGCGAATGTCTGTCTAGCAGTGAATGTAGTTCCAAGAGACAGTGAAAACCAGCTACAGCTTTCCGTGCTGGCAGCTTTCCTGTGAGCGCAATCGCTGGACGTTTCGAATTTGGCAGCCGGGCTCTGCGAGAGAGAAATACACAGTGTTGCCCCTTTACGAACGACAGCTTTTGTAGAAAGCGAATGTCTATCTAGCAGCGAATGTAGTTTCAAGAGGCAGTGAAAACCAGCTACAGATTTCTGTGCTGGCAGCTTTCCTGAGGGCGCAATCGCTGGACGTTTCGAATTTGGCAACCGGGCTCTGCGAGAGAGAAATACACATTGTTGCCCCTGTACCAACGAAAGCTTTTGTAGAAAGCGAATGTCTGTCTATCAGCGAATGCAGTTCCAAGAGACAGTGAAAACCAGCTACAGCTTTCCTTGCTGGCAGCTTTCCTGTGGGCGCAATCGCTGGACGTTTCGAATTTGGCAACCGGGCTCTGCGAGAGAGAAATAGACATTGTTGCCCCTTTACCTACGAAAGCTTTTGTAGAAAGCGAATGTCTGTCTATCAGCGACTGTAGTTCAAAGAGACAGTGAAAACCAGCTACAGCTTTCCTTGCTGGCAGCTTTCCTGTGGGCGCAATCGCTGGACGTTTCGAATTTGGCAACCGGGCTCTGCGAGAGAGAAATAGACATTGTTGCCCCTTTACCTACGAAAGCTTTTGTAGAAAGCGAATGTCTGTCTATCAGCGACTGTAGTTCAAAGAGACAGTGAAAACCAGCTACAGCTTTCCTTGCTGGCAGCTTTCCTCTGGCCGCAATCGCTGGACGTTTCGAATTTGGCAACCGGGCTCTGCGAGAGAGAAATACACAGTGTTGCCCCTTTACACAGGCAAGGCTTTGCAGAAAGCAAATGTCTGTCTATCAGCGAATGTAGTTCCAAGAGACAGTGAAAACCAGCTACAGCTTTCCTTGCTGGCAGCTTTCCTGTGGGCGCAATCGCTGGACTTTTCGAATTTGGCAACCGGGCTCTGCGAGAGAGAAATACACTGTGTTGCGCCTTTACGCAGCAAGGTTTTGCAGAAAGCGAATGTCTGTCTAGCAGCGAATGCAGTTCCAAGAGACAGTGAAAACCAGCTACAGCTTTCCTTGCTGGCAGCTTTCCTGTGGGCGCAATCGCTGGACGTTTCGAATTTGGCAACTGGGCTCTGCGAGAGAGAAATACACAGTGTTGTCACTTTACCTACGAAAGATTTTGTAGAAAGCGAATGTCTGTCTATCAGCGACTGTAGTTCCAAGAGACAGTGAAAACCAGCTACAGCTTTCCGTGTTGGCAGCTTTCCTGTGGGCGCAATCGCTGGACGTTTCGAATTTGGCAACCGGGCTCTGCGAGAGAGAAATACACAGTGTTGCCCCTTTACGAATGCAAGGTTTTGCAGAAAGCGAATGTCTCTCTATCAGCGAATGTAGTTCCAAAAGACAGTGAAAACCAGCTAAAGCTTTCTGTGCTGGTAGCTTTCCTGTGGGCGCAATCGCTGGACCTTTCGAATTTGGCAACCGGTCTCTAGGAGAGAAATACAGAGTGTTTCCCCTTTACGTAGGCAAGGTTTTGCAGAAAGCGAATGTCTGTCTAGCAGCGAATGCAGTTCAAGGGGCAGTGAAAACCAGCTACAGCTTTCCGTGCCGGTAGCTTTCCTGTGGGTGCAATCGCTGGACGTTTCGTATTTGGCAGCCGGGCTCTGCGAGAGAGAAATACACAGTGTTGCCCCTTTCCCTACGAAAGCTTTTGCAGAAAGCGAATGTCTGTCTATCAGCGAATGTAGCTCCAAGGGGCAGTGAAAACCAGCTACAGCTTTCCTTGCTGGCAGCTTTCCTGTGGGCGCAATCGCTGGACGTTTCGAATTTGGCAGCCGGGCTCTGCAAGACAGAAATACAGAGCGTTGCCCCTTTAGGAAGGCAATGTTTTGCAGAAAGTGAATGCTGTCTATCAGCGAATGTAGTTCCAAGGGGCAGTGAAAACCAGCTACAGCTTTCCTTGCTGGCAGCTTTCCTGTGGGCGCATCGCTGGACGTTTCGAATTTGGCAACCGGGCTATGCGAGAGAGATATACACTGTGTTGCCCCTGTACCAACGAAAGCTTTTGTAGAAAGCGAATGTCTGTCTATCAGCGAATGCAGTTCCAAGGGGCAGTGAAAACCAGCTACAGCTTTCCTTGCTGGCAGCTTTCCTGTGGGCGCAATCGCTGGACGTGTCGATTTTAAAAACCGGGCTCTGCGAGAGAGAAATACACAGTGTTGCCCCTGTACCAACGAAAGCTTTTGCAGAAAGCGAATGTCTGTCTATCAGCGAATGTACTTCCAAGGGGCAGTGAAAACCAGCTACAGCTTTCCTTGCTGGCAGCTTTCCTGTGGGCGCAATCGCTGGACGTTTCGAATTTGGCACCGGGCTCTACGAGAGAGAAATACAGAGTGTTGCCCCTTTACTAAGGCAAGGTTTTGCAGAAAGCGAATGTCTGTCTATCAGCGAATGTAGTTCCAAGAGACAATGAAAACCAGCTACAGCTTTCCTTGCTGGCAGCTTTCCTGTGGGCGCAATCGCTGGACGTTTCGAATTTTCAACCGGGCTCTGCGAGAGAGAAATACACATTGTTGCCCCTTTACCTACGAAAGCTTTTGTAGAAAGCAAATGTCTGTCTATCAGCGACTGTAGTTCCAAAAGACAGTGAAAACCAGCTAAAGCTTTCTGTGCTGGTAGCTTTCCTGTGGGCGCAATCGCTGGACGTTTTGAATTTGGCAACCGGTCTCTGGGAGAATAATACAGAGTGTTTCCCCTTTACGTAGGCAAGGTTTTGAAGAAAGCGAATGTCTGTCTAGCAGTGAATGTAGTTCCAAGAGACAGTGAAAACCAGCTACAGCTTTCCGTGCTTGCAGCTTTCCTGTGGGCGCAATCGCTGGACGTTTTGAATTTGGCAGCCGGGCTCTGCGAGAGAGAAATACACAGTGTTGCCCCTTTACGACCGAAAGCTTTTGTAGAAAGCGAATGTCTATCTAGCAGCGAATGTAGTTCCAAGAGGCAGTGAAAACCAGCTACAGATTTCTGTGCTAGCAGCTTTCCTGAGGGCGCAATCGCTGGACGTTTCGAATTTGGCACCGGGCTCTACGAGAGAGAAATACACAGTGTTGCCCCTTTACTAAGGCAAGGTTTTGCAGAAAGCGAATGTCTGTCTATCAGCGAATGTAGTTCCAAGAGACAATGAAAACCAGCTACAGCTTTCCTTGCTGGCAGCTTTCCTGTGGGCGCAATCGCTGGACGTTTCGAATTTGGCAACCGGGCTCTGCGAGAGAGAAATAGACATTGTTGCCCCTTTACCTACGAAAGCTTTTGTAGAAAGCAAATGTCTGTCTATCAGCGACTGTAGTTCCAAGAGACAGTGAAAACCAGCTACTGCATTCCTTGCTGGTAGCTTTCCTGTGGGCACAATCGCTGGACGTTTCGTATTTGGCAACCGGGCTCTGCGAGAGAGAAATACACAGTGTTGCCTCTTTACCAACGAAAACTTTTGCAGAAAGCGAATGTCTGTCTATCAGCGAATGCAGTTCCAAGGGGCAGTGAAAACCAGCTACAGCTTTCCGTGCTGGCAGCTTTCCTGTGGGCGCAATCGCTGGACGTTTCGAGTTTGGCAACCGGGCTCTGCGAGAGAGAAATACACAGTGTTGCCTCTTTACCAACGAAAGCTTTTGTAGAAAGGGAATGTCTGTCTATCAGCGAATGCAGTTCCAAGGGGCAGTGAAAACCAGCTACAGCTTTCCTTGCTGGCAGCTTTCCTGTGGGCGCAATCGCTGGACGTTTCGAATTTGGCAACCGGGCTCTGCGAGAGAGAAATACACAGTGTTGCCCCTTTACGAAGGCAAGCTTTTGCAGAAAGCGAATGTCTGCCTATCAGCGAATGTAGTTCCAAGAGACAATGAAAACCAGCTACAGCTTTCCTTGCTGGCAGCTTTCCTGTGGGCGCAATAGCTGGACGTTTCGAATTTGGCAACCGGGCTCTGCGAGAGAGAAATACAGAGTGTTGCCCCTTTACCTACGAAAGATTTGCAGAAAGCGAATGTCTGTCTATCAGCGAATGCAGTTCCAAGGGGCAGTGAAAACCAGCTAAAGCTTTCCGTGCTGGTAGATTTCCTGTGGGCGCAATCGCTGGACGTTTCGTATTTGGCAACCGGGCTCTGCGAGAGAGAAATACAGAGTGTTGCCTCTTTACCAACGAAAGCTTTTGCAGAAAGCGAATGCCTGTCTATCAGCGAATGCAGTTCCAAGGGGCAGTGAAAACCAGCTACAGCTTTCCGTGCTGGCAGCTTTCCTGTGGGCGCAATCGCTGGACGTTTCGAATTTGGCAACCGGGCTCTGCGAGAGAGAAATACACAGTGTTGCCCCTTTACCAACGAAAGCTGTTCTAGAAAGTGAATGTCTATCTAGCAGCGAATGTAGTTCCAAGGGGCAGTGAAAACCAGCTACAGCTTTCCTTGCTGGCAGCTTTCCTGTGGGCGCAATCGCTGGACGTTTCGAATTTGGCAACCGGGCTCTGCGAGAGAGAAATACACAGTGTTGCCCCTGTACCAACGAAAGCTTTTGCAGAAAGCGAATGTCTGTCTATCAGCGAATGTAGTTCCAAGGGGCAGTGAAAACCAGCTACAGCTTTCCGTGCTGGCAGCTCTCCTGTGGGCGCAATCGCTGGACGTTTCGAATTTGGAAACCGGGCTCTACGAGAGAGAAATACACAGTGTTGCCCCTTTACGAAGGCAAGGTTTTGCAGGAAGCGAATGTCTGTCTAGCAGCGAATGTAGTTCCAAGAGACAATGAAAACCAGCTACAGCTTTCCTTGCTGGCAGCTTTCCTGTGGGCGCAATCGCTGGACGTTTCGAATTTGGCAGCCGGGCTCTGCGAGAGAGAAATACACAGTGTTGCCCCTTTACGAAGGCAAGGTTTCTCAGAAAGCGAATGTCTGTCTAGCAGCGAACGTAGTTCCAAGGGGCAGTGAAAACCAGCTACAGCTTTCCTTGCTGGCAGCTTTCCTGTGGGCGCAATCGCTGGACCTTTCGAATTTGGCAACCGGGCTCTGGGAGAGAGAAATACACTGTGTTGCCTCTTTACCAACGAAAGCTTTTGTAGAAAGGGAATGTCTGTCTATCAGCGACTGTAGTTCCAAGGGGCAGTGAAAACCAGCTACAGCTTTCCGTGCTGGCAGCTTTCCTGTGGGCGCAATCGCTGGACGTTTCGAATTTGGCAACCGGGCTCTGCGAGAGAGAAATACACAGTGTTGCCCCTTTACGACCGAAAGCTTTTGTAGAAAGCGAATGTCTGTCTATCAGCGAATGTAGTTCCAAGGGGCAGTGAAAACCAGCTACAGCTTTCCGTGCTGGCAGCTTTCCTGTGGGCGCAATCGTTGGACGTTTCGAATTTGGCAACCGGGCTCTGCGAGAGAGAAATACAGAGTGTTGCGCCTTTACGAAGGCAAGGTTTTGCAGAAAGCGAATGTCTCTCTATCAGCGAATGTAGTTCCAAAAGACAGTGAAAACCAGCTAAAGCTTTCTGTGCTGGTAGCTTTCCTGTGGGCGCAATCGCTGGACGTTTTGAATTTGGCAACCGGTCTCTGGGAGAAAAATACAGAGTGTTTCCCCTTTACGTAGGCAAGGTTTTGAAGAAAGCGAATGTCTGTCTAGCAGTGAATGTAGTTCCAAGAGACAGTGAAAACCAGCTACAGCTTTCCGTGCTGGCAGCTTTCCTGTGGGCGCAATCGCTGGAAGTTTCGAATTTGGCAGCCGGGCTCTGCGAGAGAGAAATACACAGTGTTGCCCCTTTACGACCGAAAGCTTTTGTAGAAAGCGAATGTCTATCTAGCAGCGAATGTAGTTCCAAGAGGCAGTGAAAACCAGCTACAGATTTCTGTGCTGGCAGCTTTCCTGAGGGCGCAATCGCTGGACGTTTCGAATTTGGCAACCGGTCTCTGCGAGAGAGAAATACACATTGTTGCCCCTTTACCAACGAAAGCTTTTGTAGAAAGCGAATGTCTGTCTATCAGCGAATGCAGTTCCAAGAGACAGTGAAAACCAGCTACAGCTTTCCTTGCTGGCAGCTTTCCTGTGGGCGCAATCGCTGGACGTTTCGAATTTGGCACCGGGCTCTACGAGAGAGAAATACACAGTGTTGCCCCTTTACTAAGGCAAGGTTTTGCAGAAAGCGAATGTCTGTCTATCAGCGAATGTAGTTCCAAGAGACAATGAAAACCAGATACAGCTTTCCTTGCTGGCAGCTTTCCTGTGGGCGCAATCGCTGGACGTTTCGAATTTGGCAACCGGGCTCTGCGAGAGAGAAATAGACATTGTTGCCCCTTTACCTACGAAAGCTTTTGTAGAAAGCAAATGTCTGTCTATCAGCGACTGTAGTTCCAAGAGACAGTGAAAACCAGCTACTGCATTCCTTGCTGGTAGCTTTCCTGTGGGCACAATCGCTGGACGTTTCGTATTTGGCAACCGGGCTCTGCGAGAGAGAAATACACAGTGTTGCCTCTTTACCAACGAAAGCTTTTGTAGAAAGGGAATGTCTGTCTATCAGCGAATGCAGTTCCAAGGGGCAGTGAAAACCAGCTACAGCTTTCCTTGCTGGCAGCTTTCCTGTGGGCGCAATCGCTGGACGTTTCGAATTTGGCAACCGGGCTCTGCGAGAGAGAAATACACAGTGTTGCCCCTTTACGAAGGCAAGCTTTTGCAGAAAGCGAATGTCTGCCTATCAGCGAATGTAGTTCCAAGAGACAATGAAAACCAGCTACAGCTTTCCTTGCTGGCAGCTTTCCTGTGGGCGCAATAGCTGGACGTTTCGAATTTGGCAACTGGGCTAGGCGAGAGAGAAATACAGAGTGTTGCCCCTTTACGAAGGCAAGCTTTTGCAGAAAGCGAATGTCTGTCTATCAGCGAATGCAGTTCCAAGGGGCAGTGAAAACCAGCTACAGCTTTCCGTGCTGGTAGCTTTCCTGTGGGCGCAATCGCTGGAGTTTTCGTATTTGGCAACCGGGCTCTGCGAGAGAGAAATACAGAGTGTTGCCTCTTTACCAACGAAAGCTTTTGCAGAAAGCGAATGCCTGTCTATCAGCGAATGCAGTTCCAAGGGGCAGTGAAAACCAGCTACAGCTTTCCGTGCTGGCAGCTTTCCTGTGGGCGCAATCGCTGGACGTTTCGAATTTGGCAGCCGGGCTCTGCGAGAGAGAAATACACAGTGTTGCCCCTTTACGAAGGCAAGGTTTCTCAGAAAGCGAATGTCTGTCTAGCAGCGAACGTAGTTCCAAGGGGCAGTGAAAACCAGCTAAAGCTTTCTGTGCTGGTAGCTTTCCTGTGGGCGCAATCGCTGGACCTTTCGAATTTGGCAACCGGGCTCTGCGAGAGAGAAATACACTGTGATGCGCCTTTACGCAGCAAGGTTTTGCAGAAAGCGAATGTCTGTCTAGCAGCGAATGCAGTTCCAAGAGACAGTGAAAACCAGCTACAGCTTTCCTTGCTGGCAGCTTTCCTGTGGGCGCAATCGCTGGACGTTTCGAATTTGGCAACTGGGCTCTGCGAGAGAGAAATACACAGTGTTGTCCCTTTACCTACGAAAGATTTTGTAGAAAGCGAATGTCTGTCTATCAGCGACTGTAGTTCCAAGGGGCAGTGAAAACCAGCTACAGCTTTCCGTGCTGGCAGCTTTCCTGTGGGCGCGATCGTTGGACGTTTCGAATTTGGCAACCGGGCTCTGCGAGAGAGAAATACAGAGTGTTGCGCCTTTACGAAGGCAAGGTTTTGCAGAAAGCGAATGTCTCTCTATCAGCGAATGTAGTTCCAAAAGACAGTGAAAACCAGCTAAAGCTTTCTGTGCTGGTAGCTTTCCTGTGGGCGCAATCGCTGGAAGTTTTGAATTTGGCAACCGGTCTCTGGGAGAAAAATACAGAGTGTTTCCCCTTTACGAAGGCAAGGTTTCTCAGAAAGCGAATGTCTGTCTAGCAGTGAATGTAGTTCCAAGAGACAGTGAAAACCAGCTACAGCTTTCCGTGCTGGCAGCTTTCCTGTGGGCGCAATCGCTGGACGTTTCGAATTTGGCAGCTGGGCTCTGCGAGAGAGAAATACACAGTGTTGCCCCTTTACGAACGAAAGCTTTTGTAGAAAGCGAATGTCTATCTAGCAGCGAATGTAGTTCCAAGAGGCAGTGAAAACCAGCTACATCTTTCCTTGCTGGCAGCTTTCCTGTGGGCGCAATCGCTGGACGTTTCGAATTTGGCAACCGGGCTCTGCGAGAGAGAAATACACAGTGTTGCCCCTTTACCTACGAAAGCTTTTGTAGAAAGCAAATGTCTGTCTATCAGCGACTGTAGTTCCAAGAGACAGTGAAAACCAGCTACAGCTTTCCTTGCTGGCAGCTTTCCTGTGGGCGCAATCGCTGGACGTTTCGAATTTGGCACCGGGCTCTACGAGAGAGAAATACACAGTGTTGCCCCTTTACTAAGGCAAGGTTTTGCAGAAAGCGAATGTCTGTCTATCAGCGAATGTAGTTCCAAGAGACAATGAAAACCAGCTACAGCTTTCCTTGCTGGCAGCTTTCCTGTGGGCGCAATCGCTGGACGTTTCGAATTTGGCAACCGGGCTCTGCGAGAGAGAAATAGACATTGTTGCCCCTTTACCTACGAAAGCTTTTGTAGAAAGCAAATGTCTGTCTATCAGCGACTGTAGTTCCAAGAGACAGTAAAAACCAGCTACAGCATTCCTTGCTGGTAGCTTTCCTGTGGGCACAATCGCTGGACGTTTCGAGTTTGGCAACCGGGCTCTGCGAGAGAGAAATACACAGTGTTGCCCCTTTACGAACGAAAGCTTTTGCAGAAAGTGAATGTCTATTTAGCAGCGAATGTAGTTCCAAGGGGCAGTGAAAACCAGCTACAGCTTTCCTTGCTGGCAGCTTTCCTGTGGGCGCAATCGCTGGACGTTTCGAATTTGGCAACCGGGCTCTGCGAGAGAGAAATACACAGTGTTGCCCCTTTACGAAGGCAAGCTTTTGCAGAAAGCGAATGTCTGCCTATCAGCGAATGTAGTTCCAAGAGACAATGAAAACCAGCTACAGCTTTCCTTGCTGGCAGCTTTCCTGTGGGCGCAATAGGTGGACGTTTCGAATTTGGCAACCGGGCTCTGCGAGAGAGAAATACACAGTGTTGCCCCTTTACGAACGAAAGCTGTTGTAGAAAGTGAATGTCTATTTAGCAGCGAATGTAGTTCCAAGGGGCAGTGAAAACCAGCTACAGCTTTCCTTGCTGGCAGCTTTCCTGTGGGCGCAATCGCTGGACGTTTCGAATTTGGCAACCGGGCTCTGCGAGAGAGAAATACAGAGTGTTGCCCCTTTACGAAGGCAAGCTTTTGCAGAAAGCGAATGTCTGTCTATCAGCGAATGCAGTTCCAAGGGGCAGTGAAAACCAGCTACAGCTTTCCGTGCTGGCAGCTTTCCTGTGGGCGCAATCACTGGACGTTTCGTATTTGGCAACCGGGCTCTGCGAGAGAGAAATACAGAGTGTTGCCCCTTTACCTACGAAAGCTTTTGCAGAAAGCGAATGTCTGTCTATCAGCGAATGCAGTTCCAAGGGGCAGTGAAAACCAGCTACAGCTTTCCGTGCTGGTAGCTTTCCTGTGGGCGCAATCGCTGGACTTTTCGTATTTGGCAACCGGGCTCTGCGAGAGAGAAATACAGAGTGTTGCCTCTTTACCAACGAAAGCTTTTGCAGAAAGCGAATGCCTGTCTATCAGCGAATGCAGTTCCAAGGGGCAGTGAAAACCAGCTACAGCTTTCCGTGCTGGCAGCTTTCCTGTGGGCGCAATCGCTGGACGTTTCGAATTTGGCAGCCGGGCTCTGCGAGAGAGAAATACACAGTGTTGCCCCTTTACGAAGGCAAGGTTTCTCAGAAAGCGAATGTCTGTCTAGCAGCGAACGTAGTTCCAAGGGGCAGTGAAAACCAGCTACAGCTTTCCTTGCTGGCAGCTTTCCTGTGGGCGCAATCGCTGGACCTTTCGAATTTGGCAACCGGGCTCTGCGAGAGAGAAATACACATTGTTGCCCCTTTACCAACGAAAGCTTTTGTAGAAAGCGAATGTCTGTCTATCAGCGACTGTAGTTCCAAGAGACAGTGAAAACCAGCTACAGCTTTCCTTGCTGGCAGCTTTCCTCTGGCCGCAATCGCTGGACGTTTCGAATTTGGCAACCGGGCTCTGCGAGAGAGAAATACAGAGTGTTGCCCCTTTACACAGGCAAGGTTTTGCAGAAAGCGAATGTCTGTCTAGCAGCGAATGTAGTTCCAAGAGACAGTGAAAACCAGCTACAGCTTTCCTTGCTGGCAGCTTTCCTGTGGGCGCAATCGCTGGACCTTTCGAATTTGGCAACCGGGCTCTGGGAGAGAGAAATACACTGTGTTGCGCCTTTACGCAGCAAGGTTTTGCAGAAAGCGAATGTCTGTCTAGCAGCGAATGCAGTTCCAAGAGACAGTGAAAACCAGCTACAGATTTCCTTGCTGGCAGCTTTCCTGTGGGCGCAATCGCTGTACGTTTCGAATTTGGCAACTGGGCTCTGCGAGAGAGAAATACACAGTGTTGTCCCTTTACCTACGAAAGATTTTGTAGAAAGCGAATGTCTGTCTATCAGCGACTGTAGTTCCAAGGGGCAGTGAAAACCAGCTACAGCTTTCCGTGCTGGCAGCTTTCCTGTGGGCGCAATCGTTGGACGTTTCGAATTTGGCAACCGGGCTCTGCGAGAGAGAAATACAGAGTGTTGCGCCTTTACGAAGGCAAGGTTTTGCAGAAAGCGAATGTCTCTCTATCAGCGAATGTAGTTCCAAAAGACAGTGAAAACCAGCTAAAGCTTTCTGTGCTGGTAGCTTTCCTGTGGGCGCAATCGCTGGACGTTTTGAATTTGGCAACCGGTCTCTGGGAGAAAAATACAGAGTGTTTCCCCTTTACTAAGGCAAGGTTTTGCAGAAAGCGAATGTCTGTCTATCAGCGAATGTAGTTCCAAGAGACAATGAAAACCAGCTACAGCTTTCCTTGCTGGCAGCTTTCCTGTGGGCGCAATCGCTGGACGTTTCGAATTTGGCAACCGGGCTCTGCGAGAGAGAAATACACAGTGTTGCCCCTTTACCTACGAAAGCTTTTGTAGAAAGCAAATGTCTGTCTATCAGCGACTGTAGTTCCAAGAGACAGTGAAAACCAGCTACAGCATTCCTTGCTGGTAGCTTTCCTGTGGGCACAATCGCTGGACGTTTCGTATTTGGCAACCGGGCTCTGCGAGAGAGAAATACACAGTGTTGCCTCTTTACCAACGAAAGCTTTTGCAGAAAGCGAATGTCTGTCTATCAGCGAATGCAGTTCCAAGGGGCAGTGAAAACCAGCTACAGCTTTCCTTGCTGGCAGCTTTCCTGTGGGCGCAATCGCTGGACGTTTCGAGTTTGGCAACCGGGCTCTGCGAGAGAGAAATACACAGTGTTGCCCCTTTACGAACGAAAGCTTTTGCAGAAAGTGAATGTCTATTTAGCAGCGAATGTAGTTCCAAGGGGCAGTGAAAACCAGCTACAGCTTTCCGTGCTGGCAGCTTTCCTGTGGGCGCAATCGCTGGACGTTTCGAATTTGGCAACCGGGCTCTGCGAGAGAGAAATACACAGTGTTGCCCCTTTACGAAGGCAAGCTTTTGCAGAAAGCGAATGTCTGCCTATCAGCGAATGTAGTTCCAAGAGACAATGAAAACCAGCTACAGCTTTCCTTGCTGGCAGCTTTCCTGTGGGCGCAATAGCTGGACGTTTCGAATTTGGCAACCGGGCTCTGCGAGAGAGAAATACACAGTGTTGCCCCTTTACGAACGAAAGCTGTTGTAGAAAGTGAATGTCTATTTAGCAGCGAATGTAGTTCCAAGGGGCAGTGAAAACCAGCTACAGCTTTCCTTGCTGGCAGCTTTCCTGTGGGCGCAATCGCTGGACGTTTCGAATTTGGCAACCGGGCTCTGCGAGAGAGAAATACAGAGTGTTGCCCCTTTACGAAGGCAAGCTTTTGCAGAAAGCGAATGTCTGTCTATCAGCGAATGCAGTTCCAAGGGGCAGTGAAAACCAGCTACAGCTTTCCGTGCTGGCAGCTTTCCTGTGGGCGCAATCACTGGACGTTTCGTATTTGGCAACCGGGCTCTGCGAGAGAGAAATACACAGTGTTGCCTCTTTACCAACGAAAGGTTTTGCAGAAAGCGAATGTCTGTCTATCAGCGAATGCAGTTCCAAGGGGCAGTGAAAACCAGCTACAGCTTTCCGTGCTGGCAGCTTTCCTGTGGGCGCAATCGCTGGACGTTTCGAATTTGGCAACCGGGCTCTGCGAGAGAGATATACACAGTGTTGCCCCTTTACCAACGAAAGCTGTTGTAGAAAGTGAATGTCTATCTAGCAGCGAATGTAGTTCCAAGGGGCAGTGAAAACCAGCTACAGCTTTCCTTGCTGGCAGCTTTCCTGTGGGCGCAATCGCTGGACGTTTCGAATTTGGCAACCGGGCTCTGCGAGAGAGAAATACACAGTGTTGCCCCTGTACCAACGAAAGCTTTTGCAGAAAGCGAATGTCTGTCTATCAGCGAATGTAGTTCCAAGGGGCAGTGAAAACCAGCTACAGCTTTCCTTGCTGGCAGCTCTCCTGTGGGCGCAATCGCTGGACGTTTCGAATTTGGAAACCGGGCTCTACGAGAGAGAAATACACAGTGTTGCCCCTTTACGAACGCAAGGTTTTGCAGGAAGCGAATGTCTGTCTAGCAGCGAATGTAGTTCCAAGAGACAATGAAAACCAGCTACAGCTTTCCTTGCTGGCAGCTTTCCTGTGGGCGCAATCGCTGGACGTTTCGAATTTGGCAGCCGGGCTCTGCGAGAGAGAAATACACAGTGTTGCCCCTTTACGAAGGCAAGGTTTCTCAGAAAGCGAATGTCTGTCTAGCAGCGAACGTAGTTCCAAGGGGCAGTGAAAACCAGCTACAGCTTTCCTTGCTGGCAGCTTTCCTGTGGGCGCAATCGCTGGACCTTTCGAATTTGGCAACCGGGCTCTGCGAGAGAGAAATACACATTGTTGCCCCTTTACCAACGAAAGCTTTTGTAGAAAGCGAATGTCTGTCTATCAGCGACTGTAGTTCCAAGAGACAGTGAAAACCAGCTACAGCTTTCCTTGCTGGCAGCTTTCCTCTGGCCGCAATCGCTGGACGTTTCGAATTTGGCAACTGGGCTCTGCGAGAGAGAAATACAGAGTGTTGCCCCTTTACACAGGCAAGGTTTTGCAGAAAGCGAATGTCTGTCTATCAGCGAATGTAGTTCCAAGAGACAGTGAAAACCAGCTACAGCTTTCCTTGCTGGCAGCTTTCCTGTGGGCGCAATCGCTGGACCTTTCGAATTTGGCAACCGGGCTCTGGGAGAGAGAAATACACTGTGTTGCGCCTTTACCTACGAAAGATTTTGTAGAAAGCGAATGTCTGTCTATCAGCGACTGTAGTTCCAAGAGACAGTGAAAACCAGCTACAGCTTTCCGTGCTGGCAGCTTTCCTGTGGGCGCAATCGCTGGACGTTTCGAATTTGGCAACCGGGCTCTGCGATAGAGAAATAGACATTGTTGCCCCTTTACCTACGAAAGCTTTTGTAGAAAGCAAATGTCTGTCTATCAGCGACTGTAGTTCCAAGAGACAGTGAAAACCAGCTCCATCTTTCCGTGCTGGCAGCTCTCCTGTGGGCGCAATCGCTGGACGTTTCGAATTTGGCAACCGGGCTCTGCGAGAGAGAAATACACAGTGTTGCCCCTTTACGAAGGCAAGGTTTTTCAGAAAGCGAATGTCTGTCTATCAGCGAATGTAGTTCCAAGGGGCAGTGAAAACCAGCTACAGCTTTCCTTGCTGGCAGCTTTCCTGTGGGCGCAATCGCTGGACGTTTCGTATTTGGCAACCGGGCTCTGCGAGAGAGAAATACACAGTGTTGCCTCTTTACCAACGAAAGCTTTTGTAGAAAGGGAATGTCTGTCTATCAGCGAATGCAGTTCCAAGGGGCAGTGAAAACCAGCTACAGCTTTCCTTGCTGGCAGCTTTCCTGTGGGCGCAGTCGCTGGACGTTTCGAATTTGGCAACCGGGCTCTGCGAGAGAGAAATACACAGTGTTGCCCCTTTACGAAGGCAAGCTTTTGCAGAAAGCGAATGTCTGCCTATCAGCGAATGTAGTTCCAAGAGACAATGAAAACCAGCTACAGCTTTCCTTGCTGGCAGCTTTCCTGTGGGCGCAATCGCTGGACGTTTCGAATTTGGCAACCGGGCTCTGCGAGAGAGAAATACACGGTGTTGCCCCTTTACCTACGAAAGCTTTTGCAGAAAGCGAATGTCTGTCTATCAGCGAATGCAGTTCCAAGGGGCAGTGAAAACCAGCTACAGCATTCCTTGCTGGCAGCTTTCCTGTGGGCGCAATCGCTGGACGTTTCGTATTTGGCAACCGGGCTCTGCGAGAGAGAAATACAGAGTGTTGCCTCTTTACCAACGAAAGCTTTTGCAGAAAGCGAATGTCTGTCTATCAGCGAATGCAGTTCCAAGAGACAGTGAAAACCAGCTACAGCTTTCCGTGCTGGCAGCTTTCCTGTGGGCGCAATCGCTGGACGTTTCGAATTTGGCAACCGGGCTCTGCGAGAGAGAAATACACAGTGTTGCCCCTTTACCAACGAAAGCTGTTGTAGAAAGTGAATGTCTATCTAGCAGCGAATGTAGTTCCAAGGGGCAGTGAAAACCAGCTACAGCTTTCCTTGCTGGCAGCTTTCCTGTGGGCGCAATCGCTGGACGTTTCGAATTTGGCAACCGGGCTCTGCGAGAGAGAAATACACAGTGTTGCCCCTGTACCAACGAAAGCTTTTGCAGAAAGCGAATGTCTGTCTATCAGCGAATGTAGTTCCAAGGGGCAGTGAAAACCAGCTACAGCTTTCCGTGCTGGCAGCTCTCCTGTGGGCGCAATCGCTGGACGTTTCGAATTTGGAAACCGGGCTCTACGAGAGAGAAATACACAGTGTTGCCCCTTTACGAAGGCAAGGTTTTGTAGGAAGCGAATGTCTGTCTAGCAGCGAATGTAGTTCCAAGAGACAATGAAAACCAGCTACAGCTATCCTTGCTGGCAGCTTTCCTGTGGGCGCAATCGCTGGACGTTTCGAATTTGGTAGCCGGGCTCTGCGAGAGAGAAATACACAGTGTTGCCCCTTTACGAAGGCAAGGTTTCTCAGAAAGCGAATGTCTGTCTAGCAGCGAACGTAGTTCCAAGGGGCAGTGAAAACCAGCTACAGCTTTCCTTGCTGGCAGCTTTCCTGTGGGCGCAATCGCTGGACCTTTCGAATTTGGCAACCGGGCTCTGCAAGAGAGAAATACACATTGTTGCCCCTTTACCAACGAAAGCTTTTGTAGAAAGCGAATGTCTGTCTATCAGCGACTGTAGTTCCAAGAGACAGTGAAAACCAGCTACAGCTTTCCTTGCTGGCAGCTTTCCTCTGGCCGCAATCGCTGGACGTTTCGAATTTGGCAACCGGGCTCTGCGAGAGAGAAATACAGAGTGTTGCCCCTTTACACAGGCAAGGTTTTGCAGAAAGCAAATGTCTGTCTATCAGCGAATGTACTTCCAAGAGACAGTGAAAACCAGCTACAGCTTTCCTTGCTGGCAGCTTTCCTGTGGGCGCAATCGCTGGACCTTTCGAATTTGGCAACCGGGCTCTGGGAGAGAGAAATACACTTTGTTGTGCCTTTACGCAGCAAGGTTTTGCAGAAAGCAAATGTCTGTCTAGCAGCGAATGCAGTTCCAAGAGACAGTGAAAACCAGCTACAGCTTTCCTTGCTGGCAGCTTTCCTGTGGGCGCAATCGCTGGACGTTTCGAATTTGGCAACTGGGCTCTGCGAGAGAGAAATACACAGTGTTGTCCCTTTACCTACGAAAGATTTTGTAGAAAGCGAATGTCTGTCTATCAGCGACTGTAGTTCCAAAGGGCAGTGAAAACCAGCTACAGCTTTCCGTGCTGGCAGCTTTCCTGTGGGCGCAATCGTTGGACGTTTCGAATTTGGCAAACGGGCTCTGCGAGAGAGAAATACAGAGTGTTGCGCCTTTACGAAGGCAAGGTTTTGCAGAAAGCGAATGTCTCTCTATCAGCGAATGTAGTTCCAAAAGACAGTGAAAACCAGCTAAAGCTTTCTGTGCTCGTAGCTTTCCTGTGGGCGCAATCGCTGGACGTTTTGAATTTGGCAACCGGTCTCTGGGAGAAAAATACAGAGTGTTTCCCCTTTACGTAGGCAAGGTTTTGAAGAAAGCGAATGTCTGTCTAGCAGTGAATGTAGTTCCAAGAGACAGTGAAAACCAGCTACAGCTTTCCGTGCTGGCAGCTTTCCTGTGGGCGCAATCGCTGGACGTTTCGAATTTGGCAACCGGGCTCTCCGAGAGAGAAATACACAGTGTTGCCCCTTTACGACCGAAAGCTTTTGTAGAAAGCGAATGTCTATCTAGCAGCGAATGTAGTTCCAAGAGGCAGTGAAAACCAGCTACAGATTTCTGTGCTGGCAGCTTTCCTGAGGGCGCAATCGCTGGACGTTTCGAATTTGGCAACCGGTCTCTGCGAGAGAGAAATACACATTGTTGCCCCTTTACGAACGAAAGCTTTTGTAGAAAGCGAATGTCTGTCTATCAGCGAATGCAGTTCCAAGAGACAGTGAAAACCAGCTACAGCTTTCCTTGCTGGCAGCTTTCCTGTGGGCGCAATCGCTGGACGTTTCGAATTTGGCAACCGGGCTCTGCGAGAGAGAAATACAGAGTGTTGCCCCTTTACGAAGGCAAGCTTTTGCAGAAAGCGAATGTCTGTCTATCAGCGAATGCAGTTCCAAGGGGCAGTGAAAACCAGCTACAGCTTTCCGTGCTGGCAGCTTTCCTGTGGGCGCAATCACTGGACGTTTCGTATTTGGCAACCGGGCTCTGCGAGAGAGAAATACAGAGTGTTGCCCCTTTACCTACGAAAGCTTTTGCAGAAAGCGAATGTCTGTCTATCAGCGAATGCAGTTCCAAGGGGCAGTGAAAACCAGCTACAGCTTTCCTTGCTGGTAGCTTTCCTGTGGGCGCAATCGCTGGACTTTTCGTATTTGGCAACCGGGCTCTGCGAGAGAGAAATACAGAGTGTTGCCTCTTTACCAACGAAAGCTTTTGCAGAAAGCGAATGCCTGTCTATCAGCGAATGCAGTTCCAAGGGGCAGTGAAAACCAGCTACAGCTTTCCGTGCTGGCAGCTTTCCTGTGGGCGCAATCGCTGGACGTTTCGAATTTGGCAGCCGGGCTCTGCGAGAGAGAAATACACAGTGTTGCCCCTTTACGAAGGCAAGGTTTCTCAGAAAGCGAATGTCTGTCTAGCAGCGAACGTAGTTCCAAGGGGCAGTGAAAACCAGCTACAGCTTTCCTTGCTGGCAGCTTTCCTGTGGGCGCAATCGCTGGACCTTTCGAATTTGGCAACCGGGCTCTGCGAGAGAGAAATACACATTGTTGCCCCTTTACCAACGAAAGCTTTTGTAGAAAGCGAATGTCTGTCTATCAGCGACTGTAGTTCCAAGAGACAGTGAAAACCAGCTACAGCTTTCCTTGCTGGCAGCTTTCCTCTGGCCGCAATCGCTGGACGTTTCGAATTTGGCAACCGGGCTCTGCGAGAGAGAAATACAGAGTGTTGCCCCTTTACACAGGCAAGGCTTTGCAGAAAGCGAATGTCTGTCTAGCAGCGAATGTAGTTCCAAGAGACAGTGAAAACCAGCTACAGCTTTCCTTGCTGGCAGCTTTCCTGTGGGCGCAATCGCTGGACCTTTCGAATTTGGCAACCGGGCTCTGGGAGAGAGAAATACACTGTGTTGCGCCTTTACGCAGCAAGGTTTTGCAGAAAGCGAATGTCTGTCTAGCAGCGAATGCAGTTCCAAGAGACAGTGAAAACCAGCTACAGCTTTCCTTGCTGGCAGCTTTCCTGTGGGCGCAATCGCTGGACGTTTCGAATTTGGCAACTGGGCTCTGCGAGAGAGAAATACACAGTGTTGTCCCTTTACCTACGAAAGATTTTGTAGAAAGCGAATGTCTGTCTATCAGCGACTGTAGTTCCAAGGGGCAGTGAAAACCAGCTACAGCTTTCCGTGCTGGCAGCTTTCCTGTGGGCGCAATCGTTGGACGTTTCGAATTTGGCAACCGGGCTCTGCGAGAGAGAAATACAGAGTGTTGCGCCTTTACGAAGGCAAGGTTTTGCAGAAAGCGAATGTCTCTCTATCAGCGAATGTAGTTCCAAAAGACAGTGAAAACCAGCTAAAGCTTTCTGTGCTGGTAGCTTTCCTGTGGGCGCAATCGCTGGACGTTTCGTATTTGGCAACCGGGCTCTGCGAGAGAGAAATACACAGTGTTGCCTCTTTACCAACGAAAGCTTTTGCAGAAAGCGAATGTCTGTCTATCAGCGAATGCAGTTCCAAGGGGCAGTGAAAACCAGCTACAGCTTTCCTTGCTGGCAGCTTTCCTGTGGGCGCAATCGCTGGACGTTTCGAGTTTGGCAACCGGGCTCTGCGAGAGAGAAATACACAGTGTTGCCCCTTTACGAACGAAAGCTTTTGCAGAAAGTGAATGTCTATTTAGCAGCGAATGTAGTTCCAAGGGGCAGTGAAAACCAGCTACAGCTTTCCGTGCTGGCAGCTTTCCTGTGGGCGCAATCGCTGGACGTTTCGAATTTGGCAACCGGGCTCTGCGAGAGAGAAATACACAGTGTTGCCCCTTTACGAAGGCAAGCTTTTGCAGAAAGCGAATGTCTGCCTATCAGCGAATGTAGTTCCAAGAGACAATGAAAACCAGCTACAGCTTTCCTTGCTGGCAGCTTTCCTGTGGGCGCAATAGCTGGACGTTTCGAATTTGGCAACCGGGCTCTGCGAGAGAGAAATACACAGTGTTGCCCCTTTACGAACGAAAGCTGTTGTAGAAAGTGAATGTCTATTTAGCAGCGAATGTAGTTCCAAGGGGCAGTGAAAACCAGCTACAGCTTTCCTTGCTGGCAGCTTTCCTGTGGGCGCAATCGCTGGACGTTTCGAATTTGGCAACCGGGCTCTGCGAGAGAGAAATACAGAGTGTTGCCCCTTTACGAAGGCAAGCTTTTGCAGAAAGCGAATGTCTGTCTATCAGCGAATGCAGTTCCAAGGGGCAGTGAAAACCAGCTACAGCTTTCCGTGCTGGCAGCTTTCCTGTGGGCGCAATCACTGGACGTTTCGTATTTGGCAACCGGGCTCTGCGAGAGAGAAATACACAGTGTTGCCTCTTTACCAACGAAAGGTTTTGCAGAAAGCGAATGTCTGTCTATCAGCGAATGCAGTTCCAAGGGGCAGTGAAAACCAGCTACAGCTTTCCGTGCTGGCAGCTTTCCTGTGGGCGCAATCGCTGGACGTTTCGAATTTGGCAACCGGGCTCTGCGAGAGAGATATACACAGTGTTGCCCCTTTACCAACGAAAGCTGTTGTAGAAAGTGAATGTCTATCTAGCAGCGAATGTAGTTCCAAGGGGCAGTGAAAACCAGCTACAGCTTTCCTTGCTGGCAGCTTTCCTGTGGGCGCAATCGCTGGACGTTTCGAATTTGGCAACCGGGCTCTGCGAGAGAGAAATACACAGTGTTGCCCCTGTACCAACGAAAGCTTTTGCAGAAAGCGAATGTCTGTCTATCAGCGAATGTAGTTCCAAGGGGCAGTGAAAACCAGCTACAGCTTTCCGTGCTGGCAGCTCTCCTGTGGGCGCAATCGCTGGACGTTTCGAATTTGGAAACCGGGCTCTACGAGAGAGAAATACACAGTGTTGCCCCTTTACGAAGGCAAGGTTTTGCAGGAAGCGAATGTCTGTCTAGCAGCGAATGTAGTTCCAAGAGACAATGAAAACCAGCTACAGCTTTCCTTGCTGGCAGCTTTCCTGTGGGCGCAATCGCTGGACGTTTCGAATTTGGCAGCCGGGCTCTGCGAGAGAGAAATACACAGTGTTGCCCCTTTACGAAGGCAAGGTTTCTCAGAAAGCGAATGTCTGTCTAGCAGCGAACGTAGTTCCAAGGGGCAGTGAAAACCAGCTACAGCTTTCCTTGCTGGCAGCTTTCCTGTGGGCGCAATCGCTGGACCTTTCGAATTTGGCAACCGGGCTCTGCGAGAGAGAAATACACATTGTTGCCCCTTTACCAACGAAAGCTTTTGTAGAAAGCGAATGTCTGTCTATCAGCGACTGTAGTTCCAAGAGACAGTGAAAACCAGCTACAGCTTTCCTTGCTGGCAGCTTTCCTCTGGCCGCAATCGCTGGACGTTTCGAATTTGGCAACCGGGCTCTGCGAGAGAGAAATACAGAGTGTTGCCCCTTTACACAGGCAAGGTTTTGCAGAAAGCGAATGTCTGTCTGTCAGCGAATGTAGTTCCAAGAGACAGTGAAAACCAGCTACAGCTTTCCTTGCTGGCAGCTTTCCTGTGGGCGCAATCGCTGGACCTTTCGAATTTGGCAACCGGGCTCTGGGAGAGAGAAATACACTGTGTTGCGCCTTTACGCAGCAAGGTTTTGCAGAAAGCGAATGTCTGTCTAGCAGCGAATGCAGTTCCAAGAGACAGTGAAAACCAGCTACAGCTTTCCTTGCTGGCAGCTTTCCTGTGGGCGCAATCGCTGGACGTTTCGAATTTGGCAACTGGGCTCTGCGAGAGAGAAATACACAGTGTTGTCCCTTTACCTACGAAAGATTTTGTAGAAAGCGAATGTCTGTCTATCAGCGACTGTAGTTCCAAGAGACAGTGAAAACCAGCTACAGCTTTCCGTGCTGGCAGCTTTCCTGTGGGCGCAATCGCTGGACGTTTCGAATTTGCCAACCGGGCTCTGCGAGAGAGAAATAGACATTGTTGCCCCTTTACCTACGAAAGCTTTTGTAGAAAGCAAATGTCTGTCTATCAGCGACTGTAGTTCCAAGAGACAGTGAAAACCAGCTCCATCTTTCCGTGCTGGCAGCTCTCCTGTGGGCGCAATCGCTGGACGTTTCGAATTTGGCAACCGGGCTCTGCGAGAGAGAAATACACAGTGTTGCCCCTTTACGAAGGCAAGGTTTTTCAGAAAGCGAATGTCTGTCTAGCAGCGAATGTAGTTCCAAGGGGCAGTGAAAACCAGCTACAGCTTTCCTTGCTGGCAGCTTTCCTGTGGGCGCAATCGCTGGACGTTTCGTATTTGGCAACCGGGCTCTGCGAGAGAGAAATACACAGTGTTGCCTCTTTACCAACGAAAGCTTTTGCAGAAAGCGAATGTCTGTCTATCAGCGAATGCAGTTCCAAGGGGCAGTGAAAACCAGCTACAGCTTTCCGTGCTGGCAGCTCTCCTGTGGGCGCAATCGCTGGACGTTTCGAATTTGGAAACCGGGCTCTACGAGAGAGAAATACACAGTGTTGCCCCTTTACGAAGGCAAGGTTTTGCAGGAAGCGAATGTCTGTCTAGCAGCGAATGTAGTTCCAAGAGACAATGAAAACCAGCTACAGCTTTCCTTGCTGGCAGCTTTCCTGTGGGCGCAATCGCTGGACGTTTCGAATTTGGCAGCCGGGCTCTGCGAGAGAGAAATACACAGTGTTGCCCCTTTACGAAGGCAAGGTTTCTCAGAAAGCGAATGTCTGTCTAGCAGCGAACGTAGTTCCAAGGGGCAGTGAAAACCAGCTACAGCTTTCCTTGCTGGCAGCTTTCCTGTGGGCGCAATCGCTGGACCTTTCGAATTTGGCAACCGGGCTCTGCGAGAGAGAAATACACATTGTTGCCCCTTTACCAACGAAAGCTTTTGTAGAAAGCGAATGTCTGTCTATCAGCGACTGTAGTTCCAAGAGACAGTGAAAACCAGCTACAGCTTTCCTTGCTGGCAGCTTTCCTCTGGCCGCAATCGCTGGACGTTTCGAATTTGGCAACCGGGCTCTGCGAGAGAGAAATACAGAGTGTTGCCCCTTTACACAGGCAAGGTTTTGCAGAAAGCGAATGTCTGTCTAGCAGCGAATGTAGTTCCAAGAGACAGTGAAAACCAGCTACAGCTTTCCTTGCTGGCAGCTTTCCTGTGGGCGCAATCGCTGGACCTTTCGAATTTGGCAACCGGGCTCTGGGAGAGAGAAATACACTGTGTTGCGCCTTTACGCAGCAAGGTTTTGCAGAAAGCGAATGTCTGTCTAGCAGCGAATGCAGTTCCAAGAGACAGTGAAAACCAGCTACAGCTTTCCTTGCTGGCAGCTTTCCTGTGGGCGCAATCGCTGGACGTTTCGAATTTGGCAACTGGGCTCTGCGAGAGAGAAATACACATTGTTGTCCCTTTACCTACGAAAGATTTTGTAGAAAGCGAATGTCTGTCTATCAGCGACTGTAGTTCCAAGAGACAGTGAAAACCAGCTACAGCTTTCCGTGCTGGCAGCTTTCCTGTGGGCGCAATCGCTGGACGTTTCGAATTTGGCAACCGGGCTCTGCGAGAGAGAAATAGACATTGTTGCCCCTTTACCTACGAAAGCTTTTGTAGAAAGCAAATGTCTGTCTATCAGCGACTGTAGTTCCAAGAGACAGTGAAAACCAGCTCCATCTTTCCGTGCTGGCAGCTCTCCTGTGGGCGCAATCGCTGGACGTTTCGAATTTGGCAACCGGGCTCTGCGAGAGAGAAATACACAGTGTTGCCCCTTTACGAAGGCAAGGTTTTTCAGAAAGCGAATGTCTGTCTAGCAGCGAATGTAGTTCCAAGGGGCAGTGAAAACCAGCTACAGCTTTCCTTGCTGGCAGCTTTCCTGTGGGCGCAATCGCTGGACGTTTCGTATTTGGCAACCGGGCTCTGCGAGAGAGAAATACACAGTGTTGCCTCTTTACCAACGAAAGCTTTTGCAGAAAGCGAATGTCTGTCTATCAGCGAATGCAGTTCCAAGGGGCAGTGAAAACCAGCTACAGCTTTCCGTGCTGGCAGCTTTCCTGTGGGCGCAATCGCTGGACGTTTCGAGTTTGGCAACCGGGCTCTGCGAGAGAGAAATACACAGTGTTGCCTCTTTACCAACGAAAGCTTTTGTAGAAAGGGAATGTCTGTCTATCAGCGAATGCAGTTCCAAGGGGCAGTGAAAACCAGCTACAGCTTTCCTTGCTGGCAGCTTTCCTGTGGGCGCAATCGCTGGACGTTTCGAATTTGGCAACCGGGCTCTGCGAGAGAGAAATACACAGTGTTGCCCCTTTACGAAGGCAAGCTTTTGCAGAAAGCGAATGTCTGCCTATCAGCGAATGTAGTTCCAAGAGACAATGAAAACCAGCTACAGCTTTCCTTGCTGGCAGCTTTCCTGTGGGCGCAATAGCTGGACGTTTCGAATTTGGCAACCGGGCTCTGCGAGAGAGAAATACACGGTGTTGCCCCTTTACCTACGAAAGCTTTTGCAGAAAGCGAATGTCTGTCTATCAGCGAATGCAGTTCCAAGGGGCAGTGAAAACCAGCTACAGCATTCCTTGCTGGCAGCTTTCCTGTGGGCGCAATCGCTGGACGTTTCGTATTTGGCAACCGGGCTCTGCGAGAGAGAAATACAGAGTGTTGCCTCTTTACCAACGAAAGCTTTTGCAGAAAGCGAATGCCTGTCTATCAGCGAATGCAGTTCCAAGGGGCAGTGAAAACCAGCTACAGCTTTCCGTGCTGGCAGCTTTCCTGTGGGCGCAATCGCTGGACGTTTCGAATTTGGCAACCGGGCTCTGCGAGAGAGAAATACACAGTGTTGCCCCTTTACCAACGAAAGCTGTTGTAGAAAGCGAATGTCTGTCTATCAGCGACTGTAGTTCCAAGAGACAGTGAAAACCAGCTCCATCTTTCCGTGCTGGCAGCTCTCCTGTGGGCGCAATCGCTGGACGTTTCGAATTTGGCAACCGGGCTCTGCGAGAGAGAAATACACAGTGTTGCCCCTTTACACAGGCAAGGTTTTGCAGAAAGCAAATGTCTGTCTATCAGCGAATGTACTTCCAAGAGACAGTGAAAACCAGCTACAGCTTTCCTTGCTGGCAGCTTTCCTGTGGGCGCAATCGCTGGACCTTTCGAATTTGGCAACCGGGCTCTGGGAGAGAGAAATACACTTTGTTGCGCCTTTACGCAGCAAGGTTTTGCAGAAAGCGAATGTCTGTCTAGCAGCGAATGCAGTTCCAAGAGACAGTGAAAACCAGCTACAGCTTTCCTTGCTGGCAGCTTTCCTGTGGGCGCAATCGCTGGACGTTTCGAATTTGGCAACTGGGCTCTGCGAGAGAGAAATACAGAGTGTTGCGCCTTTACGAAGGCAAGGTTTTGCAGAAAGCGAATGTCTCTCTATCAGCGAATGTAGTTCCAAAAGACAGTGAAAACAAGCTAAAGCTTTCTGTGCTGGTAGCTTTCCTGTGGGCGCAATCGCTGGACGTTTTGAATTTGGCAACCGGTCTCTGGGAGAAAAATACAGAGTGTTTCCCCTTTACGTAGGCAATGTTTTGAAGAAAGCGAATGTCTGTCTAGCAGTGAA
This sequence comes from Mycteria americana, assembly GCF_035582795.1. Classification (NCBI taxonomy): domain Eukaryota; kingdom Metazoa; phylum Chordata; class Aves; order Ciconiiformes; family Ciconiidae; genus Mycteria; species Mycteria americana. The sequence continues at coordinate 22,813,246 of NC_134369.1, read as the reverse complement.
TGTAGTTGCAAGAGACAGTGAAAACCAGCTACAGCTTTCCGTGCTGGCAGCTTTCCTGTGGGCGCAATCGCTGGACGTTTCGAATTTGGCAACCGGGCTCTCCGAGAGAGAAATACACAGTGTTGCCCCTTTACGACCGAAAGCTTTTGTAGAAAGCGAATGTCTATCTAGCAGCGAATGTAGTTCCAAGAGGCAGTGAAAACCAGCTACAGATTTCTGTGCTGGCAGCTTTCCTGAGGGCGCAATCCTGGACGTTTCGAATTTGGCAACCGGTCTCTGCGAGAGAGAAATACACATTGTTGCCCCTTTACCAACGAAAGCTTTTGTAGAAAGCGAATGTCTGTCTATCAGCGAATGCAGTTCCAAGAGACAGTGAAAACCAGCTACAGCTTTCCTTGCTGGCAGCTTTCCTGTGGGCGCAATCGCTGGACGTTTCGAATTTGGCAACCGGGCTCTGCGAGAGAGAAATAGACATTGTTGCCCCTTTACCTACGAAAGCTTTTGTAGAAAGCAAATGTCTGTCTATCAGCGACTGTAGTTCCAAGAGACAGTGAAAACCAGCTACTGCATTCCTTGCTGGTAGCTTTCCTGTGGGCACAATCGCTGGACGTTTCGTATTTGGCAACCGGGCTCTGCGAGAGAGAAATACACAGTGTTGCCTCTTTACCAACGAAAGCTTTTGCAGAAAGCGAATGTCTGTCTATCAGCGAATGCAGTTCCAAGGGGCAGTGAAAACCAGCTACAGCTTTCCGTGCTGGCAGCTTTCCTGTGGGCGCAATCGCTGGACGTTTCGAGTTTGGCAACCGGGCTCTGCAAGAGAGAAATACACAGTGTTGCCTCTTTACCAACGAAAGCTTTTGTAGAAAGGGAATGTCTGTCTATCAGCGAATGCAGTTCCAAGGGGCAGTGAAAACCAGCTACAGCTTTCCTTGCTGGCAGCTTTCCTGTGGGCGCAATCGCTGGACGTTTCGAATTTGGCAACCGGGCTCTGCGAGAGAGAAATACACAGTGTTGCCCCTTTACGAAGGCAAGGTTTTGCAGAAAGCGAATGTCTGTCTAGCAGCGAATGTAGTTCCAAGAGACAATGAAAACCAGCTACAGCTTTCCTTGCTGGCAGCTTTCCTGTGGGCGCAATACCTGGACGTTTCGAATTTGGCAACCGGGCTCTGCGAGAGAGAAATACAGAGTGTTGCCCCTTTACCTACGAAAGCTTTTGCAGAAAGCGAATGTCTGTCTATCAGCGAATGCACTTCCAAGGGGCAGTGAAAACCAGCTACAGCTTTCCGTGCTGGTAGCTTTCCTGTGGGCGCAATCGCTGGACTTTTCGTATTTGGCAACCGGGCTCTGCGAGAGAGAAATACACAGTGTTGCCCCTTTACGAAGGCAAGGTTTCTCAGAAAGCGAATGTCTGTCTAGCAGCGAACGTAGTTCCAAGGGGCAGTGAAAACCAGCTACAGCTTTCCTTGCTGGCAGCTTTCCTGTGGGCGCAATCGCTGGACCTTTCGAATTTGGCAACCGGGCTCTGCGAGAGAGAAATACACATTGTTGCCCCTTTACCAACGAAAGCTTTTGTAGAAAGCGAATGTCTGTCTATCAGCGACTGTAGTTCCAAGAGACAGTGAAAACCAGCTACAGCTTTCCTTGCTGGCAGCTTTCCTCTGGCCGCAATCGCTGGACGTTTCGAATTTGGCAACCGGGCTCTGCGAGAGAGAAATACAGAGTGTTGCCCCTTTACACAGGCAAGGTTTTGCAGAAAGCGAATGTCTGTCTAGCAGCGAATGTAGTTCCAAGAGACAGTGAAAACCAGCTACAGCTTTCCTTGCTGGCAGCTTTCCTGTGGGCGCAATCGCTGGACCTTTCGAATTTGGCAACCGGGCTCTGGGAGAGAGAAATACAATGTGTTGCGCCTTTACGCAGCAAGGTCTTGCAGAAAGCGAATGTCTGTCTAGCAGCGAATGCAGTTCCAAGAGACAGTGAAAACCAGCTACAGCTTTCCTTGCTGGCAGCTTTCCTGTGGGCGCAATCGCTGGACGTTTCGAATTTGGCAACTGGGCTCTGCGAGAGAGAAATACACATTGTTGTCCCTTTACCTACGAAAGATTTTGTAGAAAGCGAATGTCTGTCTATCAGCGACTGTAGTTCCAAGGGGCAGTGAAAACCAGCTACAGCTTTCCGTGCTGGCAGCTTTCCTGTGGGCGCAATCGTTGGACGTTTCGAATTTGGCAACCGGGCTCTGCGAGAGAGAAATACACAGTGTTGCGCCTTTACGAAGGCAAGGTTTTGCAGAAAGCGAATGTCTCTCTATCAGCGAATGTAGTTCCAAAAGACAGTGAAAACCAGCTAAAGCTTTCTGTGCTGGTAGCTTTCCTGTGGGCGCAATCGCTGGACGTTTTGAATTTGGCAACCGGTCTCTGGGAGAAAAATACAGAGTGTTTCCCCTTTACGTAGGCAAGGTTTTGAAGAAAGCGAATGTCTGTCTAGCAGTGAATGTAGTTCCAAGAGACAGTGAAAACCAGCTACAGCTTTCCGTGCTGGCAGCTTTCCTGTGGGCGCAATCGCTGCACGTTTCGAATTTGGCAGCCGGGCTCTGCGAGAGAGAAATACACAGTGTTGACCCTTTACGAACGAAAGCTTTTGTAGAAAGCGAATGTCTATCTAGCAGCGAATGTAGTTCCAAGAGGCAGTGAAAACCAGCTACAGATTTCTGTGCTGGCAGCTTTCCTGTGGGCGCAATCGCTGGACGTTTCGAATTTGGCAACCGGTCTCTGCGAGAGAGAAATACACATTGTTGCCCCTTTACCAACGAAAGCTTTTGTAGAAAGCGAATGTCTGTCTATCAGCGAATGCAGTTCCAAGAGACAGTGAAAACCAGCTACATCTTTCCTTGCTGGCAGCTTTCCTGTGGGCGCAATCGCTGGACGTTTCGAATTTGGCAACCGGGCTCTGCGAGAGAGAAATACACAGTGTTGCCCCTTTACCTACGAAAGCTTTTGTAGAAAGCAAATGTCTGTCTATCAGCGACTGTAGTTCCAAGAGACAGTGAAAACCAGCTACAGCTTTCCTTGCTGGCAGCTTTCCTGTGGGCGCAATCGCTGGACGTTTCGAATTTGGCACCGGGCTCTACGAGAGAGAAATACACAGTGTTGCCCCTTTACTAAGGCAAGGTTTTGCAGAAAGCGAATGTCTGTCTATCAGCGAATGTAGTTCCAAGAGACAATGAAAACCAGCTACAGCTTTCCTTGCTGGCAGCTTTCCTGTGGGCGCAATCGCTGGACGTTTCGAATTTGGCAACCGGGCTCTGCGAGAGAGAAATAGACATTGTTGCCCCTTTACCTACGAAAGCTTTTGTAGAAAGCAAATGTCTGTCTATCAGCGACTGTAGTTCCAAGAGACAGTGAAAACCAGCTACAGCATTCCTTGCTGGTAGCTTTCCTGTGGGCACAATCGCTGGACGTTTCGTATTTGGCAACCGGGCTCTGCGAGAGAGAAATACACAGTGTTGCCTCTTTACCAACGAAAGCTTTTGCAGAAAGCGAATGTCTGTCTATCAGCGAATGCAGTTCCAAGGGGCAGTGAAAACCAGCTACAGCTTTCTGTGCTGGCAGCTTTCCTGTGGGCGCAATCGCTGGACGTTTCGAGTTTGGCAACCGGGCTCTGCGAGAGAGAAATACACAGTGTTGCCCCTTTACGAACGAAAGCTTTTGCAGAAAGTGAATGTCTATTTAGCAGCGAATGTAGTTCCAAGGGGCAGTGAAAACCAGCTACAGCTTTCCGTGCTGGCAGCTTTCCTGTGGGCGCAATCGCTGGACGTTTCGAATTTGGCAACCGGGCTCTGCGAGAGAGAAATACACAGTGTTGCCCCTTTACGAAGGCAAGCTTTTGCAGAAAGCGAATGTCTGCCTATCAGCGAATGTAGTTCCAAGAGACAATGAAAACCAGCTACAGCTTTCCTTGCTGGCAGCTTTCCTGTGGGCGCAATAGCTGGACGTTTCGAATTTGGCAACCGGGCTCTGCGAGAGAGAAATACACAGTGTTGCCCCTTTACGAACGAAAGCTGTTGTAGAAAGTGAATGTCTATTTAGCAGCGAATGTAGTTCCAAGGGGCAGTGAAAACCAGCTACAGCTTTCCTTGCTGGCAGCTTTCCTGTGGGCGCAATCGCTGGACGTTTCGAATTTGGCAACCGGGCTCTGCGAGAGAGAAATACAGAGTGTTGCCCCTTTACGAAGGCAAGCTTTTGCAGAAAGCGAATGTCTGTCTATCAGCGAATGCAGTTCCAAGGGGCAGTGAAAACCAGCTTCAGCTTTCCGTGCTGGCAGCTTTCCTGTGTGCGCAATCACTGGACGTTTCGTATTTGGCAACCGGGCTCTGCGAGAGAGAAATACACAGTGTTGCCTCTTTACCAACGAAAGGTTTTGCAGAAAGCGAATGTCTGTCTATCAGCGAATGCAGTTCCAAGGGGCAGTGAAAACCAGCTACAGCTTTCCGTGCTGGCAGCTTTCCTGTGGGCGCAATCGCTGGACGTTTCGAATTTGGAAACCGGGCTCTGCGAGAGAGATATACACAGTGTTGCCCCTTTACCAACGAAAGCTGTTGTAGAAAGTGAATGTCTATCTAGCAGCGAATGTAGTTCCAAGGGGCAGTGAAAACCAGCTACAGCTTTCCTTGCTGGCAGCTTTCCTGTGGGCGCAATCGCTGGACGTTTCGAATTTGGCAACCGGGCTCTGCGAGAGAGAAATACACAGTGTTGCCCCTGTACCAACGAAAGCTTTTGCAGAAAGCGAATGTCTGTCTATCAGCGAATGTAGTTCCAAGGGGCAGTGAAAACCAGCTACAGCTTTCCGTGCTGGCAGCTCTCCTGTGGGCGCAATTGCTGGACGTTTCGAATTTGGAAACCGGGCTCTACGAGAGAGAAATACACAGTGTTGCCCCTTTACGAAGGCAAGGTTTTGCAGGAAGCGAATGTCTGTCTAGCAGCGAATGTAGTTCCAAGAGACAATGAAAACCAGCTACAGCTTTCCTTGCTGGCAGCTTTCCTGTGGGCGCAATCGCTGGACGTTTCGGATTTGGCAGCCGGGCTCTGCGAGAGAGAAATACACAGTGTTGCGCCTTTACGCAGCAAGGTTTTGCAGAAAGCGAATGTCTGTCTAGCAGCGAATGCAGTTCCAAGAGACAGTGAAAACCAGCTACAGCTTTCCTTGCTGGCAGCTTTCCTGTGGGCGCAATCGCTGGACGTTTCGAATTTGGCAACTGGGCTCTGCGAGAGAGAAATACACAGTGTTGTCCCTTTACCTACGAAAGATTTTGTAGAAAGCGAATGTCTGTCTATCAGCGACTGTAGTTCCAAGAGACAGTGAAAACCAGCTACAGCTTTCCGTGCTGGCAGCTTTCCTGTGGGCGCAATCGCTGGACGTTTCGAATTTGGCAACCGGGATCTGCGAGAGAGAAATAGACATTGTTGCCCCTTTACCTACGAAAGCTTTTGTAGAAAGCAAATGTCTGTCTATCAGCGACTGTAGTTCCAAGAGACAGTGAAAACCAGCTACATCTTTCCGTGCTGGCAGCTCTCCTGTGGGCGCAATCGCTGGACGTTTCGAATTTGGAAACCGGGCTCTACGAGAGAGAAATACACACTGTTGCCCTTGTACCAACGAAAGCTTTTGCAGTAAGCGAATGTCTGTCTATCAGCGAATGTAGTTCCAAGGGGCAGTGAAAACCAGCTACAGCTATCTGTGCTGGAAGCTTTCCTGTGGGCGCAATCGCTGGACGTTTCGAATTTGGCAACCGGGCTCTGCGAGAGAGAAATACACAGTGTTGCCCCTTTACGAAGGCAAGGTTTTGCAGAAAGCGAATGTCTGTCTAGCAGCGAATGTAGTTCCAAGAGACAATGAAAACCAGCTACAGCTTTCCTTGCTGGCAGCTTTCCTGTGGGCGCAATCGCTGGACGTTTCGAATTTGGCAACCGGGCTCTGCGAGAGAGAAATACACAGTGTTGCCCCTTTACGAAGGCAAGGTTTTTCAGAAAGCGAATGTCTGTCTAGCAGCGAATGTAGTTCCAAGAGACAATGAAAACCAGCTACAGCTTTCCTTGCTGGCAGCTTTCCTGTGGGCGCAATCGCTGGACGTTTCGAATTTGGCAACCGGGCTCTGCGAGAGAGAAATACACAGTGTTGCCCCTTTACGAAGGCAAGGTTTTTCAGAAAGCGAATGTCTGTCTATCAGCGAATGTAGTTCCAAGGGGCAGTGAAAACCAGCTACAGCTTTCCGTGTTGGCAGCTTTCCTGTGGGCGCAATCGCTGGACGTTTCGAATTTGGCAACCGGGCTCTGCGAGAGAGAAATACACAGTGTTGCCCCTTTACGAATGCAAGGTTTTGCAGAAAGCGAATGTCTCTCTATCAGCGAATGTAGTTCCAAAAGACAGTGAAAACCAGCTAAACTTTCTGTGCTGGTAGCTTTCCTGTGGGCACAATCGCTGGACCTTTCGAATTTGGCAACCGGTCTCTGGGAGAGAAATACAGAGTGTTTCCCCTTTACGTAGGCAAGGTTTTGAAGAAAGCAAATGTCTGTCTAGCAGCGAATGCAGTTCAAGGGGCAGTGAAAACCAGCTACAGCTTTCCGTGCCGGTAGCTTTCCTGTGGGTGCAATCGCTGGACGTTTCGTATTTGGCAACCGGGCTCTGCGAGAGAGAAATACACAGTGTTGCCCCTGTACCAATGAAAGCTTTTGCAGAAAGCGAATGTCTGTCTATCAGCGAATGTAGCTCCAAGGGGCAGTGAAAACCAGCTACAGCTTTCCTTGCTGGCAGCTTTCCTGTGGGCGCAATCGCTGGACGTTTCGAATTTGGCAGCCGGGCTCTGCAAGACAGAAATACAGAGCGTTGCCCCTTTAGGAAGGCAATGTTTTGCAGAAAGCGAATGCTGTCTATCAGCGAATGTAGTTCCAAGGGGCAGTGAAAACCAGCTACAGCTTTCCTTGCTGGCAGCTTTCCTGTGGGCGCATCGCTGGACGTTTCGAATTTGGCAACCGGGCTCTGCGAGAGAGATATACACTGTGTTGCCCCTGTATCAACGAAAGCTTTTGTAGAAAGCGAATGTCTGTCTATCAGCGAATGCAGTTCCAAGGGGCAGTGAAAACCAGCTACAGCTTTCCTTGCTGGCAGCTTTCCTGTGGGCGCAATCGCTGGACGTGTCGATTTTAAAAACCGGGCTCTGCGAGAGAGAAATACACAGTGTTGCCCCTGTACCAACGAAAGCTTTTGCAGAAAGCGAATGTCTGTCTATCAGCGAATGTACTTCCAAGGGGCAGTGAAAACCAGCTACAGCTTTCCTTGCTGGCAGCTTTCCTGTGGGCGCAATCGCTGGACGTTTCGAATTTGGCACCGGGCTCTACGAGAGAGAAATACACAGTGTTGCCCCTTTACGAAGGCAAGGTTTTTCAGAAAGCGAATGTCTGTCTATCAGCGAATGTAGTTCCAAGAGACAATGAAAACCAGCTACAGCTTTCCTTGCTGGCAGCTTTCCTGTGGGCGCAATCGCTGGACGTTTCGAATTTTCAACCGGGCTCTGCGAGAGAGAAATACACATTGTTGCCCCTTTACCTACGAAAGCTTTTGTAGAAAGCGAATGTCTGTCTATCAGCGAATGCAGTTCCAAGGGGCAGTGAAAACCAGCTACAGCATTCCTTGCTGGTAGCTTTCCTGTGGGCGCAATCGCTGGACGTTTCGTATTTGGCAACCGGGCTCTGCGAGAGAGAAATACACAGTGTTGCCTCTTTACCAACGAAAGCTTTTGCAGAAAGCGAATGTCTGTCTATCAGCGAATGCAGTTCCAAGGGGCAGTGAAAACCAGCTACAGCTTTCCTTGCTGGCAGCTTTCCTGTGGGCGCAATCGCTGGACGTTTCGAATTTGGCAACCGGGCTCTGCGAGAGAGAAATACACAGTGTTGCCCCTTTACGAACGAAAGCTGTTGTAGAAAGTGAATGTCTATCTAGCAGCGAATGTAGTTCCAAGGGGCAGTGAAAACCAGCTACAGCTTTCCTTGCTGGCAGCTTTCCTGTGGGCGCAATCGCTGGACGTTTCGAATTTGGCAACCGGGCTCTGCGAGAGAGAAATACACAGTGTTGCCCCTTTACGAAGGCAAGCTTTTGCAGAAAGCGAATGTCTGCCTATCAGCGAATGTAGTTCCAAGAGACAATGAAAACCAGCTACAGCTTTCCTTGCTGGCAGCTTTCCTGTGGGCGCAATAGCTGGACGTTTCGAATTTGGCAACCGGGCTCTGCGAGAGAGAAATACACAGTGTTGCCCCTGTACCAACGAAAGCTTTTGCAGAAAGCAAATGTCTGTCTATCAGCGAATGCAGTTCCAAGGGGCAGTGAAAACCAGCTACAGCTTTCCGTGCTGGTAGCTTTCCTGTGGGCGCAATCGCTGGACGTTTCGTATTTGGCAACCGGGCTCTGCGAGAGAGAAATACAGAGTGTTGCCTCTTTACCAACGAAAGCTTTTGCAGAAAGCGAATGTCTGTCTATCAGCGAATGCAGTTCCAAGGGGCAGTGAAAACCAGCTACAGCTTTCCGTGCTGGCAGCTTTCCTGTGGGCGCAATCGCTGGACGTTTCGAATTTGGCAACCGGGCTCTGCGAGAGAGAAATACACAGTGTTGCCTCTTTACCAACGAAAGCTTTTGTAGAAAGCGAATGTCTGTCTATCAGCGAATGCAGTTCCAAGGGGCAGTGAAAACCAGCTAGAGATTTCCGTGCTGGCAGCTTTCCTGTGGGCGCAATCGCTGGACGTTTCGAATTTGGCAACCGGGCTCTGCGAGAGAGAAATACACAGTGTTGCCCCTTTACCTACGAAAGCTTTTGCAGAAAGCGAATGTCTGTCTAGCAGCGAATGTAGTTCCAAGGGGCAGTGAAAACCAGCTACAGCTTTCCGTGCTGGCAGCTTTCCTGTGGGCGCAATCGCTGGACCTTTCGAATTTGGCAACCGGGCTCTGCGAGAGAGAAATACACAGTGTTGCCCCTTTCCCTACGAAAGCTTTTGCAGAAAGCGAATGTCTGTCTATCAGCGACTGCAGTTCCAAGGGGCAGTGAAAACCAGCTACAGCATTCCTTGCTGGCAGCTTTCCTGTGGGCGCAATCGCTGGACCTTTCGAATTTGGCAACCGGGCTCTGCGAGAGAGAAATAGACATTGTTGCCCCTTTACCTACGAAAGCTTTTGTAGAAAGCAAATGTCTGTCTAACAGCGACTGTAGTTCCAAGAGACAGTGAAAACCAGCTACAGCTTTCCTTGCTGGCAGCTTTCCTATGGCCGCAATCGCTGGACGTTTCGAATTTGGCAACCGGGCTCTGCGAGAGAGAAATACACAGTGTTGCCCCTTTACGAAGGCAAGGTTTTGCAGAAAGGGAATGTCTGTCTAGCAGTGAATGTAGTTCCAAGAGACAGTGAAAACCAGCTACAGCTTTCCGTGCTGGCAGCTTTCCTGTGGGCGCAATCGCTGGACGTTTCGAATTTGGCAGCCGGGCTCTGCGAGAGAGAAATACACAGTGTTGCCCCTTTACGAACGACAGCTTTTGTAGAAAGCGAATGTCTATCTAGCAGCGAATGTAGTTCCAAGAGGCAGTGAAAACCAGCTACAGATTTCTGTGCTGGCAGCTTTCCTGAGGGCGCAATCGCTGGACGTTTCGAATTTGGCAACCGGGCTCTGCGAGAGAGAAATACACATTGTTGCCCCTTTACCAACGAAAGCTTCTGTAGAAAGCGAATGTCTGTCTATCAGCGAATGCAGTTCCAAGAGACAGTGAAAACCAGCTACAGCTTTCCTTGCTGGCAGCTTTCCTGTGGGCGCAATCGCTGGACGTTTCGAATTTGGCAACCGGGCTCTGCGAGAGAGAAATAGACATTGTTGCCCCTTTACCTACGAAAGCTTTTGTAGAAAGCGAATGTCTGTCTATCAGCGACTGTAGTTCAAAGAGACAGTGAAAACCAGCTACAGCTTTCCTTGCTGGCAGCTTTCCTGTGGGCGCAATCGCTGGACGTTTCGAATTTGGCAACCGGGCTCTGCGAGAGAGAAATACACAGTGTTGCCCCTTTACACAGGCAAGGCTTTGCAGAAAGCAAATGTCTGTCTATCAGCGAATGTAGTTCCAAGAGACAGTGAAAACCAGCTACAGCTTTCCTTGCTGGCAGCTTTCCTGTGGGCGCAATCGCTGGACTTTTCGAATTTGGCAACCGGGCTCTGCGAGAGAGAAATACACTGTGTTGCGCCTTTACGCAGCAAGGTTTTGCAGAAAGCGAATGTCTGTCTAGCAGCGAATGCAGTTCCAAGAGACAGTGAAAACCAGCTACAGCTTTCCTTGCTGGCAGCTTTCCTGTGGGCGCAATCGCTGGACGTTTCGAATTTGGCAACTGGGCTCTGCGAGAGAGAAATACACAGTGTTGTCACTTTACCTACGAAAGATTTTGTAGAAAGCGAATGTCTGTCTATCAGCGACTGTAGTTCCAAGAGACAGTGAAAACCAGCTACAGCTTTCCGTGTTGGCAGCTTTCCTGTGGGCGCAATCGCTGGACGTTTCGAATTTGGCAACCGGGCTCTGCGAGAGAGAAATACACAGTGTTGCCCCTTTACGAATGCAAGGTTTTGCAGAAAGCGAATGTCTCTCTATCAGCGAATGTAGTTCCAAAAGACAGTGAAAACCAGCTAAAGCTTTCTGTGCTGGTAGCTTTCCTGTGGGCGCAATCGCTGGACCTTTCGAATTTGGCAACCGGTCTCTGGGAGAGAAATACAGAGTGTTTCCCCTTTACGTAGGCAAGGTTTTGAAGAAAGCGAATGTCTGTCTAGCAGCGAATGCAGTTCAAGGGGCAGTGAAAACCAGCTACAGCTTTCCGTGCCGGTAGCTTTCCTGTGGGTGCAATCGCTGGACGTTTCGTATTTGGCAACCGGGCTCTGCGAGAGAGAAATACACAGTGTTGCCCCTGTACCAATGAAAGCTTTTGCAGAAAGCGAATGTCTGTCTATCAGCGAATGTAGCTCCAAGGGGCAGTGAAAACCAGCTACAGCTTTCCTTGCTGGCAGCTTTCCTGTGGGCGCAATCGCTGGACGTTTCGAATTTGGCAACCGGGCTCTGCAAGACAGAAATACAGAGCGTTGCCCCTTTAGGAAGGCAATGTTTTGCAGAAAGCGAATGCTGTCTATCAGCGAATGTAGTTCCAAGGGGCAGTGAAAACCAGCTACAGTTTCCTTGCTGGCAGCTTTCCTGTGGGCGCATCGCTGGAAGTTTCGAATTTGGCAACCGGGCTCTGCGAGAGAGATATACACTGTGTTGCCCCTGTACCAACGAAAGCTTTTGTAGAAAGCGAATGTCTGTCTATCAGCGAATGCAGTTCCAAGGGGCAGTGAAAACCAGCTACAGCTTTCCTTGCTGGCAGCTTTCCTGTGGGCGCAATCGCTGGACGTGTCGATTTTAAAAACCGGGCTCTGCGAGAGAGAAATACACAGTGTTGCCCCTGTACCAACGAAAGCTGTAGTAGAAAGTGAATGTCTGTCTATCAGCGAATGTACTTCCAAGGGGCAGTGGAAACCAGCTACAGCTTTCCTTGCTGGCAGCTTTCCTGTGGGCGCAATCGCTGGACGTTTCGAATTTGGCAACCGGGCTCTGCGAGAGAGAAATACACAGTGTTGCCCCTTTACCTACGAAAGCTTTTGCAGAAAGCAAATGTCTGTCTATCAGCGAATGCAGTTCCAAGGGGCAGTGAAAACCAGCTACAGCTTTCCGTGCTGGTAGCTTTCCTGTGGGCGCAATCGCTGGACGTTTCGTATTTGGCAACCGGGCTCTGCGAGAGAGAAATACAGAGTGTTGCCTCTTTACCAACGAAAGCTTTTGCAGAAAGCGAATGTCTGTCTATCAGCGAATGCAGTTCCAAGGGGCAGTGAAAACCAGCTACAGCTTTCCGTGCTGGCAGCTTTCCTGTGGGCGCAATCGCTGGACGTTTCGAGTTTGGCAACCGGGCTCTGCGAGAGAGATATACACAGTGTTCCCCTTTACCAACGAAAGCTGTTGTAGAAAGTGAATGTCTATCTAGCAGCGAATGTAGTTCCAAGGGGCAGTGAAAACCAGCTACAGCTTTCCTTGCTGGCAGCTTTCCTGTGGGCGCAATCGCTGGACGTTTCGAATTTGGCAACCGGGCTCTGCGAGAGAGAAATACACAGTGTTGCCCCTGTACCAACGAAAGCTTTTGCAGAAAGCGAATGTCTGTCTATCAGCGAATGTAGTTCCAAGGGGCAGTGAAAACCAGCTACAGCTTTCCTTGCTGGCAGCTTTCCTGTGGGCGCAATCGCTGGACGTTTCGAATTTGGCAGCCGGGCTCTGCGAGAGAGAAATACAGAGTGTTGCCCCTTTACGAAGGCAAGGTTTTTCAGAAAGCGAATGTCTGTCTAGCAGCGAATGTAGTTCCAAGGGGCAGTGAAAACCAGCTACAGCTTTCCGTGCTGGCAGCTTTCCTGTGGGCGCAATCGCTGGACCTTTCGAATTTGGCAACCGGGCTCTGAGAGAGAGAAATACACATTGTTGCCCCTTTACCAACGAAAGCTTTTGTAGAAAGCGAATGTCTGTCTATCAGCGACTGTAGTTCCAAGAGACAGTGAAAACCAGCTACAGCTTTCCTTGCTGGCAGCTTTCCTCTGGCCGCAATCGCTGGACGTTTCGAATTTGGCAACCGGGCTCTGCGAGAGAGAAATACAGAATGTTGCCCCTTTACACAGGCAAGGTTTTGCAGAAAGCAAATGTCTGTCTATCAGCGAATGTAGTTCCAAGAGACAGTGAAAACCAGCTACAGCTTTCCTTGCTGGCAGCTTTCCTGTGGCCGCAATCGCTGGACCTTTCGAATTTGGCAACCGCGCTCTGGGAGAGAGAAATACACTGTGTTGCGCCTTTACGCAGCAAGGTTTTGCAGAAAGCAAATGTCTGTCTAGCAGCGAATGCAGTTCCAAGAGACAGTGAAAACCAGCTACAGCTTTCCTTGCTGGCAGCTTTCCTGTGGGCGCAATCGCTGGACGTTTCGAATTTGGCAACTGGGCTCTGCGAGAGAGAAATACACAGTGTTGTCCCTTTACCTATGAAAGCTTTTGTAGAAAGCGAATGTCTGTCTATCAGCGACTGTAGTTCCAAGGGGCAGTGAAAACCAGCTACAGCTTTCCGTGCTGGCAGCTTTCCTGTGGGCGCAATCGTTGGACGTTTCGAATTTGGCAACCGGGCTCTGCGAGAGAGAAATACAGAGTGTTGCGCCTTTACGAAGGCAAGGTTTTGCAGAAAGCGAATGTCTCTCTATCAGCGAATGTAGTTCCAAAAGACAGTGAAAACCAGCTAAAGCTTTCTGTGCTGGTAGCTTTCCTGTGGGCGCAATCGCTGGACGTTTTGAATTTGGCAACCGGTCTCTGGGAGAATAATACAGAGTGTTTCCCCTTTACGTAGGCAAGGTTTTGAAGAAAGCGAATGTCTGTCTAGCAGTGAATGTAGTTCCAAGAGACAGTGAAAACCAGCTACAGCTTTCCGTGCTGGCAGCTTTCCTGTGGGCGCAATCGCTGGACGTTTCGAATTTTGCAGCCGGGCTCTGCGAGAGAGAAATACACAGTGTTGCCCCTTTACGACCGAAAGCTTTTGTAGAAAGCGAATGTCTATCTAGCAGCGAATGTAGTTCCAAGAGGCAGTGAAAACCAGCTACAGATTTCCTTGCTGGCAGCTTTCCTGAGGGCGCAATCGCTGGACGTTTCGAATTTGGCAACAGGTCTCTGCGAGAGAGAAATACACATTGTTGCCCCTTTACCAACGAAAGCTTTTGTAGAAAGCGAATGTCTGTCTATCAGCGAATGCAGTTCCAAGAGACAGTGAAAACCAGCTACAGCTTTCCTTGCTGGCAGCTTTCCTGTGGGCGCAATCGCTGGACGTTTCAAATTTGGCACCGGGCTCTACGAGAGAGAAATACACAGTGTTGCCCCTTTACTAAGGCAAGGTTTTGCAGAAAGCGAATGTCTGTCTATCAGCGAATGTAGTTCCAAGAGACAATGAAAACCAGCTACAGCTTTCCTTGCTGGCAGCTTTCCTGTGGGCGCAATCGCTGGACGTTTCGAATTTGGCAACCGGGCTCTGCGAGAGAGAAATAGACATTTTTGCCCCTTTACCTACGAAAGCTTTTGTAGAAAGCAAATGTCTGTCTATCAGCGACTGTAGTTCCAAGAGACAGTGAAAACCAGCTACTGCATTCCTTGCTGGTAGCTTTCCTGTGGGCACAATCGCTGGACGTTTCGTATTTGGCAACCGGGCTCTGCGAGAGAGAAATACACAGTGTTGCCTCTTTACCAACGAAAGCTTTTGCAGAAAGCGAATGTCTGTCTATCAGCGAATGCAGTTCCAAGGGGCAGTGAAAACCAGCTACAGCTTTCCGTGCTGGCAGCTTTCCTGTGGGCGCAATCGCTGGACGTTTCGAGTTTGGCAACCGGGCTCTGCGAGAGAGAAATACACAGTGTTGTCTCTTAACCAACGAAAGCTTTTGTATAAAGGGAATGTCTGTCTATCAGCGAATGCAGTTCCAAGGGGCAGTGAAAACCAGCTACAGCTTTCCTTGCTGGCAGCTTTCCTGTGGGCGCAATCGCTGGACGTTTCGAATTTGGCAACCGGGCTCTGCGAGAGAGAAATACACAGTGTTGCCCCTTTACGAAGGCAAGCTTTTGCAGAAAGCGAATGTCTGCCTATCAGCGAATGTATTTCCAAGAGACAATGAAAACCAGCTACAGCTTTCCTTGCTGGCAGCTTTCCTGTGGGCGCAATAGCTGGACGTTTCGAATTTGGCAACCGGGCTCTGCGAGAGAGAAATACAGAGTGTTGCCCCTTTACCTACGAAAGCTTTTGCAGAAAGCGAATGTCTGTCTATCAGCGAATGCAGTTCCAAGGGGCAGTGAAAACCAGCTAAAGCTTTCCGTGCTGGTAGCTTTCCTGTGGGCGCAATCGCTGGACGTTTCGTATTTGGCAACCGGGCTCTGCGAGAGAGAAATACAGAGTGTTGCCTCTTTACCAACGAAAGCTTTTGCAGAAAGCGAATGCCTGTCTATCAGCGAATGCAGTTCCAAGGGGCAGTGAAAACCAGCTACAGCTTTCCGTGCTGGCAGCTTTCCTGTGGGCGCAATCGCTGGACGTTTCGAATTTGGCAACCGGGCTCTGCGAGAGAGAAATACACAGTGTTGCCCCTTTACCAACGAAAGCTGTTGTAGAAAGTGAATGTCTATCTAGCAGCGAATGTAGTTCCAAGGGGCAGTGAAAACCAGCTACAGCTTTCCTTGCTGGCAGCTTTCCTGTGGGCGCAATCGCTGGACGTTTCGAATTTGGCAACCGGGCTCTGCGAGAGAGAAATACACAGTGTTGCCCCTGTACCAACGAAAGCTTTTGCAGAAAGCGAATGTCTGTCTATCAGCGAATGTAGTTCCAAGGGGCAGTGAAAACCAGCTACAGCTTTCCGTGCTGGCAGCTCTCCTGTGGGCGCAATCGCTGGACGTTTCGAATTTGGAAACCGGGCTCTACGAGAGAGAAATACACAGTGTTGCCCCTTTACGAAGGCAAGGTTTTGCAGGAAGCGAATGTCTGTCTAGCAGCGAATGTAGTTCCAAGAGACAATGAAAACCAGCTACAGCTTTCCTTGCTGGCAGCTTTCCTGTGGGCGCAATCGCTGGACGTTTCGAATTTGGCAGCCGGGCTCTGCGAGAGAGAAATACACAGTGTTGCCCCTTTACGAAGGCAAGGTTTCTCAGAAAGCGAATGTCTGTCTAGCAGAGAACGTAGTTCCAAGGGGCAGTAAAAACCAGCTACAGCTTTCCTTGCTGGCAGCTTTCCTGTGGGCGCAATCGCTGGAACTTTCGAATTTGGCAACCGGGCTCTGCGAGAGAGAAATACACATTGTTGCCCCTTTACCAACGAAAGCTTTTGTAGAAAGCGAATGTCTGTCTATCAGCGACTGTAGTTCCAAGAGACAGTGAAAACCAGCTACAGCTTTCCTTGCTGGCAGCTTTCCTCTGGCCGCAATCGCTGGACGTTTCGAATTTGGCAACCGGGCTCTGCGAGAGAGAAATACAGAGTGTTGCCCCTTTACACAGGCAAGGTTTTGCAGAAAGCGAATGTCTGTCTATCAGCGAATGTAGTTCCAAGAGACAGTGAAAACCAGCTACAGCTTTCCTTGCTGGCAGCTTTCCTGTGGGCGCAATCGCTGGACGTTTCGAATTTGGCAACCGGGCTCTGCGAGAGAGAAATACACAGTGTTGTCCCTTTACCTACGAAAGATTTTGTAGAAAGCGAATGTCTGTCTATCAGCGAATGTAGTTCCAAGGGGCAGTGAAAACCAGCTACAGCTTTCCGTGCTGGCAGCTTTCCTGTGGGCGCAATCGTTGGACGTTTCGAATTTGGCAACCGGGCTCTGCGAGAGAGAAATACAGAGTGTTGCGCCTTTACGAAGGCAAGGTTTTGCAGAAAGCGAATGTCTCTCTATCAGCGAATGTAGTTCCAAAAGACAGTGAAAACCAGCTAAAGCTTTCTGTGCTGGTAGCTTTCCTGTGGGCGCAATCGCTGGACGTTTTGAATTTGGCAACCCGTCTCTGGGAGAAAAATACAGAGTGTTTCCCCTTTACGTAGGCAAGGTTTTGAAGAAAGCGAATGTCTGTCTAGCAGTGACTGTAGTTCCAAGAGACAGTGAAAACCAGCTACAGCTTTCCGTGCTGGCAGCTTTCCTGTGGGCGCAATCGCTGGACGTTTCGAATTTGGCAGCCGGGCTCTCCGAGAGAGAAATACACAGTGTTGCCCCTTTACGACCGAAAGCTTTTGTAGAAAGCGAATGTCTATCTAGCAGCGAATGTAGTTCCAAGAGGCAGTGAAAACCAGCTACAGATTTCTGTGCTGGCAGCTTTCCTGAGGGCGCAATCGCTGGACGTTTCGAATTTGGCAACCGGTCTCTGCGAGAGAGAAATACACATTGTTGCCCCTTTACCAACGAAAGCTTTTGTAGAAAGCGAATGTCTGTCTATCAGCGAATGCAGTTCCAAGAGACAGTGAAAACCAGCTACAGCTTTCCTTGCTGGCAGCTTTCCTGTGGGCGCAATCGCTGGACGTTTCGAATTTGGCACCGGGCTCTACGAGAGAGAAATACACAGTGTTGCCCCTTTACTAAGGCAAGGTTTTGCAGAAAGCGAATGTCTGTCTATCAGCGAATGTAGTTCCAAGAGACAATGAAAACCAGCTACAGCTTTCCTTGCTGGCAGCTTTCCTGTGGGCGCAATCGCTGGACGTTTCGAATTTGGCAACCGGGCTCTGCGAGAGAGAAATAGACATTGTTGCCCCTTTACCTACGAAAGCTTTTGTAGAAAGCAAATGTCTGTCTATCAGCGACTGTAGTTCCAAGAGACAGTGAAAACTAGCTTCTGCATTCCTTGCTGGTAGCTTTCCTGTGGGCACAATCGCTGGACGTTTCGTATTTGGCAACCGGGCTCTGCGAGAGAGAAATACAGAGTGTTGCCTCTTTACCAACGAAAGCTTTTGCAGAAAGCGAATGTCTGTCTATCAGCGAATGCAGTTCCAAGGGGCAGTGAAAACCAGCTACAGCTTTCCGTGCTGGCAGCTTTCCTGTGGGCGCAATCGCTGGTCGTTTCGAGTTTGGCAACCGGGCTCTGCGAGAGAGAAATACACAGTGTTGCCTCTTTACCAACGAAAGCTTTTGTAGAAAGGGAATGTCTGTCTATCAGCGAATGCAGTTCCAAGGGGCAGTGAAAACCAGCTACAGCTTTCCTTGCTGGCAGCTTTCCTGTGGGCGCAATCGCTGGACGTTTCGAATTTGGCAACCGGGCTCTGCGAGAGAGAAATACACAGTGTTGCCCCTTTACGAAGGCAAGCTTTTGCAGAAAGCGAATGTCTGCCTATCAGCGAATGTAGTTCCAAGAGACAATGAAAACCAGCTACAGCTTTCCTTGCTGGCAGCTTTCCTGTGGGCGCAATAGCTGGACGTTTCGAATTTGGCAACTGGGCTCTGCGAGAGAGAAATACAGAGTGTTGCCCCTTTACCTACGAAAGCTTTTGCAGAAAGCGAATGTCTGTCTATCAGCGAATGCAGTTCCAAGGGGCAGTGAAAACCAGCTACAGCTTTCCGTGCTGGTAGCTTTCCTGTGGGCGCAATCGCTGGACGTTTCGTATTTGGCAACCGGGCTCTGTGAGAGAGAAATACAGAGTGTTGCCTCTTTACCAACGAAAGCTTTTGCAGAAAGCGAATGCCTGTCTATCAGCGGATGCAGTTCCAAGGGGCAGTGAAAAACAGCTACAGCTTTCCTTGCTGGCAGCTTTCCTCTGGCCGCAATCGCTGGACGTTTCGAATTTGGCAACCGGGCTCTGCGAGAGAGAAATACAGAGTGTTGCCCCTTTACACAGGCAAGGTTTTGCAGAAAGCGAATGTCTGTCTAGCAGCGAATGTAGTTCCAAGAGACAGTGAAAACCAGCTACAGCTTTCCTTGCTGGCAGCTTTCCTGTGGGCGCAATCGCTGGACCTTTCGAATTTGGCAACCGGGCTCTGGGAGAGAGAAATACACTGTGTTGCGCCTTTACGCAGCAAGGTTTTGCAGAAAGCGAATGTCTGTCTAGCAGCGAATGCAGTTCCAAGAGACAGTGAAAACCAGCTACAGCTTTCCTTGCTGGCAGCTTTCCTGTGGGCGCAATCGCTGGACGTTTCGAATTTGGCAACTGGGCTCTGCGAGAGAGAAATACACAGTGTTGTCCCTTTACCTACGAAAGATTTTGTAGAAAGCGAATGTCTGTCTATCAGCGACTGTAGTTCCAAGGGGCAGTGAAAACCAGCTACAGCTTTCCGTGCTGGCAGCTTTCCTGTGGGCGCAATCGTTGGACGTTTCGAATTTGGCAACCGGGCTCTGCGAGAGAGAAATACAGAATGTTACGCCTTTACGAAGGCAAGGTTTTGCAGAAAGCGAATGTCTCTCTATCAGCGAATGTAGTTCCAAAAGACAGTGAAAACCAGCTAAAGCTTTCTGTGCTGGTAGCTTTCCTGTGGGCGCAATCGCTGGACGTTTTGAATTTGGCAACCGGTCTCTGGGAGAAAAATACAGAGTGTTTCCCCTTTACGTAGGCAAGGTTTTGAAGAAAGCGAATGTCTGTCTAGCAGTGACTGTAGTTCCAAGAGACAGTGAAAACCAGCTACAGCTTTCCGTGCTGGCAGCTTTCCTGTGGGCGCAATCGCTGGACGTTTCGAATTTGGCAGCCGGGCTCTCCGAGAGAGAAATACACAGTGTTGCCCCTTTACGACCGAAAGCTTTTGTAGAAAGCGAATGTCTATCTAGCAGCGAATGTAGTTCCAAGAGGCAGTGAAAACCAGCTACAGATTTCTGTGCTGGCAGCTTTCCTGAGGGCGCAATCGCTGGACGTTTCGAATTTGGCAACCGGTCTCTGCGAGAGAGAAATACACATTTTTACCCTTTTACCTACGAAAGCTTTTGTAGAAAGCGAATGTCTGTCTATCAGCGAATGCAGTTCCAAGAGACAGTGAAAACCAGCTACAGCTTTCCTTGCTGGCAGCTTTCCTGTGGGCGCAATCGCTGGACGTTTCGAATTTGGCACCGGGCTCTACGAGAGAGAAATACACAGTGTTGCCCCTTTACTAAGGCAAGGTTTTGCAGAAAGCGAATGTCTGTCTATCAGCGAATGTAGTTCCAAGAGACAATGAAAACCAGCTACAGCTTTCCTTGCTGGCAGCTTTCCTGTGGGCGCAATCGCTGGACGTTTCGAATTTGGCAACCGGGCTCTGCGAGAGAGAAATAGACATTGTTGCCCCTTTACCTACGAAAGCTTTTGTAGAAAGCAAATGTCTGTCTATCAGCGACTGTAGTTCCAAGAGACAGTGAAAACTAGCTTCTGCATTCCTTGCTGGTAGCTTTCCTGTGGGCACAATCGCTGGACGTTTCGTATTTGGCAACCGGGCTCTGCGAGAGAGAAATACACAGTGTTGCCTCTTTACCAACGAAAGCTTTTGCAGAAAGCGAATGTCTGTCTATCAGCGAATGCAGTTCCAAGGGGCAGTGAAAACCAGCTACAGCTTTCCGTGCTGGCAGCTTTCCTGTGGGCGCAATCGCTGGACGTTTCGAGTTTGGCAACCGGGCTCTGCGAGAGAGAAATACACAGTGTTGCCTCTTTACCAACGAAAGCTTTTGTAGAAAGGGAATGTCTGTCTATCAGCGAATGCAGTTCCAAGGGGCAGTGAAAACCAGCTACAGCTTTCCTTGCTGGCAGCTTTCCTGTGGGCGCAATCGCTGGACGTTTCGAATTTGGCAACCGGGCTCTGCGAGAGAGAAATACACAGTGTTGCCCCTTTACGAAGGCAAGCTTTTGCAGAAAGCGAATGTCTGCCTATCAGCGAATGTAGTTCCAAGAGACAATGAAAACCAGCTACAGCTTTCCTTGCTGGCAGCTTTCCTGTGGGCGCAATAGCTGGACGTTTCGAATTTGGCAACTGGGCTCTGCGAGAGAGAAATACAGAGTGTTGCCCCTTTACCTACGAAAGCTTTTGCAGAAAGCGAATGTCTGTCTATCAGCGAATGCAGTTCCAAGGGGCAGTGAAAACCAGCTACAGCTTTCCGTGCTGGTAGCTTTCCTGTGGGCGCAATCGCTGGACGTTTCGTATTTGGCAACCGGGCTCTGCGAGAGAGAAATACAGAGTGTTGCCTCTTTACCAACGAAAGCTTTTGCAGAAAGCGAATGCCTGTCTATCAGCGGATGCAGTTCCAAGGGGCAGTGAAAAAC
This sequence comes from Mycteria americana, assembly GCF_035582795.1. NCBI lineage: Eukaryota > Metazoa > Chordata > Aves > Ciconiiformes > Ciconiidae > Mycteria > Mycteria americana. The sequence continues at coordinate 22,792,427 of NC_134369.1, read as the reverse complement.
AGCTACAGCTTTCCTTGCTGGCAGCTTTCCTCTGGCCGCAATCGCTGGACGTTTCGAATTTGGCAACCGGGCTCTGCGAGAGAGAAATACAGAGTGTTGCCCCTTTACACAGGCAAGGTTTTGCAGAAAGCGAATGTCTGTCTAGCAGCGAATGTAGTTCCAAGAGACAGTGAAAACCAGCTACAGCTTTCCTTGCTGGCAGCTTTCCTGTGGGCGCAATCGCTGGACCTTTCGAATTTGGCAACCGGGCTCTGGGAGAGAGAAATACACTGTGTTGCGCCTTTACGCAGCAAGGTTTTGCAGAAAGCGAATGTCTGTCTAGCAGCGAATGCAGTTCCAAGAGACAGTGAAAACCAGCTACAGCTTTCCTTGCTGGCAGCTTTCCTGTGGGCGCAATCGCTGGACGTTTCGAATTTGGCAACTGGGCTCTGCGAGAGAGAAATACACAGTGTTGTCCCTTTACCTACGAAAGATTTTGTAGAAAGCGAATGTCTGTCTATCAGCGACTGTAGTTCCAAGGGGCAGTGAAAACCAGCTACAGCTTTCCGTGCTGGCAGCTTTCCTGTGGGCGCAATCGTTGGACGTTTCGAATTTGGCAACCGGGCTCTGCGAGAGAGAAATACAGAATGTTACGCCTTTACGAAGGCAAGGTTTTGCAGAAAGCGAATGTCTCTCTATCAGCGAATGTAGTTCCAAAAGACAGTGAAAACCAGCTAAAGCTTTCTGTGCTGGTAGCTTTCCTGTGGGCGCAATCGCTGGACGTTTTGAATTTGGCAACCGGTCTCTGGGAGAAAAATACAGAGTGTTTCCCCTTTACGTAGGCAAGGTTTTGAAGAAAGCGAATGTCTGTCTAGCAGTGAATGTAGTTCCAAGAGACAGTGAAAACCAGCTACAGCTTTCCGTGCTGGCAGCTTTCCTGTGGGCGCAATCGCTGCACGTTTCGAATTTGGCAGCCGGGCTCTGCGAGAGAGAAATACACAGTGTTGACCCTTTACGAACGAAAGCTTTTGTAGAAAGCGAATGTCTATCTAGCAGCGAATGTAGTTCCAAGAGGCAGTGAAAACCAGCTACAGATTTCTGTGCTGGCAGCTTTCCTGTGGGCGCAATCGCTGGACGTTTCGAATTTGGCAACCGGTCTCTGCGAGAGAGAAATACACATTGTTGCCCCTTTACCAACGAAAGCTTTTGTAGAAAGCGAATGTCTGTCTATCAGCGACTGTAGTTCCAAGAGACAGTGAAAACCAGGTACAGCATTCCTTGCTGGTAGCTTTCCTGTGGGCACAATCGCTGGACGTTTCGTATTTGGCAACCGGGCTCTGCGAGAGAGAAATACACAGTGTTGCCTCTTTACCAACGAAAGCTTTTGCAGAAAGCGAATGTCTGTCTACCAGCGAATGCAGTTCCAAGGGGCAGTGAAAACCAGCTACAGCTTTCTGTGCTGGCAGCTTTCCTGTGGGCGCAATCGCTGGACGTTTCGAGTTTGGCAACCGGGCTCTGCGAGAGAGAAATACACAGTGTTGCCCCTTTACGAACGAAAGCTTTTGCAGAAAGTGAATGTCTATTTAGCAGCGAATGTAGTTCCAAGGGGCAGTGAAAACCAGCTACAGCTTTCCGTGCTGGCAGCTTTCCTGTGGGCGCAATCGCTGGACGTTTCGAATTTGGCAACCGGGCTCTGCGAGAGAGAAATACACAGTGTTGCCCCTTTACGAAGGCAAGCTTTTGCAGAAAGCGAATGTCTGCCTATCAGCGAATGTAGTTCCAAGAGACAATGAAAACCAGCTACAGCTTTCCTTGCTGGCAGCTTTCCTGTGGGCGCAATAGCTGGACGTTTCGAATTTGGCAACCGGGCTCTGCGAGAGAGAAATACACAGTGTTGCCCCTTTACGAACGAAAGCTGTTGTAGAAAGTGAATGTCTATTTAGCAGCGAATGTAGTTCCAAGGGGCAGTGAAAACCAGCTACAGCTTTCCTTGCTGGCAGCTTTCCTGTGGGCGCAATCGCTGGACGTTTCGAATTTGGCAACCGGGCTCTGCGAGAGAGAAATACAGAGTGTTGCCCCTTTACGAAGGCAAGCTTTTGCAGAAAGCGAATGTCTGTCTATCAGCGAATGCAGTTCCAAGGGGCAGTGAAAACCAGCTACAGCTTTCCGTGCTGGCAGCTTTCCTGTGGGCGCAATCACTGGACGTTTCGTATTTGGCAACCGGGCTCTGCGAGAGAGAAATACACAGTGTTGCCTCTTTACCAACGAAAGGTTTTGCAGAAAGCGAATGTCTGTCTATCAGCGAATGCAGTTCCAAGGGGCAGTGAAAACCAGCTACAGCTTTCCGTGCTGGCAGCTTTCCTGTGGGCGCAATCGCTGGACGTTTCGAATTTGGAAACCGGGCTCTACGAGAGAGAAATACACAGTGTTGCCCCTTTACGAAGGCAAGGTTTTGCAGGAAGCGAATGTCTGTCTAGCAGCAAATGTAGTTCCAAGAGACAATGAAAACCAGCTACAGCTTTCCTTGCTGGCAGCTTTCCTGTGGGCGCAATCGCTGGACGTTTCGAATTTGGCAGCCGGGCTCTGCGAGAGAGAAATACACAGTGTTGCCCCTTTACGAAGGCAAGGTTTCTCAGAAAGCGAATGTCTGTCTAGCAGCGAACGTAGTTCCAAGGGGCAGTGAAAACCAGCTACAGCTTTCCTTGCTGGCAGCTTTCCTGTGGGCGCAATCGCTGGACCTTTCGAATTTGGCAACCGGGCTCTGCGAGAGAGAAATACACATTGTTGCCCCTTTACCAACGAAAGCTTTTGTAGAAAGCGAATGTCTGTCTATCAGCGACTGTAGTTCCAAGAGACAGTGAAAACCAGCTACAGCTTTCCTTGCTGGCAGCTTTCCTCTGGCCGCAATCGCTGGACGTTTCGAATTTGGCAACCGGGCTCTGCGAGAGAGAAATACACAGTGTTGCCCCTTTACACAGGCAAGGTTTTGCAGAAAGCGAATGTCTGTCTAGCAGCGAATGTAGTTCCAAGAGACAGTGAAAACCAGCTACAGCTTTCCTTGCTGGCAGCTTTCCTGTGGGCGCAATCGCTGGACCTTTCGAATTTGGCAACCGGGCTCTGGGAGAGAGAAATACACTGTGTTGCGCCTTTACGCAGCAAGGTTTTGCAGAAAGCGAATGTCTGTCTAGCAGCGAATGCAGTTCCAAGAGACAGTGAAAACCAGCTACAGCTTTCCTTGCTGGCAGCTTTCCTCTGAGCGCAATCGCTGGACGTTTCGAATTTGGCAACTGGGCTCTGCGAGAGAGAAATACACAGTGTTGTCCCTTTACCTACGAAAGATTTTGTAGAAAGCGAATGTCTGTCTATCAGCGACTGTAGTTCCAAGAGACAGTGAAAACCAGCTACAGCTTTCCGTGCTGGCAGCTTTCCTGTGGGCGCAATCGCTGGACGTTTCGAATTTGGCAACCGGGCTCTGCGAGAGAGAAATAGATATTGTTGCCCCTTTACCTACGAAAGCTTTTGTAGAAAGCAAATGTCTGTCTATCAGCGACTGTAGTTCCAAGAGACAGTGAAAACCAGCTACATCTTTCCGTGCTGGCAGCTCTCCTGTGGGCGCAATCGCTGGACGTTTCGAATTTGGAAACCGGGCTCTACGAGAGAGAAATACACAGTGTTGCCCCTTTACTAAGGCAAGCTTTTGTAGAAAGCGAATGTCTGTCTATCAGCGAATGTAGTTCCAAGAGACAGTGAAAACCAGCTACAGCTTTCCTTGCTGGCAGCTTTCCTGTGGGCGCAATCGCTGGACGTTTCGATTTTGGCAACCGGGCTCTGCGAGAGAGAAATACACAGTGTTGCCCTTGTACCAACGAAAGCTTTTGCAGTAAGCGAATGTCTGTCTATCAGCGAATGTAGTTCCAAGGGGCAGTGAAAACCAGCTACAGCTATCTGTGCTGGAAGCTTTCCTGTGGGCGCAATCGCTGGACGTTTCAAATTTGGCAACCGGGCTCTGCGAGAGAGAAATACACAGTATTGCCCCTTTACGAAGGCAAGGTTTTGCAGAAAGCGAATGTCTGTCTAGCAGCGAATGTAGTTCCAAGAGACAATGAAAACCAGCTACAGCTTTCCTTGCTGGCAGCTTTCCTGTGGGCGCAATCGCTGGACGTTTCGAATTTGGCAACCGGGCTCTGCGAGAGAGAAATACACAGTGTTGCCCCTTTACGAAGGCAAGGTTTTTCAGAAAGCGAATGTCTGTCTAGCAGCGAATGTAGTTCCAAGGGGCAGTGAAAACCAGCTACAGCTTTCCTTGCTGGCAGCTTTCCTGTGGGCGCAATCGCTGGACGTTTCGTATTTGGCAACCGGGCTCTGCGAGAGAGAAATACACAGTGTTGCCTCTTTACCAACGAAAGCTTTTGCAGAAAGCGAATGTCTGTCTATCAGCGAATGCAGTTCCAAGGGGCAGTGAAAACCAGCTACAGCTTTCCGTGCTGGCAGCTTTCCTGTGGGCGCAATCGCTGGACGTTTCGAGTTTGGCAACCGGGCTCTGCGAGAGAGAAATACACAGTGTTGCCTCTTTACCAACGAAAGCTTTTGTAGAAAGGGAATGTCTGTCTATCAGCGAATGCAGTTCCAAGGGGCAGTGAAAACCAGCTAGAGCTTTCCTTGCTGGCAGCTTTCCTGTGGGCGCAATCGCTGGACGTTTCGAATTTGGCAACCGGGCTCTGCGAGAGAGAAATACACAGTGTTGCCCCTTTACGAAGGCAAGCTTTTGCAGAAAGCGAATGTCTGCCTATCAGCGAATGTAGTTCCAAGAGACAATGAAAACCAGCTACAGCTTTCCTTGCTGGCAGCTTTCCTGTGGGCGCAATAGCTGGACGTTTCGAATTTGGCAACCGGGCTCTGCGAGAGAGAAATACACGGTGTTGCCCCTTTACCTACGAAAGCTTTTGCAGAAAGCGAATGTCTGTCTATCAGCGAATGCAGTTCCAAGGGGCAGTGAAAACCAGCTACAGCATTCCTTGCTGGCAGCTTTCCTGTGGGCGCAATCGCTGGACGTTTCGTATTTGGCAACCGGGCTCTGCGAGAGAGAAATACAGAGTGTTGCCTCTTTACCAACGAAAGCTTTTGCAGAAAGCGAATGCCTGTCTATCAGCGAATGCAGTTCCAAGGGGCAGTGAAAACCAGCTACAGCTTTCCGTGCTGGCAGCTTTCCTGTGGGCGCAATCGCTGGACGTTTCGAATTTGGCAACCGGGCTCTGCGAGAGAGAAATACACAGTGTTGCCCCTTTACCAACGAAAGCTGTTGTAGAAAGTGAATGTCTATCTAGCAGCGAATGTAGTTCCAAGGGGCAGTGAAAACCAGCTACAGCTTTCCGTGCTGGCAGCTTTCCTGTGGGCGCAATCGCTGGACGTTTCGAATTTGGCAACCGGGCTCTGCGAGAGAGAAATACACAGTGTTGCCCCTGTACCAACGAAAGCTTTTGCAGAAAGCGAATGTCTGTCTATCAGCGAATGTAGTTCCAAGGGGCAGTGAAAACCAGCTACAGCTTTCCGTGCTGGCAGCTCTCCTGTGGGCGCAATCGCTGGACGTTTCGAATTTGGAAACCGGGCTCTACGAGAGAGAAATAGACAGTGTTGCCCCTTTACGAAGGCAAGGTTTTGCAGGAAGCGAATGTCTGTCTAGCAGCGAATGTAGTTCCAAGAGACAATGAAAACCAGCTACAGCTATCCTTGCTGGCAGCTTTCCTGTGGGCGCAATCGCTGGACGTTTCGAATTTGGTAGCCGGGCTCTGCGAGAGAGAAATACACAGTGTTGCCCCTTTACGAAGGCAAGGTTTCTCAGAAAGCGAATGTCTGTCTAGCAGAGAACGTAGTTCCAAGGGGCAGTGAAAACCAGCTACAGCTTTCCTTGCTGGCAGCTTTCCTGTGGGCGCAATCGCTGGACCTTTCGAATTTGGCAACCGGGCTCTGAGAGAGAGAAATACACATTGTTGCCCCTTTACCAACGAAAGCTTTTGTAGAAAGCGAATGTCTGTCTATCAGCGACTGTAGTTCCAAGAGACAGTGAAAACCAGCTACAGCTTTCCTTGCTGGCAGCTTTCCTCTGGCCGCAATCGCTGGACGTTTCGAATTTGGCAACCGGGCTCTGCGAGAGAGAAATACAGAGTGTTGCCCCTTTACACAGGCAAGGTTTTGCAGAAAGCAAATGTCTGTCTATCAGCGAATGTACTTCCAAGAGACAGTGAAAACCAGCTACAGCTTTCCTTGCTGGCAGCTTTCCTGTGGGCGCAATCGCTGGACCTTTCGAATTTGGCAACCGGGCTCTGGGAGAGAGAAATACACTGTGTTGCGCCTTTACGCAGCAAGGTTTTGCAGAAAGCGAATGTCTGTCTAGCAGCGAATGCAGTTCCAAGAGACAGTGAAAACCAGCTACAGCTTTCCTTGCTGGCAGCTTTCCTGTGGGCGCAATCGCTGGACGTTTCGAATTTGGCAACCGGGCTCTGCGAGAGAGAAATAGACATTGTTGCCCCTTTACCTACGAAAGCTTTTGTAGAAAGCAAATGTCTGTCTATCAGCGACTGTAGTTCCAAGGGGCAGTGAAAACCAGCTACTGCATTCCTTGCTGGTAGCTTTCCTGTGGGCACAATCGCTGGACGTTTCGTATTTGGCAACCGGGCTCTGCGAGAGAGAAATACACAGTGTTGCCTCTTTACCAACGAAAGCTTTTGCAGAAAGCGAATGTCTGTCTATCAGCGAATGCAGTTCCAAGGGGCAGTGAAAACCAGCTACAGCATTCCTTGCTGGCAGCTTTCCTGTGGGCGCAATCGCTGGACGTTTCGTATTTGGCAACCGGGCTCTGCGAGAGAGAAATACAGAGTGTTGCCTCTTTACCAACGAAAGCTTTTGCAGAAAGCAAATGCCTGTCTATCAGCGAATGCAGTTCCAAGGGGCAGTGAAAACCAGCTACAGCTTTCCGTGCTGGCAGCTTTCCTGTGGGCGCAATCGCTGGACGTTTCGAATTTGGCAACCGGGCTCTGCGAGAGAGAAATACACAGTGTTGCCCCTTTACCAACGAAAGCTGTTGTAGAAAGTGAATGTCTATCTAGCAGCGAATGTAGTTCCAAGGGGCAGTGAAAACCAGCTACAGCTTTCCTTGCTGGCAGCTTTCCTGTGGGCGCAATCGCTGGACGTTTCGAATTTGGCAACCGGGCTCTGCGAGAGAGAAATACACAGTGTTGCCCCTGTACCAACGAAAGCTTTTGCAGAAAGCGAATGTCTGTCTATCAGCGAATGTAGTTCCAAGGGGCAGTGAAAACCAGCTACAGCTTTCCGTGCTGGCAGCTCTCCTGTGGGCGCAATCGCTGGACGTTTCGAATTTGGAAACCGGGCTCTACGAGAGAGAAATAGACAGTGTTGCCCCTTTACGAAGGCAAGGTTTTGCAGGAAGCGAATGTCTGTCTAGCAGCGAATGTAGTTCCAAGAGACAATGAAAACCAGCTACAGCTATCCTTGCTGGCAGCTTTCCTGTGGGCGCAATCGCTGGACGTTTCGAATTTGGTAGCCGGGCTCTGCGAGAGAGAAATACACAGTGTTGCCCCTTTACGAAGGCAAGGTTTCTCAGAAAGCGAATGTCTGTCTAGCAGAGAACGTAGTTCCAAGGGGCAGTGAAAACCAGCTACAGCTTTCCTTGCTGGCAGCTTTCCTGTGGGCGCAATCGCTGGACCTTTCGAATTTGGCAACCGGGCTCTGAGAGAGAGAAATACAGAGTGTTGCCCCTTTACCAACGAAAGCTTTTGTAGAAAGCGAATGTCTGTCTATCAGCGACTGTAGTTCCAAGAGACAGTGAAAACCAGCTACAGCTTTCCTTGCTGGCAGCTTTCCTCTGGCCGCAATCGCTGGACGTTTCGAATTTGGCAACCGGGCTCTGCGAGAGAGAAATACAGAGTGTTGCCCCTTTACACAGGCAAGGTTTTGCAGAAAGCAAATGTCTGTCTATCAGCGAATGTACTTCCAAGAGACAGTGAAAACCAGCTACAGCTTTCCTTGCTGGCAGCTTTCCTGTGGGCGCAATCGCTGGACCTTTCGAATTTGGCAACCGGGCTCTGGGAGAGAGAAATACACTGTGTTGCGCCTTTACGCAGCAAGGTTTTGCAGAAAGCGAATGTCTGTCTAGCAGCGAATGCAGTTCCAAGAGACAGTGAAAACCAGCTACAGCTTTCCTTGCTGGCAGCTTTCCTGTGGGCGCAATCGCTGGACGTTTCGAATTTGGCAACCGGGCTCTGCGAGAGAGAAATAGACATTGTTGCCCCTTTACCTACGAAAGCTTTTGTAGAAAGCAAATGTCTGTCTATCAGCGACTGTAGTTCCAAGGGGCAGTGAAAACCAGCTACTGCATTCCTTGCTGGTAGCTTTCCTGTGGGCACAATCGCTGGACGTTTCGTATTTGGCAACCGGGCTCTGCGAGAGAGAAATACACAGTGTTGCCTCTTTACCAACGAAAGCTTTTGCAGAAAGCGAATGTCTGTCTATCAGCGAATGCAGTTCCAAGGGGCAGTGAAAACCAGCTACAGCTTTCCGTGCTGGCAGCTTTCCTGTGGGCGCAATCGCTGGACGTTTCGAGTTTGGCAACCGGGCTCTGCGAGAGAGAAATACACAGTGTTGCCTCTTTACCAACGAAAGCTTTTGTAGAAAGGGAATGTCTGTCTATCAGCGAATGCAGTTCCAAGGGGCAGTGAAAACCAGCTACAGCTTTCCTTGCTGGCAGCTTTCCTGTGGGCGCAATCGCTGGACGTTTCGAATTTGGCAACCGGGCTCTGCGAGAGAGAAATACACAGTGTTGCCCCTTTACGAAGGCAAGGTTTTGCAGAAAGCGAATGTCTGTCTAGCAGCGAATGTAGTTCCAAGAGACAATGAAAACCAGCTACAGCTTTCCTTGCTGGCAGCTTTCCTGTGGGCGCAATAGCTGGACGTTTCGAATTTGGCAACTGGGCTCTGCGAGAGAGAAATACAGAGTGTTGCCCCTTTACCTACGAAAGCTTTTGCAGAAAGCGAATGTCTGTCTATCAGCGAATGCAGTTCCAAGGGGCAGTGAAAACCAGCTACAGCTTTCCGTGCTGGTAGCTTTCCTGTGGGCGCAATCGCTGGACTTTTCGTATTTGGCAACCGTGCTCTGCGAGAGAGAAATACAGAGTTTTGCCTCTTTACCAACGAAAGCTTTTGCAGAAAGCGAATGCCTGTCTATCAGCGAATGCAGTTCCAAGGGGCAGTGAAAACCAGCTACAGCTTTCCGTGCTGGCAGCTTTCCTGTGGGCGCAATCGCTGGACGTTTCGAATTTGGCAGCCGGGCTCTGCGAGAGAGAAATACACAGTGTTGCCCCTTTACGAAGGCAAGGTTTCTCAGAAAGCGAATGTCTGTCTAGCAGCGAACGTAGTTCCAAGGGGCAGTGAAAACCAGCTACAGCTTTCCTTGCTGGCAGCTTTCCTGTGGGCGCAATCGCTGGACCTTTCGAATTTGGCAACCGGGCTCTGCGAGAGAGAAATACACATTGTTACCCCTTTACCAACGAAAGCTTTTGTAGAAAGCGAATGTCTGTCTATCAGCGACTGTAGTTCCAAGAGACAGTGAAAACCAGCTACAGCTTTCCTTGCTGGCAGCTTTCCTCTGGCCGCAATCGCTGGACGTTTCGAATTTGGCAACCGGGCTCTGCGAGAGAGAAATACAGAGTGTTGCCCCTTTACACAGGCAAGGTTTTGCAGAAAGCGAATGTCTGTCTAGCAGCGAATGTAGTTCCAAGAGACAGTGAAAACCAGCTACAGATTTCTGTGCTGGCAGCTTTCCTGTGGGCGCAATCGCTGGACCTTTCGAATTTGGCAACCGGGCTCTGGGAGAGAGAAATACACTGTGTTGCGCCTTTACGCAGCAAGGTTTTGCAGAAAGCGAATGTCTGTCTAGCAGCGAATGCAGTTCCAAGAGGCAGTGAAAACCAGCTACAGCTTTCCTTGCTGGCAGCTTTCCTGTGGGCGCAATCGCTGGACGTTTCGAATTTGGCAACTGGGCTCTGCGAGAGAGAAATACACAGTGTTGTCCCTTTACCTACGAAAGATTTTGTAGAAAGCGAATGTCTGTCTATCAGCGAATGTAGCTCCAAGGGGCAGTGAAAACCAGCTACAGCTTTCCGTGCTGGCAGCTTTCCTGTGGGCGCAATCGTTGGACGTTTCGAATTTGGCAACCGGGCTCTGCGAGAGAGAAATACAGAGTGTTGCGCCTTTACGAAGGCAAGGTTTTGCAGAAAGCGAATGTCTCTCTATCAGCGAATGTAGTTCCAAAAGACAGTGAAAACCAGCTAAAGCTTTCTGTGCTGGTAGCTTTCCTGTGGGCGCAATTGCTGGACGTTTTGAATTTGGCAACCGGTCTCTGGGAGAAAAATACAGAGTGTTTCCCCTTTACGTAGGCAAGGTTTTGAAGAAAGCGAATGTCTGTCTAGCAGTGAATGTAGTTCCAAGAGACAGTGAAAACCAGCTACAGCTTTCCGTGCTGGCAGCTTTCCTGTGGGCGCAATCGCTGCACGTTTCGAATTTGGCAGCCGGGCTCTGCGAGAGAGAAATACACAGTGTTGCCCCTTTACGAACGAAAGCTTTTGTAGAAAGCGAATGTCTATCTAGCAGCGAATGTAGTTCCAAGAGGCAGTGAAAACCAGCTACAGATTTCTGTGCTGGCAGCTTTCCTGTGGGCGCAATCGCTGGACGTTTCGAATTTGGCAACCGGTCTCTGCGAGAGAGAAATACACATTGTTGCCCCTTTACCAACGAAAGCTTTTGTAGAAAGCGAATGTCTGTCTATCAGCGAATGCAGTTCCAAGAGACAGTGAAAACCAGCTACATCTTTCCTTGCTGGCAGCTTTCCTGTGGGCGCAATCGCTGGACGTTTCGAATTTGGCAACCGGGCTCTGCGAGAGAGAAATACACAGTGTTGCCCCTTTACCTACGAAAGCTTTTGTAGAAAGCAAATGTCTGTCTATCAGCGACTGTAGTTCCAAGAGACAGTGAAAACCAGCTACAGCTTTCCTTGCTGGCAGCTTTCCTGTGGGCGCAATCGCTGGACGTTTCGAATTTGGCTCCGGGCTCTACGAGAGAGAAATACACAGTGTTGCCCCTTTACTAAGGCAAGGTTTTGCAGAAAGCGAATGTCTGTCTATCAGCGAATGTAGTTCCAAGAGACAATGAAAACCAGCTACAGCTTTCCTTGCTGGCAGCTTTCCTGTGGGCGCAATCGCTGGACGTTTCGAATTTGGCAACCGGGCTCTGCGAGAGAGAAATAGACATTTTTGCCCCTTTACCTACGAAAGCTTTTGTAGAAAGCAAATGTCTGTCTATCAGCGACTGTAGTTCCAAGAGACAGTGAAAACCAGCTACTGCATTCCTTGCTGGTAGCTTTCCTGTGGGCACAATCGCTGGACGTTTTGTATTTGGCAACCGGGCTCTGCGAGAGAGAAATACACAGTGTTGCCTCTTTACCAACGAAAGCTTTTGCAGAAAGCGAATGTCTGTCTATCAGCGAATGCAGTTCCAAGGGGCAGTGAAAACCAGCTACAGCTTTCCGTGCTGGCAGCTTTCCTGTGGGCGCAATCGCTGGACGTTTCGAGTTTGGCAACCGGGCTCTGCGAGAGAGAAATACACAGTGTTGCCTCTTTACCAACGAAAGCTTTTGTAGAAAGGGAATGTCTGTCTATCAGCGAATGCAGTTCCAAGGGGCAGTGAAAACCATCTACAGCTTTCCTTGCTGGCAGCTTTCCTGTGGGCGCAATCGCTGGACGTTTCGAATTTGGCAACCGGGCTCTGCGAGAGAGAAATACACAGTGTTGCCCCTTTACGAAGGCAAGCTTTTGCAGAAAGCGAATGTCTGCCTATCAGCGAATGTATTTCCAAGAGACAATGAAAACCAGCTACAGCTTTCCTTGCTGGCAGCTTTCCTGTGGGCGCAATAGCTGGACGTTTCGAATTTGGCAACCGGGCTCTGCGAGAGAGAAATACAGAGTGTTGCCCCTTTACCTACGAAAGCTTTTGCAGAAAGCGAATGTCTGTCTATCAGCGAATGCAGTTCCAAGGGGCAGTGAAAACCAGCTAAAGCTTTCCGTGCTGGTAGCTTTCCTGTGGGCGCAATCGCTGGACGTTTCGTATTTGGCAACCGGGCTCTGCGAGAGAGAAATACAGAGTGTTGCCTCTTTACCAACGAAAGCTTTTGCAGAAAGCGAATGCCTGTCTATCAGCGAATGCAGTTCCAAGGGGCAGTGAAAACCAGCTACAGCTTTCCGTGCTGGCAGCTTTCCTGTGGGCGCAATCGCTGGACGTTTCGAATTTGGCAACCGGGCTCTGCGAGAGAGAAATACACAGTGTTGCCCCTTTACCAACGAAAGCTGTTGTAGAAAGTGAATGTCTATCTAGCAGCGAATGTAGTTCCAAGGGACAGTGAAAACCAGCTACAGCTTTCCTTGCTGGCAGCTTTCCTGTGGGCGCAATCGCTGGACGTTTCGAATTTGGCAGCCGGGCTCTGCAAGACAGAAATACAGAGCGTTGCCCCTTTAGGAAGGCAATGTTTTGCAGAAAGCGAATGCTGTCTATCAGCGAATGTAGTTCCAAGGGGCAGTGAAAACCAGCTACAGCTTTCCTTGCTGGCAGCTTTCCTGTGGGCGCATCGCTGGACGTTTCGAATTTGGCAACCGGGCTCTGCGAGAGAGATATACACTGTGTTGCCCCTGTACCAACGAAAGCTTTTGTAGAAAGCGAATGTCTGTCTATCAGCGAATGCAGTTCCAAGGGGCAGTGAAAACCAGCTACAGCTTTCCTTGCTGGCAGCTTTCCTGTGGGCGCAATCGCTGGACGTGTCGATTTTAAAAACCGGGCTCTGCGAGAGAGAAATACACAGTGTTGCCCCTGTACCAACGAAAGCTTTTGCAGAAAGCGAATGTCTGTCTATCAGCGAATGTACTTCCAAGGGGCAGTGAAAACCAGCTACAGCTTTCCTTGCTGGCAGCTTTCCTGTGGGCGCAATCGCTGGACGTTTCGAATTTGGCACCGGGCTCTACGAGAGAGAAATACACAGTGTTGCCCCTTTACTAAGGCAAGGTTTTGCAGAAAGCGAATGTCTGTCTATCAGCGAATGTAGTTCCAAGAGACAATGAAAACCAGCTACAGCTTTCCTTGCTGGCAGCTTTCCTGTGGGCGCAATCGCTGGACGTTTCGAATTTTCAACCGGGCTCTGCGAGAGAGAAATACACATTGTTGCCCCTTTACCTACGAAAGCTTTTGTAGAAAGCGAATGTCTGTCTATCAGCGAATGCAGTTCCAAGGGGCAGTGAAAACCAGCTACAGCATTCCTTGCTGGTAGCTTTCCTGTGGGCGCAATCGCTGGACGTTTCGTATTTGGCAACCGGGCTCTGCGAGAGAGAAATACACAGCGTTGCCTCTTTACCAACGAAAGCTTTTGTAGAAAGCGAATGTCTGTCTATCAGCGAATGCAGTTCCAAGGGGCAGTGAAAACCAGCTACAGCTTTCCTTGCTGGCAGCTTTCCTGTGGGCGCAATCGCTGGACGTGTCGATTTTAAAAACCGGGCTCTGCGAGAGAGAAATACACAGTGTTGCCCCTGTACCAACGAAAGCTTTTGCAGAAAGCGAATGTCTGTCTATCAGCGAATGTACTTCCAAGGGGCAGTGAAAACCAGCTACAGCTTTCCTTGCTGGCAGCTTTCCTGTGGGCGCAATCGCTGGACGTTTCGAATTTGGCACCGGGCTCTACGAGAGAGAAATACACAGTGTTGCCCCTTTACGAAGGCAAGCTTTTGCAGAAAGCGAATGTCTGTCTATCAGCGAATGTAGTTCCAAGAGACAATGAAAACCAGCTACAGCTTTCCTTGCTGGCAGCTTTCCTGTGGGCGCAATCGCTGGACGTTTCGAATTTTCAACCGGGCTCTGCGAGAGAGAAATACACATTGTTGCCCCTTTACCTACGAAAGCTTTTGTAGAAAGCGAATGTCTGTCTATCAGCGAATGCAGTTCCAAGGGGCAGTGAAAACCAGCTACAGCATTCCTTGCTGGTAGCTTTCCTGTGGGCGCAATCGCTGGACGTTTCGTATTTGGCAACCGGGCTCTGCGAGAGAGAAATACACAGCGTTGCCTCTTTACCAACGAAAGCTTTTGTAGAAAGCGAATGTCTGTCTATCAGCGAATGCAGTTCCAAGGGGCAGTGAAAACCAGCTACAGCTTTCCTTGCTGGCAGCTTTCCTGTGGGCGCAATCGCTGGACGTTTCGAATTTGGCAACCGGGCTCTGCGAGAGAGAAATACACAGTGTTGCCCCTTTACGAACGAAAGCTGTTGTAGAAAGTGAATGTCTATCTAGCAGCGAATGTAGTTCCAAGGGGCAGTGAAAACCAGCTACAGCTTTCCTTGCTGGCAGCTTTCCTGTGGGCGCAATCGCTGGACGTTTCGAATTTGGCAACCGGGCTCTGCGAGAGAGAAATACACAGTGTTGCCCCTTTACGAAGGCAAGCTTTTGCAGAAAGCGAATGTCTGCCTATCAGCGAATGTAGTTCCAAGAGACAATGAAAACCAGCTACAGCTTTCCTTGCTGGCAGCTTTCCTGTGGGCGCAATAGCTGGACGTTTCGAATTTGGCAACCGGGCTCTGCGAGAGAGAAATACACAGTGTTGCCCCTTTACCTACGAAAGCTTTTGCAGAAAGCGAATGTCTGTCTATCAGCGAATGCAGTTCCAAGGGGCAGTGAAAACCAGCTACAGCTTTCCTTGCTGGCAGCTTTCCTGTGGGCGCAATCGCTGGACGTTTCGAATTTGGCAACCGGGCTCTGCGAGAGAGAAATACACAGTGTTGCCCCTGTACCAACGAAAGCTTTTGCAGAAAGCGAATGTCTGTCTATCAGCGAATGTAGTTCCAAGGGGCAGTGAAAACCAGCTACAGCTTTCCGTGCTGGCAGCTCTCCTGTGGGCGCAATCGCTGGACGTTTCGAATTTGGAAACCGGGCTCTACGAGAGAGAAATACACAGTGTTGCCCCTTTACTAAGGCAAGCTTTTGTAGAAAGCGAATGTCTGTCTATCAGCGAATGTAGTTCCAAGGGGCAGTGAAAACCAGCTACAGCTTTCCGTGCTGGCAGCTTTCCTGTGGGCGCAATCGCTGGACCTTTCGAATTTGGCAACCGGGCTCCGCGAGAGAGAAATACACATTGTTGCCCCTTTACCAACGAAAGCTTTTGTAGAAAGCGAATGTCTGTCTATCAGCGACTGTAGTTCCAAGAGACAGTGAAAACCAGCTACAGCTTTCCTTGCTGGCAGCTTTCCTCTGGCCGCAATCGCTGGACGTTTCGAATTTGGCAACCGGGCTCTGCGAGAGAGAAATACAGAGTGTTGCCCCTTTACACAGGCAAGGTTTTGCAGAAAGCAAATGTCTGTCTATCAGCGAATGTAGTTCCAAGAGACAGTGAAAACCAGCTACAGCTTTCCTTGCTGGCAGCTTTCCTGTGGGCGCAATCGCTGGACCTTTCGAATTTGGCAACCGGGCTCTGGGAGAGAGAAATACACTGTGTTGCGCCTTTACGCAGCAAGGTTTTGCAGAAAGCGAATGTCTGTCTAGCAGCGAATGCAGTTCCAAGAGACAGTGAAAACCAGCTACAGCTTTCCTTGCTGGCAGCTTTCCTGTGGGCGCAATCGCTGGACGTTTCGAATTTGGCAACTGGGCTCTGCGAGAGAGAAATACACAGTGTTGTCCCTTTACCTACGAAAGATTTTGTAGAAAGCGAATGTCTGTCTATCAGCGACTGTAGTTCCAAGGGGCAGTGAAAACCAGCTACAGCTTTCCGTGCTGGCAGCTTTCCTGTGGGCGCAATCGTTGGACGTTTCGAATTTGGCAACCGGGCTCTGCGAGAGAGAAATACAGAATGTTACGCCTTTACGAAGGCAAGGTTTTGCAGAAAGCGAATGTCTCTCTATCAGCGAATGTAGTTCCAAAAGACAGTGAAAACCAGCTAAAGCTTTCTGTGCTGGTAGCTTTCCTGTGGGCGCAATCGCTGGACGTTTTGAATTTGGCAACCGGTCTCTGGGAGAAAAATACAGAGTGTTTCCCCTTTACGTAGGCAAGGTTTTGAAGAAAGCGAATGTCTGTCTAGCAGTGAATGTAGTTCCAAGAGACAGTGAAAACCAGCTACAGCTTTCCTTGCTGGCAGCTTTCCTGTGGGCGCAATCGCTGCACGTTTCGAATTTGGCAGCCGGGCTCTGCGAGAGAGAAATACACAGTGTTGACCCTTTACGAACGAAAGCTTTTGTAGAAAGCGAATGTCTATCTAGCAGCGAATGTAGTTCCAAGAGGCAGTGAAAACCAGCTACAGATTTCTGTGCTGGCAGCTTTCCTGTGGGCGCAATCGCTGGACGTTTCGAATTTGGCAACCGGTCTCTGCGAGAGAGAAATACACATTGTTGCCCCTTTACCAACGAAAGCTTTTGTAGAAAGCGAATGTCTGTCTATCAGCGAATGCAGTTCCAAGAGACAGTGAAAACCAGCTACATCTTTCCTTGCTGGCAGCTTTCCTGTGGGCGCAATCGCTGGACGTTTCGAATTTGGCAACCGGGCTCTGCGAGAGAGAAATACACAGTGTTGCCCCTTTACCTACGAAAGCTTTTGTAGAAAGCAAATGTCTGTCTATCAGCGACTGTAGTTCCAAGAGACAGTGAAAACCAGCTACAGCTTTCCTTGCTGGCAGCTTTCCTGTGGGCGCAATCGCTGGACGTTTCGAATTTGGCAACCGGCCTCTGCGAGAGAGAAATAGACATTGTTGCCCCTTTACCTACAAAACCTTTTGTAGAAAGCAAATGTCTGTCTATCAGCGACTGTAGTTCCAAGAGACAGTGAAAACCAGGTACAGCATTCCTTGCTGGTAGCTTTCCTGTGGGCACAATCGCTGGACGTTTCGTATTTGGCAACCGGGCTCTGCGAGAGAGAAATACACAGTGTTGCCTCTTTACCAACGAAAGCTTTTGCAGAAAGCGAATGTCTGTCTACCAGCGAATGCAGTTCCAAGGGGCAGTGAAAACCAGCTACAGCTTTCTGTGCTGGCAGCTTTCCTGTGGGCGCAATCGCTGGACGTTTCGAGTTTGGCAACCGGGCTCTGCGAGAGAGAAATACACAGTGTTGCCCCTTTACGAACGAAAGCTTTTGCAGAAAGTGAATGTCTATTTAGCAGCGAATGTAGTTCCAAGGGGCAGTGAAAACCAGCTACAGCTTTCCGTGCTGGCAGCTTTCCTGTGGGCGCAATCGCTGGACGTTTCGAATTTGGCAACCGGGCTCTGCGAGAGAGAAATACACAGTGTTGCCCCTTTACGAAGGCAAGCTTTTGCAGAAAGCGAATGTCTGCCTATCAGCGAATGTAGTTCCAAGAGACAATGAAAACCAGCTACAGCTTTCCTTGCTGGCAGCTTTCCTGTGGGCGCAATAGCTGGACGTTTCGAATTTGGCAACCGGGCTCTGCGAGAGAGAAATACACAGTGTTGCCCCTTTACGAACGAAAGCTGTTGTAGAAAGTGAATGTCTATTTAGCAGCGAATGTAGTTCCAAGGGGCAGTGAAAACCAGCTACAGCTTTCCTTGCTGGCAGCTTTCCTGTGGGCGCAATCGCTGGACGTTTCGAATTTGGCAACCGGGCTCTGCGAGAGAGAAATACAGAGTGTTGCCCCTTTACGAAGGCAAGCTTTTGCAGAAAGCGAATGTCTGTCTATCAGCGAATGCAGTTCCAAGGGGCAGTGAAAACCAGCTACAGCTTTCCGTGCTGGCAGCTTTCCTGTGGGCGCAATCACTGGACGTTTCGTATTTGGCAACCGGGCTCTGCGAGAGAGAAATACACAGTGTTGCCTCTTTACCAACGAAAGGTTTTGCAGAAAGAGAATGTCTGTCTATCAGCGAATGCAGTTCCAAGGGGCAGTGAAAACCAGCTACAGCTTTCCGTGCTGGCAGCTTTCCTGTGGGCGCAATCGCTGGACCTTTCGAATTTGGCAACCGGGCTCTGCGAGAGAGATATACACAGTGTTGCCCCTTTACCAACGAAAGCTGTTGTAGAAAGTGAATGTCTATCTAGCAGCGAATGTAGTTCCAAGGGGCAGTGAAAACCAGCTACAGCTTTCCTTGCTGGCAGCTTTCCTGTGGGCGCAATCGCTGGACGTTTCGAATTTGGAAACCGGGCTCTACGAGAGAGAAATACACAGTGTTGCCCCTTTACGAAGGCAAGGTTTTGCAGGAAGCGAATGTCTGTCTAGCAGCAAATGTAGTTCCAAGAGACAATGAAAACCAGCTACAGCTTTCCTTGCTGGCAGCTTTCCTGTGGGCGCAATCGCTGGACGTTTCGAATTTGGCAGCCGGGCTCTGCGAGAGAGAAATACACAGTGTTGCCCCTTTACGAAGGCAAGGTTTCTCAGAAAGCAAATGTCTGTCTAGCAGCGAACGTAGTTCCAAGGGGCAGTGAAAACCAGCTACAGCTTTCCTTGCTGGCAGCTTTCCTGTGGGCGCAATCGCTGGACCTTTCGAATTTGGCAACCGGGCTCTGCGAGAGAGAAATACACATTGTTGCCCCTTTACCAACGAAAGCTTTTGTAGAAAGCGAATGTCTGTCTATCAGCGACTGTAGTTCCAAGAGACAGTGAAAACCAGCTACAGCTTTCCTTGCTGGCAGCTTTCCTCTGGCCGCAATCGCTGGACGTTTCGAATTTGGCAACCGGGCTCTGCGAGAGAGAAATACACAGTGTTGCCCCTTTACACAGGCAAGGTTTTGCAGAAAGCGAATGTCTGTCTAGCAGCGAATGTAGTTCCAAGAGACAGTGAAAACCAGCTACAGCTTTCCTTGCTGGCAGCTTTCCTGTGGGCGCAATCGCTGGACCTTTCGAATTTGGCAACCGGGCTCTGGGAGAGAGAAATACACTGTGTTGCGCCTTTACGCAGCAAGGTTTTGCAGAAAGCGAATGTCTGTCTAGCAGCGAATGCAGTTCCAAGAGACAGTGAAAACCAGCTACAGCTTTCCTTGCTGGCAGCTTTCCTGTGGGCGCAATCGCTGGACGTTTCGAATTTGGCAACTGGGCTCTGCGAGAGAGAAATACACAGTGTTGTCCCTTTACCTACGAAAGATTTTGTAGAAAGCGAATGTCTGTCTATCAGCGACTGTAGTTCCAAGAGACAGTGAAAACCAGCTACAGCTTTCCGTGCTGGCAGCTTTCCTGTGGGCGCAATCGCTGGACGTTTCGAATTTGGCAACCGGGCTCTGCGAGAGAGAAATAGATATTGTTGCCCCTTTACCTACGAAAGCTTTTGTAGAAAGCAAATGTCTGTCTATCAGCGACTGTAGTTCCAAGAGACAGTGAAAACCAGCTACATCTTTCCGTGCTGGCAGCTCTCCTGTGGGCGCAATCGCTGGACGTTTCGAATTTGGAAACCGGGCTCTACGAGAGAGAAATACACAGTGTTGCCCCTTTACTAAGGCAAGCTTTTGTAGAAAGCGAATGTCTGTCTATCAGCGAATGTAGTTCCAAGAGACAGTGAAAACCAGCTACAGCTTTCCTTGCTGGCAGCTTTCCTGTGGGCGCAATCGCTGGACGTTTCGATTTTGGCAACCGGGCTCTGCGAGAGAGAAATACACAGTGTTGCCCTTGTACCAACGAAAGCTTTTGCAGTAAGCGAATGTCTGTCTATCAGCGAATGTAGTTCCAAGGGGCAGTGAAAACCAGCTACAGCTATCTGTGCTGGAAGCTTTCCTGTGGGCGCAATCGCTGGACGTTTCGAATTTGGCAACCGGGCTCTGCGAGAGAGAAATACACAGTATTGCCCCTTTACGAAGGCAAGGTTTTGCAGAAAGCGAATGTCTGTCTAGCAGCGAATGTAGTTCCAAGAGACAATGAAAACCAGCTACAGCTTTCCTTGCTGGCAGCTTTCCTGTGGGCGCAATCGCTGGACGTTTCGAATTTGGCAACCGGGCTCTGCGAGAGAGAAATACACAGTGTTGCCCCTTTACGAAGGCAAGGTTTTTCAGAAAGCGAATGTCTGTCTAGCAGCGAATGTAGTTCCAAGGGGCAGTGAAAACCAGCTACAGCTTTCCTTGCTGGCAGCTTTCCTGTGGGCGCAATCGCTGGACGTTTCGTATTTGGCAACCGGGCTCTGCGAGAGAGAAATACACAGTGTTGCCTCTTTACCAACGAAAGCTTTTGCAGAAAGCGAATGTCTGTCTATCAGCGAATGCAGTTCCAAGGGGCAGTGAAAACCAGCTACAGCTTTCCGTGCTGGCAGCTTTCCTGTGGGCGCAATCGCTGGACGTTTCGAGTTTGGCAACCGGGCTCTGCGAGAGAGAAATACACAGTGTTGCCTCTTTACCAACGAAAGCTTTTGTAGAAAGGGAATGTCTGTCTATCAGCGAATGCAGTTCCAAGGGGCAGTGAAAACCAGCTACAGCTTTCCTTGCTGGCAGCTTTCCTGTGGGCGCAATCGCTGGACGTTTCGAATTTGGCAACCGGGCTCTGCGAGAGAGAAATACACAGTGTTGCCCCTTTACGAAGGCAAGCTTTTGCAGAAAGCGAATGTCTGCCTATCAGCGAATGTAGTTCCAAGAGACAATGAAAACCAGCTACAGCTTTCCTTGCTGGCAGCTTTCCTGTGGGCGCAATAGCTGGACGTTTCGAATTTGGCAACCGGGCTCTGCGAGAGAGAAATACACGGTGTTGCCCCTTTACCTACGAAAGCTTTTGCAGAAAGCGAATGTCTGTCTATCAGCGAATGCAGTTCCAAGGGGCAGTGAAAACCAGCTACAGCATTCCTTGCTGGCAGCTTTCCTGTGGGCGCAATCGCTGGACGTTTCGTATTTGGCAACCGGGCTCTGCGAGAGAGAAATACAGAGTGTTGCCTCTTTACCAACGAAAGCTTTTGCAGAAAGCGAATGCCTGTCTATCAGCGAATGCAGTTCCAAGGGGCAGTGAAAACCAGCTACAGCTTTCCGTGCTGGCAGCTTTCCTGTGGGCGCAATCGCTGGACGTTTCGAATTTGGCAACCGGGCTCTGCGAGAGAGAAATACACAGTGTTGCCCCTTTACCAACGAAAGCTGTTGTAGAAAGTGAATGTCTATCTAGCAGCGAATGTAGTTCCAAGGGGCAGTGAAAACCAGCTACAGCTTTCCTTGCTGGCAGCTTTCCTGTGGGCGCAATCGCTGGACGTTTCGAATTTGGCAACCGGGCTCTGCGAGAGAGAAATACACAGTGTTGCCCCTGTACCAACGAAAGCTTTTGCAGAAAGCGAATGTCTGTCTATCAGCGAATGTAGTTCCAAGGGGCAGTGAAAACCAGCTACAGCTTTCCGTGCTGGCAGCTCTCCTGTGGGCGCAATCGCTGGACGTTTCGAATTTGGAAACCGGGCTCTACGAGAGAGAAATAGACAGTGTTGCCCCTTTACGAAGGCAAGGTTTTGCAGGAAGCGAATGTCTGTCTAGCAGCGAATGTAGTTCCAAGAGACAATGAAAACCAGCTACAGCTATCCTTGCTGGCAGCTTTCCTGTGGGCGCAATCGCTGGACGTTTCGAATTTGGTAGCCGGGCTCTGCGAGAGAGAAATACACAGTGTTGCCCCTTTACGAAGGCAAGGTTTCTCAGAAAGCGAATGTCTGTCTAGCATAGAACGTAGTTCCAAGGGGCAGTGAAAACCAGCTACAGCTTTCCTTGCTGGCAGCTTTCCTGTGGGCGCAATCGCTGGACCTTTCGAATTTGGCAACCGGGCTCTGAGAGAGAGAAATACACATTGTTGCCCCTTTACCAACGAAAGCTTTTGTAGAAAGCGAATGTCTGTCTATCAGCGACTGTAGTTCCAAGAGACAGTGAAAACCAGCTACAGCTTTCCTTGCTGGCAGCTTTCCTCTGGCCGCAATCGCTGGACGTTTCGAATTTGGCAACCGGGCTCTGCGAGAGAGAAATACAGAGTGTTGCCCCTTTACACAGGCAAGGTTTTGCAGAAAGCAAATGTCTGTCTATCAGCGAATGTACTTCCAAGAGACAGTGAAAACCAGCTACAGCTTTCCTTGCTGGCAGCTTTCCTGTGGGCGCAATCGCTGGACCTTTCGAATTTGGCAACCGGGCTCTGGGAGAGAGAAATACACTGTGTTGCGCCTTTACGCAGCAAGGTTTTGCAGAAAGCGAATGTCTGTCTAGCAGCGAATGCAGTTCTAAGAGACAGTGAAAACCAGCTACAGCTTTCCTTGCTGGCAGCTTTCCTGTGGGCGCAATCGCTGGACGTTTCGAATTTGGCAACCGGGCTCTGCGAGAGAGAAATAGACATTGTTGCCCCTTTACCTACGAAAGCTTTTGTAGAAAGCAAATGTCTGTCTATCAGCGACTGTAGTTCCAAGGGGCAGTGAAAACCAGCTACTGCATTCCTTGCTGGTAGCTTTCCTGTGGGCACAATCGCTGGACGTTTCGTATTTGGCAACCGGGCTCTGCGAGAGAGAAATACACAGTGTTGCCTCTTTACCAACGAAAGCTTTTGCAGAAAGCGAATGTCTGTCTATCAGCGAATGCAGTTCCAAGGGGCAGTGAAAACCAGCTACAGCATTCCTTGCTGGCAGCTTTCCTGTGGGCGCAATCGCTGGACGTTTCGTATTTGGCAACCGGGCTCTGCGAGAGAGAAATACAGAGTGTTGCCTCTTTACCAAGGAAAGCTTTTGCAGAAAGCGAATGCCTGTCTATCAGCGAATGCAGTTCCAAGGGGCAGTGAAAACCAGCTACAGCTTTCCGTGCTGGCAGCTTTCCTGTGGGCGCAATCGCTGGACGTTTCGAATTTGGCAACCGGGCTCTGCGAGAGAGAAATACACAGTGTTGCCCCTTTACCAACGAAAGCTGTTGTAGAAAGTGAATGTCTATCTAGCAGCGAATGTAGTTCCAAGGGGCAGTGAAAACCAGCTACAGCTTTCCTTGCTGGCAGCTTTCCTGTGGGCGCAATCGCTGGACGTTTCGAATTTGGCAACCGGGCTCTGCGAGAGAGAAATACACAGTGTTGCCCCTGTACCAACGAAAGCTTTTGCAGAAAGCGAATGTCTGTCTATCAGCGAATGTAGTTCCAAGGGGCAGTGAAAACCAGCTACAGCTTTCCGTGCTGGCAGCTCTCCTGTGGGCGCAATCGCTGGACGTTTCGAATTTGGAAACCGGGCTCTACGAGAGAGAAATAGACAGTGTTGCCCCTTTACGAAGGCAAGGTTTTGCAGGAAGCGAATGTCTGTCTAGCAGCGAATGTAGTTCCAAGAGACAATGAAAACCAGCTACAGCTATCCTTGCTGGCAGCTTTCCTGTGGGCGCAATCGCTGGACGTTTCGAATTTGGTAGCCGGGCTCTGCGAGAGAGAAATACACAGTGTTGCCCCTTTACGAAGGCAAGGTTTCTCAGAAAGCGAATGTCTGTCTAGCAGAGAACGTAGTTCCAAGGGGCAGTGAAAACCAGCTACAGCTTTCCTTGCTGGCAGCTTTCCTGTGGGCGCAATCGCTGGACCTTTCGAATTTGGCAACCGGGCTCTGAGAGAGAGAAATACAGAGTGTTGCCCCTTTACCAACGAAAGCTTTTGTAGAAAGCGAATGTCTGTCTATCAGCGACTGTAGTTCCAAGAGACAGTGAAAACCAGCTACAGCTTTCCTTGCTGGCAGCTTTCCTCTGGCCGCAATCGCTGGACGTTTCGAATTTGGCAACCGGGCTCTGCGAGAGAGAAATACAGAGTGTTGCCCCTTTACACAGGCAAGGTTTTGCAGAAAGCAAATGTCTGCCTATCAGCGAATGTACTTCCAAGAGACAGTGAAAACCAGCTACAGCTTTCCTTGCTGGCAGCTTTCCTGTGGGCGCAATCGCTGGACCTTTCGAATTTGGCAACCGGGCTCTGGGAGAGAGAAATACACTGTGTTGCGCCTTTACGCAGCAAGGTTTTGCAGAAAGCGAATGTCTGTCTAGCAGCGAATGCAGTTCCAAGAGACAGTGAAAACCAGCTACAGCTTTCCTTGCTGGCAGCTTTCCTGTGGGCGCAATCGCTGGACGTTTCGAATTTGGCAACCGGGCTCTGCGAGAGAGAAATAGACATTGTTGCCCCTTTACCTACGAAAGCTTTTGTAGAAAGCAAATGTCTGTCTATCAGCGACTGTAGTTCCAAGGGGCAGTGAAAACCAGCTACTGCATTCCTTGCTGGTAGCTTTCCTGTGGGCACAATCGCTGGACGTTTCGTATTTGGCAACCGGGCTCTGCGAGAGAGAAATACACAGTGTTGCCTCTTTACCAACGAAAGCTTTTGCAGAAAGCGAATGTCTGTCTATCAGCGAATGCAGTTCCAAGGGGCAGTGAAAACCAGCTACAGCTTTCCGTGCTGGCAGCTTTCCTGTGGGCGCAATCGCTGGACGTTTCGAGTTTGGCAACCGGGCTCTGCGAGAGAGAAATACACAGTGTTGCCTCTTTACCAACGAAAGCTTTTGTAGAAAGGGAATGTCTGTCTATCAGCGAATGCAGTTCCAAGGGGCAGTGAAAACCAGCTACAGCTTTCCTTGCTGGCAGCTTTCCTGTGGGCGCAATCGCTGGACGTTTCGAATTTGGCAACCGGGCTCTGCGAGAGAGAAATACACAGTGTTGCCCCTTTACGAAGGCAAGGTTTTGCAGAAAGCGAATGTCTGTCTAGCAGCGAATGTAGTTCCAAGAGACAATGAAAACCAGCTACAGCTTTCCTTGCTGGCAGCTTTCCTGTGGGCGCAATAGCTGGACGTTTCGAATTTGGCAACTGGGCTCTGCGAGAGAGAAATACAGAGTGTTGCCCCTTTACCTACGAAAGCTTTTGCAGAAAGCGAATGTCTGTCTATCAGCGAATGCAGTTCCAAGGGGCAGTGAAAACCAGCTACAGCTTTCCGTGCTGGTAGCTTTCCTGTGGGCGCAATCGCTGGACTTTTCGTATTTGGCAACCGTGCTCTGCGAGAGAGAAATACAGAGTTTTGCCTCTTTACCAACGAAAGCTTTTGCAGAAAGCGAATGCCTGTCTATCAGCGAATGCAGTTCCAAGGGGCAGTGAAAACCAGCTACAGCTTTCCGTGCTGGCAGCTTTCCTGTGGGCGCAATCGCTGGACGTTTCGAATTTGGCAGCCGGGCTCTGCGAGAGAGAAATACACAGTGTTGCCCCTTTACGAAGGCAAGGTTTCTCAGAAAGCGAATGTCTGTCTAGCAGCGAACGTAGTTCCAAGGGGCAGTGAAAACCAGCTACAGCTTTCCTTGCTGGCAGCTTTCCTGTGGGCGCAATCGCTGGACCTTTCGAATTTGGCAACCGGGCTCTGCGAGAGAGAAATACACATTGTTACCCCTTTACCAACGAAAGCTTTTGTAGAAAGCGAATGTCTGTCTATCAGCGACTGTAGTTCCAAGAGACAGTGAAAACCAGCTACAGCTTTCCTTGCTGGCAGCTTTCCTCTGGCCGCAATCGCTGGACGTTTCGAATTTGGCAACCGGGCTCTGCGAGAGAGAAATACAGAGTGTTGCCCCTTTACACAGGCAAGGTTTTGCAGAAAGCGAATGTCTGTCTAGCAGCGAATGTAGTTCCAAGAGACAGTGAAAACCAGCTACAGCTTTCTGTGCTGGCAGCTTTCCTGTGGGCGCAATCGCTGGACCTTTCGAATTTGGCAACCGGGCTCTGGGAGAGAGAAATACACTGTGTTGCGCCTTTACGCAGCAAGGTTTTGCAGAAAGCGAATGTCTGTCTAGCAGCGAATGCAGTTCCAAGAGACAGTGAAAACCAGCTACAGCTTTCCTTGCTGGCAGCTTTCCTGTGGGCGCAATCGCTGGACGTTTCGAATTTGGCAACTGGGCTCTGCGAGAGAGAAATACACAGTGTTGTCCCTTTACCTACGAAAGATTTTGTAGAAAGCGAATGTCTGTCTATCAGCGAATGTAGCTCCAAGGGGCAGTGAAAACCAGCTACAGCTTTCCGTGCTGGCAGCTTTCCTGTGGGCGCAATCGTTGGACGTTTCGAATTTGGCAACCGGGCTCTGCGAGAGAGAAATACAGAGTGTTGCGCCTTTACGAAGGCAAGGTTTTGCAGAAAGCGAATGTCTCTCTATCAGCGAATGTAGTTCCAAAAGACAGTGAAAACCAGCTAAAGCTTTCTGTGCTGGTAGCTTTCCTGTGGGCGCAATTGCTGGACGTTTTGAATTTGGCAACCGGTCTCTGGGAGAAAAATACAGAGTGTTTCCCCTTTACGTAGGCAAGGTTTTGAAGAAAGCGAATGTCTGTCTAGCAGTGAATGTAGTTCCAAGAGACAGTGAAAACCAGCTACAGCTTTCCGTGCTGGCAGCTTTCCTGTGGGCGCAATCGCTGCACGTTTCGAATTTGGCAGCCGGGCTCTGCGAGAGAGAAATACACAGTGTTGCCCCTTTACGAACGAAAGCTTTTGTAGAAAGCGAATGTCTATCTAGCAGCGAATGTAGTTCCAAGAGGCAGTGAAAACCAGCTACAGATTTCTGTGCTGGCAGCTTTCCTGTGGGCGCAATCGCTGGACGTTTCGAATTTGGCAACCGGTCTCTGCGAGAGAGAAATACACATTGTTGCCCCTTTACCAACGAAAGCTTTTGTAGAAAGCGAATGTCTGTCTATCAGCGAATGCAGTTCCAAGAGACAGTGAAAACCAGCTACATCTTTCCTTGCTGGCAGCTTTCCTGTGGGCGCAATCGCTGGACGTTTCGAATTTGGCAACCGGGCTCTGCGAGAGAGAAATACACAGTGTTGCCCCTTTACCTACGAAAGCTTTTGTAGAAAGCAAATGTCTGTCTATCAGCGACTGTAGTTCCAAGAGACAGTGAAAACCAGCTACAGCTTTCCTTGCTGGCAGCTTTCCTGTGGGCGCAATCGCTGGACGTTTCGAATTTGGCTCCGGGCTCTACGAGAGAGAAATACACAGTGTTGCCCCTTTACTAAGGCAAGGTTTTGCAGAAAGCGAATGTCTGTCTATCAGCGAATGTAGTTCCAAGAGACAATGAAAACCAGCTACAGCTTTCCTTGCTGGCAGCTTTCCTGTGGGCGCAATCGCTGGACGTTTCGAATTTGGCAACCGGGCTCTGCGAGAGAGAAATAGACATTTTTGCCCCTTTACCTACGAAAGCTTTTGTAGAAAGCAAATGTCTGTCTATCAGCGACTGTAGTTCCAAGAGACAGTGAAAACCAGCTACTGCATTCCTTGCTGGTAGCTTTCCTGTGGGCACAATCGCTGGACGTTTTGTATTTGGCAACCGGGCTCTGCGAGAGAGAAATACACAGTGTTGCCTCTTTACCAACGAAAGCTTTTGCAGAAAGCGAATGTCTGTCTATCAGCGAATGCAGTTCCAAGGGGCAGTGAAAACCAGCTACAGCTTTCCGTGCTGGCAGCTTTCCTGTGGGCGCAATCGCTGGACGTTTCGAGTTTGGCAACCGGGCTCTGCGAGAGAGAAATACACAGTGTTGCCTCTTTACCAACGAAAGCTTTTGTAGAAAGGGAATGTCTGTCTATCAGCGAATGCAGTTCCAAGGGGCAGTGAAAACCAGCTACAGCTTTCCTTGCTGGCAGCTTTCCTGTGGGCGCAATCGCTGGACGTTTCGAGTTTGGCAACCGGGCTCTGCGAGAGAGAAATACACAGTGTTGCCTCTTTACCAACGAAAGCTTTTGTAGAAAGGGAATGTCTGTCTATCAGCGAATGCAGTTCCAAGGGGCAGTGAAAACCAGCTACAGCTTTCCTTGCTGGCAGCTTTCCTGTGGGCGCAATCGCTGGACGTTTCGAATTTGGCAACCGGGCTCTGCGAGAGAGAAATACACAGTGTTGCCCCTTTACGAAGGCAAGCTTTTGCAGAAAGCGAATGTCTGCCTATCAGCGAATGTATTTCCAAGAGACAATGAAAACCAGCTACAGCTTTCCTTGCTGGCAGCTTTCCTGTGGGCGCAATAGCTGGACGTTTCGAATTTGGCAACCGGGCTCTGCGAGAGAGAAATACAGAGTGTTGCCCCTTTACCTACGAAAGCTTTTGCAGAAAGCGAATGTCTGTCTATCAGCGAATGCAGTTCCAAGGGGCAGTGAAAACCAGCTAAAGCTTTCCGTGCTGGTAGCTTTCCTGTGGGCGCAATCGCTGGACGTTTCGTATTTGGCAACCGGGCTCTGCGAGAGAGAAATACAGAGTGTTGCCTCTTTACCAACGAAAGCTTTTGCAGAAAGCGAATGCCTGTCTATCAGCGAATGCAGTTCCAAGGGGCAGTGAAAACCAGCTACAGCTTTCCGTGCTGGCAGCTTTCCTGTGGGCGCAATCGCTGGACGTTTCGAATTTGGCAACCGGGCTCTGCGAGAGAGAAATACACAGTGTTGCCCCTTTACCAACGAAAGCTGTTGTAGAAAGTGAATGTCTATCTAGCAGCGAATGTAGTTCCAAGGGCCAGTGAAAACCAGCTACAGCTTTCCTTGCTGGCAGCTTTCCTGTGGGCGCAATCGCTGGACGTTTCGAATTTGGCAGCCGGGCTCTGCAAGACAGAAATACAGAGCGTTGCCCCTTTAGGAAGGCAATGTTTTGCAGAAAGCGAATGCTGTCTATCAGCGAATGTAGTTCCAAGGGGCAGTGAAAACCAGCTACAGCTTTCCTTGCTGGCAGCTTTCCTGTGGGCGCATCGCTGGACGTTTCGAATTTGGCAACCGGGCTCTGCGAGAGAGATATACACTGTGTTGCCCCTGTACCAACGAAAGCTTTTGTAGAAAGCGAATGTCTGTCTATCAGCGAATGCAGTTCGAAGGGGCAGTGAAAACCAGCTACAGCTTTCCTTGCTGGCAGCTTTCCTGTGGGCGCAATCGCTGGACGTGTCGATTTTAAAAACCGGGCTCTGCGAGAGAGAAATACACAGTGTTGCCCCTGTACCAACGAAAGCTTTTGCAGAAAGCGAATGTCTGTCTATCAGCGAATGTACTTCCAAGGGGCAGTGAAAACCAGCTACAGCTTTCCTTGCTGGCAGCTTTCCTGTGGGCGCAATCGCTGGACGTTTCGAATTTGGCACCGGGCTCTACGAGAGAGAAATACACAGTGTTGCCCCTTTACTAAGGCAAGGTTTTGCAGAAAGCGAATGTCTGTCTATCAGCGAATGTAGTTCCAAGAGACAATGAAAACCAGCTACAGCTTTCCTTGCTGGCAGCTTTCCTGTGGGCGCAATCGCTGGACGTTTCGAATTTTCAACCGGGCTCTGCGAGAGAGAAATACACATTGTTGCCCCTTTACCTACGAAAGCTTTTGTAGAAAGCGAATGTCTGTCTATCAGCGAATGCAGTTCCAAGGGGCAGTGAAAACCAGCTACAGCATTCCTTGCTGGTAGCTTTCCTGTGGGCGCAATCGCTGGACGTTTCGTATTTGGCAACCGGGCTCTGCGAGAGAGAAATACACAGCGTTGCCTCTTTACCAACGAAAGCTTTTGTAGAAAGCGAATGTCTGTCTATCAGCGAATGCAGTTCCAAGGGGCAGTGAAAACCAGCTACAGCTTTCCTTGCTGGCAGCTTTCCTGTGGGCGCAATCGCTGGACGTTTCGAATTTGGCAACCGGGCTCTGCGAGAGAGAAATACACAGTGTTGCCCCTTTACGAACGAAAGCTGTTGTAGAAAGTGAATGTCTATCTAGCAGCGAATGTAGTTCCAAGGGGCAGTGAAAACCAGCTACAGCTTTCCTAGCTGGCAGCTTTCCTGTGGGCGCAATCGCTGGACGTTTCGAATTTGGCAACCGGGCTCTGCGAGAGAGAAATACACAGTGTTGCCCCTTTACGAAGGCAAGCTTTTGCAGAAAGCGAATGTCTGCCTATCAGCGAATGTAGTTCCAAGAGACAATGAAAACCAGCTACAGCTTTCCTTGCTGGCAGCTTTCCTGTGGGCGCAATAGCTGGACGTTTCGAATTTGGCAACCGGGCTCTGCGAGAGAGAAATACACAGTGTTGCCCCTTTACCTACGAAAGCTTTTGCAGAAAGCAAATGTCTGTCTATCAGCGAATGCAGTTCCAAGGGGCAGTGAAAACCAGCTACAGCTTTCCGTGCTGGTAGCTTTCCTGTGGGCGCAATCGCTGGACGTTTCGTATTTGGCAACCGGGCTCTGCGAGAGAGAAATACAGAGTGTTGCCTCTTTACCAACGAAAGCTTTTGCAGAAAGCGAATGTCTGTCTATCAGCGAATGCAGTTCCAAGGGGCAGTGAAAACCAGCTACAGCTTTCCGTGCTGGCAGCTTTCCTGTGGGCGCAATCGCTGGACGTTTCGAGTTTGGCAACCGGGCTCTGCGAGAGAGATATACACAGTGTTGCCCCTTTACCAACGAAAGCTGTTGTAGAAAGTGAATGTCTATCTAGCAGCGAATGTAGTTCCAAGGGGCAGTGAAAACCAGCTACAGCTTTCCTTGCTGGCAGCTTTCCTGTGGGCGCAATCGCTGGACGTTTCGAATTTGGCAACCGGGCTCTGCGAGAGAGAAATACACAGTGTTGCCCCTGTACCAACGAAAGCTTTTGCAGAAAGCGAATGTCTGTCTATCAGCGAATGTAGTTCCAAGGGGCAGTGAAAACCAGCTACAGCTTTCCGTGCTGGCAGCTCTCCTGTGGGCGCAATCGCTGGACGTTTCGAATTTGGAAACCGGGCTCTACGAGAGAGAAATACACAGTGTTGCCCCTTTACTAAGGCAAGCTTTTGTAGAAAGCGAATGTCCGTCTATCAGCGAATGTAGTTCCAAGAGACAGTGAAAACCAGCTACAGCTTTCCTTGCTGGCAGCTTTCCTGTGGGCGCAATCGCTGGACGTTTCGAATTTGGCAGCCGGGCTCTGCGAGAGAGAAATACAGAGTGTTGCCCCTTTACGAAGGCAAGGTTTTTCAGAAAGCGAATGTCTGTCTAGCAGCGAATGTAGTTCCAAGGGGCAGTGAAAACCAGCTACAGCTTTCCGTGCTGGCAGCTTTCCTGTGGGCGCAATCGCTGGACCTTTCGAATTTGGCAACCGGGCTCCGCGAGAGAGAAATACACATTGTTACCCCTTTACCAACGAAAGCTTTTGTAGAAAGCGAATGTCTGTCTATCAGCGACTGTAGTTCCAAGAGACAGTGAAAACCAGCTACAGCTTTCCTTGCTGGCAGCTTTCCTCTGGCCGCAATCGCTGGACGTTTCGAATTTGGCAACCGGGCTCTGCGAGAGAGAAATACAGAGTGTTGCCCCTTTACACAGGCAAGGTTTTGCAGAAAGCAAATGTCTGTCTATCAGCGAATGTAGTTCCAAGAGACAGTGAAAACCAGCTACAGCTTTCCTTGCTGGCAGCTTTCCTGTGGGCGCAATCGCTGGACCTTTCGAATTTGGCAACCGGGCTCTGGGAGAGAGAAATACACTGTGTTGCGCCTTTACGCAGCAAGGTTTTGCAGAAAGCGAATGTCTGTCTAGCAGCGAATGCAGTTCCAAGAGACAGTAAAAACCAGCTACAGCTTTCCTTGCTGGCAGCTTTCCTGTGGGCGCAATCGCTGGACGTTTCGAATTTGGCAACTGGGCTCTGCGAGAGAGAAATACACAGTGTTGTCCCTTTACCTACGAAAGATTTTGTAGAAAGCGAATGTCTGTCTATCAGCGACTGTAGTTCCAAGGGGCAGTGAAAACCAGCTACAGCTTTCCGTGCTGGCAGCTTTCCTGTGGGCGCAATCGTTGGACGTTTCGAATTTGGCAACCGGGCTCTGCGAGAGAGAAATACAGAATGTTACGCCTTTACGAAGGCAAGGTTTTGCAGAAAGCGAATGTCTCTCTATCAGCGAATGTAGTTCCAAAAGACAGTGAAAACCAGCTAAAGCTTTCTGTGCTGGTAGCTTTCCTGTGGGCGCAATCGCTGGACGTTTTGAATTTGGCAACCGGTCTCTGGGAGAAAAATACAGAGTGTTTCCCCTTTACGTAGGCAAGGTTTTGAAGAAAGCGAATGTCTGTCTAGCAGTGAATGTAGTTCCAAGAGACAGTGAAAACCAGCTACAGCTTTCCGTGCTGGCAGCTTTCCTGAGGGCGCAATCGCTGCACGTTTCGAATTTGGCAGCCGGGCTCTGCGAGAGAGAAATACACAGTGTTGACCCTTTACGAACGAAAGCTTTTGTAGAAAGCGAATGTCTATCTAGCAGCGAATGTAGTTCCAAGAGGCAGTGAAAACCAGCTACAGATTTCTGTGCTGGCAGCTTTCCTGTGGGCGCAATCGCTGGACGTTTCGAATTTGGCAACCGGTCTCTGCGAGAGAGAAATACACATTGTTGCCCCTTTACCAACGAAAGCTTTTGTAGAAAGCGAATGTCTGTCTATCAGCGAATGCAGTTCCAAGAGACAGTGAAAACCAGCTACATCTTTCCTTGCTGGCAGCTTTCCTGTGGGCGCAATCGCTGGACGTTTCGAATTTGGCAACCGGGCTCTGCGAGAGAGAAATACACAGTGTTGCCCCTTTACCTACGAAAGCTTTTGTAGAAAGCAAATGTCTGTCTATCAGCGACTGTAGTTCCAAGAGACAGTGAAAACCAGCTACAGCTTTCCTTGCTGGCAGCTTTCCTGTGGGCGCAATCGCTGGACGTTTCGAATTTGGCAACCGGGCTCTGCGAGAGAGAAATAGACATTGTTGCCCCTTTACCTACAAAACCTTTTGTAGAAAGCAAATGTCTGTCTATCAGCGACTGTAGTTCCAAGAGACAGTGAAAACCAGGTACAGCATTCCTTGCTGGTAGCTTTCCTGTGGGCACAATCGCTGGACGTTTCGTATTTGGCAACCGGGCTCTGCGAGAGAGAAATACACAGTGTTGCCTCTTTACCAATGAAAGCTTTTGCAGAAAGCGAATGTCTGTCTACCAGCGAATGCAGTTCCAAGGGGCAGTGAAAACCAGCTACAGCTTTCTGTGCTGGCAGCTTTCCTGTGGGCGCAATCGCTGGACGTTTCGAGTTTGGCAACCGGGCTCTGCGAGAGAGAAATACACAGTGTTGCCCCTTTACGAACGAAAGCTTTTGCAGAAAGTGAATGTCTATTTAGCAGCGAATGCAGTTCCAAGGGGCAGTGAAAACCAGCTACAGCTTTCCGTGCTGGCAGCTTTCCTGTGGGCGCAATCGCTGGACGTTTCGAATTTGGCAACCGGGCTCTGCGAGAGAGAAATACACAGTGTTGCCCCTTTACGAAGGCAAGCTTTTGCAGAAAGCGAATGTCTGCCTATCAGCGAATGTAGTTCCAAGAGACAATGAAAACCAGCTACAGCTTTCCTTGCTGGCAGCTTTCCTGTGGGCGCAATAGCTGGACGTTTCGAATTTGGCAACCGGGCTCTGCGAGAGAGAAATACACAGTGTTGCCCCTTTACGAACGAAAGCTGTTGTAGAAAGTGAATGTCTATTTAGCAGCGAATGTAGTTCCAAGGGGCAGTGAAAACCAGCTACAGCTTTCCTTGCTGGCAGCTTTCCTGTGGGCGCAATCGCTGGACGTTTCGAATTTGGCAACCGGGCTCTGCGAGAGAGAAATACAGAGTGTTGCCCCTTTACGAAGGCAAGCTTTTGCAGAAAGCGAATGTCTGTCTATCAGCGAATGCAGTTCCAAGGGGCAGTGAAAACCAGCTACAGCTTTCCGTGCTGGCAGCTTTCCTGTGGGCGCAATCGCTGGACGTTTCGAATTTGGCAACCGGGCTCTGCGAGAGAGATATACACAGTGTTGCCCCTTTACCAACGAAAGCTGTTGTAGAAAGTGAATGTCTATCTAGCAGCGAATGTAGTTCCAAGGGGCAGTGAAAACCAGCTACAGCTTTCCTTGCTGGCAGCTTTCCTGTGGGCGCAATCGCTGGACGTTTCGAATTTGGCAACCGGGCTCTGCGAGAGAGAAATACACAGTGTTGCCCCTGTACCAACGAAAGCTTTTGCAGAAAGCGAATGTCTGTCTATCAGCGAATGTAGTTCCAAGGGGCAGTGAAAACCAGCTACAGCTTTCCGTGCTGGCAGCTCTCCTGTGGGCGCAATCGCTGGACGTTTCGAATTTGGAAACCGGGCTCTACGAGAGAGAAATACACAGTGTTGCCCCTTTACGAAGGCAAGGTTTTGCAGGAAGCGAATGTCTGTCTAGCAGCAAATGTAGTTCCAAGAGACAATGAAAACCAGCTACAGCTTTCCTTGCTGGCAGCTTTCCTGTGGGCGCAATCGCTGGACGTTTCGAATTTGGCAGCCGGGCTCTGCGAGAGAGAAATACACAGTGTTGCCCCTTTACGAAGGCAAGGTTTCTCAGAAAGCGAATGTCTGTCTAGCAGCGAACGTAGTTCCAAGGGGCAGTGAAAACCAGCTACAGCTTTCCTTGCTGGCAGCTTTCCTGTGGGCGCAATCGCTGGACCTTTCGAATTTGGCAACCGGGCTCTGCGAGAGAGAAATACACATTGTTGCCCCTTTACCAACGAAAGCTTTTGTAGAAAGCGAATGTCTGTCTATCAGCGACTGTAGTTCCAAGAGACAGTGAAAACCAGCTACAGCTTTCCTTGCTGGCAGCTTTCCTCTGGCCGCAATCGCTGGACGTTTCAAATTTGGCAACCGGGCTCTGCGAGAGAGAAATACAGAGTGTTGCCCCTTTACACAGGCAAGGTTTTGCAGAAAGCGAATGTCTGTCTAGCAGCGAATGTAGTTCCAAGAGACAGTGAAAACCAGCTACAGCTTTCCTTGCTGGCAGCTTTCCTGTGGGCGCAATCGCTGGACCTTTCGAATTTGGCAACCGGGCTCTGGGAGAGAGAAATACACTGTGTTGCGCCTTTACGCAGCAAGGTTTTGCAGAAAGCGAATGTCTGTCTAGCAGCGAATGCAGTTCCAAGAGACAGTGAAAACCAGCTACAGCTTTCCTTGCTGGCAGCTTTCCTGTGGGCGCAATCGCTGGACGTTTCGAATTTGGCAACTGGGCTCTGCGAGAGAGAAATACACAGTGTTGTCCCTTTACCTACGAAAGATTTTGTAGAAAGCGAATGTCTGTCTATCAGCGACTGTAGTTCCAAGAGACAGTGAAAACCAGCTACAGCTTTCCGTGCTGGCAGCTTTCCTGTGGGCGCAATCGCTGGACGTTTCGAATTTGGCAACCGGGCTCTGCGAGAGAGAAATAGATATTGTTGCCCCTTTACCTACGAAAGCTTTTGTAGAAAGCAAATGTCTGTCTATCAGCGACTGTAGTTCCAAGAGACAGTGAAAACCAGCTACATCTTTCCGTGCTGGCAGCTCTCCTGTGGGCGCAATCGCTGGACGTTTCGAATTTGGAAACCGGGCTCTACGAGAGAGAAATACACAGTGTTGCCCCTTTACTAAGGCAAGCTTTTGTAGAAAGCGAATGTCTGTCTATCAGCGACTGTAGTTCCAAGAGACAGTGAAAACCAGCTACAGCTTTCCTTGCTGGCAGCTTTCCTGTGGGCGCAATCGCTGGACGTTTCGATTTTGGCAACCGGGCTCTGCGAGAGAGAAATACACAGTGTTGCCCTTGTACCAACGAAAGCTTTTGCACTAAGCGAATGTCTGTCTATCAGCGAATGTAGTTCCAAGGGGCAGTGAAAACCAGCTACAGCTATCTGTGCTGGAAGCTTTCCTGTGGGCGCAATCGCTGGACGTTTCGAATTTGGCAACCGGGCTCTGCGAGAGAGAAATACACAGTATTGCCCCTTTACGAAGGCAAGGTTTTGCAGAAAGCGAATGTCTGTCTAGCAGCGAATGTAGTTCCAAGAGACAATGAAAACCAGCTACAGCTTTCCTTGCTGGCAGCTTTCCTGTGGGCCCAATCGCTGGACGTTTCGAATTTGGCAACCGGGCTCTGCGAGAGAGAAATACACAGTGTTGCCCCTTTACGAAGGCAAGGTTTTTCAGAAAGCGAATGTCTGTCTAGCAGCGAATGTAGTTCCAAGGGGCAGTGAAAACCAGCTACAGCTTTCCTTGCTGGCAGCTTTCCTGTGGGCGCAATCGCTGGACGTTTCGTATTTGGCAACCGGGCTCTGCGAGAGAGAAATACACAGTGTTGCCTCTTTACCAACGAAAGCTTTTGCAGAAAGCGAATGTCTGTCTATCAGCGAATGCAGTTCCAAGGGGCAGTGAAAACCAGCTACAGCTTTCCGTGCTGGCAGCTTTCCTGTGGGCGCAATCGCTGGACGTTTCGAGTTTGGCAACCGGGCTCTGCGAGAGAGAAATACACAGTGTTGCCTCTTTACCAACGAAAGCTTTTGTAGAAAGGGAATGTCTGTCTATCAGCGAATGCAGTTCCAAGGGGCAGTGAAAACCAGCTACAGCTTTCCTTGCTGGCAGCTTTCCTGTGGGCGCAATCGCTGGACGTTTCGAATTTGGCAACCGGGCTCTGCGAGAGAGAAATACACAGTGTTGCCCCTTTACGAAGGCAAGGTTTTGCAGAAAGCGAATGTCTGTCTAGCAGCGAATGTAGTTCCAAGAGACAATGAAAACCAGCTACAGCTTTCCTTGCTGGCAGCTTTCCTGTGGGCGCAATAGCTGGACGTTTCGAATTTGGCAACTGGGCTCTGCGAGAGAGAAATACAGAGTGTTGCCCCTTTACCTACGAAAGCTTTTGCAGAAAGCGAATGTCTGTCTATCAGCGAATGCAGTTCCAAGGGGCAGTGAAAACCAGCTACAGCTTTCCTTGCTGGCAGCTTTCCTGTGGGCGCAATCGCTGGACTTTTCGTATTTGGCAACCGGGCTCTGCGAGAGAGAAATACAGAGTGTTGCCTCTTTACCAACGAAAGCTTTTGCAGAAAGCGAATGCCTGTCTATCAGCGAATGCAGTTCCAAGGGGCAGTGAAAACCAGCTACAGCTTTCCGTGCTGGCAGCTTTCCTGTGGGCGCAATCGCTGGACGTTTCGAATTTGGCAGCCGGGCTCTGCGAGAGAGAAATACACAGTGTTGCCCCTTTACGAAGGCAAGGTTTCTCAGAAAGCGAATGTCTGTCTAGCAGCGAACGTAGTTCCAAGGGGCAGTGAAAACCAGCTACAGCTTTCCTTGCTGGCAGCTTTCCTGTGGGCGCAATCGCTGGACCTTTCGAATTTGGCAACCGGGCTCTGCGAGAGAGAAATACACATTGTTACCCCTTTACCAACGAAAGCTTTTGTAGAAAGCGAATGTCTGTCTATCAGCGACTGTAGTTCCAAGAGACAGTGAAAACCAGCTACAGCTTTCCTTGCTGGCAGCTTTCCTCTGGCCGCAATCGCTGGACGTTTCGAATTTGGCAACCGGGCTCTGCGAGAGAGAAATACAGAGTGTTGCCCCTTTACACAGGCAAGGTTTTGCAGAAAGCGAATGTCTGTCTAGCAGCGAATGTAGTTCCAAGAGACAGTAAAAACCAGCTACAGATTTCTGTGCTGGCAGCTTTCCTGTGGGCGCAATCGCTGGACGTTTCGAATTTGGCAACTGGGCTCTGCGAGAGAGAAATACACAGTGTTGTCCCTTTACCTACGAAAGATTTTGTAGAAAGCGAATGTCTGTCTATCAGCGACTGTAGTTCCAAGGGGCAGTGAAAACCAGCTACAGCTTTCCGTGCTGGCAGCTTTCCTGTGGGCGCAATCGTTGGACGTTTCGAATTTGGCAACCGGGCTCTGCGAGAGAGAAATACAGAGTGTTGCGCCTTTACGAAGGCAAGGTTTTGCAGAAAGCGAATGTCTCTCTATCAGCGAATGTAGTTCCAAAAGACAGTGAAAACCAGCTAAAGCTTTCTGTGCTGGTAGCTTTCCTGTGGGCGCAATTGCTGGACGTTTTGAATTTGGCAACCGGTCTCTGGGAGAAAAATACAGAGTGTTTCCCCTTTACGTAGGCAAGGTTTTGAAGAAAGCGAATGTCTGTCTAGCAGTGAATGTAGTTCCAAGAGACAGTGAAAACCAGCTACAGCTTTCCGTGCTGGCAGCTTTCCTGTGGGCGCAATCGCTGCACGTTTCGAATTTGGCAGCCGGGCTCTGCGAGAGAGAAATACACAGTGTTGCCCCTTTACGAACGAAAGCTTTTGTAGAAAGCGAATGTCTATCTAGCAGCGAATGTAGTTCCAAGAGGCAGTGAAAACCAGCTACAGATTTCTGTGCTGGCAGCTTTCCTGTGGGCGCAATCGCTGGACGTTTCCAATTTGGCAACCGGTCTCTGCGAGAGAGAAATACACATTGTTGCCCCTTTACCAACGAAAGCTTTTGTAGAAAGCGAATGTCTGTCTATCAGCGAATGCAGTTCCAAGAGACAGTGAAAACCAGCTACAGCTTTCCTTGCTGGCAGCTTTCCTGTGGGCGCAATCGCTGGACGTTTCGAATTTGGCAACCGGGCTCTGCGAGAGAGAAATACACAGTGTTGCCCCTTTACCTACGAAAGCTTTTGTAGAAAGCAAATGTCTGTCTATCAGCGACTGTAGTTCCAAGAGACAGTGAAAACCAGCTACAGCTTTCCTTGCTGGCAGCTTTCCTGTGGGCGCAATCGCTGGACGTTTCGAATTTGGCACCGGGCTCTACGAGAGAGAAATACACAGTGTTGCCCCTTTACTAAGGCAAGGTTTTGCAGAAAGCGAATGTCTGTCTATCAGCGAATGTAGTTCCAAGAGACAATGAAAACCAGCTACAGCTTTCCTTGCTGGCAGCTTTCCTGTGGGCGCAATCGCTGGACGTTTCGAATTTGGCAACCGGGCTCTGCGAGAGAGAAATAGACATTTTTGCCCCTTTACCTACGAAAGCTTTTGTAGAAAGCAAATGTCTGTCTATCAGCGACTGTAGTTCCAAGAGACAGTGAAAACCAGCTACTGCATTCCTTGCTGGTAGCTTTCCTGTGGGCACAATCGCTGGACGTTTTGTATTTGGCAACCGGGCTCTGCGAGAGAGAAATACACAGTGTTGCCTCTTTACCAACGAAAGCTTTTGCAGAAAGCGAATGTCTGTCTATCAGCGAATGCAGTTCCAAGGGGCAGTGAAAACCAGCTACAGCTTTCCGTGCTGGCAGCTTTCCTGTGGGCGCAATCGCTGGACGTTTCGAGTTTGGCAACCGGGCTCTGCGAGAGAGAAATACACAGTGTTGCCTCTTTACCAACGAAAGCTTTTGTAGAAAGGGAATGTCTGTCTATCAGCGAATGCAGTTCCAAGGGGCAGTGAAAACCAGCTACAGCTTTCCTTGCTGGCAGCTTTCCTGTGGGCGCAATCGCTGGACGTTTCGAATTTGGCAACCGGGCTCTGCGAGAGAGAAATACACAGTGTTGCCCCTTTACGAAGGCAAGCTTTTGCAGAAAGCGAATGTCTGCCTATCAGCGAATGTATTTGCAAGAGACAATGAAAACCAGCTACAGCTTTCCTTGCTGGCAGCTTTCCTGTGGGCGCAATAGCTGGACGTTTCGAATTTGGCAACCGGGCTCTGCGAGAGAGAAATACAGAGTGTTGCCCCTTTACCTACGAAAGCTTTTGCAGAAAGCGAATGTCTGTCTATCAGCGAATGCAGTTCCAAGGGGCAGTGAAAACCAGCTAAAGCTTTCCGTGCTGGTAGCTTTCCTGTGGGCGCAATCGCTGGACGTTTCGTATTTGGCAACCGGGCTCTGCGAGAGAGAAATACAGAGTGTTGCCTCTTTACCAACGAAAGCTTTTGCAGAAAGCGAATGCCTGTCTATCAGCGAATGCAGTTCCAAGGGGCAGTGAAAACCAGCTACAGCTTTCCGTGCTGGCAGCTTTCCTGTGGGCGCAATCGCTGGACGTTTCGAATTTGGCAACCGGGCTCTGCGAGAGAGAAATACACAGTGTTGCCCCTTTACCAACGAAAGCTGTTGTAGAAAGTGAATGTCTATCTAGCAGCGAATGTAGTTCCAAGGGGCAGTGAAAACCAGCTACAGCTTTCCTTGCTGGCAGCTTTCCTGTGGGCGCAATCGCTGGACGTTTCGAATTTGGCAGCCGGGCTCTGCAAGACAGAAATACAGAGCGTTGCCCCTTTAGGAAGGCAATGTTTTGCAGAAAGCGAATGCTGTCTATCAGCGAATGTAGTTCCAAGGGGCAGTGAAAACCAGCTACAGCTTTCCTTGCTGGCAGCTTTCCTGTGGGCGCATCGCTGGACGTTTCGAATTTGGCAACCGGGCTCTGCGAGAGAGATATACACTGTGTTGCCCCTGTACCAACGAAAGCTTTTGTAGAAAGCGAATGTCTGTCTATCAGCGAATGCAGTTCCAAGGGGCAGTGAAAACCAGCTACAGCTTTCCTTGCTGGCAGCTTTCCTGTGGGCGCAATCGCTGGACGTGTCGATTTTAAAAACCGGGCTCTGCGAGAGAGAAATACACAGTGTTGCCCCTGTACCAACGAAAGCTTTTGCAGAAAGCGAATGTCTGTCTATCAGCGAATGTACTTCCAAGGGGCAGTGAAAACCAGCTACAGCTTTCCTTGCTGGCAGCTTTCCTGTGGGCGCAATCGCTGGACGTTTCGAATTTGGCACCGGGCTCTACGAGAGAGAAATACACAGTGTTGCCCCTTTACTAAGGCAAGGTTTTGCAGAAAGCGAATGTCTGTCTATCAGCGAATGTAGTTCCAAGAGACAATGAAAACCAGCTACAGCTTTCCTTGCTGGCAGCTTTCCTGTGGGCGCAATCGCTGGACGTTTCGAATTTTCAACCGGGCTCTGCGAGAGAGAAATACACATTGTTGCCCCTTTACCTACGAAAGCTTTTGTAGAAAGCGAATGTCTGTCTATCAGCGAATGCAGTTCCAAGGGGCAGTGAAAACCAGCTACAGCATTCCTTGCTGGTAGCTTTCCTGTGGGCGCAATCGCTGGACGTTTCGTATTTGGCAACCGGGCTCTGCGAGAGAGAAATACACAGTGTTGCCTCTTTACCAACGAAAGCTTTTGTAGAAAGCGAATGTCTGTCTATCAGCGAATGCAGTTCCAAGGGGCAGTGAAAACCAGCTACAGCTTTCCTTGCTGGCAGCTTTCCTGTGGGCGCAATCGCTGGACGTTTCGAATTTGGCAACCGGGCTCTGCGAGAGAGAAATACACAGTGTTGCCCCTTTACGAACGAAAGCTGTTGTAGAAAGTGAATGTCTATCTAGCAGCGAATGTAGTTCCAAGGGGCAGTGAAAACCAGCTACAGCTTTCCTTGCTGGCAGCTTTCCTGTGGGCGCAATCGCTGGACGTTTCGAATTTGGCAACCGGGCTCTGCGAGAGAGAAATACACAGTGTTGCCCCTTTACGAAGGCAAGCTTTTGCAGAAAGCGAATGTCTGCCTATCAGCGAATGTAGTTCCAAGAGACAATGAAAACCAGCTACAGCTTTCCTTGCTGGCAGCTTTCCTGTGGGCGCAATAGCTGGACGTTTCGAATTTGGCAACCGGGCTCTGCGAGAGAGAAATACACAGTGTTGCCCCTTTACCTACGAAAGCTTTTGCAGAAAGCAAATGTCTGTCTATCAGCGAATGCAGTTCCAAGGGGCAGTGAAAACCAGCTACAGCTTTCCGTGCTGGTAGCTTTCCTGTGGGCGCAATCGCTGGACGTTTCGTATTTGGCAACCGGGCTCTGCGAGAGAGAAATACAGAGTGTTGCCTCTTTACCAACGAAAGCTTTTGCAGAAAGCGAATGTCTGTCTATCAGCGAATGCAGTTCCAAGGGGCAGTGAAAACCAGCTACAGCTTTCCGTGCTGGCAGCTTTCCTGTGGGCGCAATCGCTGGACGTTTCGAGTTTGGCAACCGGGCTCTGCGAGAGAGAAATACACAGTGTTGCCCCTTTACCAACGAAAGCTGTTGTAGAAAGTGAATGTCTATCTAGCAGCGAATGTAGTTCCAAGGGGCAGTGAAAACCAGCTACAGCTTTCCTTGCTGGCAGCTTTCCTGTGGGCGCAATCGCTGGACGTTTCGAATTTGGCAACCGGGCTCTGCGAGAGAGAAATACACAGTGTTGCCCCTGTACCAACGAAAGCTTTTGCAGAAAGCGAATGTCTGTCTATCAGCGAATGTAGTTCCAAGGGGCAGTGAAAACCAGCTACAGCTTTCCGTGCTGGCAGCTCTCCTGTGGGCGCAATCGCTGGACGTTTCGAATTTGGAAACCGGGCTCTACGAGAGAGAAATACACAGTGTTGCCCCTTTACTAAGGCAAGCTTTTGTAGAAAGCGAATGTCTGTCTATCAGCGAATGTAGTTCCAAGAGACAGTGAAAACCAGCTACAGCTTTCCTTGCTGGCAGCTTTCCTGTGGGCGCAATCGCTGGACGTTTCGAATTTGGCAGCCGGGCTCTGCGAGAGAGAAATACAGAGTGTTGCCCCTTTACGAAGGCAAGGTTTTGCAGAAAGCGAATGTCTGTCTAGCAGCGAATGTAGTTCCAAGGGGCAGTGAAAACCAGCTACAGCTTTCCGTGCTGGCAGCTTTCCTGTGGGCGCAATCGCTGGACCTTTCGAATTTGGCAACCGGGCTCCGCGAGAGAGAAATACACATTGTTGCCCCTTTACCAACGAAAGCTTTTGTAGAAAGCGAATGTCTGTCTATCAGCGACTGTAGTTCCAAGAGACAGTGAAAACCAGCTACAGCTTTCCTTGCTGGCAGCTTTCCTCTGGCCGCAATCGCTGGACGTTTCGAATTTGGCAACCGGGCTCTGCGAGAGAGAAATACAGAGTGTTGCCCCTTTACACAGGCAAGGTTTTGCAGAAAGCAAATGTCTGTCTATCAGCGACTGTAGTTCCAAGAGACAGTGAAAACCAGCTACAGCTTTCCTTGCTTGCAGCTTTCCTGTGGGCGCAATCGCTGGACCTTTCGAATTTG
Organism: Mycteria americana; assembly: GCF_035582795.1. Classification (NCBI taxonomy): domain Eukaryota; kingdom Metazoa; phylum Chordata; class Aves; order Ciconiiformes; family Ciconiidae; genus Mycteria; species Mycteria americana. The sequence continues at coordinate 22,749,686 of NC_134369.1, read as the reverse complement.
GCAACCGCGCTCTGGGAGAGAGAAATACACTGTGTTGCGCCTTTACGCAGCAAGGTTTTGCAGAAAGCAAATGTCTGTCTAGCAGCGAATGCAGTTCCAAGAGACAGTGAAAACCAGCTACAGCTTTCCGCGCTGGCAGCTTTCCTGTGGGCGCAATCGCTGGACGTTTCGAATTTGGCAACTGGGCTCTGCGAGAGAGAAATACACAGTGTTGTCCCTTTACCTATGAAAGATTTTGTAGAAAGCGAATGTCTGTCTATCAGCGACTGTAGTTCCAAGGGGCAGTGAAAACCAGCTACAGCTTTCCGTGCTGGCAGCTTTCCTGTGGGCGCAATCGTTGGACGTTTCGAATTTGGCAACCGGGCTCTGCGAGAGAGAAATACAGAGTGTTGCGCCTTTACGAAGGCAAGGTTTTGCAGAAAGCGAATGTCTCTCTATCAGCGAATGTAGTTCCAAAAGACAGTGAAAACCAGCTAAAGCTTTCTGTGCTGGTAGCTTTCCTGTGGGCGCAATCGCTAGACGTTTTGAATTTGGCAACCGGTCTCTGGGAGAATAATACAGAGTGTTTCCCCTTTACGTAGGCAAGGTTTTGAAGAAAGCGAATGTCTGTCTAGCAGTGAATGTAGTTCCAAGAGACAGTGAAAACCAGCTACAGCTTTCCGTGCTGGCAGCTTTCCTGTGGGCGCAATCGCTGGACGTTTCGAATTTGGCAGCCGGGCTCTGCGAGAGAGAAATACACAGTGTTGCCCCTTTACGACCGAAAGCTTTTGTAGAAAGCGAATGTCTATCTAGCAGCGAATGTAGTTCCAAGAGGCAGTGAAAACCAGCTACAGATTTCTGTGCTGGCAGCTTTCCTGAGGGCGCAATCGCTGGACGTTTCGAATTTGGCAACAGGTCTCTGCGAGAGAGAAATACACATTGTTGCCCCTTTACCAACGAAAGCTTTTGTAGAAAGCGAATGTCTGTCTATCAGCGAATGCAGTTCCAAGGGGCAGTGAAAACCAGCTACAGCTTTCCGTGCTGGCAGCTTTCCTGTGGGCGCAATCGCTGGACGTTTCAAATTTGGCACCGGGCTCTACGAGAGAGAAATACACAGTGTTGCCCCTTTACTAAGGCAAGGTTTTGCAGAAAGCGAATGTCTGTCTATCAGCGAATGTAGTTCCAAGAGACAATGAAAACCAGCTAAAGCTTTCCTTGCTGGCAGCTTTCCTGTGGGCGCAATCGCTGGACGTTTCGAATTTGGCAACCGGGCTCTGCGAGAGAGAAATAGACATTGTTGCCCCTTTACCTACGAAAGCTTTTGTAGAAAGCAAATGTCTGTCTATCAGCGACTGTAGTTCCAAGAGACAGTGAAAACCAGCTACTGCATTCCTTGCTGGTAGCTTTCCTGTGGGCACAATCGCTGGACGTTTCGTATTTGGCAACCGGGCTCTGCGAGAGAGAAATACACAGTGTTGCCTCTTTACCAACGAAAGCTTTTGCAGAAAGCGAATGTCTGTCTATCAGCGAATGCAGTTCCAAGGGGCAGTGAAAACCAGCTACAGCTTTCCGTGCTGGCAGCTTTCCTGTGGGCGCAATCGCTGGACGTTTCGAGTTTGGCAACCGGGCTCTGCGAGAGAGAAATACACAGTGTTGCCTCTTTACCAACGAAAGCTTTTGTAGAAAGGGAATGTCTGTCTATCAGCGAATGCAGTTCCAAGGGGCAGTGAAAACCAGCTACAGCTTTCCTTGCTGGCAGCTTTCCTGTGGGCGCAATCGCTGGACGTTTCGAATTTGGCAACCGGGCTCTGCGAGAGAGAAATACACAGTGTTGCCCCTTTACGAAGGCAAGCTTTTGCAGAAAGCGAATGTCTGCCTATCAGCGAATGTATTTCCAAGAGACAATGAAAACCAGCTACAGCTTTCCTTGCTGGCAGCTTTCCTGTGGGCGCAATAGCTGGACGTTTCGAATTTGGCAACCGGGCTCTGCGAGAGAGAAATACAGAGTGTTGCCCCTTTACCTACGAAAGCTTTTGCAGAAAGCGAATGTCTGTCTATCAGCGAATGCAGTTCCAAGGGGCAGTGAAAACCAGCTAAAGCTTTCCGTGCTGGTAGCTTTCCTGTGGGCGCAATCGCTGGACGTTTCGTATTTGGCAACCGGGCTCTGCGAGAGAGAAATACAGAGTGTTGCCTCTTTACCAACGAAAGCTTTTGCAGAAAGCGAATGCCTGTCTATCAGCGAATGCAGTTCCAAGGGGCAGTGAAAACCAGCTACAGCTTTCCGTGCTGGCAGCTTTCCTGTGGGCGCAATCGCTGGACGTTTCGAATTTGGCAACCGGGCTCTGCGAGAGAGAAATACACAGTGTTGCCCCTTTACCAACGAAAGCTGTTGTAGAAAGTGAATGTCTATCTAGCAGCGAATGTAGTTCCAAGGGGCAGTGAAAACCAGCTACAGCTTTCCTTGCTGGCAGCTTTCCTGTGGGCGCAATCGCTGGACGTTTCGAATTTGGCAACCGGGCTCTGCGAGAGAGAAATACACAGTGTTGCCCCTGTACCAACGAAAGCTTTTGCAGAAAGCGAATGTCTGTCTATCAGCGAATGTAGTTCCAAGGGGCAGTGAAAACCAGCTACAGCTTTCCGTGCTGGCAGCTCTCCTGTGGGCGCAATCGCTGGACGTTTCGAATTTGGAAACCGGGCTCTACGAGAGAGAAATACACAGTGTTGCCCCTTTACGAAGGCAAGGTTTTGCAGGAAGCGAATGTCTGTCTAGCAGCGAATGTAGTTCCAAGAGACAATGAAAACCAGCTACAGCTTTCCTTGCTGGCAGCTTTCCTGTGGGCGCAATCGCTGGACGTTTCGAATTTGGCAGCCGGGCTCTGCGAGAGAGAAATACACAGTGTTGCCCCTTTACGAAGGCAAGGTTTCTCAGAAAGCGAATGTCTGTCTAGCAGCGAACGTAGTTCCAAGGGGCAGTGAAAACCAGCTACAGCTTTCCTTGCTGGCAGCTTTCCTGTGGGCGCAATCGCTGGACGTTTCGAATTTGGCAACCGGGCTCTGCGAGAGAGAAATACACAGTGTTGCCCCTTTACGAAGGCAAGCTTTTGCAGAAAGCGAATGTCTGGCTATCAGCGAATGTAGTTCCAAGAGACAATGAAAACCAGCTACAGCTTTCCTTGCTGGCAGCTTTCCTGTGGGCGCAATAGCTGGACGTTTCGAATTTGGCAACTGGGCTCTGCGAGAGAGAAATACAGAGTGTTGCCCCTTTACCTACGAAAGCTTTTGCAGAAAGCGAATGTCTGTCTATCAGCGAATGCAGTTCCAAGGGGCAGTGAAAACCAGCTACAGCTTTCCGTGCTGGTAGCTTTCCTGTGGGCGCAATCGCTGGACGTTTCGTATTTGGCACCCGGGCTCTGCGAGAGAGAAATACAGAGTGTTGCCTCTTTACCAACGAAAGCTTTTGCAGAAAGCGAATGCCTGTCTATCAGCGGATGCAGTTCCAAGGGGCAGTGAAAACCAGCTACAGCTTTCCGTGCTGGCAGCTTTCCTGTGGGCGCAATCGCTGGACGTTTCGAATTTGGCAGCCGGGCTCTGCGAGAGAGAAATACAGAGTGTTGCCTCTTTACGAAGGCAAGGTTTCTCAGAAAGCGAATGTCTGTCTAGCAGCGAACGTAGTTCCAAGGGGCAGTGAAAACCAGCTACAGCTTTCCTTGCTGGCAGCTTTCCTGTGGGCGCAATCGCTGGACCTTTCGAATTTGGCAACCGGGCTCTGCGAGAGAGAAATACACATTGTTGCCCCTTTACCAACGAAAGCTTTTGTAGAAAGCGAATGTCTGTCTATCAGCGACTGTAGTTCCAAGAGACAGTGAAAACCAGCTACAGCTTTCCTTGCTGGCAGCTTTCCTCTGGCCGCAATCGCTGGACGTTTCGAATTTGGCAACCGGGCTCTGCGAGAGAGAAATACAGAGTGTTGCCCCTTTACACAGGCAAGGTTTTGCAGAAAGCGAATGTCTGTCTAGCAGCGAATGTAGTTCCAAGAGACAGTGAAAACCAGCTACAGCTTTCCTTGCTGGCAGCTTTCCTGTGGGCGCAATCGCTGGACGTTTCGAATTTGGCAACTGGGCTCTGCGAGAGAGAAATACACAGTGTTGTCCCTTTACCTACGAAAGATTTTGTAGAAAGCGAATGTCTGTCTATCAGCGACTGTAGTTCCAAGGGGCAGTGAAAACCAGCTACAGCTTTCCGTGCTGGCAGCTTTCCTGTGGGCGCAATCGTTGGACGTTTCGAATTTGGCAACCGGGCTCTGCGAGAGAGAAATACAGAGTGTTGCGCCTTTACGAAGGCAAGGTTTTGCAGAAAGCGAATGTCTCTCTATCAGCGAATGTAGTTCCAAAAGACAGTGAAAACCAGCTAAAGCTTTCTGTGCTGGTAGCTTTCCTGTGGGCGCAATCGCTGGACGTTTTGAATTTGGCAACCGGTCTCTGGGAGAAAAATACAGAGTGTTTCCCCTTTACGTAGGCAAGGTTTTGAAGAAAGCGAATGTCTGTCTAGCAGTGAATGTAGTTCCAAGAGACAGTGAAAACCAGCTACAGCTTTCCGTGCTGGCAGCTTTCCTGTGGGCGCAATCGCTGCACGTTTCGAATTTGGCAGCCGGGCTCTGCGAGAGAGAAATACACAGTGTTGACCCTTTACGAACGAAAGCTTTTGTAGAAAGCGAATGTCTATCTAGCAGCGAATGTAGTTCCAAGAGGCAGTGAAAACCAGCTACAGATTTCTGTGCTGGCAGCTTTCCTGTGGGCGCAATCGCTGGACGTTTCGAATTTGGCAACCGGTCTCTGCGAGAGAGAAATACACATTGTTGCCCCTTTACCAACGAAAGCTTTTGCAGAAAGCGAATGTCTGTCTATCAGCGAATGCAGTTCCAAGAGACTGTGAAAACCAGCTACAGCTTTCCTTGCTGGCAGCTTTCCTGTGGGCGCAATCGCTGGACGTTTCGAATTTGGCAACCGGGCTCTGCGAGAGAGAAATACACAGTGTTGCCCCTTTACCTACGAAAGCTTTTGTAGAAAGCAAATGTCTGTCTATCAGCGACTGTAGTTCCAAGAGACAGTGAAAACCAGCTACAGCTTTCCTTGCTGGCAGCTTTCCTGTGGGCGCAATCGCTGGACGTTTCGAATTTGGCAACCGGGCTCTGCGAGAGAGAAATAGACATTGTTGCCCCTTTACATACAAAACCTTTTGTAGAAAGCAAATGTCTGTCTATCAGCGACTGTAGTTCCAAGAGACAGTGAAAACCAGCTACAGCATTCCTTGCTGGTAGCTTTCCTGTGGGCACAATCGCTGGACGTTTCGTATTTGGCAACCGGGCTCTGCGAGAGAGAAATACACAGTGTTGCCTCTTTACCAACGAAAGCTTTTGCAGAAAGCGAATGTCTGTCTACCAGCGAATGCAGTTCCAAGGGGCAGTGAAAACCAGCTACAGCTTTCTGTGCTGGCAGCTTTCCTGTGGGCGCAATCGCTGGACGTTTCGAGTTTGGCAACCGGGCTCTGCGAGAGAGAAATACACAGTGTTGCCCCTTTACGAACGAAAGCTTTTGCAGAAAGCGAATGTCTGCCTATCAGCGAATGTAGTTCCAAGAGACAATGAAAACCAGCTACAGCTTTCCTTGCTGGCAGCTTTCCTGTGGGCGCAATCGCTGGACGTTTCGAATTTGGCAACCGGGCTCTGCGAGAGAGAAATACACAGTGTTGCCCCTTTACGAACGAAAGCTGTTGTAGAAAGTGAATGTCTATTTAGCAGCGAATGTAGTTCCAAGGGGCAGTAAAAACCAGCTACAGCTTTCCTTGCTGGCAGCTTTCCTGTGGGCGCAATCGCTGGACGTTTCGAATTTGGCAACCGGGCTCTGCGAGAGAGAAATACAGAGTATTGCCCCTTTACGAAGGCAAGCTTTTGCAGAAAGCGAATGTCTGTCTATCAGCGAATGCAGTTCCAAGGGGCAGTGAAAACCAGCTACAGCTTTCCGTGCTGGCAGCTTTCCTGTGGGCGCAATCACTGGACGTTTCGTATTTGGCAACAGGGCTCTGCGAGAGAGAAATACACAGTGTTGCCTCTTTACCAACGAAAGGTTTTGCAGAAAGCGAATGTCTGTCTATCAGCGAATGCAGTTCCAAGGGGCAGTGAAAACCAGCTACAGCTTTCCGTGCTGGCAGCTTTCCTGTGGGCGCAATCGCTGGACGTTTCGAATTTGGCAACCGGGCTCTGCGAGAGAGATACACACAGTGTTGCCCCTTTACCAACGAAAGCTGTTGTAGAAAGTGAATGTCTATCTAGCAGCGAATGTAGTTCCAAGGGGCAGTGAAAACCAGCTACAGCTTTCCTTGCTGGCAGCTTTCCTGTGGGCGCAATCGCTGGACGTTTCGAATTTGGCAACCGGGCTCTGCGAGAGAGAAATACACAGTGTTGCCCCTGTACCAACGAAAGCTTTTGCAGAAAGCGAATGTCTGTCTATCAGTGAATGTAGTTCCAACGGGCAGTGAAAACTAGCTACAGCTTTCCGTGCTGGCAGCTTTCCTGTGGGCCCAATCGCTGGACGTTTCGAATTTGGAAACCGGGCTCTGCGAGAGAGAAATACACAGTGTTGCCCCTTTACGAAGGCAAGGTTTCTCAGAAAGCGAATGTCTGTCTAGCAGCGAACGTAGTTCCAAGGGGCAGTGAAAACCAGCTACAGCTTTCCTTGCTGGCAGCTTTCCTGTGGGCGCAATCGCTGGACCTTTCGAATTTGGCAACCGGGCTCTGCGAGAGAGAAATACACATTGTTGCCCCTTTACCAACGAAAGCTTTTGTAGAAAGCGAATGTCTGTCTATCAGCGACTGTAGTTCCAAGAGACAGTGAAAACCAGCTACAGCTTTCCTTGCTGGCAGCTTTCCTCTGGCCGCAATCGCTGGACGTTTCGAATTTGGCAACCGGGCTCTGCGAGAGAGAAATACAGAGTGTTGCCCCTTTACACAGGCAAGGTTTTGCAGAAAGCGAATGTCTGTCTACCAGCGAATGCAGTTCCAAGGGGCAGTGAAAACCAGCTACAGCTTTCTGTGCTGGCAGCTTTCCTGTGGGCGCAATCGCTGGACGTTTCGAGTTTGGCAACCGGGCTCTGCGAGAGAGAAATACACAGTGTTGCCCCTTTACGAACGAAAGCTTTTGCAGAAAGCGAATGTCTGCCTATCAGCGAATGTAGTTCCAAGAGACAATGAAAACCAGCTACAGCTTTCCTTGCTGGCAGCTTTCCTGTGGGCGCAATCGCTGGACGTTTCGAATTTGGCAACCGGGCTCTGCGAGAGAGAAATACACAGTGTTGCCCCTTTACGAACGAAAGCTGTTGTAGAAAGTGAATGTCTATTTAGCAGCGAATGTAGTTCCAAGGGGCAGTAAAAACCAGCTACAGCTTTCCTTGCTGGCAGCTTTCCTGTGGGCGCAATCGCTGGACGTTTCGAATTTGGCAACCGGGCTCTGCGAGAGAGAAATACAGAGTATTGCCCCTTTACGAAGGCAAGCTTTTGCAGAAAGCGAATGTCTGTCTATCAGCGAATGCAGTTCCAAGGGGCAGTGAAAACCAGCTACAGCTTTCCGTGCTGGCAGCTTTCCTGTGGGCGCAATCGCTGGACGTTTCGAATTTGGCAACCGGGCTCTGCGAGAGAGATACACACAGTGTTGCCCCTTTACCAACGAAAGCTGTTGTAGAAAGTGAATGTCTATCTAGCAGCGAATGTAGTTCCAAGGGGCAGTGAAAACCAGCTACAGCTTTCCTTGCTGGCAGCTTTCCTGTGGGCGCAATCGCTGGACGTTTCGAATTTGGCAACCGGGCTCTGCGAGAGAGAAATACACAGTGTTGCCCCTGTACCAACGAAAGCTTTTGCAGAAAGCGAATGTCTGTCTATCAGTGAATGTAGTTCCAACGGGCAGTGAAAACCAGCTACAGCTTTCCGTGCTGGCAGCTTTCCTGTGGGCCCAATCGCTGGACGTTTCGAATTTGGAAACCGGGCTCTGCGAGAGAGAAATACACAGTGTTGCCCCTTTACGAAGGCAAGGTTTCTCAGAAAGCGAATGTCTGTCTAGCAGCGAACGTAGTTCCAAGGGGCAGTGAAAACCAGCTACAGCTTTCCTTGCTGGCAGCTTTCCTGTGGGCGCAATCGCTGGACCTTTCGAATTTGGCAACCGGGCTCTGCGAGAGAGAAATACACATTGTTGCCCCTTTACCAACGAAAGCTTTTGTAGAAAGCGAATGTCTGTCTATCAGCGACTGTAGTTCCAAGAGACAGTGAAAACCAGCTACAGCTTTCCTTGCTGGCAGCTTTCCTCTGGCCGCAATCGCTGGACGTTTCGAATTTGGCAACCGGGCTCTGCGAGAGAGAAATACAGAGTGTTGCCCCTTTACACAGGCAAGGTTTTGCAGAAAGCGAATGTCTGTCTATCAGCGAATGTAGTTCCAAGAGACAGTGAAAACCAGCTACAGCTTTCCTTGCTGGCAGCTTTCCTGTGGGCGCAATCGCTGGACCTTTCGAATTTGGCAACCGGGCTCTGGTAGAGAGAAATACACTGTGTTGCGCCTTTACGCAGCAAGGTTTTGCAGAAAGCGAATGTCTGTCTAGCAGCGAATGCAGTTCCAAGAGACAGTGAAAACCAGCTACAGCTTTCCTTGCTGGCAGCTTTCCTGTGGGCGCAATCGCTGGACGTTTCAAATTTGGCAACTGGGCTCTGCGAGAGAGAAATACACAGTGTTGTCCCTTTACCTACGAAAGATTTTGTAGAAAGCGAATGTCTGTGTATCAGCGACTGTAGTTCCAAGAGACAGTGAAAACCAGCTACAGCTTTCCGTGCTGGCAGCTTTCCTGTGGGCGCAATCGCTGGACGTTTCGAATTTGGCAACCGGGCTCTGCGAGAGAGAAATAGACATTGTTGCCCCTTTACCTACGAAAGCTTTTGTAGAAAGCAAATGTCTGTCTATCAGCGAATGTAGTTCCAAGAGACAGTGAAAACCAGCTACATCTTTCCGTGCTGGCAGCTCTCCTGTGGGCGCAATCGCTGGACGTTTCGAATTTGGAAACCGGGCTCTACGAGAGAGAAATACACAGTGTTGCCCCTTTACTAAGGCAAGCTTTTGTAGAAAGTGAATGTCTGTCTATCAGCGAATGTAGTTCCAAGAGACAGTGAAAACCAGCTACAGCTTTCCTTGCTGGCAGCTTTCCTGTGGGCGCAATCGCTGGACGTTTCGATTTTGGCAACCGGGCTCTGCGAGAGAGAAATACAGAGTGTTGCCCTTGTACCAACGAAAGCTTTTGCAGAAAGCGAATGTCTGTCTATCAGCGAATGTAGTTCCAAGGGGCAGTGAAAACCAGCTACAGCTATCTGTGCTGGAAGCTTTCCTGTGGGCGCAATCGCTGGACGTTTCGAATTTGGCAACCGGGCTCTGCGAGAGAGAAATACACAGTGTTGCCCCTTTACGAAGGCAAGGTTTTGCAGAAAGCGAATGTCTGTCTAGCAGCGAATGTAGTTCCAAGAGACAATGAAAACCAGCTACAGCTTTCCTTGCTGGCAGCTTTCCTGTGGGCGCAATCGCTGGACGTTTCGAATTTGGCAACCGGGCTCTGCGAGAGAGAAATACACAGTGTTGCCCCTTTACGAAGGCAAGGTTTTTCAGAAAGCGACTGTCTGTCTAGCAGCAAATGTAGTTCCAAGGGGCAGTGAAAACCAGCTACAGCTTTCCTTGCTGGCAGCTTTCCTTTGGGCGCAATCGCTGGACGTTTCGTATTTGGCAACCGGGCTCTGCGAGAGAGAAATACACAGTGTTGCCTCTTTACCAACGAAAGCTTTTGCAGAAAGCGAATGTCTGTCTATCAGCGAATGCAGTTCCAAGGGGCAGTGAAAACCAGCTACAGCTTTCCGTGCTGGCAGCTTTCCTGTGGGCGCAATCGCTGGACGTTTCGAGTTTGGCAACCGGGCTCTGCGAGAGAGAAACACACAGTGTTGCCTCTTTACCAACGAAAGCTTTTGTAGAAAGGGAATGTCTGTCTATCAGCGAATGCAGTTCCAAGGGGCAGTGAAAACCAGCTACAGCTTTCCTTGCTGGCAGCTTTCCTGTGGGCGCAATCGCTGGACGTTTCGAATTTGGCAACCGGGCTCTGCGAGAGAGAAATACACAGTGTTGCCCCTTTACGAAGGCAAGCTTTTGCAGAAAGCGAATGTCTGCCTATCAGCGAATGTAGTTCCAAGAGACAATGAAAACCAGCTACAGCTTTCCTTGCTGGCAGCTTTCCTGTGGGCGCAATAGCTGGACGTTTCGAATTTGGCAACCGGGCTCTGCGAGAGAGAAATACACGGTGTTGCCCCTTTACCTACGAAAGCTTTTGCAGAAAGCGAATGTCTGTCTATCAGCGAATGCAGTTCCAAGGGGCAGTGAAAACCAGCTACAGCATTCCTTGCTGGCAGCTTTCCTGTGGGCGCAATCGCTGGACGTTTCGTATTTGGCAACCGGGCTCTGCGAGAGAGAAATACAGAGTGTTGCCTCTTTACCAACGAAAGCTTTTGCAGAAAGCGAATGCCTGTCTATCAGCGAATGCAGTTCCAAGGGGCAGTGAAAACCAGCTACAGCTTTCCGTGCTGGCAGCTTTCCTGTGGGCGCAATCACTGGACGTTTCGAATTTGGCAACCGAGCTCTGCGAGAGAGAAATACACAGTGTTGCCCCTTTACCAACGAAAGCTGTTGTAGAAAGTGAATGTCTATCTAGCAGCGAATGTAGTTCCAAGGGGCAGTGAAAACCAGCTACAGCTTTCCGTGCTGGCAGCTCTCCTGTGGGCGCAATCGCTGGACGTTTCGAATTTGGAAACCGGGCTCTACGAGAGAGAAATACACAGTGTTGCCCCTTTACGAAGGCAAGGTTTTGCAGGAAGCGAATGTCTGTCTACCAGCGAATGTAGTTCCAAGAGACAATGAAAACCAGCTACAGCTATCCTTGCTGGCAGCTTTCCTGTGGGCGCAATCGCTGGACGTTTTGAATTTGGAAACCGGGCTCTGCGAGAGAGAAATACACAGTGTTGTCCCTTTACCTACGAAAGATTTTGTAGAAAGCGAATGTCTGTCTATCAGCGACTGTAGTTCCAAGGGGCAGTGAAAACCAGCTACAGCTTTCCGTGCTGGAAGCTTTCCTGTGGGCGCAATCGTTGGACGTTTCGAATTTGGCAAACGGGCTCTGCGAGAGAGAAATACAGAGTGTTGCGCCTTTACGAAGGCAAGGTTTTGCAGAAAGCGAATGTCTCTCTATCAGCGAATGTAGTTCCAAAAGACAGTGAAAACCAGCTAAAGCTTTCTGTGCTGGTAGCTTTCCTGTGGGCGCAATCGCTGGACGTTTTGAATTTGGCAACCGGTCTCTGGGAGAAAAATACAGAGTGTTTCCCCTTTACGTAGGCAAGGTTTTGAAGAAAGCGAATGTCTGTCTAGCAGTGAATGTAGTTCCAAGAGACAGTGAAAACCAGCTACAGCTTTCCGTGCTGGCAGCTTTCCTGTGGGCGCAATCGCTGGACGTTTCAAATTTGGCACCGGGCTCTACGAGAGAGAAATACACAGTGTTGCCCCTTTACTAAGGCAAGGTTTTGCAGAAAGCGAATGTCTGTCTATCAGCGAATGTAGTTCCAAGAGACAATGAAAACCAGCTACAGCTTTCCTTGCTGGCAGCTTTCCTGTGGGCGCAATCGCTGGACGTTTCGAATTTGGCAACCGGGCTCTGCGAGAGAGAAATAGACATTGTTGCCCCTTTACCTACGAAAGCTTTTGTAGAAAGCAAATGTCTGTCTATCAGCGACTGTAGTTCCAAGAGACAGTGAAAACCAGCTACTGCATTCCTTGCTGGTAGCTTTCCTGTGGGCACAATCGCTGGACGTTTCGTATTTGGCAACCGGGCTCTGCGAGAGAGAAATACACAGTGTTGCCTCTTTACCAACGAAAGCTTTTGCAGAAAGCGAATGTCTGTCTATCAGCGAATGCAGTTCCAAGGGGCAGTGAAAACCAGCTACAGCTTTCCGTGCTGGCAGCTTTCCTGTGGGCGCAATCGCTGGACGTTTCGAGTTTGGCAACCGGGCTCTGCGAGAGAGAAATACACAGTGTTGCCTCTTTACCAACGAAAGCTTTTGTAGAAAGGGAATGTCTGTCTATCAGCGAATGCAGTTCCAAGGGGCAGTGAAAACCAGCTACAGCTTTCCTTGCTGGCAGCTTTCCTGTGGGCGCAATCGCTGGACGTTTCGAATTTGGCAACCGGGCTCTGCGAGAGAGAAATACACAGTGTTGCCCCTTTACGAAGGCAAGCTTTTGCAGAAAGCGAATGTCTGCCTATCAGCGAATGTATTTGCAAGAGACAATGAAAACCAGCTACAGCTTTCCTTGCTGGCAGCTTTCCTGTGGGCGCAATAGCTGGACGTTTCGAATTTGGCAACCGGGCTCTGCGAGAGAGAAATACAGAGTGTTGCCCCTTTACCTACGAAAGCTTTTGCAGAAAGCGAATGTCTGTCTATCAGCGAATGCAGTTCCAAGGGGCAGTGAAAACCAGCTAAAGCTTTCCGTGCTGGTAGCTTTCCTGTGGGCGCAATCGCTGGACGTTTCGTATTTGGCAACCGGGCTCTGCGAGAGAGAAATACAGAGTGTTGCCTCTTTACCAACGAAAGCTTTTGCAGAAAGCGAATGCCTGTCTATCAGCGAATGCAGTTCCAAGGGGCAGTGAAAACCAGCTACAGCTTTCCGTGCTGGCAGCTTTCCTGTGGGCGCAATCGCTGGACGTTTCGAATTTGGCAACCGGGCTCTGCGAGAGAGAAATACACAGTGTTGCCCCTTTACCAACGAAAGCTGTTGTAGAAAGTGAATGTCTATCTAGCAGCGAATGTAGTTCCAAGGGGCAGTGAAAACCAGCTACAGCTTTCCTTGCTGGCAGCTTTCCTGTGGGCGCAATCGCTGGACGTTTCGAATTTGGCAACCGGGCTCTGCGAGAGAGAAATACACAGTGTTGCCCCTGTACCAACGAAAGCTTTTGCAGAAAGCGAATGTCTGTCTATCAGCGAATGTAGTTCCAAGGGGCAGTGAAAACCAGCTACAGCTTTCCGTGCTGGCAGCTCTCCTGTGGGCGCAATCGCTGGACGTTTCGAATTTGGAAACCGGGCTCTACGAGAGAGAAATACACAGTGTTGCCCCTTTACGAAGGCAAGGTTTTGCAGGAAGCGAATGTCTGTCTAGCAGCGAATGTAGTTCCAAGAGACAATGAAAACCAGCTACAGCTTTCCTTGCTGGCAGCTTTCCTGTGGGCGCAATCGCTGGACGTTTCGAATTTGGCAGCCGGGCTCTGCGAGAGAGAAATACACAGTGTTGCCCCTTTACGAAGGCAAGGTTTCTCAGAAAGCGAATGTCTGTCTAGCAGCGAACGTAGTTCCAAGGGGCAGTGAAAACCAGCTACAGCTTTCCTTGCTGGCAGCTTTCCTGTGGGCGCAATCGCTGGACGTTTCGAATTTGGCAACCGGGCTCTGCGAGAGAGAAATACACAGTGTTGCCCCTTTACGAAGGCAAGCTTTTGCAGAAAGCGAATGTCTGGCTATCAGCGAATGTAGTTCCAAGAGACAATGAAAACCAGCTACAGCTTTCCTTGCTGGCAGCTTTCCTGTGGGCGCAATAGCTGGACGTTTCGAATTTGGCAACTGGGCTCTGCGAGAGAGAAATACAGAGTGTTGCCCCTTTACCTACGAAAGCTTTTGCAGAAAGCGAATGTCTGTCTATCAGCGAATGCAGTTCCAAGGGGCAGTGAAAACCAGCTACAGCTTTCCGTGCTGGTAGCTTTCCTGTGGGCGCAATCGCTGGACGTTTCGTATTTGGCACCCGGGCTCTGCGAGAGAGAAATACAGAGTGTTGCCTCTTTACCAACGAAAGCTTTTGCAGAAAGCGAATGCCTGTCTATCAGCGGATGCAGTTCCAAGGGGCAGTGAAAACCAGCTACAGCTTTCCGTGCTGGCAGCTTTCCTGTGGGCGCAATCGCTGGACGTTTCGAATTTGGCAGCCGGGCTCTGCGAGAGAGAAATACAGAGTGTTGCCTCTTTACGAAGGCAAGGTTTCTCAGAAAGCGAATGTCTGTCTAGCAGCGAACGTAGTTCCAAGGGGCAGTGAAAACCAGCTACAGCTTTCCTTGCTGGCAGCTTTCCTGTGGGCGCAATCGCTGGACCTTTCGAATTTGGCAACCGGGCTCTGCGAGAGAGAAATACACATTGTTGCCCCTTTACCAACGAAAGCTTTTGTAGAAAGCGAATGTCTGTCTATCAGCGACTGTAGTTCCAAGAGACAGTGAAAACCAGCTACAGCTTTCCTTGCTGGCAGCTTTCCTCTGGCCGCAATCGCTGGACGTTTCGAATTTGGCAACCGGGCTCTGCGAGAGAGAAATACAGAGTGTTGCCCCTTTACACAGGCAAGGTTTTGCAGAAAGCGAATGTCTGTCTAGCAGCGAATGTAGTTCCAAGAGACAGTGAAAACCAGCTACAGCTTTCCTTGCTGGCAGCTTTCCTGTGGGCGCAATCGCTGGACGTTTCGAATTTGGCAACTGGGCTCTGCGAGAGAGAAATACACAGTGTTGTCCCTTTACCTACGAAAGATTTTGTAGAAAGCGAATGTCTGTCTATCAGCGACTGTAGTTCCAAGGGGCAGTGAAAACCAGCTACAGCTTTCCGTGCTGGCAGCTTTCCTGTGGGCGCAATCGTTGGACGTTTCGAATTTGGCAACCGGGCTCTGCGAGAGAGAAATACAGAGTGTTGCGCCTTTACGAAGGCAAGGTTTTGCAGAAAGCGAATGTCTCTCTATCAGCGAATGTAGTTCCAAAAGACAGTGAAAACCAGCTAAAGCTTTCTGTGCTGGTAGCTTTCCTGTGGGCGCAATCGCTGGACGTTTTGAATTTGGCAACCGGTCTCTGGGAGAAAAATACAGAGTGTTTCCCCTTTACGTAGGCAAGGTTTTGAAGAAAGCGAATGTCTGTCTAGCAGTGAATGTAGTTCCAAGAGACAGTGAAAACCAGCTACAGCTTTCCGTGCTGGCAGCTTTCCTGTGGGCGCAATCGCTGCACGTTTCGAATTTGGCAGCCGGGCTCTGCGAGAGAGAAATACACAGTGTTGACCCTTTACGAACGAAAGCTTTTGTAGAAAGCGAATGTCTATCTAGCAGCGAATGTAGTTCCAAGAGGCAGTGAAAACCAGCTACAGATTTCTGTGCTGGCAGCTTTCCTGTGGGCGCAATCGCTGGACGTTTCGAATTTGGCAACCGGTCTCTGCGAGAGAGAAATACACATTGTTGCCCCTTTACCAACGAAAGCTTTTGCAGAAAGCGAATGTCTGTCTATCAGCGAATGCAGTTCCAAGAGACTGTGAAAACCAGCTACAGCTTTCCTTGCTGGCAGCTTTCCTGTGGGCGCAATCGCTGGACGTTTCGAATTTGGCAACCGGGCTCTGCGAGAGAGAAATACACAGTGTTGCCCCTTTACCTACGAAAGCTTTTGTAGAAAGCAAATGTCTGTCTATCAGCGACTGTAGTTCCAAGAGACAGTGAAAACCAGCTACAGCTTTCCTTGCTGGCAGCTTTCCTGTGGGCGCAATCGCTGGACGTTTCGAATTTGGCAACCGGGCTCTGCGAGAGAGAAATAGACATTGTTGCCCCTTTACATACAAAACCTTTTGTAGAAAGCAAATGTCTGTCTATCAGCGACTGTAGTTCCAAGAGACAGTGAAAACCAGCTACAGCATTCCTTGCTGGTAGCTTTCCTGTGGGCACAATCGCTGGACGTTTCGTATTTGGCAACCGGGCTCTGCGAGAGAGAAATACACAGTGTTGCCTCTTTACCAACGAAAGCTTTTGCAGAAAGCGAATGTCTGTCTACCAGCGAATGCAGTTCCAAGGGGCAGTGAAAACCAGCTACAGCTTTCTGTGCTGGCAGCTTTCCTGTGGGCGCAATCGCTGGACGTTTCGAGTTTGGCAACCGGGCTCTGCGAGAGAGAAATACACAGTGTTGCCCCTTTACGAACGAAAGCTTTTGCAGAAAGCGAATGTCTGCCTATCAGCGAATGTAGTTCCAAGAGACAATGAAAACCAGCTACAGCTTTCCTTGCTGGCAGCTTTCCTGTGGGCGCAATCGCTGGACGTTTCGAATTTGGCAACCGGGCTCTGCGAGAGAGAAATACACAGTGTTGCCCCTTTACGAACGAAAGCTGTTGTAGAAAGTGAATGTCTATTTAGCAGCGAATGTAGTTCCAAGGGGCAGTAAAAACCAGCTACAGCTTTCCTTGCTGGCAGCTTTCCTGTGGGCGCAATCGCTGGACGTTTCGAATTTGGCAACCGGGCTCTGCGAGAGAGAAATACAGAGTATTGCCCCTTTACGAAGGCAAGCTTTTGCAGAAAGCGAATGTCTGTCTATCAGCGAATGCAGTTCCAAGGGGCAGTGAAAACCAGCTACAGCTTTCCGTGCTGGCAGCTTTCCTGTGGGCGCAATCACTGGACGTTTCGTATTTGGCAACAGGGCTCTGCGAGAGAGAAATACACAGTGTTGCCTCTTTACCAACGAAAGGTTTTGCAGAAAGCGAATGTCTGTCTATCAGCGAATGCAGTTCCAAGGGGCAGTGAAAACCAGCTACAGCTTTCCGTGCTGGCAGCTTTCCTGTGGGCGCAATCGCTGGACGTTTCGAATTTGGCAACCGGGCTCTGCGAGAGAGATACACACAGTGTTGCCCCTTTACCAACGAAAGCTGTTGTAGAAAGTGAATGTCTATCTAGCAGCGAATGTAGTTCCAAGGGGCAGTGAAAACCAGCTACAGCTTTCCTTGCTGGCAGCTTTCCTGTGGGCGCAATCGCTGGACGTTTCGAATTTGGCAACCGGGCTCTGCGAGAGAGAAATACACAGTGTTGCCCCTGTACCAACGAAAGCTTTTGCAGAAAGCGAATGTCTGTCTATCAGTGAATGTAGTTCCAACGGGCAGTGAAAACTAGCTACAGCTTTCCGTGCTGGCAGCTTTCCTGTGGGCCCAATCGCTGGACGTTTCGAATTTGGAAACCGGGCTCTGCGAGAGAGAAATACACAGTGTTGCCCCTTTACGAAGGCAAGGTTTCTCAGAAAGCGAATGTCTGTCTAGCAGCGAACGTAGTTCCAAGGGGCAGTGAAAACCAGCTACAGCTTTCCTTGCTGGCAGCTTTCCTGTGGGCGCAATCGCTGGACCTTTCGAATTTGGCAACCGGGCTCTGCGAGAGAGAAATACACATTGTTGCCCCTTTACCAACGAAAGCTTTTGTAGAAAGCGAATGTCTGTCTATCAGCGACTGTAGTTCCAAGAGACAGTGAAAACCAGCTACAGCTTTCCTTGCTGGCAGCTTTCCTCTGGCCGCAATCGCTGGACGTTTCGAATTTGGCAACCGGGCTCTGCGAGAGAGAAATACAGAGTGTTGCCCCTTTACACAGGCAAGGTTTTGCAGAAAGCGAATGTCTGTCTACCAGCGAATGCAGTTCCAAGGGGCAGTGAAAACCAGCTACAGCTTTCTGTGCTGGCAGCTTTCCTGTGGGCGCAATCGCTGGACGTTTCGAGTTTGGCAACCGGGCTCTGCGAGAGAGAAATACACAGTGTTGCCCCTTTACGAACGAAAGCTTTTGCAGAAAGCGAATGTCTGCCTATCAGCGAATGTAGTTCCAAGAGACAATGAAAACCAGCTACAGCTTTCCTTGCTGGCAGCTTTCCTGTGGGCGCAATCGCTGGACGTTTCGAATTTGGCAACCGGGCTCTGCGAGAGAGAAATACACAGTGTTGCCCCTTTACGAACGAAAGCTGTTGTAGAAAGTGAATGTCTATTTAGCAGCGAATGTAGTTCCAAGGGGCAGTAAAAACCAGCTACAGCTTTCCTTGCTGGCAGCTTTCCTGTGGGCGCAATCGCTGGACGTTTCGAATTTGGCAACCGGGCTCTGCGAGAGAGAAATACAGAGTATTGCCCCTTTACGAAGGCAAGCTTTTGCAGAAAGCGAATGTCTGTCTATCAGCGAATGCAGTTCCAAGGGGCAGTGAAAACCAGCTACAGCTTTCCGTGCTGGCAGCTTTCCTGTGGGCGCAATCACTGGACGTTTCGTATTTGGCAACAGGGCTCTGCGAGAGAGAAATACACAGTGTTGCCTCTTTACCAACGAAAGGTTTTGCAGAAAGCGAATGTCTGTCTATCAGCGAATGCAGTTCCAAGGGGCAGTGAAAACCAGCTACAGCTTTCCGTGCTGGCAGCTTTCCTGTGGGCGCAATCGCTGGACGTTTCGAATTTGGCAACCGGGCTCTGCGAGAGAGATACACACAGTGTTGCCCCTTTACCAACGAAAGCTGTTGTAGAAAGTGAATGTCTATCTAGCAGCGAATGTAGTTCCAAGGGGCAGTGAAAACCAGCTACAGCTTTCCTTGCTGGCAGCTTTCCTGTGGGCGCAATCGCTGGACGTTTCGAATTTGGCAACCGGGCTCTGCGAGAGAGAAATACACAGTGTTGCCCCTGTACCAACGAAAGCTTTTGCAGAAAGCGAATGTCTGTCTATCAGTGAATGTAGTTCCAACGGGCAGTGAAAACCAGCTACAGCTTTCCGTGCTGGCAGCTTTCCTGTGGGCCCAATCGCTGGACGTTTCGAATTTGGAAACCGGGCTCTGCGAGAGAGAAATACACAGTGTTGCCCCTTTACGAAGGCAAGGTTTCTCAGAAAGCGAATGTCTGTCTAGCAGCGAACGTAGTTCCAAGGGGCAGTGAAAACCAGCTACAGCTTTCCTTGCTGGCAGCTTTCCTGTGGGCGCAATCGCTGGACCTTTCGAATTTGGCAACCGGGCTCTGCGAGAGAGAAATACACATTGTTGCCCCTTTACCAACGAAAGCTTTTGTAGAAAGCGAATGTCTGTCTATCAGCGACTGTAGTTCCAAGAGACAGTGAAAACCAGCTACAGCTTTCCTTGCTGGCAGCTTTCCTCTGGCCGCAATCGCTGGACGTTTCGAATTTGGCAACCGGGCTCTGCGAGAGAGAAATACAGAGTGTTGCCCCTTTACACAGGCAAGGTTTTGCAGAAAGCGAATGTCTGTCTATCAGCGAATGTAGTTCCAAGAGACAGTGAAAACCAGCTACAGCTTTCCTTGCTGGCAGCTTTCCTGTGGGCGCAATCGCTGGACCTTTCGAATTTGGCAACCGGGCTCTGGTAGAGAGAAATACACTGTGTTGCGCCTTTACGCAGCAAGGTTTTGCAGAAAGCGAATGTCTGTCTAGCAGCGAATGCAGTTCCAAGAGACAGTGAAAACCAGCTACAGCTTTCCTTGCTGGCAGCTTTCCTGTGGGCGCAATCGCTGGACGTTTCAAATTTGGCAACTGGGCTCTGCGAGAGAGAAATACACAGTGTTGTCCCTTTACCTACGAAAGATTTTGTAGAAAGCGAATGTCTGTGTATCAGCGACTGTAGTTCCAAGAGACAGTGAAAACCAGCTACAGCTTTCCGTGCTGGCAGCTTTCCTGTGGGCGCAATCGCTGGACGTTTCGAATTTGGCAACCGGGCTCTGCGAGAGAGAAATAGACATTGTTGCCCCTTTACCTACGAAAGCTTTTGTAGAAAGCAAATGTCTGTCTATCAGCGAATGTAGTTCCAAGAGACAGTGAAAACCAGCTACATCTTTCCGTGCTGGCAGCTCTCCTGTGGGCGCAATCGCTGGACGTTTCGAATTTGGAAACCGGGCTCTACGAGAGAGAAATACACAGTGTTGCCCCTTTACTAAGGCAAGCTTTTGTAGAAAGTGAATGTCTGTCTATCAGCGAATGTAGTTCCAAGAGACAGTGAAAACCAGCTACAGCTTTCCTTGCTGGCAGCTTTCCTGTGGGCGCAATCGCTGGACGTTTCGATTTTGGCAACCGGGCTCTGCGAGAGAGAAATACAGAGTGTTGCCCTTGTACCAACGAAAGCTTTTGCAGAAAGCGAATGTCTGTCTATCAGCGAATGTAGTTCCAAGGGGCAGTGAAAACCAGCTACAGCTATCTGTGCTGGAAGCTTTCCTGTGGGCGCAATCGCTGGACGTTTCGAATTTGGCAACCGGGCTCTGCGAGAGAGAAATACACAGTGTTGCCCCTTTACGAAGGCAAGGTTTTGCAGAAAGCGAATGTCTGTCTAGCAGCGAATGTAGTTCCAAGAGACAATGAAAACCAGCTACAGCTTTCCTTGCTGGCAGCTTTCCTGTGGGCGCAATCGCTGGACGTTTCGAATTTGGCAACCGGGCTCTGCGAGAGAGAAATACACAGTGTTGCCCCTTTACGAAGGCAAGGTTTTTCAGAAAGCGACTGTCTGTCTAGCAGCAAATGTAGTTCCAAGGGGCAGTGAAAACCAGCTACAGCTTTCCTTGCTGGCAGCTTTCCTTTGGGCGCAATCGCTGGACGTTTCGTATTTGGCAACCGGGCTCTGCGAGAGAGAAATACACAGTGTTGCCTCTTTACCAACGAAAGCTTTTGCAGAAAGCGAATGTCTGTCTATCAGCGAATGCAGTTCCAAGGGGCAGTGAAAACCAGCTACAGCTTTCCGTGCTGGCAGCTTTCCTGTGGGCGCAATCGCTGGACGTTTCGAGTTTGGCAACCGGGCTCTGCGAGAGAGAAACACACAGTGTTGCCTCTTTACCAACGAAAGCTTTTGTAGAAAGGGAATGTCTGTCTATCAGCGAATGCAGTTCCAAGGGGCAGTGAAAACCAGCTACAGCTTTCCTTGCTGGCAGCTTTCCTGTGGGCGCAATCGCTGGACGTTTCGAATTTGGCAACCGGGCTCTGCGAGAGAGAAATACACAGTGTTGCCCCTTTACGAAGGCAAGCTTTTGCAGAAAGCGAATGTCTGCCTATCAGCGAATGTAGTTCCAAGAGACAATGAAAACCAGCTACAGCTTTCCTTGCTGGCAGCTTTCCTGTGGGCGCAATAGCTGGACGTTTCGAATTTGGCAACCGGGCTCTGCGAGAGAGAAATACACGGTGTTGCCCCTTTACCTACGAAAGCTTTTGCAGAAAGCGAATGTCTGTCTATCAGCGAATGCAGTTCCAAGGGGCAGTGAAAACCAGCTACAGCATTCCTTGCTGGCAGCTTTCCTGTGGGCGCAATCGCTGGACGTTTCGTATTTGGCAACCGGGCTCTGCGAGAGAGAAATACAGAGTGTTGCCTCTTTACCAACGAAAGCTTTTGCAGAAAGCGAATGCCTGTCTATCAGCGAATGCAGTTCCAAGGGGCAGTGAAAACCAGCTACAGCTTTCCGTGCTGGCAGCTTTCCTGTGGGCGCAATCACTGGACGTTTCGAATTTGGCAACCGAGCTCTGCGAGAGAGAAATACACAGTGTTGCCCCTTTACCAACGAAAGCTGTTGTAGAAAGTGAATGTCTATCTAGCAGCGAATGTAGTTCCAAGGGGCAGTGAAAACCAGCTACAGCTTTCCGTGCTGGCAGCTCTCCTGTGGGCGCAATCGCTGGACGTTTCGAATTTGGAAACCGGGCTCTACGAGAGAGAAATACACAGTGTTGCCCCTTTACGAAGGCAAGGTTTTGCAGGAAGCGAATGTCTGTCTACCAGCGAATGTAGTTCCAAGAGACAATGAAAACCAGCTACAGCTATCCTTGCTGGCAGCTTTCCTGTGGGCGCAATCGCTGGACGTTTTGAATTTGGAAACCGGGCTCTGCGAGAGAGAAATACACAGTGTTGTCCCTTTACCTACGAAAGATTTTGTAGAAAGCGAATGTCTGTCTATCAGCGACTGTAGTTCCAAGGGGCAGTGAAAACCAGCTACAGCTTTCCGTGCTGGAAGCTTTCCTGTGGGCGCAATCGTTGGACGTTTCGAATTTGGCAAACGGGCTCTGCGAGAGAGAAATACAGAGTGTTGCGCCTTTACGAAGGCAAGGTTTTGCAGAAAGCGAATGTCTCTCTATCAGCGAATGTAGTTCCAAAAGACAGTGAAAACCAGCTAAAGCTTTCTGTGCTGGTAGCTTTCCTGTGGGCGCAATCGCTGGACGTTTTGAATTTGGCAACCGGTCTCTGGGAGAAAAATACAGAGTGTTTCCCCTTTACGTAGGCAAGGTTTTGAAGAAAGCGAATGTCTGTCTAGCAGTGAATGTAGTTCCAAGAGACAGTGAAAACCAGCTACAGCTTTCCGTGCTGGCAGCTTTCCTGTGGGCGCAATCGCTGGACGTTTCAAATTTGGCACCGGGCTCTACGAGAGAGAAATACACAGTGTTGCCCCTTTACTAAGGCAAGGTTTTGCAGAAAGCGAATGTCTGTCTATCAGCGAATGTAGTTCCAAGAGACAATGAAAACCAGCTACAGCTTTCCTTGCTGGCAGCTTTCCTGTGGGCGCAATCGCTGGACGTTTCGAATTTGGCAACCGGGCTCTGCGAGAGAGAAATAGACATTGTTGCCCCTTTACCTACGAAAGCTTTTGTAGAAAGCAAATGTCTGTCTATCAGCGACTGTAGTTCCAAGAGACAGTGAAAACCAGCTACTGCATTCCTTGCTGGTAGCTTTCCTGTGGGCACAATCGCTGGACGTTTCGTATTTGGCAACCGGGCTCTGCGAGAGAGAAATACACAGTGTTGCCTCTTTACCAACGAAAGCTTTTGCAGAAAGCGAATGTCTGTCTATCAGCGAATGCAGTTCCAAGGGGCAGTGAAAACCAGCTACAGCTTTCCGTGCTGGCAGCTTTCCTGTGGGCGCAATCGCTGGACGTTTCGAGTTTGGCAACCGGGCTCTGCGAGAGAGAAATACACAGTGTTGCCTCTTTACCAACGAAAGCTTTTGTAGAAAGGGAATGTCTGTCTATCAGCGAATGCAGTTCCAAGGGGCAGTGAAAACCAGCTACAGCTTTCCTTGCTGGCAGCTTTCCTGTGGGCGCAATCGCTGGACGTTTCGAATTTGGCAACCGGGCTCTGCGAGAGAGAAATACACAGTGTTGCCCCTTTACGAAGGCAAGCTTTTGCAGAAAGCGAATGTCTGCCTATCAGCGAATGTATTTGCAAGAGACAATGAAAACCAGCTACAGCTTTCCTTGCTGGCAGCTTTCCTGTGGGCGCAATAGCTGGACGTTTCGAATTTGGCAACCGGGCTCTGCGAGAGAGAAATACAGAGTGTTGCCCCTTTACCTACGAAAGCTTTTGCAGAAAGCGAATGTCTGTCTATCAGCGAATGCAGTTCCAAGGGGCAGTGAAAACCAGCTAAAGCTTTCCGTGCTGGTAGCTTTCCTGTGGGCGCAATCGCTGGACGTTTCGTATTTGGCAACCGGGCTCTGCGAGAGAGAAATACAGAGTGTTGCCTCTTTACCAACGAAAGCTTTTGCAGAAAGCGAATGCCTGTCTATCAGCGAATGCAGTTCCAAGGGGCAGTGAAAACCAGCTACAGCTTTCCGTGCTGGCAGCTTTCCTGTGGGCGCAATCGCTGGACGTTTCGAATTTGGCAACCGGGCTCTGCGAGAGAGAAATACACAGTGTTGCCCCTTTACCAACGAAAGCTGTTGTAGAAAGTGAATGTCTATCTAGCAGCGAATGTAGTTCCAAGGGGCAGTGAAAACCAGCTACAGCTTTCCTTGCTGGCAGCTTTCCTGTGGGCGCAATCGCTGGACGTTTCGAATTTGGCAACCGGGCTCTGCGAGAGAGAAATACACAGTGTTGCCCCTGTACCAACGAAAGCTTTTGCAGAAAGCGAATGTCTGTCTATCAGCGAATGTAGTTCCAAGGGGCAGTGAAAACCAGCTACAGCTTTCCGTGCTGGCAGCTCTCCTGTGGGCGCAATCGCTGGACGTTTCGAATTTGGAAACCGGGCTCTACGAGAGAGAAATACACAGTGTTGCCCCTTTACGAAGGCAAGGTTTTGCAGGAAGCGAATGTCTGTCTAGCAGCGAATGTAGTTCCAAGAGACAATGAAAACCAGCTACAGCTTTCCTTGCTGGCAGCTTTCCTGTGGGCGCAATCGCTGGACGTTTCGAATTTGGCAGCCGGGCTCTGCGAGAGAGAAATACACAGTGTTGCCCCTTTACGAAGGCAAGGTTTCTCAGAAAGCGAATGTCTGTCTAGCAGCGAACGTAGTTCCAAGGGGCAGTGAAAACCAGCTACAGCTTTCCTTGCTGGCAGCTTTCCTGTGGGCGCAATCGCTGGACGTTTCGAATTTGGCAACCGGGCTCTGCGAGAGAGAAATACACAGTGTTGCCCCTTTACGAAGGCAAGCTTTTGCAGAAAGCGAATGTCTGGCTATCAGCGAATGTAGTTCCAAGAGACAATGAAAACCAGCTACAGCTTTCCTTGCTGGCAGCTTTCCTGTGGGCGCAATAGCTGGACGTTTCGAATTTGGCAACTGGGCTCTGCGAGAGAGAAATACAGAGTGTTGCCCCTTTACCTACGAAAGCTTTTGCAGAAAGCGAATGTCTGTCTATCAGCGAATGCAGTTCCAAGGGGCAGTGAAAACCAGCTACAGCTTTCCGTGCTGGTAGCTTTCCTGTGGGCGCAATCGCTGGACGTTTCGTATTTGGCACCCGGGCTCTGCGAGAGAGAAATACAGAGTGTTGCCTCTTTACCAACGAAAGCTTTTGCAGAAAGCGAATGCCTGTCTATCAGCGGATGCAGTTCCAAGGGGCAGTGAAAACCAGCTACAGCTTTCCGTGCTGGCAGCTTTCCTGTGGGCGCAATCGCTGGACGTTTCGAATTTGGCAGCCGGGCTCTGCGAGAGAGAAATACAGAGTGTTGCCTCTTTACGAAGGCAAGGTTTCTCAGAAAGCGAATGTCTGTCTAGCAGCGAACGTAGTTCCAAGGGGCAGTGAAAACCAGCTACAGCTTTCCTTGCTGGCAGCTTTCCTGTGGGCGCAATCGCTGGACCTTTCGAATTTGGCAACCGGGCTCTGCGAGAGAGAAATACACATTGTTGCCCCTTTACCAACGAAAGCTTTTGTAGAAAGCGAATGTCTGTCTATCAGCGACTGTAGTTCCAAGAGACAGTGAAAACCAGCTACAGCTTTCCTTGCTGGCAGCTTTCCTCTGGCCGCAATCGCTGGACGTTTCGAATTTGGCAACCGGGCTCTGCGAGAGAGAAATACAGAGTGTTGCCCCTTTACACAGGCAAGGTTTTGCAGAAAGCGAATGTCTGTCTAGCAGCGAATGTAGTTCCAAGAGACAGTGAAAACCAGCTACAGCTTTCCTTGCTGGCAGCTTTCCTGTGGGCGCAATCGCTGGACGTTTCGAATTTGGCAACTGGGCACTGCGAGAGAGAAATACACAGTGTTGTCCCTTTACCTACGAAAGATTTTGTAGAAAGCGAATGTCTGTCTATCAGCGACTGTAGTTCCAAGGGGCAGTGAAAACCAGCTACAGCTTTCCGTGCTGGCAGCTTTCCTGTGGGCGCAATCGTTGGACGTTTCGAATTTGGCAACCGGGCTCTGCGAGAGAGAAATACAGAGTGTTGCGCCTTTACGAAGGCAAGGTTTTGCAGAAAGCGAATGTCTCTCTATCAGCGAATGTAGTTCCAAAAGACAGTGAAAACCAGCTAAAGCTTTCTGTGCTGGTAGCTTTCCTGTGGGCGCAATCGCTGGACGTTTTGAATTTGGCAACCGGTCTCTGGGAGAAAAATACAGAGTGTTTCCCCTTTACGTAGGCAAGGTTTTGAAGAAAGCGAATGTCTGTCTAGCAGTGAATGTAGTTCCAAGAGACAGTGAAAACCAGCTACAGCTTTCCGTGCTGGCAGCTTTCCTGTGGGCGCAATCGCTGCACGTTTCGAATTTGGCAGCCGGGCTCTGCGAGAGAGAAATACACAGTGTTGACCCTTTACGAACGAAAGCTTTTGTAGAAAGCGAATGTCTATCTAGCAGCGAATGTAGTTCCAAGAGGCAGTGAAAACCAGCTACAGATTTCTGTGCTGGCAGCTTTCCTGTGGGCGCAATCGCTGGACGTTTCGA
Organism: Mycteria americana; assembly: GCF_035582795.1. Taxonomy (NCBI): domain Eukaryota; kingdom Metazoa; phylum Chordata; class Aves; order Ciconiiformes; family Ciconiidae; genus Mycteria; species Mycteria americana. The sequence goes on along the minus strand of NC_134369.1, from coordinate 22,723,721 downwards.
ATTTGGCAACCGGTCTCTGCGAGAGAGAAATACACATTGTTGCCCCTTTACCAACGAAAGCTTTTGCAGAAAGCGAATGTCTGTCTATCAGCGAATGCAGTTCCAAGAGACTGTGAAAACCAGCTACAGCTTTCCTTGCTGGCAGCTTTCCTGTGGGCGCAATCGCTGGACGTTTCGAATTTGGCAACCGGGCTCTGCGAGAGAGAAATACACAGTGTTGCCCCTTTACCTACGAAAGCTTTTGTAGAAAGCAAATGTCTGTCTATCAGCGACTGTAGTTCCAAGAGACAGTGAAAACCAACTACAGCTTTCCTTGCTGGCAGCTTTCCTGTGGGCGCAATCGCTGGACGTTTCGAATTTGGCAACCGGGCTCTGCGAGAGAGAAATAGACATTGTTGCCCCTTTACATACAAAACCTTTTGTAGAAAGCAAATGTCTGTCTATCAGCGACTGTAGTTCCAAGAGACAGTGAAAACCAGCTACAGCATTCCTTGCTGGTAGCTTTCCTGTGGGCACAATCGCTGGACGTTTCGTATTTGGCAACCGGGCTCTGCGAGAGAGAAATACACAGTGTTGCCTCTTTACCAACGAAAGCTTTTGCAGAAAGCGAATGTCTGTCTACCAGCGAATGCAGTTCCAAGGGGCAGTGAAAACCAGCTACAGCTTTCTGTGCTGGCAGCTTTCCTGTGGGCGCAATCGCTGGACGTTTCGAGTTTGGCAACCGGGCTCTGCGAGAGAGAAATACACAGTGTTGCCCCTTTACGAACGAAAGCTTTTGCAGAAAGCGAATGTCTGCCTATCAGCGAATGTAGTTCCAAGAGACAATGAAAACCAGCTACAGCTTTCCTTGCTGGCAGCTTTCCTGTGGGCGCAATCGCTGGACGTTTCGAATTTGGCAACCGGGCTCTGCGAGAGAGAAATACACAGTGTTGCCCCTTTACGAACGAAAGCTGTTGTAGAAAGTGAATGTCTATTTAGCAGCGAATGTAGTTCCAAGGGGCAGTAAAAACCAGCTACAGCTTTCCTTGCTGGCAGCTTTCCTGTGGGCGCAATCGCTGGACGTTTCGAATTTGGCAACCGGGCTCTGCGAGAGAGAAATACAGAGTATTGCCCCTTTACGAAGGCAAGCTTTTGCAGAAAGCGAATGTCTGTCTATCAGCGAATGCAGTTCCAAGGGGCAGTGAAAACCAGCTACAGCTTTCCGTGCTGGCAGCTTTCCTGTGGGCGCAATCACTGGACGTTTCGTATTTGGCAACAGGGCTCTGCGAGAGAGAAATACACAGTGTTGCCTCTTTACCAACGAAAGGTTTTGCAGAAAGCGAATGTCTGTCTATCAGCGAATGCAGTTCCAAGGGGCAGTGAAAACCAGCTACAGCTTTCCGTGCTGGCAGCTTTCCTGTGGGCGCAATCGCTGGACGTTTCGAATTTGGCAACCGGGCTCTGCGAGAGAGATACACACAGTGTTGCCCCTTTACCAACGAAAGCTGTTGTAGAAAGTGAATGTCTATCTAGCAGCGAATGTAGTTCCAAGGGGCAGTGAAAACCAGCTACAGCTTTCCTTGCTGGCAGCTTTCCTGTGGGCGCAATCGCTGGACGTTTCGAATTTGGCAACCGGGCTCTGCGAGAGAGAAATACACAGTGTTGCCCCTGTACCAACGAAAGCTTTTGCAGAAAGCGAATGTCTGTCTATCAGTGAATGTAGTTCCAACGGGCAGTGAAAACCAGCTACAGCTTTCCGTGCTGGCAGCTTTCCTGTGGGCCCAATCGCTGGACGTTTCGAATTTGGAAACCGGGCTCTGCGAGAGAGAAATACACAGTGTTGCCCCTTTACGAAGGCAAGGTTTCTCAGAAAGCGAATGTCTGTCCAGCAGCGAACGTAGTTCCAAGGGGCAGTGAAAACCAGCTACAGCTTTCCTTGCTGGCAGCTTTCCTGTGGGCGCAATCGCTGGACCTTTCGAATTTGGCAACCGGGCTCTGCGAGAGAGAAATACACATTGTTGCCCCTTTACCAACGAAAGCTTTTGTAGAAAGCGAATGTCTGTCTATCAGCGACTGTAGTTCCAAGAGACAGTGAAAACCAGCTACAGCTTTCCTTGCTGGCAGCTTTCCTCTGGCCGCAATCGCTGGACGTTTCGAATTTGGCAACCGGGCTCTGCGAGAGAGAAATACAGAGTGTTGCCCCTTTACACAGGCAAGGTTTTGCAGAAAGCGAATGTCTGTCTACCAGCGAATGCAGTTCCAAGGGGCAGTGAAAACCAGCTACAGCTTTCTGTGCTGGCAGCTTTCCTGTGGGCGCAATCGCTGGACGTTTCGAGTTTGGCAACCGGGCTCTGCGAGAGAGAAATACACAGTGTTGCCCCTTTACGAACGAAAGCTTTTGCAGAAAGCGAATGTCTGCCTATCAGCGAATGTAGTTCCAAGAGACAATGAAAACCAGCTACAGCTTTCCTTGCTGGCAGCTTTCCTGTGGGCGCAATCGCTGGACGTTTCGAATTTGGCAACCGGGCTCTGCGAGAGAGAAATACACAGTGTTGCCCCTTTACGAACGAAAGCTGTTGTAGAAAGTGAATGTCTATTTAGCAGCGAATGTAGTTCCAAGGGGCAGTAAAAACCAGCTACAGCTTTCCTTGCTGGCAGCTTTCCTGTGGGCGCAATCGCTGGACGTTTCGAATTTGGCAACCGGGCTCTGCGAGAGAGAAATACAGAGTATTGCCCCTTTACGAAGGCAAGCTTTTGCAGAAAGCGAATGTCTGTCTATCAGCGAATGCAGTTCCAAGGGGCAGTGAAAACCAGCTACAGCTTTCCGTGCTGGCAGCTTTCCTGTGGGCGCAATCACTGGACGTTTCGTATTTGGCAACAGGGCTCTGCGAGAGAGAAATACACAGTGTTGCCTCTTTACCAACGAAAGGTTTTGCAGAAAGCGAATGTCTGTCTATCAGCGAATGCAGTTCCAAGGGGCAGTGAAAACCAGCTACAGCTTTCCGTGCTGGCAGCTTTCCTGTGGGCGCAATCGCTGGACGTTTCGAATTTGGCAACCGGGCTCTGCGAGAGAGATACACACAGTGTTGCCCCTTTACCAACGAAAGCTGTTGTAGAAAGTGAATGTCTATCTAGCAGCGAATGTAGTTCCAAGGGGCAGTGAAAACCAGCTACAGCTTTCCTTGCTGGCAGCTTTCCTGTGGGCGCAATCGCTGGACGTTTCGAATTTGGCAACCGGGCTCTGCGAGAGAGAAATACACAGTGTTGCCCCTGTACCAACGAAAGCTTTTGCAGAAAGCGAATGTCTGTCTATCAGTGAATGTAGTTCCAACGGGCAGTGAAAACCAGCTACAGCTTTCCGTGCTGGCAGCTTTCCTGTGGGCCCAATCGCTGGACGTTTCGAATTTGGAAACCGGGCTCTGCGAGAGAGAAATACACAGTGTTGCCCCTTTACGAAGGCAAGGTTTCTCAGAAAGCGAATGTCTGTCTAGCAGCGAACGTAGTTCCAAGGGGCAGTGAAAACCAGCTACAGCTTTCCTTGCTGGCAGCTTTCCTGTGGGCGCAATCGCTGGACCTTTCGAATTTGGCAACCGGGCTCTGCGAGAGAGAAATACACATTGTTGCCCCTTTACCAACGAAAGCTTTTGTAGAAAGCGAATGTCTGTCTATCAGCGACTGTAGTTCCAAGAGACAGTGAAAACCAGCTACAGCTTTCCTTGCTGGCAGCTTTCCTCTGGCCGCAATCGCTGGACGTTTCGAATTTGGCAACCGGGCTCTGCGAGAGAGAAATACAGAGTGTTGCCCCTTTACACAGGCAAGGTTTTGCAGAAAGCGAATGTCTGTCTATCAGCGAATGTAGTTCCAAGAGACAGTGAAAACCAGCTACAGCTTTCCTTGCTGGCAGCTTTCCTGTGGGCGCAATCGCTGGACCTTTCGAATTTGGCAACCGGGCTCTGGTAGAGAGAAATACACTGTGTTGCGCCTTTACGCAGCAAGGTTTTGCAGAAAGCGAATGTCTGTCTAGCAGCGAATGCAGTTCCAAGAGACAGTGAAAACCAGCTACAGCTTTCCTTGCTGGCAGCTTTCCTGTGGGCGCAATCGCTGGACGTTTCAAATTTGGCAACTGGGCTCTGCGAGAGAGAAATACACAGTGTTGTCCCTTTACCTACGAAAGATTTTGTAGAAAGCGAATGTCTGTGTATCAGCGACTGTAGTTCCAAGAGACAGTGAAAACCAGCTACAGCTTTCCGTGCTGGCAGCTTTCCTGTGGGCGCAATCGCTGGACGTTTCGAATTTGGCAACCGGGCTCTGCGAGAGAGAAATAGACATTGTTGCCCCTTTACCTACGAAAGCTTTTGTAGAAAGCAAATGTCTGTCTATCAGCGAATGTAGTTCCAAGAGACAGTGAAAACCAGCTACATCTTTCCGTGCTGGCAGCTCTCCTGTGGGCGCAATCGCTGGACGTTTCGAATTTGGAAACCGGGCTCTACGAGAGAGAAATACACAGTGTTGCCCCTTTACTAAGGCAAGCTTTTGTAGAAAGTGAATGTCTGTCTATCAGCGAATGTAGTTCCAAGAGACAGTGAAAACCAGCTACAGCTTTCCTTGCTGGCAGCTTTCCTGTGGGCGCAATCGCTGGACGTTTCGATTTTGGCAACCGGGCTCTGCGAGAGAGAAATACAGAGTGTTGCCCTTGTACCAACGAAAGCTTTTGCAGAAAGCGAATGTCTGTCTATCAGCGAATGTAGTTCCAAGGGGCAGTGAAAACCAGCTACAGCTATCTGTGCTGGAAGCTTTCCTGTGGGCGCAATCGCTGGACGTTTCGAATTTGGCAACCGGGCTCTGCGAGAGAGAAATACACAGTGTTGCCCCTTTACGAAGGCAAGGTTTTGCAGAAAGCGAATGTCTGTCTAGCAGCGAATGTAGTTCCAAGAGACAATGAAAACCAGCTACAGCTTTCCTTGCTGGCAGCTTTCCTGTGGGCGCAATCGCTGGACGTTTCGAATTTGGCAACCGGGCTCTGCGAGAGAGAAATACACAGTGTTGCCCCTTTACGAAGGCAAGGTTTTTCAGAAAGCGACTGTCTGTCTAGCAGCAAATGTAGTTCCAAGGGGCAGTGAAAACCAGCTACAGTTTCCTTGCTGGCAGCTTTCCTTTGGGCGCAATCGCTGGACGTTTCGTATTTGGCAACCGGGCTCTGCGAGAGAGAAATACACAGTGTTGCCTCTTTACCAACGAAAGCTTTTGCAGAAAGCGAATGTCTGTCTATCAGCGAATGCAGTTCCAAGGGGCAGTGAAAACCAGCTACAGCTTTCCGTGCTGGCAGCTTTCCTGTGGGCGCAATCGCTGGACGTTTCGAGTTTGGCAACCGGGCTCTGCGAGAGAGAAACACACAGTGTTGCCTCTTTACCAACGAAAGCTTTTGTAGAAAGGGAATGTCTGTCTATCAGCGAATGCAGTTCCAAGGGGCAGTGAAAACCAGCTACAGCTTTCCTTGCTGGCAGCTTTCCTGTGGGCGCAATCGCTGGACGTTTCGAATTTGGCAACCGGGCTCTGCGAGAGAGAAATACACAGTGTTGCCCCTTTACGAAGGCAAGCTTTTGCAGAAAGCGAATGTCTGCCTATCAGCGAATGTAGTTCCAAGAGACAATGAAAACCAGCTACAGCTTTCCTTGCTGGCAGCTTTCCTGTGGGCGCAATAGCTGGACGTTTCGAATTTGGCAACCGGGCTCTGCGAGAGAGAAATACACGGTGTTGCCCCTTTACCTACGAAAGCTTTTGCAGAAAGCGAATGTCTGTCTATCAGCGAATGCAGTTCCAAGGGGCAGTGAAAACCAGCTACAGCATTCCTTGCTGGCAGCTTTCCTGTGGGCGCAATCACTGGACGTTTCGAATTTGGCAACCGAGCTCTGCGAGAGAGAAATACACAGTGTTGCCCCTTTACCAACGAAAGCTGTTGTAGAAAGTGAATGTCTATCTAGCAGCGAATGTAGTTCCAAGGGGCAGTGAAAACCAGCTACAGCTTTCCTTGCTGGCAGCTTTCCTGTGGGCGCAATCGCTGGACGTTTCGAATTTGGCAACTGGGCTCTGCGAGAGAGAAATACACAGTGTTGCCCCTGTACCAACGAAAGCTTTTGCAGAAAGCGAATGTCTGTCTATCAGCGAATGTAGTTCCAAGGGGCAGTGAAAACCAGCTACAGCTTTCCGTGCTGGCAGCTCTCCTGTGGGCGCAATCGCTGGACGTTTCGAATTTGGAAACCGGGCTCTACGAGAGAGAAATACACAGTGTTGCCCCTTTACGAAGGCAAGGTTTTGCAGGAAGCGAATGTCTGTCTACCAGCGAATGTAGTTCCAAGAGACAATGAAAACCAGCTACAGCTATCCTTGCTGGCAGCTTTCCTGTGGGCGCAATCGCTGGACGTTTTGAATTTGGAAACCGGGCTCTGCGAGAGAGAAATACACAGTGTTGTCCCTTTACCTACGAAAGATTTTGTAGAAAGCGAATGTCTGTCTATCAGCGACTGTAGTTCCAAGGGGCAGTGAAAACCAGCTACAGCTTTCCGTGCTGGAAGCTTTCCTGTGGGCGCAATCGTTGGACGTTTCGAATTTGGCAAACGGGCTCTGCGAGAGAGAAATACAGAGTGTTGCGCCTTTACGAAGGCAAGGTTTTGCAGAAAGCGAATGTCTCTCTATCAGCGAATGTAGTTCCAAAAGACAGTGAAAACCAGCTAAAGCTTTCTGTGCTGGTAGCTTTCCTGTGGGCGCAATCGCTGGACGTTTTGAATTTGGCAACCGGTCTCTGGGAGAAAAATACAGAGTGTTTCCCCTTTACGTAGGCAAGGTTTTGAAGAAAGCGAATGTCTGTCTAGCAGTGAATGTAGTTCCAAGAGACAGTGAAAACCAGCTACAGCTTTCCGTGCTGGCAGCTTTCCTGTGGGCGCAATCGCTGCACGTTTCGAATTTGGCAACCGGGCTCTCCGAGAGAGAAATACACAGTGTTGCCCTTTTACGAACGAAAGCTTTTGTAGAAAGCGAATGTCTATCTAGCAGCGAATGTAGTTCCAAGAGGCAGTGAAAACCAGCTACAGATTTCTGTGCTGGCAGCTTTCCTGAGGGCGCAATCGCTGGACGTTTCGAATTTGGCAACCGGTCTCTGCGAGAGAGAAATACACATTGTTGCCCCTTTACCAACGAAAGCTTTTGTAGAAAGCGAATGTCTGTCTATCAGCGAATGCAGTTCCAAGAGACAGTGAAAACCAGCTACATCTTTCCTTGCTGGCAGCTTTCCTGTGGGCGCAATCGCTGGACGTTTCGAATTTGGCAACCGGGCTCTGCGAGAGAGAAATACACAGTGTTGCCCCTTTACCTACGAAAGCTTTTGTAGAAAGCAAATGTCTGTCTATCAGCGAATGTAGTTCCAAGAGACAGTGAAAACCAGCTACAGCTTTCCTTGCTGGCAGCTTTCCTGTGGGCGCAATCGCTGGACGTTTCGAATTTGGCACCGGGCTCTACGAGAGAGAAATACACAGTGTTGCCCCTTTACTAAGGCAAGGTTTTGCAGAAAGCGAATGTCTGTCTATCAGCGAATGTAGTTCCAAGAGACAATGAAAACCAGCTACAGCTTTCCTTGCTGGCAGCTTTCCTGTGGGCGCAATCGCTGGACGTTTCGAATTTGGCAACCGGGCTCTGCGAGAGAGAAATACAGAGTGTTGCCCCTTTACGAAGGCAAGCTTTTGCAGAAAGCGAATGTCTGTCTATCAGCGAATGCAGTTCCAAGGGGTAGTGAAAACCAGCTACAGCTTTCCGTGCTGGCAGCTTTCCTGTGGGCGCAATCGCTGGACGTTTCGTATTTGGCAACCGGGCTCTGCGAGAGAGAAATACACAGTGTTGCCTCTTTACCAACGAAAGCTTTTGCAGAAAGCGAATGTCTGTCTATCAGCGAATGCAGTTCCAAGGGGCAGTGAAAACCAGCTACAGCTTTCCTTGCTGGCAGCTTTCCTCTGGCCGCAATCGCTGGACGTTTCGAATTTGGCAACCGGGCTCTGCGAGAGAGAAATACAGAGTGTTGCCCCTTTACACAGGCAAGGTTTTGCAGAAAGCAAATGTCTGTCTATCAGCGAATGCAGTTCCAAGAGACAGTGAAAACCAGCTACAGCTTTCCTTGCTGGCAGCTTTCCTGTGGGCGCAATCGCTGGACGTTTCGAATTTGGCAACCGGGCTCTGGGAGAGAGAAATACACTGTGTTGCGCCTTTACGCAGCAAGGTTTTGCAGAAAGCGAATGTCTGTCTAGCAGCGAATGCAGTTCCAAGAGACAGTGAAAACCAGCTACAGCTTTCCTTGCTGGCAGCTTTCCTGTGGGCGCAATCGCTGGACGTTTCGAATTTGGCAACTGGGCTCTGCGAGAGAGAAATACACAGTGTTGTCCCTTTACCTACGAAAGATTTTGTAGAAAGCGAATGTCTGTCTATCAGCGACTGTAGTTCCAAGAGACAGTGAAAACCAGCTACAGCTTTCCGTGCTGGCAGCTTTCCTGTGGGCGCAATCGCTGGACGTTTCGAATTTGGCAACCGGGCTCTGCGAGAGAGAAATAGACATTGTTGCCCCTTTACCTACGAAAGCTTTTGTAGAAAGCGAATGTCTGTCTATCAGCGACTGTAGTTCCAAGAAGACAGTGAAAACCAGCTACAGATTTCCGTGCTGGCAGCTCTCCTGTGGGCGCAATCGCTGGACGTTTCGAATTTGGAAACCGGGCTCTACGAGAGAGAAATACACAGTGTTGCCCCTTTACTAAGGAAAGCTTTTGTAGAAAGCGAATGTATGTCTATCAGCGAATGTAGTTCCAAGAGACAGTGAAAACCAGCTACAGCTTTCCTTGCTGGCAGCTTTCCTGTGGGCGCAATCGCTGGACGTTTCGAGTTTGGCAACCGGGCTCTGCGAGAGAGAAATACACAGTGTTGCCCTTGTACCAACGAAAGCTTTTGCAGTAAGCGAATGTCTGTCTATCAGCGAATGTAGTTCCAAGGGGCAGTGAAAACCAGCTACAGCTTTCTGTGCTGGAAGCTTTCCTGTGGGCGCAATCGCTGGACGTTTCGAATTTGGCAACCGGGCTCTGCGAGAGAGAAATACACAGTGTTGCCCCTTTACGAAGGCAAGGTTTTGCAGAAAGCGAATGTCTGTCTAGCAGCGAATGTAGTTCCAAGAGACAATGAAAACCAGCTACAGCTTTCCTTGCTGGCAGCTTTCCTGTGGGCGCAATCGCTGGACGTTTCAAATTTGGCAACCGGGCTCTGCGAGAGAGAAATACACAGTGTTGCCCCTTTACGAAGGCAAGGTTTTTCAGAAAGCGAATGTCTGTCTAGCAGCGAATGTAGTTCCAAGGGGCAGTGAAAACCAGCTACAGCTTTCCGTGCTGGCAGCTTTCCTGTGGGCGCAATCGCTGGACCTTTCGCATTTGGCAACCGGTCTCTGCGAGAGAGAAATACACATTGTTGCCCCTTTACCAACGAAAGCTTTTGTAGAAAGCGAATGTCTGTCTATCAGCGACTGTAGTTCCAAGAGACAGTGAAAACCAGCTACAGCTTTCCTTGCTGGCAGCTTTCCTCTGGCCGCAATCGCTGGACGTTTCGAATTTGGCAACTGGGCTCTGCGAGAGAGAAATACAGAGTGTTGCCCCTTTACACAGGCAAGGTTTTGCAGAAAGCAAATGTCTGTCTATCAGCGAATGTACTTCCAAGAGACAGTGAAAACCAGCTACAGCTTTCCTTGCTGGCAGCTTTCCTGTGGGCGCAATCGCTGGACGTTTCGAATTTGGCAACCGGGCTCTGCGAGAGAGAAATACACAGTGTTGTCCCTTTACCTACGAAAGATTTTGTAGAAAGCGAATGTCTGTCTATCAGCGACTGTAGTTCCAAGAGACAGTGAAAACCAGATACAGCTTTCCGTGCTGGCAGCTTTCCTATGGGCGCAATCGTTGGACGTTTCGAATTTGGCAACCGGGATCTGCGAGAGAGAAATACACAGTGTTGCCCCTTTACGTAGGCAAGGTTTTGAAGAAAGCGAATGTCTGTCTAGGAGTGAATGTAGTTCCAAGAGACAGTGAAAACCAGCTACAGCTTTCCGTGCTGGCAGCTTTCCTGTGGGCGCAATCGCTGGACGTTTTGAATTTGGCAGCCGGGCTCTGCGAGAGAGAAATACACAGTGTTGCCCCTTTACGAACGAAAGCTTTTGTAGAAAGCGAATGTCTATCTAGCAGCGAATGCAGTTCCAAGAGACAGTGAAAACCAGCTACATCTTTCCTTGCTGGCAGCTTTCCTGTGGGCGCAATCGCTGGACGTTTCGAATTTGGCAACCGGGCTCTGCGAGAGAGAAATAGACATTGTTGCCCCTTTACCTACGAAAGCTTTTGTAGAAAGCAAATGTCTGTCTATCAGCGACTGTAGTTCCAAGAGACAGTGAAAACCAGCTACAGCTTTCCTTGCTGGCAGCTTTCCTCTGGCCGCAATCGCTGGACGTTTCGAATTTGGCAACCGGGCTCTGCGAGAGAGAAATACAGAGTGTTGCCCCTTTACACAGGCAAGGTTTTGCAGAAAGCGAATGTCTGTCTATCAGCGAATGTAGTTCCAAGAGACAGTGAAAACCAGCTACAGCTTTCCTTGCTGGCAGCTTTCCTGTGGGCGCAATCGCTGGACGTTTCGAATTTGGCAACCGGGCTCTGGGAGAGAGAAATACACTGTGTTGCGCCTTTACGCAGCAAGGTTTTGCAGAAAGCGAATGTCTGTCTAGCAGCAAATGCAGTTCCAAGAGACAGTGAAAACCAGCTACAGCTTTCCTTGCTGGCAGCTTTCCTGTGGGCGCAATCGCTGGACGTTTCGAATTTGGCAGCCGGGCTCTGCGAGAGAGAAATACAGAGTGTTGCCCCTTTACGCAGGCAAGGTTTTGCAGAAAGCGAATGTCTGTCTAGCAGCGAATGCAGTTCCAAGGGGCAGTGAAAACCAGCTACAGCTTTCCTTGCTGGCAGCTTTCCTGTGGGCGCAATCCCTGGACGTTTCTACTTTGGCAACCGGGCTCTGCGAGAGAGAAATACACAGTGTTGCCCCTTTACGAACGAAAGCTTTTGTAGAAAGCGAATGTCTATCTAGCAGCGAATGCAGTTCCAAGAGACAGTGAAAACCAGCTACATCTTTCCTTGCTGGCAGCTTTCCTGTGGGCGCAATCGCTGGACGTTTCGAATTTGGCAACTGGGCTCTGCGAGAGAGAAATACAGAGTGTTGCCCTTTACACAGGCAAGGTTTTGCAGAAAGCAAATGTCTGTCTATCAGCGAATGTACTTCCAAGAGACAGTGAAAACCAGCTACAGCTTTCCTTGCTGGCAGCTTTCCTGTGGGCGCAATCGCTGGACGTTTCGAATTTGGCAACTGGGCTCTGCGAGAGAGAAATACACAGTGTTGTCCCTTTACCTACGAAAGATTTTGTAGAAAGCGAATGTCTATCTAGCAGCGACTGTAGTTCCAAGAGACAGTGAAAACCAGCTACAGCTTTCCGTGCTGGTATCTTTCCTGTGGGCGCAATCGCTGGACGTTTCGTATTTGGCAACCGGGCTCTGCGAGAGAGAAATACACAGTGTTGCCTCTTTACCAACGAAAGCTTTTGCAGAAAGCGAATGTCTGTATATCAGCGAATGCAGTTCCAAGGGGCAGTGAAAACCAGCTACAGCTTTCCGCGCTGGCAGCTTTCCTGTGGGCGCAATCGCTGGACGTTTCGAATTTGGCAACCGGGCTCTGCGAGAGAGAAATACACAGTGTTGCCCCTTTACCAACGAAAGCTGTTGTAGAAAGTGAATGTCTATCTAGCAGCGAATGTAGTTCAAAGAGACTGTGAAAACCAGCTACAGCTTTCTGTGCTGGAAGCTTTCCTGTGGGCGCAATCGCTGGACGTTTCGAATTTGGCAACCGGGCTCTGCGAGAGAGAAATACACAGTGTTGCCCCTTTACGAAGGCAAGGTTTTGCAGAAAGCGAATGTCTGTCTAGCAGCGAATGTAGTTCCAAGGGGCAGTGAAAACAAGCTACAGCTTTCCGTGCTGGCAGCTTTCCTGTGGGCGCAATCGCTGGACGTTTCGAATTTGGCAGCCGGGCTGTGCGAGAGAGAAATACAGAGTGTTGCCCCTTTAGGAAGGCAAGGTTGTGCAGAAAGCGAATGTCTGTCTATCAGCGAATGTAGTTCCAAGGGGCAGTGAAAACCAGCTACAGCTTTCCTTCCTGGCAGCTTTCCTGTGGGCGCAATCGCTGGACGTGTCGATTTTTACAACCGGGCTCTGCGAGAGAGAAATACACAGTGTTGCCCCTGTACCAACGAAAGCTTTTGCAGAAAGCGAATGTCTGTCTATCAGCGAATGTACTTCCAAGGGGCAGTGAAAACCAGCTACAGCTTTCCTTGCTGGCAGCTTTCCTGTGGGCACAATCGCAGGACGTTTCGAATTTGGCAGCCGGGCTCTGCGAGAGAGAAATACACAGTGTTGCCCCTTTACTAAGCAAGGTTTTGCAGAAAGCGAATGTCTGTCTAGCAGCGAATGTAGTTCCAAGAGACAATGAAAACCAGCTACAGCTTTCCTTGCTGGCAGCTTTCCTGTGGGCGCAATCGCTGGACCTTTCGAATTTGGCAACCGGGCTCTGCGAGAGAGAAATACACAGTGTTGCCCCTTTACGAAGGCAAGGTTTTGCAGAAAGCGAATGTCTGTCTATCAGCGAATGTAGTTCCAAGAGACTGTGAAAACCAGCTACAGCTTTCCTTGCTGGCAGCTTTCCTGTGGGCGCAATCGCTGGACGTTTCGAATGTGGCAACCGGGCTCTGCGAGAGAGAAATACACAGTTTTGCCCCTTTACGAAGGCAAGCTTTTGCAGAAAGCGAATGTCTGCCTATCAGCGAATGTAGTTCCAAGAGACAATGAAAACCAGCTACAGCTTTCTGTGCTGGAAGCTTTCCTGTGGGCGCAATAGCTGGACGTTTCGAATTTGGCAACCGGGCTCTGCGAGAGAGAAATACACAGTGTTGCCCCTTTACCTACGAAAGCTTTTGCAGAAAGCGAATGTCTGTCTATCAGCGAATGCAGTTCCAAGGGGCAGTGAAAACCAGCTACAGCTTTCCGTGCTGGTAGCTTTCCTGTGGGCGCAATCGCTGGACGTTTCGTATTTGGCAGCCGGGCTCTGCGAGAGAGAAATACACAGTGTTGTCCCTTTACCTACGAAAGATTTTGTAGAAAGCGAATGTCTGTCTATCAGCGACTGTAGTTCCAAGAGACAGTGAAAACCAGCTACAGCTTTCCGTGCTGGCAGCTTTGCTATGGGCGCAATCGTTGGACGTTTCGAATTTGGCAACCGGGCCATGCGATAGAGAAATACACAGTGTTGCCCCTTTACGTAGGCAAGGTTTTGAAGAAAGCGAATGTCTGTCTAGCAGTGAATGTAGTTCCAAGAGACAGTGAAAACCAGCTACAGCTTTCCGTGCTGGCAGCTTTCCTGTGGGCGCAATCGCTGGACGTTTCGAATTTGGCAGCCGGGCTCTGCGAGAGAGAAATACACAGTGTTGCCCCTTTACGAACGAAAGCTTTTGTAGAAAGCGAATGTCTATCTAGCAGCGAATGTAGTTCCAAGAGGCAGTGAAAACCAGCTACAGCTTTCCGTGCTGGCAGCTTTCCTGAGGGCGCAATCGCTGGACGTTTCGAATTTGGCAACCGGTCTCTGCGAGAGAGAAATACACATTGTTGCCCATTTACCAACGAAAGCTTTTGTAGAAAGCAAATGTCTGTCTATCAGCGAATGCAGTTCCAAGGGGCAGTGAAAACCAGCTACAGCTTTCCTTGCTGGCAGCTTTCCTCTGGCCGCAATCGCTGGACGTTTCGAATTTGGCAACCGGGCTCTGCGAGAGAGAAATACAGAGTGTTGCCCCTTTACGCAGCAAGGTTTTGCAGAAAGCGAATGTCTGTCTAGCAGCGAATGCAGTTCCAAGAGACAGTGAAAACCAGCTACTGCTTTCCTTGCTGGCAGCTTTCCTGTGGGCGCAATCGCTGGACGTTTCGAATTTGGCAACCGGGCTCTGCGAGAGAGAAATACAGAGTGTTGCCCCTTTACGCAGGCAAGGTTTTGCAGAAAGCGAATGTCTGTCTAGCAGCGAATGCAGTTCCAAGGGGCAGTGAAAACCAGCTACAGCTTTCCTTGCTGGCAGCTTTCCTGTGGGCGCAATAGCTGGACGTTTCGAATTTGGCAACCGGGCTCTGCGAGAGAGAAATACACAGTGTTGCCCCTTTACCTACGAAAGCTTTTGCAGAAAGCGAATGTCTGTCTATCAGCGAATGCAGTTCCAAGAGGCAGTGAAAACCAGCTACAGCTTTCCGTGCTGGTAGCTTTCCTGTGGGCGCAATCGCTGGACGTTTCGTATTTGGCAGCCGGGCTCTGCGAGAGAGAAATACACAGTGTTGCCTCTTTACCAACGAAAGCTTTTGCAGAAAGCGAATGTCTGTCTAGCAGCGAATGCAGTTCCAAGGGGCAGTGAAAACCAGCTACAGCTTTCCGTGCTGGTAGCTTTCCTGTGGGCGCAATCGCTGGACGTTTCGTATTTGGCAGCCGGGCTCTGCGAGAGAGAAATACACAGTGTTGTCCCTTTACCTACGAAAGATTTTGTAGAAAGCGAATGTCTGTCTATCAGCGACTGTAGTTCCAAGAGACAGTGAAAACCAGCTACAGCTTTCCGTGCTGGCAGCTTTGCTATGGGCGCAATCGTTGGACGTTTCGAATTTGGCAACCGGGCTCTGCGAGAGAGAAATACACAGTGTTGCCCCTTTACGTAGGCAAGGTTTTGAAGAAAGCGAATGTCTGTCTAGCAGTGAATGTAGTTCCAAGAGACAGTGAAAACCAGCTACAGCTTTCCGTTCTGGCAGCTTTCCTGTGGGCGCAATCGCTGGACGTTTCGAATTTGGCAGCCGGGCTCTGCGAGAGAGAAATACACAGTGTTGCCCCTTTACGAACGAAAGCTTTTGTAGAAAGCGAATGTCTATCTAGCAGCGAATGTAGTTCCAAGAGGCAGTGAAAACCAGCTACAGCTTTCCGTGCTGGCAGCTTTCCTGAGGGCGCAATCGCTGGACGTTTCGAATTTGGCAACCGGTCTCTGCGAGAGAGAAATACACATTGTTGCCCATTTACCAACGAAAGCTTTTGTAGAAAGCAAATGTCTGTCTATCAGCGAATGCAGTTCCAAGGGGCAGTGAAAACCAGCTACAGCTTTCCTTGCTGGCAGCTTTTCTCTGGCCGCAATCGCTGGACGTTTCGAATTTGGCAACCGGGCTCTGCGAGAGAGAAATACAGAGTGTTGCCCCTTTACGCAGCAAGGTTTTGCAGAAAGCGAATGTCTGTCTAGCAGCGAATGCAGTTCCAAGAGACAGTGAAAACCAGCTACTGCTTTCCTTGCTGGCAGCTTTCCTGTGGGCGCAATCGCTGGACGTTTCGAATTTGGCAACCGGGCTCTGCGAGAGAGAAATACAGAGTGTTGCCCCTTTACGCAGGCAAGGTTTTGCAGAAAGCGAATGTCTGTCTAGCAGCGAATGCAGTTCCAAGGGGCAGTGAAAACCAGCTACAGCTTTCCTTGCTGGCAGCTTTCCTGTGGGCGCAATCGCTGGACGTTTCTAATTTGGCAGCCGGGCTCTGCGAGAGAGAAATACACAGTGTTGCCCCTTCAATAAGGCAAGGTTTTTCAGAAAGCGAATGTCTGTCTATCAGCGAATGTAGTTCCAAGAGACAATGAAAACCAGCTACAGCTTTCCTTGCTGGCAGCTTTCCTGTGGGCGCAATCGCTAGACGTTTCGAATTTGGCAACCGGGCTCTGCGAGAGAGAAATACACGGTGTTGCCCCTTTACCTACGAAAGCTTTTGCAGAAAGCGAATGTCTGTCTATCAGCGAATGCAGTTCCAAGGGGCAGTGAAAACCAGCTACAGCATTCCTTGCTGGCAGCTTTCCTGTGGGCGCAATCGCTGGACGTTTCGTATTTGGCAACCGGGCTCTGCGAGAGAGAAATACACAGTGTTGCCTCTTTACCAACGAAAGCTTTTGCAGAAAGCAAATGTCTGTCTATCAGCGAATGTAGTTCCAAGAGACAATGAAAACCAGCTACAGCTTTCCTTGCTGGCAGCTTTCCTGTGGGCGCAATAGCTGGACGTTTCGAATTTGGCAACCGGGCTCTGCGAGAGAGAAATACACAGTGTTGCCCCTTTACCTACGAAAGCTTTTGCAGAAAGCGAATGTCTGTCTATCAGCGAATGCAGTTCCAAGGGGCAGTGAAAACCAGCTACAGCTTTCCGTGCTGGCAGCTTTCCTGTGGGCGCAATCGCTGGACGTGTCGATTTTGACAACCGGGCTCTGCGAGAGAGAAATACACAGTGTTGCCCCTGTACCAACGAAAGCTTTTGCAGAAAGCGAATGTCTGTCTATCAGCGAATGTACTTCCAAGGGGCAGTGAAAACCAGCTACAGCTTTCCTTGCTGGCAGCTTTCCTGTGGGCACAATCGCAGGACGTTTCGAATTTGGCAACCGGGCTCTGCGAGAGAGAAATACACAGTGTTGCCCCTTTACGAAGGCAAGGTTTTGCAGAAAGCGAATGTCTGTCTATCAGCGAATGTAGTTCCAAGGGGCAGTGAAAACCAGCTACAGCTTTCCTTGCTGGCAGCTTTCCTGTGGGCGCAATCGCTGGACGTTTCGAATTTGGCAACCGGGCTCTGCGAGAGAGAAATACACAGTGTTGCCCCTTTACGAAGGCAAGCTTTTGCAGAAAGCGAATGTCTGCCTATCAGCGAATGTAGTTCCAAGAGACAGTGAAAACCAGCTACAGCTTTCCTTGCTGGCAGCTTTCCTGTGGGCGCAATAGCTGGACGTTTCGAATTTGGCAACCGGGCTCTGCGAGAGAGAAATACACAGTGTTGCCCCTTTACCTACGAAAGCTTTTGCAGAAAGCGAATGTCTGTCTATCAGCGAATGCAGTTCCAAGGGGCAGTGAAAACCAGCTACAGCTTTCCGTGCTGGTAGCTTTCCTGTGGGCGCAATCGCTGGACGTTTCGTATTTGGCAACCGGGCTCTGCGAGAGAGAAATACACAGTGTTGCCTCTTTACCAACGAAAGCTTTTGCAGAAAGCGAATGTCTTTCTATCAGCGAATGCAGTTCCAAGGGGCAGTGAAAACCAGCTACAGCTTTCCGTGCTGGCAGCTTTCCTGTGGGCGCAATCGCTGGACGTTTCGAATTTGGCAACCGGGCTCTGCGAGAGAGATATACACAGTGTTGCCCGTGTACCAACGAAAGCTGTTGTAGAAAGTGAATGTCTATCTAGCAGCGAATGTAGTTCCAAGGGGCAGTGAAAACCAGCTACAGCTTTCCGTGCTGGCAGCTCTCCTGTGGGCGCAATCGCTGGACGTTTCGAATTTGGCAACCGGGCTCTACGAGAGAGAAATACACAGTGTTGCCCCTTTACTAAGGCAAGCTTTTGTAGAAAGCGAATGTCTGTCTATCAGCGAATGTAGTTCCAAGAGACAGTGAAAACCAGCTACAGCTTTCCTTGCTGGCACCTTTCCTGTGGGCGCAATCGCTGGACGTTTCGATTTTGGCAACCGGGCTCTGCGAGAGAGAAATACACTGTGTTGCGCCTTTACGCAGGCAAGGTTTTGCAGAAAGCGAATGTCTGTCTAGCAGCGAATGCAGTTCCAAGGGGCAGTGAAAACCAGCTACAGCTTTCCTTGCTGGCAGCTTTCCTGTGGGCGCAATCGCTGGACGTTTCTAATTTGGCAGCCGGGCTCTGCGAGAGAGAAATACACAGTGTTGCCCCTTCAATAAGGCAAGGTTTTGCAGAAAGCGAATGTCTGTCTATCAGCGAATGTAGTTCCAAGGGGCAGTGAAAACCAGCTACAGCTTTCTGTGCTGGCAGCTTTCCTGTGGGCGCAATCGCTGGACGTTTCGAATTTGGCAACCGGGCTCTGCGAGAGACAAATACACAGTGTTGCCCCTTCAATAAGGCAAGATTTTGCAGAAAGCGAATGTCTGTCTATCAGCGACTGTAGTTCCAAGAGACAGTGAAAACCAGCTACAGCTTTCCGTGCTGGCAGCTTTGCTATGGGCGCAATCGTTGGACGTTTCGAATTTGGCAACCGGGCCATGCGAGAGAGAAATACACAGTGTTGCCCCTTTACGTAGGCAAGGTTTTGAAGAAAGCGAATGTCTGTCTAGCAGTGAATGTAGTTCCAAGAGACAGTGAAAACCAGCTACAGCTTTCCGTGCTGGCAGCTTTCCTGTGGGCGCAATCGCTGGACCTTTCGAATTTGGCAGCCGGGCTCTGCGAGAGAGAAATACACAGTGTTGCCCCTTTACGAACGAAAGCTTTTGTAGAAAGCGAATGTCTATCTAGCAGCGAATGTAGTTCCAAGAGGCAGTGAAAACCAGCTACAGCTTTCCGTGCTGGCAGCTTTCCTGAGGGCGCAATCGCTGGACGTTTCGAATTTGGCAACCGGTCTCTGCGAGAGAGAAATACACATTGTTGCCCATTTACCAACGAAAGCTTTTGTAGAAAGCAAATGTCTGTCTATCAGCGAATGCAGTTCCAAGGGGCAGTGAAAACCAGCTACAGCTTTCCTTGCTGGCAGCTTTCCTCTGGCCGCAATCGCTGGACGTTTCGAATTTGGCAACCGGGCTCTGCGAGAGAGAAATACAGAGTGTTGCCCCTTTACGCAGCAAGGTTTTGCAGAAAGCGAATGTCTGTCTAGCAGCGAATGCAGTTCCAAGAGACAGTGAAATCCAGCTACTGCTTTCCTTGCTGGCAGCTTTCCTGTGGGCGCAATCGCTGGACGTTTCGAATTTGGCAACCGGGCTCTGCGAGAGAGAAATACAGAGTGTTGCCCCTTTACGCAGGCAAGGTTTTGCAGAAAGCGAATGTCTGTCTAGCAGCGAATGCAGTTCCAAGAGGCAGTGAAAACCAGCTACTGCTTTCCTTGCTGGCAGCTTTCCTGTGGGCGCAATCGCTGGACGTTTCGAATTTGGCAACCGGGCTCTGCGAGAGAGAAATACACAGTGTTGCCCCTTTACCTACGAAAGCTTTTGCAGAAAGCGAATGTCTGTCTATCAGCGAATGCAGTTCCAAGAGGCAGTGAAAACCAGCTACAGCTTTCCGTGCTGGTAGCTTTCCTGTGGGCGCAATCGCTGGACGTTTCGTATTTGGCAGCCGGGCTCTGCGAGAGAGAAATACACAGTGTTGCCTCTTTACCAACGAAAGCTTTTGCAGAAAGCGAATGTCTGTCTAGCAGCGAATGCAGTTCCAAGGGGCAGTGAAAACCAGCTACAGCTTTCCGTGCTGGCAGCTTTCCTGTGGGCGCAATCGCTGGACGTTTCGAATTTGGCAACCGGTCTCTGCGAGAGAGAAATACACATTGTTGCCCATTTACCAACGAAAGCTTTTGTAGAAAGCAAATGTCTGTCTATCAGCGAATGCAGTTCCAAGGGGCAGTGAAAACCAGCTACAGCTTTCCTTGCTGGCAGCTTTCCTCTGGCCGCAATCGCTGGACGTTTCGAATTTGGCAACCGGGCTCTGCGAGAGAGAAATACAGAGTGTTGCCCCTTTACGCAGCAAGGTTTTGCAGAAAGCGAATGTCTGTCTAGCAGCGAATGCAGTTCCAAGAGACAGTGAAAACCAGCTACTGCTTTCCTTGCTGGCAGCTTTCCTGTGGGCGCAATCGCTGGACGTTTCGAATTTGGCAACCGGGCTCTGCGAGAGAGAAATACAGAGTGTTGCCCCTTTACGAAGGCAAGGTTTTGCAGAAAGCGAATGTCTGTCTAGCAGCGAATGCAGTTCCAAGGGGCAGTGAAAACCAGCTACAGCTTTCCTTGCTGGCAGCTTTCCTGTGGGCGCAATCGCTGGACGTTTCTAATTTGGCAGCCGGGCTCTGCGAGAGAGAAATACACAGTGTTGCCCCTTCAATAAGGCAAGGTTTTTCAGAAAGCGAATGTCTGTCTATCAGCGAATGTAGTTCCAAGAGACAATGAAAACCAGCTACAGCTTTCCTTGCTGGCAGCTTTCCTGTGGGCGCAATCGCTAGACGTTTCGAATTTGGCAACCGGGCTCTGCGAGAGAGAAATACACGGTGTTGCCCCTTTACCTACGAAAGCTTTTGCAGAAAGCGAATGTCTGTCTATCAGCGAATGCAGTTCCAAGGGGCAGTGAAAACCAGCTACAGCATTCCTTGCTGGCCGCTTTCCTGTGGGCGCAATCGCTGGACGTTTCGTATTTGGCAACCGGGCTCTGCGAGAGAGAAATACACCGTGTTGCCTCTTTACCAACGAAAGCTTTTGCAGAAAGCAAATGTCTGTCTATCAGCGAATGTAGTTCCAAGGGGCAGAGAAAACCAGCTACAGCTTTCCTTGCTGGCAGCTTTCCTGTGGGCGCAATAGCTGGACGTTTCGAATTTGGCAACCGGGCTCTGCGAGAGAGAAATACACAGTGTTGCCCCTTTACCTACGAAAGCTTTTGCAGAAAGCGAATGTCTGTCTATCAGTGAATGCAGTTCCAAGGGGCAGTGAAAACCAGCTACAGCTTTCCGTGCTGGTAGCTTTCCTGTGGGCGCAATCGCTGGACGTTTCGTATTTGGCAACCGGGCTCTGCGAGAGAGAAATACACAGTGTTGCCTCTTTACCAACGAAAGCTTTTGCAGAAAGCGAATGTCTGTCTATCAGCGAATGCAGTTCCAAGGGGCAGTGAAAACCAGCTACAGCTTTCCTTGCTGGCAGCTTTCCTCTGGCCGCAATCGCTGGACGTTTAGAATTTGGCAACCGGGCTCTGCGAGAGAGAAATACACAGTGTTGCCCCTTTACCTACGAAAGCTTTTGCAGAAAGCGAATGTCCGTCTATCAGCGAATGCAGTTCCAAGGGGCAGTGAAAACCAGCTACAGCTTTCCTTGCTGGCAGCTTTCCTGTGGGCGCAATCGCTGGACGTTTCGAATTTGGCAGCCGGGCTCTGCGAGAGAGAAATACACAGTGTTGCCCCTTTACGAACGAAAGCTTTTGTAGAAAGCGAATGTCTGTCTATCAGCGAATGCAGTTCCAAGAGACAGTGAAAACCAGATACAGCTTTCCTTGCTGGCAGCTTTCCTGTGGGCGCAATCGCTGGACGTTTCGAATTTGGCAACCGGGCTCTGGGAGAGAGAAATACACTGTGTTGCGCCTTTACGCAGCAAGGTTTTGCAGAAAGCGAATGTCTGTCTAGCAGCGAATGCAGTTCCAAGAGACAGTGAAAACCAGCTACAGCTTTCCTTGCTGGCAGCTTTCCTGTGGGCGCAATCGCTGGACGTTTCGAATTTGGCAGCCGGGCTCTGCGAGAGAGAAATACAGAGTGTTGCCCCTTACGCAGGCAAGGTTTTGCAGAAAGCGAATGTCTGTCTAGCAGCGAATGCAGTTCCAAGGGGCAGTGAAAACCAGCTACAGCTTTCCTTGCTGGCAGCTTTCCTGTGGGCGCAATCGCTGGACGTTTCTAATTTGGCAGCCGGGCTCTGCGAGAGAGAAATACACAGTGTTGCCCCTTCAATAAGGCAAGGTTTTTCAGAAAGCGAATGTCTGTCTATCAGCGAATGTAGTTCCAAGAGACAATGAAAACCAGCTACAGCTTTCCTTGCTGGCAGCTTTCCTGTGGGCGCAATCGCTAGACGTTTCGAATTTGGCAACCGGGCTCTGCGAGAGAGAAATACACGGTGTTGCCCCTTTACCTACGAAAGCTTTTGCAGAAAGCGAATGTCTGTCTATCAGCGAATGCAGTTCCAAGGGGCAGTGAAAACCAGCTACAGCATTCCTTGCTGGCAGCTTTCCTGTGGGCGCAATCGCTGGACGTTTCGTATTTGGCAACCGGGCTCTGCGAGAGAGAAATACACAGTGTTGCCTCTTTACCAACGAAAGCTTTTGCAGAAAGCAAATGTCTGTCTATCAGCGAATGCAGTTCCAAGGGGCAGTGAAAACCAGCTACAGCTTTCCGTGCTGGCAGCTTTCCTGTGGGCGCAATCGCTGGACGTTTCGAATTTGGCAACCGGGCTCTGCGAGAGAGAAATACACAGCGTTGCCCCTTTACGAACGAAAGCTGTTGTAGAAAGTGAATGTCTATCTAGCAGCGAATGTAGTTCCAAGGGGCAGTGAAAACCAGCTACAGCTTTCCTTGCTGGTAGCTTTCCTGTGGGCGCAATTGCTGGACGTTTCGAATTTGGCAACCGGGCTCTGCGAGAGAGAAATACACAGTGTTGCCCCTTTACCTACGAAAGCTTTTGCAGAAAGCGAAAGTCTGTCTATCAGCGAATGCAGTTCCAAGGGGCAGTGAAAACCAGCTACAGCATTCCTTGCTGGTAGCTTTCCTGTGGGCGCAATCGCTGGACGTTTCGTATTTGGCAACCGGGCTCTGCGAGAGAGAAATACACAGTGTTGCCTCTTTACCAACGAAAGCTTTTGCAGAAAGCAAATGTCTGTCTATCAGCGAATGTAGTTCCAAGAGACAATGAAAACCAGCTACAGCTTTCCTTGCTGGCAGCTTTCCTGTGGGCGCAATAGCTGGACGTTTCGAATTTGGCAGCCAGGCTGTGCGAGAGAGAAATACAGAGTATTGCCCCTTTAGGAAGGCAAGGTTGTGCAGAAAGCGAATGTCTGTCTATCAGCGAATGTAGTTCCAAGGGGCAGTGAAAACCAGCTACAGCTTTCCTTGCTGGCAGCTTTCCTGTGGGCGCAATCGCTGGACGTGTCGATTTTGACAACCGGGCTCTGCGAGAGAGAAATACACAGTGTTGCCCCTGTACCAACGAAAGCTTTTGCAGAAAGCGAATGTCTGTCTATCAGCGAATGTACTTCCAAGGGGCAGTGAAAACCAGCTACAGCTTTCTGTGCTGGAAGCTTTCCTGTGGGCGCAATCGCTGGACCTTTCGAATTTGGCAACCGGTCTCTGCGAGAGAGAAATACACATTGTTGCCCATTTACCAACGAAAGCTTTTGTAGAAAGCAAATGTCTGTCTATCAGCGAATGCAGTTCCAAGGGGCAGTGAAAACCAGCTACAGCTTTCCTTGCTGGCAGCTTTCCTCTGGCCGCAATCGCTGGACGTTTCGAATTTGGCAACCGGGCTCTGCGAGAGAGAAATACACAGTGTTGCCCCTTTACGCAGCAAGGTTTTGCAGAAAGCGAATGTCTGTCTAGCAGCGAATGCAGTTCCAAGAGACAGTGAAAACCAGCTACTGCTTTCCTTGCTGGCAGCTTTCCTGTGGGCGCAATCGCTGGACGTTTCGAATTTGGCAACCGGGCTCTGCGAGAGAGAAATACAGAGTGTTGCCCCTTTACGCAGGCAAGGTTTTGCAGAAAGCGAATGTCTGTCTAGCAGCGAATGCAGTTCCAAGGGGCAGTGAAAACCAGCTACAGCTTTCCGCGCTGGCAGCTTTCCTGTGGGCGCAATCGCTGGACGTTTCTAATTTGGCAGCCGGGCTCTGCGAGAGAGAAATACACAGTGTTGCCCCTTCAATAAGGCAAGGTTTTTCAGAAAGCGAATGTCTGTCTATCAGCGAATGTAGTTCCAAGGGGCAGTGAAAACCAGCTACAGCTTTCCTTGCTGGCAGCTTTCCTGTGGGCGCAATCGCTGGACGTTTCGATTTTGACAACCGGGCTCTGCGAGAGAGAAATACACAGTGTTGCCCTTTTACAAAGGCAAGGTTTTGCAGAAAGCGAATGTCTGTCTATCAGCGAATGTACTTCCAAGGGGCAGTGAAAACCAGCTACAGCTTTCCTTGCTGGCAGCTTTCCTGTGGGCACAATCGCTGGACGTTTCGAATTTGGCAACCGGGCTCTAAGAGAGAGAAATACACAGTGTTGCCCCTTTAGTACGGCAAGGTTTTGCAGAAAGCGAATGTCTGTCTATCAGCGAATGTACTTCCAAGGGGCAGTGAAAACCAGCTACAGCTTTCCGTGCTGGCAGCTTTCCTGTGGCCGCAATCGCTGGACGTTTCGAATTTGGCAACCGGGCTCTGCGACAGAGAAATACAGAGTTTTGCCCCTTTACTAAGGAAAGCTTTTGCAGAAAGCGAATGTCCGTCTAGCAGCGACTGTAGTTCCAAGAGACAGTGAAAACCAGCTACAGCTTTCTGTGCTGGCAGCTTTCCTGTGGGCGCAATCCCTGGACGTTTCGAATTTGGCAACCGGGCTCTGCGAGAGAGAAATACACAGTGTTGCCCGTGTACCAACGAAAGCTTTTGAAGAAAGCGAATGTCTGTCTATCAGCGAATGTAGTTCCAAGAGACAGTGAAAACCAGCTCCAGCTTTCCTGGCTGGCAGCTTTCCTGTGGCCGCAATCGCTGGACGTTTCGAATTTGGCAACCGGGCTCTGCGAGAGAGAAATACACAGTGTTGCCCCTTTACCTACGAAAGCTTTTGCAGAAAGCGAATGTCCGTCTATCAGCGAATGCAGTTCCAAGGGGCAGTGAAAACCAGCTACAGCTTTCCTTGCTGGCAGCTTTCCTGTGGGCGCAATCGCTGGACGTTTCGAATTTGGCAGCCGGGCTCTGCGAGAGAGAAATACACAGTGTTGCCCCTTTAAGAACAAAAGCTTTTGTAGAAAGCGAATGTCTGTCTATCAGCGAATGCAGTTCCAAGAGACAGTGAAAACCAGATACAGCTTTCCTTGCTGGCAGCTTTCCTGTGGGCGCAATCGCTGGACGTTTCGAATTTGGCAACCGGGCTCTGGGAGAGAAATACAGAGTGTTGCGCCTTTGCGCAGGCAAGGTTTTGCAGAAAGCGAATGTCTGTCTATCAGCGAATGTAGCTCCAAGGGGCAGTGAAAACCAGCTACAGCTTTCCGTGCTGGTAGCTTTCCTGTGGGCGCAATCGCTGGACGTTTCGAATTTGGCAACCGGGCTCTGCGAGAGAGAAATACAGAGTGTTGCGCCTTTACGAAGGCAAGGTTTTGCAGAAAGCGAATGTCTGCCTATCAGCGAATGTAGTTCCAAGAGACAATGAAAACCAGCTACAGCTTTCCTTGCTGGCAGCTTTCCTGTGGGCGCAATCGCTGGACGTTTCGAATTTGGCAGCCGCGCTCCACGAGAGAGAAATACACAGTGTTGCCCCTTTAGGAAGGCAAGGTTTTGCAGAAAGCGAATGTCTGTCTAGCAGCGAATGTAGTTCCAAGGGGCAGTGAAAACCAGCTACAGCTTTCCTTGCTGGCAGCTTTCCTGTGGGCGCAATCGCTGGACGTTTCGAATTTGGCAACCGGGCTCTGCGAGAGAGAAATACAGAGTTTTCCCCCTTTACTAAGGAAGCTTTTGTAGAAAGCGAATGTCTATATAGCAGCGAATGTAGTTCCAAGAGGCAGTGAAAACCAGCTACAGATTTCTGTGCTGGCAGCTTTCCTGTGGGCGCAATCGCTGGACGTTTCGAATTTGGCAACCAGGCTCTGCGAGAGAGAAATACACATTGTTGCCCCTTTACCAACGAAAGCTTTTGCAGAAAGCGAATGTCTGTCTATCAGCGAATGTAGTTCCAAGGGGCAGTGAAAACCAGCTACAGCTTTCCGTGCTGGCAGCTTTCCTGTGGGCGCAATCGCTGGACGTTTCGAATTTGGCAACCGGGCTCCGCGAGAGAGAAATACAGAGTGTTGCCTCTTTACCAACGAAAGCTTTTGTAGAAAGCGAATATCTGTCTATCAGCTAATGCAGTTCCAAGGGGCAGTGAAAACCAGCTACAGCTTTCCGTGCTGGCAGCTCTCCTGTGGGCGCAATCGCTGGACGTTTCGAATTTGGCAACCGGGCTCTGCGAGAGAGAAATAGACATTGTTGCCCCTTTACCTACGAAAGCTTTTGTAGAAAGCGAATGTCTGTCTATCAGCGACTGTAGTTCCAAGAGACAGTGAAAACCAGCTACAGCTTTCCTTGCTGGCAGCTTTCCTGTGGGCGCAATCGCTGGACGTTTCGAATTTGGCAACCGGGCTCTACGAGAGAGAAATACACAGTGTTGCCCCTTTACTAAGGCAAGCTTTTGTAGAAAGCGAATGTCTGTCTATCAGCGAATGTAGTTCCAAGAGACAGTGAAAACCAGCTACAGCTTTCCTTGCTGGCAGCTTTCCTGTGGGCGCAATCGCTGGACGTTTCGATTTTGGCAAGCGGGCTCTGCGAGAGAGAAATACAGAGTGTTGCCCTTGTACCAACGAAAGCTTTTGCAGAAAGCGAATGTCTGTCTATCAGCGAATGTAGTTCCAAGGGGCAGTGAAAACCAGCTACAGCTTTCTGTGCTGGAAGCTTTCCTGTGGGCGCAATCGCTGGACGTTTCGAATTTGGCAACCGGGCTCTGCGAGAGAGAAATACACAGTGTTGCCCCTTTACGAAGGCAAGGTTTTGCAGAAAGCGAATGTCTGTCTAGCAGCGAATGTAGTTCCAAGGGGCAGTGAAAACCAGCTACAGCTTTCCTTGCTGGCAGCTTTCCTGTGGGCGCAATCGCTGGACGTGTCGATTTTGACAACCGGGCTCTGCGAGAGAGAAATACACAGTGTTGCCCCTGTACCAACGAAAGCTTTTGCAGAAAGCGAATGTCTGTCTATCAGCGAATGTACTTCCAAGGGGCAGTGAAAACCAGCTACAGCTTTCCTTGCTGGCAGCTTTCCTGTGGGCACAATCGCAGGACGTTTCGAATTTGGCAACCGGGCTCTGCGAGAGAGAAATACACATTGTTGCCGCTTTACTAAGCAAGGTTTTGCAGAAAGCGAATGTCTGTCTAGCAGCGAATGTAGTTCCAAGAGACAATGAAAACCAGCTACAGCTTTCCTTGCTGGCAGCTTTCCTGTGGGCGCAATCGCTGGACGTTTCAAATTTGGCAACCGGGCTCTGCGAGAGAGAAATACACAGTGTTGCTCCTTTACGAAGGCAAGGTTTTGCAGAAAGCGAATGTCTGTCTATCAGCGAATGTAGTTCCAAGAGACTGTGAAAACCAGCTACAGCTTTCCTTGCTGGCAGCTTTCCTGTGGGCGCAATTGCTGGACGTTTCGAATTTGGCAACCGGGCTCTGCGAGAGAGAAATACACAGTGTTGCCTCTTTACCAACGAAAGCTTTTGCAGAAAGCGAATGTCTGTCTATCAGCGAATGTAGTTCCAAGAGACTGTGAAAACCAGCTACAGCTTTCCTTGCTGGCAGCTTTCCTGTGGGCGCAATCGCTGGACGTTTCGAATTTGGCAACCGGGCTCTGCGAGAGAGAAATACACGGTGTTGCCCCTTTACCTACGAAAGCTTTTGCAGAAAGCGAATGTCTGTCTATCAGCGAATGCAGTTCCAAGGGGCAGTGAAAACCAGCTACAGCATTCCTTGCTGGTAGCTTTCCTGTGGGCGCAATCGCTGGACGTTTCGTATTTGGCAACCGGGCTCTGCGAGAGAGAAATACACAGTGTTGCCTCTTTACCAACGAAAGCTTTTGCAGAAAGCGAATGTCTGTCTATCAGCGAATGCAGTTCCAAGGGGCAGTGAAAACCAGCTACAGCTTTCCTTGCTGGCAGCTTTCCTGTGGTCGCAATCGCTGGACGTTTCGAATTTGGCAACCGGGCTCTGCGAGAGAGAAATACAGAGTGTTGCCCCTTTACAAATTCAAGGTTTTGCAGAAAGCGAATGTCTGTCTATCAGCGAATGTAGTTCCAAGGGGCAGTGAAAACCAGCTACAGCTTTCCTTGCTGGCAGCTTTCCTGTGGGCGCAATCGCTGGACGTTTCGAATTTGGCAACCGGGCTCTGCGAGAGAGAAATACACAGTGTTGCCCCTTTACCAACGAAAGCTTTTGCAGAAAGCGAATGTCTATATAGCAGCGAATGTAGTTCCAAGAGGCAGTGAAAACCAGCTACAGCTTTCCTTGCTGGCAGCTTTCCTGTGGGCGCAATCGCTGGACGTTTCGAATTTGGCAACCGGGCTCTGCGAGAGAGAAATACACAGTGTTGCCCCTGTACCAACGAAAGCTTTTGCAGAAAGCGAATGTCTGTCTAGCAGCGAATGTAGTTCCAAGGGGCAGTGAAAACCAGCTACAGCTTTCCTTGCTGGCAGCTTTCCTGTGGGCGCAATCGCTGGACGTTTCGAATTTGGCAACCAGGCTCTGCGAGAGAGAAATACACAGTGTTGCCCCTGTACCAACGAAAGCTTTTGCAGAAAGCGAATGTCTGTCTATCAGCGAATGTAGTTCCAAGGGGCAGTGAAAACCAGCTACAGCTTTCTGTGCTGGAAGCTTTCCTGTGGGCGCAATCGCTGGACGTTTCGAATTTGGCAACCGGGCTCTGCGAGAGAGAAATACACAGTGTTGCCCCTTTACGAAGGCAAGGTTTTGCAGAAAGCGAATGTCTGTCTAGCAGCGAATGTAGTTCCAAGAGACAGTGAAAACCAGCTAGAGATTTCCGTGCTGTCAGCTTTCCTGTGGGCGCAATCGCTGGACGTTTCGAATTTGGCAACCGGGCTCTGCGAGAGAGAAATACACAGTGTTGCCCGTGTACCAACGAAAGCTTTTGCAGAAAGCAAATGTCTGGCTATCAGCGAATGCAGTTCCAAGGGGCAGTGAAAACCAGCTACAGCTTTCCTTGCTGGCAGCTTTCCTGTAGGCGCAATCGCTGGACGTTTCGAGTTTGGCAGCCGGGCTCTGCGAGAGAGAAATACAGAGTGTTACCCCTTTACGCAGGCAAGGTTTTACAGAAAGCGAATGTCTGTCTAGCAGCGAATGCAGTTCCAAGGGGCAGTGAAAACCAGCTACAGCTTTCCTTGCTGGCAGCTTTCCTGTGGGCGCAATCGCTGGACGTTTCGAATTTGGCAGCCGCGCTCCACGAGAGAGAAATACACAGTGTTGCCCCTTTAGGAAGGCAAGGTTTTGCAGAAAGCGAATGTCTGTCTAGCAGCGAATGTAGTTCCAAGGGGCAGAGAAAACCAGCTACAGCTTTCCTTGCTGGCAGCTTTCCTGTGGGCGCAATCGCTGGACGTTTCGAATTTGGCAACCGGGCTCTGCGAGAGAGATATACACAGTGTTGCCCCTTTACCAACGAAAGCTGTTGTAGAAAGTGAATGTCTATCTAGCAGCGAATGTAGTTCCAAGGGGCAGTGAAAACCAGCTACAGCTTTCCTTGCTGGCAGCTTTCCTGTGGGCGCAATCGCTGGACGTTTCGAATTTGGCAACCGGGCTCTGCGAGAGAGAAATACACAGTGTTGCCCGTGTACCAACGAAAGCTTTTGCAGAAAGCGAATGTCTGTCTATCAGCGAATGTAGTTCCAAGAGACAGTGAAAACCAGCTACAGCTTTCCTTGCTGGCAGCTTTCCTCTGGCCGCAATCGCTGGACGTTTAGAATTTGGCAACCGGGCTCTGCGAGAGAGAAATACACAGTGTTGCCCCTTTACCTACGAAAGCTTTTGCAGAAAGCGAATGTCCGTCTATCAGCGAATGCAGTTCCAAGGGGCAGTGAAAACCAGCTACAGCTTTCCTTGCTGGCAGCTTTCCTGTGGGCGCAATCGCTGGACGTTTCGAATTTGGCAGCCGGGCTCTGCGAGAGAGAAATACACAGTGTTGCCCCTTTACGAACGAAAGCTTTTGTAGAAAGCGAATGTCTGTCTATCAGCGAATGCAGTTCCAAGAGACAGTGAAAACCAGATACAGCTTTCCTTGCTGGCAGCTTTCCTGTGGGCGCAATCGCTGGACGTTTCGAATTTGGCAACCGGGCTCTGGGAGAGAGAAATACACTGTGTTGCGCCTTTACGCAGCAAGGTTTTGCAGAAAGCGAATGTCTGTCTAGCAGCGAATGCAGTTCCAAGAGACAGTGAAAACCAGCTACAGCTTTCCTTGCTGGCAGCTTTCCTGTGGGCGCAATCGCTGGACGTTTCGAATTTGGCAGCCGGGCTCTGCGAGAGAGAAATACAGAGTGTTGCCCCTTACGCAGGCAAGGTTTTGCAGAAAGCGAATGTCTGTCTAGCAGCGAATGCAGTTCCAAGGGGCAGTGAAAACCAGCTACAGCTTTCCTTGCTGGCAGCTTTCCTGTGGGCGCAATCGCTGGACGTTTCTAATTTGGCAGCCGGGCTCTGCGAGAGAGAAATACACAGTGTTGCCCCTTCAATAAGGCAAGGTTTTTCAGAAAGCGAATGTCTGTCTATCAGCGAATGTAGTTCCAAGAGACAATGAAAACCAGCTACAGCTTTCCTTGCTGGCAGCTTTCCTGTGGGCGCAATCGCTAGACGTTTCGAATTTGGCAACCGGGCTCTGCGAGAGAGAAATACACGGTGTTGCCCCTTTACCTACGAAAGCTTTTGCAGAAAGCGAATGTCTGTCTATCAGCGAATGCAGTTCCAAGGGGCAGTGAAAACCAGCTACAGCATTCCTTGCTGGCAGCTTTCCTGTGGGCGCAATCGCTGGACGTTTCGTATTTGGCAACCGGGCTCTGCGAGAGAGAAATACACAGTGTTGCCTCTTTACCAACGAAAGCTTTTGCAGAAAGCAAATGTCTGTCTATCAGCGAATGCAGTTCCAAGGGGCAGTGAAAACCAGCTACAGCTTTCCGTGCTGGCAGCTTTCCTGTGGGCGCAATCGCTGGACGTTTCGAATTTGGCAACCGGGCTCTGCGAGAGAGAAATACACAGCGTTGCCCCTTTACGAACGAAAGCTGTTGTAGAAAGTGAATGTCTATCTAGCAGCGAATGTAGTTCCAAGGGGCAGTGAAAACCAGCTACAGCTTTCCTTGCTGGCAGCTTTCCTGTGGGCGCAATCGCTGGACGTTTCGAATTTGGCAACCGGGCTCTGCGAGAGAGAAATACACAGTGTTGCCCCTTTCCCTACGAAAGCTTTTGCAGAAAGCGAATGTCTGTCTATCAGCGAATGCAGTTCCAAGGGGCAGTGAAAACCAGCTACAGCTTTCCGTGCTGGTAGCTTTCCTGTGGGCGCAATTGCTGGACGTTTCGAATTTGGCAACCGGGCTCTGCGAGAGAGAAATACACAGTGTTGCCCCTTTACCTACGAAAGCTTTTGCAGAAAGCGAAAGTCTGTCTATCAGCGAATGCAGTTCCAAGGGGCAGTGAAAACCAGCTACAGCATTCCTTGCTGGTAGCTTTCCTGTGGGCGCAATCGCTGGACGTTTCGTATTTGGCAACCGGGCTCTGCGAGAGAGAAATACACAGTGTTGCCTCTTTACCAACGAAAGCTTTTGCAGAAAGCAAATGTCTGTCTATCAGCGAATGTAGTTCCAAGAGACAATGAAAACCAGCTACAGCTTTCCTTGCTGGCAGCTTTCCTGTGGGCGCAATAGCTGGACGTTTCGAATTTGGCAGCCAGGCTGTGCGAGAGAGAAATACAGAGTATTGCCCCTTTAGGAAGGCAAGGTTGTGCAGAAAGCGAATATCTGTCTATCAGCGAATGTAGTTCCAAGGGGCAGTGAAAACCAGCTACAGCTTTCCTTGCTGGCAGCTTTCCTGTGGGCGCAATCGCTGGACGTGTCGATTTTGACAACCGGGCTCTGCGAGAGAGAAATACACAGTGTTGCCCCTGTACCAACGAAAGCTTTTGCAGAAAGCGAATGTCTGTCTATCAGCGAATGTACTTCCAAGGGGCAGTGAAAACCAGCTACAGCTTTCTGTGCTGGAAGCTTTCCTGTGGGCGCAATCGCTGGACCTTTCGAATTTGGCAACCGGTCTCTGCGAGAGAGAAATACACATTGTTGCCCATTTACCAACGAAAGCTTTTGTAGAAAGCAAATGTCTGTCTATCAGCGAATGCAGTTCCAAGGGGCAGTGAAAACCAGCTACAGCTTTCCTTGCTGGCAGCTTTCCTCTGGCCGCAATCGCTGGACGTTTCGAATTTGGCAACCGGGCTCTGCGAGAGAGAAATACACAGTGTTGCCCCTTTACGCAGCAAGGTTTTGCAGAAAGCGAATGTCTGTCTAGCAGCGAATGCAGTTCCAAGAGACAGTGAAAACCAGCTACTGCTTTCCTTGCTGGCAGCTTTCCTGTGGGCGCAATCGCTGGACGTTTCGAATTTGGCAACCGGGCTCTGCGAGAGAGAAATACAGAGTGTTGCCCCTTTACGCAGGCAAGGTTTTGCAGAAAGCGAATGTCTGTCTAGCAGCGAATGCAGTTCCAAGGGGCAGTGAAAACCAGCTACAGCTTTCCTTGCTGGCAGCTTTCCTGTGGGCGCAATCGCTGGACGTTTCTAATTTGGCAGCCGGGCTCTGCGAGAGAGAAATACACAGTGTTGCCCCTTCAATAAGGCAAGGTTTTTCAGAAAGCGAATGTCTGTCTATCAGCGAATGTACTTCCAAGGGGCAGTGAAAACCAGCTACAGCTTTCCTTGCTGGCAGCTTTCCTGTGGGCGCAATCGCTAGACGTTTCGAATTTCGCAACCGGGCTCTGCGAGAGAGAAATACACGGTGTTGCCCCTTTACCTACGAAAGCTTTTGCAGAAAGCGAATGTCTGTCTATCAGCGAATGCAGTTCCAAGGGGCAGTGAAAACCAGCTACAGCATTCCTTGCTGGCAGCTTTCCTGTGGGCGCAATCGCTGGACGTTTCGTATTTGGCAACCGGGCTCTGCGAGAGAGAAATACACAGTGTTGCCTCTTTACCAACGAAAGCTTTTGCAGAAAGCGAATGTCTGTCTATCAGCGAATGTAGTTCCAAGAGACAATGAAAACCAGCTACAGCTTTCCTTGCTGGCAGCTTTCCTGTGGGCGCAATAGCTGGACGTTTCGAATTTGGCAACCGGGCTCTGCGAGAGAGAAATACACAGTGTTCCCCTTTACCTACGAAAGCTTTTGCAGAAAGCGAATGTCTGTCTATCAGCGAATGCAGTTCCAAGGGGCAGTGAAAACCAGCTACAGCTTTCCGTGCTGGTAGCTTTCCTGTGGGCGCAATCGCTGGACGTTTCGTATTTGGCAGCCGGGCTCTGCGAGAGAGAAATACACAGTGTTGCCTCTTTACCAACGAAAGCTTTTGCAGAAAGCGAATGTCTGTCTATCAGCGAATGCAGTTCCAAGGGGCAGTGAAAACCAGCTACAGCTTTCCGCGCTGGCAGCTTTCCTGTGGGCGCAATCGCTGGACGTTTCGAATTTGGCAACCGGGCTCTGCGAGAGAGATATACACAGTGTTGCCCCTTTACCAACGAAAGCTGTTGTAGAAAGTGAATGTCTATCTAGCAGCGAATGTAGTTCAAAGAGACTGTGAAAACCAGCTACAGCTTTCTGTGCTGGCAGCTTTCCTGTGGGCGCAATCGCTGGACGTTTCGAATTTGGCAGCCGGGCTGTGCGAGAGAGAAATACAGAGTGTTGCCCCTTTAGGAAGGCAAGGTTGTGCAGAAAGCGAATGTCTGTCTATCAGCGAATGTAGTTCCAAGGGGCAGTGAAAACCAGCTACAGCTTTCCTTGCTGGCAGCTTTCCTGTGGGCGCAATCGCTGGACGTGTCGATTTTGACAACCGGGCTCTGCGAGAGAGAAATACACAGTGTTGCCCTTTTACAAAGGCAAGGTTTTGCAGAAAGCGAATGTCTGTCTATCAGCGAATGTACTTCCAAGGGGCAGTGAAAACCAGCTACAGCTTTCCTTGCTGGCAGCTTTCCTGTGGGCACAATCGCTGGACGTTTCGAATTTGGCAACCGGGCTCTAAGAGAGAGAAATACACAGTGTTGCCCCTTTAGTACGGCAAGGTTTTGCAGAAAGCGAATGTCTGTCTATCAGCGAATGTAGTTCCAAGGGGCAGTGAAAACCAGCTACAGCTTTCCGTGCTGGCAGCTTTCCTGTGGCCGCAATCGCTGGACGTTTCGAATTTGGCAACCGGGCTCTGCGACAGAGAAATACAGAGTTTTGCCCCTTTACCTACGAAAGCTTTTGCAGAAAGCGAATGTCCGTCTAGCAGCGACTGTAGTTCCAAGAGACAGTGAAACCCAGCTACAGCTTTCTGTGCTGGCAGCTTTCCTGTGGGCGCAATCCCTGGACGTTTCGAATTTGGCAGCCGGGCTCTGCGAGAGAGAAATACACAGTGTTGCCCGTGTACCAACGAAAGCTTTTGAAGAAAGCGAATGTCTGTCTATCAGCGAATGCAGTTCCAAGAGACAGTGAAAACCAGATACAGCTTTCCTTGCTGGCAGCTTTCCTGTGGGCGCAATCGCTGGACGTTTCGAATTTGGCAACCGGGCTCTGGGAGAGAAATACAGAGTGTTGCGCCTTTGCGCAGGCAAGGTTTTGCAGAAAGCGAATGTCTGTCTATCAGCGAATGTAGCTCCAAGGGGCAGTGAAAACCAGCTACAGCTTTCCGTGCTGGTAGCTTTCCTGTGGGCGCAATCGCTGGACGTTTCGAATTTGGCAACCGGGCTCTGCGAGAGAGAAATACAGAGTGTTGCCTCTTTACCAACGAAAGCTTTTGTAGAAAGCGAATGTCTGTCTATCAGCGAATGTAGTTCCAAGGGGCAGTGAAAACCTGCTAAAGCTTTCTGTGCTGGCAGCTTTCCTGTGGGCGCAATCGCTGGACGTTTCGAATTTGGCAACCGGGCTCTGCGAGAGAGAAATACACAGTGTTGCCCCTGTAGCAACATAAGCTTTTGTAGAAAACGAATGTCTGTCTATCAGCGACTGTAGTTCCAAGAGACAGTGAAAACCAGCTACAGCTTTCATTGCTGGCAGCTTTCCTGTGGGCGCAATCGCTGGACGTTTCGAATTTGGCAACCGGGCTCTAAGAGAGAGAAATACACAGTGTTGCCCCTGTAGTACGGCAAGGTTTTGCAGAAAGCGAATGTCTGTCTATCAGCGAATGTAGTTCCAAGGGGCAGTGAAAACCAGCTACAGCTTTCTGTGCTGGCAGCTTTCCTGTGGGCTCAATGGCTGGACGTTTCGAATTTGGCAGCCGGGCTCTTCGAGAGAGAAATACACAGTGTTGCCCGTGTACCAACGAAAGCTTTTGTAGAAAGCGAATGTCTGTCTATCAGCGAATGCAGTTCCAAGAGACAGTGAAAACCAGCTACAGCTTTCCTTGCTGGCAGCTTTCCTCTGGCCGCAATCGCTGGACGTTTCGAATTTGGCAACCGGGCTCTGCGAGACAGAAATAGACATTGTTGCCCCTTTACCTACGAAAGCTTTTGTAGAAAGCGAATGTCTGTCTATCAGCGACTGTAGTTCCAAGAGACAGTGAAAACCAGCTACAGCTTTCTGTGCTGGCAGCTTTCCTGTGGGCGCAATCCCTGGACGTTTCGAATTTGGCAGCCGGGCTCTGCGAGAGAGAAATACACAGTGTTGCCCCTGTACCAACGAAAGCTTTTGCAGAAAGCGAATGTCTGTCTATCAGCGAATGCAGTTCCAAGAGACAGTGAAAACCAGCTACAGCTTTCCTTGCTGGCAGCTTTCCTGTGGGCGCAATCGCTGGACGTTTCGAATTTGGCAACCGGGCTCTGCGAGAGAGAAATACACAGTGTTGCCCGTGTACCAACGAAAGCTTTTGAAGAAAGCAAATGTCTGTCTATCAGCGAATGTAGTTCCAAGAGACAGTGAAAACCAGCTACAGCTTTCCTTGCTGGCAGCTTTCCTCTGGCCGCAATCGCTGGACGTTTCGAATTTGGCAACCGGGCTCTGCGAGAGAGAAATACACAGTTTTGCCCCTTTACCTACGAAAGCTTTTGCAGAAAGCGAATGTCTGTCTATCAGCGAATGCAGTTCCAAGGGGCAGTGAAAACCAGCTACAGCTTTCCTTGCTGGCAGCTTTCCTGTGGGCGCAATCGCTGGACGTTTCGAATTTGGCAACCGGGCTCTGGGAGAGAAATACAGAGTGTTGCGCCTTTGCGCAGGCAAGGTTTTGCAGAAAGCGAATGTCTGTCTATCAGCGAATGTAGTTCCAAGGGGCAGTGAAAACCAGCTACAGCTTTCCGTGCTGGTAGCTTTCCTGTGGGCGCAATCGCTGGACGTTTCGAATTTGTCAACCGGGCTCTGCGAGAGAGAAATACAGAGTGTTGCCTCTTTACCAACGAAAGCTTTTGTAGAAAGCGAATGTCTGTCTATCAGCGAATGTAGTTCCAAGGGGCAGTGAAAACCTGCTACAGCTTTCTGTGCTGGCAGCTTTCCTGTGGGAGCAATCGCTGGACGTTTCGAATTTGGCAAATGGGCTCTTCGAGAGAGAAATAAACATTGTTGCCCCGTACCAATGAAAGCTTTTGCAGAAAGCGAATGTCTGTCTATCAGCGAATGCAGTTCCAAGGGACAGTGAAAACCAGCTACAGCTTTCCGTGCTGGCAGCTTTCCTGTGGGCGCAGTCGCTGGACGTTTCGAATTTGGCAACCGGGCTCTGCGAGAGAGAAATACACAGTGTTGCCCTTTTACAAAGGCAAGGTTCTGCAGAAAGCGAATGTCTGTCTATCAGTGAATGCAGTTCCAAGGGGCAGTGAAAACCAGCTACAGCTTTCCTTGCTGGCAGCTTTCCTGTGGGCGCAATCGCTGGACGTTTCGAATTTGGCAGCCGCGCTCCACGAGAGAGAAATACACAGTGTTGCCCCTTTAGGAAGGCAAGGTTTTGCAGAAAGCGAATGTCTGTCTAGCAGCGAATGTAGTTCCAAGGGGCAGAGAAAACCAGCTACAGCTTTCCTTGCTGGCAGCTTTCCTGTGGGCGCAATCGCTGGACGTTTCGAATTTGGCAACCGGGCTCTGCGAGAGAGATATACACAGTGTTGCCCCTTTACCAAAAAAGCTGTTGTAGAAAGTGAATGTCTATCTAGCAGCGAATGTAGTTCCAAGGGGCAGTGAAAACCAGCTACAGCTTTCCTTGCTGGCAGCTTTCCTGTGGGCGCAATCGCTGGACGTTTCGAATTTGGCAACCGGGCTCTGCGAGAGAGAAATACACAGTGTTGCCCGTGTACCAACGAAAGCTTTTGCAGAAAGCGAATGTCTGTCTATCAGCGAATGTAGTTCCAAGAGACAGTGAAAACCAGCTACAGCTTTCCTTGCTGGCAGCTTTCCTCTGGCCGCAATCGCTGGACGTTTAGAATTTGGCAACCGGGCTCTGCGAGAGAGAAATACACAGTGTTGCCCCTTTACCTACGAAAGCTTTTGCAGAAAGCGAATGTCCGTCTATCAGCGAATGCAGTTCCAAGGGGCAGTGAAAACCAGCTACAGCTTTCCTTGCTGGCAGCTTTCCTGTGGGCGCAATCGCTGGACGTTTCGAATTTGGCAGCCGGGCTCTGCGAGAGAGAAATACACAGTGTTGCCCCTTTACGAACGAAAGCTTTTGTAGAAAGCGAATGTCTGTCTATCAGCGAATGCAGTTCCAAGAGACAGTGAAAACCAGATACAGCTTTCCTTGCTGGCAGCTTTCCTGTGGGCGCAATCACTGGACGTTTCGAATTTGGCAACCGGGCTCTGGGAGAGAGAAATACACTGTGTTGCGCCTTTACGCAGCAAGGTTTTGCAGAAAGCGAATGTCTGTCTATCAGCGAATGCAGTTCCAAGAGACAGTGAAAACCAGCTACAGCTTTCCTTGCTGGCAGCTTTCCTGTGGGCGCAATCGCTGGACGTTTCGAATTTGGCAGCCGGGCTCTGCGAGAGAGAAATACAGAGTGTTGCCCCTTACGCAGGCAAGGTTTTGCAGAAAGCGAATGTCTGTCTATCAGCGAATGTAGTTCCAAGAGACAATGAAAACCAGCTACAGCTTTCCTTGCTGGCAGCTTTCCTGTGGGCGCAATCGCTAGACGTTTCGAATTTGGCAACCGGGCTCTGCGAGAGAGAAATACACGGTGTTGCCCCTTTACCTACGAAAGCTTTTGCAGAAAGCGAATGTCTGTCTATCAGCGAATGCAGTTCCAAGGGGCAGTGAAAACCAGCTACAGCATTCCTTGCTGGCAGCTTTCCTGTGGGCGCAATCGCTGGACGTTTCGTATTTGGCAACCGGGCTCTGCGAGAGAGAAATACACAGTGTTGCCTCTTTACCAACGAAAGCTTTTGCAGAAAGCAAATGTCTGTCTATCAGCGAATGCAGTTCCAAGGGGCAGTGAAAACCAGCTACAGCTTTCCGTGCTGGCAGCTTTCCTGTGGGCGCAATCGCTGGACGTTTCGAATTTGGCAACCGGGCTCTGCGAGAGAGAAATACACAGCGTTGCCCCTTTACGAACGAAAGCTGTTGTAGAAAGTGAATGTCTATCTAGCAGCGAATGTAGTTCCAAGGGGCAGTGAAAACCAGCTACAGCTTTCCTTGCTGGCAGCTTTCCTGTGGGCGCAATCGCTAGACGTTTCGAATTTCGCAACCGGGCTCTGCGAGAGAGAAATACACGGTGTTGCCCCTTTACCTACGAAAGCTTTTGCAGAAAGCGAATGTCTGTCTATCAGCGAATGCAGTTCCAAGGGGCAGTGAAAACCAGCTACAGCATTCCTTGCTGGCAGCTTTCCTGTGGGCGCAATCGCTGGACGTTTCGTATTTGGCAACCGGGCTCTGCGAGAGAGAAATACACAGTGTTGCCTCTTTACCAACGAAAGCTTTTGCAGAAAGCGAATGTCTGTCTATCAGCGAATGCAGTTCCAAGGGGCAGTGAAAACCAGCTACAGCTTTCCGCGCTGGCAGCTTTCCTGTGGGCGCAATCGCTGGACGTTTCGAATTTGGCAACCGGGCTCTGCGAGAGAGATATACACAGTGTTGCCCCTTTACCAACGAAAGCTGTTGTAGAAAGTGAATGTCTATCTAGCAGCGAATGTAGTTCAAAGAGACTGTGAAAACCAGCTACAGCTTTCTGTGCTGGCAGCTTTCCTGTGGGCGCAATCGCTGGACGTTTCGAATTTGGCAGCCGGGCTGTGCGAGAGAGAAATACAGAGTGTTGCCCCTTTAGGAAGGCAAGGTTGTGCAGAAAGCGAATGTCTGTCTATCAGCGAATGTAGTTCCAAGGGGCAGTGAAAACCAGCTACAGCTTTCCTTGCTGGCAGCTTTCCTGTGGGCGCAATCGCTGGACGTTTCGATTTTGACAACCGGGCTCTGCGAGAGAGAAATACACAGTGTTGCCCTTTTACAAAGGCAAGGTTTTGCAGAAAGCGAATGTCTGTCTATCAGCGAATGTACTTCCAAGGGGCAGTGAAAACCAGCTACAGCTTTCCTTGCTGGCAGCTTTCCTGTGGGCACAATCGCTGGACGTTTCGAATTTGGCAACCGGGCTCTAAGAGAGAGAAATACACAGTGTTGCCCCTTTAGTACGGCAAGGTTTTGCAGAAATCGAATGTCTGTCTATCAGCGAATGTAGTTCCAAGGGGCAGTGAAAACCAGCTACAGCTTTCCGTGCTGGCAGCTTTCCTGTGGCCGCAATCGCTGGACGTTTCGAATTTGGCAACCGGGCTCTGCGACAGAGAAATACAGAGTTTTGCCCCTTTACTAAGGAAAGCTTTTGCAGAAAGCGAATGTCCGTCTAGCAGCGACTGTAGTTCCAAGAGACAGTGAAACCCAGCTACAGCTTTCTGTGCTGGCAGCTTTCCTGTGGGCGCAATCCCTGGACGTTTCGAATTTGGCAACCGAGCTCTGCGAGAGAGAAATACACAGTGTTGCCCGTGTACCAACGAAAGCTTTTGAAGAAAGCGAATGTCTGTCTATCAGCGAATGTAGTTCCAAGAGACAGTGAAAACTAGCTCCAGCTTTCCTGGCTGGCAGCTTTCCTCTGGCCGCAATCGCTGGACGTTTCGAATTTGGCAACCGGGCTCTGCGAGAGAGAAATACACAGTGTTGCCCCTTTACCTACGAAAGCTTTTGCAGAAAGCGAATGTCCGTCTATCAGCG
This sequence comes from Mycteria americana, assembly GCF_035582795.1. Taxonomy (NCBI): domain Eukaryota; kingdom Metazoa; phylum Chordata; class Aves; order Ciconiiformes; family Ciconiidae; genus Mycteria; species Mycteria americana. The sequence continues at coordinate 22,683,965 of NC_134369.1, read as the reverse complement.
AATGCAGTTCCAAGGGGCAGTGAAAACCAGCTACAGCTTTCCTTGCTGGCAGCTTTCCTGTGGGCGCAATCGCTGGACGTTTCGAATTTGGCAGCCGGGCTCTGCGAGAGAGAAATACACAGTGTTGCCCCTTTAAGAACAAAAGCTTTTGTAGAAAGCGAATGTCTGTCTATCAGCGAATGTAGTTCCAAGGGGCAGTGAAAACCAGCTACAGCTTTCTGTGCTGGCAGCTTTCCTGTGGGCGCAATCGCTGGACGTTTCGAATTTGGCAACCGGGCTCTGCGAGAGAGAAATACACAGTGTTGCCCCTGTAGCAACATAAGCTTTTGTAGAAAACGAATGTCTGTCTATCAGCGACTGTAGTTCCAAGAGACAGTGAAAACCAGCTACAGCTTTCATTGCTGGCAGCTTTCCTGTGGGCGCAATCGCTGGACGTTTCGAATTTGGCAACCGGGCTCTAAGAGAGAGAAATACACAGTGTTGCCCCTTTAGTACGGCAAGGTTTTGCAGAAAGCGAATGTCTGTCTATCAGCGAATGTAGTTCCAAGGGGCAGTGAAAACCAGCTACAGCTTTCTGTGCTGGCAGCTTTCCTGTGGGCTCAATGGCTGGACGTTTCGAATTTGGCAGCCGGGCTCTTCGAGAGAGAAATACACAGTGTTGCCCCTTTACCTACGAAAGCTTTTGTAGAAAGCAAATGTCTGTCTATCAGCGAATGCAGTTCCAAGAGACAGTGAAAACCAGCTACAGCTTTCCTTGCTGGCAGCTTTCCTCTGGCCGCAATCGCTGGACGTTTCGAATTTGGCAACCGGGCTCTGCGAGACAGAAATAGACATTGTTGCCCCTTTACCTACGAAAGCTTTTGTAGAAAGCGAATGTCTGTCTATCAGCGACTGTAGTTCCAAGAGACAGTGAAAACCAGCTACAGCTTTCTGTGCTGGCAGCTTTCCTGTGGGCGCAATTGCTGGACGTTTCGAATTTGGCAGCCGGGCTCTGCGAGAGAGAAATACACAGTGTTGCCCCTGTACCAACGAAAGCTTTTGCAGAAAGCGAAAGTCTGTCTATCAGCGAATGCAGTTCCAAGGGGCAGTGAAAACCAGCTACAGCATTCCTTGCTGGTAGCTTTCCTGTGGGCGCAATCGCTGGACGTTTCGTATTTGGCAACCGGGCTCTGCGAGAGAGAAATACACAGTGTTGCCTCTTTACCAACGAAAGCTTTTGCAGAAAGCAAATGTCTGTCTATCAGCGAATGTAGTTCCAAGAGACAATGAAAACCAGCTACAGCTTTCCTTGCTGGCAGCTTTCCTGTGGGCGCAATAGCTGGACGTTTCGAATTTGGCAGCCAGGCTGTGCGAGAGACAAATACAGAGTATTGCCCCTTTAGGAAGGCAAGGTTGTGCAGAAAGCGAATGTCTGTCTATCAGCGAATGTAGTTCCAAGGGGCAGTGAAAACCAGCTACAGCTTTCCTTGCTGGCAGCTTTCCTGTGGGCGCAATCGCTGGACGTGTCGATTTTGACAACCGGGCTCTGCGAGAGAGAAATACACAGTGTTGCCCCTGTACCAACGAAAGCTTTTGCAGAAAGCGAATGTCTGTCTATCAGCGAATGTACTTCCAAGGGGCAGTGAAAACCAGCTACAGCTTTCTGTGCTGGAAGCTTTCCTGTGGGCGCAATCGCTGGACCTTTCGAATTTGGCAACCGGTCTCTGCGAGAGAGAAATACACATTGTTGCCCATTTACCAACGAAAGCTTTTGTAGAAAGCAAATGTCTGTCTATCAGCGAATGCAGTTCCAAGGGGCAGTGAAAACCAGCTACAGCTTTCCTTGCTGGCAGCTTTCCTCTGGCCGCAATCGCTGGACGTTTCGAATTTGGCAACCGGGCTCTGCGAGAGAGAAATACACAGTGTTGCCCCTTTACGCAGCAAGGTTTTGCAGAAAGCGAATGTCTGTCTAGCAGCGAATGCAGTTCCAAGAGACAGTGAAAACCAGCTACTGCTTTCCTTGCTGGCAGCTTTCCTGTGGGCGCAATCGCTGGAAGTTTCGAATTTGGCAACCGGGCTCTGCGAGAGAGAAATACAGAGTGTTGCCCCTTTACGCAGGCAAGGTTTTGCAGAAAGCGAATGTCTGTCTAGCAGCGAATGCAGTTCCAAGGGGCAGTGAAAACCAGCTACAGCTTTCCTTGCTGGCAGCTTTCCTGTGGGCGCAATCGCTAGACGTTTCGAATTTCGCAACCGGGCTCTGCGAGAGAGAAATACACGGTGTTGCCCCTTTACCTACGAAAGCTTTTGCAGAAAGCGAATGTCTGTCTATCAGCGAATGCAGTTCCAAGGGGCAGTGAAAACCAGCTACAGCATTCCTTGCTGGCAGCTTTCCTGTGGGCGCAATCGCTGGACGTTTCGTATTTGGCAACCGGGCTCTGCGAGAGAGAAATACACAGTGTTGCCTCTTTACCAACGAAAGCTTTTGCAGAAAGCGAATGTCTGTCTATCAGCGAATGTAGTTCCAAGAGACAATGAAAACCAGCTACAGCTTTCCTTGCTGGCAGCTTTCCTGTGGGCGCAATAGCTGGACGTTTCGAATTTGGCAACCGGGCTCTGCGAGAGAGAAATACACAGTGTTGCCCCTTTACCTACGAAAGCTTTTGCAGAAAGCGAATGTCTGTCTATCAGCGAATGCAGTTCCAAGGGGCAGTGAAAACCAGCTACAGCTTTCCGTGCTGGTAGCTTTCCTGTGGGCGCAATCGCTGGACGTTTCGTATTTGGCAGCCGGGCTCTGCGAGAGAGAAATACACAGTGTTGCCTCTTTACCAACGAAAGCTTTTGCAGAAAGCGAATGTCTGTCTATCAGCGAATGCAGTTCCAAGGGGCAGTGAAAACCAGCTACAGCTTTCCGCGCTGGCAGCTTTCCTGTGGGCGCAATCGCTGGACGTTTCGAATTTGGCAACCGGGCTCTGCGAGAGAGATATACACAGTGTTGCCCCTTTACCAACGAAAGCTGTTGTAGAAAGTGAATGTCTATCTAGCAGCGAATGTAGTTCAAAGAGACTGTGAAAACCAGCTACAGCTTTCTGTGCTGGCAGCTTTCCTGTGGGCGCAATCGCTGGACGTTTCGAATTTGGCAGCCGGGCTGTGCGAGAGAGAAATACAGAGTGTTGCCCCTTTAGGAAGGCAAGGTTGTGCAGAAAGCGAATGTCTGTCTATCAGCGAATGTAGTTCCAAGGGGCAGTGAAAACCAGCTACAGCTTTCCTTGCTGGCAGCTTTCCTGTGGGCGCAATCGCTGGACGTTTCGATTTTGACAACCGGGCTCTGCGAGAGAGAAATACACAGTGTTGCCCTTTTACAAAGGCAAGGTTTTGCAGAAAGCGAATGTCTGTCTATCAGCGAATGTACTTCCAAGGGGCAGTGAAAACCAGCTACAGCTTTCCTTGCTGGCAGCTTTCCTGTGGGCACAATCGCTGGACGTTTCGAATTTGGCAACCGGGCTCTAAGAGAGAGAAATACACAGTGTTGCCCCTTTAGTACGGCAAGGTTTTGCAGAAAGCGAATGTCTGTCTATCAGCGAATGTAGTTCCAAGGGGCAGTGAAAACCAGCTACAGCTTTCCGTGCTGGCAGCTTTCCTGTGGCCGCAATCGCTGGACGTTTCGAATTTGGCAACCGGGCTCTGCGACAGAGAAATACAGAGTTTTGCCCCTTTACTAAGGAAAGCTTTTGCAGAAAGCGAATGTCCGTCTAGCAGCGACTGTAGTTCCAAGAGACAGTGAAACCCAGCTACAGCTTTCTGTGCTGGCAGCTTTCCTGTGGGCGCAATCCCTGGACGTTTCGAATTTGGCAACCGGGCTCTGCGAGAGAGAAATACACAGTGTTGCCCGTGTACCAACGAAAGCTTTTGAAGAAAGCGAATGTCTGTCTATCAGCGAATGTAGTTCCAAGAGACAGTGAAAACCACCTCCAGCTTTCCTGGCTGGCAGCTTTCCTCTGGCCGCAATCGCTGGACGTTTCGAATTTGGCAACCGGGCTCTGCGAGAGAGAAATACACAGTGTTGCCCCTTTACCTACGAAAGCTTTTGCAGAAAGCGAATGTCCGTCTATCAGCGAATGCAGTTCCAAGGGGCAGTGAAAACCAGCTACAGCTTTCCTTGCTGGCAGCTTTCCTGTGGGCGCAATCGCTGGACGTTTCGATTTTGACAACCGGGCTCTGCGAGAGAGAAATACACAGTGTTGCCCTTTTACAAAGGCAAGGTTTTGCAGAAAGCGAATGTCTGTCTATCAGCGAATGTACTTCCAAGGGGCAGTGAAAACCAGCTACAGCTTTCCTTGCTGGCAGCTTTCCTGTGGGCACAATCGCTGGACGTTTCGAATTTGGCAACCGGGCTCTAAGAGAGAGAAATACACAGTGTTGCCCCTTTAGTACGGCAAGGTTTTGCAGAAAGCGAATGTCTGTCTATCAGCGAATGTAGTTCCAAGGGGCAGTGAAAACCAGCTACAGCTTTCCGTGCTGGCAGCTTTCCTGTGGCCGCAATCGCTGGACGTTTCGAATTTGGCAACCGGGCTCTGCGACAGAGAAATACAGAGTTTTGCCCCTTTACTAAGGAAAGCTTTTGCAGAAAGCGAATGTCCGTCTAGCAGCGACTGTAGTTCCAACAGACAGTGAAACCCAGCTACAGCTTTCTGTGCTGGCAGCTTTCCTGTGGGCGCAATCCCTGGACGTTTCGAATTTGGCAACCGGGCTCTGCGAGAGAGAAATACACAGTGTTGCCCGTGTACCAACGAAAGCTTTTGAAGAAAGCGAATGTCTGTCTATCAGCGAATGTAGTTCCAAGAGACAGTGAAAACCAGCTCCAGCTTTCCTGGCTGGCAGCTTTCCTCTGGCCGCAATCGCTGGACGTTTCGAATTTGGCAGCCGGGCTCTGCGAGAGAGAAATACACAGTGTTGCCCCTTTAAGAACAAAAGCTTTTGTAGAAAGCGAATGTCTGTCTATCAGCGAATGCAGTTCCAAGAGACAGTGAAAACCAGCTACAGCTTTCCTTGCTGGCAGCTTTCCTGTGGGCGCAATTGCTGGACGTTTCCAATTTGGCAACCGGGCTCTGCGAGAGAGAAATACACAGTGTTGCCTCTTTACCAACGAAAGCTTTTGCAGAAAGCGAATGTCTGTCTATCAGCGAATGTAGTTCCAAGAGACAATGAAAACCAGCTACAGCTTTCCTTGCTGGCAGCTTTCCTGTGGGCGCAATCGCTGGACGTTTCGAATTTGGCAACCGGGCTCTGCGAGAGAGAATTACACGGTGTTGCCCCTTTACCTACGAAAGCTTTTGCAGAAAGCGAATGTCTGTCTATCAGCGAATGCAGTTCCAAGGGGCAGTGAAAACCAGCTACAGCATTCCTTGCTGGTAGCTTTCCTGTGGGCGCAATCGCTGGACTTTTCGTATTTGGCAACCGGGCTCTGCGAGAGAGAAATACACAGTGTTGCCTCTTTACCAACGAAAGCTTTTGCAGAAAGCGAATGTCTGTCTATCAGCGAATGCAGTTCCAAGGGGCAGTGAAAACCAGCTACAGCTTTCCTTGCTGGCAGCTTTCCTGTGGTCGCAATCGCTGGACGTTTCGAATTTGGCAACCGGGCTCTGCGAGAGAGAAATACAGAGTGTTGCCCCTTTACAAATTCAAGGTTTTGCAGAAAGCGAATGTCTGTCTATCAGCGAATGTAGTTCCAAGGGGCAGTGAAAACCAGCTACAGCTTTCCTTGCTGGCAGCTTTCCTGTGGGCGCAATCGCTGGACGTTTCGAATTTGGCAACCGGGCTCTGCGAGAGAGAAATACACAGTGTTGCCCCTTTACCAACGAAAGCTTTTGCAGAAAGCGAATGTCTATATAGCAGCGAATGTAGTTCCAAGAGGCAGTGAAAACCAGCTACAGCTTTCCTTGCTGGCAGCTTTCCTGTGGGCGCAATCGCTGGACGTTTCGAATTTGGCAACCGGGCTCTGCGAGAGAGAAATACACAGTGTTGCCCCTGTACCAACGAAAGCTTTTGCAGAAAGCGAATGTCTGTCTAGCAGCGAATGTAGTTCCAAGGGGCAGTGAAAACCAGCTACAGCTTTCCTTGCTGGCAGCTTTCCTGTGGGCGCAATCGCTGGACGTTTCGAATTTGGCAACCAGGCTCTGCGAGAGAGAAATACACAGTGTTGCCCCTGTACCAACGAAAGCTTTTGCAGAAAGCGAATGTCTGTCTATCAGCGAATGTAGTTCCAAGGGGCAGTGAAAACCAGCTACAGCTTTCTGTGCTGGAAGCTTTCCTGTGGGCGCAATCGCTGGACGTTTCGAATTTGGCAACCGGGCTCTGCGAGAGAGAAATACACAGTGTTGCCCCTTTACGAAGGCAAGGTTTTGCAGAAAGCGAATGTCTGTCTAGCAGCGAATGTAGTTCCAAGAGGCAGTGAAAACCAGCTACAGCTTTCCTTGCTGGCAGCTTTCCTGTGGGCGCAATCGCTGGACGTTTCGAATTTGGCAACCGGGCTCTGCGAGAGAGAAATACACAGTGTTGCCCCTGTACCAACGAAAGCTTTTGCAGAAAGCGAATGTCTGTCTAGCAGCGAATGTAGTTCCAAGGGGCAGTGAAAACCAGCTACAGCTTTCCTTGCTGGCAGCTTTCCTGTGGGCGCAATCGCTGGACGTTTCGAATTTGGCAACCAGGCTCTGCGAGAGAGAAATACACAGTGTTGCCCCTGTACCAACGAAAGCTTTTGCAGAAAGCGAATGTCTGTCTATCAGCGAATGTAGTTCCAAGGGGCAGTGAAAACCAGCTACAGCTTTCTGTGCTGGAAGCTTTCCTGTGGGCGCAATCGCTGGACGTTTCGAATTTGGCAACCGGGCTCTGCGAGAGAGAAATACACAGTGTTGCCCCTTTACGAAGGCAAGGTTTTGCAGAAAGCGAATGTCTGTCTAGCAGCGAATGTAGTTCCAAGAGACAGTGAAAACCAGCTAGAGATTTCCGTGCTGTCAGCTTTCCTGTGGGCGCAATCGCTGGACGTTTCGAATTTGGCAACCGGGCTCTGCGAGAGAGAAATACACAGTGTTGCCCGTGTACCAACGAAAGCTTTTGCAGAAAGCAAATGTCTGGCTATCAGCGAATGCAGTTCCAAGGGGCAGTGAAAACCAGCTACAGCTTTCCTTGCTGGCAGCTTTCCTGTAGGCGCAATCGCTGGACGTTTCGAGTTTGGCAGCCGGGCTCTGCGAGAGAGAAATACACAGTGTTACCCCTTTACGCAGGCAAGGTTTTGCAGAAAGCGAATGTCTGTCTAGCAGCGAATGCAGTTCCAAGGGGCAGTGAAAACCAGCTACAGCTTTCCTTGCTGGCAGCTTTCCTGTGGGCGCAATCGCTGGACGTTTCGAATTTGGCAGCCGGTCTGTGCGAGAGAGAAATACACAGTGTTGCCCCTTCAGTAAGGCAAGGTTTTGCAGAAAGCGAATGTCTGTCTATCAGCGAATGTAGTTCCAAGGGGCAGTGAAAACCAGCTACAGCTTTCCGTGCTGGCAGCTTTCCTGTGGGCGCAATCGCTGGACGTTTCGAATTTGGCAACCGGGCTCTGCGAGAGAGAAATACACAGTGTTGCCCCTGTAGCAACATAAGCTTTTGTAGAAAGCGAATGTCTGTCTATCAGCGAATGTAGTTCCAAGGGGCAGTGAAAACCAGCTACAGCTTTCCGTGCTGGCAGCTTTCCTGTGGGCGCAATCGCTGGACGTTTCGAATTTGGCAACCGGGCTCTGCGAGAGAGAAATACACAGTGTTGCCCCTGTAGCAACATAAGCTTTTGTAGAAAACGAATGTCTGTCTATCAGCGAATGTAGTTCCAAGAGACAATGAAAACCAGCTACAGCTTTCCTTGCTGGCAGCTTTCCTGTGGGCGCAATCGCTGGACGTTTCGAATTTGGCAACCGGGCTCTGCGAGAGAGAAATACACGGTGTTGCCCCTTTACGTACGAAAGCTTTTGCAGAAAGCGAATGTCTGTCTATCAGCGAATGCAGTTCCAAGGGGCAGTGAAAACCAGCTACAGCATTCCTTGCTGGTAGCTTTCCTGTGGGCGCAATCGCTGGACGTTTCGAATTTGGCAACCGGGCTCTGCGAGAGAGAAATACACAGTGTTGCCTCTTTACCAACGAAAGCTTTTGCAGAAAGCGAATGTCTGTCTATCAGCGAATGCAGTTCCAAGGGGCAGTGAAAACCAGCTACAGCTTTCCTTGCTGGCAGCTTTCCTGTGGTCGCAATCGCTGGACGTTTCGAATTTGGCAACCGGGCTCTGCGAGAGAGAAATACAGAGTGTTGCCCCTTTACTAAGGCAAGCTTTTGTAGAAAGCGAATGTCTGTCTATCAGCGAATGTAGTTCCAAGAGACAGTGAAAACCAGCTAGAGATTTCCTTGCTGGCAGCTTTCCTGTGGGCGCAATCGCTGGACGTTTCGAATTTGGCAACCGGGCTCTGCGAGAGAGAAATACACAGTGTTGCCCTTGTACCAACGAAAGCTTTTGCAGAAAGCGAATGTCTGTCTATCAGCGAATGTAGTTCCAAGGGGCAGTTAAAACCAGCTACAGCTTTCTGTGCTGGAAGCTTTCCTGTGGGCGCAATCGCTGGACGTTTCGAATTTGGCAACCGGGCTCTGCGAGAGAGAAATACAGAGTGTTGCCCCTTTACGCAGGCAAGGTTTTGCAGAAAGCGAATGTCTGTCTAGCAGCGAATGCAGTTCCAAGGGGCAGTGAAAACCAGCTACAGCTTTCCTTGCTGGCAGCTTTCCTGTGGGCGCAATCGCTGGACGTTTCTAATTTGGCAGCCGGGCTCTGCGAGAGAGAAATACACAGTGTTGCCCCTTCAATAAGGCAAGGTTTTGCAGAAAGCGAATGTCTGTCTAGCAGCGAATGTAGTTCCAAGGGGCAGTGAAAACCAGCTACAGCTTTCTGTGCTGGCAGCTTTCCTGTGGGCGCAATCGCTGGACGTTTCGAATTTGGCAACCGGGCTCTGCGAGAGAGAAATACACAGTGTTGCCCCTGTAGCAACATAAGCTTTTGTAGAAAACGAATGTCTGTCTATCAGCGAATGCAGTTCCAAGGGGCAGTGAAAACCAGCTAAAGCTTTCCTTGCTGGCAGCTTTCCGGTGGGCGCAATCGCTGGACGTTTCAAATTTGGCAACCGGGCTCTGTGAGAGAGAAATACAGAGTGTTGCCCCTTTACGAAGGCAAGGTTTTGCACAAAGAGAATGTCTGTCTAGCAGCGAATGTAGTTCCAAGGGGCAGTGAAAACCAGCTACAGCTTTCCGTGCTGGCAGCTTTCCTGTGGCCGCAATCGCTGGACCATTCGAATTTGGCAACCGGGCTCTGCGAGAGAGAAATACACAGTGTTGCCCCTTTCCCTACGAAAGCTTTTGCAGAAAGCGAATGTCTGTCTATCAGCGAATGTAGTTCCAAGAGACAATGAAAACCAGCTACAGCTTTCCTTGCTGGCAGCTTTCCTGTGGGCGCAATCGCTGGACGTTTCGAATTTGGCAACCGGGCTCTGCGAGAGAGAATTACACGGTGTTGCCCCTTTACCTACGAAAGCTTTTGCAGAAAGCGAATGTCTGTCTATCAGCGAATGCAGTTCCAAGGGGCAGTGAAAACCAGCTACAGCATTCCTTGCTGGTAGCTTTCCTGTGGGCGCAATCGCTGGACTTTTCGTATTTGGCAACCGGGCTCTGCGAGAGAGAAATACACAGTGTTGCCTCTTTACCAACGAAAGCTTTTGCAGAAAGCGAATGTCTGTCTATCAGCGAATGCAGTTCCAAGGGGCAGTGAAAACCAGCTACAGCTTTCCTTGCTGGCAGCTTTCCTGTGGTCGCAATCGCTGGACGTTTCGAATTTGGCAACCGGGCTCTGCGAGAGAGAAATACAGAGTGTTGCCCCTTTACAAATTCAAGGTTTTGCAGAAAGCGAATGTCTGTCTATCAGCGAATGTAGTTCCAAGGGGCAGTGAAAACCAGCTACAGCTTTCCTTGCTGGCAGCTTTCCTGTGGGCGCAATCGCTGGACGTTTCGAATTTGGCAACCGGGCTCTGCGAGAGAGAAATACACAGTGTTGCCCCTTTACCAACGAAAGCTTTTGCAGAAAGCGAATGTCTATATAGCAGCGAATGTAGTTCCAAGAGGCAGTGAAAACCAGCTACAGCTTTCCTTGCTGGCAGCTTTCCTGTGGGCGCAATCGCTGGACGTTTCGAATTTGGCAACCGGGCTCTGCGAGAGAGAAATACACAGTGTTGCCCCTGTACCAACGAAAGCTTTTGCAGAAAGCGAATGTCTGTCTAGCAGCGAATGTAGTTCCAAGGGGCAGTGAAAACCAGCTACAGCTTTCCTTGCTGGCAGCTTTCCTGTGGGCGCAATCGCTGGACGTTTCGAATTTGGCAACCAGGCTCTGCGAGAGAGAAATACACAGTGTTGCCCCTGTACCAACGAAAGCTTTTGCAGAAAGCGAATGTCTGTCTATCAGCGAATGTAGTTCCAAGGGGCAGTGAAAACCAGCTACAGCTTTCTGTGCTGGAAGCTTTCCTGTGGGCGCAATCGCTGGACGTTTCGAATTTGGCAACCGGGCTCTGCGAGAGAGAAATACACAGTGTTGCCCCTTTACGAAGGCAAGGTTTTGCAGAAAGCGAATGTCTGTCTAGCAGCGAATGTAGTTCCAAGAGGCAGTGAAAACCAGCTACAGCTTTCCTTGCTGGCAGCTTTCCTGTGGGCGCAATCGCTGGACGTTTCGAATTTGGCAACCGGGCTCTGCGAGAGAGAAATACACAGTGTTGCCCCTGTACCAACGAAAGCTTTTGCAGAAAGCGAATGTCTGTCTAGCAGCGAATGTAGTTCCAAGGGGCAGTGAAAACCAGCTACAGCTTTCCTTGCTGGCAGCTTTCCTGTGGGCGCAATCGCTGGACGTTTCGAATTTGGCAACCAGGCTCTGCGAGAGAGAAATACACAGTGTTGCCCCTGTACCAACGAAAGCTTTTGCAGAAAGCGAATGTCTGTCTATCAGCGAATGTAGTTCCAAGGGGCAGTGAAAACCAGCTACAGCTTTCTGTGCTGGAAGCTTTCCTGTGGGCGCAATCGCTGGACGTTTCGAATTTGGCAACCGGGCTCTGCGAGAGAGAAATACACAGTGTTGCCCCTTTACGAAGGCAAGGTTTTGCAGAAAGCGAATGTCTGTCTAGCAGCGAATGTAGTTCCAAGAGACAGTGAAAACCAGCTAGAGATTTCCGTGCTGTCAGCTTTCCTGTGGGCGCAATCGCTGGACGTTTCGAATTTGGCAACCGGGCTCTGCGAGAGAGAAATACACAGTGTTGCCCGTGTACCAACGAAAGCTTTTGCAGAAAGCAAATGTCTGGCTATCAGCGAATGCAGTTCCAAGGGGCAGTGAAAACCAGCTACAGCTTTCCTTGCTGGCAGCTTTCCTGTAGGCGCAATCGCTGGACGTTTCGAGTTTGGCAGCCGGGCTCTGCGAGAGAGAAATACACAGTGTTACCCCTTTACGCAGGCAAGGTTTTGCAGAAAGCGAATGTCTGTCTAGCAGCGAATGCAGTTCCAAGGGGCAGTGAAAACCAGCTACAGCTTTCCTTGCTGGCAGCTTTCCTGTGGGCGCAATCGCTGGACGTTTCGAATTTGGCAGCCGGTCTGTGCGAGAGAGAAATACACAGTGTTGCCCCTTCAGTAAGGCAAGGTTTTGCAGAAAGCGAATGTCTGTCTATCAGCGAATGTAGTTCCAAGGGGCAGTGAAAACCAGCTACAGCTTTCCGTGCTGGCAGCTTTCCTGTGGGCGCAATCGCTGGACGTTTCGAATTTGGCAACCGGGCTCTGCGAGAGAGAAATACACAGTGTTGCCCCTGTAGCAACATAAGCTTTTGTAGAAAGCGAATGTCTGTCTATCAGCGAATGTAGTTCCAAGGGGCAGTGAAAACCAGCTACAGCTTTCCGTGCTGGCAGCTTTCCTGTGGGCGCAATCGCTGGACGTTTCGAATTTGGCAACCGGGCTCTGCGAGAGAGAAATACACAGTGTTGCCCCTGTAGCAACATAAGCTTTTGTAGAAAACGAATGTCTGTCTATCAGCGAATGTAGTTCCAAGAGACAATGAAAACCAGCTACAGCTTTCCTTGCTGGCAGCTTTCCTGTGGGCGCAATCGCTGGACGTTTCGAATTTGGCAACCGGGCTCTGCGAGAGAGAAATACACGGTGTTGCCCCTTTACGTACGAAAGCTTTTGCAGAAAGCGAATGTCTGTCTATCAGCGAATGCAGTTCCAAGGGGCAGTGAAAACCAGCTACAGCATTCCTTGCTGGTAGCTTTCCTGTGGGCGCAATCGCTGGACGTTTCGAATTTGGCAACCGGGCTCTGCGAGAGAGAAATACACAGTGTTGCCTCTTTACCAACGAAAGCTTTTGCAGAAAGCGAATGTCTGTCTATCAGCGAATGCAGTTCCAAGGGGCAGTGAAAACCAGCTACAGCTTTCCTTGCTGGCAGCTTTCCTGTGGTCGCAATCGCTGGACGTTTCGAATTTGGCAACCGGGCTCTGCGAGAGAGAAATACAGAGTGTTGCCCCTTTACTAAGGCAAGCTTTTGTAGAAAGCGAATGTCTGTCTATCAGCGAATGTAGTTCCAAGAGACAGTGAAAACCAGCTAGAGATTTCCTTGCTGGCAGCTTTCCTGTGGGCGCAATCGCTGGACGTTTCGAATTTGGCAACCGGGCTCTGCGAGAGAGAAATACACAGTGTTGCCCTTGTACCAACGAAAGCTTTTGCAGAAAGCGAATGTCTGTCTATCAGCGAATGTAGTTCCAAGGGGCAGTTAAAACCAGCTACAGCTTTCTGTGCTGGAAGCTTTCCTGTGGGCGCAATCGCTGGACGTTTCGAATTTGGCAACCGGGCTCTGCGAGAGAGAAATACAGAGTGTTGCCCCTTTACGCAGGCAAGGTTTTGCAGAAAGCGAATGTCTGTCTAGCAGCGAATGCAGTTCCAAGGGGCAGTGAAAACCAGCTACAGCTTTCCTTGCTGGCAGCTTTCCTGTGGGCGCAATCGCTGGACGTTTCTAATTTGGCAGCCGGGCTCTGCGAGAGAGAAATACACAGTGTTGCCCCTTCAATAAGGCAAGGTTTTGCAGAAAGCGAATGTCTGTCTAGCAGCGAATGTAGTTCCAAGGGGCAGTGAAAACCAGCTACAGCTTTCTGTGCTGGCAGCTTTCCTGTGGGCGCAATCGCTGGACGTTTCGAATTTGGCAACCGGGCTCTGCGAGAGAGAAATACACAGTGTTGCCCCTGTAGCAACATAAGCTTTTGTAGAAAACGAATGTCTGTCTATCAGCGAATGCAGTTCCAAGGGGCAGTGAAAACCAGCTAAAGCTTTCCTTGCTGGCAGCTTTCCGGTGGGCGCAATCGCTGGACGTTTCAAATTTGGCAACCGGGCTCTGTGAGAGAGAAATACAGAGTGTTGCCCCTTTACGAAGGCAAGGTTTTGCACAAAGAGAATGTCTGTCTAGCAGCGAATGTAGTTCCAAGGGGCAGTGAAAACCAGCTACAGCTTTCCGTGCTGGCAGCTTTCCTGTGGCCGCAATCGCTGGACCATTCGAATTTGGCAACCGGGCTCTGCGAGAGAGAAATACACAGTGTTGCCCCTTTCCCTACGAAAGCTTTTGCAGAAAGTGAATGTCTGTCTACCAGCGAATGCAGTTCCAAGGGGCAGTGAAAACCAGCTACAGCATTCCTTGCTGGCAGCTTTCCTGTAGGCGCAATCGCTGGACGTTTCGAATTTGGCAACCGGGCTCTGCGAGAGAGAAATACAGAGTGTTGCCCCTTTACGCAGGCAAGGTTTTGCAGAAAGCGAATGTCTGTCTAGCAGCGAATGCAGTTCCAAGGGGCAGTGAAAACCAGCTACAGCTTTCCTTGCTGGCAGCTTTCCTGTGGGCGCAATCGCTGGACGTTTCGAATTTGGCAACCGGGCTCTGCGAGAGAGAAATACACAGTGTTGCCCCTTCAGTAAGGCAAGGTTTTGCAGAAAGCGAATGTCTGTCTAGCAGCGAATGCAGTTCCAAGGGGCAGTGAAAACCAGCTACAGCATTCCTTGCTGGCAGCTTTCCTGTGGGCGCAATCGCTGGACGTTTCGAATTTGGCAACCGGGCTCTGCGAGAGAGAAATACACAGTGTTGCCCCTGTAGCAACATAAGCTTTTGTAGAAAACGAATGTCTGTCTATCAGCGAATGTAGTTCCAAGAGACAATGAAAACCAGCTACAGCTTTCCTTGCTGGCAGCTTTCCTGTGGGCGCAATCGCTGGACGTTTCGAATTTGGCAACCGGGCTCTGCGAGAGAGAATTACACGGTGTTGCCCCTTTACCTACGAAAGCTTTTGTAGAAAGCGAATGTCTGTCTATCAGCGAATGCAGTTCCAAGGGGCAGTGAAAACCAGCTACAGCATTCCTTGCTGGTAGCTTTCCTGTGGGCGCAATCGCTGGACGTTTCGTATTTGGCAACCGGGCTCTGCGAGAGAGAAATACACAGTGTTGCCTCTTTACCAACGAAAGCTTTTGCAGAAAGCGAATGTCTGTCTATCAGCGAATGCAGTTCCAAGGGGCAGTGAAAACCAGCTACAGCTTTCTGTGCTGGAAGCTTTCCTGTGGGCGCAATCGCTGGACCTTTCGAATTTGGCAACCGGTCTCTGCGAGAGAGAAATACACATTGTTGCCCATTTACCAACGAAAGCTTTTGTAGAAAGCAAATGTCTGTCTATCAGCGAATGCAGTTCCAAGGGGCAGTGAAAACCAGCTACAGCTTTCCTTGCTGGCAGCTTTCCTCTGGCCGCAATCGCTGGACGTTTCGAATTTGGCAACCGGGCTCTGCGAGAGAGAAATACACAGTGTTGCCCCTTTACGCAGCAAGGTTTTGCAGAAAGCGAATGTCTGTCTAGCAGCGAATGCAGTTCCAAGAGACAGTGAAAACCAGCTACTGCTTTCCTTGCTGGCAGCTTTCCTGTGGGCGCAATCGCTGGACGTTTCGAATTTGGCAACCGGGCTCTGCGAGAGAGAAATACAGAGTGTTGCCCCTTTACGCAGGCAAGGTTTTGCAGAAAGCGAATGTCTGTCTAGCAGCGAATGCAGTTCCAAGGGGCAGTGAAAACCAGCTACAGCTTTCCTTGCTGGCAGCTTTCCTGTGGGCGCAATCGCTGGACGTTTCTAATTTGGCAGCCGGGCTCTGCGAGAGAGAAATACACAGTGTTGCCCCTTCAATAAGGCAAGGTTTTTCAGAAAGCGAATGTCTGTCTATCAGCGAATGTACTTCCAAGGGGCAGTGAAAACCAGCTACAGCTTTCCTTGCTGGCAGCTTTCCTGTGGGCGCAATCGCTAGACGTTTCGAATTTCGCAACCGGGCTCTGCGAGAGAGAAATACACGGTGTTGCCCCTTTACCTACGAAAGCTTTTGCAGAAAGCGAATGTCTGTCTATCAGCGAATGCAGTTCCAAGGGGCAGTGAAAACCAGCTACAGCATTCCTTGCTGGCAGCTTTCCTGTGGGCGCAATCGCTGGACGTTTCGTATTTGGCAACCGGGCTCTGCGAGAGAGAAATACACAGTGTTGCCTCTTTACCAACGAAAGCTTTTGCAGAAAGCGAATGTCTGTCTATCAGCGAATGTAGTTCCAAGAGACAATGAAAACCAGCTACAGCTTTCCTTGCTGGCAGCTTTCCTGTGGGCGCAATAGCTGGACGTTTCGAATTTGGCAACCGGGCTCTGCGAGAGAGAAATACACAGTGTTGCCCCTTTACCTACGAAAGCTTTTGCAGAAAGCGAATGTCTGTCTATCAGCGAATGCAGTTCCAAGGGGCAGTGAAAACCAGCTACAGCTTTCCGTGCTGGTAGCTTTCCTGTGGGCGCAATCGCTGGACGTTTCGTATTTGGCAGCCGGGCTCTGCGAGAGAGAAATACACAGTGTTGCCTCTTTACCAACGAAAGCTTTTGCAGAAAGCGAATGTCTGTCTATCAGCGAATGCAGTTCCAAGGGGCAGTGAAAACCAGCTACAGCTTTCCGCGCTGGCAGCTTTCCTGTGGGCGCAATCGCTGGACGTTTCGAATTTGGCAACCGGGCTCTGCGAGAGAGATATACACAGTGTTGCCCCTTTACCAACGAAAGCTGTTGTAGAAAGTGAATGTCTATCTAGCAGCGAATGTAGTTCAAAGAGACTGTGAAAACCAGCTACAGCTTTCTGTGCTGGCAGCTTTCCTGTGGGCGCAATCGCTGGACGTTTCGAATTTGGCAGCCGGGCTGTGCGAGAGAGAAATACAGAGTGTTGCCCCTTTAGGAAGGCAAGGTTGTGCAGAAAGCGAATGTCTGTCTATCAGCGAATGTAGTTCCAAGGGGCAGTGAAAACCAGCTACAGCTTTCCTTGCTGGCAGCTTTCCTGTGGGCGCAATCGCTGGACGTTTCGATTTTGACAACCGGGCTCTGCGAGAGAGAAATACACAGTGTTGCCCTTTTACAAAGGCAAGGTTTTGCAGAAAGCGAATGTCTGTCTATCAGCGAATGTACTTCCAAGGGGCAGTGAAAACCAGCTACAGCTTTCCTTGCTGGCAGCTTTCCTGTGGGCACAATCGCTGGACGTTTCGAATTTGGCAACCGGGCTCTAAGAGAGAGAAATACACAGTGTTGCCCCTTTAGTATGGCAAGGTTTTGCAGAAAGCGAATGTCTGTCTATCAGCGAATGTAGTTCCAAGGGGCAGTGAAAACCAGCTACAGCTTTCCGTGCTGGCAGCTTTCCTGTGGCCGCAATCGCTGGACGTTTCGAATTTGGCAACCGGGCTCTGCGACAGAGAAATACAGAGTTTTGCCCCTTTACCTACGAAAGCTTTTGCAGAAAGCGAATGTCCGTCTAGCAGCGACTGTAGTTCCAAGAGACAGTGAAACCCAGCTACAGCTTTCTGTGCTGGCAGCTTTCCTGTGGGCGCAATCCCTGGACGTTTCGAATTTGGCAGCCGGGCTCTGCGAGAGAGAAATACACAGTGTTGCCCGTGTACCAACGAAAGCTTTTGAAGAAAGCGAATGTCTGTCTATCAGCGAATGCAGTTCCAAGAGACAGTGAAAACCAGATACAGCTTTCCTTGCTGGCAGCTTTCCTGTGGGCGCAATCGCTGGACGTTTCGTATTTGGCAACCGGGCTCTGGGAGAGAAATACAGAGTGTTGCGCCTTTGCGCAGGCAAGGTTTTGCAGAAAGCGAATGTCTGTCTATCAGCGAATGTAGCTCCAAGGGGCAGTGACAACCAGCTACAGCTTTCCGTGCTGGTAGCTTTCCTGTGGGCGCAATCGCTGGACGTTTCGAATTTGGCAACCGGGCTCTGCGAGAGAGAAATACACAGTGTTGCCTCTTTACCAACGAAAGCTTTTGTAGAAAGCGAATGTCTGTCTATCAGCGAATGTAGTTCCAAGGGGCAGTGAAAACCTGCTAAAGCTTTCTGTGCTGGCAGCTTTCCTGTGGGCGCAATCGCTGGACGTTTCGAATTTGGCAACCGGGCTCTGCGAGAGAGAAATACACAGTGTTGCCCCTGTAGCAACATAAGCTTTTGTAGAAAACGAATGTCTGTCTATCAGCGACTGTAGTTCCAAGAGACAGTGAAAACCAGCTACAGCTTTCATTGCTGGCAGCTTTCCTGTGGGCGCAATCGCTGGACGTTTCGAATTTGGCAACCGGGCTCTAAGAGAGAGAAATACACAGTGTTGCCCCTTTAGTACGGCAAGGTTTTGCAGAAAGCGAATGTCTGTCTATCAGCGAATGTAGTTCCAAGGGGCAGTGAAAACCAGCTACAGCTTTCTGTGCTGGCAGCTTTCCTGTGGGCTCAATGGCTGGACGTTTCGAATTTGGCAGCCGGGCTCTTCGAGAGAGAAATACACAGTGTTGCCCGTGTACCAACGAAAGCTTTTGTAGAAAGCGAATGTCTGTCTATCAGCGAATGCAGTTCCAAGAGACAGTGAAAACCAGCTACAGCTTTCCTTGCTGGCAGCTTTCCTCTGGCCGCAATCGCTGGACGTTTCGAATTTGGCAACCGGGCTCTGCGAGACAGAAATAGACATTGTTGCCCCTTTACCTACGAAAGCTTTTGTAGAAAGCGAATGTCTGTCTATCAGCGACTGTAGTTCCAAGAGACAGTGAAAACCAGCTACAGCTTTCTGTGCTGGCAGCTTTCCTGTGGGCGCAATCCCTGGACGTTTCGAATTTGGCAGCCGGGCTCTGCGAGAGAGAAATACACAGTGTTGCCCCTGTACCAACGAAAGCTTTTGCAGAAAGCGAATGTCTGTCTATCAGCGAATGCAGTTCCAAGAGACAGTGAAAACCAGCTACAGCTTTCCTTGCTGGCAGCTTTCCTGTGGGCGCAATCGCTGGACGTTTCGAATTTGGCAACCGGGCTCTGCGAGAGAGAAATACACAGTGTTGCCCGTGTACCAACGAAAGCTTTTGAAGAAAGCAAATGTCTGTCTATCAGCGAATGTAGTTCCAAGAGACAGTGAAAACCAGCTACAGCTTTCCTTGCTGGCAGCTTTCCTCTGGCCGCAATCGCTGGACGTTTCGAATTTGGCAACCGGGCTCTGCGAGAGAGAAATACACAGTTTTGCCCCTTTACCTACGAAAGCTTTTGCAGAAAGCGAATGTCTGTCTATCAGCGAATGCAGTTCCAAGGGGCAGTGAAAACCAGCTACAGCTTTCCTTGCTGGCAGCTTTCCTGTGGGCGCAATCGCTGGACGTTTCGAATTTGGCAACCGGGCTCTGGGAGAGAAATACAGAGTGTTGCGCCTTTGCGCAGGCAAGGTTTTGCAGAAAGCGAATGTCTGTCTATCAGCGAATGTAGTTCCAAGGGGCAGTGAAAACCAGCTACAGCTTTCCGTGCTGGTAGCTTTCCTGTGGGCGCAATCGCTGGACGTTTCGAATTTGTCAACCGGGCTCTGCGAGAGAGAAATACAGAGTGTTGCCTCTTTACCAACGAAAGCTTTTGTAGAAAGCGAATGTCTGTCTATCAGCGAATGTAGTTCCAAGGGGCAGTGAAAACCTGCTACAGCTTTCCGTGCTGGCAGCTTTCCTGTGGGCGCAGTCGCTGGACGTTTCGAATTTGGCAACCGGGCTCTGCGAGAGAGAAATACACAGTGTTGCCCTTTTACAAAGGCAAGGTTCTGCAGAAAGCGAATGTCTGTCTATCAGTGAATGCAGTTCCAAGGGGCAGTGAAAACCAGCTACAGCTTTCCTTGCTGGCAGCTTTCCTGTGGGCGCAATCGCTGGACGTTTCGAATTTGGCAGCCGCGCTCCACGAGAGAGAAATACACAGTGTTGCCCCTTTAGGAAGGCAAGGTTTTGCAGAAAGCGAATGTCTGTCTAGCAGCGAATGTAGTTCCAAGGGGCAGAGAAAACCAGCTACAGCTTTCCTTGCTGGCAGCTTTCCTGTGGGCGCAATCGCTGGACGTTTCGAATTTGGCAACCGGGCTCTGCGAGAGAGATATACACAGTGTTGCCCCTTTACCAAAAAAGCTGTTGTAGAAAGTGAATGTCTATCTAGCAGCGAATGTAGTTCCAAGGGGCAGTGAAAACCAGCTACAGCTTTCCTTGCTGGCAGCTTTCCTGTGGGCGCAATCGCTGGACGTTTCGAATTTGGCAACCGGGCTCTGCGAGAGAGAAATACACAGTGTTGCCCGTGTACCAACGAAAGCTTTTGCAGAAAGCGAATGTCTGTCTATCAGCGAATGTAGTTCCAAGAGACAGTGAAAACCAGCTACAGCTTTCCTTGCTGGCAGCTTTCCTCTGGCCGCAATCGCTGGACGTTTAGAATTTGGCAACCGGGCTCTGCGAGAGAGAAATACACAGTGTTGCCCCTTTACCTACGAAAGCTTTTGCAGAAAGCGAATGTCCGTCTATCAGCGAATGCAGTTCCAAGGGGCAGTGAAAACCAGCTACAGCTTTCCTTGCTGGCAGCTTTCCTGTGGGCGCAATCGCTGGACGTTTCGAATTTGGCAGCCGGGCTCTGCGAGAGAGAAATACACAGTGTTGCCCCTTTACGAACGAAAGCTTTTGTAGAAAGCGAATGTCTGTCTATCAGCGAATGCAGTTCCAAGAGACAGTGAAAACCAGATACAGCTTTCCTTGCTGGCAGCTTTCCTGTGGGCGCAATCGCTGGACGTTTCGAATTTGGCAACCGGGCTCTGGGAGAGAGAAATACACTGTGTTGCGCCTTTACGCAGCAAGGTTTTGCAGAAAGCGAATGTCTGTCTATCAGCGAATGCAGTTCCAAGAGACAGTGAAAACCAGCTACAGCTTTCCTTGCTGGCAGCTTTCCTGTGGGCGCAATCGCTGGACGTTTCGAATTTGGCAGCCGGGCTCTGCGAGAGAGAAATACAGAGTGTTGCCCCTTACGCAGGCAAGGTTTTGCAGAAAGCGAATGTCTGTCTATCAGCGAATGTAGTTCCAAGAGACAATGAAAACCAGCTACAGCTTTCCTTGCTGGCAGCTTTCCTGTGGGCGCAATCGCTAGACGTTTCGAATTTGGCAACCGGGCTCTGCGAGAGAGAAATACACGGTGTTGCCCCTTTACCTACGAAAGCTTTTGCAGAAAGCGAATGTCTGTCTATCAGCGAATGCAGTTCCAAGGGGCAGTGAAAACCAGCTACAGCATTCCTTGCTGGCAGCTTTCCTGTGGGCGCAATCGCTGGACGTTTCGTATTTGGCAACCGGGCTCTGCGAGAGAGAAATACACAGTGTTGCCTCTTTACCAACGAAAGCTTTTGCAGAAAGCAAATGTCTGTCTATCAGCGAATGCAGTTCCAAGGGGCAGTGAAAACCAGCTACAGCTTTCCGTGCTGGCAGCTTTCCTGTGGGCGCAATCGCTGGACGTTTCGAATTTGGCAACCGGGCTCTGCGAGAGAGAAATACACAGCGTTGCCCCTTTACGAACGAAAGCTGTTGTAGAAAGTGAATGTCTATCTAGCAGCGAATGTAGTTCCAAGGGGCAGTGAAAACCAGCTACAGCTTTCCTTGCTGGCAGCTTTCCTGTGGGCGCAATCGCTAGACGTTTCGAATTTCGCAACCGGGCTCTGCGAGAGAGAAATACACGGTGTTGCCCCTTTACCTACGAAAGCTTTTGCAGAAAGCGAATGTCTGTCTATCAGCGAATGCAGTTCCAAGGGGCAGTGAAAACCAGCTACAGCATTCCTTGCTGGCAGCTTTCCTGTGGGCGCAATCGCTGGACGTTTCGTATTTGGCAACCGGGCTCTGCGAGAGAGAAATACACAGTGTTGCCTCTTTACCAACGAAAGCTTTTGCAGAAAGCGAATGTCTGTCTATCAGCGAATGCAGTTCCAAGGGGCAGTGAAAACCAGCTACAGCTTTCCGCGCTGGCAGCTTTCCTGTGGGCGCAATCGCTGGACGTTTCGAATTTGGCAACCGGGCTCTGCGAGAGAGATATACACAGTGTTGCCCCTTTACCAACGAAAGCTGTTGTAGAAAGTGAATGTCTATCTAGCAGCGAATGTAGTTCAAAGAGACTGTGAAAACCAGCTACAGCTTTCTGTGCTGGCAGCTTTCCTGTGGGCGCAATCGCTGGACGTTTCGAATTTGGCAGCCGGGCTGTGCGAGAGAGAAATACAGAGTGTTGCCCCTTTAGGAAGGCAAGGTTGTGCAGAAAGCGAATGTCTGTCTATCAGCGAATGTAGTTCCAAGGGGCAGTGAAAACCAGCTACAGCTTTCCTTGCTGGCAGCTTTCCTGTGGGCGCAATCGCTGGACGTTTCGATTTTGACAACCGGGCTCTGCGAGAGAGAAATACACAGTGTTGCCCTTTTACAAAGGCAAGGTTTTGCAGAAAGCGAATGTCTGTCTATCAGCGAATGTACTTCCAAGGGGCAGTGAAAACCAGCTACAGCTTTCCTTGCTGGCAGCTTTCCTGTGGGCACAATCGCTGGACGTTTCGAATTTGGCAACCGGGCTCTAAGAGAGAGAAATACACAGTGTTGCCCCTTTAGTACGGCAAGGTTTTGCAGAAATCGAATGTCTGTCTATCAGCGAATGTAGTTCCAAGGGGCAGTGAAAACCAGCTACAGCTTTCCGTGCTGGCAGCTTTCCTGTGGCCGCAATCGCTGGACGTTTCGAATTTGGCAACCGGGCTCTGCGACAGAGAAATACAGAGTTTTGCCCCTTTACTAAGGAAAGCTTTTGCAGAAAGCGAATGTCCGTCTAGCAGCGACTGTAGTTCCAAGAGACAGTGAAACCCAGCTACAGCTTTCTGTGCTGGCAGCTTTCCTGTGGGCGCAATCCCTGGACGTTTCGAATTTGGCAACCGGGCTCTGCGAGAGAGAAATACACAGTGTTGCCCGTGTACCAACGAAAGCTTTTGAAGAAAGCGAATGTCTGTCTATCAGCGAATGTAGTTCCAAGAGACAGTGAAAACTAGCTCCAGCTTTCCTGGCTGGCAGCTTTCCTCTGGCCGCAATCGCTGGACGTTTCGAATTTGGCAACCGGGCTCTGCGAGAGAGAAATACACAGTGTTGCCCCTTTACCTACGAAAGCTTTTGCAGAAAGCGAATGTCCGTCTATCAGCGAATGCAGTTCCAAGGGGCAGTGAAAACCAGCTACAGCTTTCCTTGCTGGCAGCTTTCCTGTGGGCGCAATCGCTGGACGTTTCGAATTTGGCAGCCGGGCTCTGCGAGAGAGAAATACACAGTGTTGCCCCTTTAAGAACAAAAGCTTTTGTAGAAAGCGAATGTCTGTCTATCAGCGAATGTAGTTCCAAGGGGCAGTGAAAACCAGCTACAGCTTTCTGTGCTGGCAGCTTTCCTGTGGGCGCAATCGCTGGACCTTTCGAATTTGGCAACCGGGCTCTGCGAGAGAGAAATACACAGTGTTGCCCCTGTAGCAACATAAGCTTTTGTAGAAAACGAATGTCTGTCTATCAGCGACTGTAGTTCCAAGAGACAGTGAAAACCAGCTACAGCTTTCATTGCTGGCAGCTTTCCTGTGGGCGCAATCGCTGGACGTTTCGAATTTGGCAACCGGGCTCTAAGAGAGAGAAATACACAGTGTTGCCCCTTTAGTACGGCAAGGTTTTGCAGAAAGCGAATGTCTGTCTATCAGCGAATGTAGTTCCAAGGGGCAGTGAAAACCAGCTACAGCTTTCTGTGCTGGCAGCTTTCCTGTGGGCTCAATGGCTGGACGTTTCGAATTTGGCAGCCGGGCTCTTCGAGAGAGAAATACACAGTGTTGCCCGTGTACCAACGAAAGCTTTTGTAGAAAGCGAATGTCTGTCTATCAGCGAATGCAGTTCCAAGAGACAGTGAAAACCAGCTACAGCTTTCCTTGCTGGCAGCTTTCCTCTGGCCGCAATCGCTGGACGTTTCGAATTTGGCAACCGGGCTCTGCGAGACAGAAATAGACATTGTTGCCCCTTTACCTACGAAAGCTTTTGTAGAAAGCGAATGTCTGTCTATCAGCGACTGTAGTTCCAAGAGACAGTGAAAACCAGCTACAGCTTTCTGTGCTGGCAGCTTTCCTGTGGGCGCAATTGCTGGACGTTTCGAATTTGGCAGCCGGGCTCTGCGAGAGAGAAATACACAGTGTTGCCCCTGTACCAACGAAAGCTTTTGCAGAAAGCGAAAGTCTGTCTATCAGCGAATGCAGTTCCAAGGGGCAGTGAAAACCAGCTACAGCATTCCTTGCTGGTAGCTTTCCTGTGGGCGCAATCGCTGGACGTTTCGTATTTGGCAACCGGGCTCTGCGAGAGAGAAATACACAGTGTTGCCTCTTTACCAACGAAAGCTTTTGCAGAAAGCAAATGTCTGTCTATCAGCGAATGTAGTTCCAAGAGACAATGAAAACCAGCTACAGCTTTCCTTGCTGGCAGCTTTCCTGTGGGCGCAATAGCTGGACGTTTCGAATTTGGCAGCCAGGCTGTGCGAGAGACAAATACAGAGTATTGCCCCTTTAGGAAGGCAAGGTTGTGCAGAAAGCGAATGTCTGTCTATCAGCGAATGTAGTTCCAAGGGGCAGTGAAAACCAGCTACAGCTTTCCTTGCTGGCAGCTTTCCTGTGGGCGCAATCGCTGGACGTGTCGATTTTGACAACCGGGCTCTGCGAGAGAGAAATACACAGTGTTGCCCCTGTACCAACGAAAGCTTTTGCAGAAAGCGAATGTCTGTCTATCAGCGAATGTACTTCCAAGGGGCAGTGAAAACCAGCTACAGCTTTCTGTGCTGGAAGCTTTCCTGTGGGCGCAATCGCTGGACGTTTCGAATTTGGCAACCGGTCTCTGCGAGAGAGAAATACACATTGTTGCCCATTTACCAACGAAAGCTTTTGTAGAAAGCAAATGTCTGTCTATCAGCGAATGCAGTTCCAAGGGGCAGTGAAAACCAGCTACAGCTTTCCTTGCTGGCAGCTTTCCTCTGGCCGCAATCGCTGGACGTTTCGAATTTGGCAACCGGGCTCTGCGAGAGAGAAATACACAGTGTTGCCCCTTTACGCAGCAAGGTTTTGCAGAAAGCGAATGTCTGTCTAGCAGCGAATGCAGTTCCAAGAGACAGTGAAAACCAGCTACTGCTTTCCTTGCTGGCAGCTTTCCTGTGGGCGCAATCGCTGGAAGTTTCGAATTTGGCAACCGGGCTCTGCGAGAGAGAAATACAGAGTGTTGCCCCTTTACGCAGGCAAGGTTTTGCAGAAAGCGAATGTCTGTCTAGCAGCGAATGCAGTTCCAAGGGGCAGTGAAAACCAGCTACAGCTTTCCTTGCTGGCAGCTTTCCTCTGGCCGCAATCGCTAGACGTTTCGAATTTCGCAACCGGGCTCTGCGAGAGAGAAATACACGGTGTTGCCCCTTTACCTACGAAAGCTTTTGCAGAAAGCGAATGTCTGTCTATCAGCGAATGCAGTTCCAAGGGGCAGTGAAAACCAGCTACAGCATTCCTTGCTGGCAGCTTTCCTGTGGGCGCAATCGCTGGACGTTTCGTATTTGGCAACCGGGCTCTGCGAGAGAGAAATACACAGTGTTGCCTCTTTACCAACGAAAGCTTTTGCAGAAAGCGAATGTCTGTCTATCAGCGAATGTAGTTCCAAGAGACAATGAAAACCAGCTACAGCTTTCCTTGCTGGCAGCTTTCCTGTGGGCGCAATAGCTGGACGTTTCGAATTTGGCAACCGGGCTCTGCGAGAGAGAAATACACAGTGTTGCCCCTTTACCTACGAAAGCTTTTGCAGAAAGCGAATGTCTGTCTATCAGCGAATGCAGTTCCAAGGGGCAGTGAAAACCAGCTACAGCTTTCCGTGCTGGTAGCTTTCCTGTGGGCGCAATCGCTGGACGTTTCGTATTTGGCAGCCGGGCTCTGCGAGAGAGAAATACACAGTGTTGCCTCTTTACCAACGAAAGCTTTTGCAGAAAGCGAATGTCTGTCTATCAGCGAATGCAGTTCCAAGGGGCAGTGAAAACCAGCTACAGCTTTCCGCGCTGGCAGCTTTCCTGTGGGCGCAATCGCTGGACGTTTCGAATTTGGCAACCGGGCTCTGCGAGAGAGATATACACAGTGTTGCCCCTTTACCAACGAAAGCTGTTGTAGAAAGTGAATGTCTATCTAGCAGCGAATGTAGTTCAAAGAGACTGTGAAAACCAGCTACAGCTTTCTGTGCTGGCAGCTTTCCTGTGGGCGCAATCGCTGGACGTTTCGAATTTGGCAGCCGGGCTGTGCGAGAGAGAAATACAGAGTGTTGCCCCTTTAGGAAGGCAAGGTTGTGCAGAAAGCGAATGTCTGTCTATCAGCGAATGTAGTTCCAAGGGGCAGTGAAAACCAGCTACAGCTTTCCTTGCTGGCAGCTTTCCTGTGGGCGCAATCGCTGGACGTTTCGATTTTGACAACCGGGCTCTGCGAGAGAGAAATACACAGTGTTGCCCTTTTACAAAGGCAAGGTTTTGCAGAAAGCGAATGTCTGTCTATCAGCGAATGTACTTCCAAGGGGCAGTGAAAACCAGCTACAGCTTTCCTTGCTGGCAGCTTTCCTGTGGGCACAATCGCTGGACGTTTCGAATTTGGCAACCGGGCTCTAAGAGAGAGAAATACACAGTGTTGCCCCTTTAGTACGGCAAGGTTTTGCAGAAAGCGAATGTCTGTCTATCAGCGAATGTAGTTCCAAGGGGCAGTGAAAACCAGCTACAGCTTTCCGTGCTGGCAGCTTTCCTGTGGCCGCAATCGCTGGACGTTTCGAATTTGGCAACCGGGCTCTGCGACAGAGAAATACAGAGTTTTGCCCCTTTACTAAGGAAAGCTTTTGCAGAAAGCGAATGTCCGTCTAGCAGCGACTGTAGTTCCAAGAGACAGTGAAACCCAGCTACAGCTTTCTGTGCTGGCAGCTTTCCTGTGGGCGCAATCCCTGGACGTTTCGAATTTGGCAACCGGGCTCTGCGAGAGAGAAATACACAGTGTTGCCCGTGTACCAACGAAAGCTTTTGAAGAAAGCGAATGTCTGTCTATCAGCGAATGTAGTTCCAAGAGACAGTGAAAACCAGCTCCAGCTTTCCTGGCTGGCAGCTTTCCTCTGGCCGCAATCGCTGGACGTTTCGAATTTGGCAACCGGGCTCTGCGAGAGAGAAATACACAGTGTTGCCCCTCTACCTACGAAAGCTTTTGCAGAAAGCGAATGTCCGTCTATCAGCGAATGCAGTTCCAAGGGGCAGTGAAAACCAGCTACAGCTTTCCTTGCTGGCAGCTTTCCTGTGGGCGCAATCGCTGGACGTTTCGAATTTGGCAGCCGGGCTCTGCGAGAGAGAAATACACAGTGTTGCCCCTTTAAGAACAAAAGCTTTTGTAGAAAGCGAATGTCTGTCTATCAGCGAATGCAGTTCCAAGAGACAGTGAAAACCAGCTACAGCTTTCCTTGCTGGCAGCTTTCCTGTGGGCGCAATTGCTGGACGTTTCCAATTTGGCAACCGGGCTCTGCGAGAGAGAAATACACAGTGTTGCCTCTTTACCAACGAAAGCTTTTGCAGAAAGCGAATGTCTGTCTATCAGCGAATGTAGTTCCAAGAGACAATGAAAACCAGCTACAGCTTTCCTTGCTGGCAGCTTTCCTGTGGGCGCAATCGCTGGACGTTTCGAATTTGGCAACCGGGCTCTTCGAGAGAGAATTACACGGTGTTGCCCCTTTACCTACGAAAGCTTTTGCAGAAAGCGAATGTCTGTCTATCAGCGAATGCAGTTCCAAGGGGCAGTGAAAACCAGCTACAGCATTCCTTGCTGGTAGCTTTCCTGTGGGCGCAATCGCTGGATGTTTCGTATTTGGCAACCGGGCTCTGCGAGAGAGAAATACACAGTGTTGCCTCTTTACCAACGAAAGCTTTTGCAGAAAGCGAATGTCTGTCTATCAGCGAATGCAGTTCCAAGGGGCAGTGAAAACCAGCTACAGCTTTCCTTGCTGGCAGCTTTCCTGTGGGCGCAATCGCTGGACGTTTCGAATTTGGCAACCGGGCTCTGCGAGAGAGAAATACACAGTGTTGCCCCTTTACCAACGAAAGCTTTTGCAGAAAGCGAATGTCTATATAGCAGCGAATGTAGTTCCAAGAGGCAGTGAAAACCAGCTACAGCTTTCCTTGCTGGCAGCTTTCCTGTGGGCGCAATCGCTGGACGTTTCGAATTTGGCAACCGGGCTCTGCGAGAGAGAAATACACAGTGTTGCCCCTGTACCAACGAAAGCTTTTGCAGAAAGCGAATGTCTGTCTAGCAGCGAATGTAGTTCCAAGGGGCAGTGAAAACCAGCTACAGCTTTCCTTGCTGGCAGCTTTCCTGTGGGCGCAATCGCTGGACGTTTCGAATTTGGCAACCAGGCTCTGCGAGAGAGAAATACACAGTGTTGCCCCTGTACCAACGAAAGCTTTTGCAGAAAGCGAATGTCTGTCTATCAGCGAATGTAGTTCCAAGGGGCAGTGAAAACCAGCTACAGCTTTCTGTGCTGGAAGCTTTCCTGTGGGCGCAATCGCTGGACGTTTCGAATTTGGCAACCGGGCTCTGCGAGAGAGAAATACACAGTGTTGCTTCTTTACGAAGGCAAGGTTTTGCAGAAAGCGAATGTCTGTCTAGCAGCGAATGTAGTTCCAAGAGACAGTGAAAACCAGCTAGAGATTTCCGTGCTGTCAGCTTTCCTGTGGGCACAATCGCTGGACGTTTCGAATTTGGCAACCGGGCTCTGCGAGAGAGAAATACACAGTGTTGCCCGTGTACCAACGAAAGCTTTTGCAGAAAGCAAATGTCTGGCTATCAGCGAATGCAGTTCCAAGGGGCAGTGAAAACCAGCTACAGCTTTCCTTGCTGGCAGCTTTCCTGTAGGCGCAATCGCTGGACGTTTCGAGTTTGGCAGCCGGGCTCTGCGAGAGAGAAATACACAGTGTTACCCCTTTACGCAGGCAAGGTTTTGCAGAAAGCGAATGTCTGTCTAGCAGCGAATGCAGTTCCAAGGGGCAGTGAAAACCAGCTACAGCTTTCCTTGCTGGCAGCTTTCCTGTGGGCGCAATCGCTGGACGTTTCGAATTTGGCAGCCGGTCTGTGCGAGAGAGAAATACACAGTGTTGCCCCTTCAGTAAGGCAAGGTTTTGCAGAAAGCGAATGTCTGTCTATCAGCGAATGTAGTTCCAAGGGGCAGAGAAAACCAGCTACAGCTTTCCGTGCTGGCAGCTTTCCTGTGGGCGCAATCGCTGGACGTTTCGAATTTGGCAACCGGGCTCTGCGAGAGAGAAATACACAGTGTTGCCCCTGTAGCAACATAAGCTTTTGTAGAAAGCGAATGTCTGTCTATCAGCGAATGTAGTTCCAAGGGGCAGTGAAAACCAGCTACAGCTTTCCGTGCTGGCAGCTTTCCTGTGGGCGCAATCGCTGGACGTTTCGAATTTGGCAACCGGGCTCTGCGAGAGAGAAATACACAGTGTTGCCCCTGTAGCAACATAAGCTTTTGTAGAAAACGAATGTCTGTCTATCAGCGAATGTAGTTCCAAGAGACAATGAAAACCAGCTACAGCTTTCCTTGCTGGCAGCTTTCCTGTGGGCGCAATCGCTGGACGTTTCGAATTTGGCAACCGGGCTCTGCGAGAGAGAAATACACGGTGTTGCCCCTTTACGTACGAAAGCTTTTGCAGAAAGCGAATGTCTGTCTATCAGCGAATGCAGTTCCAAGGGGCAGTGAAAACCAGCTACAGCATTCCTTGCTGGTAGCTTTCCTGTGGGCGCAATCGCTGGACGTTTCGAATTTGGCAACCGGGCTCTGCGAGAGAGAAATACACAGTGTTGCCTCTTTACCAACGAAAGCTTTTGCAGAAAGCGAATGTCTGTCTATCAGCGAATGCAGTTCCAAGGGGCAGTGAAAACCAGCTACAGCTTTCCTTGCTGGCAGCTTTCCTGTGGTCGCAATCGCTGGACGTTTCGAATTTGGCAACCGGGCTCTGCGAGAGAGAAATACAGAGTGTTGCCCCTTTACTAAGGCAAGCTTTTGTAGAAAGCGAATGTCTGTCTATCAGCGAATGTAGTTCCAAGAGACAGTGAAAACCAGCTAGAGATTTCCTTGCTGGCAGCTTTCCTGTGGGCGCAATCGCTGGACGTTTCGAATTTGGCAACCGGGCTCTGCGAGAGAGAAATACACAGTGTTGCCCTTGTACCAACGAAAGCTTTTGCAGAAAGCGAATGTCTGTCTATCAGCGAATGTAGTTCCAAGGGGCAGTTAAAACCAGCTACAGCTTTCTGTGCTGGAAGCTTTCCTGTGGGCGCAATCGCTGGACGTTTCGAATTTGGCAACCGGGCTCTGCGAGAGAGAAATACAGAGTGTTGCCCCTTTACGCAGGCAAGGTTTTGCAGAAAGCGAATGTCTGTCTAGCAGCGAATGCAGTTCCAAGGGGCAGTGAAAACCAGCTACAGCTTTCCTTGCTGGCAGCTTTCCTGTGGGCGCAATCGCTGGACGTTTCTAATTTGGCAGCCGGGCTCTGCGAGAGAGAAATACACAGTGTTGCCCCTTCAATAAGGCAAGGTTTTGCAGAAAGCGAATGTCTGTCTAGCAGCGAATGTAGTTCCAAGGGGCAGTGAAAACCAGATACAGCTTTCTGTGCTGGCAGCTTTCCTGTGGGCGCAATCGCTGGACGTTTCGAATTTGGCAACCGGGCTCTGCGAGAGAGAAATACACAGTGTTGCCCCTGTAGCAACATAAGCTTTTGTAGAAAACGAATGTCTGTCTATCAGCGAATGCAGTTCCAAGGGGCAGTGAAAACCAGCTAAAGCTTTCCTTGCTGGCAGCTTTCCTGTGGGCGCAATCGCTGGACGTTTCAAATTTGGCAACCGGGCTCTGTGAGAGAGAAATACAGAGTGTTGCCCCTTTACGAAGGCAAGGTTTTGCACAAAGAGAATGTCTGTCTAGCAGCGAATGTAGTTCCAAGGGGCAGTGAAAACCAGCTACAGCTTTCCGTGCTGGCAGCTTTCCTGTGGCCGCAATCGCTGGACCATTCGAATTTGGCAACCGGGCTCTGCGAGAGAGAAATACACAGTGTTGCCCCTTTCCCTACGAAAGCTTTTGCAGAAAGTGAATGTCTGTCTACCAGCGAATGCAGTTCCAAGGGGCAGTGAAAACCAGCTACAGCATTCCTTGCTGGCAGCTTTCCTGTAGGCGCAATCGCTGGACGTTTCGAATTTGGCAACCGGGCTCTGCGAGAGAGAAATACAGAGTGTTGCCCCTTTACGCAGGCAAGGTTTTGCAGAAAGCGAATGTCTGTCTAGCAGCGAATGCAGTTCCAAGGGGCAGTGAAAACCAGCTACAGCTTTCCTTGCTGGCAGCTTTCCTGTGGGCGCAATCGCTGGACGTTTCGAATTTGGCAACCGGGCTCTGCGAGAGAGAAATACACAGTGTTGCCCCTTCAGTAAGGCAAGGTTTTGCAGAAAGCGAATGTCTGTCTAGCAGCGAATGCAGTTCCAAGGGGCAGTGAAAACCAGCTACAGCATTCCTTGCTGGCAGCTTTCCTGTGGGCGCAATCGCTGGACGTTTCGAATTTGGCAACCGGGCTCTGCGAGAGAGAAATACACAGTGTTGCCCCTGTAGCAACATAAGCTTTTGTAGAAAACGAATGTCTGTCTATCAGCGAATGTAGTTCCAAGAGACAATGAAAACCAGCTACAGCTTTCCTTGCTGGCAGCTTTCCTGTGGGCGCAATCGCTGGACGTTTCGAATTTGGCAACCGGGCTCTGCGAGAGAGAATTACACGGTGTTGCCCCTTTACCTACGAAAGCTTTTGTAGAAAGCGAATGTCTGTCTATCAGAGAATGCAGTTCCAAGGGGCAGTGAAAACCAGCTACAGCATTCCTTGCTGGTAGCTTTCCTGTGGGCGCAATCGCTGGACGTTTCGTATTTGGCAACCGGGCTCTGCGAGAGAGAAATACACAGTGTTGCCTCTTTACCAACGAAAGCTTTTGCAGAAAGCGAATGTCTGTCTATCAGCGAATGCAGTTCCAAGGGGCAGTGAAAACCAGCTACAGCTTTCCTTGCTGGCAGCTTTCCTGTGGTCGCAATCGCTGGACGTTTCGAATTTGGCAACCGGGCTGTGCGAGAGAGAAATACAGAGTGTTGCCCCTTTACAAAGTCAAGGTTTTGCAGAAAGCGAATGTCTGTCTATCAGCGAATGTAGTTCCAAGGGGCAGTGAAAACCAGCTACAGCTTTCCTTGCTGGCAGCTTTCCTGTGGGCGCAATCGCTGGACGTTTCGAATTTGGCAACCGGGCTCTGCGAGAGAGAAATACACAGTGTTGCCCCTTTACCAACGAAAGCTTTTGCAGAAAGCGAATGTCTATATAGCAGCGAATGTAGTTCCAAGAGGCAGTGAAAACCAGCTACAGCTTTCCTTGCTGGCAGCTTTCCTGTGGGCGCAATCGCTGGACGTTTCGAATTTGGCAACCGGGCTCTGCGTAGAGAAATACACAGTGTTGCCCCTGTACCAACGAAAGCTTTTGCAGAAAGCGAATGTCTGTCTATCAGCGACTGTAGTTCCAAGAGACAGTGAAAACCAGCTACAGCTTTCCTTGCTGGCAGCTTTCCTGTGGGCGCAATCGCTGGACGTTTCGTATTTGGCAACCGGGCTCTGCGAGAGAGAAATACACAGTGTTGCCTCTTTACCAACGAAAGCTTTTGCAGAAAGCGAATGTCTGTCTATCAGCGAATGCAGTTCCAAGGGGCAGTGAAAACCAGCTACAGCTTTCCGTGCTGGCAGCTTTCCTGTGGGCGCAATCGCTGGACGTTTCGAATTTGGCAACCGGGCTCTGCGAGAGAGATATACACAGTGTTGCCCCTTTACCAACGAAAGCTGTTGTAGAAAGTGAATGTCTATCTAGCAGCGAATGTAGTTCCAAGGGGCAGTGAAAACCAGCTACAGCTTTCCTTGCTGGCAGCTTTCCTGTGGGCGCAATCGCTGGACGTTTCGAATTTGGCAACCGGGCTCTGCGAGAGAGAAATACACAGTTTTGCCCCTTTACGAAGGCAAGGTTTTGCAGAAAGCGAATGTCTGTCTTGCAGCGAATGTAGTTCCAAGGGGCAGTGAAAACCAGCTACAGCTTTCCTTGCTGGCAGCTTTCCTGTGGGCGCAATCGCTGGACGTGTCGGTTTTGACAACCGGGCTCTGCGAGAGAGAAATACACAGTGTTGCCCCTGTACCAACGAAAGCTTTTGCAGAAAGCGAATGTCTGTCTATCAGCGAATGTAGTTCCAAGGGGCAGTGAAAACCAGCTACAGCTTTCCTTGCTGGCAGCTTTCCTGTGGGCACAATCGCAGGACATTTCGAATTTGGCAACCGGGCTCTGCGAGAGAGAAATACACAGTGTTGCCGCTTTACTAAGCAAGGTTTTGCAGAAAGCGAATGTCTGTCTAGCAGCGAATGTAGTTCCAAGAGACAATGAAAACCAGCTACAGCTTTCCTTGCTGGCAGCTTTCCTGTGGGCGCAATCGCTGGACGTTTCGAATTTGGCAACCGGGCTCTGCGAGAGAGAAATACACAGTGTTGCCCCTTTACGAAGGCAAGGTTTTGCAGAAAGCGAATGTCTGTCTAGCAGCGAATGTAGTTCCAAGAGACTGTGAAAACCAGCTACAGCTTTCCTTGCTGGCAGCTTTCCTGTGGGCGCAATCGCTGCACCTTTCGAATTTGGCAACCGGGCTCTGCGAGAGAGAAATACACAGTGTTGCCTCTTTACCAACGAAAGCTTTTGCAGAAAGCGAATGTCTGTCTATCAGCGAATGTAGTTCCAAGAGACAATGAAAACCAGCTACAGCTTTCCTTGCTGGCAGCTTTCCTGTGGGCGCAATAGATGGACCTTTCGAATTTGGCAACCGGGCTCTGCGAGAGAGAAATACACAGTGTTGCCCCTTTACCTACGAAAGCTTTTGCAGAAAGCGAATGTCTGTCTATCAGCGAATGCAGTTCCAAGGGGCAGTGAAAACCAGCTACAGCTTTCCGTGCTGGTAGCTTTCCTGTGGGCGCAATCGCTGGACGTTTCGTATTTGGCAACCGGGCTCTGCGAGAGAGAAATACACAGTGTTGCCTCTTTACCAACGAAAGCTTTTGCAGAAAGCGAATGTCTGTCTATCACCGAATGCAGTTCCAAGGGGCAGTGAAAACCAGCTACAGCTTTCTGTGCTGGCAGCTTTCCTGTGGGCGCAATCGCTGGACGTTTCGAATTTGGCAACCGGGCCATGCGAGAGAGATATACACAGTGTTCGCTCTTTACCAACGAAAGCTGTTGTAGAAAGTGAATGTCTATCTAGCAGCGAATGTAGTTCCAAGGGGCAGTGAAAACCAGCTACAGCTTTCCTTGCTGGCAGCTTTCCTGTGGGCGCAATCGCTGGACGTTTCGAATTTGGCAACCGGGCTCTACGAGAGAGAAATACACAGTGTTGCCCCTGTACCAACGAAAGCTTTTGCAGAAAGCGAATGTCTGTCTATCAGCGAATGTAGTTCCAAGGGGCAGTGAAAACCAGCTACAGCTTTCCGTGCTGGCAGCTCTCCTGTGGGCGCAATCGCTGGACGTTTCGAATTTGGCAACCGGGCTCTACGAGAGAGAAATACACAGTGTTGCCCCTTTACTAAGGCAAGCTTTTGTAGAAAGAGAATGTCTGTCTATCAGCGAATGTAGTTCCAAGAGACAGTGAAAACCAGCTACAGCTTTCCTTGCTGGCAGCTTTCCTGTGGGCGCAATCGCTGGACGTTTCGATTTTGGCAACCGGGCTCTGCGAGAGAGAAATACAGAGTGTTGCCCTTCTACCAACGAAAGCTTTTGCAGAAAGCGAATGTCTGTCTATCAGCGAATGTAGTTCCAAGGGGCAGTGAAAACCAGCTACAGATTTCTGTGCTGGAAGCTTTCCTGTGGGCGCAATCGCTGGACGTTTCGAATTTGGCAACCGGGCTCTGCGAGAGAGAAATACACAGTGTTGCCCCTTTACGAAGGCAAGGTTTTGCAGAAAGCGAATGTCTGTCTAGCAGCGAATGTAGTTCCAAGAGACAGTGAAAACCAGCTACAGCTTTCCTTGCTGGCAGCTTTCCTGTGGGCACAATCGCAGGACATTTCGAATTTGGCAACCGGGCTCTGCGAGAGAGAAATACACAGTGTTGCCGCTTTACTAAGCAAGGTTTTGCAGAAATCGAATGTCTGTCTAGCAGCGAATGTAGTTCCAAGAGACAATGAAAACCAGCTACAGCTTTCCTTGCTGGCAGCTTTCCTGTGGGCGCAATCGCTGGACGTTTCGAATTTGGCAACCGGGCTCTGCGAGAGAGAAATACACAGTGTTGCCCCTTTACGAAGGCAAGGTTTTGCAGAAAGCGAATGTCTGTCTATCAGCGAATGTAGTTCCAAGAGACTGTGAAAACCAGCT
Organism: Mycteria americana; assembly: GCF_035582795.1. Lineage (NCBI taxonomy): Eukaryota > Metazoa > Chordata > Aves > Ciconiiformes > Ciconiidae > Mycteria > Mycteria americana. The sequence goes on along the minus strand of NC_134369.1, from coordinate 22,649,058 downwards.
ACAGCTTTCCTTGCTGGCAGCTTTCCTGTGGGCGCAATCGCTGGACGTTTCGAATTTGGCAACCGGGCTCTGCGAGAGAGAAATACACAGTGTTGCCTCTTTACCAACGAAAGCTTTTGCAGAAAGCGAATGTCTGTCTATCAGCGAATGTAGTTCCAAGAGACAATGAAAACCAGCTACAGCTTTCCTTGCTGGCAGCTTTCCTGTGGGCGCAATAGATGGACGTTTCGAATTTGGCAACCGGGCTCTGCGAGAGAGAAATACACAGTGTTGCCCCTTTACCTACGAAAGCTTTTGCAGAAAGCGAATGTCTGTCTATCAGCGAATGCAGTTCCAAGGGGCAGTGAAAACCAGCTACAGCTTTCCGTGCTGGTAGCTTTCCTGTGGTCGCAATCGCTGGACGTTTCGAATTTGGCAACCGGGCTCTGCGAGAGACAAATACACAGTGTTGCCCCTTTACGAAGGCAAGGTTTTGCAGAAAGCGAATGTCTGTCTTGCAGCGAATGTAGTTCCAAGGGGCAGTGAAAACCAGCTACAGCTTTCCTTGCTGGCAGCTTTCCTGTGGGCGCAATCGCTGGACGTGTCGGTTTTGACAACCGGGCTCTGCGAGAGAGAAATACACAGTGTTGCCCCTGTACCAACGAAAGCTTTTGCAGAAAGCGAATGTCTGTCTATCAGCGAATGTACTTCCAAGGGGCAGTGAAAACCAGCTACAGCTTTCCTTGCTGGCAGCTTTCCTGTGGGCACAATCGCAGGACATTTCGAATTTGGCAACCGGGCTCTGCGAGAGAGAAATACACAGTGTTGCCCCTTTACGAAGGCAAGGTTTTGCAGAAAGCGAATGTCTGTCTATCAGCGAATGTAGTTCCAAGAGACTGTGAAAACCAGCTACAGCTTTCCTTGCTGGCAGCTTTCCTGTGGGCGCAATCGCTGGACGTTTCGAATTTGGCAACCGGGCTCTGCGAGAGAGAAATACACAGTGTTGCCTCTTTACCAACGAAAGCTTTTGCAGAAAGCGAATGTCTGTCTATCAGCGAATGTAGTTCCAAGAGACAATGAAAACCAGCTACAGCTTTCCTTGCTGGCAGCTTTCCTGTGGGCGCAATAGATGGACGTTTCGAATTTGGCAACCGGGCTCTGCGAGAGAGAAATACACAGTGTTGCCCCTTTACCTACGAAAGCTTTTGCAGAAAGCGAATGTCTGTCTATCAGCGAATGCAGTTCCAAGGGGCAGTGAAAACCAGCTACAGCTTTCCGTGCTGGTAGCTTTCCTGTGGGCGCAATCGCTGGACGTTTCGTATTTGGCAACCGGGCTCTGCGAGAGAGAAATACAGTGTTGCCTCCTTACCAACGAAAGCTTTTGCAGAAAGCGAATGTCTGTCTATCAGCGAATGCAGTTCCAAGGGGCAGTGAAAACCAGCTACAGCTTTCTGTGCTGGCAGCTTTCCTGTGGGCGCAATCGCTGGACGTTTCGAATTTGGCAAACGGGCCATGCGAGAGAGATATACACAGTGTTCGCCCTTTACCAACGAAAGCTGTTGTAGAAAGTGAATGTCTATCTAGCAGCGAATGTAGTTCCAAGGGGCAGTGAAAACCAGCTACAGCTTTCCTTGCTGGCAGCTTTCCTGTGGGCGCAATCGCTGGACGTTTCGAATTTGGCAACCGGGCTCTGCGAGAGAGAAATACACAGTGTTGCCCCTGTACCAACGAAAGCTTTTGCAGAAAGCGAATGTCTGTCTATCAGCGAATGTAGTTCCAAGGGGCAGTGAAAACCAGCTACAGCTTTCCGTGCTGGCAGCTCTCCTGTGGGCGCAATCGCTGGACGTTTCGAATTTGGCAACCGGGCTCTACGAGAGAGAAATACACAGTGTTGCCCCTTTACTAAGGCAAGCTTTTGTAGAAAGCGAATGTCTGTCTATCAGCGAATGTAGTTCCAAGAGACAGTGAAAACCAGCTACAGCTTTCCTTGCTGGCAGCTTTCCTGTGGGCGCAATCGCTGGACGTTTCGATTTTGGCAACCGGGCTCTGCGAGAGAGAAATACAGAGTGTTGCCCTTCTACCAACGAAAGCTTTTGCAGAAAGCGAATGTCTGTCTATCAGCGAATGTAGTTCCAAGGGGCAGTGAAAACCAGCTACAGATTTCTGTGCTGGAAGCTTTCCTGTGGGCGCAATCGCTGGACGTTTCGAATTTGGCAACCGGGCTCTGCGAGAGAGAAATACACAGTGTTGCCCCTTTACGAAGGCAAGGTTTTGCAGAAAGCGAATGTCTGTCTAGCAGCGAATGTAGTTCCAAGAGACAGTGAAAACCAGCTAGAGATTTCCGTGCTGTCAGCTTTCCTCTGGGCGCAATCGCTGGACGTTTCGAATTTGGCAACCGGGCTCTGCGAGAGAGAAATACACAGTGTTGCCCCTTTACCTATGAAAGCTTTTGCAGAAAGCAAATGTCTGGCTATCAGCGAATGCAGTTCCAAGGGGCAGTGAAAACCAGCTACAGCTTTCCTTGCTGGCAGCTTTCCTGTAGGCGCAATCGCTGGACGTTTCGAATTTGGCAGCCGGGCTCTGCGAGAGAGAAATACAGAGTGTTGCCCCTTTACGCAGGCAAGGTTTTGCAGAAAGCGAATGTCTGTCTAGCAGCGAATGCAGTTCCAAGGGGCAGTGAAAACCAGCTACAGCTTTCCTTGCTGGCAGCTTTCCTGTGGGCGCAATCGCTGGACGTTTCGAATTTGGCAACCGGGCTCTGCGAGAGAGAAATACACAGTGTTGCCCCTGTAGCAACATAAGCTTTTGTAGAAAACGAATGTCTGTCTATCAGCGAATGTAGTTCCAAGAGACAATGAAAACCAGCTACAGCTTTCCTTGCTGGCAGCTTTCCTGTGGGCGCAATCGCTGGACGTTTCGAATTTGGCAACCGGGCTCTGCGAGAGAGAAATACACGGTGTTGCCCCTTTACCTACGAAAGCTTTTGCAGAAAGCGAATGTCTGTCTATCAGCGAATGCAGTTCCAAGGGGCAGTGAAAACCAGCTACAGCTTTCCTTGCTGGTAGCTTTCCTGTGGGCGCAATCGCTGGACGTTTCGTATTTGGCAACCGGGCTCTGCGAGAGAGAAATACACAGTGTTGCCTCTTTACCAACGAAAGCTTTTGCAGAAAGCGAATGTCTGTCTATCAGCGAATGCAGTTCCAAGGGGCAGTGAAAACCAGCTACAGCTTTCCTTGCTGGCAGCTTTCCTGTGGTCGCAATCGCTGGACGTTTCGAATTTGGCAACCGGGCTCTGCGAGAGAGATATACAGAGTGTTGCCCCTTTACAAAGTCAAGGTTTTGCAGAAAGCGAATGTCTGTCTATCAGCGAATGTAGTTCCAAGGGGCAGTGAAAACCAGCTACAGCTTTCCTTGCTGGCAGCTTTCCTGTGGGCGCAATCGCTGGACGTTTCGAATTTGGCAACCGGGCTCTGCGAGAGAGAAATACACAGTGTTGCCCCTTTACCAACGAAAGCTTTTGCAGAAAGCGAATGTCTATATAGCAGCGAATGTAGTTCCAAGAGGCAGTGAAAACCAGCTACAGCTTTCCTTGCTGGCAGCTTTCCTGTGGGCGCAATCGCTGGACGTTTCGAATTTGGCAACCGGGCTCTGCGAGAGAGAAATACACAGTGTTGCCCCTGTACCAACGAAAGCTTTTGCAGAAAGCGAATGTCTGTCTAGCAGCGAATGTAGTTCCAAGGGGCAGTGAAAACCAGCTACAGCTTTCCTTGCTGGCAGCTTTCCTGTGGGCGCAATCGCTGGACGTTTCGAATTTGTCAACCGGGCTCTGCGAGAGAGAAATACACAGTGTTGCCCCTGTACCAACGAAAGCTTTTGCAGAAAGCGAATGTCTGTCTAGCAGCGAATGTAGTTCCAAGGGGCAGTGAAAACCAGCTACAGCTTTCCATGCTGGCAGCTTTCCTGTGGGCGCAATCGCTGGACGTTTCGAATTTGGCAACCAGGCTCTGCGAGAGAGAAATACACAGTGTTGCCCCTTTACAAACGAAAGCTTTTGCAGAAAGCGAATGTCTGTCTATCAGCGAATGCAGTTCCAAGAGACAGTGAAAACCAGCTACAGCTTTCCGTGCTGGCAGCTTTCCTGTGGGCGCAATCGCTGGACGTTTCGAATTTGGCAGCCGGGCTGTGCGAGAGAGAAATACAGAGTGTTGCCCCTTTAGGAAGGCAAGGTTGTGCAGAAAGCGAATGTCTGTCTATCAGCGAATGTATTTCCAAGGGGCAGTGAAAACCAGCTACAGCTTTCCTTGCTGGCAGCTTTCCTGTGGGCGCAATCGCTGGACGTGTCGATTTTGACAACCGGGCTCTGCGAGAGAGAAATACACAGTGTTGCCCCTGTACCAACGAAAGCTTTTGCAGAAAGCGAATGTCTGTCTATCAGCGAATGTAGTTCCAAGGGGCAGTGAAAACCAGCTACAGCTTTCCTTGCTGGCAGCTTTCCTGTGGGCACAATCGCAGGACGTTTCGAATTTGGCAACCGGGCTCTGCGAGAGAGAAATACACAGTGTTGCCCCTTTACGAAGGCAAGGTTTTGCAGAAAGCGAATGTCTGTCTATCAGCGAATGTAGTTCCAAGAGACTGTGAAAACCAGCTACAGCTTTCCTTGCTGGCACCTTTCCTGTGGGCGCAATCGCTGGACGTTTCGAATTTGGCAACCGGGCTCTGCGAGAGAGAAATACACAGTGTTGCCCCTTTACGAAGGCAAGCTTTTGCAGAAAGCGAATGTCTGTCTAGCAGCGAATGTAGTTCCAAGAGACAGTGAAAACCAGCTAGAGATTTCCGTGCTGTCAGCTTTCCTGTGGGCGCAATCGCTGGACGTTTCGAATTTGGCAACCGGGCTCTGCGAGAGAGAAATACACAGTGTTGCCCCTTTACCTATGAAAGCTTTTGCAGAAAGCAAATGTCTGGCTATCAGCGAATGCAGTTCCAAGGGGCAGTGAAAACCAGCTACAGCTTTCCTTGCTGGCAGCTTTCCTGTAGGCGCAATCGCTGGACGTTTCGAATTTGGCAGCCGGGCTCTGCGAGAGAGAAATACAGAGTGTTGCCCCTTTACGCAGGCAAGGTTTTGCAGAAAGCGAATGTCTGTCTAGCAGCGAATGCAGTTCCAAGGGGCAGTGAAAACCAGCTACAGCTTTCCTTGCTGGCAGCTTTCCTGTGGGCGCAATCGCTGGACGTTTCGAATTTGGCAACCGGGCTCTGCGAGAGAGAAATACACAGTGTTGCCCCTTTACGAAGGCAAGGTTTTGCAGAAAGCGAATGTCTGTCTAGCAGCGAATGTAGTTCCAAGAGACAGTGAAAACCAGCTAGAGATTTCCGTGCTGTCAGCTTTCCTGTGGGCGCAATCGCTGGACGTTTCGAATTTGGCAACCGGGCTCTGCGAGAGAGAAATACACAGTGTTGCCCGTGTACCAACGAAAGCTTTTGCAGAAAGCAAATGTCTGGCTATCAGCGAATGCAGTTCCAAGGGGCAGTGAAAACCAGCTACAGCTTTCCTTGCTGGCAGCTTTCCTGTAGGCGCAATCGCTGGACGTTTCGAGTTTGGCAGCCGGGCTCTGCGAGAGAGAAATACAGAGTGTTACCCCTTTACGCAGGCAAGGTTTTGCAGAAAGCGAATGTCTGTCTAGCAGCGAATGCAGTTCCAAGGGGCAGTGAAAACCAGCTACAGCTTTCCTTGCTGGCAGCTTTCCTGTGGGCGCAATCGCTGGACGTTTCGAATTTGGCAGCCGGTCTCTGCGAGAGAGAAATACACAGTGTTGCCCCTTCAGTAAGGCAAGGTTTTGCAGAAAGCGAATGTCTGTCTATCAGCGAATGTAGTTCCAAGGGGCAGTGAAAACCAGCTACAGCTTTCTGTGCTGGCAGCTTTCCTGTGGGCGCAATCGCTGGACGTTTCGAATTTGGCAACCGGGCTCTGAGAGAGAGAAATACACAGTGTTGCCCCTGTAGCAACATAAGCTTTTGTAGAAAACGAATGTCTGTCTATCAGCGAATGTAGTTCCAAGAGACAATGAAAACCAGCTACAGCTTTCCTTGCTGGCAGCTTTCCTGTGGGCGCAATCGCTGGACGTTTCGAATTTGGCAACCGGGCTCTGCGAGAGAGAAATACACGGTGTTGCCCCTTTACGTACGAAAGCTTTTGCAGAAAGCGAATGTCTGTCTATCAGCGAATGCAGTTCCAAGGGGCAGTGAAAACCAGCTACAGCATTCCTTGCTGGTAGCTTTCCTGTGGGCGCAATCGCTGGACGTTTCGAATTTGGCAACCGGGCTCTGCGAGAGAGAAATACACAGTGTTGCCTCTTTACCAACGAAAGCTTTTGCAGAAAGCGAATGTCTGTCTATCAGCGAATGCAGTTCCAAGGGGCAGTGAAAACCAGCTACAGCTTTCCTTGCTGGCAGCTTTACTGTGGGCGCAATCGCTGGACGTTTCGAATTTGGCAACCGGGCTCTGCGAGAGAGAAATACAGAGTGTTGCCCCTTTACTAAGGCAAGCTTTTGTAGAAAGCGAATGTCTGTCTATCAGCGAATGTAGTTCCAAGAGACAGTGAAAACCAGCTAGAGATTTCCTTGCTGGCAGCTTTCCTGTGGGCGCAATCGCTGGACGTTTCGAATTTGGCAACCGGGCTCTGCGAGAGAGAAATACACAGTGTTGCCCTTGTACCAACGAAAGCTTTTGCAGAAAGCGAATGTCTATATAGCAGCGAATGTAGTTCCAAGGGGCAGTTAAAACCAGCTACAGCTTTCCTTGCTGGCAGCTTTCCTGTGGGGGCAATCGCTGGACGTTTCGAATTTGGCAACCGGTCTCTGCGAGAGAGAAATACACAGTGTTGCCCCTGTACCAACGAAAGCTTTTGCAGAAAGCGAATGTCTGTCTAGCAGCGAATGTAGTTCCAAGGGGCAGTGAAAACCAGCTACAGCTTTCCTTGCTGGCAGCTTTCCTGTGGGCGCAATCGCTGGACGTTTCGAATTTGGCAACCGGGCTCTGCGAGAGAGAAATACACAGTGTTGCCCCTGTACCAACGAAAGCTTTTGCAGAAAGCGAATGTCTGTCTAGCAGCGAATGTAGTTCCAAGGGGCAGTGAAAACCAGCTACAGCTTTCCTTGCTGGCAGCTTTCCTGTGGGCGCAATCGCTGGACGTTTCGAATTTGGCAACCAGGCTCTGCGAGAGAGAAATACACAGTGTTGCCCCTTTACAAACGAAAGCTTTTGCAGAAAGCGAATGTCTGTCTATCAGCGAATGCAGTTCCAAGAGACAGTGAAAACCAGCTACAGCTTTCCGTGCTGGCAGCTTTCCTGTGGGCGCAATCGCTGGACGTTTCGAATTTGGCAGCCGGTCTGTGCGAGAGAGAAATACAGAGTGTTGCTCCTTTAGGAAGGCAAGGTTGTGCAGAAAGCAAATGTCTGTCTATCAGCGAATGTATTTCCAAGGGGCAGTGAAAACCAGCTACAGCTTTCCTTGCTGGCAGCTTTCCTGTGGGCGCAATCGCTGGACGTGTCGATTTTGACAACCGGGCTCTGCGAGAGAGAAATACACAGTGTTGCCCCTGTACCAACGAAAGCTTTTGCAGAAAGCGAATGTCTGTCTATCAGCGAATGTAGTTCCAAGGGGCAGTGAAAACCAGCTACAGCTTTCCTTGCTGGCAGCTTTCCTGTGGGCACAATCGCAGGACGTTTCGAATTTGGCAACCGGGCTCTGCGAGAGAGAAATACACAGTGTTGCCCCTTTACGAAGGCAAGGTTTTGCAGAAAGCGAATGTCTGTCTATCAGCGAATGTAGTTCCAAGAGACTGTGAAAACCAGCTACAGCTTTCCTTGCTGGCAGCTTTCCTGTGGGCGCAATCGCTGGACGTTTCGAATTTGGCAACCGGGCTCTGCGAGAGAGAAATACACAGTGTTGCCCCTTTACGAAGGCAAGCTTTTGCAGAAAGCGAATGTCTGTCTAGCAGCGAATGTAGTTCCAAGAGACAGTGAAAACCAGCTAGAGATTTCCGTGCTGTCAGCTTTCCTGTGGGCGCAATCGCTGGACGTTTCGAATTTGGCAACCGGGCTCTGCGAGAGAGAAATACACAGTGTTGCCCCTTTACCTATGAAAGCTTTTGCAGAAAGCAAATGTCTGGCTATCAGCGAATGCAGTTCCAAGGGGCAGTGAAAACCAGCTACAGCTTTCCTTGCTGGCAGCTTTCCTGTAGGCGCAATCGCTGGACGTTTCGAATTTGGCAGCCGGGCTCTGCGAGAGAGAAATACAGAGTGTTGCCCCTTTACGCAGGCAAGGTTTTGCAGAAAGCGAATGTCTGTCTAGCAGCGAATGCAGTTCCAAGGGGCAGTGAAAACCAGCTACAGCTTTCCTTGCTGGCAGCTTTCCTGTGGGCGCAATCGCTGGACGTTTCGAATTTGGCAACCGGGCTCTGCGAGAGAGAAATACACGGTGTTGCCCCTTTACGAAGGCAAGGTTTTGCAGAAAGCGAATGTCTGTCTAGCAGCGAATGTAGTTCCAAGAGACAGTGAAAACCAGCTAGAGATTTCCGTGCTGTCAGCTTTCCTGTGGGCGCAATCGCTGGACGTTTCGAATTTGGCAACCGGGCTCTGCGAGAGAGAAATACACAGTGTTGCCCGTGTACCAACGAAAGCTTTTGCAGAAAGCAAATGTCTGGCTATCAGCGAATGCAGTTCCAAGGGGCAGTGAAAACCAGCTACAGCTTTCCTTGCTGGCAGCTTTCCTGTAGGCGCAATCGCTGGACGTTTCGAGTTTGGCAGCCGGGCTCTGCGAGAGAGAAATACAGAGTGTTACCCCTTTACGCAGGCAAGGTTTTGCAGAAAGCGAATGTCTGTCTAGCAGCGAATGCAGTTCCAAGGGGCAGTGAAAACCAGCTACAGCTTTCCTTGCTGGCAGCTTTCCTGTGGGCGCAATCGCTGGACGTTTCGAATTTGGCAACCGGGCTCTGAGAGAGAGAAATACACAGTGTTGCCCCTGTAGCAACATAAGCTTTTGTAGAAAACGAATGTCTGTCTATCAGCGAATGTAGTTCCAAGAGACAATGAAAACCAGCTACAGCTTTCCTTGCTGGCAGCTTTCCTGTGGGCGCAATCGCTGGACGTTTCGAATTTGGCAACCGGGCTCTGCGAGAGAGAAATACACGGTGTTGCCCCTTTACGTACGAAAGCTTTTGCAGAAAGCGAATGTCTGTCTATCAGCGAATGCAGTTCCAAGGGGCAGTGAAAACCAGCTACAGCATTCCTTGCTGGTAGCTTTCCTGTGGGCGCAATCGCTGGACGTTTCGAATTTGGCAACCGGGCTCTGCGAGAGAGAAATACACAGTGTTGCCTCTTTACCAACGAAAGCTTTTGCAGAAAGCGAATGTCTGTCTATCAGCGAATGCAGTTCCAAGGGGCAGTGAAAACCAGCTACAGCTTTCCTTGCTGGCAGCTTTCCTGTGGTCGCAATCGCTGGACGTTTCGAATTTGGCAACCGGGCTCTGCGAGAGAGAAATACAGAGTGTTGCCCCTTTACTAAGGCAAGCTTTTGTAGAAAGCGAATGTCTGTCTATCAGCGAATGTAGTTCCAAGAGACAGTGAAAACCAGCTAGAGATTTCCTTGCTGGCAGCTTTCCTGTGGGCGCAATCGCTGGACGTTTCGAATTTGGCAACCGGGCTCTGCGAGAGAGAAATACACAGTGTTGCCCCTTTACAAACGAAAGCTTTTGCAGAAAGCGAATGTCTGTCTATCAGCGAATGCAGTTCCAAGAGACAGTGAAAACCAGCTACAGCTTTCCGTGCTGGCAGCTTTCCTGTGGGCGCAATCGCTGGACGTTTCGAATTTGGCAGCCGGGCTGTGCGAGAGAGAAATACAGAGTGTTGCTCCTTTAGGAAGGCAAGGTTGTGCAGAAAGCGAATGTCTGTCTATCAGCGAATGTATTTCCAAGGGGCAGTGAAAACCAGCTACAGCTTTCCTTGCTGGCAGCTTTCCTGTGGGCGCAATCGCTGGACGTGTCGATTTTGACAACCGGGCTCTGCGAGAGAGAAATACACAGTGTTGCCCCTGTACCAACGAAAGCTTTTGCAGAAAGCGAATGTCTGTCTATCAGCGAATGTAGTTCCAAGGGGCAGTGAAAACCAGCTACAGCTTTCCTTGCTGGCAGCTTTCCTGTGGGCACAATCGCAGGACGTTTCGAATTTGGCAACCGGGCTCTGCGAGAGAGAAATACACAGTGTTGCCCCTTTACGAAGGCAAGGTTTTGCAGAAAGCGAATGTCTGTCTATCAGCGAATGTAGTTCCAAGAGACTGTGAAAACCAGCTACAGCTTTCCTTACTGGCAGCTTTCCTGTGGGCGCAATCGCTGGACGTTTCGAATTTGGCAACCGGGCTCTGCGAGAGAGAAATACACAGTGTTGCCCCTTTACGAAGGCAAGCTTTTGCAGAAAGCGAATGTCTGTCTAGCAGCGAATGTAGTTCCAAGAGACAGTGAAAACCAGCTAGAGATTTCCGTGCTGTCAGCTTTCCTGTGGGCGCAATCGCTGGACGTTTCGAATTTGGCAACCGGGCTCTGCGAGAGAGAAATACACAGTGTTGCCCCTTTACCTATGAAAGCTTTTGCAGAAAGCAAATGTCTGGCTATCAGCGAATGCAGTTCCAAGGGGCAGTGAAAACCAGCTACAGCTTTCCTTGCTGGCAGCTTTCCTGTAGGCGCAATCGCTGGACGTTTCGAATTTGGCAGCCGGGCTCTGCGAGAGAGAAATACAGAGTGTTGCCCCTTTACGCAGGCAAGATTTTGCAGAAAGCGAATGTCTGTCTAGCAGCGAATGCAGTTCCAAGGGGCAGTGAAAACCAGCTACAGCTTTCCTTGCTGGCAGCTTTCCTGTGGGCGCAATCGCTGGACGTTTCGAATTTGGCAACCGGGCTCTGCGAGAGAGAAATACACGGTGTTGCCCCTTTACGAAGGCAAGGTTTTGCAGAAAGCGAATGTCTGTCTAGCAGCGAATGTAGTTCCAAGAGACAGTGAAAACCAGCTAGAGATTTCCGTGCTGTCAGCTTTCCTGTGGGCGCAATCGCTGGACGTTTCGAATTTGGCAACCGGGCTCTGCGAGAGAGAAATACACAGTGTTGCCCGTGTACCAACGAAAGCTTTTGCAGAAAGCAAATGTCTGGCTATCAGCGAATGCAGTTCCAAGGGGCAGTGAAAACCAGCTACAGCTTTCCTTGCTGGCAGCTTTCCTGTAGGCGCAATCGCTGGACGTTTCGAGTTTGGCAGCCGGGCTCTGCGAGAGAGAAATACAGAGTGTTACCCCTTTACGCAGGCAAGGTTTTGCAGAAAGCGAATGTCTGTCTAGCAGCGAATGCAGTTCCAAGGGGCAGTGAAAACCAGCTACAGCTTTCCTTGCTGGCAGCTTTCCTGTGGGCGCAATCGCTGGACGTTTCTAATTTGGCAGCCGGGCTCTGCGAGAGAGAAATACACAGTGTTGCCCCTTCAGTAAGGCAAGGTTTTGCAGAAAGCGAATGTCTGTCTAGCAGCGAATGCAGTTCCAAGGGGCAGTGAAAACCAGCTACAGCATTCCTTGCTGGCAGCTTTCCTGTGGGCGCAATCGCTGGACGTTTCGAATTTGGCAACCGGGCTCTGCGAGAGAGAAATACACAGTGTTGCCCCTGTAGCAACATAAGCTTTTGTAGAAAACGAATGTCTGTCTATCAGCGAATGTAGTTCCAAGAGACAATGAAAACCAGCTACAGCTTTCCTTGCTGGCAGCTTTCCTGTGGGCGCAATCGCTGGACGTTTCGAATTTGGCAACCGGGCTCTGCGAGAGAGAATTACACGGTGTTGCCCCTTTACCTACGAAAGCTTTTGTAGAAAGCGAATGTCTGTCTATCAGCGAATGCAGTTCCAAGGGGCAGTGAAAACCAGCTACAGCATTCCTTGCTGGTAGCTTTCCTGTGGGCGCAATCGCTGGACGTTTCGTATTTGGCAACCGGGCTCTGCGAGAGAGAAATACACAGTGTTGCCTCTTTACCAACGAAAGCTTTTGCAGAAAGCGAATGTCTGTCTATCAGCGAATGCAGTTCCAAGGGGCAGTGAAAACCAGCTACAGCTTTCCTTGCTGGCAGCTTTCCTGTGGTCGCAATCGCTGGACGTTTCGAATTTGGCAACCGGGCTCTGCGAGAGAGAAATACAGAGTGTTGCCCCTTTACAAAGTCAAGGTTTTGCAGAAAGCGAATGTCTGTCTATCAGCGAATGTAGTTCCAAGGGGCAGTGAAAACCAGCTACAGCTTTCCTTGCTGGCAGCTTTCCTGTGGGCGCAATCGCTGGACGTTTCGAATTTGGCAACCGGGCTCTGCGAGAGAGAAATACACAGTGTTGCCCCTTTACCAACGAAAGCTTTTGCAGAAAGCGAATGTCTATATAGCAGCGAATGTAGTTCCAAGAGGCAGTGAAAACCAGCTACAGCTTTCCTTGCTGGCAGCTTTCCTGTGGGCGCAATCGCTGGACGTTTCGAATTTGGCAACCGGGCTCTGCGAGAGAGAAATACACAGTGTTGCCCCTTTCCCAACGAAAGCTTTTGCAGAAAGCGAATGTCTGTCTATCAGCGACTGTAGTTCCAAGACACAGTGAAAACCAGCTACAGCTTTCCTTGCTGGCAGCTTTCCTGTGGGCGCAATCGCTGGACGTTTCGTATTTGGCAACCGGGCTCTGCGAGAGAGAAATACACAGTGTTGCCTCTTTACCAACGAAAGCTTTTGCAGAAAGCGAATGTCTGTCTATCAGCGAATGCAGTTCCAAGGGGCAGTGAAAACCAGCTACAGCTTTCCGTGCTGGCAGCTTTCCTATGGGCGCAATCGCTGGACGTTTCGAATTTGGCAACCGGGCTCTGCGAGAGAGATATACACAGTGTTGCCCCTTTACCAACGAAAGCTGTTGTAGAAAGTGAATGTCTATCTAGCAGCGAATGTAGTTCCAAGGGGCAGTGAAAACCAGCTACAGCTTTCCTTGCTGGCAGCTTTCCTGTGGGCGCAATCGCTGGACGTTTCGAATTTGGCAACCGGGCTCTGCGAGAGAGAAATACACAGTTTTGCCCCTTTACGAAGGCAAGGTTTTGCAGAAAGCGAATGTCTGTCTTGCAGCGAATGTAGTTCCAAGGGGCAGTGAAAACCAGCTACAGCTTTCCTTGCTGGCAGCTTTCCTGTGGGCGCAATCGCTGGACGTGTCGGTTTTGACAACCGGGCTCTGCGAGAGAGAAATACACAGTGTTGCCCCTGTACCAACGAAAGCTTTTGCAGAAAGCGAATGTCTGTCTATCAGCGAATGTAGTTCCAAGGGGCAGTGAAAACCAGCTACAGCTTTCCTTGCTGGCAGCTTTCCTGTGGGCGCAATCGCTGGACGTTTCGAATTTGGCAACCGGGCTCTGCGAGAGAGAAATACACAGTGTTGCCGCTTTACTAAGCAAGGTTTTGCAGAAAGCGAATGTCTGTCTAGCAGCGAATGTAGTTCCAAGAGACAATGAAAACCAGCTACAGCTTTCCTTGCTGGCAGCTTTCCTGTGGGCGCAATCGCTGGACGTTTCGAATTTGGCAACCGGGCTCTGCGAGAGAGAAATACACAGTGTTGCCCCTTTACGAAGGCAAGGTTTTGCAGAAAGCGAATGTCTGTCTATCAGCGAATGTAGTTCCAAGAGACTGTGAAAACCAGCTACAGCTTTCCTTGCTGGCAGCTTTCCTGTGGGCGCAATCGCTGGACGTTTCGAATTTGGCAACCGGGCTCTGCGAGAGAGAAATACACAGTGTTGCCCCTTTACTAAGGCAAGGTTTTGCAGAAAGCGAATGTCTGTCTATCAGCGAATGTAGTTCCAAGAGACAATGAAAACCAGCTACAGCTTTCTGTGCTGGCAGCTTTCCTGTGGGCGCAATCGCTGGACGTTTCGTATTTGGCAACCGGGCTCTGCGAGAGAGAAATACACAGTGTTGCCTCTTTACCAACGAAAGCTTTTGCAGAAAGCGAATGTCTGTCTATCAGCGAATGCAGTTCCAAGGGGCAGTGAAAACCAGCTACAGCTTTCTGTGCTGGCAGCTTTCCTGTGGGCGCAATCGCTGGACGTTTCGAATTTGGCAACCGGGCCATGCGAGAGAGATATACACAGTGTTCGCCCTTTACCAACGAAAGCTGTTGTAGAAAGTGAATGTCTATCTAGCAGCGAATGTAGTTCCAAGGGGCAGTGAAAACCAGCTACAGCTTTCCTTGCTGGCAGCTTTCCTGTGGGCGCAATCGCTGGACGTTTCGAATTTGGCAACCGGGCTCTGCGAGAGAGAAATACACAGTGTTGCCCCTGTACCAACGAAAGCTTTTGCAGAAAGCGAATGTCTGTCTATCAGCGAATGTAGTTCCAAGGGGCAGTGAAAACCAGCTACAGCTTTCCGTGCTGGCAGCTCTCCTGTGGGCGCAATCGCTGGACGTTTCGAATTTGGCAACCGGGCTCTACGAGAGAGAAATACACAGTGTTGCCCCTTTACTAAGGCAAGCTTTTGTAGAAAGCGAATGTCTGTCTATCAGCGAATGCAGTTCCAAGAGACAGTGAAAACCAGCTACAGCTTTCCTTGCTGGCAGCTTTCCTGTGGGCGCAATCGCTGGACGTTTCGATTTTGGCAACCGGGCTCTGCGAGAGAGAAATACAGAGTGTTGCCCTTCTACCAACGAAAGCTTTTGCAGAAAGCGAATGTCTGTCTATCAGCGAATGTAGTTCCAAGGGGCAGTGAAAACCAGCTACAGATTTCTGTGCTGGAAGCTTTCCTGTGGGCGCAATCGCTGGACGTTTCGAATTTGGCAACCGGGCTCTGCGAGAGACAAATACACAGTGTTGCCCCTTTACGAAGGCAAGGTTTTGCAGAAAGCGAATGTCTGTCTAGCAGCGAATGTAGTTCCAAGAGACAGTGAAAACCAGCTAGAGATTTCCGTGCTGTCAGCTTTCCTGTGGGCGCAATCGCTGGACGTTTCGAATTTGGCAACCGGGCTCTGCGAGAGAGAAATACACAGTGTTGCCCCTTTACCTATGAAAGCTTTTGCAGAAAGCAAATGTCTGGCTATCAGCGAATGCAGTTCCAAGGGGCAGTGAAAACCAGCTACAGCTTTCCGTGCTGGTAGCTTTCCTGTGGGTGCAATCGCTGGACGTTTCGAATTTGGCAGCCGGGCTCTGCGAGAGAGAAATACAGAGTGTTGCCCCTTTACGCAGGCAAGGTTTTGCAGAAAGCGAATGTCTGTCTAGCAGCGAATGCAGTTCCAAGGGGCAGTGAAAACCAGCTACAGCTTTCCTTGCTGGCAGCTTTCCTGTGGGCGCAATCGCTGGACGTTTCGAATTTGGCAACCGGGCTCTGCGAGAGAGAAATACACAGTGTTGCCCCTGTAGCAACATAAGCTTTTGTAGAAAACGAATGTCTGTCTATCAGAGAATGTAGTTCCAAGAGACAATGAAAACCAGCTACAGCTTTCCTTGCTGGCAGCTTTCCTCTGGGCGCAATCGCTGGACGTTTCGAATTTGGCAACCGGGCTCTGCGAGAGAGAAATACACGGTGTTGCCCCTTTACCTACGAAAGCTTTTGCAGAAAGCGAATGTCTGTCTATCAGCGAATGCAGTTCCCAGGGGCAGTGAAAACCAGCTACAGCATTCCTTGCTGGTAGCTTTCCTGTGGGCGCAATCGCTGGACGTTTCGTATTTGGCAACCGGGCTCTGCGAGAGAGAAATACACAGTGTTGCCTCTTTACCAACGAAAGCTTTTGCAGAAAGCGAATGTCTGTCTATCAGCGAATGCAGTTCCAAGGGGCAGTGAAAACCAGCTACAGCTTTCCTTGCTGGCAGCTTTCCTGTGGTCGCAACCGCTGGACGTTTCGAATTTGGCAACCGGGCTCTGCGAGAGAGAAATACAGAGTGTTGCCCCTTTACAAAGTCAAGGTTTTGCAGAAAGCGAATGTCTGTCTATCAGCGAATGTAGTTCCAAGGGGCAGTGAAAACCAGCTACAGCTTTCCTTGCTGGCAGCTTTCCTGTGGGCGCAATCGCTGGACGTTTCGAATTTGGCAACCGGGCTCTGCAAGAGAGAAATACACAGTGTTGCCCCTTTCCCTACGAAAGCTTTTGCAGAAAGCGAATGTCTGTCTATCAGCGACTGTAGTTCCAAGACACAGTGAAAACCAGCTACAGCTTTCCTTGCTGGCAGCTTTCCTGTGGGCGCAATCGCTGGACGTTTCGTATTTGGCAACCGGGCTCTGCGAGAGAGAAATACACAGTGTTGCCTCTTTACCAACGAAAGCTTTTGCAGAAAGCGAATGTCTGTCTATCAGCGAATGCAGTTCCAAGGGGCAGTGAAAACCAGCTACAGCTTTCCGTGCTGGCAGCTTTCCTGTGGGCGCAATCGCTGGACGTTTCGAATTTGGCAACCGGGCTCTGCGAGAGAGATATACACAGTGTTGCCCCTTTACCAACGAAAGCTGTTGTAGAAAGTGAATGTCTATCTAGCAGCGAATGTAGTTCCAAGGGGCAGTGAAAACCAGCTACAGCTTTCCTTGCTGGCAGCTTTCCTGTGGGCGCAATCGCTGGACGTTTCGAATTTGGCAACCGGGCTCTGCGAGAGAGAAATACACAGTTTTGCCCCTTTACGAAGGCAAGGTTTTGCAGAAAGCGAATGTCTGTCTTGCAGCGAATGTAGTTCCAAGGGGCAGTGAAAACCAGCTACAGCTTTCCTTGCTGGCAGCTTTCCTGTGGGCGCAATCGCTGGACGTGTCGGTTTTGACAACCGGGCTCTGCGAGAGAGAAATACACAGTGTTGCCCCTGTACCAACGAAAGCTTTTGCAGAAAGCGAATGTCTGTCTATCAGCGAATGTAGTTCCAAGGGGCAGTGAAAACCAGCTACAGCTTTCCTTGCTGGCAGCTTTCCTGTGGGCGCAATCGCTGGACGTTTCGAATTTGGCAACCGGGCTCTGCGAGAGAGAAATACACAGTGTTGCCGCTTTACTAAGCAAGGTTTTGCAGAAAGCGAATGTCTGTCTAGCAGCGAATGTAGTTCCAAGAGACAATGAAAACCAGCTACAGCTTTCCTTGCTGGCAGCTTTCCTGTGGGCGCAATCGCTGGACGTTTCGAATTTGGCAACCGGGCTCTGCGAGAGAGAAATACACAGTGTTGCCCCTTTACGAAGGCAAGGTTTTGCAGAAAGCGAATGTCTGTCTATCAGCGAATGTAGTTCCAAGAGACTGTGAAAACCAGCTACAGCTTTCCTTGCTGGCAGCTTTCCTGTGGGCGCAATCGCTGGACGTTTCGAATTTGGCAACCGGGCTCTGCGAGAGAGAAATACACAGTGTTGCCCCTTTACTAAGGCAAGGTTTTGCAGAAAGCGAATGTCTGTCTATCAGCGAATGTAGTTCCAAGAGACAATGAAAACCAGCTACAGCTTTCTGTGCTGGCAGCTTTCCTGTGGGCGCAATCGCTGGACGTTTCGTATTTGGCAACCGGGCTCTGCGAGAGAGAAATACACAGTGTTGCCTCTTTACCAACGAAAGCTTTTGCAGAAAGCGAATGTCTGTCTATCAGCGAATGCAGTTCCAAGGGGCAGTGAAAACCAGCTACAGCTTTCTGTGCTGGCAGCTTTCCTGTGGGCGCAATCGCTGGACGTTTCGAATTTGGCAACCGGGCCATGCGAGAGAGATATACACAGTGTTCGCCCTTTACCAACGAAAGCTGTTGTAGAAAGTGAATGTCTATCTAGCAGCGAATGTAGTTCCAAGGGGCAGTGAAAACCAGCTACAGCTTTCCTTGCTGGCAGCTTTCCTGTGGGCGCAATCGCTGGACGTTTCGAATTTGGCAACCGGGCTCTGCGAGAGAGAAATACACAGTGTTGCCCCTGTACCAACGAAAGCTTTTGCAGAAAGCGAATGTCTGTCTATCAGCGAATGTAGTTCCAAGGGGCAGTGAAAACCAGCTACAGCTTTCCGTGCTGGCAGCTCTCCTGTGGGCGCAATCGCTGGACGTTTCGAATTTGGCAACCGGGCTCTACGAGAGAGAAATACACAGTGTTGCCCCTTTACTAAGGCAAGCTTTTGTAGAAAGCGAATGTCTGTCTATCAGCGAATGCAGTTCCAAGAGACAGTGAAAACCAGCTACAGCTTTCCTTGCTGGCAGCTTTCCTGTGGGCGCAATCGCTGGACGTTTCGATTTTGGCAACCGGGCTCTGCGAGAGAGAAATACAGAGTGTTGCCCTTCTACCAACGAAAGCTTTTGCAGAAAGCGAATGTCTGTCTATCAGCGAATGTAGTTCCAAGGGGCAGTGAAAACCAGCTACAGATTTCTGTGCTGGAAGCTTTCCTGTGGGCGCAATCGCTGGACGTTTCGAATTTGGCAACCGGGCTCTGCGAGAGACAAATACACAGTGTTGCCCCTTTACGAAGGCAAGGTTTTGCAGAAAGCGAATGTCTGTCTAGCAGCGAATGTAGTTCCAAGAGACAGTGAAAACCAGCTAGAGATTTCCGTGCTGTCAGCTTTCCTGTGGGCGCAATCGCTGGACGTTTCGAATTTGGCAACCGGGCTCTGCGAGAGAGAAATACACAGTGTTGCCCCTTTACCTATGAAAGCTTTTGCAGAAAGCAAATGTCTGGCTATCAGCGAATGCAGTTCCAAGGGGCAGTGAAAACCAGCTACAGCTTTCCGTGCTGGTAGCTTTCCTGTGGGTGCAATCGCTGGACGTTTCGAATTTGGCAGCCGGGCTCTGCGAGAGAGAAATACAGAGTGTTGCCCCTTTACGCAGGCAAGGTTTTGCAGAAAGCGAATGTCTGTCTAGCAGCGAATGCAGTTCCAAGGGGCAGTGAAAACCAGCTACAGCTTTCCTTGCTGGCAGCTTTCCTGTGGGCGCAATCGCTGGACGTTTCGAATTTGGCAACCGGGCTCTGCGAGAGAGAAATACACAGTGTTGCCCCTGTAGCAACATAAGCTTTTGTAGAAAACGAATGTCTGTCTATCAGAGAATGTAGTTCCAAGAGACAATGAAAACCAGCTACAGCTTTCCTTGCTGGCAGCTTTCCTCTGGGCGCAATCGCTGGACGTTTCGAATTTGGCAACCGGGCTCTGCGAGAGAGAAATACACGGTGTTGCCCCTTTACCTACGAAAGCTTTTGCAGAAAGCGAATGTCTGTCTATCAGCGAATGCAGTTCCCAGGGGCAGTGAAAACCAGCTACAGCATTCCTTGCTGGTAGCTTTCCTGTGGGCGCAATCGCTGGACGTTTCGAATTTGGCAACCGGGCTCTGCGAGAGAGAAATACACAGTGTTGCCTCTTTACCAACGAAAGCTTTTGCAGAAAGCGAATGTCTGTCTATCAGCGAATGCAGTTCCAAGGGGCAGTGAAAACCAGCTACAGCTTTCCTTGCTGGCAGCTTTCCTGTGGTCGCAACCGCTGGACGTTTCGAATTTGGCAACCGGGCTCTGCGAGAGAGAAATACAGAGTGTTGCCCCTTTACAAAGTCAAGGTTTTGCAGAAAGCGAATGTCTGTCTATCAGCGAATGTAGTTCCAAGGGGCAGTGAAAACCAGCTACAGCTTTCCTTGCTGGCAGCTTTCCTGTGGGCGCAATCGCTGGACGTTTCGAATTTGGCAACCGGGCTCTGCAAGAGAGAAATACACAGTGTTGCCCCTTTCCCTACGAAAGCTTTTGCAGAAAGCGAATGTCTGTCTATCAGCGACTGTAGTTCCAAGACACAGTGAAAACCAGCTACAGCTTTCCTTGCTGGCAGCTTTCCTGTGGGCGCAATCGCTGGACGTTTCGTATTTGGCAACCGGGCTCTGCGAGAGAGAAATACACAGTGTTGCCTCTTTACCAACGAAAGCTTTTGCAGAAAGCGAATGTCTGTCTATCAGCGAATGCAGTTCCAAGGGGCAGTGAAAACCAGCTACAGCTTTCCGTGCTGGCAGCTTTCCTGTGGGCGCAATCGCTGGACGTTTCGAATTTGGCAACCGGGCTCTGCGAGAGAGATATACACAGTGTTGCCCCTTTACCAACGAAAGCTGTTGTAGAAAGTGAATGTCTATCTAGCAGCGAATGTAGTTCCAAGGGGCAGTGAAAACCAGCTACAGCTTTCCTTGCTGGCAGCTTTCCTGTGGGCGCAATCGCTGGACGTTTCGAATTTGGCAACCGGGCTCTGCGAGAGAGAAATACACAGTTTTGCCCCTTTACGAAGGCAAGGTTTTGCAGAAAGCGAATGTCTGTCTTGCAGCGAATGTAGTTCCAAGGGGCAGTGAAAACCAGCTACAGCTTTCCTTGCTGGCAGCTTTCCTGTGGGCGCAATCGCTGGACGTGTCGGTTTTGACAACCGGGCTCTGCGAGAGAGAAATACACAGTGTTGCCCCTGTACCAACGAAAGCTTTTGCAGAAAGCGAATGTCTGTCTATCAGCGAATGTAGTTCCAAGGGGCAGTGAAAACCAGCTACAGCTTTCCTTGCTGGCAGCTTTCCTGTGGGCACAATCGCAGGACATTTCGAATTTGGCAACCGGGCTCTGCGAGAGAGAAATACACAGTGTTGCCCCTTTACGAAGGCAAGGTTTTGCAGAAAGCGAATGTCTGTCTATCAGCGAATGTAGTTCCAAGAGACTGTGAAAACCAGCTACAGCTTTCCTTGCTGGCAGCTTTCCTGTGGGCGCAATCGCTGGACGTTTCGAATTTGGCAACCGGGCTCTGCGAGAGAGAAATACACAGTGTTGCCTCTTTACCAACGAAAGCTTTTGCAGAAAGCGAATGTCTGTCTATCAGCGAATGTAGTTCCAAGAGACAATGAAAACCAGCTACAGCTTTCTGTGCTGGCAGCTTTCCTGTGGGCGCAATCGCTGGACGTTTCGTATTTGGCAACCGGGCTCTGCGAGAGAGAAATACACAGTGTTGCCTCTTTACCAACGAAAGCTTTTGCAGAAAGCGAATGTCTGTCTATCAGCGAATGCAGTTCCAAGGGGCAGTGAAAACAAGCTACAGCTTTCTGTGCTGGCAGCTTTCCTGTGGGCGCAATCGCTGGACGTTTCGAATTTAGCAACCGGGCCATGCGAGAGAGATATACACAGTGTTCGCCCTTTACCAACGAAAGCTGTTGTAGAAAGTGAATGTCTATCTAGCAGCGAATGTAGTTCCAAGGGGCAGTGAAAACCAGCTACAGCTTTCCTTGCTGGCAGCTTTCCTGTGGGCGCAATCGCTGGACGTTTCGAATTTGGCAACCGGGCTCTGCGAGAGAGAAATACACAGTGTTGCCCCTGTACCAACGAAAGCTTTTGCAGAAAGCGAATGTCTGTCTATCAGCGAATGTAGTTCCAAGGGGCAGTGAAAACCAGCTACAGCTTTCCGTGCTGGCAGCTCTCCTGTGGGCGCAATCGCTGGACGTTTCGAATTTGGCAACCGGGCTCTACGAGAGAGAAATACACAGTGTTGCCCCTTTACTAAGGCAAGCTTTTGTAGAAAGCGAATGTCTGTCTATCAGCGAATGCAGTTCCAAGAGACAGTGAAAACCAGCTACAGCTTTCCTTGCTGGCAGCTTTCCTGTGGGCGCAATCGCTGGACGTTTCGATTTTGGCAACCGGGCTCTGCGAGAGAGAAATACAGAGTGTTGCCCTTCTACAAACGAAAGCTTTTGCAGAAAGCGAATGTCTGTCTATCAGCGAATGTAGTTCCAAGGGGCAGTGAAAACCAGCTACAGATTTCTGTGCTGGAAGCTTTCCTGTGGGCGCAATCGCTGGACGTTTCGAATTTGGCAACCGGGCTCTGCGAGAGAGAAATACACAGTGTTGCCCCTTTAAGAAGGCAAGGTTTTGCAGAAAGCGAATGTCTGTCTATCAGCGAATGTAGTTCCAAGAGACAGTGAAAACCAGCTACAGATTTCTGTGCTGGAAGCTTTCCTGTGGGCGCAATCGCTGGACGTTTCGAATTTGGCAACCGGGCTCTGCGAGAGAGAAATACACAGTGTTGCCCCTTTACCTATGAAAGCTTTTGCAGAAAGCAAATGTCTGGCTATCAGCGAATGCAGTTCCAAGGGGCAGTGAAAACCAGCTACAGCTTTCCTTGCTGGCAGCTTTCCTGTAGGCGCAATCGCTGGACGTTTCGAATTTGGCAGCCGGGCTCTGCGAGAGAGAAATACAGAGTGTTGCCCCTTTACGCAGGCAAGGTTTTGCAGAAAGCGAATGTCTGTCTAGCAGCGAATGCAGTTCCAAGGGGCAGTGAAAACCAGCTACAGCTTTCCTTGCTGGCAGCTTTCCTGTGGGCGCAATCGCTGGACGTTTCGAATTTGGCAACCGGGCTCTGCGAGAGAGAAATACACAGTGTTGCCCCTGTAGCAACATAAGCTTTTGTAGAAAACGAATGTCTGTCTATCAGCGAATGTAGTTCCAACAGACAATGAAAACCAGCTACAGCTTTCCTTGCTGGCAGCTTTCCTGTGGGCGCAATCGCTGGACGTTTCGAATTTGGCAACCGGGCTCTGCGAGAGAGAAATACACGGTGTTGCCCCTTTACCTACGAAAGCTTTTGCAGAAAGCGAATGTCTGTCTATCAGCGAATGCAGTTCCAAGGGGCAGTGAAAACCAGCTACAGCATTCCTTGCTGGTAGCTTTCCTGTGGGCGCAATCGCTGGACGTTTCGTATTTGGCAACCGGGCTCTGCGAGAGAGAAATACACAGTGTTGCCTCTTTACCAACGAAAGCTTTTGCAGAAAGCGAATGTCTGTCTATCAGCGAATGCAGTTCCAAGGGGCAGTGAAAACCAGCTACAGCTTTCCTTGCTGGCAGCTTTCCTGTGGGCGCAATCGCTGGACGTTTCGAATTTGGCAACCGGGCTCTGCGAGAGAGATATACAGAGTGTTGCCCCTTTACAAAGTCAAGGTTTTGCAGAAAGCGAATGTCTGTCTATCAGCGAATGTAGTTCCAAGGGGCAGTGAAAACCAGCTACAGCTTTCCTTGCTGGCAGCTTTCCTGTGGGCGCAATCGCTGGACGTTTCGAATTTGGCAACCGGGCTCTGCGAGAGAGAAATACACAGTGTTGCCCCTTTACCAACGAAAGCTTTTGCAGAAAGCGAATGTCTATATAGCAGCGAATGTAGTTCCAAGAGGCAGTGAAAACCAGCTACAGCTTTCCTTGCTGGCAGCTTTCCTGTGGGCGCAATCGCTGGACGTTTCGAATTTGGCAACCGGGCTCTGCGAGAGAGAAATACACAGTGTTGCCCCTGTACCAACGAAAGCTTTTGCAGAAAGCGAATGTCTGTCTAGCAGCGAATGTAGTTCCAAGGGGCAGTGAAAACCAGCTACAGCTTTCCTTGCTGGCAGCTTTCCTGTGGGCGCAATCGCTGGACGTTTCGAATTTGGCAACCGGGCTCTGCGAGAGAGAAATACACAGTTTTGCCCCTTTACGAAGGCAAGGTTTTGCAGAAAGCGAATGTCTGTCTTGTAGCGAATGTAGTTCCAAGGGGCAGTGAAAACCAGCTACAGCTTTCCTTGCTGGCAGCTTTCCTGTGGGCGCAATCGCTGGACGTGTCGGTTTTGACAACCGGGCTCTGCGAGAGAGAAATACACAGTGTTGCCCCTGTACCAACGAAAGCTTTTGCAGAAAGCGAATGTCTGTCTATCAGCGAATGTAGTTCCAAGGGGCAGTGAAAACCAGCTACAGCTTTCCTTGCTGGCAGCTTTCCTGTGGGCACAATCGCAGGACATTTCGAATTTGGCAACCGGGCTCTGCGAGAGAGAAATACACAGTGTTGCCGCTTTACTAAGCAAGGTTTTGCAGAAAGCGAATGTCTGTCTAGCAGCGAATGTAGTTCCAAGAGACAATGAAAACCAGCTACAGCTTTCCTTGCTGGCAGCTTTCCTGTGGGCGCAATCGCTGGACGTTTCGAATTTGGCAACCGGGCTCTGCGAGAGAGAAATACACAGTGTTGCCCCTTTACGAAGGCAAGGTTTTGCAGAAAGCGAATGTCTGTCTATCAGCGAATGTAGTTCCAAGAGACTGTGAAAACCAGCTACAGCTTTCCTTGCTGGCAGCTTTCCTGTGGGCGCAATCGCTGGACGTTTCGAATTTGGCAACCGGGCTCTGCGAGAGAGAAATACACAGTGTTGCCTCTTTACCAACGAAAGCTTTTGCAGAAAGCGAATGTCTGTCTATCAGCGAATGTAGTTCCAAGAGACAATGAAAACCAGCTACAGCTTTCCTTGCTGGCAGCTTTCCTGTGGGCGCAATAGATGGACGTTTCGAATTTGGCAACCGGGCTCTGCGAGAGAGAAATACACAGTGTTGCCCCTTTACCTACGAAAGCTTTTGCAGAAAGCGAATGTCTGTCTATCAGCGAATGCAGTTCCAAGGGGCAGTGAAAACCAGCTACAGCTTTCCGTGCTGGTAGCTTTCCTGTGGGCGCAATCGCTGGACGTTTCGTATTTGGCAACCGGGCTCTGCGAGAGAGAAATACACAGTGTTGCCTCTTTACCAACGAAAGCTTTTGCAGAAAGCGAATGTCTGTCTATCAGCGAATGCAGTTCCAAGGGGCAGTGAAAACCAGCTACAGCTTTCTGTGCTGGCAGCTTTCCTGTGGGCGCAATCGCTGGACGTTTCGAATTTGGCAACCGGGCCATGCGAGAGAGATATACACAGTGTTCGCCCTTTACCAACGAAAGCTGTTGTAGAAAGTGAATGTCTATCTAGCAGCGAATGTAGTTCCAAGGGGCAGTGAAAACCAGCTACAGCTTTCCTTGCTGGCAGCTTTCCTGTGGGCGCAATCGCTGGACGTTTCGAATTTGGCAACCGGGCTCTGCGAGAGAGAAATACACAGTGTTGCCCCTGTACCAACGAAAGCTTTTGCAGAAAGCGAATGTCTGTCTATCAGCGAATGTAGTTCCAAGGGGCAGTGAAAACCAGCTACAGCTTTCCGTGCTGGCAGCTCTCCTGTGGGCGCAATCGCTGGACGTTTCGAATTTGGCAACCGGGCTCTACGAGAGAGAAATACACAGTGTTGCCCCTTTACTAAGGCAAGCTTTTGTAGAAAGCGAATGTCTGTCTATCAGCGAATGCAGTTCCAAGAGACAGTGAAAACCAGCTACAGCTTTCCTTGCTGGCAGCTTTCCTGTGGGCGCAATCGCTGGACGTTTCGATTTTGGCAACCGGGCTCTGCGAGAGAGAAATACAGAGTGTTGCCCTTCTACCAACGAAAGCTTTTGCAGAAAGCGAATGTCTGTCTATCAGCGAATGTAGTTCCAAGGGGCAGTGAAAACCAGCTACAGATTTCTGTGCTGGAAGCTTTCCTGTGGGCGCAATCGCTGGACGTTTCGAATTTGGCAACCGGGCTCTGCGAGAGAGAAATACACAGTGTTGCCCCTTTACGAAGGCAAGGTTTTGCAGAAAGCGAATGTCTGTCTAGCAGCGAATGTAGTTCCAAGAGACAGTGAAAACCAGCTAGAGATTTCCGTGCTGTCAGCTTTCCTGTGGGCGCAATCGCTGGACGTTTCGAATTTGGCAACCGGGCTCTGCGAGAGAGAAATACACAGTGTTGCCCCTTTACCTATGAAAGCTTTTGCAGAAAGCAAATGTCTGGCTATCAGCGAATGCAGTTCCAAGGGGCAGTGAAAACCAGCTACAGCTTTCCTTGCTGGCAGCTTTCCTGTGGGCGCAATCGCTGGACGTTTCGAATTTGGCAACCGGGCTCTGCGAGAGAGAAATACACGGTATTGCCCCTTTACCTACGAAAACTTTTGCAGAAAGCGAATGTCTGTCTATCAGCGAATGCAGTTCCAAGGGGCAGTGAAAACCAGCTACAGCATTCCTTGCTGGTAGCTTTCCTGTGGGCGCAATCGTTGGACGTTTCGTATTTGGCAACCGGGCTCTGCGAGAGAGAAATACACAGTGTTGCCTCTTTACCAACGAAAGCTTTTGCAGAAAGCGAATGTCTGTCTATCAGCGAATGCAGTTCCAAGGGGCAGTGAAAACCAGCTACAGCTTTCTGTGCTGGCAGCTTTCCTGTGGGCGCAATCGCTGGACGTTTCGAATTTGGCAACCGGGCCATGCGAGAGAGATATACACAGTGTTCGCCCTTTACCAACGAAAGCTTTTGCAGAAAGTGAATGTCTATCTAGCAGCGAATGTAGTTCCAAGGGGCAGTGAAAACCAGCTACAGCTTTCCTTGCTGGCAGCTTTCCTGTGGGCGCAATCGCTGGACGTTTCGAATTTGGCAACCGGGCTCTGCGAGAGAGAAATACACAGTGTTGCCCCTGTACCAACGAAAGCTTTTGCAGAAAGCGAATGTCTGTCTATCAGCGAATGTAGTTCCAAGGGGCAGTGAAAACCAGCTACAGCTTTCCGTGCTGGCAGCTCTCCTGTGGGCGCAATCGCTGGACGTTTCGAATTTGGCAACCGGGCTCTACGAGAGAGAAATACACAGTGTTGCCCCTTTACTAAGGCAAGCTTTTGTAGAAAGCGAATGTCTGTCTATCAGCGAATGCAGTTCCAAGAGACAGTGAAAACCAGCTACAGCTTTCCTTGCTGGCAGCTTTCCTGTGGGCGCAATCGCTGGACGTTTCGATTTTGGCAACCGGGCTCTGCGAGAGAGAAATACAGAGTGTTGCCCTTCTACCAACGAAAGCTTTTGCAGAAAGCGAATGTCTGTCTATCAGCGAATGTAGTTCCAAGGGGCAGTGAAAACCAGCTACAGATTTCTGTGCTGGAAGCTTTCCTGTGGGCGCAATCGCTGGACGTTTCGAATTTGGCAACCGGGCTCTGCGAGAGAGAAATACACAGTGTTGCCCCTTTACGAAGGCAAGGTTTTGCAGAAAGCGAATGTCTGTCTAGCAGCGAATGTAGTTCCAAGAGACAGTGAAAACCAGCTAGAGATTTCCGTGCTGTCAGCTTTCCTGTGGGCGCAATCGCTGGACGTTTCGAATTTGGCAACCGGGCTCTGCGAGAGAGAAATACACAGTGTTGCCCCTTTACCTATGAAAGCTTTTGCAGAAAGCAAATGTCTGGCTATCAGCGAATGCAGTTCCAAGGGGCAGTGAAAACCAGCTACAGCTTTCCTTGCTGGCAGCTTTCCTGTGGGCGCAATCGCTGGACGTTTCGAATTTGGCAACCGGGCTCTGCGAGAGAGAAATACACGGTATTGCCCCTTTACCTACGAAAGCTTTTGCAGAAAGCGAATGTCTGTCTATCAGCGAATGCAGTTCCAAGGGGCAGTGAAAACCAGCTACAGCATTCCTTGCTGGTAGCTTTCCTGTGGGCGCAATCGTTGGACGTTTCGTATTTGGCAACCGGGCTCTGCGAGAGAGAAATACACAGTGTTGCCTCTTTACCAACGAAAGCTTTTGCAGAAAGCGAATGTCTGTCTATCAGCGAATGCAGTTCCAAGGGGCAGTGAAAACCAGCTACAGCTTTCCTTGCTGGCAGCTTTCCTGTGGGCGCAATCGCTGGACGTTTCGTATTTGGCAACCGGGCTCTGCGAGAGAGAAATACACAGTGTTGCCTCTTTACCAACGAAAGCTTTTGCAGAAAGCGAATGTCTGTCTATCAGCGAATGCAGTTCCAAGGGGCAGTGAAAACCAGCTACAGCTTTCCGTGCTGGCAGCTTTCCTGTGGGCGCAATCGCTGGACGTTTCGAATTTGGCAACCGGGCTCTGCGAGAGAGAAATACACAGTGTTGCCCCTTTACCTATGAAAGCTTTTGCAGAAAGCAAATGTCTGGCTATCAGCGAATGCAGTTCCAAGGGGCAGTGAAAACCAGCTACAGCTTTCCTTGCTGGCAGCTTTCCTGTAGGCGCAATCGCTGGACGTTTCGAATTTGGCAGCCGGGCTCTGCGAGAGAGAAATACAGAGTGTTGCCCCTTTACGCAGGCAAGGTTTTGCAGAAAGCGAATGTCTGTCTAGCAGCGAATGCAGTTCCAAGGGGCAGTGAAAACCAGCTACAGCTTTCCTTGCTGGCAGCTTTCCTGTGGGCGCAATCGCTGGACGTTTCGAATTTGGCAACCGGGCTCTGCGAGAGAGAAATACACAGTGTTGCCCCTGTAGCAACATAAGCTTTTGTAGAAAACGAATGTCTGTCTATCAGCGAATGTAGTTCCAAGAGACAATGAAAACCAGCTACAGCTTTCCTTGCTGGCAGCTTTCCTGTGGGCGCAATCGCTGGACGTTTCGAATTTGGCAACCGGGCTCTGCGAGAGAGAAATACACGGTATTGCCCCTTTACCTACGAAAGCTTTTGCAGAAAGCGAATGTCTGTCTATCAGCGAATGTAGTTCCAAGGGGCAGTGAAAACCAGCTACAGCATTCCTTGCTGGTAGCTTTCCTGTGGGCGCAATCGTTGGACGTTTCGTATTTGGCAACCGGGCTCTGCGAGAGAGAAATACACAGTGTTGCCTCTTTACCAACGAAAGCTTTTGCAGAAAGCGAATGTCTGTCTATCAGCGAATGCAGTTCCAAGGGGCAGTGAAAACCAGCTACAGCTTTCCTTGCTGGCAGCTTTCCTGTGGGCGCAATCGCTGGACGTTTCGTATTTGGCAACCGGGCTCTGCGAGAGAGAAATACACAGTGTTGCCTCTTTACCAACGAAAGCTTTTGCAGAAAGCGAATGTCTGTCTATCAGCGAATGCAGTTCCAAGGGGCAGTGAAAACCAGCTACAGCTTTCCGTGCTGGCAGCTTTCCTGTGGGCGCAATCGCTGGACGTTTCGAATTTGGCAACCGGGCTCTGCGAGAGAGATATACACAGTGTTGCCCCTTTACCAACGAAAGCTGTTGTAGAAAGTGAATGTCTATCTAGCAGCGAATGTAGTTCCAAGGGGCAGTGAAAACCAGCTACAGCTTTCCTTGCTGGCAGCTTTCCTGTGGGCGCAATCGCTGGACGTTTCGAATTTGGCAACCGGGCTCTGCGAGAGAGAAATACACAGTGTTGCCCCTTTACGAAGGCAAGGTTTTGCAGAAAGCGAATGTCTGTCTATCAGCGAATGCAGTTCCAAGGGGCAGTGAAAACCAGCTACAGCTTTCCTTGCTGGCAGCTTTCCTGTGGGCACAATCGCAGGACATTTCGAATTTGGCAACCGGGCTCTGCGAGAGAGAAATACACAGTGTTGCCCCTTTACGAAGGCAAGGTTTTGCAGAAAGCGAATGTCTGTCTATCAGCGAATGTAGTTCCAAGAGACTGTGAAAACCAGCTACAGCTTTCCTTGCTGGCAGCTTTCCTGTGGGCGCAATCGCTGGACGTTTCGAATTTGGCAACCGGGCTCTGCGAGAGAGAAATACACAGTGTTGCCTCTTTACCAACGAAAGCTTTTGCAGAAAGCGAATGTCTGTCTATCAGCGAATGTAGTTCCAAGAGACAATGAAAACCAGCTACAGCTTTCTGTGCTGGCAGCTTTCCTGTGGGCGCAATCGCTGGACGTTTCGTATTTGGCAACCGGGCTCTGCGAGAGAGAAATACACAGTGTTGCCCCTGTACCAACGAAAGCTTTTGCAGAAAGCGAATGTCTGTCTATCAGCGAATGTAGTTCCAAGGGGCAGTGAAAACCAGCTACAGCTTTCCGTGCTGGCAGCTCTCCTGTGGGCGCAATCGCTGGACGTTTCGAATTTGGCAACCGGGCTCTACGAGAGAGAAATACACAGTGTTGCCCCTTTACTAAGGCAAGCTTTTGTAGAAAGCGAATGTCTGTCTAGCAGCGAATGTAGTTCCAAGAGACAGTGAAAACCAGCTAGAGATTTCCGTGCTGTCAGCTTTCCTGTGGGCGCAATCGCTGGACGTTTCGAATTTGGCAACCGGGCTCTGCGAGAGAGAAATACACAGTGTTGCCCCTTTACCTATGAAAGCTTTTGCAGAAAGCAAATGTCTGGCTATCAGCGAATGCAGTTCCAAGGGGCAGTGAAAACCAGCTACAGCTTTCCTTGCTGGCAGCTTTCCTGTAGGCGCAATCGCTGGACGTTTCGAATTTGGCAGCCGGGCTCTGCGAGAGAGAAATACAGAGTGTTGCCCCTTTACGCAGGCAAGGTTTTGCAGAAAGCGAATGTCTGTCTATCAGCGAATGCAGTTCCAAGGGGCAGTGAAAACCAGCTACAGCTTTCCTTGCTGGCAGCTTTCCTGTGGGCGCAATCGCTGGACGTTTCGAATTTGGCAACCGGGCTCTGCGAGAGAGAAATACACAGTGTTGCCCCTGTAGCAACATAAGCTTTTGTAGAAAACGAATGTCTGTCTATCAGCGAATGTAGTTCCAAGAGACAATGAAAACCAGCTACAGCTTTCCTTGCTGGCAGCTTTCCTGTGGGCGCAATCGCTGGACGTTTCGAATTTGGCAACCGGGCTCTGCGAGAGAGAAATACACGGTGTTGCCCCTTTACCTACGAAAGCTTTTGCAGAAAGCGAATGTCTGTCTATCAGCGAATGCAGTTCCAAGGGGCAGTGAAAACCAGCTACAGCATTCCTTGCTGGTAGCTTTCCTGTGGGCGCAATCGTTGGACGTTTCGTATTTGGCAACCGGGCTCTGCGAGAGAGAAATACACAGTGTTGCCTCTTTACCAACGAAAGCTTTTGCAGAAAGCGAATGTCAGTCTATCAGCGAATGCAGTTCCAAGGGGCAGTGAAAACCAGCTACAGCTTTCCTTGCTGGCAGCTTTCCTGTGGGCGCAATCGCTGGACGTTTCTTATTTGGCAACCGGGCTCTGCGAGAGAGAAATACACAGTGTTGCCTCTTTACCAACGAAAGCTTTTGCAGAAAGCGAATGTCTGTCTATCAGCGAATGCAGTTCCAAGGGGCAGTGAAAACCAGCTACAGCTTTCCGTGCTGGCAGCTTTCCTGTGGGCGCAATCGCTGGACGTTTCGAATTTGGCAACCGGGCTCTGCGAGAGAGATATACACAGTGTTGCCCCTTTACCAACGAAAGCTGTTGTAGAAAGTGAATGTCTATCTAGCAGCGAATGTAGTTCCAAGGGGCAGTGAAAACCAGCTACAGCTTTCCTTGCTGGCAGCTTTCCTGTGGGCGCAATCGCTGGACGTTTCGAATTTGGCAACCGGGCTCTGCGAGAGAGAAATACACAGTGTTGCCCCTTTACGAAGGCAAGGTTTTGCAGAAAGCGAATGTCTGTCTTGCAGCGAATGTAGTTCCAAGGGGCAGTGAAAACCAGCTACAGCTTTCCTTGCTGGCAGCTTTCCTGTGGGCGCAATCGCTGGACGTGTCGGTTTTGACAACCGGGCTCTGCGAGAGAGAAATACACAGTGTTGCCCCTGTACCAACGAAAGCTTTTGCAGAAAGCGAATGTCTGTCTATCAGCGAATGTACTTCCAAGGGGCAGTGAAAACCAGCTACAGCTTTCCTTGCTGGCAGCTTTCCTGTGGGCACAATCGCAGGACATTTCGAATTTGGCAACCGGGCTCTGCGAGAGAGAAATACACAGTGTTGCCGCTTTACTAAGCAAGGTTTTGCAGAAAGCGAATGTCTGTCTAGCAGCGAATGTAGTTCCAAGAGACAGTGAAAACCAGCTACAGCTTTCCTTGCTGGCAGCTTTCCTGTGGGCGCAATCGCTGGACGTTTCGAATTTGGCAACCGGGCTCTGCGAGAGAGAAATACACGGTGTTGCCCCTTTACGAAGGCAAGGTTTTGCAGAAAGCGAATGTCTGTCTATCAGCGAATGTAGTTCCAAGAGACTGTGAAAATCAGCTACAGCTTTCCTTGCTGGCAGCTTTCCTGTGGGCGCAATCGCTGGACGTTTCGAATTTGGCAACCGGGCTCTGCGAGAGAGAAATACACAGTGTTGCCTCTTTACCAACGAAAGCTTTTGCAGAAAGCGAATGTCTGTCTATCAGCGAATGTAGTTCCAAGAGACAATGAAAACCAGCTACAGCTTTCCTTGCTGGCAGCTTTCCTGTGGGCGCAATAGATGGACGTTTCGAATTTGGCAACCGGGCTCTGCGAGAGAGAAATACACAGTGTTGCCCCTTTACCTACGAAAGCTTTTGCAGAAAGCGAATGTCTGTCTATCAGCGAATGCAGTTCCAAGGGGCAGTGAAAACCAGCTACAGCTTTCCGTGCTGGTAGCTTTCCTGTGGGCGCAATCGCTGGACGTTTCGTATTTGGCAACCGGGCTCTGCGAGAGAGAAATACACAGTGTTGCCTCTTTACCAACGAAAGCTTTTGCAGAAAGCGAATGTCTGTCTATCAGCGAATGCAGTTCCAAGGG
Organism: Mycteria americana; assembly: GCF_035582795.1. Lineage (NCBI taxonomy): Eukaryota > Metazoa > Chordata > Aves > Ciconiiformes > Ciconiidae > Mycteria > Mycteria americana. The sequence goes on along the minus strand of NC_134369.1, from coordinate 22,616,862 downwards.
GCAGTGAAAACCAGCTACAGCTTTCTGTGCTGGCAGCTTTCCTGTGGGCGCAATCGCTGGACGTTTCGAATTTGGCAACCGGGCCATGCGAGAGAGATATACACAGTGTTCGCCCTTTACCAACGAAAGCTGTTGTAGAAAGTGAATGTCTATCTAGCAGCGAATGTAGTTCCAAGGGGCAGTGAAAACCAGCTACAGCTTTCCTTGCTGGCAGCTTTCCTGTGGGCGCAATCGCTGGACGTTTCGAATTTGGCAACCGGGCTCTGCGAGAGAGAAATACACAGTGTTGCCCCTGTACCAACGAAAGCTTTTGCAGAAAGCGAATGTCTGTCTATCAGCGAATGTAGTTCCAAGGGGCAGTGAAAACCAGCTACAGCTTTCCGTGCTGGCAGCTCTCCTGTGGGCGCAATCGCTGGACGTTTCGAATTTGGCAACCGGGCTCTACGAGAGAGAAATACACAGTGTTGCCCCTTTACTAAGGCAAGCTTTTGTAGAAAGCGAATGTCTGTCTATCAGCGAATGCAGTTCCAAGAGACAGTGAAAACCAGCTACAGCTTTCCTTGCTGGCAGCTTTCCTGTGGGCGCAATCGCTGGACGTTTCGATTTTGGCAACCGGGCTCTGCGAGAGAGAAATACAGAGTGTTGCCCTTCTACCAACGAAAGCTTTTGCAGAAAGCGAATGTCTGTCTATCAGCGAATGTAGTTCCAAGGGGCAGTGAAAACCAGCTACAGATTTCTGTGCTGGAAGCTTTCCTGTGGGCGCAATCGCTGGACGTTTCGAATTTGGCAACCGGGCTCTGCGAGAGAGAAATACACAGTGTTGCCCCTTTACGAAGGCAAGGTTTTGCAGAAAGCGAATGTCTGTCTAGCAGCGAATGTAGTTCCAAGAGACAGTGAAAACCAGCTAGAGATTTCCGTGCTGTCAGCTTTCCTGTGGGCGCAATCGCTGGACGTTTCGAATTTGGCAACCGGGCTCTGCGAGAGAGAAATACACAGTGTTGCCCCTTTACCTATGAAAGCTTTTGTAGAAAGCAAATGTCTGGCTATCAGCGAATGCAGTTCCAAGGGGCAGTGAAAACCAGCTACAGCTTTCCTTGCTGGCAGCTTTCCTGTGGGCGCAATCGCTGGACGTTTCGAATTTGGCAACCGGGCTCTGCGAGAGAGAAATACACGGTATTGCCCCTTTACCTACGAAAGCTTTTGCAGAAAGCGAATGTCTGTCTATCAGCGAATGCAGTTCCAAGGGGCAGTGAAAACCAGCTACAGCATTCCTTGCTGGCAGCTTTCCTGTGGGCGCAATCGTTGGACGTTTCGTATTTGGCAACCGGGCTCTGCGAGAGAGAAATACACAGTGTTGCCTCTTTACCAACGAAAGCTTTTGCAGAAAGCGAATGTCTGTCTATCAGCGAATGCAGTTCCAAGGGGCAGTGAAAACCAGCTACAGCTTTCTGTGCTGGCAGCTTTCCTGTGGGCGCAATCGCTGGACGTTTCGAATTTGGCAACCGGGCCATGCGAGAGAGATATACACAGTGTTCGCCCTTTACCAACGAAAGCTGTTGTAGAAAGTGAATGTCTATCTAGCAGCGAATGTAGTTCCAAGGGGCAGTGAAAACCAGCTACAGCTTTCCTTGCTGGCAGCTTTCCTGTGGGCGCAATCGCTGGACGTTTCGAATTTGGCAACCGGGCTCTGCGAGAGAGAAATACACAGTGTTGCCCCTGTACCAACGAAAGCTTTTGCAGAAAGCGAATGTCTGTCTATCAGCGAATGTAGTTCCAAGGGGCAGTGAAAACCAGCTACAGCTTTCCGTGCTGGCAGCTCTCCTGTGGGCGCAATCGCTGGACGTTTCGAATTTGGCAACCGGGCTCTACGAGAGAGAAATACACAGTGTTGCCCCTTTACTAAGGCAAGCTTTTGTAGAAAGCGAATGTCTGTCTATCAGCGAATGCAGTTCCAAGAGACAGTGAAAACCAGCTACAGCTTTTCTTGCTGGCAGCTTTCCTGTGGGCGCAATCGCTGGACGTTTCGATTTTGGCAACCGGGCTCTGCGAGAGAGAAATACAGAGTGTTGCCCTTCTACCAACGAAAGCTTTTGCAGAAAGCGAATGTCTGTCTATCAGCGAATGTAGTTCCAAGGGGCAGTGAAAACCAGCTACAGATTTCTGTGCTGGAAGCTTTCCTGTGGGCGCAATCGCTGGACGTTTCGAATTTGGCAACCGGGCTCTGCGAGAGAGAAATACACAGTGTTGCCCCTTTACGAAGGCAAGGTTTTGCAGAAAGCGAATGTCTGTCTAGCAGCGAATGTAGTTCCAAGAGACAGTGAAAACCAGCTAGAGATTTCCTTGCTGGCAGCTTTCCTGTGGGCGCAATCGCTGGACGTTTCGAATTTGGCAACCGGGCTCTGCGAGGGAGAAATACACGGTATTGCCCCTTTACCTACGAAAGCTTTTGCAGAAAGCGAATGTCTGTCTATCAGCGAATGCAGTTCCAAGGGGCAGTGAAAACCAGCTACAGCATTCCTTGCTGGTAGCTTTCCTGTGGGCGCAATCGTTGGACGTTTCGTATTTGGCAACCGGGCTCTGCGAGAGAGAAATACACAGTGTTGCCTCTTTACCAACGAAAGCTTTTGCAGAAAGCGAATGTCTGTCTATCAGCGAATGCAGTTCCAAGGGGCAGTGAAAACCAGCTACAGCTTTCCTTGCTGGCAGCTTTCCTGTGGGCGCAATCGCTGGACGTTTCGTATTTGGCAACCGGGCTCTGCGAGAGAGAAATACACAGTGTTGCCTCTTTACCAACGAAAGCTTTTGCAGAAAGCGAATGTCTGTCTATCAGCGAATGCAGTTCCAAGGGGCAGTGAAAACCAGCTACAGCTTTCCGTGCTGGCAGCTTTCCTGTGGGCGCAATCGCTGGACGTTTCGAATTTGGCAACCGGGCTCTGCGAGAGAGAAATACACAGTGTTGCCCCTTTACCTATGAAAGCTTTTGCAGAAAGCAAATGTCTGGCTATCAGCGAATGCAGTTCCAAGGGGCAGTGAAAACCAGCTACAGCTTTCCTTGCTGGCAGCTTTCCTGTAGGCGCAATCGCTGGACGTTTCGAATTTGGCAGCCGGGCTCTGCGAGAGAGAAATACAGAGTGTTGCCCCTTTACGCAGGCAAGGTTTTGCAGAAAGCGAATGTCTGTCTAGCAGCGAATGCAGTTCCAAGGGGCAGTGAAAACCAGCTACAGCTTTCCTTGCTGGCAGCTTTCCTGTGGGCGCAATCGCTGGACGTTTCGAATTTGGCAACCGGGCTCTGCGAGAGAGAAATACACAGTGTTGCCCCTGTAGCAACATAAGCTTTTGTAGAAAACGAATGTCTGTCTATCAGCGAATGTAGTTCCAAGAGACAATGAAAACCAGCTACAGCTTTCCTTGCTGGCAGCTTTCCTGTGGGCGCAATCGCTGGACGTTTCGAATTTGGCAACCGGGCTCTGCGAGAGAGAAATACACGGTATTGCCCCTTTACCTACGAAAGCTTTTGCAGAAAGCGAATGTCTGTCTATCAGCGAATGTAGTTCCAAGGGGCAGTGAAAACCAGCTACAGCATTCCTTGCTGGTAGCTTTCCTGTGGGCGCAATCGTTGGACGTTTCGTATTTGGCAACCGGGCTCTGCGAGAGAGAAATACACAGTGTTGCCTCTTTACCAACGAAAGCTTTTGCAGAAAGCGAATGTCTGTCTATCAGCGAATGCAGTTCCAAGGGGCAGTGAAAACCAGCTACAGCTTTCCTTGCTGGCAGCTTTCCTGTGGGCGCAATCGCTGGACGTTTCGTATTTGGCAACCGGGCTCTGCGAGAGAGAAATACACAGTGTTGCCTCTTTACCAACGAAAGCTTTTGCAGAAAGCGAATGTCTGTCTATCAGCGAATGCAGTTCCAAGGGGCAGTGAAAACCAGCTACAGCTTTCCGTGCTGGCAGCTTTCCTGTGGGCGCAATCGCTGGACGTTTCGAATTTGGCAACCGGGCTCTGCGAGAGAGAAATACACAGTGTTGCCCCTTTACGAAGGCAAGGTTTTGCAGAAAGCGAATGTCTGTCTTGCAGCGAATGTAGTTCCAAGGGGCAGTGAAAACCAGCTACAGCTTTCCTTGCTGGCAGCTTTCCTGTGGGCGCAATTGCTGGACGTGTCGGTTTTGACAACCGGGCTCTGCGAGAGAGAAATACACAGTGTTGCCCCTGTACCAACGAAAGCTTTTGCAGAAAGCGAATGTCTGTCTATCAGCGAATGTACTTCCAAGGGGCAGTGAAAACCAGCTACAGCTTTCCTTGCTGGCAGCTTTCCTGTGGGCACAATCGCAGGACATTTCGAATTTGGCAACCGGGCTCTGCGAGAGAGAAATACACAGTGTTGCCGCTTTACTAAGCAAGGTTTTGCAGAAAGCGAATGTCTGTCTAGCAGCGAATGTAGTTCCAAGAGACAATGAAAACCAGCTACAGCTTTCCTTGCTGGCAGCTTTCCTGTGGGCGCAATCGCTGGACGTTTCGAATTTGGCAACCGGGCTCTGCGAGAGAGAAATACAGTGTTGCCCCTTTACGAAGGCAAGGTTTTGCAGAAAGCGAATGTCTGTCTATCAGCGAATGTAGTTCCAAGAGACTGTGAAAATCAGCTACAGCTTTCCTTGCTGGCAGCTTTCCTGTGGGCGCAATCGCTGGACGTTTCGAATTTGGCAACCGGGCTCTGCGAGAGAGAAATACACAGTGTTGCCTCTTTACCAACGAAAGCTTTTGCAGAAAGCGAATGTCTGTCTATCAGCGAATGTAGTTCCAAGAGACAATGAAAACCAGCTACAGCTTTCCTTGCTGGCAGCTTTCCTGTGGGCGCAATAGATGGACGTTTCGAATTTGGCAACCGGGCTCTGCGAGAGAGAAATACACAGTGTTGCCCCTTTACCTACGAAAGCTTTTGCAGAAAGCGAATGTCTGTCTATCAGCGAATGCAGTTCCAAGGGGCAGTGAAAACCAGCTACAGCTTTCCGTGCTGGTAGCTTTCCTGTGGGCGCAATCGCTGGACGTTTCGTATTTGGCAACCGGGCTCTGCGAGAGAGAAATACACAGTGTTGCCTCTTTACCAACGAAAGCTTTTGCAGAAAGCGAATGTCTGTCTATCAGCGAATGCAGTTCCAAGGGGCAGTGAAAACCAGCTACAGCTTTCTGTGCTGGCAGCTTTCCTGTGGGCGCAATCGCTGGACGTTTCGAATTTGGCAACCGGGCCATGCGAGAGAGATATACACAGTGTTCGCCCTTTACCAACGAAAGCTGTTGTAGAAAGTGAATGTCTATCTAGCAGCGAATGTAGTTCCAAGGGCAGTGAAAACCAGCTACAGCTTTCCTTGCTGGCAGCTTTCCTGTGGGCGCAATCGCTGGACGTTTCGAATTTGGCAACCGGGCTCTGCGAGAGAGAAATACACAGTGTTGCCCCTTTACGAAGGCAAGGTTTTGCAGAAAGCGAATGTCTGTCTATCAGCGAATGTAGTTCCAAGGGGCAGTGAAAACCAGCTACAGCTTTCCGTGCTGGCAGCTCTCCTGTGGGCGCAATCGCTGGACGTTTCGAATTTGGCAACCGGGCTCTACGAGAGAGAAATACACAGTGTTGCCCCTTTACTAAGGCAAGCTTTTGTAGAAAGCGAATGTCTGTCTATCAGCGAATGTAGTTCCAAGAGACAGTGAAAACCAGCTACAGCTTTCTTTGCTGGCAGCTTTCCTGTGGGCGCAATCGCTGGACGTTTCGATTTTGGCAACCGGGCTCTGCGAGAGAGAAATACAGAGTGTTGCCCTTGTACCAACGAAAGCTTTTGCAGAAAGCGAATGTCTGTCTAGCAGCGAATGTAGTTCCAAGGGGCAGTGAAAACCAGCTACAGATTTCTGTGCTGGAAGCTTTCCTGTGGGCGCAATCGCTGGACGTTTCGAATTTGGCAACCGGGCTCTGCGAGAGAGAAATACACAGTGTTGCCCCTTTACGAAGGCAAGGTTTTGCAGAAAGCGAATGTCTGTCTAGCAGCGAATGTAGTTCCAAGAGACAGTGAAAACCAGCTAGAGATTTCCGTGCTGTCAGCTTTCCTGTGGGCGCAATCGCTGGACGTTTCGAATTTGGCAACCGGGCTCTGCGAGAGAGAAATACACAGTGTTGCCCCTTTACCTATGAAAGCTTTTGCAGAAAGCAAATGTCTGGCTATCAGCGAATGCAGTTCCAAGGGGCAGTGAAAACCAGCTACAGCTTTCCTTGCTGGCAGCTTTCCTGTAGGCGCAATCGCTGGACGTTTCGAATTTGGCAACCGGGCTCTGCGAGAGAGAAATACAGAGTGTTGCCCCTTTACGCAGGCAAGGTTTTGCAGAAAGCGAATGTCTGTCTAGCAGCGAATGCAGTTCCAAGGGGCAGTGAAAACCAGCTACAGCTTTCCTTGCTGGCAGCTTTCCTGTGGGCGCAATCGCTGGACGTTTCGAATTTGGCAACCGGGCTCTGCGAGAGAGAAATACACAGTGTTGCCCCTGTAGCAACATAAGCTTTTGTAGAAAACGAATGTCTGTCTATCAGCGAATGTAGTTCCAAGAGACAATGAAAACCAGCTACAGCTTTCCTTGCTGGCAGCTTTCCTGTGGGCGCAATCGCTGGACGTTTCGAATTTGGCAACCGGGCTCTGCGAGAGAGAAATACACGGTGTTGCCCCTTTACCTACGAAAGCTTTTGCAGAAAGCGAATGTCTGTCTATCAGCGAATGCAGTTCCAAGGGGCAGTGAAAACCAGCTACAGCATTCCTTGCTGGTAGCTTTCCTGTGGGCGCAATCGCTGGACGTTTCGTATTTGGCAACCGGGCTCTGCGAGAGAGAAATACACAGTGTTGCCTCTTTACCAACGAAAGCTTTTGCAGAAAGCGAATGTCTGTCTATCAGCGAATGCAGTTCCAAGGGGCAGTGAAAACCAGCTACAGCTTTCCTTGCTGGCAGCTTTCCTGTGGTCGCAATCGCTGGACGTTTCGAATTTGGCAACCGGGCTCTGCGAGAGAGATATACAGAGTGTTGCCCCTTTACAAAGTCAAGGTTTTGCAGAAAGCGAATGTCTGTCTATCAGCGAATGTAGTTCCAAGGGGCAGTGAAAACCAGCTACAGCTTTCCTTGCTGGCAGCTTTCCTGTGGGCGCAATAGATGGACGTTTCGAATTTGGCAACCGGGCTCTGCGAGAGAGAAATACACAGTGTTGCCCCTTTACCAACGAAAGCTTTTGCAGAAAGCGAATGTCTATATAGCAGCTAATGTAGTTCCAAGAGGCAGTGAAAACCAGCTACAGCTTTCCTTGCTGGCAGCTTTCCTGTGGGCGCAATCGCTGGACGTTTCGAATTTGGCAACCGGGCTCTGCGAGAGAGAAATACACAGTGTTGCCCCTGTACCAACGAAAGCTTTTGCAGAAAGCGAATGTCTGTCTAGCAGCGAATGTAGTTCCAAGGGGCAGTGAAAACCAGCTACAGCTTTCCTTGCTGGCAGCTTTCCTGTAGGCGCAATCGCTGGACGTTTCGAATTTGGCAGCCGGGCTCTGCGAGAGAGAAATACAGAGTGTTGCCCCTTTACGCAGGCAAGGTTTTGCAGAAAGCGAATGTCTGTCTAGCAGCGAATGCAGTTCCAAGGGGCAATGAAAACCAGCTACAGCTTTCCTTGCTGGCAGCTTTCCTGTGGGCGCAATCGCTGGACGTTTCGAATTTGGCAACCGGGCTCTGCGAGAGAGAAATACACAGTGTTGCCCCTGTAGCAACATAAGCTTTTGTAGAAAACGAATGTCTGTCTATCAGCGAATGTAGTTCCAAGAGACAATGAAAACCAGCTACAGCTTTCCTTGCTGGCAGCTTTCCTGTGGGCGCAATCGCTGGACGTTTCGAATTTGGCAACCGGGCTCTGCGAGAGAGAAATACAGAGTGTTGCCCCTTTACCTACGAAAGCTTTTGCAGAAAGCGAATGTCTGTCTATCAGCGAATGCAGTTCCAAGGGGCAGTGAAAACCAGCTACAGCATTCCTTGCTGGTAGCTTTCCTGTGGGCGCAATCGCTGGACGTTTCGTATTTGGCAACCGGGCTCTGCGAGAGAGAAATACACAGTGTTGCCTCTTTACCAACGAAAGCTTTTGCAGAAAGCGAATGTCTGTCTATCAGCGAATGCAGTTCCAAGGGGCAGTGAAAACCAGCTACAGCTTTCCTTGCTGGCAGCTTTCCTGTGGTCGCAATCGCTGGACGTTTCGAATTTGGCAACCGGGCTCTGCGAGAGAGATATACAGAGTGTTGCCCCTTTACAAAGTCAAGGTTTTGCAGAAAGCGAATGTCTGTCTATCAGCGAATGTAGTTCCAAGGGGCAGTGAAAACCAGCTACAGCTTTCCTTGCTGGCAGCTTTCCTGTGGGCGCAATCGCTGGACGTTTCGAATTTGGCAACCGGGCTCTGCGAGAGAGAAATACACAGTGTTGCCCCTTTACCAACGAAAGCTTTTGCAGAAAGCGAATGTCTATATAGCAGCGAATGTAGTTCCAAGAGGCAGTGAAAACCAGCTACAGCTTTCCTTGCTGCCAGCTTTCCTGTGGGCGCAATCGCTGGACGTTTCGAATTTGGCAACCGGGCTCTGCGAGAGAGAAATACACAGTGTTGCCCCTGTACCAACGAAAGCTTTTGCAGAAAGCGAATGTCTGTCTAGCAGCGAATGTAGTTCCAAGGGGCAGTGAAAACCAGCTACAGCTTTCCTTGCTGGCAGCTTTCCTGTGGGCGCAATCGCTGGACGTTTCGAATTTGGCAACCGGGCTCTGCGAGAGAGAAATACACAGTGTTGCCCCTGTACCAACGAAAGCTTTTGCAGAAAGCGAATGTCTATCTATCAGCGAATGCAGTTCCAAGGGGCAGTGAAAACCAGCTACAGCTTTCCTTGCTGGCAGCTTTCCTGTGGGCGCAATCGCTGGACGTTTCGAATTTGGCAACCAGGCTCTGCGAGAGAGAAATACACAGTGTTGCCCCTTTACAAACGAAAGCTTTTGTAGAAAGCGAATGTCTGTCTATCAGCGAATGCAGTTCCAAGAGACAGTGAAAACCAGCTACAGCTTTCCGTGCTGGCAGCTTTCCTGTGGGCGCAATCGCTGGACGTTTCGAATTTGGCAGCCGGGCTGTGCGAGAGAGAAATACAGAGTGTTGCCCCTTTAGGAAGGCAAGGTTGTGCAGAAAGCGAATGTCTGTCTATCAGCGAATGTAGTTCCAAGGGGCAGTGAAAACCAGCTACAGCTTTCCTTGCTGGCAGCTTTCCTGTGGGCGCAATCGCTGGACGTGTCGATTTTGACAACCGGGCTCTGCGAGAGAGAAATACACAGTGTTGCCCCTGTACCAACGAAAGCTTTTGCAGAAAGCGAATGTCTGTCTATCAGCGAATGTAGTTCCAAGGGGCAGTGAAAACCAGCTACAGCTTTCCTTGCTGGCAGCTTTCCTGTGGGCACAATCGCAGGACGTTTCGAATTTGGCAACCGGGCTCTGCGAGAGAGAAATACACAGTGTTGCCCCTTTACGAAGGCAAGGTTTTGCAGAAAGCGAATGTCTGTCTATCAGCGAATGTAGTTCCAAGAGACTGTGAAAACCAGCTACAGCTTTCCTTGCTGGCAGCTTTCCTGTGGGCGCAATCGCTGGACGTTTCGAATTTGGCAACCGGGCTCTGCGAGAGAGAAATACACAGTGTTGCCCCTTTACGAAGGCAAGCTTTTGCAGAAAGCGAATGTCTGTCTAGCAGCGAATGTAGTTCCAAGAGACAGTGAAAACCAGCTAGAGATTTCCGTGCTGTCAGCTTTCCTGTGGGCGCAATCGCTGGACGTTTCGAATTTGGCAACCGGGCTCTGCGAGAGAGAAATACACAGTGTTGCCCCTTTACCTATGAAAGCTTTTGCAGAAAGCAAATGTCTGGCTATCAGCGAATGCAGTTCCAAGGGGCAGTGAAAACCAGCTACAGCTTTCCTTGCTGGCAGCTTTCCTGTGGGCGCAATCGCTGGACGTTTCGAATTTGGCAACCGGGCTCTGCGAGAGAGAAATACACAGTGTTGCCCCTGTACCAACGAAAGCTTTTGCAGAAAGCGAATGTCTGTCTAGCAGCGAATGTAGTTCCAAGGGGCAGTGAAAACCAGCTACAGCTTTCCTTGCTGGCAGCTTTCCTGTGGGCGCAATCGCTGGACGTTTCGAATTTGGCAACCGGGCTCTGCGAGAGAGAAATACACGGTGTTGCCCCTTTACCTACGAAAGCTTTTGCAGAAAGCGAATGTCTGTCTATCAGCGAATGCAGTTCCAAGGGGCAGTGAAAACCAGCTACAGCATTCCTTGCTGGTAGCTTTCCTGTGGGCGCAATCGCTGGACGTTTCGTATTTGGCAACCGGGCTCTGCGAGAGAGAAATACACAGTGTTGCCTCTTTACCAACGAAAGCTTTTGCAGAAAGCGAATGTCTGTCTATCAGCGAATGCAGTTCCAAGGGGCAGTGAAAACCAGCTACAGCTTTCCTTGCTGGCAGCTTTCCTGTGGTCGCAATCGCTGGACGTTTCGAATTTGGCAACCGGGCTCTGCGAGAGAGATATACAGAGTGTTGCCCCTTTACAAAGTCAAGGTTTTGCAGAAAGCGAATGTCTGTCTATCAGCGAATGTAGTTCCAAGGGGCAGTGAAAACCAGCTACAGCTTTCCTTGCTGGCAGCTTTCCTGTGGGCGCAATCGCTGGACGTTTCGAATTTGGCAACCGGGCTCTGCGAGAGAGAAATACACTGTGTTGCCCCTTTACCAACGAAAGCTTTTGCAGAAAGCGAATGTCTATATAGCAGCGAATGTAGTTCCAAGAGGCAGTGAAAACCAGCTACAGCTTTCCTTGCTGGCAGCTTTCCTGTGGGCGCAATCGCTGGACCTTTCGAATTTGGCAACCGGGCTCTGCGAGAGAGAAATACACAGTGTTGCCCCTGTACCAACGAAAGCTTTTGCAGAAAGCGAATGTCTGTCTAGCAGCGAATGTAGTTCCAAGGGGCAGTGAAAACCAGCTACAGCTTTCCTTGCTGGCAGCTTTCCTGTGGGCGCAATCGCTGGACGTTTCGAATTTGGCAACCGGGCTCTGCGAGAGAGAAATACACAGTGTTGCCCCTGTACCAACGAAAGCTTTTGCAGAAAGCGAATGTCTGTCTAGCAGCGAATGTAGTTCCAAGGGGCAGTGAAAACCAGCTACAGCTTTCCTTGCTGGCAGCTTTCCTGTAGGTGCAATCGCTGGACGTTTCGAATTTGGCAGCCGGGCTCTGCGAGAGAGAAATACAGAGTGTTGCCCCTTTACGCAGGCAAGGTTTTGCAGAAAGCGAATGTCTGTCTAGCAGCGAATGCAGTTCCAAGGGGCAGTGAAAACCAGCTACAGCTTTCCTTGCTGGCAGCTTTCCTGTGGGCGCAATCGCTGGACGTTTCGAATTTGGCAACCGGGCTCTGCGAGAGAGAAATACACAGTGTTGCCCCTGTAGCAACATAAGCTTTTGTAGAAAACGAATGTCTGTCTATCAGCGAATGTAGTTCCAAGAGACAATGAAAACCAGCTACAGCTTTCCTTGCTGGCAGCTTTCCTGTGGGCGCAATCGCTGGACGTTTCGAATTTGGCAACCGGGCTCTGCGAGAGAGAAATACACGGTGTTGCCCCTTTACGTACGAAAGCTTTTGCAGAAAGCGAATGTCTGTCTATCAGCGAATGCAGTTCCAAGGGGCAGTGAAAACCAGCTACAGCATTCCTTGCTGGTAGCTTTCCTGTGGGCGCAATCGCTGGACGTTTCGTATTTGGCAACCGGGCTCTGCGAGAGAGAAATACAGAGTGTTGCCCCTTTACGCAGGCAAGGTTTTGCAGAAAGCGAATGTCTGTCTAGCAGCGAATGCAGTTCCAAGGGGCAGTGAAAACCAGCTACAGCTTTCCTTGCTGGCAGCTTTCCTGTGGGCGCAATCGCTGGACGTTTCTAATTTGGCAGCCGGGCTCTGCGAGAGAGAAATACACAGTGTTGCCCCTGTAGCAACATAAGCCTTTGTAGAAAACGAATGTCTGTCTATCAGCGAATGTAGTTCCAAGAGACAATGAAAACCAGCTACAGCTTTGCTTGCTGGCAGATTTCCTGTGGGCGCAATCGCTGGACGTTTCGAATTTGGCAACCGGGCTCTGCGAGAGAGAATTACACGGTGTTGCCCCTTTACCTACGAAAGCTTTTGCAGAAAGCGAATGTCTGTCTATCAGCGAATGCAGTTCCAAGGGGCAGTGAAAACCAGCTACAGCATTCCTTGCTGGTAGCTTTCCTGTGGGCGCAATCGCTGGACGTTTCGTATTTGGCAACCGGGCTCTGCGAGAGAGAAATACACAGTGTTGCCTCTTTACCAACGAAAGCTTTTGCAGAAAGCGAATGTCTGTCTATCAGCGAATGCAGTTCCAAGGGGCAGTGAAAACCAGCTACAGCTTTCCTTGCTGGCAGCTTTCCTGTGGTCGCAATCGCTGGACGTTTCGAATTTGGCAACCGGGCTCTGCGAGAGAGAAATACAGAGTGTTGCCCCTTTACAAAGTCAAGGTTTTGCAGAAAGAGAATGTCTGTCTATCAGCGAATGTAGTTCCAAGGGGCAGTGAAAACCAGCTACAGCTTTCCTTGCTGGCAGCTTTCCTGTGGGCGCAATCGCTGGACGTTTCGAATTTGGCAACCGGGCTCTGCGAGAGAGAAATACACAGTGTTGCCCCTTTACCAACGAAAGCTTTTGCAGAAAGCGAATGTCTATATAGCAGCGAATGTAGTTCCAAGAGGCAGTGAAAACCAGCTACAGCTTTCCTTGCTGGCAGCTTTCCTGTGGGCGCAATCGCTGGACGTTTCGAATTTGGCAACCGGGCTCTGCGAGAGAGAAATACACAGTGTTGCCCCTGTACCAACGAAAGCTTTTGCAGAAAGCGAATGTCTGTCTATCAGCGACTGTAGTTCCAAGAGACAGTGAAAACCAGCTACAGCTTTCCTTGCTGGCAGCTTTCCTGTGGGCGCAATCGCTGGATGTTTCGAATTTGGCAACCGGGCTCTGCAAGAGAGATATACACAGTGTTGCCCTTTTACCAACGAAAGCTGTTGTAGAAAGTGAATGTCTATCTAGCAGCGAATGTAGTTCCAAGGGGCAGAGAAAACCAGCTACAGCTTTCCTTGCTGGCAGCTTTCCTGTGGGCGCAATCGCTGGACGTTTCGAATTTGGCAACCGGGCTCTGCGAGAGAGAAATACACAGTGTTGCCCCTGTACCAACGAAAGCTTTTGCAGAAAGCGAATGTCTGTCTAGCAGCGAATGTAGTTCCAAGAGACAGTGAAAACCAGCTACAGCTTTCCTTGCTGGCAGCTTTCCTGTGGGCGCAATCGCTGGATGTTTCGAATTTGGCAACCGGGCTCTGCGAGAGAGATATACACAGTGTTGCCCTTTTACCAACGAAAGCTGTTGTAGAAAGTGAATGTCTATCTAGCAGCGAATGTAGTTCCAAGGGGCAGTGAAAACCAGCTACAGCTTTCCTTGCTGGCAGCTTTCCTGTGGGCGCAATCGCTGGACGTTTCGAATTTGGCAACCGGGCTCTGCGAGAGAGAAATACACAGTGTTGCCCCTTTACGAAGGCAAGGTTTTGCAGAAAGCGAATGTCTGTCTAGCAGCGAATGTAGTTCCAAGAGACAGTGAAAACCAGCTAGAGATTTCCGTGCTGTCAGCTTTCCTGTGGGCGCAATCGCTGGACGTTTCGAATTTGGCAACCGGGCTCTGCGAGAGAGAAATACACAGTGTTGCCCCTTTACCTATGAAAGCTTTTGCAGAAAGCAAATGTCTGGCTATCAGCGAATGCAGTTCCAAGGGGCAGTGAAAACCAGCTACAGCTTTCCTTGCTGGCAGCTTTCCTGTAGGCGCAATCGCTGGACGTTTCGAATTTGGCAGCCGGGCTCTGCGAGAGAGAAATACAGAGTGTTGCCCCTTTACGCAGGCAAGGTTTTGCAGAAAGCGAATGTCTGTCTAGCAGCGAATGCAGTTCCAAGAGACAATGAAAACCAGCTACAGCTTTCCTTGCTGGCAGCTTTCCTGTGGGCGCAATCGCTGGACGTTTCGAATTTGGCAACCGGGCTCTGCGAGAGAGAAATACACAGTGTTGCCTCTTTACCTACGAAAGCTTTTGCAGAAAGCGAATGTCTGTCTATCAGCGAATGCACTTCCAAGGGGCAGTGAAAACCAGCTACAGCATTCCTTGCTGGTAGCTTTCCTGTGGGCGCAATCGCTGGACGTTTCGTATTTGGCAACCGGGCTCTGCGAGAGAGAAATACACAGTGTTGCCTCTTTACCAACGAAAGCTTTTGCAGAAAGCGAATGTCTGTCTATCAGCGAATGCAGTTCCAAGGGGCAGTGAAAACCAGCTACAGCTTTCCTTGCTGGCAGCTTTCCTGTGGTCGCAATCGCTGGACGTTTCGAATTTGGCAACCGGGCTCTGCGAGAGAGATATACAGAGTGTTGCCCCTTTACAAAGTCAAGGTTTTGCAGAAAGCGAATGTCTGTCTATCAGCGAATGTAGTTCCAAGGGGCAGTGAAAACCAGCTACAGCTTTCCTTGCTGGCAGCTTTCCTGTGGGCGCAATCGCTGGACGTTTCGAATTTGGCAACCGGGCTCTGCGAGAGAGAAATACACAGTGTTGCCCCTTTACCAACGAAAGCTTTTGCAGAAAGCGAATGTCTATATAGCAGCGAATGTAGTTCCAAGAGGCAGTGAAAACCAGCTACAGCTTTCCTTGCTGGCAGCTTTCCTGTGGGCGCAATCGCTGGACGTTTCGAATTTGGCAACCGGGCTCTGCGAGAGAGAAATACACAGTGTTGCCCCTGTACCAACGAAAGCTTTTGCAGAAAGCGAATGTCTGTCTAGCAGCGAATGTAGTTCCAAGGGGCAGTGAAAACCAGCTACAGCTTTCCTTGCTGGCAGCTTTCCTGTGGGCGCAATCGCTGGACGTTTCGAATTTGGCAACCGGGCTCTGCGAGAGAGAAATACACAGTGTTGCCCCTGTACCAACGAAAGCTTTTGCAGAAAGCGAATGTCTGTCTATCAGCGAATGTAGTTCCAAGGGGCAGTGAAAACCAGCTACAGCTTTCCTTGCTGGCAGCTTTCCTGTAGGCGCAATCGCTGGACGTTTCGAATTTGGCAGCCGGGCTCTGCGAGAGAGAAATACAGAGTGTTGCCCCTTTACGCAGGCAAGGTTTTGCAGAAAGCGAATGTCTGTCTAGCAGCGAATGCAGTTCCAAGGGGCAGTGAAAACCAGCTACAGCTTTCCTTGCTGGCAGCTTTCCTGTGGGCGCAATCGCTGGACGTTTCGAATTTGGCAACCGGGCTCTGCGAGAGAGAAATACACAGTGTTGCCCCTGTAGCAACATAAGCTTTTGTAGAAAACGAATGTCTGTCTATCAGCGAATGCAGTTCCAAGGGGCAGTGAAAACCAGCTACAGCGTTCCTTGCTGGTAGCTTTCCTGTGGGCGCAATCGCTGGACGTTTCGTATTTGGCAACCGGGCTCTGCGAGAGAGAAATACACAGTGTTGCCTCTTTACCAACGAAAGCTTTTGCAGAAAGCGAATGTCTGTCTATCAGCGAATGCAGTTCCAAGGGGCAGTGAAAACCAGCTACAGCTTTCCTTGCTGGCAGCTTTCCTGTGGTCGCAATCGCTGGACGTTTCGAATTTGGCAACCGGGCTCTGCGAGAGAGATATACAGAGTGTTGCCCCTTTACAAAGTCAAGGTTTTGCAGAAAGCGAATGTCTGTCTATCAGCGAATGTAGTTCCAAGGGGCAGTGAAAACCAGCTACAGCTTTCCTTGCTGGCAGCTTTCCTGTGGGCGCAATCGCTGGACGTTTCGAATTTGGCAACCGGGCTCTGCGAGAGAGAAATACACAGTGTTGCCCCTTTACCAACGAAAGCTTTTGCAGAAAGCGAATGTCTATATAGCAGCGAATGTAGTTCCAAGAGGCAGTGAAAACCAGCTACAGCTTTCCTTGCTGGCAGCTTTCCTGTGGGCGCAATCGCTGGACGTTTCGAATTTGGCAACCGGGCTCTGCGAGAGAGAAATACACAGTGTTGCCCCTGTACCAACGAAAGCTTTTGCAGAAAGCGAATGTCTGTCTAGCAGCGAATGTAGTTCCAAGGGGCAGTGAAAACCAGCTACAGCTTTCCTTGCTGGCAGCTTTCCTGTGGGCGCAATCGCTGGACGTTTCGAATTTGGCAACCGGGCTCTGCGAGAGAGAAATACACAGTGTTGCCCCTGTACCAACGAAAGCTTTTGCAGAAAGCGAATGTCTGTCTATCAGCGAATGTAGTTCCAAGGGGCAGTGAAAACCAGCTACAGCTTTCCTTGCTGGCAGCTTTCCTGTAGGCGCAATCGCTGGACGTTTCGAATTTGGCAGCCGGGCTCTGCGAGAGAGAAATACAGAGTGTTGCCCCTTTACGCAGGCAAGGTTTTGCAGAAAGCGAATGTCTGTCTAGCAGCGAATGCAGTTCCAAGGGGCAGTGAAAACCAGCTACAGCTTTCCTTGCTGGCAGCTTTCCTGTGGGCGCAATCGCTGGACGTTTCGAATTTGGCAACCGGGCTCTGCGAGAGAGAAATACACAGTGTTGCCCCTGTAGCAACATAAGCTTTTGTAGAAAACGAATGTCTGTCTATCAGCGAATGCAGTTCCAAGGGGCAGTGAAAACCAGCTACAGCGTTCCTTGCTGGTAGCTTTCCTGTGGGCGCAATCGCTGGACGTTTCGTATTTGGCAACCGGGCTCTGCGAGAGAGAAATACACAGTGTTGCCTCTTTACCAACGAAAGCTTTTGCAGAAAGCGAATGTCTGTCTATCAGCGAATGCAGTTCCAAGGGGCAGTGAAAACCAGCTACAGCTTTCCTTGCTGGCAGCTTTCCTGTGGTCGCAATCGCTGGACGTTTCGAATTTGGCAACCGGGCTCTGCGAGAGAGATATACAGAGTGTTGCCCTTTTACAAAGTCAAGGTTTTGCAGAAAGCGAATGTCTGTCTATCAGCGAATGTAGTTCCAAGGGGCAGTGAAAACCAGCTACAGCTTTCCTTGCTGGCAGCTTTCCTGTGGGCGCAATCGCTGGACGTTTCGAATTTGGCAACCGGGCTCTGCGAGAGAGAAATACACAGTGTTGCCCCTTTACCAACGAAAGCTTTTGCAGAAAGCGAATGTCTATATAGCAGCGAATGTAGTTCCAAGAGGCAGTGAAAACCAGCTACAGCTTTCCTTGCTGGCAGCTTTCCTGTGGGCGCAATCGCTGGACGTTTCGAATTTGGCAACCGGGCTCTGCGAGAGAGAAATACACAGTGTTGCCCCTGTACCAACGAAAGCTTTTGCAGAAAGCGAATGTCTGTCTAGCAGCGAATGTAGTTCCAAGGGGCAGTGAAAACCAGCTACAGCTTTCCTTGCTGGCAGCTTTCCTGTGGGCGCAATCGCTGGACGTTTCGAATTTGGCAACCGGGCTCTGCGAGAGAGAAATACACAGTGTTGCCCCTGTACCAACGAAAGCTTTTGCAGAAAGCGAATGTCTGTCTATCAGCGAATGTAGTTCCAAGGGGCAGTGAAAACCAGCTACAGCTTTCCTTGCTGGCAGCTTTCCTGTAGGCGCAATCGCTGGACGTTTCGAATTTGGCAGCCGGGCTCTGCGAGAGAGAAATACAGAGTGTTGCCCCTTTACGCAGGCAAGGTTTTGCAGAAAGCGAATGTCTGTCTAGCAGCGAATGCAGTTCCAAGGGGCAGTGAAAACCAGCTACAGCTTTCCTTGCTGGCAGCTTTCCTGTGGGCGCAATCGCTGGACGTTTCGAATTTGGCAACCGGGCTCTGCGAGAGAGAAATACACAGTGTTGCCCCTGTAGCAACATAAGCTTTTGTAGAAAACGAATGTCTGTCTATCAGCGAATGTAGTTCCAAGAGACAATGAAAACCAGCTACAGCTTTCCTTGCTGGCAGCTTTCCTATGGGCGCAATCGCTGGACGTTTCGAATTTGGCAGCCGGGCTCTGCGAGAGAGAAATACACGGTGTTGCCCCTTTACCTACGAAAGCTTTTGCAGAAAGCGAATGTCTGTCTATCAGCGAATGCAGTTCCAAGGGGCAGTGAAAACCAGCTACAGCATTCCTTGCTGGTAGCTTTCCTGTGGGCGCAATCGCTGGACGTTTCGAATTTGGCAACCGGGCTCTGCGAGAGAGAAATACACAGTGTTGCCTCTTTACCAACGAAAGCTTTTGCAGAAAGCGAATGTCTGTCTATCAGCGAATGCAGTTCCAAGGGGCAGTGAAAACCAGCTACAGCTTTCCTTGCTGGCAGCTTTCCTGTGGTCGCAATCGCTGGACGTTTCGAATTTGGCAACCGGGCTCTGCGAGAGAGATATACAGAGTGTTGCCCCTTTACAAAGTCAAGGTTTTGCAGAAAGCGAATGTCTGTCTATCAGCGAATGTAGTTCCAAGGGGCAGTGAAAACCAGCTACAGCTTTCCTTGCTGGCAGCTTTCCTGTGGGCACAATCGCAGGACGTTTCTAATTTGGCAGCCGGGCTCTGCGAGAGAGAAATACACAGTGTTGCCCCTTTACGAAGGCAAGGTTTTGCAGAAAGCGAATGTCTGTCTATCAGCGAATGTAGTTCCAAGAGACTGTGAAAACCAGCTACAGCTTTCCTTGCTGGCAGCTTTCCTGTGGGCGCAATCGCTGGACGTTTCGAATTTGGCAACCGGGCTCTGCGAGAGAGAAATACACAGTGTTGCCCCTTTACGAAGGCAAGCTTTTGCAGAAAGCGAATGTCTGTCTAGCAGCGAATGTAGTTCCAAGAGACAGTGAAAACCAGCTAGAGATTTCCGTGCTGTCAGCTTTCCTGTGGGCGCAATCGCTGGACGTTTCGAATTTGGCAACCGGGCTCTGCGAGAGAGAAATACACAGTGTTGCCCGTGTACCAACGAAAGCTTTTGCAGAAAGCAAATGTCTGGCTATCAGCGAATGCAGTTCCAAGGGGCAGTGAAAACCAGCTACAGCTTTCCTTGCTGGCAGCTTTCCTGTAGGCGCAATCGCTGGACGTTTCGAGTTTGGCAGCCGGGCTCTGCGAGAGAGAAATACAGAGTGTTACCCCTTTACGCAGGCAAGGTTTTGCAGAAAGCGAATGTCTGTCTAGCAGCGAATGCAGTTCCAAGGGGCAGTGAAAACCAGCTACAGCTTTCCTTGCTGGCAGCTTTCCTGTGGGCGCAATCGCTGGACATTTCGAATTTGGCAGCCGGTCTCTGCGAGAGAGAAATACACAGTGTTGCCCCTTCAGTAAGGCAAGGTTTTGCAGAAAGCGAATGTCTGTCTATCAGCGAATGTAGTTCCAAGGGGCAGTGAAAACCAGCTACAGCTTTCTGTGCTGGCAGCTTTCCTGTGGGCGCAATCGCTGGACGTTTCGAATTTGGCAACCGGGCTCTGAGAGAGAGAAATACACAGTGTTGCCCCTGTAGCAACATAAGCTTTTGTAGAAAACGAATGTCTGTCTATCAGCGAATGTAGTTCCAAGAGACAATGAAAACCAGCTACAGCTTTCCTTGCTGGCAGCTTTCCTGTGGGCGCAATCGCTGGACGTTTCGAATTTGGCAACCGGGCTCTGCGAGAGAGAAATACACGGTGTTGCCCCTTTACGTACGAAAGCTTTTGCAGAAAGCGAATGTCTGTCTATCAGCGAATGCAGTTCCAAGGGGCAGTGAAAACCAGCTACAGCATTCCTTGCTGGTAGCTTTCCTGTGGGCGCAATCGCTGGACGTTTCGTATTTGGCAACCGGGCTCTGCGAGAGAGAAATACACAGTGTTGCCTCTTTACCAACGAAAGCTTTTGCAGAAAGCGAATGTCTGTCTATCAGCGAATGCAGTTCCAAGGGGCAGTGAAAACCAGCTACAGCTTTCCTTGCTGGCAGCTTTCCTGTGGGCGCAATCGCTGGACGTTTCGAATTTGGCAACCGGGCTCTGCGAGAGAGAAATACAGAGTGTTGCCCCTTTACTAAGGCAAGCTTTTGTAGAAAGCGAATGTCTGTCTATCAGCGAATGTAGTTCCAAGAGACAGTGAAAACCAGCTAGAGATTTCCGTGCTGGCAGCTTTCCTGTGGGCGCAATCGCTGGACGTTTCGAATTTGGCAACCGGGCTCTGCGAGAGAGAAATACACAGTGTTGCCCTTGTACCAACGAAAGCTTTTGCAGAAAGCGAATGTCTATATAGCAGCGAATGTAGTTCCAAGGGGCAGTTAAAACCAGCTACAGCTTTCCTTGCTGGCAGCTTTCCTGTGGGCGCAATCGCTGGACGTTTCGAATTTGGCAACCGGGCTCTGCGAGAGAGAAATACACAGTGTTGCCCCTGTACCAACGAAAGCTTTTGCAGAAAGCGAATGTCTGTCTAGCAGCGAATGTAGTTCCAAGGGGCAGTGAAAACCAGCTACAGCTTTCCTTGCTGGCAGCTTTCCTGTGGGCGCAATCGCTGGACGTTTCGAATTTGGCAACCGGGCTCTGCGAGAGAGAAATACACAGTGTTGCCCCTGTACCAACGAAAGCTTTTGCAGAAAGCGAATGTCTGTCTAGCAGCGAATGTAGTTCCAAGGGGCAGTGAAAACCAGCTACAGCTTTCCTTGCTGGCAGCTTTCCTGTGGGCGCAATCGCTGGACGTTTCGAATTTGGCAACCAGGCTCTGCGAGAGAGAAATACACAGTGTTGCCCCTTTACAAACGAAAGCTTTTGCAGAAAGCGAATGTCTGTCTATCAGCGAATGCAGTTCCAAGAGACAGTGAAAACCAGCTACAGCTTTCCGTGCTGGCAGCTTTCCTGTGGGCGCAATCGCTGGACGTTTCGAATTTGGCAGCCGGGCTGTGCGAGAGAGAAATACAGAGTGTTGCCCCTTTAGGAAGGCAAGGTTGTGCAGAAAGCGAATGTCTGTCTATCAGCGAATGTATTTCCAAGGGGCAGTGAAAACCAGCTACAGCTTTCCTTGCTGGCAGCTTTCCTGTGGGCGCAATCGCTGGACGTGTCGATTTTGACAACCGGGCTCTGCGAGAGAGAAATACACAGTGTTGCCCCTGTACCAACGAAAGCTTTTGCAGAAAGCGAATGTCTGTCTATCAGCGAATGTACTTCCAAGGGGCAGTGAAAACCAGCTACAGCTTTCCTTGCTGGCAGCTTTCCTGTGGGCACAATCGCAGGACGTTTCGAATTTGGCAACCGGGCTCTGCGAGAGAGAAATACACAGTGTTGCCCCTTTACGAAGGCAAGGTTTTGCAGAAAGCGAATGTCTGTCTATCAGCGAATGTAGTTCCAAGAGACAGTGAAAACCAGCTAGAGATTTCCGTGCTGTCAGCTTTCCTGTGGGCGCAATCGCTGGACGTTTCGAATTTGGCAACCGGGCTCTGCGAGAGAGAAATACACAGTGTTGCCCCTTTACCTATGAAAGCTTTTGCAGAAAGCAAATGTCTGGCTATCAGCGAATGCAGTTCCAAGGGGCAGTGAAAACCAGCTACAGCTTTCCTTGCTGGCAGCTTTCCTGTAGGCGCAATCGCTGGACGTTTCGAATTTGGCAGCCGGGCTCTGCGAGAGAGAAATACAGAGTGTTGCCCCTTTACGCAGGCAAGGTTTTGCAGAAAGCGAATGTCTGTCTAGCAGCGAATGCAGTTCCAAGGGGCAGTGAAAACCAGCTACAGCTTTCCTTGCTGGCAGCTTTCCTGTGGGCGCAATCGCTGGACGTTTCGAATTTGGCAACCGGGCTCTGCGAGAGAGAAATACACGGTGTTGCCCCTTTACGAAGGCAAGGTTTTGCAGAAAGCGAATGTCTGTCTAGCAGCGAATGTAGTTCCAAGAGACAGTGAAAACCAGCTAGAGATTTCCGTGCTGTCAGCTTTCCTGTGGGCGCAATCGCTGGACGTTTCGAATTTGGCAACCGGGCTCTGCGAGCGAGAAATACACAGTGTTGCCCGTGTACCAACGAAAGCTTTTGCAGAAAGCAAATGTCTGGCTATCAGCGAATGCAGTTCCAAGGGGCAGTGAAAACCAGCTACAGCTTTCCTTGCTGGCAGCTTTCCTGTAGGCGCAATCGCTGGACGTTTCGAGTTTGGCAGCCGGGCTCTGCGAGAGAGAAATACAGAGTGTTACCCCTTTACGCAGGCAAGGTTTTGCAGAAAGCGAATGTCTGTCTAGCAGCGAATGCAGTTCCAAGGGGCAGTGAAAACCAGCTACAGCTTTCCTTGCTGGCAGCTTTCCTGTGGGCGCAATCGCTGGACGTTTCGAATTTGGCAGCCGGTCTCTGCGAGAGAGAAATACACAGTGTTGCCCCTTCAGTAAGGCAAGGTTTTGCAGAAAGCGAATGTCTGTCTATCAGCGAATGTAGTTCCAAGGGGCAGTGAAAACCAGCTACAGCTTTCTGTGCTGGCAGCTTTCCTGTGGGCGCAATCGCTGGACGTTTCGATTTTGGCAACCGGGCTCTGCGAGAGAGAAATACAGAGTGTTGCCCTTGTACCAACGAAAGCTTTTGCAGAAAGCGAATGTCTGTCTAGCAGCGAATGTAGTTCCAAGGGGCAGTGAAAACCAGCTACAGATTTCTGTGCTGGAAGCTTTCCTGTGGGCGCAATCGCTGGACGTTTCGAATTTGGCAACCGGGCTCTGCGAGAGAGAAATACACAGTGTTGCCCCTTTACGAAGGCAAGGTTTTGCAGAAAGCGAATGTCTGTCTAGCAGCGAATGTAGTTCCAAGAGACAGTGAAAACCAGCTAGAGATTTCCGTGCTGTCAGCTTTCCTGTGGGCGCAATCGCTGGACGTTTCGAATTTGGCAACCGGGCTCTGCGAGAGAGAAATACACAGTGTTGCCCCTTTACCTATGAAAGCTTTTGCAGAAAGCAAATGTCTGGCTATCAGCGAATGCAGTTCCAAGGGGCAGTGAAAACCAGCTACAGCTTTCCTTGCTGGCAGCTTTCCTGTAGGCGCAATCGCTGGACGTTTCGAATTTGGCAACCGGGCTCTGCGAGAGAGAAATACAGAGTGTTGCCCCTTTACGCAGGCAAGGTTTTGCAGAAAGCGAATGTCTGTCTAGCAGCGAATGCAGTTCCAAGGGGCAGTGAAAACCAGCTACAGCTTTCCTTGCTGGCAGCTTTCCTGTGGGCGCAATCGCTGGACGTTTCGAATTTGGCAACCGGGCTCTGCGAGAGAGAAATACACAGTGTTGCCCCTGTAGCAACATAAGCTTTTGTAGAAAACGAATGTCTGTCTATCAGCGAATGTAGTTCCAAGAGACAATGAAAACCAGCTACAGCTTTCCTTGCTGGCAGCTTTCCTGTGGGCGCAATCGCTGGACGTTTCGAATTTGGCAACCGGGCTCTGCGAGAGAGCAATACACGGTGTTGCCCCTTTACCTACGAAAGCTTTTGCAGAAAGCGAATGTCTGTCGATCAGCGAATGCAGTTCCAAGGGGCAGTGAAAACCAGCTACAGCATTCCTTGCTGGTAGCTTTCCTGTGGGCGCAATCGCTGGACGTTTCGTATTTGGCAACCGGGCTCTGCGAGAGAGAAATACACAGTGTTGCCTCTTTACCAACGAAAGCTTTTGCAGAAAGCGAATGTCTGTCTATCAGCGAATGCAGTTCCAAGGGGCAGTGAAAACCAGCTACAGCTTTCCGTGCTGGCAGCTTTCCTGTGGGCGCAATCGCTGGACGTTTCGAATTTGGCAACCGGGCTCTGCGAGAGAGAAATACACAGTGTTGCCCCTTTACCAACGAAAGCTTTTGCAGAAAGCGAATGTCTATATAGCAGCGAATGTAGTTCCAAGAGGCAGTGAAAACCAGCTACAGCTTTCCTTGCTGCCAGCTTTCCTGTGGGCGCAATCGCTGGACGTTTCGAATTTGGCAACCGGGCTCTGCGAGAGAGAAATACACAGTGTTGCCCCTGTACCAACGAAAGCTTTTGCAGAAAGCGAATGTCTGTCTAGCAGCGAATGTAGTTCCAAGGGGCAGTGAAAACCAGCTACAGCTTTCCTTGCTGGCAGCTTTCCTGTGGGCGCAATCGCTGGACGTTTCGAATTTGGCAACCGGGCTCTGCGAGAGAGAAATACACAGTGTTGCCCCTGTACCAACGAAAGCTTTTGCAGAAAGCGAATGTCTATCTATCAGCGAATGCAGTTCCAAGGGGCAGTGAAAACCAGCTACAGCTTTCCTTGCTGGCAGCTTTCCTGTGGGCGCAATCGCTGGACGTTTCGAATTTGGCAACCAGGCTCTGCGAGAGAGAAATACACAGTGTTGCCCCTTTACAAACGAAAGCTTTTGTAGAAAGCGAATGTCTGTCTATCAGCGAATGCAGTTCCAAGAGACAGTGAAAACCAGCTACAGCTTTCCGTGCTGGCAGCTTTCCTGTGGGCGCAATCGCTGGACGTTTCGAATTTGGCAGCCGGGCTGTGCGAGAGAGAAATACAGAGTGTTGCCCCTTTAGGAAGGCAAGGTTGTGCAGAAAGCGAATGTCTGTCTATCAGCGAATGTAGTTCCAAGGGGCAGTGAAAACCAGCTACAGCTTTCCTTGCTGGCAGCTTTCCTGTGGGCGCAATCGCTGGACGTGTCGATTTTGACAACCGGGCTCTGCGAGAGAGAAATACACAGTGTTGCCCCTGTACCAACGAAAGCTTTTGCAGAAAGCGAATGTCTGTCTATCAGCGAATGTAGTTCCAAGGGGCAGTGAAAACCAGCTACAGCTTTCCTTGCTGGCAGCTTTCCTGTGGGCACAATCGCAGGACGTTTCGAATTTGGCAACCGGGCTCTGCGAGAGAGAAATACACAGTGTTGCCCCTTTACGAAGGCAAGGTTTTGCAGAAAGCGAATGTCTGTCTATCAGCGAATGTAGTTCCAAGAGACTGTGAAAACCAGCTACAGCTTTCCTTGCTGGCAGCTTTCCTGTGGGCGCAATCGCTGGACGTTTCGAATTTGGCAACCGGGCTCTGCGAGAGAGAAATACACAGTGTTGCCCCTTTACGAAGGCAAGCTTTTGCAGAAAGCGAATGTCTGTCTAGCAGCGAATGTAGTTCCAAGAGACAGTGAAAACCAGCTAGAGATTTCCGTGCTGTCAGCTTTCCTGTGGGCGCAATCGCTGGACGTTTCGAATTTGGCAACCGGGCTCTGCGAGAGAGAAATACACAGTGTTGCCCCTTTACCTATGAAAGCTTTTGCAGAAAGCAAATGTCTGGCTATCAGCGAATGCAGTTCCAAGGGGCAGTGAAAACCAGCTACAGCTTTCCTTGCTGGCAGCTTTCCTGTGGGCGCAATCGCTGGACGTTTCGAATTTGGCAACCGGGCTCTGCGAGAGAGAAATACACAGTGTTGCCCCTGTACCAACGAAAGCTTTTGCAGAAAGCGAATGTCTGTCTAGCAGCGAATGTAGTTCCAAGGGGCAGTGAAAACCAGCTACAGCTTTCCTTGCTGGCAGCTTTCCTGTGGGCGCAATCGCTGGACGTTTCGAATTTGGCAACCGGGCTCTGCGAGAGAGAAATACACGGTGTTGCCCCTTTACCTACGAAAGCTTTTGCAGAAAGCGAATGTCTGTCTATCAGCGAATGCAGTTCCAAGGGGCAGTGAAAACCAGCTACAGCATTCCTTGCTGGTAGCTTTCCTGTGGGCGCAATCGCTGGACGTTTCGTATTTGGCAACCGGGCTCTGCGAGAGAGAAATACACAGTGTTGCCTCTTTACCAACGAAAGCTTTTGCAGAAAGCGAATGTCTGTCTATCAGCGAATGCAGTTCCAAGGGGCAGTGAAAACCAGCTACAGCTTTCCTTGCTGGCAGCTTTCCTGTGGTCGCAATCGCTGGACGTTTCGAATTTGGCAACCGGGCTCTGCGAGAGAGATATACAGAGTGTTGCCCCTTTACAAAGTCAAGGTTTTGCAGAAAGCGAATGTCTGTCTATCAGCGAATGTAGTTCCAAGGGGCAGTGAAAACCAGCTACAGCTTTCCTTGCTGGCAGCTTTCCTGTGGGCGCAATCGCTGGACGTTTCGAATTTGGCAACCGGGCTCTGCGAGAGAGAAATATACTGTGTTGCCCCTTTACCAACGAAAGCTTTTGCAGAAAGCGAATGTCTATATAGCAGCGAATGTAGTTCCAAGAGGCAGTGAAAACCAGCTACAGCTTTCCTTGCTGGCAGCTTTCCTGTGGGCGCAATCGCTGGACCTTTCGAATTTGGCAACCGGGCTCTGCGAGAGAGAAATACACAGTGTTGCCCCTGTACCAACGAAAGCTTTTGCAGAAAGCGAATGTCTGTCTAGCAGCGAATGTAGTTCCAAGGGGCAGTGAAAACCAGCTACAGCTTTCCTTGCTGGCAGCTTTCCTGTGGGCGCAATCGCTGGACGTTTCGAATTTGGCAACCGGGCTCTGCGAGAGAGAAATACACAGTGTTGCCCCTGTACCAACGAAAGCTTTTGCAGAAAGCGAATGTCTGTCTAGCAGCGAATGTAGTTCCAAGGGGCAGTGAAAACCAGCTACAGCTTTCCTTGCTGGCAGCTTTCCTGTAGGTGCAATCGCTGGACGTTTCGAATTTGGCAGCCGGGCTCTGCGAGAGAGAAATACAGAGT
Organism: Mycteria americana; assembly: GCF_035582795.1. Classification (NCBI taxonomy): domain Eukaryota; kingdom Metazoa; phylum Chordata; class Aves; order Ciconiiformes; family Ciconiidae; genus Mycteria; species Mycteria americana. The sequence continues at coordinate 22,590,237 of NC_134369.1, read as the reverse complement.
GTTGCCCCTTTACGCAGGCAAGGTTTTGCAGAAAGCGAATGTCTGTCTAGCAGCGAATGCAGTTCCAAGGGGCAGTGAAAACCAGCTACAGCTTTCCTTGCTGGCAGCTTTCCTGTGGGCGCAATCGCTGGACGTTTCGAATTTGGCAACCGGGCTCTGCGAGAGAGAAATACACAGTGTTGCCCCTGTAGCAACATAAGCTTTTGTAGAAAACGAATGTCTGTCTATCAGCGAATGTAGTTCCAAGAGACAATGAAAACCAGCTACAGCTTTCCTTGCTGGCAGCTTTCCTGTGGGCGCAATCGCTGGACGTTTCGAATTTGGCAACCGGGCTCTGCGAGAGAGAAATACACGGTGTTGCCCCTTTACCTACGAAAGCTTTTGCAGAAAGCGAATGTCTGTCTATCAGCGAATGCAGTTCCAAGGGGCAGTGAAAACCAGCTACAGCATTCCTTGCTGGTAGCTTTCCTGTGGGCGCAATCGCTGGACGTTTCGTATTTGGCAACCGGGCTCTGCGAGAGAGAAATACAGAGTGTTGCCCCTTTACGCAGGCAAGGTTTTGCAGAAAGCGAATGTCTGTCTAGCAGCGAATGCAGTTCCAAGGGGCAGTGAAAACCAGCTACAGCTTTCCTTGCTGGCAGCTTTCCTGTGGGCGCAATCGCTGGACGTTTCTAATTTGGCAGCCGGGCTCTGCGAGAGAGAAATACACAGTGTTGCCCCTGTAGCAACATAAGCCTTTGTAGAAAACGAATGTCTGTCTATCAGCGAATGTAGTTCCAAGAGACAATGAAAACCAGCTACAGCTTTGCTTGCTGGCAGATTTCCTGTGGGCGCAATCGCTGGACGTTTCGAATTTGGCAACCGGGCTCTGCGAGAGAGAATTACACGGTGTTGCCCCTTTACCTACGAAAGCTTTTGCAGAAAGCGAATGTCTGTCTATCAGCGAATGCAGTTCCAAGGGGCAGTGAAAACCAGCTACAGCATTCCTTGCTGGTAGCTTTCCTGTGGGCGCAATCGCTGGACGTTTCGTATTTGGCAACCGGGCTCTGCAAGAGAGAAATACACAGTGTTGCCTCTTTACCAACGAAAGCTTTTGCAGAAAGCGAATGTCTGTCTATCAGCGAATGCAGTTCCAAGGGGCAGTGAAAACCAGCTACAGCTTTCCTTGCTGGCAGCTTTCCTGTGGTCGCAATCGCTGGACGTTTCGAATTTGGCAACCGGGCTCTGCGAGAGAGAAATACAGAGTGTTGCCCCTTTACAAAGTCAAGGTTTTGCAGAAAGAGAATGTCTGTCTATCAGCGAATGTAGTTCCAAGGGGCAGTGAAAACCAGCTACAGCTTTCCTTGCTGGCAGCTTTCCTGTGGGCGCAATCGCTGGACGTTTCGAATTTGGCAACCGGGCTCTGCGAGAGAGAAATACACAGTGTTGCCCCTTTACCAACGAAAGCTTTTGCAGAAAGCGAATGTCTATATAGCAGCGAATGTAGTTCCAAGAGGCAGTGAAAACCAGCTACAGCTTTCCTTGCTGGCAGCTTTCCTGTGGGCGCAATCGCTGGACGTTTCGAATTTGGCAACCGGGCTCTGCGAGAGAGAAATACACAGTGTTGCCCCTGTACCAACGAAAGCTTTTGCAGAAAGCGAATGTCTGTCTATCAGCGACTGTAGTTCCAAGAGACAGTGAAAACCAGCTACAGCTTTCCTTGCTGGCAGCTTTCCTGTGGGCGCAATCGCTGGATGTTTCGAATTTGGCAACCGGGCTCTGCAAGAGAGATATACACAGTGTTGCCCTTTTACCAACGAAAGCTGTTGTAGAAAGTGAATGTCTATCTAGCAGCGAATGTAGTTCCAAGGGGCAGTGAAAACCAGCTACAGCTTTCCTTGCTGGCAGCTTTCCTGTGGGCGCAATCGCTGGACGTTTCGAATTTGGCAACCGGGCTCTGCGAGAGAGAAATACACAGTGTTGCCCCTGTACCAACGAAAGCTTTTGCAGAAAGCGAATGTCTGTCTATCAGCGACTGTAGTTCCAAGAGACAGTGAAAACCAGCTACAGCTTTCCTTGCTGGCAGCTTTCCTGTGGGCGCAATCGCTGGATGTTTCGAATTTGGCAACCGGGCTCTGCGAGAGAGATATACACAGTGTTGCCCTTTTACCAACGAAAGCTGTTGTAGAAAGTGAATGTCTATCTAGCAGCGAATGTAGTTCCAAGGGGCAGTGAAAACCAGCTACAGCTTTCCTTGCTGGCAGCTTTCCTGTGGGCGCAATCGCTGGACGTTTCGAATTTGGCAACCGGGCTCTGCGAGAGAGAAATACACAGTGTTGCCCCTTTACGAAGGCAAGGTTTTGCAGAAAGCGAATGTCTGTCTAGCAGCGAATGTAGTTCCAAGAGACAGTGAAAACCAGCTAGAGATTTCCGTGCTGTCAGCTTTCCTGTGGGCGCAATCGCTGGACGTTTCGAATTTGGCAACCGGGCTCTGCGAGAGAGAAATACACAGTGTTGCCCCTTTACCTATGAAAGCTTTTGCAGAAAGCAAATGTCTGGCTATCAGCGAATGCAGTTCCAAGGGGCAGTGAAAACCAGCTACAGCTTTCCTTGCTGGCAGCTTTCCTGTAGGCGCAATCGCTGGACGTTTCGAATTTGGCAGCCGGGCTCTGCGAGAGAGAAATACAGAGTGTTGCCCCTTTACGCAGGCAAGGTTTTGCAGAAAGCGAATGTCTGTCTAGCAGCGAATGCAGTTCCAAGAGACAATGAAAACCAGCTACAGCTTTCCTTGCTGGCAGCTTTCCTGTGGGCGCAATCGCTGGACGTTTCGAATTTGGCAACCGGGCTCTGCGAGAGAGAAATACACAGTGTTGCCTCTTTACCTACGAAAGCTTTTGCAGAAAGCGAATGTCTGTCTATCAGCGAATGCAGTTCCAAGGGGCAGTGAAAACCAGCTACAGCATTCCTTGCTGGTAGCTTTCCTGTGGGCGCAATCGCTGGACGTTTCGTATTTGGCAACCGGGCTCTGCGAGAGAGAAATACACAGTGTTGCCTCTTTACCAACGAAAGCTTTTGCAGAAAGCGAATGTCTGTCTATCAGCGAATGCAGTTCCAAGGGGCAGTGAAAACCAGCTACAGCTTTCCTTGCTGGCAGCTTTCCTGTGGTCGCAATCGCTGGACGTTTCGAATTTGGCAACCGGGCTCTGCGAGAGAGATATACAGAGTGTTGCCCCTTTACAAAGTCAAGGTTTTGCAGAAAGCGAATGTCTGTCTATCAGCGAATGTAGTTCCAAGGGGCAGTGAAAACCAGCTACAGCTTTCCTTGCTGGCAGCTTTCCTGTGGGCGCAATCGCTGGACGTTTCGAATTTGGCAACCGGGCTCTGCGAGAGAGAAATACACAGTGTTGCCCCTTTACCAACGAAAGCTTTTGCAGAAAGCGAATGTCTATATAGCAGCGAATGTAGTTCCAAGAGGCAGTGAAAACCAGCTACAGCTTTCCTTGCTGGCAGCTTTCCTGTGGGCGCAATCGCTGGACGTTTCGAATTTGGCAACCGGGCTCTGCGAGAGAGAAATACACAGTGTTGCCCCTGTACCAACGAAAGCTTTTGCAGAAAGCGAATGTCTGTCTAGCAGCGAATGTAGTTCCAAGGGGCAGTGAAAACCAGCTACAGCTTTCCTTGCTGGCAGCTTTCCTGTGGGCGCAATCGCTGGACGTTTCGAATTTGGCAACCGGGCTCTGCGAGAGAGAAATACACAGTGTTGCCCCTGTACCAACGAAAGCTTTTGCAGAAAGCGAATGTCTGTCTATCAGCGAATGTAGTTCCAAGGGGCAGTGAAAACCAGCTACAGCTTTCCTTGCTGGCAGCTTTCCTGTAGGCGCAATCGCTGGACGTTTCGAATTTGGCAGCCGGGCTCTGCGAGAGAGAAATACAGAGTGTTGCCCCTTTACGCAGGCAAGGTTTTGCAGAAAGCGAATGTCTGTCTAGCAGCGAATGCAGTTCCAAGGGGCAGTGAAAACCAGCTACAGCTTTCCTTGCTGGCAGCTTTCCTGTGGGCGCAATCGCTGGACGTTTCGAATTTGGCAACCGGGCTCTGCGAGAGAGAAATACACAGTGTTGCCCCTGTAGCAACATAAGCTTTTGTAGAAAACGAATGTCTGTCTATCAGCGAATGCAGTTCCAAGGGGCAGTGAAAACCAGCTACAGCGTTCCTTGCTGGTAGCTTTCCTGTGGGCGCAATCGCTGGACGTTTCGTATTTGGCAACCGGGCTCTGCGAGAGAGAAATACACAGTGTTGCCTCTTTACCAACGAAAGCTTTTGCAGAAAGCGAATGTCTGTCTATCAGCGAATGCAGTTCCAAGGGGCAGTGAAAACCAGCTACAGCTTTCCTTGCTGGCAGCTTTCCTGTGGTCGCAATCGCTGGACGTTTCGAATTTGGCAACCGGGCTCTGCGAGAGAGATATACAGAGTGTTGCCCTTTTACAAAGTCAAGGTTTTGCAGAAAGCGAATGTCTGTCTATCAGCGAATGTAGTTCCAAGGGGCAGTGAAAACCAGCTACAGCTTTCCTTGCTGGCAGCTTTCCTGTGGGCGCAATCGCTGGACGTTTCGAATTTGGCAACCGGGCTCTGCGAGAGAGAAATACACAGTGTTGCCCCTTTACCAACGAAAGCTTTTGCAGAAAGCGAATGTCTATATAGCAGCGAATGTAGTTCCAAGAGGCAGTGAAAACCAGCTACAGCTTTCCTTGCTGGCAGCTTTCCTGTGGGCGCAATCGCTGGACGTTTCGAATTTGGCAACCGGGCTCTGCGAGAGAGAAATACACAGTGTTGCCCCTGTACCAACGAAAGCTTTTGCAGAAAGCGAATGTCTGTCTAGCAGCGAATGTAGTTCCAAGGGGCAGTGAAAACCAGCTACAGCTTTCCTTGCTGGCAGCTTTCCTGTGGGCGCAATCGCTGGACGTTTCGAATTTGGCAACCGGGCTCTGCGAGAGAGAAATACACAGTGTTGCCCCTGTACCAACGAAAGCTTTTGCAGAAAGCGAATGTCTGTCTATCAGCGAATGTAGTTCCAAGGGGCAGTGAAAACCAGCTACAGCTTTCCTTGCTGGCAGCTTTCCTGTAGGCGCAATCGCTGGACGTTTCGAATTTGGCAGCCGGGCTCTGCGAGAGAGAAATACAGAGTGTTGCCCCTTTACGCAGGCAAGGTTTTGCAGAAAGCGAATGTCTGTCTAGCAGCGAATGCAGTTCCAAGGGGCAGTGAAAACCAGCTACAGCTTTCCTTGCTGGCAGCTTTCCTGTGGGCGCAATCGCTGGACGTTTCGAATTTGGCAACCGGGCTCTGCGAGAGAGAAATACACAGTGTTGCCCCTGTAGCAACATAAGCTTTTGTAGAAAACGAATGTCTGTCTATCAGCGAATGTAGTTCCAAGAGACAATGAAAACCAGCTACAGCTTTCCTTGCTGGCAGCTTTCCTATGGGCGCAATCGCTGGACGTTTCGAATTTGGCAGCCGGGCTCTGCGAGAGAGAAATACACGGTGTTGCCCCTTTACCTACGAAAGCTTTTGCAGAAAGCGAATGTCTGTCTATCAGTGAATGCAGTTCCAAGGGGCAGTGAAAACCAGCTACAGCATTCCTTGCTGGTAGCTTTCCTGTGGGCGCAATCGCTGGACGTTTCGAATTTGGCAACCGGGCTCTGCGAGAGAGAAATACACAGTGTTGCCTCTTTACCAACGAAAGCTTTTGCAGAAAGCGAATGTCTGTCTATCAGCGAATGCAGTTCCAAGGGGCAGTGAAAACCAGCTACAGCTTTCCTTGCTGGCAGCTTTCCTGTGGTCGCAATCGCTGGACGTTTCGAATTTGGCAACCGGGCTCTGCGAGAGAGATATACAGAGTGTTGCCCCTTTACAAAGTCAAGGTTTTGCAGAAAGCGAATGTCTGTCTATCAGCGAATGTAGTTCCAAGGGGCAGTGAAAACCAGCTACAGCTTTCCTTGCTGGCAGCTTTCCTGTGGGCACAATCGCAGGACGTTTCGAATTTGGCAACCGGGCTCTGCGAGAGAGAAATACACAGTGTTGCCCCTTTACGAAGGCAAGGTTTTGCAGAAAGCGAATGTCTGTCTATCAGCGAATGTAGTTCCAAGAGACTGTGAAAACCAGCTACAGCTTTCCTTGCTGGCAGCTTTCCTGTGGGCGCAATCGCTGGACGTTTCGAATTTGGCAACCGGGCTCTGCGAGAGAGAAATACACAGTGTTGCCCCTTTACGAAGGCAAGCTTTTGCAGAAAGCGAATGTCTGTCTAGCAGCGAATGTAGTTCCAAGAGACAGTGAAAACCAGCTAGAGATTTCCGTGCTGTCAGCTTTCCTGTGGGCGCAATCGCTGGACGTTTCGAATTTGGCAACCGGGCTCTGCGAGAGAGAAATACACAGTGTTGCCCCTTTACCTATGAAAGCTTTTGCAGAAAGCAAATGTCTGGCTATCAGCGAATGCAGATCCAAGGGACAGTGAAAACCAGCTACAGCTTTCCTTGCTGGCAGCTTTCCTGTAGGCGCAATCGCTGGACGTTTCGAATTTGGCAGCCGGGCTCTGCGAGAGAGAAATACAGAGTGTTGCCCCTTTACGCAGGCAAGGTTTTGCAGAAAGCGAATGTCTGTCTAGCAGCGAATGCAGTTCCAAGGGGCAGTGAAAACCAGCTACAGCTTTCCTTGCTGGCAGCTTTCCTGTGGGCGCAATCGCTGGACGTTTCGAATTTGGCAACCGGGCTCTGCGAGAGAGAAATACACAGTGTTGCCCCTTTACGAAGGCAAGGTTTTGCAGAAAGCGAATGTCTGTCTAGCAGCGAATGTAGTTCCAAGAGACAGTGAAAACCAGCTAGAGATTTCCGTGCTGTCAGCTTTCCTGTGGGCGCAATCGCTGGACGTTTCGAATTTGGCAACCGGGCTCTGCGAGAGAGAAATACACAGTGTTGCCCGTGTACCAACGAAAGCTTTTGCAGAAAGCAAATGTCTGGCTATCAGCGAATGCAGTTCCAAGGGGCAGTGAAAACCAGCTACAGCTTTCCTTGCTGGCAGCTTTCCTGTAGGCGCAATCGCTGGACGTTTCGAGTTTGGCAGCCGGGCTCTGCGAGAGAGAAATACAGAGTGTTACCCCTTTACGCAGGCAAGGTTTTGCAGAAAGCGAATGTCTGTCTAGCAGCGAATGCAGTTCCAAGGGGCAGTGAAAACCAGCTACAGCTTTCCTTGCTGGCAGCTTTCCTGTGGGCGCAATCGCTGGACGTTTCGAATTTGGCAACCGGGCTCTGCGAGAGAGAAATACACAGTGTTGCCCCTGTAGCAACATAAGCTTTTGTAGAAAACGAATGTCTGTCTATCAGCGAATGTAGTTCCAAGAGACAATGAAAACCAGCTACAGCTTTCCTTGCTGGCAGCTTTCCTGTGGGCGCAATCGCTGGACGTTTCGAATTTGGCAACCGGGCTCTGCGAGAGAGAAATACACGGTGTTGCCCCTTTACCTACGAAAGCTTTTGCAGAAAGCGAATGTCTGTCTATCAGCGAATGCAGTTCCAAGGGGCAGTGAAAACCAGCTACAGCATTCCTTGCTGGTAGCTTTCCTGTGGGCGCAATCGCTGGACGTTTCGTATTTGGCAACCGGGCTCTGCGAGAGAGAAATACAGAGTGTTGCCCCTTTACGCAGGCAAGGTTTTGCAGAAAGCGAATGTCTGTCTAGCAGCGAATGCAGTTCCAAGGGGCAGTGAAAACCAGCTACAGCTTTCCTTGCTGGCAGCTTTCCTGTGGGCGCAATCGCTGGACGTTTCTAATTTGGCAGCCGGGCTCTGCGAGAGAGAAATACACAGTGTTGCCCCTGTAGCAACATAAGCCTTTGTAGAAAACGAATGTCTGTCTATCAGCGAATGTAGTTCCAAGAGACAATGAAAACCAGCTACAGCTTTGCTTGCTGGCAGATTTCCTGTGGGCGCAATCGCTGGACGTTTCGAATTTGGCAACCGGGCTCTGCGAGAGAGAATTACACGGTGTTGCCCCTTTACCTACGAAAGCTTTTGCAGAAAGCGAATGTCTGTCTATCAGCGAATGCAGTTCCAAGGGGCAGTGAAAACCAGCTACAGCATTCCTTGCTGGTAGCTTTCCTGTGGGCGCAATCGCTGGACGTTTCGTATTTGGCAACCGGGCTCTGCAAGAGAGAAATACACAGTGTTGCCTCTTTACCAACGAAAGCTTTTGCAGAAAGCGAATGTCTGTCTATCAGCGAATGCAGTTCCAAGGGGCAGTGAAAACCAGCTACAGCTTTCCTTGCTGGCAGCTTTCCTGTGGTCGCAATCGCTGGACGTTTCGAATTTGGCAACCGGGCTCTGCGAGAGAGAAATACAGAGTGTTGCCCCTTTACAAAGTCAAGGTTTTGCAGAAAGAGAATGTCTGTCTATCAGCGAATGTAGTTCCAAGGGGCAGTGAAAACCAGCTACAGCTTTCCTTGCTGGCAGCTTTCCTGTGGGCGCAATCGCTGGACGTTTCGAATTTGGCAACCGGGCTCTGCGAGAGAGAAATACACAGTGTTGCCCCTTTACCAACGAAAGCTTTTGCAGAAAGCGAATGTCTATATAGCAGCGAATGTAGTTCCAAGAGGCAGTGAAAACCAGCTACAGCTTTCCTTGCTGGCAGCTTTCCTGTGGGCGCAATCGCTGGACGTTTCGAATTTGGCAACCGGGCTCTGCGAGAGAGAAATACACAGTGTTGCCCCTGTACCAACGAAAGCTTTTGCAGAAAGCGAATGTCTGTCTATCAGCGACTGTAGTTCCAAGAGACAGTGAAAACCAGCTACAGCTTTCCTTGCTGGCAGCTTTCCTGTGGGCGCAATCGCTGGATGTTTCGAATTTGGCAACCGGGCTCTGCAAGAGAGATATACACAGTGTTGCCCTTTTACCAACGAAAGCTGTTGTAGAAAGTGAATGTCTATCTAGCAGCGAATGTAGTTCCAAGGGGCAGTGAAAACCAGCTACAGCTTTCCTTGCTGGCAGCTTTCCTGTGGGCGCAATCGCTGGACGTTTCGAATTTGGCAACCGGGCTCTGCGAGAGAGAAATACACAGTGTTGCCCCTGTACCAACGAAAGCTTTTGCAGAAAGCGAATGTCTGTCTATCAGCGACTGTAGTTCCAAGAGACAGTGAAAACCAGCTACAGCTTTCCTTGCTGGCAGCTTTCCTGTGGGCGCAATCGCTGGATGTTTCGAATTTGGCAACCGGGCTCTGCGAGAGAGATATACACAGTGTTGCCCTTTTACCAACGAAAGCTGTTGTAGAAAGTGAATGTCTATCTAGCAGCGAATGTAGTTCCAAGGGGCAGTGAAAACCAGCTACAGCTTTCCTTGCTGGCAGCTTTCCTGTGGGCGCAATCGCTGGACGTTTCGAATTTGGCAACCGGGCTCTGCGAGAGAGAAATACACAGTGTTGCCCCTTTACGAAGGCAAGGTTTTGCAGAAAGCGAATGTCTGTCTAGCAGCGAATGTAGTTCCAAGAGACAGTGAAAACCAGCTAGAGATTTCCGTGCTGTCAGCTTTCCTGTGGGCGCAATCGCTGGACGTTTCGAATTTGGCAACCGGGCTCTGCGAGAGAGAAATACACAGTGTTGCCCCTTTACCTATGAAAGCTTTTGCAGAAAGCAAATGTCTGGCTATCAGCGAATGCAGTTCCAAGGGGCAGTGAAAACCAGCTACAGCTTTCCTTGCTGGCAGCTTTCCTGTAGGCGCAATCGCTGGACGTTTCGAATTTGGCAGCCGGGCTCTGCGAGAGAGAAATACAGAGTGTTGCCCCTTTACGCAGGCAAGGTTTTGCAGAAAGCGAATGTCTGTCTAGCAGCGAATGCAGTTCCAAGAGACAATGAAAACCAGCTACAGCTTTCCTTGCTGGCAGCTTTCCTGTGGGCGCAATCGCTGGACGTTTCGAATTTGGCAACCGGGCTCTGCGAGAGAGAAATACACAGTGTTGCCTCTTTACCTACGAAAGCTTTTGCAGAAAGCGAATGTCTGTCTATCAGCGAATGCAGTTCCAAGGGGCAGTGAAAACCAGCTACAGCATTCCTTGCTGGTAGCTTTCCTGTGGGCGCAATCGCTGGACGTTTCGTATTTGGCAACCGGGCTCTGCGAGAGAGAAATACACAGTGTTGCCTCTTTACCAACGAAAGCTTTTGCAGAAAGCGAATGTCTGTCTATCAGCGAATGCAGTTCCAAGGGGCAGTGAAAACCAGCTACAGCTTTCCTTGCTGGCAGCTTTCCTGTGGTCGCAATCGCTGGACGTTTCGAATTTGGCAACCGGGCTCTGCGAGAGAGATATACAGAGTGTTGCCCCTTTACAAAGTCAAGGTTTTGCAGAAAGCGAATGTCTGTCTATCAGCGAATGTAGTTCCAAGGGGCAGTGAAAACCAGCTACAGCTTTCCTTGCTGGCAGCTTTCCTGTGGGCGCAATCGCTGGACGTTTCGAATTTGGCAACCGGGCTCTGCGAGAGAGAAATACACAGTGTTGCCCCTTTACCAACGAAAGCTTTTGCAGAAAGCGAATGTCTATATAGCAGCGAATGTAGTTCCAAGAGGCAGTGAAAACCAGCTACAGCTTTCCTTGCTGGCAGCTTTCCTGTGGGCGCAATCGCTGGACGTTTCGAATTTGGCAACCGGGCTCTGCGAGAGAGAAATACACAGTGTTGCCCCTGTACCAACGAAAGCTTTTGCAGAAAGCGAATGTCTGTCTAGCAGCGAATGTAGTTCCAAGGGGCAGTGAAAACCAGCTACAGCTTTCCTTGCTGGCAGCTTTCCTGTGGGCGCAATCGCTGGACGTTTCGAATTTGGCAACCGGGCTCTGCGAGAGAGAAATACACAGTGTTGCCCCTGTACCAACGAAAGCTTTTGCAGAAAGCGAATGTCTGTCTATCAGCGAATGTAGTTCCAAGGGGCAGTGAAAACCAGCTACAGCTTTCCTTGCTGGCAGCTTTCCTGTAGGCGCAATCGCTGGACGTTTCGAATTTGGCAGCCGGGCTCTGCGAGAGAGAAATACAGAGTGTTGCCCCTTTACGCAGGCAAGGTTTTGCAGAAAGCGAATGTCTGTCTAGCAGCGAATGCAGTTCCAAGGGGCAGTGAAAACCAGCTACAGCTTTCCTTGCTGGCAGCTTTCCTGTGGGCGCAATCGCTGGACGTTTCGAATTTGGCAACCGGGCTCTGCGAGAGAGAAATACACAGTGTTGCCCCTGTAGCAACATAAGCTTTTGTAGAAAACGAATGTCTGTCTATCAGCGAATGCAGTTCCAAGGGGCAGTGAAAACCAGCTACAGCGTTCCTTGCTGGTAGCTTTCCTGTGGGCGCAATCGCTGGACGTTTCGTATTTGGCAACCGGGCTCTGCGAGAGAGAAATACACAGTGTTGCCTCTTTACCAACGAAAGCTTTTGCAGAAAGCGAATGTCTGTCTATCAGCGAATGCAGTTCCAAGGGGCAGTGAAAACCAGCTACAGCTTTCCTTGCTGGCAGCTTTCCTGTGGTCGCAATCGCTGGACGTTTCGAATTTGGCAACCGGGCTCTGCGAGAGAGATATACAGAGTGTTGCCCTTTTACAAAGTCAAGGTTTTGCAGAAAGCGAATGTCTGTCTATCAGCGAATGTAGTTCCAAGGGGCAGTGAAAACCAGCTACAGCTTTCCTTGCTGGCAGCTTTCCTGTGGGCGCAATCGCTGGACGTTTCGAATTTGGCAACCGGGCTCTGCGAGAGAGAAATACACAGTGTTGCCCCTTTACCAACGAAAGCTTTTGCAGAAAGCGAATGTCTATATAGCAGCGAATGTAGTTCCAAGAGGCAGTGAAAACCAGCTACAGCTTTCCTTGCTGGCAGCTTTCCTGTGGGCGCAATCGCTGGACGTTTCGAATTTGGCAACCGGGCTCTGCGAGAGAGAAATACACAGTGTTGCCCCTGTACCAACGAAAGCTTTTGCAGAAAGCGAATGTCTGTCTAGCAGCGAATGTAGTTCCAAGGGGCAGTGAAAACCAGCTACAGCTTTCCTTGCTGGCAGCTTTCCTGTGGGCGCAATCGCTGGACGTTTCGAATTTGGCAACCGGGCTCTGCGAGAGAGAAATACACAGTGTTGCCCCTGTACCAACGAAAGCTTTTGCAGAAAGCGAATGTCTGTCTATCAGCGAATGTAGTTCCAAGGGGCAGTGAAAACCAGCTACAGCTTTCCTTGCTGGCAGCTTTCCTGTAGGCGCAATCGCTGGACGTTTCGAATTTGGCAGCCGGGCTCTGCGAGAGAGAAATACAGAGTGTTGCCCCTTTACGCAGGCAAGGTTTTGCAGAAAGCGAATGTCTGTCTAGCAGCGAATGCAGTTCCAAGGGGCAGTGAAAACCAGCTACAGCTTTCCTTGCTGGCAGCTTTCCTGTGGGCGCAATCGCTGGACGTTTCGAATTTGGCAACCGGGCTCTGCGAGAGAGAAATACACAGTGTTGCCCCTGTAGCAACATAAGCTTTTGTAGAAAACGAATGTCTGTCTATCAGCGAATGTAGTTCCAAGAGACAATGAAAACCAGCTACAGCTTTCCTTGCTGGCAGCTTTCCTATGGGCGCAATCGCTGGACGTTTCGAATTTGGCAGCCGGGCTCTGCGAGAGAGAAATACACGGTGTTGCCCCTTTACCTACGAAAGCTTTTGCAGAAAGCGAATGTCTGTCTATCAGTGAATGCAGTTCCAAGGGGCAGTGAAAACCAGCTACAGCATTCCTTGCTGGTAGCTTTCCTGTGGGCGCAATCGCTGGACGTTTCGAATTTGGCAACCGGGCTCTGCGAGAGAGAAATACACAGTGTTGCCTCTTTACCAACGAAAGCTTTTGCAGAAAGCGAATGTCTGTCTATCAGCGAATGCAGTTCCAAGGGGCAGTGAAAACCAGCTACAGCTTTCCTTGCTGGCAGCTTTCCTGTGGTCGCAATCGCTGGACGTTTCGAATTTGGCAACCGGGCTCTGCGAGAGAGATATACAGAGTGTTGCCCCTTTACAAAGTCAAGGTTTTGCAGAAAGCGAATGTCTGTCTATCAGCGAATGTAGTTCCAAGGGGCAGTGAAAACCAGCTACAGCTTTCCTTGCTGGCAGCTTTCCTGTGGGCACAATCGCAGGACGTTTCGAATTTGGCAACCGGGCTCTGCGAGAGAGAAATACACAGTGTTGCCCCTTTACGAAGGCAAGGTTTTGCAGAAAGCGAATGTCTGTCTATCAGCGAATGTAGTTCCAAGAGACTGTGAAAACCAGCTACAGCTTTCCTTGCTGGCAGCTTTCCTGTGGGCGCAATCGCTGGACGTTTCGAATTTGGCAACCGGGCTCTGCGAGAGAGAAATACACAGTGTTGCCCCTTTACGAAGGCAAGCTTTTGCAGAAAGCGAATGTCTGTCTAGCAGCGAATGTAGTTCCAAGAGACAGTGAAAACCAGCTAGAGATTTCCGTGCTGTCAGCTTTCCTGTGGGCGCAATCGCTGGACGTTTCGAATTTGGCAACCGGGCTCTGCGAGAGAGAAATACACAGTGTTGCCCCTTTACCTATGAAAGCTTTTGCAGAAAGCAAATGTCTGGCTATCAGCGAATGCAGATCCAAGGGACAGTGAAAACCAGCTACAGCTTTCCTTGCTGGCAGCTTTCCTGTAGGCGCAATCGCTGGACGTTTCGAATTTGGCAGCCGGGCTCTGCGAGAGAGAAATACAGAGTGTTGCCCCTTTACGCAGGCAAGGTTTTGCAGAAAGCGAATGTCTGTCTAGCAGCGAATGCAGTTCCAAGGGGCAGTGAAAACCAGCTACAGCTTTCCTTGCTGGCAGCTTTCCTGTGGGCGCAATCGCTGGACGTTTCGAATTTGGCAACCGGGCTCTGCGAGAGAGAAATACACAGTGTTGCCCCTTTACGAAGGCAAGGTTTTGCAGAAAGCGAATGTCTGTCTAGCAGCGAATGTAGTTCCAAGAGACAGTGAAAACCAGCTAGAGATTTCCGTGCTGTCAGCTTTCCTGTGGGCGCAATCGCTGGACGTTTCGAATTTGGCAACCGGGCTCTGCGAGAGAGAAATACACAGTGTTGCCCGTGTACCAACGAAAGCTTTTGCAGAAAGCAAATGTCTGGCTATCAGCGAATGCAGTTCCAAGGGGCAGTGAAAACCAGCTACAGCTTTCCTTGCTGGCAGCTTTCCTGTAGGCGCAATCGCTGGACGTTTCGAGTTTGGCAGCCGGGCTCTGCGAGAGAGAAATACAGAGTGTTACCCCTTTACGCAGGCAAGGTTTTGCAGAAAGCGAATGTCTGTCTAGCAGCGAATGCAGTTCCAAGAGACAGTGAAAACCAGCTACAGCTTTCCTTGCTGGCAGCTTTCCTGTGGGCGCAATCGCTGGACATTTCGAATTTGGCAGCCGGTCTCTGCGAGAGAGAAATACACAGTGTTGCCCCTTCAGTAAGGCAAGGTTTTGCAGAAAGCGAATGTCTGTCTATCAGCGAATGTAGTTCCAAGGGGCAGTGAAAACCAGCTACAGCTTTCTGTGCTGGCAGCTTTCCTGTGGGCGCAATCGCTGGACGTTTCGAATTTGGCAACCGGGCTCTGAGAGAGAGAAATACACAGTGTTGCCCCTGTAGCAACATAAGCTTTTGTAGAAAACGAATGTCTGTCTATCAGCGAATGTAGTTCCAAGAGACAATGAAAACCAGCTACAGCTTTCCTTGCTGGCAGCTTTCCTGTGGGCGCAATCGCTGGACGTTTCGAATTTGGCAACCGGGCTCTGCGAGAGAGAAATACACGGTGTTGCCCCTTTACGTACGAAAGCTTTTGCAGAAAGCGAATGTCTGTCTATCAGCGAATGCAGTTCCAAGGGGCAGTGAAAACCAGCTACAGCATTCCTTGCTGGTAGCTTTCCTGTGGGCGCAATCGCTGGACGTTTCGTATTTGGCAACCGGGCTCTGCGAGAGAGAAATACACAGTGTTGCCTCTTTACCAACGAAAGCTTTTGCAGAAAGCGAATGTCTGTCTATCAGCGAATGCAGTTCCAAGGGGCAGTGAAAACCAGCTACAGCTTTCCTTGCTGGCAGCTTTCCTGTGGGCGCAATCGCTGGACGTTTCGAATTTGGCAACCGGGCTCTGCGAGAGAGAAATACAGAGTGTTGCCCCTTTACTAAGGCAAGCTTTTGTAGAAAGCGAATGTCTGTCTATCAGCGAATGTAGTTCCAAGAGACAGTGAAAACCAGCTAGAGATTTCCGTGCTGGCAGCTTTCCTGTGGGCGCAATCGCTGGACGTTTCGAATTTGGCAACCGGGCTCTGCGAGAGAGAAATACACAGTGTTGCCCTTGTACCAACGAAAGCTTTTGCAGAAAGCGAATGTCTATATAGCAGCGAATGTAGTTCCAAGGGGCAGTTAAAACCAGCTACAGCTTTCCTTGCTGGCAGCTTTCCTGTGGGCGCAATCGCTGGACGTTTCGAATTTGGCAACCGGGCTCTGCGAGAGAGAAATACACAGTGTTGCCCCTGTACCAACGAAAGCTTTTGCAGAAAGCGAATGTCTGTCTAGCAGCGAATGTAGTTCCAAGGGGCAGTGAAAACCAGCTACAGCTTTCCTTGCTGGCAGCTTTCCTGTGGGCGCAATCGCTGGACGTTTCGAATTTGGCAACCGGGCTCTGCGAGAGAGAAATACACAGTGTTGCCCCTGTACCAACGAAAGCTTTTGCAGAAAGCGAATGTCTGTCTAGCAGCGAATGTAGTTCCAAGGGGCAGTGAAAACCAGCTACAGCTTTCCTTGCTGGCAGCTTTCCTGTGGGCGCAATCGCTGGACGTTTCGAATTTGGCAACCAGGCTCTGCGAGAGAGAAATACACAGTGTTGCCCCTTTACAAACGAAAGCTTTGGCAGAAAGCGAATGTCTGTCTATCAGCGAAAGCAGTTCCAAGAGACAGTGAAAACCAGCTACAGCTTTCCGTGCTGGCAGCTTTCCTGTGGGCGCAATCGCTGGACGTTTCGAATTTGGCAGCCGGGCTGTGCGAGAGAGAAATACAGAGTGTTGCCCCTTTAGGAAGGCAAGGTTGTGCAGAAAGCGAATGTCTGTCTATCAGCGAATGTATTTCCAAGGGGCAGTGAAAACCAGCTACAGCTTTCCTTGCTGGCAGCTTTCCTGTGGGCGCAATCGCTGGACGTGTCGATTTTGACAACCGGGCTCTGCGAGAGAGAAATACACAGTGTTGCCCCTGTACCAACGAAAGCTTTTGCAGAAAGCGAATGTCTGTCTATCAGCGAATGTACTTCCAAGGGGCAGTGAAAACCAGCTACAGCTTTCCTTGCTGGCAGCTTTCCTGTGGGCACAATCGCAGGACGTTTCGAATTTGGCAACCGGGCTCTGCGAGAGAGAAATACACAGTGTTGCCCCTTTACGAAGGCAAGGTTTTGCAGAAAGCGAATGTCTGTCTATCAGCGAATGTAGTTCCAAGAGACAGTGAAAACCAGCTAGAGATTTCCGTGCTGTCAGCTTTCCTGTGGGCGCAATCGCTGGACGTTTCGAATTTGGCAACCGGGCTCTGC
Organism: Mycteria americana; assembly: GCF_035582795.1. Classification (NCBI taxonomy): domain Eukaryota; kingdom Metazoa; phylum Chordata; class Aves; order Ciconiiformes; family Ciconiidae; genus Mycteria; species Mycteria americana. Next base: position 22,573,701 of record NC_134369.1, on the reverse strand, counting down.
GAGAGAGAAATACACAGTGTTGCCCCTTTACCTATGAAAGCTTTTGCAGAAAGCAAATGTCTGGCTATCAGCGAATGCAGTTCCAAGGGGCAGTGAAAACCAGCTACAGCTTTCCTTGCTGGCAGCTTTCCTGTAGGCGCAATCGCTGGACGTTTCGAATTTGGCAGCCGGGCTCTGCGAGAGAGAAATACAGAGTGTTGCCCCTTTACGCAGGCAAGGTTTTGCAGAAAGCGAATGTCTGTCTAGCAGCGAATGCAGTTCCAAGGGGCAGTGAAAACCAGCTACAGCTTTCCTTGCTGGCAGCTTTCCTGTGGGCGCAATCGCTGGACGTTTCGAATTTGGCAACCGGGCTCTGCGAGAGAGAAATACACGGTGTTGCCCCTTTACGAAGGCAAGGTTTTGCAGAAAGCGAATGTCTGTCTAGCAGCGAATGTAGTTCCAAGAGACAGTGAAAACCAGCTAGAGATTTCCGTGCTGTCAGCTTTCCTGTGGGCGCAATCGCTGGACGTTTCGAATTTGGCAACCGGGCTCTGCGAGCGAGAAATACACAGTGTTGCCCGTGTACCAACGAAAGCTTTTGCAGAAAGCAAATGTCTGGCTATCAGCGAATGCAGTTCCAAGGGGCAGTGAAAACCAGCTACAGCTTTCCTTGCTGGCAGCTTTCCTGTAGGCGCAATCGCTGGACGTTTCGAGTTTGGCAGCCGGGCTCTGCGAGAGAGAAATACAGAGTGTTACCCCTTTACGCAGGCAAGGTTTTGCAGAAAGCGAATGTCTGTCTAGCAGCGAATGCAGTTCCAAGGGGCAGTGAAAACCAGCTACAGCTTTCCTTGCTGGCAGCTTTCCTGTGGGCGCAATCGCTGGACGTTTCGAATTTGGCAGCCGGTCTCTGCGAGAGAGAAATACACAGTGTTGCCCCTTCAGTAAGGCAAGGTTTTGCAGAAAGCGAATGTCTGTCTATCAGCGAATGTAGTTCCAAGGGGCAGTGAAAACCAGCTACAGCTTTCTGTGCTGGCAGCTTTCCTGTGGGCGCAATCGCTGGACGTTTCGAATTTGGCAACCGGGCTCTGAGAGAGAGAAATACACAGTGTTGCCCCTGTAGCAACATAAGCTTTTGTAGAAAACGAATGTCTGTCTATCAGCGAATGTAGTTCCAAGAGACAATGAAAACCAGCTACAGCTTTCCTTGCTGGCAGCTTTCCTGTGGGCGCAATCGCTGGACGTTTCGAATTTGGCAACCGGGCTCTGCGAGAGAGAAATACACGGTGTTGCCCCTTTACGTACGAAAGCTTTTGCAGAAAGCGAATGTCTGTCTATCAGCGAATGCAGTTCCAAGGGGCAGTGAAAACCAGCTACAGCATTCCTTGCTGGTAGCTTTCCTGTGGGCGCAATCGCTGGACGTTTCGAATTTGGCAACCGGGCTCTGCGAGAGAGAAATACACAGTGTTGCCTCTTTACCAACGAAAGCTTTTGCAGAAAGCGAATGTCTGTCTATCAGCGAATGCAGTTCCAAGGGGCAGTGAAAACCAGCTACAGCTTTCCTTGCTGGCAGCTTTCCTGTGGTCGCAATCGCTGGACGTTTCGAATTTGGCAACCGGGCTCTGCGAGAGAGAAATACAGAGTGTTGCCCCTTTACTAAGGCAAGCTTTTGTAGAAAGCGAATGTCTGTCTATCAGCGAATGTAGTTCCAAGAGACAGTGAAAACCAGCTAGAGATTTCCTTGCTGGCAGCTTTCCTGTGGGCGCAATCGCTGGACGTTTCGAATTTGGCAACCGGGCTCTGCGAGAGAGAAATACACAGTGTTGCCCTTGTACCAACGAAAGCTTTTGCAGAAAGCGAATGTCTGTCTATCAGCGAATGTAGTTCCAAGGGGCAGTTAAAACCAGCTACAGCTTTCTGTGCTGGAAGCTTTCCTGTGGGCGCAATCGCTGGACGTTTCGAATTTGGCAACCGGGCTCTGCGAGAGAGAAATACAGAGTGTTGCCCCTTTACGCAGGCAAGGTTTTGCAGAAAGCGAATGTCTGTCTAGCAGCGAATGCAGTTCCAAGGGGCAGTGAAAACCAGCTACAGCTTTCCTTGCTGGCAGCTTTCCTGTGGGCGCAATCGCTGGACGTTTCTAATTTGGCAGCCGAGCTCTGCGAGAGAGAAATACACAGTGTTGCCCCTTCAATAAGGCAAGGTTTTGCAGAAAGCGAATGTCTGTCTAGCAGCGAATGTAGTTCCAAGGGGCAGTGAAAACCAGCTACAGCTTTCTGTGCTGGCAGCTTTCCTGTGGGCGCAATCGCTGGACGTTTCGAATTTGGCAACCGGGCTCTGCGAGAGAGAAATACACAGTGTTGCCCCTGTAGCAACATAAGCTTTTGTAGAAAACGAATGTCTGTCTATCAGCGAATGCAGTTCCAAGGGGCAGTGAAAACCAGCTAAAGCTTTCCTTGCTGGCAGCTTTCCTGTGGGCGCAATCGCTGGACGTTTCAAATTTGGCAACCGGGCTCTGCGAGAGAGAAATACAGAGTGTTGCCCCTTTACGAAGGCAAGGTTTTGCACAAAGAGAATGTCTGTCTAGCAGCGAATGTAGTTCCAAGGGGCAGTGAAAACCAGCTACAGCTTTCCGTGCTGGCAGCTTTCCTGTGGCCGCAATCGCTGGACCATTCGAATTTGGCAACCGGGCTCTGTGAGAGAGAAATACACAGTGTTGCCCCTTTCCCTACGAAAGCTTTTGCAGAAAGTGAATGTCTGTCTACCAGCGAATGCAGTTCCAAGGGGCAGTGAAAACCAGCTACAGCGTTCCTTGCTGGCAGCTTTCCTGTAGGCGCAATCGCTGGACGTTTCGAATTTGGCAACCGGGCTCTGCGAGAGAGAAATACAGAGTGTTGCCCCTTTACGCAGGCAAGGTTTTGCAGAAAGCGAATGTCTGTCTAGCAGCGAATGCAGTTCCAAGGGGCAGTGAAAACCAGCTACAGCTTTCCTTGCTGGCAGCTTTCCTGTGGGCGCAATCGCTGGACGTTTCTAATTTGGCAGCCGGGCTCTGCGAGAGAGAAATACACAGTGTTGCCCCTTCAGTAAGGCAAGGTTTTGCAGAAAGCGAATGTCTGTCTAGCAGCGAATGCAGTTCCAAGGGGCAGTGAAAACCAGCTACAGCATTCCTTGCTGGCAGCTTTCCTGTGGGCGCAATCGCTGGACGTTTCGAATTTGGCAACCGGGCTCTGCGAGAGAGAAATACACAGTGTTGCCCCTGTAGCAACATAAGCTTTTGTAGAAAACGAATGTCTGTCTATCAGCGAATGTAGTTCCAAGAGACAATGAAAACCAGCTACAGCTTTCCTTGCTGGCAGCTTTCCTGTGGGCGCAATCGCTGGACGTTTCGAATTTGGCAACCGGGCTCTGCGAGAGAGAATTACACGGTGTTGCCCCTTTACCTACGAAAGCTTTTGTAGAAAGCGAATGTCTGTCTATCAGCGAATGCAGTTCCAAGGGGCAGTGAAAACCAGCTACAGCATTCCTTGCTGGTAGCTTTCCTGTGGGCGCAATCGCTGGACGTTTCGTATTTGGCAACCGGGCTCTGCGAGAGAGAAATACACAGTGTTGCCTCTTTACCAACGAAAGCTTTTGCAGAAAGCGAATGTCTGTCTATCAGCGAATGCAGTTCCAAGGGGCAGTGAAAACCAGCTACAGCTTTCCTTGCTGGCAGCTTTCCTGTGGTCGCAATCGCTGGACGTTTCGAATTTGGCAACCGGGCTCTGCGAGAGAGAAATACAGAGTGTTGCCCCTTTACAAAGTCAAGGTTTTGCAGAAAGCGAATGTCTGTCTATCAGCGAATGTAGTTCCAAGGGGCAGTGAAAACCAGCTACAGCTTTCCTTGCTGGCAGCTTTCCTGTGGGCGCAATCGCTGGACGTTTCGAATTTGGCAACCGGGCTCTGCGAGAGAGAAATACACAGTGTTGCCCCTTTACCAACGAAAGCTTTTGCAGAAAGCGAATGTCTATATAGCAGCGAATGTAGTTCCAAGAGGCAGTGAAAACCAGCTACAGCTTTCCTTGCTGGCAGCTTTCCTGTGGGCGCAATCGCTGGACGTTTCGAATTTGGCAACCGGGCTCTGCGAGAGAGAAATACACAGTTTTGCCCCTTTACGAAGGCAAGGTTTTGCAGAAAGCGAATGTCTGTCTTGCAGCGAATGTAGTTCCAAGGGGCAGTGAAAACCAGCTACAGCTTTCCTTGCTGGCAGCTTTCCTGTGGGCGCAATCGCTGGACGTGTCGGTTTTGACAACCGGGCTCTGCGAGAGAGAAATACACAGTGTTGCCCCTGTACCAACGAAAGCTTTTGCAGAAAGCGAATGTCTGTCTATCAGCGAATGTAGTTCCAAGGGGCAGTGAAAACCAGCTACAGCTTTCCTTGCTGGCAGCTTTCCTGTGGGCACAATCGCAGGACATTTCGAATTTGGCAACCGGGCTCTGCGAGAGAGAAATACACAGTGTTGCCGCTTTACTAAGCAAGGTTTTGCAGAAAGCGAATGTCTGTCTAGCAGCGAATGTAGTTCCAAGAGACAATGAAAACCAGCTACAGCTTTCCTTGCTGGCAGCTTTCCTGTGGGCGCAATCGCTGGACGTTTCGAATTTGGCAACCGGGCTCTGCGAGAGAGAAATACACAGTGTTGCCCCTTTACGAAGGCAAGGTTTTGCAGAAAGCGAATGTCTGTCTAGCAGCGAATGTAGTTCCAAGAGACAGTGAAAACCAGCTAGAGATTTCCGTGCTGTCAGCTTTCCTGTGGGCGCAATCGCTGGACGTTTCGAATTTGGCAACCGGGCTCTGCGAGAGAGAAATACACAGTGTTGCCCCTTTACCTATGAAAGCTTTTGCAGAAAGCAAATGTCTGGCTATCAGCGAATGCAGTTCCAAGGGGCAGTGAAAACCAGCTACAGCTTTCCTTGCTGGCAGCTTTCCTGTAGGCGCAATCGCTGGACGTTTCGAATTTGGCAACCGGGCTCTGCGAGAGAGAAATACAGAGTGTTGCCCCTTTACGCAGGCAAGGTTTTGCAGAAAGCGAATGTCTGTCTAGCAGCGAATGCAGTTCCAAGGGGCAGTGAAAACCAGCTACAGCTTTCCTTGCTGGCAGCTTTCCTGTGGGCGCAATCGCTGGACGTTTCGAATTTGGCAACCGGGCTCTGCGAGAGAGAAATACACAGTGTTGCCCCTGTAGCAACATAAGCTTTTGTAGAAAACGAATGTCTGTCTATCAGCGAATGTAGTTCCAAGAGACAATGAAAACCAGCTACAGCTTTCCTTGCTGGCAGCTTTCCTGTGGGCGCAATCGCTGGACGTTTCGAATTTGGCAACCGGGCTCTGCGAGAGAGAAATACACGGTGTTGCCCCTTTACCTACGAAAGCTTTTGCAGAAAGCGAATGTCTGTCTATCAGCGAATGCAGTTCCAAGGGGCAGTGAAAACCAGCTACAGCATTCCTTGCTGGTAGCTTTCCTGTGGGCGCAATCGCTGGACGTTTCGTATTTGGCAACCGGGCTCTGCGAGAGAGAAATACACAGTGTTGCCTCTTTACCAACGAAAGCTTTTGCAGAAAGCGAATGTCTGTCTATCAGCGAATGCAGTTCCAAGGGGCAGTGAAAACCAGCTACAGCTTTCCTTGCTGGCAGCTTTCCTGTGGTCGCAATCGCTGGACGTTTCGAATTTGGCAACCGGGCTCTGCGAGAGAGATATACAGAGTGTTGCCCCTTTACAAAGTCAAGGTTTTGCAGAAAGCGAATGTCTGTCTATCAGCGAATGTAGTTCCAAGGGGCAGTGAAAACCAGCTACAGCTTTCCTTGCTGGCAGCTTTCCTGTGGGCGCAATAGATGGACGTTTCGAATTTGGCAACCGGGCTCTGCGAGAGAGAAATACAGAGTGTTGCCCCTTTACCAACGAAAGCTTTTGCAGAAAGCGAATGTCTATATAGCAGCTAATGTAGTTCCAAGAGGCAGTGAAAACCAGCTACAGCTTTCCTTGCTGGCAGCTTTCCTGTGGGCGCAATCGCTGGACGTTTCGAATTTGGCAACCGGGCTCTGCGAGAGAGAAATACACAGTGTTGCCCCTGTACCAACGAAAGCTTTTGCAGAAAGCGAATGTCTGTCTAGCAGCGAATGTAGTTCCAAGGGGCAGTGAAAACCAGCTACAGCTTTCCTTGCTGGCAGCTTTCCTGTAGGCGCAATCGCTGGACGTTTCGAATTTGGCAGCCGGGCTCTGCGAGAGAGAAATACAGAGTGTTGCCCCTTTACGCAGGCAAGGTTTTGCAGAAAGCGAATGTCTGTCTAGCAGCGAATGCAGTTCCAAGGGGCAATGAAAACCAGCTACAGCTTTCCTTGCTGGCAGCTTTCCTGTGGGCGCAATCGCTGGACGTTTCGAATTTGGCAACCGGGCTCTGCGAGAGAGAAATACACAGTGTTGCCCCTGTAGCAACATAAGCTTTTGTAGAAAACGAATGTCTGTCTATCAGCGAATGTAGTTCCAAGAGACAGTGAAAACCAGCTACAGCTTTCCGTGCTGGCAGCTTTCCTGTGGGCGCAATCGCTGGACGTTTCGAATTTGGCAACCGGGCTCTGCGAGAGAGAAATACACAGTGTTGCCCCTGTACCAACGAAAGCTTTTGCAGAAAGCGAATGTCTATCTATCAGCGAATGCAGTTCCAAGGGGCAGTGAAAACCAGCTACAGCTTTCCTTGCTGGCAGCTTTCCTGTGGGCGCAATCGCTGGACGTTTCGAATTTGGCAACCAGGCTCTGCGAGAGAGAAATACACAGTGTTGCCCCTTTACAAACGAAAGCTTTTGTAGAAAGCGAATGTCTGTCTATCAGCGAATGCAGTTCCAAGAGACAGTGAAAACCAGCTACAGCTTTCCGTGCTGGCAGCTTTCCTGTGGGCGCAATCGCTGGACGTTTCGAATTTGGCAGCCGGGCTGTGCGAGAGAGAAATACAGAGTGTTGCCCCTTTAGGAAGGCAAGGTTGTGCAGAAAGCGAATGTCTGTCTATCAGCGAATGTAGTTCCAAGGGGCAGTGAAAACCAGCTACAGCTTTCCTTGCTGGCAGCTTTCCTGTGGGCGCAATCGCTGCACGTGTCGATTTTGACAACCGGGCTCTGCGAGAGAGAAATACACAGTGTTGCCCCTGTACCAACGAAAGCTTTTGCAGAAAGCGAATGTCTGTCTATCAGCGAATGTAGTTCCAAGGGGCAGTGAAAACCAGCTACAGCTTTCCTTGCTGGCAGCTTTCCTGTGGGCACAATCGCAGGACGTTTCGAATTTGGCAACCGGGCTCTGCGAGAGAGAAATACACAGTGTTGCCCCTTTACGAAGGCAAGGTTTTGCAGAAAGCGAATGTCTGTCTATCAGCGAATGTAGTTCCAAGAGACTGTGAAAACCAGCTACAGCTTTCCTTGCTGGCAGCTTTCCTGTGGGCGCAATCGCTGGACGTTTCGAATTTGGCAACCGGGCTCTGCGAGAGAGAAATACACAGTGTTGCCCCTTTACGAAGGCAAGCTTTTGCAGAAAGCGAATGTCTGTCTAGCAGCGAATGTAGTTCCAAGAGACAGTGAAAACCAGCTAGAGATTTCCGTGCTGTCAGCTTTCCTGTGGGCGCAATCGCTGGACGTTTCGAATTTGGCAACCGGGCTCTGCGAGAGAGAAATACACAGTGTTGCCCCTTTACCTATGAAAGCTTTTGCAGAAAGCAAATGTCTGGCTATCAGCGAATGCAGTTCCAAGGGGCAGTGAAAACCAGCTACAGCTTTCCTTGCTGGCAGCTTTCCTGTGGGCGCAATCGCTGGACGTTTCGAATTTGGCAACCGGGCTCTGCGAGAGAGAAATACACAGTGTTGCCCCTGTACCAACGAAAGCTTTTGCAGAAAGCGAATGTCTGTCTAGCAGCGAATGTAGTTCCAAGGGGCAGTGAAAACCAGCTACAGCTTTCCTTGCTGGCAGCTTTCCTGTGGGCGCAATCGCTGGACGTTTCGAATTTGGCAACCGGGCTCTGCGAGAGAGAAATACACGGTGTTGCCCCTTTACCTACGAAAGCTTTTGCAGAAAGCGAATGTCTGTCTATCAGCGAATGCAGTTCCAAGGGGCAGTGAAAACCAGCTACAGCATTCCTTGCTGGTAGCTTTCCTGTGGGCGCAATCGCTGGACGTTTCGTATTTGGCAACCGGGCTCTGCGAGAGAGAAATACACAGTGTTGCCTCTTTACCAACGAAAGCTTTTGCAGAAAGCGAATGTCTGTCTATCAGCGAATGCAGTTCCAAGGGGCAGTGAAAACCAGCTACAGCTTTCCTTGCTGGCAGCTTTCCTGTGGTCGCAATCGCTGGACGTTTCGAATTTGGCAACCGGGCTCTGCGAGAGAGATATACAGAGTGTTGCCCCTTTACAAAGTCAAGGTTTTGCAGAAAGCGAATGTCTGTCTATCAGCGAATGTAGTTCCAAGGGGCAGTGAAAACCAGCTACAGCTTTCCTTGCTGGCAGCTTTCCTGTGGGCGCAATCGCTGGACGTTTCGAATTTGGCAACCGGGCTCTGCGAGAGAGAAATACACTGTGTTGCCCCTTTACCAACGAAAGCTTTTGCAGAAAGCGAATGTCTATATAGCAGCGAATGTAGTTCCAAGAGGCAGTGAAAACCAGCTACAGCTTTCCTTGCTGGCAGCTTTCCTGTGGGCGCAATCGCTGGACGTTTCGAATTTGGCAACCGGGCTCTGCGAGAGAGAAATACACAGTGTTGCCCCTGTACCAACGAAAGCTTTTGCAGAAAGCGAATGTCTGTCTAGCAGCGAATGTAGTTCCAAGGGGCAGTGAAAACCAGCTACAGCTTTCCTTGCTGGCAGCTTTCCTGTAGGTGCAATCGCTGGACGTTTCGAATTTGGCAGCCGGGCTCTGCGAGAGAGAAATACAGAGTGTTGCCCCTTTACGCAGGCAAGGTTTTGCAGAAAGCGAATGTCTGTCTAGCAGCGAATGCAGTTCCAAGGGGCAGTGAAAACCAGCTACAGCTTTCCTTGCTGGCAGCTTTCCTGTGGGCGCAATCGCTGGACGTTTCGAATTTGGCAACCGGGCTCTGCGAGAGAGAAATACACAGTGTTGCCCCTGTAGCAACATAAGCTTTTGTAGAAAACGAATGTCTGTCTATCAGCGAATGTAGTTCCAAGAGACAATGAAAACCAGCTACAGCTTTCCTTGCTGGCAGCTTTCCTGTGGGCGCAATCGCTGGACGTTTCGAATTTGGCAACCGGGCTCTGCGAGAGAGAAATACACGGTGTTGCCCCTTTACCTACGAAAGCTTTTGCAGAAAGCGAATGTCTGTCTATCAGCGAATGCAGTTCCAAGGGGCAGTGAAAACCAGCTACAGCATTCCTTGCTGGTAGCTTTCCTGTGGGCGCAATCGCTGGACGTTTCGTATTTGGCAACCGGGCTCTGCGAGAGAGAAATACAGAGTGTTGCCCCTTTACGCAGGCAAGGTTTTGCAGAAAGCGAATGTCTGTCTAGCAGCGAATGCAGTTCCAAGGGGCAGTGAAAACCAGCTACAGCTTTCCTTGCTGGCAGCTTTCCTGTGGGCGCAATCGCTGGACGTTTCGAATTTGGCAACCGGGCTCTGCGAGAGAGAAATACACAGTGTTGCCCCTGTAGCAACATAAGCTTTTGTAGAAAACGAATGTCTGTCTATCAGCGAATGCAGTTCCAAGGGGCAGTGAAAACCAGCTACAGCGTTCCTTGCTGGTAGCTTTCCTGTGGGCGCAATCGCTGGACGTTTCGTATTTGGCAACCGGGCTCTGCGAGAGAGAAATACACAGTGTTGCCTCTTTACCAACGAAAGCTTTTGCAGAAAGCGAATGTCTGTCTATCAGCGAATGCAGTTCCAAGGGGCAGTGAAAACCAGCTACAGCTTTCCTTGCTGGCAGCTTTCCTGTGGTCGCAATCGCTGGACGTTTCGAATTTGGCAACCGGGCTCTGCGAGAGAGATATACAGAGTGTTGCCCTTTTACAAAGTCAAGGTTTTGCAGAAAGCGAATGTCTGTCTATCAGCGAATGTAGTTCCAAGGGGCAGTGAAAACCAGCTACAGCTTTCCTTGCTGGCAGCTTTCCTGTGGGCGCAATCGCTGGACGTTTCGAATTTGGCAACCGGGCTCTGCGAGAGAGAAATACACAGTGTTGCCCCTTTACCAACGAAAGCTTTTGCAGAAAGCGAATGTCTATATAGCAGCGAATGTAGTTCCAAGAGGCAGTGAAAACCAGCTACAGCTTTCCTTGCTGGCAGCTTTCCTGTGGGCGCAATCGCTGGACGTTTCGAATTTGGCAACCGGGCTCTGCGAGAGAGAAATACACAGTGTTGCCCCTGTACCAACGAAAGCTTTTGCAGAAAGCGAATGTCTGTCTAGCAGCGAATGTAGTTCCAAGGGGCAGTGAAAACCAGCTACAGCTTTCCTTGCTGGCAGCTTTCCTGTGGGCGCAATCGCTGGACGTTTCGAATTTGGCAACCGGGCTCTGCGAGAGAGAAATACACAGTGTTGCCCCTGTACCAACGAAAGCTTTTGCAGAAAGCGAATGTCTGTCTATCAGCGAATGTAGTTCCAAGGGGCAGTGAAAACCAGCTACAGCTTTCCTTGCTGGCAGCTTTCCTGTAGGCGCAATCGCTGGACGTTTCGAATTTGGCAGCCGGGCTCTGCGAGAGAGAAATACAGAGTGTTGCCCCTTTACGCAGGCAAGGTTTTGCAGAAAGCGAATGTCTGTCTAGCAGCGAATGCAGTTCCAAGGGGCAGTGAAAACCAGCTACAGCTTTCCTTGCTGGCAGCTTTCCTGTGGGCGCAATCGCTGGACGTTTCGAATTTGGCAACCGGGCTCTGCGAGAGAGAAATACACAGTGTTGCCCCTGTAGCAACATAAGCTTTTGTAGAAAACGAATGTCTGTCTATCAGCGAATGTAGTTCCAAGAGACAATGAAAACCAGCTACAGCTTTCCTTGCTGGCAGCTTTCCTATGGGCGCAATCGCTGGACGTTTCGAATTTGGCAGCCGGGCTCTGCGAGAGAGAAATACAAGGTGTTGCCCCTTTACCTACGAAAGCTTTTGCAGAAAGCGAATGTCTGTCTATCAGCGAATGCAGTTCCAAGGGGCAGTGAAAACCAGCTACAGCATTCCTTGCTGGTAGCTTTCCTGTGGGCGCAATCGCTGGACGTTTCGAATTTGGCAACCGGGCTCTGCGAGAGAGAAATACACAGTGTTGCCTCTTTACCAACGAAAGCTTTTGCAGAAAGCGAATGTCTGTCTATCAGCGAATGCAGTTCCAAGGGGCAGTGAAAACCAGCTACAGCTTTCCTTGCTGGCAGCTTTCCTGTGGTCGCAATCGCTGGACGTTTCGAATTTGGCAACCGGGCTCTGCGAGAGAGATATACAGAGTGTTGCCCCTTTACAAAGTCAAGGTTTTGCAGAAAGCGAATGTCTGTCTATCAGCGAATGTAGTTCCAAGGGGCAGTGAAAACCAGCTACAGCTTTCCTTGCTGGCAGCTTTCCTGTGGGCACAATCGCAGGACGTTTCGAATTTGGCAACCGGGCTCTGCGAGAGAGAAATACACAGTGTTGCCCCTTTACGAAGGCAAGGTTTTGCAGAAAGCGAATGTCTGTCTATCAGCGAATGTAGTTCCAAGAGACTGTGAAAACCAGCTACAGCTTTCCTTGCTGGCAGCTTTCCTGTGGGCGCAATCGCTGGACGTTTCGAATTTGGCAACCGGGCTCTGCGAGAGAGAAATACACAGTGTTGCCCCTGTACCAACGAAAGCTTTTGCAGAAAGCGAATGTCTGTCTATCAGCGAATGTAGTTCCAAGGGGCAGTGAAAACCAGCTACAGCTTTCCTTGCTGGCAGCTTTCCTGTAGGCGCAATCGCTGGACGTTTCGAATTTGGCAGCCGGGCTCTGCGAGAGAGAAATACAGAGTGTTGCCCCTTTACGCAGGCAAGGTTTTGCAGAAAGCGAATGTCTGTCTAGCAGCGAATGCAGTTCCAAGGGGCAGTGAAAACCAGCTACAGCTTTCCTTGCTGGCAGCTTTCCTGTGGGCGCAATCGCTGGACGTTTCGAATTTGGCAACCGGGCTCTGCGAGAGAGAAATACACAGTGTTGCCCCTGTAGCAACATAAGCTTTTGTAGAAAACGAATGTCTGTCTATCAGCGAATGTAGTTCCAAGAGACAATGAAAACCAGCTACAGCTTTCCTTGCTGGCAGCTTTCCTATGGGCGCAATCGCTGGACGTTTCGAATTTGGCAGCCGGGCTCTGCGAGAGAGAAATACACGGTGTTGCCCCTTTACCTACGAAAGCTTTTGCAGAAAGCGAATGTCTGTCTATCAGCGAATGCAGTTCCAAGGGGCAGTGAAAACCAGCTACAGCATTCCTTGCTGGTAGCTTTCCTGTGGGCGCAATCGCTGGACGTTTCGAATTTGGCAACCGGGCTCTGCGAGAGAGAAATACACAGTGTTGCCTCTTTACCAACGAAAGCTTTTGCAGAAAGCGAATGTCTGTCTATCAGCGAATGCAGTTCCAAGGGGCAGTGAAAACCAGCTACAGCTTTCCTTGCTGGCAGCTTTCCTGTGGTCGCAATCGCTGGACGTTTCGAATTTGGCAACCGGGCTCTGCGAGAGAGATATACAGAGTGTTGCCCCTTTACAAAGTCAAGGTTTTGCAGAAAGCGAATGTCTGTCTATCAGCGAATGTAGTTCCAAGGGGCAGTGAAAACCAGCTACAGCTTTCCTTGCTGGCAGCTTTCCTGTGGGCACAATCGCAGGACGTTTCGAATTTGGCAACCGGGCTCTGCGAGAGAGAAATACACAGTGTTGCCCCTTTACGAAGGCAAGGTTTTGCAGAAAGCGAATGTCTGTCTATCAGCGAATGTAGTTCCAAGAGACTGTGAAAACCAGCTACAGCTTTCCTTGCTGGCAGCTTTCCTGTGGGCGCAATCGCTGGACGTTTCGAATTTGGCAACCGGGCTCTGCGAGAGAGAAATACACAGTGTTGCCCCTTTACGAAGGCAAGCTTTTGCAGAAAGCGAATGTCTGTCTAGCAGCGAATGTAGTTCCAAGAGACAGTGAAAACCAGCTAGAGATTTCCGTGCTGTCAGCTTTCCTGTGGGCGCAATCGCTGGACGTTTCGAATTTGGCAACCGGGCTCTGCGAGAGAGAAATACACAGTGTTGCCCCTTTACCTATGAAAGCTTTTGCAGAAAGCAAATGTCTGGCTATCAGCGAATGCAGATCCAAGGGACAGTGAAAACCAGCTACAGCTTTCCTTGCTGGCAGCTTTCCTGTAGGCGCAATCGCTGGACGTTTCGAATTTGGCAGCCGGGCTCTGCGAGAGAGAAATACAGAGTGTTGCCCCTTTACGCAGGCAAGGTTTTGCAGAAAGCGAATGTCTGTCTAGCAGCGAATGCAGTTCCAAGGGGCAGTGAAAACCAGCTACAGCTTTCCTTGCTGGCAGCTTTCCTGTGGGCGCAATCGCTGGACGTTTCGAATTTGGCAACCGGGCTCTGCGAGAGAGAAATACACAGTGTTGCCCCTTTACGAAGGCAAGGTTTTGCAGAAAGCGAATGTCTGTCTAGCAGCGAATGTAGTTCCAAGAGACAGTGAAAACCAGCTAGAGATTTCCGTGCTGTCAGCTTTCCTGTGGGCGCAATCGCTGGACGTTTCGAATTTGGCAACCGGGCTCTGCGAGAGAGAAATACACAGTGTTGCCCCTTTACCTATGAAAGCTTTTGCAGAAAGCAAATGTCTGGCTATCAGCGAATGCAGATCCAAGGGACAGTGAAAACCAGCTACAGCTTTCCTTGCTGGCAGCTTTCCTGTAGGCGCAATCGCTGGACGTTTCGAATTTGGCAGCCGGGCTCTGCGAGAGAGAAATACAGAGTGTTGCCCCTTTACGCAGGCAAGGTTTTGCAGAAAGCGAATGTCTGTCTAGCAGCGAATGCAGTTCCAAGGGGCAGTGAAAACCAGCTACAGCTTTCCTTGCTGGCAGCTTTCCTGTGGGCGCAATCGCTGGACGTTTCGAATTTGGCAACCGGGCTCTGCGAGAGAGAAATACACAGTGTTGCCCGTGTACCAACGAAAGCTTTTGCAGAAAGCAAATGTCTGGCTATCAGCGAATGCAGTTCCAAGGGGCAGTGAAAACCAGCTACAGCTTTCCTTGCTGGCAGCTTTCCTGTAGGCGCAATCGCTGGACGTTTCGAGTTTGGCAGCCGGGCTCTGCGAGAGAGAAATACAGAGTGTTACCCCTTTACGCAGGCAAGGTTTTGCAGAAAGCGAATGTCTGTCTAGCAGCGAATGCAGTTCCAAGGGGCAGTGAAAACCAGCTACAGCTTTCCTTGCTGGCAGCTTTCCTGTGGGCGCAATCGCTGGACATTTCGAATTTGGCAGCCGGTCTCTGCGAGAGAGAAATACACAGTGTTGCCCCTTCAGTAAGGCAAGGTTTTGCAGAAAGCGAATGTCTGTCTATCAGCGAATGTAGTTCCAAGGGGCAGTGAAAACCAGCTACAGCTTTCTGTGCTGGCAGCTTTCCTGTGGGCGCAATCGCTGGACGTTTCGAATTTGGCAACCGGGCTCTGAGAGAGAGAAATACACAGTGTTGCCCCTGTAGCAACATAAGCTTTTGTAGAAAACGAATGTCTGTCTATCAGCGAATGTAGTTCCAAGAGACAATGAAAACCAGCTACAGCTTTCCTTGCTGGCAGCTTTCCTGTGGGCGCAATCGCTGGACGTTTCGAATTTGGCAACCGGGCTCTGCGAGAGAGAAATACACGGTGTTGCCCCTTTACGTACGAAAGCTTTTGCAGAAAGCGAATGTCTGTCTATCAGCGAATGCAGTTCCAAGGGGCAGTGAAAACCAGCTACAGCATTCCTTGCTGGTAGCTTTCCTGTGGGCGCAATCGCTGGACGTTTCGTATTTGGCAACCGGGCTCTGCGAGAGAGAAATACACAGTGTTGCCTCTTTACCAACGAAAGCTTTTGCAGAAAGCGAATGTCTGTCTATCAGCGAATGCAGTTCCAAGGGGCAGTGAAAACCAGCTACAGCTTTCCTTGCTGGCAGCTTTCCTGTGGTCGCAATCGCTGGACGTTTCGAATTTGGCAACCGGGCTCTGCGAGAGAGATATACAGAGTGTTGCCCCTTTACAAAGTCAAGGTTTTGCAGAAAGCGAATGTCTGTCTATCAGCGAATGTAGTTCCAAGGGGCAGTGAAAACCAGCTACAGCTTTCCTTGCTGGCAGCTTTCCTGTGGGCGCAATCGCTGGACGTTTCGAATTTGGCAACCGGGCTCTGCGAGAGAGAAATACACAGTGTTGCCCCTTTACCAACGAAAGCTTTTGCAGAAAGCGAATGTCTATATAGCAGCGAATGTAGTTCCAAGAGGCAGTGAAAACCAGCTACAGCTTTCCTTGCTGCCAGCTTTCCTGTGGGCGCAATCGCTGGACGTTTCGAATTTGGCAACCGGGCTCTGCGAGAGAGAAATACACAGTGTTGCCCCTGTACCAACGAAAGCTTTTGCAGAAAGCGAATGTCTGTCTAGCAGCGAATGTAGTTCCAAGGGGCAGTGAAAACCAGCTACAGCTTTCCTTGCTGGCAGCTTTCCTGTGGGCGCAATCGCTGGACGTTTCGAATTTGGCAACCGGGCTCTGCGAGAGAGAAATACACAGTGTTGCCCCTGTACCAACGAAAGCTTTTGCAGAAAGCGAATGTCTATCTATCAGCGAATGCAGTTCCAAGGGGCAGTGAAAACCAGCTACAGCTTTCCTTGCTGGCAGCTTTCCTGTGGGCGCAATCGCTGGACGTTTCGAATTTGGCAACCAGGCTCTGCGAGAGAGAAATACACAGTGTTACCCCTTTACAAACGAAAGCTTTTGTAGAAAGCGAATGTCTGTCTATCAGCGAATGCAGTTCCAAGAGACAGTGAAAACCAGCTACAGCTTTCCGTGCTGGCAGCTTTCCTGTGGGCGCAATCGCTGGACGTTTCGAATTTGGCAGCCGGGCTGTGCGAGAGAGAAATACAGAGTGTTGCCCCTTTAGGAAGGCAAGGTTGTGCAGAAAGCGAATGTCTGTCTATCAGCGAATGCAGTTCCAAGGGGCAGTGAAAACCAGCTACAGCTTTCCTTGCTGGCAGCTTTCCTGTGGGCGCAATCGCTGGACGTGTCGATTTTGACAACCGGGCTCTGCGAGAGAGAAATACACAGTGTTGCCCCTGTACCAACGAAAGCTTTTGCAGAAAGCGAATGTCTGTCTATCAGCGAATGTAGTTCCAAGAGACAGTGAAAACCAGCTACAGCTTTCCTTGCTGGCAGCTTTCCTGTGGGCACAATCGCAGGACGTTTCGAATTTGGCAACCGGGCTCTGCGAGAGAGAAATACACAGTGTTGCCCCTTTACGAAGGCAAGGTTTTGCAGAAAGCGAATGTCTGTCTATCAGCGAATGTAGTTCCAAGAGACTGTGAAAACCAGCTACAGCTTTCCTTGCTGGCAGCTTTCCTGTGGGCGCAATCGCTGGACGTTTCGAATTTGGCAACCGGGCTCTGCGAGAGAGAAATACACAGTGTTGCCCCTTTACGAAGGCAAGCTTTTGCAGAAAGCGAATGTCTGTCTAGCAGCGAATGTAGTTCCAAGAGACAGTGAAAACCAGCTAGAGATTTCCGTGCTGTCAGCTTTCCTGTGGGCGCAATCGCTGGACGTTTCGAATTTGGCAACCGGGCTCTGCGAGAGAGAAATACACAGTGTTGCCCCTTTACCTATGAAAGCTTTTGCAGAAAGCAAATGTCTGGCTATCAGCGAATGCAGTTCCAAGGGGCAGTGAAAACCAGCTACAGCTTTCCTTGCTGGCAGCTTTCCTGTGGGCGCAATCGCTGGACGTTTCGTATTTGGCAACCGGGCTCTGCGAGAGAGAAATACACAGTGTTGCCCCTGTACCAACGAAAGCTTTTGCAGAAAGCGAATGTCTGTCTAGCAGCGAATGTAGTTCCAAGGGGCAGTGAAAACCAGCTACAGCTTTCCTTGCTGGCAGCTTTCCTGTGGGCGCAATCGCTGGACGTTTCGAATTTGGCAACCGGGCTCTGCGAGAGAGAAATACACGGTGTTGCCCCTTTACCTACGAAAGCTTTTGCAGAAAGCGAATGTCTGTCTATCAGCGAATGCAGTTCCAAGGGGCAGTGAAAACCAGCTACAGCATTCCTTGCTGGTAGCTTTCCTGTGGGCGCAATCGCTGGACGTTTCGTATTTGGCAACCGGGCTCTGCGAGAGAGAAATACACAGTGTTGCCTCTTTACCAACGAAAGCTTTTGCAGAAAGCGAATGTCTGTCTATCAGCGAATGCAGTTCCAAGGGGCAGTGAAAACCAGCTACAGCTTTCCTTGCTGGCAGCTTTCCTGTGGTCGCAATCGCTGGACGTTTCGAATTTGGCAACCGGGCTCTGCGAGAGAGATATACAGAGTGTTGCCCCTTTACAAAGTCAAGGTTTTGCAGAAAGCGAATGTCTGTCTATCAGCGAATGTAGTTCCAAGGGGCAGTGAAAACCAGCTACAGCTTTCCTTGCTGGCAGCTTTCCTGTGGGCGCAATCGCTGGACGTTTCGAATTTGGCAACCGGGCTCTGCGAGAGAGAAATACACTGTGTTGCCCCTTTACCAACGAAAGCTTTTGCAGAAAGCGAATGTCTATATAGCAGCGAATGTAGTTCCAAGAGGCAGTGAAAACCAGCTACAGCTTTCCTTGCTGGCAGCTTTCCTGTGGGCGCAATCGCTGGACCTTTCGAATTTGGCAACCGGGCTCTGCGAGAGAGAAATACACAGTGTTGCCCCTGTACCAACGAAAGCTTTTGCAGAAAGCGAATGTCTGTCTAGCAGCGAATGTAGTTCCAAGGGGCAGTGAAAACCAGCTACAGCTTTCCTTGCTGGCAGCTTTCCTGTGGGCGCAATCGCTGGACGTTTCGAATTTGGCAACCGGGCTCTGCGAGAGAGAAATACACAGTGTTGCCCCTGTACCAACGAAAGCTTTTGCAGAAAGCGAATGTCTGTCTAGCAGCGAATGTAGTTCCAAGGGGCAGTGAAAACCAGCTACAGCTTTCCTTGCTGGCAGCTTTCCTGTAGGTGCAATCGCTGGACGTTTCGAATTTGGCAGCCGGGCTCTGCGAGAGAGAAATACAGAGTGTTGCCCCTTTACGCAGGCAAGGTTTTGCAGAAAGCGAATGTCTGTCTAGCAGCGAATGCAGTTCCAAGGGGCAGTGAAAACCAGCTACAGCTTTCCTTGCTGGCAGCTTTCCTGTGGGCGCAATCGCTGGACGTTTCGAATTTGGCAACCGGGCTCTGCGAGAGAGAAATACACAGTGTTGCCCCTGTAGCAACATAAGCTTTTGTAGAAAACGAATGTCTGTCTATCAGCGAATGTAGTTCCAAGAGACAATGAAAACCAGCTACAGCTTTCCTTGCTGGCAGCTTTCCTGTGGGCGCAATCGCTGGACGTTTCGAATTTGGCAACCGGGCTCTGCGAGAGAGAAATACACGGTGTTGCCCCTTTACCTACGAAAGCTTTTGCAGAAAGCGAATGTCTGTCTATCAGCGAATGCAGTTCCAAGGGGCAGTGAAAACCAGCTACAGCATTCCTTGCTGGTAGCTTTCCTGTGGGCGCAATCGCTGGACGTTTCGTATTTGGCAACCGGGCTCTGCGAGAGAGAAATACAGAGTGTTGCCCCTTTACGCAGGCAAGGTTTTGCAGAAAGCGAATGTCTGTCTAGCAGCGAATGCAGTTCCAAGGGGCAGTGAAAACCAGCTACAGCTTTCCTTGCTGGCAGCTTTCCTGTGGGCGCAATCGCTGGACGTTTCTAATTTGGCAGCCGGGCTCTGCGAGAGAGAAATACACAGTGTTGCCCCTGTAGCAACATAAGCCTTTGTAGAAAACGAATGTCTGTCTATCAGCGAATGTAGTTCCAAGAGACAATGAAAACCAGCTACAGCTTTGCTTGCTGGCAGATTTCCTGTGGGCGCAATCGCTGGACGTTTCGAATTTGGCAACCGGGCTCTGCGAGAGAGAATTACACGGTGTTGCCCCTTTACCTACGAAAGCTTTTGCAGAAAGCGAATGTCTGTCTATCAGCGAATGCAGTTCCAAGGGGCAGTGAAAACCAGCTACAGCATTCCTTGCTGGTAGCTTTCCTGTGGGCGCAATCGCTGGACGTTTCGTATTTGGCAACCGGGCTCTGCAAGAGAGAAATACACAGTGTTGCCTCTTTACCAACGAAAGCTTTTGCAGAAAGCGAATGTCTGTCTATCAGCGAATGCAGTTCCAAGGGGCAGTGAAAACCAGCTACAGCTTTCCTTGCTGGCAGCTTTCCTGTGGTCGCAATCGCTGGACGTTTCGAATTTGGCAACCGGGCTCTGCGAGAGAGAAATACAGAGTGTTGCCCCTTTACAAAGTCAAGGTTTTGCAGAAAGAGAATGTCTGTCTATCAGCGAATGTAGTTCCAAGGGGCAGTGAAAACCAGCTACAGCTTTCCTTGCTGGCAGCTTTCCTGTGGGCGCAATCGCTGGACGTTTCGAATTTGGCAACCGGGCTCTGCGAGAGAGAAATACACAGTGTTGCCCCTTTACCAACGAAAGCTTTTGCAGAAAGCGAATGTCTATATAGCAGCGAATGTAGTTCCAAGAGGCAGTGAAAACCAGCTACAGCTTTCCTTGCTGGCAGCTTTCCTGTGGGCGCAATCGCTGGACGTTTCGAATTTGGCAACCGGGCTCTGCGAGAGAGAAATACACAGTGTTGCCCCTGTACCAACGAAAGCTTTTGCAGAAAGCGAATGTCTGTCTATCAGCGACTGTAGTTCCAAGAGACAATGAAAACCAGCTACAGCTTTCCTTGCTGGCAGCTTTCCTGTGGGCGCAATCGCTGGATGTTTCGAATTTGGCAACTGGGCTCTGCAAGAGAGATATACACAGTGTTGCCCTTTTACCAACGAAAGCTGTTGTAGAAAGTGAATGTCTATCTAGCAGCGAATGTAGTTCCAAGGGGCAGTGAAAACCAGCTACAGCTTTCCTTGCTGGCAGCTTTCCTGTGGGCGCAATCGCTGGACGTTTCGAATTTGGCAACCGGGCTCTGCGAGAGAGAAATACACAGTGTTGCCCCTGTACCAACGAAAGCTTTTGCAGAAAGCGAATGTCTGTCTATCAGCGACTGTAGTTCCAAGAGACAGTGAAAACCAGCTACAGCTTTCCTTGCTGGCAGCTTTCCTGTGGGCGCAATCGCTGGATGTTTCGAATTTGGCAACCGGGCTCTGCGAGAGAGATATACACAGTGTTGCCCTTTTACCAACGAAAGCTGTTGTAGAAAGTGAATGTCTATCTAGCAGCGAATGTAGTTCCAAGGGGCAGTGAAAACCAGCTACAGCTTTCCTTGCTGGCAGCTTTCCTGTGGGCGCAATCGCTGGACGTTTCGAATTTGGCAACCGGGCTCTGCGAGAGAGAAATACACAGTGTTGCCCCTTTACGAAGGCAAGGTTTTGCAGAAAGCGAATGTCTGTCTAGCAGCGAATGTAGTTCCAAGAGACAGTGAAAACCAGCTAGAGATTTCCGTGCTGTCAGCTTTCCTGTGGGCGCAATCGCTGGACGTTTCGAATTTGGCAACCGGGCTCTGCGAGAGAGAAATACACAGTGTTGCCCCTTTACCTATGAAAGCTTTTGCAGAAAGCAAATGTCTGGCTATCAGCGAATGCAGTTCCAAGGGGCAGTGAAAACCAGCTACAGCTTTCCTTGCTGGCAGCTTTCCTGTAGGCGCAATCGCTGGACGTTTCGAATTTGGCAGCCGGGCTCTGCGAGAGAGAAATACAGAGTGTTGCCCCTTTACGCAGGCAAGGTTTTGCAGAAAGCGAATGTCTGTCTAGCAGCGAATGCAGTTCCAAGAGACAATGAAAACCAGCTACAGCTTTCCTTGCTGGCAGCTTTCCTGTGGGCGCAATCGCTGGACGTTTCGAATTTGGCAACCGGGCTCTGCGAGAGAGAAATACACAGTGTTGCCTCTTTACCTACGAAAGCTTTTGCAGAAAGCGAATGTCTGTCTATCAGCGAATGCAGTTCCAAGGGGCAGTGAAAACCAGCTACAGCATTCCTTGCTGGTAGCTTTCCTGTGGGCGCAATCGCTGGACGTTTCGTATTTGGCAACCGGGCTCTGCGAGAGAGAAATACACAGTGTTGCCTCTTTACCAACGAAAGCTTTTGCAGAAAGCGAATGTCTCTCTATCAGCGAATGCAGTTCCAAGGGGCAGTGAAAACCAGCTACAGCTTTCCTTGCTGGCAGCTTTCCTGTGGTCGCAATCGCTGGACGTTTCGAATTTGGCAACCGGGCTCTGCGAGAGAGATATACAGAGTGTTGCCCCTTTACAAAGTCAAGGTTTTGCAGAAAGCGAATGTCTGTCTATCAGCGAATGTAGTTCCAAGGGGCAGTGAAAACCAGCTACAGCTTTCCTTGCTGGCAGCTTTCCTGTGGGCGCAATCGCTGGACGTTTCGAATTTGGCAACCGGGCTCTGCGAGAGAGAAATACACAGTGTTGCCCCTTTACCAACGAAAGCTTTTGCAGAAAGCGAATGTCTATATAGCAGCGAATGTAGTTCCAAGAGGCAGTGAAAACCAGCTACAGCTTTCCTTGCTGGCAGCTTTCCTGTGGGCGCAATCGCTGGACGTTTCGAATTTGGCAACCGGGCTCTGCGAGAGAGAAATACACAGTGTTGCCCCTGTACCAACGAAAGCTTTTGCAGAAAGCGAATGTCTGTCTAGCAGCGAATGTAGTTCCAAGGGGCAGTGAAAACCAGCTACAGCTTTCCTTGCTGGCAGCTTTCCTGTGGGCGCAATCGCTGGACGTTTCGAATTTGGCAACCGGGCTCTGCGAGAGAGAAATACACAGTGTTGCCCCTGTACCAACGAAAGCTTTTGCAGAAAGCGAATGTCTGTCTATCAGCGAATGTAGTTCCAAGGGGCAGTGAAAACCAGCTACAGCTTTCCTTGCTGGCAGCTTTCCTGTAGGCGCAATCGCTGGACGTTTCGAATTTGGCAGCCGGGCTCTGCGAGAGAGAAATACAGAGTGTTGCCCCTTTACGCAGGCAAGGTTTTGCAGAAAGCGAATGTCTGTCTAGCAGCGAATGCAGTTCCAAGGGGCAGTGAAAACCAGCTACAGCTTTCCTTGCTGGCAGCTTTCCTGTGGGCGCAATCGCTGGACGTTTCGAATTTGGCAACCGGGCTCTGCGAGAGAGAAATACACAGTGTTGCCCCTGTAGCAACATAAGCTTTTGTAGAAAACGAATGTCTGTCTATCAGCGAATGCAGTTCCAAGGGGCAGTGAAAACCAGCTACAGCGTTCCTTGCTGGTAGCTTTCCTGTGGGCGCAATCGCTGGACGTTTCGTATTTGGCAACCGGGCTCTGCGAGAGAGAAATACACAGTGTTGCCTCTTTACCAACGAAAGCTTTTGCAGAAAGCGAATGTCTGTCTATCAGCGAATGCAGTTCCAAGGGGCAGTGAAAACCAGCTACAGCTTTCCTTGCTGGCAGCTTTCCTGTGGTCGCAATCGCTGGACGTTTCGAATTTGGCAACCGGGCTCTGCGAGAGAGATATACAGAGTGTTGCCCTTTTACAAAGTCAAGGTTTTGCAGAAAGCGAATGTCTGTCTATCAGCGAATGTAGTTCCAAGGGGCAGTGAAAACCAGCTACAGCTTTCCTTGCTGGCAGCTTTCCTGTGGGCGCAATCGCTGGACGTTTCGAATTTGGCAACCGGGCTCTGCGAGAGAGAAATACACAGTGTTGCCCCTTTACCAACGAAAGCTTTTGCAGAAAGCGAATGTCTATATAGCAGCGAATGTAGTTCCAAGAGGCAGTGAAAACCAGCTACAGCTTTCCTTGCTGGCAGCTTTCCTGTGGGCGCAATCGCTGGACGTTTCGAATTTGGCAACCGGGCTCTGCGAGAGAGAAATACACAGTGTTGCCCCTGTACCAACGAAAGCTTTTGCAGAAAGCGAATGTCTGTCTAGCAGCGAATGTAGTTCCAAGGGGCAGTGAAAACCAGCTACAGCTTTCCTTGCTGGCAGCTTTCCTGTGGGCGCAATCGCTGGACGTTTCGAATTTGGCAACCGGGCTCTGCGAGAGAGAAATACACAGTGTTGCCCCTGTACCAACGAAAGCTTTTGCAGAAAGCGAATGTCTGTCTATCAGCGAATGTAGTTCCAAAAGACAGTGAAAACCAGCTACAGCTTTCCTTGCTGGCAGCTTTCCTGTAGGCGCAATCGCTGGACGTTTCGAATTTGGCAGCCGGGCTCTGCGAGAGAGAAATACAGAGTGTTGCCCCTTTACGCAGGCAAGGTTTTGCAGAAAGCGAATGTCTGTCTAGCAGCGAATGCAGTTCCAAGGGGCAGTGAAAACCAGCTACAGCTTTCCTTGCTGGCAGCTTTCCTGTGGGCGCAATCGCTGGACGTTTCGAATTTGGCAACCGGGCTCTGCGAGAGAGAAATACACAGTGTTGCCCCTGTAGCAACATAAGCTTTTGTAGAAAACGAATGTCTGTCTATCAGCGAATGTAGTTCCAAGAGACAATGAAAACCAGCTACAGCTTTCCTTGCTGGCAGCTTTCCTATGGGCGCAATCGCTGGACGTTTCGAATTTGGCAGCCGGGCTCTGCGAGAGAGAAATACACGGTGTTGCCCCTTTACCTACGAAAGCTTTTGCAGAAAGCGAATGTCTGTCTATCAGCGAATGCAGTTCCAAGGGGCAGTGAAAACCAGCTACAGCATTCCTTGCTGGTAGCTTTCCTGTGGGCGCAATCGCTGGACGTTTCGAATTTGGCAACCGGGCTCTGCGAGAGAGAAATACACAGTGTTGCCTCTTTACCAACGAAAGCTTTTGCAGAAAGCGAATGTCTGTCTATCAGCGAATGCAGTTCCAAGGGGCAGTGAAAACCAGCTACAGCTTTCCTTGCTGGCAGCTTTCCTGTGGTCGCAATCGCTGGACGTTTCGAATTTGGCAACCGGGCTCTGCGAGAGAGATATACAGAGTGTTGCCCCTTTACAAAGTCAAGGTTTTGCAGAAAGCGAATGTCTGTCTATCAGCGAATGTAGTTCCAAGGGGCAGTGAAAACCAGCTACAGCTTTCCTTGCTGGCAGCTTTCCTGTGGGCACAATCGCAGGACGTTTCGAATTTGGCAACCGGGCTCTGCGAGAGAGAAATACACAGTGTTGCCCCTTTACGAAGGCAAGGTTTTGCAGAAAGCGAATGTCTGTCTATCAGCGAATGTAGTTCCAAGAGACTGTGAAAACCAGCTACAGCTTTCCTTGCTGGCAGCTTTCCTGTGGGCGCAATCGCTGGACGTTTCGAATTTGGCAACCGGGCTCTGCGAGAGAGAAATACACAGTGTTGCCCCTTTACGAAGGCAAGCTTTTGCAGAAAGCGAATGTCTGTCTAGCAGCGAATGTAGTTCCAAGAGACAGTGAAAACCAGCTAGAGATTTCCGTGCTGTCAGCTTTCCTGTGGGCGCAATCGCTGGACGTTTCGAATTTGGCAACCGGGCTCTGCGAGAGAGAAATACACAGTGTTGCCCCTTTACCTATGAAAGCTTTTGCAGAAAGCAAATGTCTGGCTATCAGCGAATGCAGATCCAAGGGACAGTGAAAACCAGCTACAGCTTTCCTTGCTGGCAGCTTTCCTGTAGGCGCAATCGCTGGACGTTTCGAATTTGGCAGCCGGGCTCTGCGAGAGAGAAATACAGAGTGTTGCCCCTTTACGCAGGCAAGGTTTTGCAGAAAGCGAATGTCTGTCTAGCAGCGAATGCAGTTCCAAGGGGCAGTGAAAACCAGCTACAGCTTTCCTTGCTGGCAGCTTTCCTGTGGGCGCAATCGCTGGACGTTTCGAATTTGGCAACCGGGCTCTGCGAGAGAGAAATACACAGTGTTGCCCCTTTACGAAGGCAAGGTTTTGCAGAAAGCGAATGTCTGTCTAGCAGCGAATGTAGTTCCAAGAGACAGTGAAAACCAGCTAGAGATTTCCGTGCTGTCAGCTTTCCTGTGGGCGCAATCGCTGGACGTTTCGAATTTGGCAACCGGGCTCTGCGAGAGAGAAATACACAGTGTTGCCCGTGTACCAACGAAAGCTTTTGCAGAAAGCAAATGTCTGGCTATCAGCGAATGCAGTTCCAAGGGGCAGTGAAAACCAGCTACAGCTTTCCTTGCTGGCAGCTTTCCTGTAGGCGCAATCGCTGGACGTTTCGAGTTTGGCAGCCGGGCTCTGCGAGAGAGAAATACAGAGTGTTACCCCTTTACGCAGGCAAGGTTTTGCAGAAAGCGAATGTCTGTCTAGCAGCGAATGCAGTTCCAAGGGGCAGTGAAAACCAGCTACAGCTTTCCTTGCTGGCAGCTTTCCTGTGGGCGCAATCGCTGGACATTTCGAATTTGGCAGCCGGTCTCTGCGAGAGAGAAATACACAGTGTTGCCCCTTCAGTAAGGCAAGGTTTTGCAGAAAGCGAATGTCTGTCTATCAGCGAATGTAGTTCCAAGGGGCAGTGAAAACCAGCTACAGCTTTCTGTGCTGGCAGCTTTCCTGTGGGCGCAATCGCTGGACGTTTCGAATTTGGCAACCGGGCTCTGAGAGAGAGAAATACACAGTGTTGCCCCTGTAGCAACATAAGCTTTTGTAGAAAACGAATGTCTGTCTATCAGCGAATGTAGTTCCAAGAGACAATGAAAACCAGCTACAGCTTTCCTTGCTGGCAGCTTTCCTGTGGGCGCAATCGCTGGACGTTTCGAATTTGGCAACCGGGCTCTGCGAGAGAGAAATACACGGTGTTGCCCCTTTACGTACGAAAGCTTTTGCAGAAAGCGAATGTCTGTCTATCAGCGAATGCAGTTCCAAGGGGCAGTGAAAACCAGCTACAGCATTCCTTGCTGGTAGCTTTCCTGTGGGCGCAATCGCTGGACGTTTCGTATTTGGCAACCGGGCTCTGCGAGAGAGAAATACACAGTGTTGCCTCTTTACCAACGAAAGCTTTTGCAGAAAGCGAATGTCTGTCTATCAGCGAATGCAGTTCCAAGGGGCAGTGAAAACCAGCTACAGCTTTCCTTGCTGGCAGCTTTCCTGTGGGCGCAATCGCTGGACGTTTCGAATTTGGCAACCGGGCTCTGCGAGAGAGAAATACAGAGTGTTGCCCCTTTACTAAGGCAAGCTTTTGTAGAAAGCGAATGTCTGTCTATCAGCGAATGTAGTTCCAAGAGACAGTGAAAACCAGCTAGAGATTTCCGTGCTGGCAGCTTTCCTGTGGGCGCAATCGCTGGACGTTTCGAATTTGGCAACCGGGCTCTGCGAGAGAGAAATACACAGTGTTGCCCTTGTACCAACGAAAGCTTTTGCAGAAAGCGAATGTCTATATAGCAGCGAATGTAGTTCCAAGGGGCAGTTAAAACCAGCTACAGCTTTCCTTGCTGGCAGCTTTCCTGTGGGCGCAATCGCTGGACGTTTCGAATTTGGCAACCGGGCTCTGCGAGAGAGAAATACACAGTGTTGCCCCTGTACCAACGAAAGCTTTTGCAGAAAGCGAATGTCTGTCTAGCAGCGAATGTAGTTCCAAGGGGCAGTGAAAACCAGCTACAGCTTTCCTTGCTGGCAGCTTTCCTGTGGGCGCAATCGCTGGACGTTTCGAATTTGGCAACCGGGCTCTGCGAGAGAGAAATACACAGTGTTGCCCCTGTACCAACGAAAGCTTTTGCAGAAAGCGAATGTCTGTCTAGCAGCGAATGTAGTTCCAAGGGGCAGTGAAAACCAGCTACAGCTTTCCTTGCTGGCAGCTTTCCTGTGGGCGCAATCGCTGGACGTTTCGAATTTGGCAACCAGGCTCTGCGAGAGAGAAATACACAGTGTTGCCCCTTTACAAACGAAAGCTTTTGCAGAAAGCGAATGTCTGTCTATCAGCGAATGCAGTTCCAAGAGACAGTGAAAACCAGCTACAGCTTTCCGTGCTGGCAGCTTTCCTGTGGGCGCAATCGCTGGACGTTTCGAATTTGGCAGCCGGGCTGTGCGAGAGAGAAATACAGAGTGTTGCCCCTTTAGGAAGGCAAGGTTGTGCAGAAAGCGAATGTCTGTCTATCAGCGAATGTATTTCCAAGGGGCAGTGAAAACCAGCTACAGCTTTCCTTGCTGGCAGCTTTCCTGTGGGCGCAATCGCTGGACGTGTCGATTTTGACAACCGGGCTCTGCGAGAGAGAAATACACAGTGTTGCCCCTGTACCAACGAAAGCTTTTGCAGAAAGCGAATGTCTGTCTATCAGCGAATGTACTTCCAAGGGGCAGTGAAAACCAGCTACAGCTTTCCTTGCTGGCAGCTTTCCTGTGGGCACAATCGCAGGACGTTTCGAATTTGGCAACCGGGCTCTGCGAGAGAGAAATACACAGTGTTGCCCCTTTACGAAGGCAAGGTTTTGCAGAAAGCGAATGTCTGTCTATCAGCGAATGTAGTTCCAAGAGACAGTGAAAACCAGCTAGAGATTTCCGTGCTGTCAGCTTTCCTGTGGGCGCAATCGCTGGACGTTTCGAATTTGGCAACCGGGCTCTGCGAGAGAGAAATACACAGTGTTGCCCCTGTAGCAACATAAGCTTTTGTAGAAAACGAATGTCTGTCTATCAGCGAATGTAGTTCCAAGAGACAATGAAAACCAGCTACAGCTTTCCTTGCTGGCAGCTTTCCTGTGGGCGCAATCGCTGGACGTTTCGAATTTGGCAACCGGGCTCTGCGAGAGAGAAATACACGGTGTTGCCCCTTTACGTACGAAAGCTTTTGCAGAAAGCGAATGTCTGTCTATCAGCGAATGCAGTTCCAAGGGGCAGTGAAAACCAGCTACAGCATTCCTTGCTGGTAGCTTTCCTGTGGGCGCAATCGCTGGACGTTTCGAATTTGGCAACCGGGCTCTGCGAGAGAGAAATACACAGTGTTGCCTCTTTACCAACGAAAGCTTTTGCAGAAAGCGAATGTCTGTCTATCAGCGAATGTAGTTCCAAGAGACAGTGAAAACCAGCTAGAGATTTCCTTGCTGGCAGCTTTCCTGTGGGCGCAATCGCTGGACGTTTCGAATTTGGCAACCGGGCTCTGCGAGAGAGAAATACACAGTGTTGCCCTTGTACCAACGAAAGCTTTTGCAGAAAGCGAATGTCTGTCTATCAGCGAATGTAGTTCCAAGGGGCAGTTAAAACCAGCTACAGCTTTCTGTGCTGGAAGCTTTCCTGTGGGCGCAATCGCTGGACGTTTCGAATTTGGCAACCGGGCTCTGCGAGAGAGAAATACAGAGTGTTGCCCCTTTACGCAGGCAAGGTTTTGCAGAAAGCGAATGTCTGTCTAGCAGCGAATGCAGTTCCAAGGGGCAGTGAAAACCAGCTACAGCTTTCCTTGCTGGCAGCTTTCCTGTGGGCGCAATCGCTGGACGTTTCTAATTTGGCAGCCGGGCTCTGCGAGAGAGAAATACACAGTGTTGCCCCTTCAATAAGGCAAGGTTTTGCAGAAAGCGAATGTCTGTCTAGCAGCGAATGTAGTTCCAAGGGGCAGTGAAAACCAGCTACAGCTTTCTGTGCTGGCAGCTTTCCTGTGGGCGCAATCGCTGGACGTTTCGAATTTGGCAACCGGGCTCTGCGAGAGAGAAATACAGTGTTGCCCCTGTAGCAACATAAGCTTTTGTAGAAAACGAATGTCTGTCTATCAGCGAATGCAGTTCCAAGGGGCAGTGAAAACCAGCTACAGCTTTCCTTGCTGGCAGCTTTCCTGTGGGCGCAATCGCTGGACGTTTCAAATTTGGCAACCGGGCTCTGCGAGAGAGAAATACAGAGTGTTGCCCCTTTACGAAGGCAAGGTTTTGCACAAAGAGAATGTCTGTCTAGCAGCGAATGTAGTTCCAAGGGGCAGTGAAAACCAGCTACAGCTTTCCGTGCTGGCAGCTTTCCTGTGGCCGCAATCGCTGGACCATTCGAATTTGGCAACCGGGCTCTGCGAGAGAGAAATACACAGTGTTGCCCCTTTCCCTACGAAAGCTTTTGCAGAAAGTGAATGTCTGTCTACCAGCGAATGCAGTTCCAAGGGGCAGTGAAAACCAGCTACAGCGTTCCTTGCTGGCAGCTTTCCTGTAGGCGCAATCGCTGGACGTTTCGAATTTGGCAACCGGGCTCTGCGAGAGAGAAATACAGAGTGTTGCCCCTTTACGCAGGCAAGGTTTTGCAGAAAGCGAATGTCTGTCTAGCAGCGAATGCAGTTCCAAGGGGCAGTGAAAACCAGCTACAGCTTTCCTTGCTGGCAGCTTTCCTGTGGGCGCAATCGCTGGACGTTTCTAATTTGGCAGCCGGGCTCTGCGAGAGAGAAATACACAGTGTTGCCCCTTCAGTAAGGCAAGGTTTTGCAGAAAGCGAATGTCTGTCTAGCAGCGAATGCAGTTCCAAGGGGCAGTGAAAACCAGCTACAGCATTCCTTGCTGGCAGCTTTCCTGTGGGCGCAATCGCTGGACGTTTCGAATTTGGCAACCGGGCTCTGCGAGAGAGAAATACACAGTGTTGCCCCTGTAGCAACATAAGCTTTTGTAGAAAACGAATGTCTGTCTATCAGCGAATGTAGTTCCAAGAGACAATGAAAACCAGCTACAGCTTTCCTTGCTGGCAGCTTTCCTGTGGGCGCAATCGCTGGACGTTTCGAATTTGGCAACCGGGCTCTGCGAGAGAGAATTACACGGTGTTGCCCCTTTACCTACGAAAGCTTTTGTAGAAAGCGAATGTCTGTCTATCAGCGAATGCAGTTCCAAGGGGCAGTGAAAACCAGCTACAGCATTCCTTGCTGGTAGCTTTCCTGTGGGCGCAATCGCTGGACGTTTCGTATTTGGCAACCGGGCTCTGCGAGAGAGAAATACACAGTGTTGCCTCTTTACCAACGAAAGCTTTTGCAGAAAGCGAATGTCTGTCTATCAGCGAATGCAGTTCCAAGGGGCAGTGAAAACCAGCTACAGCTTTCCTTGCTGGCAGCTTTCCTGTGGTCGCAATCGCTGGACGTTTCGAATTTGGCAACCGGGCTCTGCGAGAGAGAAATACAGAGTGTTGCCCCTTTACAAAGTCAAGGTTTTGCAGAAAGCGAATGTCTGTCTATCAGCGAATGTAGTTCCAAGGGGCAGTGAAAACCAGCTACAGCTTTCCTTGCTGGCAGCTTTCCTGTGGGCGCAATCGCTGGACGTTTCGAATTTGGCAACCGGGCTCTGCGAGAGAGAAATACACAGTGTTGCCCCTTTACCAACGAAAGCTTTTGCAGAAAGCGAATGTCTATATAGCAGCGAATGTAGTTCCAAGAGGCAGTGAAAACCAGCTACAGCTTTCCTTGCTGGCAGCTTTCCTGTGGGCGCAATCGCTGGACGTTTCGAATTTGGCAACCGGGCTCTGCGAGAGAGAAATACACAGTTTTGCCCCTTTACGAAGGCAAGGTTTTGCAGAAAGCGAATGTCTGTCTTGCAGCGAATGTAGTTCCAAGGGGCAGTGAAAACCAGCTACAGCTTTCCTTGCTGGCAGCTTTCCTGTGGGCGCAATCGCTGGACGTTTCGAATTTGGCAACCGGGCTCTGCGAGAGAGAAATACACAGTGTTGCCCCTTTACCAACGAAAGCTTTTGCAGAAAGCGAATGTCTATATAGCAGCGAATGTAGTTCCAAGAGGCAGTGAAAACCAGCTACAGCTTTCCTTGCTGGCAGCTTTCCTGTGGGCGCAATCGCTGGACGTTTCGAATTTGGCAACCGGGCTCTGCGAGAGAGAAATACACAGTGTTGCCCCTGTACCAACGAAAGCTTTTGCAGAAAGCGAATGTCTGTCTATCAGCGACTGTAGTTCCAAGAGACAGTGAAAACCAGCTACAGCTTTCCTTGCTGGCAGCTTTCCTGTGGGCGCAATCGCTGGATGTTTCGAATTTGGCAACCGGGCTCTGCGAGAGAGATATACACAGTGTTGCCCTTTTACCAACGAAAGCTGTTGTAGAAAGTGAATGTCTATCTAGCAGCGAATGTAGTTCCAAGGGGCAGTGAAAACCAGCTACAGCTTTCCTTGCTGGCAGCTTTCCTGTGGGCGCAATCGCTGGACGTTTCGAATTTGGCAACCGGGCTCTGCGAGAGAGAAATACACAGTGTTGCCCCTTTACGAAGGCAAGGTTTTGCAGAAAGCGAATGTCTGTCTAGCAGCGAATGTAGTTCCAAGAGACAGTGAAAACCAGCTAGAGATTTCCGTGCTGTCAGCTTTCCTGTGGGCGCAATCGCTGGACGTTTCGAATTTGGCAACCGGGCTCTGCGAGAGAGAAATACACAGTGTTGCCCCTTTACCTATGAAAGCTTTTGCAGAAAGCAAATGTCTGGCTATCAGCGAATGCAGTTCCAAGGGGCAGTGAAAACCAGCTACAGCTTTCCTTGCTGGCAGCTTTCCTGTAGGCGCAATCGCTGGACGTTTCGAATTTGGCAGCCGGGCTCTGCGAGAGAGAAATACAGAGTGTTGCCCCTTTACGCAGGCAAGGTTTTGCAGAAAGCGAATGTCTGTCTAGCAGCGAATGCAGTTCCAAGAGACAATGAAAACCAGCTACAGCTTTCCTTGCTGGCAGCTTTCCTGTGGGCGCAATCGCTGGACGTTTCGAATTTGGCAACCGGGCTCTGCGAGAGAGAAATACACAGTGTTGCCTCTTTACCTACGAAAGCTTTTGCAGAAAGCGAATGTCTGTCTATCAGCGAATGCAGTTCCAAGGGGCAGTGAAAACCAGCTACAGCATTCCTTGCTGGTAGCTTTCCTGTGGGCGCAATCGCTGGACGTTTCGTATTTGGCAACCGGGCTCTGCGAGAGAGAAATACACAGTGTTGCCTCTTTACCAACGAAAGCTTTTGCAGAAAGCGAATGTCTCTCTATCAGCGAATGCAGTTCCAAGGGGCAGTGAAAACCAGCTACAGCTTTCCTTGCTGGCAGCTTTCCTGTGGTCGCAATCGCTGGACGTTTCGAATTTGGCAACCGGGCTCTGCGAGAGAGATATACAGAGTGTTGCCCCTTTACAAAGTCAAGGTTTTGCAGAAAGCGAATGTCTGTCTATCAGCGAATGTAGTTCCAAGGGGCAGTGAAAACCAGCTACAGCTTTCCTTGCTGGCAGCTTTCCTGTGGGCGCAATCGCTGGACGTTTCGAATTTGGCAACCGGGCTCTGCGAGAGAGAAATACACAGTGTTGCCCCTTTACCAACGAAAGCTTTTGCAGAAAGCGAATGTCTATATAGCAGCGAATGTAGTTCCAAGAGGCAGTGAAAACCAGCTACAGCTTTCCTTGCTGGCAGCTTTCCTGTGGGCGCAATCGCTGGACGTTTCGAATTTGGCAACCGGGCTCTGCGAGAGAGAAATACACAGTGTTGCCCCTGTACCAACGAAAGCTTTTGCAGAAAGCGAATGTCTGTCTAGCAGCGAATGTAGTTCCAAGGGGCAGTGAAAACCAGCTACAGCTTTCCTTGCTGGCAGCTTTCCTGTGGGCGCAATCGCTGGACGTTTCGAATTTGGCAACCGGGCTCTGCGAGAGAGAAATACACAGTGTTGCCCCTGTACCAACGAAAGCTTTTGCAGAAAGCGAATGTCTGTCTATCAGCGAATGTAGTTCCAAGGGGCAGTGAAAACCAGCTACAGCTTTCCTTGCTGGCAGCTTTCCTGTAGGCGCAATCGCTGGACGTTTCGAATTTGGCAGCCGGGCTCTGCGAGAGAGAAATACAGAGTGTTGCCCCTTTACGCAGGCAAGGTTTTGCAGAAAGCGAATGTCTGTCTAGCAGCGAATGCAGTTCCAAGGGGCAGTGAAAACCAGCTACAGCTTTCCTTGCTGGCAGCTTTCCTGTGGGCGCAATCGCTGGACGTTTCGAATTTGGCAACCGGGCTCTGCGAGAGAGAAATACACAGTGTTGCCCCTGTAGCAACATAAGCTTTTGTAGAAAACGAATGTCTGTCTATCAGCGAATGCAGTTCCAAGGGGCAGTGAAAACCAGCTACAGCGTTCCTTGCTGGTAGCTTTCCTGTGGGCGCAATCGCTGGACGTTTCGTATTTGGCAACCGGGCTCTGCGAGAGAGAAATACACAGTGTTGCCTCTTTACCAACGAAAGCTTTTGCAGAAAGCGAATGTCTGTCTATCAGCGAATGCAGTTCCAAGGGGCAGTGAAAACCAGCTACAGCTTTCCTTGCTGGCAGCTTTCCTGTGGTCGCAATCGCTGGACGTTTCGAATTTGGCAACCGGGCTCTGCGAGAGAGATATACAGAGTGTTGCCCTTTTACAAAGTCAAGGTTTTGCAGAAAGCGAATGTCTGTCTATCAGCGAATGTAGTTCCAAGGGGCAGTGAAAACCAGCTACAGCTTTCCTTGCTGGCAGCTTTCCTGTGGGCGCAATCGCTGGACGTTTCGAATTTGGCAACCGGGCTCTGCGAGAGAGAAATACACAGTGTTGCCCCTTTACCAACGAAAGCTTTTGCAGAAAGCGAATGTCTATATAGCAGCGAATGTAGTTCCAAGAGGCAGTGAAAACCAGCTACAGCTTTCCTTGCTGGCAGCTTTCCTGTGGGCGCAATCGCTGGACCTTTCGAATTTGGCAACCGGGCTCTGCGAGAGAGAAATACACAGTGTTGCCCCTGTACCAACGAAAGCTTTTGCAGAAAGCGAATGTCTGTCTAGCAGCGAATGTAGTTCCAAGGGGCAGTGAAAACCAGCTACAGCTTTCCTTGCTGGCAGCTTTCCTGTGGGCGCAATCGCTGGACGTTTCGAATTTGGCAACCGGGCTCTGCGAGAGAGAAATACACAGTGTTGCCCCTGTACCAACGAAAGCTTTTGCAGAAAGCGAATGTCTGTCTATCAGCGAATGTAGTTCCAAAAGACAGTGAAAACCAGCTACAGCTTTCCTTGCTGGCAGCTTTCCTGTAGGCGCAATCGCTGGACGTTTCGAATTTGGCAGCCGGGCTCTGCGAGAGAGAAATACAGAGTGTTGCCCCTTTACGCAGGCAAGGTTTTGCAGAAAGCGAATGTCTGTCTAGCAGCGAATGCAGTTCCAAGGGGCAGTGAAAACCAGCTACAGCTTTCCTTGCTGGCAGCTTTCCTGTGGGCGCAATCGCTGGACGTTTCGAATTTGGCAACCGGGCTCTGCGAGAGAGAAATACACAGTGTTGCCCCTGTAGCAACATAAGCTTTTGTAGAAAACGAATGTCTGTCTATCAGCGAATGTAGTTCCAAGAGACAATGAAAACCAGCTACAGCTTTCCTTGCTGGCAGCTTTCCTATGGGCGCAATCGCTGGACGTTTCGAATTTGGCAGCCGGGCTCTGCGAGAGAGAAATACACGGTGTTGCCCCTTTACCTACGAAAGCTTTTGCAGAAAGCGAATGTCTGTCTATCAGCGAATGCAGTTCCAAGGGGCAGTGAAAACCAGCTACAGCATTCCTTGCTGGTAGCTTTCCTGTGGGCGCAATCGCTGGACGTTTCGAATTTGGCAACCGGGCTCTGCGAGAGAGAAATACACAGTGTTGCCTCTTTACCAACGAAAGCTTTTGCAGAAAGCGAATGTCTGTCTATCAGCGAATGCAGTTCCAAGGGGCAGTGAAAACCAGCTACAGCTTTCCTTGCTGGCAGCTTTCCTGTGGTCGCAATCGCTGGACGTTTCGAATTTGGCAACCGGGCTCTGCGAGAGAGATATACAGAGTGTTGCCCCTTTACAAAGTCAAGGTTTTGCAGAAAGCGAATGTCTGTCTATCAGCGAATGTAGTTCCAAGGGGCAGTGAAAACCAGCTACAGCTTTCCTTGCTGGCAGCTTTCCTGTGGGCACAATCGCAGGACGTTTCGAATTTGGCAACCGGGCTCTGCGAGAGAGAAATACACAGTGTTGCCCCTTTACGAAGGCAAGGTTTTGCAGAAAGCGAATGTCTGTCTATCAGCGAATGTAGTTCCAAGAGACTGTGAAAACCAGCTACAGCTTTCCTTGCTGGCAGCTTTCCTGTGGGCGCAATCGCTGGACGTTTCGAATTTGGCAACCGGGCTCTGCGAGAGAGAAATACACAGTGTTGCCCCTTTACGAAGGCAAGCTTTTGCAGAAAGCGAATGTCTGTCTAGCAGCGAATGTAGTTCCAAGAGACAGTGAAAACCAGCTAGAGATTTCCGTGCTGTCAGCTTTCCTGTGGGCGCAATCGCTGGACGTTTCGAATTTGGCAACCGGGCTCTGCGAGAGAGAAATACACAGTGTTGCCCCTTTACCTATGAAAGCTTTTGCAGAAAGCAAATGTCTGGCTATCAGCGAATGCAGATCCAAGGGACAGTGAAAACCAGCTACAGCTTTCCTTGCTGGCAGCTTTCCTGTAGGCGCAATCGCTGGACGTTTCGAATTTGGCAGCCGGGCTCTGCGAGAGAGAAATACAGAGTGTTGCCCCTTTACGCAGGCAAGGTTTTGCAGAAAGCGAATGTCTGTCTAGCAGCGAATGCAGTTCCAAGGGGCAGTGAAAACCAGCTACAGCTTTCCTTGCTGGCAGCTTTCCTGTGGGCGCAATCGCTGGACGTTTCGAATTTGGCAACCGGGCTCTGCGAGAGAGAAATACACAGTGTTGCCCCTTTACGAAGGCAAGGTTTTGCAGAAAGCGAATGTCTGTCTAGCAGCGAATGTAGTTCCAAGAGACAGTGAAAACCAGCTAGAGATTTCCGTGCTGTCAGCTTTCCTGTGGGCGCAATCGCTGGACGTTTCGAATTTGGCAACCGGGCTCTGCGAGAGAGAAATACACAGTGTTGCCCGTGTACCAACGAAAGCTTTTGCAGAAAGCAAATGTCTGGCTATCAGCGAATGCAGTTCCAAGGGGCAGTGAAAACCAGCTACAGCTTTCCTTGCTGGCAGCTTTCCTGTAGGCGCAATCGCTGGACGTTTCGAGTTTGGCAGCCGGGCTCTGCGAGAGAGAAATACAGAGTGTTACCCCTTTACGCAGGCAAGGTTTTGCAGAAAGCGAATGTCTGTCTAGCAGCGAATGCAGTTCCAAGGGGCAGTGAAAACCAGCTACAGCTTTCCTTGCTGGCAGCTTTCCTGTGGGCGCAATCGCTGGACATTTCGAATTTGGCAGCCGGTCTCTGCGAGAGAGAAATACACAGTGTTGCCCCTTCAGTAAGGCAAGGTTTTGCAGAAAGCGAATGTCTGTCTATCAGCGAATGTAGTTCCAAGGGGCAGTGAAAACCAGCTACAGCTTTCTGTGCTGGCAGCTTTCCTGTGGGCGCAATCGCTGGACGTTTCGAATTTGGCAACCGGGCTCTGAGAGAGAGAAATACACAGTGTTGCCCCTGTAGCAACATAAGCTTTTGTAGAAAACGAATGTCTGTCTATCAGCGAATGTAGTTCCAAGAGACAATGAAAACCAGCTACAGCTTTCCTTGCTGGCAGCTTTCCTGTGGGCGCAATCGCTGGACGTTTCGAATTTGGCAACCGGGCTCTGCGAGAGAGAAATACACGGTGTTGCCCCTTTACGTACGAAAGCTTTTGCAGAAAGCGAATGTCTGTCTATCAGCGAATGCAGTTCCAAGGGGCAGTGAAAACCAGCTACAGCATTCCTTGCTGGTAGCTTTCCTGTGGGCGCAATCGCTGGACGTTTCGTATTTGGCAACCGGGCTCTGCGAGAGAGAAATACACAGTGTTGCCTCTTTACCAACGAAAGCTTTTGCAGAAAGCGAATGTCTGTCTATCAGCGAATGCAGTTCCAAGGGGCAGTGAAAACCAGCTACAGCTTTCCTTGCTGGCAGCTTTCCTGTGGGCGCAATCGCTGGACGTTTCGAATTTGGCAACCGGGCTCTGCGAGAGAGAAATACAGAGTGTTGCCCCTTTACTAAGGCAAGCTTTTGTAGAAAGCGAATGTCTGTCTATCAGCGAATGTAGTTCCAAGAGACAGTGAAAACCAGCTAGAGATTTCCGTGCTGGCAGCTTTCCTGTGGGCGCAATCGCTGGACGTTTCGAATTTGGCAACCGGGCTCTGCGAGAGAGAAATACACAGTGTTGCCCTTGTACCAACGAAAGCTTTTGCAGAAAGCGAATGTCTATATAGCAGCGAATGTAGTTCCAAGGGGCAGTTAAAACCAGCTACAGCTTTCCTTGCTGGCAGCTTTCCTGTGGGCGCAATCGCTGGACGTTTCGAATTTGGCAACCGGGCTCTGCGAGAGAGAAATACACAGTGTTGCCCCTGTACCAACGAAAGCTTTTGCAGAAAGCGAATGTCTGTCTAGCAGCGAATGTAGTTCCAAGGGGCAGTGAAAACCAGCTACAGCTTTCCTTGCTGGCAGCTTTCCTGTGGGCGCAATCGCTGGACGTTTCGAATTTGGCAACCGGGCTCTGCGAGAGAGAAATACACAGTGTTGCCCCTGTACCAACGAAAGCTTTTGCAGAAAGCGAATGTCTGTCTAGCAGCGAATGTAGTTCCAAGGGGCAGTGAAAACCAGCTACAGCTTTCCTTGCTGGCAGCTTTCCTGTGGGCGCAATCGCTGGACGTTTCGAA
Organism: Mycteria americana; assembly: GCF_035582795.1. NCBI lineage: Eukaryota > Metazoa > Chordata > Aves > Ciconiiformes > Ciconiidae > Mycteria > Mycteria americana. The sequence goes on along the minus strand of NC_134369.1, from coordinate 22,536,165 downwards.
TTTGGCAACCAGGCTCTGCGAGAGAGAAATACACAGTGTTGCCCCTTTACAAACGAAAGCTTTTGCAGAAAGCGAATGTCTGTCTATCAGCGAATGCAGTTCCAAGAGACAGTGAAAACCAGCTACAGCTTTCCGTGCTGGCAGCTTTCCTGTGGGCGCAATCGCTGGACGTTTCGAATTTGGCAGCCGGGCTGTGCGAGAGAGAAATACAGAGTGTTGCCCCTTTAGGAAGGCAAGGTTGTGCAGAAAGCGAATGTCTGTCTATCAGCGAATGTATTTCCAAGGGGCAGTGAAAACCAGCTACAGCTTTCCTTGCTGGCAGCTTTCCTGTGGGCGCAATCGCTGGACGTGTCGATTTTGACAACCGGGCTCTGCGAGAGAGAAATACACAGTGTTGCCCCTGTACCAACGAAAGCTTTTGCAGAAAGCGAATGTCTGTCTATCAGCGAATGTACTTCCAAGGGGCAGTGAAAACCAGCTACAGCTTTCCTTGCTGGCAGCTTTCCTGTGGGCACAATCGCAGGACGTTTCGAATTTGGCAACCGGGCTCTGCGAGAGAGAAATACACAGTGTTGCCCCTTTACGAAGGCAAGGTTTTGCAGAAAGCGAATGTCTGTCTATCAGCGAATGTAGTTCCAAGAGACAGTGAAAACCAGCTAGAGATTTCCGTGCTGTCAGCTTTCCTGTGGGCGCAATCGCTGGACGTTTCGAATTTGGCAACCGGGCTCTGCGAGAGAGAAATACACAGTGTTGCCCCTGTAGCAACATAAGCTTTTGTAGAAAACGAATGTCTGTCTATCAGCGAATGTAGTTCCAAGAGACAATGAAAACCAGCTACAGCTTTCCTTGCTGGCAGCTTTCCTGTGGGCGCAATCGCTGGACGTTTCGAATTTGGCAACCGGGCTCTGCGAGAGAGAAATACACGGTGTTGCCCCTTTACGTACGAAAGCTTTTGCAGAAAGCGAATGTCTGTCTATCAGCGAATGCAGTTCCAAGGGGCAGTGAAAACCAGCTACAGCATTCCTTGCTGGTAGCTTTCCTGTGGGCGCAATCGCTGGACGTTTCGAATTTGGCAACCGGGCTCTGCGAGAGAGAAATACACAGTGTTGCCTCTTTACCAACGAAAGCTTTTGCAGAAAGCGAATGTCTGTCTATCAGCGAATGTAGTTCCAAGAGACAGTGAAAACCAGCTAGAGATTTCCTTGCTGGCAGCTTTCCTGTGGGCGCAATCGCTGGACGTTTCGAATTTGGCAACCGGGCTCTGCGAGAGAGAAATACACAGTGTTGCCCTTGTACCAACGAAAGCTTTTGCAGAAAGCGAATGTCTGTCTATCAGCGAATGTAGTTCCAAGGGGCAGTTAAAACCAGCTACAGCTTTCTGTGCTGGAAGCTTTCCTGTGGGCGCAATCGCTGGACGTTTCGAATTTGGCAACCGGGCTCTGCGAGAGAGAAATACAGAGTGTTGCCCCTTTACGCAGGCAAGGTTTTGCAGAAAGCGAATGTCTGTCTAGCAGCGAATGCAGTTCCAAGGGGCAGTGAAAACCAGCTACAGCTTTCCTTGCTGGCAGCTTTCCTGTGGGCGCAATCGCTGGACGTTTCTAATTTGGCAGCCGGGCTCTGCGAGAGAGAAATACACAGTGTTGCCCCTTCAATAAGGCAAGGTTTTGCAGAAAGCGAATGTCTGTCTAGCAGCGAATGTAGTTCCAAGGGGCAGTGAAAACCAGCTACAGCTTTCTGTGCTGGCAGCTTTCCTGTGGGCGCAATCGCTGGACGTTTCGAATTTGGCAACCGGGCTCTGCGAGAGAGAAATACAGTGTTGCCCCTGTAGCAACATAAGCTTTTGTAGAAAACGAATGTCTGTCTATCAGCGAATGCAGTTCCAAGGGGCAGTGAAAACCAGCTACAGCTTTCCTTGCTGGCAGCTTTCCTGTGGGCGCAATCGCTGGACGTTTCAAATTTGGCAACCGGGCTCTGCGAGAGAGAAATACAGAGTGTTGCCCCTTTACGAAGGCAAGGTTTTGCACAAAGAGAATGTCTGTCTAGCAGCGAATGTAGTTCCAAGGGGCAGTGAAAACCAGCTACAGCTTTCCGTGCTGGCAGCTTTCCTGTGGCCGCAATCGCTGGACCATTCGAATTTGGCAACCGGGCTCTGCGAGAGAGAAATACACAGTGTTGCCCCTTTCCCTACGAAAGCTTTTGCAGAAAGTGAATGTCTGTCTACCAGCGAATGCAGTTCCAAGGGGCAGTGAAAACCAGCTACAGCGTTCCTTGCTGGCAGCTTTCCTGTAGGCGCAATCGCTGGACGTTTCGAATTTGGCAACCGGGCTCTGCGAGAGAGAAATACAGAGTGTTGCCCCTTTACGCAGGCAAGGTTTTGCAGAAAGCGAATGTCTGTCTAGCAGCGAATGCAGTTCCAAGGGGCAGTGAAAACCAGCTACAGCTTTCCTTGCTGGCAGCTTTCCTGTGGGCGCAATCGCTGGACGTTTCTAATTTGGCAGCCGGGCTCTGCGAGAGAGAAATACACAGTGTTGCCCCTTCAGTAAGGCAAGGTTTTGCAGAAAGCGAATGTCTGTCTAGCAGCGAATGCAGTTCCAAGGGGCAGTGAAAACCAGCTACAGCATTCCTTGCTGGCAGCTTTCCTGTGGGCGCAATCGCTGGACGTTTCGAATTTGGCAACCGGGCTCTGCGAGAGAGAAATACACAGTGTTGCCCCTGTAGCAACATAAGCTTTTGTAGAAAACGAATGTCTGTCTATCAGCGAATGTAGTTCCAAGAGACAATGAAAACCAGCTACAGCTTTCCTTGCTGGCAGCTTTCCTGTGGGCGCAATCGCTGGACGTTTCGAATTTGGCAACCGGGCTCTGCGAGAGAGAATTACACGGTGTTGCCCCTTTACCTACGAAAGCTTTTGTAGAAAGCGAATGTCTGTCTATCAGCGAATGCAGTTCCAAGGGGCAGTGAAAACCAGCTACAGCATTCCTTGCTGGTAGCTTTCCTGTGGGCGCAATCGCTGGACGTTTCGTATTTGGCAACCGGGCTCTGCGAGAGAGAAATACACAGTGTTGCCTCTTTACCAACGAAAGCTTTTGCAGAAAGCGAATGTCTGTCTATCAGCGAATGCAGTTCCAAGGGGCAGTGAAAACCAGCTACAGCTTTCCTTGCTGGCAGCTTTCCTGTGGTCGCAATCGCTGGACGTTTCGAATTTGGCAACCGGGCTCTGCGAGAGAGAAATACAGAGTGTTGCCCCTTTACAAAGTCAAGGTTTTGCAGAAAGCGAATGTCTGTCTATCAGCGAATGTAGTTCCAAGGGGCAGTGAAAACCAGCTACAGCTTTCCTTGCTGGCAGCTTTCCTGTGGGCGCAATCGCTGGACGTTTCGAATTTGGCAACCGGGCTCTGCGAGAGAGAAATACACAGTGTTGCCCCTTTACCAACGAAAGCTTTTGCAGAAAGCGAATGTCTATATAGCAGCGAATGTAGTTCCAAGAGGCAGTGAAAACCAGCTACAGCTTTCCTTGCTGGCAGCTTTCCTGTGGGCGCAATCGCTGGACGTTTCGAATTTGGCAACCGGGCTCTGCGAGAGAGAAATACACAGTTTTGCCCCTTTACGAAGGCAAGGTTTTGCAGAAAGCGAATGTCTGTCTTGCAGCGAATGTAGTTCCAAGGGGCAGTGAAAACCAGCTACAGCTTTCCTTGCTGGCAGCTTTCCTGTGGGCGCAATCGCTGGACGTGTCGGTTTTGACAACCGGGCTCTGCGAGAGAGAAATACACAGTGTTGCCCCTGTACCAACGAAAGCTTTTGCAGAAAGCGAATGTCTGTCTATCAGCGAATGTAGTTCCAAGGGGCAGTGAAAACCAGCTACAGCTTTCCTTGCTGGCAGCTTTCCTGTGGGCACAATCGCAGGACATTTCGAATTTGGCAACCGGGCTCTGCGAGAGAGAAATACACAGTGTTGCCGCTTTACTAAGCAAGGTTTTGCAGAAAGCGAATGTCTGTCTAGCAGCGAATGTAGTTCCAAGAGACAATGAAAACCAGCTACAGCTTTCCTTGCTGGCAGCTTTCCTGTGGGCGCAATCGCTGGACGTTTCGAATTTGGCAACCGGGCTCTGCGAGAGAGAAATACACAGTGTTGCCCCTTTACGAAGGCAAGGTTTTGCAGAAAGCGAATGTCTGTCTATCAGCGAATGTAGTTCCAAGAGACTGTGAAAACCAGCTACAGCTTTCCTTGCTGGCAGCTTTCCTGTGGGCGCAATCGCTGGACGTTTCGAATTTGGCAACCGGGCTCTGCGAGAGAGAAATACACAGTGTTGCCCCTTTACTAAGGCAAGGTTTTGCAGAAAGCAAATGTCTGTCTATCAGCGAATGTAGTTCCAAGAGACAATGAAAACCAGCTACAGCTTTCTGTGCTGGCAGCTTTCCTGTGGGCGCAATCGCTGGACGTTTCGTATTTGGCAACCGGGCTCTGCGAGAGAGAAATACACAGTGTTGCCTCTTTACCAACGAAAGCTTTTGCAGAAAGCGAATGTCTGTCTATCAGCGAATGCAGTTCCAAGGGGCAGTGAAAACCAGCTACAGCTTTCTGTGCTGGCAGCTTTCCTGTGGGCGCAATCGCTGGACGTTTCGAATTTGGCAACCGGGCCATGCGAGAGAGATATACACAGTGTTCGCCCTTTACCAACGAAAGCTGTTGTAGAAAGTGAATGTCTATCTAGCAGCGAATGTAGTTCCAAGGGGCAGTGAAAACCAGCTACAGCTTTCCTTGCTGGCAGCTTTCCTGTGGGCGCAATCGCTGGACGTTTCGAATTTGGCAACCGGGCTCTGCGAGAGAGAAATACACAGTGTTGCCCCTGTACCAACGAAAGCTTTTGCAGAAAGCGAATGTCTGTCTATCAGCGAATGTAGTTCCAAGGGGCAGTGAAAACCAGCTACAGCTTTCCGTGCTGGCAGCTCTCCTGTGGGCGCAATCGCTGGACGTTTCGAATTTGGCAACCGGGCTCTACGAGAGAGAAATACACAGTGTTGCCCCTTTACTAAGGCAAGCTTTTGTAGAAAGCGAATGTCTGTCTAGCAGCGAATGTAGTTCCAAGGGGCAGTGAAAACCAGCTACAGATTTCTGTGCTGGAAGCTTTCCTGTGGGCGCAATCGCTGGACGTTTCGAATTTGGCAACCGGGCTCTGCGAGAGAGAAATACACAGTGTTGCCCCTTTACGAAGGCAAGGTTTTGCAGAAAGCGAATGTCTGTCTAGCAGCGAATGTAGTTCCAAGAGACAGTGAAAACCAGCTAGAGATTTCCGTGCTGTCAGCTTTCCTGTGGGCGCAATCGCTGGACGTTTCGAATTTGGCAACCGGGCTCTGCGAGAGAGAAATACACAGTGTTGCCCCTTTACCTATGAAAGCTTTTGCAGAAAGCAAATGTCTGGCTATCAGCGAATGCAGTTCCAAGGGGCAGTGAAAACCAGCTACAGCTTTCCTTGCTGGCAGCTTTCCTGTAGGCGCAATCGCTGGACGTTTCGAATTTGGCAGCCGGGCTCTGCGAGAGAGAAATACAGAGTGTTGCCCCTTTACGCAGGCAAGGTTTTGCAGAAAGCGAATGTCTGTCTAGCAGCGAATGCAGTTCCAAGGGGCAGTGAAAACCAGCTACAGCTTTCCTTGCTGGCAGCTTTCCTGTGGGCGCAATCGCTGGACGTTTCGAATTTGGCAACCGGGCTCTGCGAGAGAGAAATACACAGTGTTGCCCCTGTAGCAACATAAGCTTTTGTAGAAAAAGAATGTCTGTCTATCAGAGAATGTAGTTCCAAGAGACAATGAAAACCAGCTACAGCTTTCCTTGCTGGCAGCTTTCCTCTGGGCGCAATCGCTGGACGTTTCGAATTTGGCAACCGGGCTCTGCGAGAGAGAAATACACGGTGTTGCCCCTTTACCTACGAAAGCTTTTGCAGAAAGCGAATGTCTGTCTATCAGCGAATGCAGTTCCAAGGGGCAGTGAAAACCAGCTACAGCATTCCTTGCTGGTAGCTTTCCTGTGGGCGCAATCGCTGGACGTTTCGTATTTGGCAACCGGGCTCTGCGAGAGAGAAATACACAGTGTTGCCTCTTTACCAACGAAAGCTTTTGCAGAAAGCGAATGTCTGTCTATCAGCGAATGCAGTTCCAAGGGGCAGTGAAAACCAGCTACAGCTTTCCTTGCTGGCAGCTTTCCTGTGGTCGCAACCGCTGGACGTTTCGAATTTGGCAACCGGGCTCTGCGAGAGAGAAATACAGAGTGTTGCCCCTTTACAAAGTCAAGGTTTTGCAGAAAGCGAATGTCTGTCTATCAGCGAATGTAGTTCCAAGGGGCAGTGAAAACCAGCTACAGCTTTCCTTGCTGGCAGCTTTCCTGTGGGCGCAATCGCTGGACGTTTCGAATTTGGCAACCGGGCTCTGCGAGAGAGAAATACACAGTGTTGCCCCTTTCCCTACGAAAGCTTTTGCAGAAAGCGAATGTCTGTCTATCAGCGAATGTAGTTCCAAGGGGCAGTGAAAACCAGCTACAGCTTTCCGTGCTGGCAGCTTTCCTGTGGGCGCAATCGCTGGACGTTTCGTATTTGGCAACCGGGCTCTGCGAGAGAGAAATACACAGTGTTGCCTCTTTACCAACGAAAGCTGTTGTAGAAAGTGAATGTCTATCTAGCAGCGAATGTAGTTCCAAGGGGCAGTGAAAACCAGCTACAGCTTTCCTTGCTGGCAGCTTTCCTGTGGGCGCAATCGCTGGACGTTTCGAATTTGGCAACCGGGCTCTGCGAGAGAGAAATACACAGTTTTGCCCCTTTACGAAGGCAAGGTTTTGCAGAAAGCGAATGTCTGTCTTGCAGCGAATGTAGTTCCAAGGGGCAGTGAAAACCAGCTACAGCTTTCCTTGCTGGCAGCTTTCCTGTGGGCGCAATCGCTGGACGTGTCGGTTTTGACAACCGGGCTCTGCGAGAGAGAAATACACAGTGTTGCCCCTGTACCAACGAAAGCTTTTGCAGAAAGCGAATGTCTGTCTATCAGCGAATGTAGTTCCAAGGGGCAGTGAAAACCAGCTACAGCTTTCCTTGCTGGCAGCTTTCCTGTGGGCACAATCGCAGGACATTTCGAATTTGGCAACCGGGCTCTGCGAGAGAGAAATACACAGTGTTGCCCCTTTACGAAGGCAAGGTTTTGCAGAAAGCGAATGTCTGTCTATCAGCGAATGTAGTTCCAAGAGACTGTGAAAACCAGCTACAGCTTTCCTTGCTGGCAGCTTTCCTGTGGGCGCAATCGCTGGACGTTTCGAATTTGGCAACCGGGCTCTGCGAGAGAGAAATACACAGTGTTGCCTCTTTACCAACGAAAGCTTTTGCAGAAAGCGAATGTCTGTCTATCAGCGAATGTAGTTCCAAGAGACAATGAAAACCAGCTACAGCTTTCTGTGCTGGCAGCTTTCCTGTGGGCGCAATCGCTGGACGTTTCGTATTTGGCAACCGGGCTCTGCGAGAGAGAAATACACAGTGTTGCCTCTTTACCAACGAAAGCTTTTGCAGAAAGCGAATGTCTGTCTATCAGCGAATGCAGTTCCAAGGGGCAGTGAAAACCAGCTACAGCTTTCTGTGCTGGCAGCTTTCCTGTGGGCGCAATCGCTGGACGTTTCGAATTTGGCAACCGGGCCATGCGAGAGAGATATACACAGTGTTCGCCCTTTACCAACGAAAGCTGTTGTAGAAAGTGAATGTCTATCTAGCAGCGAATGTAGTTCCAAGGGGCAGTGAAAACCAGCTACAGCTTTCCTTGCTGGTAGCTTTCCTGTGGGCGCAATCGCTGGACGTTTCGAATTTGGCAACCGGGCTCTGCGAGAGAGAAATACACAGTGTTGCCCCTGTACCAACGAAAGCTTTTGCAGAAAGCGAATGTCTGTCTATCAGCGAATGTAGTTCCAAGGGGCAGTGAAAACCAGCTACAGCTTTCCGTGCTGGCAGCTCTCCTGTGGGCGCAATCGCTGGACGTTTCGAATTTGGCAACCGGGCTCTACGAGAGAGAAATACACAGTGTTGCCCCTTTACTAAGGCAAGCTTTTGTAGAAAGCGAATGTCTGTCTATCAGCGAATGCAGTTCCAAGAGACAGTGAAAACCAGCTACAGCTTTCCTTGCTGGCAGCTTTCCTGTGGGCGCAATCGCTGGACGTTTCGATTTTGGCAACCGGGCTCTGCGAGAGAGAAATACAGAGTGTTGCCCTTCTACCAACGAAAGCTTTTGCAGAAAGCGAATGTCTGTCTATCAGCGAATGTAGTTCCAAGGGGCAGTGAAAACCAGCTACAGATTTCTGTGCTGGAAGCTTTCCTGTGGGCGCAATCGCTGGACGTTTCGAATTTGGCAACCGGGCTCTGCGAGAGAGAAATACACAGTGTTGCCCCTTTAAGAAGGCAAGGTTTTGCAGAAAGCGAATGTCTGTCTAGCAGCGAATGTAGTTCCAAGAGACAGTGAAAACCAGCTACAGCTTTCCTTGCTGGCAGCTTTCCTGTAGGCGCAATCGCTGGACGTTTCGAATTTGGCAACCGGGCTCTGCGAGAGAGAAATACACAGTGTTGCCCGTGTACCAACGAAAGCTTTTGCAGAAAGCAAATGTCTGGCTATCAGCGAATGCAGTTCCAAGGGGCAGTGAAAACCAGCTACAGCTTTCCTTGCTGGCAGCTTTCCTGTAGGCGCAATCGCTGGACGTTTCGAATTTGGCAGCCGGGCTCTGCGAGAGAGAAATACAGAGTGTTGCCCCTTTACGCAGGCAAGGTTTTGCAGAAAGCGAATGTCTGTCTAGCAGCGAATGCAGTTCCAAGGGGCAGTGAAAACCAGCTACAGCTTTCCTTGCTGGCAGCTTTCCTGTGGGCGCAATCGCTGGACGTTTCGAATTTGGCAACCGGGCTCTGCGAGAGAGAAATACACAGTGTTGCCCCTGTAGCAACATAAGCTTTTGTAGAAAACGAATGTCTGTCTATCAGCGAATGTAGTTCCAAGAGACAATGAAAACCAGCTACAGCTTTCCTTGCTGGCAGCTTTCCTGTGGGCGCAATCGCTGGACGTTTCGAATTTGGCAACCGGGCTCTGCGAGAGAGAAATACACGGTGTTGCCCCTTTACCTACGAAAGCTTTTGCAGAAAGCGAATGTCTGTCTATCAGCGAATGCAGTTCCAAGGGGCAGTGAAAACCAGCTACAGCATTCCTTGCTGGTAGCTTTCCTGTGGGCGCAATCGTTGGACGTTTCGTATTTGGCAACCGGGCTCTGCGAGAGAGAAATACACAGTGTTGCCCCTTTACCTACGAAAGCTTTTGCAGAAAGCGAATGTCTGTCTATCAGCGAATGCAGTTCCAAGGGGCAGTGAAAACCAGCTACAGCTTTCCGTGCTGGTAGCTTTCCTGTGGGCGCAATCGCTGGACGTTTCGTATTTGGCAACCGGGCTCTGCGAGAGAGAAATACACAGTGTTGCCTCTTTACCAACGAAAGCTTTTGCAGAAAGCGAATGTCTGTCTATCAGCGAATGCAGTTCCAAGGGGCAGTGAAAACCAGCTACAGCTTTCTGTGCTGGCAGCTTTCCTGTGGGCGCAATTGCTGGACGTTTCGAATTCGGCAACCGGGCCATGCGAGAGAGATATACACAGTGTTCGCCCTTTACCAACGAAAGCTGTTGTAGAAAGTGAATGTCTATCTAGCAGCGAATGTAGTTCCAAGGGGCAGTGAAAACCAGCTACAGCTTTCCTTGCTGGCAGCTTTCCTGTGGGCGCAATCGCTGGACGTTTCGAATTTGGCAACCGGGCTCTGCGAGAGAGAAATACACAGTGTTGCCCCTGTACCAAGGAAAGCTTTTGCAGAAAGCGAATGTCTGTCTATCAGCGAATGTAGTTCCAAGGGGCAGTGAAAACCAGCTACAGCTTTCCGTGCTGGCAGCTCTCCTGTGGGCGCAATCGCTGGACGTTTCGAATTTGGCAACCGGGCTCTACGAGAGAGAAATACACAGTGTTGCCCCTTTACTAAGGCAAGCTTTTGTAGAAAGCGAATGTCTGTCTATCAGCGAATGCAGTTCCAAGAGACAGTGAAAACCAGCTACAGCTTTCCTTGCTGGCAGCTTTCCTGTGGGCGCAATCGCTGGACGTTTCGATTTTGGCAACCGGGCTCTGCGAGAGAGAAATACAGAGTGTTGCCCTTCTACCAACGAAAGCTTTTGCAGAAAGCGAATGTCTGTCTATCAGCGAATGTAGTTCCAAGGGGCAGTGAAAACCAGCTACAGATTTCTGTGCTGGAAGCTTTCCTGTGGGCGCAATCGCTGGACGTTTCGAATTTGGCAACCGGGCTCTGCGAGAGAGAAATACACAGTGTTGCCCCTTTACGAAGGCAAGGTTTTGCAGAAAGCGAATGTCTGTCTAGCAGCGAATGTAGTTCCAAAAGACAGTGAAAACCAGCTAGAGATTTCCGTGCTGTCAGCTTTCCTGTGGGCGCAATCGCTGGACGTTTCGAATTTGGCAACCGGGCTCTGCGAGAGAGAAATACACAGTGTTGCCCCTTTACCTATGAAAGCTTTTGCAGAAAGCAAATGTCTGGCTATCAGCGAATGCAGTTCCAAGGGGCAGTGAAAACCAGCTACAGCTTTCCTTGCTGGCAGCTTTCCTGTGGGCGCAATCGCTGGACGTTTCGAATTTGGCAACCGGGCTCTGCGAGAGAGAAATACACGGTATTGCCCCTTTACCTACGAAAGCTTTTGCAGAAAGCGAATGTCTGTCTATCAGCGAATGCAGTTCCAAGGGGCAGTGAAAACCAGCTACAGCATTCCTTGCTGGTAGCTTTCCTGTGGGCGCAATCGTTGGACGTTTCGAATTTGGCAACCGGGCTCTGCGAGAGAGAAATACACAGTGTTGCCTCTTTACCAACGAAAGCTTTTGCAGAAAGCGAATGTCTGTCTATCAGCGAATGCAGTTCCAAGGGGCAGTGAAAACCAGCTACAGCTTTCCTTGCTGGCAGCTTTCCTGTGGGCGCAATCGCTGGACGTTTCGTATTTGGCAACCGGGCTCTGCGAGAGAGAAATACACAGTGTTGCCTCTTTACCAACGAAAGCTTTTGCAGAAAGCGAATGTCTGTCTATCAGCGAATGCAGTTCCAAGGGGCAGTGAAAACCAGCTACAGCTTTCCGTGCTGGCAGCTTTCCTGTGGGCGCAATCGCTGGACGTTTCGAATTTGGCAACCGGGCTCTGCGAGAGAGAAATACACAGTGTTGCCCCTTTACCTATGAAAGCTTTTGCAGAAAGCAAATGTCTGGCTATCAGCGAATGCAGCTCCAAGGGGCAGTGAAAACCAGCTACAGCTTTCCTTGCTGGCAGCTTTCCTGTAGGCGCAATCGCTGGACGTTTCGAATTTGGCAGCCGGGCTCTGCGAGAGAGAAATACAGAGTGTTGCCCCTTTACGCAGGCAAGGTTTTGCAGAAAGCGAATGTCTGTCTAGCAGCGAATGCAGTTCCAAGGGGCAGTGAAAACCAGCTACAGCTTTCCTTGCTGGCAGCTTTCCTGTGGGCGCAATCGCTGGACGTTTCGAATTTGGCAACCGGGCTCTGCGAGAGAGAAATACACAGTGTTGCCCCTGTAGCAACATAAGCTTTTGTAGAAAACGAATGTCTGTCTATCAGCGAATGTAGTTCCAAGGGGCAGTGAAAACCAGCTACAGCTTTCCTTGCTGGCAGCTTTCCTGTGGGCGCAATCGCTGGACGTTTCGAATTTGGCAACCGGGCTCTGCGAGAGAGAAATACACGGTATTGCCCCTTTACCTACGAAAGCTTTTGCAGAAAGCGAATGTCTGTCTATCAGCGAATGTAGTTCCAAGGGGCAGTGAAAACCAGCTACAGCATTCCTTGCTGGTAGCTTTCCTGTGGGCGCAATCGTTGGACGTTTCGTATTTGGCAACCGGGCTCTGCGAGAGAGAAATACACAGTGTTGCCTCTTTACCAACGAAAGCTTTTGCAGAAAGCGAATGTCTGTCTATCAGCGAATGCAGTTCCAAGGGGCAGTGAAAACCAGCTACAGCTTTCCTTGCTGGCAGCTTTCCTGTGGGCGCAATCGCTGGACGTTTCGTATTTGGCAACCGGGCTCTGCGAGAGAGAAATACACAGTGTTGCCTCTTTACCAACGAAAGCTTTTGCAGAAAGCGAATGTCTGTCTATCAGCGAATGCAGTTCCAAGGGGCAGTGAAAACCAGCTACAGCTTTCCGTGCTGGCAGCTTTCCTGTGGGCGCAATCGCTGGACGTTTCGAATTTGGCAACCGGGCTCTGCGAGAGAGATATACACAGTGTTGCCCCTTTACCAACGAAAGCTGTTGTAGAAAGTGAATGTCTATCTAGCAGCGAATGTAGTTCCAAGGGGCAGTGAAAACCAGCTACAGCTTTCCTTGCTGGCAGCTTTCCTGTGGGCGCAATCGCTGGACGTTTCGAATTTGGCAACCGGGCTCTGCGAGAGAGAAATACACAGTGTTGCCCCTTTACGAAGGCAAGGTTTTGCAGAAAGCGAATGTCTGTCTTGCAGCGAATGTAGTTCCAAGGGGCAGTGAAAACCAGCTACAGCTTTCCTTGCTGGCAGCTTTCCTGTGGGCGCAATCGCTGGACGTGTCGGTTTTGACAACCGGGCTCTGCGAGAGAGAAATACACAGTGTTGCCCCTGTACCAACGAAAGCTTTTGCAGAAAGCGAATGTCTGTCTATCAGCGAATGTACTTCCAAGGGGCAGTGAAAACCAGCTACAGCTTTCCTTGCTGGCAGCTTTCCTGTGGGCACAATCGCAGGACATTTCGAATTTGGCAACCGGGCTCTGCGAGAGAGAAATACACAGTGTTGCCGCTTTACTAAGCAAGGTTTTGCAGAAAGCGAATGTCTGTCTAGCAGCGAATGTAGTTCCAAGAGACAATGAAAACCAGCTACAGCTTTCCTTGCTGGCAGCTTTCCTGTGGGCGCAATCGCTGGACGTTTCGAATTTGGCAACCGGGCTCTGCGAGAGAGAAATACAGTGTTGCCCCTTTACGAAGGCAAGGTTTTGCAGAAAGCGAATGTCTGTCTATCAGCGAATGTAGTTCCAAGAGACTGTGAAAATCAGCTACAGCTTTCCTTGCTGGCAGCTTTCCTGTGGGCGCAATCGCTGGACGTTTCGAATTTGGCAACCGGGCTCTGCGAGAGAGAAATACACAGTGTTGCCTCTTTACCAACGAAAGCTTTTGCAGAAAGCGAATGTCTGTCTATCAGCGAATGTAGTTCCAAGAGACAATGAAAACCAGCTACAGCTTTCCTTGCTGGCAGCTTTCCTGTGGGCGCAATAGATGGACGTTTCGAATTTGGCAACCGGGCTCTGCGAGAGAGAAATACACAGTGTTGCCCCTTTACCTACGAAAGCTTTTGCAGAAAGCGAATGTCTGTCTATCAGCGAATGCAGTTCCAAGGGGCAGTGAAAACCAGCTACAGCTTTCCGTGCTGGTAGCTTTCCTGTGGGCGCAATCGCTGGACGTTTCGTATTTGGCAACCGGGCTCTGCGAGAGAGAAATACACAGTGTTGCCTCTTTACCAACGAAAGCTTTTGCAGAAAGCGAATGTCTGTCTATCAGCGAATGCAGTTCCAAGGGGCAGTGAAAACCAGCTACAGCTTTCTGTGCTGGCAGCTTTCCTGTGGGCGCAATCGCTGGACGTTTCGAATTTGGCAACCGGGCCATGCGAGAGAGATATACACAGTGTTCGCCCTTTACCAACGAAAGCTATTGTAGAAAGTGAATGTCTATCTAGCAGCGAATGTAGTTCCAAGGGGCAGTGAAAACCAGCTACAGCTTTCCTTGCTGGCAGCTTTCCTGTAGGCGCAATCGCTGGACGTTTCGAATTTGGCAACCGGGCTCTGCGAGAGAGAAATACACAGTGTTGCCTCTTTACCTATGAAAGCTTTTGCAGAAAGCAAATGTCTGGCTATCAGCGAATGCAGTTCCAAGGGGCAGTGAAAACCAGCTACAGCTTTCCTTGCTGGCAGCTTTCCTGTAGGCGCAATCGCTGGACGTTTCGAATTTGGCAGCCGGGCTCTGCGAGAGAGAAATACAGAGTGTTGCCCCTTTACGCAGGCAAGGTTTTGCAGAAAGCGAATGTCTGTCTAGCAGCGAATGCAGTTCCAAGGGGCAGTGAAAACCAGCTACAGCTTTCCTTGCTGGCAGCTTTCCTGTGGGCGCAATCGCTGGACGTTTCGAATTTGGCAACCGGGCTCTGCGAGAGAGAAATACACAGTGTTGCCCCTGTAGCAACATAAGCTTTTGTAGAAAACGAATGTCTGTCTATCAGCGAATGTAGTTCCAAGAGACAATGAAAACCAGCTACAGCTTTCCTTGCTGGCAGCTTTCCTGTGGGCGCAATCGCTGGACGTTTCGAATTTGGCAACCGGGCTCTGCGAGAGAGAAATACACGGTGTTGCCCCTTTACCTACGAAAGCTTTTGCAGAAAGCGAATGTCTGTCTATCAGCGAATGCAGTTCCAAGGGGCAGTGAAAACCAGCTACAGCATTCCTTGCTGGTAGCTTTCCTGTGGGCGCAATCGTTGGACGTTTCGTATTTGGCAACCGGGCTCTGCGAGAGAGAAATACACAGTGTTGCCCCTTTACCTACGAAAGCTTTTGCAGAAAGCGAATGTCTGTCTATCAGCGAATGCAGTTCCAAGGGGCAGTGAAAACCAGCTACAGCTTTCCGTGCTGGTAGCTTTCCTGTGGGCGCAATCGCTGGACGTTTCGTATTTGGCAACCGGGCTCTGCGAGAGAGAAATACACAGTGTTGCCCCTTTACGAAGGCAAGCTTTTGCAGAAAGCGAATGTCTGCCTATCAGCGAATGCAGTTCCAAGGGGCACTGAAAACCAGCTACAGCTTTCTGTGCTGGCAGCTTTCCTGTGGGCGCAATCGCTGGACGTTTCGAATTTGGCAACCGGGCCATGCGAGAGAGATATACACAGTGTTCGCCCTTTACCAACGAAAGCTGTTGTAGAAAGTGAATGTCTATCTAGCAGCGAATGTAGTTCCAAGGGGCAGTGAAAACCAGCTACAGCTTTCCTTGCTGGCAGCTTTCCTGTGGGCGCAATCGCTGGACGTTTCGAATTTGGCAACCGGGCTCTGCGAGAGAGAAATACACAGTGTTGCCCCTGTACCAACGAAAGCTTTTGCAGAAAGCGAATGTCTGTCTATCAGCGAATGTAGTTCCAAGGGGCAGTGAAAACCAGCTACAGCTTTCCGTGCTGGCAGCTCTCCTGTGGGCGCAATCGCTGGACGTTTCGAATTTGGCAACCGGGCTCTACGAGAGAGAAATACACAGTGTTGCCCCTTTACTAAGGCAAGCTTTTGTAGAAAGCGAATGTCTGTCTATCAGCGAATGTAGTTCCAAGAGACAGTGAAAACCAGCTACAGCTTTCCTTGCTGGCAGCTTTCCTGTGGGCGCAATCGCTGGACGTTTCGATTTTGGCAACCGGGCTCTGCGAGAGAGAAATACAGAGTGTTGCCCTTGTACCAACGAAAGCTTTTGCAGAAAGCGAATGTCTGTCTATCAGCGAATGTAGTTCCAAGGGGCAGTGAAAACCAGCTACAGATTTCTGTGCTGGAAGCTTTCCTGTGGGCGCAATCGCTGGACGTTTCGAATTTGGCAACCGGGCTCTGCGAGAGAGAAATACACAGTGTTGCCCCTTTACCTATGAAAGCTTTTGCAGAAAGCAAATGTCTGGCTATCAGCGAATGCAGTTCCAAGGGGCAGTGAAAACCAGCTACAGCTTTCCTTGCTGGCAGCTTTCCTGTGGGCGCAATCGCTGGACGTTTCGAATTTGGCAACCGGGCTCTGCGAGAGAGAAATACACAGTGTTGCCCCTGTAGCAACATAAGCTTTTGTAGAAAACGAATGTCTGTCTATCAGCGAATGTAGTTCCAAGGGGCAGTGAAAACCAGCTACAGCTTTCCTTGCTGGCAGCTTTCCTGTGGGCGCAATCGCTGGACGTTTCGAATTTGGCAACCGGGCTCTGCGAGAGAGAAATACACGTTATTGCCCCTTTACCTACGAAAGCTTTTGCAGAAAGCGAATGTCTGTCTATCAGCGAATGTAGTTCCAAGGGGCAGTGAAAACCAGCTACAGCATTCCTTGCTGGTAGCTTTCCTGTGGGCGCAATCGTTGGACGTTTCGTATTTGGCAACCGGGCTCTGCGAGAGAGAAATACACAGTGTTGCCTCTTTACCAACGAAAGCTTTTGCAGAAAGCGAATGTCTGTCTATCAGCGAATGCAGTTCCAAGGGGCAGTGAAAACCAGCTACAGCTTTCCTTGCTGGCAGCTTTCCTGTGGGCGCAATCGCTGGACGTTTCGTATTTGGCAACCGGGCTCTGCGAGAGAGAAATACACAGTGTTGCCTCTTTACCAACGAAAGCTTTTGCAGAAAGCGAATGTCTGTCTATCAGCGAATGCAGTTCCAAGGGGCAGTGAAAACCAGCTACAGCTTTCCGTGCTGGCAGCTTTCCTGTGGGCGCAATCGCTGGACGTTTCGAATTTGGCAACCGGGCTCTGCGAGAGAGATATACACAGTGTTGCCCCTTTACCAACGAAAGCTGTTGTAGAAAGTGAATGTCTATCTAGCAGCGAATGTAGTTCCAAGGGGCAGTGAAAACCAGCTACAGCTTTCCTTGCTGGCAGCTTTCCTGTGGGCGCAATCGCTGGACGTTTCGAATTTGGCAACCGGGCTCTGCGAGAGAGAAATACACAGTGTTGCCCCTTTACGAAGGCAAGGTTTTGCAGAAAGCGAATGTCTGTCTTGCAGCGAATGTAGTTCCAAGGGGCAGTGAAAACCAGCTACAGCTTTCCTTGCTGGCAGCTTTCCTGTGGGCGCAATCGCTGGACGTGTCGGTTTTGACAACCGGGCTCTGCGAGAGAGAAATACACAGTGTTGCCCCTGTACCAACGAAAGCTTTTGCAGAAAGCGAATGTCTGTCTATCAGCGAATGTACTTCCAAGGGGCAGTGAAAACCAGCTACAGCTTTCCTTGCTGGCAGCTTTCCTGTGGGCACAATCGCAGGACATTTCGAATTTGGCAACCGGGCTCTGCGAGAGAGAAATACACAGTGTTGCCGCTTTACTAAGCAAGGTTTTGCAGAAAGCGAATGTCTGTCTAGCAGCGAATGTAGTTCCAAGAGACAATGAAAACCAGCTACAGCTTTCCTTGCTGGCAGCTTTCCTGTGGGCGCAATCGCTGGACGTTTCGAATTTGGCAACCGGGCTCTGCGAGAGAGAAATACAGTGTTGCCCCTTTACGAAGGCAAGGTTTTGCAGAAAGCGAATGTCTGTCTATCAGCGAATGTAGTTCCAAGAGACTGTGAAAATCAGCTACAGCTTTCCTTGCTGGCAGCTTTCCTGTGGGCGCAATCGCTGGACGTTTCGAATTTGGCAACCGGGCTCTGCGAGAGAGAAATACACAGTGTTGCCTCTTTACCAACGAAAGCTTTTGCAGAAAGCGAATGTCTGTCTATCAGCGAATGTAGTTCCAAGAGACAATGAAAACCAGCTACAGCTTTCCTTGCTGGCAGCTTTCCTGTGGGCGCAATAGATGGACGTTTCGAATTTGGCAACCGGGCTCTGCGAGAGAGAAATACACAGTGTTGCCCCTTTACCTACGAAAGCTTTTGCAGAAAGCGAATGTCTGTCTATCAGCGAATGCAGTTCCAAGGGGCAGTGAAAACCAGCTACAGCTTTCCGTGCTGGTAGCTTTCCTGTGGGCGCAATCGCTGGACGTTTCGTATTTGGCAACCGGGCTCTGCGAGAGAGAAATACACAGTGTTGCCTCTTTACCAACGAAAGCTTTTGCAGAAAGCGAATGTCTGTCTATCAGCGAATGCAGTTCCAAGGGGCAGTGAAAACCAGCTACAGCTTTCTGTGCTGGCAGCTTTCCTGTGGGCGCAATCGCTGGACGTTTCGAATTTGGCAACCGGGCCATGCGAGATAGATATACACAGTGTTCGCCCTTTACCAACGAAAGCTGTTGTAGAAAGTGAATGTCTATCTAGCAGCGAATGTAGTACCAAGGGGCAGTGAAAACCAGCTACAGCTTTCCTTGCTGGCAGCTTTCCTGTGGGCGCAATCGCTGGACGTTTCGAATTTGGCAACCGGGCTCTGCGAGAGAGAAATACACAGTGTTGCCCCTTTACGAAGGCAAGGTTTTGCAGAAAGCGAATGTCTGTCTTGCAGCGAATGTAGTTCCAAGGGGCAGTGAAAACCAGCTACAGCTTTCCGTGCTGGCAGCTCTCCTGTGGGCGCAATCGCTGGACGTTTCGAATTTGGCAACCGGGCTCTACGAGAGAGAAATACAAAGTGTTGCCCCTTTACTAAGGCAAGCTTTTGTAGAAAGCGAATGTCTGTCTATCAGCGAATGTAGTTCCAAGAGACAGTGAAAACCAGCTACAGCTTTCCTTGCTGGCAGCTTTCCTGTGGGCGCAATCGCTGGACGTTTCGATTTTGGCAACCGGGCTCTGCGAGAGAGAAATACAGAGTGTTGCCCTTGTACCAACGAAAGCTTTTGCAGAAAGCGAATGTCTGTCTATCAGCGAATGTAGTTCCAAGGGGCAGTGAAAACCAGCTACAGCTTTCCTTGCTGGCAGCTTTCCTGTGGGCGCAATCGCTGGACGTTTCGAATTTGGCAACCGGGCTCTGCGAGAGAGAAATACACAGTGTTGCCCCTTTACGAAGGCAAGGTTTTGCAGAAAGCGAATGTCTGTCTAGCAGCGAATGTAGTTCCAAGAGACAGTGAAAACCAGCTAGAGATTTCCGTGCTGTCAGCTTTCCTGTGGGCGCAATCGCTGGACGTTTCGAATTTGGCAACCGGGCTCTGCGAGAGAGAAATACACAGTGTTGCCCCTTTACCTATGAAAGCTTTTGCAGAAAGCAAATGTCTGGCTATCAGCGAATGCAGTTCCAAGGGGCAGTGAAAACCAGCTACAGCTTTCCTTGCTGGCAGCTTTTCTGTAGGCGCAATCGCTGGACGTTTCGAATTTGGCAACCGGGCTCTGCGAGAGAGAAATACAGAGTGTTGCCCCTTTACGCAGGCAAGGTTTTGCAGAAAGCGAATGTCTGTCTAGCAGCGAATGCAGTTCCAAGAGGCAGTGAAAACCAGCTACAGCTTTCCTTGCTGGCAGCTTTCCTGTGGGCGCAATCGCTGGACGTTTCGAATTTGGCAACCGGGCTCTGCGAGAGAGAAATACACAGTGTTGCCCCTGTAGCAACATAAGCTTTTGTAGAAAACGAATGTCTGTCTATCAGCGAATGTAGTTCCAAGAGACAATGAAAACCAGCTACAGCTTTCCTTGCTGGCAGCTTTCCTGTGGGCGCAATCGCTGGACGTTTCGAATTTGGCAACCGGGCTCTGCGAGAGAGAAATACACGGTGTTGCCCCTTTACCTACGAAAGCTTTTGCAGAAAGCGAATGTCTGTCTATCAGCGAATGCAGTTCCAAGGGGCAGTGAAAACCAGCTACAGCATTCCTTGCTGGTAGCTTTCCTGTGGGCGCAATCGCTGGACGTTTCGTATTTGGCAACCGGGCTCTGCGAGAGAGAAATACAAAGTGTTGCCTCTTTACCAACGAAAGCTTTTGCAGAAAGCGAATGTCTGTCTATCAGCGAATGCAGTTCCAAGGGGCAGTGAAAACCAGCTACAGCTTTCCTTGCTGGCAGCTTTCCTGTGGTCGCAATCGCTGGACGTTTCGAATTTGGCAACCGGTCTCTGCGAGAGAGATATACAGAGTGTTGCCCCTTTACAAAGTCAAGGTTTTGCAGAAAGCGAATGTCTGTCTATCAGCGAATGTAGTTCCAAGGGGCAGTGAAAACCAGCTACAGCTTTCCTTGCTGGCAGCTTTCCTGTGGGCGCAATAGATGGACGTTTCGAATTTGGCAACCGGGCTCTGCGAGAGAGAAATACACAGTGTTGCCCCTTTACCAACGAAAGCTTTTGCAGAAAGCGAATGTCTATATAGCAGCGAATGTAGTTCCAAGAGGCAGTGAAAACCAGCTACAGCTTTCCTTGCTGGCAGCTTTCCTGTGGGCGCAATCGCTGGACGTTTCGAATTTGGCAACCGGGCTCTGCGAGAGAGAAATACACAGTGTTGCCCCTGTACCAACGAAAGCTTTTGCAGAAAGCGAATGTCTGTCTAGCAGCGAATGTAGTTCCAAGGGGCAGTGAAAACCAGCTACAGCTTTCCTTGCTGGCAGCTTTCCTGTAGGCGCAATCGCTGGACGTTTCGAATTTGGCAGCCGGGCTCTGCGAGAGAGAAATACAGAGTGTTGCCCCTTTACGCAGGCAAGGTTTTGCAGAAAGCGAATGTCTGTCTAGCAGCGAATGCAGTTCCAAGGGGCAATGAAAACCAGCTACAGCTTTCCTTGCTGGCAGCTTTCCTGTGGGCGCAATCGCTGGACGTTTCGAATTTGGCAACCGGGCTCTGCGAGAGAGAAATACACAGTGTTGCCCCTGTAGCAACATAAGCTTTTGTAGAAAACTAATGTCTGTCTATCAGCGAATGTAGTTCCAAGAGACAATGAAAACCAGCTACAGCTTTCCTTGCTGGCAGCTTTCCTGTGGGCGCAATCGCTGGACGTTTCGAATTTGGCAACCGGGCTCTGCGAGAGAGAAATACAGAGTGTTGCCCCTTTACCTACGAAAGCTTTTGCAGAAAGCGAATGTCTGTCTATCAGAGAATGCAGTTCCAAGGGGCAGTGAAAACCAGCTACAGCATTCCTTGCTGGTAGCTTTCCTGTGGGCGCAATCGCTGGACGTTTCGTATTTGGCAACCGGGCTCTGCGAGAGAGAAATACACAGTGTTGCCTCTTTACCAACGAAAGCTTTTGCAGAAAGCGAATGTCTGTCTATCAGCGAATGCAGTTCCAAGGGGCAGTGAAAACCAGCTACAGCTTTCCTTGCTGGCAGCTTTCCTGTGGTCGCAATCGCTGGACGTTTCGAATTTGGCAACCGGGCTCTGCGAGAGAGATATACAGAGTGTTGCCCCTTTACAAAGTCAAGGTTTTGCAGAAAGCGAATGTCTGTCTATCAGCGAATGTAGTTCCAAGGGGCAGTGAAAACCAGCTACAGCTTTCCTTGCTGGCAGCTTTCCTGTGGGCGCAATCGCTGGACGTTTCGAATTTGGCAACCGGGCTCTGCGAGAGAGAAATACACAGTGTTGCCCCTTTACCAACGAAAGCTTTTGCAGAAAGCGAATGTCTATATAGCAGCGAATGTAGTTCCAAGAGGCAGTGAAAACCAGCTACAGCTTTCCTTGCTGCCAGCTTTCCTGTGGGCGCAATCGCTGGACGTTTCGAATTTGGCAACCGGGCTCTGCGAGAGAGAAATACACAGTGTTGCCCCTGTACCAACGAAAGCTTTTGCAGAAAGCGAATGTCTGTCTAGCAGCGAATGTAGTTCCAAGGGGCAGTGAAAACCAGCTACAGCTTTCCTTGCTGGCAGCTTTCCTGTGGGCGCAATCGCTGGACGTTTCGAATTTGGCAACCGGGCTCTGCGAGAGAGAAATACACAGTGTTGCCCCTGTACCAACGAAAGCTTTTGCAGAAAGCGAATGTCTATCTATCAGCGAATGCAGTTCCAAGGGGCAGTGAAAACCAGCTACAACTTTCCTTGCTGGCAGCTTTCCTGTGGGCGCAATCGCTGGACGTTTCGAATTTGGCAACCAGGCTCTGCGAGAGAGAAATACACAGTGTTGCCCCTTTACAAACGAAAGCTTTTGTAGAAAGCGAATGTCTGTCTATCAGCGAATGCAGTTCCAAGAGACAGTGAAAACCAGCTACAGCTTTCCGTGCTGGCAGCTTTCCTGTGGGCGCAATCGCTGGACGTTTCGAATTTGGCAGCCGGGCTGTGCGAGAGAGAAATACAGAGTGTTGCCCCTTTAGGAAGGCAAGGTTGTGCAGAAAGCGAATGTCTGTCTATCAGCGAATGTAGTTCCAAGGGGCAGTGAAAACCAGCTACAGCTTTCCTTGCTGGCAGCTTTCCTGTGGGCGCAATCGCTGGACGTGTCGATTTTGACAACCGGGCTCTGCGAGAGAGAAATACACAGTGTTGCCCCTGTACCAACGAAAGCTTTTGCAGAAAGCGAATGTCTGTCTATCAGCGAATGTAGTTCCAAGGGGCAGTGAAAACCAGCTACAGCTTTCCTTGCTGGCAGCTTTCCTGTGGGCACAATCGCAGGACGTTTCGAATTTGGCAACCGGGCTCTGCGAGAGAGAAATACACAGTGTTGCCCCTTTACGAAGGCAAGGTTTTGCAGAAAGCGAATGTCTGTCTATCAGCGAATGTAGTTCCAAGAGACTGTGAAAACCAGCTACAGCTTTCCTTGCTGGCAGCTTTCCTCTGGGCGCAATCGCTGGACGTTTCGAATTTGGCAACCGGGCTCTGCGAGAGAGAAATACACAGTGTTGCCCCTTTACCTATGAAAGCTTTTGCAGAAAGCAAATGTCTGGCTATCAGCGAATGCAGTTCCAAGGGGCAGTGAAAACCAGCTACAGCTTTCCTTGCTGGCAGCTTTCCTGTAGGCGCAATCGCTGGACGTTTCGAATTTGGCAGCCGGGCTCTGCGAGAGAGAAATACAGAGTGTTGCCCCTTTACGCAGGCAAGGTTTTGCAGAAAGCGAATGTCTGTCTAGCAGCGAATGCAGTTCCAAGAGACAATGAAAACCAGCTACAGCTTTCCTTGCTGGCAGCTTTCCTGTGGGCGCAATCGCTGGACGTTTCGAATTTGGCAACCGGGCTCTGCGAGAGAGAAATACACAGTGTTGCCTCTTTACCTACGAAAGCTTTTGCAGAAAGCGAATGTCTGTCTATCAGCGAATGCAGTTCCAAGGGGCAGTGAAAACCAGCTACAGCATTCCTTGCTGGTAGCTTTCCTGTGGTCGCAATCGCTGGACGTTTCGAATTTGGCAACCGGGCTCTGCGAGAGAGATATACAGAGTGTTGCCCCTTTACAAAGTCAAGGTTTTGCAGAAAGCGAATGTCTGTCTATCAGCGAATGTAGTTCCAAGGGGCAGTGAAAACCAGCTACAGCTTTCCTTGCTGGCAGCTTTCCTGTGGGCGCAATCGCTGGACGTTTCGAATTTGGCAACCGGGCTCTGCGAGAGAGAAATACACAGTGTTGCCCCTTTACCAACGAAAGCTTTTGCAGAAAGCGAATGTCTATATAGCAGCGAATGTAGTTCCAAGAGGCAGTGAAAACCAGCTACAGCTTTCCTTGCTGGCAGCTTTCCTGTGGGCGCAATCGCTGGACGTTTCAAATTTGGCAACCGGGCTCTGCGAGAGAGAAATACACAGTGTTGCCCCTGTACCAACGAAAGCTTTTGCAGAAAGCGAATGTCTGTCTAGCAGCGAATGTAGTTCCAAGGGGCAGTGAAAACCAGCTACAGCTTTCCTTGCTGGCAGCTTTCCTGTGGGCGCAATCGCTGGACGTTTCGAATTTGGCAACCGGGCTCCGCGAGAGAGAAATACACAGTGTTGCCCCTGTACCAACGAAAGCTTTTGCAGAAAGCGAATGTCTGTCTATCAGCGAATGTAGTTCCAAGGGGCAGTGAAAACCAGCTACAGCTTTCCTTGCTGGCAGCTTTCCTGTAGGCGCAATCGCTGGACGTTTCGAATTTGGCAGCCGGGCTCTGCGAGAGAGAAATACAGAGTGTTGCCCCTTTACGCAGGCAAGGTTTTGCAGAAAGCGAATGTCTGTCTAGCAGCGAATGCAGTTCCAAGGGGCAGTGAAAACCAGCTACAGCTTTCCTTGCTGGCAGCTTTCCTGTGGGCGCAATCGCTGGACGTTTCGAATTTGGCAACCGGGCTCTGCGAGAGAGAAATACACAGTGTTGCCCCTGTAGCCACATAAGCTTTTGTAGAAAACGAATGTCTGTCTATCAGCGAATGCAGTTCCAAGGGGCAGTGAAAACCAGCTACAGCGTTCCTTGCTGGTAGCTTTCCTGTGGGCGCAATCGCTGGACGTTTCGTATTTGGCAACCGGGCTCTGCGAGAGAGAAATACACAGTGTTGCCTCTTTACCAACGAAAGCTTTTGCAGAAAGCGAATGTCTGTCTATCAGCGAATGCAGTTCCAAGGGGCAGTGAAAACCAGCTACAGCTTTCCTTGCTGGCAGCTTTCCTGTGGTCGCAATCGCTGGACGTTTCGAATTTGGCAACCGGGCTCTGCGAGAGAGATATACAGAGTGTTGCCCTTTTACAAAGTCAAGGTTTTGCAGAAAGCGAATGTCTGTCTATCAGCGAATGTAGTTCCAAGGGGCAGTGAAAACCAGCTACAGCTTTCCTTGCTGGCAGCTTTCCTGTGGGCGCAATCGCTGGACGTTTCGAATTTGGCAACCGGGCTCTGCGAGAGAGAAATACACAGTGTTGCCCCTTTACCAACGAAAGCTTTTGCAGAAAGCGAATGTCTATATAGCAGCGAATGTAGTTCCAAGAGGCAGTGAAAACCAGCTACAGCTTTCCTTGCTGGCAGCTTTCCTGTGGGCGCAATCGCTGGACGTTTCGAATTTGGCAACCGGGCTCTGCGAGAGAGAAATACACAGTGTTGCCCCTGTACCAACGAAAGCTTTTGCAGAAAGCGAATGTCTGTCTATCAGCGAATGTAGTTCCAAGGGGCAGTGAAAACCAGCTACAGCTTTCCTTGCTGGCAGCTTTCCTGTGGGCGCAATAGATGGACGTTTCGAATTTGGCAACCGGGCTCTGCGAGAGAGAAATACACAGTGTTGCCCCTTTACCAACGAAAGCTTTTGCAGAAAGCGAATGTCTATATAGCAGCGAATGTAGTTCCAAGAGGCAGTGAAAACCAGCTACAGCTTTCCTTGCTGGCAGCTTTCCTGTGGGCGCAATCGCTGGACGTTTCGAATTTGGCAACCGGGCTCTGCGAGAGAGAAATACACAGTGTTGCCCCTGTACCAACGAAAGCTTTTGCAGAAAGCGAATGTCTGTCTAGCAGCGAATGTAGTTCCAAGGGGCAGTGAAAACCAGCTACAGCTTTCCTTGCTGGCAGCTTTCCTGTAGGCGCAATCGCTGGACGTTTCGAATTTGGCAGCCGGGCTCTGCGAGAGAGAAATACAGAGTGTTGCCCCTTTACGCAGGCAAGGTTTTGCAGAAAGCGAATGTCTGTCTAGCAGCGAATGCAGTTCCAAGGGGCAATGAAAACCAGCTACAGCTTTCCTTGCTGGCAGCTTTCCTGTGGGCGCAATCGCTGGACGTGTCGATTTTGACAACCGGGCTCTGCGAGAGAGAAATACACAGTGTTGCCCCTGTACCAACGAAAGCTTTTGCAGAAAGCGAATGTCTGTCTATCAGCGAATGTAGTTCCAAGGGGCAGTGAAAACCAGCTACAGCTTTCCTTGCTGGCAGCTTTCCTGTGCGCACAATCGCTGGACGTTTCGAATTTGGCAACCGGGCTCTGCGAGAGAGAAATACACAGTGTTGCCCCTTTACCTACGAAAGCTTTTGCAGAAAGCGAATGTCTGTCTATCAGCGAATGCAGTTCCAAGGGGCAGTGAAAACCAGCTACAGCTTTCCGTGCTGGTAGCTTTCCTGTGGGCGCAATCGCTGGACGTTTCGAATTTGGCAACCGGGCTCTGCGAGAGAGAAATACACAGTGTTGCCTCTTTACCAACGAAAGCTTTTGCAGAAAGCGAATGTCTGTCTATCAGCGAATGCAGTTCCAAGGGGCAGTGAAAACCAGCTACAGCTTTCCGTGCTGGCAGCTTTCCTGTGGGCGCAATCGCTGGACGTTTCGAATTTGGCAACCGGGCTCTGCGAGAGAGATATACACAGTGTTGCCCCTTTGCCAACGAAAGCTGTTGTAGAAAGTGAATGTCTATCTAGCAGCGAATGTAGTTCCAAGGGGCAGTGAAAACCAGCTACAGCTTTCCTTGCTGGCAGCTTTCCTGTGGGCGCAATCGCTGGACGTTTCGAATTTGGCAACCGGGCTCTGCGAGAGAGAAATACACAGTGTTGCCCCTGTACCAACGAAAGCTTTTGCAGAAAGCGAATGTCTGTCTATCAGCGAATGTAGTTCCAAGGGGCAGTGAAAACCAGCTACAGCTTTCCGTGCTGGCAGCTCTCCTGTGGGCGCAATCGCTGGACGTTTCGAATTTGGCAACCGGGCTCTGCGAGAGAGAAATACACAGTGTTGCCCCTTCAATAAGGCAAGGTTTTGCAGAAAGCGAATGTCTGTCTATCAGCGAATGTAGTTCCAAGGGGCAGTGAAAACCAGCTACAGCTTTCTGTGCTGGCAGCTTTCCTGTGGGCGCAATCGCTGGACGTTTCGAATTTGGCAACCGGGCTCTGCGAGAGAGAAATACACAGTGTTGCCCCTGTAGCAACATAAGCTTTTGTAGAAAACGAATGTCTGTCTATCAGCGAATGCAGTTCCAAGGGGCAGTGAAAACCAGCTAAAGCTTTCCTTGCTGGCAGCTTTCCTGTGGGCGCAATCGCTGGACGTTTCAAATTTGGCAACCGGGCTCTGCGAGAGAGATATACAGAGTGTTGCCCCTTTACGAAGGCAAGGTTTTGCAGAAAGCGAATGTCTGTCTAGCAGCGAATGTAGTTCCAAGGGGCAGTGAAAACCAGCTACAGCTTTACGTGCTGGCAGCTTTCCTGTGGGCGCAATCGCTGGACCTTTCGAATTTGGCAACCGGGCTCTGCGAGAGAGAAATACACAGTGTTGCCCCTTTCCCTACGAAAGCTTTTGCAGAAAGTGAATGTCTGTCTATCAGCGAATGCAGTTCCAAGGGGCAGTGAAAACCAGCTACAGCATTCCTTGCTGGCAGCTTTCCTGTAGGCGCAATCGCTGGACGTTTCGAATTTGGCAGCCGGGCTCTGCGAGAGAGAAATACAGAGTGTTGCCCCTTTACGCAGGCAAGGTTTTGCAGAAAGCGAATGTCTGTCTAGCAGCGAATGCAGTTTCAAGGGGCAGTGAAAACCAGCTACAGCTTTCCTTGCTGGCAGCTTTCCTGTGGGCGCAATCGCTGGACGTTTCGAATTTGGCAGCCGGGCTCTGCGAGAGAGAAATACACAGTGTTGCCCCTGTAGCAACATAAGCCTTTGTAGAAAACGAATGTCTGTCTACCAGCGAATGTAGTTCCAAGAGACAATGAAAACCAGCTACAGCTTTCCTTGCTGGCAGATTTCCTGTGGGCGCAATCGCTGGACGTTTCGAATTTGGCAACCGGGCTCTGCGAGAGAGAATTACACGGTGTTGCCCCTTTACCTACGAAAGCTTTTGCAGAAAGCGAATGTCTGTCTATCAGCGAATGCAGTTCCAAGGGGCAGTGAAAACCAGCTACAGCATTCCTTGCTGGTAGCTTTCCTGTGGGCGCAATCGCTGGACGTTTCGTATTTGGCAACCGGGCTCTGCAAGAGAGAAATACACAGTGTTGCCTCTTTACCAACGAAAGCTTTTGCAGAAAGCGAATATCTGTCTATCAGCGAATGCAGTTCCAAGGGGCAGTGAAAACCAGCTACAGCTTTCCTTGCTGGCAGCTTTCCTGTGGTCGCAATCGCTGGACGTTTCGAATTTGGCAACCGGGCTCTGCGAGAGAGAAATACAGAGTGTTGCCCCTTTACAAAGTCAAGGTTTTGCAGAAAGAGAATGTCTGTCTATCAGCGAATGTAGTTCCAAGGGGCAGTGAAAACCAGCTACAGCTTTCCTTGCTGGCAGCTTTCCTGTGGGCGCAATCGCTGGACGTTTTGAATTTGGCAACCGGGCTCTGCGAGAGAGAAATACACAGTGTTGCCCCTTTACCAACGAAAGCTTTTGCAGAAAGCGAATGTCTATATAGCAGCGAATGTAGTTCCAAGAGGCAGTGAAAACCAGCTACAGCTTTCCTTGCTGGCAGCTTTCCTGTGGGCGCAATCGCTGGACGTTTCGAATTTGGCAACCGGGCTCTGCGAGAGAGAAATACACAGTGTTGCCCCTGTAGCAACATAAGCTTTTGTAGAAAACGAATGTCTGTCTATCAGCGAATGTAGTTCCAAGAGACAATGAAAACCAGCTACAGCTTTCCTTGCTGGCAGCTTTCCTATGGGCGCAATCGCTGGACGTTTCGAATTTGGCAACCGGGCTCTGCGAGAGAGAAATACACGGTGTTGCCCCTTTACCTACGAAAGCTTTTGCAGAAAGCGAATGTCTGTCTATCAGCGAATGCAGTTCCAAGGGGCAGTGAAAACCAGCTAGAGCATTCCTTGCTGGTAGCTTTCCTGTGGGCGCAATCGCTGGACGTTTCGAATTTGGCAACCGGGCTCTGCGAGAGAGAAATACACAGTGTTGCCTCTTTACCAACGAAAGCTTTTGCAGAAAGCGAATGTCTGTCTATCAGCGAATGCAGTTCCAAGGGGCAGTGAAAACCAGCTACAGGTTTCCTTGCTGGCAGCTTTCCTGTGGTCGCAATCGCTGGACGTTTCGAATTTGGCAACCGGGCTCTGCGAGAGAGAAATACAGAGTGTTGCCCCTTTACGAAGGCAAGGTTTTGCAGAAAGCGAATGTCTGTCTAGCAGCGAATGTAGTTCCAAGGGGCAGTGAAAACCAGCTACAGCTTTCCTTGCTGGCAGCTTTCCTGTGGGCGCAATCGCTGGACGTTTCGAATTTGGCAACCGGGCTCTGCGAGAGAGAAATACACAGTGTTGCCCCTTTACCAACGAAAGCTTTTGCAGAAAGCGAATGTCTATATAGCAGCGAATGTAGTTCCAAGAGGCAGTGAAAACCAGCTACAGCTTTCCTTGCTGGCAGCTTTCCTGTGGGCGCAATCGCTGGACGTTTCGAATTTGGCAACCGGGCTCTGCGAGAGAGAAATACACAGTGTTGCCCCTGTACCAACGAAAGCTTTTGCAGAAAGCGAATGTCTGTCTATCAGCGAATGTAGTTCCAAGGGGCAGTGAAAACCAGCTACAGCTTTCCTTGCTGGCAGCTTTCCTGTGGGCGCAATCGCTGGACGTTTCGAATTTGGCAACCGGGCTCTGCGAGAGAGAAATACACAGTGTTGCCCCTGTACCAACGAAAGCTTTTGCAGAAAGCGAATGTCTGTCTAGCAGCGAATGTAGTTCCAAGGGGCAGTGAAAACCAGCTACAGCTTTCCTTGCTGGCAGCTTTCCTGTGGGCGCAATCGCTGGACGTTTCGAATTTGGCAACCAGGCTCTGCGAGAGAGAAATACACAGTGTTGCCCCTTTACAAACGAAAGCTTTTGCAGAAAGCGAATGTCTGTCTATCAGCGAATGCAGTTCCAAGGGGCAGTGAAAACCAGCTACAGCTTTCCGTGCTGGCAGCTTTCCTGTGGGCGCAATCGCTGGACGTTTCGAATTTGGCAGCCGGGCTGTGCGAGAGAGAAATACAGAGTGTTGCCCCTTTAGGAAGGCAAGGTTGTGCAGAAAGCGAATGTCTGTCTATCAGCGAATGTAGTTCCAAGGGGCAGTGAAAACCAGCTACAGCTTTCCTTGCTGGCAGCTTTCCTGTGGGCGCAATCGCTGGACGTGTCGATTTTGACAACCGGGCTCTGCGAGAGAGAAATACACAGTGTTGCCCCTGTACCAACGAAAGCTTTTGCAGAAAGCGAATGTCTGTCTATCAGCGAATGTAGTTCCAAGGGGCAGTGAAAACCAGCTACAACTTTCCTTGCTGGCAGCTTTCCTGTGGGCACAATCGCAGGACGTTTCGAATTTGGCAACCGGGCTCTGCGAGAGAGAAATACACAGTGTTGCCCCTTTACGAAGGCAAGGTTTTGCAGAAAGCGAATGTCTGTCTATCAGCGAATGTAGTTCCAAGAGACTGTGAAAACCAGCTACAGCTTTCCTTGCTGGCAGCTTTCCTGTGGGCGCAATCGCTGGACGTTTCGAATTTGGCAACCGGGCTCTGCGAGAGAGAAATACACAGTGTTGCCCCTTTACGAAGGCAAGCTTTTGCAGAAAGCGAATGTCTGCCTATCAGCGAATGCAGTTCCAAGGGGCAGTGAAAACCAGCTACAGCTTTCCGTGCTGGCAGCTTTCCTGTGGGCGCAATCGCTGGACGTTTCGAATTTGGCAACCGGGCTCTGCGAGAGAGATATACACAGTGTTGCCCCTTTACCAACGAAAGCTGTTGTAGAAAGTGAATGTCTATCTAGCAGCGAATGTAGTTCCAAGGGGCAGTGAAAACCAGCTACAGCTTTCCTTGCTGGCAGCTTTCCTGTGGGCGCAATCGCTGGACGTTTCGATTTTGGCAACCGGGCTCTGCGAGAGAGAAATACACAGTGTTGCCCCTGTACCAACGAAAGCTTTTGCAGAAAGCGAATGTCTGTCTATCAGCGAATGTAGTTCCAAGGGGCAGTGAAAACCAGCTACAGCTTTCCGTGCTGGCAGCTCTCCTGTGGGCGCAATCGCTGGACGTTTCGAATTTGGCAACCGGGCTCTACGAGAGAGAAATACACAGTGTTGCCCCTTTACTAAGGCAAGCTTTTGTAGAAAGCGAATGTCTGTCTATCAGCGAATGTAGTTCCAAGGGGCAGTGAAAACCAGCTACAGCTTTCTGTGCTGGAAGCTTTCCTGTGGGCGCAATCGCTGGACGTTTCGAATTTGGGAACCGGGCTCTGCGAGAGAGAAATACAGAGTGTTGCCCCTGTACCAACGAAAGGTTTTGCAGAAAGCGAATGTCTGTCTATCAGCGAATGCAGTTCCAAGGGGCAGTGAAAACCAGCTACAGCTTTCCGTGCTGGCAGCTCTCCTGTGGGCGCAATCGCTGGACGTTTCGAATTTGGCAACCGGGCTCTGCGAGAGAGAAATACACAGTGTTGCCCCTTCAATAAGGCAAGGTTTTGCAGAAAGCGAATGTCTGTCTATCAGCGAATGTAGTTCCAAGGGGCAGTGAAAACCAGCTACAGCTTTCTGTGCTGGCAGCTTTCCTGTGGGCGCAATCGCTGGACGTTTCGAATTTGGCAACCGGGCTCTGCGAGAGAGAAATACACAGTGTTGCCCCTTTACCTACGAAAGCTTTTGCAGAAAGCGAATGTCTGTCTATCAGCGAATGCAGTTCCAAGGGGCAGTGAAAACCAGCTACAGCTTTCCGTGCTGGTAGCTTTCCTGTGGGCGCAATCGCTGGACGTTTCGAATTTGGCAACCGGGCTCTGCGAGAGAGAAATACACAGTGTTGCCTCTTTACCAACGAAAGCTTTTGCAGAAAGCGAATGTCTGTCTATCAGCGAATGCAGTTCCAAGGGGCAGTGAAAACCAGCTACAGCTTTCCGTGCTGGCAGCTTTCCTGTGGGCGCAATCGCTGGACGTTTCGAATTTGGCAACCGGGCTCTGCGAGAGAGATATACACAGTGTTGCCCCTTTGCCAACGAAAGCTGTTGTAGAAAGTGAATGTCTATCTAGCAGCGAATGTAGTTCCAAGGGGCAGTGAAAACCAGCTACAGCTTTCCTTGCTGGCAGCTTTCCTGTGGGCGCAATCGCTGGACGTTTCGAATTTGGCAACCGGGCTCTGCGAGAGAGAAATACACAGTGTTGCCCCTGTACCAACGAAAGCTTTTGCAGAAAGCGAATGTCTGTCTATCAGCGAATGTAGTTCCAAGGGGCAGTGAAAACCAGCTACAGCTTTCCGTGCTGGCAGCTCTCCTGTGGGCGCAATCGCTGGACGTTTCGAATTTGGCAACCGGGCTCTGCGAGAGAGAAATACACAGTGTTGCCCCTTCAATAAGGCAAGGTTTTGCAGAAAGCGAATGTCTGTCTATCAGCGAATGTAGTTCCAAGGGGCAGTGAAAACCAGCTACAGCTTTCTGTGCTGGCAGCTTTCCTGTGGGCGCAATCGCTGGACGTTTCGAATTTGGCAACCGGGCTCTGCGAGAGAGAAATACACAGTGTTGCCCCTGTAGCAACATAAGCTTTTGTAGAAAACGAATGTCTGTCTATCAGCGAATGCAGTTCCAAGGGGCAGTGAAAACCAGCTAAAGCTTTCCTTGCTGGCAGCTTTCCTGTGGGCGCAATCGCTGGACGTTTCAAATTTGGCAACCGGGCTCTGCGAGAGAGATATACAGAGTGTTGCCCCTTTACGAAGGCAAGGTTTTGCAGAAAGCGAATGTCTGTCTAGCAGCGAATGTAGTTCCAAGGGGCAGTGAAAACCAGCTACAGCTTTACGTGCTGGCAGCTTTCCTGTGGGCGCAATCGCTGGACCTTTCGAATTTGGCAACCGGGCTCTGCGAGAGAGAAATACACAGTGTTGCCCCTTTCCCTACGAAAGCTTTTGCAGAAAGTGAATGTCTGTCTATCAGCGAATGCAGTTCCAAGGGGCAGTGAAAACCAGCTACAGCATTCCTTGCTGGCAGCTTTCCTGTAGGCGCAATCGCTGGACGTTTCGAATTTGGCAGCCGGGCTCTGCGAGAGAGAAATACAGAGTGTTGCCCCTTTACGCAGGCAAGGTTTTGCAGAAAGCGAATGTCTGTCTAGCAGCGAATGCAGTTTCAAGGGGCAGTGAAAACCAGCTACAGCTTTCCTTGCTGGCAGCTTTCCTGTGGGCGCAATCGCTGGACGTTTCGAATTTGGCAGCCGGGCTCTGCGAGAGAGAAATACACAGTGTTGCCCCTGTAGCAACATAAGCCTTTGTAGAAAACGAATGTCTGTCTACCAGCGAATGTAGTTCCAAGAGACAATGAAAACCAGCTACAGCTTTCCTTGCTGGCAGATTTCCTGTGGGCGCAATCGCTGGACGTTTCGAATTTGGCAACCGGGCTCTGCGAGAGAGAATTACACGGTGTTGCCCCTTTACCTACGAAAGCTTTTGCAGAAAGCGAATGTCTGTCTATCAGCGAATGCAGTTCCAAGGGGCAGTGAAAACCAGCTACAGCATTCCTTGCTGGTAGCTTTCCTGTGGGCGCAATCGCTGGACGTTTCGTATTTGGCAACCGGGCTCTGCAAGAGAGAAATACACAGTGTTGCCTCTTTACCAACGAAAGCTTTTGCAGAAAGCGAATATCTGTCTATCAGCGAATGCAGTTCCAAGGGGCAGTGAAAACCAGCTACAGCTTTCCTTGCTGGCAGCTTTCCTGTGGTCGCAATCGCTGGACGTTTCGAATTTGGCAACCGGGCTCTGCGAGAGAGAAATACAGAGTGTTGCCCCTTTACAAAGTCAAGGTTTTGCAGAAAGAGAATGTCTGTCTATCAGCGAATGTAGTTCCAAGGGGCAGTGAAAACCAGCTACAGCTTTCCTTGCTGGCAGCTTTCCTGTGGGCGCAATCGCTGGACGTTTCGAATTTGGCAACCGGGCTCTGCGAGAGAGAAATACACAGTGTTGCCCCTTTACCAACGAAAGCTTTTGCAGAAAGCGAATGTCTATATAGCAGCGAATGTAGTTCCAAGAGGCAGTGAAAACCAGCTACAGCTTTCCTTGCTGGCAGCTTTCCTGTGGGCGCAATCGCTGGACGTTTCGAATTTGGCAACCGGGCTCTGCGAGAGAGAAATACACAGTGTTGCCCCTGTAGCAACATAAGCTTTTGTAGAAAACGAATGTCTGTCTATCAGCGAATGTAGTTCCAAGAGACAATGAAAACCAGCTACAGCTTTCCTTGCTGGCAGCTTTCCTATGGGCGCAATCGCTGGACGTTTCGAATTTGGCAACCGGGCTCTGCGAGAGAGAAATACACGGTGTTGCCCCTTTACCTACGAAAGCTTTTGCAGAAAGCGAATGTCTGTCTATCAGCGAATGCAGTTCCAAGGGGCAGTGAAAACCAGCTAGAGCATTCCTTGCTGGTAGCTTTCCTGTGGGCGCAATCGCTGGACGTTTCGAATTTGGCAACCGGGCTCTGCGAGAGAGAAATACACAGTGTTGCCTCTTTACCAACGAAAGCTTTTGCAGAAAGCGAATGTCTGTCTATCAGCGAATGCAGTTCCAAGGGGCAGTGAAAACCAGCTACAGGTTTCCTTGCTGGCAGCTTTCCTGTGGTCGCAATCGCTGGACGTTTCGAATTTGGCAACCGGGCTCTGCGAGAGAGAAATACAGAGTGTTGCCCCTTTACGAAGGCAAGGTTTTGCAGAAAGCGAATGTCTGTCTAGCAGCGAATGTAGTTCCAAGGGGCAGTGAAAACCAGCTACAGCTTTCCTTGCTGGCAGCTTTCCTGTGGGCGCAATCGCTGGACGTTTCGAATTTGGCAACCGGGCTCTGCGAGAGAGAAATACACAGTGTTGCCCCTTTACCAACGAAAGCTTTTGCAGAAAGCGAATGTCTATATAGCAGCGAATGTAGTTCCAAGAGGCAGTGAAAACCAGCTACAGCTTTCCTTGCTGGCAGCTTTCCTGTGCGCACAATCGCTGGACGTTTCGAATTTGGCAACCGGGCTCTGCGAGAGAGAAATACACAGTGTTGCCCCTTTACCTACGAAAGCTTTTGCAGAAAGCGAATGTCTGTCTATCAGCGAATGCAGTTCCAAGGGGCAGTGAAAACCAGCTACAGCTTTCCGTGCTGGTAGCTTTCCTGTGGGCGCAATCGCTGGACGTTTCGTATTTGGCAACCGGGCTCTGCGAGAGAGAAATACACAGTGTTGCCTCTTTACCAACGAAAGCTTTTGCAGAAAGCGAATGTCTGTCTATCAGCGAATGCAGTTCCAAGGGGCAGTGAAAACCAGCTACAGCTTTCCGTGCTGGCAGCTTTCCTGTGGGCGCAATCGCTGGACGTTTCGAATTTGGCAACCGGGCTCTGCGAGAGAGATATACACAGTGTTGCCCCTTTGCCAACGAAAGCTGTTGTAGAAAGTGAATGTCTATCTAGCAGCGAATGTAGTTCCAAGGGGCAGTGAAAACCAGCTACAGCTTTCCTTGCTGGCAGCTTTCCTGTGGGCGCAATCGCTGGACGTTTCGAATTTGGCAACCGGGCTCTGCGAGAGAGAAATACACAGTGTTGCCCCTGTACCAACGAAAGCTTTTGCAGAAAGCGAATGTCTGTCTATCAGCGAATGTAGTTCCAAGGGGCAGTGAAAACCAGCTACAGCTTTCCGTGCTGGCAGCTCTCCTGTGGGCGCAATCGCTGGACGTTTCGAATTTGGCAACCGGGCTCTGCGAGAGAGAAATACACAGTGTTGCCCCTTCAATAAGGCAAGGTTTTGCAGAAAGCGAATGTCTGTCTATCAGCGAATGTAGTTCCAAGGGGCAGTGAAAACCAGCTACAGCTTTCTGTGCTGGCAGCTTTCCTGTGGGCGCAATCGCTGGACGTTTCGAATTTGGCAACCGGGCTCTGCGAGAGAGAAATACACAGTGTTGCCCCTGTAGCAACATAAGCTTTTGTAGAAAACGAATGTCTGTCTATCAGCGAATGCAGTTCCAAGGGGCAGTGAAAACCAGCTAAAGCTTTCCTTGCTGGCAGCTTTCCTGTGGGCGCAATCGCTGGACGTTTCAAATTTGGCAACCGGGCTCTGCGAGAGAGATATACAGAGTGTTGCCCCTTTACGAAGGCAAGGTTTTGCAGAAAGCGAATGTCTGTCTAGCAGCGAATGTAGTTCCAAGGGGCAGTGAAAACCAGCTACAGCTTTACGTGCTGGCAGCTTTCCTGTGGGCGCAATCGCTGGACCTTTCGAATTTGGCAACCGGGCTCTGCGAGAGAGAAATACACAGTGTTGCCCCTTTACGCAGGCAAGGTTTTGCAGAAAGCGAATGTCTGTCTAGCAGCGAATGCAGTTTCAAGGGGCAGTGAAAACCAGCTACAGCTTTCCTTGCTGGCAGCTTTCCTGTGGGCGCAATCGCTGGACGTTTCGAATTTGGCAGCCGGGCTCTGCGAGAGAGAAATACACAGTGTTGCCCCTGTAGCAACATAAGCCTTTGTAGAAAACGAATGTCTGTCTACCAGCGAATGTAGTTCCAAGAGACAATGAAAACCAGCTACAGCTTTCCTTGCTGGCAGATTTCCTGTGGGCGCAATCGCTGGACGTTTCGAATTTGGCAACCGGGCTCTGCGAGAGAGAATTACACGGTGTTGCCCCTTTACCTACGAAAGCTTTTGCAGAAAGCGAATGTCTGTCTATCAGCGAATGCAGTTCCAAGGGGCAGTGAAAACCAGCTACAGCATTCCTTGCTGGTAGCTTTCCTGTGGGCGCAATCGCTGGACGTTTCGTATTTGGCAACCGGGCTCTGCAAGAGAGAAATACACAGTGTTGCCTCTTTACCAACGAAAGCTTTTGCAGAAAGCGAATATCTGTCTATCAGCGAATGCAGTTCCAAGGGGCAGTGAAAACCAGCTACAGCTTTCCTTGCTGGCAGCTTTCCTGTGGTCGCAATCGCTGGACGTTTCGAATTTGGCAACCGGGCTCTGCGAGAGAGAAATACAGAGTGTTGCCCCTTTACAAAGTCAAGGTTTTGCAGAAAGAGAATGTCTGTCTATCAGCGAATGTAGTTCCAAGGGGCAGTGAAAACCAGCTACAGCTTTCCTTGCTGGCAGCTTTCCTGTGGGCGCAATCGCTGGACGTTTCGAATTTGGCAACCGGGCTCTGCGAGAGAGAAATACACAGTGTTGCCCCTTTACCAACGAAAGCTTTTGCAGAAAGCGAATGTCTATATAGCAGCGAATGTAGTTCCAAGAGGCAGTGAAAACCAGCTACAGCTTTCCTTGCTGGCAGCTTTCCTGTGGGCGCAATCGCTGGACGTTTCGAATTTGGCAACCGGGCTCTGCGAGAGAGAAATACACAGTGTTGCCCCTGTAGCAACATAAGCTTTTGTAGAAAACGAATGTCTGTCTATCAGCGAATGTAGTTCCAAGAGACAATGAAAACCAGCTACAGCTTTCCTTGCTGGCAGCTTTCCTATGGGCGCAATCGCTGGACGTTTCGAATTTGGCAACCGGGCTCTGCGAGAGAGAAATACACGGTGTTGCCCCTTTACCTACGAAAGCTTTTGCAGAAAGCGAATGTCTGTCTATCAGCGAATGCAGTTCCAAGGGGCAGTGAAAACCAGCTAGAGCATTCCTTGCTGGTAGCTTTCCTGTGGGCGCAATCGCTGGACGTTTCGAATTTGGCAACCGGGCTCTGCGAGAGAGAAATACACAGTGTTGCCTCTTTACCAACGAAAGCTTTTGCAGAAAGCGAATGTCTGTCTATCAGCGAATGCAGTTCCAAGGGGCAGTGAAAACCAGCTACAGGTTTCCTTGCTGGCAGCTTTCCTGTGGTCGCAATCGCTGGACGTTTCGAATTTGGCAACCGGGCTCTGCGAGAGAGAAATACAGAGTGTTGCCCCTTTACGAAGGCAAGGTTTTGCAGAAAGCGAATGTCTGTCTAGCAGCGAATGTAGTTCCAAGGGGCAGTGAAAACCAGCTACAGCTTTCCTTGCTGGCAGCTTTCCTGTGGGCGCAATCGCTGGACGTTTCGAATTTGGCAACCGGGCTCTGCGAGAGAGAAATACACAGTGTTGCCCCTTTACCAACGAAAGCTTTTGCAGAAAGCGAATGTCTATATAGCAGCGAATGTAGTTCCAAGAGGCAGTGAAAACCAGCTACAGCTTTCCTTGCTGGCAGCTTTCCTGTGGGCGCAATCGCTGGACGTTTCGAATTTGGCAACCGGGCTCTGCGAGAGAGAAATACACAGTGTTGCCCCTGTACCAACGAAAGCTTTTGCAGAAAGCGAATGTCTGTCTATCAGCGAATGTAGTTCCAAGGGGCAGTGAAAACCAGCTACAGCTTTCCTTGCTGGCAGCTTTCCTGTGGGCGCAATCGCTGGACGTTTCGAATTTGGCAACCGGGCTCTGCGAGAGAGAAATACACAGTGTTGCCCCTGTACCAACGAAAGCTTTTGCAGAAAGCGAATGTCTGTCTAGCAGCGAATGTAGTTCCAAGGGGCAGTGAAAACCAGCTACAGCTTTCCTTGCTGGCAGCTTTCCTGTGGGCGCAATCGCTGGACGTTTCGAATTTGGCAACCAGGCTCTGCGAGAGAGAAATACACAGTGTTGCCCCTTTACAAACGAAAGCTTTTGCAGAAAGCGAATGTCTGTCTATCAGCGAATGCAGTTCCAAGAGACAGTGAAAACCAGCTACAGCTTTCCGTGCTGGCAGCTTTCCTGTGGGCGCAATCGCTGGACGTTTCGAATTTGGCAGCCGGGCTGTGCGAGAGAGAAATACAGAGTGTTGCCCCTTTAGGAAGGCAAGGTTGTGCAGAAAGCGAATGTCTGTCTATCAGCGAATGTAGTTCCAAGGGGCAGTGAAAACCAGCTACAGCTTTCCTTGCTGGCAGCTTTCCTGTGGGCGCAATCGCTGGACGTGTCGATTTTGACAACCGGGCTCTGCGAGAGAGAAATACACAGTGTTGCCCCTGTACCAACGAAAGCTTTTGCAGAAAGCGAATGTCTGTCTATCAGCGAATGTAGTTCCAAGGGGCAGTGAAAACCAGCTACAGCTTTCCTTGCTGGCAGCTTTCCTGTGGGCACAATCGCAGGACGTTTCGAATTTGGCAACCGGGCTCTGCGAGAGAGAAATACACAGTGTTGCCCCTTTACGAAGGCAAGGTTTTGCAGAAAGCGAATGTCTGTCTATCAGCGAATGTAGTTCCAAGAGACTGTGAAAACCAGCTACAGCTTTCCTTGCTGGCAGCTTTCCTGTGGGCGCAATCGCTGGACGTTTCGAATTTGGCAACCGGGCTCTGCGAGAGAGAAATACACAGTGTTGCCCCTTTACGAAGGCAAGCTTTTGCAGAAAGCGAATGTCTGCCTATCAGCGAATGCAGTTCCAAGGGGCAGTGAAAACCAGCTACAGCTTTCCGTGCTGGCAGCTTTCCTGTGGGCGCAATCGCTGGACGTTTCGAATTTGGCAACCGGGCTCTGCGAGAGAGATATACACAGTGTTGCCCCTTTACCAACGAAAGCTGTTGTAGAAAGTGAATGTCTATCTAGCAGCGAATGTAGTTCCAAGGGGCAGTGAAAACCAGCTACAGCTTTCCTTGCTGGCAGCTTTCCTGTGGGCGCAATCGCTGGACGTTTCGATTTTGGCAACCGGGCTCTGCGAGAGAGAAATACACAGTGTTGCCCCTGTACCAACGAAAGCTTTTGCAGAAAGCGAATGTCTGTCTATCAGCGAATGTAGTTCCAAGGGGCAGTGAAAACCAGCTACAGCTTTCCGTGCTGGCAGCTCTCCTGTGGGCGCAATCGCTGGACGTTTCGAATTTGGCAACCGGGCTCTACGAGAGAGAAATACACAGTGTTGCCCCTTTACTAAGGCAAGCTTTTGTAGAAAGCGAATGTCTGTCTATCAGCGAATGTAGTTCCAAGGGGCAGTGAAAACCAGCTACAGCTTTCTGTGCTGGAAGCTTTCCTGTGGGCGCAATCGCTGGACGTTTCGAATTTGGGAACCGGGCTCTGCGAGAGAGAAATACAGAGTGTTGCCCCTGTACCAACGAAAGGTTTTGCAGAAAGCGAATGTCTGTCTATCAGCGAATGCAGTTCCAAGGGGCAGTGAAAACCAGCTACAGCTTTCCGTGCTGGCAGCTCTCCTGTGGGCGCAATCGCTGGACGTTTCGAATTTGGCAACCGGGCTCTGCGAGAGAGAAATACACAGTGTTGCCCCTTCAATAAGGCAAGGTTTTGCAGAAAGCGAATGTCTGTCTATCAGCGAATGTAGTTCCAAGGGGCAGTGAAAACCAGCTACAGCTTTCTGTGCTGGCAGCTTTCCTGTGGGCGCAATCGCTGGACGTTTCGAATTTGGCAACCGGGCTCTGCGAGAGAGAAATACACAGTGTTGCCCCTGTAGCAACATAAGCTTTTGTAGAAAACGAATGTCTGTCTATCAGCGAATGCAGTTCCAAGGGGCAGTGAAAACCAGCTAAAGCTTTCCTTGCTGGCAGCTTTCCTGTGGGCGCAATCGCTGGACGTTTCAAATTTGGCAACCGGGCTCTGCGAGAGAGAAATACAGAGTGTTGCCCCTTTACGAAGGCAAGGTTTTGCAGAAAGCGAATGTCTGTCTAGCAGCGAATGTAGTTCCAAGGGGCAGTGAAAACCAGCTACAGCTTTACGTGCTGGCAGCTTTCCTGTGGGCGCAATCGCTGGACCTTTCGAATTTGGCAACCGGGCTCTGCGAGAGAGAAATACACAGTGTTGCCCCTTTCCCTACGAAAGCTTTTGCAGAAAGTGAATGTCTGTCTATCAGCGAATGCAGTTCCAAGGGGCAGTGAAAACCAGCTACAGCATTCCTTGCTGGCAGCTTTCCTGTAGGCGCAATCGCTGGACGTTTCGAATTTGGCAGCCGGGCTCTGCGAGAGAGAAATACAGAGTGTTGCCCCTTTACGCAGGCAAGGTTTTGCAGAAAGCGAATGTCTGTCTAGCAGCGAATGCAGTTCCAAGGGGCAGTGAAAACCAGCTACAGCTTTCCTTGCTGGCAGCTTTCCTGTGGGCGCAATCGCTGGACGTTTCGAATTTGGCAGCCGGGCTCTGCGAGAGAGAAATACACAGTGTTGCCCCTGTAGCAACATAAGCCTTTGTAGAAAACGAATGTCTGTCTACCAGCGAATGTAGTTCCAAGAGACAATGAAAACCAGCTACAGCTTTCCTTGCTGGCAGATTTCCTGTGGGCGCAATCGCTGGACGTTTCGAATTTGGCAACCGGGCTCTGCGAGAGAGAATTACACGGTGTTGCCCCTTTACCTACGAAAGCTTTTGCAGAAAGCGAATGTCTGTCTATCAGCGAATGCAGTTCCAAGGGGCAGTGAAAACCAGCTACAGCATTCCTTGCTGGTAGCTTTCCTGTGGGCGCAATCGCTGGACGTTTCGTATTTGGCAACCGGGCTCTGCAAGAGAGAAATACACAGTGTTGCCTCTTTACCAACGAAAGCTTTTGCAGAAAGCGAATATCTGTCTATCAGCGAATGCAGTTCCAAGGGGCAGTGAAAACCAGCTACAGCTTTCCTTGCTGGCAGCTTTCCTGTGGTCGCAATCGCTGGACGTTTCGAATTTGGCAACCGGGCTCTGCGAGAGAGAAATACAGAGTGTTGCCCCTTTACAAAGTCAAGGTTTTGCAGAAAGAGAATGTCTGTCTATCAGCGAATGTAGTTCCAAGGGGCAGTGAAAACCAGCTACAGCTTTCCTTGCTGGCAGCTTTCCTGTGGGCGCAATCGCTGGACGTTTCGAATTTGGCAACCGGGCTCTGCGAGAGAGAAATACACAGTGTTGCCCCTTTACCAACGAAAGCTTTTGCAGAAAGCGAATGTCTATATAGCAGCGAATGTAGTTCCAAGAGGCAGTGAAAACCAGCTACAGCTTTCCTTGCTGGCAGCTTTCCTGTGGGCGCAATCGCTGGACGTTTCGAATTTGGCAACCGGGCTCTGCGAGAGAGAAATACACAGTGTTGCCCCTGTACCAACGAAAGCTTTTGCAGAAAGCGAATGTCTGTCTATCAGCGACTGTAGTTCCAAGAGACAGTGAAAACCAGCTACAGCTTTCCTTGCTGGCAGCTTTCCTGTGGGCGCAATCGCTGGATGTTTCGAATTTGGCAACCGGGCTCTGCGAGAGAGATATACACAGTGTTGCCCTTTTACCAACGAAAGCTGTTGTAGAAAGTGAATGTCTATCTAGCAGCGAATGTAGTTCCAAGGGGCAGTGAAAACCAGCTACAGCTTTCCTTGCTGGCAGCTTTCCTGTGGGCGCAATCGCTGGACGTTTCGAATTTGGCAACCGGGCTCTGCGAGAGAGAAATACACAGTGTTGCCCCTTTACGAAGGCAAGGTTTTGCAGAAAGCGAATGTCTGTCTTGCAGCGAATGTAGTTCCAAGGGGCAGTTAAAACCAGCTACAGCTTTCCTTGCTGGCAGCTTTCCTGTGGGCGCAATCGCTGGACGTTTCGAATTTGGCAACCGGGCTCTGCGAGAGAGAAATACACAGTGTTGCCCCTGTACCAACGAAAGCTTTTGCAGAAAGCGAATGTCTGTCTAGCAGCGAATGTAGTTCCAAGGGGCAGTGAAAACCAGCTACAGCTTTCCTTGCTGGCAGCTTTCCTGTGGGCGCAATCGCTGGACGTTTCGAATTTGGCAACCGGGCTCTGCGAGAGAGAAATACACAGTGTTGCCCCTTTACGAAGGCAAGGTTTTGCAGAAAGCGAATGTCTGTCTATCAGCCAATGTAGTTCCAAGGGGCAGTGAAAACCAGCTACAGCTTTCCTTGCTGGCAGCTTTCCTGTGGGCGCAATCGCTGGACGTTTCGAATTTGGCAACCGGGCTCTGCGAGAGAGAAATACACAGTGTTGCCTCTTTACCAACGAAAGCTTTTGCAGAAAGCGAATGTCTGTCTATCAGCGAATGTAGTTCCAAGAGACAATGAAAACCAGCTACAGCTTTCCTTGCTGGCAGCTTTCCTGTGGGCGCAATAGATGGACGTTTCGAATTTGGCAACCGGGCTCTGCGAGAGAGAAATACACAGTGTTGCCCCTTTACCTACGAAAGCTTTTGCAGAAAGCGAATGTCTGTCTATCAGCGAATGCAGTTCCAAGGGGCAGTGAAAACCAGCTACAGCTTTCCGTGCTGGTAGCTTTCCTGTGGGCGCAATCGCTGGACGTTTCGTATTTGGCAACCGGGCTCTGCGAGAGAGAAATACACAGTGTTGCCCCTTTACGAAGGCAAGCTTTTGCAGAAAGCGAATGTCTGCCTATCAGCGAATGCAGTTCCAAGGGGCAGTGAAAACCAGCTACAGCTTTCCGTGCTGGCAGCTTTCCTGTGGGCGCAATCGCTGGACGTTTCGAATTTGGCAACCGGGCTCTGCGAGAGAGATATACACAGTGTTGCCCCTTTACCAACGAAAGCTGTTGTAGAAAGTGAATGTCTATCTAGCAGCGAATGTAGTTCCAAGGGGCAGTGAAAACCAGCTACAGCTTTCCTTGCTGGCAGCTTTCCTGTGGGCGCAATCGCTGGACGTTTCGATTTTGGCAACCGGGCTCTGCGAGAGAGAAATACACAGTGTTGCCCCTGTACCAACGAAAGCTTTTGCAGAAAGCGAATGTCTGTCTATCAGCGAATGTAGTTCCAAGGGGCAGTGAAAACCAGCTACAGCTTTCCGTGCTGGCAGCTCTCCTGTGGGCGCAATCGCTGGACGTTTCGAATTTGGCAACCGGGCTCTACGAGAGAGAAATACACAGTGTTGCCCCTTTACTAAGGCAAGCTTTTGTAGAAAGCGAATGTCTGTCTATCAGCGAATGTAGTTCCAAGGGGCAGTGAAAACCAGCTACAGCTTTCTGTGCTGGAAGCTTTCCTGTGGGCGCAATCGCTGGACGTTTCGAATTTGGGAACCGGGCTCTGCGAGAGAGAAATACAGAGTGTTGCCCCTTTACGCAGGCAAGGTTTTGCAGAAAGCGAATGTCTGTCTATCAGCGAATGCAGTTCCAAGGGGCAGTGAAAACCAGCTACAGCTTTCCTTGCTGGCAGCTTTCCTGTGGGCGCAATCGCTGGACGTTTCTAATTTGGCAGCCGGGCTCTGCGAGAGAGAAATACACAGTGTTGCCCCTTCAATAAGGCAAGGTTTTGCAGAAAGCGAATGTCTGTCTATCAGCGAATGTAGTTCCAAGGGGCAGTGAAAACCAGCTACAGCTTTCTGTGCTGGCAGCTTTCCTGTGGGCGCAATCGCTGGACGTTTCGTATTTGGCAACCGGGCTCTGCGAGAGAGAAATACACAGTGTTGCCCCTGTAGCAACATAAGCTTTTGTAGAAAACGAATGTCTGTCTATCAGCGAATGCAGTTACAAGGGGCAGTGAAAACCAGCTAAAGCTTTCCTTGCTGGCAGCTTTCCTGTGGGCGCAATCGCTGGACGTTTCAAATTTGGCAACCGGGCTCTGCGAGAGAGAAATACAGAGTGTTGCCCCTTTAGGAAGGCAAGGTTGTGCAGAAAGCGAATGTCTGTCTAGCAGCGAATGTAGTTCCAAGGGGCAGTGAAAACCAGCTACAGCTTTCCTTGCTGGCAGCTTTCCTGTGGGCGCAATCGCTGGACGTGTCGATTTTGACAACCGGGCTCTGCGAGAGAGAAATACACAGTGTTGCCCCTGTACCAACGAAAGCTTTTGCAGAAAGCGAATGTCTGTCTATCAGCGAATGTAGTTCCAAGGGGCAGTGAAAACCAGCTACAGCTTTCCTTGCTGGCAGCTTTCCTGTGCGCACAATCGCTGGACGTTTCGAATTTGGCAACCGGGCTCTGCGAGAGAGAAATACACAGTGTTGCCCCTTTACGAAGGCAAGGTTTTGCAGAAAGCGAATGTCTGTCTATCAGCGAATGTAGTTCCAAGAGACTGTGAAAACCAGCTACAGCTTTCCTTGCTGGCAGCTTTCCTGTGGGCGCAATCGCTGGACGTTTCGAATTTGGCAACCGGGCTCTGCGAGAGAGAAATACACAGTGTTGCCCCTTTACCTACGAAAGCTTTTGCAGAAAGCGAATGTCTGTCTATCAGCGAATGCAGTTCCAAGGGGCAGTGAAAACCAGCTACAGCTTTCCGTGCTGGTAGCTTTCCTGTGGGCGCAATCGCTGGACGTTTCGTATTTGGCAACCGGGCTCTGCGAGAGAGAAATACACAGTGTTGCCTCTTTACCAACGAAAGCTTTTGCAGAAAGCGAATGTCTGTCTATCAGCGAATGCAGTTCCAAGGGGCAGTGAAAACCAGCTACAGCTTTCCGTGCTGGCAGCTTTCCTGTGGGCGCAATCGCTGGACGTTTCGAATTTGGCAACCGGGCTCTGCGAGAGAGATATACACAGTGTTGCCCCTTTGCCAACGAAAGCTGTTGTAGAAAGTGAATGTCTATCTAGCAGCGAATGTAGTTCCAAGGGGCAGTGAAAACCAGCTACAGCTTTCCTTGCTGGCAGCTTTCCTGTGGGCGCAATCGCTGGACGTTTCGAATTTGGCAACCGGGCTCTGCGAGAGAGAAATACACAGTGTTGCCCCTGTACCAACGAAAGCTTTTGCAGAAAGCGAATGTCTGTCTATCAGCGAATGTAGTTCCA
Organism: Mycteria americana; assembly: GCF_035582795.1. Taxonomy (NCBI): domain Eukaryota; kingdom Metazoa; phylum Chordata; class Aves; order Ciconiiformes; family Ciconiidae; genus Mycteria; species Mycteria americana. The sequence goes on along the minus strand of NC_134369.1, from coordinate 22,491,214 downwards.
AGGGGCAGTGAAAACCAGCTACAGCTTTCCGTGCTGGCAGCTCTCCTGTGGGCGCAATCGCTGGACGTTTCGAATTGGGCAACCGGGCTCTGCGAGAGAGAAATACACAGTGTTGCCCCTTCAATAAGGCAAGGTTTTGCAGAAAGCGAATGTCTGTCTATCAGCGAATGTAGTTCCAAGGGGCAGTGAAAACCAGCTACAGCTTTCTGTGCTGGCAGCTTTCCTGTGGGCGCAATCGCTGGACGTTTCGAATTTGGCAACCGGGCTCTGCGAGAGAGAAATACACAGTGTTGCCCCTGTAGCAACATAAGCTTTTGTAGAAAACGAATGTCTGTCTATCAGCGAATGCAGTTCCAAGGGGCAGTGAAAACCAGCTAAAGCTTTCCTTGCTGGCAGCTTTCCTGTGGGCGCAATCGCTGGACGTTTCAAATTTGGCAACCGGGCTCTGCGAGAGAGAAATACAGAGTGTTGCCCCTTTACGAAGGCAAGGTTTTGCAGAAAGCGAATGTCTGTCTAGCAGCGAATGTAGTTCCAAGGGGCAGTGAAAACCAGCTACAGCTTTACGTGCTGGCAGCTTTCCTGTGGGCGCAATCGCTGGACCTTTCGAATTTGGCAACCGGGCTCTGCGAGAGAGAAATACACAGTGTTGCCCCTTTCCCTACGAAAGCTTTTGCAGAAAGTGAATGTCTGTCTATCAGCGAATGCAGTTCCAAGGGGCAGTGAAAACCAGCTACAGCTTTCCTTGCTGGCAGCTTTCCTGTGGGCGCAATCGCTGGACGTTTCGAATTTGGCAACCGGGCTCTGCGAGAGAGAAATACAGAGTGTTGCCCCTTTACGCAGGCAAGGTTTTGCAGAAAGCGAATGTCTGTCTAGCAGCGAATGCAGTTCCAAGGGGCAGTGAAAACCAGCTACAGCTTTCCTTGCTGGCAGCTTTCCTGTGGGCGCAATCGCTGGACGTTTCGAATTTGGCAGCCGGGCTCTGCGAGAGAGAAATACACAGTGTTGCCCCTGTAGCAACATAAGCCTTTGTAGAAAACGAATGTCTGTCTACCAGCGAATGTAGTTCCAAGAGACAATGAAAACCAGCTACAGCTTTCCTTGCTGGCAGATTTCCTGTGGGCGCAATCGCTGGACGTTTCGAATTTGGCAACCGGGCTCTGCGAGAGAGAATTACACGGTGTTGCCCCTTTACCTACGAAAGCTTTTGCAGAAAGCGAATGTCTGTCTATCAGCGAATGCAGTTCCAAGGGGCAGTGAAAACCAGCTACAGCATTCCTTGCTGGTAGCTTTCCTGTGGGCGCAATCGCTGGACGTTTCGTATTTGGCAACCGGGCTCTGCAAGAGAGAAATACACAGTGTTGCCTCTTTACCAACGAAAGCTTTTGCAGAAAGCGAATATCTGTCTATCAGCGAATGCAGTTCCAAGGGGCAGTGAAAACCAGCTACAGCTTTCCTTGCTGGCAGCTTTCCTGTGGTCGCAATCGCTGGACGTTTCGAATTTGGCAACCGGGCTCTGCGAGAGAGAAATACAGAGTGTTGCCCCTTTACAAAGTCAAGGTTTTGCAGAAAGAGAATGTCTGTCTATCAGCGAATGTAGTTCCAAGGGGCAGTGAAAACCAGCTACAGCTTTCCTTGCTGGCAGCTTTCCTGTGGGCGCAATCGCTGGACGTTTCGAATTTGGCAACCGGGCTCTGCGAGAGAGAAATACACAGTGTTGCCCCTTTACCAACGAAAGCTTTTGCAGAAAGCGAATGTCTATATAGCAGCGAATGTAGTTCCAAGAGGCAGTGAAAACCAGCTACAGCTTTCCTTGCTGGCAGCTTTCCTGTGGGCGCAATCGCTGGACGTTTCGAATTTGGCAACCGGGCTCTGCGAGAGAGAAATACACAGTGTTGCCCCTGTACCAACGAAAGCTTTTGCAGAAAGCGAATGTCTGTCTATCAGCGACTGTAGTTCCAAGAGACAGTGAAAACCAGCTACAGCTTTCCTTGCTGGCAGCTTTCCTGTGGGCGCAATCGCTGGATGTTTCGAATTTGGCAACCGGGCTCTGCGAGAGAGATATACACAGTGTTGCCCTTTTACCAACGAAAGCTGTTGTAGAAAGTGAATGTCTATCTAGCAGCGAATGTAGTTCCAAGGGGCAGTGAAAACCAGCTACAGCTTTCCTTGCTGGCAGCTTTCCTGTGGGCGCAATCGCTGGACGTTTCGAATTTGGCAACCGGGCTCTGCGAGAGAGAAATACACAGTGTTGCCCCTTTACGAAGGCAAGGTTTTGCAGAAAGCGAATGTCTGTCTTGCAGCGAATGTAGTTCCAAGGGGCAGTGAAAACCAGCTACAGCTTTCCTTGCTGGCAGCTTTCCTGTGGGCGCAATCGCTGGACGTGTCGGTTTTGACAACCGGGCTCTGCGAGAGAGAAATACACAGTGTTGCCCCTGTACCAACGAAAGCTTTTGCAGAAAGCGAATGTCTGTCTATCAGCGAATGTACTTCCAAGGGGCAGTGAAAACCAGCTACAGCTTTCCTTGCTGGCAGCTTTCCTGTGGGCGCAATCGCTGGACGTTTCGAATTTGGCAACCGGGCTCTGCGAGAGAGAAATACACAGTGTTGCCCCTTTACGAAGGCAAGGTTTTGCAGAAAGCGAATGTCTGTCTATCAGCCAATGTAGTTCCAAGAGAGTGTGAAAACCAGCTACAGCTTTCCTTGCTGGCAGCTTTCCTGTGGGCGCAATCGCTGGACGTTTCGAATTTGGCAACCGGGCTCTGCGAGAGAGAAATACACAGTGTTGCCTCTTTACCAACGAAAGCTTTTGCAGAAAGCGAATGTCTGTCTATCAGCGAATGTAGTTCCAAGAGACAATGAAAACCAGCTACAGCTTTCCTTGCTGGCAGCTTTCCTGTGGGCGCAATAGATGGACGTTTCAAATTTGGCAACCGGGCTCTGCGAGAGAGAAATACAGAGTGTTGCCCCTTTACGAAGGCAAGGTTTTGCAGAAAGCGAATGTCTGTCTAGCAGCGAATGTAGTTCCAAGGGGCAGTGAAAACCAGCTACAGCTTTACGTGCTGGCAGCTTTCCTGTGGGCGCAATCGCTGGACCTTTCGAATTTGGCAACCGGGCTCTGCGAGAGAGAAATACACAGTGTTGCCCCTTTCCCTACGAAAGCTTTTGCAGAAAGTGAATGTCTGTCTATCAGCGAATGCAGTTCCAAGGGGCAGTGAAAACCAGCTACAGCATTCCTTGCTGGCAGCTTTCCTGTAGGCGCAATCGCTGGACGTTTCGAATTTGGCAGCCGGGCTCTGCGAGAGAGAAATACAGAGTGTTGCCCCTTTACGCAGGCAAGGTTTTGCAGAAAGCGAATGTCTGTCTAGCAGCGAATGCAGTTCCAAGGGGCAGTGAAAACCAGCTACAGCTTTCCTTGCTGGCAGCTTTCCTGTGGGCGCAATCGCTGGACGTTTCGAATTTGGCAGCCGGGCTCTGCGAGAGAGAAATACACAGTGTTGCCCCTGTAGCAACATAAGCCTTTGTAGAAAACGAATGTCTGTCTACCAGCGAATGTAGTTCCAAGAGACAATGAAAACCAGCTACAGCTTTCCTTGCTGGCAGATTTCCTGTGGGCGCAATCGCTGGACGTTTCGAATTTGGCAACCGGGCTCTGCGAGAGAGAAATACACAGTGTTGCCCCTTTACGAAGGCAAGGTTTTGCAGAAAGCGAATGTCTGTCTATCAGCCAATGTAGTTCCAAGAGAGTGTGAAAACCAGCTACAGCTTTCCTTGCTGGCAGCTTTCCTGTGGGCGCAATCGCTGGACGTTTCGAATTTGGCAACCGGGCTCTGCGAGAGAGAAATACACAGTGTTGCCTCTTTACCAACGAAAGCTTTTGCAGAAAGCGAATGTCTGTCTATCAGCGAATGTAGTTCCAAGAGACAATGAAAACCAGCTACAGCTTTCCTTGCTGGCAGCTTTCCTGTGGGCGCAATAGATGGACGTTTCGAATTTGGCAACCGGGCTCTGCGAGAGAGAAATACACAGTGTTGCCCCTTTACCTACGAAAGCTTTTGCAGAAAGCGAATGTCTGTCTATCAGCGAATGCAGTTCCAAGGGGCAGTGAAAACCAGCTACAGCTTTCCGTGCTGGTAGCTTTCCTGTGGGCGCAATCGCTGGACGTTTCGTATTTGGCAACCGGGCTCTGCGAGAGAGAAATACACAGTGTTGCCCCTTTACGAAGGCAAGCTTTTGCAGAAAGCGAATGTCTGCCTATCAGCGAATGCAGTTCCAAGGGGCAGTGAAAACCAGCTACAGCTTTCCGTGCTGGCAGCTTTCCTGTGGGCGCAATCGCTGGACGTTTCGAATTTGGCAACCGGGCTCTGCGAGAGAGATATACACAGTGTTGCCCCTTTACCAACGAAAGCTGTTGTAGAAAGTGAATGTCTATCTAGCAGCGAATGTAGTTCCAAGGGGCAGTGAAAACCAGCTACAGCTTTCCTTGCTGGCAGCTTTCCTGTGGGCGCAATCGCTGGACGTTTCGATTTTGGCAACCGGGCTCTGCGAGAGAGAAATACACAGTGTTGCCCCTGTACCAACGAAAGCTTTTGCAGAAAGCGAATGTCTGTCTATCAGCGAATGTAGTTCCAAGGGGCAGTGAAAACCAGCTACAGCTTTCCGTGCTGGCAGCTCTCCTGTGGGCGCAATCGCTGGACGTTTCGAATTTGGCAACCGGGCTCTACGAGAGAGAAATACACAGTGTTGCCCCTTTACTAAGGCAAGCTTTTGTAGAAAGCGAATGTCTGTCTATCAGCGAATGTAGTTCCAAGGGGCAGTGAAAACCAGCTACAGCTTTCTGTGCTGGAAGCTTTCCTGTGGGCGCAATCGCTGGACGTTTCGAATTTGGGAACCGGGCTCTGCGAGAGAGAAATACAGAGTGTTGCCCCTTTACGCAGGCAAGGTTTTGCAGAAAGCGAATGTCTGTCTATCAGCGAATGCAGTTCCAAGGGGCAGTGAAAACCAGCTACAGCTTTCCTTGCTGGCAGCTTTCCTGTGGGCGCAATCGCTGGACGTTTCTAATTTGGCAGCCGGGCTCTGCGAGAGAGAAATACACAGTGTTGCCCCTTCAATAAGGCAAGGTTTTGCAGAAAGCGAATGTCTGTCTATCAGCGAATGTAGTTCCAAGGGGCAGTGAAAACCAGCTACAGCTTTCTGTGCTGGCAGCTTTCCTGTGGGCGCAATCGCTGGACGTTTCGTATTTGGCAACCGGGCTCTGCGAGAGAGAAATACACAGTGTTGCCCCTGTAGCAACATAAGCTTTTGTAGAAAACGAATGTCTGTCTATCAGCGAATGCAGTTACAAGGGGCAGTGAAAACCAGCTAAAGCTTTCCTTGCTGGCAGCTTTCCTGTGGGCGCAATCGCTGGACGTTTCAAATTTGGCAACCGGGCTCTGCGAGAGAGAAATACAGAGTGTTGCCCCTTTAGGAAGGCAAGGTTGTGCAGAAAGCGAATGTCTGTCTAGCAGCGAATGTAGTTCCAAGGGGCAGTGAAAACCAGCTACAGCTTTCCTTGCTGGCAGCTTTCCTGTGCGCACAATCGCTGGACGTTTCGAATTTGGCAACCGGGCTCTGCGAGAGAGAAATACACAGTGTTGCCCCTTTACGAAGGCAAGGTTTTGCAGAAAGCGAATGTCTGTCTATCAGCGAATGTAGTTCCAAGAGACTGTGAAAACCAGCTACAGCTTTCCTTGCTGGCAGCTTTCCTGTGGGCGCAATCGCTGGACGTTTCGTATTTGGCAACCAGGCTCTGCGAGAGAGAAATACACAGTGTTGCCTCTTTACCAACGAAAGCTTTTGCAGAAAGCGAATGTCTGTCTATCAGCGAATGCAGTTCCAAGGGGCAGTGAAAACCAGCTACAGCTTTCCGTGCTGGCAGCTTTCCTGTGGGCGCAATCGCTGGACGTTTCGAATTTGGCAACCGGGCTCTGCGAGAGAGATATACACAGTGTTGCCCCTTTGCCAACGAAAGCTGTTGCAGAAAGTGAATGTCTATCTAGCAGCGAATGTAGTTCCAAGGGGCAGTGAAAACCAGCTACAGCTTTCCTTGCTGGCAGCTTTCCTGTGGGCGCAATCGCTGGACGTTTCGAATTTGGCAACCGGGCTCTGCGAGAGAGAAATACACAGTGTTGCCCCTGTACCAACGAAAGCTTTTGCAGAAAGCGAATGCTGTCTATCAGCGAATGTAGTTCCAAGGGGCAGTGAAAACCAGCTACAGCTTTCCGTGCTGGCAGCTCTCCTGTGGGCGCAATCGCTGGACGTTTCGAATTTGGCAACCGGGCTCTGCGAGAGAGAAATACACAGTGTTGCCCCTTCAATAAGGCAAGGTTTTGCAGAAAGCGAATGTCTGTCTATCAGCGAATGTAGTTCCAAGGGGCAGTGAAAACCAGCTACAGCTTTCTGTGCTGGCAGCTTTCCTGTGGGCGCAATCGCTGGACGTTTCGAATTTGGCAACCGGGCTCTGCGAGAGAGAAATACACAGTGTTGCCCCTGTAGCAACATAAGCTTTTGTAGAAAACGAATGTCTGTCTATCAGCGAATGCAGTTCCAAGGGGCAGTGAAAACCAGCTAAAGCTTTCCTTGCTGGCAGCTTTCCTGTGGGCGCAATCGCTGGACGTTTCAAATTTGGCAACCGGGCTCTGCGAGAGAGAAATACAGAGTGTTGCCCCTTTACGAAGGCAAGGTTTTGCAGAAAGCGAATGTCTGTCTAGCAGCGAATGTAGTTCCAAGGGGCAGTGAAAACCAGCTACAGCTTTACGTGCTGGCAGCTTTCCTGTGGGCGCAATCGCTGGACCTTTCGAATTTGGCAACCGGGCTCTGCGAGAGAGAAATACACAGTGTTGCCCCTTTCCCTACGAAAGCTTTTGCAGAAAGTGAATGTCTGTCTATCAGCGAATGCAGTTCCAAGGGGCAGTGAAAACCAGCTACAGCATTCCTTGCTGGCAGCTTTCCTGTAGGCGCAATCGCTGGACGTTTCGAATTTGGCAGCCGGGCTCTGCGAGAGAGAAATACAGAGTGTTGCCCCTTTACGCAGGCAAGGTTTTGCAGAAAGCGAATGTCTGTCTAGCAGCGAATGCAGTTCCAAGGGGCAGTGAAAACCAGCTACAGCTTTCCTTGCTGGCAGCTTTCCTGTGGGCGCAATCGCTGGACGTTTCGAATTTGGCAACCGGGCTCTGCGAGAGAGAAATACACAGTGTTGCCCCTGTAGCAACATAAGCCTTTGTAGAAAACGAATGTCTGTCTACCAGCGAATGTAGTTCCAAGAGACAATGAAAACCAGCTACAGCTTTCCTTGCTGGCAGATTTCCTGTGGGCGCAATCGCTGGACGTTTCGAATTTGGCAACCGGGCTCTGCGAGAGAGAATTACACGGTGTTGCCCCTTTACCTACGAAAGCTTTTGCAGAAAGCGAATGTCTGTCTATCAGCGAATGCAGTTCCAAGGGGCAGTGAAAACCAGCTACAGCATTCCTTGCTGGTAGCTTTCCTGTGGGCGCAATCGCTGGACGTTTCGTATTTGGCAACCGGGCTCTGCAAGAGAGAAATACACAGTGTTGCCTCTTTACCAACGAAAGCTTTTGCAGAAAGCGAATATCTGTCTATCAGCGAATGCAGTTCCAAGGGGCAGTGAAAACCAGCTACAGCTTTCCTTGCTGGCAGCTTTCCTGTGGTCGCAATCGCTGGACGTTTCGAATTTGGCAACCGGGCTCTGCGAGAGAGAAATACAGAGTGTTGCCCCTTTACAAAGTCAAGGTTTTGCAGAAAGAGAATGTCTGTCTATCAGCGAATGTAGTTCCAAGGGGCAGTGAAAACCAGCTACAGCTTTCCTTGCTGGCAGCTTTCCTGTGGGCGCAATCGCTGGACGTTTCGAATTTGGCAACCGGGCTCTGCGAGAGAGAAATACACAGTGTTGCCCCTTTACCAACGAAAGCTTTTGCAGAAAGCGAATGTCTATATAGCAGCGAATGTAGTTCCAAGAGGCAGTGAAAACCAGCTACAGCTTTCCTTGCTGGCAGCTTTCCTGTGGGCGCAATCGCTGGACGTTTCGAATTTGGCAACCGGGCTCTGCGAGAGAGAAATACACAGTGTTGCCCCTGTACCAACGAAAGCTTTTGCAGAAAGCGAATGTCTGTCTATCAGCGACTGTAGTTCCAAGAGACAGTGAAAACCAGCTACAGCTTTCCTTGCTGGCAGCTTTCCTGTGGGCGCAATCGCTGGATGTTTCGAATTTGGCAACCGGGCTCTGCGAGAGAGATATACACAGTGTTGCCCTTTTACCAACGAAAGCTGTTGTAGAAAGTGAATGTCTATCTAGCAGCGAATGTAGTTCCAAGGGGCAGTGAAAACCAGCTACAGCTTTCCTTGCTGGCAGCTTTCCTGTGGGCGCAATCGCTGGACGTTTCGAATTTGGCAACCGGGCTCTGCGAGAGAGAAATACACAGTGTTGCCCCTTTACGAAGGCAAGGTTTTGCAGAAAGCGAATGTCTGTCTTGCAGCGAATGTAGTTCCAAGGGGCAGTGAAAACCAGCTACAGCTTTCCTTGCTGGCAGCTTTCCTGTGGGCGCAATCGCTGGACGTGTCGGTTTTGACAACCGGGCTCTGCGAGAGAGAAATACACAGTGTTGCCCCTGTACCAACGAAAGCTTTTGCAGAAAGCGAATGTCTGTCTATCAGCGAATGTACTTCCAAGGGGCAGTGAAAACCAGCTACAGCTTTCCTTGCTGGCAGCTTTCCTGTGGGCGCAATCGCTGGACGTTTCGAATTTGGCAACCGGGCTCTGCGAGAGAGAAATACACAGTGTTGCCCCTTTACGAAGGCAAGGTTTTGCAGAAAGCGAATGTCTGTCTATCAGCCAATGTAGTTCCAAGAGAGTGTGAAAACCAGCTACAGCTTTCCTTGCTGGCAGCTTTCCTGTGGGCGCAATCGCTGGACGTTTCGAATTTGGCAACCGGGCTCTGCGAGAGAGAAATACACAGTGTTGCCTCTTTACCAACGAAAGCTTTTGCAGAAAGCGAATGTCTGTCTATCAGCGAATGTAGTTCCAAGAGACAATGAAAACCAGCTACAGCTTTCCTTGCTGGCAGCTTTCCTGTGGGCGCAATAGATGGACGTTTCGAATTTGGCAACCGGGCTCTGCGAGAGAGAAATACACAGTGTTGCCCCTTTACCTACGAAAGCTTTTGCAGAAAGCGAATGTCTGTCTATCAGCGAATGCAGTTCCAAGGGGCAGTGAAAACCAGCTACAGCTTTCCGTGCTGGTAGCTTTCCTGTGGGCGCAATCGCTGGACGTTTCGTATTTGGCAACCGGGCTCTGCGAGAGAGAAATACACAGTGTTGCCTCTTTACCAAAGAAAGCTTTTGCAGAAAGCGAATGTCTGTCTATCAGCGAATGCAGTTCCAAGGGGCAGTGAAAACCAGCTACAGCTTTCCTTGCTGGCAGCTTTCCTGTGGGCGCAATCGCTGGACGTTTCGAATTTGGCAACCGGGCTCTGCGAGAGAGATATACACAGTGTTGCCTCTTTACCAACGAAAGCTTTTGCAGAAAGCGAATGTCTGTCTATCAGCGAATGCAGTTCCAAGGGGCAGTGAAAACCAGCTACAGCTTTCCTTGCTGGCAGCTTTCCTGTGGTCGCAATCGCTGGACGTTTCGAATTTGGCAACCGGGCTCTGCGAGAGAGATATACAGAGTGTTGCCCCTTTACAAAGTCAAGGTTTTGCAGAAAGCGAATGTCTGTCTATCAGCGAATGTAGTTCCAAGGGGCAGTGAAAACCAGCTACAGCTTTCCTTGCTGGCAGCTTTCCTGTGGGCGCAATCGCTGGACGTTTCGAATTTGGCAACCGGGCTCTGCGAGAGAGAAATACACAGTGTTGCCCCTTTACCAACGAAAGCTTTTGCAGAAAGCGAATGTCTATATAGCAGCGAATGTAGTTCCAAGAGGCAGTGAAAACCAGCTACAGCTTTCCTTGCTGGCAGCTTTCCTGTGGGCGCAATCGCTGGACGTTTCGAATTTGGCAACCGGGCTCTGCGAGAGAGAAATACACAGTGTTGCCCCTGTACCAACGAAAGCTTTTGCAGAAAGCGAATGTCTGTCTAGCAGCGAATGTAGTTCCAAGGGGCAGTGAAAACCAGCTACAGCTTTCCTTGCTGGCAGCTTTCCTGTGGGCGCAATCGCTGGACGTTTCGAATTTGGCAACCGGGCTCTGCGAGAGAGAAATACACAGTGTTGCCCCTGTACCAACGAAAGCTTTTGCAGAAAGCGAATGTCTGTCTAGCAGCGAATGTAGTTCCAAGGGGCAGTGAAAACCAGCTACAGCTTTCCTTGCTGGCAGCTTTCCTGTAGGCGCAATCGCTGGACGTTTCGAATTTGGCAACCGGGCTCTGCGAGAGAGAAATACAGAGTGTTGCCCCTTTACAAAGTCAAGGTTTTGCAGAAAGCGAATGTCTGTCTATCAGCGAATGCAGTTCCAAGGGGCAGTGAAAACCAGCTACAGCTTTCCTTGCTGGCAGCTTTCCTGTGGGCGCAATCGCTGGACGTTTCGAATTTGGCAACCGGGCTCTGCGAGAGAGAAATACACAGTGTTGCCCCTTTACGAAGGCAAGGTTTTGCAGAAAGCGAATGTCTGTCTTGCAGCGAATGTAGTTCCAAGGGGCAGTGAAAACCAGCTACAGCTTTCCTTGCTGGCAGCTTTCCTGTGGGCGCAATCGCTGGACGTGTCGGTTTTGACAACCGGGCTCTGCGAGAGAGAAATACACAGTGTTGCCCCTGTACCAACGAAAGCTTTTGCAGAAAGCGAATGTCTGTCTATCAGCGAATGTACTTCCAAGGGGCAGTGAAAACCAGCTACAGCTTTCCTTGCTGGCAGCTTTCCTGTGGGCGCAATCGCTGGACGTTTCGAATTTGGCAACCGGGCTCTGCGAGAGAGAAATACACAGTGTTGCCCCTTTACGAAGGCAAGGTTTTGCAGAAAGCGAATGTCTGTCTATCAGCCAATGTAGTTCCAAGAGAGTGTGAAAACCAGCTACAGCTTTCCTTGCTGGCAGCTTTCCTGTGGGCGCAATCGCTGGACGTTTCGAATTTGGCAACCGGGCTCTGCGAGAGAGAAATACACAGTGTTGCCTCTTTACCAACGAAAGCTTTTGTAGAAAGCGAATGTCTGTCTATCAGCGAATGTAGTTCCAAGAGACAATGAAAACCAGCTACAGCTTTCTGTGCTGGCAGCTTTCCTGTGGGCGCAATAGATGGACGTTTCGAATTTGGCAACCGGGCTCTGCGAGAGAGAAATACACAGTGTTGCCCCTTTACCTACGAAAGCTTTTGCAGAAAGCGAATGTCTGTCTATCAGCGAATGCAGTTCCAAGGGGCAGTGAAAACCAGCTACAGCTTTCCGTGCTGGTAGCTTTCCTGTGGGCGCAATCGCTGGACGTTTCGTATTTGGCAACCGGGCTCTGCGAGAGAGAAATACACAGTGTTGCCTCTTTACCAACGAAAGCTTTTGCAGAAAGCGAATGTCTGTCTATCAGCGAATGCAGTTCCAAGGGGCAGTGAAAACCAGCTACAGCTTTCTGTGCTGGCAGCTTTCCTGTGGGCGCAATCGCTGGACGTTTCGAATTTGGCAACCGGGCTCTGCGAGAGAGATATACACAGTGTTGCCCCTTTACCAACGAAAGCTGTTGTAGAAAGGGAATGTCTATCTAGCAGCGAATGTAGTTCCAAGGGGCAGTGAAAACCAGCTACAGCTTTCCTTGCTGGCAGCTTTCCTGTGGGCGCAATCGCTGGACGTTTCGAATTTGGCAACCGGGCTCTGCGAGAGAGAAATACACAGTGTTGCCCCTGTACCAACGAAAGCTTTTGCAGAAAGCGAATGTCTGTCTAGCAGCGAATGTAGTTCCAAGGGGCAGTGAAAACCAGCTACAGCTTTCCGTGCTGGCAGCTTTCCTGTGGGCGCAATCGCTGGACGTTTCGAATTTGGCAACCGGGCTCTGCGAGAGAGAAATACACAGTGTTGCCTCTTTACCAACGAAAGCTTTTGCAGAAACCGAATGTCTGTCTATCAGCGAATGCAGTTCCAAGGGGCAGTGAAAACCAGCTACAGCTTTCCTTGCTGGCAGCTCTCCTGTGGGCGCAATCGCTGGACGTTTCGAATTTGGCAACCGGGCTCTACGAGAGAGAAATACACAGTGTTGCCCCTTTACTAAGGCAAGCTTTTGTAGAAAGCGAATGTCTGTCTATCAGCGAATGTAGTTCCAAGGGGCAGTGAAAACCAGCTACAGCTTTCTGTGCTGGAAGCTTTCCTGTGGGCGCAATCGCTGGACGTTTCGAATTTGGGAACCGGGCTCTGCGAGAGAGAAATACAGAGTGTTGCCCCTTTACGCAGGCAAGGTTTTGCAGAAAGCGAATGTCTGTCTATCAGCGAATGCAGTTCCAAGGGGCAGTGAAAACCAGCTACAGCTTTCCTTGCTGGCAGCTTTCCTGTGGGCGCAATCGCTGGACGTTTCTAATTTGGCAGCCGGGCTCTGCGAGAGAGAAATACACAGTGTTGCCCCTTCAATAAGGCAAGGTTTTGCAGAAAGCGAATGTCTGTCTATCAGCGAATGTAGTTCCAAGGAGCAGTGAAAACCAGCTACAGCTTTCTGTGCTGGCAGCTTTCCTGTGGGCGCAATCGCTGGACGTTTCGAATTTGGCAACCGGGCTCTGCGAGAGAGAAATACACAGTGTTGCCCCTGTAGCAACATAAGCCTTTGTAGAAAACGAATGTCTGTCTATCAGCGAATGTAGTTCCAAGAGACAATGAAAACCAGCTACAGCTTTCCTTGCTGGCAGATTTCCTGTGGGCGCAATCGCTGGACGTTTCGAATTTGGCAACCGGGCTCTGCGAGAGAGAATTACACGGTGTTGCCCCTTTACCTACGAAAGCTTTTGCAGAAAGCGAATGTCTGTCTATCAGCGAATGCAGTTCCAAGGGGCAGTGAAAACCAGCTACAGCATTCCTTGCTGGTAGCTTTCCTGTGGGCGCAATCGCTGGACGTTTCGTATTTGGCAACCGGGCTCTGCAAGAGAGAAATACACAGTGTTGCCTCTTTACCAACGAAAGCTTTTGCAGAAAGCGAATATCTGTCTATCAGCGAATGCAGTTCCAAGGGGCAGTGAAAACCAGCTACAGCTTTCCTTGCTGGCAGCTTTCCTGTGGTCGCAATCGCTGGACGTTTCGAATTTGGCAACCGGGCTCTGCGAGAGAGAAATACAGAGTGTTGCCCCTTTACAAAGTCAAGGTTTTGCAGAAAGAGAATGTCTGTCTATCAGCGAATGTAGTTCCAAGGGGCAGTGAAAACCAGCTACAGCTTTCCTTGCTGGCAGCTTTCCTGTGGGCGCAATCGCTGGACGTTTCGAATTTGGCAACCGGGCTCTGCGAGAGAGAAATACACAGTGTTGCCCCTTTACCAACGAAAGCTTTTGCAGAAAGCGAATGTCTATATAGCAGCGAATGTAGTTCCAAGAGGCAGTGAAAACCAGCTACAGCTTTCCTTGCTGGCAGCTTTCCTGTGGGCGCAATCGCTGGACGTTTCGAATTTGGCAACCGGGCTCTGCGAGAGAGAAATACACAGTGTTGCCCCTGTACCAACGAAAGCTTTTGCAGAAAGCGAATGTCTGTCTATCAGCGACTGTAGTTCCAAGAGACAGTGAAAACCAGCTACAGCTTTCCTTGCTGGCAGCTTTCCTGTGGGCGCAATCGCTGGATGTTTCGAATTTGGCAACCGGGCTCTGCGAGAGAGATATACACAGTGTTGCCCTTTTACCAACGAAAGCTGTTGTAGAAAGTGAATGTCTATCTAGCAGCGAATGTAGTTCCAAGGGGCAGTGAAAACCAGCTACAGCTTTCCTTGCTGGCAGCTTTCCTGTGGGCGCAATCGCTGGACGTTTCGAATTTGGCAACCGGGCTCTGCGAGAGAGAAATACACAGTGTTGCCCCTTTACGAAGGCAAGGTTTTGCAGAAAGCGAATGTCTGTCTTGCAGCGAATGTAGTTCCAAGGGGCAGTGAAAACCAGCTACAGCTTTCCTTGCTGGCAGCTTTCCTGTGGGCGCAATCGCTGGACGTGTCGGTTTTGACAACCGGGCTCTGCGAGAGAGAAATACACAGTGTTGCCCCTGTACCAACGAAAGCTTTTGCAGAAAGCGAATGTCTGTCTATCAGCGAATGTACTTCCAAGGGGCAGTGAAAACCAGCTACAGCTTTCCTTGCTGGCAGCTTTCCTGTGGGCGCAATCGCTGGACGTTTCGAATTTGGCAACCGGGCTCTGCGAGAGAGAAATACACAGTGTTGCCCCTTTACGAAGGCAAGGTTTTGCAGAAAGCGAATGTCTGTCTATCAGCCAATGTAGTTCCAAGAGAGTGTGAAAACCAGCTACAGCTTTCCTTGCTGGCAGCTTTCCTGTGGGCGCAATCGCTGGACGTTTCGAATTTGGCAACCGGGCTCTGCGAGAGAGAAATACACAGTGTTGCCTCTTTACCAACGAAAGCTTTTGCAGAAAGCGAATGTCTGTCTATCAGCGAATGTAGTTCCAAGAGACAATGAAAACCAGCTACAGCTTTCCTTGCTGGCAGCTTTCCTGTGGGCGCAATAGATGGACGTTTCGAATTTGGCAACCGGGCTCTGCGAGAGAGAAATACACAGTGTTGCCCCTTTACCTACGAAAGCTTTTGCAGAAAGCGAATGTCTGTCTATCAGCGAATGCAGTTCCAAGGGGCAGTGAAAACCAGCTACAGCTTTCCGTGCTGGTAGCTTTCCTGTGGGCGCAATCGCTGGACGTTTCGTATTTGGCAACCGGGCTCTGCGAGAGAGAAATACACAGTGTTGCCTCTTTACCAAAGAAAGCTTTTGCAGAAAGCGAATGTCTGTCTATCAGCGAATGCAGTTCCAAGGGGCAGTGAAAACCAGCTACAGCTTTCTGTGCTGGCAGCTTTCCTGTGGGCGCAATCGCTGGACGTTTCGAATTTGGCAACCGGGCTCTGCGAGAGAGATATACACAGTGTTGCCCCTTTACCAACGAAAGCTGTTGTAGAAAGTGAATGTCTATCTAGCAGCGAATGTAGTTCCAAGGGGCAGTGAAAACCAGCTACAGCTTTCCTTGCTGGCAGCTTTCCTGTGGGCGCAATCGCTGGACGTTTCGAATTTGGCAACCGGGCTCTGCGAGAGAGAAATACACAGTGTTGCCCCTGTACCAACGAAAGCTTTTGCAGAAAGCGAATGTCTGTCTATCAGCGAATGTAGTTCCAAGGGGCAGTGAAAACCAGCTACAGCTTTCCGTGCTGGCAGCTTTCCTGTGGGCGCAATCGCTGGACGTTTCGAATTTGGCAACCGGGCTCTGCGAGAGAGAAATACACAGTGTTGCCTCTTTACCAACGAAAGCTTTTGCAGAAAGCGAATGTCTGTCTATCAGCGAATGCAGTTCCAAGGGGCAGTGAAAACCAGCTACAGCTTTCCTTGCTGGCAGCTTTCCTGTGGGCGCAATCGCTGGACGTTTCGAATTTGGCAACCAGGCTCTGCGAGAGAGAAATACACAGTGTTGCCCCTTTACCAACGAAAGCTTTTGCAGAAAGCGAATGTCTATATAGCAGCGAATGTAGTTCCAAGAGGCAGTGAAAACCAGCTACAGCTTTCCTTGCTGGCAGCTTTCCTGTGGGCGCAATCGCTGGACGTTTCGAATTTGGCAACCGGGCTCTGCGAGAGAGAAATACACAGTGTTGCCCCTGTACCAACGAAAGCTTTTGCAGAAAGCGAATGTCTGTCTAGCAGCGAATGTAGTTCCAAGGGGCAGTGAAAACCA
Organism: Mycteria americana; assembly: GCF_035582795.1. Lineage (NCBI taxonomy): Eukaryota > Metazoa > Chordata > Aves > Ciconiiformes > Ciconiidae > Mycteria > Mycteria americana. The sequence goes on along the minus strand of NC_134369.1, from coordinate 22,475,356 downwards.
GCTACAGCTTTCCTTGCTGGCAGCTTTCCTGTAGGCGCAATCGCTGGACGTTTCGAATTTGGCAACCGGGCTCTGCGAGAGAGAAATACAGAGTGTTGCCCCTTTACAAAGTCAAGGTTTTGCAGAAAGCGAATGTCTGTCTAGCAGCGAATGCAGTTCCAAGGGGCACTGAAAACCAGCTACAGCTTTCTGTGCTGGCAGCTTTCCTGTGGGCGCAATCGCTGGACGTTTCGAATTTGGCAACCGGGCCATGCGAGAGAGATATACACAGTGTTCGCCCTTTACCAACGAAAGCTGTTGTAGAAAGTGAATGTCTATCTATCAGCGAATGTAGTTCCAAGGGGCAGTGAAAACCAGCTACAGCTTTCCGTGCTGGCAGCTCTCCTGTGGGCGCAATCGCTGGACGTTTCGAATTTGGCAACCGGGCTCTACGAGAGAGAAATACACAGTGTTGCCCCTTTACCTATGAAAGCTTTTGCAGAAAGCAAATGTCTGGCTATCAGCGAATGCAGTTCCAAGGGGCAGTGAAAACCAGCTACAGCTTTCCTTGCTGGCAGCTTTCCTGTAGGCGCAATCGCTGGACGTTTCGAATTTGGCAGCCGGGCTCTGCGAGAGAGAAATACAGAGTGTTGCCCCTTTACGCAGGCAAGGTTTTGCAGAAAGCGAATGTCTGTCTAGCAGCGAATGCAGTTCCAAGAGACAATGAAAACCAGCTACAGCTTTCCTTGCTGGCAGCTTTCCTGTGGGCGCAATCGCTGGACGTTTCGAATTTGGCAACCGGGCTCTGCGAGAGAGAAATACACAGTGTTGCCCCTTTACGAAGGCAAGGTTTTGCAGAAAGCGAATGTCTGTCTATCAGCGAATGTAGTTCCAAGAGACTGTGAAAACCAGCTACAGCTTTCCTTGCTGGCAGCTTTCCTGTGGGCGCAATCGCTGGACGTTTCGAATTTGGCAACCGGGCTCTGCGAGAGAGAAATACACAGTGTTGCCTTTTTACCAACGAAAGCTTTTGCAGAAAGCGAATGTCTGTCTATCAGCGAATGTAGTTCCAAGAGACAATGAAAACCAGCTACAGCTTTCCTTGCTGGCAGCTTTCCTGTGGGCGCAATAGATGGACGTTTTGAATTTGGCAACCGGGCTCTGCGAGAGAGAAATACACAGTGTTGCCCCTTTACCTACGAAAGCTTTTGCAGAAAGCGAATGTCTGTCTATCAGCGAATGCAGTTCCAAGGGGCAGTGAAAACCAGCTACAGCTTTCCGTGCTGGTAGCTTTCCTGTGGGCGCAATCGCTGGACGTTTCGTATTTGGCAACCGGGCTCTGCGAGAGAGAAATACACAGTGTTGCCTCTTTACCAACGAAAGCTTTTGCAGAAAGCGAATGTCTGTCTATCAGCGAATGCAGTTCCAAGGGGCAGTGAAAACCAGCTACAGCTTTCTGTGCTGGCAGCTTTCCTGTGGGCGCAATCGCTGGACGTTTCGAATTTGGCAACCGGGCCATGCGAGAGAGATATACACAGTGTTCGCCCTTTACCAACGAAAGCTGTTGTAGAAAGTGAATGTCTATCTAGCAGCGAATGTAGTTCCAAGGGGCAGTGAAAACCAGCTACAGCTTTCCTTGCTGGCAGCTTTCCTGTGGGCGCAATCGCTGGACGTTTCGAATTTGGCAACCGGGCTCTGCGAGAGAGAAATACACAGTGTTGCCCCTGTACCAAGGAAAGCTTTTGCAGAAAGCGAATGTCTGTCTATCAGCGAATGTAGTTCCAAGGGGCAGTGAAAACCAGCTACAGCTTTCCGTGCTGGCAGCTCTCCTGTGGGCGCAATCGCTGGACGTTTCGAATTTGGCAACCGGGCTCAACGAGAGAGAAATACACAGTGTTGCCCCTTTACTAAGGCAAGCTTTTGTAGAAAGCGAATGTCTGTCTATCAGCGAATGCAGTTCCAAGAGACAGTGAAAACCAGCTACAGCTTTCCTTGCTGGCAGCTTTCCTGTGGGCGCAATCGCTGGACGTTTCGATTTTGGCAACCGGGCTCTGCGAGAGAGAAATACAGAGTGTTGCCCTTCTACCAACGAAAGCTTTTGCAGAAAGCGAATGTCTGTCTATCAGCGAATGTAGTTCCAAGGGGCAGTGAAAACCAGCTACAGATTTCTGTGCTGGAAGCTTTCCTGTGGGCGCAATCGCTGGACGTTTCGAATTTGGCAACCGGGCTCTGCGAGAGAGAAATACACAGTGTTGCCCCTTTACGAAGGCAAGGTTTTGCAGAAAGCGAATGTCTGTCTAGCAGCGAATGTAGTTCCAAGAGACAGTGAAAACCAGCTAGAGATTTCCGTGCTGTCAGCTTTCCTGTGGGCGCAATCGCTGGACGTTTCGAATTTGGCAACCGGGCTCTGCGAGAGAGAAATACACAGTGTTGCCCCTTTACCTATGAAAGCTTTTGCAGAAAGCGAATGTCTGTCTATCAGCGAATGCAGTTCCAAGGGGCAGTGAAAACCAGCTACAGCATTCCTTGCTGGTAGCTTTCCTGTGGGCGCAATCGTTGGACGTTTCGAATTTGGCAACCGGGCTCTGCGAGAGAGAAATACACAGTGTTGCCTCTTTACCAACGAAAGCTTTTGCAGAAAGCGAATGTCTGTCTATCAGCGAATGCAGTTCCAAGGGGCAGTGAAAACCAGCTACAGCTTTCCGTGCTGGCAGCTTTCCTGTGGGCGCAATCGCTGGACGTTTCGAATTTGGCAACCGGGCTCTGCGAGAGAGAAATACACAGTGTTGCCCCTTTACCTATGAAAGCTTTTGCAGAAAGCAAATGTCTGGCTATCAGCGAATGCAGTTCCAAGGGGCAGTGAAAACCAGCTACAGCTTTCCTTGCTGGCAGCTTTCCTGTAGGCGCAATCGCTGGACGTTTCGAATTTGGCAGCCGGGCTCTGCGAGAGAGAAATACAGAGTGTTGCCCCTTTACGCAGGCAAGGTTTTGCAGAAAGCGAATGTCTGTCTAGCAGCGAATGCAGTTCCAAGGGGCAGTGAAAACCAGCTACAGCTTTCCTTGCTGGCAGCTTTCCTGTGGGCGCAATCGCTGGACGTTTCGAATTTGGCAACCGGGCTCTGCGAGAGAGAAATACACAGTGTTGCCCCTGTAGCAACATAAGCTTTTGTAGAAAACGAATGTCTGTCTATCAGCGAATGTAGTTCCAAGGGGCAGTGAAAACCAGCTACAGCTTTCCTTGCTGGCAGCTTTCCTGTGGGCGCAATCGCTGGACGTTTCGAATTTGGCAACCGGGCTCTGCGAGAGAGAAATACACGGTATTGCCCCTTTACCTACGAAAGCTTTTGCAGAAAGCGAATGTCTGTCTATCAGCGAATGTAGTTCCAAGGGGCAGTGAAAACCAGCTACAGCATTCCTTGCTGGTAGCTTTCCTGTGGGCGCAATCGTTGGACGTTTCGTATTTGGCAACCGGGCTCTGCGAGAGAGAAATACACAGTGTTGCCTCTTTACCAACGAAAGCTTTTGCAGAAAGCGAATGTCTGTCTATCAGCGAATGCAGTTCCAAGGGGCAGTGAAAACCAGCTACAGCTTTCCTTGCTGGCAGCTTTCCTGTGGGCGCAATCGCTGGACGTTTCGTATTTGGCAACCGGGCTCTGCGAGAGAGAAATACACAGTGTTGCCTCTTTACCAACGAAAGCTTTTGCAGAAAGCGAATGTCTGTCTATCAGCGAATGCAGTTCCAAGGGGCAGTGAAAACCAGCTACAGCTTTCCGTGCTGGCAGCTTTCCTGTGGGCGCAATCGCTGGACGTTTCGAATTTGGCAACCGGGCTCTGCGAGAGAGATATACACAGTGTTGCCCCTTTACCAACGAAAGCTGTTGTAGAAAGTGAATGTCTATCTAGCAGTGAATGTAGTTCCAAGGGGCAGTGAAAACCAGCTACAGCTTTCCTTGCTGGCAGCTTTCCTGTGGGCGCAATCGCTGGACGTTTCGAATTTGGCAACCGGGCTCTGCGAGAGAGAAATACACAGTGTTGCCCCTTTACGAAGGCAAGGTTTTGCAGAAAGCGAATGTCTGTCTTGCAGCGAATGTAGTTCCAAGGGGCAGTGAAAACCAGCTACAGCTTTCCTTGCTGGCAGCTTTCCTGTGGGCCCAATCGCTGGACGTGTCGGTTTTGACAACCGGGCTCTGCGAGAGAGAAATACACAGTGTTGCCCCTGTACCAACGAAAGCTTTTGCAGAAAGCGAATGTCTGTCTATCAGCGAATGTACTTCCAAGGGGCAGTGAAAACCAGCTACAGCTTTCCTTGCTGGCAGCTTTCCTGTGGGCACAATCGCAGGACATTTCGAATTTGGCAACCGGGCTCTGCGAGAGAGAAATACACAGTGTTGCCGCTTTACTAAGCAAGGTTTTGCAGAAAGCGAATGTCTGTCTAGCAGCGAATGTAGTTCCAAGAGACAATGAAAACCAGCTACAGCTTTCCTTGCTGGCAGCTTTCCTGTGGGCGCAATCGCTGGACGTTTCGAATTTGGCAACCGGGCTCTGCGAGAGAGAAATACAGTGTTGCCCCTTTACGAAGGCAAGGTTTTGCAGAAAGCGAATGTCTGTCTATCAGCGAATGTAGTTCCAAGAGACTGTGAAAATCAGCTACAGCTTTCCTTGCTGGCAGCTTTCCTGTGGGCGCAATCGCTGGACGTTTCGAATTTGGCAACCGGGCTCTGCGAGAGAGAAATACACAGTGTTGCCTCTTTACCAACGAAAGCTTTTGCAGAAAGCGAATGTCTGTCTATCAGCGAATGTAGTTCCAAGAGACAATGAAAACCAGCTACAGCTTTCCTTGCTGGCAGCTTTCCTGTGGGCGCAATAGATGGACGTTTCGAATTTGGCAACCGGGCTCTGCGAGAGAGAAATACACAGTGTTGCCCCTTTACCTACGAAAGCTTTTGCAGAAAGCGAATGTCTGTCTATCAGCGAATGCAGTTCCAAGGGGCAGTGAAAACCAGCTACAGCTTTCCGTGCTGGTAGCTTTCCTGTGGGCGCAATCGCTGGACGTTTCGTATTTGGCAACCGGGCTCTGCGAGAGAGAAATACACAGTGTTGCCTCTTTACCAACGAAAGCTTTTGCAGAAAGCGAATGTCTGTCTATCAGCGAATGCAGTTCCAAGGGGCAGTGAAAACCAGCTACAACTTTCTGTGCTGGCAGCTTTCCTGTGGGCGCAATCGCTGGACGTTTCGAATTTGGCAACCGGGCCATGCGAGAGAGATATACACAGTGTTCGCCCTTTACCAACGAAAGCTGTTGTAGAAAGTGAATGTCTATCTAGCAGCGAATGTAGTTCCAAGGGGCAGTGAAAACCAGCTACAGCTTTCCTTGCTGGCAGCTTTCCTGTGGGCGCAATCGCTGGACGTTTCGAATTTGGCAACCGGGCTCTGCGAGAGAGAAATACACAGTGTTGCCCCTTTACGAAGGCAAGGTTTTGCAGAAAGCGAATGTCTGTCTTGCAGCGAATGTAGTTCCAAGGGGCAGTGAAAACCAGCTACAGCTTTCCGTGCTGGCAGCTCTCCTGTGGGCGCAATCGCTGGACGTTTCGAATTTGGCAACCGGGCTCTACGAGAGAGAAATACACAGTGTTGCCCCTTTACTAAGGCAAGCTTTTGTAGAAAGCGAATGTCTGTCTATCAGCGAATGTAGTTCCAAGAGACAGTGAAAACCAGCTACAGCTTTCCTTGCTGGCAGCTTTCCTGTGGGCGCAATCGCTGGACGTTTCGATTTTGGCAACCGGGCTCTGCGAGAGAGAAATACAGAGTGTTGCCCTTGTACCAACGAAAGCTTTTGCAGAAAGCGAATGTCTGTCTATCAGCGAATGTAGTTCCAAGGGGCAGTGAAAACCAGCTACAGCTTTCCTTGCTGGCAGCTTTCCTGTGGGCGCAATCGCTGGACGTTTCGAATTTGGCAACCGGGCTCTGCGAGAGAGAAATACACAGTGTTGCCCCTTTACGAAGGCAAGGTTTTGCAGAAAGCGAATGTCTGTCTAGCAGCGAATGTAGTTCCAAGAGACAGTGAAAACCAGCTAGAGATTTCCGTGCTGTCAGCTTTCCTGTGGGCGCAATCGCTGGACGTTTCGAATTTGGCAACCGGGCTCTGCGAGAGAGAAATACACAGTGTTGCCCCTTTACCTATGAAAGCTTTTGCAGAAAGCAAATGTCTGGCTATCAGCGAATGCAGTTCCAAGGGGCAGTGAAAACCAGCTACAGCTTTCCTTGCTGGCAGCTTTTCTGTAGGCGCAATCGCTGGACGTTTCGAATTTGGCAACCGGGCTCTGCGAGAGAGAAATACAGAGTGTTGCCCCTTTACGCAGGCAAGGTTTTGCAGAAAGCGAATGTCTGTCTAGCAGCGAATGCAGTTCCAAGAGGCAGTGAAAACCAGCTACAGCTTTCCTTGCTGGCAGCTTTCCTGTGGGCGCAATCGCTGGACGTTTCGAATTTGGCAACCGGGCTCTGCGAGAGAGAAATACACAGTGTTGCCCCTGTAGCAACATAAGCTTTTGTAGAAAACGAATGTCTGTCTATCAGCGACTGTAGTTCCAAGAGACAATGAAAACCAGCTACAGCTTTCCTTGCTGGCAGCTTTCCTGTGGGCGCAATCGCTGGACGTTTCGAATTTGGCAACCGGGCTCTGCGAGAGAGAAATACACGGTGTTGCCCCTTTACCTACGAAAGCTTTTGCAGAAAGCGAATGTCTGTCTATCAGCGAATGCAGTTCCAAGGGGCAGTGAAAACCAGCTACAGCATTCCTTGCTGGTAGCTTTCCTGTGGGCGCAATCGCTGGACGTTTCGTATTTGGCAACCGGGCTCTGCGAGAGAGAAATACACAGTGTTGCCTCTTTACCAACGAAAGCTTTTGCAGAAAGCGAATGTCTGTCTATCAGCGAATGCAGTTCCAAGGGGCAGTGAAAACCAGCTACAGCTTTCCTTGCTGGCAGCTTTCCTGTGGTCGCAATCGCTGGACGTTTCGAATTTGGCAACCGGGCTCTGCGAGAGAGATATACAGAGTGTTGCCCCTTTACAAAGTCAAGGTTTTGCAGAAAGCGAATGTCTGTCTATCAGCGAATGTAGTTCCAAGGGGCAGTGAAAACCAGCTACAGCTTTCCTTGCTGGCAGCTTTCCTGTGGGCGCAATAGATGGACGTTTCGAATTTGGCAACCGGGCTCTGCGAGAGAGAAATACACAGTGTTGCCCCTTTACCAACGAAAGCTTTTGCAGAAAGCGAATGTCTATATAGCAGCGAATGTAGTTCCAAGAGGCAGTGAAAACCAGCTACAGCTTTCCTTGCTGGCAGCTTTCCTGTGGGCGCAATCGCTGGACGTTTCGAATTTGGCAACCGGGCTCTGCGAGAGAGAAATACACAGTGTTGCCCCTGTACCAACGAAAGCTTTTGCAGAAAGCGAATGTCTGTCTTGCAGCGAATGTAGTTCCAAGGGGCAGTGAAAACCAGCTACAGCTTTCCGTGCTGGCAGCTCTCCTGTGGGCGCAATCGCTGGACGTTTCGAATTTGGCAACCGGGCTCTACGAGAGAGAAATACACAGTGTTGCCCCTTTACTAAGGCAAGCTTTTGTAGAAAGCGAATGTCTGTCTATCAGCGAATGTAGTTCCAAGAGACAGTGAAAACCAGCTACAGCTTTCCTTGCTGGCAGCTTTCCTGTGGGCGCAATCGCTGGACGTTTCGATTTTGGCAACCGGGCTCTGCGAGAGAGAAATACAGAGTGTTGCCCTTGTACCAACGAAAGCTTTTGCAGAAAGCGAATGTCTGTCTATCAGCGAATGTAGTTCCAAGGGGCAGTGAAAACCAGCTACAGCTTTCCTTGCTGGCAGCTTTCCTGTGGGCGCAATCGCTGGACGTTTCGAATTTGGCAACCGGGCTCTGCGAGAGAGAAATACACAGTGTTGCCCCTTTACGAAGGCAAGGTTTTGCAGAAAGCGAATGTCTGTCTAGCAGCGAATGTAGTTCCAAGAGACAGTGAAAACCAGCTAGAGATTTCCGTGCTGTCAGCTTTCCTGTGGGCGCAATCGCTGGACGTTTCGAATTTGGCAACCGGGCTCTGCGAGAGAGAAATACACAGTGTTGCCCCTTTACCTATGAAAGCTTTTGCAGAAAGCAAATGTCTGGCTATCAGCGAATGCAGTTCCAAGGGGCAGTGAAAACCAGCTACAGCTTTCCTTGCTGGCAGCTTTTCTGTAGGCGCAATCGCTGGACGTTTCGAATTTGGCAACCGGGCTCTGCGAGAGAGAAATACAGAGTGTTGCCCCTTTACGCAGGCAAGGTTTTGCAGAAAGCGAATGTCTGTCTAGCAGCGAATGCAGTTCCAAGAGGCAGTGAAAACCAGCTACAGCTTTCCTTGCTGGCAGCTTTCCTGTGGGCGCAATCGCTGGACGTTTCGAATTTGGCAACCGGGCTCTGCGAGAGAGAAATACACAGTGTTGCCCCTGTAGCAACATAAGCTTTTGTAGAAAACGAATGTCTGTCTATCAGCGACTGTAGTTCCAAGAGACAATGAAAACCAGCTACAGCTTTCCTTGCTGGCAGCTTTCCTGTGGGCGCAATCGCTGGACGTTTCGAATTTGGCAACCGGGCTCTGCGAGAGAGAAATACACGGTGTTGCCCCTTTACCTACGAAAGCTTTTGCAGAAAGCGAATGTCTGTCTATCAGCGAATGCAGTTCCAAGGGGCAGTGAAAACCAGCTACAGCATTCCTTGCTGGTAGCTTTCCTGTGGGCGCAATCGCTGGACGTTTCGTATTTGGCAACCGGGCTCTGCGAGAGAGAAATACACAGTGTTGCCTCTTTACCAACGAAAGCTTTTGCAGAAAGCGAATGTCTGTCTATCAGCGAATGCAGTTCCAAGGGGCAGTGAAAACCAGCTACAGCTTTCCTTGCTGGCAGCTTTCCTGTGGTCGCAATCGCTGGACGTTTCGAATTTGGCAACCGGGCTCTGCGAGAGAGATATACAGAGTGTTGCCCCTTTACAAAGTCAAGGTTTTGCAGAAAGCGAATGTCTGTCTATCAGCGAATGTAGTTCCAAGGGGCAGTGAAAACCAGCTACAGCTTTCCTTGCTGGCAGCTTTCCTGTGGGCGCAATAGATGGACGTTTCGAATTTGGCAACCGGGCTCTGCGAGAGAGAAATACACAGTGTTGCCCCTTTACCAACGAAAGCTTTTGCAGAAAGCGAATGTCTATATAGCAGCGAATGTAGTTCCAAGAGGCAGTGAAAACCAGCTACAGCTTTCCTTGCTGGCAGCTTTCCTGTGGGCGCAATCGCTGGACGTTTCGAATTTGGCAACCGGGCTCTGCGAGAGAGAAATACACAGTGTTGCCCCTGTACCAACGAAAGCTTTTGCAGAAAGCGAATGTCTGTCTTGCAGCGAATGTAGTTCCAAGGGGCAGTGAAAACCAGCTACAGCTTTCCGTGCTGGCAGCTCTCCTGTGGGCGCAATCGCTGGACGTTTCGAATTTGGCAACCGGGCTCTACGAGAGAGAAATACACAGTGTTGCCCCTTTACTAAGGCAAGCTTTTGTAGAAAGCGAATGTCTGTCTATCAGCGAATGTAGTTCCAAGAGACAGTGAAAACCAGCTACAGCTTTCCTTGCTGGCAGCTTTCCTGTGGGCGCAATCGCTGGACGTTTCGATTTTGGCAACCGGGCTCTGCGAGAGAGAAATACAGAGTGTTGCCCTTGTACCAACGAAAGCTTTTGCAGAAAGCGAATGTCTGTCTATCAGCGAATGTAGTTCCAAGGGGCAGTGAAAACCAGCTACAGCTTTCCTTGCTGGCAGCTTTCCTGTGGGCGCAATCGCTGGACGTTTCGAATTTGGCAACCGGGCTCTGCGAGAGAGAAATACACAGTGTTGCCCCTTTACGAAGGCAAGGTTTTGCAGAAAGCGAATGTCTGTCTAGCAGCGAATGTAGTTCCAAGAGACAGTGAAAACCAGCTAGAGATTTCCGTGCTGTCAGCTTTCCTGTGGGCGCAATCGCTGGACGTTTCGAATTTGGCAACCGGGCTCTGCGAGAGAGAAATACACAGTGTTGCCCCTTTACCTATGAAAGCTTTTGCAGAAAGCAAATGTCTGGCTATCAGCGAATGCAGTTCCAAGGGGCAGTGAAAACCAGCTACAGCTTTCCTTGCTGGCAGCTTTTCTGTAGGCGCAATCGCTGGACGTTTCGAATTTGGCAACCGGGCTCTGCGAGAGAGAAATACAGAGTGTTGCCCCTTTACGCAGGCAAGGTTTTGCAGAAAGCGAATGTCTGTCTAGCAGCGAATGCAGTTCCAAGAGGCAGTGAAAACCAGCTACAGCTTTCCTTGCTGGCAGCTTTCCTGTGGGCGCAATCGCTGGACGTTTCGAATTTGGCAACCGGGCTCTGCGAGAGAGAAATACACAGTGTTGCCCCTGTAGCAACATAAGCTTTTGTAGAAAACGAATGTCTGTCTATCAGCGACTGTAGTTCCAAGAGACAATGAAAACCAGCTACAGCTTTCCTTGCTGGCAGCTTTCCTGTGGGCGCAATCGCTGGACGTTTCGAATTTGGCAACCGGGCTCTGCGAGAGAGAAATACACGGTGTTGCCCCTTTACCTACGAAAGCTTTTGCAGAAAGCGAATGTCTGTCTATCAGCGAATGCAGTTCCAAGGGGCAGTGAAAACCAGCTACAGCATTCCTTGCTGGTAGCTTTCCTGTGGGCGCAATCGCTGGACGTTTCGTATTTGGCAACCGGGCTCTGCGAGAGAGAAATACACAGTGTTGCCTCTTTACCAACGAAAGCTTTTGCAGAAAGCGAATGTCTGTCTATCAGCGAATGCAGTTCCAAGGGGCAGTGAAAACCAGCTACAGCTTTCCTTGCTGGCAGCTTTCCTGTGGTCGCAATCGCTGGACGTTTCGAATTTGGCAACCGGGCTCTGCGAGAGAGATATACAGAGTGTTGCCCCTTTACAAAGTCAAGGTTTTGCAGAAAGCGAATGTCTGTCTATCAGCGAATGTAGTTCCAAGGGGCAGTGAAAACCAGCTACAGCTTTCCTTGCTGGCAGCTTTCCTGTGGGCGCAATAGATGGACGTTTCGAATTTGGCAACCGGGCTCTGCGAGAGAGAAATACACAGTGTTGCCCCTTTACCAACGAAAGCTTTTGCAGAAAGCGAATGTCTATATAGCAGCGAATGTAGTTCCAAGAGGCAGTGAAAACCAGCTACAGCTTTCCTTGCTGGCAGCTTTCCTGTGGGCGCAATCGCTGGACGTTTCGAATTTGGCAACCGGGCTCTGCGAGAGAGAAATACACAGTGTTGCCCCTGTACCAACGAAAGCTTTTGCAGAAAGCGAATGTCTGTCTAGCAGCGAATGTAGTTCCAAGGGGCAGTGAAAACCAGCTACAGCTTTCCTTGCTGGCAGCTTTCCTGTAGGCGCAATCGCTGGACGTTTCGAATTTGGCAGCCGGGCTCTGCGAGAGAGAAATACAGAGTGTTGCCCCTTTACGCAGGCAAGGTTTTGCAGAAAGCGAATGTCTGTCTAGCAGCGAATGCAGTTCCAAGGGGCAATGAAAACCAGCTACAGCTTTCCTTGCTGGCAGCTTTCCTGTGGGCGCAATCGCTGGACGTTTCGAATTTGGCAACCGGGCTCTGCGAGAGAGAAATACACAGTGTTGCCCCTGTAGCAACATAAGCTTTTGTAGAAAACGAATGTCTGTCTATCAGCGAATGTAGTTCCAAGAGACAATGAAAACCAGCTACAGCTTTCCTTGCTGGCAGCTTTCCTGTGGGCGCAATCGCTGGACGTTTCGAATTTGGCAACCGGGCTCTTCGAGAGAGAAATACAGAGTGTTGCCCCTTTACCTACGAAAGCTTTTGCAGAAAGCGAATGTCTGTCTATCAGCGAATGCAGTTCCAAGGGGCAGTGAAAACCAGCTACAGCTTTCCTTGCTGGCAGCTTTCCTCTGGGCGCAATCGCTGGACGTTTCGAATTTGGCAACCGGGCTCTGCGAGAGAGATATACAGAGTGTTGCCCCTTTACAAAGTCAAGGTTTTGCAGAAAGCGAATGTCTGTCTATCAGCGAATGTAGTTCCAAGGGGCAGTGAAAACCAGCTACAGCTTTCCTTGCTGGCAGCTTTCCTGTGGGCGCAATCGCTGGACGTTTCGAATTTGGCAACCGGGCTCTGCGAGAGAGAAATACACAGTGTTGCCCCTTTACCAACGAAAGCTTTTGCAGAAAGCGAATGTCTATATAGCAGCGAATGTAGTTCCAAGAGGCAGTGAAAACCAGCTACAGCTTTCCTTGCTGCCAGCTTTCCTGTGGGCGCAATCGCTGGACGTTTCGAATTTGGCAACCGGGCTCTGCGAGAGAGAAATACACAGTGTTGCCCCTGTACCAACGAAAGCTTTTGCAGAAAGCGAATGTCTGTCTAGCAGCGAATGTAGTTCCAAGGGGCAGTGAAAACCAGCTACAGCTTTCCTTGCTGGCAGCTTTCCTGTGGGCGCAATCGCTGGACGTTTCGAATTTGGCAACCGGGCTCTGCGAGAGAGAAATACACAGTGTTGCCCCTGTACCAACGAAAGCTTTTGCAGAAAGCGAATGTCTATCTATCAGCGAATGCAGTTCCAAGGGGCAGTGAAAACCAGCTACAGCTTTCCTTGCTGGCAGCTTTCCTGTGGGCGCAATCGCTGGACGTTTCGAATTTGGCAACCAGGCTCTGCGAGAGAGAAATACACAGTGTTGCCCCTTTACAAACGAAAGCTTTTGTAGAAAGCGAATGTCTGTCTATCAGCGAATGCAGTTCCAAGAGACAGTGAAAACCAGCTACAGCTTTCCGTGCTGGCAGCTTTCCTGTGGGCGCAATCGCTGGACGTTTCGAATTTGGCAGCCGGGCTGTGCGAGAGAGAAATACAGAGTGTTGCCCCTTTAGGAAGGCAAGGTTGTGCAGAAAGCGAATGTCTGTCTATCAGCGAATGTAGTTCCAAGGGGCAGTGAAAACCAGCTACAGCTTTCCTTGCTGGCAGCTTTCCTGTGGGCGCAATCGCTGGACGTGTCGATTTTGACAACCGGGCTCTGCGAGAGAGAAATACACAGTGTTGCCCCTGTACCAACGAAAGCTTTTGCAGAAAGCGAATGTCTGTCTATCAGCGAATGTAGTTCCAAGGGGCAGTGAAAACCAGCTACAGCTTTCCTTGCTGGCAGCTTTCCTGTGGGCACAATCGCAGGACGTTTCGAATTTGGCAACCGGGCTCTGCGAGAGAGAAATACACAGTGTTGCCCCTTTACGAAGGCAAGGTTTTGCAGAAAGCGAATGTCTGTCTATCAGCGAATGTAGTTCCAAGAGACTGTGAAAACCAGCTACAGCTTTCCTTGCTGGCAGCTTTCCTGTGGGCGCAATCGCTGGACGTTTCGAATTTGGCAACCGGGCTCTGCGAGAGAGAAATACACAGTGTTGCCCCTTTACGAAGGCAAGCTTTTGCAGAAAGCGAATGTCTGTCTAGCAGCGAATGTAGTTCCAAGAGACAGTGAAAACCAGCTAGAGATTTCCGTGCTGTCAGCTTTCCTGTGGGCGCAATCGCTGGACGTTTCGAATTTGGCAACCGGGCTCTGCGAGAGAGAAATACACAGTGTTGCCCCTTTACCTATGAAAGCTTTTGCAGAAAGCAAATGTCTGTCTAGCAGCGAATGCAGTTCCAAGGGGCAGTGAAAACCAGCTACAGCTTTCCTTGCTGGCAGCTTTCCTGTGGGCGCAATCGCTGGACGTTTCGAATTTGGCAACCGGGCTCTGCGAGAGAGAAATACACAGTGTTGCCCCTGTACCAACGAAAGCTTTTGCAGAAAGCGAATGTCTGTCTAGCAGCGAATGTAGTTCCAAGGGGCAGTGAAAACCAGCTACAGCTTTCCTTGCTGGCAGCTTTCCTGTGGGCGCAATCGCTGGACGTTTCGAATTTGGCAACCGGGCTCTGCGAGAGAGAAATACACGGTGTTGCCCCTTTACCTACGAAAGCTTTTGCAGAAAGCGAATGTCTGTCTATCAGCGAATGCAGTTCCAAGGGGCAGTGAAAACCAGCTACAGCATTCCTTGCTGGTAGCTTTCCTGTGGGCGCAATCGCTGGACGTTTCGTATTTGGCAACCGGGCTCTGCGAGAGAGAAATACACAGTGTTGCCTCTTTACCAACGAAAGCTTTTGCAGAAAGCGAATGTCTGTCTATCAGCGAATGCAGTTCCAAGGGGCAGTGAAAACCAGCTACAGCTTTCCTTGCTGGCAGCTTTCCTGTGGTCGCAATCGCTGGACGTTTCGAATTTGGCAACCGGGCTCTGCGAGAGAGAAATACACAGTGTTGCCCCTGTACCAACGAAAGCTTTTGCAGAAAGCGAATGTCTGTCTAGCAGCGAATGTAGTTCCAAGGGGCAGTGAAAACCAGCTACAGCTTTCCTTGCTGGCAGCTTTCCTGTGGGCGCAATCGCTGGACGTTTCGAATTTGGCAACCGGGCTCTGCGAGAGAGAAATACACAGTGTTGCCCCTGTACCAACGAAAGCTTTTGCAGAAAGCGAATGTCTGTCTAGCAGCGAATGTAGTTCCAAGGGGCAGTGAAAACCAGCTACAGCTTTCCTTGCTGGCAGCTTTCCTGTAGGCGCAATCGCTGGACGTTTCGAATTTGGCAGCCGGGCTCTGCGAGAGAGAAATACAGAGTGTTGCCCCTTTACGCAGGCAAGGTTTTGCAGAAAGCGAATGTCTGTCTAGCAGCGAATGCAGTTCCAAGGGGCAGTGAAAACCAGCTACAGCTTTCCTTGCTGGCAGCTTTCCTGTGGGCGCAATCGCTGGACGTTTCGAATTTGGCAACCGGGCTCTGCGAGAGAGAAATACACGGTGTTGCCCCTTTACCTACGAAAGCTTTTGCAGAAAGCGAATGTCTGTCTATCAGCGAGTGCAGTTCCAAGGGGCAGTGAAAACCAGCTACAGCATTCCTTGCTGGTAGCTTTCCTGTGGGCGCAATCGCTGGACGTTTCGTATTTGGCAACCGGGCTCTGCGAGAGAGAAATACACAGTGTTGCCCCTTTACGCAGGCAAGGTTTTGCAGAAAGCGAATGTCTGTCTAGCAGCGAATGCAGTTCCAAGGGGCAGTGAAAACCAGCTACAGCTTTCCTTGCTGGCAGCTTTCCTGTGGGCGCAATCGCTGGACGTTTCTAATTTGGCAGCCGGGCTCTGCGAGAGAGAAATACACAGTGTTGCCCCTGTAGCAACATAAGCCTTTGTAGAAAACGAATGTCTGTCTATCAGCGAATGTAGTTCCAAGGGGCAGTGAAAACCAGCTACAGCTTTCCTTGCTGGCAGCTTTCCTGTGGGCGCAATCGCTGGACGTTTCTAATTTGGCAGCCGGGCTCTGCGAGAGAGAAATACACAGTGTTGCCCCTGTAGCAACATAAGCCTTTGTAGAAAACGAATGTCTGTCTATCAGCGAATGTAGTTCCAAGAGACAATGAAAACCAGCTACAGCTTTGCTTGCTGGCAGATTTCCTGTGGGCGCAATCGCTGGACGTTTCGAATTTGGCAACCGGGCTCTGCGAGAGAGAATTACACGGTGTTGCCCCTTTACCTACGAAAGCTTTTGCAGAAAGCGAATGTCTGTCTATCAGCGAATGCAGTTCCAAGGGGCAGTGAAAACCAGCTACAGCATTCCTTGCTGGTAGCTTTCCTGTGGGCGCAATCGCTGGACGTTTCGTATTTGGCAACCGGGCTCTGCAAGAGAGAAATACACAGTGTTGCCTCTTTACCAACGAAAGCTTTTGCAGAAAGCGAATGTCTGTCTATCAGCGAATGCAGTTCCAAGGGGCAGTGAAAACCAGCTACAGCTTTCTGTGCTGGCAGCTTTCCTGTGGGCGCAATCGCTGGACGTTTCGAATTTGGCAACCGGGCTCTGCGAGAGAGAAATACAGAGTGTTGCCCCTTTACAAAGTCAAGGTTTTGCAGAAAGAGAATGTCTGTCTATCAGCGAATGTAGTTCCAAGGGGCAGTGAAAACCAGCTACAGCTTTCCTTGCTGGCAGCTTTCCTGTGGGCGCAATCGCTGGACGTTTCGAATTTGGCAACCGGGCTCTGCGAGAGAGAAATACATAGTGTTGCCCCTTTACCAACGAAAGCTTTTGCAGAAAGCGAATGTCTATATAGCAGCGAATGTAGTTCCAAGAGGCAGTGAAAACCAGCTACAGCTTTCCTTGCTGGCAGCTTTCCTGTGGGCGCAATCGCTGGACGTTTCGAATTTGGCAACCGGGCTCTGCGAGAGAGAAATACACAGTGTTGCCCCTGTACCAACGAAAGCTTTTGCAGAAAGCGAATGTCTGTCTATCAGCGACTGTAGTTCCAAGAGACAGTGAAAACCAGCTACAGCTTTCCTTGCTGGCAGCTTTCCTGTGGGCGCAATCGCTGGATGTTTCGAATTTGGCAACCGGGCTCTGCGAGAGAGATATACACAGTGTTGCCCTTTTACCAACGAAAGCTGTTGTAGAAAGTGAATGTCTATCTAGCAGCGAATGTAGTTCCAAGGGGCAGTGAAAACCAGCTACAGCTTTCCTTGCTGGCAGCTTTCCTGTGGGCGCAATCGCTGGACGTTTCGAATTTGGCAACCGGGCTCTGCGAGAGAGAAATACACAGTGTTGCCCCTGTACCAACGAAAGCTTTTGCAGAAAGCGAATGTCTGTCTATCAGCGACTGTGGTTCCAAGAGACAGTGAAAACCAGCTACAGCTTTCCTTGCTGGCAGCTTTCCTGTGGGCGCAATCGCTGGATGTTTCGAATTTGGCAACCGGGCTCTGCGAGAGAGATATACACAGTGTTGCCCTTTTACCAACGAAAGCTGTTGTAGAAAGTGAATGTCTATCTAGCAGCGAATGTAGTTCCAAGGGGCAGTGAAAACCAGCTACAGCTTTCCTTGCTGGCAGCTTTCCTGTGGGCGCAATCGCTGGACGTTTCGAATTTGGCAACCGGGCTCTGCGAGAGAGAAATACACAGTGTTGCCCCTTTACGAAGGCAAGGTTTTGCAGAAAGCGAATGTCTGTCTAGCAGCGAATGTAGTTCCAAGAGACAGTGAAAACCAGCTAGAGATTTCCGTGCTGTCAGCTTTCCTGTGGGCGCAATCGCTGGACGTTTCGAATTTGGCAACCGGGCTCTGCGAGAGAGAAATACACAGTGTTGCCCCTTTACCTATGAAAGCTTTTGCAGAAAGCAAATGTCTGGCTATCAGCGAATGCAGTTCCAAGGGGCAGTGAAAACCAGCTACAGCTTTCCTTGCTGGCAGCTTTCCTGTAGGCGCAATCGCTGGACGTTTCGAATTTGGCAGCCGGGCTCTGCGAGAGAGAAATACAGAGTGTTGCCCCTTTACACAGGCAAGGTTTTGCAGAAAGCGAATGTCTGTCTAGCAGCGAATGCAGTTCCAAGAGACAATGAAAACCAGCTACAGCTTTCCTTGCTGGCAGCTTTCCTGTGGGCGCAATCGCTGGACGTTTCGAATTTGGCAACCGGGCTCTGCGAGAGAGAAATACACAGTGTTGCCTCTTTACCTACGAAAGCTTTTGCAGAAAGCGAATGTCTGTCTATCAGCGAATGCAGTTCCAAGGGGCAGTGAAAACCAGCTACAGCATTCCTTGCTGGTAGCTTTCCTGTGGTCGCAATCGCTGGACGTTTCGAATTTGGCAACCGGGCTCTGCGAGAGAGATATACAGAGTGTTGCCCCTTTACAAAGTCAAGGTTTTGCAGAAAGCGAATGTCTGTCTATCAGCGAATGTAGTTCCAAGGGGCAGTGAAAACCAGCTACAGCTTTCCTTGCTGGCAGCTTTCCTGTGGGCGCAATCGCTGGACGTTTCTAATTTGGCAGCCGGGCTCTGCGAGAGAGAAATACACAGTGTTGCCCCTGTAGCAACATAAGCCTTTGTAGAAAACGAATGTCTGTCTATCAGCGAATGTAGTTCCAAGAGACAATGAAAACCAGCTACAGCTTTGCTTGCTGGCAGATTTCCTGTGGGCGCAATCGCTGGACGTTTCGAATTTGGCAACCGGGCTCTGCGAGAGAGAATTACACGGTGTTGCCCCTTTACCTACGAAAGCTTTTGCAGAAAGCGAATGTCTGTCTATCAGCGAATGCAGTTCCAAGGGGCAGTGAAAACCAGCTACAGCATTCTTTGCTGGTAGCTTTCCTGTGGGCGCAATCGCTGGACGTTTCGTATTTGGCAACCGGGCTCTGCAAGAGAGAAATACACAGTGTTGCCTCTTTACCAACGAAAGCTTTTGCAGAAAGCGAATGTCTGTCTATCAGCGAATGCAGTTCCAAGGGGCAGTGAAAACCAGCTACAGCTTTCCTTGCTGGCAGCTTTCCTGTGGGCGCAATCGCTGGACGTTTCGAATTTGGCAACCGGGCTCTGCGAGAGAGAAATACAGAGTGTTGCCCCTTTACAAAGTCAAGGTTTTGCAGAAAGAGAATGTCTGTCTATCAGCGAATGTAGTTCCAAGGGGCAGTGAAAACCAGCTACAGCTTTCCTTGCTGGCAGCTTTCCTGTGGGCGCAATCGCTGGACGTTTCGAATTTGGCAACCGGGCTCTGCGAGAGAGAAATACACAGTGTTGCCCCTTTACCAACGAAAGCTTTTGCAGAAAGCGAATGTCTATATAGCAGCGAATGTAGTTCCAAGAGGCAGTGAAAACCAGCTACAGCTTTCCTTGCTGGCAGCTTTCCTGTGGGCGCAATCGCTGGACGTTTCGAATTTGGCAACCGGGCTCTGCGAGAGAGAAATACACAGTGTTGCCCCTGTACCAACGAAAGCTTTTGCAGAAAGCGAATGTCTGTCTATCAGCGACTGTAGTTCCAAGAGACAGTGAAAACCAGCTACAGCTTTCCTTGCTGGCAGCTTTCCTGTGGGCGCAATCGCTGGATGTTTCGAATTTGGCAACCGGGCTCTGCGAGAGAGATATACACAGTGTTGCCCTTTTACCAACGAAAGCTGTTGTAGAAAGTGAATGTCTATCTAGCAGCGAATGTAGTTCCAAGGGGCAGTGAAAACCAGCTACAGCTTTCCTTGCTGGCAGCTTTCCTGTGGGCGCAATCGCTGGACGTTTCGAATTTGGCAACCGGGCTCTGCGAGAGAGAAATACACAGTGTTGCCCCTGTACCAACGAAAGCTTTTGCAGAAAGCGAATGTCTGTCTATCAGCGACTGTAGTTCCAAGAGACAGTGAAAACCAGCTACAGCTTTCCTTGCTGGCAGCTTTCCTGTGGGCGCAATCGCTGGATGTTTCGAATTTGGCAACCGGGCTCTGCGAGAGAGATATACACAGTGTTGCCCTTTTACCAACGAAAGCTGTTGTAGAAAGTGAATGTCTATCTAGCAGCGAATGTAGTTCCAAGGGGCAGTGAAAACCAGCTACAGCTTTCCTTGCTGGCAGCTTTCCTGTGGGCGCAATCGCTGGACGTTTCGAATTTGGCAACCGGGCTCTGCGAGAGAGAAATACACAGTGTTGCCCCTTTACGAAGGCAAGGTTTTGCAGAAAGCGAATGTCTGTCTAGCAGCGAATGTAGTTCCAAGAGACAGTGAAAACCAGCTAGAGATTTCCGTGCTGTCAGCTTTCCTGTGGGCGCAATCGCTGGACGTTTCGAATTTGGCAACCGGGCTCTGCGAGAGAGAAATACACAGTGTTGCCCCTTTACCTATGAAAGCTTTTGCAGAAAGCAAATGTCTGGCTATCAGCGAATGCAGTTCCAAGGGGCAGTGAAAACCAGCTACAGCTTTCCTTGCTGGCAGCTTTCCTGTAGGCGCAATCGCTGGACGTTTCGAATTTGGCAGCCGGGCTCTGCGAGAGAGAAATACAGAGTGTTGCCCCTTTACGCAGGCAAGGTTTTGCAGAAAGCGAATGTCTGTCTAGCAGCGAATGCAGTTCCAAGAGACAATGAAAACCAGCTACAGCTTTCCTTGCTGGCAGCTTTCCTGTGGGCGCAATCGCTGGACGTTTCGAATTTGGCAACCGGGCTCTGCGAGAGAGAAATACACAGTGTTGCCTCTTTACCTACGAAAGCTTTTGCAGAAAGCGAATGTCTGTCTATCAGCGAATGCAGTTCCAAGGGGCAGTGAAAACCAGCTACAGCATTCCTTGCTGGTAGCTTTCCTGTGGTCGCAATCGCTGGACGTTTCGAATTTGGCAACCGGGCTCTGCGAGAGAGATATACAGAGTGTTGCCCCTTTACAAAGTCAAGGTTTTGCAGAAAGCGAATGTCTGTCTATCAGCGAATGTAGTTCCAAGGGGCAGTGAAAACCAGCTACAGCTTTCCTTGCTGGCAGCTTTCCTGTGGGCGCAATCGCTGGACGTTTCGAATTTGGCAACCGGGCTCTGCGAGAGAGAAATACACAGTGTTGCCCCTTTACCAACGAAAGCTTTTGCAGAAAGCGAATGTCTATATAGCAGCGAATGTAGTTCCAAGAGGCAGTGAAAACCAGCTACAGCTTTCCTTGCTGGCAGCTTTCCTGTGGGCGCAATCGCTGGACGTTTCGAATTTGGCAACCGGGCTCTGCGAGAGAGAAATACACAGTGTTGCCCCTGTACCAACGAAAGCTTTTGCAGAAAGCGAATGTCTGTCTAGCAGCGAATGTAGTTCCAAGGGGCAGTGAAAACCAGCTACAGCTTTCCTTGCTGGCAGCTTTCCTGTGGGCGCAATCGCTGGACGTTTCGAATTTGGCAACCGGGCTCCGCGAGAGAGAAATACACAGTGTTGCCCCTGTACCAACGAAAGCTTTTGCAGAAAGCGAATGTCTGTCTATCAGCGAATGTAGTTCCAAGGGGCAGTGAAAACCAGCTACAGCTTTCCTTGCTGGCAGCTTTCCTGTAGGCGCAATCGCTGGACGTTTCGAATTTGGCAGCCGGGCTCTGCGAGAGAGAAATACAGAGTGTTGCCCCTTTACGCAGGCAAGGTTTTGCAGAAAGCGAATGTCTGTCTAGCAGCGAATGCAGTTCCAAGGGGCAGTGAAAACCAGCTACAGCTTTCCTTGCTTGCAGCTTTCCTGTGGTCGCAATCGCTGGACGTTTCGAATTTGGCAACCGGGCTCTGCGAGAGAGAAATACACAGTGTTGCCCCTGTAGCAACATAAGCTTTTGTAGAAAACGAATGTCTGTCTATCAGCGAATGCAGTTCCAAGGGGCAGTGAAAACCAGCTACAGCGTTCCTTGCTGGTAGCTTTCCTGTGGGCGCAATCGCTGGACGTTTCGTATTTGGCAACCGGGCTCTGCGAGAGAGAAATACACAGTGTTGCCTCTTTACCAACGAAAGCTTTTGCAGAAAGCGAATGTCTGTCTATCAGCGAATGCAGTTCCAAGGGGCAGTGAAAACCAGCTACAGCTTTCCTTGCTGGCAGCTTTCCTGTGGGCGCAATCGCTGGACGTTTCGAATTTGGCAACCGGGCTCTGCGAGAGAGATATACAGAGTGTTGCCCCTTTACAAAGTCAAGGTTTTGCAGAAAGCGAATGTCTGTCTATCAGCGAATGTAGTTCCAAGAGACTGTGAAAACCAGCTACAGCTTTCCTTGCTGGCAGCTTTCCTGTGGGCGCAATCGCTGGACGTTTCGAATTTGGCAACCGGGCTCTGCGAGAGAGAAATACACAGTGTTGCCCCTTTACCAACGAAAGCTTTTGCAGAAAGCGAATGTCTATATAGCAGCGAATGTAGTTCCAAGAGGCAGTGAAAACCAGCTACAGCTTTCCTTGCTGGCAGCTTTCCTGTGGGCGCAATCGCTGGACGTTTCGAATTTGGCAACCGGGCTCTGCGAGAGAGAAATACACAGTGTTGCCCCTGTACCAACGAAAGCTTTTGCAGAAAGCGAATGTCTGTCTAGCAGCGAATGTAGTTCCAAGGGGCAGTGAAAACCAGCTACAGCTTTCCTTGCTGGCAGCTTTCCTGTGGGCGCAATCGCTGGACGTTTCGAATTTGGCAACCGGGCTCTGCGAGAGAGAAATACACAGTGTTGCCCCTGTACCAACGAAAGCTTTTGCAGAAAGCGAATGTCTGTCTAGCAGCGAATGTAGTTCCAAGGGGCAGTGAAAACCAGCTACAGCTTTCCTTGCTGGCAGCTTTCCTGTGGGCGCAATCGCTGGACGTTTCGAATTTGGCAACCAGGCTCTGCGAGAGAGAAATACACAGTGTTGCCCCTTTACAAACGAAAGCTTTTGCAGAAAGCGAATGTCTGTCTATCAGCGAATGCAGTTCCAAGAGACAGTGAAAACCAGCTACAGCTTTCCGTGCTGGCAGCTTTCCTGTGGGCGCAATCGCTGGACGTTTCGAATTTGGCAGCCGGGCTGTGCGAGAGAGAAATACAGAGTGTTGCCCCTTTAGGAAGGCAAGGTTGTGCAGAAAGCGAATGTCTGTCTATCAGCGAATGTAGTTCCAAGGGGCAGTGAAAACCAGCTACAGCTTTCCTTGCTGGCAGCTTTCCTGTGGGCGCAATCACTGGACGTGTCGATTTTGACAACCGGGCTCTGCGAGAGAGAAATACACAGTGTTGCCCCTGTACCAACGAAAGCTTTTGCAGAAAGCGAATGTCTGTCTATCAGCGAATGTAGTTCCAAGGGGCAGTGAAAACCAGCTACAGCTTTCCTTGCTGGCAGCTTTCCTGTGGGCACAATCGCAGGACGTTTCGAATTTGGCAACCGGGCTCTGCGAGAGAGAAATACACAGTGTTGCCCCTTTACGAAGGCAAGGTTTTGCAGAAAGCGAATGTCTGTCTATCAGCGAATGTAGTTCCAAGAGACTGTGAAAACCAGCTACAGCTTTCCTTGCTGGCAGCTTTCCTGTGGGCGCAATCGCTGGACGTTTCGAATTTGGCAACCGGGCTCTGCGAGAGAGAAATACACAGTGTTGCCCCTTTACGAAGGCAAGCTTTTGCAGAAAGCGAATGTCTGCCTATCAGCGAATGCAGTTCCAAGGGGCAGTGAAAACCAGCTACAGCTTTCCGTGCTGGCAGCTTTCCTGTGGGCGCAATCGCTGGACGTTTCGAATTTGGCAACCGGGCTCTGCGAGAGAGATATACACAGTGTTGCCCCTTTACCAACGAAAGCTGTTGTAGAAAGTGAATGTCTATCTAGCAGCGAATGTAGTTCCAAGGGGCAGTGAAAACCAGCTACAGCTTTCCTTGCTGGCAGCTTTCCTGTGGGCGCAATCGCTGGACGTTTCGATTTTGGCAACCGGGCTCTGCGAGAGAGAAATACACAGTGTTGCCCCTGTACCAACGAAAGCTTTTGCAGAAAGCGAATGTCTGTCTATCAGCGAATGTAGTTCCAAGGGGCAGTGAAAACCAGCTACAGCTTTCCGTGCTGGCAGCTCTCCTGTGGGCGCAATCGCTGGACGTTTCGAATTTGGCAACCGGGCTCTACGAGAGAGAAATACACAGTGTTGCCCCTTTACTAAGGCAAGCTTTTGTAGAAAGCGAATGTCTGTCTATCAGCGAATGTAGTTCCAAGGGGCAGTGAAAACCAGCTACAGCTTTCTGTGCTGGAAGCTTTCCTGTGGGCGCAATCGCTGGACGTTTCGAATTTGGGAACCGGGCTCTGCGAGAGAGAAATACAGAGTGTTGCCCCTTTACGCAGGCAAGGTTTTGCAGAAAGCGAATGTCTGTCTATCAGCGAATGCAGTTCCAAGGGGCAGTGAAAACCAGCTACAGCTTTCCTTGCTGGCAGCTTTCCTGTGGGCGCAATCGCTGGACGTTTCTAATTTGGCAGCCGGGCTCTGCGAGAGAGAAATACACAGTGTTGCCCCTTCAATAAGGCAAGGTTTTGCAGAAAGCGAATGTCTGTCTATCAGCCAATGTAGTTCCAAGGGGCAGTGAAAACCAGCTACAGCTTTCTGTGCTGGCAGCTTTCCTGTGGGCGCAATCGCTGGACGTTTCGAATTTCGCAACCGGGCTCTGCGAGAGAGAAATACACAGTGTTGCCCCTGTAGCAACATAAGCTTTTGCAGAAAGCGAATGTCTGTCTATCAGCGAATGCAGTTAAAAGGGGCAGTGAAAACCAGCTAAAGCTTTCCTTGCTGGCAGCTTTCCTGTGGGCGCAATCGCTGGACGTTTCAAATTTGGCAACCGGGCTCTGCGAGAGAGAAATACAGAGTGTTGCCCCTTTAGGAAGGCAAGGTTGTGCAGAAAGCGAATGTCTGTCTAGCAGCGAATGTAGTTCCAAGGGGCAGTGAAAACCAGCTACAGCTTTCCTTGCTGGCAGCTTTCCTGTGGGCGCAATCGCTGGACGTGTCGATTTTGACAACCGGGCTCTGCGAGAGAGAAATACACAGTGTTGCCCCTGTACCAACGAAAGCTTTTGCAGAAAGCGAATGTCTGTCTATCAGCGAATGTAGTTCCAAGGGGCAGTGAAAACCAGCTACAGCTTTCCTTGCTGGCAGCTTTCCTGTGCGCACAATCGCTGGACGTTTCGAATTTGGCAACCGGGCTCTGCGAGAGAGAAATACACAGTGTTGCCCCTTTACGAAGGCAAGGTTTTGCAGAAAGCGAATGTCTGTCTATCAGCGAATGTAGTTCCAAGAGACTGTGAAAACCAGCTACAGCTTTCCTTGCTGGCAGCTTTCCTGTGGGCGCAATCGCTGGACGTTTCGAATTTGGCAACCGGGCTCTGCGAGAGAGAAATACACAGTGTTGCCCCTTTACCTACGAAAGCTTTTGCAGAAAGCGAATGTCTGTCTATCAGCGAATGCAGTTCCAAGGGGCAGTGAAAACCAGCTACAGCTTTCCGTGCTGGTAGCTTTCCTGTGGGCGCAATCGCTGGACGTTTCGTATTTGGCAACCGGGCTCTGCGAGAGAGAAATACACAGTGTTGCCCCTGTACCAACGAAAGCTTTTGCAGAAAGCGAATGTCTGTCTATCAGCGAATGCAGTTCCAAGGGGCAGTGAAAACCAGCTACAGCTTTCCGTGCTGGCAGCTTTCCTGTGGGCGCAATCGCTGGACGTTTCGAATTTGGCAACCGGGCTCTGCGAGAGAGATATACACAGTGTTGCCCCTTTGCCAACGAAAGCTGTTGTAGAAAGTGAATGTCTATCTAGCAGCGAATGTAGTTCCAAGGGGCAGTGAAAACCAGCTACAGCTTTCCTTGCTGGCAGCTTTCCTGTGGGCGCAATCGCTGGACGTTTCGAATTTGGCAACCGGGCTCTGCGAGAGAGAAATACACAGTGTTGCCCCTGTACCAACGAAAGCTTTTGCAGAAAGCGAATGTCTGTCTATCAGCGAATGTAGTTCCAAGGGGCAGTGAAAACCAGCTACAGCTTTCCGTGCTGGCAGCTCTCCTGTGGGCGCAATCGCTGGACGTTTCGAATTTGGCAACCGGGCTCTGCGAGAGAGAAATACACAGTGTTGCCCCTTCAATAAGGCAAGGTTTTGCAGAAAGCGAATGTCTGTCTATCAGCGAATGTAGTTCCAAGGGGCAGTGAAAACCAGCTACAGCATTCCTTGCTGGCAGCTTTCCTGTGGGCGCAATCGCTGGACGTTTCAAATTTGGCAACCGGGCTCTGCGAGAGAGAAATACAGAGTGTTGCCCCTTTACGAAGGCAAGGTTTTGCAGAAAGCGAATGTCTGTCTAGCAGCGAATGTAGTTCCAAGGGGCAGTGAAAACCAGCTACAGCTTTACGTGCTGGCAGCTTTCCTGTGGGCGCAATCGCTGGACCTTTCGAATTTGGCAACCGGGCTCTGCGAGAGAGAAATACACAGTGTTGCCCCTTTCCCTACGAAAGCTTTTGCAGAAAGTGAATGTCTGTCTATCAGCGAATGCAGTTCCAAGGGGCAGTGAAAACCAGCTACAGCATTCCTTGCTGGCAGCTTTCCTGTAGGCGCAATCGCTGGACGTTTCGAATTTGGCAGCCGGGCTCTGCGAGAGAGAAATACAGAGTGTTGCCCCTTTACGCAGGCAAGGTTTTGCAGAAAGCGAATGTCTGTCTAGCAGCGAATGCAGTTCCAAGGGGCAGTGAAAACCAGCTACAGCTTTCCTTGCTGGCAGCTTTCCTGTGGGCGCAATCGCTGGACGTTTCGAATTTGGCAGCCGGGCTCTGCGAGAGAGAAATACACAGTGTTGCCCCTGAAGCAACATAAGCCTTTGTAGAAAACGAATGTCTGTCTATCAGCGAATGTAGTTCCAAGAGACAATGAAAACCAGCTACAGCTTTCCTTGCTGGCAGATTTCCTGTGGGCGCAATCGCTGGACGTTTCGAATTTGGCAACCGGGCTCTGCGAGAGAGAATTACACGGTGTTGCCCCTTTACCTACGAAAGCTTTTGCAGAAAGCGAATGTCTGTCTATCAGCGAATGCAGTTCCAAGGGGCAGTGAAAACCAGCTACAGCATTCCTTGCTGGTAGCTTTCCTGTGGGCGCAATCGCTGGACGTTTCGTATTTGGCAACCGGGCTCTGCAAGAGAGAAATACACAGTGTTGCCTCTTTACCAACGAAAGCTTTTGCAGAAAGCGAATATCTGTCTATCAGCGAATGCAGTTCCAAGGGGCAGTGAAAACCAGCTACAGCTTTCCTTGCTGGCAGCTTTCCTGTGGTCGCAATCGCTGGACGTTTCGAATTTGGCAACCGGGCTCTGCGAGAGAGAAATACAGAGTGTTGCCCCTTTACAAAGTCAAGGTTTTGCAGAAAGAGAATGTCTGTCTATCAGCGAATGTAGTTCCAAGGGGCAGTGAAAACCAGCTACAGCTTTCCTTGCTGGCAGCTTTCCTGTGGGCGCAATCGCTGGACGTTTCGAATTTGGCAACCGGGCTCTGCGAGAGAGAAATACACAGTGTTGCCCCTTTACCAACGAAAGCTTTTGCAGAAAGCGAATGTCTATATAGCAGCGAATGTAGTTCCAAGAGGCAGTGAAAACCAGCTACAGCTTTCCTTGCTGGCAGCTTTCCTGTGGGCGCAATCGCTGGACGTTTCGAATTTGGCAACCGGGCTCTGCGAGAGAGAAATACACAGTGTTGCCCCTGTACCAACGAAAGCTTTTGCAGAAAGCGAATGTCTGTCTATCAGCGACTGTAGTTCCAAGAGACAGTGAAAACCAGCTACAGCTTTCCTTGCTGGCAGCTTTCCTTTGGGCGCAATCGCTGGATGTTTCGAATTTGGCAACCGGGCTCTGCGAGAGAGATATACACAGTGTTGCCCTTTTACCAACGAAAGCTGTTGTAGAAAGTGAATGTCTATCTAGCAGCGAATGTAGTTCCAAGGGGCAGTGAAAACCAGCTACAGCTTTCCTTGCTGGCAGCTTTCCTGTGGGCGCAATCGCTGGACGTTTCGAATTTGGCAACCGGGCTCTGCGAGAGAGAAATACACAGTGTTGCCCCTTTACGAAGGCAAGGTTTTGCAGAAAGCGAATGTCTGTCTTGCAGCGAATGTAGTTCCAAGGGGCAGTGAAAACCAGCTACAGCTTTCCTTGCTGGCAGCTTTCCTGTGGGCGCAATCGCTGGACGTGTCGGTTTTGACAACCGGGCTCTGCGAGAGAGAAATACACAGTGTTGCCCCTGTACCAACGAAAGCTTTTGCAGAAAGCGAATGTCTGTCTATCAGCGAATGTACTTCCAAGGGGCAGTGAAAACCAGCTACAGCTTTCCTTGCTGGCAGCTTTCCTGTAGGCGCAATCGCTGGACGTTTCGAATTTGGCAACCGGGCTCTGCGAGAGAGAAATACACAGTGTTGCCCCTTTACGAAGGCAAGGTTTTGCAGAAAGCGAATGTCTGTCTATCAGCCAATGTAGTTCCAAGAGAGTGTGAAAACCAGCTACAGCTTTCCTTGCTGGCAGCTTTCCTGTGGGCGCAATCGCTGGACGTTTCGAATTTGGCAACCGGGCTCTGCGAGAGAGAAATACACAGTGTTGCCTCTTTACCAACGAAAGCTTTTGCAGAAAGCGAATGTCTGTCTATCAGCGAATGTAGTTCCAAGAGACAATGAAAACCAGCTACAGCTTTCCTTGCTGGCAGCTTTCCTGTGGGCGCAATAGATGGACGTTTCGAATTTGGCAACCGGGCTCTGCGAGAGAGAAATACACAGTGTTGCCCCTTTACCTACGAAAGCTTTTGCAGAAAGCGAATGTCTGTCTATCAGCGAATGCAGTTCCAAGGGGCAGTGAAAACCAGCTACAGCTTTCCGTGCTGGTAGCTTTCCTGTGGGCGCAATCGCTGGACGTTTCGTATTTGGCAACCGGGCTCTGCGAGAGAGAAATACACAGTGTTGCCTCTTTACCAAAGAAAGCTTTTGCAGAAAGCGAATGTCTGTCTATCAGCGAATGCAGTTCCAAGGGGCAGTGAAAACCAGCTACAGCTTTCTGTGCTGGCAGCTTTCCTGTGGGCGCAATCGCTGGACGTTTCGAATTTGGCAACCGGGCTCTGCGAGAGAGATATACACAGTGTTGCCCCTTTACCAACGAAAGCTGTTGTAGAAAGTGAATGTCTATCTAGCAGCGAATGTAGTTCCAAGGGGCAGTGAAAACCAGCTACAGCTTTCCTTGCTGGCAGCTTTCCTGTGGGCGCAATCGCTGGACGTTTCGAATTTGGCAACCGGGCTCTGCGAGAGAGAAATACACAGTGTTGCCCCTGTACCAACGAAAGCTTTTGCAGAAAGCGAATGTCTGTCTATCAGCGAATGTAGTTCCAAGGGGCAGTGAAAACCAGCTACAGCTTTCCGTGCTGGCAGCTTTCCTGTGGGCGCAATCGCTGGACGTTTCGAATTTGGCAACCGGGCTCTGCGAGAGAGAAATACACAGTATTGCCTCTTTACCAACGAAAGCTTTTGCAGAAAGCGAATGTCTGTCTATCAGCGAATGCAGTTCCAAGGGGCAGTGAAAACCAGCTACAGCTTTCCTTGCTGGCAGCTTTCCTGTGGGCGCAATCGCTGGACGTTTCGAATTTGGCAACCGGGCTCTGCGAGAGAGATATACAGAGTGTTGCCCCTTTACAAAGTCAAGGTTTTGCAGAAAGCGAATGTCTGTCTAGCAGCGAATGCAGTTCCAAGGGGCAGTGAAAACCAGCTACAGCTTTCCTTGCTGGCAGCTTTCCTGTGGGCGCAATCGCTGGACGTTTCGAATTTGGCAACCGGGCTCTGCGAGAGAGAAATACACAGTGTTGCCCCTTTACCAACGAAAGCTTTTGCAGAAAGCGAATGTCTATATAGCAGCGAATGTAGTTCCAAGAGGCAGTGAAAACCAGCTACAGCTTTCCTTGCTGGCAGCTTTCCTGTGGGCGCAATCGCTGGACGTTTCGAATTTGGCAACCGGGCTCTGCGAGAGAGAAATACACAGTGTTGCCCCTGTACCAACGAAAGCTTTTGCAGAAAGCGAATGTCTGTCTATCAGCGAATGTAGTTCCAAGGGGCAGTGAAAACCAGCTACAGCTTTCCTTGCTGGCAGCTTTCCTGTGGGCGCAATCGCTGGACGTTTCGAATTTGGCAACCGGGCTCTGCGAGAGAGAAATACACAGTGTTGCCCCTGTACCAACGAAAGCTTTTGCAGAAAGCGAATGTCTGTCTAGCAGCGAATGTAGTTCCAAGGGGCAGTGAAAACCAGCTACAGCTTTCCTTGCTGGCAGCTTTCCTGTAGGCGCAATCGCTGGACGTTTCGAATTTGGCAACCGGGCTCTGCGAGAGAGAAATACAGAGTGTTGCTCCTTTACAAAGTCAAGGTTTTGCAGAAAGCGAATGTCTGTCTATCAGCGAATGCAGTTCCAAGGGGCAGTGAAAACCAGCTACAGCTTTCCTTGCTGGCAGCTTTCCTGTGGGCGCAATCGCTGGACGTTTCGAATTTGGCAACCGGGCTCTGCGAGAGAGAAATACACAGTGTTGCCCCTTTACGAAGGCAAGGTTTTGCAGAAAGCGAATGTCTGTCTTGCAGCGAATGTAGTTCCAAGGGGCAGTGAAAACCAGCTACAGCTTTCCTTGCTGGCAGCTTTCCTGTGGGCGCAATCGCTGGACGTGTCGGTTTTGACAACCGGGCTCTGCGAGAGAGAAATACACAGTGTTGCCCCTGTACCAACGAAAGCTTTTGCAGAAAGCGAATGTCTGTCTATCAGCGAATGTACTTCCAAGGGGCAGTGAAAACCAGCTACAGCTTTCCTTGCTGGCAGCTTTCCTGTGGGCGCAATCGCTGGACGTTTCGAATTTGGCAACCGGGCTCTGCGAGAGAGAAATACACAGTGTTGCCCCTTTACGAAGGCAAGGTTTTGCAGAAAGCGAATGTCTGTCTATCAGCCAATGTAGTTCCAAGAGAGTGTGAAAACCAGCTACAGCTTTCCTTGCTGGCAGCTTTCCTGTGGGCGCAATCGCTGGACGTTTCGAATTTGGCAACCGGGCTCTGCGAGAGAGAAATACACAGTGTTGCCTCTTTACCAACGAAAGCTTTTGCAGAAAGCGAATGTCTGTCTATCAGCGAATGTAGTTCCAAGAGACAATGAAAACCAGCTACAGCTTTCCTTGCTGGCAGCTTTCCTGTGGGCGCAATAGATGGACGTTTCGAATTTGGCAACCGGGCTCTGCGAGAGAGAAATACACAGTGTTGCCCCTTTACCTACGAAAGCTTTTGCAGAAAGCGAATGTCTGTCTATCAGCGAATGCAGTTCCAAGGGGCAGTGAAAACCAGCTACAGCTTTCCGTGCTGGTAGCTTTCCTGTGGGCGCAATCGCTGGACGTTTCGTATTTGGCAACCGGGCTCTGCGAGAGAGAAATACACAGTGTTGCCTCTTTACCAACGAAAGCTTTTGCAGAAAGCGAATGTCTATCTATCAGCGAATGCAGTTCCAAGGGGCAGTGAAAACCAGCTACAGCTTTCTGTGCTGGCAGCTTTCCTGTGGGCGCAATCGCTGGACGTTTCGAATTTGGCAACCGGGCTCTGCGAGAGAGATATACACAGTGTTGCCCCTTTACCAACGAAAGCTGTTGTAGAAAGTGAATGTCTATCTAGCAGCGAATGTAGTTCCAAGGGGCAGTGAAAACCAGCTACAGCTTTCCTTGCTGGCAGCTTTCCTGTGGGCGCAATCGCTGGACGTTTCGAATTTGGCAACCGGGCTCTGCGAGAGAGAAATACACAGTGTTGCCCCTGTACCAACGAAAGCTTTTGCAGAAAGCGAATGTCTGTCTATCAGCGAATGCAGTTCCAAGGGGCAGTGAAAACCAGCTACAGCTTTCCGTGCTGGCAGCTCTCCTGTGGGCGCAATCGCTGGACGTTTCGAATTTGGCAGCCGGGCTCTGCGAGAGAGAAATACACAGTGTTGCCCCTGTAGCAACATAAGCCTTTGTAGAAAACGAATGTCTGTCTATCAGCGAATGTAGTTCCAAGAGACAATGAAAACCAGCTACAGCTTTCCTTGCTGGCAGATTTCCTGTGGGCGCAATCGCTGGACGTTTCGAATTTGGCAACCGGGCTCTGCGAGAGAGAATTACACGGTGTTGCCCCTTTAACTACGAAAGCTTTTGCAGAAAGCGAATGTCTGTCTATCAGCGAATGCAGTTCCAAGGGGCAGTGAAAACCAGCTACAGCATTCCTTGCTGGTAGCTTTCCTGTGGGCGCAATCGCTGGACGTTTCGAATTTGGCAACCGGGCTCTGCAAGAGAGAAATACACAGTGTTGCCTCTTTACCAACGAAAGCTTTTGCAGAAAGCGAATGTCTGTCTATCAGCGAATGCAGTTCCAAGGGGCAGTGAAAACCAGCTACAGCTTTCCTTGCTGGCAGCTTTCCTGTGGTCGCAATCGCTGGACGTTTCGAATTTGGCAACCGGGCTCTGCGAGAGAGAAATACAGAGTGTTGCCCCTTTACAAAGTCAAGGTTTTGCAGAAAGAGAATGTCTGTCTATCAGCGAATGTAGTTCCAAGGGGCAGTGAAAACCAGCTACAGCTTTCCTTGCTGGCAGCTTTCCTGTGGGCGCAATCGCTGGACGTTTCGAATTTGGCAACCGGGCTCTGCGAGAGAGAAATACACAGTGTTGCCCCTTTACCAACGAAAGCTGTTGTAGAAAGCGAATGTCTATATAGCAGCGAATGTAGTTCCAAGAGGCAGTGAAAACCAGCTACAGCTTTCCTTGCTGGCAGCTTTCCTGTGGGCGCAATCGCTGGACGTTTCGAATTTGGCAACCGGGCTCTGCGAGAGAGAAATACACAGTGTTGCCCCTGTACCAACGAAAGCTTTTGCAGAAAGCGAATGTCTGTCTATCAGCGACTGTAGTTCCAAGAGACAGTAAAAAACCAGCTACAGCTTTCCTTGCTGGCAGCTTTCCTGTGGGCGCAATCGCTGGATGTTTCGAATTTGGCAACCGGGCTCTGCGAGAGAGATATACACAGTGTTGCCCTTTTACCAACGAAAGCTGTTGTAGAAAGTGAATGTCTATCTAGCAGCGAATGTAGTTCCAAGGGGCAGTGAAAACCAGCTACAGCTTTCCTTGCTGGCAGCTTTCCTGTGGGCGCAATCGCTGGACGTTTCGAATTTGGCAACCGGGCTCTGCGAGAGAGAAATACACAGTGTTGCCCCTTTACGAAGGCAAGGTTTTGCAGAAAGCGAATGTCTGTCTTGCAGCGAATGTAGTTCCAAGGGGCAGTGAAAACCAGCTACAGCTTTCCTTGCTGGCAGCTTTCCTGTGGGCGCAATCGCTGGACGTGTCGGTTTTGACAACCGGGCTCTGCGAGAGAGAAATACACAGTGTTGCCCCTGTACCAACGAAAGCTTTTGCAGAAAGCGAATGTCTGTCTATCAGCGAATGTACTTCCAAGGGGCAGTGAAAACCAGCTACAGCTTTCCTTGCTGGCAGCTTTCCTGTGGGCGCAATCGCTGGACGTTTCGAATTTGGCAACCGGGCTCTGCGAGAGAGAAATACACAGTGTTGCCCCTTTACCAACGAAAGCTTTTGCATAAAGCGAATGTCTGTCTATCAGCGAATGCAGTTCCAAGGGGCAGTGAAAACCAGCTACAGCTTTCCGTGCTGGTAGCTTTCCTGTGGGCGCAATCGCTGGACGTTTCGTATTTGGCAACCGGGCTCTGCGAGAGAGAAATACACAGTGTTGCCTCTTTACCAACGAAAGCTTTTGCAGAAAGCGAATGTCTGTCTATCAGCGAATGCAGTTCCAAGGGGCAGTGAAAACCAGCTACAGCTTTCTGTGCTGGCAGCTTTCCTGTGGGCGCAATCGCTGGACGTTTCGAATTTGGCAACCGGGCTCTGCGAGAGAGATATACACAGTGTTGCCCCTTTACCAACGAAAGCTGTTGTAGAAAGTGAATGTCTATCTAGCAGCGAATGTAGTTCCAAGGGGCAGTGAAAACCAGCTACAGCTTTCCTTGCTGGCAGCTTTCCTGTGGGCGCAATCGCTGGACGTTTCGAATTTGGCAACCGGGCTCTGCGAGAGAGAAATACACAGTGTTGCCCCTGTACCAACGAAAGCTTTTGCAGAAAGCGAATGTCTGTCTATCAGCGAATGTAGTTCCAAGGGGCAGTGAAAACCAGCTACAGCTTTCCGTGCTGGCAGCTCTCCTGTGGGCGCAATCGCTGGACGTTTCGAATTTGGCAACCGGGCTCTGCGAGAGAGAAATACACAGTGTTGCCCCTTTACGAAGGCAAGGTTTTGCAGAAAGCGAATGTCTGTCTAGCAGCGAATGTAGTTCCAAGAGACAGTGAAAACCAGCTAGAGATTTCCTTGCTGGCAGCTTTCCTGTGGGCGCAATCGCTGGACGTTTCAAATTTGGCAACCGGGCTCTGCGAGAGAGAAATACAGAGTGTTGCCCCTTTACGAAGGCAAGGTTTTGCAGAAAGCGAATGTCTGTCTAGCAGCGAATGTAGTTCCAAGGGGCAGTGAAAACCAGCTACAGCTTTCCGTGCTGGCAGCTTTCCTGTGGGCGCAATCGCTGGACGTTTCGAATTTGGCAGCCGGGCTGTGCGAGAGAGAAATACAGAGTGTTGCCCCTTTAGGAAGGCAAGGTTGTGCAGAAAGCGAATGTCTGTCTATCAGCGAATGTAGTTCCAAGGGGCAGTGAAAACCAGCTACAGCTTTCCTTGCTGGCAGCTTTCCTGTGGGCGCAATCGCTGGACGTGTCGATTTTGACAACCGGGCTCTGCGAGAGAGAAATACACAGTGTTGCCCCTGTACCAACGAAAGCTTTTGCAGAAAGCGAATGTCTGTCTATCAGCGAATGTAGTTCCAAGGGGCAGTGAAAACCAGCTACAGCTTTCCTTGCTGGCAGCTTTCCTGTGGGCACAATCGCTGGACGTTTCGAATTTGGCAACCGGGCTCTGCGAGAGAGAAATACACAGTGTTGCCCCTTTACGAAGGCAAGGTTTTGCAGAAAGCGAATGTCTGTCTATCAGCGAATGTAGTTCCAAGAGACTGTGAAAACCAGCTACAGCTTTCCTTGCTGGCAGCTTTCCTGTGGGCGCAATCGCTGGACGTTTCGAATTTGGCAACCGGGCTCTGCGAGAGAGAAATACACACTGTTGCCCCTTTACCTACGAAAGCTTTTGCAGAAAGCGAATGTCTGTCTATCAGCGAATGCAGTTCCAAGGGGCAGTGAAAACCAGCTACAGCTTTCCGTGCTGGTAGCTTTCCTGTGGGCGCAATCGCTGGACGTTTCGTAATTGGCAACCGGGCTCTGCGAGAGAGAAATACACAGTGTTGCCTCTTTACCAACGAAAGCTTTTGCAGAAAGCGAATGTCTGTCTATCAGCGAATGCAGTTCCAAGGGGCAGTGAAAACCAGCTACAGCTTTCCGTGCTGGCAGCTTTCCTGTGGGCGCAATCGCTGGACGTTTCGAATTTGGCAACCGGGCTCTGCGAGAGAGATATACACAGTGTTGCCCCTTTGCCAACGAAAGCTGTTGTAGAAAGTGAATGTCTATCTAGCAGCGAATGTAGTTCCAAGGGGCAGTGAAAACCAGCTACAGCTTTCCTTGCTGGCAGCTTTCCTGTGGGCGCAATCGCTGGACGTTTCGAATTTGGCAACCGGGCTCTGCGAGAGAGAAATACACAGTGTTGCCCCTGTACCAACGAAAGCTTTTGCAGAAAGCGAATGTCTGTCTATCAGCGAATGCAGTTCCAAGGGGCAGTGAAAACCAGCTAAAGCTTTCCTTGCTGGCAGCTTTCCTGTGGGCGCAATCGCTGGACGTTTCTAATTTGGCAGCCGGGCTCTGCGAGAGAGAAATACAGAGTGTTGCCCCTTCAATAAGGCAAGGTTTTGCAGAAAGCGAATGTCTGTCTATCAGCGAATGTAGTTCCAAGGGGCAGTGAAAACCAGCTACAGCTTTCCGTGCTGGCAGCTTTCCTGTGGGCGCAATCGCTGGACCTTTCGAATTTGGCAACCGGGCTCTGCGAGAGAGAAATACACAGTGTTGCCCCTTTCCCTACGAAAGCTTTTGCAGAAAGCGAATGTCTGTCTATCAGCGAATGTAGTTCCAAGGGGCAGTGAAAACCAGCTACAGCTTTCCGTGCTGGCAGCTCTCCTGTGGGCGCAATCGCTGGACGTTTCGAATTTGGCAACCGGGCTCTACGAGAGAGAAATACACAGTGTTGCCCCTTTACTAAGGCAAGCTTTTGTAGAAAGCGAATGTCTGTCTATCAGCGAATGTAGTTCCAAGAGACAGTGAAAACCAGCTACAGATTTCCTTGCTGGCAGCTTTCCTGTGGGCGCAATCGCTGGACGTTTCGATTTTGGCAACCGGGCTCTGCGAGAGAGAAATACAGAGTGTTGCCCTTGTACCAACGAAAGCTTTTGCAGAAAGCGAATGTCTGTCTATCAGCGAATGTAGTTCCAAGGGGCAGTGAAAACCAGCTACAGCTTTCTGTGCTGGAAGCTTTCCTGTGGGCGCAATCGCTGGACGTTTCAAATTTGGCAACCGGGCTCTGCGAGAGAGAAATACACAGTGTTGCCCCTTTACGAAGGCAAGGTTTTGCAGAAAGCGAATGTCTGTCTAGCAGCGAATGTAGTTCCAAGAGACAGTGAAAACCAGCTAGAGATTTCCTTGCTGGCAGCTTTCCTGTGGGCGCAATCGCTGGACGTTTCGAATTTGGCAGCCGGGCTCTGCGAGAGAGAAATACACAGTGTTGCCCCTTCAATAAGGCAAGGTTTTGCAGAAAGCGAATGTCTGTCTATCAGCGAATGTAGTTCCAAGGGGCAGTGAAAACCAGCTACAGCTTTCCGTGATGGCAGCTTTCCTGTGGGCGCAATCGCTGGACCTTTCGAATTTGGCAACCGGGCTCTGCGAGAGAGAAATACACAGTGTTGCCCCTTTCCCTACGAAAGCTTTTGCAGAAAGCGAATGTCTGTCTATCAGCGAATGTAGTTCCAAGGGGCAGTGAAAACCAGCTACAGCTTTCCGTGCTGGCAGCTCTCCTGTGGGCGCAATCGCTGGACGTTTCGAATTTGGCAACCGGGCTCTACGAGAGAGAAATACACAGTGTTGCCCCTTTACTAAGGCAAGCTTTTGTAGAAAGCGAATGTCTGTCTATCAGCGAATGTAGTTCCAAGAGACAGTGAAAACCAGCTACAGATTTCCTTGCTGGCAGCTTTCCTGTGGGCGCAATCGCTGGACGTTTCGATTTTGGCAACCGGGCTCTGCGAGAGAGAAATACAGAGTGTTGCCCTTGTACCAACGAAAGCTTTTGCAGAAAGCGAATGTCTGTCTATCAGCGAATGTAGTTCCAAGGGGCAGTGAAAACCAGCTACAGCTTTCTGTGCTGGAAGCTTTCCTGTGGGCGCAATCGCTGGACGTTTCAAATTTGGCAACCGGGCTCTGCGAGAGAGAAATACACAGTGTTGCCCCTTTACGAAGGCAAGGTTTTGCAGAAAGCGAATGTCTGTCTAGCAGCGAATGTAGTTCCAAGAGACAGTGAAAACCAGCTAGAGATTTCCTTGCTGGCAGCTTTCCTGTGGGCGCAATCGCTGGACGTTTCGAATTTGGCAGCCGGGCTGTGCGAGAGAGAAATACAGAGTGTTGCCCCTTTAGGAAGGCAAGGTTTTGCAGAAAGCGAATGTCTGTCTATCAGCGAATGTAGTTCCAAGGGGCAGTGAAAACCAGCTACAGCTTTCCTTGCTGGCAGCTTTCCTGTGGGCGCAATCGCTGGACGTGTCGATTTTGACAACCGGGCTCTGCGAGAGAGAAATACACAGTGTTGCCCCTGTACCAACGAAAGCTTTTGCAGAAAGCGAATGTCTGTCTATCAGCGAATGTAGTTCCAAGGGGCAGTGAAAACCAGCTACAGCTTTCCTTGCTGGCAGCTTTCCTGTGGGCACAATCGCTGGACGTTTCGAATTTGGCAACCGGGCTCTGCGAGAGAGAAATACACAGTGTTGCCCCTTTACGAAGGCAAGGTTTTGCAGAAAGCGAATGTCTGTCTATCAGCGAATGTAGTTCCAAGAGACTGTGAAAACCAGCTACAGCTTTCCTTGCTGGCAGCTTTCCTGTGGGCGCAATCGCTGGACGTTTCGAATTTGGCAACCGGGCTCTGCGAGAGAGAAATACACACTGTTGCCCCTTTACCTACGAAAGCTTTTGCAGAAAGCGAATGTCTGTCTATCAGCGAATGCAGTTCCAAGGGGCAGTGAAAACCAGCTACAGCTTTCCGTGCTGGTAGCTTTCCTGTGGTCGCAATCGCTGGACGTTTCGTATTTGGCAACCGGGCTCTGCGAGAGAGAAATACACAGTGTTGCCTCTTTACCAACGAAAGCTTTTGCAGAAAGCGAATGTCTGTCTATCAGCGAATGCAGTTCCAAGGGGCAGTGAAAACCAGCTACAGCTTTCCGTGCTGGCAGCTTTCCTGTGGGCGCAATCGCTGGACGTTTCGAATTTGGCAACCGGGCTCTGCGAGAGAGATATACACAGTGTTGCCCCTTTGCCAACGAAAGCTGTTGTAGAAAGTGAATGTCTATCTAGCAGCGAATGTAGTTCCAAGGGGCAGTGAAAACCAGCTACAGCTTTCCTTGCTGGCAGCTTTCCTGTGGGCGCAATCGCTGGACGTTTCGAATTTGGCAACCGGACTCTGCGAGAGAGAAATACACAGTGTTGCCCCTGTACCAACGAAAGCTTTTGCAGAAAGCGAATGTCTGTCTATCAGCGAATGCAGTTCCAAGGGGCAGTGAAAACCAGCTAAAGCTTTCCTTGCTGGCAGCTTTCCTGTGGGCGCAATCGCTGGACGTTTCTAATTTGGCAGCCGGGCTCTGCGAGAGAGAAATACACAGTGTTGCCCCTTCAATAAGGCAAGGTTTTGCAGAAAGCGAATGTCTGTCTATCAGCGAATGTAGTTCCAAGGGGCAGTGAAAACCAGCTACAGCTTTCCGTGCTGGCAGCTTTCCTGTGGGCGCAATCGCTAGACCTTTCGAATTTGGCAACCGGGCTCTGCGAGAGAGAAATACACAGTGTTGCCCCTTTCCCTACGAAAGCTTTTGCAGAAAGTGAATGTTTGTCTATCAGCGAATGCAGTTCCAAGGGGCAGTGAAAACCAGCTACAGCATTCCTTGCTGGCAGCTTTCCTGTAGGCGCAATCGCTGGACGTTTCGAATTTGGCAGCCGGGCTCTGCGAGAGAGAAATACAGAGTGTTGCCCCTTTACGCAGGCAAGGTTTTGCAGAAAGCGAATGTCTGTCTATCAGCGAATGCAGTTCCAAGGGGCAGTGAAAACCAGCTACAGCATTCCTTGCTGGCAGCTTTCCTGTGGGCGCAATCGCTGGACGTTTCTAATTTGGCAGCCGGGCTCTGCGAGAGAGAAATACACAGTGTTGCCCCTTCAGTAAGGCAAGGTTTTGCAGAAAGCGAATGTCTGTCTATCAGCGAATGTAGTTCCAAGAGACAATAAAAACCAGCTACAGCTTTCCTTGCTGGCAGCTTTCCTGTGGGCGCAATCGCTGGACGTTTCGAATTTGGCAACCGGGCTCTGCGAGAGAGAAATACACAGTGTTGCCCCTGTAGCAACATAAGCTTTTGTAGAAAACGAATGTCTGTCTATCAGCGAATGTAGTTCCAAGAGACAATGAAAACCAGCTACAGCTTTCCTTGCTGGCAGCTTTCCTGTGGGCGCAATCGCTGGACGTTTCGAATTTGGCAACCGGGCTCTGCGAGAGAGAAATACACAGTGTTGCCCCTTTACCTACGAAAGCTTTTGCAGAAAGCGAATGTCTGTCTAGCAGCGAATGTAGTTCCAAGGGGCAGTGAAAACCAGCTACAGCTTTCCGTGCTGGCAGCTTTCCTGTGGGCGCAATCGCTAGACGTTTCGAATTTGGCAACCGAGCTCTACGAGAGAGAAATACACAGTGTTGCCCCTTTACTAAGGCAAGCTTTTGTAGAAAGCGAATGTCTGTCTATCAGCGAATGTAGTTCCAAGAGACAGTGAAAACCAGCTACAGCTTTCCTTGCTGGCAGCTTTCCTGTGGGCGCAATCGCTGGACGTTTCGATTTTGGCAACCGGGCTCTGCGAGAGAGAAATACAGAGTGTTGCCCTTGTACCAACGAAAGCTTTTGCAGAAAGCGAATGTCTGTCTATCAGCGAATGTACTTCCAAGGGGCAGTGAAAACCAGCTACAGCTTTCTGTGCTGGAAGCTTTCCTGTGGGCGCAATCGCTGGACGTTTCGAATTTGGCAACCGGGCTCTGCGAGAGAGAAATACACAGTGTTGCCCCTTTACGAAGGCAAGGTTTGCAGAAAGCGAATGTCTGTCTAGCAGCGAATGTAGTTCCAAGAGACAGTGAAAACCAGCTAGAGATTTCCGTGCTGTCAGCTTTCCTGTGGGCGCAATCGCTGGACGTTTCGAATTTGGCAACCGGGCTCTGTGAGAGAGAAATACACAGTGTTGCCCCTTTACCTATGAAAGCTTTTGCAGAAAGCAAATGTCTGGCTATCAGCGAATGCAGTTCCAAGGGACAGTGAAAACCAGCTACAGCTTTCCTTGCTGGCAGCTTTCCTGTAGGCGCAATCGCTGGACGTTTCGAATTTGGCAGCCGGGCTCTGCGAGAGAGAAATACAGAGTGTTGCCCCTTTACGCAGGCAAGGTTTTGCAGAAAGCGAATGTCTGTCTATCAGCGAATGTAGTTCCAAGAGACTGTGAAAACCAGCTACAGCTTTCCTTGCTGGCAGCTTTCCTGTGGGCGCAATCGCTGGACGTTTCGAATTTGGCAACCGGGCTCTGCGAGAGAGAAATACACAGTGTTGCCCCTGTACCAACGAAAGCTTTTGCAGAAAGCGAATGTCTGTCTATCAGCGAATGTAGTTCCAAGGGGCAGTGAAAACCAGCTACAGCTTTCCGTGCTGGCAGCTCTCCTGTGGGCGCAATCGCTGGACGTTTCGAATTTGGCAACCGGGCTCTACGAGAGAGAAATACACAGTGTTGCCCCTTTACTAAGGCAAGCTTTTGTAGAAAGCGAATGTCTGTCTATCAGCGAATGTAGTTCCAAGAGACAGTGAAAACCAGCTACAGCTTTCCTTGCTGGCAGCTTTCCTGTGGGCGCAATCGCTGGACGTTTCGATTTTGGCAACCGGGCTCTTCGAGAGAGAAATACAGAGTGTTGCCCTTGTACCAACGAAAGCTTTTGCAGAAAGCGAATGTCTGTCTATCAGCGAATGTAGTTCCAAGGGGCAGTGAAAACCAGCTACAGCTTTCTGTGCTGGAAGCTTTCCTGTGGGCGCAATCGCTGGACGTTTCGAATTTGGCAACCGGGCTCTGCGAGAGAGAAATACACAGTGTTGCCCCTTTACGAAGGCAAGGATTTGCAGAAAGCGAATGTCTGTCTAGCAGCGAATGTAGTTCCAAGAGACAGTGAAAACCAGCTAGAGATTTCCGTGCTGTCAGCTTTCCTGTGGGCGCAATCGCTGGACGTTTCAAATTTGGCAACCGGGCTCTGCGAGAGAGAAATACAGAGTGTTGCCCCTTTACGAAGGCAAGGTTTTGCAGAAAGCGAATGTCTGTCTAGCAGCGAATGTAGTTCCAAGGGGCAGTGAAAACCAGCTACAGCTTTCCGTGCTGGCAGCTTTCCTGTGGGCGCAATCGCTGGACGTTTCGAATTTGGCAGCCGGGCTGTGCGAGAGAGAAATACAGAGTGTTGCCCCTTTAGGAAGGCAAGGTTGTGCAGAAAGCGAATGTCTGTCTATCAGCGAATGTAGTTCCAAGGGGCAGTGAAAACCAGCTACAGCTTTCCTTGCTGGCAGCTTTCCTGTGGGCGCAATCGCTGGACGTGTCGATTTTGACAACCGGGCTCTGCGAGAGAGAAATACACAGTGTTGCCCCTGTACCAACGAAAGCTTTTGCAGAAAGCGAATGTCTGTCTATCAGCGAATGTAGTTCCAAGGGGCAGTGAAAACCAGCTACAGCTTTCCTTGCTGGCAGCTTTCCTGTGGGCACAATCGCTGGACGTTTCGAATTTGGCAACCGGGCTCTGCGAGAGAGAAATACACAGTGTTGCCCCTTTACGAAGGCAAGGTTTTGCAGAAAGCGAATGTCTGTCTATCAGCGAATGTAGTTCCAAGAGACTGTGAAAACCAGCTACAGCTTTCCTTGCTGGCAGCTTTCCTGTGGGCGCAATCGCTGGACGTTTCGAATTTGGCAACCGGGCTCTGCGAGAGAGAAATACACACTGTTGCCCCTTTACCTACGAAAGCTTTTGCAGAAAGCGAATGTCTGTCTATCAGCGAATGCAGTTCCAAGGGGCAGTGAAAACCAGCTACAGCTTTCCGTGCTGGTAGCTTTCCTGTGGGCGCAATCGCTGGACGTTTCGTAATTGGCAACCGGGCTCTGCGAGAGAGAAATACACAGTGTTGCCTCTTTACCAACGAAAGCTTTTGCAGAAAGCGAATGTCTGTCTATCAGCGAATGCAGTTCCAAGGGGCAGTGAAAACCAGCTACAGCTTTCCGTGCTGGCAGCTTTCCTGTGGGCGCAATCGCTGGACGTTTCGAATTTGGCAACCGGGCTCTGCGAGAGAGATATACACAGTGTTGCCCCTTTGCCAACGAAAGCTGTTGTAGAAAGTGAATGTCTATCTAGCAGCGAATGTAGTTCCAAGGGGCAGTGAAAACCAGCTACAGCTTTCCTTGCTGGCAGCTTTCCTGTGGGCGCAATCGCTGGACGTTTCGAATTTGGCAACCGGGCTCTGCGAGAGAGAAATACACAGTGTTGCCCCTGTACCAACGAAAGCTTTTGCAGAAAGCGAATGTCTGTCTATCAGCGAATGCAGTTCCAAGGGGCAGTGAAAACCAGCTAAAGCTTTCCTTGCTGGCAGCTTTCCTGTGGGCGCAATCGCTGGACGTTTCTAATTTGGCAACCGGGCTCTGCGAGAGAGAAATACACAGTGTTGCCCCTTCAATAAGGCAAGGTTTTGCAGAAAGCGAATGTCTGTCTAGCAGCGAATGTAGTTCCAAGGGGCAGTGAAAACCAGCTACAGCTTTCCGTGCTGGCAGCTTTCCTGTGGGCGCAATCGCTGGACCTTTCGAATTTGGCAACCGGGCTCTGCGAGAGAGAAATACACAGTGTTGCCCCTTTCCCTACGAAAGCTTTTGCAGAAAGCGAATGTCTGTCTATCAGCGAATGTAGTTCCAAGGGGCAGTGAAAACCAGCTACAGCTTTCCGTGCTGGCAGCTCTCCTGTGGGCGCAATCGCTGGACGTTTCGAATTTCGCAACCGGGCTCTACGAGAGAGAAATACACAGTGTTGCCCCTTTACTAAGGCAAGCTTTTGTAGAAAGCGAATGTCTGTCTATCAGCGAATGTAGTTCCAAGAGACAGTGAAAACCAGCTACAGCTTTCCTTGCTGGCAGCTTTCCTGTGGTCGCAATCGCTGGACGTTTCGATTTTGGCAACCGGGCTCTGCGAGAGAGAAATACAGAGTGTTGCCCTTGTACCAACGAAAGCTTTTGCAGAAAGCGAATGTCTGTCTATCAGCGAATGTAGTTCCAAGGGGCAGTGAAAACCAGCTACAGCTTTCTGTGCTGGAAGCTTTCCTGTGGGCGCAATCGCTGGACGTTTCAAATTTGGCAACCGGGCTCTGCGAGAGAGAAATACACAGTGTTGCCCCTTTACGAAGGCAAGGTTTTGCAGAAAGCGAATGTCTGTCTAGCAGCGAATGTAGTTCCAAGAGACAGTGAAAACCAGCTAGAGATTTCCGTGCTGTCAGCTTTCCTGTGGGCGCAATCGCTGGACGTTTCAAATTTGGCAACCGGGCTCTGCGAGAGAGAAATACAGAGTGTTGCCCCTTTACGAAGGCAAGGTTTTGCAGAAAGCGAATGTCTGTCTAGCAGCGAATGTAGTTCCAAGGGGCAGTGAAAACCAGCTACAGCTTTCCGTGCTGGCAGCTTTCCTGTGGGCGCAATCGCTGGACGTTTCGAATTTGGCAGCCGGGCTGTGCGAGAGAGAAATACAGAGTGTTGCCCCTTTAGGAAGGCAAGGTTGTGCAGAAAGCGAATGTCTGTCTATCAGCG
The DNA here is from genome assembly GCF_035582795.1 of Mycteria americana. Classification (NCBI taxonomy): domain Eukaryota; kingdom Metazoa; phylum Chordata; class Aves; order Ciconiiformes; family Ciconiidae; genus Mycteria; species Mycteria americana. The sequence goes on along the minus strand of NC_134369.1, from coordinate 22,431,956 downwards.
AATGTAGTTCCAAGGGGCAGTGAAAACCAGCTACAGCTTTCCTTGCTGGCAGCTTTCCTGTGGGCGCAATCGCTGGACGTGTCGATTTTGACAACCGGGCTCTGCGAGAGAGAAATACACAGTGTTGCCCCTGTACCAACGAAAGCTTTTGCAGAAAGCGAATGTCTGTCTATCAGCGAATGTAGTTCCAAGGGGCAGTGAAAACCAGCTACAGCTTTCCTTGCTGGCAGCTTTCCTGTGGGCACAATCGCTGGACGTTTCGAATTTGGCAACCGGGCTCTGCGAGAGAGAAATACACAGTGTTGCCCCTTTACGAAGGCAAGGTTTTGCAGAAAGCGAATGTCTGTCTATCAGCGAATGTAGTTCCAAGAGACTGTGAAAACCAGCTACAGCTTTCCTTGCTGGCAGCTTTCCTGTGGGCGCAATCGCTGGACGTTTCGAATTTGGCAACCGGGCTCTGCGAGAGAGAAATACACACTGTTGCCCCTTTACCTACGAAAGCTTTTGCAGAAAGCGAATGTCTGTCTATCAGCGAATGCAGTTCCAAGGGGCAGTGAAAACCAGCTACAGCTTTCCGTGCTGGTAGCTTTCCTGTGGGCGCAATCGCTGGACGTTTCGTAATTGGCAACCGGGCTCTGCGAGAGAGAAATACACAGTGTTGCCTCTTTACCAACGAAAGCTTTTGCAGAAAGCGAATGTCTGTCTATCAGCGAATGCAGTTCCAAGGGGCAGTGAAAACCAGCTACAGCTTTCCGTGCTGGCAGCTTTCCTGTGGGCGCAATCGCTGGACGTTTCGAATTTGGCAACCGGGCTCTGCGAGAGAGATATACACAGTGTTGCCCCTTTGCCAACGAAAGCTGTTGTAGAAAGTGAATGTCTATCTAGCAGCGAATGTAGTTCCAAGGGGCAGTGAAAACCAGCTACAGCTTTCCTTGCTGGCAGCTTTCCTGTGGGCGCAATCGCTGGACGTTTCGAATTTGGCAACCGGGCTCTGCGAGAGAGAAATACACAGTGTTGCCCCTGTACCAACGAAAGCTTTTGCAGAAAGCGAATGTCTGTCTATCAGCGAATGCAGTTCCAAGGGGCAGTGAAAACCAGCTAAAGCTTTCCTTGCTGGCAGCTTTCCTGTGGGCGCAATCGCTGGACGTTTCTAATTTGGCAACCGGGCTCTGCGAGAGAGAAATACACAGTGTTGCCCCTTCAATAAGGCAAGGTTTTGCAGAAAGCGAATGTCTGTCTATCAGCGAATGTAGTTCCAAGGGGCAGTGAAAACCAGCTACAGCTTTCCGTGCTGGCAGCTTTCCTGTGGGCGCAATCGCTGGACCTTTCGAATTTGGCAACCGGGCTCTGCGAGAGAGAAATACACAGTGTTGCCCCTTTCCCTACGAAAGCTTTTGCAGAAAGCGAATGTCTGTCTATCAGCGAATGTAGTTCCAAGGGGCAGTGAAAACCAGCTACAGCTTTCCGTGCTGGCAGCTCTCCTGTGGGCGCAATCGCTGGACGTTTCGAATTTGGCAACCGGGCTCTACGAGAGAGAAATACACAGTGTTGCCCCTTTACTAAGGCAAGCTTTTGTAGAAAGCGAATGTCTGTCTATCAGCGAATGTAGTTCCAAGAGACAGTGAAAACCAGCTACAGCTTTCCTTGCTGGCAGCTTTCCTGTGGTCGCAATCGCTGGACGTTTCGATTTTGGCAACCGGGCTCTGCGAGAGAGAAATACAGAGTGTTGCCCTTGTACCAACGAAAGCTTTTGCAGAAAGCGAATGTCTGTCTATCAGCGAATGTAGTTCCAAGGGGCAGTGAAAACCAGCTACAGCTTTCTGTGCTGGAAGCTTTCCTGTGGGCGCAATCGCTGGACGTTTCAAATTTGGCAACCGGGCTCTGCGAGAGAGAAATACACAGTGTTGCCCCTTTACGAAGGCAAGGTTTTGCAGAAAGCGAATGTCTGTCTAGCAGCGAATGTAGTTCCAAGAGACAGTGAAAACCAGCTAGAGATTTCCTTGCTGGCAGCTTTCCTGTGGGCGCAATCGCTGGACGTTTCGAATTTGGCAGCCGGGCTGTGCGAGAGAGAAATACAGAGTGTTGCCCCTTTACGCAGGCAAGGTTTTGCAGAAAGCGAATGTCTGTCTATCAGCGAATGTAGTTCCAAGGGGCAGTGAAAACCAGCTACAGCTTTCCTTGCTGGCAGCTTTCCTGTGGGCGCAATCGCTGGACGTGTCGATTTTGACAACCGGGCTCTGCGAGAGAGAAATACACAGTGTTGCCCCTGTACCAACGAAAGCTTTTGCAGAAAGCGAATGTCTGTCTATCAGCGAATGTAGTTCCAAGGGGCAGTGAAAACCAGCTACAGCTTTCCTTGCTGGCAGCTTTCCTGTGGGCACAATCGCTGGACGTTTCGAATTTGGCAACCGGGCTCTGCGAGAGAGAAATACACAGTGTTGCCCCTTTACGAAGGCAAGGTTTTGCAGAAAGCGAATGTCTGTCTATCAGCGAATGTAGTTCCAAGAGACTGTGAAAACCAGCTACAGCTTTCCTTGCTGGCAGCTTTCCTGTGGGCGCAATCGCTGGACGTTTCGAATTTGGCAACCGGGCTCTGCGAGAGAGATATACACAGTGTTGCCCCTTTGCCAACGAAAGCTGTTGTAGAAAGTGAATGTCTATCTAGCAGCGAATGTAGTTCCAAGGGGCAGTGAAAACCAGCTACAGCTTTCCTTGCTGGCAGCTTTCCTGTGGGCGCAATCGCTGGACGTTTCGAATTTGGCAACCGGACTCTGCGAGAGAGAAATACACAGTGTTGCCCCTGCACCAACGAAAGCTTTTGCAGAAAGCGAATGTCTGTCTATCAGCGAATGCAGTTCCAAGGGGCAGTGAAAACCAGCTAAAGCTTTCCTTGCTGGCAGCTTTCCTGTGGGCGCAATCGCTGGACGTTTCTAATTTGGCAGCCGGGCTCTGCGAGAGAGAAATACACAGTGTTGCCCCTTTACGAAGGCAAGGTTTTGCAGAAAGCGAATGTCTGTCTATCAGCGAATGTAGTTCCAAGGGGCAGTGAAAACCAGCTACAGCTTTCCGTGCTGGCAGCTTTCCTGTGGGCGCAATCGCTGGACCTTTCGAATTTGGCAACCGGGCTCTGCGAGAGAGAAATACACAGTGTTGCCCCTTTCCCTACGAAAGCTTTTGCAGAAAGTGAATGTCTGTCTATCAGCGAATGCAGTTCCAAGGGGCAGTGAAAACCAGCTACAGCATTCCTTGCTGGCAGCTTTCCTGTAGGCGCAATCGCTGGACGTTTCGAATTTGGCAGCCGGGCTCTGCGAGAGAGAAATACAGAGTGTTGCCCCTTTACGCAGGCAAGGTTTTGCAGAAAGCGAATGTCTGTCTATCAGCGAATGCAGTTCCAAGGGGCAGTGAAAACCAGCTACAGCATTCCTTGCTGGCAGCTTTCCTGTGGGCGCAATCGCTGGACGTTTCTAATTTGGCAGCCGGGCTCTGCGAGAGAGAAATACACAGTGTTGCCCCTTCAGTAAGGCAAGGTTTTGCAGAAAGCGAATGTCTGTCTATCAGCGAATGTAGTTCCAAGAGACAATAAAAACCAGCTACAGCTTTCCTTGCTGGCAGCTTTCCTGTGGGCGCAATCGCTGGACGTTTCGAATTTGGCAACCGGGCTCTGCGAGAGAGAAATACACAGTGTTGCCTCTTTACCAACGAAAGCTTTTGCAGAAAGCGAATGTCTGTCTATCAGCGAATGTAGTTCCAAGAGACAATGAAAACCAGCTACAGCTTTCCTTGCTGGCAGCTTTCCTGTGGGCGCAATAGATGGACGTTTCGAATTTGGCAACCGGGCTCTGCGAGAGAGAAATACACAGTGTTGCCCCTTTACCTACGAAAGCTTTTGCAGAAAGCGAATGTCTGTCTAGCAGCGAATGTAGTTCCAAGGGGCAGTGAAAACCAGCTACAGCTTTCCGTGCTGGCAGCTTTCCTGTGGGCGCAATCGCTAGACGTTTCGAATTTGGCAACCGGGCTCTACGAGAGAGAAATACACAGTGTTGCCCCTTTACTAAGGCAAGCTTTTGTAGAAAGCGAATGTCTGTCTATCAGCGAATGTAGTTCCAAGAGACAGTGAAAACCAGCTACAGCTTTCCTTGCTGGCAGCTTTCCTGTGGGCGCAATCGCTGGACGTTTCGATTTTGGCAACCGGGCTCTGCGAGAGAGAAATACAGAGTGTTGCCCTTGTACCAACGAAAGCTTTTGCAGAAAGCGAATGTCTGTCTATCAGCGAATGTACTTCCAAGGGGCAGTGAAAACCAGCTACAGCTTTCTGTGCTGGAAGCTTTCCTGTGGGCGCAATCGCTGGACGTTTCGAATTTGGCAACCAGGCTCTGCGAGAGAGAAATACACAGTGTTGCCCCTTTACGAAGGCAAGGTTTGCAGAAAGCGAATGTCTGTCTAGCAGCGAATGTAGTTCCAAGAGACAGTGAAAACCAGCTAGAGATTTCCGTGCTGTCAGCTTTCCTGTGGGCGCAATCGCTGGACGTTTCGAATTTGGCAACCGGGCTCTGTGAGAGAGAAATACACAGTGTTGCCCCTTTACCTATGAAAGCTTTTGCAGAAAGCAAATGTCTGGCTATCAGCGAATGCAGTTCCAAGGGACAGTGAAAACCAGCTACAGCTTTCCTTGCTGGCAGCTTTCCTGTGGGCGCAATCGCTGGACGTTTCGAATTTGGCAGCCGGGCTCTGCGAGAGAGAAATACAAATTGTTGCCCCTTTACGCAGGCAAGGTTTTGCAGAAAGCGAATGTCTGTCTATCAGCGAATGTAGTTCCAAGAGACTGTGAAAACCAGCTACAGCTTTCCTTGCTGGCAGCTTTCCTGTGGGCGCAATCGCTGGACGTTTCGAATTTGGCAACCGGGCTCTGCGAGAGAGAAATACACAGTGTTGCCCCTGTACCAACGAAAGCTTTTGCAGAAAGCGAATGTCTGTCTATCAGCGAATGTAGTTCCAAGGGGCAGTGAAAACCAGCTACAGCTTTCCGTGCTGGCAGCTTTCCTGTGGGCGCAATCGCTGGACGTTTCGAATTTGGCAACCGGGCTCTACGAGAGAGAAATACACAGTGTTGCCCCTTTACTAAGGCAAGCTTTTGTAGAAAGCGAATGTCTGTCTATCAGCGAATGTAGTTCCAAGAGACAGTGAAAACCAGCTACAGCTTTCCTTGCTGGCAGCTTTCCTGTGGGCGCAATCGCTGGACGTTTCGATTTTGGCAACCGGGCTCTTCGAGAGAGAAATACAGAGTGTTGCCCTTGTACCAACGAAAGCTTTTGCAGAAAGCGAATGTCTGTCTATCAGCGAATGTAGTTCCAAGGGGCAGTGAAAACCAGCTACAGCTTTCTGTGCTGGAAGCTTTCCTGTGGGCGCAATCGCTGGACGTTTCGAATTTGGCAACCGGGCTCTGCGAGAGAGAAATACACAGTGTTGCCCCTTTACGAAGGCAAGGATTTGCAGAAAGCGAATGTCTGTCTAGCAGCGAATGTAGTTCCAAGAGACAGTGAAAACCAGCTAGAGATTTCCGTGCTGTCAGCTTTCCTGTGGGCGCAATCGCTGGACGTTTCGAATTTGGCAACCGGGCTCTGCGAGAGAGAAATACACAGTGTTGCCCCTTTACCTATGAAAGCTTTTGCAGAAAGCAAATGTCTGGCTATCAGCGAATGCAGTTCCAAGGGGCAGTGAAAACCAGCTACAGCTTTCCTTGCTGGCAGCTTTCCTGTGGGCGCAATCGCTGGACGTTTCGAATTTGGCAACCGGGCTCTGCGAGAGAGAAATACACAGTGTTGCCCCTGTAGCAACATAAGCTTTTGTAGAAAACGAATGTCTGTCTATCAGCGAATGTAGTTCCAAGAGACAATGAAAACCAGCTACAGCTTTCCTTGCTGGCAGCTTTCCTGTGGGCGCAATCGCTGGACGTTTCGTATTTGGCAACCGGGCTCTGCGACAGAGAAATACACGGTGTTGCCCCTTTACCTACGAAAGCTTTTGCAGAAAGCGAATGTCTGGCTATCAGCGAAAGCAGTTCCAAGGGGCAGTGAAAACCAGCTACAGCATTCCTTGCTGGTAGCTTTCCTGTGGGCGCAATCGCTGGACGTTTCGTATTTGGCAACCGGGCTCTGCGAGAGAGAAATACACAGTGTTGCCTCTTTACCAACGAAAGCTTTTGCAGAAAGCGAATGTCTGTCTATCAGCGAATGCAGTTCCAAGGGGCAGTGAAAACCAGCTACAGCTTTCCTTGCTGGCAGCTTTCCTGTGGTCGCAATCGCTGGACGTTTCGAATTTGGCAACCGGGCTCTGCGAGAGAGAAATACAGAGTGTTGCCCCTTTACAAAGTCAAGGTTTTGCAGAAAGCGAATGTCTGTCTATCAGCGAATGCAGTTCCAAGGGGCAGTGAAAACCAGCTACAGCTTTCCGTGCTGGCAGCTTTCCTGTGGGCGCAATCGCTGGACGTTTCGAATTTGGCAACCGGGCTCTGCGAGAGAGAATTACACGGTGTTGCCCCTTTACCTACGAAAGCTTTTGCAGAAAGCGAATGTCTGTCTATCAGCGAATGCAGTTCCAAGGGACAGTGAAAACCAGCTACAGCATTCCTTGCTGGTAGCTTTCCTGTGGGCGCAATCGCTGGACGTTTCGTATTTGGCAACCGGGCTCTGCGAGAGAGAAATACACAGTGTTGCCTCTTTACCAACGAAAGCTTTTGCAGAAAGCGAATGTCTGTCTATCAGCGAATGCAGTTCCAAGGGGCAGTGAAAACCAGCTACAGCTTTCCTTGCTGACAGCTTTCCTGTGGTCGCAATCGCTGGACGTTTCGAATTTGGCAACCGGGCTCTGCGAGAGAGAAATACAGAGTGTTGCCCCTTTACAAAGTCAAGGTTTTGCAGAAAGCGAATGTCTGTCTATCAGCGAATGTAGTTCCAAGGGGCAGTGAAAACCAGCTACAGCTTTCCTTGCTGGCAGCTTTCCTGTGGGCGCAATCGCTGGACGTTTCGAATTTGGCAACCGGGCTGTGCGAGAGAGAAATACACAGTGTTGCCCCTTTACCAACGAAAGCTTTTGCAGAAAGCGAATGTCTATATAGCAGCGAATGTAGTTCCAAGAGGCAGTGAAAACCAGCTGCAGCTTTCCTTGCTGGCAGCTTTCCTGTGGGCGCAATCGCTGGACGTTTCGAATTTGGCAACCGGGCTCTGCGAGAGAGAAATACACAGTGTTGCCCCTGTACCAACGAAAGCTTTTGCAGAAAGCGAATGTCTGTCTATCAGCGACTGTAGTTCCAAGAGACAGTGAAAACCAGCTACAGCTTTCCTTGCTGGCACCTTTCCTGTGGGCGCAATCGCTGGACGTTTCGTATTTGGCAACCGGGCTCTGCGAGAGAGAAATACACAGTGTTGCCTCTTTACCAACGAAAGCTTTTGCAGAAAGCGAATGTCTGTCTATCAGCGAATGCAGTTCCAAGGGGCAGTGAAAACCAGCTACAGCTTTCCGTGCTGGCAGCTTTCCTGTGGGCGCAATCGCTGGATGTTTCGAATTTGGCAACCGGGCTCTGCGAGAGAGATATACACAGTGTTGCCCCTTTACCAACGAAAGCTGTTGTAGAAAGTGAATGTCTATTTAGCAGCGAATGTAGTTCCAAGGGGCAGTGAAAACCAGCTACAGCTTTCCTTGCTGGCAGCTTTCCTGTGGGCGCAATCGCTGGACGTTTCGAATTTGGCAACCGGGCTCTGCGAGAGAGAAATACACAGTGTTGCCCCTGTAGCAACATAAGCTTTTGTAGAAAACGAATGTCTGTCTATCAGCGAATGTAGTTCCAAGAGACAATGAAAACCAGCTACAGCTTTCCTTGCTGGCAGCTTTCCTGTGGGCGCAATCGCTGGACGTTTCGAATTTGGCAACCGGGCTCTGCGAGAGAGAAATACACGGTGTTGCCCCTTTACCTACGAAAGCTTTTGCAGAAAGCGAATGTCTGTCTATCAGCGAATGCAGTTCCAAGGGGCAGTGAAAACCAGCTACAGCTTTCCTTGCTGGCAGCTTTCCTGTGGTCGCAATCGCTGGACGTTTCGAATTTGGCAACCGGGCTCTGCGAGAGAGATATACAGAGTGTTGCCCCTTTACAAAGTCAAGGTTTTGCAGAAAGCGAATGTCTGTCTATCAGCGAATGTAGTTCCAAGGGGCAGTGAAAACCAGCTACAGCTTTCCTTGCTGGCAGCTTTCCTGTGGGCGCAATCGCTGGACGTTTCGAATTTGGCAACCGGGCTCTGCGAGAGAGAAATACACAGTGTTGCCCCTTTACCAACGAAAGCTTTTGCAGAAAGCGAATGTCTATATAGCAGCGAATGTAGTTCCAAGAGGCAGTGAAAACCAGCTACAGCTTTCCTTGCTGGCAGCTTTCCATGGGCGCAATCGCTGGACGTTTCGAATTTGGCAACCGGGTTCTGCGAGAGAGAAATACACAGTGTTGCCCCTGTACCAACGAAAGCTTTTGCAGAAAGCGAATGTCTGTCTAGCAGCGAATGTAGTTCCAAGGGGCAGTGAAAACCAGCTACAGCTTTCCTTGCTGGCAGCTTTCCTGTGGGCGCAATCGCTGGACGTTTCGAATTTGGCAACCGGGCTCTGCGAGAGAGAAATACACAGTGTTGCCCCTGTACCAACGAAAGCTTTTGCAGAAAGCGAATGTCTGTCTAGCAGCGAATGTAGTTCCAAGGGGCAGTGAAAACCAGCTACAGCTTTCATTGCTGGCAGCTTTCCTGTGGGCGCAATCGCTGGACGTTTCGAATTTGGCAACCAGGCTCTGCGAGAGAGAAATACACAGTGTTGCCCCTTTACAAACGAAAGCTTTTGCAGAAAGCGAATGTCTGTCTATCAGCGAATGCAGTTCCAAGAGACAGTGAAAACCAGCTACAGCTTTCCTTGCTGGCAGCTTTCCTGTGGGCGCAATCGCTGGACGTTTCGAATTTGGCAGCCGGGCTGTGCGAGAGAGAAATACAGAGTGTTGCCCCTTTAGGAAGGCAAGGTTGTGCAGAAAGCGAATGTCTGTCTATCAGCGAATGTAGTTCCAAGGGGCAGTGAAAACCAGCTACAGCTTTCCTTGCTGGCAGCTTTCCTGTGGGCGCAATCGCTGGACGTGTCGATTTTGACAACCGGGCTCTGCGAGAGAGAAATACACAGTGTTGCCCCTGTACCAACGAAAGCTTTTGCAGAAAGCGAATGTCTATCTATCAGCGAATGTAGTTCCAAGGGGCAGTGAAAACCAGCTACAGCTTTCCTTGCTGGCAGCTTTCCTGTGGGCACAATCGCAGGACGTTTCGAATTTGGCAACCGGGCTCTGCGAGAGAGAAATACACAGTGTTGCCCCTTTACGAAGGCAAGGTTTTGCAGAAAGCGAATGTCTGTCTATCAGCGAATGTAGTTCCAAGAGACTGTGAAAACCAGCTACAGCTTTCCTTGCTGGCAGCTTTCCTGTGGGCGCAATCGCTGGACGTTTCGAATTTGGCAACCGGGCTCTGCGAGAGAGAAATACACAGTGTTGCCCCTTTACGAAGGCAAGCTTTTGCAGAAAGCGAATGTCTGCCTATCAGCGAATGCAGTTCCAAGGGGCAGTGAAAACCAGCTACAGCTTTCCGTGCTGGCAGCTTTCCTGTGGGCGCAATCGCTGGACGTTTCGAATTTGGCAACCGGGCTCTGCGAGAGAGATATACACAGTGTTGCGCCTTTACCAACGAAAGCTGTTGTAGAAAGTGAATGTCTATCTAGCAGCGAATGTAGTTCCAAGGGGCAGTGAAAACCAGCTACAGCTTTCCTTGCTGGCAGCTTTCCTGTGGGCGCAATCGCTGGACGTTTCGATTTTGGCAACCGGGCTCTGCGAGAGAGAAATACACAGTGTTGCCCCTGTACCAACGAAAGCTTTTGCAGAAAGCGAATGTCTGTCTATCAGCGAATGTAGTTCCAAGGGGCAGTGAAAACCAGCTACAGCTTTCTGTGCTGGAAGCTTTCCTGTGGGCGCAATCGCTGGACGTTTCGAATTTGGGAACCGGGCTCTGCGAGAGAGAAATACAGAGTGTTGCCCCTTTACGCAGGCAAGGTTTTGCAGAAAGCGAATGTCTGTCTAGCAGCGAATGCAGTTCCAAGGGGCAGTGAAAACCAGCTACAGCTTTCCTTGCTGGCAGCTTTCCTGTGGGCGCAATCGCTGGACGTTTCTAATTTGGCAGCCGGGCTCTGCGAGAGAGAAATACACAGTGTTGCCCCTTCAATAAGGCAAGGTTTTGCAGAAAGCGAATGTCTGTCTATCATCGAATGTAGTTCCAAGGGGCAGTGAAAACCAGCTACAGCTTTCCGTGCTGGCAGCTTTCCTGTGGGCGCAATCGCTGGACGTTTCGAATTTGGCAACCGGGCTCTGCGAGAGAGAAATACACAGTGTTGCCCCTGTAGCAACATAAGCTTTTGTAGAAAACGAATGTCTGTCTATCAGCGAATGCAGTTACAAGGGGCAGTGAAAACCAGCTAAAGCTTTCCTTGCTGGCAGCTTTCCTGTGGGCGCAATCGCTGGACGTTTCAAATTTGGCAACCGGGCTCTGCGAGAGAGAAATACACAGTGTTGCCCCTTTAGGAAGGCAAGGTTGTGCAGAAAGCGAATGTCTGTCTAGCAGCGAATGTAGTTCCAAGGGGCAGTGAAAACCAGCTACAGCTTTCCTTGCTGGCAGCTTTCCTGTGGGCGCAATCGCTGGACGTGTCGATTTTGGCAACCGGGCTCTGCGAGAGAGAAATACACAGTGTTGCCCCTTTACCAACGAAAGCTTTTGCAGAAAGCGAATGTCTATATAGCAGCGAATGTAGTTCCAAGAGGCAGTGAAAACCAGCTACAGCTTTCCTTGCTGGCAGCTTTCCTGTGGGCGCAATCGCTGGACGTTTCGAATTTGGCAACCGGGCTCTGCGAGAGAGAAATACACAGTGTTGCCCCTGTACCAACGAAAGCTTTTGCAGAAAGCGAATGTCTGTCTAGCAGCGAATGTAGTTCCAAGGGGCAGTGAAAACCAGCTACAGCTTTCCTTGCTGGCAGCTTTCCTGTGGGCGCAATCGCTGGACGTTTCGAATTTGGCAACCGGGCTCTGCGAGAGAGAAATACACAGTGTTGCCCCTGTACCAACGAAAGCTTTTGCAGAAAGCGAATGTCTGTCTAGCAGCGAATGTAGCTCCAAGGGGCAGTGAAAACCAGCTACAGCTTTCATTGCTGGCAGCTTTCCTGTGGGCGCAATCGCTGGACGTTTCGAATTTGGCAACCAGGCTCTGCGAGAGAGAAATACACAGTGTTGCCCCTTTACAAACGAAAGCTTTTGCAGAAAGCGAATGTCTGTCTATCAGCGAATGCAGTTCCAAGAGACAGTGAAAACCAGCTACAGCTTTCCGTGCTGGCAGCTTTCCTGTGGGCGCAATCGCTTGACGTTTCGAATTTGGCAGCCGGGCTGTGCGAGAGAGAAATACAGAGTGTTGCCCCTTTAGGAAGGCAAGGTTGTGCAGAAAGCGAATGTCTGTCTATCAGCGAATGTAGTTCCAAGGGGCAGTGAAAACCAGCTACAGCTTTCCTTGCTGGCAGCTTTCCTGTGGGCGCAATCGCTGGACGTGTCGATTTTGACAACCGGGCTCTGCGAGAGAGAAATACACAGTGTTGCCCCTGTACCAACGAAAGCTTTTGCAGAAAGCGAATGTCTGTCTATCAGCGAATGTAGTTCCAAGGGGCAGTGAAAACCAGCTACAGCTTTCCTTGCTGGCAGCTTTCCTGTGGGCACAATCGCAGGACGTTTCGAATTTGGCAACCGGGCTCTGCGAGAGAGAAATACACAGTGTTGCCCCTTTACGAAGGCAAGGTTTTGCAGAAAGCGAATGTCTGTCTATCAGCGAATGTAGTTCCAAGAGACTGTGAAAACCAGCTACAGCTTTCCTTGCTGGCAGCTTTCCTGTGGGCGCAATCGCTGGACGTTTCGAATTTGGCAACCGGGCTCTGCGAGAGAGAAATACACAGTGTTGCCCCTTTACGAAGGCAAGGTTTTGCAGAAAGCGAATGTCTGTCTAGCAGCGAATGTAGTTCCAAGAGACAGTGAAAACCAGCTAGAGATTTCCTTGCTGGCAGCTTTCCTGTGGGCGCAATCGCTGGACGTTTCGAATTTGGCAGCCGGGCTGTGCGAGAGAGAAATACAGAGTGTTGCCCCTTTAGGAAGGCAAGGTTGTGCAGAAAGCGAATGTCTGTCTATCAGCGAATGTAGTTCCAAGGGGCAGTGAAAACCAGCTACAGCTTTCCTTGCTGGCAGCTTTCCTGTGGGCGCAATCGCTGGACGTGTCGATTTTGACAACCGGGCTCTGCGAGAGAGAAATACACAGTGTTGCCCCTGTACCAACGAAAGCTTTTGCAGAAAGCGAATGTCTGTCTATCAGCGAATGTAGTTCCAAGGGGCAGTGAAAACCAGCTACAGCTTTCCTTGCTGGCAGCTTTCCTGTAGGCGCAATCGCTGGACGTTTCGAATTTGGCAGCCGGGCTCTGCGAGAGAGAAATACAGAGTGTTGCCCCTTTAGGCAGGCAAGGTTTTGCAGAAAGCGAATGTCTGTCTATCAGCGAATGTAGTTCCAAGAGACTGTGAAAACCAGCTACAGCTTTCCTTGCTGGCAGCTTTCCTGTGGGCGCAATCGCTGGACGTTTCGATTTTGGCAACCGGGCTCTTCGAGAGAGAAATACAGAGTGTTGCCCTTGTACCAACGAAAGCTTTTGCAGAAAGCGAATGTCTGTCTATCAGCGAATGTAGTTCCAAGGGGCAGTGAAAACCAGCTACAGCTTTCTGTGCTGGAAGCTTTCCTGTGGGCGCAATCGCTGGACGTTTCGAATTTGGCAACCGGGCTCTGCGAGAGAGAAATACACAGTGTTGCCCCTTTACGAAGGCAAGGATTTGCAGAAAGCGAATGTCTGTCTAGCAGCGAATGTAGTTCCAAGAGACAGTGAAAACCAGCTAGAGATTTCCGTGCTGTCAGCTTTCCTGTGGGCGCAATCGCTGGACGTTTCGAATTTGGCAACCGGGCTCTGCGAGAGAGAAATACACAGTGTTGCCCCTTTACCTATGAAAGCTTTTGCAGAAAGCAAATGTCTGGCTATCAGCGAATGCAGTTCCAAGGGGCAGTGAAAACCAGCTACAGCTTTCCTTGCTGGCAGCTTTCCTGTGGGCGCAATCGCTGGACGTTTCGAATTTGGCAACCGGGCTCTGCGAGAGAGAAATACACAGTGTTGCCCCTGTAGCAACATAAGCTTTTGTAGAAAACGAATGTCTGTCTATCAGCGAATGTAGTTCCAAGAGACAATGAAAACCAGCTACAGCTTTCCTTGCTGGCAGCTTTCCTGTGGGCGCAATCGCTGGACGTTTCGTATTTGGCAACCGGGCTCTGCGACAGAGAAATACACGGTGTTGCCCCTTTACCTACGAAAGCTTTTGCAGAAAGCGAATGTCTGGCTATCAGCGAAAGCAGTTCCAAGGGGCAGTGAAAACCAGCTACAGCATTCCTTGCTGGTAGCTTTCCTGTGGGCGCAATCGCTGGACGTTTCGTATTTGGCAACCGGGCTCTGCGAGAGAGAAATACACAGTGTTGCCTCTTTACCAACGAAAGCTTTTGCAGAAAGCGAATGTCTGTCTATCAGCGAATGCAGTTCCAAGGGGCAGTGAAAACCAGCTACAGCTTTCCTTGCTGGCAGCTTTCCTGTGGTCGCAATCGCTGGACGTTTCGAATTTGGCAACCGGGCTCTGCGAGAGAGAAATACAGAGTGTTGCCCCTTTACAAAGTCAAGGTTTTGCAGAAAGCGAATGTCTGTCTATCAGCGAATGCAGTTCCAAGGGGCAGTGAAAACCAGCTACAGCTTTCCGTGCTGGCAGCTTTCCTGTGGGCGCAATCGCTGGACGTTTCGAATTTGGCAACCGGGCTCTGGGAGAGAGAATTACACGGTGTTGCCCCTTTACCTACGAAAGCTTTTGCAGAAAGCGAATGTCTGTCTATCAGCGAATGCAGTTCCAAGGGACAGTGAAAACCAGCTACAGCATTCCTTGCTGGTAGCTTTCCTGTGGGCGCAATCGCTGGACGTTTCGTATTTGGCAACCGGGCTCTGCGAGAGAGAAATACACAGTGTTGCCTCTTTACCAACGAAAGCTTTTGCAGAAAGCGAATGTCTGTCTATCAGCGAATGCAGTTCCAAGGGGCAGTGAAAACCAGCTACAGCTTTCCTTGCTGACAGCTTTCCTGTGGTCGCAATCGCTGGACGTTTCGAATTTGGCAACCGGGCTCTGCGAGAGAGAAATACAGAGTGTTGCCCCTTTACAAAGTCAAGGTTTTGCAGAAAGCGAATGTCTGTCTATCAGCGAATGTAGTTCCAAGGGGCAGTGAAAACCAGCTACAGCTTTCCTTGCTGGCAGCTTTCCTGTGGGCGCAATCGCTGGACGTTTCGAATTTGGCAACCGGGCTGTGCGAGAGAGAAATACACAGTGTTGCCCCTTTACCAACGAAAGCTTTTGCAGAAAGCGAATGTCTATATAGCAGCGAATGTAGTTCCAAGAGGCAGTGAAAACCAGCTGCAGCTTTCCTTGCTGGCAGCTTTCCTGTGGGCGCAATCGCTGGACGTTTCGAATTTGGCAACCGAGCTCTGCGAGAGAGAAATACACAGTGTTGCCCCTGTACCAACGAAAGCTTTTGCAGAAAGCGAATGTCTGTCTATCAGCGACTGTAGTTCCAAGAGACAGTGAAAACCAGCTACAGCTTTCCTTGCTGGCACCTTTCCTGTGGGCGCAATCGCTGGACGTTTCGTATTTGGCAACCGGGCTCTGCGAGAGAGAAATACACAGTGTTGCCTCTTTACCAACGAAAGCTTTTGCAGAAAGCGAATGTCTGTCTATCAGCGAATGCAGTTCCAAGGGGCAGTGAAAACCAGCTACAGCTTTCCGTGCTGGCAGCTTTCCTGTGGGCGCAATCGCTGGATGTTTCGAATTTGGCAACCGGGCTCTGCGAGAGAGATATACACAGTGTTGCCCCTTTACCAACGAAAGCTGTTGTAGAAAGTGAATGTCTATCTAGCAGCGAATGTAGTTCCAAGGGGCAGTGAAAACCAGCTACAGCTTTCCTTGCTGGCAGCTTTCCTGTGGGCGCAATCGCTGGACGTTTCGAATTTGGCAACCGGGCTCTGCGAGAGAGAAATACACAGTGTTGCCCCTGTAGCAACATAAGCTTTTGTAGAAAACGAATGTCTGTCTATCAGCGAATGTAGTTCCAAGAGACAATGAAAACCAGCTACAGCTTTCCTTGCTGGCAGCTTTCCTGTGGGCGCAATCGCTGGACGTTTCGAATTTGGCAACCGGGCTCTGCGAGAGAGAAATACACGGTGTTGCCCCTTTACCTACGAAAGCTTTTGCAGAAAGCGAATGGCTGTCTATCAGCGAATGCAGTTCCAAGGGGCAGTGAAAACCAGCTACAGCATTCCTTGCTGGTAGATTTCCTGTGGGCGCAATCGCTGGACGTTTCGTATTTGGCAACCGGGCTCTGCGAGAGAGAAATACACAGTGTTGCCTCTTTACCAACGAAAGCTTTTGCAGAAAGCGAATGTCTGTCTATCAGCGAATGCAGTTCCAAGGGGCAGTGAAAACCAGCTACAGCTTTCCTTGCTGGCAGCTTTCCTGTGGTCGCAATCGCTGGACGTTTCGAATTTGGCAACCGGGCTCTGCGAGAGAGATATACAGAGTGTTGCCCCTTTACAAAGTCAAGGTTTTGCAGAAAGCGAATGTCTGTCTATCAGCGAATGTAGTTCCAAGGGGCAGTGAAAACCAGCTACAGCTTTCCTTGCTGGCAGCTTTCCTGTGGGCGCAATCGCTGGACGTTTCGAATTTGGCAACCGGGCTCTGCGAGAGAGAAATACACAGTGTTGCCCCTTTACCAACCAAAGCTTTTGCAGAAAGCGAATGTCTATATAGCAGCGAATGTAGTTCCAAGAGGCAGTGAAAACCAGCTACAGCTTTCCTTGCTGGCAGCTTTCCATGGGCGCAATCGCTGGACGTTTCGAATTTGGCAACCGGGCTCTGCGAGAGAGAAATACACAGTGTTGCCCCTGTACCAACGAAAGCTTTTGCAGAAAGCGAATGTCTGTCTAGCAGCGAATGTAGTTCCAAGAGGCAGTGAAAACCAGCTACAGCTTTCCTTGCTGGCAGCTTTCCTGTGGGCGCAATCGCTGGACGTTTCGAATTTGGCAACCGGGATCTGCGAGAGAGAAATACACAGTGTTGCCCCTGTACCAACGAAAGCTTTTGCAGAAAGCGAATGTCTGTCTAGCAGCGAATGTAGTTCCAAGGGGCAGTGAAAACCAGCTACAGCTTTCATTGCTGGCAGCTTTCCTGTGGGCGCAATCGCTGGACGTTTCGAATTTGGCAACCAGGCTCTGCGAGAGAGAAATACACAGTGTTGCCCCTTTACAAACGAAAGCTTTTGCAGAAAGCGAATGTCTGTCTATCAGCGAATGCAGTTCCAAGAGACAGTGAAAACCAGCTACAGCTTTCCTTGCTGGCAGCTTTCCTGTGGGCGCAATCGCTGGACGTTTCGAATTTGGCAGCCGGGCTGTGCGAGAGAGAAATACAGAGTGTTGCCCCTTTAGGAAGGCAAGGTTGTGCAGAAAGCGAATGTCTGTCTATCAGCGAATGTAGTTCCAAGGGGCAGTGAAAACCAGCTACAGCTTTCCTTGCTGGCAGCTTTCCTGTGGGCGCAATCGCTGGACGTGTCGATTTTGACAACCGGGCTCTGCGAGAGAGAAATACACAGTGTTGCCCCTGTACCAACGAAAGCTTTTGCAGAAAGCGAATGTCTGTCTTGCAGCGAATGTAGTTCCAAGGGGCAGTGAAAACCAGCTACAGCTTTCCTTGCTGGCAGCTTTCCTGTGGGCACAATCGCAGGACGTTTCGAATTTGGCAACCGGGCTCTGCGAGAGAGAAATACACAGTGTTGCCCCTTTACGAAGGCAAGGTTTTGCAGAAAGCGAATGTCTGTCTATCAGCGAATGTAGTTCCAAGAGACTGTGAAAACCAGCTACAGCTTTCCTTGCTGGCAGCTTTCCTGTGGGCGCAATCGCTGGACGTTTCGAATTTGGCAACCGGGCTCTGCGAGAGAGAAATACACAGTGTTGCCCCTTTACGAAGGCAAGCTTTTGCAGAAAGCGAATGTCTGCCTATCAGCGAATGTAGTTCCAAGGGGCAGTGAAAACCAGCTACAGCTTTCCGTGCTGGCAGCTTTCCTGTGGGCGCAATCGCTGGACGTTTCGAATTTGGCAACCGGGCTCTGCGAGAGAGATATACACAGTGTTGCGCCTTTACCAACGAAAGCTGTTGTAGAAAGTGAATGTCTATCTAGCAGCGAATGTAGTTCCAAGGGGCAGTGAAAACCAGCTACAGCTTTCCTTGCTGGCAGCTTTCCTGTGTGCGCAATCGCTGGACGTTTCGATTTTGGCAACCGGGCTCTGCGAGAGAGAAATACACAGTGTTGCCCCTGTACCAACGAAAGCTTTTGCAGAAAGCGAATGTCTGTCTATCAGCGAATGTAGTTCCAAGGGGCAGTGAAAACCAGCTACAGCTTTCCGTGCTGGCAGCTTTCCTGTGGGCGCAATCGCTGGACGTTTCGAATTTGGCAACCGGGGTCTACGAGAGAGAAATACACAGTGTTGCCCCTTTACTAAGGCAAGCTTTTGTAGAAAGCGAATGTCTGTCTATCAGCGAATGTAGTTCCAAGGGGCAGTGAAAACCAGCTACAGCTTTCTGTGCTGGAAGCTTTCCTGTGGGCGCAATCGCTGGACGTTTCGAATTTGGGAACCGGGCTCTGCGAGAGAGAAATACAGAGTGTTGCCCCTTTACGCAGGCAAGGTTTTGCAGAAAGCGAATGTCTGTCTAGCAGCGAATGCAGTTCCAAGGGGCAGTGAAAACCAGCTACAGCTTTCCTTGCTGGCAGCTTTCCTGTGGGCGCAATCGCTGGACGTTTCTAATTTGGCAGCCGGGCTCTGCGAGAGAGAAATACACAGTGTTGCCCCTTCAATAAGGCAAGGTTTTGCAGAAAGCGAATGTCTGTCTATCATCGAATGTAGTTCCAAGGGGCAGTGAAAACCAGCTACAGCTTTCTGTGCTGGCAGCTTTCCTGTGGGCGCAATCGCTGGACGTTTCGAATTTGGCAACCGGGCTCTGCGAGAGAGAAATACACAGTGTTGCCCCTGTAGCAACATAAGCTTTTGTAGAAAACGAATGTCTGTCTATCAGCGAATGCAGTTACAAGGGGCAGTGAAAACCAGCTACAGCTTTCCTTGCTGGCAGCTTTCCTGTGGGCGCAATCGCTGGACGTTTCAAATTTGGCAACCGGGCTCTGCGAGAGAGAAATACAGAGTGTTGCCCCTTTAGGAAGGCAAGGTTGTGCAGAAAGCGAATGTCTGTCTAGCAGCGAATGTAGTTCCAAGGGGCAGTGAAAACCAGCTACAGCTTTCCTTGCTGGCAGCTTTCCTGTGGGCGCAATCGCTGGACGTGTCGATTTTGGCAACCGGGCTCTGCGAGAGAGAAATACACAGTGTTGCCCCTTTACCAACGAAAGCTTTTGCAGAAAGCGAATGTCTATATAGCAGCGAATGTAGTTCCAAGAGGCAGTGAAAACCAGCTACAGCTTTCCTTGCTGGCAGCTTTCCTGTGGGCGCAATCGCTGGACGTTTCGAATTTGGCAACCGGGCTCTGCGAGAGAGAAATACACAGTGTTGCCCCTGTACCAACGAAAGCTTTTGCAGAAAGCGAATGTCTGTCTAGCAGCGAATGTAGTTCCAAGGGGCAGTGAAAACCAGCTACAGCTTTCCTTGCTGGCAGCTTTCCTGTGGGCGCAATCGCTGGACGTTTCGAATTTGGCAACCGGGCTCTGCGAGAGAGAAATACACAGTGTTGCCCCTGTACCAACGAAAGCTTTTGCAGAAAGCGAATGTCTGTCTAGCAGCGAATGTAGTTCCAAGGGGCAGTGAAAACCAGCTACAGCTTTCATTGCTGGCAGCTTTCCTGTGGGCGCAATCGCTGGACGTTTCGAATTTGGCAACCAGGCTCTGCGAGAGAGAAATACACAGTGTTGCCCCTTTACAAACGAAAGCTTTTGCAGAAAGCGAATGTCTGTCTATCAGCGAATGCAGTTCCAAGAGACAGTGAAAACCAGCTACAGCTTTCCGTGCTGGCAGCTTTCCTGTGGGCGCAATCGCTGGACGTTTCGAATTTGGCAGCCGGGCTGTGCGAGAGAGAAATACAGAGTGTTGCCCCTTTAGGAAGGCAAGGTTGTGCAGAAAGCGAATGTCTGTCTATCAGCGAATGTAGTTCCAAGGGGCAGTGAAAACCAGCTACAGCTTTCCTTGCTGGCAGCTTTCCTGTGGGCGCAATCGCTGGACGTGTCGATTTTGACAACCGGGCTCTGCGAGAGAGAAATACACAGTGTTGCCCCTGTACCAACGAAAGCTTTTGCAGAAAGCGAATGTCTGTCTATCAGCGAATGTAGTTCCAAGGGGCAGTGAAAACCAGCTACAGCTTTCCTTGCTGGCAGCTTTCCTGTGGGCACAATCGCAGGACGTTTCGAATTTGGCAACCGGGCTCTGCGAGAGAGAAATACACAGTGTTGCCCCTTTACGAAGGCAAGGTTTTGCAGAAAGCGAATGTCTGTCTATCAGCGAATGTAGTTCCCAGAGACTGTGAAAACCAGCTACAGCTTTCCTTGCTGGCAGCTTTCCTGTGGGCGCAATCGCTGGACGTTTCGAATTTGGCAACCGGGCTCTGCGAGAGAGAAATACACAGTGTTGCCCCTTTACGAAG
The DNA here is from genome assembly GCF_035582795.1 of Mycteria americana. NCBI lineage: Eukaryota > Metazoa > Chordata > Aves > Ciconiiformes > Ciconiidae > Mycteria > Mycteria americana. The sequence continues at coordinate 22,412,061 of NC_134369.1, read as the reverse complement.
GCAAGGTTTTGCAGAAAGCGAATGTCTGCCTATCAGCGAATGCAGTTCCAAGGGGCAGTGAAAACCAGCTACAGCTTTCCTTGCTGGCAGCTTTCCTGTGGGCGCAATCGCTGGACGTGTCGATTTTGACAACCGGGCTCTGCGAGAGAGAAATACACAGTGTTGCCCCTTTACCTACGAAAGCTTTTGCAGAAAGCGAATGTCTGTCTATCAGCGAATGCAGTTCCAAGGGGCAGTGAAAACCAGCTACAGCTTTCCGTGCTGGTAGCTTTCCTGTGGGCGCAATCGCTGGACGTTTCGTATTTGGCAACCGGGCTCTGCGAGAGAGAAATACACAGTGTTGCCTCTTTACCAACGAAAGCTTTTGCAGAAAGCGAATGTCTGTCTATCAGCGAATGCAGTTCCAAGGGGCAGTGAAAACCAGCTACAGCTTTCCGTGCTGGCAGCTTTCCTGTGGGCGCAATCGCTGGACGTTTCGAATTTGGCAACCGGGCTCTGCGAGAGAGATATACACAGTGTTGCCCCTTTGCCAACGAAAGCTGTTGTAGAAAGTGAATGTCTATCTAGCAGCGAATGTAGTTCCAAGGGGCAGTGAAAACCAGCTACAGCTTTCCTTGCTGGCAGCTTTCCTGTGGGCGCAATCGCTGGACGTTTCGAATTTGGCAACCGGGCTCTGCGAGAGAGAAATACACAGTGTTGCCCCTGTACCAACGAAAGCTTTTGCAGAAAGCGAATGTCTGTCTATCAGCGAATGTAGTTCCAAGGGGCAGTGAAAACCAGCTACAGCTTTCCGTGCTGGCAGCTCTCCTGTGGGCGCAATCGCTGGACGTTTCGAATTTGGCAACCGGGCTCTGCGAGAGAGAAATACACAGTGTTGCCCCTTCAATAAGGCAAGGTTTTGCAGAAAGCGAATGTCTGTCTATCAGCGAATGTAGTTCCAAGGGGCAGTGAAAACCAGCTACAGCTTTCTGTGCTGGCAGCTTTCCTGTGGGCGCAATCGCTGGACGTTTCGAATTTGGCAACCGGGCTCTGCGAGAGAGAAATACAGAGTGTTGCCCTTGTAGCAACATAAGCTTTTGTAGAAAACGAATGTCTGTCTATCAGCGAATGCAGTTCCAAGGGGCAGTGAAAACCAGCTAAAGCTTTCCTTGCTGGCAGCTTTCCTGTGGGCGCAATCGCTGGACGTTTCAAATTTGGCAACCGGGCTCTGCGAGAGAGAAATACAGAGTGTTGCCCCTTTACGAAGGCAAGGTTTTGCAGAAAGCAAATGTCTGTCTAGCAGCGAATGTAGTTCCAAGGGGCAGTGAAAACCAGCTACAGCTTTCCGTGCTGGCAGCTTTCCTGTGGGCGCAATCGCTGGACCTTTCGAATTTGGCAACCGGGCTCTGCGAGAGTGAAATACACAGTGTTGCCCCTTTCCCTACGAAAGCTTTTGCAGAAAGTGAATGTCTGTCTATCAGCGAATGCAGTTCCAAGGGGCAGTGAAAACCAGCTACAGCATTCCTTGCTGGCAGCTTTCCTGTGGGCGCAATCGCTGGACGTTTCGAATTTGGCAGCCGGGCTCTGCGAGAGAGAAATACAGAGTGTTGCCCCTTTACGCAGGCAAGGTTTTACAGATAGCGAATGTCTGTCTAGCAGCGAATGCAGTTCCAAGGGGCAGTGAAAACCAGCTACAGCTTTCCTTGCTGGCAGCTTTCCTGTGGGCGCAATCGCTGGACGTTTCTAATTTGGCAGCCGGGCTCTGCGAGAGAGAAATACACAGTGTTGCCCCTGTAGCAACATAAGCCTTTGTAGAAAACGAATGTCTGTCTATCAGCGAATGTAGTTCCAAGAGACAATGAAAACCAGCTACAGCTTTCCTTGCTGGCAGATTTCCTGTGGGCGCAATCGCTGGACGTTTCCAATTTGGCAACCGGGCTCTGCGAGAGAGAATTACACGGTGTTGCCCCTTTACCTACGAAAGCTTTTGCAGAAAGCGAATGTCTGTCTATCAGCGAATGCAGTTCCAAGGGGCAGTGAAAACCAGCTACAGCATTCCTTGCTGGTAGCTTTCCTGTGGGCGCAATCGCTGGACGTTTCGTATTTGGCAACCGGGCTCTGCAAGAGAGAAATACACAGTGTTGCCTCTTTACCAACGAAAGCTTTTGCAGAAAGCGAATGTCTGTCTATCAGCGAATGCAGTTCCAAGGGGCAGTGAAAACCAGCTACAGCTTTCCTTGCTGGCAGCTTTCCTGTGGTCGCAATCGCTGGACGTTTCGAATTTGGCAACCGGGCTCTGCGAGAGAGAAATACAGAGTGTTGCCCCTTTACAAAGTCAAGGTTTTGCAGAAAGAGAATGTCTGTCTATCAGCGAATGTAGTTCCAAGGGGCAGTGAAAACCAGCTACAGCTTTCCTTGCTGGCAGCTTTCCTGTGGGCGCAATCGCTGGACGTTTCGAATTTGGCAACCGGGCTCTGCGAGAGAGAAATACACAGTGTTGCCCCTGTACCAACGAAAGCTTTTGCAGAAAGCGAATGTCTGTCTATCAGCGACTGTAGTTCCAAGAGACAGTGAAAACCAGCTACAGCTTTCCTTGCTGGCAGCTTTCCTGTGGGCGCAATCGCTGGATGTTTCGAATTTGGCAACCGGGCTCTGCGAGAGAGATATACACAGTGTTGCCCTTTTACCAACGAAAGCTGTTGTAGAAAGTGAATGTCTATCTAGCAGCGAATGTAGTTCCAAGGGGCAGTGAAAACCAGCTACAGCTTTCCTTGCTGGCAGCTTTCCTGTGGGCGCAATCGCTGGACGTTTCGAATTTGGCAACCGGGCTCTGCGAGAGAGAAATACACAGTGTTGCCCCTTTACGAAGGCAAGGTTTTGCAGAAAGCGAATGTCTGTCTTGCAGCGAATGTAGTTCCAAGGGGCAGTGAAAACCAGCTACAGCTTTCCTTGCTGGCAGCTTTCCTGTGGGCGCAATCGCTGGACGTGTCGGTTTTGACAACCGGGCTCTGCGAGAGAGAAATACACAGTGTTGCCCCTGTACCAACGAAAGCTTTTGCAGAAAGCGAATGTCTGTCTATCAGCGAATGTACTTCCAAGGGGCAGTGAAAACCAGCTACAGCTTTCCTTGCTGGCAGCTTTCCTGTGGGCGCAATCGCTGGACGTTTCGAATTTGGCAACCGGGCTCTGCGAGAGAGAAATACACAGTGTTGCCCCTTTCCCTACGAAAGCTTTTGCAGAAAGCGAATGTCTGTCTATCAGCCAATGTAGTTCCAAGAGAGTGTGAAAACCAGCTACAGCTTTCCTTGCTGGCAGCTTTCCTGTGGGCGCAATCGCTGGACGTTTCGAATTTGGCAACCGGGCTCTGCGAGAGAGAAATACACAGTGTTGCCTCTTTACCAACGAAAGCTTTTGCAGAAAGCGAATGTCTGTCTATCAGCGAATGTAGTTCCAAGAGACAATGAAAACCAGCTACAGCTTTCCTTGCTGGCAGCTTTCCTGTGGGCGCAATAGATGGACGTTTCGAATTTGGCAACCGGGCTCTGCGAGAGAGAAATACACAGTGTTGCCCCTTTACCTACGAAAGCTTTTGCAGAAAGCGAATGTCTGTCTATCAGCGAATGCAGTTCCAAGGGGCAGTGAAAACCAGCTACAGCTTTCCGTGCTGGTAGCTTTCCTGTGGGCGCAATCGCTGGACGTTTCGTATTTGGCAACCGGGCTCTGCGAGAGAGAAATACACAGTGTTGCCTCTTTACCAACGAAAGCTTTTGCAGAAAGCGAATGTCTGTCTATCAGCGAATGCAGTTCCAAGGGGCAGTGAAAACCAGCTACAGCTTTCCTTGCTGGCAGCTTTCCTGTGGGTTCAATCGCTGGACGTTTCGAATTTGGCAACCGGGCTGTGCGAGAGAGAAATACACAGTGTTGCCCCTTTACCAACGAAAGCTTTTGCAGAAAGCGAATGTCTGTCTTGCAGCGAATGTAGTTCCAAGAGGCAGTGAAAACCAGCTACAGCTTTCCTTGCTGGCAGCTTTCCTGTGGGCGCAATCGCTGGACGTTTCGAATTTGGCAACCGGGCTCTGCGAGAGAGAAATACACAGTGTTGCCCCTGTACCAACGAAAGCTTTTGCAGAAAGCGAATGTCTGTCTATCAGCGACTGTAGTTCCAAGAGACAGTGAAAACCAGCTACAGCTTTCCTTGCTGGCACCTTTCCTGTGGGCGCAATCGCTGGACGTTTCGAATTTGGCAACCGGGCTCTGCGAGAGAGAAATACACAGTGTTGCCTCTTTACCAACGAAAGCTTTTGCAGAAAGCGAATGTCTGTCTATCAGCGAATGCAGTTCCAAGGGGCAGTGAAAACCAGCTACAGCTTTCCGTGCTGGCAGCTTTCCTGTGGGCGCAATCGCTGGACGTTTCGAATTTGGCAGCCGGGCTGTGCGAGAGAGAAATACAGAGTGTTGCCCCTTTAGGAAGGCAAGGTTGTGCAGAAAGCGAATGTCTGTCTAGCAGCGAATGCAGTTCCAAGGGGCAGTGAAAACCAGCTACAGCTTTCCTTGCTGGCAGCTTTCCTGTGGGCGCAATCGCTGGACGTTACTAATTCGGCAGCCGGGCTCTGCGAGAGAGAAATACACAGTGTTGCCCCTTCAATAAGGCAAGGTTTTGCAGAAAGCGAATGTCTGTCTATCATCGAATGTAGTTCCAAGGGGCAGTGAAAACCAGCTACAGCTTTCCGTGCTGTCAGCTTTCCTGTGGGCGCAATCGCTGGACGTTTCGAATTTGGCAACCGGGCTCTGCGAGAGAGAAATACACAGTGTTGCCCCTGTAGCAACATAAGCTTTTGTAGAAAACGAATGTCTGTCTATCAGCGAATGCAGTTACAAGGGGCAGTGAAAACCAGCTAAAGCTTTCCTTGCTGGCAGCTTTCCTGTGGGCGCAATCGCTGGACGTTACTAATTTGGCAGCCGGGCTCTGCGAGAGAGAAATACAGAGTGTTGCCCCTTTACGCAGGCAAGGTTTTGCAGAAAGCGAATGTCTGTCTAGCAGCGAATGCAGTTACAAGGGGCAGTGAAAACCAGCTACAGCTTTCCTTGCTGGCAGCTTTCCTGTGGGCGCAATCGCTGGATGTTTCGAATTTGGCAACCGGGCTCTGCGAGAGAGATATACACAGTGTTGCCCCTGTACCAACGAAAGCTTTTGCAGAAAGCGAATGTCTGTCTAGCAGCGAATGTAGTTCCAAGGGGCAGTGAAAACCAGCTACAGCTTTCATTGCTGGCAGCTTTCCTGTGGGCGCAATCGCTGGACGTTTCGAATTTGGCAACCAGGCTCTGCGAGAGAGAAATACACAGTGTTGCCCCTTTACAAACGAAAGCTTTTGCAGAAAGCGAATGTCTGTCTATCAGCGAATGCAGTTCCAAGAGACAGTGAAAACCAGCTACAGCTTTCCGTGCTGGCAGCTTTCCTGTGGGCGCAATCGCTGGACGTTTCGAATTTGGCAGCCGGGCTGTGCGAGAGAGAAATACAGAGTGTTGCCCCTTTAGGAAGGCAAGGTTGTGCAGAAAGCGAATGTCTGTCTATCAGCGAATGTAGTTCCAAGGGGCAGTGAAAACCAGCTACAGCTTTCCTTGCTGGCAGCTTTCCTGTGGGCGCAATCGCTGGACGTTTCGAATTTGGGAACCGGGCTCTGCGAGAGAGAAATACACAGTGTTGCCCCTGTACCAACGAAAGCTTTTGCAGAAAGCGAATGTCTGTCTATCAGCGAATGTAGTTCCAAGGGGCAGTGAAAACCAGCTACAGCTTTCCTTGCTGGCAGCTTTCCTGTGGGCACAATCGCAGGACGTTTCGAATTTGGCAACCGGGCTCTGCGAGAGAGAAATACACAGTGTTGCCCCTTTACGAAGGCAAGGTTTTGCAGAAAGCGAATGTCTGTCTATCAGCGAATGTAGTTCCAAGAGACTGTGAAAACCAGCTACAGCTTTCCTTGCTGGCAGCTTTCCTGTGGGCGCAATCGCTGGACGTTTCGAATTTGGCAACCGGGCTCTGCGAGAGAGAAATACACAGTGTTGCCCCTTTACGAAGGCAAGGTTTTGCAGAAAGCGAATGTCTGCCTATCAGCGAATGCAGTTCCAAGGGGCAGTGAAAACCAGCTACAGCTTTCCGTGCTGGCAGCTTTCCTGTGGGCGCAATCGCTGGACGTTTCGAATTTGGCAACCGGGCTCTGCGAGAGAGATATACACAGTGTTGCCCCTTTACCAACGAAAGCTGTTGTAGAAAGTAAATGTCTATCTAGCAGCGAATGTAGTTCCAAGGGGCAGTGAAAACCAGCTACAGCTTTCCTTGCTGGCAGCTTTCCTGTGGGCGCAATCGCTGGACGTTTCGATTTTGGCAACCGGGCTCTGCGAGAGAGAAATACACAGTGTTGCCCCTGTACCAACGAAAGCTTTTGCAGAAAGCGAATGTCTGTCTATCAGCGAATGTAGTTCCAAGGGGCAGTGAAAATCAGCTACAGCTTTCCGTGCTGGCAGCTCTCCTGTGGGCGCAATCGCTGGACGTTTCGAATTTGGCAACCGGGCTCTGCGAGAGAGAAATACACAGTGTTGCCCCATTACTAAGGCAAGCTTTTGTAGAAAGCGAATGTCTGTCTATCAGCGAATGTAGTTCCAAGGGGCAGTGAAAACCAGCTACAGCTTTCTGTGCTGGAAGCTTTCCTGTGGGCGCAATCGCTGGACGTTTCGAATTTGGGAACCGGGCTCTGCGAGAGAGAAATACAGAGTGTTGCCCCTTTACGCAGGCAAGGTTTTGCAGAAAGCGAATGTCTGTCTAGCAGCGAATGCAGTTCCAAGGGGCAGTGAAAACCAGCTACAGCTTTCCTTGCTGGCAGCTTTCCTGTGGGCGCAATCGCTGGACGTTTCTAATTTGGCAGCCGGGCTCTGCGAGAGAGAAATACACAGTGTTGCCCCTTCAATAAGGCAAGGTTTTGCAGAAAGCGAATGTCTGTCTATCAGCGAATGTAGTTCCAAGGGGCAGTGAAAACCAGCTACAGCTTTCTGTGCTGGCAGCTTTCCTGTGGGCGCAATCGCTGGACGTTTCGAATTTGGCAACCGGGCTCTGCGAGAGAGAAATACACAGTGTTGCCCCTGTAGCAACATAAGCTTTTGTAGAAAACGAATGTCTGTCTATCAGCGAATGCAGTTACAAGGGGCAGTGAAAACCAGCTACAGCTTTCCTTGCTGGCAGCTTTCCTGTGGGCGCAATCGCTGGACGTTTCAAATTTGGCAACCGGGCTCTGCGAGAGAGAAATACAGAGTGTTGCCCCTTTAGGAAGGCAAGGTTGTGCAGAAAGCGAATGTCTGTCTAGCAGCGAATGTAGTTCCAAGGGGCAGTGAAAACCAGCTACAGCTTTCCTTGCTGGCAGCTTTCCTGTGGGCGCAATCGCTGGACGTGTCGATTTTGACAACCGGGCTCTGCGAGAGAGAAATACACAGTGTTGCCCCTGTACCAACGAAAGCTTTTGCAGAAAGCGAATGTCTGTCTATCAGCGAATGTAGTTCCAAGGGGCAGTGAAAACCAGCTACAGCTTTCCTTGCTGGCAGCTTTCCTGTGGGCACAATCGCTGGACGTTTCGAATTTGGCAACCGGGCTCTGCGAGAGAGAAATACACAGTGTTGCCCCTTTACCTACGAAAGCTTTTGCAGAAAGCGAATGTCTGTCTATCAGCGAATGCAGTTCCAAGGGGCAGTGAAAACCAGCTACAGCATTCCTTGCTGGTAGCTTTCCTGTGGGCGCAATCGCTGGACGTTTCGTATTTGGCAACCGGGCTCTGCGAGAGAGAAATACACAGTGTTGCCTCTTTACCAACGAAAGCTTTTGCAGAAAGCGAATGTCTGTCTATCAGCGAATGCAGTTCCAAGGGGCAGTGAAAACCAGCTACAGCTTTCCGTGCTGGCAGCTTTCCTGTGGGCGCAATCGCTGGACGTTTCGAATTTGGCAACCGGGCTCTGCGAGAGAGATATACACAGTGTTGCCCCTTTGCCAACGAAAGCTGTTGTAGAAAGTGAATGTCTATCTAGCAGCGAATGTAGTTCCAAGGGGCAGTGAAAACCAGCTACAGCATTCCTTGCTGGCAGCTTTCCTGTGGGCGCAATCGCTGGACGTTTCGAATTTGGCAACCGGGCTCTGCGAGAGAGAAATACACAGTGTTGCCCCTGTACCAACGAAAGCTTTTGCAGAAAGCGAATGTCTGTCTATCAGCGAATGTAGTTCCAAGGGGCAGTGAAAACCAGCTACAGCTTTCCGTGCTGGCAGCTCTCCTGTGGGCGCAATCGCTGGACGTTTCGAATTTGGCAACCGGGCTCTGCGAGAGAGAAATACACAGTGTTGCCCCTTCAATAAGGCAAGGTTTTGCAGAAAGCGAATGTCTGTCTATCAGCGTATGTAGTTCCAAGGGGCAGTGAAAACCAGCTACAGCTTTCTGTGCTGGCAGCTTTCCTGTGGGCGCAATCGCTGGACGTTTCGAATTTGGCAACCGGGCTCTGCGAGAGAGAAATACACAGTGTTGCCCCTGTAGCAACATAAGCTTTTGTAGAAAACGAATGTCTGTCTATCAGCGAATGCAGTTCCAAGGGGCAGTGAAAACCAGCTAAAGCATTCCTTGCTGGCAGCTTTCCTGTGGGCGCAATCGCTGGACGTTTCAAATTTGGCAACCGGGCTCTGCGAGAGAGAAATACAGAGTGTTGCCCCTTTACGAAGGCAAGGTTTTGCAGAAAGCGAATGTCTGTCTAGCAGCGAATGTAGTTCCAAGGGGCAGTGAAAACCAGCTACAGCTTTCCGTGCTGGCAGCTTTCCTGTGGGCGCAATCGCTGGACCTTTCGAATTTGGCAACCGGGCTCTGCGAGAGTGAAATACACAGTGTTGCCCCTGTACCAACGAAAGCTTTTGCAGAAAGCGAATGTCTGTCTATCAGCGAATGTACTTCCAAGGGGCAGTGAAAACCAGCTACAGCTTTCCTTGCTGGCAGCTTTCCTGTGGGCGCAATCGCTGGACGTTTCGAATTTGGCAACCGGGCTCTGCGAGAGAGAAATACACAGTGTTGCCCCTTTACGAAGGCAAGGTTTTGCAGAAAGCGAATGTCTGTCTATCAGCCAATGTAGTTCCAAGAGAGTGTGAAAACCAGCTACAGCTTTCCTTGCTGGCAGCTTTCCTGTGGGCGCAATCGCTGGACGTTTCGAATTTGGCAACCGGGCTCTGCGAGAGAGAAATACACAGTGTTGCCTCTTTACCAACGAAAGCTTTTGCAGAAAGCGAATGTCTGTCTATCAGCGAATGTAGTTCCAAGAGACAATGAAAACCAGCTACAGCTTTCCTTGCTGGCAGCTTTCCTGTGGGCGCAATAGATGGACGTTTCGAATTTGGCAACCGGGCTCTGCGAGAGAGATATACACAGTGTTGCCCCTTTACCTACGAAAGCTTTTGCAGAAAGCGAATGTCTGTCTATCAGCGAATGCAGTTCCAAGGGGCAGTGAAAACCAGCTACAGCTTTCCGTGCTGGTAGCTTTCCTGTGGGCGCAATCGCTGGACGTTTCGTATTTGGCAACCGGGCTCTGCGAGAGAGAAATACACAGTGTTGCCTCTTTACCAACGAAAGCTTTTGCAGAAAGCGAATGTCTGTCTATCAGCGAATGCAGTTCCAAGGGGCAGTGAAAACCAGCTACAGCTTTCCTTGCTGGCAGCTTTCCTGTGGGCGCAATCGCTGGACGTTTCGAATTTGGCAACCGGGCTCTGCGAGAGAGATATACACAGTGTTGCCCCTTTACCAACGAAAGCTGTTGTAGAAAGTGAATGTCTATCTAGCAGCGAATGTAGTTCCAAGGGGCAGTGAAAACCAGCTACAGCTTTCCTTGCTGGCAGCTTTCCTGTGGGCGCAATCGCTGGACGTTTCGAATTTGGCAACCGGGCTCTGCGAGAGAGAAATACACAGTGTTGCCCCTGTACCAACGAAAGCTTTTGCAGAAAGCGAATGTCTGTCTATCAGCGAATGTAGTTCCAAGGGGCAGTGAAAACCAGCTACAGCTTTCCGTGCTGGCAGCTCTCCTGTGGGCGCAATCGCTGGACGTTTCGAATTTGGCAACCGGGCTCTACGAGAGAGAAATACACAGTGTTGCCCCTTTACTAAGGCAAGCTTTTGTAGAAAGCGAATGTCTGTCTATCAGCGAATGTAGTTCCAAGAGACAGTGAAAACCAGCTACAGCTTTCCTTGCTGGCAGCTTTCCTGTGGGCGCAATCGCTGGACGTTTCGATTTTGGCAACCGGGCTCTGCGAGAGAGAAATACAGAGTGTTGCCCTTGTACCAACGAAAGCTTTTGCAGAAAGCGAATGTCTGTCTATCAGCGAATGTAGTTCCAAGGGGCAGTGAAAACCAGCTACAGCTTTCCTTGCTGGCAGCTTTCCTGTGGGCGCAATCGCTGGACGTTTCAAATTTGGCAACCGGGCTCTGCGAGAGAGAAATACACAGTGTTGCCCCTTTACGAAGGCAAGGTTTTGCAGAAAGCGAATGTCTGTCTAGCAGCGAATGTAGTTCCAAGAGACAGTGAAAACCAGCTAGAGATTTCCTTGCTGGCATCTTTCCTGTGGGCGCAATCGCTGGACGTTTCAAATTTGGCAACCGGGCTCTGCGAGAGAGAAATACAGAGTGTTGCCCCTTTACGAAGGCAAGGTTTTGCAGAAAGCGAATGTCTGTCTAGCAGAGAATGTAGTTCCAAGGGGCAGTGAAAACCAGCTACAGCTTTCCGTGCTGGCAGCTTTCCTGTGGGCGCAATCGCTGGACGTTTGGAATTTGGCAGCCGGGCTCTGCGAGAGAGAAATACAGAGTGTTGCCCCTTTAGGAAGGCAAGGTTGTGCAGAAAGCGAATGTCTGTCTAGCAGCGAATGTAGTTCCAAGGGGCAGTGAAAACCAGCTACAGCTTTCCTTGCTGGCAGCTTTCCTGTGGGCGCAATCGCTGGACGTGTCGATTTTGACAACCGGGCTCTGCGAGAGAGAAATACACAGTGTTGCCCCTGTACCAACGAAAGCTTTTGCAGAAAGCGAATGTCTGTCTATCAGCGAATGTAGTTCCAAGGGGCAGTGAAAACCAGCTACAGCTTTCCTTGCTGGCAGCTTTCCTGTGGGCACAATCGCTGGACGTTTCGAATTTGGCAACCGGGCTCTGCGAGAGAGAAATACACAGTGTTGCCCCTTTACGAAGGCAAGGTTTTGCAGAAAGCGAATGTCTGTCTATCAGCGAATGTAGTTCCAAGAGACTGTGAAAACCAGCTACAGCTTTCCTTGCTGGCAGCTTTCCTGTGGGCGCAATCGCTGGACGTTTCGAATTTGGCAACCGGGCTCTGCGAGAGAGAAATACACACTGTTGCCCCTTTACCTACGAAAGCTTTTGCAGAAAGCGAATGTCTGTCTATCAGCGAATGCAGTTCCAAGAGACAATGAAAACCAGCTACAGCTTTCCTTGCTGGCAGCTTTCCTGTGGGCGCAATAGATGGACGTTTCGAATTTGGCAACCGGGCTCTGCGAGAGAGAAATACACAGTGTTGCCCCTTTACCTACGAAAGCTTTTGCAGAAAGCGAATGTCTGTCTATCAGCGAATGCAGTTCCAAGGGGCAGTGAAAACCAGCTACAGCTTTCCGTGCTGGTAGCTTTCCTGTGGGCGCAATCGCTGGACGTTTCGTATTTGGCAACCGGGCTCTGCGAGAGAGAAATACACAGTGTTGCCTCTTTACCAACGAAAGCTTTTGCAGAAAGCGAATGTCTGTCTATCAGCGAATGCAGTTCCAAGGGGCAGAGAAAACCAGCTACAGCTTTCCGTGCTGGCAGCTTTCCTGTGGGCGCAATCGCTGGACGTTTCGAATTTGGCAACCGGGCTCTGCGAGAGAGATATACACAGTGTTGCCCCTTTGCCAACGAAAGCTGTTGTAGAAAGTGAATGTCTATCTAGCAGCGAATGTAGTTCCAAGGGGCAGTGAAAACCAGCTACAGCATTCCTTGCTGGCAGCTTTCCTGTGGGCGCAATCGCTGGACGTTTCGAATTTGGCAACCGGGCTCTGCGAGAGAGAAATACACAGTGTTGCCCCTGTACCAACGAAAGCTTTTGCAGAAAGCGAATGTCTGTCTATCAGCGAATGTAGTTCCAAGGGGCAGTGAAAACCAGCTACAGCTTTCCGTGCTGGCAGCTCTCCTGTGGGCGCAATCGCTGGACGTTTCGAATTTGGCAACCGGGCTCTGCGAGAGAGAAATACACAGTGTTGCCCCTTCAATAAGGCAAGGTTTTGCAGAAAGCGAATGTCTGTCTATCAGCGAATGTAGTTCCAAGGGGCAGTGAAAACCAGCTACAGCTTTCTGTGCTGGCAGCTTTCCTGTGGGCGCAATCGCTGGACGTTTCGAATTTGGCAACCGGGCTCTGCGAGAGAGAAATACACAGTGTTGCCCCTGTAGCAACATAAGCTTTTGTAGAAAGGGAATGTCTGTCTATCAGCGAATGCAGTTCCAAGGGGCAGTGAAAACCAGCTAAAGCATTCCTTGCTGGCAGCTTTCCTGTAGGCGCAATCGCTGGACGTTTCAAATTTGGCAACCGGGCTCTGCGAGAGAGAAATACAGAGTGTTGCCCCTTTACGAAGGCAAGGTTTTGCAGAAAGCGAATGTCTGTCTAGCAGAGAATGTAGTTCCAAGGGGCAGTGAAAACCAGCTACAGCTTTCCGTGCTGGCAGCTTTCCTGTGGGCGCAATCGCTGGACGTTTGGAATTTGGCAGCCGGGCTCTGCGAGAGAGAAATACAGAGTGTTGCCCCTTTAGGAAGGCAAGGTTGTGCAGAAAGCGAATGTCTGTCTAGCAGCGAATGTAGTTCCAAGGGGCAGTGAAAACCAGCTACAGCTTTCCTTGCTGGCAGCTTTCCTGTGGGCACAATCGCTGGACGTTTCGAATTTGGCAACCGGGCTCTGCGAGAGAGAAATACACAGTGTTGCCCCTTTACTTAGGCAAGGTTTTGCAGAAAGCGAATGTCTGTCTATCAGCGAATGTAGTTCCAAGAGACTGTGAAAACCAGCTACAGCTTTCCTTGCTGGCAGCTTTCCTGTGGGCGCAATCGCTGGACGTTTCGAATTTGGCAACCGGGCTCTGCGAGAGAGAAATACACACTGTTGCCCCTTTACCTACGAAAGCTTTTGCAGAAAGCGAATGTCTGTCTATCAGCGAATGCAGTTCCAAGGGGCAGTGAAAACCAGCTACAGCTTTCCGTGCTGGTAGCTTTCCTGTGGGCACAATCGCTGGACGTTTCGAATTTGGCAACCGGGCTCTGCGAGAGTGAAATACACAGTGTTGCCCCTTTGCCAACAAAAGCTGTTGTACAAAGTGAATGTCTATCTAGCAGCGAATGTAGTTCCAAGGGGCAGTGAAAACCAGCTACAGCTTTCCTTGCTGGCAGCTTTCCTGTGGGCGCAATCGCTGGACGTTTCGAATTTGGCAACCGGGCTCTGCGAGAGAGAAATACACAGTGTTGCCCCTGTACCAACGAAAGCTTTTGCAGAAAGCGAATGTCTGTCTATCAGCGAATGTAGTTCCAAGGGGCAGTGAAAACCAGCTACAGCTTTCCGTGCTGGCAGCTCTCCTGTGGGCGCAATCGCTGGACGTTTCGAATTTGGCAACCGGGCTCTGCGAGAGAGATATACACAGTGTTGCCCCTTTACCAACGAAAGCTGTTGTAGAAAGTGAATGTCTATCTAGCAGCGAATGTAGTTCCAAGGGGCAGTGAAAACCAGCTACAGCTTTCCTTGCTGGCAGCTTTCCTGTGGGCGCAATCGCTGGACGTTTCGAATTTGGCAACCGGGCTCTGCGAGAGAGAAATACACAGTGTTGCCCCTGTACCAACGAAAGCTTTTGCAGAAAGCGAATGTCTGTCTATCAGCGAATGTAGTTCCAAGGGGCAGTGAAAACCAGCTACAGCTTTCCGTGCTGGCAGCTCTCCTGTGGGCGCAATCGCTGGACGTTTCGAATTTGGCAACCGGGCTCTACGAGAGAGAAATACACAGTGTTGCCCCTTTACCTACGAAAGCTTTTGCAGAAAGCGAATGTCTGTCTATCAGCGAATGTAGTTCCAAGAGACAGTGAAAACCAGCTACAGCTTTCCTTGCTGGCAGCTTTCCTGTGGGCGCAATCGCTGGACGTTTCGATTTTGGCAACCGGGCTCTGCGAGAGAGAAATACAGAGTGTTGCCCTTGTACCAACGAAAGCTTTTGCAGAAAGCGAATGTCTGTCTATCAGCGAATGTAGTTCCAAGGGGCAGTGAAAACCAGCTACAGCTTTCTGTGCTGGAAGCTTTCCTGTGGGCGCAATCGCTGGACGTTTCAAATTTGGCAACCGGGCTCTGCGAGAGAGAAATACACAGTGTTGCCCCTTTACGAAGGCAAGGTTTTGCAGAAAGCGAATGTCTGTCTAGCAGCGAATGTAGTTCCAAGAGACAGTGAAAACCAGCTAGAGATTTCCTTGCTGGCATCTTTCCTGTGGGCGCAATCGCTGGACGTTTCAAATTTGGCAACCGGGCTCTGCGAGAGAGAAATACAGAGTGTTGCCCCTTTACGAAGGCAAGGTTTTGCAGAAAGCGAATGTCTGTCTAGCAGAGAATGTAGTTCCAAGGGGCAGTGAAAACCAGCTACAGCTTTCCGTGCTGGCAGCTTTCCTGTGGGCGCAATCGCTGGACGTTTGGAATTTGGCAGCCGGGCTCTGCGAGAGAGAAATACAGAGTGTTGCCCCTTTAGGAAGGCAAGGTTGTGCAGAAAGCGAATGTCTGTCTAGCAGCGAATGTAGTTCCAAGGGGCAGTGAAAACCAGCTACAGCTTTCCTTGCTGGCAGCTTTCCTGTGGGCACAATCGCTGGACGTTTCGAATTTGGCAACCGGGCTCTGCGAGAGAGAAATACACAGTGTTGCCCCTTTACTTAGGCAAGGTTTTGCAGAAAGCGAATGTCTGTCTATCAGCGAATGTAGTTCCAAGAGACTGTGAAAACCAGCTACAGCTTTCCTTGCTGGCAGCTTTCCTGTGGGCGCAATCGCTGGACGTTTCGAATTTGGCAACCGGGCTCTGCGAGAGAGAAATACACACTGTTGCCCCTTTACCTACGAAAGCTTTTGCAGAAAGCGAATGTCTGTCTATCAGCGAATGCAGTTCCAAGGGGCAGTGAAAACCAGCTACAGCTTTCCGTGCTGGTAGCTTTCCTGTGGGCACAATCGCTGGACGTTTCGAATTTGGCAACCGGGCTCTGCGAGAGAGATATACACAGTGTTGCCCCTTTGCCAACAAAAGCTGTTGTACAAAGTGAATGTCTATCTAGCAGCGAATGTAGTTCCAAGGGGCAGTGAAAACCAGCTACAGCTTTCCTTGCTGGCAGCTTTCCTGTGGGCGCAATCGCTGGACGTTTCGAATTTGGCAACCGGGCTCTGCGAGAGAGAAATACACAGTGTTGCCCCTGTACCAACGAAAGCTTTTGCAGAAAGCGAATGTCTGTCTATCAGCGAATGTAGTTCCAAGGGGCAGTGAAAACCAGCTACAGCTTTCCGTGCTGGCAGCTCTCCTGTGGGCGCAATCGCTGGACGTTTCGAATTTGGCAACCGGGCTCTGCGAGAGAGAAATACACAGTGTTGCCCCTTCAATAAGGCAAGGTTTTGCAGAAAGCGAATGTCTGTCTATCAGCGAATGTAGTTCCAAGGGGCAGTGAAAACCAGCTACAGCTTTCTGTGCTGGCAGCTTTCCTGTGGGCGCAATCGCTGGACGTTTCGAATTTGGCAACCGGGCTCTGCGAGAGAGAAATACACAGTGTTGCCCCTGTAGCAACATAAGCTTTTGTAGAAAACGAATGTCTGTCTATCAGCGAATGCAGTTCCAAGGGGCAGTGAAAACCAGCTAAAGCTTTCCTTGCTGGCAGCTTTCCTGTGGGCGCAATCGCTGGACGTTTCTAATTTGGCAACCGGGCTCTGCGAGAGAGAAATACAGAGTGTTGCCCCTTTACGAAGGCAAGGTTTTGCAGAAAGCGAATGTCTGTCTAGCAGCGAATGTAGTTCCAAGGGGCAGTGAAAACCAGCTACAGCTTTCCGTGCTGGCAGCTTTCCTGTGGGCGCAATCGCTGGACCTTTCGAATTTGGCAACCGGGCTCTGCGAGAGTGAAATACACAGTGTTGCCCCTTTCCCTACGAAAGCTTTTGCAGAAAGTGAATGTCTGTCTATCAGCGAATGCAGTTCCAAGGGGCAGTGAAAACCAGCTACAGCATTCCTTGCTGGCAGCTTTCCTGTAGGCGCAATCGCTGGACGTTTCGAATTTGGCAGCCGGGCTCTGCGAGAGAGAAATACAGAGTGTTGCCCCTTTACGCAGGCAAGGTTTTGCAGAAAGCGAATGTCTGTCTAGCAGCGAATGCAGTTCCAAGGGGCAGTGAAAACCAGCTACAGCTTTCCTTGCTGGCAGCTTTCCTGTGGGCGCAATCGCTGGACGTTTCTAATTTGGCAGCCGGGCTCTGCGAGAGAGAAATACACAGTGTTGCCCCTGTAGCAACATAAGCCTTTGTAGAAAACGAATGTCTGTCTATCAGCGAATGTAGTTCCAAGAGACAATGAAAACCAGCTACAGCTTTCCTTGCTGGCAGATTTCCTGTGGGCGCAATCGCTGGACGTTTCGAATTTGGCAACCGGGCTCTGCGAGAGAGAATTACACGGTGTTGCCCCTTTACCTACGAAAGCTTTTGCAGAAAGCGAATGTCTGTCTATCAGCGAATGCAGTTCCAAGGGGCAGTGAAAACCAGCTACAGCATTCCTTGCTGGTAGCTTTCCTGTGGGCGCAATCGCTGGACGTTTCGTATTTGGCAACCGGGCTCTGCAAGAGAGAAATACACAGTGTTGCCTCTTTACCAACGAAAGCTTTTGCAGAAAGCGAATGTCTGTCTATCAGCGAATGCAGTTCCAAGGGGCAGTGAAAACCAGCTACAGCTTTCCTTGCTGGCAGATTTCCTGTGGGCGCAATCGCTGGACGTTTCGAATTTGGCAACCGGGCTCTGCGAGAGAGAAATACAGAGTGTTGCCCCTTTACAAAGTCAAGGTTTTGCAGAAAGAGAATGTCTGTCTATCAGCGAATGTAGTTCCAAGGGGCAGTGAAAACCAGCTACAGCTTTCCTTGCTGGCAGCTTTCCTGTGGGCGCAATCGCTGGACGTTTCGAATTTGGCAACCGGGCTCTGCGAGAGAGAAATACACAGTGTTGCCCCTTTACCAACGAAAGCTTTTGCAGAAAGCGAATGTCTATATAGCAGCGAATGTAGTTCCAAGAGGCAGTGAAAACCAGCTACAGCTTTCCTTGCTGGCAGCTTTCCTGTGGGCGCAATCGCTGGACCTTTCGAATTTGGCAACCGGGCTCTGCGAGAGAGAAATACACAGTGTTGCCCCTGTACCAACGAAAGCTTTTGCAGAAAGCGAATGTCTGTCTATCAGCGACTGTAGTTCCAAGAGACAGTGAAAACCAGCTACAGCTTTCCTTGCTGGCAGCTTTCCTGTGGGCGCAATCGCTGGATGTTTCAAATTTGGCAACCGGGCTCTGCGAGAGAGATATACACAGTGTTGCCCTTTTACCAACGAAAGCTGTTGTAGAAAGTGAATATCTATCTAGCAGCGAATGTAGTTCCAAGGGGCAGTGAAAACCAGCTACAGCTTTCCTTGCTGGCAGCTTTCCTGTGGGCGCAATCGCTGGACCTTTCGAATTTGGCAACCGGGCTCTGCGAGAGAGAAATACACAGTGTTGCCCCTTTACGAAGGCAAGGTTTTGCAGAAAGCGAATGTCTGTCTTGCAGCGAATGTAGTTCCAAGGGGCAGTGAAAACCAGCTACAGCTTTCCTTGCTGGCAGCTTTCCTGTGGGCGCAATCGCTGGACGTGTCGGTTTTGACAACCGGGCTCTGCGAGAGAGAAATACACAGTGTTGCCCCTGTACCAACGAAAGCTTTTGCAGAAAGCGAATGTCTGTCTATCAGCGAATGTACTTCCAAGGGGCAGTGAAAACCAGCTACAGCTTTCCGTGCTGGCAGCTTTCCTGTGGGCGCAATCGCTGGACGTTTCGTATTTGGCAACCGGGCTCTGCGAGAGAGAAATACACAGTGTTGCCCCTTTACGAAGGCAAGGTTTTGCAGAAAGCGAATGTCTGTCTATCAGCCAATGTAGTTCCAAGAGAGTGTGAAAACCAGCTACAGCTTTCCTTGCTGGCAGCTTTCCTGTGGGCGCAATCGCTGGACGTTTCGAATTTGGCAACCGGGCTCTGCGAGAGAGAAATACACAGTGTTGCCTCTTTACCAACGAAAGCTTTTGCAGAAAGCGAATGTCTGTCTATCAGCGAATGTAGTTCCAAGAGACAATGAAAACCAGCTACAGCTTTCCTTGCTGGCAGCTTTCCTGTGGGCGCAATAGATGGACGTTTCGAATTTGGCAACCGGGCTCTGCGAGAGAGAAATACACAGTGTTGCCCCTTTACCTACGAAAGCTTTTGCAGAAAGCGAATGTCTGTCTATCAGCGAATGCAGTTCCAAGGGGCAGTGAAAACCAGCTACAGCTTTCCGTGCTGGTAGCTTTCCTGTGGGCGCAATCGCTGGACGTTTCGTATTTGGCAACCGGGCTCTGCGAGAGAGAAATACACAGTGTTGCCTCTTTACCAACGAAAGCTTTTGCAGAAAGCGAATGTCTGTCTATCAGCGAATGCAGTTCCAAGGGGCAGTGAAAACCAGCTACAGCTTTCCTTGCTGGCAGCTTTCCTGTGGGCGCAATCGCTGGACGTTTCGAATTTGGCAACCGGGCTCTGCGAGAGAGATATACACAGTGTTGCCCCTTTACCAACGAAAGCTGTTGTAGAAAGTGAATGTCTATCTAGCAGCGAATGTAGTTCCAAGGGGCAGTGAAAACCAGCTACAGCTTTCCTTGCTGGCAGCTTTCCTGTGGGCGCAATCGCTGGACGTTTCGAATTTGGCAACCGGGCTCTGCGAGAGAGAAATACACAGTGTTGCCCCTGTACCAACGAAAGCTTTTGCAGAAAGCGAATGTCTGTCTATCAGCGAATGTAGTTCCAAGGGGCAGTGAAAACCAGCTACAGCTTTCCGTGCTGGCAGCTCTCCTGTGGGCGCAATCGCTGGACGTTTCGAATTTGGCAACCGGGCTCTACGAGAGAGAAATACACAGTGTTGCCCCTTTACTAAGGCAAGCTTTTGTAGAAAGCGAATGTCTGTCTATCAGCGAATGTAGTTCCAAGAGACAGTGAAAACCAGCTACAGCTTTCCTTGCTGGCAGCTTTCCTGTGGGCGCAATCGCTGGACGTTTCGATTTTGGCAACCGGGCTCTGCGAGAGAGAAATACAGAGTGTTGCCCTTGTACCAACGAAAGCTTTTGCAGAAAGCGAATGTCTGTCTATCAGCGAATGTAGTTCCAAGGGGCAGTGAAAACCAGCTACAGCTTTCTGTGCTGGAAGCTTTCCTGTGGGCGCAATCGCTGGACGTTTCAAATTTGGCAACCGGGCTCTGCGAGAGAGAAATACACAGTGTTGCCCCTTTACGAAGGCAAGGTTTTGCAGAAAGCGACTGTCTGTCTAGCAGCGAATGTAGTTCCAAGAGACAGTGAAAACCAGCTAGAGATTTCCTTGCTGGCAGCTTTCCTGTGGGCGCAATCGCTGGACGTTTCAAATTTGGCAACCGGGCTCTGCGAGAGAGAAATACAGAGTGTTGCCCCTTTACGAAGGCAAGGTTTTGCAGAAAGCGAATGTCTGTCTAGCAGCGAATGTAGTTCCAAGGGGCAGTGAAAACCAGCTACAGCTTTCCGTGCTGGCAGCTTTCCTGTGGGCGCAATCGCTGGACGTTTCGAATTTGGCAGCCGGGCTGTGCGAGAGAGAAATACAGAGTGTTGCCCCTTTAGGAAGGCAAGGTTGTGCAGAAAGCGAATGTCTGTCTATCAGCGAATGCAGTTCCAAGGGGCAGTGAAAACCAGCTACAGCTTTCCTTGCTGGCAGCTTTCCTGTGGGCGCAATCGCTGGACGTGTCGATTTTGACAACCGGGCTCTGCGAGAGAGAAATACACAGTGTTGCCCCTGTACCAACGAAAGCTTTTGCAGAAAGCGAATGTCTGTCTATCAGCGAATGTAGTTCCAAGGGGCAGTGAAAACCAGCTACAGCTTTCCTTGCTGGCAGCTTTCCTGTGGGCACAATCGCTGGACGTTTCGAATTTGGCAACCGGGCTCTGCGAGAGAGAAATACACAGTGTTGCCCCTTTACGAAGGCAAGGTTTTGCAGAAAGCGAATGTCTGTCTATCAGCGAATGTAGTTCCAAGAGACTGCGAAAACCAGCTACAGCTTTCCTTGCTGGCAGCTTTCCTGTGGGCGCAATCGCTGGACGTTTCGAATTTGGCAACCGGGCTCTGCGAGAGAGAAATACACACTGTTGCCCCTTTACCTACGAAAGCTTTTGCAGAAAGCGAATGTCTGTCTATCAGCGAATGTAGTTCCAAGAGACAATGAAAACCAGCTACAGCTTTCCTTGCTGGCAGCTTTCCTGTGGGCGCAATCGCTGGACGTTTCGAATTTGGCAACCGGGCTCTGCGAGAGAGAAATACACAGTGTTGCCCCTTTACCTACGAAAGCTTTTGCAGAAAGCGAATGTCTGTCTATCAGCGAATGCAGTTCCAAGGGGCAGTGAAAACCAGCTACAGCTTTCCGTGCTGGTAGCTTTCCTGTGGGCGCAATCGCTGGACGTTTCGAATTTGGCAACCGGGCTCTGCGAGAGAGAAATACACAGTGTTGCCTCTTTACCTACGAAAGCTTTTGCAGAAAGCGAATGTCTGTCTATCAGCGAATGCAGTTCCAAGGGGCAGTGAAAACCAGCTACAGCTTTCTGTGCTGGCAGCTTTCCTGTGGGCGCAATCGCTGGACGTTTCGAATTTGGCAACCGGGCTCTGCGAGAGAGATATACACAGTGTTGCCCCTTTACCAACGAAAGCTGTTGTAGAAAGTGAATGTCTATCTAGCAGCGAATGTAGTTCCAAGGGGCAGTGAAAACCAGCTACAGCTTTCCTTGCTGGCTGCTTTCCTGTGGGCGCAATCGCTGGACGTTTCGAATTTGGCAACCGGGCTCTGCGAGAGAGAAATACACAGTGTTGCCCCTGTACCAACGAAAGCTTTTGCAGAAAGCGAATGTCTGTCTATCAGCGAATGTAGTTCCAAGGGGCAGTGAAAACCAGCTACAGCTTTCCGTGCTGGCAGCTCTCCTGTGGGCGCAATCGCTGGACGTTTCGAATTTGGCAACCGGGCTCTACGAGAGAGAAATACACAGTGTTGCCCCTTTACTAAGGCAAGCTTTTGTAGAAAGCGAATGTCTGTCTATCAGCGAATGTAGTTCCAAGAGACAGTGAAAACCAGCTACAGCTTTCCTTGCTGGCAGCTTTCCTGTGGGCGCAATCGCTGGACGTTTCGATTTTGGCAACCGGGCTCTGCGAGAGAGAAATACAGAGTGTTGCCCTTGTACCAACGAAAGCTTTTGCAGAAAGCGAATGTCTGTCTATCAGCGAATGTAGTTCCAAGGGGCAGTGAAAACCAGCTACAGCTTTCTGTGCTGGAAGCTTTCCTGTGGGCACAATCGCTGGACGTTTCAAATTTGGCAACCGGGCTCTGCGAGAGAGAAATACACAGTGTTGCCCCTTTAGGAAGGCAAGGTTTTGCAGAAAGCGAATGTCTGTCTAGCAGCGAATGTACTTCCAAGAGACAGTGAAAACCAGCTAGAGATTTCCTTGCTGGCAGCTTTCCTGTGGGCGCAATCGCTGGACGTTTCAAATTTGGCAACCGGGCTCTGCGAGAGAGAAATACAGAGTGTTGCCCCTTTACGAAGGCAAGGTTTTGCAGAAAGCGAATGTCTGTCTAGCAGCGAATGTAGTTCCAAGGGGCAGTGAAAACCAGCTACAGCTTTCCGTGCTGGCAGCTTTCCTGTGGGCGCAATCGCTGGACGTTTCGAATTTGGCAGCCGGGCTGTGCGAGAGAGAAATACAGAGTGTTGCCCCTTTAGGAAGGCAAGGTTGTGCAGAAAGCGAATGTCTGTCTATCAGCGAATGTAGTTCCAAGGGGCAGTGAAAACCAGCTACAGCTTTCCTTGCTGGCAGCTTTCCTGTGGGCGCAATCGCTGGACGTGTCGATTTTGACAACCGGGCTCTGCGAGAGAGAAATACACAGTGTTGCCCCTGTACCAACGAAAGCTTTTGCAGAAAGCGAATGTCTGTCTATCAGCGAATGTAGTTCCAAGGGGCAGTGAAAACCAGCTACAGCTTTCCTTGCTGGCAGCTTTCCTGTGGGCACAATCGCTGGACGTTTCGAATTTGGCAACCGGGCTCTGCGAGAGAGAAATACACAGTGTTGCCCCTTTACGAAGGCAAGGTTTTGCAGAAAGCGAATGTCTGTCTATCAGCGAATGTAGTTCCAAGAGACTGTGAAAACCAGCTACAGCTTTCCTTGCTGGCAGCTTTCCTGTGGGCGCAATCGCTGGACGTTTCGAATTTGGCAACCGGGCTCTGCGAGAGAGAAATACACACTGTTGCCCCTTTACCTACGAAAGCTTTTGCAGAAAGCGAATGTCTGTCTAGCAGCGAATGTAGTTCCAAGGGGCAGTGAAAACCAGCTACAGCTTTCCGTGCTGGCAGCTTTCCTGTGGGCGCAATCGCTGGACGTTTCGAATTTGGCAGCCGGGCTGTGCGAGAGAGAAATACAGAGTGTTGCCCCTTTAGGAAGGCAAGGTTGTGCAGAAAGCGAATGTCTGTCTATCAGCGAATGCAGTTCCAAGGGGCAGTGAAAACCAGCTACAGCTTTCCTTGCTGGCAGCTTTCCTGTGGGCGCAATCGCTGGACGTGTCGATTTTGACAACCGGGCTCTGCGAGAGAGAAATACACAGTGTTGCCCCTGTACCAACGAAAGCTTTTGCAGAAAGCGAATGTCTGTCTATCAGCGAATGTAGTTCCAAGGGGCAGTGAAAACCAGCTACAGCTTTCCTTGCTGGCAGCTTTCCTGTGGGCACAATCGCTGGACGTTTCGAATTTGGCAACCGGGCTCTGCGAGAGAGAAATACACAGTGTTGCCCCTTTACGAAGGCAAGGTTTTGCAGAAAGCGAATGTCTGTCTATCAGCGAATGTAGTTCCAAGAGACTGCGAAAACCAGCTACAGCTTTCCTTGCTGGCAGCTTTCCTGTGGGCGCAATCGCTGGACGTTTCGAATTTGGCAACCGGGCTCTGCGAGAGAGAAATACACACTGTTGCCCCTTTACCTACGAAAGCTTTTGCAGAAAGCGAATGTCTGTCTATCAGCGAATGTAGTTCCAAGAGACAATGAAAACCAGCTACAGCTTTCCTTGCTGGCAGCTTTCCTGTGGGCGCAATCGCTGGACGTTTCGAATTTGGCAACCGGGCTCTGCGAGAGAGAAATACACAGTGTTGCCCCTTTACCTACGAAAGCTTTTGCAGAAAGCGAATGTCTGTCTATCAGCGAATGCAGTTCCAAGGGGCAGTGAAAACCAGCTACAGCTTTCCGTGCTGGTAGCTTTCCTGTGGGCGCAATCGCTGGACGTTTCGAATTTGGCAACCGGGCTCTGCGAGAGAGAAATACACAGTGTTGCCTCTTTACCTACGAAAGCTTTTGCAGAAAGCGAATGTCTGTCTATCAGCGAATGCAGTTCCAAGGGGCAGTGAAAACCAGCTACAGCTTTCTGTGCTGGCAGCTTTCCTGTGGGCGCAATCGCTGGACGTTTCGAATTTGGCAACCGGGCTCTGCGAGAGAGATATACACAGTGTTGCCCCTTTACCAACGAAAGCTGTTGTAGAAAGTGAATGTCTATCTAGCAGCGAATGTAGTTCCAAGGGGCAGTGAAAACCAGCTACAGCTTTCCTTGCTGGCTGCTTTCCTGTGGGCGCAATCGCTGGACGTTTCGAATTTGGCAACCGGGCTCTGCGAGAGAGAAATACACAGTGTTGCCCCTGTACCAACGAAAGCTTTTGCAGAAAGCGAATGTCTGTCTATCAGCGAATGTAGTTCCAAGGGGCAGTGAAAACCAGCTACAGCTTTCCGTGCTGGCAGCTCTCCTGTGGGCGCAATCGCTGGACGTTTCGAATTTGGCAACCGGGCTCTACGAGAGAGAAATACACAGTGTTGCCCCTTTACTAAGGCAAGCTTTTGTAGAAAGCGAATGTCTGTCTATCAGCGAATGTAGTTCCAAGAGACAGTGAAAACCAGCTACAGCTTTCCTTGCTGGCAGCTTTCCTGTGGGCGCAATCGCTGGACGTTTCGATTTTGGCAACCGGGCTCTGCGAGAGAGAAATACAGAGTGTTGCCCTTGTACCAACGAAAGCTTTTGCAGAAAGCGAATGTCTGTCTATCAGCGAATGTAGTTCCAAGGGGCAGTGAAAACCAGCTACAGCTTTCTGTGCTGGAAGCTTTCCTGTGGGCACAATCGCTGGACGTTTCAAATTTGGCAACCGGGCTCTGCGAGAGAGAAATACACAGTGTTGCCCCTTTAGGAAGGCAAGGTTTTGCAGAAAGCGAATGTCTGTCTAGCAGCGAATGTACTTCCAAGAGACAGTGAAAACCAGCTAGAGATTTCCTTGCTGGCAGCTTTCCTGTGGGCGCAATCGCTGGACGTTTCAAATTTGGCAACCGGGCTCTGCGAGAGAGAAATACAGAGTGTTGCCCCTTTACGAAGGCAAGGTTTTGCAGAAAGCGAATGTCTGTCTAGCAGCGAATGTAGTTCCAAGGGGCAGTGAAAACCAGCTACAGCTTTCCGTGCTGGCAGCTTTCCTGTGGGCGCAATCGCTGGACGTTTCGAATTTGGCAGCCGGGCTGTGCGAGAGAGAAATACAGAGTGTTGCCCCTTTAGGAAGGCAAGGTTGTGCAGAAAGCGAATGTCTGTCTATCAGCGAATGTAGTTCCAAGGGGCAGTGAAAACCAGCTACAGCTTTCCTTGCTGGCAGCTTTCCTGTGGGCGCAATCGCTGGACGTGTCGATTTTGACAACCGGGCTCTGCGAGAGAGAAATACACAGTGTTGCCCCTGTACCAACGAAAGCTTTTGCAGAAAGCGAATGTCTGTCTATCAGCGAATGTAGTTCCAAGGGGCAGTGAAAACCAGCTACAGCTTTCCTTGCTGGCAGCTTTCCTGTGGGCACAATCGCTGGACGTTTCGAATTTGGCAACCGGGCTCTGCGAGAGAGAAATACACAGTGTTGCCCCTTTACGAAGGCAAGGTTTTGCAGAAAGCGAATGTCTGTCTATCAGCGAATGTAGTTCCAAGAGACTGTGAAAACCAGCTACAGCTTTCCTTGCTGGCAGCTTTCCTGTGGGCGCAATCGCTGGACGTTTCGAATTTGGCAACCGGGCTCTGCGAGAGAGAAATACACACTGTTGCCCCTTTACCTACGAAAGCTTTTGCAGAAAGCGAATGTCTGTCTATCAGCGAATGCAGTTCCAAGGGGCAGTGAAAACCAGCTACAGCTTTCCGTGCTGGTAGCTTTCCTGTGGGCGCAATCGCTGGACGTTTCGAATTTGGCAACCGGGCTCTGCGAGAGAGAAATACACAGTGTTGCCTCTTTACCAACGAAAGCTTTTGCAGAAAGCGAATGTCTGTCTATCAGCGAATGCAGTTCCAAGGGGCAGTGAAAACCAGCTACAGCTTTCCTTGCTGGCAGCTTTCCTGTGGGCGCAATCGCTGGACGTTTCGAATTTGGCAACCGGGCTCTGCGAGAGAGATATACACAGTGTTGCCCCTTTACCAACGAAAGCTGTTGTAGAAAGTGAATGTCTATCTAGCAGCGAATGTAGTTCCAAGGGGCAGTGAAAACCAGCTACAGCTTTCCTTGCTGGCAGCTTTCCTGTGGGCGCAATCGCTGGACGTTTCGAATTTGGCAACCGGGCTCTGCGAGAGAGAAATACACAGTGTTGCCCCTGTACCAACGAAAGCTTTTGCAGAAAGCGAATGTCTGTCTATCAGCGAATGTAGTTCCAAGGGGCAGTGAAAACCAGCTACAGCTTTCCGTGCTGGCAGCTCTCCTGTGGGCGCAATCGCTGGACGTTTCGAATTTGGCAACCGGGCTCTACGAGAGAGAAATACACAGTGTTGCCCCTTTACTAAGGCAAGCTTTTGTAGAAAGCGAATGTCTGTCTATCAGCGAATGTAGTTCCAAGAGACAGTGAAAACCAGCTACAGCTTTCCTTGCTGGCAGCTTTCCTGTGGGCGCAATCGCTGGACGTTTCGATTTTGGCAACCGGGCTCTGCGAGAGAGAAATACAGAGTGTTGCCCTTGTACCAACGAAAGCTTTTGCAGAAAGCGAATGTCTGTCTATCAGCGAATGTAGTTCCAAGGGGCAGTGAAAACCAGCTACAGCTTTCTGTGCTGGAAGCTTTCCTGTGGGCGCAATCGCTGGACGTTTCAAATTTGGCAACCGGGCTCTGCGAGAGAGAAATACACAGTGTTGCCCCTTTACGAAGGCAAGGTTTTGCAGAAAGCGACTGTCTGTCTAGCAGCGAATGTAGTTCCAAGAGACAGTGAAAACCAGCTAGAGATTTCCTTGCTGGCAGCTTTCCTGTGGGCGCAATCGCTGGACGTTTCAAATTTGGCAACCGGGCTCTGCGAGAGAGAAATACAGAGTGTTGCCCCTTTACGAAGGCAAGGTTTTGCAGAAAGCGAATGTCTGTCTAGCAGCGAATGTAGTTCCAAGGGGCAGTGAAAACCAGCTACAGCTTTCCGTGCTGGCAGCTTTCCTGTGGGCGCAATCGCTGGACGTTTCGAATTTGGCAGCCGGGCTCTGCGAGAGAGAAATACAGAGTGTTGCCCCTTTAGGAAGGCAAGGTTGTGCAGAAAGCGAATGTCTGTCTATCAGCGAATGCAGTTCCAAGGGGCAGTGAAAACCAGCTACAGCTTTCCTTGCTGGCAGCTTTCCTGTGGGCGCAATCGCTGGACGTGTCGATTTTGACAACCGGGCTCTGCGAGAGAGAAATACACAGTGTTGCCCCTGTACCAACGAAAGCTTTTGCAGAAAGCGAATGTCTGTCTATCAGCGAATGTAGTTCCAAGGGGCAGTGAAAACCAGCTACAGCTTTCCTTGCTGGCAGCTTTCCTGTGGGCACAATCGCTGGACGTTTCGAATTTGGCAACCGGGCTCTGCGAGAGAGAAATACACAGTGTTGCCCCTTTACGAAGGCAAGGTTTTGCAGAAAGCGAATGTCTGTCTATCAGCGAATGTAGTTCCAAGAGACTGCGAAAACCAGCTACAGCTTTCCTTGCTGGCAGCTTTCCTGTGGGCGCAATCGCTGGACGTTTCGAATTTGGCAACCGGGCTCTGCGAGAGAGAAATACACACTGTTGCCCCTTTACCTACGAAAGCTTTTGCAGAAAGCGAATGTCTGTCTATCAGCGAATGTAGTTCCAAGAGACAATGAAAACCAGCTACAGCTTTCCTTGCTGGCAGCTTTCCTGTGGGCGCAATCGCTGGACGTTTCGAATTTGGCAACCGGGCTCTGCGAGAGAGAAATACACAGTGTTGCCCCTTTACCTACGAAAGCTTTTGCAGAAAGCGAATGTCTGTCTATCAGCGAATGCAGTTCCAAGGGGCAGTGAAAACCAGCTACAGCTTTCCGTGCTGGTAGCTTTCCTGTGGGCGCAATCGCTGGACGTTTCGAATTTGGCAACCGGGCTCTGCGAGAGAGAAATACACAGTGTTGCCTCTTTACCTACGAAAGCTTTTGCAGAAAGCGAATGTCTGTCTATCAGCGAATGCAGTTCCAAGGGGCAGTGAAAACCAGCTACAGCTTTCTGTGCTGGCAGCTTTCCTGTGGGCGCAATCGCTGGACGTTTCGAATTTGGCAACCGGGCTCTGCGAGAGAGATATACACAGTGTTGCCCCTTTACCAACGAAAGCTGTTGTAGAAAGTGAATGTCTATCTAGCAGCGAATGTAGTTCCAAGGGGCAGTGAAAACCAGCTACAGCTTTCCTTGCTGGCTGCTTTCCTGTGGGCGCAATCGCTGGACGTTTCGAATTTGGCAACCGGGCTCTGCGAGAGAGAAATACACAGTGTTGCCCCTTTACTAAGGCAAGCTTTTGTAGAAAGCGAATGTCTGTCTATCAGCGAATGTAGTTCCAAGAGACAGTGAAAACCAGCTACAGCTTTCCTTGCTGGCAGCTTTCCTGTGGGCGCAATCGCTGGACGTTTCGATTTTGGCAACCGGGCTCTGCGAGAGAGAAATACAGAGTGTTGCCCTTGTACCAACGAAAGCTTTTGCAGAAAGCGAATGTCTGTCTATCAGCGAATGTAGTTCCAAGGGGCAGTGAAAACCAGCTACAGCTTTCTGTGCTGGAAGCTTTCCTGTGGGCGCAATCGCTGGACGTTTCAAATTTGGCAACCGGGCTCTGCGAGAGAGAAATACACAGTGTTGCCCATTTACGAAGGCAAGGTTTTGCAGAAAGCGACTGTCTGTCTAGCAGCGAATGTAGTTCCAAGAGACAGTGAAAACCAGCTAGAGATTTCCTTGCTGGCAGCTTTCCTGTGGGCGCAATCGCTGGACGTTTCAAATTTGGCAACCGGGCTCTGCGAGAGAGAAATACAGAGTGTTGCCCCTTTACGAAGGCAAGGTTTTGCAGAAAGCGAATGTCTGTCTAGCAGCGAATGTAGTTCCAAGGGGCAGTGAAAACCAGCTACAGCTTTCCGTGCTGGCAGCTTTCCTGTGGGCGCAATCGCTGGACGTTTCGAATTTGGCAGCCGGGCTGTGCGAGAGAGAAATACAGAGTGTTGCCCCTTTAGGAAGGCAAGGTTGTGCAGAAAGCGAATGTCTGTCTATCAGCGAATGCAGTTCCAAGGGGCAGTGAAAACCAGCTACAGCTTTCCTTGCTGGCAGCTTTCCTGTGGGCGCAATCGCTGGACGTGTCGATTTTGACAACCGGGCTCTGCGAGAGAGAAATACACAGTGTTGCCCCTGTACCAACGAAAGCTTTTGCAGAAAGCGAATGTCTGTCTATCAGCGAATGTAGTTCCAAGGGGCAGTGAAAACCAGCTACAGCTTTCCTTGCTGGCAGCTTTCCTGTGGGCACAATCGCTGGACGTTTCGAATTTGGCAACCGGGCTCTGCGAGAGAGAAATACACAGTGTTGCCCCTTTACGAAGGCAAGGTTTTGCAGAAAGCGAATGTCTGTCTATCAGCGAATGTAGTTCCAAGAGACTGCGAAAACCAGCTACAGCTTTCCTTGCTGGCAGCTTTCCTGTGGGCGCAATCGCTGGACGTTTCGAATTTGGCAACCGGGCTCTGCGAGAGAGAAATACACACTGTTGCCCCTTTACCTACGAAAGCTTTTGCAGAAAGCGAATGTCTGTCTATCAGCGAATGTAGTTCCAAGAGACAATGAAAACCAGCTACAGCTTTCCTTGCTGGCAGCTTTCCTGTGGGCGCAATCGCTGGACGTTTCGAATTTGGCAACCGGGCTCTGCGAGAGAGAAATACACAGTGTTGCCCCTTTACCTACGAAAGCTTTTGCAGAAAGCGAATGTCTGTCTATCAGCGAATGCAGTTCCAAGGGGCAGTGAAAACCAGCTACAGCTTTCCGTGCTGGTAGCTTTCCTGTGGGCGCAATCGCTGGACGTTTCGAATTTGGCAACCGGGCTCTGCGAGAGAGAAATACACAGTGTTGCCTCTTTACCTACGAAAGCTTTTGCAGAAAGCGAATGTCTGTCTATCAGCGAATGCAGTTCCAAGGGGCAGTGAAAACCAGCTACAGCTTTCTGTGCTGGCAGCTTTCCTGTGGGCGCAATCGCTGGACGTTTCGAATTTGGCAACCGGGCTCTGCGAGAGAGATATACACAGTGTTGCCCCTTTACCAACGAAAGCTGTTGTAGAAAGTGAATGTCTATCTAGCAGCGAATGTAGTTCCAAGGGGCAGTGAAAACCAGCTACAGCTTTCCTTGCTGGCTGCTTTCCTGTGGGCGCAATCGCTGGACGTTTCGAATTTGGCAACCGGGCTCTGCGAGAGAGAAATACACAGTGTTGCCCCTTTACTAAGGCAAGCTTTTGTAGAAAGCGAATGTCTGTCTATCAGCGAATGTAGTTCCAAGAGACAGTGAAAACCAGCTACAGCTTTCCTTGCTGGCAGCTTTCCTGTGGGCGCAATCGCTGGACGTTTCGATTTTGGCAACCGGGCTCTGCGAGAGAGAAATACAGAGTGTTGCCCTTGTACCAACGAAAGCTTTTGCAGAAAGCGAATGTCTGTCTATCAGCGAATGTAGTTCCAAGGGGCAGTGAAAACCAGCTACAGCTTTCTGTGCTGGAAGCTTTCCTGTGGGCGCAATCGCTGGACGTTTCAAATTTGGCAACCGGGCTCTGCGAGAGAGAAATACACAGTGTTGCCCATTTACGAAGGCAAGGTTTTGCAGAAAGCGACTGTCTGTCTAGCAGCGAATGTAGTTCCAAGAGACAGTGAAAACCAGCTAGAGATTTCCTTGCTGGCAGCTTTCCTGTGGGCGCAATCGCTGGACGTTTCAAATTTGGCAACCGGGCTCTGCGAGAGAGAAATACAGAGTGTTGCCCCTTTACGAAGGCAAGGTTTTGCAGAAAGCGAATGTCTGTCTAGCAGCGAATGTAGTTCCAAGGGGCAGTGAAAACCAGCTACAGCTTTCCGTGCTGGCAGCTTTCCTGTGGGCGCAATCGCTGGACGTTTCGAATTTGGCAGCCGGGCTGTGCGAGAGAGAAATACAGAGTGTTGCCCCTTTAGGAAGGCAAGGTTGTGCAGAAAGCGAATGTCTGTCTATCAGCGAATGCAGTTCCAAGGGGCAGTGAAAACCAGCTACAGCTTTCCTTGCTGGCAGCTTTCCTGTGGGCGCAATCGCTGGACGTGTCGATTTTGACAACCGGGCTCTGCGAGAGAGAAATACACAGTGTTGCCCCTGTACCAACGAAAGCTTTTGCAGAAAGCGAATGTCTGTCTATCAGCGAATGTAGTTCCAAGGGGCAGTGAAAACCAGCTACAGCTTTCCTTGCTGGCAGCTTTCCTGTGGGCACAATCGCTGGACGTTTCGAATTTGGCAACCGGGCTCTGCGAGAGAGAAATACACAGTGTTGCCCCTTTACGAAGGCAAGGTTTTGCAGAAAGCGAATGTCTGTCTATCAGCGAATGTAGTTCCAAGAGACTGCGAAAACCAGCTACAGCTTTCCTTGCTGGCAGCTTTCCTGTGGGCGCAATCGCTGGACGTTTCGAATTTGGCAACCGGGCTCTGCGAGAGAGAAATACACACTGTTGCCCCTTTACCTACGAAAGCTTTTGCAGAAAGCGAATGTCTGTCTATCAGCGAATGTAGTTCCAAGAGACAATGAAAACCAGCTACAGCTTTCCTTGCTGGCAGCTTTCCTGTGGGCGCAATCGCTGGACGTTTCGAATTTGGCAACCGGGCTCTGCGAGAGAGAAATACACAGTGTTGCCCCTTTACCTACGAAAGCTTTTGCAGAAAGCGAATGTCTGTCTATCAGCGAATGCAGTTCCAAGGGGCAGTGAAAACCAGCTACAGCTTTCCGTGCTGGTAGCTTTCCTGTGGGCGCAATCGCTGGACGTTTCGAATTTGGCAACCGGGCTCTGCGAGAGAGAAATACACAGTGTTGCCTCTTTACCTACGAAAGCTTTTGCAGAAAGCGAATGTCTGTCTATCAGCGAATGCAGTTCCAAGGGGCAGTGAAAACCAGCTACAGCTTTCTGTGCTGGCAGCTTTCCTGTGGGCGCAATCGCTGGACGTTTCGAATTTGGCAACCGGGCTCTGCGAGAGAGATATACACAGTGTTGCCCCTTTACCAACGAAAGCTGTTGTAGAAAGTGAATGTCTATCTAGCAGCGAATGTAGTTCCAAGGGGCAGTGAAAACCAGCTACAGCTTTCCTTGCTGGCTGCTTTCCTGTGGGCGCAATCGCTGGACGTTTCGAATTTGGCAACCGGGCTCTGCGAGAGAGAAATACACAGTGTTGCCCCTTTACTAAGGCAAGCTTTTGTAGAAAGCGAATGTCTGTCTATCAGCGAATGTAGTTCCAAGAGACAGTGAAAACCAGCTACAGCTTTCCTTGCTGGCAGCTTTCCTGTGGGCGCAATCGCTGGACGTTTCGATTTTGGCAACCGGGCTCTGCGAGAGAGAAATACAGAGTGTTGCCCTTGTACCAACGAAAGCTTTTGCAGAAAGCGAATGTCTGTCTATCAGCGAATGTAGTTCCAAGGGGCAGTGAAAACCAGCTACAGCTTTCTGTGCTGGAAGCTTTCCTGTGGGCGCAATCGCTGGACGTTTCAAATTTGGCAACCGGGCTCTGCGAGAGAGAAATACACAGTGTTGCCCATTTACGAAGGCAAGGTTTTGCAGAAAGCGACTGTCTGTCTAGCAGCGAATGTAGTTCCAAGAGACAGTGAAAACCAGCTAGAGATTTCCTTGCTGGCAGCTTTCCTGTGGGCGCAATCGCTGGACGTTTC
The DNA here is from genome assembly GCF_035582795.1 of Mycteria americana. Lineage (NCBI taxonomy): Eukaryota > Metazoa > Chordata > Aves > Ciconiiformes > Ciconiidae > Mycteria > Mycteria americana. The sequence continues at coordinate 22,379,544 of NC_134369.1, read as the reverse complement.
AAATTTGGCAACCGGGCTCTGCGAGAGAGAAATACAGAGTGTTGCCCCTTTACGAAGGCAAGGTTTTGCAGAAAGCGAATGTCTGTCTAGCAGCGAATGTAGTTCCAAGGGGCAGTGAAAACCAGCTACAGCTTTCCGTGCTGGCAGCTTTCCTGTGGGCGCAATCGCTGGACGTTTCGAATTTGGCAGCCGGGCTGTGCGAGAGAGAAATACAGAGTGTTGCCCCTTTAGGAAGGCAAGGTTGTGCAGAAAGCGAATGTCTGTCTATCAGCGAATGCAGTTCCAAGGGGCAGTGAAAACCAGCTACAGCTTTCCTTGCTGGCAGCTTTCCTGTGGGCGCAATCGCTGGACGTGTCGATTTTGACAACCGGGCTCTGCGAGAGAGAAATACACAGTGTTGCCCCTGTACCAACGAAAGCTTTTGCAGAAAGCGAATGTCTGTCTATCAGCGAATGTAGTTCCAAGGGGCAGTGAAAACCAGCTACAGCTTTCCTTGCTGGCAGCTTTCCTGTGGGCACAATCGCTGGACGTTTCGAATTTGGCAACCGGGCTCTGCGAGAGAGAAATACACAGTGTTGCCCCTTTACGAAGGCAAGGTTTTGCAGAAAGCGAATGTCTGTCTATCAGCGAATGTAGTTCCAAGAGACAATGAAAACCAGCTACAGCTTTCCTTGCTGGCAGCTTTCCTGTGGGCGCAATCCCTGGACGTTTCGAATTTGGCAACCGGGCTCTGCGAGAGAGAAATACACAGTGTTGCCCCTTTACCTACGAAAGCTTTTGCAGAAAGCGAATGTCTGTCTATCAGCGAATGCAGTTCCAAGGGGCAGTGAAAACCAGCTACAGCTTTCCGTGCTGGTAGCTTTCCTGTGGGCGCAATCGCTGGACGTTTCGAATTTGGCAACCGGGCTCTGCGAGAGAGAAATACACAGTGTTGCCTCTTTACCTACGAAAGCTTTTGCAGAAAGCGAATGTCTGTCTATCAGCGAATGCAGTTCCAAGGGGCAGTGAAAACCAGCTACAGCTTTCTGTGCTGGCAGCTTTCCTGTGGGCGCAATCGCTGGACGTTTCGAATTTGGCAACCGGGCTCTGCGAGAGAGATATACACAGTGTTGCCCCTTTACCAACGAAAGCTGTTGTAGAAAGTGAATGTCTATCTAGCAGCGAATGTAGTTCCAAGGGGCAGTGAAAACCAGCTACAGCTTTCCTTGCTGGCTGCTTTCCTGTGGGCGCAATCGCTGGACGTTTCGAATTTGGCAACCGGGCTCTGCGAGAGAGAAATACACAGTGTTGCCCCTGTACCAACGAAAGCTTTTGCAGAAAGCGAATGTCTGTCTATCAGCGAATGTAGTTCCAAGGGGCAGTGAAAACCAGCTACAGCTTTCCGTGCTGGCAGCTCTCCTGTGGGCGCAATCGCTGGACGTTTCGAATTTGGCAACCGGGCTCTACGAGAGAGAAATACACAGTGTTGCCCCTTTACTAAGGCAAGCTTTTGTAGAAAGCGAATGTCTGTCTATCAGCGAATGTAGTTCCAAGAGACAGTGAAAACCAGCTACAGCTTTCCTTGCTGGCAGCTTTCCTGTGGGCGCAATCGCTGGACGTTTCGATTTTGGCAACCGGGCTCTGCGAGAGAGAAATACAGAGTGTTGCCCTTGTACCAACGAAAGCTTTTGCAGAAAGCGAATGTCTGTCTATCAGCGAATGTAGTTCCAAGGGGCAGTGAAAACCAGCTACAGCTTTCTGTGCTGGAAGCTTTCCTGTGGGCACAATCGCTGGACGTTTCAAATTTGGCAACCGGGCTCTGCGAGAGAGAAATACACAGTGTTGCCCCTTTAGGAAGGCAAGGTTTTGCAGAAAGCGAATGTCTGTCTAGCAGCGAATGTACTTCCAAGAGACAGTGAAAACCAGCTAGAGATTTCCTTGCTGGCAGCTTTCCTGTGGGCGCAATCGCTGGACGTTTCAAATTTGGCAACCGGGCTCTGCGAGAGAGAAATACAGAGTGTTGCCCCTTTACGAAGGCAAGGTTTTGCAGAAAGCGAATGTCTGTCTAGCAGCGAATGTAGTTCCAAGGGGCAGTGAAAACCAGCTACAGCTTTCCGTGCTGGCAGCTTTCCTGTGGGCGCAATCGCTGGACGTTTCGAATTTGGCAGCCGGGCTGTGCGAGAGAGAAATACAGAGTGTTGCCCCTTTAGGAAGGCAAGGTTGTGCAGAAAGCGAATGTCTGTCTATCAGCGAATGTAGTTCCAAGGGGCAGTGAAAACCAGCTACAGCTTTCCTTGCTGGCAGCTTTCCTGTGGGCGCAATCGCTGGACGTGTCGATTTTGACAACCGGGCTCTGCGAGAGAGAAATACACAGTGTTGCCCCTGTACCAACGAAAGCTTTTGCAGAAAGCGAATGTCTGTCTATCAGCGAATGTAGTTCCAAGGGGCAGTGAAAACCAGCTACAGCTTTCCTTGCTGGCAGCTTTCCTGTGGGCACAATCGCTGGACGTTTCGAATTTGGCAACCGGGCTCTGCGAGAGAGAAATACACAGTGTTGCCCCTTTACGAAGGCAAGGTTTTGCAGAAAGCGAATGTCTGTCTATCAGCGAATGTAGTTCCAAGAGACTGTGAAAACCAGCTACAGCTTTCCTTGCTGGCAGCTTTCCTGTGGGCGCAATCGCTGGACGTTTCGAATTTGGCAACCGGGCTCTGCGAGAGAGAAATACACACTGTTGCCCCTTTACCTACGAAAGCTTTTGCAGAAAGCGAATGTCTGTCTATCAGCGAATGCAGTTCCAAGGGGCAGTGAAAACCAGCTACAGCTTTCCGTGCTGGTAGCTTTCCTGTGGGCGCAATCGCTGGACGTTTCGTATTTGGCAACCGGGCTCTGCGAGAGAGAAATACACAGTGTTGCCTCTTTACCAACGAAAGCTTTTGCAGAAAGCGAATGTCTGTCTATCAGCGAATGCAGTTCCAAGGGGCAGTGAAAACCAGCTACAGCTTTCCTTGCTGGCAGCTTTCCTGTGGGCGCAATCGCTGGACGTTTCGAATTTGGCAACCGGGCTCTGCGAGAGAGATATACACAGTGTTGCCCCTTTACCAACGAAAGCTGTTGTAGAAAGTGAATGTCTATCTAGCAGCGAATGTAGTTCCAAGGGGCAGTGAAAACCAGCTACAGCTTTCCTTGCTGGCAGCTTTCCTGTGGGCGCAATCGCTGGACGTTTCGAATTTGGCAACCGGGCTCTGCGAGAGAGAAATACACAGTGTTGCCCCTGTACCAACGAAAGCTTTTGCAGAAAGCGAATGTCTGTCTATCAGCGAATGTAGTTCCAAGGGGCAGTGAAAACCAGCTACAGCTTTCCGTGCTGGCAGCTCTCCTGTGGGCGCAATCGCTGGACGTTTCGAATTTGGCAACCGGGCTCTACGAGAGAGAAATACACAGTGTTGCCCCTTTACTAAGGCAAGCTTTTGTAGAAAGCGAATGTCTGTCTATCAGCGAATGTAGTTCCAAGAGACAGTGAAAACCAGCTACAGCTTTCCTTGCTGGCAGCTTTCCTGTGGGCGCAATCGCTGGACGTTTCGATTTTGGCAACCGGGCTCTGCGAGAGAGAAATACAGAGTGTTGCCCTTGTACCAACGAAAGCTTTTGCAGAAAGCGAATGTCTGTCTATCAGCGAATGTAGTTCCAAGGGGCAGTGAAAACCAGCTACAGCTTTCTGTGCTGGAAGCTTTCCTGTGGGCGCAATCGCTGGACGTTTCAAATTTGGCAACCGGGCTCTGCGAGAGAGAAATACACAGTGTTGCCCCTTTACGAAGGCAAGGTTTTGCAGAAAGCGACTGTCTGTCTAGCAGCGAATGTAGTTCCAAGAGACAGTGAAAACCAGCTAGAGATTTCCTTGCTGGCAGCTTTCCTGTGGGCGCAATCGCTGGACGTTTCAAATTTGGCAACCGGGCTCTGCGAGAGAGAAATACAGAGTGTTGCCCCTTTACGAAGGCAAGGTTTTGCAGAAAGCGAATGTCTGTCTAGCAGCGAATGTAGTTCCAAGGGGCAGTGAAAACCAGCTACAGCTTTCCGTGCTGGCAGCTTTCCTGTGGGCGCAATCGCTGGACGTTTCGAATTTGGCAGCCGGGCTGTGCGAGAGAGAAATACAGAGTGTTGCCCCTTTAGGAAGGCAAGGTTGTGCAGAAAGCGAATGTCTGTCTATCAGCGAATGCAGTTCCAAGGGGCAGTGAAAACCAGCTACAGCTTTCCTTGCTGGCAGCTTTCCTGTGGGCGCAATCGCTGGACGTGTCGATTTTGACAACCGGGCTCTGCGAGAGAGAAATACACAGTGTTGCCCCTGTACCAACGAAAGCTTTTGCAGAAAGCGAATGTCTGTCTATCAGCGAATGTAGTTCCAAGGGGCAGTGAAAACCAGCTACAGCTTTCCTTGCTGGCAGCTTTCCTGTGGGCACAATCGCTGGACGTTTCGAATTTGGCAACCGGGCTCTGCGAGAGAGAAATACACAGTGTTGCCCCTTTACGAAGGCAAGGTTTTGCAGAAAGCGAATGTCTGTCTATCAGCGAATGTAGTTCCAAGAGACTGCGAAAACCAGCTACAGCTTTCCTTGCTGGCAGCTTTCCTGTGGGCGCAATCGCTGGACGTTTCGAATTTGGCAACCGGGCTCTGCGAGAGAGAAATACACACTGTTGCCCCTTTACCTACGAAAGCTTTTGCAGAAAGCGAATGTCTGTCTATCAGCGAATGTAGTTCCAAGAGACAATGAAAACCAGCTACAGCTTTCCTTGCTGGCAGCTTTCCTGTGGGCGCAATCGCTGGACGTTTCGAATTTGGCAACCGGGCTCTGCGAGAGAGAAATACACAGTGTTGCCCCTTTACCTACGAAAGCTTTTGCAGAAAGCGAATGTCTGTCTATCAGCGAATGCAGTTCCAAGGGGCAGTGAAAACCAGCTACAGCTTTCCGTGCTGGTAGCTTTCCTGTGGGCGCAATCGCTGGACGTTTCGAATTTGGCAACCGGGCTCTGCGAGAGAGAAATACACAGTGTTGCCTCTTTACCTACGAAAGCTTTTGCAGAAAGCGAATGTCTGTCTATCAGCGAATGCAGTTCCAAGGGGCAGTGAAAACCAGCTACAGCTTTCTGTGCTGGCAGCTTTCCTGTGGGCGCAATCGCTGGACGTTTCGAATTTGGCAACCGGGCTCTGCGAGAGAGATATACACAGTGTTGCCCCTTTACCAACGAAAGCTGTTGTAGAAAGTGAATGTCTATCTAGCAGCGAATGTAGTTCCAAGGGGCAGTGAAAACCAGCTACAGCTTTCCTTGCTGGCTGCTTTCCTGTGGGCGCAATCGCTGGACGTTTCGAATTTGGCAACCGGGCTCTGCGAGAGAGAAATACACAGTGTTGCCCCTGTACCAACGAAAGCTTTTGCAGAAAGCGAATGTCTGTCTATCAGCGAATGTAGTTCCAAGGGGCAGTGAAAACCAGCTACAGCTTTCCGTGCTGGCAGCTCTCCTGTGGGCGCAATCGCTGGACGTTTCGAATTTGGCAACCGGGCTCTACGAGAGAGAAATACACAGTGTTGCCCCTTTACTAAGGCAAGCTTTTGTAGAAAGCGAATGTCTGTCTATCAGCGAATGTAGTTCCAAGAGACAGTGAAAACCAGCTACAGCTTTCCTTGCTGGCAGCTTTCCTGTGGGCGCAATCGCTGGACGTTTCGATTTTGGCAACCGGGCTCTGCGAGAGAGAAATACAGAGTGTTGCCCTTGTACCAACGAAAGCTTTTGCAGAAAGCGAATGTCTGTCTATCAGCGAATGTAGTTCCAAGGGGCAGTGAAAACCAGCTACAGCTTTCTGTGCTGGAAGCTTTCCTGTGGGCACAATCGCTGGACGTTTCAAATTTGGCAACCGGGCTCTGCGAGAGAGAAATACACAGTGTTGCCCCTTTAGGAAGGCAAGGTTTTGCAGAAAGCGAATGTCTGTCTAGCAGCGAATGTACTTCCAAGAGACAGTGAAAACCAGCTAGAGATTTCCTTGCTGGCAGCTTTCCTGTGGGCGCAATCGCTGGACGTTTCAAATTTGGCAACCGGGCTCTGCGAGAGAGAAATACAGAGTGTTGCCCCTTTACGAAGGCAAGGTTTTGCAGAAAGCGAATGTCTGTCTAGCAGCGAATGTAGTTCCAAGGGGCAGTGAAAACCAGCTACAGCTTTCCGTGCTGGCAGCTTTCCTGTGGGCGCAATCGCTGGACGTTTCGAATTTGGCAGCCGGGCTGTGCGAGAGAGAAATACAGAGTGTTGCCCCTTTAGGAAGGCAAGGTTGTGCAGAAAGCGAATGTCTGTCTATCAGCGAATGTAGTTCCAAGGGGCAGTGAAAACCAGCTACAGCTTTCCTTGCTGGCAGCTTTCCTGTGGGCGCAATCGCTGGACGTGTCGATTTTGACAACCGGGCTCTGCGAGAGAGAAATACACAGTGTTGCCCCTGTACCAACGAAAGCTTTTGCAGAAAGCGAATGTCTGTCTATCAGCGAATGTAGTTCCAAGGGGCAGTGAAAACCAGCTACAGCTTTCCTTGCTGGCAGCTTTCCTGTGGGCACAATCGCTGGACGTTTCGAATTTGGCAACCGGGCTCTGCGAGAGAGAAATACACAGTGTTGCCCCTTTACGAAGGCAAGGTTTTGCAGAAAGCGAATGTCTGTCTATCAGCGAATGTAGTTCCAAGAGACTGTGAAAACCAGCTACAGCTTTCCTTGCTGGCAGCTTTCCTGTGGGCGCAATCGCTGGACGTTTCGAATTTGGCAACCGGGCTCTGCGAGAGAGAAATACACACTGTTGCCCCTTTACCTACGAAAGCTTTTGCAGAAAGCGAATGTCTGTCTATCAGCGAATGCAGTTCCAAGGGGCAGTGAAAACCAGCTACAGCTTTCCGTGCTGGTAGCTTTCCTGTGGGCGCAATCGCTGGACGTTTCGTATTTGGCAACCGGGCTCTGCGAGAGAGAAATACACAGTGTTGCCTCTTTACCAACGAAAGCTTTTGCAGAAAGCGAATGTCTGTCTATCAGCGAATGCAGTTCCAAGGGGCAGTGAAAACCAGCTACAGCTTTCCGTGCTGGCAGCTTTCCTGTGGGCGCAATCGCTGGACGTTTCGAATTTGGCAACCGGGCTCTGCGAGAGAGATATACACAGTGTTGCCCCTTTGCCAACGAAAGCTGTTGTAGAAAGTGAATGTCTATCTAGCAGCGAATGTAGTTCCAAGGGGCAGTGAAAACCAGCTACAGCTTTCCTTGCTGGCAGCTTTCCTGTGGGCGCAATCGCTGGACGTTTCGAATTTGGCAACCGGGCTCTGCGAGAGAGAAATACACAGTGTTGCCCCTGTACCAACGAAAGCTTTTGCAGAAAGCGAATGTCTGTCTATCAGCGAATGCAGTTCCAAGGGGCAGTGAAAACCAGCTAAAGCTTTCCTTGCTGGCAGCTTTCCTGTGGGCGCAATCGCTGGACGTTTCGAATTTGGCAGCCGGGCTCTGCGAGAGAGAAATACACAGTGTTGCCCCTTCAATAAGGCAAGGTTTTGCAGAAAGCGAATGTCTGTCTATCAGCGAATGTAGTTCCAAGGGGCAGTGAAAACCAGCTACAGCTTTCCGTGCTGGCAGCTTTCCTGTGGGCGCAATCGCTGGACCTTTCGAATTTGGCAACCGGGCTCTGCGAGAGAGAAATACACAGTGTTGCCCCTTTCCCTACGAAAGCTTTTGCAGAAAGTGAATGTCTGTCTATCAGCGAATGCAGTTCCAAGGGGCAGTGAAAACCAGCTACAGAATTCCTTGCTGGCAGCTTTCCTGTAGGCGCAATCGCTGGACGTTTCGAATTTGGCAGCCGGGCTCTGCGAGAGAGAAATACAGAGTGTTGCCCCTTTACGCAGGCAAGGTTTTGCAGAAAGCGAATGTCTGTCTAGCAGCGAATGCAGTTCCAAGGGGCAGTGAAAACCAGCTACAGCTTTCCTTGCTGGCAGCTTTCCTGTGGGCGCAATCGCTGGACGTTTCTAATTTGGCAGCCGGGCTCTGCGAGAGAGAAATACACAGTGTTGCCCCTTCAGTAAGGCAAGGTTTTGCAGAAAGCGAATGTCTGTCTATCAGCGAATGTAGTTCCAAGGGGCAGTGAAAACCAGCTACAGCTTTCTGTGCTGGCAGCTTTCCTGTGGGCGCAATCGCTGGACGTTTCGAATTTGGCAACCGGGCTCTGCGAGAGAGAAATACACAGTGTTGCCCCTGTAGCAACATAAGCCTTTGTAGAAAACGAATGTCTGTCTATCAGCGAATGTAGTTCCAAGAGACAATAAAAACCAGCTACAGCTTTCCTTGCTGGCAGCTTTCCTGTGGGCGCAATCGCTGGACGTTTCGAATTTGGCAACCGGGCTCTGCGAGAGAGAAATACACAGTGTTGCCCCTGTACCAACGAAAGCTTTTGCAGAAAGCGAATGTCTGTCTATCAGCGAATGTAGTTCCAAGGGGCAGTGAAAACCAGCTACAGCTTTCCGTGCTGGCAGCTCTCCTGTGGGCGCAATCGCTGGACGTTTCGAATTTGGCAACCGGGCTCTACGAGAGAGAAATACACAGTGTTGCCCCTTTACTAAGGCAAGCTTTTGTAGAAAGCGAATGTCTGTCTATCAGCGAATGTAGTTCCAAGAGACAGTGAAAACCAGCTACAGCTTTCCTTCTGGCAGCTTTCCTGTGGGCGCAATCGCTGGACGTTTCGATTTTGGCAACCGGGCTCTGCGAGAGAGAAATACAGAGTGTTGCCCTTGTACCAACGAAAGCTTTTGCAGAAAGCGAATGTCTGTCTATCAGCGAATGTAGTTCCAAGGGGCAGTGAAAACCAGCTACAGCTTTCTGTGCTGGAAGCTTTCCTGTGGGCACAATCGCTGGACGTTTCAAATTTGGCAACCGGGCTCTGCGAGAGAGAAATACACAGTGTTGCCCCTTTAGGAAGGCAAGGTTTTGCAGAAAGCGAATGTCTGTCTAGCAGCGAATGTAGTTCCAAGAGACAGTGAAAACCAGCTAGAGATTTCCTTGCTGGCAGCTTTCCTGTGGGCGCAATCGCTGGACGTTTCAAATTTGGCAACCGGGCTCTGCGAGAGAGAAATACAGAGTGTTGCCCCTTTACGAAGGCAAGGTTTTGCAGAAAGCGAATGTCTGTCTAGCAGCGAATGTAGTTCCAAGGGGCAGTGAAAACCAGCTACAGCTTTCCGTGCTGGCAGCTTTCCTGTGGGCGCAATCGCTGGACGTTTCGAATTTGGCAGCCGGGCTGTGCGAGAGAGAAATACAGAGTGTTGCCCCTTTAGGAAGGCAAGGTTGTGCAGAAAGCGAATGTCTGTCTATCAGCGAATGTAGTTCCAAGGGGCAGTGAAAACCAGCTACAGCTTTCCTTGCTGGCAGCTTTCCTGTGGGCGCAATCGCTGGACGTGTCGATTTTGACAACCGGGCTCTGCGAGAAATACACAGTGTTGCCCCTGTACCAACGAAAGCTTTTGCAGAAAGCGAATGTCTGTCTATCAGCGAATGTAGTTCCAAGGGGCAGTGAAAACCAGCTACAGCTTTCCTTGCTGGCAGCTTTCCTGTGGGCACAATCGCTGGACGTTTCGAATTTGGCAACCGGGCTCTGCGAGAGAGAAATACACAGTGTTGCCCCTTTACGAAGGCAAGGTTTTGCAGAAAGCGAATGTCTGTCTATCAGCGAATGTAGTTCCAAGAGACTGTGAAAACCAGCTACAGCTTTCCTTGCTGGCAGCTTTCCTGTGGGCGCAATCGCTGGACGTTTCGAATTTGGCAACCGGGCTCTGCGAGAGAGAAATACACACTGTTGCCCCTTTACCTACGAAAGCTTTTGCAGAACGCGAATGTCTGTCTATCAGCGAATGCAGTTCCAAGGGGCAGTGAAAACCAGCTACAGCTTTCCGTGCTGGTAGCTTTCCTGTGGGCGCAATCGCTGGACGTTTCGTATTTGGCAACCGGGCTCTGCGAGAGAGAAATACACAGTGTTGCCTCTTTACCAACGAAAGCTTTTGCAGAAAGCGAATGTCTGTCTATCAGCGAATGCAGTTCCAAGGGGCAGTGAAAACCAGCTAAAGCTTTCCTTGCTGGCAGCTTTCCTGTGGGCGCAATCGCTGGACGTTTCTAATTTGGCAGCCGGGCTCTGCGAGAGAGAAATACACAGTGTTGCCCCTTCAATAAGGCAAGGTTTTGCAGAAAGCGAATGTCTGTCTATCAGCGAATGTAGTTCCAAGGGGCAGTGAAAACCAGCTACAGCTTTCCGTGCTGGCAGCTTTCCTGTGGGCGCAATCGTTGGACCTTTCGAATTTGGCAACCGGGCTCTGCGAGAGAGAAATACACAGTGTTGCCCCTTTCCCTACGAAAGCTTTTGCAGAAAGTGAATGTCTGTCTATCAGCGAATGCAGTTCCAAGGGGCAGTGAAAACCAGCTACAGAATTCCTTGCTGGCAGCTTTCCTCTAGGCGCAATCGCTGGACGTTTCGAATTTGGCAGCCGGGCTCTGCGAGAGAGAAATACAGAGTGTTGCCCCTTTACGCAGGCAAGGTTTTGCAGAAAGCGAATGTCTGTCTAGCAGCGAATGCAGTTCCAAGGGGCAGTGAAAACCAGCTACAGCTTTCCTTGCTGGCAGCTTTCCTGTGGGCGCAATCGCTGGACGTTTCTAATTTGGCAGCCGGGCTCTGCGAGAGAGAAATACACAGTGTTGCCCCTTCAGTAAGGCAAGGTTTTGCAGAAAGCGAATGTCTGTCTATCAGCGAATGTAGTTCCAAGGGGCAGTGAAAACCAGCTACAGCTTTCTGTGCTGGCAGCTTTCCTGTGGGCGCAATCGCTGGACGTTTCGAATTTGGCAACCGGGCTCTGCGAGAGAGAAATACACAGTGTTGCCCCTGTAGCAACATAAGCCTTTGTAGAAAACGAATGTCTGTCTATCAGCGAATGTAGTTCCAAGAGACAATAAAAACCAGCTACAGCTTTCCTTGCTGGCAGCTTTCCTGTGGGCGCAATCGCTGGACGTTTCGAATTTGGCAACCGGGCTCTGCGAGAGAGAAATACACAGTGTTGCCCCTGTACCAACGAAAGCTTTTGCAGAAAGCGAATGTCTGTCTATCAGCGAATGTAGTTCCAAGGGGCAGTGAAAACCAGCTACAGCTTTCCGTGCTGGCAGCTCTCCTGTGGGCGCAATCGCTGGACGTTTCGAATTTGGCAACCGGGCTCTACGAGAGAGAAATACACAGTGTTGCCCCTTTACTAAGGCAAGCTTTTGTAGAAAGCGAATGTCTGTCTATCAGCGAATGTAGTTCCAAGAGACAGTGAAAACCAGCTACAGCTTTCCTTGCTGGCAGCTTTCCTGTGGGCGCAATCGCTGGACGTTTCGAATTTGGCAACCGGGCTCTGCGAGAGAGAAATACACAGTGTTGCCTCTTTACCAACGAAAGCTTTTGCAGAAAGCGAATGTCTGTCTATCAGCGAATGTAGTTCCAAGAGACAATGAAAACCAGCTACAGCTTTCCTTGCTGGCAGCTTTCCTGTGGGCGCAATAGATGGACGTTTCGAATTTGGCAACCGGGCTCTGCGAGAGAGAAATACACAGTGTTGCCCCTTTACCTACGAAAGCTTTTGCAGAAAGCGAATGTCTGTCTATCAGCGAATGCAGTTCCAAGGGGCAGTGAAAACCAGCTACAGCATTCCTTGCTGGTAGCTTTCCTGTGGGCGCAATCGCTGGACGTTTCGTATTTGGCAACCGGGCTCTGCGAGAGAGAAATACACAGTGTTGCCTCTTTACCAACGAAAGCTTTTGCAGAAAGCGAATGTCTGTCTATCAGCGAATGCAGTTCCAAGGGGCAGTGAAAACCAGCTACAGCTTTCCTTGCTGGCAGCTCTCCTGTGGGCGCAATCGCTGGACGTTTCGAATTTGGCAACCGGGCTCTGCGAGAGAGAAATACACAGTGTTGCCCCTTTCCCTACGAAAGCTTTTGCAGAAAGTGAATGTCTGTCTATCAGCGAATGCAGTTCCAAGGGGCAGTGAAAACCAGCTACAGAATTCCTTGCTGGCAGCTTTCCTCTAGGCGCAATCGCTGGACGTTTCGAATTTGGCAGCCGGGCTCTGCGAGAGAGAAATACAGAGTGTTGCCCCTTTACGCAGGCAAGGTTTTGCAGAAAGCGAATGTCTGTCTAGCAGCGAATGCAGTTCCAAGGGGCAGTGAAAACCAGCTACAGCTTTCCTTGCTGGCAGCTTTCCTGTGGGCGCAATCGCTGGACGTTTCTAATTTGGCAGCCGGGCTCTGCGAGAGAGAAATACACAGTGTTGCCCCTTCAGTAAGGCAAGGTTTTGCAGAAAGCGAATGTCTGTCTATCAGCGAATGTAGTTCCAAGGGGCAGTGAAAACCAGCTACAGCTTTCTGTGCTGGCAGCTTTCCTGTGGGCGCAATCGCTGGACGTTTCGAATTTGGCAACCGGGCTCTGCGAGAGAGAAATACACAGTGTTGCCCCTGTAGCAACATAAGCCTTTGTAGAAAACGAATGTCTGTCTATCAGCGAATGTAGTTCCAAGAGACAATAAAAACCAGCTACAGCTTTCCTTGCTGGCAGCTTTCCTGTGGGCGCAATCGCTGGACGTTTCGAATTTGGCAACCGGGCTCTGCGAGAGAGAAATACACAGTGTTGCCCCTGTACCAACGAAAGCTTTTGCAGAAAGCGAATGTCTGTCTATCAGCGAATGTAGTTCCAAGGGGCAGTGAAAACCAGCTACAGCTTTCCGTGCTGGCAGCTCTCCTGTGGGCGCAATCGCTGGACGTTTCGAATTTGGCAACCGGGCTCTACGAGAGAGAAATACACAGTGTTGCCCCTTTACTAAGGCAAGCTTTTGTAGAAAGCGAATGTCTGTCTATCAGCGAATGTAGTTCCAAGAGACAGTGAAAACCAGCTACAGCTTTCCTTGCTGGCAGCTTTCCTGTGGGCGCAATCGCTGGACGTTTCGAATTTGGCAACCGGGCTCTGCGAGAGAGAAATACACAGTGTTGCCTCTTTACCAACGAAAGCTTTTGCAGAAAGCGAATGTCTGTCTATCAGCGAATGTAGTTCCAAGAGACAATGAAAACCAGCTACAGCTTTCCTTGCTGGCAGCTTTCCTGTGGGCGCAATAGATGGACGTTTCGAATTTGGCAACCGGGCTCTGCGAGAGAGAAATACACAGTGTTGCCCCTTTACCTACGAAAGCTTTTGCAGAAAGCGAATGTCTGTCTATCAGCGAATGCAGTTCCAAGGGGCAGTGAAAACCAGCTACAGCATTCCTTGCTGGTAGCTTTCCTGTGGGCGCAATCGCTGGACGTTTCGTATTTGGCAACCGGGCTCTGCGAGAGAGAAATACACAGTGTTGCCTCTTTACCAACGAAAGCTTTTGCAGAAAGCGAATGTCTGTCTATCAGCGAATGCAGTTCCAAGGGGCAGTGAAAACCAGCTACAGCTTTCCTTGCTGGCAGCTCTCCTGTGGGCGCAATCGCTGGACGTTTCGAATTTGGCAACCGGGCTCTGCGAGAGAGAAATACACAGTGTTGCCCCTTTACCAACGAAAGCTGTTGTAGAAAGTGAATGTCTATCTAGCAGCGAATGTAGTTCCAAGGGGCAGTGAAAACCAGCTACAGCTTTCCTTGCTGGCAGCTTTCCTGTGGGCGCAATCGCTGGACGTTTCGAATTTGGCAACCGGGCTCTGCGAGAGAGAAATACACAGTGTTGCCCCTGTACCAACGAAAGCTTTTGCAGAAAGCGAATGTCTGTCTATCAGCGAATGTAGTTCCAAGGGGCAGTGAAAACCAGCTACAGCTTTCCGTGTGGCAGCTCTCCTGTGGGCGCAATCGCTGGACGTTTCGAATTTGGCAACCGGGCTCTACGAGAGAGAAATACACAGTGTTGCCCCTTTACTAAGGCAAGCTTTTGTAGAAAGCGAATGTCTGTCTATCAGCGAATGTAGTTCCAAGAGACAGTGAAAACCAGCTACAGCTTTCCTTGCTGGCAGCTTTCCTGTGGGCGCAATCGCTGGACGTTTCGATTTTGGCAACCGGGCTCTGCGAGAGAGAAATACAGAGTGTTGCCCTTGTACCAACGAAAGCTTTTGCAGAAAGCGAATGTCTGTCTATCAGCGAATGTAGTTCCAAGGGGCAGTGAAAACCAGCTACAGCTTTCTGTGCTGGAAGCTTTCCTGTGGGCGCAATCGCTGGACGTTTCAAATTTGGCAACCGGGCTCTGCGAGAGAGAAATACACAGTGTTGCCCCTTTACGAAGGCAAGGTTTTGCAGAAAGCGAATGTCTGTCTAGCAGCGAATGTAGTTCCAAGAGACAGTGAAAACCAGCTAGAGATTTCCTTGCTGGCAGCTTTCCTGTGGGCGCAATCGCTGGACGTTTCAAATTTGGCAACTGGGCTCTGCGAGAGAGAAATACAGAGTGTTGCCCCTTTACGAAGGCAAGGTTTTGCAGAAAGCGAATGTCTGTCTAGCAGCGAATGTAGTTCCAAGGGGCAGTGAAAACCAGCTACAGCTTTCCGTGCTGGCAGCTTTCCTGTGGGCGCAATCGCTGGACGTTTCGAATTTGGCAGCCGGGCTGTGCGAGAGAGAAATACAGAGTGTTGCCCCTTTAGGAAGGCAAGGTTGTGCAGAAAGCGAATGTCTGTCTATCAGCGAATGTAGTTCCAAGGGGCAGTGAAAACCAGCTATAGCTTTCCTTGCTGGCAGCTTTCCTGTGGGCGCAATCGCTGGACGTGTCGATTTTGACAACCGGGCTCTGCGAGAGAGAAATACACAGTGTTGCCCCTGTACCAACGAAAGCTTTTGCAGAAAGCGAATGTCTGTCTATCAGCGAATGTAGTTCCAAGGGGCAGTGAAAACCAGCTACAGCTTTCCTTGCTGGCAGCTTTCCTGTGGGCACAATCGCTGGACGTTTCGAATTTGGCAACCGGGCTCTGCGAGAGAGAAATACACAGTGTTGCCCCTTTACGAAGGCAAGGTTTTGCAGAAAGCGAATGTCTGTCTATCAGCGAATGTAGTTCCAAGAGACTGTGAAAACCAGCTACAGCTTTCCTTGCTGGCAGCTTTCCTGTGGGCGCAATCGCTGGACGTTTCGAATTTGGCAACCGGGGTCTGCGAGAGAGATATACACAGTGTTGCCCCTTTACCAACGAAAGCTGTTGTAGAAAGTGAATGTCTATCTAGCAGCGAATGTAGTTCCAAGGGGCAGTGAAAACCAGCTACAGCTTTCCTTGCTGGCTGCTTTCCTGTGGGCGCAATCGCTGGACGTTTCGAATTTGGCAACCGGGCTCTGCGAGAGAGAAATACACAGTGTTGCCCCTGTACCAACGAAAGCTTTTGCAGAAAGCGAATGTCTGTCTATCAGCGAATGTAGTTCCAAGGGGCAGTGAAAACCAGCTACAGCTTTCCGTGCTGGCAGCTCTCCTGTGGGCGCAATCGCTGGACGTTTCGAATTTGGCAACCGGGCTCTACGAGAGAGAAATACACAGTGTTGCCCCTTTACTAAGGCAAGCTTTTGTAGAAAGCGAATGTCTGTCTATCAGCGAATGTAGTTCCAAGAGACAGTGAAAACCAGCTACAGCTTTCCTTGCTGGCAGCTTTCCTGTGGGCGCAATCGCTGGACGTTTCGATTTTGGCAACCGGGCTCTGCGAGAGAGAAATACAGAGTGTTGCCCTTGTACCAACGAAACCTTTTGCAGAAAGCGAATGTCTGTCTATCAGCGAATGTAGTTCCAAGGGGCAGTGAAAACCAGCTACAGCTTTCTGTGCTGGAAGCTTTCCTGTGGGCGCAATCGCTGGACGTTTCAAATTTGGCAACCGGGCTCTGCGAGAGAGAAATACACAGTGTTGCCCCTTTACGAAGGCAAGGTTTTGCAGAAAGCGAATGTCTGTCTAGCAGCGAATGTAGTTCCAAGAGACAGTGAAAACCAGCTAGAGATTTCCTTGCTGGCAGCTTTCCTGTGGGCGCAATCGCTGGACGTTTCAAATTTGGCAACCGGGCTCTGCGAGAGAGAAATACAGAGTGTTGCCCCTTTACGAAGGCAAGGTTTTGCAGAAAGCGAATGTCGGTCTAGCAGCGAATGTAGTTCCAAGGGGCAGTGAAAACCAGCTACAGCTTTCCTTGCTGGCAGCTTTCCTGTGGGCGCAATCGCTGGACGTTTCGAATTTGGCAACCGGGCTCTGCGAGAGAGAAATACACAGTGTTGCCCCTGTACCAACGAAAGCTTTTGCAGAAAGCGAATGTCTGTCTATCAGCGAATGTAGTTCCAAGGGGCAGTGAAAACCAGCTACAGCTTTCCTTGCTGGCAGCTTTCCTGTGGGCACAATCGCTGGACGATTCGAATTTGGCAACCGGGCTCTGCGAGAGAGAAATACACAGTGTTGCCCCTTTACGAAGGCAAGGTTTTGCAGAAAGCGAATGTCTGTCTATCAGCGAATGTAGTTCCAAGAGACTGTGAAAACCAGCTACAGCTTTCCTTGCTGGCAGCTTTCCTGTGGGCGCAATCGCTGGACGTTTCGAATTTGGCAACCGGGCTCTGCGAGAGAGAAATACACAGTGTTGCCCCTTTCCCTACGAAAGCTTTTGCAGAAAGCGAATGTCTGTCTATCAGCGAATGCAGTTCCAAGGGGCAGTGAAAACCAGCTACAGCTTTCCGTGCTGGTAGCTTTCCTGTGGGCGCAATCGCTGGACGTTTCGTATTTGGCAACCGGGCTCTGCGAGAGAGAAATACACAGTGTTGCCTCTTTACCAACGAAAGCTTTTGCAGAAAGCGAATGTCTGTCTATCAGCGAATGCAGTTCCAAGGGGCAGTGAAAACCAGCTACAGCTTTCCGTGCTGGCAGCTTTCCTGTGGGCGCAATCGCTGGACGTTTCGAATTTGGCAACCGGGCTCTGCGAGAGAGATATACACAGTGTTGCCACTTTGCCAACGAAAGCTGTTGTAGAAAGTGAATGTCTATCTAGCAGCGAATGTAGTTCCAAGGGGCAGTGAAAACCAGCTACAGCTTTCCTTGCTGGCAGCTTTCCTGTGGGCGCAATCGCTGGACGTTTCGAATTTGGCAACCGGGCTCTGCGAGAGAGAAATACACAGTGTTGCCCCTGTACCAACGAAAGCTTTTGCAGAAAGCGAATGTCTGTCTATCAGCGAATGCAGTTCCAAGGGGCAGTGAAAACCAGCTAAAGCTTTCCTTGCTGGCAGCTTTCCTGTGGGCGCAATCGCTGGACGTTTCTAATTTGGCAGCCGGGCTCTGCGAGAGAGAAATACACAGTGTTGCCCCTTCAATAAGGCAAGGTTTTGCAGAAAGCGAATGTCTGTCTATCAGCGAATGTAGTTCCAAGGGGCAGTGAAAACCAGCTACAGCTTTCCGTGCTGGCAGCTTTCCTGTGGGCGCAATCGCTGGACCTTTCGAATTTGGCAACCGGGCTCTGCGAGAGAGAAATACACAGTGTTGCCCCTGTACCAACGAAAGCTTTTGCAGAAAGTGAATGTCTGTCTATCAGCGAATGCAGTTCCAAGGGGCAGTGAAAACCAGCTACAGCATTCCTTGCTGGCAGCTTTCCTGTAGGCGCAATCGCTGGACGTTTCGAATTTGGCAGCCGGGCTCTGCGAGAGAGAAATACAGAGTGTTGCCCCTTTACGCAGGCAAGGTTTTGCAGAAAGCGAATGTCTGTCTAGCAGCGAATGCAGTTCCAAGGGGCAGTGAAAACCAGCTACAGCTTTCCTTGCTGGCAGCTT
Organism: Mycteria americana; assembly: GCF_035582795.1. Classification (NCBI taxonomy): domain Eukaryota; kingdom Metazoa; phylum Chordata; class Aves; order Ciconiiformes; family Ciconiidae; genus Mycteria; species Mycteria americana. Next base: position 22,361,778 of record NC_134369.1, on the reverse strand, counting down.
TCCTGTGGGCGCAATCGCTGGACGTTTCTAATTTGGCAGCCGGGCTCTGCGAGAGAGAAATACACAGTGTTGCCCCTTCAGTAAGGCAAGGTTTTGCAGAAAGCGAATGTCTGTCTATCAGCGAATGTAGTTCCAAGGGGCAGTGAAAACCAGCTACAGCTTTCTGTGCTGGCAGCTTTCCTGTGGGCGCAATCGCTGGACGTTTCGAATTTGGCAACCGGGCTCTGCGAGAGAGAAATACACAGTGTTGCCCCTGTAGCAACATAAGCCTTTGTAGAAAACGAATGTCTGTCTATCAGCGAATGTAGTTCCAAGAGACAATAAAAACCAGCTACAGCTTTCCTTGCTGGCAGCTTTCCTGTGGGCGCAATCGCTGGACGTTTCGAATTTGGCAACCGGGCTCTGCGAGAGAGAAATACACAGTGTTGCCCCTGTACCAACGAAAGCTTTTGCAGAAAGCGAATGTCTGTCTATCAGCGAATGTAGTTCCAAGGGGCAGTGAAAACCAGCTACAGCTTTCCGTGCTGGCAGCTCTCCTGTGGGCGCAATCGCTGGACGTTTCGAATTTGGCAACCGGGCTCTACGAGAGAGAAATACACAGTGTTGCCCCTTTACTAAGGCAAGCTTTTGTAGAAAGCGAATGTCTGTCTATCAGCGAATGTAGTTCCAAGAGACAGTGAAAACCAGCTACAGCTTTCCTTGCTGGCAGCTTTCCTGTGGGCGCAATCGCTGGACGTTTCGAATTTGGCAGCCGGGCTCTGCGAGAGAGAAATACAGAGTGTTGCCCTTGTACCAACGAAAGCTTTTGCAGAAAGCGAATGTCTGTCTATCAGCGAATGTAGTTCCAAGGGGCAGTGAAAACCAGCTACAGCTTTCTGTGCTGGAAGCTTTCCTGTGGGCGCAATCGCTGGACGTTTCGAATTTGGCAACCGGGCTCTGCGAGAGAGAAATACACAGTGTTGCCCCTTTACGAAGGCAAGGTTTTGCAGAAAGCGAATGTCTGTCTAGCAGCGAATGTAGTTCCAAGAGACAGTGAAAACCAGCTAGAGATTTCCGTGCTGTCAGCTTTCCTGTGGGCGCAATCGCTGGACGTTTCGAATTTGGCAACCGGGCTCTGCGAGAGAGAAATACACAGTGTTGCCCCTTTACCTATGAAAGCTTTTGCAGAAAGCAAATGTCTGGCTATCAGCGAATGCAGTTCCAAGGGGCAGTGAAAACCAGCTACAGCTTTCCTTTCTGGCAGCTTTCCTGTAGGCGCAATCGCTGGACGTTTCGAATTTGGCAGCCGGGCTCTGCGAGAGAGAAATACAGAGTGTTGCCCCTTTACGCAGGCAAGGTTTTGCAGAAAGCGAATGTCTGTCTAGCAGCGAATGCAGTTCCAAGGGGCAGTGAAAACCAGCTACAGCTTTCCTTGCTGGCAGCTTTCCTGTGGGCGCAATCGCTGGACGTTTCGATTTTGGCAACCGGGCTCTGCGAGAGAGAAATACAGAGTGTTGCCCTTGTACCAACGAAAGCTTTTGCAGAAAGCGAATGTCTGTCTATCAGCGAATGTACTTCCAAGGGGCAGTGAAAACCAGCTACAGCTTTCTGTGCTGGAAGCTTTCCTGTGGGCGCAATCGCTGGACGTTTCGAATTTGGCAACCGGGCTCTGCGAGAGAGAAATACACAGTGTTGCCCCTTTACGAAGGCAAGGTTTTGCAGAAAGCGAATGTCTGTCTAGCAGCGAATGTAGTTCCAAGAGACAGTGAAAACCAGCTAGAGATTTCCGTGCTGTCAGCTTTCCTGTGGGCGCAATCGCTGGACGTTTCGAATTTGGCAACCGGGCTCTGCGAGAGAGAAATACACAGTGTTGCCCCTTTACCTATGAAAGCTTTTGCAGAAAGCAAATGTCTGTCTATCAGCGAATGCAGTTCCAAGGGGCAGTGAAAACCAGCTACAGCTTTCCTTGCTGGCAGCTTTCCTGTAGGCGCAATCGCTGGACGTTTCGAATTTGGCAGCCGGGCTCTGCGAGAGAGAAATACAGAGTGTTGCCCCTTTACGCAGGCAAGGTTTTGCAGAAAGCGAATGTCTGTCTATCAGCGAATGTAGTTCCAAGAGACTGTGAAAACCAGCTACAGCTTTCCTTGCTGGCAGCTTTCCTGTGGGCGCAATCGCTGGACGTTTCGAATTTGGCAACCGGGCTCTGCGAGAGAGAAATACACAGTGTTGCCCCTGTAGCAACATAAGCTTTTGTAGAAAACGAATGTCTGTCTATCAGCGAATGTAGTTCCAAGAGACAATGAAAACCAGCTACAGCTTTCCTTGCTGGCAGCTTTCCTGTGGGCGCAATAGATGGACGTTTCGAATTTGGCAACCGGGCTCTGCGAGAGAGAAATACACAGTGTTGCCCCTTTACCTACGAAAGCTTTTGCAGAAAGCGAATGTCTGTCTATCAGCGAATGCAGTTCCAAGGGGCAGTGAAAACCAGCTACAGCTTTCCGTGCTGGTAGCTTTCCTGTGGGCGCAATCGCTGGACGTTTCGTATTTGGCAACCGGGCTCTGCGAGAGAGAAATACACAGTGTTGCCTCTTTACCAACGAAAGCTTTTGCAGAAAGCGAATGTCTGTCTATCAGCGAATGTAGTTCCAAGGGGCAGTGAAAACCAGCTACAGCTTTCCTTGCTGGCAGCTTTCCTGTGGGCGCAATCGCTGGACGTTTCGAATTTGGCAACCGGGCTCTGCGAGAGAGAAATACACAGTGTTGCCCCTGTACCAACGAAAGCTTTTGCAGAAAGCGAATGTCTGTCTATCAGCGAATGTAGTTCCAAGGGGCAGTGAAAACCAGCTACAGCTTTCCGTGCTGGCAGCTCTCCTGTGGGCGCAATCGCTGGACGTTTCGAATTTGGCAACCGGGCTCTACGAGAGAGAAATACACAGTGTTGCCCCTTTACTAAGGCAAGCTTTTGTAGAAAGCGAATGTCTGTCTATCAGCGAATGTAGTTCCAAGAGACAGTGAAAACCAGCTACAGCTTTCCTTGCTGGCAGCTTTCCTGTGGGCGCAATCGCTGGACGTTTCGAATTTGGCAGCCGGGCTCTGCGAGAGAGAAATACAGAGTGTTGCCCCTTTACGCAGGCAAGGTTTTGCAGAAAGCGAATGTCTGTCTAGCAACGAATGCAGTTCCAAGGGGCAGTGAAAACCAGCTACAGCTTTCCTTGCTGGCAGCTTTCCTGTGGGCGCAATCGCTGGACGTTTCGAATTTGGCAACCGGGCTCTGCGAGAGAGAAATACACAGTGTTGCCCCGTAGCAACATAAGCTTTTGTAGAAAACGAATGTCTGTCTATCAGCGAATGTAGTTCCAAGAGACAATGAAAACCAGCTACAGCTTTCCTTGCTGGCAGCTTTCCTGTGGGCGCAATCGCTGGACGTTTCGTATTTGGCAACCGGGCTCTGCGACAGAGAAATACACGGTGTTGCCCCTTTACCTACGAAAGCTTTTGCAGAAAGCGAATGTCTGTCTATCAGCGAATGCAGTTCCAAGGGGCAGTGAAAACCAGCTACAGCATTCCTTGCTGGTAGCTTTCCTGTGGGCGCAATCGCTGGACGTTTCGTATTTGGCAACCGGGCTCTGCGAGAGAGAAATACACAGTGTTGCCTCTTTACCAACGAAAGCTTTTGCAGAAAGCGAATGTCTGTCTATCAGCGAATGCAGTTCCAAGGGGCAGTGAAAACCAGCTACAGCTTTCCTTGCTGGCAGCTTTCCTGTGGTCGCAATCGCTGGACGTTTCGAATTTGGCAACCGGGCTCTGCGAGAGAGAAATACAGAGTGTTGCCCCTTTACAAAGTCAAGGTTTTGCAGAAAGCGAATGTCTGTCTATCAGCGAATGCAGTTCCAAGGGGCAGTGAAAACCAGCTACAGCTTTCCTTGCTGGCAGCTTTCCTGTGGGCGCAATCGCTGGACGTTTCGAATTTGGCAACCGGGCTCTGCGAGAGAGAAATACACAGTGTTGCCCCTGTACCTACGAAAGCTTTTGCAGAAAGCGAATGTCTGTCTATCAGCGAATGCAGTTCCAAGGGGCAGTGAAAACCAGCTACAGCTTTCCTTGCTGACAGCTTTCCTGTGGTCGCAATCGCTGGACGTTTCGAATTTGGCAACCGGGCTCTGCGAGAGAGAAATACAGAGTGTTGCCCCTTTACAAAGTCAAGGTTTTGCAGAAAGCGAATGTCTGTCTATCAGCGAATGTAGTTCCAAGGGGCAGTGAAAACCAGCTACAGCTTTCCTTGCTGGCAGCTTTCCTGTGGGCGCAATCGCTGGACGTTTCGAATTTGGCAACCGGGCTCTGCGAGAGAGAAATACACAGTGTTGCCCCTTTACCAACGAAAGCTTTTGCAGAAAGCGAATGTCTATATAGCAGCGAATGTAGTTCCAAGAGGCAGTGAAAACCAGCTACAGCTTTCCTTGCTGGCAGCTTTCCTGTGGGCGCAATCGCTGGACGTTTCGAATTTGGCAACCGGGCTCTGCGAGAGAGAAATACACAGTGTTGCCCCTGTACCAACGAAAGCTTTTGCAGAAAGCGAATGTCTGTCTATCAGCGACTGTAGTTCCAAGAGACAGTTAAAACCAGCTACAGCTTTCCTTGCTGGCACCTTTCCTGTGGGCGCAATCGCTGGACGTTTCGTATTTGGCAACCGGGCTCTGCGAGAGAGAAATACACAGTGTTGCCTCTTTACCAACGAAAGCTTTTGCAGAAAGCGAATGTCTGTCTATCAGCGAATGCAGTTCCAAGGGGCAGTGAAAACCAGCTACAGCTTTCCGTGCTGGCAGCTTTCCTGTGGGCGCAATCGCTGGATGTTTCGAATTTGGCAACCGGGCTCTGCGAGAGAGATATACACAGTGTTGCCCCTTTACCAACGAAAGCTGTTGTAGAAAGTGAATGTCTATCTAGCAGCGAATGTAGTTCCAAGGGGCAGTGAAAACCAGCTACAGCTTTCCTTGCTGGCAGCTTTCCTGTGGGCGCAATCGCTGGACGTTTCGAATTTGGCAACCGGGCTCTGCGAGAGAGAAATACACAGTGTTGCCCCTGTAGCAACATAAGCTTTTGTAGAAAACGAATGTCTGTCTATCAGCGAATGTAGTTCCAAGAGACAATGAAAACCAGCTACAGCTTTCCTTGCTGGCAGCTTTCCTGTGGGCGCAATCGCTGGACGTTTCGAATTTGGCAACCGGGCTCTGCGAGAGAGAAATACACGGTGTTGCCCCTTTACCTACGAAAGCTTTTGCAGAAAGCGAATGTCTGTCTATCAGCGAATGCAGTTCCAAGGGGCAGTGAAAACCAGCTACAGCATTCCTTGCTGGTAGCTTTCCTGTGGGCGCAATCGCTGGACGTTTCGTATTTGGCAACCGGGCTCTGCGAGAGAGAAATACACAGTGTTGCCTCTTTACCAACGAAAGCTTTTGCAGAAAGCGAATGTCTGTCTATCAGCGAATGCAGTTCCAAGGGGCAGTGAAAACCAGCTACAGCTTTCCGTGCTGGCAGCTTTCCTGTGGTCGCAATCGCTGGACGTTTCGAATTTGGCAACCGGGCTCTGCGAGAGAGATATACAGAGTGTTGCCCCTTTACAAAGTCAAGGTTTTGCAGAAAGCGAATGTCTGTCTATCAGCGAATGTAGTTCCAAGGGGCAGTGAAAACCAGCTACAGCTTTCCTTGCTGGCAGCTTTCCTGTGGGCGCAATCGCTGGACGTTTCGAATTTGGCAACCGGGCTCTGCGAGAGAGAAATACACAGTGTTGCCCCTTTACCAACGAAAGCTTTTGCAGAAAGCGAATGTCTATATAGCAGCGAATGTAGTTCCAAGAGGCAGTGAAAACCAGCTACAGCTTTCCTTGCTGGCAGCTTTCCTGTGGGCGCAATCGCTGGACGTTTCGAATTTGGCAACCGGGCTCTGCGAGAGAGAAATACACAGTGTTGCCCCTATACCAACGAAAGCTTTTGCAGAAAGCGAATGTCTGTCTAGCAGCGAATGTAGTTCCAAGGGGCAGTGAAAACCAGCTACAGCTTTCCTTGCTGGCAGCTTTCCTGTGGGCGCAATCGCTGGACGTTTCGAATTTGGCAACCGGGCTCTGCGAGAGAGAAATACACAGTGTTGCCCCTGTACCAACGAAAGCTTTTGCAGAAAGCGAATGTCTGTCTATCAGCGAATGTAGTTCCAAGGGGCAGTGAAAACCAGCTACAGCTTTCATTGCTGGCAGCTTTCCTGTGGGCGCAATCGCTGGACGTTTCGAATTTGGCAACCAGGCTCTGCGAGAGAGAAATACACAGTGTTGCCCCTTTACAAAGGAAAGCTTTTGCAGAAAGCGAATGTCTGTCTATCAGCGAATGCAGTTCCAAGAGACAGTGAAAACCAGCTACAGCTTTCCGTGCTGGCAGCTTTCCTGTGGGCGCAATCGCTGGACGTTTCGAATTTGGCAGCCGGGCTGTGCGAGAGAGAAATACAGAGTGTTGCCCCTTTAGGAAGGCAAGGTTGTGCAGAAAGCGAATGTCTGTCTATCAGCGAATGTAGTTCCAAGGGGCAGTGAAAACCAGCTACAGCTTTCCTTGCTGGCAGCTTTCCTGTGGGCGCAATCGCTGGACGTGTCGATTTTGACAACCGGGCTCTGCGAGAGAGAAATACACAGTGTTGCCCCTGTACCAACGAAAGCTTTTGCAGAAAGCGAATGTCTGTCTATCAGCGAATGTAGTTCCAAGGGGCAGTGAAAACCAGCTACAGCTTTCCTTGCTGGCAGCTTTCCTGTGGGCGCAATCGCTGGACGTTTCGAATTTGGCAACCGGGCTCTGCGAGAGAGAAATACACAGTGTTGCCCCTTTACCTACGAAAGCTTTTGCAGAAAGCGAATGTCTGTCTATCAGCGAATGCAGTTCCAAGGGGCAGTGAAAACCAGCTACAGCTTTCCGTGCTGGCAGCTTTCCTGTGGGCGCAATCGCTGGACCTTTCGAATTTGGCAACCGGGCTCTGCGAGAGTGAAATACACAGTGTTGCCCCTTTCCCTACGAAAGCTTTTGCAGAAAGTGAATGTCTGTCTATCAGCGAATGCAGTTCCAAGGGGCAGTGAAAACCAGCTACAGCATTCCTTGCTGGCAGCTTTCCTGTAGGCGCAATCGCTGGACGTTTCGAATTTGGCAGCCGGGCTCTGCGAGAGAGAAATACAGAGTGTTGCCCCTTTACGCAGGCAAGGTTTTGCAGAAAGCGAATGTCTGTCTAGCAGCGAATGCAGTTCCAAGGGGCAGTGAAAACCAGCTACAGCTTTCCGCGCTGGCAGCTTTCCTGTGGGCGCAATCGCTGGACGTTTCTAATTTGGCAGCCGGGCTCTGCGAGAGAGAAATACACAGTGTTGCCCCTGTAGCAACATAAGCCTTTGTAGAAAACGAATGTCTGTCTATCAGCGAATGTAGTTCCAAGAGACAATGAAAACCAGCTACAGCTTTCCTTGCTGGCAGATATCCTGTGGGCGCAATCGCTGGACGTTTCGAATTTGGCAACCGGGCTCTGCGAGAGAGAATTACACGGTGTTGCCCCTTTACCTACGAAAGCTTTTGCAGAAAGCGAATGTCTGTCTATCAGCGAATGCAGTTCCAAGGGGCAGTGAAAACCAGCTACAGCATTCCTTGCTGGTAGCTTTCCTGTGGGCGCAATCGCTGGACGTTTCGTATTTGGCAACCGGGCTCTGCAAGAGAGAAATACACAGTGTTGCCACTTTACCAACGAAAGCTTTTGCAGAAAGCGAATGTCTGTCTATCAGCGAATGCAGTTCCAAGGGGCAGTGAAAACCAGCTACAGCTTTCCTTGCTGGCAGCTTTCCTGTGGTCGCAATCGCTGGACGTTTCGAATTTGGCAACCGGGCTCTGCGAGAGAGAAATACAGAGTGTTGCCCCTTTACAAAGTCAAGCTTTTGTAGAAAGAGAATGTCTGTCTATCAGCGAATGTAGTTCCAAGGGGCAGTGAAAACCAGCTACAGCTTTCCTTGCTGGCAGCTTTCCTGTGGGCGCAATCGCTGGACGTTTCGAATTTGGCAACCGGGCTCTGCGAGAGAGAAATACACAGTGTTGCCCCTTTACCAACGAAAGCTTTTGCAGAAAGCGAATGTCTATATAGCAGCGAATGTAGTTCCAAGAGGCAGTGAAAACCAGCTACAGCTTTCCTTGCTGGCAGCTTTCCTGTGGGCGCAATCGCTGGACGTTTCGAATTTGGCAACCGGGCTCTGCGAGAGAGAAATACACAGTGTTGCCCCTGTACCAACGAAAGCTTTTGCAGAAAGCGAATGTCTGTCTATCAGCGAATGCAGTTCCAAGGGGCAGTGAAAACCAGCTACAGCTTTCCTTGCTGGCAGCTTTCCTGTGGGCGCAATCGCTGGACGTTTCGAATTTGGCAACCGGGCTCTGCGAGAGAGAAATACACAGTGTTGCCCCTTTACGAAGGCAAGGTTTTGCAGAAAGCGAATGTCTGTCTATCAGCCAATGTAGTTCCAAGAGAGTGTGAAAACCAGCTACAGCTTTCCTTGCTGGCAGCTTTCCTGTGGGCGCAATCGCTGGACGTTTCGAATTTGGCAACCGGGCTCTGCGAGAGAGAAATACACAGTGTTGCCTCTTTACCAACGAAAGCTTTTGCAGAAAGCGAATGTCTGTCTATCAGCGAATGTAGTTCCAAGAGACAATGAAAACCAGCTACAGCTTTCCTTGCTGGCAGCTTTCCTGTGGGCGCAATAGATGGACGTTTCGAATTTGGCAACCGGGCTCTGCGAGAGAGAAATACACAGTGTTGCCCCTTTACCTACGAAAGCTTTTGCAGAAAGCGAATGTCTGTCTATCAGCGAATGCAGTTCCAAGGGGCAGTGAAAACCAGCTACAGCTTTCCGTGCTGGTAGCTTTCCTGTGGGCGCAATCGCTGGACGTTTCGTATTTGGCAACCGGGCTCTGCGAGAGAGAAATACACAGTGTTGCCTCTTTACCAACGAAAGCTTTTGCAGAAAGCGAATGTCTGTCTATCAGCGAATGCAGTTCCAAGGGGCAGTGAAAACCAGCTACAGCTTTCTGTGCTGGCAGCTTTCCTGTGGGCGCAATCGCTGGACGTTTCGAATTTGGCAACCGGGCTCTGCGAGAGAGATATACACAGTGTTGCCCCTTTACCAACGAAAGCTGTTGTAGAAAGTGAATGTCTATCTAGCAGCGAATGTAGTTCCAAGGGGCAGTGAAAACCAGCTACAGCTTTCCTTGCTGGCAGCTTTCCTGTGGGCGCAATCGCTGGACGTTTCGAATTTGGCAACCGGGCTCTGCGAGAGAGAAATACACAGTGTTGCCCCTGTACCAACGAAAGCTTTTGCAGAAAGCGAATGTCTGTCTATCAGCGAATGTAGTTCCAAGGGGCAGTGAAAACCAGCTACAGCTTTCCGTGCTGGCAGCTCTCCTGTGGGCGCAATCGCTGGACGTTTCGAATTTGGCAACCGGGCTCTACGAGAGAGAAATACACAGTGTTGCCCCTTTACGAAGGCAAGGTTTTGCAGAAAGCGAATGTCTGTCTAGCAGCGAATGTAGTTCCAAGAGACAGTGAAAACCAGCTAGAGATTTCCTTGCTGGCAGCTTTCCTGTGGGCGCAATCGCTGGACGTTTCAAATTTGGCAACCGGGCTCTGCGAGAGAGAAATACAGAGTGTTGCCCCTTTACGAAGGCAAGGTTTTGCAGAAAGCGAATGTCTGTCTAGCAGCGAATGTAGTTCCAAAGGGCAGTGAAAACCAGCTACAGCTTTCCGTGCTGGCAGCTTTCCTGTGGGCGCAATCGCTGGACGTTTCGAATTTGGCAGCCGGGCTGTGCGAGAGAGAAATACAGAGTGTTGCCCCTTTAGGAAGGCAAGGTTGTGCAGAAAGCGAATGTCTGTCTATCAGCGAATGTAGTTCCAAGGGGCAGTGAAAACCAGCTACAGCTTTCCTTGCTGGCAGCTTTCCTGTGGGCGCAATCGCTGGACGTGTCGATTTTGACAACCGGGCTCTGCGAGAGAGAAATACACAGTGTTGCCCCTGTACCAACGAAAGCTTTTGCAGAAAGCGAATGTCTGTCTATCAGCGAATGTAGTTCCAAGGGGCAGTGAAAACCAGCTACAGCTTTCCTTGCTGGCAGCTTTCCTGTGGGCACAATCGCTGGACGTTTCGAATTTGGCAACCGGGCTCTGCAGAGAGAAATACACAGTGTTGCCCCTTTACGAAGGCAAGGTTTTGCAGAAAGCGAATGTCTGTCTATCAGCGAATGTAGTTCCAAGAGACTGTGAAAACCAGCTACAGCTTTCCTTGCTGGCAGCTTTCCTGTGGGCGCAATCGCTGGACGTTTCGAATTTGGCAACCGGGCTCTGCGAGAGAGAAATACACACTGTTGCCCCTTTACCTACGAAAGCTTTTGCAGAAAGCGAATGTCTGTCTATCAGCGAATGCAGTTCCAAGGGGCAGTGAAAACCAGCTACAGCTTTCCGTGCTGGTAGCTTTCCTGTGGGCGCAATCGCTGGACGTTTCGTATTTGGCAACCGGGCTCTGCGAGAGAGAAATACACAGTGTTGCCTCTTTACCAACGAAAGCTTTTGCAGAAAGCGAATGTCTGTCTATCAGCGAATGCAGTTCCAAGGGGCAGTGAAAACCAGCTACAGCTTTCCGTGCTGGCAGCTTTCCTGTGGGCGCAATCGCTGGACGTTTCGAATTTGGCAACCGGGCTCTGCGAGAGAGATATACACAGTGTTGCCCCTTTGCCAACGAAAGCTGTTGTAGAAAGTGAATGTCTATCTAGCAGCGAATGTAGTTCCAAGGGGCAGTGAAAACCAGCTACAGCTTTCCTTGCTGGCAGCTTTCCTGTGGGCGCAATCGCTGGACGTTTCGAATTTGGCAACCGGGCTCTGCGAGAGAGAAATACACAGTGTTGCCCCTGTACCAACGAAAGCTTTTGCAGAAAGCGAATGTCTGTCTATCAGCGAATGCAGTTCCAAGGGGCAGTGAAAACCAGCTAAAGCTTTCCTTGCTGGCAGCTGTCCTGTGGTCGCAATCGCTGGACGTTTCTGATTTGGCAGCCGGGCTCTGCGAGAGGGAAATACACAGTGTTGCCCCTTCAATAAGGCAAGGTTTTGCAGAAAGCGAATGTCTGTCTATCAGCGAATGTAGTTCCAAGGGGCAGTGAAAACCAGCTACAGCTTTCCGTGCTGGCAGCTTTCCTGTGGGCGCAATCGCTGGAACTTTCGAATTTGGCAACCGGGCTCTGCGAGAGAGAAATACACAGTGTTGCCCCTTTCCCTACGAAAGCTTTTGCAGAAAGTGAATGTCTGTCTATCAGCGAATGCAGTTCCAAGGGGCAGTGAAAACCAGCTACAGCATTCCTTGCTGGCAGCTTTCCTGTAGGCGCAATCGCTGGACGTTTCGAATTTGGCAGCCGGGCTCTGCGAGAGAGAAATACAGAGTGTTGCCCCTTTACGCAGGCAAGGTTTTGCAGAAAGCGAATGTCTGTCTAGCAGCGAATGCAGTTCCAAGGGGCAGTGAAAACCAGCTACAGCTTTCCGCGCTGGCAGCTTTCCTGTGGGCGCAATCGCTGGACGTTTCTAATTTGGCAGCCGGGCTCTGCGAGAGAGAAATACACAGTGTTGCCCCTGTAGCAACATAAGCCTTTGTAGAAAACGAATGTCTGTCTATCAGCGAATGTAGTTCCAAGAGACAATGAAAACCAGCTACAGCTTTCCTTGCTGGCAGATATCCTGTGGGCGCAATCGCTGGACGTTTCGAATTTGGCAACCGGGCTCTGCGAGAGAGAATTACACGGTGTTGCCCCTTTACCTACGAAAGCTTTTGCAGAAAGCGAATGTCTGTCTATCAGCGAATGCAGTTCCAAGGGGCAGTGAAAACCAGCTACAGCATTCCTTGCTGGTAGCTTTCCTGTGGGCGCAATCGCTGGACGTTTCGTATTTGGCAACCGGGCTCTGCAAGAGAGAAATACACAGTGTTGCCTCTTTACCAACGAAAGCTTTTGCAGAAAGCGAATGTCTGTCTATCAGCGAATGCAGTTCCAAGGGGCAGTGAAAACCAGCTACAGCTTTCCTTGCTGGCAGCTTTCCTGTGGTCGCAATCGCTGGACGTTTCGAATTTGGCAACCGGGCTCTGCGAGAGAGAAATACAGAGTGTTGCCCCTTTACAAAGTCAAGCTTTTGTAGAAAGAGAATGTCTGTCTATCAGCGAATGTAGTTCCAAGGGGCAGTGAAAACCAGCTACAGCTTTCCTTGCTGGCAGCTTTCCTGTGGGCGCAATCGCTGGACGTTTCGAATTTGGCAACCGGGCTCTGCGAGAGAGAAATACACAGTGTTGCCCCTTTACCAACGAAAGCTTTTGCAGAAAGCGAATGTCTATATAGCAGCGAATGTAGTTCCAAGAGGCAGTGAAAACCAGCTACAGCTTTCCTTGCTGGCAGCTTTCCTGTGGGCGCAATCGCTGGACGTTTCGAATTTGGCAACCGGGCTCTGCGAGAGAGAAATACACAGTGTTGCCCCTGTACCAACGAAAGCTTTTGCAGAAAGCGAATGTCTGTCTATCAGCGAATGTACTTCCAAGGGGCAGTGAAAACCAGCTACAGCTTTCCTTGCTGGCAGCTTTCCTGTGGGCGCAATCGCTGGACGTTTCGAATTTGGCAACCGGGCTCTGCGAGAGAGAAATACACAGTGTTGCCCCTTTACGAAGGCAAGGTTTTGCAGAAAGCGAATGTCTGTCTATCAGCCAATGTAGTTCCAAGAGAGTGTGAAAACCAGCTACAGCTTTCCTTGCTGGCAGCTTTCCTGTGGGCGCAATCGCTGGACGTTTCGAATTTGGCAACCGGGCTCTGCGAGAGAGAAATACACAGTGTTGCCTCTTTACCAACGAAAGCTTTTGCAGAAAGCGAATGTCTGTCTATCAGCGAATGTAGTTCCAAGAGACAATGAAAACCAGCTACAGCTTTCCTTGCTGGCAGCTTTCCTGTGGGCGCAATAGATGGACGTTTCGAATTTGGCAACCGGGCTCTGCGAGAGAGAAATACACAGTGTTGCCCCTTTACCTACGAAAGCTTTTGCAGAAAGCGAATGTCTGTCTATCAGCGAATGCAGTTCCAAGGGGCAGTGAAAACCAGCTACAGCTTTCCGTGCTGGTAGCTTTCCTGTGGGCGCAATCGCTGGACGTTTCGTATTTGGCAACCGGGCTCTGCGAGAGAGAAATACACAGTGTTGCCTCTTTACCAACGAAAGCTTTTGCAGAAAGCGAATGTCTGTCTATCAGCGAATGCAGTTCCAAGGGGCAGTGAAAACCAGCTACAGCTTTCTGTGCTGGCAGCTTTCCTGTGGGCGCAATCGCTGGACGTTTCGAATTTGGCAACCGGGCTCTGCGAGAGAGATATACACAGTGTTGCCCCTTTACCAACGAAAGCTGTTGTAGAAAGTGAATGTCTATCTAGCAGCGAATGTAGTTCCAAGGGGCAGTGAAAACCAGCTACAGCTTTCCTTGCTGGCAGCTTTCCTGTGGGCGCAATCGCTGGACGTTTCGAATTTGGCAACCGGGCTCTGCGAGAGAGAAATACACAGTGTTGCCCCTGTACCAACGAAAGCTTTTGCAGAAAGCGAATGTCTGTCTATCAGCGAATGTAGTTCCAAGGGGCAGTGAAAACCAGCTACAGCTTTCCGTGCTGGCAGCTTTCCTGTGGGCGCAATCGCTGGACGTTTCGAATTTGGCAACCGGGCTCTACGAGAGAGAAATACACAGTGTTGCCCCTTTACGAAGGCAAGGTTTTGCAGAAAGCGAATGTCTGTCTAGCAGCGAATGTAGTTCCAAGAGACAGTGAAAACCAGCTAGAGATTTCCTTGCTGGCAGCTTTCCTGTGGGCGCAATCGCTGGACGTTTCAAATTTGGCAACCGGGCTCTGCGAGAGAGAAATACAGAGTGTTGCCCCTTTACGAAGGCAAGGTTTTGCAGAAAGCGAATGTCTGTCTAGCAGCGAATGTAGTTCCAAAGGGCAGTGAAAACCAGCTACAGCTTTCCGTGCTGGCAGCTTTCCTGTGGGCGCAATCGCTGGACGTTTCGAATTTGGCAGCCGGGCTGTGCGAGAGAGAAATACAGAGTGTTGCCCCTTTAGGAAGGCAAGGTTGTGCAGAAAGCGAATGTCTGTCTATCAGCGAATGTAGTTCCAAGGGGCAGTGAAAACCAGCTACAGCTTTCCTTGCTGGCAGCTTTCCTGTGGGCGCAATCGCTGGACGTGTCGATTTTGACAACCGGGCTCTGCGAGAGAGAAATACACAGTGTTGCCCCTGTACCAACGAAAGCTTTTGCAGAAAGCGAATGTCTGTCTATCAGCGAATGTAGTTCCAAGGGGCAGTGAAAACCAGCTACAGCTTTCCTTGCTGGCAGCTTTCCTGTGGGCACAATCGCTGGACGTTTCGAATTTGGCAACCGGGCTCTGCAGAGAGAAATACACAGTGTTGCCCCTTTACGAAGGCAAGGTTTTGCAGAAAGCGAATGTCTGTCTATCAGCGAATGTAGTTCCAAGAGACTGTGAAAACCAGCTACAGCTTTCCTTGCTGGCAGCTTTCCTGTGGGCGCAATCGCTGGACGTTTCGAATTTGGCAACCGGGCTCTGCGAGAGAGAAATACACACTGTTGCCCCTTTACCTACGAAAGCTTTTGCAGAAAGCGAATGTCTGTCTATCAGCGAATGCAGTTCCAAGGGGCAGTGAAAACCAGCTACAGCTTTCCGTGCTGGTAGCTTTCCTGTGGGCGCAATCGCTGGACGTTTCGTATTTGGCAACCGGGCTCTGCGAGAGAGAAATACACAGTGTTGCCTCTTTACCAACGAAAGCTTTTGCAGAAAGCGAATGTCTGTCTATCAGCGAATGCAGTTCCAAGGGGCAGTGAAAACCAGCTACAGCTTTCCGTGCTGGCAGCTTTCCTGTGGGCGCAATCGCTGGACGTTTCGAATTTGGCAACCGGGCTCTGCGAGAGAGATATACACAGTGTTGCCCCTTTGCCAACGAAAGCTGTTGTAGAAAGTGAATGTCTATCTAGCAGCGAATGTAGTTCCAAGGGGCAGTGAAAACCAGCTACAGCTTTCCTTGCTGGCAGCTTTCCTGTGGGCGCAATCGCTGGACGTTTCGAATTTGGCAACCGGGCTCTGCGAGAGAGAAATACACAGTGTTGCCCCTGTACCAACGAAAGCTTTTGCAGAAAGCGAATGTCTGTCTATCAGCGAATGCAGTTCCAAGGGGCAGTGAAAACCAGCTAAAGCTTTCCTTGCTGGCAGCTGTCCTGTGGTCGCAATCGCTGGACGTTTCTGATTTGGCAGCCGGGCTCTGCGAGAGGGAAATACACAGTGTTGCCCCTTCAATAAGGCAAGGTTTTGCAGAAAGCGAATGTCTGTCTATCAGCGAATGTAGTTCCAAGGGGCAGTGAAAACCAGCTACAGCTTTCCGTGCTGGCAGCTTTCCTGTGGGCGCAATCGCTGGAACTTTCGAATTTGGCAACCGGGCTCTGCGAGAGAGAAATACACAGTGTTGCCCCTTTCCCTACGAAAGCTTTTGCAGAAAGTGAATGTCTGTCTATCAGCGAATGCAGTTCCAAGGGGCAGTGAAAACCAGCTACAGCATTCCTTGCTGGCAGCTTTCCTGTAGGCGCAATCGCTGGACGTTTCGAATTTGGCAGCCGGGCTCTGCGAGAGAGAAATACAGAGTGTTGCCCCTTTACGCAGGCAAGGTTTTGCAGAAAGCGAATGTCTGTCTAGCAGCGAATGCAGTTCCAAGGGGCAGTGAAAACCAGCTACAGCTTTCCTTGCTGGCAGCTTTCCTGTGGGCGCAATCGCTGGACGTTTCTAATTTGGCAGCCGGGCTCTGCGAGAGAGAAATACACAGTGTTGCCCCTTCAGTAAGGCAAGGTTTTGCAGAAAGCGAATGACTGTCTATCAGCGAATGTAGTTCCAAGGGGCAGTGAAAACCAGCTACAGCTTTCTGTGCTGGCAGCTTTCCTGTGGGCGGAATCGCTGGACGTTTCGAATTTGGCAACCGGGCTCTGCGAGAGAGAAATACACAGTGTTGCCCCTGTAGCAACATAAGCCTTTGTAGAAAACGAATGTCTGTCTATCAGCGAATGTAGTTCCAAGAGACAATAAAAACCAGCTACAGCTTTCCTTGCTGGCAGCTTTCCTGTGGGCGCAATCGCTGGACGTTTCGAATTTGGCAACCGGGCTCTGCGAGAGAGAAATACACAGTGTTGCCCCTGTACCAACGAAAGCTTTTGCAGAAAGCGAATGTCTGTCTATCAGCGAATGTAGTTCCAAGGGGCAGTGAAAACCAGCTACAGCTTTCCGTGCTGGCAGCTCTCCTGTGGGCGCAATCGCTGGACGTTTCGAATTTGGCAACCGGGCTCTACGAGAGAGAAATACACAGTGTTGCCCCTTTACTAAGGCAAGCTTTTGTAGAAAGCGAATGTCTGTCTATCAGCGAATGTAGTTCCAAGAGACAGTGAAAACCAGCTACAGCTTTCCTTGCTGGCAGCTTTCCTGTGGGCGCAATCGCTGGACGTTTCGAATTTGGCAACCGGGCTCTGCGAGAGAGAAATACACAGTGTTGCCTCTTTACCAACGAAAGCTTTTGCAGAAAGCGAATGTCTGTCTATCAGCGAATGTAGTTCCAAGAGACAATGAAAACCAGCTACAGCTTTCCTTGCTGGCAGCTTTCCTGTGGGCGCAATAGATGGACGTTTCGAATTTGGCAACCGGGCTCTGCGAGAGAGAAATACACAGTGTTGCCCCTTTACCTACGAAAGCTTTTGCAGAAAGCGAATGTCTGTCTATCAGCGAATGCAGTTCCAAGGGGCAGTGAAAACCAGCTACAGCTTTCCGTGCTGGTAGCTTTCCTGTGGGCGCAATCGCTGGACGTTTCGTATTTGGCAACCGGGCTCTGCGAGAGAGAAATACACAGTGTTGCCTCTTTACCAACGAAAGCTTTTGCAGAAAGCGAATGTCTGTCTATCAGCGAATGCAGTTCCAAGGGGCAGTGAAAACCAGCTACAGCTTTCTGTGCTGGCAGCTTTCCTGTGGGCGCAATCGCTGGACGTTTCGAATTTGGCAACCGGGCTCTGCGAGAGAGATATACACAGTGTTGCCCCTTTACCAACGAAAGCTGTTGTAGAAAGTGAATGTCTATCTAGCAGCGAATGTAGTTCCAAGGGGCAGTGAAAACCAGCTACAGCTTTCCTTGCTGGCAGCTTTCCTGTGGGCGCAATCGCTGGACGTTTCGAATTTGGCAACCGGGCTCTGCGAGAGAGAAATACACAGTGTTGCCCCTGTACCAACGAAAGCTTTTGCAGAAAGCGAATGTCTGTCTATCAGCGAATGTAGTTCCAAGGGGCAGTGAAAACCAGCTACAGCTTTCCGTGCTGGCAGCTCTCCTGTGGGCGCAATCGCTGGACGTTTCGAATTTGGCAACCGGGCTCTACGAGAGAGAAATACACAGTGTTGCCCCTTTACTAAGGCAAGCTTTTGTAGAAAGCGAATGTCTGTCTATCAGCGAATGTAGTTCCAAGAGACAGTGAAAACCAGCTACAGCTTTCCTTGCTGGCAGCTTTCCTGTGGGCGCAATCGCTGGACGTTTCGATTTTGGCAACCGGGCTCTGCGAGAGAGAAATACAGAGTGTTGCCCTTGTACCAACGAAAGCTTTTGCAGAAAGCGAATGTCTGTCTATCAGCGAATGTAGTTCCAAGGGGCAGTGAAAACCAGCTACAGCTTTCTGTGCTGGAAGCTTTCCTGTGGGCGCAATCGCTGGACGTTTCAAATTTGGCAACCGGGCTCTGCGAGAGAGAAATACACAGTGTTGCCCCTTTACGAAGGCAAGGTTTTGCAGAAAGCGAATGTCTGTCTAGCAGCGAATGTAGTTCCAAGAGACAGTGAAAACCAGCTAGAGATTTCCTTGCTGGCAGCTTTCCTGTGGGCGCAATCGCTGGACGTTTCAAATTTGGCAACCGGGCTCTGCGAGAGAGAAATACAGAGTGTTGCCCCTTTACGAAGGCAAGGTTTTGCAGAAAGCGAATGTCTGTCTAGCAGCGAATGTAGTTCCAAGGGGCAGTGAAAACCAGCTACAGCTTTCCGTGCTGGCAGCTTTCCTGTGGGCGCAATCGCTGGACGTTTCTAATTTGGCAGCCGGGCTGTGCGAGAGAGAAATACAGAGTGTTGCCCCTTTAGGAAGGCAAGGTTGTGCAGAAAGCGAATGTCTGTCTATCAGCGAATGTAGTTCCAAGGGGCAGTGAAAACCAGCTACAGCTTTCCTTGCTGGCAGCTTTCCTGTGGGCGCAATCGCTGGACGTGTCGATTTTGACAACCGGGCTCTGCGAGAGAGAAATACACAGTGTTGCCCCTGTACCAACGAAAGCTTTTGCAGAAAGCGAATGTCTGTCTATCAGCGAATGTAGTTCCAAGGGGCAGTGAAAACCAGCTACAGCTTTCCTTGCTGGCAGCTTTCCTGTGGGCACAATCGCTGGACGTTTCGAATTTGGCAACCGGGCTCTGCAGAGAGAAATACACAGTGTTGCCCCTTTACGAAGGCAAGGTTTTGCAGAAAGCGAATGTCTGTCTATCAGCGAATGTAGTTCCAAGAGACTGTGAAAACCAGCTACAGCTTTCCTTGCTGGCAGCTTTCCTGTGGGCGCAATCGCTGGACGTTTCGAATTTGGCAACCGGGCTCTGCGAGAGAGAAATACACACTGTTGCCCCTTTACCTACGAAAGCTTTTGCAGAAAGCGAATGTCTGTCTATCAGCGAATGCAGTTCCAAGGGGCAGTGAAAACCAGCTACAGCTTTCCGTGCTGGTAGCTTTCCTGTGGGCGCAATCGCTGGACGTTTCGTATTTGGCAACCGGGCTCTGCGAGAGAGAAATACACAGTGTTGCCTCTTTACCAACGAAAGCTTTTGCAGAAAGCGAATGTCTGTCTATCAGCGAATGCAGTTCCAAGGGGCAGTGAAAACCAGCTACAGCTTTCCGTGCTGGCAGCTTTCCTGTGGGCGCAATCGCTGGACGTTTCGAATTTGGCAACCGGGCTCTGCGAGAGAGATATACACAGTGTTGCCCCTTTGCCAACGAAAGCTGTTGTAGAAAGTGAATGTCTATCTAGCAGCGAATGTAGTTCCAAGGGGCAGTGAAAACCAGCTACAGCTTTCCTTGCTGGCAGCTTTCCTGTGGGCGCAATCGCTGGACGTTTCGAATTTGGCAACCGGGCTCTGCGAGAGAGAAATACACAGTGTTGCCCCTGTACCAACGAAAGCTTTTGCAGAAAGCGAATGTCTGTCTATCAGCGAATGCAGTTCCAAGGGGCAGTGAAAACCAGCTAAAGCTTTCCTTGCTGGCAGCTGTCCTGTGGGCGCAATCGCTGGACGTTTCTGATTTGGCAGCCGGGCTCTGCGAGAGGGAAATACACAGTGTTGCCCCTTCAATAAGGCAAGGTTTTGCAGAAAGCGAATGTCTGTCTATCAGCGAATGTAGTTCCAAGGGGCAGTGAAAACCAGCTACAGCTTTCCGTGCTGGCAGCTTTCCTGTGGGCGCAATCGCTGGAACTTTCGAATTTGGCAACCGGGCTCTGCGAGAGAGAAATACACAGTGTTGCCCCTTTCCCTACGAAAGCTTTTGCAGAAAGTGAATGTCTGTCTATCAGCGAATGCAGTTCCAAGGGGCAGTGAAAACCAGCTACAGCATTCCTTGCTGGCAGCTTTCCTGTAGGCGCAATCGCTGGACGTTTCGAATTTGGCAGCCGGGCTCTGCGAGAGAGAAATACAGAGTGTTGCCCCTTTACGCAGGCAAGGTTTTGCAGAAAGCGAATGTCTGTCTAGCAGCGAATGCAGTTCCAAGGGGCAGTGAAAACCAGCTACAGCATTCCTTGCTGGTAGCTTTCCTGTGGGCGCAATCGCTGGACGTTTCGTATTTGGCAACCGGGCTCTGCGAGAGAGAAATACACAGTGTTGCCTCTTTACCAACGAAAGCTTTTGCAGAAAGCGAATGTCTGTCTATCAGCGAATGCAGTTCCAAGGGGCAGTGAAAACCAGCTACAGCTTTCCTTGCTGGCAGCTTTCCTGTGGGCGCAATCGCTGGACGTTTCGAATTTGGCAACCGGGCTCTGCGAGAGAGATATACACAGTGTTGCCCCTTTACCAACGAAAGCTGTTGTAGAAAGTGAATGTCTATCTAGCAGCGAATGTAGTTCCAAGGGGCAGTGAAAACCAGCTACAGCTTTCCTTGCTGGCAGCTTTCCTGTGGGCGCAATCGCTGGACGTTTCGAATTTGGCAACCGGGCTCTGCGAGAGAGAAATACACAGTGTTGCCCCTGTACCAACGAAAGCTTTTGCAGAAAGCGAATGTCTGTCTATCAGCGAATGTAGTTCCAAGGGGCAGTGAAAACCAGCTACAGCTTTCCGTGTGGCAGCTCTCCTGTGGGCGCAATCGCTGGACGTTTCGAATTTGGCAACCGGGCTCTACGAGAGAGAAATACACAGTGTTGCCCCTTTACTAAGGCAAGCTTTTGTAGAAAGCGAATGTCTGTCTATCAGCGAATGTAGTTCCAAGAGACAGTGAAAACCAGCTACAGCTTTCCTTGCTGGCAGCTTTCCTGTGGGCGCAATCGCTGGACGTTTCGATTTTGGCAACCGGGCTCTGCGAGAGAGAAATACAGAGTGTTGCCCTTGTACCAACGAAAGCTTTTGCAGAAAGCGAATGTCTGTCTATCAGCGAATGTAGTTCCAAGGGGCAGTGAAAACCAGCTACAGCTTTCTGTGCTGGAAGCTTTCCTGTGGGCGCAATCGCTGGACGTTTCAAATTTGGCAACCGGGCTCTGCGAGAGAGAAATACACAGTGTTGCCCCTTTACGAAGGCAAGGTTTTGCAGAAAGCGAATGTCTGTCTAGCAGCGAATGTAGTTCCAAGAGACAGTGAAAACCAGCTAGAGATTTCCTTGCTGGCAGCTTTCCTGTGGGCGCAATCGCTGGACATTTCAAATTTGGCAACCGGGCTCTGCGAGAGAGAAATACAGAGTGTTGCCCCTTTACGAAGGCAAGGTTTTGCAGAAAGCGAATGTCTGTCTAGCAGCGAATGTAGTTCCAAGGGGCAGTGAAAACCAGCTACAGCTTTCCGTGCTGGCAGCTTTCCTGTGGGCGCAATCGCTGGACGTTTCGAATTTGGCAGCCGGGCTGTGCGAGAGAGAAATACAGAGTGTTGCCCCTTTAGGAAGGCAAGGTTGTGCAGAAAGCGAATGTCTGTCTATCAGCGAATGTAGTTCCAAGGGGCAGTGAAAACCAGCTACAGCTTTCCTTGCTGGCAGCTTTCCTGTGGGCGCAATCGCTGGACGTGTCGATTTTGACAACCGGGCTCTGCGAGAGAGAAATACACAGTGTTGCCCCTGTACCAACGAAAGCTTTTGCAGAAAGCGAATGTCTGTCTATCAGCGAATGTAGTTCCAAGGGGCAGTGAAAACCAGCTACAGCTTTCCTTGCTGGCAGCTTTCCTGTGGGCACAATCGCTGGACGTTTCGAATTTGGCAACCGGGCTCTGCGAGAGAGAAATACACAGTGTTGCCCGTTTACGAAGGCAAGGTTTTGCAGAAAGCGAATGTCTGTCTATCAGCGAATGTAGTTCCAAGAGACTGTGAAAACCAGCTACAGCTTTCCTTGCTGGCAGCTTTCCTGTGGGCGCAATCGCTGGACGTTTCGAATTTGGCAACCGGGCTCTGCGAGAGAGAAATACACACTGTTGCCCCTTTACCTACGAAAGCTTTTGCAGAAAGCGAATGTCTGTCTATCAGCGAATGTAGTTCCAAGAGACAATGAAAACCAGCTACAGCTTTCCTTGCTGGCAGCTTTCCTGTGGGCGCAATAGATGGACGTTTCGAATTTGGCAACCGGGCTCTGCGAGAGAGAAATACACAGTGTTGCCCCTTTACCTACGAAAGCTTTTGCAGAAAGCGAATGTCTGTCTATCAGCGAATGCAGTTCCAAGGGGCAGTGAAAACCAGCTACAGCTTTCCGTGCTGGTAGCTTTCCTGTGGGCGCAATCGCTGGACGTTTCGTATTTGGCAACCGGGCTCTGCGAGAGAGAAATACACAGTGTTGCCTCTTTACCAACGAAAGCTTTTGCAGAAAGCGAATGTCTGTCTATCAGCGAATGCAGTTCCAAGGGGCAGTGAAAACCAGCTACAGCTTTCTGTGCTGGCAGCTTTCCTGTGGGCGCAATCGCTGGACGTTTCGAATTTGGCAACCGGGCTCTGCGAGAGAGATATACACAGTGTTGCCCCTTTACCAACGAAAGCTGTTGTAGAAAGTGAATGTCTATCTAGCAGCGAATGTAGTTCCAAGGGGCAGTGAAAACCAGCTACAGCTTTCCTTGCTGGCTGCTTTCCTGTGGGCGCAATCGCTGGACGTTTCGAATTTGGCAACCGGGCTCTGCGAGAGAGAAATACACAGTGTTGCCCCTGTACCAACGAAAGCTTTTGCAGAAAGCGAATGTCTGTCTATCAGCGAATGTAGTTCCAAGGGGCAGTGAAAACCAGCTACAGCTTTCCGTGCTGGCAGCTCTCCTGTGGGCGCAATCGCTGGACGTTTCGAATTTGGCAACCGGGCTCTACGAGAGAGAAATACACAGTGTTGCCCCTTTACTAAGGCAAGCTTTTGTAGAAAGCGAATGTCTGTCTATCAGCGAATGTAGTTCCAAGAGACAGTGAAAACCAGCTACAGCTTTCCTTGCTGGCAGCTTTCCTGTGGGCGCAATCGCTGGACGTTTCGATTTTGGCAACCGGGCTCTGCGAGAGAGAAATACAGAGTGTTGCCCTTGTACCAACGAAAGCTTTTGCAGAAAGCGAATGTCTGTCTATCAGCGAATGTAGTTCCAAGGGGCAGTGAAAACCAGCTACAGCTTTCTGTGCTGGAAGCTTTCCTGTGGGCGCAATCGCTGGACGTTTCAAATTTGGCAACCGGGCTCTGCGAGAGAGAAATACACAGTGTTGCCCCTTTACGAAGGCAAGGTTTTGCAGAAAGCGAATGTCTGTCTAGCAGCGAATGTAGTTCCAAGAGACAGTGAAAACCAGCTAGAGATTTCCTTGCTGGCAGCTTTCCTGTGGGCGCAATCGCTGGACGTTTCAAATTTGGCAACCGGGCTCTGCGAGAGAGAAATACAGAGTGTTGCCCCTTTACGAAGGCAAGGTTTTGCAGAAAGCGAATGACGGTCTAGCAGCGAATGTAGTTCCAAGGGGCAGTGAAAACCAGCTACAGCTTTCCGTGCTGGCAGCTTTCCTGTGGGCGCAATCGCTGGACGTTTCGAATTTGGCAGCCGGGCTGTGCGAGAGAGAAATACAGAGTGTTGCCCCTTTAGGAAGGCAAGGTTGTGCAGAAAGCGAATGTCTGTCTATCAGCGAATGTAGTTCCAAGGGGCAGTGAAAACCAGCTACAGCTTTCCTTGCTGGCAGCTTTCCTGTGGGCGCAATCGCTGGACGTGTCGATTTTGACAACCGGGCTCTGCGAGAGAGAAATACACAGTGTTGCCCCTGTACCAACGAAAGCTTTTGCAGAAAGCGAATGTCTGTCTATCAGCGAATGTAGTTCCAAGGGGCAGTGAAAACCAGCTACAGCTTTCCTTGCTGGCAGCTTTCCTGTGGGCACAATCGCTGGACGATTCGAATTTGGCAGCCGGGCTCTGCGAGAGAGAAATACAGAGTGTTGCCCCTTTACGCAGGCAAGGTTTTGCAGAAAGCGAATGTCTGTCTAGCAGCGAATGCAGTTCCAAGGGGCAGTGAAAACCAGCTACAGCATTCCTTGCTGGTAGCTTTCCTGTGGGCGCAATCGCTGGACGTTTCGTATTTGGCAACCGGGCTCTGCGAGAGAGAAATACACAGTGTTGCCTCTTTACCAACGAAAGCTTTTGCAGAAAGCGAATGTCTGTCTATCAGCGAATGCAGTTCCAAGGGGCAGTGAAAACCAGCTACAGCTTTCCTTGCTGGCAGCTTTCCTGTGGGCGCAATCGCTGGACGTTTCGAATTTGGCAACCGGGCTCTGCGAGAGAGATATACACAGTGTTGCCCCTTTACCAACGAAAGCTGTTGTAGAAAGTGAATGTCTATCTAGCAGCGAATGTAGTTCCAAGGGGCAGTGAAAACCAGCTACAGCTTTCCTTGCTGGCAGCTTTCCTGTGGGCGCAATCGCTGGACGTTTCGAATTTGGCAACCGGGCTCTGCGAGAGAGAAATACACAGTGTTGCCCCTGTACCAACGAAAGCTTTTGCAGAAAGCGAATGTCTGTCTATCAGCGAATGTAGTTCCAAGGGGCAGTGAAAACCAGCTACAGCTTTCCGTGTGGCAGCTCTCCTGTGGGCGCAATCGCTGGACGTTTCGAATTTGGCAACCGGGCTCTACGAGAGAGAAATACACAGTGTTGCCCCTTTACTAAGGCAAGCTTTTGTAGAAAGCGAATGTCTGTCTATCAGCGAATGTAGTTCCAAGAGACAGTGAAAACCAGCTACAGCTTTCCTTGCTGGCAGCTTTCCTGTGGGCGCAATCGCTGGACGTTTCGATTTTGGCAACCGGGCTCTGCGAGAGAGAAATACAGAGTGTTGCCCTTGTACCAACGAAAGCTTTTGCAGAAAGCGAATGTCTGTCTATCAGCGAATGTAGTTCCAAGGGGCAGTGAAAACCAGCTACAGCTTTCTGTGCTGGAAGCTTTCCTGTGGGCGCAATCGCTGGACGTTTCAAATTTGGCAACCGGGCTCTGCGAGAGAGAAATACACAGTGTTGCCCCTTTACGAAGGCAAGGTTTTGCAGAAAGCGAATGTCTGTCTAGCAGCGAATGTAGTTCCAAGAGACAGTGAAAACCAGCTAGAGATTTCCTTGCTGGCAGCTTTCCTGTGGGCGCAATCGCTGGACATTTCAAATTTGGCAACCGGGCTCTGCGAGAGAGAAATACAGAGTGTTGCCCCTTTACGAAGGCAAGGTTTTGCAGAAAGCGAATGTCTGTCTAGCAGCGAATGTAGTTCCAAGGGGCAGTGAAAACCAGCTACAGCTTTCCGTGCTGGCAGCTTTCCTGTGGGCGCAATCGCTGGACGTTTCGAATTTGGCAGCCGGGCTGTGCGAGAGAGAAATACAGAGTGTTGCCCCTTTAGGAAGGCAAGGTTGTGCAGAAAGCGAATGTCTGTCTATCAGCGAATGTAGTTCCAAGGGGCAGTGAAAACCAGCTACAGCTTTCCTTGCTGGCAGCTTTCCTGTGGGCGCAATCGCTGGACGTGTCGATTTTGACAACCGGGCTCTGCGAGAGAGAAATACACAGTGTTGCCCCTGTACCAACGAAAGCTTTTGCAGAAAGCGAATGTCTGTCTATCAGCGAATGTAGTTCCAAGGGGCAGTGAAAACCAGCTACAGCTTTCCTTGCTGGCAGCTTTCCTGTGGGCACAATCGCAGGACGTTTCGAATTTGGCAACCGGGCTCTGCGAGAGAGAAATACACAGTGTTGCCCCTTTACGAAGGCAAGGTTTTGCAGAAAGCGAATGTCTGTCTATCAGCGAATGTAGTTCCAAGAGACTGTGAAAACCAGCTACAGCTTTCCTTGCTGGCAGCTTTCCTGTGGGCGCAATCGCTGGACGTTTCGAATTTGGCAACCGGGGTCTGCGAGAGAGAAATACACACTGTTGCCCCTTTACCTACGAAAGCTTTTGCAGAAAGCGAATGTCTGTCTATCAGCGAATGTAGTTCCAAGAGACAATGAAAACCAGCTACAGCTTTCCTTGCTGGCAGCTTTCCTGTGGGCGCAATAGATGGACGTTTCGAATTTGGCAACCGGGCTCTGCGAGAGAGAAATACACAGTGTTGCCCCTTTACCTACGAAAGCTTTTGCAGAAAGCGAATGTCTGTCTATCAGCGAATGCAGTTCCAAGGGGCAGTGAAAACCAGCTACAGCTTTCCGTGCTGGTAGCTTTCCTGTGGGCGCAATCGCTGGACGTTTCGTATTTGGCAACCGGGCTCTGCGAGAGAGAAATACACAGTGTTGCCTCTTTACCAACGAAAGCTTTTGCAGAAAGCGAATGTCTGTCTATCAGCGAATGCAGTTCCAAGGGGCAGTGAAAACCAGCTACAGCTTTCTGTGCTGGCAGCTTTCCTGTGGGCGCAATCGCTGGACGTTTCGAATTTGGCAACCGGGCTCTGCGAGAGAGATATACACAGTGTTGCCCCTTTACCAACGAAAGCTGTTGTAGAAAGTGAATGTCTATCTAGCAGCGAATGTAGTTCCAAGGGGCAGTGAAAACCAGCTACAGCTTTCCTTGCTGGCTGCTTTCCTGTGGGCGCAATCGCTGGACGTTTCGAATTTGGCAACCGGGCTCTGCGAGAGAGAAATACACAGTGTTGCCCCTGTACCAACGAAAGCTTTTGCAGAAAGCGAATGTCTGTCTATCAGCGAATGTAGTTCCAAGGGGCAGTGAAAACCAGCTACAGCTTTCCGTGCTGGCAGCTCTCCTGTGGGCGCAATCGCTGGACGTTTCGAATTTGGCAACCGGGCTCTACGAGAGAGAAATACACAGTGTTGCCCCTTTACTAAGGCAAGCTTTTGTAGAAAGCGAATGTCTGTCTATCAGCGAATGCAGTTCCAAGGGGCAGTGAAAACCAGCTACAGCTTTCCGTGCTGGTAGCTTTCCTGTGGGCGCAATCGCTGGACGTTTCGTATTTGGCAACCGGGCTCTGCGAGAGAGAAATACACAGTGTTGCCTCTTTACCAACGAAAGCTTTTGCAGAAAGCGAATGTCTGTCTATCAGCGAATGCAGTTCCAAGGGGCAGTGAAAACCAGCTACAGCTTTCCGTGCTGGCAGCTTTCCTGTGGGCGCAATCGCTGGACGTTTCGAATTTGGCAACCGGGCTCTGCGAGAGAGATATACACAGTGTTGCCCCTTTGCCAACGAAAGCTGTTGTAGAAAGTGAATGTCTATCTAGCAGCGAATGTAGTTCCAAGGGGCAGTGAAAACCAGCTACAGCTTTCCTTGCTGGCAGCTTTCCTGTGGGCGCAATCGCTGGACGTTTCGAATTTGGCAACCGGGCTCTGCGAGAGAGAAATACACAGTGTTGCCCCTGTACCAACGAAAGCTTTTGCAGAAAGCGAATGTCTGTCTATCAGCGAATGCAGTTCCAAGGGGCAGTGAAAACCAGCTAAAGCTTTCCTTGCTGGCAGCTGTCCTGTGGTCGCAATCGCTGGACGTTTCTGATTTGGCAGCCGGGCTCTGCGAGAGGGAAATACACAGTGTTGCCCCTTCAATAAGGCAAGGT
The DNA here is from genome assembly GCF_035582795.1 of Mycteria americana. Taxonomy (NCBI): domain Eukaryota; kingdom Metazoa; phylum Chordata; class Aves; order Ciconiiformes; family Ciconiidae; genus Mycteria; species Mycteria americana. The sequence continues at coordinate 22,334,458 of NC_134369.1, read as the reverse complement.
TTTGCAGAAAGCGAATGTCTGTCTATCAGCGAATGTAGTTCCAAGGGGCAGTGAAAACCAGCTACAGCTTTCCGTGCTGGCAGCTTTCCTGTGGGCGCAATCGCTGGAACTTTCGAATTTGGCAACCGGGCTCTGCGAGAGAGAAATACACAGTGTTGCCCCTTTCCCTACGAAAGCTTTTGCAGAAAGTGAATGTCTGTCTATCAGCGAATGCAGTTCCAAGGGGCAGTGAAAACCAGCTACAGCATTCCTTGCTGGCAGCTTTCCTGTAGGCGCAATCGCTGGACGTTTCGAATTTGGCAGCCGGGCTCTGCGAGAGAGAAATACAGAGTGTTGCCCCTTTACGCAGGCAAGGTTTTGCAGAAAGCGAATGTCTGTCTAGCAGCGAATGCAGTTCCAAGGGGCAGTGAAAACCAGCTACAGCTTTCCTTGCTGGCAGCTTTCCTGTGGGCGCAATCGCTGGACGTTTCTAATTTGGCAGCCGGGCTCTGCGAGAGAGAAATACACAGTGTTGCCCCTTCAGTAAGGCAAGGTTTTGCAGAAAGCGAATGACTGTCTATCAGCGAATGTAGTTCCAAGGGGCAGTGAAAACCAGCTACAGCTTTCTGTGCTGGCAGCTTTCCTGTGGGCGGAATCGCTGGACGTTTCGAATTTGGCAACCGGGCTCTGCGAGAGAGAAATACACAGTGTTGCCCCTGTAGCAACATAAGCCTTTGTAGAAAACGAATGTCTGTCTATCAGCGAATGTAGTTCCAAGAGACAATAAAAACCAGCTACAGCTTTCCTTGCTGGCAGCTTTCCTGTGGGCGCAATCGCTGGACGTTTCGAATTTGGCAACCGGGCTCTGCGAGAGAGAAATACACAGTGTTGCCCCTGTACCAACGAAAGCTTTTGCAGAAAGCGAATGTCTGTCTATCAGCGAATGTAGTTCCAAGGGGCAGTGAAAACCAGCTACAGCTTTCCGTGCTGGCAGCTCTCCTGTGGGCGCAATCGCTGGACGTTTCGAATTTGGCAACCGGGCTCTACGAGAGAGAAATACACAGTGTTGCCCCTTTACTAAGGCAAGCTTTTGTAGAAAGCGAATGTCTGTCTATCAGCGAATGTAGTTCCAAGAGACAGTGAAAACCAGCTACAGCTTTCCTTGCTGGCAGCTTTCCTGTGGGCGCAATCGCTGGACGTTTCGAATTTGGCAACCGGGCTCTGCGAGAGAGAAATACACAGTGTTGCCTCTTTACCAACGAAAGCTTTTGCAGAAAGCGAATGTCTGTCTATCAGCGAATGTAGTTCCAAGAGACAATGAAAACCAGCTACAGCTTTCCTTGCTGGCAGCTTTCCTGTGGGCGCAATAGATGGACGTTTCGAATTTGGCAACCGGGCTCTGCGAGAGAGAAATACACAGTGTTGCCCCTTTACCTACGAAAGCTTTTGCAGAAAGCGAATGTCTGTCTATCAGCGAATGCAGTTCCAAGGGGCAGTGAAAACCAGCTACAGCTTTCCGTGCTGGTAGCTTTCCTGTGGGCGCAATCGCTGGACGTTTCGTATTTGGCAACCGGGCTCTGCGAGAGAGAAATACACAGTGTTGCCTCTTTACCAACGAAAGCTTTTGCAGAAAGCGAATGTCTGTCTATCAGCGAATGCAGTTCCAAGGGGCAGTGAAAACCAGCTACAGCTTTCTGTGCTGGCAGCTTTCCTGTGGGCGCAATCGCTGGACGTTTCGAATTTGGCAACCGGGCTCTGCGAGAGAGATATACACAGTGTTGCCCCTTTACCAACGAAAGCTGTTGTAGAAAGTGAATGTCTATCTAGCAGCGAATGTAGTTCCAAGGGGCAGTGAAAACCAGCTACAGCTTTCCTTGCTGGCAGCTTTCCTGTGGGCGCAATCGCTGGACGTTTCGAATTTGGCAACCGGGCTCTGCGAGAGAGAAATACACAGTGTTGCCCCTGTACCAACGAAAGCTTTTGCAGAAAGCGAATGTCTGTCTATCAGCGAATGTAGTTCCAAGGGGCAGTGAAAACCAGCTACAGCTTTCCGTGCTGGCAGCTCTCCTGTGGGCGCAATCGCTGGACGTTTCGAATTTGGCAACCGGGCTCTACGAGAGAGAAATACACAGTGTTGCCCCTTTACTAAGGCAAGCTTTTGTAGAAAGCGAATGTCTGTCTATCAGCGAATGTAGTTCCAAGAGACAGTGAAAACCAGCTACAGCTTTCCTTGCTGGCAGCTTTCCTGTGGGCGCAATCGCTGGACGTTTCGATTTTGGCAACCGGGCTCTGCGAGAGAGAAATACAGAGTGTTGCCCTTGTACCAACGAAAGCTTTTGCAGAAAGCGAATGTCTGTCTATCAGCGAATGTAGTTCCAAGGGGCAGTGAAAACCAGCTACAGCTTTCTGTGCTGGAAGCTTTCCTGTGGGCGCAATCGCTGGACGTTTCAAATTTGGCAACCGGGCTCTGCGAGAGAGAAATACACAGTGTTGCCCCTTTACGAAGGCAAGGTTTTGCAGAAAGCGAATGTCTGTCTAGCAGCGAATGTAGTTCCAAGAGACAGTGAAAACCAGCTAGAGATTTCCTTGCTGGCAGCTTTCCTGTGGGCGCAATCGCTGGACGTTTCAAATTTGGCAACCGGGCTCTGCGAGAGAGAAATACAGAGTGTTGCCCCTTTACGAAGGCAAGGTTTTGCAGAAAGCGAATGTCTGTCTAGCAGCGAATGTAGTTCCAAGGGGCAGTGAAAACCAGCTACAGCTTTCCGTGCTGGCAGCTTTCCTGTGGGCGCAATCGCTGGACGTTTCTAATTTGGCAGCCGGGCTGTGCGAGAGAGAAATACAGAGTGTTGCCCCTTTAGGAAGGCAAGGTTGTGCAGAAAGCGAATGTCTGTCTATCAGCGAATGTAGTTCCAAGGGGCAGTGAAAACCAGCTACAGCTTTCCTTGCTGGCAGCTTTCCTGTGGGCGCAATCGCTGGACGTGTCGATTTTGACAACCGGGCTCTGCGAGAGAGAAATACACAGTGTTGCCCCTGTACCAACGAAAGCTTTTGCAGAAAGCGAATGTCTGTCTATCAGCGAATGTAGTTCCAAGGGGCAGTGAAAACCAGCTACAGCTTTCCTTGCTGGCAGCTTTCCTGTGGGCACAATCGCTGGACGTTTCGAATTTGGCAACCGGGCTCTGCAGAGAGAAATACACAGTGTTGCCCCTTTACGAAGGCAAGGTTTTGCAGAAAGCGAATGTCTGTCTATCAGCGAATGTAGTTCCAAGAGACTGTGAAAACCAGCTACAGCTTTCCTTGCTGGCAGCTTTCCTGTGGGCGCAATCGCTGGACGTTTCGAATTTGGCAACCGGGCTCTGCGAGAGAGAAATACACACTGTTGCCCCTTTACCTACGAAAGCTTTTGCAGAAAGCGAATGTCTGTCTATCAGCGAATGCAGTTCCAAGGGGCAGTGAAAACCAGCTACAGCTTTCCGTGCTGGTAGCTTTCCTGTGGGCGCAATCGCTGGACGTTTCGAATTTGGCAACCGGGCTCTGCGAGAGAGAAATACACAGTGTTGCCTCTTTACCAACGAAAGCTTTTGCAGAAAGCGAATGTCTGTCTATCAGCGAATGCAGTTCCAAGGGGCAGTGAAAACCAGCTACAGCTTTCCGTGCTGGCAGCTTTCCTGTGGGCGCAATCGCTGGACGTTTCGAATTTGGCAACCGGGCTCTGCGAGAGAGATATACACAGTGTTGCCCCTTTGCCAACGAAAGCTGTTGTAGAAAGTGAATGTCTATCTAGCAGCGAATGTAGTTCCAAGGGGCAGTGAAAACCAGCTACAGCTTTCCTTGCTGGCAGCTTTCCTGTGGGCGCAATCGCTGGACGTTTCGAATTTGGCAACCGGGCTCTGCGAGAGAGAAATACACAGTGTTGCCCCTGTACCAACGAAAGCTTTTGCAGAAAGCGAATGTCTGTCTATCAGCGAATGCAGTTCCAAGGGGCAGTGAAAACCAGCTAAAGCTTTCCTTGCTGGCAGCTGTCCTGTGGGCGCAATCGCTGGACGTTTCTGATTTGGCAGCCGGGCTCTGCGAGAGGGAAATACACAGTGTTGCCCCTTCAATAAGGCAAGGTTTTGCAGAAAGCGAATGTCTGTCTATCAGCGAATGTAGTTCCAAGGGGCAGTGAAAACCAGCTACAGCTTTCCGTGCTGGCAGCTTTCCTGTGGGCGCAATCGCTGGAACTTTCGAATTTGGCAACCGGGCTCTGCGAGAGAGAAATACACAGTGTTGCCCCTTTCCCTACGAAAGCTTTTGCAGAAAGTGAATGTCTGTCTATCAGCGAATGCAGTTCCAAGGGGCAGTGAAAACCAGCTACAGCATTCCTTGCTGGCAGCTTTCCTGTAGGCGCAATCGCTGGACGTTTCGAATTTGGCAGCCGGGCTCTGCGAGAGAGAAATACAGAGTGTTGCCCCTTTACGCAGGCAAGGTTTTGCAGAAAGCGAATGTCTGTCTAGCAGCGAATGCAGTTCCAAGGGGCAGTGAAAACCAGCTACAGCATTCCTTGCTGGTAGCTTTCCTGTGGGCGCAATCGCTGGACGTTTCGTATTTGGCAACCGGGCTCTGCGAGAGAGAAATACACAGTGTTGCCTCTTTACCAACGAAAGCTTTTGCAGAAAGCGAATGTCTGTCTATCAGCGAATGCAGTTCCAAGGGGCAGTGAAAACCAGCTACAGCTTTCCTTGCTGGCAGCTTTCCTGTGGGCGCAATCGCTGGACGTTTCGAATTTGGCAACCGGGCTCTGCGAGAGAGATATACACAGTGTTGCCCCTTTACCAACGAAAGCTGTTGTAGAAAGTGAATGTCTATCTAGCAGCGAATGTAGTTCCAAGGGGCAGTGAAAACCAGCTACAGCTTTCCTTGCTGGCAGCTTTCCTGTGGGCGCAATCGCTGGACGTTTCGAATTTGGCAACCGGGCTCTGCGAGAGAGAAATACACAGTGTTGCCCCTGTACCAACGAAAGCTTTTGCAGAAAGCGAATGTCTGTCTATCAGCGAATGTAGTTCCAAGGGGCAGTGAAAACCAGCTACAGCTTTCCGTGTGGCAGCTCTCCTGTGGGCGCAATCGCTGGACGTTTCGAATTTGGCAACCGGGCTCTACGAGAGAGAAATACACAGTGTTGCCCCTTTACTAAGGCAAGCTTTTGTAGAAAGCGAATGTCTGTCTATCAGCGAATGTAGTTCCAAGAGACAGTGAAAACCAGCTACAGCTTTCCTTGCTGGCAGCTTTCCTGTGGGCGCAATCGCTGGACGTTTCGATTTTGGCAACCGGGCTCTGCGAGAGAGAAATACAGAGTGTTGCCCTTGTACCAACGAAAGCTTTTGCAGAAAGCGAATGTCTGTCTATCAGCGAATGTAGTTCCAAGGGGCAGTGAAAACCAGCTACAGCTTTCTGTGCTGGAAGCTTTCCTGTGGGCGCAATCGCTGGACGTTTCAAATTTGGCAACCGGGCTCTGCGAGAGAGAAATACACAGTGTTGCCCCTTTACGAAGGCAAGGTTTTGCAGAAAGCGAATGTCTGTCTAGCAGCGAATGTAGTTCCAAGAGACAGTGAAAACCAGCTAGAGATTTCCTTGCTGGCAGCTTTCCTGTGGGCGCAATCGCTGGACATTTCAAATTTGGCAACCGGGCTCTGCGAGAGAGAAATACAGAGTGTTGCCCCTTTACGAAGGCAAGGTTTTGCAGAAAGCGAATGTCTGTCTAGCAGCGAATGTAGTTCCAAGGGGCAGTGAAAACCAGCTACAGCTTTCCGTGCTGGCAGCTTTCCTGTGGGCGCAATCGCTGGACGTTTCGAATTTGGCAGCCGGGCTGTGCGAGAGAGAAATACAGAGTGTTGCCCCTTTAGGAAGGCAAGGTTGTGCAGAAAGCGAATGTCTGTCTATCAGCGAATGTAGTTCCAAGGGGCAGTGAAAACCAGCTACAGCTTTCCTTGCTGGCAGCTTTCCTGTGGGCGCAATCGCTGGACGTGTCGATTTTGACAACCGGGCTCTGCGAGAGAGAAATACACAGTGTTGCCCCTGTACCAACGAAAGCTTTTGCAGAAAGCGAATGTCTGTCTATCAGCGAATGTAGTTCCAAGGGGCAGTGAAAACCAGCTACAGCTTTCCTTGCTGGCAGCTTTCCTGTGGGCACAATCGCTGGACGTTTCGAATTTGGCAACCGGGCTCTGCGAGAGAGAAATACACAGTGTTGCCCGTTTACGAAGGCAAGGTTTTGCAGAAAGCGAATGTCTGTCTATCAGCGAATGTAGTTCCAAGAGACTGTGAAAACCAGCTACAGCTTTCCTTGCTGGCAGCTTTCCTGTGGGCGCAATCGCTGGACGTTTCGAATTTGGCAACCGGGCTCTGCGAGAGAGAAATACACACTGTTGCCCCTTTACCTACGAAAGCTTTTGCAGAAAGCGAATGTCTGTCTATCAGCGAATGTAGTTCCAAGAGACAATGAAAACCAGCTACAGCTTTCCTTGCTGGCAGCTTTCCTGTGGGCGCAATAGATGGACGTTTCGAATTTGGCAACCGGGCTCTGCGAGAGAGAAATACACAGTGTTGCCCCTTTACCTACGAAAGCTTTTGCAGAAAGCGAATGTCTGTCTATCAGCGAATGCAGTTCCAAGGGGCAGTGAAAACCAGCTACAGCTTTCCGTGCTGGTAGCTTTCCTGTGGGCGCAATCGCTGGACGTTTCGTATTTGGCAACCGGGCTCTGCGAGAGAGAAATACACAGTGTTGCCTCTTTACCAACGAAAGCTTTTGCAGAAAGCGAATGTCTGTCTATCAGCGAATGCAGTTCCAAGGGGCAGTGAAAACCAGCTACAGCTTTCTGTGCTGGCAGCTTTCCTGTGGGCGCAATCGCTGGACGTTTCGAATTTGGCAACCGGGCTCTGCGAGAGAGATATACACAGTGTTGCCCCTTTACCAACGAAAGCTGTTGTAGAAAGTGAATGTCTATCTAGCAGCGAATGTAGTTCCAAGGGGCAGTGAAAACCAGCTACAGCTTTCCTTGCTGGCTGCTTTCCTGTGGGCGCAATCGCTGGACGTTTCGAATTTGGCAACCGGGCTCTGCGAGAGAGAAATACACAGTGTTGCCCCTGTACCAACGAAAGCTTTTGCAGAAAGCGAATGTCTGTCTATCAGCGAATGTAGTTCCAAGGGGCAGTGAAAACCAGCTACAGCTTTCCGTGCTGGCAGCTCTCCTGTGGGCGCAATCGCTGGACGTTTCGAATTTGGCAACCGGGCTCTACGAGAGAGAAATACACAGTGTTGCCCCTTTACTAAGGCAAGCTTTTGTAGAAAGCGAATGTCTGTCTATCAGCGAATGTAGTTCCAAGAGACAGTGAAAACCAGCTACAGCTTTCCTTGCTGGCAGCTTTCCTGTGGGCGCAATCGCTGGACGTTTCGTATTTGGCAACCGGGCTCTGCGAGAGAGAAATACAGAGTGTTGCCCTTGTACCAACGAAAGCTTTTGCAGAAAGCGAATGTCTGTCTATCAGCGAATGTAGTTCCAAGGGGCAGTGAAAACCAGCTACAGCTTTCTGTGCTGGAAGCTTTCCTGTGGGCGCAATCGCTGGACGTTTCAAATTTGGCAACCGGGCTCTGCGAGAGAGAAATACACAGTGTTGCCCCTTTACGAAGGCAAGGTTTTGCAGAAAGCGAATGTCTGTCTAGCAGCGAATGTAGTTCCAAGAGACAGTGAAAACCAGCTAGAGATTTCCTTGCTGGCAGCTTTCCTGTGGGCGCAATCGCTGGACGTTTCAAATTTGGCAACCGGGCTCTGCGAGAGAGAAATACAGAGTGTTGCCCCTTTACGAAGGCAAGGTTTTGCAGAAAGCGAATGACGGTCTAGCAGCGAATGTAGTTCCAAGGGGCAGTGAAAACCAGCTACAGCTTTCCGTGCTGGCAGCTTTCCTGTGGGCGCAATCGCTGGACGTTTCGAATTTGGCAGCCGGGCTGTGCGAGAGAGAAATACAGAGTGTTGCCCCTTTAGGAAGGCAAGGTTGTGCAGAAAGCGAATGTCTGTCTATCAGCGAATGTAGTTCCAAGGGGCAGTGAAAACCAGCTACAGCTTTCCTTGCTGGCAGCTTTCCTGTGGGCGCAATCGCTGGACGTGTCGATTTTGACAACCGGGCTCTGCGAGAGAGAAATACACAGTGTTGCCCCTGTACCAACGAAAGCTTTTGCAGAAAGCGAATGTCTGTCTATCAGCGAATGTAGTTCCAAGGGGCAGTGAAAACCAGCTACAGCTTTCCTTGCTGGCAGCTTTCCTGTGGGCACAATCGCTGGACGATTCGAATTTGGCAGCCGGGCTCTGCGAGAGAGAAATACAGAGTGTTGCCCCTTTACGCAGGCAAGGTTTTGCAGAAAGCGAATGTCTGTCTAGCAGCGAATGCAGTTCCAAGGGGCAGTGAAAACCAGCTACAGCATTCCTTGCTGGTAGCTTTCCTGTGGGCGCAATCGCTGGACGTTTCGTATTTGGCAACCGGGCTCTGCGAGAGAGAAATACACAGTGTTGCCTCTTTACCAACGAAAGCTTTTGCAGAAAGCGAATGTCTGTCTATCAGCGAATGCAGTTCCAAGGGGCAGTGAAAACCAGCTACAGCTTTCCTTGCTGGCAGCTTTCCTGTGGGCGCAATCGCTGGACGTTTCGAATTTGGCAACCGGGCTCTGCGAGAGAGATATACACAGTGTTGCCCCTTTACCAACGAAAGCTGTTGTAGAAAGTGAATGTCTATCTAGCAGCGAATGTAGTTCCAAGGGGCAGTGAAAACCAGCTACAGCTTTCCTTGCTGGCAGCTTTCCTGTGGGCGCAATCGCTGGACGTTTCGAATTTGGCAACCGGGCTCTGCGAGAGAGAAATACACAGTGTTGCCCCTGTACCAACGAAAGCTTTTGCAGAAAGCGAATGTCTGTCTATCAGCGAATGTAGTTCCAAGGGGCAGTGAAAACCAGCTACAGCTTTCCGTGTGGCAGCTCTCCTGTGGGCGCAATCGCTGGACGTTTCGAATTTGGCAACCGGGCTCTACGAGAGAGAAATACACAGTGTTGCCCCTTTACTAAGGCAAGCTTTTGTAGAAAGCGAATGTCTGTCTATCAGCGAATGTAGTTCCAAGAGACAGTGAAAACCAGCTACAGCTTTCCTTGCTGGCAGCTTTCCTGTGGGCGCAATCGCTGGACGTTTCGATTTTGGCAACCGGGCTCTGCGAGAGAGAAATACAGAGTGTTGCCCTTGTACCAACGAAAGCTTTTGCAGAAAGCGAATGTCTGTCTATCAGCGAATGTAGTTCCAAGGGGCAGTGAAAACCAGCTACAGCTTTCTGTGCTGGAAGCTTTCCTGTGGGCGCAATCGCTGGACGTTTCAAATTTGGCAACCGGGCTCTGCGAGAGAGAAATACACAGTGTTGCCCCTTTACGAAGGCAAGGTTTTGCAGAAAGCGAATGTCTGTCTAGCAGCGAATGTAGTTCCAAGAGACAGTGAAAACCAGCTAGAGATTTCCTTGCTGGCAGCTTTCCTGTGGGCGCAATCGCTGGACATTTCAAATTTGGCAACCGGGCTCTGCGAGAGAGAAATACAGAGTGTTGCCCCTTTACGAAGGCAAGGTTTTGCAGAAAGCGAATGTCTGTCTAGCAGCGAATGTAGTTCCAAGGGGCAGTGAAAACCAGCTACAGCTTTCCGTGCTGGCAGCTTTCCTGTGGGCGCAATCGCTGGACGTTTCGAATTTGGCAGCCGGGCTGTGCGAGAGAGAAATACAGAGTGTTGCCCCTTTAGGAAGGCAAGGTTGTGCAGAAAGCGAATGTCTGTCTATCAGCGAATGTAGTTCCAAGGGGCAGTGAAAACCAGCTACAGCTTTCCTTGCTGGCAGCTTTCCTGTGGGCGCAATCGCTGGACGTGTCGATTTTGACAACCGGGCTCTGCGAGAGAGAAATACACAGTGTTGCCCCTGTACCAACGAAAGCTTTTGCAGAAAGCGAATGTCTGTCTATCAGCGAATGTAGTTCCAAGGGGCAGTGAAAACCAGCTACAGCTTTCCTTGCTGGCAGCTTTCCTGTGGGCACAATCGCAGGACGTTTCGAATTTGGCAACCGGGCTCTGCGAGAGAGAAATACACAGTGTTGCCCCTTTACGAAGGCAAGGTTTTGCAGAAAGCGAATGTCTGTCTATCAGCGAATGTAGTTCCAAGAGACTGTGAAAACCAGCTACAGCTTTCCTTGCTGGCAGCTTTCCTGTGGGCGCAATCGCTGGACGTTTCGAATTTGGCAACCGGGGTCTGCGAGAGAGAAATACACACTGTTGCCCCTTTACCTACGAAAGCTTTTGCAGAAAGCGAATGTCTGTCTATCAGCGAATGTAGTTCCAAGAGACAATGAAAACCAGCTACAGCTTTCCTTGCTGGCAGCTTTCCTGTGGGCGCAATAGATGGACGTTTCGAATTTGGCAACCGGGCTCTGCGAGAGAGAAATACACAGTGTTGCCCCTTTACCTACGAAAGCTTTTGCAGAAAGCGAATGTCTGTCTATCAGCGAATGCAGTTCCAAGGGGCAGTGAAAACCAGCTACAGCTTTCCGTGCTGGTAGCTTTCCTGTGGGCGCAATCGCTGGACGTTTCGTATTTGGCAACCGGGCTCTGCGAGAGAGAAATACACAGTGTTGCCTCTTTACCAACGAAAGCTTTTGCAGAAAGCGAATGTCTGTCTATCAGCGAATGCAGTTCCAAGGGGCAGTGAAAACCAGCTACAGCTTTCTGTGCTGGCAGCTTTCCTGTGGGCGCAATCGCTGGACGTTTCGAATTTGGCAACCGGGCTCTGCGAGAGAGATATACACAGTGTTGCCCCTTTACCAACGAAAGCTGTTGTAGAAAGTGAATGTCTATCTAGCAGCGAATGTAGTTCCAAGGGGCAGTGAAAACCAGCTACAGCTTTCCTTGCTGGCTGCTTTCCTGTGGGCGCAATCGCTGGACGTTTCGAATTTGGCAACCGGGCTCTGCGAGAGAGAAATACACAGTGTTGCCCCTGTACCAACGAAAGCTTTTGCAGAAAGCGAATGTCTGTCTATCAGCGAATGTAGTTCCAAGGGGCAGTGAAAACCAGCTACAGCTTTCCGTGCTGGCAGCTCTCCTGTGGGCGCAATCGCTGGACGTTTCGAATTTGGCAACCGGGCTCTACGAGAGAGAAATACACAGTGTTGCCCCTTTACTAAGGCAAGCTTTTGTAGAAAGCGAATGTCTGTCTATCAGCGAATGTAGTTCCAAGAGACAGTGAAAACCAGCTACAGCTTTCCTTGCTGGCAGCTTTCCTGTGGGCGCAATCGCTGGACGTTTCGATTTTGGCAACCGGGCTCTGCGAGAGAGAAATACAGAGTGTTGCCCTTGTACCAACGAAAGCTTTTGCAGAAAGCGAATGTCTGTCTATCAGCGAATGTAGTTCCAAGGGGCAGTGAAAACCAGCTACAGCTTTCTGTGCTGGAAGCTTTCCTGTGGGCGCAATCGCTGGACGTTTCAAATTTGGCAACCGGGCTCTGCGAGAGAGAAATACACAGTGTTGCCCCTTTACGAAGGCAAGGTTTTGCAGAAAGCGAATGTCTGTCTAGCAGCGAATGTAGTTCCAAGAGACAGTGAAAACCAGCTAGAGATTTCCTTGCTGGCAGCTTTCCTGTGGGCGCAATCGCTGGACGTTTCAAATTTGGCAACCGGGCTCTGCGAGAGAGAAATACAGAGTGTTGCCCCTTTACGAAGGCAAGGTTTTGCAGAAAGCGAATGACGGTCTAGCAGCGAATGTAGTTCCAAGGGGCAGTGAAAACCAGCTACAGCTTTCCGTGCTGGCAGCTTTCCTGTGGGCGCAATCGCTGGACGTTTCGAATTTGGCAGCCGGGCTGTGCGAGAGAGAAATACAGAGTGTTGCCCCTTTAGGAAGGCAAGGTTGTGCAGAAAGCGAATGTCTGTCTATCAGCGAATGTAGTTCCAAGGGGCAGTGAAAACCAGCTACAGCTTTCCTTGCTGGCAGCTTTCCTGTGGGCGCAATCGCTGGACGTGTCGATTTTGACAACCGGGCTCTGCGAGAGAGAAATACACAGTGTTGCCCCTGTACCAACGAAAGCTTTTGCAGAAAGCGAATGTCTGTCTATCAGCGAATGTAGTTCCAAGGGGCAGTGAAAACCAGCTACAGCTTTCCTTGCTGGCAGCTTTCCTGTGGGCACAATCGCTGGACGATTCGAATTTGGCAACCGGGCTCTGCGAGAGAGAAATACACAGTGTTGCCCCTTTACGAAGGCAAGGTTTTGCAGAAAGCGAATGTCTGTCTATCAGCGAATGTAGTTCCAAGAGACTGTGAAAACCAGCTACAGCTTTCCTTGCTGGCAGCTTTCCTGTGGGCGCAATCGCTGGACGTTTCGAATTTGGCAACCGGGCTCTGCGAGAGAGAAATACACAGTGTTGCCCCTTTCCCTACGAAAGCTTTTGCAGAAAGCGAATGTCTGTCTATCAGCGAATGCAGTTCCAAGGGGCAGTGAAAACCAGCTACAGCTTTCCGTGCTGGTAGCTTTCCTGTGGGCGCAATCGCTGGACGTTTCGTATTTGGCAACCGGGCTCTGCGAGAGAGAAATACACAGTGTTGCCTCTTTACCAACGAAAGCTTTTGCAGAAAGCGAATGTCTGTCTATCAGCGAATGCAGTTCCAAGGGGCAGTGAAAACCAGCTACAGCTTTCCGTGCTGGCAGCTTTCCTGTGGGCGCAATCGCTGGACGTTTCGAATTTGGCAACCGGGCTCTGCGAGAGAGATATACACAGTGTTGCCCCTTTGCCAACGAAAGCTGTTGTAGAAAGTGAATGTCTATCTAGCAGCGAATGTAGTTCCAAGGGGCAGTGAAAACCAGCTACAGCTTTCCTTGCTGGCAGCTTTCCTGTGGGCGCAATCGCTGGACGTTTCGAATTTGGCAACCGGGCTCTGCGAGAGAGAAATACACAGTGTTGCCCCTGTACCAACGAAAGCTTTTGCAGAAAGCGAATGTCTGTCTATCAGCGAATGCAGTTCCAAGGGGCAGTGAAAACCAGCTAAAGCTTTCCTTGCTGGCAGCTTTCCTGTGGGCGCAATCGCTGGACGTTTCTAATTTGGCAGCCGGGCTCTGCGAGAGAGAAATACACAGTGTTGCCCCTTCAATAAGGCAAGGTTTTGCAGAAAGCGAATGTCTGTCTATCAGCGAATGTAGTTCCAAGGGGCAGTGAAAACCAGCTACAGCTTTCCGTGCTGGCAGCTTTCCTGTGGGCGCAATCGCTGGACCTTTCGAATTTGGCAACCGGGCTCTGCGAGAGAGAAATACACAGTGTTGCCCCTGTACCAACGAAAGCTTTTGCAGAAAGTGAATGTCTGTCTATCAGCGAATGCAGTTCCAAGGGGCAGTGAAAACCAGCTACAGCATTCCTTGCTGGCAGCTTTCCTGTAGGCGCAATCGCTGGACGTTTCGAATTTGGCAGCCGGGCTCTGCGAGAGAGAAATACAGAGTGTTGCCCCTTTACGCAGGCAAGGTTTTGCAGAAAGCGAATGTCTGTCTAGCAGCGAATGCAGTTCCAAGGGGCAGTGAAAACCAGCTACAGCTTTCCTTGCTGGCAGCTTTCCTGTGGGCGCAATCGCTGGACGTTTCTAATTTGGCAGCCGGGCTCTGCGAGAGAGAAATACACAGTGTTGCCCCTTCAGTAAGGCAAGGTTTTGCAGAAAGCGAATGTCTGTCTATCAGCGAATGTAGTTCCAAGGGGCAGTGAAAACCAGCTACAGCTTTCTGTGCTGGCAGCTTTCCTGTGGGCGCAATCGCTGGACGTTTCGAATTTGGCAACCGGGCTCTGCGAGAGAGAAATACACAGTGTTGCCCCTGTAGCAACATAAGCCTTTGTAGAAAACGAATGTCTGTCTATCAGCGAATGTAGTTCCAAGAGACAATAAAAACCAGCTACAGCTTTCCTTGCTGGCAGCTTTCCTGTGGGCGCAATCGCTGGACGTTTCGATTTTGGCAACCGGGCTCTGCGAGAGAGAAATACACAGTGTTGCCCCTTTACGAAGGCAAGGTTTTGCAGAAAGCGAATGTCTGTCTAGCAGCGAATGTAGTTCCAAGAGACAGTGAAAACCAGCTAGAGATTTCCGTGCTGTCAGCTTTCCTGTGGGCGCAATCGCTGGACGTTTCGAATTTGGCAACCGGGCTCTGCGAGAGAGAAATACACAGTGTTGCCCCTTTACCTATGAAAGCTTTTGCAGAAAGCAAATGTCTGGCTATCAGCGAATGCAGTTCCAAGGGGCAGTGAAAACCAGCTACAGCTTTCCTTGCTGGCAGCTTTCCTGTAGGCGCAATCGCTGGACGTTTCGAATTTGGCAGCCGGGCTCTGCGAGAGAGAAATACAGAGTGTTGCCCCTTTACGCAGGCAAGGTTTTGCAGAAAGCGAATGTCTGTCTAGCAGCGAATGCAGTTCCAAGGGGCAGTGAAAACCAGCTACAGCTTTCCTTGCTGGCAGCTTTCCTGTGGGCGCAATCGCTGGACGTTTCGAATTTGGCAACCGGGCTCTGCGAGAGAGAAATACACAGTGTTGCCCCTGTAGCAACATAAGCTTTTGTAGAAAACGAATGTCTGTCTATCAGCGAATGTAGTTCCAAGAGACAATGAAAACCAGCTACAGCTTTCCTTGCTGGCAGCTTTCCTGTGGGCGCAATAGATGGACGTTTCGAATTTGGCAACCGGGCTCTGCGAGAGAGAAATACACAGTGTTGCCCCTTTACCTACGAAAGCTTTTGCAGAAAGCGAATGTCTGTCTATCAGCGAATGTAGTTCCAAGGGGCAGTGAAAACCAGCTACAGCTTTCCGTGCTGGCAGCTCTCCTGTGGGCGCAATCGCTAGACGTTTCGAATTTGGCAACCGGGCTCTACGAGAGAGAAATACACAGTGTTGCCCCTTTACTAAGGCAAGCTTTTGTAGAAAGCGAATGTCTGTCTATCAGCGAATGTAGTTCCAAGGGGCAGTGAAAACCAGCTACAGCTTTCCTTGCTGGCAGCTTTCCTGTGGGCGCAATCGCTGGACGTTTCGATTTTGGCAACCGGGCTCTGCGAGAGAGAAATACAGAGTGTTGCCCTTGTACCAACGAAAGCTTTTGCAGAAAGCGAATGTCTGTCTATCAGCGAATGTACTTCCAAGGGGCAGTGAAAACCAGCTACAGCTTTCTGTGCTGGAAGCTTTCCTGTGGGCGCAATCGCTGGACGTTTCGAATTTGGCAACCGGGCTCTGCGAGAGAGAAATACACAGTGTTGCCCCTTTACGAAGGCAAGGTTTTGCAGAAAGCGAATGTCTGTCTAGCAGCGAATGTAGTTCCAAGAGACAGTGAAAACCAGCTAGAGATTTCCGTGCTGTCAGCTTTCCTGTGGGCGCAATCGCTGGACGTTTCGAATTTGGCAACCGGGCTCTGCGAGAGAGAAATACACAGTGTTGCCCCTTTACCTATGAAAGCTTTTGCAGAAAGCAAATGTCTGGCTATCAGCGAATGCAGTTCCAAGGGGCAGTGAAAACCAGCTACAGCTTTCCTTGCTGGCAGCTTTCCTGTAGGCGCAATCGCTGGACGTTTCGAATTTGGCAGCCGGGCTCTGCGAGAGAGAAATACAGAGTGTTGCCCCTTTACGCAGGCAAGGTTTTGCAGAAAGCGAATGTCTGTCTATCAGCGAATGTAGTTCCAAGAGACTGTGAAAACCAGCTACAGCTTTCCTTGCTGGCAGCTTTCCTGTGGGCGCAATCGCTGGACGTTTCGAATATGGCAACCGGGCTCTGCGAGAGAGAAATACACAGTGTTGCCCCTGTAGCAACATAAGCTTTTGTAGAAAACGAATGTCTGTCTATCAGCGAATGTAGTTCCAAGAGACAATGAAAACCAGCTACAGCTTTCCTTGCTGGCAGCTTTCCTGTGGGCGCAATAGATGGACGTTTCGAATTTGGCAACCGGGCTCTGCGAGAGAGAAATACACAGTGTTGCCCCTTTACCTACGAAAGCTTTTGCAGAAAGCGAATGTCTGTCTATCAGCGAATGCAGTTCCAAGGGGCAGTGAAAACCAGCTACAGCTTTCCGTGCTGGTAGCTTTCCTGTGGGCGCAATCGCTGGACGTTTCGTATTTGGCAACCGGGCTCTGCGAGAGAGAAATACACAGTGTTGCCTCTTTACCAACGAAAGCTTTTGCAGAAAGCGAATGTCTGTCTATCAGCGAATGTAGTTCCAAGGGGCAGTGAAAACCAGCTACAGCTTTCCTTGCTGGCAGCTTTCCTGTGGGCGCAATCGCTGGACGTTTCGAATTTGGCAACCGGGCTCTGCGAGAGAGAAATACACAGTGTTGCCCCTGTACCAACGAAAGCTTTTGCAGAAAGCGAATGTCTGTCTATCAGCGAATGTAGTTCCAAGGGGCAGTGAAAACCAGCTACAGCTTTCCGTGCTGGCAGCTCTCCTGTGGGCGCAATCGCTGGACGTTTCGAATTTGGCAACCGGGCTCTACGAGAGAGAAATACACAGTGTTGCCCCTTTACTAAGGCAAGCTTTTGTAGAAAGCGAATGTCTGTCTATCAGCGAATGTAGTTCCAAGAGACAGTGAAAACCAGCTACAGCTTTCCTTGCTGGCAGCTTTCCTGTGGGCGCAATCGCTGGACGTTTCGAATTTGGCAGCCGGGCTCTGCGAGAGAGAAATACAGAGTGTTGCCCCTTTACGCAGGCAAGGTTTTGCAGAAAGCGAATGTCTGTCTAGCAACGAATGCAGTTCCAAGGGGCAGTGAAAACCAGCTACAGCTTTCCTTGCTGGCAGCTTTCCTGTGGGCGCAATCGCTGGACGTTTCGAATTTGGCAACCGGGCTCTGCGAGAGAGAAATACACAGTGTTGCCCCTGTAGCAACATAAGCTTTTGTAGAAAACGAATGTCTGTCTATCAGCGAATGTAGTTCCAAGAGACAATGAAAACCAGCTACAGCTTTCCTTGCTGGCAGCTTTCCTGTGGGCGCAATCGCTGGACGTTTCGTATTTGGCAACCGGGCTCTGCGACAGAGAAATACACGGTGTTGCCCCTTTACCTACGAAAGCTTTTGCAGAAAGCGAATGTCTGTCTATCAGCGAATGCAGTTCCAAGGGGCAGTGAAAACCAGCTACAGCATTCCTTGCTGGTAGCTTTCCTGTGGGCGCAATCGCTGGACGTTTCGTATTTGGCAACCGGGCTCTGCGAGAGAGAAATACACAGTGTTGCCTCTTTACCAACGAAAGCTTTTGCAGAAAGCGAATGTCTGTCTATCAGCGAATGCAGTTCCAAGGGGCAGTGAAAACCAGCTACAGCTTTCCTTGCTGGCAGCTTTCCTGTGGTCGCAATCGCTGGACGTTTCGAATTTGGCAACCGGGCTCTGCGAGAGAGAAATACAGAGTGTTGCCCCTTTACAAAGTCAAGGTTTTGCAGAAAGCGAATGTCTGTCTATCAGCGAATGCAGTTCCAAGGGGCAGTGAAAACCAGCTACAGCTTTCCTTGCTGGCAGCTTTCCTGTGGGCGCAATCGCTGGACGTTTCGAATTTGGCAACCGGGCTCTGCGAGAGAGAATTACACGGTGTTGCCCCTTTACCTACGAAAGCTTTTGCAGAAAGCGAATGTCTGTCTATCAGCGAATGCAGTTCCAAGGGGCAGTGAAAACCAGCTACAGCATTCCTTGCTGGTAGCTTTCCTGTGGGCGCAATCGCTGGACGTTTCGTATTTGGCAACCGGGCTCTGCGAGAGAGAAATACACAGTGTTACCTCTTTACCAACGAAAGCTTTTGCAGAAAGCGAATGTCTGTCTATCAGCGAATGCAGTTCCAAGGGGCAGTGAAAACCAGCTACAGCTTTCCTTGCTGACAGCTTTCCTGTGGTCGCAATCGCTGGACGTTTCGAATTTGGCAACCGGGCTCTGCGAGAGAGAAATACAGAGTGTTGCCCCTTTACAAAGTCAAGGTTTTGCAGAAAGCGAATGTCTGTCTATCAGCGAATGTAGTTCCAAGGGGCAGTGAAAACCAGCTACAGCTTTCCTTGCTGGCAGCTTTCCTGTGGGCGCAATCGCTGGACGTTTCGAATTTGGCAACCGGGCTCTGCGAGAGAGAAATACACAGTGTTGCCCCTTTACCAACGAAAGCTTTTGCAGAAAGCGAATGTCTGTCTATCAGCGACTGTAGTTCCAAGAGACAGTGAAAACCAGCTACAGCTTTCCTTGCTGGCACCTTTCCTGTGGGCGCAATCGCTGGACGTTTCGTATTTGGCAACCGGGCTCTGCGAGAGAGAAATACACAGTGTTGCCTCTTTACCAACGAAAGCTTTTGCAGAAAGCGAATGTCTGTCTATCAGCGAATGCAGTTCCAAGGGGCAGTGAAAACCAGCTACAGCTTTCCGTGCTGGCAGCTTTCCTGTGGGCGCAATCGCTGGATGTTTCGAATTTGGCAACCGGGCTCTGCGAGAGAGATATACACAGTGTTGCCCCTTTACCAACGAAAGCTGTTGTAGAAAGTGAATGTCTATCTAGCAGCGAATGTAGTTCCAAGGGGCAGTGAAAACCAGCTACAGTTTTCCTTGCTGGCAGCTTTCCTGTGGGCGCAATCGCTGGACGTTTCGAATTTGGCAACCGGGCTCTGCGAGAGAGAAATACACAGTGTTGCCCCTGTAGCAACATAAGCTTTTGTAGAAAACGAATGTCTGTCTATCAGCGAATGTAGTTCCAAGAGACAATGAAAACCAGCTACAGCTTTCCTTGCTGGCAGCTTTCCTGTGGGCGCAATCGCTGGACGTTTCGAATTTGGCAACCGGGCTCTGCGAGAGAGAAATACACGGTGTTGCCCCTTTACCTACGAAAGCTTTTGCAGAAAGCGAATGTCTGTCTATCAGCGAATGCAGTTCCAAGGGGCAGTGAAAACCAGCTACAGCATTCCTTGCTGGTAGCTTTCCTGTGGGCGCAATCGCTGGACGTTTCGTATTTGGCAACCGGGCTCTGCGAGAGAGAAATACACAGTGTTGCCTCTTTACCAACGAAAGCTTTTGCAGAAAGCGAATGTCTGTCTATCAGCGAATGCAGTTCCAAGGGGCAGTGAAAACCAGCTACAGCTTTCCTTGCTGGCAGCTTTCCTGTGGTCGCAATCGCTGGACGTTTCGAATTTGGCAACCGGGCTCTGCGAGAGAGATATACAGAGTGTTGCCCCTTTACAAAGTCAAGGTTTTGCAGAAAGCGAATGTCTGTCTATCAGCGAATGTAGTTCCAAGGGGCAGTGAAAACCAGCTACAGCTTTCCTTGCTGGCAGCTTTCCTGTGGGCGCAATCGCTGGACGTTTCGAATTTGGCAACCGGGCTCTGCGAGAGAGAAATACACAGTGTTGCCCCTTTACCAACGAAAGCTTTTGCAGAAAGCGAATGTCTATATAGCAGCGAATGTAGTTCCAAGAGGCAGTGAAAACCAGCTACAGCTTTCCTTGCTGGCAGCTTTCCTGTGGGCGCAATCGCTGGACGTTTCGAATTTGGCAACCGGGCTCTGCGAGAGAGAAATACACAGTGTTGCCCCTATACCAACGAAAGCTTTTGCAGAAAGCGAATGTCTGTCTAGCAGCGAATGTAGTTCCAAGGGGCAGTGAAAACCAGCTACAGCTTTCCTTGCTGGCAGCTTTCCTGTGGGCGCAATCGCTGGACGTTTCGAATTTGGCAACCGGGCTCTGCGAGAGAGAAATACACAGTGTTGCCCCTTTACCAACGAAAGCTTTTGCAGAAAGCGAATGTCTGTCTATCAGCGACTGTAGTTCCAAGAGACAGTGAAAACCAGCTACAGCTTTCCTTGCTGGCACCTTTCCTGTGGGCGCAATCGCTGGACGTTTCGTATTTGGCAACCGGGCTGTGCGAGAGAGAAATACAGAGTGTTGCCCCTTTAGGAAGGCAAGGTTGTGCAGAAAGCGAATGTCTGTCTATCAGCGAATGTAGTTCCAAGGGGCAGTGAAAACCAGCTACAGCTTTCCTTGCTGGCAGCTTTCCTGTGGGCGCAATCGCTGGACGTGTCGATTTTGACAACCGGGCTCTGCGAGAGAGAAATACACAGTGTTGCCCCTGTACCAACGAAAGCTTTTGCAGAAAGCGAATGTCTGTCTATCAGCGAATGTAGTTCCAAGGGGCAGTGAAAACCAGCTACAGCTTTCCTTGCTGGCAGCTTTCCTGTGGGCACAATCGCAGGACGTTTCGAATTTGGCAACCGGGCTCTGCGAGAGAGAAATACACAGTGTTGCCCCTTTACGAAGGCAAGGTTTTGCAGAAAGCGAATGTCTGTCTATCAGCGAATGTAGTTCCAAGAGACTGTGAAAACCAGCTACAGCTTTCCTTGCTGGCAGCTTTCCTGTGGGCGCAATCGCTGGACGTTTCGAATTTGGCAACCGGGCTCTGCGAGAGAGAAATACACAGTGTTGCCCCTTTACGAAGGCAAGCTTTTGCAGAAAGCGAATGTCTGCCTATCAGCGAATGCAGTTCCAAGGGGCAGTGAAAACCAGCTACAGCTTTCCGTGCTGGCAGCTTTCCTGTGGGCGCAATCGCTGGACCTTTCGAATTTGGCAACCGGGATCTGCGAGAGTGAAATACACAGTGTTGCCCCTTTCCCTACGAAAGCTTTTGCAGAAAGTGAATGTCTGTCTATCAGCGAATGCAGTTCCAAGGGGCAGTGAAAACCAGCTACAGCATTCCTTGCTGGCAGCTTTCCTGTGGGCGCAATCGCTGGACGTTTCGAATTTGGCAGCCGGGCTCTGCGAGAGAGAAATACAGAGTGTTGCCCCTTTACGCAGGCAAGGTTTTGCAGAAAGCGAATGTCTGTCTAGCAGCGAATGCAGTTCCAAGGGGCAGTGAAAACCAGCTACAGCTTTCCGCGCTGGCAGCTTTCCTGTGGGCGCAATCGCTGGACGTTTCTAATTTGGCAGCCGGGCTCTGCGAGAGAGAAATACACAGTGTTGCCCCTGTAGCAACATAAGCCTTTGTAGAAAACGAATGTCTGTCTATCAGCGAATGTAGTTCCAAGAGACAATGAAAACCAGCTACAGCTTTCCTTGCTGGCAGATATCCTGTGGGCGCAATCGCTGGACGTTTCGAATTTGGCAACCGGGCTCTGCGAGAGAGAATTACACGGTGTTGCCCCTTTACCTACGAAAGCTTTTGCAGAAAGCGAATGTCTGTCTATCAGCGAATGCAGTTCCAAGGGGCAGTGAAAACCAGCTACAGCATTCCTTGCTGGTAGCTTTCCTGTGGGCGCAATCGCTGGACGTTTCGTATTTGGCAACCGGGCTCTGCAAGAGAGAAATACACAGTGTTGCCTCTTTACCAACGAAAGCTTTTGCAGAAAGCGAATGTCTGTCTATCAGCGAATGCAGTTCCAAGGGGCAGTGAAAACCAGCTACAGCTTTCCTTGCTGGCAGCTTTCCTGTGGGCGCAATCGCTGGACGTTTCGAATTTGGCAACCGGGCTCTGCGAGAGAGAAATACACAGTGTTGCCCCTTTACCAACGAAAGCTTTTGCAGAAAGCGAATGTCTATATAGCAGCGAATGTAGTTCCAAGAGGCAGTGAAAACCAGCTACAGCTTTCCTTGCTGGCAGCTTTCCTGTGGGCGCAATCGCTGGACGTTTCGAATTTGGCAACCGGGCTCTGCGAGAGAGAAATACACAGTGTTGCCCCTGTACCAACGAAAGCTTTTGCAGAAAGCGAATGTCTGTCTATCAGCGAATGTACTTCCAAGGGGCAGTGAAAACCAGCTACAGCTTTCCTTGCTGGCAGCTTTCCTGTGGGCGCAATCGCTGGACGTTTCGAATTTGGCAACCGGGCTCTGCGAGAGAGAAATACACAGTGTTGCCCCTTTACGAAGGCAAGGTTTTGCAGAAAGCGAATGTCTGTCTATCAGCCAATGTAGTTCCAAGAGAGTGTGAAAACCAGCTACAGCTTTCCTTGCTGGCAGCTTTCCTGTGGGCGCAATCGCTGGACGTTTCGAATTTGGCAACCGGGCTCTGCGAGAGAGAAATACACAGTGTTGCCTCTTTACCAACGAAAGCTTTTGCAGAAAGCGAATGTCTGTCTATCAGCGAATGTAGTTCCAAGAGACAATGAAAACCAGCTACAGCTTTCCTTGCTGGCAGCTTTCCTGTGGGCGCAATCGCTGGACGTTTCGATTTTGGCAACCGGGCTCTGCGAGAGAGAAATACAGAGTGTTTCCCTTGTACCAACGAAAGCTTTTGCAGAAAGCGAATGTCTGTCTATCAGCGAATGTAGTTCCAAGGGGCAGTGAAAACCAGCTACAGCTTTCTGTGCTGGAAGATTTCCTGTGGGCGCAATCGCTGGACGTTTCAAATTTGGCAACCGGGCTCTGCGAGAGAGAAATACACAGTGTTGCCCCTTTACGAAGGCAAGGTTTTGCAGAAAGCGAATGTCTGTCTAGCAGCGAATGTAGTTCCAAGAGACAGTGAAAACCAGCTAGAGATTTCCTTGCTGGCAGCTTTCCTGTGGGCGCAATCGCTGGACGTTTCAAATTTGGCAACCGGGCTCTGCGAGAGAGAAATACAGAGTGTTGCCCCTTTACGAAGGCAAGGTTTTGCAGAAAGCGAATGTCTGTCTAGCAGCGAATGTAGTTCCAAGGGGCAGTGAAAACCAGCTACAGCTTTCCGTGCTGGCAGCTTTCCTGTGGGCGCAATCGCTGGACGTTTCGAATTTGGCAGCCGGGCTGTGCGAGAGAGAAATACAGAGTGTTGCCCCTTTAGGAAGGCAAGGTTGTGCAGAAAGCGAATGTCTGTCTATCAGCGAATGTAGTTCCAAGGGGCAGTGAAAACCAGCTACAGCTTTCCTTGCTGGCAGCTTTCCTGTGGGCGCAATCGCTGGACGTGTCGATTTTGACAACCGGGCTCTGCGAGAGAGAAATACACAGTGTTGCCCCTGTACCAACGAAAGCTTTTGCAGAAAGCGAATGTCTGTCTATCAGCGAATGTAGTTCCAAGTGGCAGTGTAAACCAGCTACAGCTTTCCTTGCTGGCAGCTTTCCTGTGGGCACAATCGCTGGACGTTTCGAATTTGGCAACCGGGCTCTGCGAGAGAGAAATACACAGTGTTGCCCCTTTACGAAGGCAAGGTTTTGCAGAAAGCGAATGTCTGTCTATCAGCGAATGTAGTTCCAAGAGACTGTGAAAACCAGCTACAGCTTTCCTTGCTGGCAGCTTTCCTGTGGGCGCAATAGATGGACGTTTCGAATTTGGCAACCGGGCTCTGCGAGAGAGAAATACACACTGTTGCCCCTTTACCTACGAAAGCTTTTGCAGAAAGCGAATGTCTGTCTATCAGCGAATGCAGTTCCAAGGGGCAGTGAAAACCAGCTACAGCTTTCCGTGCTGGTAGCTTTCCTGTGGGCGCAATCGCTGGACGTTTCGTATTTGGCAACCGGGCTCTGCGAGAGAGAAATACACAGTGTTGCCTCTTTACCAACGAAAGCTTTTGCAGAAAGCAAATGTCTGTCTATCAGCGAATGCAGTTCCAAGGGGCAGTGAAAACCAGCTACAGCTTTCCGTGCTGGCAGCTTTCCTGTGGGCGCAATCGCTGGACGTTTCGAATTTGGCAACCGGGCTCTGCGAGAGAGATATACACAGTGTTGCCCCTTTGCCAACGAAAGCTGTTGTAGAAAGTGAATGTCTATCTAGCAGCGAATGTAGTTCCAAGGGGCAGTGAAAACCAGCTACAGCTTTCCTTGCTGGCAGCTTTCCTGTGGGCGCAATCGCTGGACGTTTCGAATTTGGCAACCGGGCTCTGCGAGAGAGAAATACACAGTGTTGCCCCTGTACCAACGAAAGCTTTTGCAGAAAGCTAATGTCTGTCTATCAGCGAATGCAGTTCCAAGGGGCAGTGAAAACCAGCTAAAGCTTTCCTTGCTGGCAGCTTTCCTGTGGGCGCAATCGCTGGACGTTTCTGATTTGGCAGCCGGGCTCTGCGAGAGAGAAATACACAGTGTTGCCCCTTCAATAAGGCAAGGTTTTGCAGAAAGCGAATGTCTGTCTATCAGCGAATGTAGTTCCAAGGGGCAGTGAAAACCAGCTACAGCTTTCCGTGCTGGCAGCTTTCCTGTGGGCGCAATCGCTGGACCTTTCGAATTTGGCAACCGGGCTCTGCGAGAGAGAAATACACAGTGTTGCCCCTTTCCCTATGAAAGCTTTTGCAGAAAGTGAATGTCTGTCTATCAGCGAATGCAGTTCCAAGGGGCAGTGAAAACCAGCTACAGCATTCCTTGCTGGCAGCTTTCCTGTAGGCGCAATCGCTGGACGTTTCGAATTTGGCAGCCGGGCTCTGCGAGAGAGAAATACAGAGTGTTGCCCCTTTACGCAGGCAAGGTTTTGCAGAAAGCGAATGTCTGTCTAGCAGCGAATGCAGTTCCAAGGGGCAGTGAAAACCAGCTACAGCTTTCCTTGCTGGCAGCTTTCCTGTGGGCGCAATCGCTGGACGTTTCTAATTTGGCAGCCGGGCTCTGCGAGAGAGAAATACACAGTGTTGCCCCTTCAGTAAGGCAAGGTTTTGCAGAAAGCGAATGTCTGTCTATCAGCGAATGTAGTTCCAAGGGGCAGTGAAAACCAGCTACAGCTTTCCTTGCTGGCAGCTTTCCTGTGGGCGCAATCGCTGGACGTTTCGAATTTGGCAACCGGGCTATGCGAGAGAGAAATACACAGTGTTGCCCCTGTAGCAACATAAGCCTTTGTAGAAAACGAATGTCTGTCTATCAGCGAATGTAGTTCCAAGAGACAATAAAAACCAGCTACAGCTTTCCTTGCTGGCAGCTTTCCTGTGGGCGCAATCGCTGGACGTTTCGAATTTGGCAACCGGGCTCTGCGAGAGAGAAATACACAGTGTTGCCCCTGTACCAACGAAAGCTTTTGCAGAAAGCGAATGTCTGTCTATCAGCGAATGTAGTTCCAAGGGGCAGTGAAAACCAGCTACAGCTTTCCGTGCTGGCAGCTCTCCTGTGGGCGCAATCGCTGGACGTTTCGAATTTGGCAACCGGGCTCTACGAGAGAGAAATACACAGTGTTGCCCCTTTACTAAGGCAAGCTTTTGTAGAAAGCGAATGTCTGTCTATCAGCGAATGTAGTTCCAAGAGACAGTGAAAACCAGCTACAGCTTTCCTTGCTGGCAGCTTTCCTGTGGGCGCAATCGCTGGACGTTTCGATTTTGGCAACCGGGCTCTGCGAGAGAGAAATACAGAGTGTTTCCCTTGTACCAACGAAAGCTTTTGCAGAAAGCGAATGTCTGTCTATCAGCGAATGTAGTTCCAAGGGGCAGTGAAAACCAGCTACAGCTTTCTGTGCTGGAAGCTTTCCTGTGGGCGCAATCGCTGGACGTTTCAAATTTGGCAACCGGGCTCTGCGAGAGAGAAATACACAGTGTTGCCCCTTTACGAAGGCAAGGTTTTGCAGAAAGCGAATGTCTGTCTAGCAGCGAATGTAGTTCCAAGAGACAGTGAAAACCAGCTAGAGATTTCCTTGCTGGCAGCTTTCCTGTGGGCGCAATCGCTGGACGTTTCAAATTTGGCAACCGGGCTCTGCGAGAGAGAAATACAGAGTGTTGCCCCTTTACGAAGGCAAGGTTTTGCAGAAAGCGAATGTCTGTCTAGCAGCGAATGTAGTTCCAAGGGGCAGTGAAAACCAGCTACAGCTTTCCGTGCTGGCAGCTTTCCTGTGGGCGCAATCGCTGGACGTTTCGAATTTGGCAGCCGGGCTGTGCGAGAGAGAAATACAGAGTGTTGCCCCTTTAGGAAGGCAAGGTTGTGCAGAAAGCGAATGTCTGTCTATCAGCGAATGTAGTTCCAAGGGGCAGTGAAAACCAGCTACAGCTTTCCTTGCTGGCAGCTTTCCTGTGGGCGCAATCGCTGGACGTGTCGATTTTGACAACCGGGCTCTGCGAGAGAGAAATACACAGTGTTGCCCCTGTACCAACGAAAGCTTTTGCAGAAAGCGAATGTCTGTCTATCAGCGAATGTAGTTCCAAGGGGCAGTGAAAACCAGCTACAGCTTTCCTTGCTGGCAGCTTTCCTGTGGGCACAATCGCTGGACGTTTCGAATTTGGCAACCGGGCTCTGCGAGAGAGAAATACACAGTGTTGCCCCTTTACGAAGGCAAGGTTTTGCAGAAAGCGAATGTCTGTCTATCAGCGAATGTAGTTCCAAGAGACTGTGAAAACCAGCTACAGCTTTCCTTGCTGGCAGCTTTCCTGTGGGCGCAATAGATGGACGTTTCGAATTTGGCAACCGGGCTCTGCGAGAGAGAAATACACACTGTTGCCCCTTTACCTACGAAAGCTTTTGCAGAAAGCGAATGTCTGTCTATCAGCGAATGCAGTTCCAAGGGGCAGTGAAAACCAGCTACAGCTTTCCGTGCTGGTAGCTTTCCTGTGGGCGCAATCGCTGGACGTTTCGTATTTGGCAACCGGGCTCTGCGAGAGAGAAATACACAGTGTTGCCTCTTTACCAACGAAAGCTTTTGCAGAAAGCGAATGTCTGTCTATCAGCGAATGCAGTTCCAAGGGGCAGTGAAAACCAGCTACAGCTTTCCGTGCTGGCAGCTTTCCTGTGGGCGCAATCGCTGGACGTTTCGAATTTGGCAACCGGGCTCTGCGAGAGAGATATACACAGTGTTGCCCCTTTGCCAACGAAAGCTGTTGTAGAAAGTGAATGTCTATCTAGCAGCGAATGTAGTTCCAAGGGGCAGTGAAAACCAGCTACAGCTTTCCTTGCTGGCAGCTTTCCTGTGGGCGCAATCGCTGGACGTTTCGAATTTGGCAACCGGGCTCTGCGAGAGAGAAATACACAGTGTTGCCCCTGTACCAACGAAAGCTTTTGCAGAAAGCTAATGTCTGTCTATCAGCGAATGCAGTTCCAAGGGGCAGTGAAAACCAGCTAAAGCTTTCCTTGCTGGCAGCTTTCCTGTGGGCGCAATCGCTGGACGTTTCTGATTTGGCAGCCGGGCTCTGCGAGAGAGAAATACAGAGTGTTGCCCCTTCAATAAGGCAAGGTTTTGCAGAAAGCGAATGTCTGTCTATCAGCGAATGTAGTTCCAAGAGACAGTGAAAACCAGCTACAGCTTTCCTTGCTGGCAGCTTTCCTGTGGGCGCAATCGCTGGACGTGTCGGTTTTGGCAACCGGGCTCTGCGAGAGAGAAATACAGAGTGTTGCCCTTGTACCAACGAAAGCTTTTGCAGAAAGCGAATGTCTGTCTATCAGCGAATGTACTTCCAAGGGGCAGTGAAAACCAGCTACAGCTTTCTGTGCTGGAAGCTTTCCTGTGGGCGCAATCGCTGGACGTTTCGAATTTGGCAGCCGGGCTCTGCGAGAGAGAAATACAGAGTGTTGCCCCTTTACGCAGGCAAGGTTTTGCAGAAAGCGAATGTCTGTCTATCAGCGAATGTAGTTCCAAGAGACTGTGAAAACCAGCTACAGCTTTCCTTGCTGGCAGCTTTCCTGTGGGCGCAATCGCTGGACGTTTCGAATTTGGCAACCGGGCTCTGCGAGAGAGAAATACACAGTGTTGCCCCTGTAGCAACATAAGCTTTTGTAGAAAACGAATGTCTGTCTATCAGCGAATGTAGTTCCAAGAGACAATGAAAACCAGCTACAGCTTTCCTTGCTGGCAGCTTTCCTGTGGGCGCAATAGATGGACGTTTCGAATTTGGCAACCGGGCTCTGCGAGAGAGAAATACACAGTGTTGCCCCTTTACCTACGAAAGCTTTTGCAGAAAGCGAATGTCTGTCTATCAGCGAATGTAGTTCCAAGGGGCAGTGAAAACCAGCTACAGCTTTCCGTGCTGGCAGCTCTCCTGTGGGCGCAATCGCTAGACGTTTCGAATTTGGCAACCGGGCTCTACGAGAGAGAAATACACAGTGTTGCCCCTTTACTAAGGCAAGCTTTTGTAGAAAGCGAATGTCTGTCTATCAGCGAATGTAGTTCCAAGAGACAGTGAAAACCAGCTACAGCTTTCCTTGCTGGCAGCTTTCCTGTGGGCGCAATCGCTGGACGTTTCGATTTTGGCAACCGGGCTCTGCGAGAGAGAAATACAGAGTGTTGCCCTTGTACCAACGAAAGCTTTTGCAGAAAGCGAATGTCTGTCTATCAGCGAATGTACTTCCAAGGGGCAGTGAAAACCAGCTACAGCTTTCTGTGCTGGAAGCTTTCCTGTGGGCGCAATCGCTGGACGTTTCGAATTTGGCAACCGGGCTCTGCGAGAGAGAAATACACAGTGTTGCCCCTTTACGAAGGCAAGGTTTTGCAGAAAGCGAATGTCTGTCTAGCAGCGAATGTAGTTCCAAGAGACAGTGAAAACCAGCTACAGCTTTCCTTGCTGGCAGCTTTCCTGTGGGCGCAATCGCTGGACGTTTCGAATTTGGCAACCGGGCTCTGCGAGAGAGAAATACACAGTGTTGCCCCTTTACCTATGAAAGCTTTTGCAGAAAGCAAATGTCTGGCTATCAGCGAATGCAGTTCCAAGGGGCAGTGAAAACCAGCTACAGCTTTCCTTGCTGGCAGCTTTCCTGTAGGCGCAATCGCTGGACGTTTCGAATTTGGCAGCCGGGCTCTGCGAGAGAGAAATACAGAGTGTTGCCCCTTTACGCAGGCAAGGTTTTGCAGAAAGCGAATGTCTGTCTATCAGCGAATGTAGTTCCAAGAGACAGTGAAAACCAGCTACAGCTTTCCTTGCTGGCAGCTTTCCTGTGGGCGCAATCGCTGGACGTTTCGATTTTGGCAACCGGGCTCTGCGAGAGAGAAATACAGAGTGTTTCCCTTGTACCAACGAAAGCTTTTGCAGAAAGCGAATGTCTGTCTATCAGCGAATGTAGTTCCAAGGGGCAGTGAAAACCAGCTACAGCTTTCTGTGCTGGAAGCTTTCCTGTGGGCGCAATCGCTGGACGTTTCAAATTTGGCAACCGGGCTCTGCGAGAGAGAAATACACAGTGTTGCCCCTTTACGAAGGCAAGGTTTTGCAGAAAGCGAATGTCTGTCTAGCAGCGAATGTAGTTCCAAGAGACAGTGAAAACCAGCTAGAGATTTCCTTGCTGGCAGCTTTCCTGTGGGCGCAATCGCTGGACGTTTCAAATTTGGCAACCGGGCTCTGCGAGAGAGAAATACAGAGTGTTGCCCCTTTACGAAGGCAAGGTTGTGCAGAAAGCGAATGTCTGTCTAGCAGCGAATGTAGTTCCAAGGGGCAGTGAAAACCAGCTACAGCTTTCCGTGCTGGCAGCTTTCCTGTGGGCGCAATCGCTGGACGTTTCGAATTTGGCAGCCGGGCTGTGCGAGAGAGAAATACAGAGTGTTGCCCCTTTAGGAAGGCAAGGTTGTGCAGAAAGCGAATGTCTGTCTATCAGCGAATGTAGTTCCAAGGGGCAGTGAAAACCAGCTACAGCTTTCCTTGCTGGCAGCTTTCCTGTGGGCGCAATCGCTGGACGTGTCGATTTTGACAACCGGGCTCTGCGAGAGAGAAATACACAGTGTTGCCCCTGTACCAACGAAAGCTTTTGCAGAAAGCGAATGTCTGTCTATCAGCGAATGTAGTTCCAAGGGGCAGTGAAAACCAGCTACAGCTTTCCTTGCTGGCAGCTTTCCTGTGGGCACAATCGCTGGACGTTTCGAATTTGGCAACCGGGCTCTGCGAGAGAGAAATACACAGTGTTGCCCCTTTACGAAGGCAAGGTTTTGCAGAAAGCGAATGTCTGTCTATCAGCGAATGTAGTTCCAAGAGACTGTGAAAACCAGCTACAGCTTTCCTTGCTGGCAGCTTTCCTGTGGGCGCAATAGATGGACGTTTCGAATTTGGCAACCGGGCTCTGCGAGAGAGAAATACACACTGTTGCCCCTTTACCTACGAAAGCTTTTGCAGAAAGCGAATGTCTGTCTATCAGCGAATGCAGTTCCAAGGGGCAGTGAAAACCAGCTACAGCTTTCCGTGCTGGTAGCTTTCCTGTGGGCGCAATCGCTGGACGTTTCGTATTTGGCAACCGGGCTCTGCGAGAGAGAAATACACAGTGTTGCCTCTTTACCAACGAAAGCTTTTGCAGAAAGCGAATGTCTGTCTATCAGCGAATGCAGTTCCAAGGGGCAGTGAAAACCAGCTACAGCTTTCCGTGCTGGCAGCTTTCCTGTGGGCGCAATCGCTGGACGTTTCGAATTTGGCAACCGGGCTCTGCGAGAGAGATATACACAGTGTTGCCCCTTTGCCAACGAAAGCTGTTGTAGAAAGTGAATGTCTATCTAGCAGCGAATGTAGTTCCAAGGGGCAGTGAAAACCAGCTACAGCTTTCCTTGCTGGCAGCTTTCCTGTGGGCGCAATCGCTGGACGTTTCGAATTTGGCAACCGGGCTCTGCGAGAGAGAAATACACAGTGTTGCCCCTGTACCAACGAAAGCTTTTGCAGAAAGCTAATGTCTGTCTATCAGCGAATGCAGTTCCAAGGGGCAGTGAAAACCAGCTAAAGCTTTCCTTGCTGGCAGCTTTCCTGTGGGCGCAATCGCTGGACGTTTCTGATTTGGCAGCCGGGCTCTGCGAGAGAGAAATACACAGTGTTGCCCCTTCAATAAGGCAAGGTTTTGCAGAAAGCGAATGTCTGTCTATCAGCGAATGTAGTTCCAAGGGGCAGTGAAAACCAGCTACAGCTTTCCGTGCTGGCAGCTTTCCTGTGGGCGCAATCGCTGGACCTTTCGAATTTGGCAACCGGGCTCTGCGAGAGAGAAATACACAGTGTTGCCCCTTTCCCTATGAAAGCTTTTGCAGAAAGTGAATGTCTGTCTATCAGCGAATGCAGTTCCAAGGGGCAGTGAAAACCAGCTACAGCATTCCTTGCTGGCAGCTTTCCTGTAGGCGCAATCGCTGGACGTTTCGAATTTGGCAGCCGGGCTCTGCGAGAGAGAAATACAGAGTGTTGCCCCTTTACGCAGGCAAGGTTTTGCAGAAAGCGAATGTCTGTCTAGCAGCGAATGCAGTTCCAAGGGGCAGTGAAAACCAGCTACAGCTTTCCTTGCTGGCAGCTTTCCTGTGGGCGCAATCGCTGGACGTTTCTAATTTGGCAGCCGGGCTCTGCGAGAGAGAAATACACAGTGTTGCCCCTTCAGTAAGGCAAGGTTTTGCAGAAAGCGAATGTCTGTCTATCAGCGAATGTAGTTCCAAGGGGCAGTGAAAACCAGCTACAGCTTTCTGTGCTGGCAGCTTTCCTGTGGGCGCAATCGCTGGACGTTTCGAATTTGGCAACCGGGCTCTGCGAGAGAGAAATACACAGTGTTGCCCCTGTAGCAACATAAGCCTTTGTAGAAAACGAATGTCTGTCTATCAGCGAATGTAGTTCCAAGAGACAATAAAAACCAGCTACAGCTTTCCTTGCTGGCAGCTTTCCTGTGGGCGCAATCGCTGGACGTTTCGAATTTGGCAACCGGGCTCTGCGAGAGAGAAATACACAGTGTTGCCCCTGTACCAACGAAAGCTTTTGCAGAAAGCGAATGTCTGTCTATCAGCGAATGTAGTTCCAAGGGGCAGTGAAAACCAGCTACAGCTTTCCGTGCTGGCAGCTCTCCTGTGGGCGCAATCGCTGGACGTTTCGAATTTGGCAACCGGGCTCTACGAGAGAGAAATACACAGTGTTGCCCCTTTACTAAGGCAAGCTTTTGTAGAAAGCGAATGTCTGTCTATCAGCGAATGTAGTTCCAAGAGACAGTGAAAACCAGCTACAGCTTTCCTTGCTGGCAGCTTTCCTGTGGGCGCAATCGCTGGACGTGTCGGTTTTGGCAACCGGGCTCTGCGAGAGAGAAATACAGAGTGTTGCCCTTGTACCAACGAAAGCTTTTGCAGAAAGCGAATGTCTGTCTATCAGCGAATGTACTTCCAAGGGGCAGTGAAAACCAGCTACAGCTTTCTGTGCTGGAAGCTTTCCTGTGGGCGCAATCGCTGGACGTTTCGAATTTGGCAGCCGGGCTCTGCGAGAGAGAAATACAGAGTGTTGCCCCTTTACGCAGGCAAGGTTTTGCAGAAAGCGAATGTCTGTCTATCAGCGAATGTAGTTCCAAGAGACTGTGAAAACCAGCTACAGCTTTCCTTGCTGGCAGCTTTCCTGTGGGCGCAATCGCTGGACGTTTCGAATTTGGCAACCGGGCTCTGCGAGAGAGAAATACACAGTGTTGCCCCTGTAGCAACATAAGCTTTTGTAGAAAACGAATGTCTGTCTATCAGCGAATGTAGTTCCAAGAGACAATGAAAACCAGCTACAGCTTTCCTTGCTGGCAGCTTTCCTGTGGGCGCAATAGATGGACGTTTCGAATTTGGCAACCGGGCTCTGCGAGAGAGAAATACACAGTGTTGCCCCTTTACCTACGAAAGCTTTTGCAGAAAGCGAATGTCTGTCTATCAGCGAATGTAGTTCCAAGGGGCAGTGAAAACCAGCTACAGCTTTCCGTGCTGGCAGCTCTCCTGTGGGCGCAATCGCTAGACGTTTCGAATTTGGCAACCGGGCTCTACGAGAGAGAAATACACAGTGTTGCCCCTTTACTAAGGCAAGCTTTTGTAGAAAGCGAATGTCTGTCTATCAGCGAATGTAGTTCCAAGAGACAGTGAAAACCAGCTACAGCTTTCCTTGCTGGCAGCTTTCCTGTGGGCGCAATCGCTGGACGTTTCGATTTTGGCAACCGGGCTCTGCGAGAGAGAAATACAGAGTGTTGCCCTTGTACCAACGAAAGCTTTTGCAGAAAGCGAATGTCTGTCTATCAGCGAATGTACTTCCAAGGGGCAGTGAAAACCAGCTACAGCTTTCTGTGCTGGAAGCTTTCCTGTGGGCGCAATCGCTGGACGTTTCGAATTTGGCAACCGGGCTCTGCGAGAGAGAAATACACAGTGTTGCCCCTTTACGAAGGCAAGGTTTTGCAGAAAGCGAATGTCTGTCTAGCAGCGAATGTAGTTCCAAGAGACAGTGAAAACCAGCTAGAAATTTCCGTGCTGTCAGCTTTCCTGTGGGCGCAATCGCTGGACGTTTCGAATTTGGCAACCGGGCTCTGCGAGAGAGAAATACACAGTGTTGCCCCTTTACCTATGAAAGCTTTTGCAGAAAGCAAATGTCTGGCTATCAGCGAATGCAGTTCCAAGGGGCAGTGAAAACCAGCTAAAGCTTTCCTTGCTGGCAGCTTTCCTGTAGGCGCAATCGCTGGACGTTTCGAATTTGGCAGCCGGGCTCTGCGAGAGAGAAATACAGAGTGTTGCCCCTTTACGCAGGCAAGCTTTTGCAGAAAGCGAATGTCTGTCTATCAGCGAATGCAGTTCCAAGGGGCAGTGAAAACCAGCTACAGCTTTCCGTGCTGGTAGCTTTCCTGTGGGCGCAATCGCTGGACGTTTCGTATTTGGCAACCGGGCTCTGCGAGAGAGAAATACACAGTGTTGCCTCTTTACCAACGAAAGCTTTTGCAGAAAGCGAATGTCTGTCTATCAGCGAATGCAGTTCCAAGGGGCAGTGAAAACCAGCTACAGCTTTCCGTGCTGGCAGCTTTCCTGTGGGCGCAATCGCTGGACGTTTCGAATTTGGCAACCGGGCTCTGCGAGAGAGATATACACAGTGTTGCCCCTTTGCCAACGAAAGCTGTTGTAGAAAGTGAATGTCTATCTAGCAGCGAATGTAGTTCCAAGGGGCAGTGAAAACCAGCTACAGCTTTCCTTGCTGGCAGCTTTCCTGTGGGCGCAATCGCTGGACGTTTCGAATTTGGCAACCGGGCTCTGCGAGAGAGAAATACACAGTGTTGCCCCTGTACCAACGAAAGCTTTTGCAGAAAGCTAATGTCTGTCTATCAGCGAATGCAGTTCCAAGGGGCAGTGAAAACCAGCTAAAGCTTTCCTTGCTGGCAGCTTTCCTGTGGGCGCAATCGCTGGACGTTTCTGATTTGGCAGCCGGGCTCTGCGAGAGAGAAATACAGAGTGTTGCCCCTTCAATAAGGCAAGGTTTTGCAGAAAGCGAATGTCTGTCTATCAGCGAATGTAGTTCCAAGGGGCAGTGAAAACCAGCTACAGCTTTCCGTGCTGGCAGCTTTCCTGTGGGCGCAATCGCTGGACCTTTCGAATTTGGCAACCGGGCTCTGCGAGAGAGAAATACACAGTGTTGCCCCTTTCACTATGAAAGCTTTTGCAGAAAGTGAATGTCTGTCTATCAGCGAATGCAGTTCCAAGGGGCAGTGAAAACCAGCTACAGCATTCCTTGCTGGCAGCTTTCCTGTAGGCGCAATCGCTGGACGTTTCGAATTTGGCAGCCGGGCTCTGCGAGAGAGAAATACAGAGTGTTGCCCCTTTACGCAGGCAAGGTTTTGCAGAAAGCGAATGTCTGTCTAGCAGCGAATGCAGTTCCAAGGGGCAGTGAAAACCAGCTACAGCTTTCCTTGCTGGCAGCTTTCCTGTGGGCGCAATCGCTGGACGTTTCTAATTTGGCAGCCGGGCTCTGCGAGAGAGAAATACACAGTGTTGCCCCTTCAGTAAGGCAAGGTTTTGCAGAAAGCGAATGTCTGTCTATCAGCGAATGTAGTTCCAAGGGGCAGTGAAAACCAGCTACAGCTTTCTGTGCTGGCAGCTTTCCTGTGGGCGCAATCGCTGGACGTTTCGAATTTGGCAACCGGGCTCTGCGAGAGAGAAATACACAGTGTTGCCCCTGTAGCAACATAAGCCTTTGTAGAAAACGAATGTCTGTCTATCAGCGAATGTAGTTCCAAGAGACAATAAAAACCAGCTACAGCTTTCCTTGCTGGCAGCTTTCCTGTGGGCGCAATCGCTGGACGTTTCGAATTTGGCAACCGGGCTCTGCGAGAGAGAAATACACAGTGTTGCCCCTGTACCAACGAAAGCTTTTGCAGAAAGCGAATGTCTGTCTATCAGCGAATGTAGTTCCAAGGGGCAGTGAAAACCAGCTACAGCTTTCCGTGCTGGCAGCTCTCCTGTGGGCGCAATCGCTGGACGTTTCGAATTTGGCAACCGGGCTCTACGAGAGAGAAATACACAGTGTTGCCCCTTTACTAAGGCAAGCTTTTGTAGAAAGCGAATGTCTGTCTATCAGCGAATGTAGTTCCAAGAGACAGTGAAAACCAGCTACAGCTTTCCTTGCTGGCAGCTTTCCTGTGGGCGCAATCGCTGGACGTTTCGAATTTGGCAACCGGGCTCTGCGAGAGAGAAATACAGAGTGTTGCCCTTGTACCAACGAAAGCTTTTGCAGAAAGCGAATGTCTGTCTATCAGCGAATGTACTTCCAAGGGGCAGTGAAAACCAGCTACAGCTTTCTGTGCTGGAAGCTTTCCTGTGGGCGCAATCGCTGGACGTTTCGAATTTGGCAGCCGGGCTCTGCGAGAGAGAAATACAGAGTGTTGCCCCTTTACGCAGGCAAGGTTTTGCAGAAAGCGAATGTCTGTCTATCAGCGAATGTAGTTCCAAGAGACTGTGAAAACCAGCTACAGCTTTCCTTGCTGGCAGCTTTCCTGTGGGCGCAATCGCTGGACGTTTCGAATTTGGCAACCGGGCTCTGCGAGAGAGAAATACACAGTGTTGCCCCTGTAGCAACATAAGCTTTTGTAGAAAACGAATGTCTGTCTATCAGCGAATGTAGTTCCAAGAGACAATGAAAACCAGCTACAGCTTTCCTTGCTGGCAGCTTTCCTGTGGGCGCAATAGATGGACGTTTCGAATTTGGCAACCGGGCTCTGCGAGAGAGAAATACACAGTGTTGCCCCTTTACCTACGAAAGCTTTTGCAGAAAGCGAATGTCTGTCTATCAGCGAATGTAGTTCCAAGGGGCAGTGAAAACCAGCTAGAGCTTTCCGTGCTGGCAGCTCTCCTGTGGGCGCAATCGCTAGACGTTTCGAATTTGGCAACCGGGCTCTACGAGAGAGAAATACACAGTGTTGCCCCTTTACTAAGGCAAGCTTTTGTAGAAAGCGAATGTCTGTCTATCAGCGAATGTAGTTCCAAGAGACAGTGAAAACCAGCTACAGCTTTCCTTGCTGGCAGCTTTCCTGTGGGCGCAATCGCTGGACGTTTCGATTTTGGCAACCGGGCTCTGCGAGAGAGAAATACAGAGTGTTGCCCTTGTACCAACGAAAGCTTTTGCAGAAAGCGAATGTCTGTCTATCAGCGAATGTACTTCCAAGGGGCAGTGAAAACCAGCTACAGCTTTCTGTGCTGGAAGCTTTCCTGTGGGCGCAATCGCTGGACGTTTCGAATTTGGCAACCGGGCTCTGCGAGAGAGAAATACACAGTGTTGCCCCTTTACGAAGGCAAGGTTTTGCAGAAAGCGAATGTCTGTCTAGCAGCGAATGTAGTTCCAAGAGACAGTGAAAACCAGCTACAGCTTTCCTTGCTGGCAGCTTTCCTGTGGGCGCAATCGCTGGACGTTTCGAATTTGGCAACCGGGCTCTGCGAGAGAGAAATACACAGTGTTGCCCCTTTACCTATGAAAGCTTTTGCAGAAAGCAAATGTCTGGCTATCAGCGAATGCAGTTCCAAGGGGCAGTGAAAACCAGCTACAGCTTTCCTTGCTGGCAGCTTTCCTGTAGGCGCAATCGCTGGACGTTTCGAATTTGGCAGCCGGGCTCTGCGAGAGAGAAATACAGAGTGTTGCCCCTTTACGCAGGCAAGGTTTTGCAGAAAGCGAATGTCTGTCTATCAGCGAATGTAGTTCCAAGAGACAGTGAAAACCAGCTACAGCTTTCCTTGCTGGCAGCTTTCCTGTGGGCGCAATCGCTGGACGTTTCGATTTTGGCAACCGGGCTCTGCGAGAGAGAAATACAGAGTGTTTCCCTTGTACCAACGAAAGCTTTTGCAGAAAGCGAATGTCTGTCTATCAGCGAATGTAGTTCCAAGGGGCAGTGAAAACCAGCTACAGCTTTCTGTGCTGGAAGCTTTCCTGTGGGCGCAATCGCTGGACGTTTCAAATTTGGCAACCGGGCTCTGCGAGAGAGAAATACACAGTGTTGCCCCTTTACGAAGGCAAGGTTTTGCAGAAAGCGAATGTCTGTCTAGCAGCGAATGTAGTTCCAAGAGACAGTGAAAACCAGCTAGAGATTTCCTTGCTGGCAGCTTTCCTGTGGGCGCAATCGCTGGACGTTTCAAATTTGGCAACCGGGCTCTGCGAGAGAGAAATACAGAGTGTTGCCCCTTTACGAAGGCAAGGTTGTGCAGAAAGCGAATGTCTGTCTAGCAGCGAATGTAGTTCCAAGGGGCAGTGAAAACCAGCTACAGCTTTCCGTGCTGGCAGCTTTCCTGTGGGCGCAATCGCTGGACGTTTCGAATTTGGCAGCCGGGCTGTGCGAGAGAGAAATACAGAGTGTTGCCCCTTTAGGAAGGCAAGGTTGTGCAGAAAGCGAATGTCTGTCTATCAGCGAATGTAGTTCCAAGGGGCAGTGAAAACCAGCTACAGCTTTCCTTGCTGGCAGCTTTCCTGTGGGCGCAATCGCTGGACGTGTCGATTTTGACAACCGGGCTCTGCGAGAGAGAAATACACAGTGTTGCCCCTGTACCAACGAAAGCTTTTGCAGAAAGCGAATGTCTGTCTATCAGCGAATGTAGTTCCAAGGGGCAGTGAAAACCAGCTACAGCTTTCCTTGCTGGCAGCTTTCCTGTGGGCACAATCGCTGGACGTTTCGAATTTGGCAACCGGGCTCTGCGAGAGAGAAATACACAGTGTTGCCCCTTTACGAAGGCAAGGTTTTGCAGAAAGCGAATGTCTGTCTATCAGCGAATGTAGTTCCAAGAGACTGTGAAAACCAGCTACAGCTTTCCTTGCTGGCAGCTTTCCTGTGGGCGCAATAGATGGACGTTTCGAATTTGGCAACCGGGCTCTGCGAGAGAGAAATACACACTGTTGCCCCTTTACCTACGAAAGCTTTTGCAGAAAGCGAATGTCTGTCTATCAGCGAATGCAGTTCCAAGGGGCAGTGAAAACCAGCTACAGCTTTCCGTGCTGGTAGCTTTCCTGTGGGCGCAATCGCTGGACGTTTCGTATTTGGCAACCGGGCTCTGCGAGAGAGAAATACACAGTGTTGCCTCTTTACCAACGAAAGCTTTTGCAGAAAGCGAATGTCTGTCTATCAGCGAATGCAGTTCCAAGGGGCAGTGAAAACCAGCTACAGCTTTCCGTGCTGGCAGCTTTCCTGTGGGCGCAATCGCTGGACGTTTCGAATTTGGCAACCGGGCTCTGCGAGAGAGATATACACAGTGTTGCCCCTTTGCCAACGAAAGCTGTTGTAGAAAGTGAATGTCTATCTAGCAGCGAATGTAGTTCCAAGGGGCAGTGAAAACCAGCTACAGCTTTCCTTGCTGGCAGCTTTCCTGTGGGCGCAATCGCTGGACGTTTCGAATTTGGCAACCGGGCTCTGCGAGAGAGAAATACACAGTGTTGCCCCTGTACCAACGAAAGCTTTTGCAGAAAGCTAATGTCTGTCTATCAGCGAATGCAGTTCCAAGGGGCAGTGAAAACCAGCTAAAGCTTTCCTTGCTGGCAGCTTTCCTGTGGGCGCAATCGCTGGACGTTTCTGATTTGGCAGCCGGGCTCTGCGAGAGAGAAATACACAGTGTTGCCCCTTCAATAAGGCAAGGTTTTGCAGAAAGCGAATGTCTGTCTATCAGCGAATGTAGTTCCAAGGGGCAGTGAAAACCAGCTACAGCTTTCCGTGCTGGCAGCTTTCCTGTGGGCGCAATCGCTGGACCTTTCGAATTTGGCAACCGGGCTCTGCGAGAGAGAAATACACAGTGTTGCCCCTTTCCCTATGAAAGCTTTTGCAGAAAGTGAATGTCTGTCTATCAGCGAATGCAGTTCCAAGGGGCAGTGAAAACCAGCTACAGCATTCCTTGCTGGCAGCTTTCCTGTAGGCGCAATCGCTGGACGT
This sequence comes from Mycteria americana, assembly GCF_035582795.1. Taxonomy (NCBI): domain Eukaryota; kingdom Metazoa; phylum Chordata; class Aves; order Ciconiiformes; family Ciconiidae; genus Mycteria; species Mycteria americana. The sequence goes on along the minus strand of NC_134369.1, from coordinate 22,295,546 downwards.
TTCGAATTTGGCAGCCGGGCTCTGCGAGAGAGAAATACAGAGTGTTGCCCCTTTACGCAGGCAAGGTTTTGCAGAAAGCGAATGTCTGTCTAGCAGCGAATGCAGTTCCAAGGGGCAGTGAAAACCAGCTACAGCTTTCCTTGCTGGCAGCTTTCCTGTGGGCGCAATCGCTGGACGTTTCTAATTTGGCAGCCGGGCTCTGCGAGAGAGAAATACACAGTGTTGCCCCTTCAGTAAGGCAAGGTTTTGCAGAAAGCGAATGTCTGTCTATCAGCGAATGTAGTTCCAAGGGGCAGTGAAAACCAGCTACAGCTTTCTGTGCTGGCAGCTTTCCTGTGGGCGCAATCGCTGGACGTTTCGAATTTGGCAACCGGGCTCTGCGAGAGAGAAATACACAGTGTTGCCCCTGTAGCAACATAAGCCTTTGTAGAAAACGAATGTCTGTCTATCAGCGAATGTAGTTCCAAGAGACAATAAAAACCAGCTACAGCTTTCCTTGCTGGCAGCTTTCCTGTGGGCGCAATCGCTGGACGTTTCGAATTTGGCAACCGGGCTCTGCGAGAGAGAAATACACAGTGTTGCCCCTGTACCAACGAAAGCTTTTGCAGAAAGCGAATGTCTGTCTATCAGCGAATGTAGTTCCAAGGGGCAGTGAAAACCAGCTACAGCTTTCCGTGCTGGCAGCTCTCCTGTGGGCGCAATCGCTGGACGTTTCGAATTTGGCAACCGGGCTCTACGAGAGAGAAATACACAGTGTTGCCCCTTTACTAAGGCAAGCTTTTGTAGAAAGCGAATGTCTGTCTATCAGCGAATGTAGTTCCAAGAGACAGTGAAAACCAGCTACAGCTTTCCTTGCTGGCAGCTTTCCTGTGGGCGCAATCGCTGGACGTGTCGGTTTTGGCAACCGGGCTCTGCGAGAGAGAAATACAGAGTGTTGCCCTTGTACCAACGAAAGCTTTTGCAGAAAGCGAATGTCTGTCTATCAGCGAATGTACTTCCAAGGGGCAGTGAAAACCAGCTACAGCTTTCTGTGCTGGAAGCTTTCCTGTGGGCGCAATCGCTGGACGTTTCGAATTTGGCAGCCGGGCTCTGCGAGAGAGAAATACAGAGTGTTGCCCCTTTACGCAGGCAAGGTTTTGCAGAAAGCGAATGTCTGTCTATCAGCGAATGTAGTTCCAAGAGACTGTGAAAACCAGCTACAGCTTTCCTTGCTGGCAGCTTTCCTGTGGGCGCAATCGCTGGACGTTTCGAATTTGGCAACCGGGCTCTGCGAGAGAGAAATACACAGTGTTGCCCCTGTAGCAACATAAGCTTTTGTAGAAAACGAATGTCTGTCTATCAGCGAATGTAGTTCCAAGAGACAATGAAAACCAGCTACAGCTTTCCTTGCTGGCAGCTTTCCTGTGGGCGCAATAGATGGACGTTTCGAATTTGGCAACCGGGCTCTGCGAGAGAGAAATACACAGTGTTGCCCCTTTACCTACGAAAGCTTTTGCAGAAAGCGAATGTCTGTCTATCAGCGAATGTAGTTCCAAGGGGCAGTGAAAACCAGCTACAGCTTTCCGTGCTGGCAGCTCTCCTGTGGGCGCAATCGCTAGACGTTTCGAATTTGGCAACCGGGCTCTACGAGAGAGAAATACACAGTGTTGCCCCTTTACTAAGGCAAGCTTTTGTAGAAAGCGAATGTCTGTCTATCAGCGAATGTAGTTCCAAGAGACAGTGAAAACCAGCTACAGCTTTCCTTGCTGGCAGCTTTCCTGTGGGCGCAATCGCTGGACGTTTCGATTTTGGCAACCGGGCTCTGCGAGAGAGAAATACAGAGTGTTGCCCTTGTACCAACGAAAGCTTTTGCAGAAAGCGAATGTCTGTCTATCAGCGAATGTACTTCCAAGGGGCAGTGAAAACCAGCTACAGCTTTCTGTGCTGGAAGCTTTCCTGTGGGCGCAATCGCTGGACGTTTCGAATTTGGCAACCGGGCTCTGCGAGAGAGAAATACACAGTGTTGCCCCTTTACGAAGGCAAGGTTTTGCAGAAAGCGAATGTCTGTCTAGCAGCGAATGTAGTTCCAAGAGACAGTGAAAACCAGCTAGAAATTTCCGTGCTGTCAGCTTTCCTGTGGGCGCAATCGCTGGACGTTTCGAATTTGGCAACCGGGCTCTGCGAGAGAGAAATACACAGTGTTGCCCCTTTACCTATGAAAGCTTTTGCAGAAAGCAAATGTCTGGCTATCAGCGAATGCAGTTCCAAGGGGCAGTGAAAACCAGCTACAGCTTTCCTTGCTGGCAGCTTTCCTGTAGGCGCAATCGCTGGACGTTTCGAATTTGGCAGCCGGGCTCTGCGAGAGAGAAATACAGAGTGTTGCCCCTTTACGCAGGCAAGGTTTTGCAGAAAGCGAATGTCTGTCTATCAGCGAATGTAGTTCCAAGAGACTGTGAAAACCAGCTACAGCTTTCCTTGCTGGCAGCTTTCCTGTGGGCGCAATCGCTGGACGTTTCGAATTTGGCAACCGGGCTCTGCGAGAGAGAAATACACAGTGTTGCCCCTGTAGCAACATAAGCTTTTGTAGAAAACGAATGTCTGTCTATCAGCGAATGTAGTTCCAAGAGACAATGAAAACCAGCTACAGCTTTCCTTGCTGGCAGCTTTCCTGTGGGCGCAATAGATGGACGTTTCGAATTTGGCAACCGGGCTCTGCGAGAGAGAAATACACAGTGTTGCCCCTTTACCTACGAAAGCTTTTGCAGAAAGCGAATGTCTGTCTATCAGCGAATGCAGTTCCAAGGGGCAGTGAAAACCAGCTACAGCTTTCCGTGCTGGTAGCTTTCCTGTGGGCGCAATCGCTGGACGTTTCGTATTTGGCAACCGGGCTCTGCGAGAGAGAAATACACAGTGTTGCCTCTTTACCAACGAAAGCTTTTGCAGAAAGCGAATGTCTGTCTATCAGCGAATGTAGTTCCAAGGGGCAGTGAAAACCAGCTACAGCTTTCCTTGCTGGCAGCTTTCCTGTGGGCGCAATCGCTGGACGTTTCGAATTTGGCAACCGGGCTCTGCGAGAGAGAAATACACAGTGTTGCCCCTGTACCAACGAAAGCTTTTGCAGAAAGCGAATGTCTGTCTATCAGCGAATGTAGTTCCAAGGGGCAGTGAAAACCAGCTACAGCTTTCCGTGCTGGCAGCTCTCCTGTGGGCGCAATCGCTGGACGTTTCGAATTTGGCAACCGGGCTCTACGAGAGAGAAATACACAGTGTTGCCCCTTTACTAAGGCAAGCTTTTGTAGAAAGCGAATGTCTGTCTATCAGCGAATGTAGTTCCAAGAGACAGTGAAAACCAGCTACAGCTTTCCTTGCTGGCAGCTTTCCTGTGGGCGCAATCGCTGGACGTTTCGATTTTGGCAACCGGGCTCTGCGAGAGAGAAATACAGAGTGTTGCCCTTGTACCAACGAAAGCTTTTGCAGAAAGCGAATGTCTGTCTATCAGCGAATGTAGTTCCAAGGGGCAGTGAAAACCAGCTACAGCTTTCTGTGCTGGAAGCTTTCCTGTGGGCGCAATCGCTGGACGTTTCGAATTTGGCAACCGGGCTCTGCGAGAGAGAAATACACAGTGTTGCCCCTTTACGAAGGCAAGGATTTGCAGAAAGCGAATGTCTGTCTAGCAGCGAATGTAGTTCCAAGAGACAGTGAAAACCAGCTAGAGATTTCCGTGCTGTCAGCTTTCCTGTGGGCGCAATCGCTGGACGTTTCGAATTTGGCAACCGGGCTCTGCGAGAGAGAAATACACAGTGTTGCCTCTTTACCAACGAAAGCTTTTGCAGAAAGCGAATGTCTGTCTATCAGCGAATGCAGTTCCAAGGGGCAGTGAAAACCAGCTACAGCTTTCCTTGCTGGCAGCTTTCCTGTGGTCGCAATCGCTGGACGTTTCGAATTTGGCAGCCGGGCTCTGCGAGAGAGAAATACAGAGTGTTGCCCCTTTACAAAGTCAAGGTTTTGCAGAAAGCGAATGTCTGTCTATCAGCGAATGTAGTTCCAAGGGGCAGTGAAAACCAGCTACAGCTTTCCTTGCTGGCAGCTTTCCTGTGGGCGCAATCGCTGGATGTTTCGAATTTGGCAACCGGGCTCTGCGAGAGAGAAATACACAGTGTTGCCCCTTTACCAACGAAAGCTTTTGCAGAAAGCGAATGTCTATATAGCAGCGAATGTAGTTCCAAGAGGCAGTGAAAACCAGCTACAGCTTTCCTTGCTGGCAGCTTTCCTGTGGGCGCAATCGCTGGACGTTTCGAATTTGGCAACCGGGCTCTGCGAGAGAGAAATACACAGTGTTGCCCCTTTACCAACGAAAGCTTTTGCAGAAAGCGAATGTCTGTCTATCAGCGACTGTAGTTCCAAGAGACAGTGAAAACCAGCTACAGCTTTCCTTGCTGGCACCTTTCCTGTGGGCGCAATCGCTGGACGTTTCGTATTTGGCAACCGGGCTCTGCGAGAGAGAAATACACAGTGTTGCCTCTTTACCAACGAAAGCTTTTGCAGAAAGCGAATGTCTGTCTATCAGCGAATGCAGTTCCAAGGGGCAGTGAAAACCAGCTACAGCTTTCCGTGCTGGCAGCTTTCCTGTGGGCGCAATCGCTGGATGTTTCGAATTTGGCAACCGGGCTCTGCGAGAGAGATATACACAGTGTTGCCCCTTTACCAACGAAAGCTGTTGTAGAAAGTGAATGTCTATCTAGCAGCGAATGTAGTTCCAAGGGGCAGTGAAAACCAGCTACAGCTTTCCTTGCTGGCAGCTTTCCTGTGGGCGCAATCGCTGGACGTTTCGAATTTGGCAACCGGGCTCTGCGAGAGAGAAATACACAGTGTTGCCCCTGTAGCAACATAAGCTTTTGTAGAAAACGAATGTCTGTCTATCAGCGAATGTAGTTCCAAGAGACAATGAAAACCAGCTACAGCTTTCCTTGCTGGCAGCTTTCCTGTGGGCGCAATCGCTGGACGTTTCGAATTTGGCAACCGGGCTCTGCGAGAGAGAAATACACGGTGTTGCCCCTTTACCTACGAAAGCTTTTGCAGAAAGCGAATGTCTGTCTATCAGCGAATGCAGTTCCAAGGGGCAGTGAAAACCAGCTACAGCATTCCTTGCTGGCAGCTTTCCTGTGGGCGCAATCGCTGGACGTTTCGTATTTGGCAACCGGGCTCTGCGAGAGAGAAATACACAGTGTTGCCTCTTTACCAACGAAAGCTTTTGCAGAAAGCGAATGTCTGTCTATCAGCGAATGCAGTTCCAAGGGGCAGTGAAAACCAGCTACAGCTTTCCTTGCTGGCAGCTTTCCTGTGGTCGCAATCGCTGGACGTTTCGAATTTGGCAACCGGGCTCTGCGAGAGAGATATACAGAGTGTTGCCCCTTTACAAAGTCAAGGTTTTGCAGAAAGCGAATGTCTGTCTATCAGCGAATGTAGTTCCAAGGGGCAGTGAAAACCAGCTACAGCTTTCCTTGCTGGCAGCTTTCCTGTGGGCGCAATCGCTGGACGTTTCGAATTTGGCAACCGGGCTCTGCGAGAGAGAAATACACAGTGTTGCCCCTTTACCAACGAAAGCTTTTGCAGAAAGCGAATGTCTATATAGCAGCGAATGTAGTTCCAAGAGGCAGTGAAAACCAGCTACAGCTTTCCTTGCTGGCAGCTTTCCTGTGGGCGCAATCGCTGGACGTTTCGAATTTGGCAACCGGGCTCTGCGAGAGAGAAATACACAGTGTTGCCCCTATACCAACGAAAGCTTTTGCAGAAAGCGAATGTCTGTCTAGCAGCGAATGTAGTTCCAAGGGGCAGTGAAAACCAGCTACAGCTTTCCTTGCTGGCAGCTTTCCTGTGGGCGCAATCGCTGGACGTTTCGAATTTGGCAACCGGGCTCTGCGAGAGAGAAATACACAGTGTTGCCCCTGTACCAACGAAAGCTTTTGCAGAAAGCGAATGTCTGTCTAGCAGCGAATGTAGTTCCAAGGGGCAGTGAAAACCAGCTACAGCTTTCCTTGCTGGCAGCTTTCCTGTGGGCGCAATCGCTGGACGTTTCGAATTTGGCAACCAGGCTCTGCGAGAGAGAAATACACAGTGTTGCCCCTTTACAAACGAAAGCTTTTGCAGAAAGCGAATGTCTGTCTATCAGCGAATGCAGTTCCAAGAGACAGTGAAAACCAGCTGCAGCTTTCCGTGCTGGCAGCTTTCCTGTGGGCGCAATCGCTGGACGTTTCGAATTTGGCAGCCGGGCTGTGCGAGAGAGAAATACAGAGTGTTGCCCCTTTAGGAAGGCAAGGTTGTGCAGAAAGCGAATGTCTGTCTATCAGCGAATGTAGTTCCAAGGGGCAGTGAAAACCAGCTACAGCTTTCCTTGCTGGCAGCTTTCCTGTGGGCGCAATCGCTGGACGTGTCGATTTTGACAACCGGGCTCTGCGAGAGAGAAATACACAGTGTTGCCCCTGTACCAACGAAAGCTTTTGCAGAAAGCGAATGTCTGTCTATCAGCGAATGTAGTTCCAAGGGGCAGTGAAAACCAGCTACAGCTTTCCTTGCTGGCAGCTTTCCTGTGGGCACAATCGCAGGACGTTTCGAATTTGGCAACCGGGCTCTGCGAGAGAGAAATACACAGTGTTGCCCCTTTACGAAGGCAAGGTTTTGCAGAAAGCGAATGTCTGTCTATCAGCGAATGTAGTTCCAAGAGACTGTGAAAACCAGCTACAGCTTTCCTTGCTGGCAGCTTTCCTGTGGGCGCAATCGCTGGACGTTTCGAATTTGGCAACCGGGCTCTGCGAGAGAGAAATACACAGTGTTGCCCCTTTACGAAGGCAAGCTTTTGCAGAAAGCGAATGTCTGCCTATCAGCGAATGCAGTTCCAAGGGGCAGTGAAAACCAGCTACAGCTTTCCGTGCTGGCAGCTTTCCTGTGGGCGCAATCGCTGGACCTTTCGAATTTGGCAACCGGGCTCTGCGAGAGTGAAATACACAGTGTTGCCCCTTTCCCTACGAAAGCTTTTGCAGAAAGTGAATGTCTGTCTATCAGCGAATGCAGTTCCAAGGGGCAGTGAAAACCAGCTACAGCATTCCTTGCTGGCAGCTCTCCTGTGGGCGCAATCGCTGGACGTTTCGAATTTGGCAGCCGGGCTCTGCGAGAGAGAAATACAGAGTGTTGCCCCTTTACGCAGGCAAGGTTTTGCAGAAAGCGAATGTCTGTCTAGCAGCGAATGCAGTTCCAAGGGGCAGTGAAAACCAGCTACAGCTTTCCGCGCTGGCAGCTTTCCTGTGGGCGCAATCGCTGGACGTTTCTAATTTGGCAGCCGGGCTCTGCGAGAGAGAAATACACAGTGTTGCCCCTGTAGCAACATAAGCCTTTGTAGAAAACGAATGTCTGTCTATCAGCGAATGTAGTTCCAAGAGACAATGAAAACCAGCTACAGCTTTCCTTGCTGGCAGATATCCTGTGGGCGCAATCGCTGGACGTTTCGAATTTGGCAACCGGGCTCTGCGAGAGAGAATTACACGGTGTTGCCCCTTTACCTACGAAAGCTTTTGCAGAAAGCGAATGTCTGTCTATCAGCGAATGCAGTTCCAAGGGGCAGTGAAAACCAGCTACAGCATTCCTTGCTGGTAGCTTTCCTGTGGGCGCAATCGCTGGACGTTTCGTATTTGGCAACCGGGCTCTGCAAGAGAGAAATACACAGTGTTGCCTCTTTACCAACGAAAGCTTTTGCAGAAAGCGAATGTCTGTCTATCAGCGAATGCAGTTCCAAGGGGCAGTGAAAACCAGCTACAGCTTTCCTTGCTGGCAGCTTTCCTGTGGTCGCAATCGCTGGACGTTTCGAATTTGGCAACCGGGCTCTGCGAGAGAGAAATACAGAGTGTTGCCCCTTTACAAAGTCAAGGTTTTGCAGAAAGAGAACGTCTGTCTATCAGCGAATGTAGTTCCAAGGGGCAGTGAAAACCAGCTACAGCTTTCCTTGCTGGCAGCTTTCCTGTGGGCGCAATCGCTGGACGTTTCGAATTTGGCAACCGGGCTCTGCGAGAGAGAAATACACAGTGTTGCCCCTTTACCAACGAAAGCTTTTGCAGAAAGCGAATGTCTATATAGCAGCGAATGTAGTTCCAAGAGGCAGTGAAAACCAGCTACAGCTTTCCTTGCTGGCAGCTTTCCTGTGGGCGCAATCGCTGGACGTTTCGAATTTGGCAACCGGGCTCTGCGAGAGAGAAATACACAGTGTTGCCCCTGTACCAACGAAAGCTTTTGCAGAAAGCGAATGTCTGTCTATCAGCGAATGTACTTCCAAGGGGCAGTGAAAACCAGCTACAGCTTTCCTTGCTGGCAGCTTTCCTGTGGGCGCAATCGCTGGACGTTTCGAATTTGGCAACCGGGCTCTGCGAGAGAGAAATACACAGTGTTGCCCCTTTACGAAGGCAAGGTTTTGCAGAAAGCGAATGTCTGTCTATCAGCCAATGTAGTTCCAAGAGAGTGTGAAAACCAGCTACAGCTTTCCTTGCTGGCAGCTTTCCTGTGGGCGCAATCGCTGGACGTTTCGAATTTGGCAACCGGGCTCTGCGAGAGAGAAATACACAGTGTTGCCTCTTTACCAACGAAAGCTTTTGCAGAAAGCGAATGTCTGTCTATCAGCGAATTTAGTTCCAAGAGACAATGAAAACCAGCTACAGCTTTCCTTGCTGGCAGCTTTCCTGTGGGCGCAATAGATGGACGTTTCGAATTTGGCAACCGGGCTCTGCGAGAGAGAAATACACAGTGTTGCCCCTTTACCTACGAAAGCTTTTGCAGAAAGCGAATGTCTGTCTATCAGCGAATGCAGTTCCAAGGGGCAGTGAAAACCAGCTACAGCTTTCCGTGCTGGTAGCTTTCCTGTGGGCGCAATCGCTGGACGTTTCGTATTTGGCAACCGGGCTCTGCGAGAGAGATATACACAGTGTTGCCTCTTTACCAACGAAAGCTTTTGCAGAAAGCGAATGTCTGTCTATCAGCGAATGCAGTTCCAAGGGGCAGTGAAAACCAGCTACAGCTTTCTGTGCTGGCAGCTTTCCTGTGGGCGCAATCGCTGGACGTTTCGAATTTGGCAACCGGGCTCTGCGAGAGAGATATACACAGTGTTGCCCCTTTACCAACGAAAGCTGTTGTAGAAAGTGAATGTCTATCTAGCAGCGAATGTAGTTCCAAGGGGCAGTGAAAACCAGCTACAGCTTTCCTTGCTGGCAGCTTTCCTGTGGGCGCAATCGCTGGACGTTTCGAATTTGGCAACCGGGCTCTGCGAGAGAGAAATACACAGTGTTGCCCCTGTACCAACGAAAGCTTTTGCAGAAAGCGAATGTCTGTCTATCAGCGAATGTAGTTCCAAGGGGCAGTGAAAACCAGCTACAGCTTTCCGTGCTGGCAGCTCTCCTGTGGGCGCAATCGCTGGACGTTTCGAATTTGGCAACCGGGCTCTACGAGAGAGAAATACACAGTGTTGCCCCTTTACTAAGGCAAGCTTTTGTAGAAAGCGAATGTCTGTCTATCAGCGAATGTAGTTCCAAGAGACAGTGAAAACCAGCTACAGCTTTCCTTGCTGGCAGCTTTCCTGTGGGCGCAATCGCTGGACGTTTCGATTTTGGCAACCGGGCTCTGCGAGAGAGAAATACAGAGTGTTTCCCTTGTACCAACGAAAGCTTTTGCAGAAAGCGAATGTCTGTCTATCAGCGAATGTAGTTCCAAGGGGCAGTGAAAACCAGCTACAGCTTTCTGTGCTGGAAGCTTTCCTGTGGGCGCAATCGCTGGACGTTTCAAATTTGGCAACCGGGCTCTGCGAGAGAGAAATACACAGTGTTGCCCCTTTACGAAGGCAAGGTTTTGCAGAAAGCGAATGTCTGTCTAGCAGCGAATGTAGTTCCAAGAGACAGTGAAAACCAGCTAGAGATTTCCTTGCTGGCAGCTTTCCTGTGGGCGCAATCGCTGGACGTTTCAAATTTGGCAACCGGGCTCTGCGAGAGAGAAATACAGAGTGTTGCCCCTTTACGAAGGCAAGGTTTTGCAGAAAGCGAATGTCTGTCTAGCAGCGAATGTAGTTCCAAGGGGCAGTGAAAACCAGCTACAGCTTTCCGTGCTGGCAGCTTTCCTGTGGGCGCAATCGCTGGACGTTTCGAATTTGGCAGCCGGGCTGTGCGAGAGAGAAATACAGAGTGTTGCCCCTTTAGGAAGGCAAGGTTGTGCAGAAAGCGAATGTCTGTCTATCAGCGAATGTAGTTCCAAGGGGCAGTGAAAACCAGCTACAGCTTTCCTTGCTGGCAGCTTTCCTGTGGGCGCAATCGCTGGACGTGTCGATTTTGACAACCGGGCTCTGCGAGAGAGAAATACACAGTGTTGCCCCTGTACCAACGAAAGCTTTTGCAGAAAGCGAATGTCTGTCTATCAGCGAATGTAGTTCCAAGGGGCAGTGAAAACCAGCTACAGCTTTCCTTGCTGGCAGCTTTCCTGTGGGCACAATCGCTGGACGTTTCGAATTTGGCAACCGGGCTCTGCGAGAGAGAAATACACAGTGTTGCCCCTTTACGAAGGCAAGGTTTTGCAGAAAGCGAATGTCTGTCTATCAGCGAATGTAGTTCCAAGAGACTGTGAAAACCAGCTACAGCTTTCCTTGCTGGCAGCTTTCCTGTGGGCGCAATAGATGGACGTTTCGAATTTGGCAACCGGGCTCTGCGAGAGAGAAATACACACTGTTGCCCCTTTACCTACGAAAGCTTTTGCAGAAAGCGAATGTCTGTCTATCAGCGAATGCAGTTCCAAGGGGCAGTGAAAACCAGCTACAGCTTTCCGTGCTGGTAGCTTTCCTGTGGGCGCAATCGCTGGACGTTTCGTATTTGGCAACCGGGCTCTGCGAGAGAGAAATACACAGTGTTGCCTCTTTACCAACGAAAGCTTTTGCAGAAAGCGAATGTCTGTCTATCAGCGAATGCAGTTCCAAGGGGCAGTGAAAACCAGCTACAGCTTTCCGTGCTGGCAGCTTTCCTGTGGGCGCAATCGCTGGACGTTTCGAATTTGGCAACCGGGCTCTGCGAGAGAGATATACACAGTGTTGCCCCTTTGCCAACGAAAGCTGTTGTAGAAAGTGAATGTCTATCTAGCAGCGAATGTAGTTCCAAGGGGCAGTGAAAACCAGCTACAGCTTTCCTTGCTGGCAGCTTTCCTGTGGGCGCAATCGCTGGACGTTTCGAATTTGGCAACCGGGCTCTGCGAGAGAGAAATACACAGTGTTGCCCCTGTACCAACGAAAGCTTTTGCAGAAAGCTAATGTCTGTCTATCAGCGAATGCAGTTCCAAGGGGCAGTGAAAACCAGCTAAAGCTTTCCTTGCTGGCAGCTTTCCTGTGGGCGCAATCGCTGGACGTTTCTGATTTGGCAGCCGGGCTCTGCGAGAGAGAAATACACAGTGTTGCCCCTTCAATAAGGCAAGGTTTTGCAGAAAGCGAATGTCTGTCTATCAGCGAATGTAGTTCCAAGGGGCAGTGAAAACCAGCTACAGCTTTCCGTGCTGGCAGCTTTCCTGTGGGCGCAATCGCTGGACCTTTCGAATTTGGCAACCGGGCTCTGCGAGAGAGAAATACACAGTGTTGCCCCTTTCCCTATGAAAGCTTTTGCAGAAAGTGAATGTCTGTCTATCAGCGAATGCAGTTCCAAGGGGCAGTGAAAACCAGCTACAGCATTCCTTGCTGGCAGCTTTCCTGTAGGCGCAATCGCTGGACGTTTCGAATTTGGCAGCCGGGCTCTGCGAGAGAGAAATACAGAGTGTTGCCCCTTTACGCAGGCAAGGTTTTGCAGAAAGCGAATGTCTGTCTAGCAGCGAATGCAGTTCCAAGGGGCAGTGAAAACCAGCTACAGCTTTCCTTGCTGGCAGCTTTCCTGTGGGCGCAATCGCTGGACGTTTCTAATTTGGCAGCCGGGCTCTGCGAGAGAGAAATACACAGTGTTGCCCCTTCAGTAAGGCAAGGTTTTGCAGAAAGCGAATGTCTGTCTAGCAGCGAATGTAGTTCCAAGGGGCAGTGAAAACCAGCTACAGCTTTCTGTGCTGGCAGCTTTCCTGTGGGCGCAATCGCTGGACGTTTCGAATTTGGCAACCGGGCTCTGCGAGAGAGAAATACACAGTGTTGCCCCTGTAGCAACATAAGCCTTTGTAGAAAACGAATGTCTGTCTATCAGCGAATGTAGTTCCAAGAGACAATAAAAACCAGCTACAGCTTTCCTTGCTGGCAGCTTTCCTGTGGGCGCAATCGCTGGACGTTTCGAATTTGGCAACCGGGCTCTGCGAGAGAGAAATACACAGTGTTGCCCCTGTACCAACGAAAGCTTTTGCAGAAAGCGAATGTCTGTCTATCAGCGAATGTAGTTCCAAGGGGCAGTGAAAACCAGCTACAGCTTTCCGTGCTGGCAGCTCTCCTGTGGGCGCAATCGCTGGACGTTTCGAATTTGGCAACCGGGCTCTACGAGAGAGAAATACACAGTGTTGCCCCTTTACTAAGGCAAGCTTTTGTAGAAAGCGAATGTCTGTCTATCAGCGAATGTAGTTCCAAGAGACAGTGAAAACCAGCTACAGCTTTCCTTGCTGGCAGCTTTCCTGTGGGCGCAATCGCTGGACGTGTCGGTTTTGGCAACCGGGCTCTGCGAGAGAGAAATACAGAGTGTTGCCCTTGTACCAACGAAAGCTTTTGCAGAAAGCGAATGTCTGTCTATCAGCGAATGTACTTCCAAGGGGCAGTGAAAACCAGCTACAGCTTTCTGTGCTGGAAGCTTTCCTGTGGGCGCAATCGCTGGACGTTTCGAATTTGGCAACCGGGCTCTGCGAGAGAGAAATACACAGTGTTGCCCCTGTAGCAACATAAGCTTTTGTAGAAAACGAATGTCTGTCTATCAGCGAATGTAGTTCCAAGAGACAATGAAAACCAGCTACAGCTTTCCTTGCTGGCAGCTTTCCTGTGGGCGCAATAGATGGACGTTTCGAATTTGGCAACCGGGCTCTGCGAGAGAGAAATACACAGTGTTGCCCCTTTACCTACGAAAGCTTTTGCAGAAAGCGAATGTCTGTCTATCAGCGAATGTAGTTCCAAGGGGCAGTGAAAACCAGCTACAGCTTTCCGTGCTGGCAGCTCTCCTGTGGGCGCAATCGCTAGACGTTTCGAATTTGGCAACCGGGCTCTACGAGAGAGAAATACACAGTGTTGCCCCTTTACTAAGGCAAGCTTTTGTAGAAAGCGAATGTCTGTCTATCAGCGAATGTAGTTCCAAGAGACAGTGAAAACCAGCTACAGCTTTCCTTGCTGGCAGCTTTCCTGTGGGCGCAATCGCTGGACGTTTCGATTTTGGCAACCGGGCTCTGCGAGAGAGAAATACAGAGTGTTGCCCTTGTACCAACGAAAGCTTTTGCAGAAAGCGAATGTCTGTCTATCAGCGAATGTACTTCCAAGGGGCAGTGAAAACCAGCTACAGCTTTCTGTGCTGGAAGCTTTCCTGTGGGCGCAATCGCTGGACGTTTCGAATTTGGCAACCGGGCTCTGCGAGAGAGAAATACACAGTGTTGCCCCTTTACGAAGGCAAGGTTTTGCAGAAAGCGAATGTCTGTCTAGCAGCGAATGTAGTTCCAAGAGACAGTGAAAACCAGCTAGAAATTTCCGTGCTGTCAGCTTTCCTGTGGGCGCAATCGCTGGACGTTTCGAATTTGGCAACCGGGCTCTGCGAGAGAGAAATACACAGTGTTGCCCCTTTACCTATGAAAGCTTTTGCAGAAAGCAAATGTCTGGCTATCAGCGAATGCAGTTCCAAGGGGCAGTGAAAACCAGCTACAGCTTTCCTTGCTGGCAGCTTTCCTGTAGGCGCAATCGCTGGACGTTTCGAATTTGGCAGCCGGGCTCTGCGAGAGAGAAATACAGAGTGTTGCCCCTTTACGCAGGCAAGGTTTTGCAGAAAGCGAATGTCTGTCTATCAGCGAATGTAGTTCCAAGAGACTGTGAAAACCAGCTACAGCTTTCCTTGCTGGCAGCTTTCCTGTGGGCGCAATCGCTGGACGTTTCGAATTTGGCAACCGGGCTCTGCGAGAGAGAAATACACAGTGTTGCCCCTGTAGCAACATAAGCTTTTGTAGAAAACGAATGTCTGTCTATCAGCGAATGTAGTTCCAAGAGACAATGAAAACCAGCTACAGCTTTCCTTGCTGGCAGCTTTCCTGTGGGCGCAATAGATGGACGTTTCGAATTTGGCAACCGGGCTCTGCGAGAGAGAAATACACAGTGTTGCCCCTTTACCTACGAAAGCTTTTGCAGAAAGCGAATGTCTGTCTATCAGCGAATGCAGTTCCAAGGGGCAGTGAAAACCAGCTACAGCTTTCCGTGCTGGTAGCTTTCCTGTGGGCGCAATCGCTGGACGTTTCGTATTTGGCAACCGGGCTCTGCGAGAGAGAAATACACAGTGTTGCCTCTTTACCAACGAAAGCTTTTGCAGAAAGCGAATGTCTGTCTATCAGCGAATGTAGTTCCAAGGGGCAGTGAAAACCAGCTACAGCTTTCCTTGCTGGCAGCTTTCCTGTGGGCGCAATCGCTGGACGTTTCGAATTTGGCAACCGGGCTCTGCGAGAGAGAAATACACAGTGTTGCCCCTGTACCAACGAAAGCTTTTGCAGAAAGCGAATGTCTGTCTATCAGCGAATGTAGTTCCAAGGGGCAGTGAAAACCAGCTACAGCTTTCCGTGCTGGCAGCTCTCCTGTGGGCGCAATCGCTGGACGTTTCGAATTTGGCAACCGGGCTCTACGAGAGAGAAATACACAGTGTTGCCCCTTTACTAAGGCAAGCTTTTGTAGAAAGCGAATGTCTGTCTATCAGCGAATGTAGTTCCAAGAGACAGTGAAAACCAGCTACAGCTTTCCTTGCTGGCAGCTTTCCTGTGGGCGCAATCGCTGGACGTTTCGATTTTGGCAACCGGGCTCTGCGAGAGAGAAATACAGAGTGTTGCCCTTGTACCAACGAAAGCTTTTGCAGAAAGCGAATGTCTGTCTATCAGCGAATGTAGTTCCAAGGGGCAGTGAAAACCAGCTACAGCTTTCTGTGCTGGAAGCTTTCCTGTGGGCGCAATCGCTGGACGTTTCGAATTTGGCAACCGGGCTCTGCGAGAGAGAAATACACAGTGTTGCCCCTTTACGAAGGCAAGGATTTGCAGAAAGCGAATGTCTGTCTAGCAGCGAATGTAGTTCCAAGAGACAGTGAAAACCAGCTAGAGATTTCCGTGCTGTCAGCTTTCCTGTGGGCGCAATCGCTGGACGTTTCGAATTTGGCAACCGGGCTCTGCGAGAGAGAAATACACAGTGTTGCCTCTTTACCAACGAAAGCTTTTGCAGAAAGCGAATGTCTGTCTATCAGCGAATGCAGTTCCAAGGGGCAGTGAAAACCAGCTACAGCTTTCCTTGCTGGCAGCTTTCCTGTGGTCGCAATCGCTGGACGTTTCGAATTTGGCAACCGGGCTCTGCGAGAGAGAAATACAGAGTGTTGCCCCTTTACAAAGTCAAGGTTTTGCAGAAAGCGAATGTCTGTCTATCAGCGAATGTAGTTCCAAGGGGCAGTGAAAACCAGCTACAGCTTTCCTTGCTGGCAGCTTTCCTGTGGGCGCAATCGCTGGACGTTTCGAATTTGGCAACCGGGCTCTGCGAGAGAGAAATACACAGTGTTGCCCCTTTACCAACGAAAGCTTTTGCAGAAAGCGAATGTCTATATAGCAGCGAATGTAGTTCCAAGAGGCAGTGAAAACCAGCTACAGCTTTCCTTGCTGGCAGCTTTCCTGTGGGCGCAATCGCTGGACGTTTCGAATTTGGCAACCGGGCTCTGCGAGAGAGAAATACACAGTGTTGCCCCTGTACCAACGAAAGCTTTTGCAGAAAGCGAATGTCTGTCTAGCAGCGACTGTAGTTCCAAGAGACAGTGAAAACCAGCTACAGCTTTCCTTGCTGGCACCTTTCCTGTGGGCGCAATCGCTGGACGTTTCGTATTTGGCAACCGGGCTCTGCGAGAGAGAAATACACAGTGTTGCCTCTTTACCAACGAAAGCTTTTGCAGAAAGCGAATGTCTGTCTATCAGCGAATGCAGTTCCAAGGGGCAGTGAAAACCAGCTACAGCTTTCCGTGCTGGCAGCTTTCCTGTGGGCGCAATCGCTGGACGTTTCGAATTTGGCAACCGGGCTCTGCGAGAGAGAAATACACAGTGTTGCCCCTTTACGAAGGCAAGGTTTTGCAGAAAGCGAATGTCTGTCTTGCAGCGAATGTAGTTCCAAGGGGCAGTGAAAACCAGCTACAGCTTTCCTTGCTGGCAGCTTTCCTGTGGGCGCAATCGCTGGACGTGTCGGTTTTGACAACCGGGCTCTGCGAGAGAGAAATACACAGTGTTGCCGCTTTACTAAGCAAGGTTTTGCAGAAAGCGAATGTCTGTCTAGCAGCGAATGTAGTTCCAAGAGACAATGAAAACCAGCTACAGCTTTCCTTGCTGGCAGCTTTCCTGTGGGCGCAATCGCTGGACGTTTCGAATTTGGCAACCGGGATCTGCGAGAGAGAAATACACAGTGTTGCCCCTGTACCAACGAAAGCTTTTGCAGAAAGCGAATGTCTGTCTATCAGCGAATGTAGTTCCAAGGGGCAGTGAAAACCAGCTACAGCTTTCCGTGCTGGCAGCTCTCCTGTGGGCGCAATCGCTGGACGTTTCGAATTTGGCAACCGGGCTCTACGAGAGAGAAATACACAGTGTTGCCCCTTTACGAAGGCAAGGTTTTGCAGAAAGCGAATGTCTGTCTAGCAGCGAATGTAGTTCCAAGAGACAGTGAAAACCAGCTAGAGATTTCCGTGCTGTCAGCTTTCCTGTGGGCGCAATCGCTGGACGTTTCGAATTTGGCAACCGGGCTCTGCGAGAGAGAAATACAGAGTGTTGCCCCTTTACCTATGAAAGCTTTTGCAGAAAGCGAATGTCTGGCTATCAGCGAATGCAGTTCCAAGGGGCAGTGAAAACCAGCTACAGCTTTCCTTGCTGGCAGCTTTCCTGTAGGCGCAATCGCTGGACGTTTCGAATTTGGCAGCCGGGCTCTGCGAGAGAGAAATACAGAGTGTTGCCCCTTTACGCAGGCAAGGTTTTGCAGAAAGCGAATGTCTGTCTAGCAGCGAATGCAGTTCCAAGGGGCAGTGAAAACCAGCTACAGCTTTCCTTGCTGGCAGCTTTCCTGAGGGCGCAATCGCTGGACGTTTCGAATTTGGCAACCGGGCTCTGCGAGAGAGAAATACACAGTGTTGCCCCTGTAGCAACATAAGCTTTTGTAGAAAACGAATGTCTGTCTATCAGCGAATGTAGTTCCAAGAGACAATGAAAACCAGCTAGAGCTTTACTTGCTGGCAGCTTTCCTGTGGGCGCAATCGCTGGACGTTTCGAATTTGGCAACCGGGCTCTGCGAGAGAGAAATACACAGTGTTGCCCCTTTACCTACGAAAGCTTTTGCAGAAAGCGAATGTCTGTCTATCAGCGAATGCAGTTCCAAGGGGCAGTGAAAACCAGCTACAGCATTCCTTGCTGGTAGCTTTCCTGTGGGCGCAATCGCTGGACGTTTCGTATTTGGCAACCGGGCTCTGCGAGAGAGAAATACACAGTGTTGCCTCTTTACCAACGAAAGCTTTTGCAGAAAGCGAATGTCTGTCTATCAGCGAATGCAGTTCCAAGGGGCAGTGAAAACCAGCTACAGCTTTCCTTGCTGACAGCTTTCCTGTGGTCGCAATCGCTGGACGTTTCGAATTTGGCAACCGGGCTCTGCGAGAGAGAAATACAGAGTGTTGCCCCTTTACAAAGTCAAGGTTTTGCAGAAAGCGAATGTCTGTCTATCAGCGAATGTAGTTCCAAGGGGCAGTGAAAACCAGCTACAGCTTTCCTTGCTGGCAGCTTTCCTGTGGGCGCAATCGCTGGACGTTTCGAATTTGGCAACCGGGCTCTGCGAGAGAGAAATACACAGTGTTGCCCCTGTACCAACGAAAGCTTTTGCAGAAAGCGAATGTCTGTCTATCAGCGAATGTAGTTCCAAGAGACAGTGAAAACCAGCTACAGCTTTCCTTGCTGGCACCTTTCCTGTGGGCGCAATCGCTGGACGTTTCGTATTTGGCAACCGGGCTCTGCGAGAGAGAAATACACAGCGTTGCCTCTTTACCAACGAAAGCTTTTGCAGAAAGCCAATGTCTGTCTATCAGCGAATGCAGTTCCAAGGGGCAGTGAAAACCAGCTACAGCTTTCCGTGCTGGCAGCTTTCCTGTGGGCGCAATCGCTGGACGTTTCGAATTTGGCAACCGGGCTCTGCGAGAGAGATATACACAGTGTTGCCCCTTTACCAACGAAAGCTGTTGTAGAAAGTGAATGTCTATCTAGCAGCGAATGTAGTTCCAAGGGGCAGTGAAAACCAGCTACAGCTTTCCTTGCTGGCAGCTTTCCTGTGGGCGCAATCGCTGGACGTTTCGAATTTGGCAACCGGGCTCTGCGAGAGAGAAATACACAGTGTTGCCCCTGTAGCAACATAAGCTTTTGTAGAAAACGAATGTCTGTCTATCAGCGAATGTAGTTCCAAGAGACAATGAAAACCAGCTACAGCTTTCCTTGCTGGCAGCTTTCCTGTGGGCGCAATCGCTGGACGTTTCGAATTTGGCAACCGGGCTCTGCGAGAGAGAAATACACGGAGTTGCCCCTTTACCTACGAAAGCTTTTGCAGAAAGCGAATGTCTGTCTATCAGCGAATGCAGTTCCAAGGGGCAGTGAAAACCAGCTACAGCATTCCTTGCTGGTAGCTTTCCTGTGGGCGCAATCGCTGGACGTTTCGTATTTGGCAACCGGGCTCTGCGAGAGAGAAATACACAGTGTTGCCTCTTTACCAACGAAAGCTTTTGCAGAAAGCGAATGTCTGTCTATCAGCGAATGCAGTTCCAAGGGGCAGTGAAAACCAGCTACAGCTTTCCTTGCTGGCAGCTTTCCTGTGGTCGCAATCGCTGGAGGTTTCGAATTTGGCAACCGGGCTCTGCGAGAGAGATATACAGAGTGTTGCCCCTTTACAAAGTCAAGGTTTTGCAGAAAGCGAATGTCTGTCTATCAGCGAATGTAGTTCCAAGGGGCAGTGAAAACCAGCTACAGCTTTCCTTGCTGGCAGCTTTCCTGTGGGCGCAATCGCTGGACGTTTCGAATTTGGCAACCGGGCTCTGCGAGAGAGAAATACACAGTGTTGCCCCTTTACCAACGAAAGCTTTTGCAGAAAGCGAATGTCTATATAGCAGCGAATGTAGTTCCAAGAGGCAGTGAAAACCAGCTACAGCTTTCCTTGCTGGCAGCTTTCCTGTGGGCGCAATCGCTGGACGTTTCGAATTTGGCAACCGGGCTCTGCGAGAGAGAAATACACAGTGTTGCCCCTGTACCAACGAAAGCTTTTGCAGAAAGCGAATGTCTGTCTAGCAGCGAATGTAGTTCCAAGGGGCAGTGAAAACCAGCTACAGCTTTCCTTGCTGGCAGCTTTCCTGTGGGCGCAATCGCTGGACGTTTCGAATTTGGCAACCGGGCTCTGCGAGAGAGAAATACACAGTGTTGCCCCTGTACCAACGAAAGCTTTTGCAGAAAGCGAATGTCTGTCTAGCAGCGAATGTAGTTCCAAGGGGCAGTGAAAACCAGCTACAGCTTTCATTGCTGGCAGCTTTCCTGTGGGCGCAATCGCTGGACGTTTCGAATTTGGCAACCAGGCTCTGCGAGAGAGAAATACACAGTGTTGCCCCTTTACAAACGAAAGCTTTTGCAGAAAGCGAATGTCTGTCTATCAGCGAATGCAGTTCCAAGAGACAGTGAAAACCAGCTACAGCTTTCCGTGCTGGCAGCTTTCCTGTGGGCGCAATCGCTGGACGTTTCGAATTTGGCAGCCGGGCTGTGCGAGAGAGAAATACAGAGTGTTGCCCCTTTAGGAAGGCAAGGTTGTGCAGAAAGCGAATGTCTGTCTATCAGCGAATGTAGTTCCAAGGGGCAGTGAAAACCAGCTACAGCTTTCCTTGCTGGCAGCTTTCCTGTGGGCGCAATCGCTGGACGTGTCGATTTTGACAACCGGGCTCTGCGAGAGAGAAATACACAGTGTTGCCCCTGTACCAACGAAAGCTTTTGCAGAAAGCGAATGTCTGTCTATCAGCGAATGTAGTTCCAAGGGGCAGTGAAAACCAGCTACAGCTTTCCTTGCTGGCAGCTTTCCTGTGGGCACAATCGCAGGACGTTTCGAATTTGGCAACCGGGCTCTGCGAGAGAGAAATACACAGTGTTGCCCCTTTACGAAGGCAAGGTTTTGCAGAAAGCGAATGTCTGTCTATCAGCGAATGTAGTTCCAAGAGACTGTGAAAACCAGCTACAGCTTTCCTTGCTGGCAGCTTTCCTGTGGGCGCAATCGCTGGACGTTTCGAATTTGGCAACCGGGCTCTGCGAGAGAGAAATACACAGTGTTGCCTCTTTACCAACGAAAGCTTTTGCAGAAAGCGAATGTCTGCCTATCAGCGAATGCAGTTCCAAGGGGCAGTGAAAACCAGCTACAGCTTTCCGTGCTGGCAGCTTTCCTGTGGGCGCAATCGCTGGACGTTTCGAATTTGGCAACCGGGCTCTGCGAGAGAGATATACACAGTGTTGCCCCTTTACAACCGAAAGCTGTTGTAGAAAGTGAATGTCTATCTAGCAGCGAATGTAGTTCCAAGGGGCAGTGAAAACCAGCTACAGCTTTCCTTGCTGGCAGCTTTCCTGTGGGCGCAATCGCTGGACGTTTCGATTTTGGCAACCGGGCTCTGCGAGAGAGAAATACACAGTGTTGCCCCTGTACCAACGAAAGCTTTTGCAGAAAGCGAATGTCTGTCTATCAGCGAATGTAGTTCCAAGGGGCAGTGAAAACCAGCTACAGCTTTCCGTGCTGGCAGCTCTCCTGTGGGCGCAATCGCTGGACGTTTCGAATTTGGCAACCGGGCTCTACGAGAGAGAAATACACAGTGTTGCCCCTTTACTAAGGAAAGCTTTTGTAGAAAGCGAATGTCTGTCTATCAGCGAATGTAGTTCCAAGGGGCAGTGAAAACCAGCTACAGCTTTCTGTGCTGGAAGCTTTCCTGTGGGCGCAATCGCTGGACGTTTCGAATTTGGGAACCGGGCTCTGCGAGAGAGAAATACAGAGTGTTGCCCCTTTACGCAGGCAAGGTTTTGCAGAAAGCGAATGTCTGTCTAGCAGCGAATGCAGTTCCAAGGGGCAGTGAAAACCAGCTACAGCTTTCCTTGCTGGCAGCTTTCCTGTGGGCGCAATCGCTGGACGTTTCGTATTTGGCAACCGGGCTCTGCGAGAGAGAAATACACAGTGTTGCCTCTTTACCAACGAAAGCTTTTGCAGAAAGCGAATGTCTGTCTATCAGCGAATGCAGTTCCAAGGGGCAGTGAAAACCAGCTACAGCTTTCCGTGCTGGCAGCTTTCCTGTGGGCGCAATCGCTGGATGTTTCGAATTTGGCAACCGGGCTCTGCGAGAGAGATATACACAGTGTTGCCCCTTTACCAACGAAAGCTGTTGTAGAAAGTGAATGTCTATCTAGCAGCGAATGTAGTTCCAAGGGGCAGTGAAAACCAGCTACAGCTTTCCTTGCTGGCAGCTTTCCTGTGGGCGCAATCGCTGGACGTTTCGAATTTGGCAACCGGGCTCTGCGAGAGAGAAATACACAGTGTTGCCCCTTTACGAAGGCAAGGTTTTGCAGAAAGCGAATGTCTGTCTTGCAGCGAATGTAGTTCCAAGGGGCAGTGAAAACCAGCTACAGCTTTCCTTGCTGGCAGCTTTCCTGTGGGCGCAATCGCTGGACGTGTCGGTTTTGACAACCGGGCTCTGCGAGAGAGAAATACACAGTGTTGCCCCTGTACCAACGAAAGCTTTTGCAGAAAGCGAATGTCTGTCTATCAGCGAATGTACTTCCAAGGGGCAGTGAAAACCAGCTACAGCTTTCCTTGCTGGCAGCTTTCCTGTGGGCACAATCGCAGGACATTTCGAATTTGGCAACCGGGCTCTGCGAGAGAGAAATACACAGTGTTGCCGCTTTACTAAGCAAGGTTTTGCAGAAAGCGAATGTCTGTCTAGCAGCGAATGTAGTTCCAAGAGACAATGAAAACCAGCTACAGCTTTCCTTGCTGGCAGCTTTCCTGTGGGCGCAATCGCTGGACGTTTCGAATTTGGCAACCGGGATCTGCGAGAGAGAAATACACAGTGTTGCCCCTGTACCAACGAAAGCTTTTGCAGAAAGCGAATGTCTGTCTATCAGCGAATGTAGTTCCAAGGGGCAGTGAAAACCAGCTACAGCTTTCCGTGCTGGCAGCTCTCCTGTGGGCGCAATCGCTGGACGTTTCGAATTTGGCAACCGGGCTCTACGAGAGAGAAATACACAGTGTTGCCCCTTTACTAAGGCAAGCTTTTGTAGAAAGCGAATGTCTGTCTATCAGCGAATGTAGTTCCAAGAGACAGTGAAAACCAGCTACAGCTTTCCTTGCTGGCAGCTTTCCTGTGGGCGCAATCGCTGGACGTTTCGATTTTGGCAACCGGGCTCTGCGAGAGAGAAATACAGAGTGTTTCCCTTGTACCAACGAAAGCTTTTGCAGAAAGCGAATGTCTGTCTATCAGCGAATGTAGTTCCAAGGGGCAGTGAAAACCAGCTACAGCTTTCTGTGCTGGAAGCTTTCCTGTGGGCGCAATCGCTGGACGTTTCAAATTTGGCAACCGGGCTCTGCGAGAGAGAAATACACAGTGTTGCCCCTTTACGAAGGCAAGGTTTTGCAGAAAGCGAATGTCTGTCTAGCAGCGAATGTAGTTCCAAGAGACAGTGAAAACCAGCTAGAGATTTCCTTGCTGGCAGCTTTCCTGTGGGCGCAATCGCTGGACGTTTCAAATTTGGCAACCGGGCTCTGCGAGAGAGAAATACAGAGTGTTGCCCCTTTACGAAGGCAAGGTTTTGCAGAAAGCGAATGTCTGTCTAGCAGCGAATGTAGTTCCAAGGGGCAGTGAAAACCAGCTACAGCTTTCCGTGCTGGCAGCTTTCCTGTGGGCGCAATCGCTGGACGTTTCGAATTTGGCAGCCGGGCTGTGCGAGAGAGAAATACAGAGTGTTGCCCCTTTAGGAAGGCAAGGTTGTGCAGAAAGCGAATGTCTGTCTATCAGCGAATGTAGTTCCAAGGGGCAGTGAAAACCAGCTACAGCTTTCCTTGCTGGCAGCTTTCCTGTGGGCGCAATCGCTGGACGTGTCGATTTTGACAACCGGGCTCTGCGAGAGAGAAATACACAGTGTTGCCCCTGTACCAACGAAAGCTTTTGCAGAAAGCGAATGTCTGTCTATCAGCGAATGTAGTTCCAAGGGGCAGTGAAAACCAGCTACAGCTTTCCTTGCTGGCAGCTTTCCTGTGGGCACAATCGCTGGACGTTTCGAATTTGGCAACCGGGCTCTGCGAGAGAGAAATACACAGTGTTGCCCCTTTACGAAGGCAAGGTTTTGCAGAAAGCGAATGTCTGTCTATCAGCGAATGTAGTTCCAAGAGACTGTGAAAACCAGCTACAGCTTTCCTTGCTGGCAGCTTTCCTGTGGGCGCAATAGATGGACGTTTCGAATTTGGCAACCGGGCTCTGCGAGAGAGAAATACACACTGTTGCCCCTTTACCTACGAAAGCTTTTGCAGAAAGCGAATGTCTGTCTATCAGCGAATGCAGTTCCAAGGGGCAGTGAAAACCAGCTACAGCTTTCCGTGCTGGTAGCTTTCCTGTGGGCGCAATCGCTGGACGTTTCGTATTTGGCAACCGGGCTCTGCGAGAGAGAAATACACAGTGTTGCCTCTTTACCAACGAAAGCTTTTGCAGAAAGCGAATGTCTGTCTATCAGCGAATGCAGTTCCAAGGGGCAGTGAAAACCAGCTACAGCTTTCCGTGCTGGCAGCTTTCCTGTGGGCGCAATCGCTGGACGTTTCGAATTTGGCAACCGGGCTCTGCGAGAGAGATATACACAGTGTTGCCCCTTTGCCAACGAAAGCTGTTGTAGAAAGTGAATGTCTATCTAGCAGCGAATGTAGTTCCAAGGGGCAGTGAAAACCAGCTACAGCTTTCCTTGCTGGCAGCTTTCCTGTGGGCGCAATCGCTGGACGTTTCGAATTTGGCAACCGGGCTCTGCGAGAGAGAAATACACAGTGTTGCCCCTGTACCAACGAAAGCTTTTGCAGAAAGCTAATGTCTGTCTATCAGCGAATGCAGTTCCAAGGGGCAGTGAAAACCAGCTAAAGCTTTCCTTGCTGGCAGCTTTCCTGTGGGCGCAATCGCTGGACGTTTCTGATTTGGCAGCCGGGCTCTGCGAGAGAGAAATACACAGTGTTGCCCCTTCAATAAGGCAAGGTTTTGCAGAAAGCGAATGTCTGTCTATCAGCGAATGTAGTTCCAAGGGGCAGTGAAAACCAGCTACAGCTTTCCGTGCTGGCAGCTTTCCTGTGGGCGCAATCGCTGGACCTTTCGAATTTGGCAACCGGGCTCTGCGAGAGAGAAATACACAGTGTTGCCCCTTTCCCTATGAAAGCTTTTGCAGAAAGTGAATGTCTGTCTATCAGCGAATGCAGTTCCAAGGGGCAGTGAAAACCAGCTACAGCATTCCTTGCTGGCAGCTTTCCTGTAGGCGCAATCGCTGGACGTTTCGAATTTGGCAGCCGGGCTCTGCGAGAGAGAAATACAGAGTGTTGCCCCTTTACGCAGGCAAGGTTTTGCAGAAAGCGAATGTCTGTCTAGCAGCGAATGCAGTTCCAAGGGGCAGTGAAAACCAGCTACAGCTTTCCTTGCTGGCAGCTTTCCTGTGGGCGCAATCGCTGGACGTTTCTAATTTGGCAGCCGGGCTCTGCGAGAGAGAAATACACAGTGTTGCCCCTTCAGTAAGGCAAGGTTTTGCAGAAAGCGAATGTCTGTCTAGCAGCGAATGTAGTTCCAAGGGGCAGTGAAAACCAGCTACAGCTTTCTGTGCTGGCAGCTTTCCTGTGGGCGCAATCGCTGGACGTTTCGAATTTGGCAACCGGGCTCTGCGAGAGAGAAATACACAGTGTTGCCCCTGTAGCAACATAAGCCTTTGTAGAAAACGAATGTCTGTCTATCAGCGAATGTAGTTCCAAGAGACAATAAAAACCAGCTACAGCTTTCCTTGCTGGCAGCTTTCCTGTGGGCGCAATCGCTGGACGTTTCGAATTTGGCAACCGGGCTCTGCGAGAGAGAAATACACAGTGTTGCCCCTGTACCAACGAAAGCTTTTGCAGAAAGCGAATGTCTGTCTATCAGCGAATGTAGTTCCAAGGGGCAGTGAAAACCAGCTACAGCTTTCCGTGCTGGCAGCTCTCCTGTGGGCGCAATCGCTGGACGTTTCGAATTTGGCAACCGGGCTCTACGAGAGAGAAATACACAGTGTTGCCCCTTTACTAAGGCAAGCTTTTGTAGAAAGCGAATGTCTGTCTATCAGCGAATGTAGTTCCAAGAGACAGTGAAAACCAGCTACAGCTTTCCTTGCTGGCAGCTTTCCTGTGGGCGCAATCGCTGGACGTGTCGGTTTTGGCAACCGGGCTCTGCGAGAGAGAAATACAGAGTGTTGCCCTTGTACCAACGAAAGCTTTTGCAGAAAGCGAATGTCTGTCTATCAGCGAATGTACTTCCAAGGGGCAGTGAAAACCAGCTACAGCTTTCTGTGCTGGAAGCTTTCCTGTGGGCGCAATCGCTGGACGTTTCGAATTTGGCAACCGGGCTCTGCGAGAGAGAAATACACAGTGTTGCCCCTGTAGCAACATAAGCTTTTGTAGAAAACGAATGTCTGTCTATCAGCGAATGTAGTTCCAAGAGACAATGAAAACCAGCTACAGCTTTCCTTGCTGGCAGCTTTCCTGTGGGCGCAATAGATGGACGTTTCGAATTTGGCAACCGGGCTCTGCGAGAGAGAAATACACAGTGTTGCCCCTTTACCTACGAAAGCTTTTGCAGAAAGCGAATGTCTGTCTATCAGCGAATGTAGTTCCAAGGGGCAGTGAAAACCAGCTACAGCTTTCCGTGCTGGCAGCTCTCCTGTGGGCGCAATCGCTAGACGTTTCGAATTTGGCAACCGGGCTCTACGAGAGAGAAATACACAGTGTTGCCCCTTTACTAAGGCAAGCTTTTGTAGAAAGCGAATGTCTGTCTATCAGCGAATGTAGTTCCAAGAGACAGTGAAAACCAGCTACAGCTTTCCTTGCTGGCAGCTTTCCTGTGGGCGCAATCGCTGGACGTTTCGATTTTGGCAACCGGGCTCTGCGAGAGAGAAATACAGAGTGTTGCCCTTGTACCAACGAAAGCTTTTGCAGAAAGCGAATGTCTGTCTATCAGCGAATGTACTTCCAAGGGGCAGTGAAAACCAGCTACAGCTTTCTGTGCTGGAAGCTTTCCTGTGGGCGCAATCGCTGGACGTTTCGAATTTGGCAACCGGGCTCTGCGAGAGAGAAATACACAGTGTTGCCCCTTTACGAAGGCAAGGTTTTGCAGAAAGCGAATGTCTGTCTAGCAGCGAATGTAGTTCCAAGAGACAGTGAAAACCAGCTAGAAATTTCCGTGCTGTCAGCTTTCCTGTGGGCGCAATCGCTGGACGTTTCGAATTTGGCAACCGGGCTCTGCGAGAGAGAAATACACAGTGTTGCCCCTTTACCTATGAAAGCTTTTGCAGAAAGCAAATGTCTGGCTATCAGCGAATGCAGTTCCAAGGGGCAGTGAAAACCAGCTACAGCTTTCCTTGCTGGCAGCTTTCCTGTAGGCGCAATCGCTGGACGTTTCGAATTTGGCAGCCGGGCTCTGCGAGAGAGAAATACAGAGTGTTGCCCCTTTACGCAGGCAAGGTTTTGCAGAAAGCGAATGTCTGTCTATCAGCGAATGTAGTTCCAAGAGACTGTGAAAACCAGCTACAGCTTTCCTTGCTGGCAGCTTTCCTGTGGGCGCAATCGCTGGACGTTTCGAATTTGGCAACCGGGCTCTGCGAGAGAGAAATACACAGTGTTGCCCCTGTAGCAACATAAGCTTTTGTAGAAAACGAATGTCTGTCTATCAGCGAATGTAGTTCCAAGAGACAATGAAAACCAGCTACAGCTTTCCTTGCTGGCAGCTTTCCTGTGGGCGCAATAGATGGACGTTTCGAATTTGGCAACCGGGCTCTGCGAGAGAGAAATACACAGTGTTGCCCCTTTACCTACGAAAGCTTTTGCAGAAAGCGAATGTCTGTCTATCAGCGAATGCAGTTCCAAGGGGCAGTGAAAACCAGCTACAGCTTTCCGTGCTGGTAGCTTTCCTGTGGGCGCAATCGCTGGACGTTTCGTATTTGGCAACCGGGCTCTGCGAGAGAGAAATACACAGTGTTGCCTCTTTACCAACGAAAGCTTTTGCAGAAAGCGAATGTCTGTCTATCAGCGAATGTAGTTCCAAGGGGCAGTGAAAACCAGCTACAGCTTTCCTTGCTGGCAGCTTTCCTGTGGGCGCAATCGCTGGACGTTTCGAATTTGGCAACCGGGCTCTGCGAGAGAGAAATACACAGTGTTGCCCCTGTACCAACGAAAGCTTTTGCAGAAAGCGAATGTCTGTCTATCAGCGAATGTAGTTCCAAGGGGCAGTGAAAACCAGCTACAGCTTTCCGTGCTGGCAGCTCTCCTGTGGGCGCAATCGCTGGACGTTTCGAATTTGGCAACCGGGCTCTACGAGAGAGAAATACACAGTGTTGCCCCTTTACTAAGGCAAGCTTTTGTAGAAAGCGAATGTCTGTCTATCAGCGAATGTAGTTCCAAGAGACAGTGAAAACCAGCTACAGCTTTCCTTGCTGGCAGCTTTCCTGTGGGCGCAATCGCTGGACGTTTCGATTTTGGCAACCGGGCTCTGCGAGAGAGAAATACAGAGTGTTGCCCTTGTACCAACGAAAGCTTTTGCAGAAAGCGAATGTCTGTCTATCAGCGAATGTAGTTCCAAGGGGCAGTGAAAACCAGCTACAGCTTTCTGTGCTGGAAGCTTTCCTGTGGGCGCAATCGCTGGACGTTTCGAATTTGGCAACCGGGCTCTGCGAGAGAGAAATACACAGTGTTGCCCCTTTACGAAGGCAAGGATTTGCAGAAAGCGAATGTCTGTCTAGCAGCGAATGTAGTTCCAAGAGACAGTGAAAACCAGCTAGAGATTTCCGTGCTGTCAGCTTTCCTGTGGGCGCAATCGCTGGACGTTTCGAATTTGGCAACCGGGCTCTGCGAGAGAGAAATACACAGTGTTGCCTCTTTACCAACGAAAGCTTTTGCAGAAAGCGAATGTCTGTCTATCAGCGAATGCAGTTCCAAGGGGCAGTGAAAACCAGCTACAGCTTTCCTTGCTGGCAGCTTTCCTGTGGTCGCAATCGCTGGACGTTTCGAATTTGGCAACCGGGCTCTGCGAGAGAGAAATACAGAGTGTTGCCCCTTTACAAAGTCAAGGTTTTGCAGAAAGCGAATGTCTGTCTATCAGCGAATGTAGTTCCAAGGGGCAGTGAAAACCAGCTACAGCTTTCCTTGCTGGCAGCTTTCCTGTGGGCGCAATCGCTGGACGTTTCGAATTTGGCAACCGGGCTCTGCGAGAGAGAAATACACAGTGTTGCCCCTTTACCAACGAAAGCTTTTGCAGAAAGCGAATGTCTATATAGCAGCGAATGTAGTTCCAAGAGGCAGTGAAAACCAGCTACAGCTTTCCTTGCTGGCAGCTTTCCTGTGGGCGCAATCGCTGGACGTTTCGAATTTGGCAACCGGGCTCTGCGAGAGAGAAATACACAGTGTTGCCCCTGTACCAACGAAAGCTTTTGCAGAAAGCGAATGTCTGTCTAGCAGCGACTGTAGTTCCAAGAGACAGTGAAAACCAGCTACAGCTTTCCTTGCTGGCACCTTTCCTGTGGGCGCAATCGCTGGACGTTTCGTATTTGGCAACCGGGCTCTGCGAGAGAGAAATACACAGTGTTGCCTCTTTACCAACGAAAGCTTTTGCAGAAAGCGAATGTCTGTCTATCAGCGAATGCAGTTCCAAGGGGCAGTGAAAACCAGCTACAGCTTTCCGTGCTGGCAGCTTTCCTGTGGGCGCAATCGCTGGACGTTTCGAATTTGGCAACCGGGCTCTGCGAGAGAGAAATACACAGTGTTGCCCCTTTACGAAGGCAAGGTTTTGCAGAAAGCGAATGTCTGTCTTGCAGCGAATGTAGTTCCAAGGGGCAGTGAAAACCAGCTACAGCTTTCCTTGCTGGCAGCTTTCCTGTGGGCGCAATCGCTGGACGTGTCGGTTTTGACAACCGGGCTCTGCGAGAGAGAAATACACAGTGTTGCCGCTTTACTAAGCAAGGTTTTGCAGAAAGCGAATGTCTGTCTAGCAGCGAATGTAGTTCCAAGAGACAATGAAAACCAGCTACAGCTTTCCTTGCTGGCAGCTTTCCTGTGGGCGCAATCGCTGGACGTTTCGAATTTGGCAACCGGGATCTGCGAGAGAGAAATACACAGTGTTGCCCCTGTACCAACGAAAGCTTTTGCAGAAAGCGAATGTCTGTCTATCAGCGAATGTAGTTCCAAGGGGCAGTGAAAACCAGCTACAGCTTTCCGTGCTGGCAGCTCTCCTGTGGGCGCAATCGCTGGACGTTTCGAATTTGGCAACCGGGCTCTACGAGAGAGAAATACACAGTGTTGCCTCTTTACCAACGAAAGCTTTTGCAGAAAGCGAATGTCTGTCTATCAGCGAATGCAGTTCCAAGGGGCAGTGAAAACCAGCTACAGCTTTCCTTGCTGGCAGCTTTCCTGTGGTCGCAATCGCTGGACGTTTCGAATTTGGCAACCGGGCTCTGCGAGAGAGAAATACAGAGTGTTGCCCCTTTACAAAGTCAAGGTTTTGCAGAAAGCGAATGTCTGTCTATCAGCGAATGCAGTTCCAAGGGGCAGTGAAAACCAGCTACAGCTTTCCTTGCTGGCAGCTTTCCTGTGGGCGCAATCGCTGGACGTTTCGAATTTGGCAACCGGGCTCTGCGAGAGAGAATTACACGGTGTTGCCCCTTTACCTACGAAAGCTTTTGCAGAAAGCGAATGTCTGTCTATCAGCGAATGCAGTTCCAAGGGGCAGTGAAAACCAGCTACAGCATTCCTTGCTGGTAGCTTTCCTGTGGGCGCAATCGCTGGACGTTTCGTATTTGGCAACCGGGCTCTGCGAGAGAGAAATACACAGTGTTGCCTCTTTACCAACGAAAGCTTTTGCAGAAAGCGAATGTCTGTCTATCAGCGAATGCAGTTCCAAGGGGCAGTGAAAACCAGCTACAGCTTTCCTTGCTGACAGCTTTCCTGTGGTCGCAATCGCTGGACGTTTCGAATTTGGCAACCGGGCTCTGCGAGAGAGAAATACAGAGTGTTGCCCCTTTACAAAGTCAAGGTTTTGCAGAAAGCGAATGTCTGTCTATCAGCGAATGTAGTTCCAAGGGGCAGTGAAAACCAGCTACAGCTTTCCTTGCTGGCAGCTTTCCTGTGGGCGCAATCGCTGGACGTTTCGAATTTGGCAACCGGGCTCTGCGAGAGAGAAATACACAGTGTTGCCCCTGTACCAACGAAAGCTTTTGCAGAAAGCGAATGTCTGTCTATCAGCGAATGTAGTTCCAAGAGACAGTGAAAACCAGCTACAGCTTTCCTTGCTGGCACCTTTCCTGTGGGCGCAATCGCTGGACGTTTCGTATTTGGCAACCGGGCTCTGCGAGAGAGAAATACACAGTGTTGCCTCTTTACCAACGAAAGCTTTTGCAGAAAGCGAATGTCTGTCTATCAGCGAATGCAGTTCCAAGGGGCAGTGAAAACCAGCTACAGCTTTCCGTGCTGGCAGCTTTCCTGTGGGCGCAATCGCTGGACGTTTCGAATTTGGCAACCGGGCTCTGCGAGAGAGATATACACAGTGTTGCCCCTTTACCAACGAAAGCTGTTGTAGAAAGTGAATGTCTATCTAGCAGCGAATGTAGTTCCAAGGGGCAGTGAAAACCAGCTACAGCTTTCCTTGCTGGCAGCTTTCCTGTGGGCGCAATCGCTGGACGTTTCGAATTTGGCAACCGGGCTCTGCGAGAGAGAAATACACAGTGTTGCCCCTGTAGCAACATAAGCTTTTGTAGAAAACGAATGTCTGTCTATCAGCGAATGTAGTTCCAAGAGACAATGAAAACCAGCTACAGCTTTCCTTGCTGGCAGCTTTCCTGTGGGCGCAATCGCTGGACGTTTCGAATTTGGCAACCGGGCTCTGCGAGAGAGAAATACACGGAGTTGCCCCTTTACCTACGAAAGCTTTTGCAGAAAGCGAATGTCTGTCTATCAGCGAATGCAGTTCCAAGGGGCAGTGAAAACCAGCTACAGCATTCCTTGCTGGTAGCTTTCCTGTGGGCGCAATCGCTGGACGTTTCGTATTTGGCAACCGGGCTCTGCGAGAGAGAAATACACAGTGTTGCCTCTTTACCAACGAAAGCTTTTGCAGAAAGCGAATGTCTGTCTATCAGCGAATGCAGTTCCAAGGGGCAGTGAAAACCAGCTACAGCTTTCCTTGCTGGCAGCTTTCCTGTGGTCGCAATCGCTGGAGGTTTCGAATTTGGCAACCGGGCTCTGCGAGAGAGATATACAGAGTGTTGCCCCTTTACAAAGTCAAGGTTTTGCAGAAAGCGAATGTCTGTCTATCAGCGAATGTAGTTCCAAGGGGCAGTGAAAACCAGCTACAGCTTTCCTTGCTGGCAGCTTTCCTGTGGGCGCAATCGCTGGACGTTTCGAATTTGGCAACCGGGCTCTGCGAGAGAGAAATACACAGTGTTGCCCCTTTACCAACGAAAGCTTTTGCAGAAAGCGAATGTCTATATAGCAGCGAATGTAGTTCCAAGAGGCAGTGAAAACCAGCTACAGCTTTCCTTGCTGGCAGCTTTCCTGTGGGCGCAATCGCTGGACGTTTCGAATTTGGCAACCGGGCTCTGCGAGAGAGAAATACACAGTGTTGCCCCTGTACCAACGAAAGCTTTTGCAGAAAGCGAATGTCTGTCTAGCAGCGAATGTAGTTCCAAGGGGCAGTGAAAACCAGCTACAGCTTTCCTTGCTGGCAGCTTTCCTGTGGGCGCAATCGCTGGACGTTTCGAATTTGGCAACCGGGCTCTGCGAGAGAGAAATACACAGTGTTGCCCCTGTACCAACGAAAGCTTTTGCAGAAAGCGAATGTCTGTCTAGCAGCGAATGTAGTTCCAAGGGGCAGTGAAAACCAGCTACAGCTTTCATTGCTGGCAGCTTTCCTGTGGGCGCAATCGCTGGACGTTTCGAATTTGGCAACCAGGCTCTGCGAGAGAGAAATACACAGTGTTGCCCCTTTACAAACGAAAGCTTTTGCAGAAAGCGAATGTCTGTCTATCAGCGAATGCAGTTCCAAGAGACAGTGAAAACCAGCTACAGCTTTCCGTGCTGGCAGCTTTCCTGTGGGCGCAATCGCTGGACGTTTCGAATTTGGCAGCCGGGCTGTGCGAGAGAGAAATACAGAGTGTTGCCCCTTTAGGAAGGCAAGGTTGTGCAGAAAGCGAATGTCTGTCTATCAGCGAATGTAGTTCCAAGGGGCAGTGAAAACCAGCTACAGCTTTCCTTGCTGGCAGCTTTCCTGTGGGCGCAATCGCTGGACGTGTCGATTTTGACAACCGGGCTCTGCGAGAGAGAAATACACAGTGTTGCCCCTGTACCAACGAAAGCTTTTGCAGAAAGCGAATGTCTGTCTATCAGCGAATGTAGTTCCAAGGGGCAGTGAAAACCAGCTACAGCTTTCCTTGCTGGCAGCTTTCCTGTGGGCACAATCGCAGGACGTTTCGAATTTGGCAACCGGGCTCTGCGAGAGAGAAATA
This sequence comes from Mycteria americana, assembly GCF_035582795.1. Taxonomy (NCBI): domain Eukaryota; kingdom Metazoa; phylum Chordata; class Aves; order Ciconiiformes; family Ciconiidae; genus Mycteria; species Mycteria americana. Next base: position 22,262,582 of record NC_134369.1, on the reverse strand, counting down.
CACAGTGTTGCCCCTTTACGAAGGCAAGGTTTTGCAGAAAGCGAATGTCTGTCTATCAGCGAATGTAGTTCCAAGAGACTGT